>NC_086194.1:39439073-41939073 GCF_035770615.1 Melospiza melodia melodia
AGCAGGTTTCTGCAAACTTAGTTAAGTGGCAAAAGAAAAATGCTTTTGAAATGGGCACTCATTTAGAATGCTTATTTCTTCATAGTTTAGTCTTTAAGTACTTTGTTCCTTCAGAGGTCTTAGCTGCTCTGGTGCATTTGTATTTCCTACATTGTACAAAATAGCTGAGGTATTGAAAAAAGCTGTGCTACCCTCATGTCAGAATAACTCAAGAGTGTTGTCTCTAGCCCTGCTCCTATTGCCGCTGTGCAGTGGAAAGTTTTATTAATAAATAAATAGTGCAGCACACTGAGGCTTGTAAAAGCTCAGGTAAAGGGCTGACTGGTGATGGGGTAGGATACTCAGCCCAAGCTGCCACCTCTGATAGTCTGCTCTCACCTCATCTTTCACCATTGCTGCTCAAGTTGGTTCCTATCTATGAAAGGATTTGGGATGGATGCCCAGGTTCCTGGAAGTGCTGTGACCAGGGTGCAGCTGTCAGATAAATTCTTTTGGACTACTGGTAGCAAGAGTTTTGCTGGCACTACTGTGGGGACAGTGGCAGAAGAAAAAATAAAACCACACATCAGGGGCTCTTCTGTGATGATCTGTTGTGGTTTAAAAAATTAACTCTGTCCCAGAAAATTTACTCATTCCTGGCCAAACCCAGAACCTGAGGTCTGGCACAGGCTTTTGAAACAGGCTGTGGAGCAGATATTTGTGCTGCATGAGCCTCAGTGCCCATGCTGAGTTCATCCCCAGCACTCAAAGCCATTTTAGGTTTGCACATAAGAGTTCTACTAATTTCCCTTCCAAATAATCCTCTACAAGCCTGGTGGAAGAGGTTGCATTTATTCATAGCCACCTGTTTGTTTGTTTATCATGGACTGGGGGGGGAAGTTTATTAGACATTGAGTTTACTTGTGGTTCAGCTTTTAATTCTGGATGTTCTGCCATTCAGGATGTTTTACTGGGCAGCTCTTTTGTGCTTTAAAAAAAAGTTTAACCACTTCTCTCTAACTTCCACATTTTTGGTGAAATTTCAGTGATATTTCTCTAATTATGCTCTTAATTTTTTCTTTAATTAAAAAAGGAAGAAGGTGTTTTTTATGTATTCATTTTTATATTGAAAGAAGAAGGTGACATTTCATAGAATGGGTGGTTTGGAAAGAACCTTAAAGATGATCTAGTTCCAACCCCCCTACTGTGGGTAGTGGGTAGATCTCACTAGATCAGGTTGCTCAGGGCCCCATCCAACCTGGCCTGGGATGCTTCCAGGGATAGGGCATCCACAACATTTCAAGGAGAATCAGCTTTTCTGGAGTTGGCTGGAAGCTGGTGTGCCCTTATGGTAAACTACTGTGTTCCTACTTGCAGTTAGGAGTTGCAAAAATTGAGTGCTCTTAATAACTGGGTTGAGAGGGATGTGATGTTTGCTGGAGGGGAGAGTAACTGGCCCTTTTTTGGTGCTGACAGTGTAGGACAAGAGAGAGTCTTGCTATGGGTCTGATTATTTCTTTTTTCCCAACAGACAAGAGAAATATGCTAGTTTTACATGGGAAACATCTCAAAGAAAATGCACATAAGAGAAAATGGGAACTTACAGGAGAATTTCTGGGGTAACCTCATTGTGACCTTTCAGTACCTACAGGGAACTACAGTAGAACTGGAAAGGGATTTTTCACGAGGACATGTGGTGACAAGACAAGAGGTGGTGACTTGAAACTGAAAAAGGTTAAGTTTAAATTCGATATTAGGAAGAAATTATCTACTGTGAGGGTGGTGAGGCTCTGGAACAGGTTGCCCAGAAAAGTTGTGGTTGCCTGGAGGCGTTCAAGGCCAGGCTGGATGGGGCTTTGAGAAACCTGGTCTAGTAATGGTGTCCCAGGCCATGGCAGGGCTGTTGGAACTAGATGATCCTTAAGGTCCCTTCCAGTCCAGACCATTCTATGATTCTTTGATAACTGTGGCAGGGAAAAAAAAAATTTTCTTTGAGAAAGGAGTTAAAAAACTGCTTGCCTGTTGCAGGAAAAGAAATGGCAATTTCCCTTATTTTTCCAGACCATTCTATTATTTTTATGTGTATTCCTTGTTATCAGCAGTCAGTTGAATTTCTCAGTATTTAAATTGATATTTAAGAGTTAAATGTTGACAACTAGCAAACCTTTTAGAATAGTAATCCAGCTAATGGTTCTGCTGCCTCAATGAGATGTGCTGCTAAAGCTATAGAAAATGAAAAAGAAAAGAAGTTGGCTAATTCTCAGTAGAGGGTAGCAATGGCAGGTAAAAACATTGTCAGTTAAAACATATTTTATCATGATTACCACAGAACTCATTATTATGATTAAAGATGTACTAGCCATGACATGCCAGCTACATGCTGGTAGCAGAAAATACCTGCTGTTTGTAGGTTATTATCAACCTCCTTTGAAGAAAATCAGTCTTTCTTTACATTTGCAATGCAATGAAACCCCAGGCATTTCTTTGTATCTTTAATTTAAGCATGCTTTTCAAACGCAGACACACAGCTGCAGTGAGCAACAAAATGGGTTTGTCATGTTTTGTGGCATCCCACTAAACAAAAAGGGATTTTTTGCCAGTATCTGTGTTAACATTTTGGGATTGTCTGTTGAAATTTGAATCTATCTATCTATATGAATGAAACAGAAGAAACTTTGTTAACAGTGCTTAGCAGAGTACTGCACCCTATTTTGAAATTAGAATTTTAATTCGAATTTCTAATGTTATGTTGTGCCTTTAATAACATTAAGGGAAATTGCTACCATGAAGCAAAATCATTAATTGTCTCAAAGTCATTGGTTTTAAACTATGATTTGCCTATCATGGAGTCTGATGGACAAAAATTACACAAATGCAAGTATAAAATGCAAGTTCAGATTTCACTAAGCCCATTTCAGAAAGAGTTTATTCAGAGTGTTTGCAGCAGTTATTTTTCATGCAGAAATCTATGTAAAGCGTCAGCTTCAATAAGCTCAAGTTACTTGGTCAGATACTGTGCAAATATTAAACTGCCTGCTTTGTCAGTGAACCGGCGGATGTGTCATTCCTCCTATCTTTATTATTTTTTAAATAATTCAGCACATGTGCACTATTAGCACTGTAATGTGAACTCTCCCATGCTGAGGATTTTATTTTGCCTGAGAAGAAAATGAGCTTTGTCTTTCAAAAGGTTGTTGATATCTTGCCTTTTATGACCAACTATTTTCTCTTGATGAACACATCTCAGTAACTATGTGGTAGTAAGCCTAAATATTATAGGAAGAGAAAGCCCTTCCATTTGCAGTTGTGTATTTGTAAACTCACTGGTTTTACTAACTACAGAAACTCAAAGACTGGCTAGTCATATTTTAAGAGGTCAGTCTATGCCTATTGCTTAACATAACATTAAATCACAATTTCTATTTCTCTTTCCAGCATGACTTATTTAATTTTTTATTTTTTTAGAATTTGATCCTTTCTGTATTCTCTTTTTTTTTTTTTCTTATTGACTGATGTAAATTCAGCTTTCTTTCTATCTCCATTTTTTTTTCCTATGCCTCTCATTGTTGCAACTTACCTTGGATGGCAGGTTATTGGTTACTGCCTACGGGAGCCTTTTCCAGGAGCTAATTTAGCTGTCAGTCTGAAATTGGTAAAAAGGATGAAAGATGGATCATAGGCCTGGGGCATGCCTAGACCAATATCTAGCATATCCCTATCTGGAAGTACGCTTATTAAAACAGATTTGAAAAATATTTTTTCCCAATCTTGCTCTGCCATCATTTCATCCAGCTAAGAAAAACATTTTCACAGTGACACTACTGATTCTTTGGCAGCTCTCTTTTTTTCTGAAAGGAGAAAACAGTATTTAGATACAAGATCAATAGAAAAACAAATAGACTATTATATTCCCTAGAGAAACCCCTAGAGAGAAGACAGATGTGCAGAAATTTAATATTCTTGTAGGCAAAAATCACAAACATGGGGGTTCTGTTCAGCTGAAATGAGCTGTGGTAAATGTGTATGAAATAAACATTTAAAAAGGAGTAATAAAAAAAGGAATGCTTTCGGGCTAGGCTGAGGTGCTGTGTTTGAATTTGTGACCCCTTCAAAAAGTAATTTTGCATCTACAAACAGTGCTCACCTTAATATTATATGGTTCAGGCATAACTTCATAGAGTGAGCAAAAGGAAGGTCTCTCGCCATCGGCTCTTTTAAGATGTACTCATCCATTCACAAAGTTCATACAGAGAACTGTGTCTTTAATATTGCCTCCATTTTTTATGAAGATAATTATATTCTTCTGCATGACCTTGAGCCTGTTGGTACTCGAACTAGGTATGTACTTTGGTTTCTTTTCCAGAAAAATTTGCAAATAAAAGTAATCAAAATATGACTTCAGTTTTTAGTAACTCATTATGTGTGTCCATCCACTTTCTGTCCTTACAAGTCAAATCCCCTTGGTGTATCTACTCAATGAAAGGAGTAAACTTAAACTTTCTGTATCTGCTGTGTCAGGCTTCTTCCTGGAGCTCCTGCACTGAACATCTAGCCAGGATGATGAAGGGTTTCCCTCCTGTTGGAGGGGCTGCAGGATGAGTGTTAAAGAACCAAGGGAATTGGCTGATGTCACACTTCAATTGATGCTCTTGTGCCTAGCCACAAGTCTGTTTGGAGGATTACACATTCAATTTTTGGGAAAACACAAATTTTCCTCCCAGCCAGTCCATTTTTCCAATCACATTTGTGTCAAGGTCATCATTCTTTTCTTTCACCTTTGAATTTGCCTGACACTGAAAACCAGCTGTGGATCAATAGACCTCACGTTTAATTTTAGCCACACAAACACTGTCACGGAGCTGTGAAAGCACTGCTGGTTTCTATTCTTAGTATTTAGCATGTATCAGAAGCTGCTACAAGCTTCTGCCAGCTTGGACCTCATTTGGGTTGGACTGGATTCTCTATGTGCAAAATTCCATACTTTCCCTCAAGGAATGCATTTTCCAAAGTACAGGATATAATAGGGGTGTGTGTGTGTCAGGCGATACAGGGACGGAGAAATTTTTAAGAAAGGGAGAAATTCAGCAGTAGTACATGTAGATGTTAAGCTACTTTTAAGTATGTTAAATCATACCTTTTACTGATGTCTTCTTCAAAACAGCATAATTTTACCTTTGCCAACAGCTTTGTGTAATTCAGGCATTTGAATCACAAAATTGTAGTTACCAAAATTGATTTAAAGGGAGTTGTGTATGCATAGCATATCATCTTAAAAGTTGATACATTAGCATTTCTGCTAGCGTTTTTCACTTTCTATCTCATGATTCCTTGAAAATTTGAAAATTGATTCCTTTGAAAATTTGAGAACTACTTACTAGAGAGTTTTAACCTAAATGGAATACGTACCTTTGCACCTCTTTAGTTGGCACTGTAGATGTCTTTTGTGAGGGGCTATGACTCTTGATTGTGGAATTCCTTAATGGAATTCTTGTGTGCTTTTATGTTTTTTGTCAAATGTCTCTTTTATTAGAGTGGAAATACATAGGAAGAGAGGTCCACTAATGTGAATGTGTGGATCATGAAACTGTGGATAGCAAATTTTGTTATTCTTACTTGAAGATAGTCTTGCCAGGAAAATAATGTAGGCTTCCAGAAGGAAAATTTGTGTTAACACTAGAAGAGGATCTTTAAGAAAATTCTCGTATGACCATCTTTTGCCTCTTCTCCAGATTCAGAAATCTGGAAGAAAATCTAAGGATGAAGGGTGATTTTTTTTTCAGGTTCACAAATGTTAAGCAGTGCATACCTACAAGCATCTGATGGAATCTGATGGAAAAGTTATGCTCAGATAAGAAAATTGAGAAGGTCTATCCAGAATGAACACCCTTAGGAGACAGAAAAAGAAATTCAAGTATGCACTAATTGGTGCTGTTTTTGTAGAAACTGATCTTCTGCAGTTTTATTTGGTTGCTGAAGGATGTGGACTTTCATCATTTGGTGTTTTGAATTAGGTGGTATACAGCTAGCAAGAGATCTGGGGTTAGAGCTCCAGACATCATGTCAATTCTGTTCTCTATTTGCCAGTCATTTATTTCCATGAAGAAAAAAAACAAGACAAAAGAAGATAAAATTAGTCAATGATCAATACTGTTGATATGTATGTTACAAACCTGCAGGACGCTAAGCACATTAGACTGTCCTGGATTTTTACTGGGAATTTCTCACCAGCCCTTGAGATGATGGTCCATGTTTCTCACTACAGATTTACTCAGGCAGGAAGGGGATGGTGCCTCTGCACTCTGGATGCACCGGGCCTCTTTGAAGAAATCTTTGCAGGGAAGACAGGCGCTTATGTGTGCATTAACTTAGGTCTGAACAACTTTTGCATTAATGGCACTTGGGGACGTGATTTAGTGGCGGGCTTGGCAGTGCTGGGGAGTGATGGACCCAATGATGTTAAAGGTCTTTTCCAAGCTACATGATTCCATTCTATGATTCCATATTTCATGTGTGACCCTACGCTGTCAGAGGTGCATAAACTCCATCTTACTCCAAAATTGGGGTGCTGATGCCTGCTGCAAGCTGGAGGACTGTACGGCAAGGAAGGACTGGGGAAAATGTGGTGTGGGACAGATAAGATTCGTCTCTCAGGAACATGAAGTCATCCTAAAGGTTCTTGCCTTTGGCTGCACAGCTTTAGTCAGAGTTGTAAAAAATTAATTTTTCACTTGCTGAAAATCACTGAGCGCTCTTCATAAGCATCTGTTTCTTCAGAGAGAGACAGAGTCTATGTGAAAAATGTTCTGCAGTGAGGACTGGGTGCAATAGCAAATATCCACTAATTTTTTGGCTGGAGCTTACATTCATTTTGACTGGTTTTGACTATATTCCTTGGCTTTCCAAAAGCTGCTGTGTATCAAAAAATGGAATTTTAAATGTCTGAAAAAAGGGGCCCAACCCCCTGCAGATAATTCACATTGTCCAGAAGGGAAGAGACATGTGAGGAGCGGTGCTAACAGCCTTTTTGTCTCCACGTCCCCTAGTGGTTTTTTCTACTGTCTTGTTTGAAAGCAGATTGTGCGTGAAGGGTATTTAAAAATATCCAAACTGATCAAAATCATCTATGGCATGGAGGCAGAAATAGCCGGGAAAACAAACAGAGCGGAGATGAAATATGGATGAGATAGACATACCAGTGTTTCATGAAAGAGAGAGCTTAAAACCCAAAGCCAAGAAACACAAATACTGGGAGTTAAAGTACAGATACTTTATGATTCACGTTACTGTCTTCAATTAACTACGATATAGAATTGCGCGATTTTTTTCCTTTCAAAAGAGAAATCCATCTCCTTGCTTATTTTTCCACTTGCTGCTTTCTGTTTAAGTTAATTCAGCAGTAATTGGATACACTGTGTCTAATTCTTAATAAATCAACGGAACTTTATGGTGATATTGACAGTGGCTTTGCTTGCCCCATTGTTTCTATCAAGAGTTTTATTCTGCTTCAAAACAATTTGCTGTGAACGCCCTTGTTTGTTTGCCACACTGGGCTTTGTTCTGACTGAAAACTTTGATTTATAACTGTATATAATTGATGGCTGTGGGGTAGGTGGACTATAGCTATTGCTCCTCCTCTTTTAATCTAGCTTTGCGTAGAAATCCATGTAGTGGAGCATTCTCAAGGGAACCAGGCTGGGAAATTCTCTGTATACCCAATGGGAGGCCATTAATCATAGTGAAGAGTCCCTTACTGGCTGCAAGCATGTTTGTGAAAGTCAGGAAAACAAAAGTGGACCACCTCAAAATGACTGATCAAGAGAATAGACGTTAAAGCCAATGTATTCATTGTGATACATCAAAAAAAAAAAAAAAAAAGAATAGTTTATGCATTGAAGTATATTTAATCAGATATATTTGGCACATCTAAAGATATTTTATACACTAGCAAATAACTGTAATTGTAGATGTTGTAGATGTTAGAGATCAGAATCCTAGGAAAATTAAAGAAAAGTTTTGATGATTGCTACTGTGGATCTCAGAGAAACTTTGAAAGCACCAGATGAGAAATGCCCAAAGCATTTGCTGAATGTATGTTAGAGCTGAGCTGGTAAAAGGAATGTGCTAAAAAGTCTGAATTGTTAGGTGAGATTTCAATGAATATTTGTCACAAAAATCTCTCATTCAGAACTACCAAAAAAATTTACAAATTAAATGTTGCCATGTTTTAGATATAGTTTTTTTTCCTGCAACTCATGCATTTTGGCTGTGGTCCGGTGCAGGTGAGGAAGCACCTGAGAGCACCTGCAAGCTCTCAGAGGTGGCATTCACCTGCATGCTGTGAAGCCCAAACCCCCATGTTATCAGGACTGGGGTCTCAGTGCTTCTGCAGGTCCTGCTGTCTTCTCCTGTCCTTCACCAAAATGTTCTGCTCACTGCAAACCTAATGGGTTCCAGTTGTGACTGCTCCGAAGGTATTGGTACAACAACGTGATTGTGCTCGAATTTGAGCATATCCAAGTTGGATATGAGATGGAGTTACGGGAGGTGTTTTTGTGATTAAAAATTTCTGCCCAGCCGGGAGGAATAAAGGAAGTAAGGAGGCTCAAATGCAACATTTTTAAGCACTGACAGTCTGGGCTTTTTCCCGTAAAAATAGCCATAAACTATAGGAAGAGAGGTATTGTAACTTGGATAACAACATTAGCTTTACTTACTAGGCAAGCAGTTGTGGGTTTTTACTTTAGAGGATAAATTTGATGCAAAGATAATGCTACAATTTGTGTTCTCATGAAGCTGTGGTAGAGCTGCACACTTATCAGTTAAGTTAATAAACTTATCAGTTCATTTACCTCACAAAAGTCTTCAATGAACCTTCCTACCGATTCCTAACGATTCCAGCCTATGTACTTTAAAAGAGTTACTGAAATTCATAAACAATTTCCTTGAATAAGGCTTAAATATAAAAATGGAAATAGTGCTTTCCAGAAATTATAATACATTGTTTCAATAATCTGATAAAGCAAGATGGAAACATTTTCTCCAGACACTGGTACAGTAAAAGCTACAACTTATCCTGACAAAATAGTTACAAAGTTAAAAATGGCATAGCAAGCAGTAAATTAAATCTTAATACAGTATGTGGAAGAATCAATGTTCATTCTGAAGCACTAAGTATTTTTTTTCTTAGTTTATACTAAATTTATGGCATTGGGGAATAGGAATAAGATATAAACTTACATCTGGTAATTTTTTAAAGATCAAGGGGAAAAAAACCTAACTTTTCTGTGATTAAGAGAAATAAAAACTCACCTTAGTCTGTCTTTTTTTTTTCCAATTTATGGAAAGGGATTAATTTCAGATACGTGTTTTGCCATTTCCAGTACTTGTGTCCCATTTTTATTCAATACTGCTTTATACATTAGCATGACTTAATTTCTTTTTTCTCATACTAAGTTGAAAGGAAAATGCAGTCTATGTCCCAAAGATGTATATTCATGCTTGAATCAAAGCACATGTTAAGCTCTGGTTATTTCAAATTAACAAAATGCTTGAGCTGCTCTCAGCAAAGGCGACTTCTCTGAGCTGCAACTTGCACCCTTATGGACTTTATTAAATTGCAGCCTGTCAAAGTGAGTGCTCTGTCCTGTTTTAGTGATGTTCCACAAGTGGGTGTAACACTGCCACTAATCTTAAATCCCTTTTAATTACTGCCCCTTCACTTGTTTTCTTGTTTCCTGGTATGGTGGAAGTCCAACCGGAATGAAGTCCAGGCTTAAGTGTTCATCTCAACTATTCATCGTAGCTTTCCCTATTGTTATGTTTATGCAGAGTTTTTATTAGACTCATGGGATCAAAATGTATTCCCTTAGTTTTACAAAAAATGAATAGCTTTTGTACATTCTTACCATTTAAAGTAAACACAGTGAGTTTTTAAAGTGCTCTTTTTTTCCCCCAATAACTAAAATATGGTCATCTGTTCTAAGCATAAATCATAATTTCATTATCAACAGAGAGAGGTCCAACGCAATATATATGTATAGTTGAATGATATAAGTGGCATTTCTGTGTAAAATGTATTCCCTTGCCCAAGTAAACACTTCATAACAACATGAGTGAAAGGGTGTATTTAAAAAACGAAGGCTTAAAGCACGTTACTTACTAGTTATATGGAATGCAGTTTTTGTAAAATATGAAGCTCACTGGATATGATCCAAACCAGCTGAACTATGTTAAAAGGTATAATAAACAGTCATAGCTTTGCATGCAGTTATTTAATTGGCAAATAGATTTTTCTATCACTGTCACTGGCAATAGCAGCCATTTGATACCAGGGCTTGGATTAAATGTTTCATCAGTAGTGCCTATTTAAGGATCTTTATGGAACAACAAGTTAGTCCCCTGGGCAAGCCCATGTCAACTGCAATAAAGAGATCCACACAAGTGAATGAGATGTATTTTTGCAGGATTTACAGGGAGGCTACGATTCTCTTTTCTATCTGGATGCTTTGAGGACTGCTTCCCATTTTGTTTAACAGCAGTGTCTGCTGGTGGCAAATATTGAACACCGAACATTGCATCTCCAAAGGATTTTTATAGTTTTCTTGTGGAAACGGATTCATAAATGGTTCTCATCTCTCTGGAAATAGGTGAGTCTCTGATAAAAACAGATATTTCAGGATTTCAGTAGTTTTAATTTTCTGGCAAATATTCTGCATTTTAACTACACCTCCAGATACTCCAAGTATCTGCTGTATTTTCTCCTCTCTCCTTCAGATCTAAAAGTCAGAACCTTCTGAACACCTCTCTCACCCTTTAGATACAGGGAAAATGTAATGCCTGTGGATTTCAAGATTGCTTGACTTTATTTAGTCCACTGTCCGGCTCCCAGGGTGCTCATAAGATCTGTGCATGTAGTTAATGCTTGCTGCAATGTTTTATAATTGGTTCGTATAATATGTGCGTTTGTCATTTTATAGCACATTAGTTGAATTTAGAAGCTTTTTTAAAGTTAATTCTGAATATGTATCTCTGCTTGTCAGGGAGCCTTAGTCAGTTCTTCTTGGCAGCTAGATTAGTTTTTCCCTGGTTGATTTTAATTTCAGGGTTCTGTTTAGTATTTTTTCATCCTGAAATTCTTTAAGAAGAGGCAAAAATACATGATATAGCTGAAACTGATTACATCTACTGTTCCTTTTTCTTGTCCATGTAACCACGCTGGGTATAAATTTAAGTCTCAGCTGTTCACTGGCATCTTTTTGATCTGAACTGATGATACTGCATCTAACCTCCTTAGCTAGGTTACTGCTTTCTGAGGTTGAAAAGTGGAGAGCAAATGCCTCTGAGGTTGAATTAAATGAGCCATTTGCAACAGATTCAAACTCTGGTGAATAAACGACTTTCAGGCTCAGTTGAAACAGTTCAAACTTCTGTTCACTGACTCTTCTCTGGTGTGAAATAGAACTTACACTACTATTACTTCAAGAGTTGATTCTGGGCTTCTGATGAGAGTAGGAGAGGAGTTGTCCTATTACACTCTCTTGACAATTTGTTTTCTCAAGAGAGTTTTTTAAAATATAAAAAATACATATATATACACATCTGTACGATTTATATCTCTATGTGTACCAATCATATGTATATCTATATATATTGATAAGTATTTGTATTTATAATTTTATGTAACTTGTATTTTTAGATATATATATATACATATAAATTAGTAGATTTTTTTTTTACTTAAACATGCTTTCTGAACAGAACTTGTCATTGTGTTTTTATCACACATAGGAAAACAAAAATTCCCAACTGCACAAGGGCTCTTTTACACCAGCTGGTAGTGCAGAAATGCTTCTAAATAGTAGGATAGTATTTTATACCCACCATAATGTCTTCACAGTCATGTTAATGTAAAAGGGCATAAGTTTAATGTGCACTTAAGAGTTGTAACTGTGCAAATTTTTCTGTGCAAAATGGAAAGGAGAAGCAAGGGAGCAGGTGCATCACTCAGCCAGCCCTTTTTCCTCTTACTCTCCTTAGTCCCTGTTGTTTCCTGCACCCTCCTGAAGAGCTGCCAGCCAGTGTTAACTCAGGTCTTGTTTGTGCATTATATAGTTGTGAATTTAGATGATTAACATAGGGGTGTTCTTGTTTCATGACTTGCCTCATATGTGGTTATTTCCTGGGCTGATGTAAATAATGGGTGTTTTTATGATGGAAACAGTGTCTGGGAGATATGCCTTTCTGTCCCACTTAGGTCTGTCCTGCTTGTAGTTATATTAAAGAGTAAGGCTTAGGTTTTGTCTAGGGACTAGAAGAGTGAAATCTTTTCATGCCTGCAATATTATCGGTATTTAAAAAACAGAAGAAAAGAAAGATTTCTAGTTTGAGCCCAAAGTAATATTCCTTCTACATTTTACAATAGCTTTGAAATGGAGAGGCCTCTTCACTCTGTTTTATTTACATTGCTATTAAGGAATAACATGCTGTAAAACTATGAGAAAAACTACTGGTCTGTCCTTGAAAGCAAGACCTCAAGACTCTGTCCTCCTGAAGGACTTGGAGGGAATCATCTAACTAATCAGCTATTGACTGAACAGCAGGTGGAGATTACTTAGTTTATTGATAAATCATCAAACAAGTAGATGGAAAAAAAATGTTAGTGACTAATCTTTGTGTCTCTGTCTACTTAAAACCTTGAATTGTCTTCTGCCCTTGTGGTTTTGTGTGCTCGCTTAAGTTGGCAAGATTTTCATGGTAATGAACATATTTCTAGAGCCAAACCATTTCAGGATGTGACCATCTTTGAATAATTTGCATTGCTGTTGCAGGAAAAAATAATACCATGTTATCATCACTGAATAAATCAGTCCTGTTCCATTGCTCCTCACCAGGAGAGCACGTCCGTAGGTTTCTGTGCTCTCTCCCCTGTAGGTTGCTTGTGCCCTCCTCTGTGGCTCGAGGAGACAAGAGATGTGCATCAATTTGCATGATAGTTCAGCCTTGTAACCTGGAGTGCAGTGGCTGCTAATGTGTTTTTTGGGTAAGTTTTTCTGCTTGTACAGATTAATGACCCGATTCGGAAGCCGTTCTACATGCTGGACTCCCGCTGATTTTTGTTTGTGCAGAATTGCAAGGGAAGCTAACTCTGAGCATATATCCTGGCATAATTTATTTAGGGTCCAGTCCTGGTGCCCAGCCAAAGCTGAAATAATAATAAACTAGCCTTTGCACTTCCATCTTTCTTTCTCTCATCTTGAGGTAGAGATTTTTCCTATCTGCTAAAGGAGAAACACTCTTAGTGCTGTGGGCATGGATATGGGTTTCTGTGGACCTCTGGTACTACTCCAGGCACATCTTCAAGCTGCTACAGAGCACAGAGTTTGGGGACAAGAAGTGAGTATTTGCTGCTCCCTAAGTTGCCATGAGAGTGGCTGCAGTATTTTGGGGAGAAGCTGAGCATTTCCCCGATGGATTTATTGCACCTTTAATTTGCACCTTCAAAACACTGTAGATTTTCTTGAAGTTCAACAGTGGAAGAGTCTGTTTCCCTTGTGGAGAACTCTGTTTGGTGTTGTATGGACAGCTCTCCGGGAGCAGGCGTGTCTGGGTCTGTCTGGCTTCAGGAATGATGATTTTGCTGTAGGTGATGCAAGAGTAGCTGTGCACGTTACCTCTCTGTCAGTATCCAGAGGGCTTCACCTGACCCCATCCTCAACTGTGGATCTGCATCTCCAAGCTGCTTACTGCTTAGTGACTGAACTATGAGTTTTCCTTTTAGAAATCTGTATTTATGTCTCCTAGAAATAGTAATGGTCCTGAAAACCCATAGAAACCTTGTTTCCTAAGAATTTAAAGATCCTATTTATATCCACATTGGACAGCAGTATATTTGCACCTAAATCTTTCCTGGCTTCTTGACAATACACTTTTGAGGAGCAATTCTTCCTTGCAGAAGTCAGTTGTTCAAAGTACCTTGGAGATTTGTAATGCTAGAAGTAGCCAAGGTGAGGATGGATTACTGGGTAGAGTGCAGGTGCATGTTAAATGCAATTTGTCACATGGATGCCACCCTCAGGTATGTGGGTGGATGGGTTGAGAGATGCCTACCTAATGCTTTAACTTGCTCAGTGAGCACTTAATTCAGAGGATTTTCAGTTTTCACTGCTTCTAACAGCATTCTGCAGTTGTAGTTTCACAAGATTAGCTATTCTTGAATAGGTTTTCCATTGTATTAGGTGTAGGCACATTGCTCCGCAGAATCACTCAAGCATAGATGCCTTTTTTTTCCATCTAGTTGTTTCAACAACATGCCTGTTGTGACCAGTGAGAGATTATCACTGCCTGGTAGGTAGTATTGTGTCTTCTTGTGGGGGATTTCATCTCTAGGTTTCCTGCACACATTTATGGGGAAGACTTCTGTTGTCAAAATCTTTGTGTGTCTCCACCATGTATTTTTTCAGCAGCACTGGACACTTAGATTCTGATTTTACGTGTGTATTGGTGTGACACTGTTGGGGTATCAGTGGATTTATGTGATGAAATCCTTAAGACAGAGTTATCTGATTTTGTAACTTGCATTTGGCTTGTACTGTCTCCCAAGAATATCTGTTTGCGTTTTCGTCAGAGACTTCAGAGGCAGTATCTTTTCAGATATGAAAAGTAACAGCAATAAACTACATTAGCAAATCCTCCTACAAGCTACTTCTGTTTCCTCAAACTTCATGCTTAATAGTTGCTGGTAAATATTCTCTCTTTTCATCAAAGTAGCTTGTAAAGATCAGTGATTTTAAAGAATTCATGCTAAAACTGCACAGATCTGCTTAGTTATAGCTGCTAATTGACTGCAATATGAGAATAAAAAGAGGATGTATAAATCTGAAAATGCTGCAAAAAGTTGATAGGAAAGTGACTGTGATTTTGAAATGACGCTGTATCTTTTTTGGTCATGGGTGGGAGAGACCGGATTCATTTAATGCCAATAGCAAAGCGTCATTGTCTTCAACTGGTCTGAGATTTTGCTGTAATGGGTGTGGTGAGAGACATTTGACATTTTCACTTTGATACCTGAAACCACCAAAGGAAAAAAAAAAAAAAAGTAAAATACTGTGGTTTCTTTTTCTGTTACCACGTAGACAAAGTTCAGCTCGTCCCTCACAGCTGAGCTGAAAAATCAAATACCAAATCTGATACGCTTGCATTCCATGTGGAAAAGAAAGCCTGGATTTGGAATCAGTTCTACCTCTGAATAAATAGAGTCTGCTTTTTCAAACAAATCTATGCTGATTAATAATGCGCTCCTGTACTGTGCCAAAGTAAATTTTGCATAAGGGTAGTGAAAAAATACATGAAACTTGATAATCCTCAGTGAGTTTTAATTTTGGTTGATGTGAACTTGAAATTTAGGGGCTCAGAACTATGCTAAAACAGTAAAGAAGCTTGATCTGGTGCTGTCTCTAGGAACTGCTGCATTTTGCACGTTTCTTCTCTAGGTTTGTGGGGATTTTGATTCTTTCAAGGAAAAAAAAAAACAAGTCCAAAGCTTTGATTCCTCCTTTTCTTTTCTCCCTGAGCAAAATCCCTTTAAGTACTAAAAGGAAGAAGCAAAAAAGTGCAACAGTCCATAAGCCATTAATGCATGTTGTCTATAACATGTAGTTAAAGTGTGTTTCTCCTGGTACTGGCACTTCTGAAACCAGATGCAAAGAGCCTGAGCAAGCAAGGGGATGCAAGTCTGGGCTTGAGCATCGTGGGGAGACTAACTGGTGGTGGTCCCTGTTGGGAATTTATGCTTCTACTGAATTCCTGAGCTTTGAGCATGGAATTATCATTGGCTTTGTGCAGTCTGGATTTTGTTTCTTTGTATTGTGGTGTGCATCCACGGTGAGACTGCAGTGGAAAGAGCTGTGAGTTCAGAAGAGTAAGGTAATGCAGTGAGAGCATGGTGGTAGTAGTAAGAAAAATGTGTACTTTGAAGTGGATGTAAACATTTAAAAAGAATACGTTTGCAGTTCGTGAGTTTTCATGATTGGCCTGAATACAAGAACATTAGTGCATTGTAAAAAGATAATTTCTCTAAATACTGACAGCACCATCTTTGGTGGAGGTGAGGAATCATTTGCAGCTCTTCATATTTCAGTATGTCGAGGCTGACTATGTTTTGTATTTATTCAGGAATTATTGCAGTGTAGCAAAAGGTGAAATTTTTGCAACAGTGTGTAATCAGTTCATCTGTTGGCTGGTGGATCAAGCTATGCAGAGAAGCAGTTAAGACATCACTCTCCTCTTAGCTGTTTGCATTAGTTTTGCATCCAGCTGCTTTGCCTCAGCTAGTGCCCAGTCCTGTTGTGCTCGACTCAGTAAATCACAGCTAATAAACAGCAATTTGTTAATGCGGTGACGTACAGAAATATGGCAGTATATACGGGGCTATGGCTTTTACATGCTAATGAGCTCTCTGTTCCTTATTGTATAATTCTTCCCCATTGCCTTCCTGTGATGGAAGTGCTCTGTTCACAGCTTCTGCCATGTGCAATGTCCCCATGGAGACCGTGTGCGGCGTACACCTCCCTTTTTTTATCTAATAAGTTCCTAGATGCTTATAGAAGCTTCTCTGAAATATACTGTGAAAGATACTACTGAAATTAATACTTTGAAAGATTACTTATTGCAAAGAAAATTGTGATAGATGATATCAACTTTGTGGGAATTGGGAGGAGGTGAGGGGCTAATTTATGATATTGTGAGCTTTAAAAGAATATATTCAAAGAAATTTTTTTTGGCCTGGTGAGGATGCTGCCTGTTGTATTTATATTCCTTTTCTTCCAGCCTAGAATTGCTTTCTTTTGTTATAGGAGGCTGCTGTACCTATGCTATTGACTGGTGAGGTATCCAAGTGCTATGTTAGCAGTTTTTCTGAGAGCTGTTTGGTTCTGATTATATCCAGTTCAATCTGTTCTGTAACTTAGCCTCCTTTCCTATTTACTGTTGTATGCCTTTATTTATAAATATCTTTTTTGTCCTTTTTTTTGTATGCCTGGCTCATAAAATCACAGCCAGAAGTACAAGCTCTATGACTATAAAACAAGTCATGCCTACCTTGTAGACTGTGTCATCTGCTGTGATGTTGTATTCTATGTATTATCAATTTTACTGTAAGAGGAAAATTAGAGCATGCATTTTCCACATGAAGAAATCAAATGTAATCTAAATGCAAACCACAGGTTTTATTGCACAGTAATATTTGATAGCACTGCTATTACTAATCCCAGCATGACAAGAAACACAGCATAGTTATAAAGTTCACAGCACTCATTTTTTAATGGTCTTTTTTTGGTTAGGAAAGCCACAAAGCCAGGGCAGATTGTTTGCCAGTTGTAGTCTTGGACTTTCAGAAATGTTAGTGGAATATTGTACATTCTTACACATCATTTCAGGTCTGACGAGAATCCGTATCCTTTCTAATTTCCATGAAAACATTATTGTGTAGTAAAAATAAAATGAGGTAATTAACCATATCCAATAAATACCTTATTATCAGTGCTTCTGTAGGGTACTTTATGGGGAGTTCTAAATTTTTTTTTTTTATTTAGGGTTTTAGGATCTAAAATCATAGAAATAAAAGATGAATTATTGTATTACAGTAGAGTACATCTGCCTCCCAGGTGGAGAACACACTGCCACTGGTCCTGTAGATTATGCAGAACTATTAAGATGACAGTGAATGAGTTCTTTCAGTCAGTTTTGGTCAGCTTTGGTAAAAGTGTTGTAACTGACTTTACAATATAGTGGTAACCCAAGAGTATTATGCAAGTGTGCAGTTTGGGAATGTTGGGTGTGATAACCCATTTGCAGATGATAAATAGTATTGAGTATAAATCCTCAACAGCTGTTGGGAACTCATCCTGAAATCATATCCGTGGTCCTCTCTAACAGGTGTCTGGATTGATATTTACTTAAAGTGAAGAACACTACCTACCACATTGTAGTTTCCATTAGGTAAAATTTTCATACAGACCTCTCTTTTAGAAGCAGGCATTTAAACCAGGTGTGTTGGACACATCAGACCAGGAAAAAGTCAATTCTGCTACACAGGCAGCATTTCCTGGGGCTGATCCCTGCTCCATGGGCATCAGTTCTACAGCTGTGACCATAAATGGCAGTGGACAGGGGAAGAGAGTTTAATGGGAAAGGGAGGAATGTGCCACCATTTGAAGTCTTTTCTTTTATTTCAGTAGGGACTGATGCTCTTCCATGTTCTGGGGAGTAAATACATGCCCTGGGTTTGTGATTGGCCAGACTATATGATGATAGTGGCTTCTTCTTTTCCTATATAAAGGGGATTTGTTAGCTGTACTGAGTTAATAATACCTATCTAACTAGTTAGGGGGGTTTTTGCCTTTTCATTTAATCTGTTGCTGTCTGGGCATCCAGTCTTGTTTCTGTTAAGGGATATTAGCAAGATACCTGGAAGGAACTGGCTTGCTTAAGTGATATACACTGTGACTGGAGATAAAATAAATCAAATTCAGAAGTAATATCACCAGTACTTCTGAACATGCTCCTTTGATCATATCTGGTTGATTCAATGTTATTTACTTTTGGTGATAATGGTTTGTCTGCCTTATCTCCTCTGCTCTGTCAGTAGCTTTGACTCTGCCCATATTCACTTGTCTCAATTAATAATGCATTTATTATTGATTTTATTTTCCAGCTGGCTGGATTTATCTTTCCAACTTTTCATTTGTTCAGTTTTCCCAAATCTTCCTTGCAAATGCTCATCCCTTTCTTCTTCTGAAGGAAGCTAAGAAATGTAAGTTACTTCTGTTGATAGTGTCCACTTAAAGGAAAGAGAAGTTTTTGAGAGGGTTATGTTCTGTTTGTTCCACTAAAACTCTTTCCTCAGGAGACCTTTACTTTCAAGAAGGCCATGGCTGTATCTTGCTCTTCTGGATGCAGTTACAACCAGCCTTTAGGTAGTACTGATAAAGATGAAGTAATGGACCACACTGGAGTTTGTTTTGTTAGTTTGTAGTATTAGCTCTGTGTGTCAGGGCTGACAAAACTCAAACACTCTGGGTGTGGGTGTGGATGCATGCATCCTTTGTGCTGGGTGTAAGTTAAACCAAGGATCTTAGTTCTTCCCAGCCCAGCATCGTTTTGGTGCTGGAAACCTGCAAATCTCTGAAAATGTCACTGTGGGTGTTCTCAGGTAGTATCCAGTGACCCTTTCAGGCATGGCATCCTTCTGAACCTATCGGTTCCTCTAAATGTGGATTAATTTTGGAAAATCCAGCTTACTTTACAGCTTGATTTACACACTTACATGCTCAGTTATGTTGACACCTTCTAAAATGCATTTTCTCTCTCATAGCCTTGCTGGTAGGTGGTTGTGGGACAGAGTCACTAGTTCCCAAAAGAGTAGTGTACCATGTACAGATGTGCTATTTTAAAATATACTTTAAAATGAGTTTTTTATGTATTTTATCTGGAGTTACAGGAGATGTTGTACAAGTATCTCAAAACATAGTTTCAGAGCCTACACCTCTTTTACAGACACCAGGTTCAACAGCATGGGTTTTCACTTTTTTTAATGGTCTTCTCTATTTTTGATCTTCTATAAAGCCAGTTTTTTGGTTGTTTTTTTTTTCCTTCCCCCCCGCCTTGTCGTTTCCATACTTTTTGTTTTGTTTTTATTGTTTTACTTTTCTGGGTTTTTTCTTTTTCTGTTTTATATTTCTTTTTATTCTGAGTCTCCCGTGTTAAGAAGAGTGAATAAATGGGGCAGTACATAATGTAATAATATCAATTTTTATTTCAATTTCTGATTAACATTTTGAAGGTAAGTTCAGCAGGCAGTGATTATAATCAACTGAGGATGTCCAGAACACAGGAGAAAGCAGTACTTGATTACAGCAGTTTACAGTTTTACAGTTAAAAGATATGAAAAAACACAAATAGTCCCTTTGGGAAATGAAATATAATGGAAGTGTGGTTATTAAAAACTAGATATAATGTACACTAGTTATTACCTATTACGGTAAATCACCACAAGATGCAGGAAACATATCAGCTAGATAAAACAGCCGTCTTTGAATATGTTGTCTTATTTTCCAGTGGATACTTTTTTTCTTCTTAGGCACTGAATTGATTTGGTGTGTAGAATTCATTTAGGAGCATGCACATTGCCCTTTTCAGGAGGGCTATAGCAATGAAGTTGTTATCTGTGCTGAGCTGTAAGTCATGTTCCCCCTTACCCCCAGGAAAGCCGCTTCGGGGGGCAATCGTGTGCTCCAGGTACTAATAGCTATTAGTTACTTAGAGCTAATGATGTTGCCAGCCTTGAGTATTTCACTTATCTTAAAATGAAAGTGCATGTTGATTTCCATTTCACAAATGGAAAAATTGAGTCAGATGGAGTTCAAATGACTTTCCTGAAGTCACTAGCAAATCACTGTCAGATCTGAAGATGCAATCCAGCCACCCTCTCCCCTGTGCCCTATGTGGTTATGTACAACTCTGAAGTGCCTAAGTGAATAATTTTGGTTCATTAATGCCTTTATGCTCATTTGACATAGATATGAGCAACTTTACAGCTTTTCAAGGGTCTTTCATCTGCCAGTGCCCTCCCTGTCCAGCACACATATCCAGCACAACTTGATTGATTTACTACCACCTGGATCAATCGGGATCTTGCAGTTCTGATATTCTTTCTGTTGTCATGTCCTAAGGATTGCCTGAAATAATTCTTAGAAATTAAAACATTCTTTTATTTTGTGGATTAGAGAGGGTGAGGCTGGCCTAAAGAGGACATCCAACTTCAGCCAGTGACTTTGTGTGAATCTGTTGTGATTCCAAGCATGCAGTGATGCTAACTGAGTCAGCTGTTATGTCAAGAATTTCTTTGATCTGCTAAATTAATATGGTTTAATTAGATTAATTAAACAGAAGATAACTAGAGATGAAGAAGGAGGTCAAGAAGAAAATTATTGGCAGTTGTAGCCTTGTGCTGGGTTAGCCTTGGCTAACAGCCAGTTACCCACATGGCTGCTCACTCTTGCATTCTCTCATGAGATGGAGAGGAAGTAGAAGGAAGGTGAGAAGATTTGTGGCTCAAGATAATGGCATTTTAATCATGACAGCAAGAGCTGTACACGGAAGCAAAGCAAAAAGAGTAATTCATTCACTACTTCAAATCAGCAGGCAGACATCCAGCTGCTTCCTGGGAAGCATGGCCTCAGCACACATGGCAGAGGCTTGGGAAGACAAACACCACAACCATGAACATTCCTCTTTCCCTCTGAACATTCCTCTTTTCCTTGAGCATCCACTGCCAAGCACAACATGATGTGGGCTGTAGTATCCCTTTGGTCAGGGCAGGTTGGCTGTCCCAGCTGTGTCCCCTCCCAGCCCCATGCCCTCTTGCAGCCCATACGCTGGAATGAGATGGTGCAGGGCAGAGTGGGCACAAGAGGAGGTCTTGCTGCTGTGCAAACCCTGCTCAGCAGTAACAAAAGCATCAATGGGTTATCAACTCAATTCCAGCCAAAGATTCAAAATATGGCACTGGAAGGACTGCTATACCAGCAAGACCAATACAGCAACTAAACATGGATTTCCAGCACTGAAGGGTTGAAAAAATATTTTACTTTGGCAGAAAAAAAAAGCCACAAAAACCAACCAATGAAAAAACCAAACCCCCCAAAGCCCCTTTTCTGAGGAGTGAACAGCAGCAGGCTAACAATAGCCATTCATAACACAAAATTGTTGCAGAGAGTATTGGGTAAATTGGACATGAACAAATTTCCCACAATGAATGGAACTGTCTGTGCATCTTTGGGAGTGGGGTAAGGAAATGGCACTGTCAAAGCCTCTCTGAAACACCATATACTGTAACAGCAAAATAACCATGGATAGCTGGAGAGACTTTGGGATTACAGAATAGAGGAGGTTGTGTCAAAGGAGGATGTATTCATTTCTGAGAAGAGAAGCAAAGGTGAAATTGGTAGAGACATTTTAATTAGCTTATGTGCCAGTACAGTTTTTGTTTGTATTTTATTAATAACTTGATCCATGACAAGGTTATGGAAAAGCCTGTGTTTGGGCAGCTAGCAAGAGAAAGCAGTGGAAAAAACCTATAACTTATTTCCAGGCACTTACTTAATTAAAATACAAAACAGGCAATATGGTCTCTGGATTTATTTTTCCCGTGTAGACTAGAAGCAATAAGCTGAGATTGCACAGCAAAAAAGGTATGCTTGCACCTTTTTATCTGGACCTTTGAGCTGCTTCTTCTCTGAGATGGATGTAATCCAGTCCCAGCTTTAAGAGATTGAGAGGCATATGTTTGCCTAACCCTAGGTGGGAATTCCTCCCTCAGGAAGCCCTTAAATCCTAATGGGAATAGTAAGCCTTGAGGTCTGTTGGTTTACCAGTGTTTCTTTTCAAATCTCATTGAGGTGAGATGCAGCCTTGGGGACCCCTAGTGTGATATACTCATCTCCTTCCTCACTAACGCCTGATATTAAAAAACAACATAGAGCTGTTTTCTGGTGCTTCTGAGATGTTCCTTTCTGAAGGAGTTATGGTTTGTGACCCTCCCATTTCTGGCTCTGTGAGTTTCCATCTGACTGACCCCATGAGCTGTGGTGGTCTCATTGCACCCAGGTCTCTCACTCTGGATGGTGCCTCAGTGCCCAGGGGGGCTTCCTTCCAGCCCTGTGTGAACCTCTCTTAGTTGGCATTTTCTGGCTACAAGGGTAAGCAAGGAGCTGCATGAAGAATTACATGGTCTTTGCAGCTGGGATTTCTGTCCCTTGAATCTTGGATGCTGATAGATGCAGGTGGAATATAGGTAGCCCTCTGAGGAGAACTGGTCTAGGAGTGTGGAAAACTTAAGGTTGGGAAGTATATATACAATTTTTTAATTTAAGTTTCTCCTGAGATTCCTTTCTTGAGCTTTTAGAAGCTGCGATTGCAGGGGTTACTTCACTTGATGCTTACAACCTTGGCTCATACCAGCTGCTTGGGACCAGAATGGGTTGGCAGCAGCAGGAGCATATGCTTACCCCAGTGACCATCCCCTCCTGTCTGAGACTCCAGACCCTGGCAGTCCCAATGTACTCCTCATGTTTTAGAAGTAGTAAAACTAGTGGTAGATGGCATATGATGGTTTTAAAGGTTAATTTTGTAATTAATGAAGTCAAATAAAGTTGGTTTTTCTGGGTTTTTTTCACTAGCAGGTTTAAAATAAAGCTTAAATCAACAAATTAAAAAATAAATACTGTTTTTTTGCCCATAATCATCTTTATAATAATGAAATATAAAAAGGATTTCCATCCTGCTAACAAAGCAGAAAACACTTTGGTTTCCTAAATTTATTGTGACCAGTATTGATAATGGCAGAGATCTGAACTTCTAAAATCTGACTAAAGGCTGTTCTGAGCTGGCAACTGCAAAAATGAATTTGTATAAAATCCAGTTTTAATGCGTACAATTAATTAAAGTATATTGCAACTACAACCAGCCTACATAGAAACAGATGGGACACTTGCGAGGGAATAGCTATGGTGCAGGCTGAGGCTAAAGTGATGAATTCTTTGTGTCTGAGGACATAAACTCTCTCCCAAAACAGCATGGCTGTGTATATATGTGCAGTCAGGGATGATTTTGGAAGCCTGGGTGCTGTATCTTGGCCACAGTTAGTGTGGCCGGTCGGAGTGGGTTTGCAGGGCTGCTCGCACAGGAGGTGGGCACGAGGGATCTGCTTCCCAGCAGAGCTCCTCTGGGTGGGACATAAACCCTCTCCCAAACCATCATGGCAGTGTATATATGTGCATTCAGGGATGATTTTGGAAGCCTGGGTGCTGAATATTTGCCATAGTTAGTGTGGCCGGTGGGAATGGGTTTGCAGGGCTGCTCGCACAGGAGGTGGCCGCGACAAATCTGCTTCCCAGCAGAGCTCCTCTGCTTTAGGGGAGGGCAGCTCCAGTGTATCCCAGGGACCCTGCTGCTTGGGGGCTGCAGCTGGACCAGGACACAATTGCCATTGTTCCCAGGAGCAGCCCTGGTCGGTGTGAGCCCTCACCACCCTGTGGCTGCTCTGGTTTGGGCAGATGTGGAAGTGTGTGCTCTGCACTAACACCTCTGCTGCTTTAAGCCAGGCTCATACTGTGGTTTACAGCCTTGGGTCAGCCACAGCCCACGCTTCCACCATGGCTCTCCTGACCTGCACAGAGCGTGCTGCCAACAAAAATCTCAAAGCTGCCTGAGTTAGAAGCAAAAGTGTGTGCTGAAGTAGTGTCTTTTTGTCGCTGGCATTGGTTGCTGCGGTGTTGCTGTGACTCTGCCTGTTCATTTTAATAACCATGAGATAACAGTTGCAAAAAAAGTCACTATAAATAGAGGAGATCATGTTAAGCAGTCACAGAAGGGTGAATATCCTGAAAAGCTGTGAGCTGGAAGTCAGTATGCTGCTTTCAGAAGTTACTCCTCCTGAACTGTTGCCATGCACAGAGGAACACACACCAGTGTCTGTATCTAACATTTATAGCGTATTTTTGTTTCCAGAATGTGTTTTGTTTTCCATTAATGGGTTTTTGTATTCTCCCTGCTAATTAAATGTATGTGCTTTGCTATGCTTTTGATCCTAAAATGAAGCTTGTAGTGGAGAATATGCTGCTTTTACTGTTCCTTTCTGGAAAGATCAAAATATTGTTCAGAAAACCTGCCGAGTTTATGAGCTCAGTTTTTCTGGGTTTGGTTTTTTTTTGGCATTGTGCTCTCTGTGCTGTATTATGCTTCTTTATTTGGAAATTTATGGGGAAAATAGTTTTATTGTTCATTAGAAGTTTAAAGGCCTTATATATGTTCATTTGGTAACCTTTGATTTTTGGCAGCCACTGGAAGGATGAGGTGCTTACACGTTTAGTGAAGAGGCCCTTTATTCAAAATGCTAATTAGCCTTTGAAACCAAATAAGCGTAAAATCTTGCTAAATGTTTCAGATTAATTTACCACTCCCCCAAACTCTCTCCTTCCTGCTGCTGGATTTTCCCTGTTGCCTTTCAGCATCTCCTCCTGCTCTGGTCCTTGGAAACCTCCAGCCTGTGCAGCACAGCGGTGCTCAGCAGAAGCCATGGATAACCTCCCCATCCCCTTTCTTTCCCAGATAAACAGAGAGCCTGAGGTGTGCGCTGAAGTGGAGGCACACTTTGCCACACAGTGCTGTGCTTTTTTTTACCCTCCTGGACTTTTTTTTTTTTTTTTTTTGCATAAAGAAAGGAGGTCTATAAGAAGACCTAACAATGCCCTTACTGTTCTGTCAGAAACTGCCTGGCTACATCTTGTTTTATTTGGCCCTGACTGAATGGCAGTTTCATTTATGTTTTGGGTGTTTGGCAGATATTTCATCTTTGTCAAACTTCACTTTTAACATTTGTTTAGATTACTTGTCACAACACTTTCCTTTTTTTTTTTTTTCCTAAACTCTTAAGATTTCAGTCAGCTTGACAGTGCTCAGAAGTGGTTTCTAATATTTTTGAACTCACTTCTTACGTGTTGTCCCTTTTAGAGGTATACCAGTTAAGCTCATTGATATATAGTTTCTTTTTTGTACTTTGATGATAGTGCAATACTTTATTTTGAGCCCCTGACTCTCCTTGATGGTGGGGTAAGCATCTCCTAAGCCCTGTGAATAATAAACAAAAACATTACCGTGACAGTCATAAAATCCTGAATGCATCCATTTTATTCCATCCTGCTTTGTATTTAAGACACTTTGAGCAGCTGTGTTGAGATCAGGACTGGTTTTCCCCCTGTTCTGTCTGATAGGTGATGTTATTTGCTTTTTATACCCATGAGGTGGTGACATGAGAGTATGAGCTGGTCCATGGATGCAAACCTGATTCTGTTTTTTATCTGCCCATGTGATGGCTTTGTTTCACTGAATTTGTTTGGAATACTCCTGCATTTAGAGATGAGGGGGATACCACTGAGAGACTTCCCAGCTCTCCATCTGTGGCTGTTTCTGTGCATTCAATTCCTCTTTCAGCCCAAATCCCAAGCAGTGACCAGAGTCTTAGTGTGTCTGCTGTGTCCTTTCACTAGACATAGGTGGAACTGAATGGGAGAATGTAATTTTAAATGAGGCTGAGCAGCCTTGAAGTATATTCACACTGTGTGTGAATTTTTGCTTATGAATGTTTGTGTTCATTTTTATTGAAATGGATGTTGGAAAACTTGTTCAAAAATGGAAATTAAGAAAAACAACCTTATGTAGCCTTTCCTTGTTCAGGTATTCTGTCAGAACTGATTTCATAGGGCTGATTTGCTTATGCTAGTGTTATTCACAGCAATAACTTTTGGAGGATTATCACTGTCCAGATCTGTGTGAACTGATGCACTTCTTTGCAAAGTTCTTTAATTTAGAAGTTACATTTCTGAGCTGCAGATGCTTTGGTTTGGCAAAAGGCAGCCTACCAAAAGTAATGTGATTGCTGAAATAATTTAGTCTAAGACTTGCTCATGCTCTAGTCGTTTCCATGCTTGAGCTCACTTGCAGATGAAGACATATGGACATGGACAATGTGAATATATTAGGAAGAATTGCAAATGTTCAACCTTCTCTAGCAATCCTGAAGACAGCCAGCAGACACCAGCCAGCGTGTATGAATCCCAGGTGACCCTAAAGCCAAGCAGGGGTCAATGGAGGGGGCAGAGAGCCAGAGTGTCCCTGCTCATCTGGAGCTTCCCCATTAGCTGCTTGCTGGGGCCCAGTTGAGAGCATGGCAAGCAGACTGGTAATGTGTTTACAGAGCTGAAGTGTTTACTTGCAGATGCAGATACAGGTTTTGGACAGCTTGGGTCCATATTATTCCCCTTCTGCTTTCGTTTGGAATCTGGCATTGTGTTTGCCTCAGGAGAGGATGGAGTCCTCTTGGTAGTGTTTATCTGTCAGCTGCTGTTATTAATTGATGTAATTGTTTCTTTACTAATATTTACCTAGGGTTTTAACGTGGAAGTGACTATACAGATAATTCTAGTGCAATCTTAGTAGAAAGTCAATGCCTTAATTAGAAAAACGACTTGCTATTCTTGACTTATTCGAGAATTGATTTTTTTTTCCTGCCCTGAAAAGTGTTTGCCCTGAAATCTAAGGAAGTTGTTAACTGGGAAGGGTGACATTTGAAGAAGTGTATACTAGCAATTAAGATGAACAAGTAAATTTGACAAAGGAGCTAATATTTGTCCTGAAGGAAACCTTCAGGGGAAAGGGGAAGGGGAAAGGAATTTTGGAGGCATTTCTGCCTTTTCCAGGCTGCATTCTTAAAAGCACTGCAGTAAACTGTGTTGAGGAAAGCAGACCAGAAAGAACTCTTGAAGGTGAGTTAGATCCACTTAACTTTTCTTTTACTGTGGTGTGCTAGGTGCTATAACTACACAGGATCATCCAGGAAAAACGTGAGAGTTGTTTAAAAGCAGAGCAGAATATTATTTTAAACAGCAAGCTGGTAGTGTTGAAACTCTGTGACTCTCAATTCTGCTAGGGCCAACAATTTTGAGGATTAAAAACATATGGGCCATAGATAGAGAAGATATCCACAGTGCTTGGGGTATTATTTAGTGCTATTTGTATTATTCAGGCTAGCAAAAACAAACAAAAATACAAGAAGAAAATCTCCTGTTACAGGGCATAAGCCATCCAGTAGATGATGTGAGTTGGAAAGAAATTTTATGGGAAAGTTTTTTTCTGTAATTGCTCTCCTAGAGATTTCTTCATCCCTTCCCTAAAGCATCTGAGTCTGGCTGCTGTCAAATAAGAGGTTACTGAACTAAATGTACTATTAATCTGACCTAGTATAAGAATTCCTGTGTTTCTATGTTTAAAAGCAGGCTTTGTCTGCTGAGGGTTGTCTCTCTGGAATAAACCCTCCATTGGAGGCAAGGGAAAGGAAATGGTTCAGAAGCTTTTACACTGTTGCTATGTAATTTTGTAGTTGTTTTGAAAAACTGTGTCTTTTTTTTTTCCCCTCTCCCCTTTTATGTGTATGAATGTTTTAAATTATAAAATTTAGCTTCCCATTTGATGCATTTTCTGTTCCGTAGTACTCAGGACCATTGACCAACATAATTATTTAGAATTATGTGCTTTTAAAAATTGAGGGACAAAGTCTTGGTTGGCTGGTACATGCTTAAATGATGGGTTCTATTCAGAAGACTATTAGCTGGGTGCCTTCATTGCCACTGGCCAGACTTGTTAATGTTTCTGTTTCTTCTTTAAAAGTGGAGAATTTCTTAAAAGAGTGCGTATTATTATTATGGTTGTTATCAATCAGAGTCGGTGACGTTCTAGTGAGCCAAACTTTCTACTTTCACTCATTTTTGCTAAAGTTCTTTTTATTTTGCTTGAGCTGGAGAGGTTCAGTGAGCAACCAGCCTACCTCTGCAGTGAGGTATGTGAGGCAGAGCTGCAATGCCAAGGAACCGTGTGCCTTGGGTTTGTTGCGTAAATCTTAAATTGGATTTCCTTATTTTTCAAAGGCTTAGCAGTGGATGTGACAGTCAGGCTATTTAACTGGGATCCTTTTAGCACGTCAGATAAAACTGCTTCATGTAGATGCCTTCCAGTTCTCCTTATTGCTTTAAAAGGTGCCTTAGAGACATGAGGTACAACTGTGCTTTGTTTCACCCAGAAAAATGTGAACTTCATATAGGGAGAATGTGTTTCATTTCCTTACCATGTGTCAACAACTGGATCTTAAACCTGTATTTATCAGATGCAGAACTGGTTTTGGAGGATTATCACTAAATCAAATGCTAGGGTGGAATTTATGTTCTCACTACAGCATTTCTCAAATGTTGGTATTATTCTACTTTTAAGCATTTAGTCTTTGATGCTTAGCTCTGACATGCAGAGGCTACATTTTTACATTCCTCTTTGTACAAGAGAATAGATATTTCTTTCTGTTTCAAACCCCTTATACTCTCACAATAAAGACAATACACCTGATTCTTTTTTTATTATTATTAAGGCCCGTCATTACTGTTCAAACACATGCAGGAAAAAGTTGTCATAGCTCACACATGGTAAAACTGTAGTCTAGGTGTATTACTGTGATTACAAAGTGTGTTAGAAGGGAGGAGATCTTATGGTTTTCTTTAACACCTGGACTGCCATTATTACTGTGGAGAATATATCCTGATTTCTGATGTATATTATTAAAAAATCATCACATGTTTTTGTCTGGCAAAAACAGGGGCAGAGTGGTTGTGTGAATATGGTCCATGTTGTACATGCAGCTGTTTATACAAAATTATATTCCACAGGGTGCTTTTTCTTGATGATCTTCAGTATCTCTTCCATCTCTTGCTATATTAGAATACTGCATTATTTTTCTTGGAGTATTCTTTGATGTCATGTTCAGTCAGGTATGTTGATTGTAGTATGTCCTTGAATATCTAAGGGTTCCACACAATTTAGTCAGTTTTCACTTTATTATTTTTATAGGCTGAGGGGTTTTTTTTAAGTCTGTGGTCACTGTGGAACTCTGACACTGCACACAGGCTTGGCATTTTTGAAGGGGGGATCTTCACATCTGTCATCAAATTAAGCAGCAGTGACTGTACCCAACATGGTCATTTTTCTTCTCACTTCTGGCTCCTTCCCCTCTCCTTCATAAACTTGAATATGCAGTGTAGAGCAACACCATTCTCTTCTTCTCACAGTGATGCCTTCCACATTGGGAACTGGAGAGATGTATGGGTGGAATATCTTCAGGAACTGTGGCTTACGTAAAGGAAGTGACAGCCTTTAGAGATGTCACTTATTTTGAAAAGTTATTTCCATTAGCTGACATCTTTATTGCATTCTCTTGCTTATGCATCATTTTGAGGAAGAAAATTGTTTTTTTCTGCTTACTTTGGATTTGCTTTAGCATATGGTGCTCTGTGAGACCCCATATAATGGGCAAGTGTTTGACCCTCAGTTGATATGGACACCATTAGCTGGAAAAGGGAAGCAGTTGGGATAATACTGAGGGATACTGTGCTTGAATCAGGATGTATTTTTCAGCCATCTCTGAGTGGACTACTCCACTTAGGGATTTTTTTTGGCCTAATTATAATCACAAAAGACAGGAGGGGATTTTGAATGGCTTTATCTCAGTAACTGAGACCATTCTTTTGTCTTGGAATTATTTTTTTTTTTTAACTTGGGGATTAATTCATTTGCTCACCTAATGTGCATCTGTTGAAGGAACTTCAGGTACTGTTAGAAAAGCTCTCTCTGTTGTGACATGTCTGGCTTGACGTTCCCAGCTCCAAGATATGCTCTACTTGGTTGCTGGTGTTTGCATGGTTAAATCAGATTGTCTTATCAGCCTTGGGCACCCAGCTGGGCTTTCAGGCTTCTCACTCCTCTGTGTTCTTTGTAATGCATTGGTCTGCTGCATCCTGACTTGTGAAGTGCTGCTGTCCTGAAAATCATGCAGGAAGAGCCTTAGTAAGATCGTTCTGCTGCAGTGGGGAAGGGCCTTTACCAGACACATAACAAGAGGTATGGAATGCACACCTGCCCAGCTGTCTGGCTCTGGGTATTTTTTTTAGACAGTAAATGCAGAGTACGTGGCAAAGTGACTCAGACAGCACAGCCTGGTGAGCACAGATGAAGGATGCAGTAGAGATGGTGCCGTTGGTACCAGGAGATGGGTCTGTGCTGGTTTGTACTCAGCAGCACACTGGGCTTGACTGCCGTCATGGGGATAAAGGTGCTGCTGGGAGCTTTGAGAGCATTGCTTCTCTTACTGGCTTACATTTATTGATGTCTGTGGGTTGGAGGGTGCAGAGATGAGCATCTTGTTGCCAAGGCTGAGTATCCTTGCTGTTGTTCTGCTTGTGGTGGTTCAGAATTGGTTGGAGGCTTGTTGGAAGAAGCCCTGCTTGAACCATGCTGTCTTTCCACAAGAGGACTCATCTTTGGCACTGTTACCCAAGTTTGTCATCTCCTGGGGGATTTCAAAAGTTTTTGAGAGCTTTGCTCTTGACCCATGTCTCATGATTTAATTATGAAAATACTCACTGTTACTTTCTTAAATATTTTCAAAATTCATGATTTTAATACATTACTTTGCCAATGAAGCTGAAAAATTAGTGACCCAACGGATTCAGAAGATAAATGCTGCCCTGATAGGTGTTTGATCTGGCTTGTGGTTGAAATGTTTAAATATGATGGCAGGTTTGGGCAGGTCTAAGTGCTGCATGGTGGTGATGACCTGTTTCCATCCCTGAGAGTCTGCATGCAACTTCTGTCTGCACCATGAACATGAACTAATTCAGGCTGGTGTCTCTGCCCACAGAAGTGGGAAAGTTGTCTTACATTTACCAGTGGAAAGGTCCTTTCAGGAAAGGCTTTGTTGGGAGTGATTGCTGTGCAGTTAACTCACACACTTGCTTACTCTGCAAGAATACCTTTGTGATGTATCAGAAGTTCTGCCTTGCAGACTGGCGGGCATGACACAAGTCTCCTTGAATTTTGTCAGTGTTTAGGTTCCTCTTAGATGCTTTTGGATGTGAAACGTAAGGTCATAGTTCATGTTGGTCTTTCTGACAATGTAATCCATCTGCCCAGTGCCTCTAGCAGACAATTCTGGGATATAGATCTTCTGAATGTTAGAATGTGGAAAAGATGTGCTGGTTTTGTGGATAATGTGATTGATTATTGCACCTCTGTCCTTATGACCTGACTGATAAGGTTTTTGCAACATTTTCAGATGATTCAGAGGATGGCTCTGAGGGTGCTTACATGTGCAGTGTTATCTCAGCGTATTATTAGCATTTTACAATTGCTTTATTGGCTCCCTGTTAAGCAAAATATTGACAATAAAAATGCTATTTTTGTTCTGTGATCCATGATACAGCTTTGTCCCCTCCTAGTTAATGGCTGTGCTCGTTCCTAATTTTGCTACCCTATTGTTCCTGTGACAGGGAGCTACAGAGAACAGAGGTTTTAAAATAGATGTTCATAATCTCCACCAGCCCTCTGGCATATTCTGCTGACCCTCAGGGAGTCTTACTGGGAATATATTGGAACTTGTGATATCTAATAAGTGAAGGTTCAGGAGCCTGACGTAGACAGCAGAAATGTCGTCTTCTGGGTAAAGTAGGACAGAAGACTCTAATAACTCAGAGGAATTGCAGAACCTTTCAGCAGACACACTGCCAGACTTGACGTATATAACAAAAGGTGATAAATTATGTGTGTTAAGTTATTTTGTGTTAGCACAGCATCCACACCTCCATGATATTAAGATGATAGATGCACCTCTAGTCCAACAGACTGGTCTTCAGAAACAAAGTTCACAGCCAGTGCTTGAACCCTCTTTTTCCCCCTGTTCCACTTGGATCACCGTCCTCACTTGATAAATGGGTGCAGCAGGGATGCAAACTCCTCTAGCTCAGAGGAAGTAGAACTTCCAGCCTCGTAGTGCAAAAAGCTGGACTGCTAACAGATTGGACCTACCTCCTGAGCATAGTTGTGCCTCCCAGCTCTCGGGGGATTGGGAAATCTATGTTATTTCACAATTCATGCACAACCTCTACAAAATCCTTTTTCAGGTTTCTCAGACAGCCTCCCGAATAAACATTATTCATTTTTTGAGTGAATCCACAAGCTTATCCTAACAATGAGGTTAGATTACTACAGATAGCAGAATTTTTCTTTGCAACTAAGTGTATTCTTGCAGGATCCTTCTTTGTGTGGCTTATAAATTGAAGTGTGCTGAGCTGAGGCGGAACCTTCTGCTGTAGTGCATGTTTTCCAAATTAAACAGAATTTTATTCTCATATTTTTTATTTTTTTTATCTCAGTGACTGTTGAAGTCTGTTTGTTTCTTTGCACATTGTGTAAGGATCTCATACTGCACTCACCCATCAGTGCATTTCCAGGCAGCACATTTGTGCCATAGTGGGGCACAAAAGTATGTGTATTTACTGGTTGTCCAGTTACTGAACAAAGTAGAAATTGAAGATGTAGAGCACTTTCTACCTTAATTTGGTGGTGAAAGCAAGTCTAATGACAATATTTGCAATTGCGGCTAGACATCCAGTCTGGATTAATCTTACGACTTGGTTCCATCCCTAGTGGCCCTAAAGATATCCTGCCCATGCAGAGGAAGAATACCCAAATGACCTCAGGCATGGAGAGGATGTGGTTCTTTGTTTTATTGTGGTGGTTCTGCTAGGACAAGGACTTCTCAGGAATATGCCTCTAAGGCTGAGCAGAGAGACGAGTCTTCCTTCTGTGCTGGGACAGTCATCTCTAGAAATTCAAAAAACTGACAGCAAAGGCTTCAGGTCTAAATTGCTCTGATCTTTCCTAACATAACCCTGTGGGTAATTAATGTCACCTATGTGGATGTTCAGACAGGATGTTCATAGCCATCAAAACTAATGTTTTCTGCACCCACCACTCCTAGAGCATTTGATGAATCATTTCCTTGACCCCTGGCTTCATTGATTGGGGTTTTGAGACCAGTACCAGTAAAAATTGTCACTGGTGTTACATCTCTTTGTGCTCTCCTTTAAGGAAGTATCTCTTGTCATCCTGTTTCTGCAGTGCATGTTGTGACTGTAGAGTGTTGGCCTCCCAAAGAAATGTACTTTTCTGTCAAGGAACCGCCCTCCAGAGCTGCTTTCCTCTTCAGCTTCTGAGCTGATGAAGTACTCCATTCTTTTAATAACTCCCAGGCCACTGGGATCATTTACTAGGGATCTTCCGTCTGTCACCAAAACAATAACATCACTTGACCCCCTCTTACTGATCTCGGAGGCCTCTTAAAAGTTATAAACAGCCAGTGTAAGACCTTTTTAGTAGCTGCAGTGATGGTAAGTGCTGTATTTGCTGTTGGTCACCATGACATGTTTCTCATCAGCTAGAAGGTTAAAGATGAGCGTTCTGAGAGCATGCTGGGGATAGATTCTTCACTCCTCCTGGCTGTAACGCCACTTGGAAGCGATTGGCATACTTGTAAATGTCTGCACATCCCATAATATTGGATGACATTACTGAACTTAGGCAGCAGGATGTGGTTTTTCTTGCTTGCTCAGTCTCCCTTCCCTTGGCCTCCCATCTCTTTCCAAGAGCTCTTCTCCCAAAATCTTGCTTTGGCTGGGAATCTGTATGATGGTATCTTGTGGTGCCTTGTAGGCAAGGGCAAAAACCAATTAATTACCAGTTAAGGAGAAGACTTCTGTGGAAGTTTGTTTTTGCTGGACAGGGAGCATATTCCATTCTGAACTTAATCAGAGATGCTACTTTTCCTTCATAGATAAGGATCATGGATAGTTGAGTATGCTGCCAGTTTAAGGTACTACCTCTTGGTCTGTAAATCTTCCTAAATCCTAGAAGCATGTTGGTGCTGGTTGCAGCTCACCTTTGTTACCTGTGCTTCTTTTTCCCTTCTTTGACTTGATGAGGAGGGACCCCTAAGGATAGGTTCCTTATTTGTGTCAGTGATCAAATCTTATCTTTGTGGTTGCCCTCTCACATAGAATCAGATACGAACAAAACAATCTGACTGGACACATAAGACAGTAAAGGATAATTTGGATTGCTAAATCAAGTCTTGTTTTTCTGAACTGTAGGGAGAAACTATTTAGGAACACAGGACACCTGATGGAAAAATGTGGTCAGAGAACTAAAGCAATAGGCACAGTACCTTGAGTGTGGAAAGCTTCCTACTGGAGTTTCTGGTTCTGCGTAACCTGAGGGACCAACGGGCTTTGTAAGAGCCAAGTATGCTGTGCTGTTTAAATTGTGGATCATCTGAATTGTGTTTGAGAGAAGAGATTTGTTTTTCCTCTTCAGTTTTGTGGATGAGCAGATACAAGGAAACAGGTTCGGTCTGCAGAAAAGCCCTGCAACTTTGGTCTGGCAAATCTCTGATTTCCTAAACCTCTGTAGCATATGGGATAGTCTCTCATGAAAGATATTCTCAGTATGGAGTTACTGTTTCACATCCTTGCAAATGTTAATACGGAATAACAGAGATGATTATGCAAGAGCAGAAGTGTTGATTCTGTTGAAAGAGCAATTTTAAGCATTAAGAAATAGCTTTTAAATTTGGGGAGCATAATGAGTGTACAAGTTCACTTAAAATCAGGAAGGAGGAAGCCCAGTTACCTTTCCTTTGGTCTCCATAGATGAAAGAGAACTTTTTTCCTTGACTGTCCTTCAGGATTTTTTGAATCCTGACAGAGTAAGAAAGGAATGCATTTAGTTACAAAGCAGAGTGTCCTATATACCAGCACAAAATGTATTCAGAGCCCTTTGAATTCTCTGCAGAAAACTGCAAGAGAGTCCCTTACAGAGGTGATTGAAAGCCACTGCACAGGAAATCAACTTCTCATCCTGTACATAAACATGAGCCAATTCTCCTATATCTGGCTCTCGGAGCAGTACACACAGTAAATTGTTAACCCCATCACCTGACCTAACCATTTATCTTTGCTTCTCAGTATAGTTTTGGCAACTGCTGAGTAATGAAAGAAAAAACATGGAATGCAGATAGCTGTAGGGAAAAAAAAAGGCAACAATCAACCCCCTGACCCCCTCCACCAAAAAAAAATCCCCAACCCAGAAACCCAACCACCCCACACCTCAGATTCAAACAGCCCTTTAAAGCAGCAAACAACAGGAGAAGATGAGAAATTTCCTGATACAGTGGCAGGATCTTAAATATGGTTAGTATAGAACAGAATTAACATCTCTGTAGAATAACAGACATGTGAAGCATGGATTTTCAATCCTTCACACTTCTTGGTTGTGTTAGCACAAATAAATTAATAACTCCCCTGAACCTTTGCAGAACAAATAACCATAGTGCCTTTCAGGTTTTGAAATGTAAGCTCTGTGTGCTTTTAATGTTAGTTGTTATACATGAAGGTTGCCTGAAATAGGTTATTCTGCTTATGGAGTATTGTTCCCATATGAGGATTCAAGCTATGTACTCACAGCTGCTGCTCTCCAACATGGACTCTCAGTTCCACTAAAATCAATAGCTGGCACAGCAGGGTACTGTTGTATGGTGTGTAAATAAATGGGTGTCATTGTGTCTCACTTTTTTTTTTCCCTTTTCCCCTTTTAGATTTAGATTTGCTCTTTTTCAGGCATACATCAGTGTGTGTTTGCAATGCAGGCAATTCGAAGCATAGCTGCTAAGGGAGAAAGAAGCTTTCCCCCCCTTCCTTTTTATACTTCCCAATAGGATTTTAAAATAATCAGCAATTGCATTAATTATATTAATTATCTCTAACAATGTCAGGGGGAAAAGACCCCAAATAAAACAGAAACCCGTTTTGCAAGTGTCAGCTTTATGACAAAAAGGAATTCACAGTCCCCCAGCAGACAGCTATCTTGCATACCAAGATGCAGGAAAAGTCTCGTAGAAAGAGTGTCTTAATTCTATTACAACAATTTATCTTCCCTCTTTCCTTAAGTCTTGTACCTATATTTGAAAATATGTGACAATTATGGTTATGGGATGTAAGAGCTAGAGATCTGCTTTTCAATAAACTGACTTTGAAGTTCTGTTTCATGCATTTTCTTTTTTATTCATGCATCTGGTCATATAGAGTAGTTTACTTTTTTTGGCTGCAGACTTGGCAGATACAAAATGCAGATGTTGTTCTTCTGACTTAAGCTGCTATTTTAAGCTTTTTTGGCCAGCGGTTGGAAATTTTAGGTTCAGTTGTTTATTTGCTTATCATCAAAGTGGTTTTTGTCATATAATTCATGTATGAGTATTAGCTTTCTGTGTTTACTTTCAGAGTTTAAGAGTATGGTCTTTTTTTCCCCCTTTACTTTTTTTAAACCAGCATGCTCTTTTGATTAATAATACAGTAGAATATGTTATGCTTCAGAGAGCTTTTATTTGCAAAGAAAAAAAAACCTCAAAAAAAACCCCCAACCAAAAACCAGCCCAAGCCTTACATTGTGCTGCAATGCTTTCCCTTTAAGAAAACCATATCTCTCTCCAGATGCCTGCATCTCTTTGATACAAAAGGGTACACTAAGTTCCATCTATAAACAGAATCCACTAATTAAGAGTAATTGCTTCGGAGATTGGTACAGACTATTCAGCATCAGATGCATGTTCCTCTCAGATATCCATTAGCCTCTAATAAGATAATGCAGATGTGCCAGTCTGTTTCCTGTTTCCTTCTATTGTACCTTTATTGCCGTATATGGACCAATGGGATGGGCTGAACAATAAGTGGATGTCCTTTTGCTCCCAGAGCCCTTCTCAAAGGAATGTTTGTTATTAGATTGCTTTTTCTGTTTAGTTTCACATCACTATGCTAATAAAGGAAACATAACACTCCAAAGGCTTTTTTTTTTTTTTTTTACTTCTGCCACAGTAACTAGTTTATTGTTTAATTAAATCTCGTTGGATAGCCATGAAAACAAAAATGCAACATCTCACAGTCAGTGAGAACTGGTGCAGAATGTAGTACAGCCTCTTTATGAAATAAAAGTTTCCATGCATTTTTAAGAGTTTAAAGGCAGCGTGGTTATCGTGTTACTGGATCTGACTGATTTACACTTGAGTCGTGCTAAATCTGCTGAATTATTCAGCACTGCTGAATGCAACGCCATCAGCCAGCATAATAGAAAGCATATGCATAATCAGGGACTTCAATACAAACTATACATTAAATACAGTAAGCGTTCTCAAAACTTGACTTGTTTTGAAAACAGCATTAGAATATGTCTTGAAGCCAGCTAATAAATAAGAACCCCACCAACTCTGTCCCTTGGGGAAAACAGTTAATAAATATATTGTTGAAAGGTTTTATATGCAAAATTTATCTGAAATTGTTTTTGTTGCCCTGAGAAGAGCAATTTGCCTCTCCTGTCTTACAGTCCAGGCTACCCTCCCAGTCCAGTGATTCCTGTTTTAGCCTAAGATTTAAGGGAGGGGCGGGGCGTTTGGCATTGGCAGGAAAATGGGAAATGAACTTAGAAGAGACTTCCTCTGTGACCCTGGAAACTTCGGGGACAGCAGTGCTGCAGACTGAGGGCTTGGAGCAGCAAATTCCCAAGTGCCCAGCTCTGTGCAGAACAGGTCCTTGTGTTGGGGTGCCTCTTCTGCATTCCTGGTTTTGTCCCTCACTTGTAAGTTTACTGTGGCAGAGAAGTGCAGGGATGGCAGATTCAGCTTAGAAGTTTTCTGGATGCTACATCATGGAAACCTTAAAGTGATTGCTGGATTTCAAACATTACCACAGATACCCCACTGACCTTTTCAGAAGTGAGGGAAGAGAAAAAAAAGACAAAAATCCTGCTTTACTTGCAATGCTGACAACTTAATTCCCTGCTATGGCTAGTGAGAGGGGAGGAAGAGGAATGTGGAATTGGGATGTTGTTGGCAAAAGGGAGGACAGAGCATAGCCTTCCTACTGACACAGAACAATTGGCCAAGCCTCCTGCCTTGGCTTCTTGCCTGTCCAGCTGTTGATGTGCATCAAAGTCACCTGTAACAGCAAAGGGATTTTAGGAATGCAAATAAATCTTAATACAAGTGAAAAATTCAGAAGGATGAGTTATGGTACAGTAATACCAAATATTGTTACCAAATGGAAGTTAAGTTAAATACCAATATAATGAATGAGGCTCAATATATTTAATATATTTTAGGAGAACTGACAGATGTCTGAAGAGCAAAGCTGCTTTCTGTAGTCAAGCCTGTGCAAAATGCATGGAAAATTAAGAGACAATAAGAAAAGTTAGGTTACTGTTTATCCAGTAAAATTTGAAGCTTATATGTGAAAATTTGTAGTTTTAAATTTCTGCTCAGCTGCACAAACACGGAGAAGAAATGTGGAAGAGACAGATACACCTGCTGCATTAACTGCAGCTGATAAATATTCTGCTCTGTTCTAGAGCTACTGTAGCCTCCTTCCCCTGTGGCCATCTGCTTTATCACTGAAGTCAATAAAAGACCTGTAAAAACCAAAAAGGAGGAGGCATATGTTCTCTCAAAGAAAAGTCATTGGCCGCTGTTCAATGGAAAGTGGTGCACAGTGTGATCATCTCTTGGTGGACATTCAAAGGAACTTTTCTGTATGATCCCTTTCCATACTGCTTGTTCTAGGGGCCTTGTACTCAGGAACAGTCACTAAGGAGAAGTCTATGGAAGAGGATTTTCATCATATTCTGAGGAGATCCTCTGAAGTCCCTTGGTCACAGCCATTTTCTGAAAATGTTGCCTTCTGCCTCCAGGGCACAAATCCGTGCTGTTGCTATGGGTATTTACCATAGCAAAAGACAACAAAGGAAAATCTCCTTCACAAAGCTGACACCGTTACAGTGTTTTGAGCTATGGTATAGGTTTAGTTAGGCAAAAGAGATGTTTTCACCTTGGAATCGCATGCAGCCTAGACATCTGTGGCTGATGTCCAGTGCTAGGTTCAGGGACCTGAATGTGTCCATCTGGTGATACATTAGTGAAATGTGTCATGGCAGTTGTGCCATGGAACCGGCGTGAATGGGGAAGCTGATTGTTGGATTTCCTGTTCTGCAGCATTTTCTACTTTGGGATGTCCTCTGCTGGGCAGTATGAAGGTGATGAGTCTGTATTCTCTGTTAGCATTTCAAGGAACTTGAAATTCCTTGGAAACCATAGAACATGAGTGGCATTTGCTTCTTTACAAGAAGCTGGAGCTGCTGATAGGTAGCTATCTGCCTACAATTTTCTCCTTGACCATGGCATAGATGTTCAACCATGTGAACAACCTGGTGCTCCCAAGGGACACAGCTCAGAGTCAAATGATACACTACTTAGAGTATCATGACTTTTATGCTGTCTTCTCTCTCTGCCTGTGGAAAGTAAATTTCTGAAGAACTCTGAAGAGGAGCAACTTCTGAAGGCTTATCTCCAGCACAGCTATCTGCAGGAAATTTTTAGCTGTGAGTGGTGAAAGGAAGGTGATTTTTGAATGAGACAAGAAAAACTTACTTTCATGTAGTATTTCCAGTTTATAATTACACCTCATGTAAAATTATAAGGACACAAAACTATATGATTATAACCTAGTTTTGGCACTGTTAAATATATGTATTTCTATACTGGAGCTATAACATTGCTGCGTTCTGTCATCACCAGCTCCATCACAGATCGTAATGAAGATTCCTTCCAGTAATGAAGAACTGACCAAAGAGTTTTCCTGAGTGCCTTTTCCCCCTCTGTCCTGAAGGAGTTGCTTTTTCCTCAATACTTTTCACTTAAATATGAAAATATATCTGATGTGGTTCTGGGAACGTTTTTAACTTATGATGAGCTCTGCATTTTTCTGGCTAATAGAAATATAATTGAAGGTGTTAGATAGTTTTATAAGATGAATTTTGTTTCCAGAGCCCTACATCATTTAAAAATAGATGACCTTCTTCTGTGTTTAATTTAATGCACACATTTTTAGGGCTGGTATTCATCAGCATCCCTCTCTTGTTCTTTTTTTTTTTTTTTTGCAAACACTTAGAAGTGTGGTATTTTTGCCGGCTTTTGTGGAATTGCTTTATAAAACTTTGCGTGTTCCTTTGATACTTGACTTTCCTTGTCTCTTAAGCTTTGTAAAGCCTTAGCTAGGTAAAGCAGGCACCAGTGATGGTTCATCTCATTTTGTGTTGTTAGTGAGTCAATGTATTTTAGCTGCTGGGGCTCCCTCAAAAGGTCTGCCTGGTTTCACTGGTCTCCAGGCATGTGGTCCTCGAGCTCAGCTTGGGCAGCAAATGTGCCTCCACTTGCTGCATCCCCTTCTTGCAGCCTCATCTCTGCATACGTTTGCATCCACAAGCATTAAAGGCATTTTGTGCATAATTTACACAGTTATCAAATACTTACAAGCTACATTTCAGTTATCCCCAAGCAGGCTGCACTCAGCAGAAGCTGCTGTCTGACAACATGCACAGCTGGTAACCTTTGCTGGTATTCCACACAGAGGAGAAACACTCCGCTGCTCTCTGACAGGCAAACATATGCATCTGAGTTGGGTTTTTTTTCTTTTTTCTCCTTGCTCATTTGAATTCTTACCGACAACTGGCGCGCTGAGCAGCAGCAGTGATAGTCAGTACTGCGTTGTCACAGTTTTCCTCCTCTGGCAGCAGTTTTGCTTTGTGACCTTGACACATCATTTCAGCGCTCCTTTGTTTTCCCACCCCAAAATCCTCTTGCTTTTGGTTTCAGGCTATAATTTCAAAGAATTACAGATAAAAGTGCTATATAGCGGTGGATGTGGTTACTGATCACTGACTGTGGCAGATGCAAGAGTGTAGTACATTGTCTCAGGAAACAAAGCTTTACTCAGCCGTGGACTGCCTTACTTTTGGGTGGCTGAGTTGGCTCTGTGGCTCCTACCTCCTACTACAATCTGTGTTGGAGGAGATGAGTAAATTCCTTGTGCAGGGTGAGCTCAGGAGCTGGCTGCAGACTCACTGGCTTTTGCCTGGAGCACTGCATGAGTAGCTGCAGGAGCAGTGGTTGCAATATGCAAGTGGTTGCAGCCTTCCCAGTACTGTGTCTCTCAAGACACCAGTAAGTAGCATTTTCTGGTTTTGCACCAGCAGGTTGATTCAGAAACCACCAGCCATTTGCTCTACGTAGATTTGAACTGCTATGGCGGGAGCAAATTTCATGAGAATATCACAACAAGTGATATTCCTGTTCTCAGCCTGAGGCTTTGGGTACAGAGCCTGAAAAAATGAGGACTCCTTGAAAGGTGGCAGCTGTTAGGGTGAAACACTGAGGAAGGTGTGTGGAGCTCTGGCTGACTTTGAAGATGGTGTCATGAGAGCAAGCAAGCTCCCTAACAGAGCACAGGAGCAGTGTATTGCAGTGTATTGACTGATATCACTCACTCACCCAGATTATGAAATGATCTGCTTTGTTTGTTTGGGCAGTTTCCCCCACCCCTCAGAAAAAAAAAAAACAAAAACATTAGGGAGGTGTCTCCTAAGGGTAAAAAACTAAGTATTCTTTGTGAAAACAGTCATTATTAAAGTAATTGCTGCTTTAACAGTCCTACCCAAAATTGCCCTCAGACACATTCTCACTGTCCTGCCTGTGCCATGGCACTGAAAGGAGTTGAGATCCTCCTCAGTGCCAATCCTTCTGTAGCTTTTAGGGAAGACACTGAAAGCTTTCATACACAGGGAAATTTTTCAGAAGTTGATTATTTTTCTCCCCCAGCATTAGTATTTCAGGTAATTATTGATGCATTGGTTTTAAATGTGGCAGTTTTCACAACACGACTGCGTCACACCAGAAATAGCTTTTGGTGTTGCACATTGTGCAGGGAGAGCAACTCAATGGGTGTTCTGCTGTTAGCTTCAGTAATAGGGTGAGAGTTTTACATGATCTGACCTTATGGGATACTGATAAATAAATTGTAACATAAGAAAAATAACAATGAGAAAAATAGTCTTCTATGTGCACATTTAAAAAATATGTATATTTTAATCAATATATTGTTTTCTTTCCCCAGACTGTGTCAGTGTGCATCTGTAGAGACCAGCTCTTCTCCCAGAGAAATATTTGTAGAAGCAACTGAACTGCTCCCTGATACCAGAGTAAGACTTTCTATCCACAGTCTGCAGAGCAAGGATGTCCTAGAAGAGAGAAGAGTAGGAAGCAGTGATGAAATATAGGATGGACCTGATATAGTGAATTACCTTTTCATCATCACGCAATCCAGCTTAAGCTGTACCTTCAGGCTTGACAGCCCTTGTCATTCATAATTTGAGACATCCAGTTTGCTGGCCTGGAGTGATGCAACGTGATACCTGTCCGCTGTGAGGTGTGAACATGACAACCAGCAGCCGCACATGTCCCGTACCGGCCGTGAATGGACATATGACTCACTATCCAGCAGCACCATACCCCTTGCTTTTTCCTCCAGTCATTGGTGGACTGTCACTTCCTTCCCTCCATGGACTCCAGAGTCACCCACCAACCAGTGGATGCAGCACCCCATCACCTGCAAGTAAGTGCTTGGTACTAATATTGACCAGCTCTCCTCTAATACTGATGGTGTTCATTCTGAAATTTTATCACAGATGGTTGCAGTTTTTCATCTATGATGTATGTTACTTGGGCAAAGAGCATGCATTTGTTTTGAAATACCATTTTCTCTTATTTTTTTTATAAAAATAAACAGGCAACTGTATAGCATGCCAAAGCTATGGAAGCCAAGAGTGACAAAATCTGCTATGCATTTTGGTATATTCTGCATTAGTGTACTAGCTTCAGAATCCAGTGTTGCTTTTAAAAAAACCTGACTTTTTGTAATAATGAATGGTGATGATTTCTCAGTATAGAATCCTCTGAAGTTGCACAGTTATTAATACTGCTTTAGTTTTCTTCCATAAGTAGCTCTTTTCTTCACGTGCAGCTTCTGAAGAACAGCCCAGTGGACAGCTGGTGTCTGTGAGCTGCCAGGGGCTGCAGAATGAGCCCTTGAGTCTGTGGTTGAGTTTCTGTTGTGGTTTAACCCCAGATAGCAACCAACTATTGCACAGCTGCTGTCTCACATCTCCTTTCCCCCGTAGTGGGATGAGGAAGATTATTGAGGGGGGAAAAAAGGTAAAACCCATAGTTTGAGATAAGAACAATTTAATATTGAAATGGGACATAATGTAAGAATAGTTGTCATCAAAAGGGAGGCAACAAAAAGAGGGAGAGAAGTAAAACCCAGGAGAGACCAGAGATGCTCACTACAGATGCTCACCACTGCTGACAGTTGCCCTGCCAGTCCATGAGAAACCAATGGCCAACTCCCCCCCCCCGCCTCTTTATGTACTGGGGATGGCATTTTACCTCTTGGAATATCCCTTGGGCCTGTTTGGGTCAGCTGTCCTGGCTGTGCTCCCTCCCAGCTCCTTGTGCACATCCTCACTGGTAGAGCATGGAAAACTGAGGAGCCCTTGACTTAAAGTAAACACTACTTAACACAGTAGTGCTTTAGTTGTTGCTGTCAACATTATTCTCATACTCAGCCCCAAAACCACAGCACTCTACCTGCTTCTAGGAAGAAAATGACTCTCCCAGCCAAAACTAGGACAGTTCTACATGCAGCACTGCTGAGTGTATTAGCTGAGGAATGTTTTTTCTTTGCCTTATGATAAGCATGCTTTCTGCTTTGTCTTAGTTTTATATGTGTTTAAGTGGCTCCAAACATAGCTGTTCCAGGTATAAACTTTCTAAGTAGGATCACTTAGAAAAGATACATCTCTGGAGGTCTTTGCAGTGGGTGACTGATGTATTTATCATCCAGGAAACCCAGATATATACAGCTTTGAAGATCAGTTTGTTGTTGAAGATGCTTGTCTAAATGCATTACTGTGACTGTTGGATGTGAGAAGTCTTGACTAAACAGCACATGTGTGGAACAATGCACTTTCTGCTAAAGGAAAAGGAGATTTGTTATAGCAGTTTCCCTGATGCCTCTTTCAACAGAAATCTCACAAAGTTTCAGCTCCAAATTTAAATGGAAAATCACAGTGAAGACAGTACTTCTGAAGAGTAAAAGTTGCAGGTTTTGTGCTGCTTGATACTAATTCTGGCTTCACATCTCATACACACATACTGGAATGCTGGGCAGTCTTGAAGTAAATTAGTGGGTTTGGTGGGCTTTTTCTTTTTTTTTTTCTTTTTTTTTCTTTTTTTTTTTTTTTTGTTTTTGTTTTTGTTTTTGTTTTTGTTTCTGTTTTGTTTTTCTTCCCATTTGTGTGGACAGGTTTCATCCAGTCACATAAGTGAAGAAGTATCATTAGATCAGGTTTTTATTTGCCCTGTTCTATTGCAGGGTGTTTGTCTTTCTTGGAGATGAAAAGCAAAACAGTCAGAAAGTCTACAAGTAACTTCAATTTTCCAGTCCTATCAGAAAATATCCTGGTTGATTATCAGTTTACCGTCCTGAATTTATCCCACACTACTTCAGGAATACTCACCTGTTAAAGAAATAGTTTTATTAGTAAATGGGAACATTTTCTGAGGCATAGATTGGTAAATACCAAAGTTATATGATCAGCAATGTAGAGTTTTTCTTTTCTATGAATTATTCCTGTGGAATTAAGATTGTGTTGCTGATGCATTATTAATGATTATTAAACCAGTCAGTGCTCAGACTTTCAGAAAAGTACTGCTTAGTATGAAGTTCTGTCAGTATGCAAAATAAGTGGCTACCTCTAAATCTTGGGGTTTGTGTCTTTATGCTCTGGTCCCACCATTTTCAGGTCAGTATTTTTGTGGAGGCGCTTTACAGCCCTGGCTCGCTGTGGCCGAGCAGAAAAGCCTGGCAGCTGTGGTGCATAGCTCAAGGCAAAAATGTTTGCAAATGCCAGCTGAAATTGGCAAGATAGGAAGGAGGATGCCTTGAATAAGATTCGCTTTTGAGACATAGTCCACTGCAGGATGAGTCTTCTGGTTTGAACTACTCTGTTTTCATACCTGTACTGTCAGCACTCTGTGGACTTCTGATTCTGGAACTTGAGGTTTATATCACTGGAATTATAAAGACAAGTTCTTGGAAGCATGCAGGTTGAGCTTTGGGTTGTATTTCAGGGTTCTGCTCTCCATTGTAGATTTTGTTTGTTTATTTGTTTGTTTTCCCAATGAAGCCACCCATAGGCCAAAGTCAGTATGATTGATGGTCTCCATTAAAGTTAGAATTTATACTGTGTGGAATAATATGGAACTCTCTTGAAAAGACCGGAAGAAATTAAAGGCTGGCAAACCAGTGCTCTTTGTATGCTTGAAGCTATTGTACTATTTATCTTCCAGATTCTTTTCATTCATGTAAAATCCAATAGAAATTACTTTACATAACAGGAATGTTATAAAGATCTCTTTAATCTTTATAAAACAATGCTGTTCAACAGCTTTTGTTCAAAGTTAGTGCCATTTGAGCTTCTGTGTTAGTGCCTTGTTTTATTTTGTTCTGTCTTGGTTATACACTTTTAATGATGGCAGAATAACTTTATATCAAGTTTCATTAAGTTATCTTAACCTACAGTTGGGGCAGGTATCTCCAGTCCCACGGAACAGACAACAGTACATCTTAGACACATGAATTGTGTGAGCACGAGGGCCTTGCCATAAACGCTCAGGAATGGAGTGATTTAGTTTCATTGATGTTAATAATGCTGTTGCCTCTGTGACCTGTGACTCGGCTTCTGCTTTTATCCTGAGATACATAGTGCAAAATACTTAATAATTGGAGGTCTGGTCGCAGTGCTGGAGGGGTCAGAGGATGAGCAAACCCACTTTTATGGGCATGTGAGCGCTGCATTACACTGAACGAGAGCAGGGCCCGGCAGGTCATTACTCTGTGAGTGCCAATGATTTACCTGCCCCGTGTTACTCCGTGCAGCATGCAGCACACATCCTCACTCTGGACATCAGGGGCCACACAGGCCTCCCTGGCTGCATCAATGAATGAGGAGTTTCTTCTACACAGCAGAGATGGTTTCAGGAGGTTGCTGCTTGGCTCATTTAGAAATGGTGAGAGAAGGCAGAACTGGAGGCGTTCCTGTGCTTTTTGGGTCATGTGCCAGTCTCTCATAGACAAAGAGGTTTTGGTTCTTTGCCAGGTTCAGAGCAGCTACAAGAAATGGCCAAAAGTCCTGCAGAGCCTGATGTGTTTGCAATAATAAAATCATAGAAGACTTGTGAAATAATTTATTTATTAATAAACTAATAAATATGGGCAAATATTGTTACTTGACATTTTATTAAAGTAAAACCACCTGAGGTTCAGGTGAGTAGCAGTCACACAGGCAATTCCTGTTTCTGAGTGGCATTGCTCTCCATCAGCCCTGGAAGAAGGGTCAGGGCCCATCTGGCCATCGTGAGACCTAATGCTGCTGCCAGGGGTCAGTAAGGCAAATGTCACAATGTGAGGATACCAGCTTTAGAAGGGTTTGCCTTCTTTATAGAACATTTGTTGTGTGGCTGTAGCGACACATTTTAATTTCTGGAAAAAGATTAGTTATAAAAATCAGTGCTACAAAACCTCCCAAACTCCAAGAAAACACCCTTAATAAGAGAATGACCACCTGAAATTTGAGAAGGATGGTATGTAAAAACCACAGATCATTGTAGTATATCCATGGAGCTGAAAACTGGTGAGGAAAGTGCTGCCTTTATGTCATGGCTGATGGAACTGCAAGGCACACAGCGATGTTGCAGTTTCACAAGCAAATATCAGTGTGGGGAAGATGAAGGCCTGCTGGTTGTTTGTAGAGTATCTTTGCAAGACTGGTTCCTGTAACATAACTTCACCAGAATGAGTTTTACAGAATTAGTTTAACACGGCTAAATACCACTACACAACAAAGCCAGTTGGTGTAAGCTGGAGGAAAAAGCTTAATCTGAGCTAATGCTGTGATGAAAGGAATCCCTGAGTGTGTCCTAGACCAAATTAAAAAAGGGTCTGGACAATAACCACAGTGGGAGCCACTAAATGATAAAACACTGTGTTTGGCAGTTGTTCCCTTTCTGCTTGGATTGAACATTTGCTTGAACAAGGTGAACTGTGTAGCCCATGGCATTTGGTGGGAGCACCCCCATATTCTACCTCTGACCCCTGCCCCATATGTTGGTCCTCAGGCTGCCAACATGAGCCTTCAAATCCTTGATATCCCCCCTTCCATTTATTGCAAGGGAGGAATAGGAGTAGCTTGATAAGCGGCAGGGAAGAGCAGTCAGTCTGATACAAGAATGTCCTGGAATTTATATAAACTCAGTAAGGTTGCTTCATCCACATAGCTTGGAAAAAAGTAATCTGAATGTGTTATTTAGAGGACTGTTGGGATGCCATGGAGAAAATTCCATATTAAGGTCACTCATTGTATTTTAGCCAAGCTTTTCCATTCTTTTCTGTCTGGGGTATTTTAAAAGTGTGTAGTAAAGAATAAAAGACTTTATATTCTGTTTTATGTAAGTCTCGGAAATATGAGAAAATGTATGGAAAGTAAGATCATCTGAGGAACTCAAAGAGGTAGACAAGGAAGCACCTACAACATTATTTCTGGTTGTACTATGTAAATACTAATTATTTTATTTATTAGTCAGTATTACATATCAGGCTTTTCAGACATGCTCAGGACAGTGTTGTTTTGGGCATCGTTTTCTGCTGGAATTGTTTTTCCTTCTGTTAATGCAATTATTTACTACTTGAACTTCATCTTAAAGATTGCTTTCTTTTTTTTTCCCCCTCCCTGGGAAACAGATTTTCCACTGGTAACATTAAAAAAGTACAGTCAAATCCAGTGTTACTGGTATAGTACTGCAAGATATTTTTGCCAGCCCCACCCGTTGCAGGAATTCATTTACTTTTCCAGTCCTGTTGTTAATCATTATATTGACACAGAAAGTCCTCCCAAAAGCACTCTTTGGCAGATTGCATTAAATATGAATAGCAGATATTCATTACGATGTGTTGCCCCCAAGAGAACTCTAAACTATCTGCACTACTCATGAGCAGGCAAATACACTAATTCTCCAGCTATTCAAATTATTTTCAAATAGTTTAGTGTGTTGCTAATAAAAACAAGAATGTCTCTGTTTCCCCTAATTACTCAGAAGGTCAAGGACTCCCACATCTCACTTTACTTCGCAAAATGGGGAATATTCCTGTTGGAGGTTGGAGTATGGTTAGTACATGATGGATTTTCTTCCATTGGCATAGTTACTGAGGCAAGTGCTATCTGTAGTGGACTGGAAAAACCCCTCCTCATCACTCTTTGACATTCTGGAATTATCTAAAATAGTATTACAATGGTTATATTGAATCAGGGGAAAAAAAATCATGAATCAACCTTGTTTGATTCTGTTGTTCGAGTTTTTTTTTCACAGCATCTAATCATAGTGTAACTGCCTCCCTTTTTTCCAGTCCTGTCTCCCTGGGAAAGCCTCCTGTGTGGTCATTTACATGTATCTGCAATTAACAGATGACTTTCAATATACCTACTCGGTGCATGTGTTGTCCATCATTATTGGAAAGACAGAAAATGTGTTTGCATTCAGAAAGAGGGGGGGAAACAGAACATGAATCTCAGATTTCTTAGCCACAGCCAATGTTGCCTCATGCTGTCAAGTCTAAGGAGTCCAGATGATACCCTGCAGATACCACTCATGACCCTGAAAACACCATTTCTTTTCAGTTCTTCCTCTATGTCATGTTGTGGATTTTTTTTTCCTGGTGGAGATCTTTGTGCAGCTTGAAACCATCCGTGCTTTGATTATTGAAACTATGTTACATTGTCATTTTCAGATTCTAGTTGATCGGAAACTATCAAAAATTTAAACTTGCCTTTTCGTGTTAGAGCTTCTTTTTCAGTACTGGCACTTTCAAATAAACCAGGAGCTCCTCTCTACTTGGTGCAGCTGGTGACTCCTGCCACACCACCGCCCTGCCAGGGTGGGTCCTCAGCACCCTTTGGATGCAGCCCACTTCAGATTTCAGTGGGCAGCATCCTCATCTATGAGAAATCAGTCTGGGCGTGTATGGACAGGAATTTGTTTCCTGGGAGGAAGCCAAATTTAGAAATTTTCTGCTCTGGCAGGGAAAGCGTGTGGTGCAATACTGGCATGTGCTCTGTAATGGCTCTGTGCATCCCTCGTTGACATTGCTGTGGTCTGAGGGAGCCTGGTGTTTGGAAGTCAAATAGGAGCTGTCTGAGAACTGCTCCTTCCCTCCTTATGGGCCCCAAAGCAGGGAAATTCCCCAAAAAATCCCCAACAAAAAGCCTTCTTACCTAAGGCTGGAAATATGTTTCTGTGGAGTATTGACCTTCTCCTCTGCTCTGGCTCAATGAAAACAACACCCAGTAGCTCCCAGTAGCATTCCTGATGGGAACATCAGGAATGAAGAGTGAAGGGCTTGTTGTAGCTCCCCATTGTTGGTTCATTCAGGGTGGCTCCTCTGTTGCCCTTCCACCTAGTGATGGTGTGTTTGGTGTCAGTTCCTCCATCCATGTTCAAAAGGAATGTAATGCCAGGCTTTGGGTTTGGCAAAGTGGCAGCACCCAGAGTTGTTTCAATGTCTGATGTGTTTCCAACCCAAACTGATAGGTGAAATCTTCTGAAATTGCTAACAGTGTGATAGTTCATGGTACTAAAAGTCAATATAAGCTTTTGCTTTACCAACTTTCTTTCTGAAGGCATATGCTCAGCAGCTAACCATGTCATTTTAGCTATGTGGAGGGTTTCCATTCAGTCATGTTGCCGTGTTCAAAAGGCAGGTCACTGTGTGGATTGGAGGGGATTTTGTAAATATCAAGAGGTTTTTTGTGAGGTAAAATGGACCTTTTCTTTTGCCTCAGTGCTGGCCTTTGTAAGAATTTCCTCCTTTAGTCTTCCTGAATTGTGAGTTTGTGTTTACTATGGTTTTAGCAATACGTGGTGTTTAATTGGTAAGTCTTATTTAAGTTTTAGACAGGGACAGATTTATCTTCAGGAAGAATCAATTTATGGTTTTCCTCGGGTAGAATATCTTCCCCTTTTGCCTATTTAGGGAATATGGGGTACAAATTGTGTTATGTGGACTTTTCAGCTGTATCAATGACAACGTTTCCCATTTAAAATGATAAATACCCACCCTATCTGATGAGCCCTGAAAGGGCAGGGAATCCTTTTTCCCTTCCTTTGTCCTTCAGTGCTCTGTTTCCTTTCTTACTGCCCAGAATAGGCCTACATCAGTAATATTCATAAATGATTTACAAAAGTAATTCCTGTGTAATAGCTTGGGACGTCAAGATTTTATGATGCTGCCAGATGTGCTATCAAACAAAATTATCTGGTTCAAAAAACTTGTGATAAATCTAGTCAGGGGAAATTCCCTAGGGCAAACTCACCCTCTACAAAAGTAACTATATCTCATAAAATTGTTAGATTTGCCTTTACCACATGTTTGAAATCAGACTTGAAGCAACAATTTTATTCATGTCAAAACTTAGGTTTGGTATAAACTAACAAACAGGAAGGACTGGCCTTAAGCAACAGAAAACTCTTTTCCTTTCAAAACACCACACACACACTCCGAGGAAATGTCAGAGTAAATATAAGAAATATTCGGAAAACCAGAACCTGCATCCCTGAGATACTCAACTGTTTTGTCTAGATAATGCATTTTTAGAAAGCAGTCATACCCTAAATATAGTGGGTCTCACCAGGGCTGGCCTGCTGAGCTCCCAACAGCTATATCTGAGTACCCTGATGTTGTGCAGTGAGCAACATGCTCAGCATCTTCCATGTGTGTTTGATTCTTCATGGTCTGGGTCAGGGGAAGTGTGTTGGTAGCAAGGTGTGTGTTTTGGCCAGGAGTTCAGGTCTTGAAGGAGGGGAAGTGCTGGAGAGGCACTGGAAGTCCCTGTGCGGCCATGCCTCCATATTGGGGAAGGATGGACAAAGGCAATGCGCCCTTGGCTTAGCTCCACAATTTTATGGTGGTCCTTTCTTCTCAGGAAAACCCACAAGGATGTTTAGGTGCCTACAAAAACAAACTTTATAGGTATAAGTACTAAAGTTATGCCAGAGGAGCAGAAGGTTTTTGAGTATGATTTTCATCCCATAGTTCAAGGTGTCTGGGAGAGGGGCTGAAAGTCATGACTGGCTGCTGGGACCATCTGGGGCAGAAATGCTGAATTCAGCTGATGGAAGAGTTTGGTTCAGCATTTCTTGGGAGACTAGAGCAGAAGAGGAGAGGTGGGTCTGGAGGCTTGTGATGTGCCATGTCTCTAAGGAATGTGCTTCTGCTTTCAGAGTGCTCTGAGATACCCATGGGCTCGGCGTGCTGTTAGATAACACACCTGCTTACAGCTTCAGTTAAGATGGAAGTCAGGTAATCATACATTAAATAGTGTGGACCTCCAGGTAGACCTTTGTCAGCTTTGTCTTTGCTATTTTTTAGTGCTGAAGGCCAGTTGAATTTGATTTAACCTCAGCTCTAGCTTTCCTGAACTTCGTATGTTTCAATCTGAGACTTGTACTAAGGCTGATAAGTCAACTGTTTTTAAGAAATGTGAACTGCAATTAAGATGGGCAGAAAAAAACCCCAGAAATAATGTGGAGAACTCAGAAAAATATTTACATCATCCTTTTAGGATGGATTTCCTCATCCTTTCTATGGGTGGACTCAGACCCCAGCATGACCACACAGCTCCTGCGTGTGCTGTGAAGACTCTGCCTGTGGTCACAGCTGGAGATATTTTTTTTCCTGTATGTATGTAAAAATTAAGTAGTTGATTCTTAGAAACTAAGGCCTTGATCTCTCAGCTAGAGCAATAAGAGCAGATTGCATTCACTCCTTAAATTTAGGACCTAAGATGCTTTTCAAAAGCTGGCTTTTACTAAAGATGTATTTTGATATTTACAGTAATGTGGGGAATATAAATTCTGAGATAATGGGAGGGAGGCAAAATGTAGGCTTATGCAGTTCTCATTTCTCAAAGTTAAAAGTTTTCAGGTGTATTTCAAAGCTTCATAACACAACATACCTAACTAGAACCTTTTACAACCCATGATGTTTTTTCCAGTCATTTTTTAAAAACACCTAATAGTTAGTTTCAATGAAGGAAATGCCAAAAGTCCTTTAAATACAGCTGTAATAGCATCACTTTTTCCTCTCTGTATTTAAAAATAAGAAGAAAGACATTCTTTACCAGTACTGAGTACTCCTGGGAAGAAAGGTGGTGTCCTAAGGCTGCTCTGTGCAGCCTGCAGCTGTTACCAGAGATTCTGCCCAAAAAGCTCTGGGTTCTAACAAACTCTGCAACTGTGTTTGAGGGAGAAAAAACTTGGCTCCCTTTTAAGATTGAAACATCCAAGCCAACAGCCAGAGTGCTGTCCTCACAATCAGGTCCCTGTCAGTGGAAAATGCAGCACAATTTCCTGTTCACTCTGATTTCAGCTGGGTACCATGGCCACTGTGGAACGCAGCATCTGACAAGGGCAATACCTATCCTTGTACAGCAGAGCCAATGGAATTCTCCACTCCTTCTATCCTTATTCTCTTCCTATCCTCATTCCTTCCAGCCACTGAGCGATACTTGTTTGAGGATAATGATTCTGGAGAGAGATGCTCAGACGTTCATCTAGAGCCCTGAAACGAGGCCACACTGTAAATCTGCATTCTTTGGGAGAACCCACGTGCATCCCAGCACTACCTAGAAGCTATCAGCAAAGGCATTTGGTGGGAAGTGGTACTGTATCATGTAAAAAAATCTGTTTATGATGTACTACTTTCGCATAGCAATTCCAGGATCAAGAGTTCTGTTATTTGAGAAATTAAACCCTCTGAGGATCATTAAAAGTACAGAAATAGTGATGTCATTACAAAATTAACTGGCTATAAACCCGCAGGGTGACATGTCGATTCATAAAGGGAATAGCAAAACATAATGCAGGGCACATCTGCTGCTCCGATTCCTGCAGAACCATCAGCCTATTGGTATCTTCAGACCAGTTGAAATTGAACATCTGTTAGAAGCACTCAAAAAAGCAGCAGGAGGACCTGTACACCTTGCAAAACACTTTGCTGTCAGTAACATCATAGTTTCAATAGCGGATTCTTACAAAAATTGTTATAAGTCCCCTTCAAGTCTCTAGATCTTCCTGGCATTGTTTCTTAAATAGCGACAGCATGAGTAATAGTAAAAATAACATGGACTTTTCAAAAGACTTTCCTAACATTTTTATTACTTTTTATTTATGGTACCACTGCAACATGCAGACTGCTATAGAGTCTTCAAACAAAGACTGATATGATCTCTGTTCCAAGTAGCTTGGAATCAAGGAGAGGAAGATATATGAAGAGTAAGAGAAAAGGACATGACTTCTGGGCCAAGTGAAGGAGGTGAAGAAAGGCTCGAATCCTAGAAAGGGGAAGCTGAGTTTGGGGCTTTAAGAAAAATGCTCAGATGCTTAGAAACAAGACACCCTGTGGAGACTGACCTGCCTCTTGTGAAAACCAGCAATAAGATACTGCAGTGCATTTTACAAAACCTGTGTGCATGGTCGACAGTCAATTAAGTATTGTAATTTAACTGCATCATCTTAACTCCTACCCAGTCAGGATGACAGCGTGTTTCTCCTAGCTGCATGGTCCAGCAGAGTCCAACTAATTTGCAATTTTCTTCTGTTTAACGAAAGCAGATATATATTTAAGCCACAGAGAGGAAGATTTCACTATTGATTAGTAGTGGTTGGTGTTGCAAAGTGACCTGACAGACATTTGGAATGCATCAGCTGCCTCATGGCGCAGCAGCCAAATATCTTGAAGCACAGTTTGCTCTCTCACTTTTATTACTTGCAGAAGAAGCGAACTCTGCCAGGGTGTTATTGGAAGGGATGTTTGCCATTTTAATATGTAATTACTCACACAAACTTGATGAAAACATGTTGCAATAGCTTTGATTTTTAAAAAGATAATGGTATTTACTTGTAGTAAAAATGAGGATCATTATAAATAGTTTGAGAAAGTGAATTAAACTGTATAGCACAAGTCACAGAAAATGCCCAGTTTTATTCTGTAAGTACCAAAGTATTGTTTCAGATATATTCCCCGTTTCAGTTTTTTTTAATAACCAAAGAATTTTTTACCTTGTTGTCCAAGTTGAAGCTGGAACCTTCCATAGCCAAAGCAAAGCCTAATTGAGGCAATCCAACACTAGTGCAAGGATGTGGAGAGGCACTGACGCGGGCAGTTCAAATGGGGTTTCTGCCAAACCTTTGTCATTGTTCTGAAGCACTCTGCATGAGTGCCAGGGGTTTCTAATAGTGCTGAGAGTTTTATACAATGGACAGCCCAGAATTTAAAAGCCTAATGAAGTGTGCAAAGGAAGAGCATTAGCACTAAACCCAGAGTGAGATGTGTGCGGTTTTTTTCCCTGAGATGTTGATTGGTAATCTGTTTTTTAATCAGTTCTGTGCCCATGAAACTTCTTTGCCTGCCCAGAAGACTCCTCAATGATAGTTCCAAAAAGAAAGCAACAAAATGATTAGGAATATGTGGCCCTGTTTGGTAAACTTTGTTTCTTTTTGAGGGAAAAACAAAGTCAAAGTGTTTCAGAGCATGTTAATAAAATTGTTAAAGACACTGTCCTACAGCTTGCAGGGACACTCTGGAGGTGGTGCCTCTTCATTGTCATCAGAGGTGCTGAACACATTTTAGATCTAGCAGATTTCTTTTTGAAGGAAAAGAGTAATTTTGGGGTCAGATCTGTTGTTTGAATCTGGCAAAGTAGAGCTATGTCACAGAAGAAATCTAATGCCCAAAGTCCCTTTCCTCACTGGAACTTCAAGTCACAGTCCATCTGCTGATCACTCAAGGAGCTCTCCCTTTAATATTTTTCTTTACTTTCTTGTCTCTGCAAGTCATCTGATCATGTCTGATTTTATTTAATTGATTTATGTGGTGTTTGTGTGCTCCTGTGCTTTTAATTCCATACATTTAATTACAGAAAATGTTTCTGCTCCCTCCTTCTTGCTGAAGGAATTGTTTTGTATATATCCTCAAAGTAGAAGAGTGGCATCTTCAGTGAGATGTTGTGTTTGCAGTGAGAGGGATTCAGAAGTGGTTTTTTAGAAGGTTAGGCTGGTTCTTGGCAGCCAAGAAAAGGAGGAGCACGGTTTGGACAGGGCTTATGCCTGGACGATGACACAGGAGCTGGCTCCTGGGATTTGGTGTGAAACAACTTGTGAAAACATGGGAGCCAGTGAAAAATTCAATTTCTAAGTTTCTCTGAGATGACTACAGCCAAGGGGAGCTCTTCACTTGTGCCTGCTGAGCACTGGTCATCCCACAAGGGTAATGAAGAAGGTGTTGGAGCTGTGCTGCTGAGTCACATCACCTTTGAACTTCCAATCAGAAGGTTGATGGTAAGTGTGTGTGACGACTTGCAAAAAATGCTGATCCTTTTCAATTGGCTATCGGTCCGGAAAGTTGGGAACCATTGACCTAACTTGTGTCTCTAAGGTCAGGGAGATGGATTTCCAATGATTTGTGCCCAGGATCAGACATCAGCCTGCTAGGAGTAACATGAAGAAAGGTTGCTGTCACAATGAAGTATCACTTCTTCTTAGGATGGACTACTTTCCCCTTCTTTTTTTTTCCCAGAATATTTATTGTGCCTGACCTGGTTTTAGAATATCTTGTATTTTACAAGACACAAAAATACTTTGAATCAAAATTATATACTAGAATAGATGTCACAGAGTGAAACTGGCTCCAATGAGTTTCAGATCCAACAAAGGGCAGGCAAATTTCTTTGTGAGCTTGTTAATCACTTTAAACAAAATTGCTCCCCAAAATTGCTTGTTGGGAATCACATGTTCACCTCTGTAGCTGTATATGCCTGTGCAGGATGTGAATAAAATCCTGCTGCCTTGCTGGGTGGCTCTCTGCATGAGCATCACTGACAGGGTTGGGTCTGTCCCTCTCAGTGTAGTTCTTTGCAGAATGACCTTGGTCTGGGTGCCTGTGTCACTGTTTTTGTGTTCAGGACGTGCATTGTTCAATTATTTTAGAAAATTTAGTCTCAGTCAGCCCATGTTGTTTCTTTCCTAGTGAAAGGTTATTATTTTCTCTGCAGTGTTTGTGTTGCAGCAGAAGGTCTGGGACAACTGGGAGAAAAGGTTGACAGAGGGCAGCCAGGGCTGCTAGAAGGATTGCTGGTGTTTCTGAGGGACAGAGGGAACAGCCTTCACCCGTGGCAGACATTTGTTATAGATTCCCTCTAAGATCAGGAAATGAGTACAGTCATCGCTTTGTAATTAACTGTGAGGGGGAAATCTCAGGAGATGGCAAAAACAGATTTGTCCACTTAGAGAAGGAGCGCCGTGACTTAACAGGTGTATGGTGCCTGTACTGCACTACTTAGGAGTTCTTCAGGCTTGGCTGCAAACAAAATATTATCTGACTATAATAACATTGTGAACCCAAAGACCTTAACTGGTTTCATTATCAAGTGAGTGCCTGAGGGGAAATACACAGATGGAAAGGCATTCCTTTCCTTTGGTATAATGCTCTTGTGCCAGAGAATTTATGGCCAGGACGTGGTTGGCCCTTGCATGGGCGACTGGTGGGGGAAACACATGAAGTCATTCTGGTCTTTTTTTTTTTTTTTTGGTTGTTATCTTGTAGCCTGTTAAAGAGGTGAGTTTTCCGAGTTTTCATTGCCGTGCCAGAGCGTGGGGACAGCACGCTGCAAACTACAAGATGGGGTTTGTGCCATCCCCTGCTCTCTATTGTGGACTTTGTTCTCACCCTGGGAAACAGGGAGGGAACAGCCCTGTGTGGAAAGCACTCAGTACCCTGACAGGTGGATTCAGGCTACTGTAGGTCAGAGTGATGCTCAGCTGCCATTATTGTCTTAGAATTTAATTCATTGTAGGATGTGCTGGAGGACTGATCAGAAGCGGTGCCCTAAAAGTGAGGGGGTTTTAAGGGAGGTTCTTTGGTTTGGTTTTTGTTTGGGTAGTTTTTGGTTTGGGTTTTGGGTTTTTTTTTTTCCTTTTCTGGTGCAGACAGATCTTGGAAAGATCAGCCCTTTGTTGTGTATTTCCAACTTGTGCTCTACTGGCTGGAGACAGCATCTACAAGGCAGAGCCCTATAGCTCAGGCAATCTGAAAGGCTACACATGAAGGGGTAAAAAAAGAGAAAGGAGGCAATATTAACTTATCATTTAGCTAGCTGAGGCGTCCATACTCTTTTCCAGTTCATGAGTTACCCTGTGGTTTCTCAATTATAGATGTCAGAAGAAAGGTATGAAAGTTACATTTTTTAGATCTGTGACCAGAGAGGCTGCTGCTCCCTGGAGAGGAGTCTGGTCTGTTCATTTTAGAGAACCTGAAGATGAAGATGCAGAGCACATTAGTTGGTTGTCTAAAATACTGTTATGTTTTTCAGAACTAAACAAATACAAAAAGATGGAAATTGCATGCAGGATCCATGTTATATTTGTGAGTGTGTGTGTGCATGCACATTTAGACTTATTTGAGAACCCAAAGGTATTGAAGCAAAAACTAAATAAATAATGAAGTTGTGGTTCAATTGTAAATGTTAATGTTTCTGTGAGAGACTGAAGAAGTTATTTTATTATTCAAAATGGCTTGTTCTTTCCTTGTTTATTTACCAGTTTGCCCTCTTTTTGAACATTATATATGATTTCACGGTTAAGAGTTCACAAATCTAAAAATGCTGCCTTCTTGTCAGTGACACTGATCATACTGCAAAGGTCTTTTTAGAATTTTATACAGATCAAATAGCTCTGTTTGTTAAAAAAGGTCAGAAAAAAGGTCACCAGAATCTTTCATTGTTGGCAAAACTACTCTTTTTTTTCTTAGTCTGGGTCATAAAGATAGCTGAACAGAACTGCTTCCACTATATTTATTGATTAAAAACAAGCAACCACCCCCTTTCCCCAGGCTTCCTCCTCCTTCTAACAGACATCTGGCATGGAAAATGTAAGTTAGGTATTTTTATCAAGGCTGTAAGCACCCAGAACTACCCAGTAGCTATGATGGCTACTGCAGGGAAGCATAAGAATAAGGAGCTTCAGCAGCTCTGTTACAGCCACTTCTTCCTTTGAAGAAGATGTTTTGCACAGGTGCTAAATGCGATGCCAAAGTACATCTTGATATTAGCATACTGTACATTGAAGCCTGTAATTAACAGCACCCACCTGTATGCTGGCTTTTTTCTGACTCTTGCCATCCTTTGAGGTGTGTGTATCTGAGGATCTAATCCATCTAAGCTTCCGGACACCCTGAGCTACAAATGAAGTCAGAGAGCTGCAGGCACACAGCTCCTGGCAGGATTATGCACCCAGTGAGCTATTGCTCTCATTATGTTGCACTGCAATATATCATCAGTGTGAAACATCATCCTAATGATGCATTAGTGCAATACATCATCAGGGGAGTCCCACCAGTAATGTATTACTCTGAGTATGGTGCTACTCGGTAAGAAAATCATCTCACAGTCCTTGTGTTGTTTCAGAACAGCGTGAACGGAGGGCAAAATATGTTGCTTAAGATTGATGCAGCTTCCCAATTTCATAACTATGTTAATGGTGGGGGTACCTTCTGTGTGCTCTGAGTTTGATTGTGTTTTCAAAGAGGTGTGTCTGGGCCATCTTTGGTTGCACTGCTCTTTGGAAGGAGCAGGAATTGATTCTTTAGATGGATGGCTGAAGGGCTTCAATGGGAAGCTGTAAATCTGCTGCCCAAGTGCCTGTTATATAGTTCCTGAGGATGGGGTGAGGGTTTATGTAAACTTGGTGCCAAAATTTGCAATTTTAAGGATTTTTCTAGTGTCACCCTGATACGTCTTCCTGTTTCAGTCATATGTTCTAAGATAAATACATTTAAAAATCAAGTCTTGCAAAAATTAAACCCCTCCATTTCATGTGTCAACCCACTGATTTTCTTTGGTCTGAAAGATCCTATAGCAAAGCCATCCTTCCCATGGGAGTTGTCTCTAGGGCAAGATTTACTTCAGGGGGAGAGGCAATCAGGTGCTTTTGCTTTATGCTTATGAATCACAGTGGTGATGCTGTGACGTGCTCCATGGGATTGCAGCAGTCCCAGGCACTGCCAGATGAGGAACATAGATGCCAGTGGTCCACCTAATATAATACAGGGACTGCACTACTCCAAATGAAAAATCTGCAGTGGGATTGAAGGGAATGTTAGCTACAAAATAGACAGTTCTGGAATGTGCTTTTATGCGTGGCCAATGTTTTCTAGAATGATTTTTGGATGCATCAAGTTAACAGGTGCAAGACAAGGAAAACTAAATGGATTCTGAACTTTAGTGTGCTTTTGAGGCTGCATTGCATGTTTTTGATGCTGAAATGCTGCACACAAGTTGTTTATTAAAAAAAAATCTTCCTAGTCACAGAAAAATTTCACCAAAACCAAAGGGTGGTTCTAGAGTAGGTTGAGCAAAATTTGGTTTCCCTTCACTTCTGATTTTCTTGTATTACCATATAACTGGTCTGAGGAGCATGATTGTGGCCTTCTTGGGATTTGTCAGTCATCCCTTTTTTTCCTGTCACACTCTCATAAGTCCAACTGCTTCTCTCTTCATACCCAAGCAAGATACCATGACAGCATGACTGTTTTTGCAGGAGCACCTACTGAGCCTTCTGTTACTGTAGGAAAATGGAGGTTTTTTTTAATGCTGTACCTTGTTTCATTCATTCACGATGTTGCTGTCCTGGTCCAAACTATGCACATATTGATATAACACAAGGAGAACTTCAGTGGTGTCATTCTTTCACTGATTCAGTGTTCTATGGGCTTATTTAGGCAGCAAAAACAGTATTCCAAGCCAAAAGAACTTCTGTTGTAACTTTCTTGAAGCCTTATTTGGGCAAAGTATGAATGGCCTTAAAAGACAGTAACTAGTTTATTTCTTGAAGTGGTGCTAGGTTAAGATGATCATCACAAATCACATCATCCTCAACATCAGGGTCTCCCTCACTGCTGTAAGGAATGCAAACCTGTTCTTTTCAGACTCCTGCTTGAGACTGGTTTAGGATCACAGAGGTCCCAGTTCTCTCTCCAGCAGGATGGTGGGGCTGCCAGTGCAGCAAAACTCTTTTGTGGTGATGCAGAAGCAGTGGGAGGAATAAACCTTTGTCTGTACATCAGACATGGGCAGAAGAGTTGAAGTCTGGGGACTCTCTTCTCAGGGTCAGCACCATGTCTGATAACTGCCTTTGGTTTTAAACAAAACTGAAGATCAGCCTTGTTGGCTGCATTAAATAAAGAAAATCCAATAAAAGCAAAAACCATCCATTGAAAAGCAGGAGTTGAAAGAAAGAGATCATTTAATGAGTTGATCTTTATGGTTTTTAAAGTTTTAAGATTAAAATGACTTCTTTGTTTCCCTGCTGTTGTTTGAAGTCAGGTTTTCTTTCCCAGCCTGCTTGAATTCAGCCCCAACAGTAAAAAGTTTTCATCAACAAAAATTAAAAATATTATAAACTTAATTTTCTGATTTGGCTGCTGCTTAGGGTTTTTTACCTTCGATCTACTCAGCTCATGTCTTGGAGACTTCTTGTTAGAGAAGCACTGCCCTTCTCTGTGTATACAGAGAGTGCAATGAATCAAGATTTGCTGTAAATAATGTTTGCAGAGTGAAGTGTTTCTGCCAAATTCCCCCAGCTTATTGCATAGTCATATATGGCAGGTTATTTTGTTAATAGATTATTAAACTCTGCATGTGCCCTTTAAGCTTCTCTGAACTTTTGTTCTTGTCTTTTAGAAGGAATTAACTAAATCCAAATTAGCGGTGGGCAGTCAGTCAGCAGTCAGATGGGTTTCTGACCTCACCGGTATGTCCTGTTGCATCGCACCCTGCTTTGTTCTTCCATCAGGCTGCACCGTGACTCAGGCACAAACACGGCACGTCAGAGATATAACGTGATGTGACACAGCCAACAAAAATATCAGTTAAGGGTTCTGTGGGTACCTTCAATTCGTTCAGTTCATGGCTTATTCGTTGTCCATTCATCTGTCGATAAAGGGTTCAGTAGTTCTCAACTTGCTGGCTCTTAAATGGAAAGGAAGACAAAAGCCCCCCCAGAAAAGCACCAAAGCAAAGAAAGGATAGCAAAGACCCCCATCCTTCAGCTGGCTTCCCCTGTGTTCAGTGCCCAGGCTTTGCGCTGTGGTTCCAGCTGGTGATATTTGGAACCTGTAAGTTAATTAGAAGGAGAAATTTCTGCAGCTAGCAATGTAGATATTCTGGGGAAAAAAAACATTGCCCCGGGGGAGGAATGATATTTGAGCAGATTTATGGTGCTCTGAGTGTGCATATGAATGAGATGATGGCCGTCAATGTGGCTTGCTGCTGTGGGGAACTGTCAGCTTTGCTTGGGTGGAAGGCGATCTGTGGAGGGGAGCAGTGAGAATGATGGGAAAATAATGATAAAAATTAAATTGGTTTTCTAATTGGATTAAAAAATTCTTAAGGTATGTAAAAGCAGACTCTCTCTTTCCTTTGGAGGGGAAGGGAATAAGATAAACACCCCACCCAGACAAGCACCGCAGATTGTCTGCTAAATATGGCGGCGGGGAGGAGATCGCCATGCGATGAAGCCTCATGTCCTCCCTGCATATCGGTGAAAATCACCCAGACCAGAATTTGAAACATTCCGGTTTATTCTGCTCTGACAACATGTATTGCTGGTTTTGGTGGATATGGAAAAGTTGTGGTGGTACAGGGCAGTGAGAGGGAGGACTTTGCTGAGGAGCACAGCCAGGCAAAGCCAAGGGATGTGTCCCAGCCTGGACCACATTTAGCAATACGTCTGAGATGCTGGGCTCAGCATTGTTGAGGTGAGGGTGCTGTGTGTGACTGACACCCATGTGGGGCTGCAGCGCTGTCTCCCACCTCGCTGTGCGGGCTGGAGCATGCTGGTGGCCATGGAGGGGCAATGGATGGGTAGGGCAGGTTCATTAATTACTTTTCTTTGACAGAAGAATTGCATTTTCTGTGTAGACGCTGAGAGAATGTTAAGTGAGTCAGCCAGCAGTTTTAAGAATTGCTTTTGAATCACTCCTTTCACTTTTATCTTTCTCAGCTTGAATAAATCTCTAGAGGTTGCTAATTACAGCATGTTTTCTGTAGCACTGGAGTGGCACGCAGCACATTTTTAACCTCGCCTTCCACAGAGGTTTGGCTTCCCTTGGCGTGCATGTGGAGGAACAGTTGTGTGTTGCTAAACTCTGTCATTCAGAGGCCCTTCTGTTTTTAAATATTTCTCAGTGCAGCCTGCTGTCATTTACAGTGAGCCTGTATTGAGATCATTAAACGGAAAGTTTAAGATTAATTCCCTTTCAGGGCAAGAGGAGGAGGATAAATAACCAGTCCCGCTCAGTGTTCATTCTTAATGACTCCAGCACAGTGTGAAAGCGTAAACAGTTTTGACAAAAGGTGTAATTGATTGTTTGGGTTTGACTGATCACTCAAAAATGTAGCGTATCCTCATTCAGAAGGTGCTCTGCAAGGTAATGAATGTGATACTGTCAGAAAACGGGGTCTTGTGCTAAGCAAGGGCACAGTTTCGTGCTGAGGCTCTGCTCGTGGCCAGGCTGGTGGCTGCTGGGACTGCTGCTGCTGCTCCAGCCTCCTGCACCATGGTGGCTGCAGCCTCCTTTTCTTGGGTGCCCCTCTCAGCCTTGGACAGCCAGTTCAGAAAACCAAACTGCTACCACACGTGAGGAAGATTAAAAGTGAAATGTTTTCTGCCAGTTTAGATCCCTAAATTGCCACACCAATGGCCCAGGTCAGATGAACACCGAGGCTGGCATGAAGAGATTGGGATCTCGCAGCTGTGAGCTCAGGGAGGAGGAAGGTGGGACAGGTTGTTCAGTAGTAAATGGCCAGTAGATGTGCAAGCTGAATTCCAGAGTATGGTGATGGGACATGCTAACAGTGAAGGTAATGGTGGTGAGGTTATCCGTAGGCTTTCTGCATTCTCCAGCTGCCACCTCTAGTTTATTGGGAATGGAGACGAGAGCTTTAAAGACCACCTACTGTTTGCATCCTCTATGCCCTGTGGGCGTATTCATTCTGTTCACATCATGTCTAGATCTAACCTTGTCTTTTTCTGTCCCCTTTTCCTGTGTTAAGTTTTTCTAAATGCTTCTCTTTCATCCCTTAATGTGCTAGTCTTTATGCTGATTTCTGTGCCTCCATGATTTCCCTGTCAGAAGTGTGGGTGATAAGCAGATCAGCAGTATGTTAGAGATGAAATAACTTGTTTTTACATATCTGTGGAAGAGTGTTTCATATCCACGAAGGGGATGTGCAGCAATGAAAAGTGAGAAAATATAGGAGGTATGCATGCAGCACCAGTGAATGAAAATGCCTGTGAATGCAAGTATTAAATTCCTGCCATATGAAAACGTTCTGGGTGTATACAACAAACAAAGGACTCGTATAATGCTCACGACCTTAGGATGTCTCTAGGAATGCAGATCTGTTTGAAAAGCTGAAACTGGGCCAGCCCATTCATATTATGGCTTTGTAATGCCAGTTCTGACTCTCTGGGGCTTAACTAATCCTTTCCTCCCTCATCTCACAAAACCAGAAGTAGAACACCTGCAAGGGACCACAAAGAAAAATTGAACAGTTATCTGAGTGAGTCAATGGTAGCAATTAATGTTTAGAAGATAGACTGAAAAGGATATCTATCCTTTTGCATATCTTTTGAGCTATCTGAATAATATTTGTATTATTTTTGCTATGTATTTTGTTTCTCATAAAATTTGTGAGATGACAGGAGATGCCCTATTACTGTGGTGGTTGAGTAGGTGATTGGACATGAGTTTGAACAATGCCATGAAATGTGGCCAGGGTCGTAGTGGTTGAATTAGGTGTGAAAAGCCCACTGGGTGACCAAAACCTGACTCTGTGTGTGGCTAGGTGATAACTCTTCTGAATCTCTGGATTCGTGCTGCCTAGGGAGTGCTGATGTCACTGCTTTGGAAGGCAAAATAAATTGCAAGGTTTTCATCAGAAATGATTGCTCAATGCTACAAATAAATTTTCTGGAAAAGCAAGCTGAGGGTAGAAACTGCTCTGAGCTTCCTCACCAGTCAGTGCACGCACATACATAGTTCTTGTCTTCATTATAGATAGGGATGGAATTCTATGGCTGAAGAGAATGTTTATGCCTTAGGCAGAGGATTGCTGAATAGCTGGGAAAGAAAGCTTTCCTGCTTATCAGAGGGACACCGTCAATGCCCTGCTGTTTGTAGCATCAGCACTTATGCCTGGTTAGCTGCTTCGTATCTTAGCGCGCGTTGCTTTGTACTTGCCAGTGCTGCTGCCTCCTCCTCCTCCTCCTCCTCTTTATTCCTTCTTTCTTTCAGGTTCTGGGCCATGGAGTGTAGCTGGATAATAAGGCTGATATTAGAGGAGAAGGGGTGAGAAGTACAGTTCATCTATTTGTGTTTCCTTTTCCTTCATTCTGAGTTCATCCACTCAAGTTTTTATTGCTGTGCACGTCTGGGATTCTTTCTACAGATGATGCGAAGTGTTTCCAATTTCTCCTTCTCCTTGACAAATTGAGACCTGGACTTGAGTCTCAGGCTTTTTTTTTACTTTTGTTCATTCGGTTGGTTGTATTCTGTGTTTTCTTTTTTGCTTCTTGTTTTTAGAATATGGCAAAGTACCCAGAGGACTTGCCCTTTTGTTTGCCCTTTTCTGAGTAATTTTCAGCTTGTCAACCTCCATTGGGAAAAAGTGGGTGCCAGAAGTTTTGGTGTGCCATAAATGCTTCATTAGCATCATTTACAGTTACAAATACCGACTTCCTTCTCCAGTTTCTTTAAGTGAGAGATGGTTTTCTCTGTGACAGGTTTGTCTGGTAATTGTATATTTAACTGGCCAGCCAGGGTGATGATAAATGCCTTTAAGTCACAGCTTTTCAAGTGCATCCTATGCCATTTGTGGGCAAACTATATTTTTTGTTGTACATATGTGAACTTGAAATGAGATAATACTGGGAGGCTGGTTATTTGAGGCTGAGTCTCCCCTATCAATTACTGGGTTGCACTCTCTGGAACTGATCTGGTCTGATGTTCTCTTACCTGGTACTGCTCTTCCAAAAACCTTTGTCAGGGATAGTGTTACTATTACTCACTTTATTCCCCAGTTACTGACAGCATTTGGACACCATTGGATTGAGACCAAATCCATGTAAAATTGCCATAGAAATATCAGTAATTGCAGATAGCTTCCCATCTACAATTACTTTTTAGGACAGATCAGACAGCTTTTTAATCTATTTTCTTCTCTATTGATTATGTCCACTGATAATTTTTAATTGGAATGTCATGTAAAACTAATTCAAATGCTTGACAGTAGTTTTAAGGGCTATTTCCCCAACAATATTTCCAACCACATGTGTAATGATACCAAGCTTATGCAACAAGACTGCTTTTCCATAATACTTTGTTGATTTTCATTAGTTATGCTACCAACCCTTAATTCTTTACTGATTGCATTTATAACATAATTTTATGTTATTATGCCTGAAGTCAATACCAGGTTAGCTGATCTGTAAATACCTAGCTCATCCTGATTGCTCTCTTAAAATCCTGGCAGAAAATCAGCTTTTTCAGTTGGCTGCAACATCTCTCCCCTAGCCTGGGAGACATGATGGGATCATGGACAAATGCTGACCTAAACTACTACACTATCCCTGTGAATGAAGTAGCACGAGTCCTGGTTCATGTGTATCCTACAGGCTGGCTACAAGAAATATATAAATCAGCAGTAACCTATGGAAAGGAAAATGATCATATAAAAATAAACAAACTTATTTTACTCTGTCTCTACTATCAGTTTTTCTGTGAAGTGGTGGTACCAATGCATGTGATGACAATGATCAAACATTCGAGTGCCTTCGTGCTCTCAGTTTTATAAACCTGATGGCATCTCAAACAATGCATGTGAAGCACCCAAAGATATAAGATTTAAGATAGTAGGGAGGAGAACAACAGGTAGCCTTGCCCACTGACTGCTCAATCACTGGGGAGCTCTTTGCTCTGAGGAGCCGATAGCAAAAATGGGATGTACAAGGTGGTATGGTAATGAGCATGCTTGCACATGGATAAACATAGAGTGATTTTCATGATGGAAGGCGAAAGATCTGGGAATAGTCATGAGAATAATCTGTGGGCTTTGATGCCAGTACATTTCTCTATTTGGCTTGAGGAAATCTGATGCAGAATTTGACACATTCTTTTAAGTTGATTGGAAATTTGTCTTCCTCCTTATTTTGAGAGCAGTTCTGAACTGGCCCATAATTGTCAAAGTGAAAAAAGGAAATCCTGTCTTCTCTGCTATTATGGCTTAAAGCACTTTTTCAATTAAATTATCATTAGGGTTACATCATGAAAGGTATCAACATAATCCGTTTAAGTATATCTTATAAGGCTCTTTACTACCAAGAAAAATCTCCTGTCTTTCAGGTACCAAAGTTACAGGAATTAATCAATCACGGACTCCAGGGGAAAATTCAGCCTTGATGTAACTCAGTAGTAGGCATTCCTTTATTTCATGCCTCGGCGTGTATCTTTGTCTGTGCAAGGATTTTATATTTGTATTATCACAGGATTTTTGTGCAGCTCTTGCATGAGGCTATTACAGCAAGCACAATAACCACTCTGTATACCAGCATTCCCCGCTATTTTGGTTTCTATTTGATGTTGTGTTTTCACTTTACCTGGGGAGTATTTTTGCCTGGAGGAAATGATTGAGAAAAGAGGCGTATTTGAAAAGCTGGGAATCAAAGAAGTGATAAAAAAATATTTCCAAGCACAGTGAATAATTAGGAATTAACTCACTGAGTCATGGCTGGAGAATATTTATTGCATGTAATTGAAAATTTTCTCTGCAATAATACTAATTTTTTTGAGAACTTTGTAGGACAATCAATCCTACATATCTTGTCTGGTTGCCTGAAATACATATGTTCTTATTTTCAGAAAACTTCAGTGTGGCGAAGCATATAATTGTGTCCATGTCACAGCTGGGTAACTGAGGCGTGGAGAAGCTTACATTTTAAAAACATTGCCATTCAAGTTGTATTTGGAAGCCATTCCTGCTTGTGTGGGATTTCTCACCAGGAGAGAAATTGGGAGTTTCATGAGGGTCTGCCGACAGTTTTGAGATTTAAAGTCTCGTGAAGGAATAGACTTTCTCCTTCTTTTTTCCCCCCCTCTTTTTGCTTTCTTTTTCTCTTCTTGCTCCACCCTCCATTTGATAATTGCTCCACCTGCCAGCTGATAAGCTAGTGCTCCTGTGTGGGAGGAGACATTGCCAAGCACTGCCCCATGAGACAGGACAGTTCTCCGGCAGCTGGCACAGAATTTCCCAGTGAGATTGGGGTGGGATCTGTTGCCATTTTCATTCTGTGCTGTTCCAAACATCATAAACATCATGTCTAATTTGCAACGATTTGAATATGTGAATAGAAGGCAGTTTCAGAATATTGCTATTTATGTATTTGTTCCTGCACAAGTTATCCATCACAAGTGAAGAGATTTTTGATAGACCTTATCTTTATGGAGAGTGCAAGTACAGTACGTTTTGGTACTTCCTGTATCATTTTTCAGACAGGCAAACTGCAAATGAAAGCCAAAACAAATGAAAACCTCAATGATTTCCTGATGTAAATAGCATTTCAAATTTTAGAGGACAAATGTTTAATATCAGTCTGCATCATGCAAGCGTGGAAGAGAAAAGCTAGCTTTTTTATCTTAGAAAATATGCAGTGCTGGTTGTGACCTAGATCTAGGACAAGGCTGCTCGTCCTACAGAAAAAAACAAACAAGCAAAAACCTAAAGACCAACAGACTTTCAGTTGCTGGAGCACCATCCCTCTGTGTTGTGTTGGAACAGATTTTGACTTAAAACTAGAGGTATTTTGAGTAAGTGTTTAAAACCACTAATTTGTAACTGTAAATATTATCAGTTTAAACGTCTGCCAAGTGATGGCATATAGACTGGCTTTTAGAAGTAGGAAATTTTCTTTAATGTCATCAAGAATTTGCATCCCCCATGAGTTTCAAGTTGCTGTTATGGCATAATCCATGTTTGGAACAAACTGCAGCTCCCTATTTTAGCATTTGTGTGATCTCTTGGCATCTCTTCCTTCGCTGTCCCAAACTTCTTCGTGTTTTCCGTCCAGGTCTTTCTGAGCATTGTCTCTTGAACTTGCATTTTAGCCATTCTTTATATAAATGATGCCAATCCCGTGTGGTTTGCATGTTTACCTGGGGAATTAAAAGGCAGGGGTGTTTGTGTGAGCGGCAGTCTGTCGGTGCCAGTGAGCATCCTCAGTGCCGCACACATGGAGCTCTGCCATGGCTCCCATCAAAGCTGCCGGTGGAGCGAGCAGGATGCCGTCAGCGGTCGGCACGCTCCTTGTTCAAAATTCAGCTGTGTATTTATCTCTCAGAAACACTCAGGTCTTTTGTGAAACCGTGTAAGCTTAATTTCGAGCCTATAGCTGATCGTTTTCTCTGTTTGATGTGAGCTAGTCTCTTGAGGTGGCTGGCGTCCTGGAGTGAAGAGATGGAAGTGAGAGATCGGCTAAATCTGCTGTTGCTTAGCGTCTCTGCCTTTGATACTGTCTCCAGAGACTGCACTGATCTCTTCTTTTCAGTCAAGAGTCTACATCCTCGCTGGGGTTTTGATGGGAGATTCCTTTAAGGCATTTTGTACTGACAAGGTTATTTTTTCCATGCACATACAGTAGAATTTCACAGAAACCTTCAAAGAAAGGGGTTTTTTTTCCGCTTTTGAACTGAGTTCACAGTTGCTTAGGTTCTTTGTAAAATTACCAAGAAATAAATTATAAGAGCGGCTTAATTAACAGTAAGTTAAGATGAAAGATGCCTGTTGTTTTTTTTTACAGTTACAACATTTTTTCATAGAAATCTATGGATGTTGAAAAGTGGCAGCTAGCAGAGTGGCCTGGGTTTTTTTGCTGAACACAATCCCTAGCAAGCACTGGCAATAGGCATTTGATTTGTACATTAAAAGAAGAACCTGTGTGTTACACAGAATTGCTGTCTTTGCAGACTTCTGCCTTTGCCTATGGGCGAGGTCATAGGTGTTGCCATAAAGATTTTTTTTTTAACACAACTGTTTTAGAATTATACTTCCTTGCAAGCCTGGGAAAAATGCTATTTTGAGGGATTTTTCCTCCTTTTTGCAAGAAAGGTTTTCTTTCTTAAAATAAAAGAGACAAGACAAATTGAAGATGTGAGAAATATTTATTGACTGCTTTTCAGCTAGTATCCTAACGAGAAAGGCTTGCAGCATCTTGGTTATATGTATGTAATTTTGCTTGTCTTTTAAGGAAAATCTCAGTGGTTTTGCCTGAAGTAAAACTGGTTCATGGTTTCATTGAAAAATTATTTTGTGATTTGGTTTGAGACCTAGTGGAGGTAACTGCTTTGAAGAACAACTTTTGTGATTTTTCCTTGTAAAATATTCTATTAGAGATTTTAGCAACAACAAAAATATACTGAAGGGATTAATCCTTTTTGTGCTGAGTTTCCTTAATTCTAGAGTTGTTCTCCATGCTGTACCTGTATGTACCACGTGGCTAATCAGGGCTGCTGATTCAGCTGTAGGCACAAAGGAGAAGTAGGCACGAGTAATCCAGTGTTGTGTTTGCTCTGTGTTGATGAACTGTGTTTCAGGGTCTGCAGCTATGGATACCTGCATGGCAGAACCAGATCTACCCACAACAAAGCCAGGTCTTTTTGACTTTTCCACGGGGAAATGCTGAGAAGTTTGAGTGTGAACAGCTAGAAGAATAGGCTGCAGCAATACAGCCCTCCATCCTTCTTACAGGAATTATCTCTGAAGTATGGTGCACTGATTTCCATTTGCTGTAGTTATTAAATATTCAAAACAGGGGATTAGGGATATCATGGAAGTGCAGACAGATCCCGCTAATGATAGTATGACTGTCAGGAGCATGCTAGTATGTGTCAGAGAGAAATTGCAATCCAGGCTATTTAGATCTGTGATAAGATCTTATTCTAGTGCCATTATAAAGTCTTGTGTTAATTGAGCAAATCTCTTTTGAAGTGGTTTCATTTCTCTCATTACGTGTCAGAGCAAATAATGGCCATTCTAATGTGCTAATTAAATTTATTTATTGATCTACCTTTTATTTAGAGAAGACAATCCAAACAAGATGGTGCAGTATGTCTTGTGGAGGCACGTGGCAAAGCATGCCCACGGTACATCCATGGCCATGGAGAAGTTGCTCTGCCTGGGGTTTCATTTCAGAATAGCTCAGAGTAGTAATGCAGACGAGTACATTAATCTCCTTAACTATTCAAAAATGAAAGACTGGGTACAATAACTTATTATTTATTGCTCTTCCAACATGTCTGTTTCATAAGATTCGCCATTAAAATTAAAATATAGGCGCTGTAACGGCCGCTTTAAGAGAGTCTATAGCTTTGCTGTTCATGCTGGGACATTTGTCACTGTCATTTCCAGCAGGTTTCCTGCCACGCTGGTGTCCTCTGCCAATGGGGTGGCAGAGGGTTTGCACTGAAATGATGCTGGTGGTTACTTAGAAGGACCCAAGAGGTCGGGTTTGGCAGCAGGCAGGCAGGGAAGGTGTGGTGTGGGTGAGCCACTGACAGCTGTGTATTCTTTATTCTTGCTATACAGTAGCTCCACTGAACAAAGGGGAGCTGTTGTTTCAGTGCATAAATACCATAAATACAGTCTTGCATCCCACCCCCTACCTTTTCTTTCTTTTTTTTTTTTCCCAGAAAATGACTGCCATTTAGTTTTGGGATCTTGCAGGAGGATGCATGAAGCTACTGCATTGTGCAACCATGAAACCAGAATTAGGTGTGTAGGCATTTTAATAGCTACTCATGCCTCCAGAATGATTTTGTGTGTAATAAACTTTTACTAGGAGGAGGACAATAACTATTCATTGCATGGCATAATTTCATTTTCATGTGTATTACAGATTTAGCCCTAATCTTTCATTACATACTTAAACAAAATTATCCTTAAGATTCTTGGAAACAAATCAAGAAACTAAAGGTTTCCTAAGACCCTGTAGTAGATGTCTCTATGTTGTAATGCAACTCTCCTGACTATTGATTGATTTATTTCACTGCACATGAATGTGCCAAATCCTATCAAGCCAAGCTGCTTGAATCACCATATGAACACAGAGCCCCTGCTTTTAGAGTTCAACATTTAATCAGAGGAGACGGACAAATAGGGAGAGCCGAGTTAACGGGAAGGGAAGCATGGGGATTAGGTTTCCCTGACCAGGGTAACATGTGGAATTTGTGGCAGAGCTGGAAATAAACCTGGGTGTTCCAAGCTCTGCTCTGAGGCTGCCAACCCCATGGAGGATGTGGCATCTCCTGTATCTCAGGTGGGATGGAACCGCATGAGGGCTCCAATCAGGTGCTCTGCTGGAAGGAGGGCCAGCTCCAGGATTAGCCCAGCCCACTCCCAGATTTTTCCAGTCTGGATCTGACCAGACTGGAAAAAGCTGGGAGTGAGCTGGGCTAATCTTGGGGGGAGGTTTGCATGGCCTCTGTCTGGAGACCTGCCTCGCTTCTTGGGGGAAGCATCCTCCCTTGTGTTCAGCCAGAGGCATCTCTTCTTGCCACCTTCCCCTCCTCTCATCTTGCAAAAAAAGGATGATAAAACACACCAGTTATTTCATAGGCTAACAGTGGATGGCCAAAATCAGACCTGTGGTCTGGGGGCCAAAAATACCTTCAGCAGGTATTTGGAAAACAGAACACAACAGTGGATTTCAAAGAGGGATGGCTCCTCAAAATTTCTTTTTTGAGTTAACAGTTGTAGTATCAATGTGCTTTTCCCCCCTGCCAGGCCATTGTTTTCTTATGTTTCCTCTGAAGTATCATTTCTTTACCAAATTTACTAAAACCTGGCCAGTGTTGAGTAACAGGGTATTCAGCTGTTGGTTGTTATGTTTTGTTGGCATTAAGTAGAGTAGGTATTCATATAACTGATGTTTATATATAGATCTCTCTATCACTCTGCCCCTTGAGCTGCCCTTTTATTTGAAATGGCTTTGAAATTCAATTTATATTTAATTACAATGCATGTATAAATCCAGGATTAAGGGTGAAGAGTTTCATTGTTGTCTTGGCCTTTTTTTAAAATTCATTTAATGAGATTTGTGGGTAGTCAGCACTGTTCAGGATTTTGTCTCTGAGGTTTCCCTTCTTTCAGTATAATAACAACTTGTCTATCAGATAAAGAGCTTTAAAATTGTTTTTTTTTTTTTAGTTCTCTGTTGAAGGTATGTGCCCAGAGGGGTTGGGTTATGTGAAGGTTGTGTGTCATTCCTGATTTCTATACAGGGAAGTTTTTCTCAGATGGGAGAAAAACTGGCATTTAACCCTCAGACCACGAGTCCCCTTGGCATTTGGGCAAGCCTGTGCCTGACAGAGGTGCCATTAGTGGTGGCTCCCCACCAGTCAAACCCTGCCAGGGCTGTACGTTGATCATCACTGAGCACAGCAGAATTAAAAAACCTACCTCACTTAGCCAAGGCAGCAAAGGTAACAATGTGATATGCAGCCTGGTATTTGTTTCACCTGTGAAACTGTTCTCCATTTAAATTTAGCTGTGAATAATCTGGCAAGGATGTTGGAAAAAAAAAAAAAGAGAGCAGCTGACAACCTCTCCATTACCTGAAATCAAATATTTCACCTCTCCATCACACTCTTGCTCTGGGAACAGGAGGTGATGGTGCCTGAGCCTCTCTGTGAGTGGAGCTGCTGGGAGTGCTGCCCTGCCTGACTCAGCCCATGGTGCTTTCCAAACCCTGTTGGGGGCTTGGGCTGAGGCAGCAAAGCTGTGAGGGTGAGCCAGTGGATAGTGCAAGGTCCTGCATAGGGGATAGGCCTGACCCAAGGTCTTGTTTCCATATGTATTTGTGTTTCCCTTTGGCCTGAGAAAAGGCAAAACTGGTTCTGGTTCAGGGTGTCTCAGCTGTACAGAAACAGAGTGGATCACAGCCATGGGCTTTTCTTCCCTCGCCCCTTTGTCCCAGACCGGAGTACAAAGACTGTCCTGCTCCCTGTCTTTTCCTTCCTTGCTTGTCACTGCTACATTCCCACTGAGAAACACTGTGCCCTCCTCCTGCCCTGTCCCACTGCACCGGAGCCCTCCCCAGTCCCTCTCCAGGCCATTGCATGACCAAGGAAGGCACAGAGGAATGCTGTAGGCTCCTCAGTTCCCTGGCATGCTTGGTCCTTGCCTCCTTCTTTGGCACTGCTGGCAGGAGCAGAAGGCGTTGCACAGCTGCTCAGCTGCACGTGCTGCCTGGATGCAGCATCTCACCAGTGCGCCCAGGGTAATTCCCTCCCATCAGGACTGGGGTAAGGAGAGAAGTCTGTGGATGTGAGTTGTATCCACACTTTTGCAGTGTTTTGTTTCATTTTCCCCTGCTCACCATGAAGTTCAATGAAAAATTTGTGCTCAAACATCTGTTGTTAAGCACCTGCTTCCTTTGCAAAATAGTAAATAAACAATCCATGAATGGGCATGGATGGAACTGGCTAGCAAGAAAATAAGGCAGTTCAAGCCAGATCTTTCTCAAATGGATGAACAGGAGCCTCCTCTAAATCTGGGTCTCCTGCATGCACCACCATTTGTCTCCTCTCTGATTAGGAATGCACTGAATAAATGGGATAGTGCTGTGTTTAATGTGTTCGTTGCCAGCCTGCCATTTGTTGACACAGCGTTGGCATGATGAGCAGCTGCAGGTCAAATTTATTGCCAGGCTCCCCTAAGTCTGCAGCTGCTAAAAATAAACATTTTGCGCAGGTGGAGGCTTTGGCTGGGCTTGTGCTTTGGCTTAACTTGCAAAGTTTGGGATCTTTTCTGAGGTATGCAAATCGCATTAGAAATATTTGGCAAGACAAGTCAGTGCCTGAACATAAAGGAATTCCACTTGAGGATCTGAAGCAGCTCTGATGGGTCTTTTGGCACAGCATCAACTGCCTGAACTTGACAGTGTCTTCCATACCTCTGTGTTTTCCAAGGTTTTGGTCATCCTGATTAGGTGTTGGCTCCCTCTAAGAAAAGTTTGTCAAGGGTTGAACTTGGTCACTCTCATTGATTGATTGGTGATCAGTCTGTTGGGATATCTGCCCTGTGCTCATGGCCCTGGTGTTGGACTGCCTGACTGTTGCAGTGATATCGATACCAGAAGAGCCACTCGACAGCAGATGTTTCACTGAATTGGGAAAATGAGGCAGCTGGAGGCAGAAGTTGGCGGTGCAAGGAGCATTGAGTCCATCTCCAGGGAGCAGAAGGTTCAAGTCAAAATAGCACTGCAGATCAGAAGACAATCCAGGTTTTAGACACCAGAGCTGCAGTCCTTGTAAAATAAGCATTCAGCTTCCTTGAGCTGGAAAGAAAAAGATGCTTTTGAAAGTTTGCAAATGGAGTTGCCATTAGACAGCTAGTATTAAAGCAAGGTTTAAAGAATAATACTTGTGTGTAATATACCCATGCAAAAGAGTCCATCTGACTTAGGTGGACTGGATCTCATCTGCTTCATCTGGTGAGGAGATGATCCTTGAGCTTGAGGGGACCAGAAAGAGAAATATGAAAAATGGTTTCCTTTATCTCCACTGCTCTCCATCCCTGAGCTACAGCCCCTCATCCAGAGGCTCCTTTGCATATTGCAGTCCCATGTCCCTTGGGAATTGTTCCGGGCCTCTGTGCTTGCATTGCACTTTTGTATATTTCAGAGACTGTCAGAGCAGGTTCACACAATTTCAATACAGCTGTCCTGGGTCAATATCTGAGATAAGCCTCTTGCTTTCAGTGGTGCCAGCCAGTGTAGATAAGGGGTGATTAAAAAATTTCCTGAGATTTCATATACTTTCAAATAAACAAATAAGTGAAATTTAGCATCCTTCCAACCCTGGGAATCCAACATGGTCAATTAAAGAAAAAAGAAATCCCATTTTATCTTGTCACTATAAAATGAAATTAAGAAGCCTTTAAAAGCCTTTAAAACTGGCTTCTAGATGTGTTGATTTGATTCACATGTATTTATGAAATGAGACCTTCAGTGTGAGATTCAATAGCTGGTTAAGAAGAAGAAAAGAATGATTGTTATAAGTGCTTATTATTTTATTTCCTTCTGCTGTGGCTTTGTTCAGGGAGCTTGCTTGCCTCGCTACCTGACTGCACACTGAATTTCATTGTTCAGTAATCCAGTCCAGCTGTTCCAGCTGTTATATATTCAACCAAATACTGGGTGTTTTTCTTAACAATTCATTTGTATTTAGTTACCTTCTTCCAGTGCAGATTAGCTACTGAATAACCAGGAGTTGGAATAGGAGCTTGTAATTTTAGATGCTTCCATATGTACTTGGCTTAACACATTATTTTTCCTCAAAGATTGCACTCATAGGTATTTTATATTAATATTTTTCTAAAGTCTTAACTTCTAGATACTTTTTAGATTTTAAATACATCAGGACTTTCAGCTAGTGTCTAATTGACACCATTCACTTTCTGTTTTTCTATTGTTGGAACAGACTTTTCTAAAATAGTATACTTTATTAATTTGGGGAACTGTTGAAATACTGATGGTTTTAAATTTTGTCCAGGAAATCATGTGAATAGTGTGTTTAAAGCCTGAGGAATGAAAGTGCTTAGCTTTTTTTTTAAAAAAAAAAAGCGATACTGCATGCTCTGCTGAAGTTGTAAAAGGCTTGGTGTTTGTTTGTTTTCCTTTCTGATTAATAATCCAAAATATTTTACTGAGCGATTCTGATTTTTCTGTAAGAGTTTTGAAGAGAGAGAGAGCTTTTCTATAGTAGAGCTATAGGAGTGCTGTGTTGTTGCATGGTGTCTTCTTTCCATGGCTATTTTGGTGCCTTTGAGTGATAGTATTTCCTTGGCTAGCACTGGATGCTGCTTCACTTCCAGCCAAACCAGGCAGCCTGGAGAGCCCTGTGGGATTGTGCAGCCTTTCTGTGTATCCTCAGCCTAAAAACTCTGAGCAGGTTCTGCATTGTATTTGCTACTGTGTAAGTAATACATGCAAGCTGGGTCCTTCAGACAGCGTGGTGGCATTCAGATGACTGCAAATTGCAAGCAGTTGATTTGCTGAAACAATTCCGTTTAGGCTGAAGCAAAATTACCTGATAATTTTGGTCATATTTAGAAAACACTTTTACTTGGAGAAAGAAAAAAAAACTGGTTGTTCTTAGCTAAGAAAGCATTTTTCCTCTCCGGATTAAAATTGAATATTAGGAGGGAAGGCTATACCCCTCAAGAAGGAGATATTTTTCACAGATTTTTTTTTGAGGTTTAGTAGGAAAGGCACCAAAGCTTGCATTTTCTCCTGCGTTTCCCATTACTTTGGGATTGCAGTAGTAACCAGGCATGTCATAAGCCTAAGTTTAAATTGGAGATTTTTAACAGATGGTTTCTGGCATAGTGCTCTAGACATAAGGTATTTTCATTTGTGTTTAACTCCTACTGAAGTAGTATTAAATTTTTTACATATTCATTGCCTGAAAAGCATAGGAATTTGTATAGGGCCTGTGAAGAAGTCTGCACTTATTGACAGAGAGTTGGGATATTTGACTTATCAACAGAAATTTAAAGATAATTTCTTTTTCTTACCACTTTCTTTTTTAGTTGGTTTTGTTGTTTGGTGGGGTTTTTTTGCAAATTTCTTGGGTTTTTACACTTGGCTGCTAAAAGCAGTCCTTGCAAAGGACCTTTCTTTTGATGGTTGATGAGTATGTTCATCTTTGCATTTGAACAAAACTGTTTGAGATAAGACTTTATTATCTGGCTGTAACCGTGCCTTTAGATGTTCTTTTGAACACTGCGCATTTTGGAATCTGTGTCTGTAGAGAATGCAGAAGACATGTTCCTTTTGAGGAAAGGCAACAGGGCTAAAAAAAAAAAAACATTTTAATGGGGTACACGGCAGCAAAACCATGGGAATGCCAATTGGCTCCAATGATGTACAGGAAGAGAGGGTTTTGACCCCAGTCCTGTCAGAGGTTGGTGTCCCCATTCTCCTTATGGTCCCTGGGAGTAGGAGATCAGAGTTTGTAGCGCTGCCTTACACCACTTCTGTATTTGCATGCTCTCATTGCCAATACCAGCTATTTTTCACAGCAAGCGGGTTGCAAGGGGAGTCTTGTGACTGTTGCCCAGCACACCTTTGGCTGGTGGCATGGAGGAGGGAGGGCAGCTCTTGAGCAGATCTGCCTGTGCTGCTGGATACAGAAATTAAAGAAATATCTACCTTGGGGCTTTGCTTAACAGTGCTGTTTTTAGTTTGCTCAACAGAAGAGTTGCTTTTTGTTTGCTTCCACAGTAGTTTGGGTTTAGGGAAGAAAGGGCTTAAAGACAGTTTTATTTTTTTTCAAGGCTGTTTTCAATCAGAGATCACGCAAAATATCCATCAGTGAGATTTATGTTATTTGTATAGCAAGGCAATGGAATTATCGTCAGTCTTGAGATTTGTCTTGCATCAATAGGGGAGGAAACCATTTGCTTGGTACAGTTCCTAGTGTAATTACCTAAATAATAGACTTCATACAGCCAGAAGAAAGAAAGAGCAAATAGTTTCTGCACTGCCTGTGACAGGGTAGTGTAGGAAACATATTGCAATGAGTGTAAGAAAGGCTGTGCCGGCTCAGACCCAGGGTCTGTCTGGCCCAGCAATCTGTCTTCTGCCCTGACCATAAGCAGACACTTAGGAAAGAACAGGAAAAGAGGAATAGATTTGTCTGTGATCCGAATTTAAGTCCTGGAATATTACCACTGACATTAAACTTTGGGGCAGATTTCAGACTCTCAGAGAAGTTCCTCTTGAAAATGAAAGGGATGGGATGCAGATGGGAAAGTGTCTTCCCGGTATTCACTTTACTCAGGATCTTTCTACAGTGTTTTGCTCAAAGAGTTGCAATAGGAATTATTTTCTTTGTAACCAGAAGTTGCCCCTGATGCTTAGCAAAATGTTTTTGCAGCACTGTTCACAGTTGTGCTGCAAACCCTGATGTAAAGGGCACCCTGCTTTCAGAAGCCATTTTGTTGGCTGCACTGATTAAATTTGCTTGGAGCAGGTTTAATTAAGGTGGTGTTGAAAGCTGTCACTCGAGCCAGGGACTCCTGTGTGTTGGGGTGCCTCAGTGCCATTAGCAATAGTTCAGCGGAATTAAAAAGGGAGGCTTCGCCTGGTTTCTTATTTGTCTCACTTGTTGAGGGAGGATTGCTAGGGCCTCAATATTTATGTACCAATTTGTGTTATTGGTACCCACTCTGGCAGATTTCAGAGCATTTTGATTTACTTCCTAACAGGCATGACTTGCTTATTTAATGTAGGTATATAAATGGAAGGGAAGACTGCTGGATAAATAGAACAACAACTTTTAAAAAATAAAAAAGGATTGCTTGGTACCTTTTGTATCATAATAGAAAAGAAAATGCTAGAAAAGTTTCCAGTGCAGATGGGCTGTTTCCAGATGTGAATAAATATTTCTGCATTCCAGAGAAGTAGAGCTGTGGGTTGACCCCTGGCTCTGTGAATGGGCTGAATCAGCACCACAGATCCCTAAAGCTTGAGCTTTCTGAATATTGTCCAACCCGACAATACTACTGGGTAAGCTTCCACCTTCCCTTTTGCCCAGTTTAATCTTTATGAATTACCTAAAAAACAGGATAATTTAAAATAGCAAAGTATTCTTTCTTGGGTAAAGCCTGGAAGGCTGTTTTTATCTGTGCTGTTAAATCCATTAAGGTTGTTTGAGCTGCGACAGCTGGAAAGCAGAATATAGCCTTATGTGTGCTCTCAAATGGCAAAGGCATTTGGAAATTCAGGCATTTGATTTCCTCCATGCTGGAAGGTGTCAGCCAGCCATGTATTTTTAGGTCAGGTGTGCATACGCAGGCACAATGGATTGCTGTGGGCAGAAAGTGCATCTCCATAAGGACTTGTTAGAGGTAAAAATGGAAATGAGCTGCAGGTCATGCTCCAGATCTTTTTGATCTGTTTGCATGCTGTATGTGGAAACAAGAGGACAAGCGTTATCTGGCAGATGACAGGGTGGCTGAGGCATCCTGTCCCTCAGGCTGGTTCCCAGTACCTGCTGGTTGCAGCTGCTGGTGCTGCAGCACCTCTCCAGTGAGCCAGACCAGGTCCCACATCCTGTGGAGAACAGCCCCTGTTTTTGCTGGCTGGATGAGTGGAGTCAGCCTGTGGAGATGTTCTGGGTGCCTCAGGCCAGGGCATATAGGGCATATTAAGCAGGGCAGTTTCTAGCCCAAACTGCAAAACTGCACACAGAAAGAACTTTTTTTTTTTTTTTTAATGCTCAACATGTTCAGAGCAAGCAGGTTCCTTGTGTGTGTACCTTTAGGTGACTGTGGGTGACAAACCTGGGGTCAGCTGTGATTTTCCTGTGGAACCATACCTGCTATACGAGCAGTTGCTGCAAGGACTTTGCTGAAGTTTACAGTGTGTGTATGTAGTTGCTAATTCAATAATGCAGGAAGTATGTGCTCAGCTTTAAGCAGTTAGTGCTTGAACTGGTGTAGAAACACAGAACGGCAGAAGAATGCCAAGTTACTGGCCAGTTACCATGCAAACAAAAACATGTTATGAAATATGACATCTCCTTGGAACAGAGGCATGCTGTGCTGGGAGTGTTGCTGGAAATTTGGAGATGTATACATATAATTTCTTTGTTCATGCCTGTATTGCATGGAAACGACCTGGAACCACACCATCACAAAACTGTGTGAAGTTGACAATCCCAGTAGAGAAGCTCTGGTGCCCAAAGAAGTGAAGATGCAAAAAAGCTAAGTCAGAAATCTAAACTGTAGCTCTTGACTTTACAAGACAACTGCAGTGAATGTTAGAAATAAGTGCTCTCTTGTGGACCAGGTGTCAGCTTTGGAAAATACAAGTTCTGTTCCATTTTAATGGACTGTTTGTAGGATCTGAAGTCATCCAGCCTGGAATATAGGTTATTATTTCTCTATATAGCTCACTTTCCTTTAAGTTAATATGCAGATTTCACTTAGATGTTCTGCTGGAGGCTAATGTAATCATTCTATTTGAAAGCATCCAACCACAGGCAAAATGGAAGTGCAAAATGATACCATATTCTGTTTCACTGGTCCATCATCTGATGCAAGTTGAATTCTGCCAGGAGCAGTAGATTTGTACTTGGTAATCTCTGTTTTGTCACTAATAAAAACATTTTATTATGAAAGGCAGAGATCCAGCTGCTCCTAAGAAATTCTGCTTCTCCAACAAACTCAAATTCTTTTGGCATGAAATCTTGTTGTTCCCTCCTACCTTTTTTCTTTCTGATGCCCCACTCTCCTTGTCACTGCAAGGAAATGATCCTCTGTGTCATGCAGCTCACATTCTTGAATTCACTGCCTGACTGATTAGCCAAGGACACGCACAGCCAAAGTACTGGGTGTGAAGCTCTGTTGCCATACAGCTTGCTCAAAAACACTTCAGAGGAAAGAGGAGAGGGGGAAGAAACCCACTTGCCAGTTTAAGGACAAAGCTTATTTACTATTAAAACTTCCCCAGTCAGCAGAAGCAATACTAGCTGCAAAGCTGCATTTGCATTTATAGTACAAATATGAAAAATGAACTCTACCATGAGCATGTCCTTAAAGAGATTATAAATCCACTCCCTTGACTGGTATGCAGCGCAGTGTTTTGGTTGTTATATCTAGATATGTTGCACTTGAAAGTGCAGCTTGTGGTGTGCTTGGAAAGACACTGACGCAAGGATTTTGAAGACAAAGTAATTTTACAGTGGAAAACCCTGTAATGAGAACAACCCCACTGGTACGGGACTGCTGTGTTGTTTTATTGGACATCTGTAAAGTTTGGCATGTGGTGGGTTAATAATTAGATACTCTTTGTGTATAGTTCAAGTGAAGGCCACCAGCTATGACTTCACTTTGGCTGGGGTTTCCCTGTAATCCATTTAGCAAATTAAAGAGATTACTTTGATTGGTGCCATTATCTCCTATTCTCTTGCGGTTGAACCACTTAACCTGTGCTTAATTGAAAGAGATAGAGAGGGTACAGTAACAAATACAATCAAATGAAAGGGGCAATAGGATCTGTAGGCCAAACAAATGATCAGCACTAGGCTAACAATAGCAGATTAGAGGTGAGATCAATTAATTAGAAGCTATTGTAGGCGTTGGGTGGCTGCCAAGCTTTCTAATAGCCTAAGCCATCATGCAGTTCTGTTTAGGAGGATTTTAATGACTGGGAGTTGATGCGGTTATTTCAATAATTACCTATTTTAATAATTACTTCATTAGAATATAAAATGTATTGTTCTGCAGGCTCTGTGGGAAAGACAGTTTTGTTAACAGTGCACCTGGATCCAGGGGTGGGTACGTAGCGGCACCGATCGTGCCCTGCAACATCCCTGGGCTGGAGCTGCCAGGATAAAGGTCACCGACCACCTTGGGATCTCCAGCCTCGCAACAAGAGGTGCAGGCCACCGGCCTGGGCGTGTTTCCAGAAGTGCTGCCTGCAGGCCTTTGGCTGCTGGGGGCTTTGAACAACAGCTTGTGAGTTTTTGTCATCTGCAGTGCTGTAGGGGTGCCCAGGTATGTTCCTATTTCTGCTCAGCACCTGAGGCTCCAGGTCAGCAGCCCTGGTGGGCCTAGGTTGCACCCATTTCTGAATCAGTCAGAGCAGATAGGATAGGAGCAGATAGATGGAGCAGGTGGTGGCTGGTAGAAGTGAGCAAGGCAGAAATATTGTCTATCTGTTAGGAGATGAGTTCTTCCCCCCACTGGTGCAGGAGTATTGGGTACATCCTGCTGGAAAGTTTCAGGTCCTCTGGTTTGACCCTCATTCCAGCTGTTGGAATAACCTAGCTCCATGCCTAGCTCAAGTAAGCAAAGTTGTAAAGAACAAGGTCTGATCTCCTCAAATACTTTGATTTATTAGTACTCGTTGTCCATACAGGCATAGAGCAGTTGGTAGGTAGCATGGTTTTCGTGTGCAGTAGCAATAATTTCTTTAAATGAACTTTATAGGACTCACTGAATTTGGTTTCAGAGACATCTGAGACTGTAATTTTAGAGTTTTCTAGGAGCAAGGAAATTACTGTATAATCTTCAGGAAGGCTTTACTGCTAAATACTTTTCTATACTTAAATATGATGAATATGGTCTTGGGTAGATTTACATATAGACATGTGTGTGGTACTACTTTTATTTTTATTTTTCTGCATGCTGAAGAAGGCAAATGTTGCCTCTGGAGGTGTGGAATATCCCAAGGAAGTGATATTTGAATCTGCAGAGCAGAATTTACCTGAAAGTTAATGTTTAAAATACAAACCTATTTTCTTCCATTGGAGGGGGTTGAGGGAGTGGAAAGAGAATTGGAGAGAGAGAATTTTTTCTGAGACATTGAAATGATTTAGGTGCAAAATTTCAGCAAACTTTGCTGTGACTTTTTCAGGCTGGTGATTTTATCTGGATGGGAATTGTGCTGAGAAACTTAAATAAACATGCACTTTTATTGTAGCTTTAATTCTTGTTGTTGATGTTTCTGCAATATGGTAAACTGGGTTCTTGTTTTGAGTGTGTGCATGAACAGGATTTGCTCTGAACTGGGATGTCAGATTCCCAGGGGATTAGCATTCAAGGAAAACCTGTAATAGAATAATGGCAAGTACTGCTCTGAATTTGGACAACACTGAGTGGCAGACGTACACAGAGATAAAGAAGAGAGCACAGACTCCAGGAAGTAGGAGTCCTGGTCATATCATTACTCTGTGATAATGAAGAAAATTAGAGAGTGTGGTATTTTGGTAGTGCTTGATGAGGCCGCATGTTTGGGTTTGTGAGTAAGTGCTCAAAACATCTTGGGATTTCCCAAACTATACAATCCTTCTGGAATGCTGTGCCAATAATCTCCAGATGTGTGAGAGGATATAATGGAAATAGCCATCCTGTGCCCTTTTCTGTCTCTGATCTTCATCAGAAACATGTGAAATGCACATGCATATGATAAAGCAAAATAGTTATTTAGTGTAGTTGAATTCATTATAACTTCAGGACAGATCAGTTTTATCTGAAGAGTGAATGAAGTCACTATTTAATCCAAACTGCTTACTCCCTCCTTCTTAGGCAGGAAGGTAGTCAATAAAGAACTTGATATCTCTGGATGGAGAGACACAAGGATGGCTGATGCACCAAACAGATGCACTGAAGTTGGACTATTGAAAGGAATAAGCAGTCAAACTCTTTTATCAAGTCTTTGTGGTGCTGAAGTTTTCTTCGACATTTGGCACTGGCCATATTAATTTTTGCAGTACAAGACTGCTCAGGTTTTAATGATGTATTTTTCATAACTAACGTCTATATTTCTGAAATAACATGCATGAATGATTAATTTTGGAGAAGAAGATCTAAACCCCTTAGCTTGGATGAGGCAATTTCTTTAAAATGAGTAGGTTGAACAGGCATCAGAGCTAAATATCCTCTTACTCCAAGAGATACTAACCCCTCAGGGCAGGATTCAGGTCATTAGCAGGTCCGTTTAGGAAAGCATATACTGTTGCTGCCTCCATCCGTCCTGGCCTGAAGATAAACATAAAACTCCAGTTTCCATTGTTACCAGACCAGGAACCCTCACAGGCCATAACAGCAGCTTAACAATTGTTAAAATACATTTATGAGTTTAAAAGCTTAGAGGTTTTATCAGTGATGGAAAACATAGTGGGTTTGGTGGGTTTACAAAGGAATGCATTAATCGAATCCTTTGTGCCCCATCAGAATTTTATATGTAAATATCTACTTACATCCTCCAAGAGAATTGTTATATACGAGGAACAAATGACGCACCGTAGACTGGTACGTGTAAGATTTATCAACACGCATTTAAGATGGCTGCAGTCTAAGGTTACACATTAAAAGGACAAGTAATTTGGCCATACCAACTGTGTGCCAATAAACTTGTTACACAACACTATTCTATATTCATTTATATGCCATATGGGTTATAGAAAAGCTATTTAAGAATCTTTTGGAAGGCTTTAAGTTTTATTGTGACTTTTCTCCCAAAATCCTGCTCCTGCAGAGTGAGGAGGTATGGTTATTAAACAGCAAAACACCTTTAGAAATGACCTAAGAACTTTTCTCTTACAAGGGTTGATGTTGTAACCTTCAAGTTTTAACTGATGGGCACGCAAAACATTTAGTGCTCGCTGGTAGAGCTGAAGGTAGTTGTTAAACTTTCACAACAACAATGAAGCTAGATTCCCAGAGTTGTCCCTTGCTGTGTAGAGTGGGGAAAAGATGGCTTCTTTCCCTACCCTCATTGCTTTTTATGGAATTACAATGCACAGCTTTAAAAAGGACCTTAACTGCATTGAAACTGAAAATGAAAAAGTTACCAGGCAAAAGGGAGAAGATGTGCTCAGTAAATTAATTTACTATATGATGCAGCACCTCTCCACATAGATATTGCCACCCTTTTGTGTTTGTTTACATGTACCTTGTGTATGTATATGGAAGACCAAAATCTAAAATGCTGTATATCCTGTAGAGTGACAGAAGATAGAAAATGTATTTTTGCATATACTTAGGGGATAGGAATTAAGTGTTCATTGTCTGCACTGTTTAGAACCTGTAAGATATTGGATGTACCCTCAGAGATTTAGAGATCCCAGGTCTAAATCTGGTGTTCTTCTAGTTGGGGTGTCAGACTTTGTGTGACTCTATGTGGTCTCAGCAGCTCTTCCAGATGTGGGTGTGTATGCACATTCACAGGGATGTTGTCTAGAATGTGATTTTAATGGTAGCATTTCTTCCTGACTTTTTTTCTTCCCTACTGACCTCTCCAGTCAAAAGGTGTACATTGGAGAGACACAATTTGAAATTTTTTGGTAAAACCCCAAATCTGTTAGTAATCTGGGTTGAAATCCTACCCTGTGGACATCAGTGACAAAAATCCTATTACTTCAGCAGGGACTGGATTTCAGCCTTTGTGCTTTTTATGTTTATAAGATTCATGGAAAAGCCAAGTTCAACACTAAAAACACATGCAAGGTATAAAAACAAAATACCGACATGCAGACTCTCAATAAAACAGGGTCTAATAAGTTACTGTCCAATCTGGATGACAGATATTGTGTAATACTGTTTTAGCAGTCAAATCTGCCTTCATCATGGTTTGGAGTTGAAGCAGGAGATGGTCAAAATATTTCCAGTGATTTTAATGTAAAAAATAAATTACAGGAAGTTACAGAAATGTGTCAAGAAGGAGGCCTGATACAGGGTTCAGCAGCAGAGTGTAATGGATTTGATCGCTCCTGCTTTCCTTAGGAGGAGTCACTGTGTAAAGTATTTGGAGATAATCTGAGCAGAAGGGCCACAGCCAAAGCCCTGTATTTCTTTTTCCAAGTCTCTGATGCAGAACATTCTTAGTTCCTTGACTGCCCCTTGAATTCAAATCCTGGCTTTGTTAGTCCAAATAAAATATAAATCCAGGATATATTTCAGTCCCATCTGTATGTGCTGAGTGAAGTACAACAGGTGGAACCCATTTGCTGAATAATTACTGGGATGCAAACAACGAGGAGCTTTACAAGGAAGTCATCTCTCTTCATCACAGCTCTGGTGTTAAGGCCGTATTTGTTCCTGATAATCAGCAAAATTTCAAAAGAGCAGTAATGAAATAACTCGGAGCCCTCTCCCCAAAAGCCATATGTTCAAACAACGAAAGACTTGCTGTCCTTTCAGCGAAAATTAAAACAAATCCTTTGAAGATTGCTGCAATTATCCTCCCCTCCCCCTTTTAACCATAAGCAAGCTTTTGCAGCTTTCTGCTCTGACGGGGGTTAGAAAGGGAAGTTCATTTCTGGAGAGGCTGAATTCTTGGCGCCTGAAGTCAGAGTTCCTCCTGCCCATGCCTCCATCCTGCCCTCTTGAACTTGGTGGCAAAGCTCCTTTTCATTAACTTCACCTGTACAAGGTCAGACCAACCTCAACCCCCAAGTCATCTGCCTCTGGAGAGATGTTTGTATTGGCCTTAGCAAGAGGTAGCCATTTATTCTCTTGCACCTTTTAATGGCATCTATGACTCTCACCCCTCTGTGCTCAAAAGCTTTGGCTTAAGCTGCCTTTGCACATGGAATTTACTCCACCTACATCCATCTCATGCTGTCCTGCTGCCTTCTCAGTCATTGGTGGCTCCAGATGTTTGGTGCCCCCCAATATCATCTTTGTTCTGCAGACACTAAATACACCTCAGGAACTGAAATCAGGCCTCCTTGGGAGCAACTTCAAGCAATAACTTTAAAAAAAGAAAAGGTGATTTTTGAGTTTTTCATTGGTGATGAGTGCAGGTTGATTCTGCCTGGGTGAGCCTAGTGAGCACGATGGGTTTGTGAAGGGTAGAGAAGCAAAACTAGTCATTTCTCCTGGCAGGAGGGTGGAGTTGCTGGTTAAGAATCATGGGGCTGAGTAGATAGATCATGGTAAGGAGAACTGTGGGACTGGCTCTGCCAAAGCACCCCTATGGCTCATATTACTTTCGTAAAATGATGGGAGCTATAATGCTTTAATTTCTCATTTTCCTTGTTCCCCTCTATTCCTTTAAGAATTTTAATAGTATGGTGGAAGATACTGATAAATAAGGAAGCTTTGAGGCACTACCTTCTTCAAAATTTGTTAATTTTATTAAATTGCTGGTTTTTGAATTACTGATTTCCTTTTCTATAAGGACAGCCAATGGAAATTCCTTGTTGAATTAAGGAGTCACCTAGAAATAATTGTTGTAGGTTTTTTTCCTTGTGTTTAAGACAGTAAGAATAATATTTCTGATTCTTTTGTCTTTTTCAAAATAGTTTTTCAGTTTTGTATATTTGATACCGTATCTGTCCATGCCAAGATGCAACTAAGGAAAGACTGGCATCCTATGCATTCATTTGATTTGGTTTTTTTTGGTTTTGACTTGAAGCATATACTGCCATGCAGCTTTGCAGGTTCTTTTCTGTGTCTGCATAGGTTGATAATTTCCTCTTCCATGACACTAGCATCCACATTGCTGCCTATTGTCAGAGTTTAGGCAGAAGACCCAGTCTTATAAAACAACATTTTAAAGTCCAGGTCTTGAGTTGTCTGTGACCTATTGACACGCAGAAGTATTTCATATGACTGCAACACGATATGTTATTTCTCAGTAGCATGTTCTCTGGGTTTTTTGAGTTTCATGACAAGGGTATTATTATTATTATTATTATTATTATTAGTGCTGCCATTTTAGTCGACGCCTCCCTGCATACATTGGCATCAGTTGTTGCAGAGCAAAGGTTCTTCCTTGTGAATGTGTTGTATGTTTTGCAAAAAATCCCACAAATAAATAACAACCCTGCGATGTGCTGGAATCCTGCTCACACGTAATTACCTGCTGAATAAAAAGTGGATCAGTGACAAAACCCCACAGAGCTGAAGCAGCTTGCTGCAATAAGATTTTTCTGGGTGTAAACCATTTGTGGGCAAAGATTGTGTTATAACTCTACTGTATTCCCGATAAATTCTTGAAAAGCCTGAAATCTGATCTTTAAGTTTGACAGATATACTATATTTGTGTGGTGGATTTTACCTACTGTAGCTCTGTGTCCTCTGAGTACAGCTAAGAAAAACCTGTGAGATTGTTAAATGGGAGCTTCACCTGCCAGTCTGTACTGCAAGATCTCTATAGCAACCAAACATAAATCAAGAAAATGGCCCCTTTTGTAAGTTGGTTAATAGGCACAACATGCTTCTTTAGAAAATCCAACTATTCTTTCAATAGACTTTGATTGAAAGTCAGCCTTTTCTACAGACACATTCACATTCACATCTAGTAGCAGCTTGTATGGCTGTCCAAGGTCTAATTTATTACCCTTTAAAGATTGGGCAAAGAAAAAATGGTTCTCGGAACAATGTTTACATTCAGAGGCATAAGCACAGTGCCACAAAAGAGCATCCTTTTGTTCTGAACCCAGAATATTAATCTTTAACCTACTTCTTATTTCAATTCCTCCTGCTTTTATTTGGTTAGCCACATTCTTCCCTTGTAATTGAAATCTTAACGATTTAATACCTTATTTATTAGTGGTGCTAGCAGATCGCTCTGCTGTTGTTTTTCTTAAATCTTGATGTGCATTGATACATTCCTTAGACTTTTCTGCTAGTACTGTTAGCTGACTCTTCTCCTGAAGAGGTTTCCAATGGCAAAGGCAGGCATTTTGGCTACTAGTGTTCCTGACATAAAATTCTGGCATGATAACCAGGGTGTAATCTTCTTCCTACTTTATTTAGTGAGTTATGCACTGGGAATATTTCTAACAGATATATTGTGTTCAGGCCCCTATAAATGCCAAAGAAAAACATGCAAGTGCAATACAGTAGAGGAGGAATTGGATGCCAAGGTGTTTTTATGTGAGATCTGGAGCTGACTCAATAACCAAATTGTAGATTTTCCTTCAAAGGAGAAGGAAAACTTTGCAATTCCCCATTTCTTTCTGGCTGTGGGGGAAAAATAAAAGTACATCTGGTTCAAATATATTGCAACAGGAATTAACCCACTTACTTTCAGCTAAGACAGGAAGCATGGGAGAAGTGGTTTTCAGGGAGCAGATAAATTAAATGCATTTAGCTTGGCGTGGGCTATTGCATGTCCCTGAGCATGGGGGGCATCTTGCCTGGATGGAGGCAGAGAGGGGAATGGAACAGAGCACTTCAGGCACCTCATTCCTGGCCAGAGTGGGAGGGATCAAGTGGTGCCTCCTTATTCTGCAAGCAAACTGAAGAGAGTTTGGGAGGTGGGGTGGGGAGAACTAAGTACTCTGCAAGAGCAAACTAGGGACTGTCTTTAGGAAAATTGTGAAAATGCCCCTTATGGTTCTCCTGAGAAACAAAAGGATGTAAAAATATTCTTTGCCTCAGAAGCGTTCCAGTGATCCACATATGGGTGCCAGGAGAACTGTGTGCATACAGATACAGATACAGATACAGATACAGATACAGATACAGATGGGTATGCACACGCACAGATCACATTAGTGTTTGCGTGCCTCAAGTAGGCTCAATGCTGCCTGCTTTACATGGAGGCACAACACATAATTTGAAACCTCATTTTACATTTCTGTTAAAAAGTTGCCAAAATGTGCAAAGTTGTGCATGAAGCTGTCAGCTTGTTAATGCTTTGTTCTGTGCCACTTTCCCATTTGGTGTTAGTGTGAGATGTTACCTGGGGGGATTCTTTGCCAAATGGTGCCAGCAGGCACGGTGTCATCACCATGCCAAGCGCCAGAACAGTTTTCACCCCTTCCGTTAATGTGCAAAAGGCTATTTAGTATATGTAAATCACAGAATTACAGGATGGGTCAGGTTGGAAGAGACCACAATGAGTTATCTAGTCCAACCTCCCTGCTCAAGCAGGGCCATCCCAGAGCACATGGCACAGGATTGTGTCCAGGTGGTTCTTGAGTATCTCCAGTGAGGGAGACTCCACACCATCTCTGGGCAACCCATTCCAGTGCATGGTCGCTCACATAGTAATGAAGTTCTTCCTTATATTCAAGCGGAACTTCCGGTGCATCACTTTCTTCCCGTTGCCTCTTGTCCTATTATTTGGCACAACTGAGAAGAGCCAGGCTCCATCCTCTTGACACCTTCCATGCAATTACTTGTAAAAGTTGTTAAAATTCCTTATAATTTTGTTTCATCTTGAGGCTGGAAATGCCCAGCTCTGTCAGCCTTTCCTCATAAGAGAGATGCTTCTTGATCTTTGTAGCCTTCTGATAGACCTTCTCCAGGAGCTCCCTGTCTCCTTTGTACTGCAGAGCCCAGAACTGGACGCAGCACTCCAAAGAAGGCATCACAAGGGCAGACTAGAGGGACAGGATCACCTCTTGCTCTGCTGGCAATGCTCTTTGCAATGTGCCCCAGGACACCATTGGCCTCCTTGGCCCCCAGGACACACTGCTGGCACATGGATGGCTTTTTGTACATCAGGAACCCCAGGTCCACATTCACAGAGCTGCTTTCCAGCATGCCAGCCCCCAGCTTGTTCTGGTGCATGTGGTTATTCTTCCCCCAGGACAGGACCCTGCATTTGCCAGGGTAGAATTTCAGACCATTTTCCTCTGCCCATCTCTCCAGCAGTATACAGTATATGTCCTGATGTTATTAACTGCATCGGTAATATTGTAGCAAATATTTGTTAGACATCTGTCACCCCTCAGACTGCAGTTGGTGAAATACTGCAACCTGCAGTCCCTTCTCTTTCCAATAGGCTGTAGGAATAGATTAGCACTGCACACATTATTTCATATTCATAATGGGGAGATAGGTAGACTGCTTCATAGTAGTAGGCATATGGAGGATGTTTCTTGGCATGTTGAGGGGCTTTCAGTTCAGCTCTGCTTTCATTTCAGCTCTGGTAGCCTGCCTGATACACATGGTGGTGGAGGAGGTGTCTGCTGCATACTTTAAAAACCTCTCAAAACCCACAAAACTAACAAAGAATAAACATCCAAAGCAAACAAAAAAAAAAATAAACAACCAAAAAACCCCAACACATCTTTCAGAAGTGGCCACAATTTTCAGAACCTTGGCAGGTGTGTCTTTCTCCATACTCAGGATCAGAAATACCTTTGAAAAAATCTTGGGTTTACATATTAAACCCACCACCTCGCTCTACCTGCGCGGTCTCTTGTGAGGACAGATATCACAGATCCGTGCGCATTAGGGCAACAAGCTCCTGGCATGAAACTCCATTAAGTCAGCAGTTGACACATTCTGCATTTGTTTCTGCATTTTGTTTTGCCCTGTGGAGAGTGTGTTACAGCAGTCCAATTCCGATTTGACAAAAATACGGATAAACTGTGACAAGGTTTGCGTGGAAGGGAATAGGTCATGCCCTTTTCACCGGTCTTGAGCAGAGGGAAGTGCTCTTGGGCATGACCGTTCCATGGGTGCCCAGGAATAGTCTGCAACCTAATACACAGGTTTTAAATCTATTAGGAACTGACAAGTTGTTTTATTAGTGGCAACGACATAATTTTCCCCAGCTTGTCCAACTGCTTTCTTCTGTGCTGTTAACACTATCTTAGTCTCATCTTAGGCACAGGGGCCGAGTCCCACATTAAGAAGATGATATGAAAAAGGGGGTTTGAAAGCAAAGTGTGACCATAAAGCATCTCTGTTTCTTTTGTACTTCTGAAGCTTCCACTGAAAGTAATATTTTGTACCTAATTTTTTTTAATGTTCCAACCTAGTCCCACATGTGGGATTAATTAGATAAGACAAATGGCTATGAGGAAACTCATCTCTTTCTGGGAGGTTGTTTTCTGATGTTGTCATCCCATTATTTCCACTTTTCAGTTGCTTGTTTGAATGACTGATGGACTCAATCGCTTCTTATGTTTGATAGGCAAATACAGCATTCCACTTTGCAGTGAGTGTGTGTGTGTATGTGTGCATCTACAATAAACATTCATTTTTAATTTACTCTGTTTACCTTGAGGGACTGCCAAGAAGTGATTCAGATATTCCAGTGTAAAGGGTTTTTCTATTGTGATACAGGACAAAGGAATGTTGAGCATATGCTCTTTCTTCAAAGAAAAAAGAATATTATTTATTTGTGCAGCTACAAGAGGGCTGGTTTTCCTATGTAAACAGTCACTTGATTTTGTTTGTCACACAGTATACTAAATCTTTTATTCCTGTGTTTAAAAGGAAAAGTTTGCTGTGCACTGACAAAGAATTTCAACGCACAGTTCCAGTGTTGCTGCCCTCCACATGCAGTTGTGGAGGGCAGCAACAGCCTGCATGGTGAATATTACAGGTTTCATCCATCTCATGCTGCCAGCAGTTTGCTTTGGGGTAAACTTTCCTAAGGGACTAATTAATGAAAAAACTCCTTTTGCAGCCCCATTTGGTCCTGCAGACAGCTGAGTGTTGTACCCATTGCTGTTACTTCAGAAAGCAGTGCTGGCCTGATGGCTGCTGCTTGCATTTGGGGACAGGCTGTGTGTATAGCTAGTAATGTGGCTCACTGGACCTGCAGTGGCACTTGAGAGAGAGATACAGATTTAGAAACGGTTCCATAGCAAAATCAGTCAGAATCCAGATGGATGGATGGATGGATGGATGGATGGATGGATGGATGGATGGATGGATGGATGGATGGATGGATGGGAGAAAGCTTAGAGAGGGAAGTCACCTGCCATGCTGGTGACAGTAGCCCTAACTAAATGCAGAGTCTCTTTGGTGGCTCAGACCCAAGCATGTCTTTCTATTTTGGGCTGATTCTGAACTTTTTCCTTCGAAATTTGTTCTGGAGTGGGTTACTCCATACAGTCTGAGGGTTTGGGGTTGGGTTTTTTGAGTGACAGGGATTCAAGGGGCTTGAGTTTGTGTGTCAGAAGAGCTTTTTCAGGGTGTTGCATTATGCCCTGGGATGCAGAGGGATGTTGTGCCATCCAGTGATTGGTGTCACTGACATCTGATGCCAGTATTTACTGAGAAGAGAGGGGGTTGGCTGATGTTACATCTACTGCTTGTGTGGCAGAGGGTGACAAAGGCATTGCATTGACTGAAAGGCCACTCACAATCTAACAGAGCAGCAAAACTTCATAATAAAATCATCTGATTAAAGACTTTCCCAATGAAAGTACTTACTATCATACAGTGGCAATAAAAATAACACATAAACTGGAAAACAAAGTCAGCACTGCAACCTGTTCCATTAAAATTCCTTGGATTGCAGGATTTTTCATGGACTTTATTCTGAAGTTTAAATATGGGTTGATGATGATTTATGCTTATGTCGTAGAGAACTGTCTTCACACTCCAGCCTGCTTTTTCTGCTTTTCCTATGATTTATTGTCCCAGGAGGTGATATAACAGATTAGGGATGGTTAGCCAGACTGCAGAAAGGATATCTCAGTGTATAGGATAATAGTTTTTTGAAAATAGATTAATTTCACCTTTATCTTGTTAAGCTCTATAAAACCTTTATTTGAATGGTGCATAGAGTTTTTATGAACTGTCCCTGAGCATCTATTAAAAAACATCATTATGATTTGTTCAGCATGATTAAGGAAGAAGCTTTCTCAGAAAATTTTAAAAAAATCCTGTAAGACCACAGCAGTCACAATTTAACATGCAACAAACAATGTGATGGATGGACAGGGATGATGACATGTCTTTTCTTTTAGATTTATTGAACCAAATTTCTATATGGTAGGCATTGGAACAGAAGCTGAAGAATACAGATAATTTTGAAGGGAAGATTTTAAAATGTATGCAAGTTGAAGACATGGTAGTTATGCCCTAGCCTAAGAGAACTGAGACTGAAGTGCAAAAATCCAGCAGTCCAGTTTTGATCTCTTTTTGTCATATGCTGAGATTCTGTAAAACTGCAGTTCACAACTGTGATTTTGTTTGGAGGCAGACTGCAATTTAGAACATTTAGTAAATATTCCTTGGAACATTTGCTTGGTAACAGTTGGCCTTAAACTGGGAGGGAGACACCAGGCAAACACAACAAGGTGCAATTTTGATTTCTTCATATAAACTAGGATAAAGTAAAATTAAAAATTAATTACTAAATTATTAAGGAAGCAATGAATTACGTGTTTTTATTGTAAGATTCTTATAGGTTTTTCATTCAGCCAAATATCAGCATGTCCATAACACAAATTTCAAGTCTATTCTGTACTCAATAGGCAAGTAATTAATTGCCATTGCTATTATGGTTTCCTGGAGTTCAGTTAATCCCCTCTCTTTTTCTTTTAATGTAGCAAATTACTGTAGATACAAGTAAAATAGAAACCTTTTTGTAAATCCTGTATCTTGAAAAATACCTTACAAGAATTTTCTTTGAAGGTTGTGTAGACATCTTGTTCATCCTTCTATTTTAATGTGTTTCTATAATCTACGTTACTCTAATACTGGTTTTAAAAATACTTGGGTATTTCTAGAGGTTGCATTGTTAGAGCTACGGTCAGCTAAGGTAAAAACTGAGGCCAGATTTGTAGTTTTTCCATTGCTTCTGTCTGACACTGTTTCCTTGAGAGTGGATGCAGAAAAGTTTTAAGCTTGATAATATAAGTGTGTGAGAAAATCCCCAATGCAGTGTGTTTGCTGCTGAAAAATATCAAGCACAGTTCTTAGAGCAAGACTAACTCTGCTGCTTGGAAGGAAAATGGTCTAGCTTTTGTTTGTTTGTACATGAGTAGGAAATCACTTTTTGTTCCAGTTCTAGGAGATACCGAGTAAAAAGCTCTTAGTTTGCTGTGCTGAAAAGTAAACTGACAGAACCTCAGATAGCTCAAAATATTTGCTGTTTAAAAGGCATGTGACAACAAATAAACCGTAGTGATGAGCTGAGTGTAACAGCCATGTGTGGAGAATTGGGAAGAAAGGCAAAATAAAAAAGTTGAGTCCTAGGTAGTGCATATTTGCATCAAGGAAATTTCCTTGCATGTATTTGCAGATTTGTGTGTGCTTTTCTGCATGTCTGTGCAAGATGGTTTCAGCGCCAGCTGCTTCAGACACCCGGTATTGGGACAGCAATTCTGAATTTGTGGGCTCCACGCACCCATGCCTTTGCATTTACCATTGTGTTACCAATCTGGGAATAAAATACTGAGGCCCTAAAGAGGAATATAATATGCATGTGAAAGAAGAGTATAACATGTGTGTGTGGCCTGTGTAGCAGTGCCTTGTCAGAGGTCTGTGCCATGAGCTGACTTGGCCAAGCCTTGCACCAGCAGCAAGAATTTCCTCCCCTGACCCAATCCTACAGCTCTCCCTTCCCTCACCCGCAGTTCTAGAATCTCCAGGGCTTGCAAAAGCTAAATCTTCCTTCTTCTCTCTCATAAGTCCCTGTTGGGAGGAGGGATGGCCTTGGTGCATTGGGCGGAGGTGGGAGGAACACACATAGTCCTTCCTTTGATCCCGCAGGCATTGGGAAGAAGACTGGAGCAGCCAGGGAGCAGGAGGTCCCAGTGGCCCTACAGCTGGTAGGTGGTTGGGGCTGCTCGGAGCCAGAGCCAGGCAGGAGGTTTGTACACAGCGCTACAAGTCTTGCTGCATGTGCAGCAGGCACCAGGTAAAAGCTGAATTCTGCTTGACTTGAAAACCATAAAAAATAATAAGAAAAATGTGCAGATAACTCATGTCATTAGAAGTTAATTAGAGAAATATGAGTAATATTACACCCACAGCTCTAGATGCAAAATGATACTAAAACAGCTGTTTCACTCAGGGGACACATAGACGAGGACTAAGAACTGCTTAGTTAGGGAGAAATAACAGTAAGTTTAATATAAATTGCTACCAAAAATAAATTTATTGCAAATATTTATTTTGCTTGATTGCCTTTGATATGTGCATAGTTTTTAGGGAACGGAGAAGGAGTTGTCTGCAAGGAATTAGGCAAGTGACATAGTGAGGGAATTAGCCTCTGTTAGATCCCAGCCCTAAAGGCTCCAGCTCCCTCTCGGTAGAAGCCCTCGCCCCACATCTGGCTGCCAACTCCGTCTCCTGCTTTTCATTAGTGCTCCAGCCTAAGTTGCTAGAAAGAGCGAGTGTGTAATGCATCCTCTGCCTCTCCTCGGGACCAAGCAGGGTTTAATCCAAATGTGAAATACACTTATGGCCTGAAACTGCTTCTTTTTCCTCTTCTTTCTCTTTTGAGCAATCTATCTTTCAAGAGGTGTGTCGTGCAAAGGCAAAACAGAAAGGTGGGCGGCTGACAAGCGTGCCGGGAAAGTCGGAGCAAGTAGAGACGCGACGTACGAGGCGCTGCATTCATTTTCCCCTGTTTTTGCAGCGCTTGGCTGGCCCTGCCCTGGGTGAGAGACGGATTTGTTGACTCTGCAGCATGGGAAAGAGCCGACAACAGATTTACTACAGAGATGACTTAGCAGCCCCCTCGAAGTGTTATGAAAAGAGTTTAAAATGTTTATATTGGCCCCTCCGATGTACAATAAATTGTTATCCGAAACAATTGAGAATAAAGAAGGGAAAAGTCATAATTGCCTCTCAGGAAATGCAGGGGCTGTTTCGGCGCGCAGGAGCGAGAGGGCGTTGGGTTTCATTGACTTGGTCTGGCTGGAAAGCAGCCTGCCCCACAGGAAGGCCGCGCATTCCTGTCCTCTCGGTGAACCTGCCTGAAAGGAATACAGGAGTTATTGGGTAATCAAGGCTTGTCAGCACCTTGGTTATGCAGCGTGGTTCAATCCGATAATGTGAATGGAACCTGTAATAGCGCTGATGAAAAGCACGCCAGTTTGAAAGGGGCCTTGAATGATTTTTTTGTTCATTTTCTGTTTACATGTAACGTGTTATTGATGTCGTTGCCTTCTAATGTGCCTGCTTGTTTCATAGAAAAACTGGGAATTATTCATTATTTTTAAAGAAGAGGGAGAGAGAAAGAGAGAGGGAGAGGAAGGAGGAGTGAAAGAAAGAACCCTGTTACGTGAAGAAAATTGCATTCGAATGCTGCGACTGAAACATATTGATTTTCTGGCACAGACTTTTTAGATTAAAAATGCCAATACTAAATCCTTTCATGACCTATAGTTCATATGAAGTTCACGTGTCATTTACTGTTATTCTGGAAAAAGCAGAATCTTTAATGAAAACATAGTTTGAAGGAATGTCCTGCCATCCTTGCATTTGCATGCGATTGTAATAAGACTTGATTAAGAGCTAAACATGCTACTGAGGCGGAGGTTTAGGGTGTTTTTTGTAAATTGAAGTCCATATATCTTTTTTAATTGCTTGCTTGTCTTTGCCCTCATCTTGAGCTTTATATCTCATTTCTTCTCCTTTGTTTTTCTTTATTTTGCTCATTCTTTATATTATGATAGGAGGCCAAAGAAACTCATTTTTCCCACTGCTAAGCACTAGGATCTTGCTTCAGATTTTATGGCATTCAGGGGATCAATGAGTCAAAATGCTATTTTGATCTGCAGTACAGCAAACATTTCTCGTATAAATTCCCAGAGATGACTGTGACTTCTCCAACTGTTTTTACCCCTTCTTAATAGAGACTTTAAAGGTACTGATTCCACACTAGCGTCAGATTGGAAAATTTAAGGCCAAATCCCTGGCCCAGGTGATTTCAAACTGCTGGCTATTTCCTGCTGTTAACAGGGCTAAATTTCACTTACAATTTCTTTCAAGAGGCCTTCCTATTTGTGAGGGGAAGGCATTGCATTAGGAAGCTGCTGTGTATCTGCTGGCTTCAGCAAGAGCGTGTCAGGGACACGTTCATCTCACTGTGCTGCCCTGGCATTTTGGCTCATGCAGGCTGCTCCATGTTATACTTAATGCTGGCTTCTGGGTGGGAATGTGCCTTCAGAGAAGGGTTCTTTTGCAGTTAATCCTAAAACCACACAAGCCCGTATCACCCGTGGCTGTAGTCATTGGAATGAGCATGGGAGATTGTATTTATCGATGATATGGCTTCGGCATGGAATGGGTCTGACTCAGGAAAGCAATCGAGCCCTTCCTTTTTAAAAAGGGGCAGAGGAAATCTGCGTGATAAACGTATTTACTTTTCCACAGGTTTGTTTGCCAGCGGCGCTGGCAGGAAGCGGCTGTTGGAATTCAGGCCGCCAGCTGCTTTGCTGGGGAGGCAGCGGGAAGGGCCTTGGCGCCCCGGGCCCTGGCAGGGGTGTCCTCTGGGAGAGCTGCCTCGCCCCAGCCTCCAGCACAGCCTGCTGGGGACAGGGAAACTGGCCTGTGAGTCGATCACTCTAGCGGGGAGACCTTCTCCCTGTGCAGGGAAGGGGCACCACCCAGTGCCTTGGGAGTGGGCAGGGTTCTTTGGGCACTGCAACTTCCAGGGCTGAATTTAGAGAGAACTTAATAACTAAGTATTAAGGTATTAAGGGTTTCTGTCCCTTAAAATATACAATACCTTATGCCTAAGCAAGATCAGTATGTGTCCCTTTGTGAGCACTCTGTGTCACTAAACATCTATATGTGGTTGAAATTGTGAGCTCTTTCCTGGTAGTGCCTGTGCCATCCTGCCCCAGGGAGAGCATGGCTGCCTTGGCACGCCTCACTGTGGGCAGGCTCCTCTCCTGTTTGCATCAGCACTGTGCTGGCAATCCATGGCAGCAGCGGGACAGTGCCTGCCTGGCATGAGGTGTGGCTGGTGGAACGTGGGACAGGCCTTTACTGGGTGGCACATTCTGATCTAGAGTGTCATGGTGGCTGCCAGGTCCCTGAGCTGCCCTGGCCCCAGTCTGCATGCACAGCCCTCAGCCCTGAGTACAGGCCATGCTTTCTCTGCCTTCAGTCAAAGCATGCCATGCTGCCTGGTTTTGTCACTGTTTCTTTCATCTCCTGCTTCCATTTGCTCTCTTGGGGAGGACCAAGAAGGAAGGACAGCCCCACTTGATCAATTTTTGCTCTTTGAATACACCTAGTAACACAGCAAGGTTTTTCTTGGCAGGGCTCCAGTGGCTGCCATAACTCCTGAGTGATCAGATGTCCTCACTATGCACCACTTTCCATTTTGGCATTGTACTTTGGAAAATAGTTTTCCCTTTGGAGATGTCAGATAGAGGTAGCTTACTGGCAGTAGCGCTGATGGAGGGGCAGAGCACAGCCCAGGATGTAAAGCAAGCAGTTCTTCTGCATCTTGCCTCTGAGGCTCTGTCCTCTTTAGCCAAATTTTACAGTGACTTGGTTAGATACACACCTCTCATGTCCCCTTTCCCTTCCTGTATCACGTGCGGGTGGGCGTGAGAGTCGTAGGGAGCAATGCAAGGCCAAAATGGGATGGGAGAGTAGCTGCCTTTCTCAGCCTCTTGTTACACAGCTCTGCTGGACGCCTGTGGTGTAAGGTTATCACAGAGGTTTGAATTCTTCTCATGATATATACAGATTTTTGGTGCTTGTTTATCAAAAAGAAAGTTATTTATTCAACAATGGGTGTTGTACAAAATATTTACTTTCCCTCCCAAAACACACAGAGCTGGGTGCATTGTTCCCTTCTTGGTGCCACCACAGCAGCTCCCCTCAGTCAGAAACTCGAATAAAAACAAACAGGTCAGCTCTCATTCAATAGGAATTAGGAACAACATTTAAACCAGAGCTGAGGTTTCTTGCATTCAGCACACCTTTCACTACTACAGCTCTTGTGCTATGAGGTAAAATATGAACACAGGGTTGGAAAAGAAAGCTTCTGCCTTACCTTGGTTAGGATGTCCATATTTGCCTGAATATATTTAACAATTTGGAGTCAAAGCAAAATTTTATTTTGAATTTGTAGTGAATAATGTGTACATTTTCTCTTACTTATGTGAAGTCTCATGAAAGGTGCTGGCATGGCAACTAGAGACTGAAGTCTGTGTAGGTGCAGGGCAGTCAGCAGAAGTATACCTTGGTTTGCCTATAAGCTGGACCTGCTTGATTACTACTAGAGACTGCATAAGGAGCTACACTCAATATCCAGTCTTAATATTTGGCCTTCATGGGGAAAAAAAAAAAAGGAAGTAAAGAAAGTGATATAAATAGGCCTCTACAAAAAGCTCTAGAACAACTGGAAAAGGGACTTTGCAGTGTATGTTTGCAGATCTAGCTAATAAGCCTCTTAGGAAATTATTTAAGTTAATAGTAGTTATTTTGGAATAATCAGAGAAAATAATAGAGAACTAATAGTAATAGGTAAGGGCAGCTACTCTGGTAGTGGTGACCCTTGAGTTCTTAAATATAATTTCTGTTCCTGGGAAGAAAAGGTACAGGCAATAAACACAGAAAAATATTTGAAGGATAATGGAATTTATGCAACATGGTTTTATAAATACAAGGCAGCACATGTGAAGTTTGGGCATGACATACATTGATTCTTAGTACAGGTGATGTCTGAGAGCCCTCAATCTTCTTTCTCCTCTGCACCAGGGTGGTGGCAGGCATCTTCAGGAATCCCAGTGGTCTGAAACGTGGAACCTTCCCGTAAAAAAACAATCACTTTCTTTAGCATGTAGCTGTTTTTAATACTTGGCAGAGCACTAATTCTGAAAAATGCTAAACTGTGTTCACAAGCATTTGAGATTGCTTCTTGGTCTGGGGCCAGAAAGTTACCAAAGGCCCCTTTTGTGGGACTGTGCAGAGACATTGCGTCTGGAGGAGACAAACAGACTTTGCCCTTTGTTATTGCTCAGCCCAAAGCTGAAAGCACCACTAAGGTCTGGACATGTTATGGAAATTTTACCAAAACTGTTCAAAGTGGTTGGAGGGAGTCTGAAGAATATAAAAGGAATCCAAACAGATTAAGCAGAAAGCTAGAAAGGAAGAGCACTATTTAAAAAACATAAGTAGGATGTAATACACCAGGAAAATATGGGAAATTTTCACATGATGGAAAGATAACATAACCAGTTATAATGGAATAATAATATTTTAGTAGACACTGGTTTATAAGCATAACATCCCTTTCTCCATAGATAGGGCATGTTAAACTATCTGTAGAGAGGAGGTTTTGATTTTCCTCTGTTACTTGTTTATTCCAGGACAGTTATCATCCTCCCTAAATTTTATTTAAAGTTCACAGCAGTCTATGCAGCTAGTGCAGTTTTAGGTTAAGCATATTTTATCCATAATTGCTATATTTGGTTCTCAAGTTATTATTGTAGTTCCTTGGGGTACATTTAAATCCACCTTATTGTAATAGATTATGGAATATAGTGGCTAATGTGTCTAATGTAAAATAAATGACTATAATGATTTATGATCCAGCACTTCAGTTTTATTGAACATAAGGATCATTGTACTAAAATGGATGGTGTATTGCTGGTTTAGCATAAAATACTGAATAACATATTCAAGGAAATGAATGGATTGGCCAGTTCATAATATTCTGCCCCTTCAGCTGAGAGGTCTTTAATAAGCAAGAGTGTCATTACACTTGAAAATGTATGTGTAGGTAATCCATTACCCAGAACAATGACAGTGATCGGATGAAGCTCTTATTAAAGAAGGGCCTTCCTTACAGGGAAATACAGAGCTCTTCCCTGCCTGTGGGAAGCTGTGTCGTGTGTCTGTATGTTTCTGCTTTGGTTAAAGTGGTTAAAGCAGTCTTTAGTGTTGTTGAATTTAAAAATTTCAGGTTTGAGGTGGGGGCTATAAGCTGCTTTTAAAGGTGCAAAGCAATGACAGTAGGCTCCGGTGGGCATGGGCTCATGCTGAGGTGCGTGTTTGCTGGTTGTACCTATGAGTTACATTTTTCAGCTTTTCATTTTTATCTCACTTGAAGGCCAGTACAAATTACACCTTTGCAGGCACCTTACTTCGGTTTACATCGAGCTCTGGCAGTATTGTCTCCTACTAAATGTCAGGAAGATTGATGAATGTCACAAAGGGCGATACCTCTGGGAGTATTGCTGGGACAGCTTGCCTCGGTGCCACCAGCAATGCTTGCTTTTGGACAATCACAGCCAGCAATGTCCCAACTTAAACCCTTGACTTCATGGGGTTTAGCTTCAACTCTTTCACTCTTTGACCTCAAAAAGGAAGTTTTTTATTAGTAAGAGGCAAAATTAATAGGAGTCATAACACAGACAGAATACTTGAAATTTTATCTTTCTATTAAAGCATGTCTTTAAAAATAAGGAAACAAAGCTAAAATTATGAAAAAATACAGATAACAGAGATGGTGTTCTAAAATACATATTCAAAGGTAACTGTTAGAGGAATGTACTTTATTTTCACATTTTCATACAATCAGAATAGGATATCAGGTTGTAAAAGACTAGCTTCCAGGAGTGTGCTTATAATAATTTGTAGTAAAAGTTACATTTTGTTATGTAATGGAGAGAGAAGAAAATACTACATTTTGGGGATGTTATTCTAGAATAACTCCACATCCATTTTCTTAATAGTGCTTGGATAAAGCTGAAAGACACAAACTATTAAAAAAACATATTTGCATTCATTATACCCATTGTAAAAATGAATAAAGAACTCCTCTTGATATAATTACAGCTTAAACTATTAAAATAAACATGATCAAAGTCCTGTAGTTTTGTTACAGCACTTGCAGACAAGACATCTCCCCATTTAAACAAGACCTCAGCAGCATTTAGAGTGGGAAGGAGTTTGTTGGTGTTTTGTCATGTATTACTAGCTTTTCCTGTCAGTGAGCACATCCTTTGGCAGACACGCAGGGAGAGTTTTAAAACAATTCAATATTATTTTGGCAAAAACCGAAGCACCTACAGTTGCAAAAACACATCTTCAAAATTTCTATGCATCCAAAAACGTTCAGGCTGGTTTTGACACGTAATTGGATCTTGTTTCATAGTCGAGCCATTGCAGGTTTTAAATTTCTTACCTCTTAGTGTTTTAAGTAGATCAGTCATACCAGCACGCTCAGAAAATCCTAAACTAGCTGCAGCTGTGCTTCTAATGCAGGCACAAAGTGCACCTATAGCTGCAGTGGGCTGTTTTGGCTTCTTCTAATCTTAACTATTCGGCATATATATATACATAGTTTTGGTGGTAACAAAGTTAGTGATACTACTTTGCTGAAGCCTGCCGTCAGTTTCCTTGCTGCCTTAAACATCCAGATAGTGAGGTGTATGTTTTGAACATGTAGTTGAAGAATACATTGACCCTTTGTTGACTCCAAGCTCAAGTTTCTTCTCAGTATCATTGCAGTGTGTGAGCCCCTATTTTAGTGGCCTAGGTAGGCTTGAGCAGAGGTACCTAAAGAGCTCAAAAGACTAAGGATGTTGGAGCAGCATCCCTCTGCTGGCTGATGGGTGGTTGTGTTGCAGCTCACATCCCCAGTGGGGTGGTGGAGCAGCCTCTTTCTGGCCTTGTGACATCCTACAGCTGCTGTCACCCCACGGGGACATCTGCAACATGGTGACCAAGGCCACATGAGCTGATGCAGGATGATGCCCAGAGCTGCTGCCACACTGACTGTGCCCCTAGTGATTCCTGGAAGGTGAGTGAGGTGGCACTGCTGGGATGTGGCTGCTGAGGGAGAGGAGGGCCCCAGCTCAGCCCAATTCCCCCTGTGTTTCAGCACAGGCCCATCCACAGCGAGAGTGCAGATGTGTTTTATCACCTATCCCTGCATGCAACCCCCTGCCCATTGCCAGGACCCATCATGGAGAAGAATAACTCAGTCTCTGAGGTGGAATTATGACTCTCCCTGTTTCTAAAAGCCCTTTGAGTCTTTCCTTTGCCATGGACATCTGGTTTTCACATCACAGTTACTTCAGCCCATAAGCTTCCACAAGAATTTTAAATAAAATATCACTACTAACCAGATCCGTGGGGAAAGCAGTGGCTTTGCTCACAAATAGGCACATTGTTGAGACTGGAGAAAAAGGGGGCTCTTTCATTCACACTGGGTTACATCACTGAGCGCCAGCCAAATGGTGGAAAATAGTGAGAGCTGTTATAGGAACAAGTTTATGTGCTGCAAATGCAGGAAACATCATTGCTAATGGTGCACATCTGATGTGTATTCAGGCCTTGGCTGTAGCATTTCGGGAGTAGGAGATGGGCCAAGTGATGCCCTGGGTGCTGTGGGCATCACATCACAGGAAGGTGGTGGTGGCCCTCCAGCATGGCAGGGAGGTCTGGTGGGTTAAAAAGAGGCTTTCCTGCACCTCTGCAAAGGCATATGTGAATGTCTGGATTTATCTTGCCCAGTTTTAGACATCTCTAAAACTTACCCACTAACTCATTACTGTAAGCCCCCTTGACAGGCAGTGAACAAGCACTTCCAGAGTGACTGTCTAGACAGGACGATACTGAGGTATGCTCATAAATGCATACTAAATGTAGAAAGAGCCTTGATTGACTAACTGAGAACTAGACATCTAACTTCTAGATGTTGAAATTAAGCCAGATACCATCTCTTCTTTTAGCTTCCTTGGGCTTCTTTGTGCGTGTCTCACAAGTCTCGGTAAGTGTGTGCAGAATAAATTAAAGGTCTGTAACTGCCTCTGCACATATTTATGGTTTTAAAATAGTAACAAGGTCCTGCCATAGGAAAATTTTGTTAAATCCCTGCTTAGTGAAGATCAGTGACAGCCTAAGCACATATGTTTCCAGATACATATATATGCATATCTATCTATCCATAAAAACCCCCACATCTTTATATTTTCATAAGAAAATTTTCCTGTTAGCATGATTTGCTGAATGCATTCTACATTTATTCTTCTGAATGAGTACAATAAAAAAAATAGACATAGAGAAATAAAAGAGACATTTTCTGATGCAGGAGAAACTCAAGCACCCCAAGGTTTTTGAAAGGATGAGGAACATTCTCCTGTATCTGAAAATGGATACTGGGCTCAGGTGTAGGATTTCTCATAACAGAAAGACTTTTATACTGTATAGAATCAGCATAAAAAAATAAAAATAAATTTAGTGACTTATTGTTTGCATTAAACATGAGATCATTTCTGTGGTGTGTACATCCAGCCTTTTTGAAATTGAGTAAGATTTATGCACTTTTTGTTACAAAACATGCATTTGACTGTGTCTGATGATATAGGATATTACTGCCAAGTGCTCAGTTTTTCTTCACATACTTGCATATTCAGTTTTTCTTCACATACTTGCATGGTTTGCATGTATATGTGCAATGATATGTGCTAATTATGTGCTCTTTATTATTTAAAACCATATATATATATATATACACACACATATACATGTCCACACCTATTTGTCTGTGTGTGCAGAGCATATAGAAAGGTGAGGATTATTGTCTTATTTCCAGTTTCCAGGTTGGTTTTGTTCCTCTCAACATGTAGGACCCATCTTCTTTTGTGACATGAAATATTGTCACTGAGTGGGGCCTGTACTGGCCACGTGCTGCCAAGAACTACCTTCTCTCTCTAATTTCTGTGGAAAGGGGTCACACCTCCTCTGGTACCTTGTCCTGGTAGTGCTCCTGCTCCAACACCCCATGGCCACAGAGGGACAGGGTGGCAGAGAGCTTTGTTGGTCTGAGCTCAGCTTGCCCAGCCTGCTCTTTGCTATCAGTAGAGGCACTTGCTGGTGCTTAATTATTTAAATGACAACTTCACAATATCAACTGGATTTTGTAAAGTTACACACAGCAATAACCCAGCTTCTCCCACTCAGCATTTGCTGCAGTTTTTGCCTTGGCATTTGGTTTTCTTTCAGACCAGTGCATTTCCCACCATGCTCAGACCAGGCAAGTAAAACTTGCATTGTGCAGCATGCATGGTTAAAAATCTCTCACAGGTTCAGAAGGCAGAGGAGAGCTTCATTTCTCCATAATGCTTTTCTCTTCTTTGTGGCCTTGTTTGAGGCTGGTAGGACATTCAACTTGGTTAACAAATAGAAAGCCCAGCCGGGTATTTTCCAGGCTGTGGAGCCCAGTGTGTAGATGGAGTTAAACAGTTTCACATTCCTGAAGAGAACAAGAATGTTTTCACAGTGGAATTTGCTCTGTGTGAATTACAGGAGTTTATTTTTTCAGGATGAACTCTTTGGACAGTTTTTTTTTGTTTGTTTGCTTGTTTTTTAAAAGAGGAGATGATATGCTATGAAAACATCTACTGCAGTAACTTAATAACAACTAGATGTGGTTTTTAAGGCTTGATTGGGAAAATTTGGGTTAAAAAGTCCATGTGCTATTGAGGAGGGACAGGAAGAAACATGTTGCAGTATTTTCTCCTCATTTCTGAGGAAGGGTAAGCTGTGCAGGGTAAGCAGTGGTAAGCTCACACAGTTGTGCTGTGCGTTGATTCCTGCCAGATATTTCCTATTGGTATTTCCTGGGGAGCAATGATGCTGCTTGGGGCACATCTCTGACCAAACATGCCTGTTACTGAAGCTCTGTCAGTGAAGAGATTCTGTGCCACTGAGTTCCTGAAATGCTTTTTCCAAGCAGGGTTTACTTTGGGTTTAGAAATAGGACAAGAAGCACTACATGAAGCTAAATATTAATTTTGTTGCTTTTCTGGCAAGAAGGCCAAGGAAGCAGAGGGAGTTGTACTAGTCCATAATGCAACATTAGCTGCATGTCACATGATCATGTGTGGAGGGAATTTTTATTACCTTTTAATTTGAGGTATAAGGGTAGGATTGAGTTTTTCCCTTAGACAAGTTCTCTAGGCTCCCTGTGGGTCTCAGTGGGAGGTTTGTGTGCTCATCCATGGGCAAAAATCACTTACAGCTTTGGAGTTTCCACACACAGACGTGCTCCTGTGAGGTCCCTCACTTGAGCCATGGGGACTGTTCTTATCTCACAGCATCTTTTGCAGAGGAATTAATCAGCCTCATCTCTGCCACAGCATACACACAGATGGATGGCAAAAAGCAGCTGATAGGAAATAGCCTGTTGCCCCAGTTAAAAGGTTCATGTAGCCACGCTGAAGTTCTGTTTGGGTTGACACGTCCTCAGAGATGGTATTAATCTGATACATGCCACTGATGTCTTGGGGATGAGTGAAAAAGACCTCAATTCCCTTGGTCAAGGAAGCTGGAAACTTGTTCATGGCACCAGCTCCAGTTCAGGTGCCTTGGATCACCCACAGGAGGACTTTCTCCCGTCAGACATGGTTGCCAGACAACTGGGAGGTAAGAAGAATAGGACAGGAACAAGAAACAGCAGCAACACATGGGAGCCAGGGACTACTCTGAACTTGTGTAAGAAGTGGTGTGCTGTCCTCTGCCAGGGATGGGAAAGGTGTCAACAGCTCTGGGCCACAGAACCAGTTTTTGAGCTCATCTAAGCAATACAGGCACTTTGTAGATGTTCCATCTCCTTTTCTGCTCAGGGAGAAATATAGGAGAGCTTCTTGACCTTCTTCTGAAGGAAGAAAAATCTTTGAAGGAAATAATCTTCAATAAACTTTAAAAGGATTTCAGGAAGTCCTTCTTTAGGGATTTGTGTATCACATGTGGCATTATCCTGTGTATTTCACTGCTGTGCTGCAGTGAAGGGCTTCCTATGCTGTCTTTTTAACCAGACCTGTATACTGCTTTCATTGACAGGAAAAGTGAGTTATATTCTGCATCATCATCTCTTCCACGTTAAACCTAATACATATTTCAAGGCAATGGCAAAAAAAGTGGGGTTGTGAGGCTACCCCCTCTGTCTTTTCTTAGTTTTTTACATCCAGAATGTGACATGACCTATCCTAGATACACAAAAATAAAATTAATGAATCACACAGGTTGTGTGAGACAAGCTTTGATCTACACAGGCAACATAATATGAACATTGGATTTTGCTGTATTAGACATTAAAACACAGTCCTAATCAGAAACCTTAATCAAAAAGCTTATGGTGAATATTAGTTTCTATTCCAGAGTAGCAAATGCTTTACATTTCATCATAGAATCAAATGATCCATACAAGCTATTTTTTTTTATATGCTGTATTTTCACTAGGTTAGGTTATTTTATATGCATAACTTGATAACAGCCTGTTTCGTAAATGCACTGTCTAGAGGTAGTGATTTTTTTTTACGCAAAACCAAGCAGTGGGCTCAGCACTTCCCACGTGTTAAAACTGGAACAATTGGGATTTTATGCAGCAGAGGACTGGAAGTGTGTTGTGCAGTGGGAGAACGAGTGTCAGCTGGAAGAAGACATGGAGAGGGGAGGCTGAAGGAGCCCTGTGTGTTTAGTCTAGCTGAGTGCAGGCTGGGCAGTGACACGGTGTCTGCTGAGTACGCCAGAGGGGAAGGCTGCTACAGGGCAAGGTGATTAGTTAGTTACACTTAGAGGAGAGTGCGTGCACAAGAGTATTCTAGGAATGCCCAGGTCTGAAAATGAATGCAGTTCATAGAGGAAAGGAGGCTTTGTTGGCCAGCAGAGGAGGGAGGTTCCAGAGCAGCCTCCCAATATCAGAGGCAGGGACATAAAGTGATGTCCCTTGTGTTTTGTGAGAGGACTTCAATAACACAGTTTTGTGGAAAGATGCTGATTGGAGTCTACAATCTGGAGTGTCCTCTACCTTCCTGCAAATCCACAAATCCTTTGAAGATTCACTTGATTATGGCACATGCAAACTTGTAAGTTTTTTCACTTAAGACTTAAAGTTCACTGAAAGAAGAAAAGTCATTGATATATACTATTTTTGAGGAATATGCTAGTCTTTGCTCCACAAATAGGAGGAGGAGGAGGCACAGATGGTGGGGGGAGGTGCCTTCTGCTCATTGCCACTAACAAGGCAGCGTAGGTGAGGGCATCTGTGTGTTATATCCACATTTATGTGCCAGTGATGGACATTTCCTGTTGCTACCACATTTCTTCTGAGAGAACGTGGTCCTTCATGGCTTGGGGTTGATTTGTTCTTTGATGGGTTACATACAACATAGAAACACTCATAAGGCTGGTAAGACTGAAGGATTCTCCTAACCATTTATGTGGCACAAGTGCCATTCATGAAGGTGTGATTGGTCCACCACAGCATGCCCATATTTTCCAGGGACGTGAAAATACATCCAGGCATACTCATTATTATAATTTTCTTTGTGTTTCCGTGTGATTTTTCTGAACTGAACTGAATGGCCTGAATTATGGTACTCATTACCTAAAGGTTAATGGTAGTACTGTGATGATGGAAGTATTTTGTTTTCTCCCTTCTGTACCACAGACTGTTCAGGGAGGGAGAAAAAATGATTCAGGCCTTATTAAATCACTCATGGGCCTGGTGTTAGCATGTCTCACCCCTGTGTATTGTAGTGTTCCCAGGGTAGAAGAAAGCACTGTAAGTAACATCAAAATGGCCTGGCCCAATCTGCATATGTGGGGATGCATGGAAGAGTAAAGAAGCATTTTGACAAATGTGGTTGCACTAGAGGTTCTCAGGTTTTAGGGATAAAAATCTCACTTTAAAAAATAAAAGGTACGTTCAGTAATTTTGGTTAGGGAACCAGGCCACTCAAACAAATAGACATATAGGCTTTGTTTTACTACAAGAACCTGTCCAAGGATCCTTTGGTGATGCACTGTGGTGTACTGTTCAGACTACTTGGTGAATCCTGGGTTTGGTGCATGTTTCTGTCATCAGAAAGTGCTGCCGAACATTTGGCTGTGTCGGCATGGGCTAAGAAATGTCGCTGTCTCTGTTCCTTTGGCTGGACAAATAACACTGAGTTTTTAGAGTCAACTGAAGCTACATCATACAGACATAAGGTGGACATCTAGAGATGGGCTACAAAAAGCATGGGCAGAATGAAAGGAGGTGTGAAATTCTGCAGAACAGAAAGGATGCAACATACCAGGTATCCCTGCACTTGCAAGGCAATGTTTTATGATGGGGACTATTTTACTGCATAATGGATGAGAATACAGGAATTAGGGAACATTGTGATGGATTGATTGATTTGGATTGCATATAACAAAAATACTGGATAAAAAAAATCAGACTATGGTTTCTACCCAAAGGTTTTATGAGTTCCAGTTATTTACATCATTTCATGAGGAGCAGGGGAAATAAAGAGCTTCTCAAATGCACAGTAATTCTGAGGTAATCTGAATGGTATAAAAATAATAAGCAAAGATGTGTAGGGGTAAAACACTAACCATATTTGTTCTCAGCCATATCTGCAGAGAGTGTATGGCAATTTTCAAAGCAGGCAGACAGCTACCAACATTTTTCTTCAAAAGGGCAGAATTTGACTTTTACCCTTTACCAGAGCATTGAGTCGCCTGTCTGAGGAATCTTCATTTTTCCTGCAATCAGAAGGGGCACTGTGTGCACTAATGTTGATGTCATTTCTCAGCTGAAGCTGGTTCTGTCTAAAATATCAGGGCCCAGACAACTTTATAGCAGCAGAGCAAATGAAAATACCTGATTCTGTTTATAACTTCTCAGCCATATTCACACTTTGGATGCCAGTTTTTGCAAATAATTTCTAGATACTGCAAGGAAAACATTCTCTGTAAAGGTCAAGCGCTGGACGAAGCCTGTTTGGCATCGTATGCGTGATTCCATACGTTCACATGTACGGTGACCCAAATTTAACCTTGGCCAAAGATAGTAAAGCACTGTCAGAGTCAGAGCTTGCACAAGGATTGCCTTTGACATGGTATTTCCTAGATCATTGCAACCTATGGGAGCTGCTAATTATCTGTAGATAACCAGAAAGGTAATACCTGTAATTTCCTTATCACCCCAGGCTGTCTCCTCACAGTTGCAGTGTGTTAGTATGGGATGCCAGTATTGTGCAATGTGGGTAAAATCTACAGTGACAAATGACTTATGAGCCATTTTCAAGGTGACATTTTGATCAGGGAGCTTGTGCCAAGTGTTTTCTATTAAGCATTTCATTTCACTGCATGGTTAATCAGCAAAAGATTCCTCCAAAAATCCATTATGTCATATGTCATATGTAATATGTCAGAACCATTTCTCCTTGCTCAGAATGGAGGGACAACAAATGCTTGAAAACCAGCAAATCTTATTTCTGCTTAAAAGTTTTTTTAAAAGGCAAAATAAACGTGTAGCTTTGCTTGTGACTTTGTTTAAAAGCTATCTAGATGAGAAACCAAAAATGTGAAGGTTTACACAGCTTGATATGTTATTCATTATGCAAATACTTTCAAAAGCAATGCTAGCCTGTGTAGCGTTATGATATTTGATAAAATCAGTATTAACTATGTATGTCTTTTGAAGTTGTAATAAGTCTGGGTCATTTTATATGGCTGCAAAGACCTCTTGGAATACAGATCAAATCCCCAGCATGTTTTCCTTTCTTAGCAAACCCTTTTCTACATCTAGAAGGCACAACTACTAAGATGACCCACAAGCTTGGATCAGAATTGGTCTTTCTTTTTCCTTTCTGTAAATGAGAAATGAATTTTATATACGCTTACCAACAATATGCTTCTCTTTTAAGTCAGGGTCAGCATAGATTCAGTTTTAAATGTGCTTGAACCTTGTTCTTGACTAGTTGATTCTGACAGGGCTACACATGTATCTTGTTTACTTAAGGCAGGAGGTAGTCTGAAACTCGGTTTCCCCTTACTGACCATCGCAGTAAGATGTCTAAATGGTTTCCAATTTGCCAGCTTTTAGCTCAGGCTGAACTCCTTTGAAATCTTCAAGGACTGTACAGTCCATAGATTCATTTGCAAGTCCTCACTTCTGGTTTGAATGCCAATAACTGTGAAGAAACAAATGGCTGGGCAGACTGGCAAAGCGCCCTTGTGAAATGGGCACACAAAATACTCTGCTTTAAGCCCCACCCTTCCTGCTGTGTGGTAACTGCCTCAAAAGGGCAAAAAGTGTGTATGTCTCTTCTGCTTCAGAAAATCCCAGTTAGATACTTAGCAGTTTTTTAGGGCTATCAGTTAGGGGTGCCAAAATGGGAATAATTTCTTAATGTCTTTCTGTGCCCAAAGTAAAAAAATAGACATCACATGCTATAGGAAACAAGGATCTACCATAAACACTTCCCCTATCCACCCAGTTCTTCACTTGGACAACTGAAAGTGAAAAAATCAAGAAGTATGCAAATCCTTTGTGCAAAGGGTATAATGCTAAAGATCTCTTTTGATCCTCTTTGAACTATGAATTATTTTCAGCATGAGAACCACCAGTAAATTATTTGAAACAGTTTTACAATTCTCATTCAAGACTAGGCTTGGTGAGGCTCTGGTCTAGTGGAAGGTTCCCTGCCCATGACAAACGGATTGGAACTAGACCACCTTTACAATCCCTTCCAACCCAAACCATTCTGTGAATCTATGATTCTGTGCCATGTGAACTCCATGAGACCTTGATTCTGTAGGGAGGAGTTATTACAGAATTCCTTACTTTCTCCAGTGGGATTAAGTTTACTTTGACATCAAACCAAATGGGTGTACAATCACCATGGTCAGTGTGTCCATTGGGTGTACAATCACCATGGTCAGTGTGTCCGTTTATGTTACAACCAGCCCTTTTCCTGAACCCTTGTCAGAAATTTCTTTCAGTGAAGGCTTTGATGGTCAGACTCAGTTTGTAGTGAAGCTTCTGCTTCTCAATGTTTATCCATTCTTAAGAGGCTCAACTAGTGCATGAGATCTCTCCTACAGGGCATGGAACTGGTTTTCTGCACTATGATACCTCCTCCCTCTGCAATCTCTTTCTGTGTTATTCCCTGAAAATAGCCTGTGGCACAGTCCCTATGTCTTTCCTTTCTGAGGACATAAAATTCACATTCAGATTTTGCTCCTTTGCTTTGCTGTTGGAGAGGAGAGCATTGGTGTCTTAAGGTCTCCAGTAATGAGGAATAAAGGCCAGGAGTAGAAGTCACATGGGCCTAGGACATCTGGAAAAGTAGAAACAGGTGAAAAACTTCAAAAGCCCATTACAAAAGTATGTAACTTATTATTTCTCTGTCAGCAGGAAAAGGCAGACTGACCAGGTGTATTTATGCAGGTTGTATTTTCCTGACTCTGGCTTTAAGCTGGGAGGTTTGTGGGTAAAACTGCACCACAGCAGAGAGAGAGACCTACAGAAAAGGCTGTTCTTATCAAGAAAATCCTTGTTGCAGTTGTGCTTATTTGAGAGGTTTTGTTGACAGTGTTTTTGGAGCTGGTTTGGAGTGATTTGGAGGACAGACTGGGAGAACCCAGACTGACACAGTAGCTATAAGGAACCTTCTACAAACCATTAAGATTCATAGAAATAGTGTCCAGATTTTTATTGAAAAAAAGCAAAAGTATCAGTTAAGTAAAAAATAGGAAACGGAAAGGAGGACAATGGCCAGCAGGGAGGAAATTCAGTGGGACTTTTTTTGTTCTCTTGTGACTATTTTTTACCTACCAACAAAAGTGCCTACAGCACATGTCCTCTTGTTTTGCAAATTAGCCTAAACGATGCATTCATACTCTAATAATTTGTTTCTTCCTTGTAAATGAAGGCACATTTATGCTTTCATGCTTTGATAAAGCCATTACTGTAATTTTTTTGCAAAACCCCTTGCTAAGGTACCTTAATTGATGCAGGTGATAATGCTGTCTGAGCCTGGCAGCGTGAATTGGAAATCTTGCCACAGTTTGCGCAAGCAAGTAGCAATTCACCTTCCTCCCTACTGGGCAGTAAGTAGGAAAACATACACTCACATACACCAGAATGTTCTTTCTGTAATATCCTTGTTTCTAGTCCCAAGGATAAGATTTGTTTGTTTCCAAATATGTTCCTGTGCTACTCATAAAAACACTGTCAGAGCAGTATTTGTATGATACATTTGACAGGAACAAATACTGGGCATACTTGATCCCATTAATCTGTTCAGAGGCTGACTTGAGCAGTGCTGTGCCCTCAAAAGCCCTGATCGCTTTAGGAGATGCCAGAAAAAAAACCCAAAACATTGGCAATGTAGGCAGTTGTGTTTGAAGTTTAGGGATGCCATTTCAGCAAGAGGAATGAGAGACAGGTTTCTCTAAGAAGCAAAAGTGAGTGGTTGCTGAGAAGGTAAAATAAAAGAAAACAGGGAATTGAGGACCTGCTCTGTGTATATGATGATGGATTATTACTGCTTTTTCTGGCTATGAACAAGACTTTTCCCAAGTGTGGGGGAGAGTGGGGAGTGAGCAGTTTGACAGGGCAGTAAGATCACTTAACAGTAGAGATTCTCAGTTAGCTTTGCCAGACAAGGATGAAATAAGTAGTATGGCTAGATACAAACCTCTTTTTACTAGATCAGACATCAGTAAGCTACTCTTTTATTATTTGTAAGTCAACATAAAACTGTAAGGACATTTACAGCATTGACCAGTGCTTCTCATAAAATAGTATGGGCTGAAGTACGTGAGGACTGTGCCACCAGGACAAGACTCTAGGTATGAAGAGAACAGATGGATGTATCAGTGCTCATGTCCTTCCTCAGGGGAAAATATGATATCCTCATTAAATTATTGCTATCTATATTTCTTAATTACAGTGTACTCATTATATCGGTTGTTATTACTGACCATTTATACAAGAATCTTTGAAGCAGTGTTAATCTCTCAGTCATGTACATTTTTAATTCAGTAAGCTAGTTTTGATTTCTTTTCATAATTATTTTTAAATTGTACTCAGATTGTTGAAAACATCTTCTGTGATTCATGTGATTATTTTTTTATTCCATCATGATTTTTTCTTTCTCTTGGAACACTAATGCTGGTGTTACTGTTTTTGCGAGCAATTGTTGGTTCTTTCCCACATGTCTGGAACTGATTTTGTTCTCTGTGTTTTTAATGGAGCTGGAGTGAATGAAGCTCTTTGTTTAGCTCTCTTTCTGTGCCTCAATATCATTAGGTGTCTGAAAAATGTAGAGCTTCTGTGGCACTTCACAAACGGTAACACTGACCATGCCCAGCCTTTGCAGGAATTTTAATGCTGGCTTTTGCCTTCCCCTGGCACATAACTCAGGCTTGATCCAGCTGCTTTTCAGAACCTCTGGGTATCTAAGAACCCTGCAGCCCAATTGCACATGCCTGCATAACCAGCATCCTCACTAACATCACCACTCACAATTTTGGTGTCTGCTCCTTATCTGCTGCTCTCCTGGTGCTGTTTTCCCAATAGCTTTGTCTCAGTGAGCAAGACTCAGAAGGCATCTATTCCCTCTCTCTGCCTCTCCATTCTTCCACCCTGCAGTGTACCTCTTGGATGACACAGTTTCTAAAAATCACATTTAAAAATAGCAGTGTATTAATAAATCTGTTTTATTAGGGGAAACACATTCAATCATGCAGAATTTGAAGGCACAGTGCTTGCCAAATAACTGTGTTGCACTCAACTCTTTGGCACCAAAACACTAAGATGAATGCTGCCTTCTGCAGGTTGCTGGATGGTGTGCTGGGAGGGGCTGGTGTTACTGGTTGGGTAGCATTTGCTGTGGCAGTCGTTGAATTCTGGACCTTTTTCAGTGACACATGTTGATGTGCCTCTTCCTGCATCATGCTTTTCTTCCATTTCTTCTCCTATCATGCTTTCCACTGCCCTCCCCCCTCTTCCTTATGGTTCTCCACTCTGGGATCCTTTATCCATTCGAGCCTTTCTGTTGCCTGATCTTTCCCACTGCACTGCCTTCAGTAGCCTCATTTTTCCAGGGCCTATTGCCTCCCAGTGACAGCTCCACTGCCACAGGTGGTTGGGTCTGTCCCCCTTAGGTCACGATAGCTGCAGCAGCTCTTGGTTGCATTTGGCAAGTGCCAGAAAAATTCCTTCTATTTCCATAGTAACAGTTGGAATGACAGAGAACAAGTAGCGTCTTGTAATGCTCTAGTTCTGCCTGGTCCTGTTGGGACTGCAACTGTGTGAGAGCTTATGATCTGAATGGTTGTCTCCCATAAATAAACCCCTTTTGAAACCTTGCTGGTGATATCCCAGGGGTTGTGGGCATATGAGTCCTGTCATGAGATGGCTTTAGGGCATTTATCTGTCCTTCCAGCAAGAGCTGTTCTGGACAATTTCTCTGGAGTGCTGAGAAGGGCATGGTGGTGATTGTCCTCTGCCTTGGCTGGAGGAAGCAGTGTGTTTCTTCTGCCACTTTCTTTTCTCTAGTCATGCTTTTCTGCAAATACTCTCCTGAGCATTTATCAACAGCATTAAAATTAATTAATTTTCTGAATTGGTTAATTTACCTATGGCTGAATGACAGTCTACATTCTTGCTGGATTTGGTGTTAATGAAGGCTGTTGCTCATTCATTGGTGGAAGAGGTGTGGTTGTGTTTGGATTTTTTTGGCTTCTTCATGTCATTTTAATTTGAATCAGATACTACGGTTGAAAGCTAAATTCTTATTTCAGATCTTTTGCTTTGACCAGGTGATTCGGTCCAGTGGAGTCATGAGTTTCATAGTTTAGAGTATTGTTTGAAGACTGTTTTTGGTCATTTCCTCTCCTTGCTATGCTGGTCTTTCTCCATGTTGCCATGTCCAGCCATGGGAGGGTTCCTGGGAAGATCTCACAAAGCTCTAAGTCCAATCACCCCAACCTGGCCCTATCTATTCAGTGCTTATGGCAAAGCCATGATCATGCCCCTAGGGATGATCAGTGGTACCTGTCTCTGAGGGCATAGGGAATGCTTTCTTTCTGTCTCCAATCATGAACTATTCTGGACTGTCCTGCTGCTCTGATGCTGTGCCTCTGCTGCAGAATCCTTGCTGTGGTTGCCTGACATTAGCCTCTGTGCTCGGCTGTGCTTCATTTCTCCACTTTCTCCATGTGTGTATATTCTAGAGTTTTCTTAATGGACTTTTTCCCCACAAACACTTGAGAAGACTGGCGGCTGAAGGGCTGTTTGGACTTTTTGAGTAATGTTGTTATGAGCTTGGCTATACTCTCCCATAGTAAAAACTGCTGTCCACTGTGTTTAAAGGCTTGGGGCTGCTGGGGAACATCTGATTTATTAATGGCCTCTTTGCAGCTTCCTCCTCATCTTAAGAAGATATAAGCAGGTAATTAACTAGTTGCCAAGAAAATAGTAGAAATAAACCTTAGAATTCCTCCATGTAGAATGATTTATTTAACAGTTTTATTCTGACATGTGTGTTTTATGTTTTAATCATCTGTCTATGGCTGTGAAACAGGCCAGGTCTCTTCATCTTCTGGTGTTAGATTTTAGAGGACTATTACTACATGGTTTTGTTTTTTGTTTCTTCATGTGAGTGTTTATGTTGGCTTTCTGGTAGATGCTTAATTGGATTGTAACTGATTTTACACTAAAGACTGATGTTCTGTTTTCTTTTAGTCCTATCTGGATGGCTCTGGTTTCTGGAAGGAATCAATATTCAGAAATGTATTGAACTCTTTTACTGTGGCTTTCCTTCAGGGACATTACTTACATTTGATTATCAGTTGCCCAGGGTGATGGAGGTGTACAGGTACCTTGAGTAATGGCTCTGTTCCTGTTACAGTTGCTGTTTGGAACTGGAGTTCTGGTATCTTCAGATATCTCCACCTGAATGCTGATAAAAAGGAAAAAGGCTAGCAGCTGTTGTCAGGGCTCTTCCAAGTGCTTTCCATTCCCTTTCATCCTTCCTGATCATTTCCTTTGATGGTAATTCTATTTTTCCAGTTTCCAAAGCTCATAATCTCAAAGTCCTTTTTCAGCCTGAGCCTTCTTCAGAAGCTCGTGTTAATCAGATTATTTGTGAAACAGCCTTAGTATCACCCCAGTAATCTTTATAGCTATTGAATGACCTGTACCCTTTGTCAGGAACTTGCACTAGGTACACAACTCTCTTGAATTATCCTCTGTTACCTGCAGGCAGTTGTACTTCTGCTTCACTCAAGCATTTTCTGTTTGTACAGATCTCATTTGTCTTTCAGATCATCAGAGTCTCTAAGCATCTTTCTCCTCTGCTGAAACAGACACAATAATGTTTGAAGAAAAAGATTGATGTCTGTAACTCATCACTTGCCACTTTTATTCACTGTTAGAGCAAGAACACAAATTGACCAAAAAGAAAAATCTCTTTCTTAAAACCAGAACCTGGAAAGACCTTTGTCTGAGGTGCTGAAGACATATTTACAATTATACTCTCCAGGGAAGGCTAGAGGGATTTACAGTAAATATCAGGTTTTGCATCCAGGACTGCTGACAACCCAGCTTCCTTTTGATAGATGGATTCATTATCACTTTCTAATTACAAGCAGATTTCCATGTGTGTTCACCATGTTATAAATGAAACCTGTCCATTGTTATACAGTGATGGCCTCTGGGTCAGCTGTAAGGGATCTATAGCTCCTCTTCTGTCATTGGACCAAATTAATCAAATATATTTTTAACAGAAAACCTTTACAAAAGTGACTGATTAATCACTTGGTAATGCAGACTGCTATCAAGTTCATCATCTCCAAATAAAGGAAGGAACTCAGCAAGACTACAATATGTCAAATGCATCAGTCTCAGTGTGTTAAAATACTTTCAGGTCCAGATGCTACTCTCCTAAAAGGACAGAAATCTGCTACATCAAACAGAGATGTTTTCCTGCATCTGTGGGTCAGATTCTGTGCTCAGATGAAGGCTTTCTGGTTATGGAGGATTGCTGTCAAATTGGAGCCCCATGCATGTACATCTAAGGACAGAATTTGATCACTACAAAGTAATACAATTTCTACCATATTCTGTCATTTGATTTTTTCAGAACTGTGATTTTTAAGAGGGTATTGAAAGCTGTATGTATCAGTGAAACACAGTCAGTCTTCATCTAATCCTATATCCAGTGATAGATTTAAGAGTGATTTTCTATGTTCCAGTCACTTCTTTTGAAGATAAAACAGCCTGTCTTTTAATTTCGTATTGAAGAATATGCTTGACATCTCTCAAGCTGAGATTAGGTTAGCGAAGGCATACCCTCGCTTATGCTGCAAAATGAAACAAGTTCCTAATTGTCAAAAGATTAATCCTTGGCAGTCATCCAGGGCAATATTTGCTGTAGCAACTTGGTATCCATCACGGTTAGGGACCAAAGGTCTTGTCATATATGTATTCCTCGCAGCAGTGCTGTAGCAGGGCAGCACAGCCTCACTACCCTGGGCTGTTAGTCTCTGGGAAACTCTATCCATTCCTCAATTAGTGCCCTCATGGGGGTCACAGTCTTTGATGACTGAGCTATTTCTAAAGACTGAAATATAAAGCTCAGTAATAAAAAAAAAAAAAAAAAAAAAAAATTGGTGTGGGAGTTGCTTCTTGTGCATTGCAGTGTTCCATGTTAGAGGTTTTTGTATTTACTAGAAGTCCATCAGTACTAATAGTAGTAATATTAGTGAAATGTGAGGCATTTTTTTACTGTGAATATCACTGTTACCTGCAGTTGACACTGCTTAAATGGGCTAATTTTTAATTTTATTTTTATTTAACTCACTTGGTATTGAACTGCCAAGCTGCCATAGCAGCATCTCCATCTGCCAGCATGGCCTGTTCTAATTTTGAATATTGTCTTTTTCCTTTGGAAATTCATGGGTGGAGTAGAAACAGGGACAAGACTTTGTTGTCCTGCAAGCATAACAGAAGAATAGGTCAGTATTAGAAATGCCTCATATAAATTACCAATTGTAGCAGCTCTAAGTCTTCTTCTCTTAAAGTAGCTAAAACCCACACAAAACCACAGAACACTGCCCCCATATCCTTCCTTCTGTGTGAGCCACTTCTGCTGTGTTTTGGGTGATTGCTTCAGTGTAGATTTAAAAAAATTCTTCTAAGGAAGTTTTATCTCCCTTATTCATCACAGAAATGATGATCCAGAAAATGGTCTAATTCGGTTTGGTGTTGGTCGTTGTTGATGCTGTGTGCCCTTTGACTTCTCACCCTGCTAGCTGCAGGAAACTGCCCGCACATTTGCTTGGTGGGGGAAAAATGGAAAAAAATTCAATCCACTGCACGTGGAAAATTTGGGGCGGGGGTGGGGGAGATACTTTAAAAATTGGGTGCAGCTTCATTTCCTTTGATTCCCATTCTGCACCGCTGAGGTTAACAGGATTGCGGGGTGTGGGTAGGATCAGGACTTGATCCCTCACTGATGAGTCTCTGCCCATTTAGTGCTTTATAGGCCCAGCGGAAAGGGACAAATTGATGGAGTGTTCTGGCATGCTGCAGTCTATATTTGGATCCCTGATTTAAAGCTGACAGATGTATAAAATCCTATGTAGCCAGAAAACTCCCTAGTGAGGACACAGCTGCATATATCAATGAATCAAAGTTACTCTTGTTAAGGCTGGCATTAATTTATATGGGGCAAGTTCCCTCCAGATCTGGTCCTGTAATATCACTGAGAGTAGTTTGGGCTTGTTCCACCCTGCAAACCCTGTGCTTTTTGGATATGAATGGAGAAGACTTGTAAATCCGAAGCGCTGCTCTTCTCAGTTGCTGGGTGAATGCCATCATACCCTCATTTAGATGTGGCAGCTGTTGTCAGTTACTTAATCTCATAAATAAAATAAAGCCAAATTTCCACAAACTGAATCCGCCTCTATCACACAGCCTCCTGCAATGCCTTAAATGAAGTGGGTATTTTTGTTTCTCAGGAATCTCCCTTTATAACCCACTCTACTGCTTGATTATTTCCTCTATGTCGTACAGGAAACGGTAAGTGATTAATAACCTGCCTCAGTTTTACTTTCCCCTCTTGCTGCAGCCTTGTGAAATAATGTGACCCACAGATGTCTGAGCAAAACAATCCATTGCTTTAGTGACAGATGCTATTGGGGCTTGCTCAGTGAAAGTGAGCTACCACACGCAGAGAAGCTCAGGTATTCCTGCTACTTTGATAATGTAATTTTTTCTTTTGTTTAAATTTTGAGTGTGCTGAAAACTCCCAACAAAGCATGACATAACCCACTCTGGAAAACAGCCTGGGGTGGCTACTAGTCCTAGAGGCTCAGGAGGGAGCTAGGAAGAAGGTTTGCTGAAGAAAGGCAGATTTGGAACTAAAAATTGGCATTCACTGGCTGTAGAAATGCTGGGAGGGATGTGACGTGCACCATATATGTATGTCAGCTCTTGCTTGCTTCTTTCTTTACTAAAAACAAGATAATGGAAAATAAAGCCTCTGCGTGTAAACAAAAGAAAACTCTCTGACAAAGTTAATTATAGCATTTATGTCGCCCTTCACAATTTTTAACATTGTCTGGAGTGAAGGAATGATAGAAATTAAAATCTCAAAACTAGTTTTACTAGAATTTAGTTTAAGGCTGGTGTATGAGCATAGCTGTCAAGAGAAACTTCCCAGTAGTAACACTCACAGAGTGGGGAAGATTCAGACTGTCATTTTCATAGAGCACAAGTGCATTCTGAGCCAAATTACAAGCTGATTGAATCTTTTAAGTATTGCTAATCGTTTCTAGAGTCAGTCTATAATACACTCCTCAGCCATCAGCTAATGCACTGGAGTCAGCTGGGCTCGTAGCTGGAGAGCGGCGGCGGCAGCACAGGCGCGCCCATGTGTCAGGCTGGCTCATTGAGGGGTGTCACCCAAGCACTCCACCAGATCTTTGTTTTCCTGAGTGGCTTTTACTAAAGGCGTGTTTGAGTAGTAGGGAAGAGCGAAGTCTTATTATATATGGTAGCAGCAGAAGTGTGAAATCGTGCTGCCTAAAGTATGACTAAGTGGTGATACTGGCCGCTCCTTTTCATGGCAAATCAGAAAAGGAAGCGGAGCACTCATGCACACAGATTACTCAGAGTAGCTAGTTTGATCCAAGATAGGGAATTCTACATTCGAATTCACTGTGTGGGGAGAGAAATGGTAATTTAAATTTTAGATTCCAAGTGGAGAAACCTAGAAAATGGTTTAGAGGCTCAGTAATTAATCCGTTTGGCAAAGAGTTGACCAGGGCCCCAACTGCTGGGGGATCTGCAGATATTTCTGCTGTTGGGGGGAGTGTAGTTTCCACCATTACTATTTCAGAAAATTTCCACTGCTGCTCACGATATCAGTGCATATCAGCATGTCATTCATAAGCATTTTGTTTCCCATCAATTTTTAAAAATAGCAAGAAGAAAAAAAATGTGTGTTGTGAAAAAGAGAAACTGAGATATAATCCTGCAGTGAATAGAAAGAACTGCAGTGCTTTGCAAACCCACAGCTCATACAATCCAGTGCTTAATATAAGTAGCAAAGGTCTTGCTCTCGTTTCCAAAAGGCTGAGAGTTTGTTTAAAAGTCCTTAGCTCAAGGGAACAGAGGATGTCCCCTTCTCTGTGTTCCATCCTTTCACCCTTGCCTTGAGGTGCACCATTATCTTGCAGTAATGAAACCTGAAAACAATGGTAAAGAGTTAACATCAAGGACTTCAGCAAAACCGCCGACAAAATACCCCACAATCCTGCTCTAAAGAGGTTTCTATAGAACATCTGAGTTAAGCATGGCAATTACAAAGAAGCTCAAGTGGTCTTCGCTTGAAATTGCAAATGTACCACATTGCATTATCACAAGAATTCGCATGCAAGAACAGTTTGCAGATGGTTTGCATTGGCATACTTTATGTAAACGCTCCAGGGAACAGATGGCATCATGGGTTCTTGTGGCAAATGTGAATTTATAGTGCTCACAACATGCTAAATTCTTTTGCCTGTAGCTGAAAAGCAACAAAAATGAAGTGGAAACTCAGGCCTGTAAATCAGTTTGCCAGTGTCTTTGCCATTGTAGCTACAGATAACATTTAGTTTAGTCTTTATTGTGAAATTTGGGTTCTTTTATTTGCCATCTACTTGCAATTGGGTATGAGCACATGTGGCATGTGTGTATGTTTATTTAAGTATGCCTATGCAGCTTTTAAATTAATAGACTGATATTGTATAAAGAACAACAAGTTGAAATCTCAAACATCATTTAATCCAAAGATTTTGAGTTTTTGATCCAAAATTGAATTCGGGTAATACTTATTTTCTGTTAACACATAGATTGCTCTGGGTAAATAATCTGATTTTAAATAAATATTGGCAAATATTGTTAGAAAGGATAAAATAACAACAAAGGTTAGAGTTGTGATTTACTGACCTCAGTCATTTTGCACATACATATGCAGTAGGATGAGCATCGGGGCACATTAGTATAAAAAGTAACAGCTCCTTCTCATTTGGACACAAGTTAGAATTTGAACATCTGTAAAGAGGAGGAGTTATTTAAGAAGCAAGACCTGGGAAGGGAGGTGGGAGGAATTGTGTAAACAAGCAAGTGATACATTGAATTGGTTTGGAACTATTATATTGAATTTAGAATATAATTATTATTGCCGTATATTCCCTAATTATTTAGATGCTTGTAAAAATTGATTTTATGTAAACACAGCTTGTTCTAAAACAGCCAGGTCTTCGCAGTGAACATAAGTTGTTTAAAATTTATTGACCTGTCGTTCACATGTGTTACTTTACTAGCACTTAATGGTCTGTTTAGATAGTCTTGGTGTGTATGAACTCCCAGTGCGCTACTCCAAGCACCACACGTTGACAGGTAGCTGCCATGTAGATAAAATAAGGGGCCCTACTCCAAAGCATACAGGGACACACAATCATTAGTTATTTTCTAATCTGAAGCAGGGATTTCCTTGGCAGCCAGAGGAAAAGAATCGTTCTGATTTTGCATTATCTCTGCAGCTGAGCTCGGCCCTAAGTCCTGAACCAATATGCAGGAAGGCCAAAAGCAAACAAGCAGGAAACCCAGCCTTGCACCAAATGGAGTTGATTTAAGGAGCCTGAGCTTTGAGGGTTTCTTTTTGAATGGGTCGTGTAGACAGTGGCTGAGATTAGAAACTTGCTTTGGCCTTCAGACTCTCAGGAAAGATTTAAGACTGATAATGGAAATGTAAATTACTGTTGTAGTAGATAGAGATCACCTTTAAAACCCTCTTGTGTTAAAACTTTTTGTAGTGTTTTTTCAACTGTCCAAAACCAAAAACTAAACCAACAAAAAGTACTACTTCTCATGGTACTTATGTTCCACTGGCTCAAATGTGATTTGTGCTCTTTTTCCTAACTTCTAATGCTGCCATGTATTTTGTGAGTTGATACTGGTTTTTTTCATTGTTAAGGTCTCATGGAAAAAATTTTGCTAATGGCAGGATCAGACTAGCCCCCAAGTTACTGACCAAACTTTGCTACTCTGTTTCCACCTGTATGAGACTGAGTATTTCTAGAGACCTTTGGCTTTTCTTGTTGTGATTGTGGATCAGCAGCAGAGTTACCTTAGTTTGATGCAAGCAGGGGCTGCATCCCTAAAATTCACTGCTGGAGTGGATCTGTCCTGTCCACCTCAGTCATTACCAGTGTGTCTGTGAACCATAAATACTTGGCACATAAAAAAGATATTTATCTTAGCTTTAAATATTTGGTTTGAAAATGCTGGCCCAAATTCATACTAATACTACATCATACTATCTGAAAGCCTACTGTGGCCCTGAAAATTCAGCAACAATTTTTTAACAGGAAAACTAGTTTATGTCAGGGTTTAAATATTTGGTAGGGTTCTTAAGTAAAGGATATATTATGTTACTGTTTTCTTGCATAAATGCAGCTGCAGAGCTGGTCTTCTGCCTTTGTGTCAGGTCTAATTCTGCTATATTTGACCAGCAACAATTTGAAGTAACTCTTATTTCCAGTGGATTTACATCTATGTTGCTTTTTGTGATGTCTACAGCAGGATCAGTATCAAGTTTTGTTTGCTGTGGCAGTAAAGATGTTTGTTCACCCACTTTTCCAACTACACTGACTTCTCTATAGACTGAGCAATCCCAGTATCCCTAACTCTTAAAAACAACAACAGAAACCCACAACTGTTAAATCCTTCACTCCAGTGGCATGCACTTGGCTTTGAAGGCATGAATTTAAAACATAAATAGTTATGGAAAATGCTTTATTTTTTTTTTTTTTTTTTCTCCTATAATTCTCTCTAGGCTCTTTTCCCCTAACAGAGGATTGCAAATTTTGTTACTAGCCATCCATTAAAATTGACAATTAGAACTTTAAGCAGTCAATTAGAACCTGACAATTAGAACTTTAAACTTAAGGTAGGCTATCCTCTGCCTGATATATTGGAACATAGTTTATCAGCAATGGAAAAGTCATGCAAACCCAACAGATTATATATATTTTGAGATCATAATTGAGTTCAGAGAAATGCTTTAAAAAAAGTTCTGCTCAATAACTCCCTCCATTCCTCTGCAGAATATGTCAATTTTGTGCTTAAGTGTCATATTTCTTTCATAGTTTTTGCCCTAGGAGCAGTGTGATTAGCACAGGAGGGTGTTTAAGCCTATATTGTCAACCTCCAGTACTGTCTGGTTTTAAATGGTTCTATTTAGTGATAAAGTATTTGCTGTCAGCCCTGTTAACTAGGCGGTGGTCTCATGTTAATGTGCTGAACATGAACAAACCCTGTTGAAGATAAGGAAGCTGCAGTAGCACTGTGCTTCTGACAGATTAAGTTCTAGAGATTTTGCTGTTAAAAGTCCCCTTTCCACAGTCAAGTCTCATGCCAGCTTCTTCCTCTCTGTCTAGCAGGTGTGCACTGCAGTCGGCTTTCCAGGGGTTCCTGCTTTTGGGTGGGGTCACTGAAAGGATTCTGTCCCTTGGCCACTGTGCTCAGCTCTACAGCAGTCCATTGTGTGATACTGTAGCCTGCCTTGTCCCCGGGGTTACTGAGCAAGGACTGACTGGCCTTGGCTCCTTGGCTGAGAGATTGGCCTTCATTACACCTGCCAAGGAGTGTCTCCCTTCCCTCCTGGCTCCTTGGCTGAGAGATTGGCCTTCATTACACCTGCCAAGGAGTGTCTCCCTTCCCTCCTGGCATCTTAACTGGGTGACCAACAGCTGCACCCTGGAAGCAGTCCTGTCTCCATGTTGGCAGTGGACATCCTGGGTGGGCATGGAGAGCCTACTAAACACATTAAATGATTGCCCTTTTGGCCAAAGTTCTTTTAGCTAGATAGGGATAAGGGTAATGATGGCTATGATGACTAGCCAATGAATAGAATTGGGACCAAACTAATGAGACAACATAGGGTAGGTTCCTCCCAGAAGTGAATTTGTTGCTGTTGTGATAAGCTTAGGCATCCGGGTTGTCTCAATACCAAATTTTACAGTTAGGAGAAGCATAGCAATTTTTACTAACCAGGACAGCACCTTTTCTTCACACTAATAAGAAACCAGTAAAAACTTTGTTGTACTAAGCTTACCTCCAGTTTCATGTGCTGTGCCAGCACTAAGAGACATGTTGTGGTTGCAGTTAAACTCCAAATAGGTGACCAGAATTCCCATGTGATAAACTGTCCTCTTGGTGCGTTCAAGTTATATTTTCCTATTATTTGACCCTTTAAGTATGTCTTCAAAAGAGGCATTACATCACTCCTATGTAACCCAAGCCCATTTGGAAGATACATGCAGGAGAGAAAAATATAAAAAACTCTTTTCACTCTTTCATCAGATACATCTCTATATCTCAGGTCAGGAGGAGGATGATGTCACTGAAAGCACTGACTTATTGTATATATGCTTCAATATTAGGCAAAACCCATAAAAATTCTGTGTTTTTTAATAAGGGAATGTTATATAAGAAATATGAGTACCCAAGATGGGCAAACAAGCGAGCCAGCTGGAAGCTTACAAAGTTTTTGGGTGCCTTCTAAAGGCAGTTGATCAGATTTCTTGTGTGGATCCAGGGAGTGTATAAAAATGATGCGTAAGTGTTGCTAGCCAAGTGGAGGCAGCTCTTCCCCAAACCATGCAGCTCCAGAGACAGCAAAGTGCACTCATGGAAGGACTCCAGCCCTTTGCTAGCAATGATACTTGAAAAGACAGTGGCTGTTGCAGTTCTTGTTTTCAGGAACTTCTCGTGGGCTTGAAGTCTCACACCTTCTCACATGGGCTCTTTCTCCACTAGAGTATGGTGAACTGTCCTGAGAGCCAGCAAAAACCATAGAAAGATCTCAGACTTGCTTCGTTCCTGCCCATGTTGGTGGATAGAGTGAATTGCAGGGGTTGAAAGGCTATCAGAAAAACAAGCAGGGTCAGGGCATGGGCTGAGGTCATGTCCTGTGAATTGTCCATCCTGACAGGTAGCACACAGGCCTCCTCTCCCCAGCAATGCCAGGTGTGGATCAGGGCAGCTGAGCGAGGAGCTGTCTCTGTGGTTATCCCCAAGCCAGTGCTGTAATGGAGTGGGAGATGCTTTGAATGCAAGCTGAGCCTCAGGGCTGGAAATGAGTTCTGGCCCATTGTATTTATGAGTGTAGGTACAGTCAAAAGGAATTGTCATGCCTGTGCATAGACCCTCTGGAATTCATATGGGAGAGTTAGTACTAAAATGTTAGTTTAATACAAATTCTCAAAATATTCAGAGGGTCAGTTGGAATGCAGGGTGGTGACTGCATCTTGGCTAATAAGGCTGATAGACAAGGCAGATATGCTTTGCTTTGCAGACATAAATATCCATGTATTTTCTTCTGCTGTCACAGCGAGGAATACTGAGGAGAAAAGGAAATAATTCTTTTTGTGTGTTTAACTGGCTGTTGCCATATGGTCACTAACACTGGAGAGCTGAGTCTGGCATTTCACATAAGCTTTGAACATCCTCATGTTCGTGACTACAGATCTGGAGGTGGGGGGTAGGCAGGATGGACTTGCCACCTTTAATAATATTCATGTTTTCCTATGTATTTAGACATACTTATGTCTATTGTTAGATTCAGGTCCCACATCTATTAGCTTTTTATTAAAAATTTTCTGGAAAATTGTATCTTCCCACACTGAAGGCCTTTTTTTATGAAAATATTCTTCTGGTTCCACTGGCAGGACCTTATTAGCAGCATAAAGAAAGCCTCCCAAAGGGAAAGTCTTGAGCCCTGAAGCTGTAGCTTTACTTATGTAGACATTCCCTGCTCCCTCTCCATCATTTGAAGGCCTGTAAGATCTTCCTCTGTATTGTTTTTAGGATTATGTTTGTTAAAGCTAGTAAACTGAGGGATAAATCAAAGGGATTTTGTGATCACAAAGATTTACAATCATCACTATATTACATACTTGAGTAGGGTTAAAATAACAACTCAATTTTAATTTAAAGGGGGGATGGGAGGAGTATATAAAGAATACTAGTTTTTATGTAATTGTCCAGTAAACAACAAAGTATAAGATTGCACAGCTTGGATAGCAGTTAGTAAGGAATACAAAGCTGGTCTCAGAGTGTTTTCGCAGTACCTTTTCGGTACCTTTGTTTCCTCTTTTGCAGGTCCTGAATTCACTTTAGCATGTCTGAATTACTCAGTGTTGTCAGCCTCAAATATAAACCAAATCTTAATGCTGACATACAAATTAAAAGGCTTAGTGCTAGTAATTTAGAGTTCTTCTTCCTTATCCGTCAGTTTCCTAGCCTTTCGACATGCCAGTCTGGTCATGTTTGTAGGCCATTCTTCTGAGTTCTTAAAGCTGAAAACTTCTCAGATGAAAACTGAGGGGCTCGCTTGACTGGTGAAACTTAGATGAAGAGAATAAAAAAGATTCTTTAAATCTCACGATAAATTTTATACATTTGGCAATATTTTTAAAGATTCTTCCCATAGTTTAGTACATATCTTTAAGACTAAGGGGTAAGATGTGGAGTCTTACTAAAACCTGTTTTGTTTAAAATCTTTAGAGCACCCACTGTGACTCAGCTTTGCAACAGCCATCACAGATCCTTTTCTTTACCATATGGTTGCCCAGTGTAACACACATCACAAAAAATTCCCTTCATACAGCCAACAGCTCTGATATGCAGAAGGTATTCAGCCCCAGAAATACCTTCTGTGATGAGGAAAGAGCATGGGAGCTTGTGCTTGGCATTGGTGTGCACCCTCCCTGTCACCGTGCTGTATGTGGTCCATGCAGCCAAGAGTAATTATGAGCAATGTGTTGTTTTGTGCAGCACAGTGAAGGCTCTGTACAAGTCTGCAAGCAGCTGAAGAGAAACCCAAGCAGTGGGCGGGAGTAAGGTCATGTTGGGATGAGGAAGGTGTGCATTCAGGGGTAATCTAAAAAAAAATAAAATTTAATGAGCCTCCTTTGGATTCTAAAGTGTGATTTTAATTGAAAAGTATTAGTATCAAGCCAGTCACCAGTGAGAGGCTTTGTGAGGGTTCTTTTGGTCTTGTATAATGGTAGTGATACATGAAAAAAGGAAAATCAAAGAATAATATTATTCCATAAAGGACTTTCTATATATTGTAAAGGTACTACCAGTATTCCCAGCCCAGGCTCTATCACTTCCCAATGAGTGATGCACCCAAGTTCCAAGAGTTCATAAAGGCAGAGCATGGGACATTTGCATCCAGGTTTTGACAGACTAGCAGAAATCTTACTTATAGGTGCAGACCCCAGTTCAGCACTTGTATTTCAATTTTTTGGGGTCTATATCTAAAGTTTTGGAGAAAGTGAGGTACACTCTGAGTATCTTAAAATAGACTAAAACCAGAGGCTGGCTCTGCATTTCTGTGTGGGACATCACAAAGTATTTTTGTTCTGGACCTCCTATGATCTCCTATTAAAGCTGCTAGATTCTGGTGTCCAATATCCTAAAAAAGCCTATTAATTATTTTAAAAGCTCTGCTTTATCAGTTGACTTTTTGTCATTCTTGTTTTCACTCTACTGTCTGTTTTTCTACTTGTCAACTTTTTTTTCTCCTTTAGTTGGGTGTTTGAAATTAGTTTTAAAGGGATAAAATTACAGGCATTTATTTACATAGCAGCTGTTGAGGCATGATGCTTCGTTCTCCAGAAGTAAGCACAGAAAAAAAAAGGTTCATCCTCCTGGTTTGCTATCTTGAAATTGCAGGGACTTGGGTTTTCTAAACCCTCTTTCTTTACATGAGTAATGAATAAAAGAAAAAAAATTCTGCCAGGAACATGAAACCTCTAAGTTATTGTCACACTGGTGTCACTTGCTAAAGCCGTGTAATAGGTTTGTCAGAGAGACCTGCAGAAGAAAGAACAATCTCTATCTTTCAGTGGGAACTTGAAATAGAAAAGCTGTGACTTAATTCCTTACAGTGTTTTCTTGCCATCAGCTCTATCTCCCCAGCTCCTACTCAGGCTGAAAGAAAGGGCTGTTTTGTTTTGTTGTGCTTTTGCAAGAGAGTAAAATAAAATATTAACTGTGTTTTTCTTTTTAATATTGGGAGCATAATAAGGTCTCTTAAGAAAAAGAAAGCCAACCAGTTAGCCTGGAATGTCTCTCATTTCTTTAACAGCTACATAGTGTGTGCAGCTGAGATCTGCCAGTTGGATCTTAGCAGGGGAGAAACCACTTTAGTTTGTTTGGTTTGTATATGGAATAACATTTTTCTTGCCTTGGAATACTTGTTTGTCATCACTCCCCTTTTGTGTTTATGTTCTGCTTGGAAATAGCCTCCATGCTGTATATGCATTTGCCAGGATGTGCACATAAACAATGTTCCATTATGGACTGCTCTGCATACTCCTTATTTACACCATATACATTCACCAGTAAACACGGTGGGGAATGACAGAGAGCAAACTCTTCTAGGCCCCCTTTTTTCAGTTAGTCCAGACTTTCTGCCATATGCTTGCTGAGGTCCCACTTCTATTCATGTTTTTATTAGGTAGAAAAAAAGTGTCCAGACTTCACACAAAGCAGCTTTTGTGTTCTCTGTCAAAAAAAATCTTCTCCTATGAAATGTTGATAGAAGTACCCAGAGCCCTTGTGGGGGTGCAGAGTTTGAATAGGCCTGTGGTGAAAGCATGGGAGGGGAGAGCAGGGGAGCTGGGGTATAATTTTTGCTTCTTGTGTGCCATGAACAAATATCTCTTAACTTTCTTTTTCTCTGGTTTTCTGTTTGGCAGCCAGGGTCGTACCCATCATCTTGCCACTTGTTACAAAGGTGATGTTTGAAAGTCTTAAACTCTTTCAGAATTTTAGCTGGAAAGGAATGAGAAAGGCAAAATACTGTTTAGTGTACCATAAAATGGAAGTTTGACTTAGAATATATGCTGTTTAGTAAAACTGTAGAACCATGGAAAAAAGGTGTTACAGTGGCATAAATCATTTTTAGTGACTCTGCACTTGAAAACGGTCAGATTAGATCTTTTTCTCATTGATTTTGTATTTGGTTAATGATTCCAGTTCTGAGATCATAAAGCTATATAAGATGTAAAAGATACGGGAAAATATCTTTAACCTCTACATTTAAACTATGTGTTTCTTTTGACATTGAAATACTGCAATGACCTGGTAATGTTTTCCAATGTTTTAATTTTTGCTGATGTACAAAAATATCACAGAAGAGCTGATTCGTAATTATTACACATGGTATTGCATAAATTTCTTCCTAATTAAAAAGCTTCTAAATTCTGAATAATCAATTTATGAAGACATGTGGTTTTGACAAATTATACATTTAATTTCTAAAGATTTATTAGAAATTTGACCTGCAGCTAGTTAATTATGGTTATAGTACTGATGCAGTAATACTGGAGATTGATATAATGATATGGTTTCAAATTTATTTTGATATCACCTACCTTAGTAGGAGGACATGGGAATACACCTATATTTTGCACCATCTTGTTTATGGTGCAGGAAGGCATTAGTTTAATGAAGAACACAAATATTTGATAGATCTGTGTTGGCATTTATATGAAAATGTACTTTCAACACAACATAAGCATGTTGAACTCGGTCCTTCAGGTTTTACCCTTTTAAAGGCTACATTTCCAGTGATAGTTTTAGGTGAATAATGATAACAAAATATGAACTTTTTAAAGAACTCTGTAATAATAAATCAAATTGATTCTTCCAAATTAATTTTCAGATCACAAAATATTTCTGAAGTAGCTCTGTTTGTACTAATCTCTCACCCACTATATTAGTACTCTTAGTTTTATGAAAGTCAGCAGCTAAGTAATTCAAGATGAGTTTTCAAGATATAATACAAGAAGCTAAATTAAATAGAATTTTAAATTATATCTTTCTATCCCATCTGGATTCACAAGTGATGTATGAGAACCATAGAAAGAAAATGCAGATGAACTTTTAGAATGTGAAATGTTTAGAAAAGCAAGGTAAATCTTAACCATGTAGACAGTCCTTTCAGCAACACACAAAGGTTACCTGTTTTATTAAAGCACCTAAGAAAAAAAGAAACTTTTACCAGGACTGTGGTTTCTTCTGACTGTTCTGAATGAGAACTGAGGGGCTGCTGCTGAGCAGGGATTTTACTTCATGAAGAAATGTTGGTGGGAGGTGTGGGTTACAGAACCTGCTGTATGTGAGAATGGTGGGTGGGGGGGAAGAGGAGCAGAATATGACTTGGTTCAAGGCTTTTCTCCTCTAACCTTCAGGTAGGAGTGTCCTGGGGTCTTACAGAAAGTTATAGTCTTACCCTGCTTTTCTGAATCGGGGCAGTGTCACTGGTGCCTGCCTTTCCAAGTATTGTTGAATGCCCATTCTACCATGACTCCAATTCTGCCTGTAAAGAAAAAGAAAAGAGAAAATAGAGCTCACTTACTGTGACCAGAAGACAGTCGAAAGTAAGTGTAATATCACATCAGACTGATCTCTTATTTTCTCCTCTGGAAGCTTAGTAGCTCCTTTTTCCTAACAGCGTGCAGCTGTGGCTCAAAGCAGTGAAGTGTGACCACACCAGGGACGCCCTAAGTGAGGACATGTGCCCTTCCTGGTCCCCAGGGACCGCCCAGTTCTCTTGCAGGGAAGAAAATACTGTAGCTGAATTCTGACATTTTAAAAATAGAGAGCTTTAAGAGTCTTTGTCTTAGATACTGATTTTTTTTAGATTTGAACTTTGTTATGTTGGGAGCAAAATAAGGTTATTTCTGATAACCAGAATTATATATATATATATATATATATATATATATATATATATATAATAAAACCTTATATATATATAAATATATATAAGGTTATATTCTGATAACCAGAATAACATGAATAGTGCTATGCTAATAGTATATAGTATTTGTGCTTACATTTGACATGTATACACTGAAGTGTGATGCAGTTCTAAAAACAAAACCAGGGAAATTGCTGTGATGAAATAAAATAGAGATTCCCAAATTCATCAAATTACTTGATATCAGTAATTAGAAATGACTATTAGAAGAAAACCAGCTAGTATTATAAGATTTGCAGGAGTTATTTCAGAGTTTACAGTAATCAACCTGTACAATTCTGAATGAAAGCAACACATTATCTGATGGTGAAAAATTATCTTTTAGATTAATTAAGTACTATCTATGCCAGCTGAGGACTCTAATTCCTCAGTAATTATGTAGACAGAAGTCAATGAGTGGGTAGAATTTGGGTGAGAAAGACTACTGGCACTTGATAAATGCAGTCTGGATAAGGTCCCCACAGACTAAGCATGAACTTTTTGATGAGAAATACATGTTGTGTTTTACATATGTCACAAAATCTGATGATGTAAAATATCCTTTAGACTGATGTGAACTCCCTGCATTCTCTGTTCATTGCACCATCAGTATGCTGTGGTGAGTCAGATAGCTTTGCTTTTACCCTGGTAGCATTCAACTCATTTTTTACCAAACCATTTTTGCAAACCTATGAAATTATTCTCTAGCAGAAGAAGGAAAAGGTCTCTTAAATCATTCCAGATATGTTAACTGAGAAAGGGTTAATCTGCCCTCAGGAGTTGCTATGTAACTGAGTCCTGCTGGGAGAGTCAGGATTTCCAGCCAATGGGACTCACCCCTACAATACAATGCATCTATCTTGTGTTTCTTACTTGTTGTCAGTTATTGGAGTTTTTCCTGAACTGGAATTACACTCCTGCTCCTTTCATACTCTCCCACTGAGTCTTAAATAATTGTATTCCACACCAAAGTCAAAAATAACAGTACAATGGTGTGCTTTTATCCCTGAAAATGTTACTTTGGACAGCTCTGAGTGGTGTATAGAAAGATCTCTTATCCAGCAAAACCAGGAAACTTTTAAAAGATAAGATTTCCCAAAGAACTTTAGGGTATAACATGCTTTGGATTGCTTTTAGTCTTCTTGAAAGCCTTCTCCTACCTTTGTGTTCTCACCTGTGCAGTCTTCAGCACGTTTTCTTGCATAAAGAGCAGAAAAATGTCTCAACCTTAAACTGTTCCTTCCTGCCTTAGGCATTTCAAGAAGCAAGTATTGATTTTCCCTGCATCCTGATTAGAGTCTCTCCTTAGCTATTCCTCTTCTCTAAGGCCACTCAAGGCTTGAGGGCTGAAGCATGAATTCTTTAATTTCTCCTTTAGAAGAGCCAGGTGTGTTTTCTCAGCTCAAGCAAAGTCTCAGTGGTTGCGCCAATATATTTGTATGGAAGAGGTGGCACTTCTGAGGGTTTTTTGTTGTTTTATTTTTATTTTTTTTCCCCTCTGGAGGACATCCACCCACAGTCCCTTTGAAGGCTACTGATAAGATGAGGGAGAGACTAAGCCTAGCCTGTAAAAACACTGCTTAGGAATCTCTGCTTTGGCTGTTGGATTCTGATAGGAAGCAAGAGAGTGGAGTGGTATCTGTCAACATGTCATTCAAGTCTCAGTAAGTTTTACACTTCACTTAGATCTTTGTGCCTCACTTTTTCCAGTGAGGTTCTGGCTGATAATTTGTGTTGGCAAAGCTCTTAGCCGCTCTTGCATGCTTGTGAAGTTCTGCCTCTGAGTGACATAATGTTCCTGCATTGTTCAGCTAGCAGTATAGCCTTTAGTAGCAGTGGTGTGCCCTTCTGCTCTTAGTAAGTCTGTTTAAAAAATATAAAATGAAATGAAATGAAATGAAATGAAATGAAATAAAATAAAATAAAATAAAATAAAATAAAATAAAATAAAATAAAATAAAATAAAATAAAATAAAATAAAATAAAATAAAATAAATACCTAACAATTTTTGGACAAATTTAAGAATCCAACAGGTAGACCTTTAACTTTTTTAAGGTTTTAATCAGCAGATATGCACCAGCTTGTTGTTTAAGATCTGACTGGGGATAAGAACTCGCTTTTTAAGGAGAACTACTGTACTTTTTAAGGAGAACTACAACACATTTCACAGTATTAAGAATGTGCACATGCATTTCTTGTAACTAAAGCTTCTGTAGGTCCAGGCTTACTTTACCCATCCAACAATCTTGAAAATTGCTTGAAAGAACTTGGCCACAACCCTGTCTTTTGGCATATTTCATGCCTGAGATAGAATGGATGGATGCAGTAAGGGTGAGATCTCTAAGCCATTTGGCAAAGGACAGAACACACATCTTCCTATGTCTTCATATGAAATCAAGTAAGTCTGTTTTTCTAATACTCTGGTAACAATACATGGAAGATCAGTGTCTCATGAATGAGAAGCCTGTTCTTGAGGATGCTTGCTCAAAACTGTGATTGGATTGAAAGAAGTGGTTTCTTGCAGTGTGATGACAAGGTCTGCGCAGAACTTTTCAGTCAGAAGGGTCAAGATTTCAAAATGAAGAGTTTTTGGTCTAGTTTATGCAAAACTAGTTTGATAGTTTTATAGATCTGTCAAGCCTGCTATGCTGAGGGACCAGCACATGCTTAGAGACCAGCTTGCATGTCCACCATTACATTAGGACTAAAGGTCCCAAAAGGGCAAAAAATCCACGATACTGCGCAAAGCCTGGAGCAGTGTGCTAATTGCACACCGGCTCTCTAGGTTGTCTTTGATTGAAGCATGTGTGTCAGTTGTGATTACCTGAACATGGACATAAAATGTGTGGAAATTCAATCCCTTCTGTGGTCCAATATGGGAGTCTTGCAATCCAAGGGTGTGAGAATTTGCAGATCTAGTTAATCATGTAGGACTAGCTTAGTGAAGCAGCTTGGGACCAGGCTTATTTTTCTTTGTTGGCTTAAATTGCACAAGTCAAATAGAATTTAAGGAATGCACCAAAGAACAATTTGATAAGTATATTCTAGTAGAGTTTGAAAACCAGGAAACATCTTGTGAACATTTCAGACTGGATGTCATTGATGGTGCAATTGCTTGTTCTGAATGCAAGTAAGGTCCAGCCCAGCCTGACTTTTCCTGAGATCTCATCTGTGTTTGAATGTTACATTGATATAACAATATAGGGTGAGGAAGCAGTTGCTCGTTTTTGAAAGAGTATTACTTGTCACAGCCCAGTTACTGTAGTATAAAAGGAATATACAGAATCCCTTACCTGCTCAACAGTAGTTGCACTATGATAACCTGTAAGCTTGTAAAACTGACCCTGTTAGTAAAGTTTACTTTTCAGGCTACATCAATAAAGTTACAGTGATAACAGTGTCCCTCAGAAGACATGTGCCCTCAGTTAATTCACACATTATTGATGGCCCAGGTTCTACAAAAAAAACCCAGACATCGATTTGCTAAATATATACCTCAGTTTCTGGGTAATTCTACCTCATTTACAGCATTTATTTACACAGGCTGTTCCCAAACAGAAAGCACATCTGCATGACAGAAACAAAGGTGTGAAAGTACAGTGCATTAGGGTAACAGGCAGAGTGGAGGTGTTGGCATGATGATCATCATTACCAGCAGATTTCAGGCAATGTCACCACATTGTCACTGCTGTCATTACCCCTGCTAGCCAGGTAGCAATGCCAACACATTTTCCAGTCACCCCTTCATTCTTTTTTCTAAGATACCCAGAGATAGGGTACTGGGTTGTTCTTGCAGTGTTTGATGTAGGTTTGGGAACTAGCTAAGTGGGAACTGGATTGTCATCAATAAGCATGTCAAGCTGCTGAGTGTGGGTCTATTGCAGTTTACATTCATGGCATAATCCAGTCCCACCTGCACTGGGCTTTATGTGACCAGAGCTTCGCTCGAGTGTGTTTCAGCCATCTCAGGCCTCTGCCATCCCTCTGTATGGGTTGTCCTTGTCACCAGTGCAGGAGTACAAGCGTTAAATGCTGCTTAAGTCCGACTTAAATGAAATAGGCCTTAGGGTAAGGTTAGTCTTTCTTAGGCTATCTGTATGTATTGAGCTGGAGTTCAGTCACTGTTTGGCAACTTTGGTCTTTTTCTAGAAAAAAGCCATCAGGGCTAACTTTTCATCAAGAGTTTAAGCTGCAATTAGGAAATCTGTAGAAGAAGTACAGTTGTCCCAGTTTATATTCTGATTCTGCTGGGGTGGTAAGATGCCTATGTTTGGAACTCCCACTTATTCTGCATGTTCTCAGATTATTTATTTATACATTCTGAGACACCTTTCAGGATATCAAACCATCAGGAAATACTATCTTTTTGTTAGGTAACTTTCTTTAACCTTCTCCTTTAACCTCTTTCTTTAACCTCCTTAAAAAAGGCAGAAACAAAGTAGTTACTTGAACAGCCTTTGTGAATCTCTGTTTTAGTTTTAATGGAGCTCTGTGCTCTTTCGCCTTCAGCCAACCAAAAGCATATTCAGCATAGAGGAAACTTTATTGCTAGTAGTAGTATTCTCTGCAGTTTAATATTCAGTATTTCTACTTGCTCTTCTCCTCTTTCATACATCTTGATTCTGCTTAGATTTTATAGATGTCCCAACTTTCATTCTCCCTGGATTATATAATGCAATGTGTCGGTGCCATGCATGGCACTCCAGTTACCTCAGCATTTCCATTATAATTCTATGTTTTGAGGGATTTATAGGCTAACAGTAAAAATCTCTTTCGTGGCTAAACCTTGAAACAGCAGTTTCTAGTCATTTAAAAATAAAACAAAATGAAGCAAACCTTTTTTTCCTCACTTTTTTTTTTTTCTGGCAACCATTTAGCAGTGGTGTTTGCACCGCAGAATCCTCATAAACAGCAAGTGTAGATTCAATATATAGCCAGTGTTTAATCTTATAATGTTCTTTTCTTTTTATGTCCTTCAAAAATGCATGTCGTCCCCTCTTCATGAATGTGATGTCATTGCCTCTTTGCCAACCTTTCAGGAGCCTAGAGCCATCAGCTTTTGGGGCCTCAAAAAGGTGCAGTTTGGTCTCTCTCCTTTATTTGCAACGTGGATGAGTTTTACAGTGTTTTTTTGTTTGTTTGTCTGTTTTTTAAAAGTTATTGTTCTTTATCTCAAACCCTAATAACTTACTATCTACATCTGTGTCACAGAGCTATGAATTTATCACAATCCAAAAAGACATTGGCTATATAGGACTATGTAGAATATCAGGGCTATTACAAAAAAACAAATTTGGAAGGGATATTAAACCTCATGCCTTAATGCTTAAGTGATTTGCTGTTAGAGAATAGGCTATTAGAGGACCTATGGGTGAGTTATACTTCACCAGTCACTGGGGATTCCTGTTTTTTCCTTAGAAAGATCTAGTAGCAGTCACCCTTAGAAATGGATTGCTGAGCCAGATAAACTCCCAGTTTTATCATGTAGGGCAGTTCTCCCCTGGCTCCAGGCCAAAGGATTGTATGGATTCTAAGAAACATGGTTGTATGCTCAAGTTTGTGGAGATTAATTATTTCTATAGCCTTTAAGTTAAGCAATCAGCTTTAAAGGCATCTTTACAAATACATATCCACTGATTAAAACAGACAAAAAGCCCTTATCAGTAAGTGATTTGCAAACTGGTGGCATGCCTGACTTCTGAGTCTGGAGATGACTAACTCTGCTTTTCCCATCTAAAATAAAATACCGCTCTGCACTGAATTGTCTTTTGCCTGTTGCTGTTATATTTCAGGCCTGAAATAATTCTTCTTAGTGCAAATTCCTGTTTCAGTCATTGCAAGCTGTGCATACTAGTGTACAGCAGACTGAAGAAACCCCCTTTTAACTTAATTTCTCTGTATTTCATGTTTTTCCATGTCATTTGTGCCATTTCATGCCAGTAATTTTACTGTTTGGCTTTCTTCTTCTTGCTCACAGTTGGTATCCATTTCCTAGGACCTTATAGAGTTTTAAAAATTCAGCCATTCTCTTGTGACCTAGTGATTTTCTTCCCCATAATTTTTTGACATCACTCATGTGCTTGAGACATGAAGAAAACATCCTTCAACACTAAAAACTACATGTCGTGAAGGGGGAATTCAGGTCTTCAGATTTTTCAGATTTGTATCACCAGTTGGGGGGAGGGAAAAAAAAAAAAAAAAAACTGCCAAGGCAGGCAAGTACTGTTTCATATTAACATCTATCGTCAATGAAGAGGTAAAAATCAAAGCCCCTGTGTGTGAGGCAGGGTTAGTGAACTGCCAGTGATTCTCCCAGCAACTGACACAAAGGAATCTGTGAGTATCAAAGCTGAGGCAGCAAGCTTAGTGTCAGCTCTTGCCTAGGGAGTAGAAGAAAACATCACTTTGTCTCTGCTTTCACTGCTTAAACACACACATCATTCACTAGTAACCATTTACTCTGCTGTCAAAACTGTTTCAAGAGAGTGCTACATTTGATTAATAGTAAAATGCATGCAAAAGAGAAAAAAGTCTGCTTCCCCCGAGGTACTTAGTTGGGGAGAATTTCTGCATGCACTTCTTAATTTTTCCATGCTATAAATATGCCTGTAATGTTCCAGAAGTGCTCTGTTGCTTCTAGTAAAGTCATTTTTATTAGAGAGCCTGGTGCACTCATCCTAATTCTAGTTAATGCTCTCTCTCTCAGTGAAGCACATTATGGCACCCTCAGCCTCTTGTACTAACAAAAAAGTGACCAGCACTACCATGTGTGCAGTACATGATTCATAGTGCTGCTTTCTGAATTGTCCAGTGGGTAATTGCAGTACAAAAACCAGAGAAACAGATGTAGACCCTAAACCTTGGCTGTAAATTTTTGTTTTATGATTATGGGTTTCAAATGTGCTATGTCACACTGACAAATATACAGTAACACCAGAGGAAATAGATTTCTGACTTGAACTTGTGCTTTTTATTTCATTTATAGCTAAGAATATGTTTATTGTAAAGTTTCTGCTATCACAGTCTGAGAGAAAACAGATCAAAGCACTGATGTGAAACCACAATTTCTTTGCATGGACAAAGTCAAAGATATTGGAGAGTTGTTGCCTCCTCAAACCTCTATGGGTGCTGGATGGGCATTTAAAATATGTAGCAACATTTAAGCTTTGGTTGCATTTGAACTAGAGGACTACTAGTTAGCACAATAATTATGATTAGTTCTGATCTAAATTAGAAAATGCTCCCCATTTTATGAATGGCTTTTCCTGGTACTCTGTTGAAGAAAAACAAGTGTTGTGCTATTTCAAAGTGAAATCAGACATTTGTTGTTTACTGTGTCATAGAAATAGTTTTGAGCAAAACATTAGGCTATTTGAGGAATTTTTTGATTATGTGTGCATTTAGTAATAAATATAAGCATTAGTGCAAGTATTATTTGTAACACAGCATGATGAGGTAGCTGGCTCATTTTGATACAGAGAGAAAAAGCAGTCTTTTTCCAATTCATACACACTTAAGTGTCACTTCCTGACATTTACTTTCAGAAGTTGCCATTCTACATTTTGAGGTACAACTGACAGGTATTATTTTTGAATATGGTATTATAAGACTGCTAATAGGATAAACATAACTGTATTTCTGTTTGTCTGATTCTGTTTACTTTTAACTCACATATGCAACATGTTTTTCTTGGCACAAGCCTAAACTGTTCCAAGAACTCTGGTCCACACAAAAAGCTGTTTTCGCCCTAAATTGGAGACTGAAAAAAACATACTGTGTTTTGTGTCATCCTTTCCAGTTATTTTTGTGGTGATGTATTATGTATTCCAAATTTCTCGTGCATCCTGTGTCGTCTGGTTAGAAAATAACTGTCTGTTAATTTAGCTTTCCTATTCCAAACAAAACTGTAGCAATGTAGCCAGCCAAGATTAAAAAAAAAAAGAAAAAAAAAAGTTTAGCCACTTTTCCACTTGGCTATTTTAATGCAACAAACACTGTTTTGCTGTGCTGAAATAGTTTGAACAAGCCTTCCCTGAAGTATGGCTTTTTCAGTAAGCGTATGCTGTGCATAAATTTTAGATTAGAAAGTGTCAGGGGCTTCTTCAACTGCAGGAGTTCAGGCTGGGGGAGGACACCCCAAAGGGCTGAGAAAGTCCTTAAAAAGTCCTTTTAAAAAGACGCTGTTAAACTCCAGCATTTGTAACTCTTCTGCCTGAAGGGAAGAGGGAAAGAGAGGCTGCCTGCTGCAGGGACAACTACAGCTCTCCCGTGGAGGGGGGAAGGAGGCTAAGAAAAGCTTTTGTTTTAATCTCTTCAAAAGGATTCTCTTCCAGATTGCAGCAGGTCTTTTTGCTGGCCGCTGGTTTTCAATGTGGGTATATCAGTTTCAGGGAACAAGTGTGTGTGTTGTGTGGGGGATTTGTTCTGTGGTTTGGGGTTTTTTTGTAAATTCTTGAATCTGTGTGAAAAGTTTTGTTAATACAATCTGCAGGCATTGTCAGAGAGCTTTCGGTTCATCAAAGGACTTTTTGTGGAGAGGGGACACCACATCCATTAAAGTGGCTGCGCAGGTCCCAGGGTGAGTCTCTCTCCAGCGTTTCTTTACGGTCGCCAGTGGTGTGCCATGCCTGCTCAGTGTGCCCCTCTCTGCCCGACTCCTATCTAGGGCTTTGCAAGAAACGAGCAATAACCAAGTGTTCAGTTTTCTAATTTCTGCACCTGAGCTTGCTTTGGAGCAGGGAAGCGAGGCTCCTGTGCGCCTTGCTCCTGGATGATGCTCACTGCTGGGGCTGAGGTAGCTTGGCTTATTCATGTAAAATTAAAGCATGCATGTGGCTATTGAGCTCATGTCCTTCCCACTGGGGCGGAGGGAGTGTTTCCAGGCTGTTGTTTTTAATTTTTAAATTGTCCATAGGAGTAAGAACTGGTGGAAGCCTTCATGGAGTCTTTCTTGGTGAGCAGAATTTTGGAGAAGGTAGTTACCTACCTAAAAAGCACCGAGCTCTCTGCTGGCTTCACGCAAGTGGTGGGCCCGCACAGGGCTGGCTGTGGCATCGTAGCCCCAGCCTCGGGAAGCCATCGACACCTAGACCGGCCATGAAGGAGGGCTGTCGGCAGCGTGGTGTAGCACGGACCTTAGTGGGTGGGAGCAGCCCCTCGCCTTCAGAGCGGCTGTGAGGGCTTGGCCGGGGCCGCCTGCCCCAGGGAGGTCTCTCCGCTCAGCACCACGGGCTGGGTCCTGTCTCCCATGGATTCGCCCGTGGCCTTTCTCCCCTCCCGGGGAGCTGGGGCTCATTAGCCCTCTGAAAGCCGACACAGCCCCTCCGGGGCTACACGAGCGGCCCCAGTCCCTCTGTGCTAATCAGAGACAGGCAGGACCCGGCGGCGGCGGGGCTGGGGAGGGAGAAGAGGGGGTGCGTGGCTGCTTCCTGCCCCGGGCGCAGTCCCGGGGACAGACCCTCCAGGGCAGTGCCAAATCTGACCCATCGGGGAAACCAGGGAGCTCTGGGTGACTGAGGAGCCGGGGTGAGGGATGGATGGTGCGGAGAGATGGGGCCTGATCGCCCCCCCCTCGCCCAGGAGGGACGGGCCCCTGCGATTCCCTGCTGGGAGTGGTGCTGGCACCGGCCGCAGTCCCTGCGAGTGGTATCGAGCGGGGTCCCCGCTGGCGTGTGCCGGGGCAGCGCCGGGATGAGGCTGCTCCCAAGCCCAGCCCGCCAGCCCAGCAGCTGGGGCGAAGCCCGTGTCCCTGGCTCTGGAACAGCGGCAGCGCCTGCGCCTCGCTCGTGGCCTCTCCGGGGAGGAAAGGAATGTGTGTGTGTGTGTGAGGGAGGGAGGGGGGCACAGAACTTTCAGCAAATTGAGCTGGAATTTTCAAATTCTCCATCCCCTGCAACCGCTGAAAACGCCGCTTTTTTACTTCCCACCCCCTTCCCCTCCTCCTCCTCGTTGTTGCGTTTGGCTTTTTTTTTTTTTTTTTTTTTTTTTTTTTTTTTTTTAATTACTTTATTATTTTGGATCTTTTCGCGAGTTGCCCTCCCCGTCCGCACCCGCCCGCTCGGCGGCCGCGGGGCGACTCCGGCAGGGCTGGGGCTCGCCTTTGCCTGCCCGCCCGCCCGCCTGCCTGGCTTTTTTGCAGGGCTGCTGGGAGTTGTGAAGGCGTGTGAGAATCCTGGGAGCTGGTGATGTCAGACCGCTTGGGTCATTTGAAGGTTAGCAGCCTGGGAAGGGTTCACGGAAAGTTCACTCGCATATATTAGGCAATTCAATCTTTCATTCCCTGTGACACAAGTAGTAGGAAGTGAGCTGTTCAGAGGCAGAAGCATCTATTCACGGCCGAGGGGGATCCCGCGCCTCCACCGGAGGTGTTTTATCCCGGGGAGGTGGGCGATTGGCACGGCGTGGGACGCGGCACACACCCGGCGAGCGCCTCGGGAGCTGGACTGACTCTCAAGAAATTTTGGGGGGAAATTGATGGTAGCTAAAACTTGGAATGCGGCTCGCATCCCCCCATCTTGCTGGATTGGCTGGGCAGCCTGGAAAATGGTAAATGATCATTTGGATCAATTACAGGCTTTTAGCTGTGTTGTCTGTCATAATTCATGATTCTGGTCTGGGAAAAAGACCAACAGCCTACGTGCCAAAAAAGGGGCAGAGTTTGATGGAGTTGGGTGTACTTTTATGTGCCATTTTCCTCCACACCTAGAGGAAAGCACTTTTGCAGGCATTCTGTGCAGGGGGAATCATGTTTGACTGTATGGACGTTCTAGCAGTGAGCCCTGCTCAGATGCTGGATTTCTACACTGCGAGTCCGTCTTCCTGCATGCTCCAGGAGAAGGCTCTCAAAGCATGCTTCAGTGGATTGGCACAAACAGAGTGGCAACACCGGCACAGTGCTCAATGTAGGTCCCAACTGTTCTTTTTCCACTTTAAAGCAATTACTATTATTATAATTGTTGTTGTTGTTATTTATTTAATTTATTTACTTGCATGTATTTAAAAAAGAAAGACCGGTAATTAAGTGCAGAGGTAATGAGGGGTGGGGTGAGTTTTTGTGCAAAATGTGGTTTGCAAGCTATTTTTTTTCTCCTTTTGGCAAGAAAGGAAAGAGGAAAGAAGCACCCGACTTCTTTCTGTTTATCCCTTCTCATGTGGCATATTGATCCTAACAACAGTTGTGGAGCCAAACAGGAACACATAAAATCGTAATGTAATACAGCAAATACTTGCAAAACTCCAACCAGTGAAAGACGAATTTACATAACATCTCTGTGGTAGCTTCCCCCCCCCCTCCTTAATCTAATTTTGTAGCACATTTGCTAATCAGGATGCATGTTGTCTTGAAGTGCATTTTAGCAGAGCAGCCAAGCAATTAAAATGTTGATCTCTACAGTTCTTGCAAAGATGTGGAATTGCAGTGGGTAGGTTGCCATTCCAAAAATCAGACAGTAGTTATAAGTTCCCGAAGAAAAGGCAATATTTCTTTGTACTGACCTTGCTGCCACCTCTCTTCTTCACTTTGTTGCTCTAAGAAGTTGCTGTTTTGCTAGAAAACTACTTACTGTGAACACCCTTTGAGTTTAACCATCAATTATTTCTATACCTTGAGATTCAGACAGCGATGCACTGTTAACAGAGGAGTGAGAGTTAGTGGTAGGACACTCCTGAAAATGTGTTACTATGTTATAGGGTCTTGATCTGTTGCTGAAATATACAGACGATAAACAATAGCAGTATTTTAACACCTCAGTTTCAAGTTTGAGAAATGACAAAAAGTGCCAGAAAACATCACCTTATACTATGCTTAAAAGCTTGCAGGATGCTTCACTGCTCTGACAGTGATTTAGATAAATGACTTGGCTATCTATCAAAATGTTTTTAGCACGCTCTCGAACACTTCAGTACACCATTAACTGTATAATGCTCTTGGAAATTTCTGTGTTGCGGTATGTTAAAAAGTTAACTAGGAATTAGAGGAGTTCTTTCTTTGACATTTCAAAGGGGTGGAGTAGGTAATTGAAAAATAAATTTAAGGGTGTTTGGTGAAATAGTGTGTTTCACTCGGCTCAAAAGTTTTCAGACACCATATGACATTTGTGTGGGTTGAGTAATGAAAACAGAATTGTAAAAAATCAGTGACTAGCGGCCTACAACACTGCAAATGTTTTGATATCTTCACAATTAGAAGGAGACTGCGAAGTTCGGCATGGGATATTTATTTTTTTCGCACTGTTTTCAAAATGCTTCAAACAAAATATGAAACAAAGCTTTTACTTCAAAATAGTGTTACTAGCTATGGGAGAGCTTCAGTTAGCAACAACAAAAATCCAAACCAGATGTTTTACTAAAAATGCTTTTTCCTCCTTTCATGGTTTAAACTTTAGTATAACTTCAGTGGTGATATTGCGGAAACTTGGAATTAAATAAACTTTCCTGGAGTAGGAGGCATATATACTGTCGTTAAAGCTTACACTTGCAAAATATTCTTTAAATAACTCCTGGCTTTAAAATGTCCTGCTCTTTCTCTTGTACGTTGTTAATACCTAGAAGCAGGATTCTTAAAAACAAAATATATGGTGTTTGTTCTTGGGCAAGTTAAACACAGGATTACCCTTATCAGAATGGAATGAGTGGTAAATATGTCATTTGCCTAGGGCCTGTGATAAGAGACAAGTGTTGATAACAGGAAAGTTTAGCTAATCAAAGAAACTCATATTAACAAGGGTAAATAAAAATACAGGAAAATGCGTTCAGGAATCCAGTCTTGTAACTTCGTAAGCAGTAGGATTAATCTTCACTTCATGGGAATTTAGAATCGCCTCGAAACTTGAATCATAGTACAGTGGCTATAAATTGAACTGTGAAAGTTAATGGTATGGAAATGTGGAAAAACAATTTAGTTAGAATTCAAATTAAGATTTCTGTTTGAAACCTTAGAGCAAATTTTGTTTTCAGTTTTGAAGAAAGTGTACGCAGTTTATGCATGAGTAAATATATAAGCGGATTATGAAATACTAAAATTCTCTCAAAGGTTAAGATTTTTATCTTACATCTCATGAAAATATGACAGAACTAGAAATTTTGTGGTCCAGAAAGCTTTTAATAGTTTAAAGGTTGCTCCACTGTTTATAAATGTAAAGATAGCAATGTTCAATTCTAACTCCAGCATTTCCTGATTCTCCATTTTTACGAAGACCTCTCTGATTTGATGTAATGTAATAATAATCAAATTTTGTAATTGTAAGAAGTGTGATAGGCTTTTTTTGGTCTAATTTGTTGTTTAATTTTTGGCTCTGCAAAAAGAAATCCAAGCCAGTACACCTGCAGCCATTGCCTTAGGCCTTAGAAATATTGCTTTGATAGAGACGTGATTGTAGAGTAAAAGGTAAATGGTTGTTGAGGGAATAGTACATGGGTAGTGCAAGCTCAGAGTAGGCCAGTAACAATCCCAGACAGCATCAGGGTTTCGACTGAAAGGCTGGTGAAATTGGCCATTGCAGGGTTTAGGGCAGAATGCTGTAGGTCTCCAACTTCAGCACATCTTCCGTACGTTAATCCTGTTACAATTCACTAAGCTAGTGCACTCCTGCAGCATCATGAATTTTCTAGTCCATGAGGGTCTGCAAAGTAAAAATAGAGGATAAGACACAACCCTAACATGACCTTAACTTGTGTGGTATTTTTTTCCCTCTCCCCTGTGGGAGGAAAAACCTGCCCTGGGTTTGCAGCCCAACTGTTAGCCACTGCGTATTGCACGGTGTATTACAAGATTACAAAAGGCCCCCCTAAATTTGCACTCATATGAGTTTATGCTTTATGTGATTCTGGTTATATTGTTGTAGATGTACAATGAGATTATTTGTTTGCAAACAGAAGACAAAAGAGTTAAGATTGTAAGAATGAGTAATTTATAGTTTTTTAAATAAGTTAGAATATTCTGCTCCCTCATAGTGCAATGGCAGCAAATACTGAGAGAAAACCAATAACTTTTGGTGAAACACGAGCTAACTAAATACTGAGGAGGTGGGAACAGGACAGGTCCTGAGAGAGGAGCTGCAAAGAATGGAGATCTGACCTTGGAAAAGCCTATTAAAAAGTCTTCATTAGTCTTCATTAATTAAACAGGCAAAAAACAAATGAACAGGCCCAAAACAAGAGTAAGTTTGTTTGGCATTATGTAGTGTTTCAGCTAATTATATCAAGTAGATGACTACTGCCTGCTGCAATTCCTTAGGGTTAGAAGCACAAAAAATTTGATGAAATCAAAAGTTGTGGACATGGCAGCAGAGCACGTTGGGATGCTGAGGCTCACATAGTATGCAGTTCTTATTACAGTTTGGTAGGAAGTGTTTGCCTTGAGAGGAGCTAGCAGGTATTAACTTTCAGAAAGTTCATGAAGATGGGACTCCCGAAAGCATGCGTTTTCCTTCAAAATTCTGGATTATTGCAGTGTTTGGGTTAGGTTCCCATTCCCTGCAAGCACTGGAAACATCTGTGTTCCACCAAAAAAAAAAAAAAAAGCTCACTACTTTATTTTCTTTCATCTTTCTGAATTAAAAAACAAACATTTTGAAGTGAAGGACTTGTAATCTGCATTCCCAAGTATCAAATTGCTGCAGGTGTGTTTGCTAGTGCCCAGAAGGCAAGATCTGTTTGAACCAGGTTATTTTCTTTGAAGTTCATCTATAAACTTTACAGCTAAATGGCTAGGACTGATTTGCTTAGGGATAGAGCCTTTGTTTAAATTTTTATACGTCTCGCTTAATGCTCTGAAATATGTGATGAAAAAAATGTTTGTTTCTGATCTACTTCATTTTAAAAAAATGTGTGGGGGGTATTTTTCTTCCAAAATAACTGAAAGGGGAAAACTATTCTCTACATAGACTGTGATCAGCAGTTAGCCAGATTCGGCTGCTGGCACAGGAAAACCCTAATGGACACGCACCACTGTCAAAAACTCCTGCAGACAAAAATGATGAGATGCTTTCGCTGGTGAAGTCAGGGTGGGATAAGCTCGGAGGAAAAGCAATGTATCTTTGGGTGACTCCCTGCTTGCTTAATGAGTCTGTGCAGCAAAGGTGCGACTTGTCAGAACAAAGCCAGGCTTCGGAGGCGATGCCTTCAAGAGGGTTACGGTGAAGTTAAGGAGTTGAAAGAGGGAGATAGTGTTTCAGACAGCGAAGTTAGTCATCCTCACATCCAGTTAAATCCCTACTTACTGCTGAGCGGTTTTTGTTAACCATGCGTGCGTCACGCCAGCCCCGCGGCCCGGCCAAGCCGAGGGGCTTCGCTCGGGGCAGCGAGGCGCCCAGCTCGGCGGATTACGGTCCCACCTCCCCGAAACACGCCGAGCGACTGGCTTTGCTCAGGTCTAATTTATATACCGCCCTTTACGCGGCCGATGAAGTGCGGCTGTGTTACACAGCCAGCATTTAGATTTGGGAGCGGGGCTGTGAAAGGGACATTGTGCTCGCAAGGACTGCTGTCTGCCGCGGTCGGCCACGCTGTGCCCCGTCCTATTGAGACCTCAAAAGCAGAGCACAGCTGTGATGAGTTTCCAGATCTGTTTGGCCGTGGGGACCGGCCCTGGTATGCGTGCGAGCCGGGGGGAGCATCCCTCTCCTGCCTGGGGGGCTGGCAGCAGCTTCTGAGCACCGAATTTACAGGGGCGGGCGGCTGGGGCCAAATTAATTGTGGTTTCAGAGGGCTTTCCAGAGCTTTGCTGGGCTGTAGCACGCAGCCCCATGAGGAAGGATATCAGTTGATGTATAAAATGGCCAAGGAACTTCGGTAAATAGACTTTACCCTTCAAATCCAGAGGTCCTGGCAGCGGCTGTGCGGGAGGGTGGGGTTGTACTTTTCCCCTTCCTGTACTTGGACACTTTTGATTATCCAGACTTTCTGGGGCTGAGCAGGGCTGCCTAATAACAAAGCCTGCATAATATAATTGCCTAAATAGGCCTATTGTCCTTTTCAAGTCACTGTGCTGTGAAATCTTTCAACTTTTTGCTGAAAATGTTGCATCTAACATTTAGATGGCTTAGTGGCTGCAGCGAGGAGGGGATCCCTTACCCTCATTTCTCATTGCCCAGTGGTTGAGAAGCTGATTATATTCCTGCCCCCTATTGATGTTTACTCCTTTTGGGAGGCAAATATTTTAGCCCCTTCTGGCAGGATAAACTGCCAAAAGTAATAGGCCTGGAAATACAAAGCTATGATTGATTTTGACCTTTGCTCATGTGCATGAAGTCTGTCCCCATGCACTGTGACCCATGCCACTTCTTGCTGAAATCCAAGCCCTTTCAAACCAAACGGAGCCACCAAAATACAAGACTCAAAATGCTCAAAACTATTCTAAAGTAACAGAATAATAATTTTCTCTGTGCTTCAGGAAAAATATAGACAGGAGGGTAACAAAACTGGATTTTCTAGCAGGCAAACAAGGAGTAATGTCTTACCGCTGCCACCCTTTTATGAGAACCATATTCCAGTTATAAAAGAAACCAACTGATATAATGTGGAAATGATTCTGTGCAGTTTTTTGGTCACAGTAATCTTAGCTATTCCTCCTAATTGTAATCTGTAAACAACTTGCATCCAAAACCGTGGATTTTAAACTGTCTTCTTAGAAACAGTCTAAGGTCTGGGATTTAATTAATTTGTCGTTGCATGAGCAAATGTGTTTCAAAAGTTAAGAATGTCAGAAACAGTAGCCTAAAGTTAGCATCCTAAATTCACATTTCATGGCTTCATTTCCAAATATGCTGAGCATCTAGGAGCTCCCTCAGCACTTTTTAAAGCAGGCCATATATTTGAATGATCAAATACTATTTAAAACCTTCATTTAATATTAAAAGTGTTTACAGGACTGTTCCACTTCCCCCAAACATGAAAAAGTAATTCAGTGACAGTGTTCCCAACATCAACAGTGAAAATAGAGACACTTATATGACAAAGTAGGACTTGCTTATAAAAATATATTACTCTCTTTCCATAAATTTACAAATTAACTGAGTTTTTTTCCTTCTATTTTGTCTGACACACACGTTTCTCTGATTCTCTATTTGCTTCTCTGCAATAAAGTCTGCTCAGCAGATATTAATTGTGGTATAGATTTTAATAGCTAGATTATCTTCTTCATATACTCACTTATTTGCAGCTGCTCAGGATTGCTTTCCCAGTGGCAGCGAATTAATATGACTTTGGTCACTGTGCATTTTGCTTATTTGGGGGGGAGGGAGGAGGGGAAATCTAGCTTTCTTCAGCTCATTTTAGTAATCTGAATAGGAGTGTAGAACTTGCATCATGTGACAGGTCAGCTCACCAGCATGGGGTCCCTGTGTGAGAACCTCCCTTGTACATGACAATCTGATAAGGATATCATGTGGTTTAGAAACACATTCCCACAATGTTCACTTCTTTGTCCCTTTATTTGGGAGTGGGTAGGAAAAAAGACTTTTAACAAACTAGTGCTAGCCCTTATATAACTGACCCCACTTTCTTTTAGTGTTCTGTTTGAGCCTTGAATCTTCTTCAAATGCTTTTGTTAAGAGAGATGGAAATATAATCCAGCAAGTCTCTGTTAAAGAATCCTAGACACAAAGTATATAATATACCTTCTGTTCCCCTTGGACAAGGTGATTTTTCTTTCCCCTGCTTATACCATATATAAACTGAATATTATAAAACTGTGTAAGTTAAACATACACATACGGGCTACACTTGTATAGGTTTAATAGGTTAAAGCTTGAATGAGTATTTATAAATTCTCAGAGTGCTCTGGATCTTCACTGCCAAGGACATGATTTTAGAGTCCATCCATAGTTTGGAAGGATTTCCGTTTTATGCACTTTCAGTGACTTACATTCTACCCTCTAAGTGCATCCCCTAAGAAAAAAAGCAGAGAAATGTCTTTCAACAAAGAGATTTTTTTAGCACAGCTTAGTTTCTTTTAATGGTTTGGAGGATCTTTTTCCATTGAACCATAATATTTTTCTCTAGGCTCACATTGTATTTTTAGCAAGGATCTTTGAACAATAAAATGACAAATTAAGGATGTCTTTGTCTTTTACAGGCTTATCTAGTGAAGCACTTAAATGCACTCAACCCTCCACCCTCAATTTTAGTAAGAGTTTTAGAGGCAGAATGGTTGTATGAGTGAGCCTTTAGTGTATTTGTGTACTGGTACTTTTAGGAAATAGCAGTAAAAGTTCATGTCACTGTGCTGGATGTTCAGCACAATGAACATCCAGCATCTTTTCTTATAAAGAAAAAAGGATCAGTCTTCTTTTAAAGATGCATTGCAGAGGTGTGGAACAATCAAGCAGGTTGACCAGTGTTGCACCAACTGGAGACAAAAAGCACAGCTTGATTTAACACAGATTTCCTTCAGTGGGTCCTTTGATTATAGAAAGCCATTTGTGCCTGTAAGATAGAAAGAATGGAAGAAATGGTTCAATTACCGCTTCTCAAAATCAAAACACACACCCCCCCCCAAAAAAAAACCCCAACAAAGCAAACCAAAAGAAAACCAACCAAAAAAAATCCCCCCCCCCCCAATACAGTTAAAGAACACAAATAATCTCTTGAATTCTCTTATTTATTTTTTAATCTGAATGCTGCTTGAGGTAATTCCTGAAGTGGCCATTAAACCTCTCTGCTGGTCCTCTCTGCCGGGCTGGCTGATGACACAGCAGCACATCATACAGAGGTGTGCCTCTCATCTCCTACGAGAGCTCCTTCATCTTCCAGTCCTGTACCAGCATCACTCCTCTGCCAGCTGGTGACTGATACCAAGAGGATTTCTGGGTTCTTGCATGATAAGTGAATGTAACATCATCTGAGTTGATTCAAGTATTTCAGTTGCTCACAAATACCAATTGGGGACAGAGGTGTTCAGGCACAGAACAGCTGTGCCCTGGCTTTTGGGGGACTCAGAGCCTCCAGCACATTTGCTCAGGGACTGGCCGTGGGCAGAGCCCGGGGCAGGAAACAGGCTCCTCTGCCACTTTAATTCCTCATCTTCTACTCAAAAACTCACGAGAAGACCAGGGTTGCCTGTCTTTCCAAGACTGAACATTCACTCTCTCATGAAGAAAAGGCAGTGGGAAAACTGTGTCACAGTGCCATCTGGCGATACCTGACACCCGGACCTCCCCTTGGGCAAGGGCTGTGGATCTGCAGGCAGATGCTTCCCCCAGGACCTTGGTTTAGGCACAGGAAAACGCCTGTGCCCCCCAAAGCTTGCCTCTCCCTCGGGATTTTGCACTCCTCTCGGGGTTGCTCTAATCAAAGGTCCTAACTTCTCATCAAACTTTCCCTCCTTCACAGAGATCCACCCTCACTGATCCACCAGCCTGAGGGTTTTGGCTTAGGGCACAAGTGAAAGGACTGGCTAAAATGCCACGCATGGGTGAATTTTCTTATTGTTAAGATCATGTCCTGAGCTTGGGGGTTCTTTCTTTGGTTTTAAGCCATTGTTCATACTACTGTCTTTCAACTTTTGGTCTGAGGAGGTTTTTTCTTTTTCCCCTCATCTTGCAGAGTAATCCTTAGCATTGCTGTGTTGGTAGCATAGTTCTTTTCATTCAGCTGAGGAAGAAATTTCATTAGTTGCTGGGTGAGGGTGTATGTCAAATCCTCCTTAGAGGCTAGCTGAAAGTCTTGGACTTTCTAAAGATCTTTCTGATTTCACTCCACACTTTGAACACTAAGGTGTAAAATGCAGAACAAATGGCAAATCACCTATGTGTTTCAGTGTCTTTGATCAGGGCAAGCTGCTTTTCCCAAGTCTTTGTTCCCTAGTGAACCTCTGCCTTCCTCTCTCCGTTTGGAGAGCACATTCCAGCTGTGTTTTTCTAGTTGCACATACAGTCACATGCTATGCAGGTTAGGCATGTGAACTGCTCATCTTTCTATGCTGTGTGCCTATTGCCACATTCAGTTCTCTGACACCACACCAAGAAGGATCCATTATCTCCCTGAAGTTTTGAAAAGAAGCCTTCAGCTGCCTGCAAGAAGTCAGAGCTGACTCATATCCTCCTGTGGTTTTTTTTTTTTTTTCTCTTCCTTATCCGAATCCTTTCCTTTCTCTGTGTTTTGGTGAGGTCCTGCAAGACTTCTGTGGTTAAAGCAGGAGCTGTGTGTTAGGATGCACTGCATGTCTGGAGGCAGTTTAGGCAAATAGCTGTTCCCTTCTCTCTGAAATGGAGTCCATTAGGAACACTGCAATTTTTCACCTTCACCAAAATGTGAAAGCAGAGCTCTGTTACAGCATGGTACACTGGCACTGCCCAGCAGTACTGTGTTTGGTATGCTTTTGCTAACTTGAATTTCTGTGCAGAAGAAGAAAATACTCTGAGAAAAAGAGGTTAGGAAGGAATGACGCAATCAAATGAGATTAAATCAGAGTATTGGTTTCCTTGGAACACATATTTGGCTTTTTATCAACAATCTTTTCCCCATTTTTCAAATAAACACATATTTTCACATGATAACTCTATTTGAAATATTAATCCTTCCAGGGCTGCGTTACCTTTGTTTCTTCTTCAAAGTCCATAACTATGAAAAGGTTGCTGTTCCTTAGGCTGTTTCAGCTTCAAAAGAATTTCAGGGCCTGGTCTATTGGAAAGCTTGGGGGTATAATTAGTGAAAATGGAAATAGATGCAAGAGAAATTTAGTTCCTGATGTTTTAATTTAGTGTGGTACTACCATGTGTTGTTGAAGAGGATTCTTAAAGGCAAACATAATTATTTCATTATGGTCTTCAGTTTGCTTTCATTGGTCTTAATGACAAGAAGCTGTATAAGGAGTCATACATTTTAATTAGACCTTCTTATATTTACATCAGATAAATAACATATAATTGATGAAAAACAAGTCTTCTGAATGGATGATTTCACACAGACCTCTAGTTACATTTTAATGATAAAATATTTCTCTTATTGTTTTGCATTTTAATTATGTAGCATTACTACTTTAGCAGAAATCTCAAAATACTCTTATTTCCATCCATATAATTAGACTCACAATTTATTTCTATAAATTTATAAAAATTCTGAAGAGAGAAGGTGTTTTTCTACATATATACCTGAAAATCGATTTCCATTAATTTCCTAGATTTTTTTTTGTGATAATCTCCAGTAAAAGCTAGTTGGAAAAGGAGTCAGAGCTTTTCCTTTGTCTTCAGTTATCTATAATAATTGATAGACAATTGTCTATCAGTTATCTATAGGAACAAGTCCTGCCATGATTAACAACCCAAAACTCCTATAGAGTTTGAGGAGCAGGAAATTGTAGGACTTGTAGTGGAATTTTCTAAGGAAAACTTGGGTTTTCATTGAGTTTCATTGAAAATTTTATTCCTTTGAAAATCCTACCAATGCATTTTTATAATGGTGTGTGTACTTCTGTGTGCATTTAAAATACCTGCTTTTAATTTCCTTTACCCCCTTTATTGGACACTAATACCAAGAGAAATTATTTTAGAGTCTTGCTATTTACAAGAGTTTTTCCTGCTTGCAAGCTCTTCAGCATTTCATTTTAGTAACAAAACATATTTCACATGATTCATTCCTCAGAGTATAACAAACACTAATTGTTGTTATTGATTTTAAATTTCACAACCATTACAAGTAACCCAGATGAGTGGCAGATAAAGAGTAATAATCCATGGAGTTCTGGAAGTGTTTCATGTTTGTCTGTAGTACTTTAAGTGATCAATAGTAACTGCCCCATTGAAACTAACTGCTATATCAAATAACAGTAAATCAAATGAATGTGCTTACAGATTATTTATTGAAAGCTCTAATTGTTCACTGGGGCCCTGCTTATCTCAGGAAACAATAGAAGCCAGTGATCAGGCAAACTGGTTTGCAAATGCCGGGGGTGCCATGAAACAGCAGGGTCTCCCTGTTCCTGGGTGGTATGAGAGCTTTCCAAAATGTGCCCCTGTCCCACTGGGATTGTCTGGTCCCAGGGTAAGGTTGTGAGAAGTGAGTTTTCTCAGACAGCATCCCTTGAGCTTACAGGCTACACTTTGTTAAAAATTACTGGGTTTATAGGTTGTCATCTTTGGATGTCAAACTTGTGTCTGGTGAGTAAAGTGTGGGAAAAGAACTGAGAAGATTTTCCAAAATTTCTGACAAGTCTGTGTAATGAAAAGCACAACAGGATCAGACCTTAGAATGGGAAGTAATGGAAAGCATATTGAACTTACTCTGTGGAAAGCTTGCCTAGTTTATATTACAGTTTGAGGCAACTCTGTGCAGCTGTGCAGTTGTCAGACTTGTGCAAATACTATGAAATTAAAAGCAGTGATTTCTAACCAGCAACCCTCCACCGCTGATTTCACTAATTCCTTAAAATGGCTGCTCTGCCTTGTCACAGTAACTCACTGAAATAGTAGAGCCATAGTTTGGAAGTTTTCTGGAGCTTCAAGTGAAATGGGTAGTCTTACAGACAGTTTCACAGCTATCTCCATTTTTAATAGCCTTGGTGTGTTGGCAATAATACTTTGCGGTGTCTTCAGAATCCTTTGGGTATTGGGAGAGGCACTAAAGCAGCCCTTCAGAAAGTTTGGGAAGATTGCATTGAATGAACTGTGACAACTGGAAAAGCATTTGTAAATATTAGCCTAATTTATCAGGAAAATAATGGCCCAAATCTCTCAAACATGGCAGGAAAAGGGGCTTTTTCCCCATAAAAAAGGGTATCTTTTATGAAACATATGCGTACTGTAGTAGGGAGTGTTCATAATAGAGACATTTTTAAATTATTATAGCACAGTAACCAGAGATCTTCTGGATTTTAACCTCATAGGGGAAGAGTAACTTCACTTTTTCAGAATATGTTTTGCCTTGAGTTTCTTGGGACATCAGCTACTAGGACTTTTGCTTATTCAGTTCTTTGGGAACAGAGTACTTTCCTTCTGTCATATTCTATATAATGTATGGCTGACGTTTTTCCTGTTTGCAAGGCAGGGATATTGCAGTCAGTTTTGATTAGCTTATCTGGGAATAAAAAGAATCACTGCTGAAGTTAGGTATTGAATAAGAAAGACCAGGTGACTGGGAAATACTGTTAGCACATATGTGTTTTCCTGAAGTACAGTGTGTGCATATTTTTTCACTTCTGCATGAGAATAGTAATGACAGAAAACATACAGGTAAAATTATTAACATTCCTCATTCCAATGGTTTAATAGGAAAATCTACTGCAGGTAGAGAATAGGAAAACAGACTATTGAGAAATGGGCCCTGCAGTCATGGATCTTGTCTCCAGGCTCTTGTGGATGTCTTATTTTATCGATCTTAGATCTTCTAGGCAGAATGAGGAAGTGTGCTCTAAGCCACAGTCAAGAGAACTGCTACCAGTTGGCTGTGGGATACCACACTCCTTCCCAGATTTCAGCTTTTGCTCAACCTGCTGTGAGAGGGGCAGAGGGATGTTTGCCATATTAACTGCACTGATGGAAAGTTATAAGTAAAAAAAACCCAAAAAACCCCAAAAAACCAGTTCAAAATATTTTATGAACTCAATATCAAGGTGCTGTGAATTACAAGGAAAGGAAATTTGTTAGTGTCTTAGTTTTCATGTTACCTTCCCCGTTGTGTTGCCATTTTTAGTCTGGCAGGTACTAATTCAATTCAAAAATCCTGAAATTCCACTCAGGTGAGCATTACAGCTTGGTAAACTCTATATTTCATTTGCTCTCTCAAAAGATAGTGACAAAGTTCTTAAATATTCATAAACTGGGATTGCTTACGTTAGTATCAGAAATGTAGGGGTGAGCTGCTCTTAGTTCTGCCCTGTCCTAGTCTGGCAGGCTGAGGGGATGAAGGAGGACAGAGTATGTCCCTGTTTTGGTCTCAGATGCTGTAAATGTACGTGTGCTGTAGGATGTTAGAAAGGTCAAGTTTTGGTCTGACTGTCCTATTTGCAGATAAGCTCAAGTGATGAAAGCCATATTTTTCCTGTTATTGTGTCGTGCCTAAATGGAAATAATGGATTGTTTTAATTATAACCCCACAGAGCAGCAACGTGGGTGCAATTAGGCTAGTGTAAGGAATAATCTCAACACTTGGAAAGTGAGCTACATGGATGTAAAACATCCATGTGCAAGCAAGGATAGCACAGGGGCTCCCTGCAGTGAGGCTGGGGTGTGGGAGACGTGTACTGGGATAACTGCCTGGCTTGAGGAGCTACCTTTGCTCCTCCCAGTCTGCACACTGCCCTGTCCTCTTGCAGCAGGCTGATGCTGAACAGCAGCAGGAAACTCATGGCTCCATTTCGTGGCCTGAGCCTTGCCAGCTTCAGCAAATGGCCCTGGGTTGCAGGGGCATGGCTGGGGAGCTGGAAGCGTGCTCCTCCCCTCTTCCCTCTGCCAGAGTGTTGGCAACCTCTGGGAAAGGGCCAAGGGGTGGCTGCCTGGGGGGTGCTGGTTCAGCAGCTTTCATCTCAGCTTCATTGTGCCATGAAACCTTACTTGATAAGGAATCATACCTCTGGGTGGCACAATGCCAAACAAAGGTCTGCAGCCCGAGAGTGAGATCCCGAGCAAGGAGATAAAAAGGTTCACAGTTGTCCACTGCCTTGTAAAAAAGGTGAGTGCTGTGTGATGGGGCTGTCAAAGAAAAATAAGGAATTAGACATCCTTTTCAAAGGAAATCAAAACTTAGAATTAGCAAAGCAATAAAAGCCTTCTAAAGTGAAAGCTGGAAACAATACATTTTTAATAAAATGGGCAGTTACTCTAATTGCTGAACCCCTACTGTTCAATTTCTTTTAGTGCCCTTATTCATTAAATTCAGCATACTTACACTTATTATTTACAGATGTATGCGTTTTAACTTGTTTATAGAAACCATGCCTTGCAGAAAGCTGTGGATGGTATAATACTAATTTGTGTTTATTGCTGCCTATAATATGTAATTTTAAAAACAATTAAAGATAGCGGTGGAGCTCATCATTGGAGCCAACCTCCAACTGCCCATGAAAAGTAAAATATTAGCACCATGTGCTGCCTTAAAAGGTTATAGGCCATTTGTAGTGAGTTGATAACCTACCCATTAATGAAGAATTTACCTGTTCTAAAGGATTTTAAGCTCAGCAGTCTAGTTTCTAGATAATGTTCCAATGTATCCCATTTAAACATATGTGATGGAGTTCATAATTGCCCTTGTAAATGGGTATAGAAAGGAGGGTATATAAATCAATTAGTGATATCCAGCAGTGTGGCTGTAATACAAATTAATTGTAATGATAAGCATTTTAACTGCTACTTACTAACTTGAAGTAGTTTTGATCACTGAATTGGCTCTTGTTGAGTCACTCTATTAATTTTAATATTTGAAAACACTTTAAGATCAAAATGTTCTGAACTAATGGTCCTAAAATTTGAGAAATGAAATGATATGTAAAATATTACACAGTAAGTCAGTTTTATGGCATTTCCAAAGAGAGCACAATAGTTTTATTTTGTCCATGTGGTACTGAACAACTGTGTAATAGTATTACATGATTAAAGTTATTAAAACACTCCTTTTCTTGCTGGAATGAAGCCACAGCAAAAAGCCATGATGAATAGTGTTATAAGATATGTTGAACATACAGAAAATAAAAAATTTATTTGGCAGACGAAGTAATACCAAAAACTAATACCAACTTGGATAGGAGGTGAGTTCTGAAGAATAAAATCATTCCTTTAGAATAATACTCTGAGTTATTCTGTTTCAGTGCTTGAAAAGACTTAAAAATAAAAATCCTCAAAACACTATAAAACATTTAATAACTGTAAATGGAGACTTTATGACTTACTAAAATATCTGAATGTAGAGATTATAGCAACTATTTCATTGCCCTTGCAATTTTCATTTCTTACTGATGATACTGGATCTGGGTTTTCTCCCATTTATGTTTGCAAGAGTCTTTTTTTGGAATTAGTGGAGTAGCAGCACCGTAAAACATAGCTGAAGAAAAGAATCAGACCCCTTTTATTTTTAAGTGTTTCTTTCCTTACAGTGGGCCTTTTCTTAAAATTTTTGATCCTGTAGGGAAAGCACTGAATTTGTTACATCACATTTGTATCAGTAGGCCACAGAAATACGCTTATTTTTCATAAAGAATAAGAGGTCAGAGTTCTCACTTTCTCTACATTTGTGCCTCTTCTTTGCCTATGCCACTTTATTCCACATAAAGATCTGACCGTAGGAATTCACAGGTAAAGCAGCCAGGGTGTGAATTGTAGGAAAATCTCATTTCAGAGGACAATCTAACTTCACGCAAATGATGGCACAATTATGTATTTTTTTTTAAAGGAAGATCCTGTTTTTCAGTCTTGCAGTAATGCAGAATTTTCACTTGAGACTGATGTGGTTTTGCATGGTTGTGGACAAGCAGAAAATCACCGACCTGAAAAAACCACAGAGCTAGCATCTTTCGGATGTTTTTCTTCAGTTTTCCATACGATTTATTTTTTTCATTTAACATGTTTTCTTTTTCATTTCGAAGGTAGGCTCCTAATACAAAGTGATGAGCTGCTGCCCTGTAAACTCTGCCTGCCAAGGCCTGCGGCCATGCTGTCTCTACTCTTACTTTCACCCCAGCTCACTCACGGTGTCTGCCTGGCCATTTATTTAGCGAAAGACGCTCCTGTTCTCAGTTACTAGCACGTCATTAAGTCTCGCTGTCTTGAGAGTAACACAGGTATAACCAGATGCAGTTCTTGGCCCTGATGTAATTAATCCTGACAAGCTTTCTGCTTTCCACGTTTGCTCAGGTGTAAATACATCTCTCTGGCTATACGGACACATAAACCCAAATGTAGAACTGCTTTGCTGACATAACTGTTAAAAAAAAAAAAATCAGCCTGAAAAGCAGTATAATTTTCTTTGAAAAGGTGATGTTAGTTATACATACTACCTCAGGGTTTAGTGGAGCTGGTGCTTGAGAACCAGAAATTTCAAACCTATGGATCAGCTGCAGCCTCCTCGATGTCCTTTACTGCTAACTGTAGTAAATATGTGTGTAGAGAATGTACTTGCCAAAAGTTGTGGCTCTGCTGGGAGAAGTACCAAAAGTGGTTGCAGTGACAGCTCTCCCTGTGTACCTGTGGGACACAGCAAAAAGATGCAGCCATTTCAGACAAAGGTTTTTTAGGGTGTTTTCCTTCAGAAATACCTGATTGTGTGTTGGTGATTTTCAGGTCATGCATAGTTAATTTATACAACCGACCTGCTAGATTCAGACTTAACATCTGGGTGGTATGTGAGGCTTGAACAGGACAGTCAAGAGCAGAGGATTTTTTGGCAGTGCACAGTTGCTGCCTTGAGGAGAGGATTCAGGATTTCTCTCAGGCAAGTCAGTTCCCTGCTAGGGCCCTCCTGTATAACTGTATGTATGATGGCGGTCTTATAGAAAGCTGATTCCCATCTGGCTGCAGAGATCAGAAAATGAAGGCAAGGTTTCATCACCTCTCCTGAGTTCCCTACTGGCAGCAGCAGTGGCTCTTGGAGGCAGGAGGCACCCAGCCCTGTCCTGTCTCACCGTGGGCAGGTGAGTGGGGTGCACATGCAGACTTGGGGGTGCTTCAAAGCCCCTGCAATACAGGGGCCAAGCACAGACTGAACAGAGTTCCCTGCTTTGTCATGTATCCCATATGAAACCTAGGGCAAGACATGTAAGGCTGTATTTTGAGGACACTGCTTAGTGCTGTAGACAGTTTAAAAAAAATCTCAGTTGGTTACTGCTTGCATTTTTCTAGGAATTTATGATGCAAGAAAATAAAGCTCTTTCACTGTCTGTGCTTCTGTTTCCTGCCTGTAAAGTAAGAATAGCTCTTCCCTTATCTCACTTAGGTGTTACAAAGGTAAAAATATGAATGCTCGTGGATTATTCACTACTGGAGTGGCAGGGACCATGCTTGTAGATCAGATAAGCAGAAGAGAGAAGGATCTTTCACACTGCTAAATATGGCAGAACCAGAAGCAGTGCTGGTGCTGCTGTGTGGCCAGGGACAGCAGGCCTGAGGAGAGTTATTCAGGGAATCTGTGCAGGAATGTCACTCTGGAAGATGTGCTGCCAGGTGGGGCTCCTGGAGTGCCTGTTAAATGCCAGCATAAAGTCAGGCCACTGAATTGCCATGTTTAACTAATGGATTGAAAAAGAGGCCAAATTGTGTCATAACAGAAAAGTATGTTTCAAAAGAATCTCTACTCTTCAATGGGCAACTGATAGAGATTATTTGGGGAAATAAAAAAATCTGTGAAGAAATTAGCTAAGTAACAGAAATTATATTATGAAAGTAGAACAGAAAATAAGCCGGAAGATAGATGCTGTTGTCATCTGACTTAGAGCAAAAAAATCTAGATAGCTCTGCTATGTTGGTAGTAGGATACTAAACTGTTTCTTGGCCCTAATCACCTGGTATGAATGCAGGTTTCAAAGGGCTATACTGTTGTATGGCCAAGATCAGTATCCACTGACTCCACTGACTTATGTCACATGACTCTGCAGGTTAACATTACAGATTTGCAATTGAAACTTGGCAATTTTGTAGATGAAAGGCATGAAGGAATATGATGCAGCTCTCTCACTCCTAGTTCTAAACTGGGGAAGATGCAGCAAAGGAGTGTACACATTTCTTGTCAGTTGACAAATAAAACTTGGTGTATACACAGCGAGGCATTTGTTGAATATGAAGCTTTTTTGTTTTTTCAAATCATACTTTAAATTTAGTCAGTGTTTTAGCATTGAAATGCTTCAATAGTTAAAATGAAAGCGCTCCAAGGACCTGCTTTGCAAGTAATGTCTCCACTCAAGGCTGAGGCCTTTCAGGGTTCATTCTTTCAAATATCTTTTGACTTGGCAGGATCATGATCATTACCATTATTTGAATTGGAGTATCACTGGAAAGTCCTGCAGTGCCAGTTACTGTACAGCACATTCTGAGGCCCTGCCCAAAATAGTGCACTGTCTAAATGCATGAGATGCAGAAGGGTGGGGGAAGAAAATACTGTCCTGATGGTATGTCTGGCTGCAGTGGAGCAATGGCTAAATTTGTACTTGGAACTTCATTAGGGTGAGGATACCAGAGCAGAGAGTGTGCTTCACTGCTTCTTGTGCTGCGAGGCGAGGGCAGAGTTCAGCAGGACCCCTCTTCTCCTCGCAGATGCTGTGGGACAGAAGCCAGCTGTCCCTATTGCTCTGTAGCTGACAAGAGTTGGAGCAGCAGAAGTGCTTCAGCTTTAGAGAGCTCCTGCCAGCTCGGCTGCGCCTATCGGGACTCGCACCTTGTCTGAGATAGTTTTGGCAGCAGCAGCCCGTGCCCTTTGCATGGCCCCTAAAGTGCCCTGGCTCTGAGACTCCTTTTGGGTGACCTTGCATGCAGTTTTGTCCATTAGTCCAGTCCTTGCAGAGTGGGCTGCTGAGCTCTGTAACCTTTACCTCTTTCTAGTTGTGTTGTTATTTTAATCATGCTGTATCAATCCTGAGCAGCACATAGTGGAAACCTGTTAGATACTCTATTTGCTTTTAAAGTGACAGAAAAGGATCGTTTTTGATTGGGCACCCTCAAAAAGAAACAAGGTCATGGAGTTTCATCTTCTGATGAACCTCTTGAAAGTGGAATCCCTCTTTTCAGACTAAATGCAAGCCAGTAGACTTTAAAGGGTTTCTTTGGCTTTCTTCCATAATACCACCCTTGTTTTAAGGTCAGCCTGGCAGAGATGCATGACTCGATTAAAATTAATGCTTCAAAAATTGTAACCAAGAATTGAAATAGAATAAAAATATTTAACATCATAGCTTTAAGGCAGATGTGTGCAGATACAAAGACATAAAGAAAAAAGAAAGCCTCAAATGTGGAAAACAAAGTTTCTGAAAATCCTGGTAATAATGTCTCAGTCTGCAGTTTTTGTAGATTTTAATCCAGGTATGTTGTGTTCACTTGTAATAAAAAGCATTCCTTTTTGGACTTTGATGCATACCCAGGTGTATAAGGAAAGATTTTTGACTGTGGCAGTTTGCTCTGTGTTGATTAACATTTGCACATGGCTTCCCCTGAGCCTTTTCCTCGGTCCTCCTGCCCTCAGCCCACTCCACCTCCGTGCGTCCACCCCCGGGGGAAAAACAAGATCCAGCACAGCAAGTGCCAGTACTGAAGCAGTAGCACAACTTCTTCACTTTGTGCTTTTATTCTTTGCGAGGGAGAAAATGGGAGTCTTCCCACAAGGGGAGACTTTGTTTTCCTCTTTCTGTTGTCTGTGATCCCCACCTGTTGTATATATGGTAAAAATATCTGGGAGTTATAACCCAGCAACAGTACGCAGCTAGAGTCATGTGTGACCGGGTCAAACACACACTCGCTGGAGGGTCATGGCCAGGTTACTAAGTCAAGGCTGGCAAGTCTCCACGATAATGTTTTCTTTCTCTCTCACTCTTTTTTTTTTTTTTTTTTTTTTTTTTTTCTTCTCCCCTTGTCTGTCTTCCAAACAAGAGTTTAAAAAAACCCAAACCCTCATAACAATGCAAACTATTTAGGCATGACAAATTCAAAGAAGTTTTTTATTAAAAAAAAAAAAATGGAGGGAGGGGGCAAAGGCAATGATATTTTGGATTTAATTTTATAGTATAGTTTTATGTGGCACATGAAAGAGAGAAATTTGTATTGAAACAATTGAGACCCACTTTCCCAGTTCCTGGCTCTTTCCTGGAAGATGATTAAAAGCAGACTTTTTTTTCCAGACGAGACATAAAAATTAAATGATCTACAGTATATAGTTATTTTTTCAAATGTTTGGAGGCTTATAAATAACTTCTACAATGAAATGCACACATACAAGCAGCAGAGAATCTGGTTCTAATTACTTGTACTTTAGTTGAACTTTGGCGTTTCCTTTGACTTTCTGCCTAATGTATGTGAGCTGAGTGCCTTGCACTCCTGCAGTGAATTCACAAAAAAAAAAAAAAAAAAAAAAAGAAAAGAAAAGGCAAAAAATCCAGACTCTTGTTGGTGCCAACAAAAATGAGGGTTAACAGAATGTTTTGACCAAATGCAACACTTTGCTATTCACCCTAATTAGCTGAAATTGCGGCTTCCCACCAGGGACCCTGAGCTCAGTATTCAAAATTCCCTTGAGGCTATCCAGGAAATGCCATTTGCTTTACAACTTCTTATTCTTTTAAAACTCAACTGTCCAAAGTGTGCATTAACATGCAAGCTTAATAATCTGAGCTTCTAGGAGAACATGAAGCATTTTGCAGTGCCTGCCTGCTTCGTGTTGGTCTCAAAATAAAATACCTTCTCCATCTGTCAACACGGTTTAGCTGGCAGTAAATTAGCTCTCAGAAAGCACACTGTGCTTTTAAAGATCTTATCTGCTACTTTATCTAACCTTTAGAAAAATTTCAGACATTTTAGGAATTGTGAAGTGACCGATTGTTTGAGAGTCCCTGTGTGCTTAAGCTGCATTCAGGTGTTGGGTGACAGCACCGAGACTCTGTTTTCTCAGGTGAGTAGGGATCCTGGAGTGTCACATCCCATAGGACAAGAAAGCAGGGCAAGGAAACAAGTTGCATTTTTTTAATTCTTTTTTCTTCCCCCTAGAATTCTTCCTAAAGTTGTAGGACTCCTGTAAAAATGCTTCTTCTGGAAAAGTCAACTATCCAACCCCCATCCTTTCTTTTTTCCTTTTTGCTTGTGTAGACATGCATAGAAGAAAGCAGCTTCTGCTGTCATGCATCCATTAGCTGTCAACATGTTGCAAAAATATCACTTTATACCTGCTGAGCATGGGTTGCTACAGATGCCTGCACAGGACTTCTGCCCAGGCACTGCATACTTTTTTCACATAAAGAATTACAAAAGCTAAATCCAAGGAAGAATAGTAAGTCAGAAACTGGAATAAGAGTCAAGCGTGGCTTGAACTCAGGTTCAAGCTTCTCCAGAAAACTGCACACTTCGCCTGTGGTCAAAAGTGAATGTGCCCAAACTGGGTTTTATTATACAAAAACTCACCATCAGGATACACCCCTCTCAAAAAAAAAAAAAAAAAAGAAAAAAAAAAAAAAGAAAAAAACCACACACACAAAAAAAAAAACAAACCAAAGAAAACCCACAAGAAACCCCCAAAAAACACAAAAAACAAAACAAACCTCAAACCTACCAACCAAAAAAAAACTCAACTAAAAAACCAAACTCTCTAGACAGTTGTTCAGCTAATGCAAGTATTATTTTTAGTGGCACATGTATTTGTGGGTGTTTTAGGGAGGATCTTCTGATTTCTTTTGGCTCCTTCCTTATTATATACCTTTTCAAATTGTCCTGAAAAATATTCTCTAGCAGTACCTTCAATGCTTTACTTGCTGACTATTCTGTGTATTTATGAACTGAGTTGGTTGCATAATCTCTTCTGGATATCACAAGCTCCTGTTTTTTTCTACACTGCCTGACAGACCTCTCTGGTGCACAATACTGTTTGTGGTTGGAACACTACTATTGGATGGTGGTGCTTGTTTAGGATGAATTGATGAATAAACAGAAGTGTATCAGTATTATTCCTGAAAGGCTGCTTTCCCCAGACTGAAATCACAGAAGGATTGCAGGAGAGCAGTTGTTTTATTGAATGACACAACCTTGTTTTCCCATGGGGAGCCTAAAAACTGCCTTTTAGGTGGATCAGGAGAGTTGAATGAGCTAATACAAAACACATTGTCTGCTGGTATTGGAGTTTTAAAGCTAAAATTTTATCATTCCATAGACTCATTGGAAGCCACCATAATTCATGTACGAGCATGAAATAAGGCTAGGAAGGTTTGAGGCTTCTCAAGGGCATTTGATGAATCTAACTTTAATTTAGAAGTACTAATAGATTATTGATTCAAGCAGGGTGGCTGTGCAGAGATCAATAACAGAGCACTCGCTATCTCTCTTAAATACCAAAAATTACTGTTAAAAAGAAATGATCATTCTCATATAAGTTTTCATTAAGAAAAAGCTTCATTAAAGTTTTCTTGGTGCAGTAGGAACACATAGATGCTTGCCAAGTTCAGTTTATTTAATACTGAAAAAGATGACTATAGTTCTGGACATTGTCTTAATGTCACAATTTATGGAGCTACATTATTTGACTTATTTTAGTTTTCTGTTTTTTCACAGCCTCCTTATCGTTAGATATATAAATAAATTGCAAAGGTATTTCCTTGCTTAGATCAGAGCCTTTAATACTTAACTCTAGCATTTATTTTCTTCTCAAGAAGTGTTTGTCCTTGAAGGTGATACTAGCTTAACCCAAGGTAAAAAAGCAGAAAGGGTCCCTTCTCTCACGAGTAATCAGAGATTGCCTCATGTGCTGTGATGCCCTCTGTGAATTCGGCAACACACGGGTTGACAATGAATCATGAGTTTAATACAAATGTATCATCGTTGTAATCTGAAAAATATCATGAACAGTAAATCTTGTCTAAAATTTTTCCATTGAGTAATATTCTTTAGGGCCTGCTGTTAGTACTCTGGAGATTTAGCTCTGCTGATAGTGCCTAATATTTCTGGCTAGATCTGAGTTCACAGATCCTGTCATTCCAGTATATCTGTTGAAAAGTTAGAGGGATTTATCTGAGAAGCAGCAGACGGCTAGGTGAAACATGAAAATGTATTGCACGCCCACAATAAACGTGAGGAATGATGACAGCATCTCACAGAAAACTAATGCAGATGTTTTGGAAAGATGTAGTTCACATGTCTTATCTTGCATCGTAGAGCTTTCACGTCCTTCCCCTGAAAAGGGTTACTGGCTTTTCAACAGGCTCAAAACAAATGACCATCTAGAAATATTAAGGCAATAAAGGGATGTGGGGGTCATTATATATAAGTAGCTTCTTCTCAGCGAGGTTTCCTGATATACAGGTCCTAAGGTAGGTAAGGAAGTGTTGCAGAGTTGTGGATTTTTTACAGATTAAAAAAAAAGTTTGTTGTGTTAGTTTTACAGATTAAAAAAAAAAAAGGACAACTTGTTTAGGTAATTTCCCTACAGGTCTCTCTCTCTCTTCACAGTATTTACATATATCCTGATATGTGCTGCTATCCTGCTAGGTCAGAATTGCATACTGACCTAGAAAAAGGCAAGACATTAAAAAACTCTCCCAAGATTAGGTACCAATCACAGTTTCCCTTTAAAGGCTGATATCCAACCTGCACACGTGGACACTATAAAATTCAATAGGCTAAAACCAGAGGATGAGCTCTTTTTGGGAGCCTGGTAAGATTCATGCCCTACATCTAAATTATTGGGTACTTTAAAATACAGTTTTGAGGCTGTAGGATATAGTCTTGCCATTATTTGCCTTGCTTAGCTCCCTTTAAATTTTACTAGGAAAGACAAATTAATGTTAATTGTGGAAAAAAAGGTATGAGCCAGTTTGATACTTGCAATATGGTTATATATATTAATTGATTCAAAATTATTATGAATAATTCATTTTTTTTTTCTTTTGTAGCAGTTGAAACTCAGAGCACCAGTTCTGAGGAACTTGTTCCAAGCCCTCCTTCACCACTTCCACCCCCTCGTGTTTACAAGCCCTGTTTTGTTTGTCAAGACAAGTCATCTGGATATCACTATGGTGTCAGTGCTTGTGAGGGATGTAAGGTGAGTGCCATCATCTCCCTTTCCTTTTATAGGGCTGCATTTCCTCTTAGGAGAACGCTAAAGCAGCCCAGTTTGGTGTGACTTGATGGTCTTCAAAGACAGATGTAACTTTCTTGCATGAAATAATTCTGACTCATTACTAAAGACAAGTAAATTACCATCATTCTTGGAATTAATTCCCTTCATAACTTCTGCCAAATATGTCTTTAAGGGACTTCCTTAACTGTTGACTCGCATGAGAATGTGGTCATAGATGTGGACACGATTAAAGGATAAATGGAAAACATTTTGAGACTCTTCATTGTACATCTGTAGGTCAGATATTCCCTGAGATCTCACATGGCCCTTGGCTGCTCTTGGCCTTTTTCTGTGTACTTCTACCTCTCTGTACTCAGGGGGTGGAATTTGGGAACAGGATCTGATCATCTGGAAATTTTTGATGTAGTCTCTAGCTATGTAACTAATCCCACATCAGTTTGGGAATTTGAGGATTAGCAGGTTTGTATTTGTAAAATGTGACCTGTCAGACTTCACTGCTGGTACATCTGCCACCTGCCTTCCACTGTTGTGGTTGTTAGAGCATGAATTGATGGCTGTCCATAGGATGCAGTAATAAAGCCCACCACTCAAAAGTAGAATACACCTGAAGAGAAAACACCCAGCAGAGAAGAAATGTTAGCTACACCTTGTTGTTGTGGCAGATATTGGAGGTGTGCCCTCAATGTGCACTTCCATGCATGCAAGGAAGAGGTAGAGTGAAAAATGGGAAAGAATGATATCATAGGGCAGATACTCTCACAGATAAATTTGTTAGCATACCCTAGTGCAATGATCTTTCTTAACAGTTAAAGAAAGGACCTATGATTTTCATCCTTTAGCTTAAAATAGATGTGTAGTGTTTAGTACAGTACTAATGCATGCTGAAAATGTGACAGGTGCTATAGCCATATAAATAAAGTTCTTAGAATAAATTAACAAAAAGCATTTTGCTGGTTTATTTTTGTGAAATGATATATTTTGCAGATAGTGTTCAGTTAGCCATTTTTACTTTATCCTTTGAACCTTCAACTTCTCCCATTCTAGTGGAAATTTTTTACTTACATAAAATATCATAGTCCTGGGTTTGTCATTAGACAAAATACTAAAGGATTGAAATCTGGTTTCCCCCCTATTTTATAACTGTAGAGACTGAATTAGTGAAAGTAACTTCTTAATCTCACCTCAGTTTTAGAACCTCTTTCTGGTAGTGAGGTTTTTCTTGGATGCCCTGTCTGTATTTTTTTCTTTTTGATACCACAAAACTATAAAAATTTAACTGTTTGTTAAGAATAACTGTGGAAAGAATATGCCGCAGCTGATTTCCTTAAGTAGGAAATCTCATCATACTCAGGTGCTAACTTGCAAATGCTGGTAGTGTAACTTGCTCACCCACGTTACCTCTAAGCACAGACATAATTGCACACTGTGGCGGAAAGGTCACATGTCCCTAAGAGTTCATTCTTTTTGAAAAATGTGCAAAAATACACTGTAGGACTTTCACTGGCCTACTGCAAATCATTTTCATCAATAATTAAAGCAAGATCTCACTTGTCAAAATACATGAGGAAATCCATCTTGTAATGTGTTAGCCATTACTCAGCAAGAACAGAAATATTATCTTCACTTATTTGCTGATTTGCAAGACTTAACAATAGCTGATGTTTAAAGAAGAAGAAAAAAAGATTAGTTACACAAAGCCTGTCAGTCTATGAGAAATAACAAGATTCCAAAGTAGTAACTTGGCTGCTTGAGACTGGTAATATTTGGGTTCGTTGATGTTAGCTCTGCAACGGGTTGGACTAAGGTTGTGTGGAATCTCTTCCATGGATTGCACCAAATTCCTTAGCTAATGCTAGAAAATGGCAAGAACGTGATATGGCTGCTGAATCAACCATGGGTCCCTTTGCTGGACAGTCAGGTGCTACATTTGCTATTGAAAGTTGTCTGAGCTGGATGTCAGCAGACAGCAGACAGCAACACTAGAGGCCATCTCAGAAACCTGTGTTGCCAGTTTCCACTATTTCTCTAAAGAATATTATCCTTTTGTCTTGAGCCCTTTTTGACTGTTTGGTTTATTATTTTTTCCTTCATCTCTTCACTTGCTTTCATACTGTTATCAGCTGTTGGTGCTGTACCTCAAGAAACTTGAACTTCTGATTTGTGTCCATACAGGCATCTGCCTGTTCTCAAGTCTGCTTTCCCCCTCTGTTCTCAATATCAGTTCTTCATGTACCTCTTTTCTTTATAGCCTTCTTCATACAAAAATTAGCCAGTTTCTTTTGCAAGTTTCAGTAAGCACTGAGAACTGAGCACTGCTGCTTGAGGAAGCCTTCTCTCCTGTGGATCTCTGCCTTTCAGTTGATTAACCTAAGTTTATTAGAGAGCCTGTGTTTCACTGGAGCTTCTGCTTGGTATGGAGCTGCAGCTTCATGCTGATTCTCTGGTAAATCAAGGGAGCAATAATAATAAGGAAGAATTTGTGTTACAGCCTTTTGTGTAGCTAGGAAACTCAAATTCATTACCCCTTTACCTTGAAGACACATTTCCATGCAATTTCAAAGAGCTGCTTTCTTCAAGATTTGTCACTGAAGCTGACCAGCATATTCAGAAGCTTTTGGGATGGGGAGAGGCAATCTCATTCCGTAAGAAGCTAAACTAAAATATCAACCAATCCCTTTCTTTCTCTTTTCGTCCGACTGTGTTGCAATTTTCTCTTTTTCACTTCTATTTTCCCTTCTTCTTTCTTCATGGAATTGGCAATCTCCATTCTGTGATGTTAAATCTTAAACTCACTTATCTTTTCTCCTGCATTTGCACCTTCCTCTGTTCTTAGGTCCTTTTCTCAAGTATTTTTCTTTTTTCCTTTCTGACTCATTTACCTTTCACTTTGAACTCCTGGCAGTCTCGTTTCCCAAGGGAAGCACAAATGGAAAACTCTGCTCACATCATATTTACCTAATTAGGACCCTGATCTTTTGTTTCTCTGTGCTGGCTTTCCATTGGTTTTCTTCTAGTTTTCTCTCTGATTCCTTCTCTTTTGCCTTTCTCCTTTGAGCTCCAGTGAAGCTGCTGCCACAGTGATCTATTAGTCATCATCTAATGCAAGGAACAGTTTTCTGTCCTCCAGGTTTTGGGTTGATGGCTGCCTTTGATTCATCAGGCTTTCTTTTTCCCATCTTTTAGGGCTCTTTCCTTGCTGACTTTTAAATATATCCTTAAAGGGCTCTTTATCCACTTCCTGATGCCATTCCCCAGGGTTCAGTTCTTTGGTTTTCTATTTAGAAAAGCATCGTTTACTGACCTCTTTTTGTGGTAGACCAATGGGGGATGTCATGGCAATATTCTGTTTACAACAGGTGTATTTTTAATTGAGAGCCTTCCAGCCAGGAGCCCTTGGAGAGCTGTGGATGGTGACTATGACCTTGTGATGTTCAATTTGGGAAACGCTGTGCTGTAAATTTTATCTTCCCTCAGCTGCCACCAACCCTTGGATAATTTCCAAAGTACTCCTCTTTTGACTTCTCCCCTCCCATCTTTCCCTGGCATGTCATCTTGCTCACCTCTCTGCTACCTTGGACACAGAGTTCATAAAGACAGAGTTTTCCACTCTCTCTTTGTGTCATCACCAACTATAATGTCAGTTCTTTCAGACACATCCTGCCATGATGGCGTCATTTCTGATCTGCAGTATTCTATTTTACCCCATCATTTTTCCTCCAGAATCTGAGAATCTGGCTTCAGCTGCCTTAATTGTCAAACCATTGCTGTGGTCTTCTCACATGGGATTGGTGCCTTCTCCTGTCCTTCCTTCCTCTTTTCCTACTCACTGTCATCCTTGGTTCTTATTTTTCCAGGTACCTCATAACAACCTCCTCACCTCCTTTGCCAAATACTTTAGTGACCTTGCTGTCTTATTCATTACTGGAGTCTTCAGTACTGTGCTGTAGTAAGAAGACTGTTCTGTGGCTTGTGTTGATATACAAATCATTTAAGGTTTTTAGAGGATGGAGTATTTCATAAAAGGCACTTGTCAGCCACAGTGAGAATTTCAAAGTGGTTAAAAAAAAACCACCCAAAAACATGCTTCTGTGTTTATTTCTGGGTTTTACACAAAACACAGAAGTGTGTGTGCACCATACCTGGTGATTGGCTTTCTGTATGTGTTTGAGTTTCAAAATCAAACTGATTTTCAAAGTGTACTTGTATTTTGTAAGAAAAATTCCATAGACATTCTATCTTTTTATGTGTAAAAACAGTACATTGTTGATATTCAGCTTAATTACAACTTTTCCATTTTGTAAACTGCCTGACATCTCAGAGGTGGGTTTTGCAATCTACTTATGTTGTTTCATGACCTCAGTTACAGACTTCTGAGATTTTTCTGTTTTTTTCTCCCCAGTCTCTGGGTGTTGCTAGACAGCACGCAAACAAATTCCATTGAAAATGAGCAATTTGGATTTATCCAGCTGGTTCAACTGGTTATAGGGCTGACTGTCACCAAACGCTCAGCTCTTTGGTCCTGCCTTCAGTCCTTGTTGTAGCTGGGCTTGCAGAAAGGGGGGACTGAGAGTAGTGGGCTGGATTCACCACACAATGCCATCATTGTGTGGGTGAGGAGGAGAAGCTGGTGTTCTGGCAGCTTCAGCTGTCTCTGAAAGCCTTGTCTCTTGTTCTGGGCATTTAAAAGACGGCATTCCTCTGCTGACAGTCCTGCCCGGATTACTGGCTTGAATTCGGTGGGCAGCAGAGATGCCCAGAGCACTTTCATGGGAGAAGACAGCGCAGCATATAAGAGGGTAGGTTTACGGTCCAGCAGTTTGGTCTGAATGATGAAGATGCCTCTCTGCCTGTTAGTGATGCTAACAGACAAAAATGTAGATAAATCTGCTTCAATACTGACTGATCCCAAGTTGGCCTTTATCGTAAAATAAGAATAGCTTTCCTTCCATCAGAGTTTTCATATAGAGTCACATCTAATGTGGGATCATTAAATTAAAAGGGTGGCCACATTTAATACATTTTCAAGGGTCTTCAGCTCTGAAAATATGTCTGTTTGTTTGACATATTCCTGACTTAAATATATATTTTTATTATGGAAAAGACTTGAAGCAGTATGGAAAAATAGGCTTTGATATAAACCTTGACATTCAGGTCTGTAATTTTGTAGGACTGACTCCCCAAAAAAGGCAAAATACACACAAGGGAAAAAAAAAAATAGAGACAATGAAAACATTTTTACTTCATTCAAGTTTGTTGTTGAGCTTAAGAGGTTAAGCTTAGGAGAAAAGCTGTCATTTTGTTACAGTTTTAACTTAATCACTTACAGATGCAGTGCGAGGCAGTCCCACCACTCAACTTGAGGCCCAAAATTACTTGCCTAACTTTGAAAGCTGGGCTTTCTGCAGTCTATTAAGAGAGAGAGAGAAGCTCTTCTGATTGCTGCTTCAAAACATCTAAACCAGATCTGCTCTGGATCACCCCCTAGAACAGCTGAGCCTTTGGGTTAGGTGCCCAAGCACAACTGTGTTAATGTTCTCTGATATGATGTTCCCTACGATTATGTCCCTCTGGACGCTGAGGGGCTTGGGCTTTTCCTGTTGCAGGCCCTGAATCCTTGATCAGCATTGGTACAACAACTGGTTTACAAAATGCTACACAGAGTGAGAGAGAGGGAGGAACTGGCTTTCATTTTATTTGTTTGTTTGAAATTTGATGGCAAGAATGTTATTTCCACCCTAAATGATATCATGATTCTATTATATTATGCTTTGGTCTGCCAGAAATGTTGCTGAGAGAACCTAAAATATTTTATGGATTGTTATAAAAAAGTTCCCTTTATGGAACAGTGTCCTTTGGGACAGATGCCTTTTCCTTTTAATAATGTCTCTTACATCATGTGAGAACAGATTTGCATTTTCTTAGGCAGTTCTGGGATTGTGGAGGGATCTTAAGCAGCAGTTCTTTTTGATAACACCACTCTTGCACATGTTAGCTTCTAGCTATAATATAATTATGTTTAAGCCTATATTTATGCCTCTTTGCGGGGAATTAAGGATCCAGACATAGAATATTGTCAGCTATTTAACAGTAAAAAATAAAAGCACACTTCATAAAGCTAGCTAACTAACATTCCATGTATTTGTTTGGTTTTGTTTTCTCGGCATGTTTTAATTACCTACAACAAACAAAAAAAAGACAGAAATGTAAACTTGAAAATATATGTGCGGTATGATTTGTATCAGGGAAAAAAGTAACATTGTTTGCAGCAATGCAGTGGGAAAGGCTTCTGATTGTTCAAAGAAAAATATAGATCAGCTTGAATGATCAAGCTGCATTCATCTCCATTTAGGCTGTGTTAGCGACAGTGCCAGTGGTAGAGATGCGTGCTGTCATCCATGCACAGCTATGAAAAATTCCTCAAATCACACAAAATTGCTCCTAGTTTCAGTTAAATCAACAATACTTTTTAGAAGGTGAAAAATGTATTTCGAAATACATTTCTGCATACTATTAATATAATCTGATTTTAAACTGTAAGCACTTTGTAGCATGGCAACATTCCAAGCCGTTCATTTGTAGAAAGCAGTTCCATATGCAAAAAGGCACTAAATGAGTTGCAACTGCTTTAAATGTAGTACTGAAACCCTGGAAATTTTATTCATTTTGTGTTATCAGAGAAGATCTGATTGTTTTAATGCCATCCTTGAAATTTTAGCTTTTCAAATAACAAACCCAGGAAGTCCAGGTGCCCCGTGAAAAAGGGGGTATCTCTTTCAGTAAATTCTTATTTCTTTTTTGCTTTGCTTTTGTTTGTTTGTTTGAAAGATAAAACTTTTGACAGATCTTGAATTCATTTTAAAAGATGGGAAGCATGTATTAGTTGGAAGCACTCTGAGACAAACAAACATGATGAAATACATGGGATCAGGAACAAAAAAAAATTTTTGCCGGGTTTATTAAAATCTTTGTCTGGGTTGTGTGAATGCCATAAATGAAGAAACAAAATTACTTGCTCACCATAACAGGTAGCAAAAATGTAAATTGTGTTGTGTGCCAAATATGCTTTCCAGTTCTTTGGACCCAGGTTTTGGGTTATAGCTCAGCTCCTCCCCTGTGCTGGGCTTCTGGAGCAGGGATGGACGAAGAACAGCAGTGTCTCCATGAGGGTACACCACCTACATCCACAGCTAATCTTCCTCTTACCCTGCCCCTTGTCATAAACCAGGGGTTCATCTTAATCTGTGAGAATAGTTGTTTTTTGCTAATTACTGTAATTTTTTTCTGGCAACCATGCTGATGCTATAAAAGCACAGAGATTAGCCCAAACTGACTTTCTAACTGTGCTAACCCTGCTGCTCCACTCATTTGTGAGCATAAGGGCTAATGTCCTGTGGAAAGTACTCTCTTATTTTCCATGAACTGTCACATAACAATGTGTAATTGTTTGGCTTAAATCTTGCACTCCATTCTCTTATAAAATTCCTGATGCCATCAGTGAAGGCTTTCTCAAAAAAGAACAGCAATGTCTGACTCTTGATCTCTGGTGTGCTGGTGACCAGCCACCTTTTGGGGCACAGCTTTGCCATGATGTGTACCTGGAAGGTTTCTGGTAGCAAGTGGTGTTCCTCCTGCAGACAGTCATCTCCTGTGGGCAATTTGGGTACAACTGTCCCATTTCAGAGGCCGGAGGAGATGTCTAAGGCAGATGTGGACTTTCCCATTGAATGCCAGCAAGCCATAGTGCCCATGACTGTTTGCAAGAGCATTTCCTAACATCAATGTAGCCTTCATGCCTGCTGACCTTGCAGGCATGCAAAGACCAAATATCTTTTCGGAGTCTTTGGCCACTAACTAGTCCATAACAATTAAATTTTGTTGTTGTTGTTGTTATTAATAAACTAAAATTGTTGAGTGTTACTCTTTTGGCAGTGTCTATGCCTTTCCCTCTCTGGGAATACACACTGTAAAAAGAAGAAACTTCAAATTTATATGTGTATGGACATGTTGTTGCTGGAATTGAATCATAATTTCTCTCACCACAGTGGATGGTAAAGAGTCCTTATAGATGTAGTTGTCACATTTCCATCCAGCTTTCACCTGCCCATAGCTGATGTGGCTTATTGGCAAATGGCTGAGGGAGCTCTGGCTCACACTGGATCAGTGAAGTGTGTGTGTTTTACAACACCTTCGGAAGAATTAATACATTATATCCACGTGTAAAAGTGCTGTCTATGCAAATCACGCTGCGAGGTGCAACCAGAGATGCCAGAAGCAGGTGGGCTGCAATTCAGGCTAGCACACTTGCCTGCTGAGAAGTCCCCTGGTTTGCATGCAGGGAATGTGGAGTGTGTTTTTATTTTCCTGTCACTAGGTTCTAATGGGTTTTACTTTTTCAATTTTCTTCACTAGAAAGAGGGAAAAACCTTTTATTTTGTTCTCATCTTGTCAATCAATTTCATACCTCCCTGTTAGTTTAAGGACCACATGTGGCCTTTAATTATAGTTGTAGAGTACAGGCTGTTCTGTGCACACTCCACAAATTGTACAAGTGCAGGAAAAAATGCAGCTTTCCACCATATTTAACACAATATTTTGTAATATGATCTTTAAAAGTACTGTTTGCAGATGTAATCCAGCAAAGAAGAAAATAGGGATATCAGAGTAAACATCTCAGAAATAAAATACTGTGAGATTTTCTGATAACAATACTAGCCTATTTTTTTTATACTATGCCATATTTATGCAATTACAATGTACAAATGTAGCTTTCATTTTCTAACTCTAGAACTTTAAAAAAAAATCCGATTAATGAGAAATTGATAGAGAATCATATACAATTGATTTGTTGAATGTAGATTTAGGATAGCTTGCTGCACTCCATAAGAAAGTGCACTGTTTTTCCTGTTGGAAAAAAGAACAGAATAGTTTGCCAAGAGTAGTTCTGGCTGAGTGTGATTTTGGTGCTGGTGAGATGGTTGAGGTCACTGCTGTTCTTGCTCTAGGCATCTTTTCAAATTGTAGTTTGATTTTTTCTTAGCAAGTACTTAAAGACTTTCTGATTGGCACGTCATAGAGAACTAAATCTAAAATTAAGGGGTTTCATAATGGGAGAAAATGGAATAAATGATTATCTAATTCTGTTCACACTTATTTATTAGTAAATATTCAGGTGCTCTTTGCTACAATTTTGGAATTTACTTTGAATTATACACCTATCTATATTTTCTGGTTATTGTGAACCATCACCCAGTTTGTAAATGGTCAGCTTCCCAATTTTCAGAAATACTTTGGCCTTGGAAAGTAGCCTTCCATCACCATCTGCACTTGCAGACTGACCTGATAATGGAAACAGAGGTTCTTTCTAATCCCAAATGAAGTGTTCCTTTGAGAAAATTTCCTAGAGGGGTATTTGCTTTAGATTCTTCTGGAAATGGAGTGCAATTGAATTTGCACCATGGATCCCAGAGCTGGTCTTCAGATTTGTGGAGCTGGTCTTTGTGCTGTAGCACAAAAGACAACTGGATGTAATTTTCCAAGATTCAGTATTTCCAATGAAGTCAACTTTAGAGATTCTTTATTCAATTTGTTTATTATATACATTCTTCTTTTTCTTCACCCTGTAAAACAAAACAAATGTCTTACTAAAAAAGCAAATCTTTCACTTTTGAGTACCCATTCAAAAGAGCAGAAAATGACAAAACTGAGGTTACAGCCTATCTTTCTTTTTTTGTATCTAGATTGTACTGTAGTCTTGAGATATGGGTACCTTTTCTCCTGAGAATCATGTAAATTATATACATGTTGTATCCTTTTTCCTAATTATTCTTATTAACTGTCCACAGGCTTGGAGCGCTGTGCACTTGTGATAAATATATATGCAAATTCATTCTTGTTATTTCAGAGGAACTTTCCATATACAGGGGACACCTCTAGGACACCTGTGCATCTCAGTGCCCCCGTTATGAAAACTTGTAGTGTTAAAGAGGTCATGCACCCAATTCTGTAATTGTTATTTTTGGTATGTTGGCATAGAAACTGTTAAAGTGGTGTGCTGCTGCAGCTGGTTTGCCAAATATTCAGAGCCTCTACACATAAATTGTTCTTCCTTTTGATAATAAGCAGGAGCCCCCACAATTTCCACAGCTCAACTCAGGAGACAGCTGAGAAGTAGAAAAACATTTTTGTATATAAAGTCCCTTATGATTTCATGTGGCCATGCTTAAATATTCCCATATTTCAGTGGGAAAAGTTGCTATGCAATAAAAAGCGGATCATAATATGGTATTTTAGAGGGGAAAAGTATATTGTTTCTGGATCCCCTGTCTAGAATAATGGGTGCATAAATTATAAGGTGAGACACAGTTACAAGTAGTGCCAAAAATGTAGATTTGGTTGGCTGTAAATGCAGTCAGTGATTTCACTCCAGCTATTCAGCTGCAGGAGGGGAGAGCCAGCAGCCCCCAGCCAGTGCACGTGAGCAGGGTCTGCCATTGCCTGGTGTCAGGCAAACTGATCAAATGCTTATGAAGCAAGTTCGTTCTCATTTTAGAGTCTCTTTAAAAGCGACAATTTAATGGGACCCATTACTGTCAGCTGTGGCCAGTTCCCTCTCCCTCCTCCCAGGCACTTAGGGAAAGCAGAGATTTATAGCTGCGGTGTAACCACTCCAATGGGCTACTGTTCACTCCTCCTGCAAGTCCTCGCTGGCTGCTCTCCAGATGAATCTTCCAAACAGGAGAGAGGTCTTCCCTGTCTCTAGAGTGCTTGCCTTGCTTGGAACCCTGCACACCTGTGATAAATATATATGCAAATTATTAGGTCCTCTTTTCAGTGTTTGCTGTGATCCTTACATGCTTTCTGCTGGTCCAAAACAGTGGCAGTGCTCCAGATTTAAGCAAAGCATATAAGAGAGAGAGCTCTGCAACCCATCATTTTTTTTAATGAATGAGCACAACCATTTTTTTTTTTTTACTTTTTTTTCTTCTTTTTTTTTTTTTTTTGATCAGAGGATCAAGGCATTTCAGAGATGCTGCTGCAAATGATCTTGCCCAGTCCACATTTGTCGATACCAATGCACAGTGGTTGTTACATGTACAGAAACAAAAGTGAAAACTACATATTTTTATTTAAAGGAAAGAAAAGGGAGTGTTGGATGAACAGAAGAGATGTAAGCACAGCATCCAGGAACCAAATGGATGAACTAACTAAAACAATCTTTCATCTCACCCTAAATCCATGTGATTTTCGTAAACTGGAAGAATGATCGTCTTGTGATTCTGTGAGCTCTGTGCTTGAATCTGGCCATTGATTGAAGTCTGGCAGGGGAGGGAGAAAACAGGAAAACATCTTGCTAAGATTTTCCTGTGTTAGATTAATCAGCTTCAGTTCATTCACTCATCTCTGAAAGGTCATGTTTTCTCATCATCAAAGTTGCCCAGTCTGAGACTCTCCCTTGATTCCCTACAGCTTGGCTGAATAGATCCACTGGGCAAGGGGGATGCAGCCCTGCCTTTGTCCTGCGATGCTTTTTCAGCATCTCACTGTGATTTGTGTTGGGGTTTGCAACAAGATGCATCTCTCTGCTTAGTGTTACCCTAAAAGTCTTTATTGCTTGGAGGAACTAGTCAGTTGATTCCTCTGTCCCTGCAGTTGCTAATCCCTTGCACTGGCACAGACTGCATCTCATCCACCTTTCTCAGCCTGCTTTCCATGTTGTCCAGACCATTTTTACCGTGGGTGCTCTGACTGTGTATGGAAACTGGGCAGGGGGATATGGCCACTATCTCACTCTTTAGAATGGTGGGTTTTCCAAGCCGGTCCAGCTCCAACTCATCCCTCTGCTGTCGCCTTTGGTAATGAGTTTCAGCTGCAGTGTGGAAAGGTAATTTTCCTTGACTACTGCCAGTACTAGAGAGCCAGACTTGCATATTTCTGGGTGTTTACTTGAACTCTGTTTTCTAGTCTCCAGGCATCCAAGTTTCACTAAACTCTAGGCTTTAGAGGATTTTAGTGGATAGTTTGATATTAGCAGAGTTTCTTTGTTGCTGAACACAGGGGAATGAGAGTGCAGCATAAAGGAGTAAGTACAAGATATTACTTGCCAGATTTCAAGAGATATGGTGCAACATATTTGTTTAGATGTCAACTGTCAAAACTAAGAGCAAAAAAAACATTATGGGGAGATAGTGAACGTGTGTTGATGAGTCATTCAGATAGATGCCTAAAAACTGTACCAGGAAGCATAATGCTCAAGACATCTGGTTTATTTTGGCATGTTTATGTCCAAGTTATTTCATCTGAGTATTTTTTAGTTGCTTTCTGCATTGTTTTCATATGTCACTTCATCCCTCCTCAGAAACTTCTTTGCTGTGGATCGGGCATGTTTTAAAACTCCTCCCAGGTCAGACAAAGAGAATAGAAACATGCTGGGTGTTGGAGGTAAGCAGGGCCCAGCTCTTTGCCAGCACCCACAGGCACCCACCCAGCCAGCCAGGCTCAGGCTGGGCTGCTGCACTGGCTCCAGGTCAGCTGGGGCGAGAGCAGGGAACAGCTGGCTGAGCACACAAACTGTGCAGATCTCTGCTAGCGTGAGGGGAATTGCGCCTCAGCCAGCTTGCAGGCATATATAAATATTTGTGGCATAGTTTGCATTATTATTTCAGCTGAGCTCTAAACATTCGGTTGCTGATAGCAGGAAAGAAGGCAGTGCTGCTATAAATTTCAGATGGTGCAGAAGTGCAGGGATTTTTGTATCGGCTGACAATTAAATAAAGTCCCTGTGCCTCTTTTGATAAATAACTCTGCTGCCAAATATGTGCGGGAACTCTGCAAGCCTTTGTGGGGAAGGCTGGGAGGGGAAAAGGAGGAGGACACAAAGCCTGCCTGTGCAGGGAATTTCCTTGGAGCACACACACACACACCTTCTTTCTCCCGTGTAGGGTTGTGTTTGAGCTTGCCCTTTCCTCTTCAGGTTTCCATCTCTGCCAAGCAGCTAAATGGAGAGGTTAATTTGAGAGACTTGTACAAGTAATTGCAGCATGGTAATTGCATCGCTAACATGAGTCTTTTCCTTGTCCTGCCTGCTGCAGGAATCTGCATGTCACTGCAGGGGCATAGCTTGGTGGAGATTTTTGTTTGTTTTTACTAGGAGGTCCACTACTTTGTCAGAGTAGCTGTTGTTTAATGTCTTTCCATTGTAGCTCTGTGCAAAAAAAACCAAAACAACCGACCTATGTGTCTCCTAGTAAAATTGTGACATTGTCCATGGAAGATGGTGCCCCCGCTCCAGCCATCCAAAAACCCAGTGGATAATAAACAAAGACACAAATTATGATTGTAAACCAAAATCCAGTCATACAATTGAGGGATAGCAATTTGAAAAGTCTTCTGTGATACGGTGCTTCCATGCAGGAGGGCAGCTACACAAATGGTTTGGAAAAGTGTCATTCTTTACGAAGAAATACTGCGCTTAATTAATTCTTGCTCCTGGGAGGTCAACCTGGGGCACTCATTATTGTCTTAATTGGTGGTATAAATCCTGAGGCACTGGAGGGGAAGAGAGGAAAAAAACGATGAGCAGTTAGCAACATACAGCCTTTTGGATAAGTGCTAGCCAGTTGTACAACCATCCTAGTGACATTTTATTGTTTTATTGGGTTATAGGTCGGATCCTTCACAAATTTGGTTGAAGGGAATTGATTTGCATAAACAAAAATATAAAACAACAGCAAAATGCAATAATTCATTCCTGAGTTCTCCATTAAACTGTGTGAAATAACTCAGAAAAGCACTTCTTTGATCTCCTGTTATTTGTATTAAATTATATTCATTACTCTTCCCATCTGGAGTTTCATAGCAGGCCAAAAATCATCCTACAGACACGACTGAGAGGAAGTTAACTGTAACTTTTTAATTATATACATTCCATCTCCTTTTTTTTCTTAATTTGAAAAAAGCAGATGGAAGCGCATACCAGCACCTTCTTCTCTGTTTAAATCACTGAAGTGGAGAAGCAGAAAATTTCAGCCGTTCTTTCCCCTCACATATTGTTTCAAGGTGATGACTGTTCTGTCTGGAGACTTTGACATGTTTGCTAAAAAGGTCAGGAGTTCAGTGAAAATCGAAATTGTGGAAAAATACGTGCGTAGTCCTAGGGATGCCGTGGTACCCTCGCTGGAAGAATCTGGTTGTTGCAGATTTGCACTTGATGGAATACATCTCCTCTGTTTTATTGGTAGCTGCCTCTCTGCCAGCTGGCCAGCAGAAGTGTTTCAAACTCCCCAGAAAATGGGGGATGGTTTTATAGAATGATGGTTTACAGAATATTTTTTTACATTAAACCAAGGTTTGTGGAGTCAGAATATGTTTTGGCAAGGGGCACAATAAAAAATGGTAGTTTTTTCCAGCCTTCCCAGGGGCTAATGGCTAATTGGCATTACTAGCACCATGAACAGTTTTCTTCAAGCTCTGTCATCAGAATTTTTTTTATTTTTTTCTGTCCTGTGAAGCCCATAAGACCATTTTCACCTTAGAAACTATTAGGATTTATCAAACATGGCCTACTCTGTCTTTGCTGGTGAATTTTTTTGTAGTTGCAGATGAGTATCCCCATTGTGGTAGCTCAGAGAGGAACAACATGTTCCTCATCTGCTCATCCGTGTCCTTTGGGCCCTTTTCTCTTTTTAAGAAATGAGAAACCCCGAGATATTTCAAACTTTTCAATTTGTGTAATAACAATGAAAAGATAATAGACTTTTTTTTCCCCATAGTGGATTGCTCTTAAGTCCAGAGGTCTGTATTTCCTATATGTAAGATGTGGGATGGCAGCTGCTTATTTTTAATGAACTTTGAGTTCTGTTGATTAAAAATATTGAAATTCACTGCCACGCTGGTTTCAAGGGCAAATTTAGGTTTCTTTGGCCATAGAATCTTAGGGCTGCTCTTCATCTGCAGAATAAATGGCTAGACAAGCAGAGGTGTGGATGGCAAGCTGGAAATACCAGCAGTGACAGACAAAGCCAGAGCCCTTCCCAGGGCGGGCTGGTGCTGAGCTCCTCCACCACTGGCTGGCATTTCTAGGTGCTCTCTACCAGCTATTGAAGTTTGTTTTTGCAAAGACCTTCCTGTCCTGCCCTGACATACATCATCAGCACAATTTCCCTACCTTCTGGCAGTGAGCCTTCCTTTACTTATTGTTGTAGCTGCTTCCATTTTGTGCCAGCAGTGGTTTCCAGCCGCAATGTCAGACAATTAATTTGTTTATTCTGCAAGCCGTGACTTCCAAAGTGTGATAGACAGTGCAGACATCCTGGAAAAGGGCTGTGCAACTGGGAATAAGCTCATTTGAGCTTCCTTTTAGATAGCTGCTTTAGTAGTTTTCATTACTTGTGGGGTCTCCTGTTCTGGCTGCAGCCATTTTGCAGTGTGTTTTGTCTGTATGGTATCACTGAACAGCATATGCTGGGCTGTAGATCTTTTGTAAGCCTTTCTATGCAACTCCAGTTGCAGGTTTGCATGTTACCTAGGTCTCTCAGAGTAAATATTCATGGTTAACAACCAAAAATTGCATGTCTCTGTCCCAGCTTGACTGTGGAGCCTGCCAGGATTTGGTGAGGCAAGGGTGTTTTGTTCCCTGACTGCTGCCACTAGTTGTTAAAAGTACTGCAATCTACATTTAGCTCATGCATGTACCTGGGCAATTCCCAGGTCACAGAACAAAGCAGTTTTGTGCAGATCCCATCACTGAGAGATACCTTAAATGTCTGTTGATGCTCCAGAGAAAGCAGGAATGGGAGCTTTACGTTCTCTAAATATATTTTACAGGGTTAGCAAGGACAGAGGGTAACTTAAATTATTAAAAGAGGGAGATTGAAAAGAAGCCATACATCACAAATATTTCTTTTGTAAAAAGTGCATATATTTGCCCAGCCCCTATTTCAGAAAAAAGCTAAGTGCAGAGGTCTCAGGTGTGTGGTGGGCTGGATTTTCTTTTCAGCTACTACTGGTATTTATCTTTCCTCTCAGAGCTCAGTCAGAGTTTATAAATGACTGATAAACTGTACCATGGAAAAGTCCTTCCTACTCTTTTGGTTTTTTTTTAAGATAAAATAGCAATATGCTTCACTCAGAAGGTTTTGCAAATTTACCAAAGAATGGCCTCTAAATCTGCAGGAGTCATAGCTGGCTGCCTGTATTTGGGGGTAATCAAAGCTGAACCAGATGAACTGAACAGGCTGTTCATACAGATTGAGCTTGCAATGGCCCTTCTCTGCTGATTACCCTGTCCCTGGCTCGCAGTGCAAGTTTTCAGCTTGCAAGCCCACTATGCCTGCAAATAAGACTTGGCATGCCCTGTGCTGGCAAAATATTTTTAAGACGTTGTGATCAAATGATCCATCTCTTCATGCATGTGCATAACTTGAGCTCTAAATCATCTGCCCTGCCAAAATCAGCTGGACAGAGAAGGAGAGGGAGGTGTATAGATTCCCTATCAAATATGTGAGGGTAGCAGTTCATGCTAACAAATCCATAAAACTTCATAAGTGTTTAAACTTTGTCTTGAAGGGTCATCCTTAATGAGATCCTTTGTATTCAGATAGCCAGTGGCATAACAGCATTCAAAACATTACTGAAATAGTTAATATTCTCTGTGTGCACTCTGTTCTTTACTGAGCTCCCAAGGTTTGACTCATTCACAGGCAACTGCTGCAAAAGTAAGTGCTGAATGGGATGAGGTGGTTTCTTCAGTGTTGAGTTGAGGTTGGATTGATTAAATAGATTATTTACTTCTATGCAATGGACCTAGGAAACCAGGTTTGTTTGCTGCTTGATACATGTGGTTTCACATATCACTCTCTGCTTTCAGTGCAGCAGGTAAGATATCAACACAATTAAAAGTGAAAAATAATCTGTCTGCTCTGCCACTGGTGGATGCTCAGGGAACACACGCTGATACAATAGATTTCTGAATAATTTATACTCAGCATTTTTTCCTTGCACTCGGTAAATGAGGATGCCTAATGTGGCATGGTCAGAGTGATACTCTATCTGTCATCCATTAAGATAACAAGATTGGTGGGCCTGGGAGGAACGTGGCATGATACACAGAAAAGATGAGATTAAAAATTGAAGTGTTGGTCTAAAATGTTTTCTGTAAAGGATGCTGATAAAAGCAGCTCAGAAAACCAGAATTAATTCAAAAGTGCGATTTCCACAAGCTTTGTCTTTTCTAAAATAAAAACACAAGGTACATGTTCCTTTCAAAAGTTATGGATAAAAGGAATATTGGAGTAAATCACTGTTCCTGATAGGCCTTCAGTAGCTTCCACTCCTTTAAATTTAACTACTTTGTAGGTGCTATCAAAAACAATTATGTATGACAGTAATGCTTTATGTCTCACAGAATGGGATTTTTTTTTATACTCATAAGGCTTTTTAAATTACAAAGAAAAAATCATTTGTGATTGTTTTTGGCACTGGAGTGTCTCATCTCTCATCACAGGGTGTTAATTTGGATGGGATGCTAAAATATTTGCATAAAAAATGGCTCATGTAAATATTCAGCCAAACAGATTCATTTTGAGGTGACTGAATTATCATTGCTAGTATATTGTTTCCCGAGAGCCAGTAGGCACTAGAAGTTGATTCATTTATAAGCAGTGGTGGTTTTCAGTCTCTGAAGTTTCTGACAACTTCTTAACATCAGGTCACGTTTGGATTTTCTTGGTTTTAGAAGAAACTGTTGGGATTGTGAGATCAGATGGGAGTCATTTGACAGAAAGCACTTGCAGGAAAACTTAGGCTTGCTTCTAACTTCAGTATTTTTATTGAAAAAGCCACAGTTATTATACCTGTGCTATTTGGAGCCCAGCCTTGAAAGGGTATAATTGTGCTTTTCAGTTTAACTGGGCAGCAGGCACCTGCTCTGCCATCTCTGTGTCCTGCACAGTTTTCTTTCTCTGCAGAGCTGCAGTCGGGGTCCAAACCCTGCAGAGGGAAAGACAGGACACACTGTTTTTTCAGCCCAGATTCAGGAAGTATCTCTGAGCATGGCCCTGCTTTCAGTGCCATCCATAACTTGTGGCTGCACCACACCAGGCTTCTGGGTGGGTGAGGAAACTGAGCCCCAGTGCTGAGCAAATGGTGCTCCTCATCCACCAGTGCCTGAGTTCCTGTCCCAGCTTGGTTTGGGGTGCAAAGATAATTATAATCTTAGTGCCTGTCCTGAGGAAAATGTAAAAATTGAATCTTTTTGATGATGTATTGCTGATCTTTTAAAATTAGTTTGTCACAAATGTTACAAGGAATGGTATCCCAATGCTGACTTTGAGAAGAATACTGGTGAGTGGGCACTAATACATTGTTGAGAATAATGTTCTTAGCTTTGACCAGGACCACATTACACCTTTTTTTCACTTGAATATTTTGTGTAAACAATTTCATTTTTATTTAGGTTATATGATTAAGTGCGGGAAGAAAATCAGATACAGGTCTTAAAAAGTAATTTGTCAAACAGCAGTCAAAGCTTCCACAGTTAGTATCCTTCTCTATGTCTTTCACTCTGTGGAGGACATTGCCTGGGGAGGTTAGGCTGATGAGGAAACTGACTTCATTTCGACCTGGAGATCTGCCTTTTCCAAATTTGTTCTTCTTAAGCCTTTTTTATTAGTAATGAGTTCATGAATGCTTTATACTTGCTGTCTGCAGATGGATCACATTTTTCAGCTTCACTGTGTGGTCAAGTTTGTCTGGTAAGGACTTAGGCAGCCTCCTCTGCTTTCCTTCCTGATGGGCTGTAATTAAACCCTGGTTATAAGGATGCACACCCTGCAGCTATATATCACAGCAACTGATCAGTAGATGCCATCAGCTACTGGTTATATTTTGGTAGAGTACAGATGCATTTAGAGAAGACTGTCTCTTCTTTTCCCAGTATTGGGTGACTTGTTTCATTTGGGCCGTTTTGTTTCTTGCCCTGTCGGGCTGGTGGTAGGAGAGTAATGCCATTGGTGGCTGTGGATGTTAAATCACCTGCAGCAGCACTGGATTAGGCTGGGTGGCTGCCATAGAAGTTAGCAGTTTTGGTTTATCCTGTGTCTTTCCAGCTAGAAAATGATGGCCAAATAAGCTATAGAGAGACAGCACAGCTCACATTTTCTGCCTGTTGAATTAAACCAAAATAGATGCCATAGGTGCCTCACTGTTGCTAGCCATATCAGCAATTACCCCAGACCCAGGCATCACAGGGGAATATCAAAGCAAGAAAGGAGTGAATATTGCCATAAATTTTCTTTTTGGCAAGTAAACAAATGTACATACAATTGCCATACTTGCCATTGCAACAATTGAAGCAGTGTTAGTGATCAGAAGTGTAGAATATGAAATAGCAGTGTTTATTAATAACTTGAAAGGTTTTAATTATCCAAACAAATAGCTTTAAATTCTTCTTCTGGGTCCAGTAGCTTAAGGAAAAGATTTGGAGAGTTTTTATTTACCACTTTGATGGTAGTAATAAATATCTCCTAAATCAGAGGAGCTAACCTCAGGATGAGGCTTGCCTGTGCAAGAACTGCAGAAAACTTTTGCCAGGGGTTACGTGATTAAGGAGGCATTTTTCAGTTCTGAGTGAATCTGAGGTATTTTCATAACATTAGCACCTATAGCACGTTGGTTGTGCAAGGAATTTATGACCAGCCCTTGCTGCCTGCCCTACCACTCCCTGATCATATAGCCAGAAAGTCTCTCAGTCAGCTCTGAAGTTTTGTCTCTTGAGGGGAGTTTTGTCTCTTGAGCTGCACACGTGTCTTGGTGAGCACCTTGAGGAGAGCCAGTTTTATAGCTTCCCATGATTGCATCTTTAGACTAATGCATTGTGGGCACAGAGCTATCGTCTGCGGCATCGAGTTTACAGCTTCCCTGTAGGGTATAAACATGTGGCTGGTTGAAGAGTTTTAACCTCTCAAGCCCTCCAACAAATATTAAATTGCTAACTATTCTTCCATAATGTTATGATGTTGACTGAAATTTGACCCTGGTGCTTGCTGAAACCATTTTCAAAATCTGAGTGAGAAGGTTAAATAGTGCTGTCAAATTTCCAAATGTCTGTTGCAGAAATACTTTTCCTGAATATCTGTGGGTTGAGCTCTAAAATGCTTAAAGTAATCCTCTTTTTTTTTTTCTTCATTATTACATGATATTATCTAAAGCTTAGGGTTTAGTGAAATTAACTTGGGCTTTGACTTTTTTCTGTGCCACCTAACCTTACCATTTATGGCTATTTTTCTGTTTTTCACTTGTTGAAGGAGGATTTCAGTTAAATGGTGTTCCTTAAGTACAAACCAGACCTCTAGGTTTCTTTAATTTCTGTTCAAGATCACTGTAATTACTTGATTATTTTCACAGCTGTATCTGAGTAAGAAAAAAGTGCTGTAATTGGCAACTTTTACAAGTTCACAACTCAATAACCTGATACTGGAACTCTTTCACCTGCAGAAGCCTCATTAATTGCTGTAGGAGTTTCAGCAGTTAAGAGACCTGGGTTTCAGATTATTTCTCTTTTGAGGTGCAGTCTTCAAACTAGAGAGTCTCTGCAGTAACAAAAATAGATGGGACCTTCAGGCTGAGTAAGTCTGTTTGTTATTGGATGAGTGTCTGACTTCCAAGTGGATCTGTTAGGAAGGCTGTTGTTTACCCAACTCATTACTTACGTTCATAAGCTCAAACAATTTTTAGTTGAGCTTTTTTTGTAAAATCCAGAACTTAATTTCCTGAATGCTCTTACTAGTTCTAGCTTTGTTTATTTTGGCCTTAGGTTGCATCAGATAATTAGTTTTTATTTAGGAGATGAGTCTTATGTTGCAACAAACAGTACTAAATTATAGTAAGACTGAGTCTTTAAAGATGCCATATTCCAGCCATAACTTTGAATTAGTTTTGTTGCTTTAAAGCAACATGCCTGCCTCAATGGTTTATGGAAAGCTCAGAAGCTTACTTGATTTTCTTTTTTTCTTGATTCCAGGGCTTTTTCCGCAGGAGTATCCAAAAGAACATGGTTTACACATGTCACAGAGATAAAAACTGTGTTATCAATAAAGTTACCAGAAATCGCTGCCAGTACTGCAGACTACAGAAGTGCTTTGAAGTGGGAATGTCCAAAGAATGTAAGTTGTCTCAGAAACAATTTGTTGTTTGTCATATCCTACATGTATGTGGCAGTCAGTCCTAAGGGGAAAAAAAATGATTATGCAATTATGTGATTGAAGCCAATATCTGCATTTGTATGGAGGAAAAGGAGTATGAATTTGTTACACAACTTTAGACCTGTATTTACAGACTTCTGAGTCCTTAACACTGCAGCCTAAAAGCTGTGTGTTCTTACTGCCTGGACCCTCTCTGAAAGGTGAAATGAGCTGGCAAATGCTCTTCTCTAAACCTGCAAAGCCAGTAAATCTGACTATGCAAGGCACACCAAAACCCCACAGGATTTTCCTCTCCCTCCCTTCTTTTGTAGAAATCTCTGGTTTGCCCTTTAAATTAACATTTTAAAATATTTATGTAGAAATATGTGATACTCTCTTTTTTCCAGTTTATTGATATCCCCATCAAGACTGAAAATATAGCTAAAGATGCCTTTTTCAGATCCCATGGGGTAATGCTTCTGAAACTTTCTCATTTTTGATTGGATTGATTGCAGTAGCAAAAAAGTCTCTGGTGTAGTGATCTGTTTGATTGTTGAGGGTTTTTACCTCTATCAGCGATGTTCCTGGTGTCAGTAGGTCAATACCAGTAATAACCTCTACAGAAATTTGCAGTGTGTGCATAAGAGAGGAAGGAAAATTGCCCAACCAGTTCTTAACTTTAATTCACCCACAAGAGTTTCTTGGAGAGAGTATAAGATCACAGAAAAAGAAAAATTGATGATGATGAGGCATTTATGTCTGAACTGTGATTTAAACTGGTTCTCATCTTCAGCATTTTACATCTCTGAATGGTGTGGGGCATCCCAGTAATTCCCTTTTCTGTACTTGGTCAGGAGCTGGAGGTCCTACAGTTGCATTTCTCCCTCCTCACTGTATGCCATTTCTCTCTCTCACCCTCTCCTGTCAGAGAAAGAGTGCTGAGAGGTGGAGAAAGAACCAGGTACATCCTTTGGACCATTGTGCTGTGTTTCCAGCTCCTTTTCATGGAAATGTGAAATTCTGGATATTGGAAAGTTTCAAGCTACTAAGGGAGGAGGTCTTAGGATTTCCATGAATTCACTGTCTGTGTTGGGTTTTCTTGTGTGCCTGAAGCGCACTTATCTGTACTTAGGTATAGATCTGTTGGAGTGGAGACTATGATGGGAGTAAAGGAGAAGGTAGGCTAAAATGCAAAGATACGAAATTAAATGAGGAGGATTTTATTGATAGCTCTTTCACTGCATATTAAGTGCACATGAAGCTGCTTTTTTTTTGTTTTTAATAAAAACAGTATGATGTAGTTTGGAAGAGAAGAAAAAGCACTTTTCTCACCTGAGGGTCTTGAGTTCCTAAGGACTTTATTGCTGACGTGAAATAGTAATCTTATTAAATGCTGTAACGTCACATCGGAGTAGGTTTTGGAAGTATCAGCAGTATTTCCAACATGTTAACCAAAGTTACTTTGGATAAACTAGAAAGACTTACTGCCTTTTAGGTGATGGATTGTTTTTTCCCATAGGGTAGCTGGAGCTTTGCCAGCAGGAATTAAGGTTTTGCTCTGCCTGTTTTCTGGGGTAAACTAAGTGAAATTGCCCTTTGGCAGTTGCCTTTATCTCAAAATTGTACAGGCACTGAAAAGGGGATAACAGGTTGGAGGGGGAACAGAGGATCCTGGAGAAAAGTGAGGGATGTCCTCTGGCTGCATTTCTGTAGAAGGCATTTGTAAGGGAACAGGGAAATTATTTTAAATGTCATCAGTTTGAATGCAGTGTGTCTTGTCTTCTGGGTTTAAGAACTAAGTCTGAAGTGATTCTGTGTTATCCCTTCATAAACAGGAGCTTTTCATCTCTTAAGAGATTTGAGAAACTATTTTCTTATCTGACCTTCTTTCATACATATCTCTAGATTTTAACTCCATTTCTTTAGAAGTTTATGTAAACAAAGGCACATCTGTCATTCAGCTTTTTCTTACCAGATAGAGGTTTTTCTTTTTCCCCCAGTGCATTATTCACATTTTATTTTTTTGTCTTCTTACAGTTCTGTTATCTTGTAATGTGAAAGCCATGAACAAAGGACAGAAAAAAGTATCAGAGAAATCTCACAGGGAAACAAGCCTACAATGCTCAAAGCAGTCCCAGTTGGGGAAAGTAATCATGATGGCACCTGCAAATAGAAACCCCAAGGTCTGTTCCCAGGAGCTAAGGAGGAGTAGATACTGGTTTTCAGTATACAGAGTAATCTGTGCTTAAAAGCTGCAGTCCTGTGTTTATTTGTTCTGTCTTTAAAGGGCATGCAAAAGTACCTGCATATGCAGCTCCCTTTGAGCTTAATAAGTGTTCCTCACAAACATCAGAGGAGAGGTGGGAACTGGGTGCATAGCCAGTGTGATACGTAGAGGTTTAAGAATGGGGGTACAGTGTTTGAAAGAGAAGAGATACTGAGCATTTCTTGTATGCCTTTATCTTGTTTCAGAGAATGAAGTGAGATGATAAAGGAATGCAGCAAATTTGCATTTCTCTATAGGTTGTTTTGTTCCTGTAGGGGGAAAAAAGCTATCTTCGACCCCATTTTACTCCCCAGATCTGATCAAGAGGTCAATAACTACACTACCTCCAGGGCAGGACTGGAGCTATTTGCCTTGTGATAATATCTGCAAGACTTGCTGAAACTGGATCCCACTAGTGTAGGGACCATCTTTCATTGTGTAGTCCCTGTTGCAAAAAGTTTGTGCTCCAGATAGGCAAGACAAAGAGTGTGAGGGGAAACGACTTAGTGATGACTGCCTTATCATCCTACAACAGGACAAAACACAGCTTGAAATAAAACCCTGCTGTCTTTAATCAGATACCCTTCCTTCAGAAACTCCAGAGCTTTGTCACTGAAACCTGAGCTGCAGCTCCCGGTTCAGGGCCTGGAGCCAGTCCCTCCACCAGCGCCGCACCAGGTTTGGGCGTTGTTATATGGCTGTCCCACCTCAGCTCCTGGAGGAGTGCTTAGGGCAGTGTGGGTGCAGCTGAGGCTCTGGACCCCACTCCAGACCTCTTCTGTCCTTTGTAACTTCCCAATCTGTTTGGTGTTCTGAATCACCACATCGAGACAAACGGTGATCATGCAGGATTCTTTTCTTGCTGCTGCTGAAGTGAGAAGGCTACACAGGCTGACAGTGGCTCATTATGTGATGGAGAGCCTTAGGAAACTAACCTTTGCCCTTCTATTACGTGATCTCAAGGCTGCTGTTGAAGCCCCATCCTCGGTGTGACCCCAGGTGCCCGCCAGCCGCTCGCTGGGTGCTCAGGAGCTGCCCAGGGGTCACACTCGGCGCTGCCTCCTGCAATTAGGGGAGCACGCAGGAAGCTGGGCAAAACTCGCCCACAAGAATGGACTCTTTCAAGCAGGATGCTGCAGCAGTCACTTTGTAAGGTGAAGCCTGCTCATAAAGAGAGCCTAAACTGGATTTTTTGGTAGGGTATAAAGGGGAAGAAAATGGAGCTCCTTTCTGCCGCAACTGCCCAGCTTAGCCCAGCAGCGCTTCCACTTCCATCCTTTTTCATAAACTGTGTGGGTTGCAGGGACTGTCACTGTACTTGATGATCTTTGGGGTCCCCTCAGACACAACGCAGCCCACGTACTAGGGTGTGATGTAGAGAAGCCCTCTCTATACTGGCATAAATCTTGTCTGCAGTGAGCTCTAATAGAGTGAAATTATGTTTGTAAAGGCCCAGAATTGTTCCAGATTACTTCAGTGCACTGAAGCAATGTTCAGATTTGCAAATCTGCTTACAATTAACCTCTCTGGAGGAAGGGAAGGAGGAAGGGAGGGAATGCAGGGGAATTATCATGAAGAGGAGAGAATCTGGTTTCTGTGCTCGGTATTTGTTGGGGATTTTTTTAACTTGCCCAGAAATGTCTGTTACTCTTTGTCACAGACTTGGGTCTTATAATATTTAAATGTTCATGCTTCTTGGAACATGTGATTACATTCTGCTACTGAACAATAGATTGAATGGATTTACTTATTTTTGTTCTAGTTGAAATTGGCAAGCAGGAAACATCAACTTGAGGAACTGTCATGTTTGTATTTTTTATTTCTCTTTAATTTTTTCAGTCTCTTTAATGAAGCATGATTCCATCCACAGTGAGTGGCTAAGTGGAGGGCTAGTCTGCATAGTTGCATTTGGGAAGTTCATGCAGATTTCACTGATGTCATTTTAAAGTAAACTAATTAGAATGCATGCAATCTTTATTTAGATGTTAGTCAGAACTGAACTGGGGTTGTTTTATTCTTTTTAGCCAGCAGGAAGCACTGGATTTAGGAATTGTTTCTGCTTTGCTACAGGCTAGATTTTTAACTGGATGCCTAAATACCACAGAGTGGCTGGGGGCTTTTTCAAAAATTCCAGAGTAGTTGCCTTGCCTGTTAACTTGCTTTCTCGAGAGGCAGGAGCTAAATATCAGAGTAGAAATCACAAACCCCTGAATTCTGTTCTGGGACTAATTCCTCTCTCTAAACCATACAAGCTGATTATTCTGTCTTTCCTGTCTTGAGAGATGAAAATTACGTCTTTTCACAGGGGCTGGGAGACCTTGTATCGTGAGTGCTTTGAAAGTAGAAAGATGTAAACTGTGAAAATACCAATTAAATTAAGAATTGGAAATACAGTTAGTGGGGAAGCTATGCCCAAACCATAGAGATCACATATTTTTAATTTTGCTTTTTAAGGACAGATTGTTTTGAAGATTTTTTTTCAGTTGCTAATCAGATAGGAAATCTTGTAATTTCTTTTGTTTGGGTTGAAAATTTGGAAACTTTTAAAAGTTAATGCCAAACTCTCAATGTCACTAATGGGGAGATTGTTTTAAGATGACAGCAAAGCTAAAGGGGAAGGGTCTTCCCTGCAATAAAAACCACAGTGCTCTAGTGTCAGCCTGTGCTCTGCCAGTGATAATGCACACTTTGTTATGCTGGGTGGCTGCAAATGATCTACATACAATTAAAATTCTCTTGTAGAGAACTGTGTTCTACTTATTGTGCATTGTTTCCCATGGTTAAATAAACATCTCTTGCTTTTTTTATCTTCAAAAAAAGCGTAGTTTTTTTGTCTTCAAAGAAGCAGATCTGCTTTCCTTTCTCCTTTTGGGGTCTGCTTCTTCTGTGTTTTAGCCTTTACCCCTGATTTTGCATACCCCTGATTTTTCACTTGCCAGCTTTAATGTTTAAAGGAGCAACTTAGATTGAATGTTATTATCCATAATTTACTCTATGTTCTGTGAAGATGGTTATGTAATAGCAGTAATTGCATCAACTCACCTAATGAGCTTTCCCTCCAGTGCCATGTACAGCAGATTAATAGCCCATGAATTCATTTGCAGCTCGTTGTGTTTCAGAAAAGTATTTCAGGCAGCAATTAATAAACTGCTAAAGAAAATAACATAAAAAATTATTTTTTTTATTATGTTAACTCTCCAGCTGAACAATTTATTGGCACCTTTCATGATGCGGCTAAGTAAATTCTCTCCTAATTCCTCAAGCGGAGTGTGATTAGTGAACCCTGCTCAGCTCAAGACTGTCTGGTAATTAGTCTGATCTTTATATCCTAAAATGTTAGGGAAAGGTAAGAATAGCGTCCTAATGTTCTCTTTTTCTTCTATTCCTTGCCTTTCAGGCATTATGCAAATAGCTGTAACTTTAAACTGCAGCATGCTAGTGCTGCAAATTTTTTTTCCCCCTTACTTGCATAGAAACCCCATAATTGTGTAAGCTAAGAATTGAAGACCTCAGCCAATAAACAACCCCTGGCACTGTTTCTGTGCTGCTCGTTGTGGGCTGCAGTGTCCCATACCTCCCAAGTGGTGGGACACAGCCTGGAGCAGGGACCCAAGAAAGGTCACGGGGTGCTGCTGCCCTGAGGAAGGTAAACCAGGGGTCAAATGCCACTGGAAAGGGAGATGCCAGGAGAAAGGCATGAAGAGGGGAGAGAGAACAGGGAAAGTCTTGTGTTTTGCAGTGTAAAAGGGGATGAGTTGATTGAACCCAACAGCAGAAGAGCAGCAGGGCTGCAACCACCTTTGCCAGGAAAGTGTCTGGGGAAAGGGGAAGAAACTGCTGCGTGTGGCCAAACTTGCCAGGCTGCTCTAGAATTACCATTTCTTTGCTTTTTCTTTTGGTTGGTGCTAGTGTTTGGGGATTTTTTTTAATTGAATATCAAGTTTTTCACGTTTTACATAATTTCTTTTTCAAAAGAAACGGTTATCTTCCTGCCACTACCATCCCTACTCTCCCAGTCCAAAAGAAGTGCTTGGCTTGTCTTCAAAAGTAGTAAATATATATTTTAAAATATTTTCCCTCATTTTAGGCTCTTGAGGACTGAGTAAGCATAAAGGGAATTCCTTCAATAAGCTCATACAGAGATTGATTACATGTCCTCAGCTGGAAGTTACATTAAGACTTATTCACTAAGGTATAGCTACCGTTGTGAACTTTTCAACGCTCTCTGCTGTCTCTATGACAACACAGATCCTGGCAGAAGTTACCAGGGCTCGTGTGCTCTCTGCAGCCTTTGTCTGCATCCATCAATCCTAGTCCTCGACGACTGTAAATGTGTGCCTTTCTTATGTTTTTTGCTTAACAAGGTGTTTTATTAAATTTGTGACACTTCTAAAGTTATTACACTAATCATTTGTACTGCCACACACAACCATGCTCTAAAAGAGATGTGCTTTAGGAAAGGACTTTCTGAAAGGCTCTCAATCATGTCGTGTGGAAGATACTCAGCTGAGTGGCACAGAGTCCTTGCACAAGTAACTTTTCTTTCATTACAGGTGAAACTTAAGGTAACTAGAGCCTGGGAAAAGCATAATGCACACACAGTCTAATTTCTGCTTAGATCTGCATCACACGCCAGAGAAGTGCTCGCTACTACTCTGTGCTCTAGCAAAGTCCACAGACCTTGCTGAAGCCATTCTGATTTTAAAGGTACCCATAGTGAGTCTGTTGGTGCTTGCAGCTCAGGTTTCTGTGGCAGTCCTGGCATGTGTCACCTTCTGAGGAAGTCCTTCTCTGGACATGGGGCTTTTTCTTGAGAACAGTTGGCATTGACACGGGTCTTAGTTTTCATTTTACACTTTTGGGGTGGTTTAGGATTCATCAGACGTTTTCCATCAGTTTCCCAGACATTTTGGGCAGGTATCTCTTACAAAATCTCTTCTCAACATAGATTTTGTTCTTTTTCTAGCATTTTTCTGTTATTTCTCATCCCCTGCTTTGGTTCATAGCATTATTCCAAATTGTACATGTAAAGACACTGGCTCTATGCATTTGTGTTGCCATTGCAGGTTGCCTTTGCCTCTTCTTCAGTTTAGTATCCCAGCTGCTTTCGTGGCAAGGAAAACCCTGGTTATCCTTTCTGCCTTGTCCTGTGCTGGGCAATGCTGCTGTTAGAGCAGATGGGAAACCCTGAGGTAGCCAGTCCCTTCCCAGTCCTTGCTCTCCTAAGAATGATGCTGAGGCCACATTTGCTTTGTCATGCGGACATAACTGCTGAGACCCCAGTCCCATGACCTCAAAAGCTTTTGTTTCAGAGCTTCCATTCTTCCTTTATGCACTCAGTTCACTGCTTCCTATTCCTCATTCGGATCATTTTGTTGTTTGGGGACGCGGGGCATCTTTGCATCTCTCTTTCTAATTGCCATTGTGCTGTGTGGCTTGTGCTTTCTATTGGCCCTTCTGGTTTCTCTGGTATCTTTTTTCTCCCTTTGAATGCTCCTTTTTTTCCCCCTATTTTTTTTTTTTTTTATTTTGGGATGTTGAATCCGAAGGATGGAGAAATGTCAATGAGATAAATATCAGTCTGGGAACGAGCAAATTGCCAGTGTTCTGGGCCTTGAAGCTAAACATGGCTTATTTGGTTGTCAGGCCAACCTGAAAATGTTATCTACAGTAGCCAAGGTTCATGAGAAATGAAGTAAATTGTTCCCAAGAGTTCTGGGAAGTCTGAACTGCAGCAACCCGAATGTTCCTGAAGGACTCTCTATCAAAGGAGAGGCTTATTTGGTCCTTCTCCTCAGAAGAAACAAATGGGAGAGTGTGTATCTCTTCCTGCTGGTTTATATCCACAAACTTTTGTTCTCCTGGTGATCGCTTTACTGCAGACAGTCTTGCACGGGGTGGGTGCCTCTGCGAAGGGCCAAGCAGCAAAGCTTCCCCTGGCCTCTCTGCGGAGAGCAGCTCCCGTGCTGATGGTGTGGAAGACGGAAAGCAGGCACTCAGAAACCCGTAAGCGCTCAAAGACGCTTTAGGAAGATCTCTCCATAAGCAGACAAGGCCATGGATTTCCCTCTGCTGCTGTCAGGCTCTCGCTTTCATCTGCTGGATGAATTGTTAGAGCAGAGGGAGTTTTCCACTGCCGTGCCTGCGATAAGCCGACTGACACGTTGCAGCTCCTCCTGCTGCGATGCTGGCCCTGGGACTGGGCTCTAAAAATAGCCTCGATTTGTTTTTAGTTTGACTTTGTATCACATGCTCGTTTTAAAATACATCGGAACAGTTAATTTCCAGTTCTACAGCGCTCATGTGGAAAGTGTAAAGGATTTTTTAAAGTAGATGGTGTACAAGGAGTAGAAATAGCACCCTTTCTATCCAAACTTAAATAACACTCAGCTGCCAATTCTATAAAAGGAAAAAGAGAGATCATAAGGCGTTAGAATTTTTAATGTCCTCTAGCCCAAAATGAACAGAAATGGTTTTGCCCCATCTTATTTTACTCCAGTATTTGTTTGCATGCTTGCCTGTTTCTGAAAGCTCTTAAATGTTTAAATCTAGGTCTCATGAAAAGTCTGTCAATCAGACAACAGCTCTGAAACCTGACTTCTACAAGTTGTAGCTTAAAGCCCTACAGGCGGTGCCTGTGGCTGATCGGCATTTAATGAGCTGTGGGATCATTTCTCAGTGCCATGCATCCATAACCAGTTGCTTGTTGTTGATATAAACAGATTTGGTAAATAAATGTGAGGAAATTGTCTGACTTTGGAGACATTTACCTGAATTTCAGAGTTAAAGCTAAGTGGAATTCTTCCTTTCCCCTGGCAAAAAGTGCAACAGAAAGCAAACATGCTTTTAGTTGGATTACAGGCATGGTTAGTCATCTGACAGACAGTTTTAATGGAGTCAGAAAGACATGCTGGGGAAACATGCTGACCTACTTTTCTTTCTTTCTTTTTCCTCAAACTTCGAAGCAAGTAAAATGTTAATTTTAAAACTCTCCATAAAGTAAGACTTTGGTGTAGGAGCTCATTTTGTAATTTAATTTATTTACACTTCTGTTTAGGGTATGATAGATTGTTTTGGTAACTGAATTTCATCAGGTTGTTTTTGTTAGGAAATTGGGTTACATCTGAGAAATCCATGTTCTTCCCCCTTTGCAGGACAAAGCAATCATCTTCAAGTTAATGAATGATTTAAGTCCAATCCTCTGAGAGAGGACTTTACAAACCATTGACAATAACAGACTAACAAAGCATATTACATTTTTATCATTTTCAATGCGTTACATTTTAAAACATTTGCTGTTCTTAAACTTGGGGGAAGAAGGAATACTGGCAGATAGTGTTGTCCATTTTCACTTTTGTTTTTTTTTCCTATGTTAAGGAGGTGGATGCTCCACCGAAGTATTTTCTTGAAGGCAGAACTTGATGTGTTTGAAAACTGGGAAACTCTTTACTGTAAAACTTGAGAGCTTGGGGGAAAAAAAGCCTTAAATTAAATAGGAAAACTTAGCAGTGAAGATGGATTAAAACATTGCAGAGATACTACAATATTAAAACATTGAATGATACTGGGTGATAAAGTGTTTTAGAAACACTTTCAGCGGCAGGCACACACACAGTTTGTCAGATGGCTGAGGGGTGCCAGGTCCCTGGCAGAGAGCTGAGCTCCATTCGCTTTGCAGGTGGTTTTGGTGAAGATGTCACTGCACGGTTGAAGGAGCAGGAGAGGACATCATTCCTTGACACTCTGGTCGATCCAGGGACACTGTTTTCACCTGCTCTGTCTCCTCCTGTTTCCATCATTAACAGGTTTTCTGCTGTCACTCAGCCCTGGTGCAATGGGTGCTGCTGCAAATCCTTTGCTTCCTCCCATCTCTCCTTGTTCTTAACTTCCAACAAGCTGATTTACAGTTTGCATCATGGAAATAGTAATACAATGGAAGAGAGACAGAAAAAATGGAAATTGCTAGGAAATCCTGAAGTTTATGGGGAGTTTTACATTTCACAGAATCCACAAGCTACATGTAGTCTTATGAAGTACAGTGATTTTACATACTGTGTACTTCTAGAGAATGTTGCAGTGGTAAAGATTGAGATCTAATTTTTATAGTTATAAAAATTAAGTATGTTGGCTAATACACAAGAGTTTCTTCTCTCTCTCAAGAAGGCTGATAGTGGCATTGCACAGGTCTTAGCCATTTTGTAAGGTGGAGGCACCAGTAGAGGAGGCATGAGCCCAGGAGAACAAATGAGCAGTAAGTGAATATCCTTATGCACTGAACTGCTGCACCTCACATGTTCAGCATCCCTCACTGCACCATAGCTGTGCTTCTTGCAAGGACTATCTTTCCTATGTCGTTCTTGCCACAGCACTTCTTCTAGGTGAGTTGTGACATGGTATGTGCTGATTGTAGTGGAGACATAACTGGGGAAAGACACTCAAAAAAGCATCACATCTGAAATTTCATTCAAGAATGAATGATTGGTTTTTTTCCTGATACGGGAAAGCTGTTGATGCTGGAAGGTGAAGCATTAGGTTTAGAGGAACTTAAGTTGCTCTCTGACAGTACCAGGCTACTGCTTTTGGGCAGGGAGCTCTTGTGTTTCCAATTAGGAGTCTTGTGAAGATTGGTGAGGAGGTCCAGAGTTAAGTGTGTGTTTGGTCTTGTAGTCCACATTGTACTCTGCTGCACTATCTGGTTATCCCATTGAATAGCTCCGGGATCAAACCCAAGTGATCCAGATCCCTGGAACAAGTGACTGTTAGTTCATAAGAGCCTTTTGACAGCACATTTTTACAAGAAAGATGTTTGATTTTCCCTGTCAGTAATTTGGAAGAGAAGCTCAATGCATACTTTCCTCCCTGCTCCTTCTTTGGATGCCTCTTCAGGTGAACACTGCTATTAAATCAGAACACCCAGAAAATAATTTTAAATGGAAAAGGAATGCAAATAATAAAAAGACAATAAATAGAAGCACGAGGATAGTTGTTAATAAGAAAAAGAAGCCCTTTTATGTTCAAACCTCTCTCATAACACAGGGAAAAGTAAACAAGGACAGAGGAGAATACGCATAAATATTTTATTCCTTTAGTTCTGAAGAAGGCTTAAATCCTGTTTGTCCTCAAAAGAGAGTCAAAGCCTTTTCTTGGCAACTTTTCCTGTTGTTTTCTGAGTCAGCTACAGCTATTTCACATGTTTATTAGGAACATTATTCCTACTAGAACTCAGGCATTGTAAAGTGTGAACATACATAAACTACACAGGCATATCAGCTGCCACTCCTAGAGCATACAGTACAAACCCATGAGGTTTGGGGTCTTCTTTCTTGGCTGGGGCAGTGAGGCAGGGAGGTAACTCTCTGGTACAGGGGCCTTGCACTAATGGAGGAGGAATATTTACAAATATTCCCTAGAAACCAGGGTGTGGGAAAAATGAGGCAATTAAGAAGAATCACTAGATACCCTGTCTTAACAGTTTATTATATACATTTTAATGAGTATTTAATCCCTAATGCTGTGTGATGGATTAGAAAAGAGGGGGACTCAGGCCTCTTTCTGTGCATACTTTTATGTTTCCCCTTCATTGAACATTTTCTCTAGGCAAATTGTTTAACTTGAGCTGGTTGGAGGTGTTCCAGCACAACAGAGCTTTGCTGAAAATAACATTGGGTTGAATCCCAAAATGAAGAGTTGTCTGTTGTGTTCAGATTTGCAGAACCTTGGGATGAGTTACAAGGGGGGCCAGGAAGGAGCCTGGTCTGTTCCTGTCCTCCATGTTGCATATCCCAGGGCCTGGGGGGCTTGGCTGTACTGTGTCTACCATTCACCCTGGTGGTCTGGGCAGTTCTGCAGCTGGATGGGCAGGCGGATGTTCATCAGCTTTTTTAGGAACTGATAAACCTCTGCTTTTGGAAATCTTGAGGTTTTAGCTCATGCTTCCCGTGGGGGTTGTAACCCTAGAACAACATCCTGAGGACCTCATAGAAACCCTTCTGTTAGTGCATCTTTCATCTTGCACTTGCCACAGTCTTGGAGAAGACCATCCTCGCTGGACACAGGCACCCAGACTGTGTGCAATGAGTTCAGGGCCCAGTCCCACACTGGTGACAGATGTGAAAGATTTGTCATCAGCATCACTGAGATACAATGGGGTTAGCAGCCACCTGTAATGCCAGATGATCCGTGCTGGGTAGTCACTTCTAGTGCCAACTGGGGACCACCACCTTCATTTAAGGAACAGCTGTGTGTTGAATTCGGTCTCCTTGCCCAGCCCTTGGCTTCCCTTTCAGATGTCATCTCATGTCCAAGTTGCATCCTTTGTTTTCATGGAGAAGTCTGGGAAAACTAGGTCAGTTTATCCAAGTAGAAATTATTATTTTATTGAGTTAACTCTGTGTTGACCTGCTGCCTGTTTGCCTTCTCAAAATTAACTCCCTTGTGTGCACTAAATCTTGCCCTAGAAGTTGCAGAGTACTCAGTAATCACTTTGATTTCAAATCAAAAATAAAGAGGCTGCTTTTCTTAGTATCTTTATATTTCCTGGAAACAAGTGTCTGTCTGCTTTGTTTCTTGTGTGATCACTACATCAGGCTGGTCTGGTGTGCTGTGAAAGCACTTAATGTAAAAAGGTTATGTGCTGGCTTTTCTGGGGATATTTAAAAGATCTTATGGAGAAATCAGGATTTGATTCTGCTTGACCCTGGCTGACAGAATTAAGCCCTTTAAGCCAGTTCTGTAGTTACTAGCATGCTTTCTTTTTAAAATAATCTGGTCCACTTACTCCTGCTATTTCAGAACTTTAGTCCCAGACAAGAAAGCTTTTTTTTTTTTTGCCTTTTTTTTTTTTAATGAAAGAATATTTGGAATGTATTTTTAAAGAACTTCTTTGGCATTGTACATGAAAGATAAAATATATCAAAATAGACAGTCTGATAATTAGGTGCAGGCTTGTGGAGTGATTCATGTCATAATGTGAATGCTGAAACAGCTGAGGTTGCTGCAGGTGTGCTGAGGGAATTCGAGCCTGTAATGCTGTGATGCTTCTGCCTCTACATAAAGCAGGAGTACAGATGTCTGGAGAGCCTGCACTAATAGATGAGAAGCAGTATTTTTGCATGTGAATTATGGATGGAGGAATATTTATTAGAGGCAAAAACAAGGGCCTTTGTCTCCCAGGCACCTTTTGCTTTGAAGAGTCCCACTAAAGCCTGCTGCTGTCCCAGGAGCAGAGCTCCCAAAGTGAGCTGGGGATTCAGCTGCTGCCTGTGAAGCCTGGCTGGAGCTCAGAGCCGAGTTATGCCATGCATGGGCAGAAAGGGATCCAAAGAAAAGCCTGGGAGGCAAAGGCCTTTTTAGTGCCTCAGCTGGCGGGTGTAGTGCTTCGGGGTGGGCAGTGAGAGCTGAAGCTGAAAGTGAATAAACTTGTTTACCTGTGGCAGCAGCCAGCTTCAGTAGGGCTTTCCTGGAGACTGCTGGCTCGCTTGGAGTGGCTTTCCTGAAATCCTGAGATGGAAAGAAAAAGAAGTCCCCTGACTTCACTCCTTGCTTTCTCCTTAGTTTACAGTTGGTGAAAACAGGACTATGTAATCTTCAAAAAAAATGCCCCACCCCAACAACAAATCTGCAGATTGTTTATTCCAACTGCTCAGCTTTTGGGAAGGGAAAGGATGTAAACAACACACTAAAATGCAGTGAGATGCAACAGTATTGTTTGGGCATGTTACTTTCCCATTTGATGAAGCTTTTTTAGTAGTATTATGGCAAAACAGCTTTAACAACACACACTGTTCTTTAAAAACATCAAACCCACCTGCCGTCCAAGCCCCCTGGCCAGTGCAGATGTGTGCCCACCAGCTGTGTTGGACTGTGCATCAGTGTGAGGCTTAAACAGGCAATTTTTTCTGGCTGATCTAGCAGCGCTTCTGGTCCACCTGGCTAAATGATACTGTTCTTCCCTTCTCCTGCTGCTTCAGCTAGCCAAGAGGGTAAGCTTGAGCAGGGCAGCTGAGCATGGTTGTGGGGTGCACGCTCTGGCCTTGCTGCCCTCCACTTTGGGTGCCAATCCTGGCACCTTGAGAGATGGGAATAACCTCCCAGTCCCAATTCTATTTTGTTTTGTTGTAATAGTAGGAGCATGAACAAGCTTTTGCATTTAGGAAGGAATGTGTGTAAGCTCATAATAGTGTGTTTTCCACATTTGCTTCGGAGGAATAGGTAAATAGATTCTGAGCTATTTCTTTGCTTTTATTGTCCCTGGCCTAGTGGGAGGCCAGGGCTGCAAGCTGCCGAGGCTGTAACACAGACAAGCGCTGCGATTCAAGACTGCAGCTCCCTTTCTTCAGACATGCCGGGAACAACTGTTCCTGCGCCTCCACGAGCTCAGTTTGCGGCTGCGGGAGGCGATGCGCTCCCGCGCCTGGCGGAGCACCCGCGCACGCAGAGCCCCTGCAGACGTGTTGTCAGTTGGCAGCTCTCTCGCTAGATGCACCTTTACACAATTGCACAAGCCACCAGGAGGTACGAATGTGAAATTCAGCCTTGGGGGCAAAACAAAGAAATGAAACTTAGGTATGAATGCGGTGTTATCCATCTGCAGATACAGATATTAGAGCTGATCTCCCACCACGCTGCTGTAGCTTTACACTAATAGGACTCTGCTGCGATCGGTGGAGTAGCACCACTGCAAGACAAAAACAGCAGTGGGCATAAGTTGGGGCTGTTATTTTTAATTCTGGTGAATAATGTAGAGAGTGAACCCTGTTTAGGGAAAGCCAGCCTGTGTTCACTGTGTGAAACCACCCATAATAAAAGGGAGAAATGCAGTGACACACTGTCTTGGTATTGCTCCTAAACTTCTGCTCTTTCTTCTGGGGAGCCATTGCCCTGAGTCCCATGTGTCTATGTGCAAGCAAAGGGAAGGGGTCTTCCAGCTCACCTCCTTTTTTTGGTAGCCTTTCCATTTGCTGTCCCATAAAGTCAGTTTTATCATGCATGACTAGAATTTGTCCTGTAGCTGGGACTCATTCATTACATTGAATAAATGGGCTTATTATGTAAAGTTATTTTGTGGAAGGAGTCTGTTGATGGCATTGTCAGGAAAGAGGCTGCAATTTGTCATGGTAGGTAGCTTGCTAGTTAAGTAAAAAATAAGTCACTTCTTTTCCTCAGTGTATGTTAGGATAAGAAATAAAATAGCTGTGGCAGGTTGAAACATGAAGTTACAGGCTGGCAGTGGGCAGGGATAGTGTGCAGTGTCAGGTCTTAGCTTACAGCCATGCACTTCCTTGGTCATTGGTGGTCGTGGATAATGCCCAGCAAATTGAAATGAGGACTTTGGATAACCCCAGCATCTCCCAGTTGCGAGGCATCGTACTACCATGACTGTCTCCTAAGAGAAATTAATGTAATATTTGTAGATAAGTAGACTGATTTACCTTTTGATGACCCTGGAGAGAAAGGGCAGATTCAGGATATTTTTGCTCATAATCGGTTATCCATAAAGAGTTAGTGTACCAGGCTTCAAGATTATAGCTCAAAAGGGCAGTTGCTTTGAGAAGGTAGCTTGAAAGGGCACCTCAACAGCTGAAATCAGATGAGACAGATTTAATGGCCTCTCAGTAATTTCTGACTGAAAGTTCAGAGTTTGAAATTTAGGGATTTTTTTCTTCACCCAGCCTATGGTAAAAGAAATGCATTATAGCCTAATAGAAATTTATTTTCAGGCTGAGTATTTAGAAGAGTTTTTCAACTGCTGCGTATACATTTGGTCACTTCAGCTGTAAGGAAGAGAAAGAATAATCACTTTGTGTTTGTGGGCTTGTGTATTTTTAGCTAATGTGTTAAGACACTGCAATTCCAGAAAAGCTGTCCTCCATTTCCCCAGAGTATTTTGATTTAACCATCTGCATGCCGCATTTTATCTAGACTGCCATAGAAGTTAGTAATAAATGCACTGGGGTCTTGGCAGCCAAAACAGTAGATAGTAAGCAAAATGCTTTGCTTCCCTGAGGGTTTTAGTTTCATGGGAATTCTGCCACAGGCTGGCACTTCTCAGTGGGTTACCTGCAGAAGCTTGTAAATTTAGGAACCCTCCCCAGATGGATTCCCAAAGCTCCTTCCCACTCCTGCGCTGTGCGGGGAAGGGAAAGACTGGAAATACCCACTGGGTGACACAGTTACTTGCAAACCTGTTGCAAGTGGCATGGTAGATCTTAATAAAAATCATAGGTTTTATGTTGAGAGTAAGGAAGCGACTGATTTCATGCAGAATACTGAGAGAGATGGGGCATGATTGGAGTGAGGAGCGAATGACAAGTGTAGTTTAATTTAGCAGCTGCACAAGATGCACAGGGACATTGCAAGACCTGCATGTGGAGATACTTCATCTCACATATGGGAATTTCTGGCTATATTAAGTAACTTGAGGTGAGGCCTATGTGAAATACAGATGGAAACATACCAGCGAGTAAATTTTGTCCGAGTCAATGAGCATGGCTAGGCTAATTCCATGGCAGATATGTTGGTGGGTCTTCACAGGAAATATTAGTGATTTATTCTGCCTGCAATTGTTAATGCTAACAACCTTCAATAGCTGTTTAAGCATCAGCTGCTTGGAGCGTGTGGATTATCCTATTTCACACTGGCAATTAGTTGATGATATTAAAGCACTTTGAAAATGGAAATCGCAGGGCAAATGCTATTTAAACAGTTCATCATTTAATGTATAATCCCATCTCTCCAGCTACTTTGATTGCAATATGTGGGGAGATGGTAAGGGACACCGAGGAGTCTGCTTTCAGTCCAACCCCTGGTACAGGTGCTGTGCCCTGTCTGTCCTGCCTCTGACTCAGCTGCTCCTCATCCTCTACCTGCCCACACCCATGTGCTGCAAAACACATTTTCTTCTGTTTGTTTGGGGTTTTTTTCCACTTGTTTACTGTCTTTCTGTTTTTACAACTTCTTAATTTCTCATTTGTTCTTAGGACCTGTTTGGGGAGTGTGGGGGGCATTCCATTTGTATTTCTGGGGTCTTGATTTCTATTCTTTGGGCAGTTAGTACCCTGTTTGGCATGTTCTGCAGACCTTGAACCACTCCCAAAATACTATAGGAAATATAAAGGTAGGCATTAGTTGGTATGTTCATACACTTGAAAACAGCTTATGGGATTCTGGTGGGTTTGGGAGGGGAGTTTGTTTGTTTGTTTTTTGGAGTTTATTTGGTTGGCTTGATTTTTTTTTTTTTGTCCTGTCCTTCTGCAACATTCAAGACAAATGTGCCTGTAGAACCATTTGGTTTCCTTCAGCAGTGGTTTTGGATCTTGGATTGGAAGCTCTAAGTATCCCAAGTATGATAGCTGCTGATTTTGCCTCTGGATGTCTTAAAAAAAAAAAAGATAGTGCAAGAATGTAAAAATTTAAATAATACCAAAGGCAGACCTTCCAGCTAATTTCAAGGGGTATTTTTTAGCCTGTTGTTTTGCATTGGCTTTTCAATTTTGGTCCTACGTCTGATTTCAGATTCTATTGGGTTTTTTAAAAGGACGAGAAACTCCTTTATTTTGCTCATTCCAGTTACTAATATTTCAGGGATGTGTCAACAGCAGGTGCCAAATTTCACATCTAAAATAAAATTGCTCAGACTGATGAGAATCCTTGAAACCACAGGTGAAGTTTCAGGCCAGTTAAATAAAGCTGTAGAGCATCCATTTGTATCATTCATTCATATAATGAAACCTGTTCTTATAACTCAGCTCTGATATATTAACCCCACAGTTATCCTCACACATAAATGGGAGATGTGTTGCTTTCGTCAGGATATAACCATATAAATCCCCTGTGCATGAATGGAAAAATAGGGGCCCTAAGGCTATAGGTATCAAAGGTCTCCCCTATACTTACAATAGCCTAATAAGGTTATTTTGAAGGCATAGGTAATTACTCACAGGCTCCCTATAGCCAGTGATTCATTGTTCACTACTGAAACATTTCTAAATGAATTATGTTTTAAACAAGCAAATCCTTGGCCTTCTCTTTTATGGAAAGAAAAAGAAAATGGGAGGGACACAAAATTCCACCATTTTCTGTGTTAAGTACACTGCTTGCTAGTTAAAAGGTCCCTGGTATTTTTAGCAGTTTAAATGTACTGCCGTGCTTCTTGCTGTTTTGAATGCCTATTTCTGAATTTCACATTTTGATAAAAATATTATTGTTGTCATTAAATTGATATTTAGAAAAGACTGGATACAAGAGCTCAGTGCAATGAATAAAACAGTTGGAGTTAACTATCCCTGGGGATAGAATCAATCACTGTTGTAGAAAAGGGTGACATTTAAAAAAGAAACTCAGAAGAAAATGTCATGCTTAAAAAATTAGATTTAAACGCACTAGCTCCTGATTGATTTTTATTGCACTCACATGGATACACTGATTGATTATCAGCCTTACAAATGCTTAGTACCTTTCTCACTTCTCTAATAATCAGAATAATCTAATTTTCAATGTCATTTAAGTTACCATATTCAAGGCCATAATAGATCATATTTCTAATAAAACGTAACAATTATGTAATGAATAATACAAAGCTGCAAGGCAGAGTTCAAATTTACCTTCCTCAAAAAAAAAAAAAAAGGTTAAAAAAAAATAAAAATACCAGGAGTGTCTGGAAGGGCCAGTGTACGTGAAGGCAGGAGACAGGACGATGTCTTCTGGATGTGTGGTGTGTTCCCCTGTGGTTGAACTGAGGTTCCTGGCGTGTTGGCTGGGGCGGGTTTGCCATAGCTGAATGTTATTTCTCAATAGGAAACCCTGGGCGGGCTCGAGTTCTGTAATGGATGTGCTTGCTCTGTGCCTGGGGAAAAATGATAGCGTGCCAGGTGCTTATGAAATGTCTTCCATGATTGTTTCTCTGTGCTCCCTGTTAATTTTGATATGTGTCTGTAGAGAGATACTATCTCACTTAATTTGAGATGTTTTCTTCTGGCGATTGTTATCCAACAGCTGACATGGTTGATTTCTCAGAATCAGCTACAAAATATGCAGGTTTTGATGTGTTCTGGTTTTGTAAGCCCCTTACACAACTGTGTACTTGTTATTCGCTTTGTCCATTAGAAATGAGAGTTTTGTGTTTGAAATGGGCTTTGTCTCCAATCATTCTCCATATGTCAAAGCCAAGTTTTGGCATGGAAATTTGTTTTAAAATAGTTTCCTGGCTTTTTTTAAGACTGAGCTGTTTTGCCTAAAAGAAAACATTATTTCATCTGGAAATCACGACCTAGGAAACCAATCTATTTATAACTACCTGGCATTCTGCATATATTAGTGTGTTTGGCTTGCAATTGCACTGCTGTTAATGTGAGCAGGAGTCCCACCGTCCTGGATTGATGGCTCGTCAGCTTATCGAGTGTGATTTTGCTGCTTTTGAGATGATTGTTTTATTCCTTTACGTGTCTTGGCGATTGGAAACTTAAACTCCTTGAGTTCTCTCATCTTTGTGCTTTACTCCACCAGTTCTCAGGCCTGGAATCTGCCTGGGATGTGCAGCTGGATGTTGCTTTGGACCATGGGGTCAGAGAGCCTAGTTCAGCAGTAGCAGCAGGGTTGCTAGGGCTCCCTTGGTTTGAAATTTTCCAAGGTGACTGTTGGGAAAGACACCCTTATGGACTGCCATTCCATACCATTTAGCACAGTTTGTTGAAGAGTAATGTGTGGTATATCATGGGCATTTAACCTGATGGAGCACACTTGGCATTGGCACTAGGTGAGCATTTTGCTTATTTGACTGAAATTGGCCACAGCTGCTAACTTGTGCCAGAATTAGAATTTTTTTAGCAGCTGCCTCTGGAGTTGGAGAAGCAAGAGCATGGAGGAGCTGTGCAAGGCTTGTGGGTTTCCACCCTAGCAAACAGCTTGGTGCTGCTGGATTTCCCAGCTGCCGTGCTGGGGATCAGCCCCACAGCCACGCGTGGCACCATCAGCCTGCCCAGGCTCCCTGGTGTTCAGACAGGGACAGGTGGCTTCCCAAGGAGCAGGAGGACAGGCAGGACAGTGAGCCTCTGCCCAGAAGGGAGAACTGGCAGGTCTGCAGCGTTCCTACCTCAGTTCACCTCTCACTTCGCTTCTCATTGGGCTTTACAAACAAAAGGAGTCTTTTTGCAGACCGACCTTGTGCCCAGCACTCTGCAATTACTGACTTGCTCTGTGTGCTTTATGGTGCTTTTGAGGTTTGTTAGCTTAACGAGTAACTTCCAAAATATTTGGGGACAAGAGAAGTGTGGTTTTACAGGAATGTGAACTGACTGGAAGCACTAGTAGTTGTTGCTACAGGAACAAAACCAGCTAACTGGTACACAGAGCTCTTCAAAGGTCACGGGGATCTCCAAGACACAAAACTGCAGTGATAGCATTTCAAATAATGAATTTATAGCTGATTAATCATTTTAATACATGAAAGGAGTTGTCTGTGTATCTTCTGGATGTCTGGGGAAGCGCAGGTTGTGCAAGTAGTAGGAAAAATTGCATTGTGAGTCGCAAGTTCTTCTCCCTTGGACATGTTTGTGCCACCTTTGACAAATGGATGTACAAATATTCGCTATTCCGTGATTTTACCTGATTGCCTAGAAACTGTCTAAATCTCATGGGCTGGATCCCAGCTTATACTTAGCCAAACAGTGGCTAAGTTTGGTGGACCTGAGGGGTTTGTGTTTAAGACTGGACGATTCCCTGCATTAGGACATGCTTGAAATGACCCCACTCAGGCAGGAGAATTGCTGCAAGGTTACTAAATGAGAGCACTGGGGTTCTCCAAGAGAAGCTGTTTGTGTCTTCTCTATACTTAGTTCCATCTGCAGCAGGCCCTGTTTCCTTGAAGAATGCATCTGACCTTCGTGCACCTTTTGTGCCCTGTCCATCACTTTGAGCAGAAAAGGGGAAGTGTATCTGAGTCTAAGGAAAAGGGAATGGCAGTCCTGGGGTGAGGAGAACAGACTGAGCAGGACAAGAGGTGATGTTCTGCCCCCCTACCATCAGGGAGGAGGCTGAACATCTGAAGGTAGGGGCTATCTTAAGGCAGCACAAAGTTCCTTTGCCAGCTTGTGAACCCTGCTGTGGCTGCCTGGAGGTTTCTGGGTGTGGAAGTGCAAGTCCTGGCGTGTGTGTCAAGGGGACAGGGAAGCTGTCACAGGAAGATGGATTGAAGCAGACGTGCTCAGGTGTGGGCGTGTGTCACTCAGCCTTCTGAGACACGCCAAGACCTGGCTTCCTCACGTATCAAGATACACCTTTTTTCATGCTCCTTCCCCACACTACCGCCTTATTTATTTTTCTTTAACTTCCAAGAGTTCTCATAGGGCAAGAGAGCTTCCATACTGTCCCCTGTTGGGAGCTCCTAATTAATGCAGCCATCAAGTGAGAATTTAGTGCACGAGTAATGAAATTCATAACCTGAGTTTTCCACGGCAGCATTAACTGTGACACAGATTCATCACTGGTGTATCATCATTAAAAGGCAGTGGAATTGCATCGGGGATTGATGTGATCATATGCATGTAAAGATCAAGATACCAAAAGGTGTGATTTATGTAATATAAGCATAAGCTGTAATCCAAAACCCTTCCCACATGCGGTGTGACAGTTCCTGTTCCCAGAGCAGTGATGGTTTTTAAATTTACTGCATAAATGTGTGTGTGTGTTTATATGTTTTTATTTAACTCTTTTAAACATAGTCTTGTCTTAAGGTCTTTCTGTGCTTTTTTTTTTTTTTTTGCATGTTGATTTATAACTGTAGTTAAATCTGTCCAATAGTTCGGTGTTATTGAAATGCTTTATATTTTTGGAGCTTGGGTGTTATACATCAGCACTTTAATCCATTGTCTTACAGGGAATATGGAAACACTGACAGGTCTGATGCAGTCTTAATGAATAAAGTAAGAAGATATATATTATTCTGGATTTTCGTTATTTTAAAAGCTATCAGAATCATATAAGAAAGTTAATGAGTAACAAAAAATGTTCCTAGTTTTCAGGCTGTTTTACTTCTCCCCTTTCTACCCTCTGATTTGCACCAAAAGAGAAAGAGGACAGAGCTGGGCCAATTTGGTGATGAGGACTGATCAGCAGCTGTCCCTATGGTGGCCTTTGGAGGGAAAGGAACTTCACGTACACTGCAGAAGGAGCAGTGCTGGGATAGCAAAGGAGCGTGGCAGGGTTCCTGCCAGAGTTATCTCCTGGTCTCAGGGACCCCTTGGCACCTGCTTCGAAGCCTGGCCTGAATAATGCATTCAAATTGCACGAGGAGCTCAAAACTGTTGAGGGAAGTGGTTGTTGAGGCCGCCTGCTTGGCAAATTTGTCAGTCAGCTTGTAGAGCTATAAGTAACTGGGGCTTTGTGACAAAGGTTTATTGCTCTTTGTGGTTGTGTAGGAGTTTACAGAGTTTTCTAAGGAACTCCTTTATCTCCCAAGTACAGCAGTGATTAGGATTTGTTTCTGAAGTGCAGTGGCAGTTTGCAGCACTCGAGACATAGCTCTGGGTCTTGGATGTTTTTTCAGTGCAAAACATGGTGCTTGTGCTCTGCCCTGGGGTCCAGCAAACAAATCAGAGCATTTGCTTGAGGGGAAAGCTTGTAAAAGGAAGTGGGGAGCAACCAGTCCATCCCCCTAAATCTGACTGCACTGATAACATTGTACCTTTGCAAGGAATAACCTTTTTGGTCCACTCTTGCTGGTCTCCTTTGGGTCTGTGTTCTCCAAACACCAGAATTCAAGGTTAGGTTTTAATCCAGTGTGGTGCTCAGCAACCCAGCCCTGATCCAGCCAAGCACATTATTGACTTCAGTGAGGTCTGTCACACAGTTAAGTCAAGTTCATGCTTAAAATGTGCATGACTGGTGTCAGAATTCTCTCAGTTGCAAATTCAGACCTTTAGTGAGAAGACCAGAGTCATACATTGCATGGACTGTGTGCCTAATGGCCTTGTGAAGGAGAAACAAATGTTCACCACATCTCTACTCCTTGTTTTCTATTACACACAATATGTTATTTCTGTAGATGCCTCTGACTCTGATGCTTGCCCAGCCCACTATTTTTTCTGCTCTTTATGATTATTGTGGTTCACTGGCATGTAGGAGGCGACCACAGAAGATGTGGAGATGGGCCTGGGGAACCCACAGGGATAAAGAGCTGGCATGGAGGTGGCTTTGTGCTTCTCTCCCTTTGGCACAGATAGATGCACTTTCTGGGGCAGGACAGTACAAATAAGAATCAGCAGGTCTTTGGCCATCCAAAATCCCCAGCCATGCTCACAAGTGCCAAACCCACCAGCTGCACCCTCCGAGTTTAGGGCCTTGTTTTAAATATCGTGAGGTTTTGAATACTAACAATGTTAAGATTGGTTTTATTTATCCAGTAAGATTTAGTCTTCAGGGTGTTTAATATTGACATGGAGTCTTTGGGGAGAGGGATTGATTTTGCTTGGCTTTGTTGTAAAGCCTTATGCATCTGGTTACACTTAAGACGTTAGCTTTAGCTAACAGCAAGACTCTTGATAAAATTCACAATTACTGGCAATACTGTGGACATGGACTTATCTCCTGGGCACGTTTTGTAAAATTAAGCTATTTTCATTAAAAGAACAAAGAGCAGCATGGTGATGGAGCAGCTGTCATATTTTATTACAAAACACAAATATGTGGGAAATCAATTACAGCACGAGTGAGCACAATGCATATTTCCAGTAATCCCCCACGGCCGGGGGAAGGTAGAAGGCTGATCTGAGTGCAGAAGCAGATGGCAAGCAACTTTAGATAGCTTCACTGCCATTTTTTCTCTTTCAAGTATTTGTGCTTCTCCTTTGATCTTCAGAACTTGAGTTTAACGTGTTTCATCTTCTTTTGTTTACTGTTTTCACATTTAACTTTCCTTTTAAATAACTTCTGTTTGGTGGAGTTTGTATTAGTGTGGGGCTTTTTTATCTTCCATGCTGAGGTACTTAAGAAGAAAGACATTTGCTGTCTTTTTCTAGTGTTGCTCACATCCAATAAAATAGTGTCTGCTTCACTGCAGAGGGCTTCGCCATCCACCGTGCACAACTGTAGTTCTACAGCGGAAAAATCCCACCTCACAAAGCTACTAAGACACTGTGCATAAGAAGTTGCAGTAGACTTTCCTGGAAGGCTGATAATGTGGGATTGTGATGGCACACCCACAACAAACCCCTGTGGAAGTTTGGTTTAATCACTGCTCACTACATTTAGTTCTTAAATTATTTTTAAATGAGTAGGCTGCAATTAATGTCCTCTGTGCATATAACATTTTTATATTCAGCTAAAATAATGTGTGTTTAAAATAGCAGCGTTTTACAGTGATTTGAAATAGAGCAGCAAAAGCAACATAGATTGATCCGAATAACCCCATGTGATCTGTATCTCTGCTTTTCTTACAGCTGTCAGAAATGACAGGAACAAAAAGAAGAAGGAACCTTCAAAGCAGGAGTCCACAGAAAACTATGAAATGACAGCAGAGTTAGATGATCTCACTGAGAAGATCCGAAAAGCTCACCAGGAAACCTTCCCCTCGCTCTGCCAGCTGGGAAAATACACTACGGTGAGTATGATTTGAGGCACAGAGCCTTCTGGATGTGCCTGGATGATGTGAGTTTTGGAGGCCCTGGACATTTTTAATAGATGGAGCAGTAGATTCACTCTTTACACCTCCTAAGCCAGGAAAAAACCAGAGGTGTGTGTGCACAGGCTGCCTGCCTGCTGGGGAGAGAAATTGCACTTAGATGTGAGCGCTACTTAGCCGTATCACCAGAGACTCCTGGAGGATAAATCCAGCCAAAGGACCAGCTCCGAGACCATGAGTCAGTGACATTCCATCATTCATTAGACATTTCTTGGCTCCCAAAGATGTGATCTCTGCTCGTGCATCAGCAGATTACAACTTTGCAGGTGTAGGGAGTTCTTAAATGCTGCTGGATTACTGGTGATAGTCCCAAAGCTACCAAGGTCAAGGAAAATATGAAATGTTTAAGTAAAACAGTTTCCAAAACGCTCATTTGCAGTTTATTCCTAGAATCATAGAATATCCTGAGTTGGAAGGGACCCACAAGGATCACTGAGTTCAACTCCTGGCTCTGCACATGACAGCCCCAAAAAATTATACATCCTTTTCCAGTCTACCAAAAGATCCCATAACAGCAAAAAGTTTTGCTGCTTTTAGAAGTGAAAAATCAGCCCCCCCATTAAGAAGCTCAGTACTGTGGGAATTTCTCCAGACATGAGTCAGGGAAATAATTTTTCTTCAATACATATATATATATTGCTAAATACAGGGAAAGTCAGTGAAATTAATTGATTAAAGAAAATTGAACATCAAGTTTGCAAATCCAATAATAAAAGAAATTATGAAAAATAACTGTTAGGTAATGTTTAGAACCTTATCAGTTAAGAAATGACTACTGAGTCTGGGCTTGCTGTTGGTTGCAGCAGCATTGACTGTTTCAGAGGGGTGTGCAAAACATCCTGAGGTAATCAGGCATGTGCTCTTATTGCTGAGAGCAGGAGTTTAGGGGTGGTGTGGCATGTCTGGGGCAAGGAGACAGCTGCCTCCATGGTTCTTGCCCTGCAGCCCCAGCTGAAGATCTGGGACCAGTCCTCAGAGGCGTGGTGGAACACTACTCTCACTGGGTTGCTCTCTGGTTCGAGTAAATTTTCTGCTATTGAAACAAACATTCAGTTTCTCAGAGTGATGTAGGCAAATCCCTGTGTGCCCACAATATTCACTGTTTCAGCAATCAGGGTGCTTTTTAATGGCATATTAACCTATTTACAAAACAGAGTGCAAGGCTCAAAACTGAAGTCTGAGTGTAAGACTTGGTATTTAAGTGCAAGAAAAGCAAGTACATATGGTGTGATTTTAGAAAAAGGTACATATTTCATGTTGTGACAGTATTTTCACCAGCACTTTTCACATTTAAATCTGAGCCCCATGTAAACTGGTTAGTACTGGGGAAGGAGCCTGTCCTCCCCATGTTTCTCTGGTCCTTCCCAGCAGGAACACATTAGAATGTGTTTCCACCTTAGCTGGGAGTTAGCAGAGTGCTCTGCAGATGGCCCTGCACTGCATCCTGGGAATTGCCAAAGATCCTCGAGGGTTGAAAGATAAACCTTGGCACCTCTACACTTGCATTAGGTACTGGATGCTGAAGTATCATTAATCTTTTAGCTCTTGAAATGATACAAGTGGATGAAATTGGAGAGGGCCTTGTTGCATAGCACACCCACTGCTGATGCCTTCGTCCTTAGGTTCTGTCTGAACTCCATGGGGAGTTTATGCCTCTGTTGGAATTTCAGAGCCCTTGTTGAGAGCACCTGGATCTCAGTAATGAGCAGATGAATCTGGGCTGTCTATGGAACACGAGTAGCCATGATTTGACTGCACTCTTTCTGAGGCTGGGTATTGGTCATTCATATCTCTAGCCCGATGGGACAGCCTGGGGCAGGAGATTTCTTGTTTTCAGCTTTGCTCTGTTGGAAGTCCAAAGCAGGGAACTGCTGCACAGGGCTCACCCTCTCCTGCTTTGTCATGGAACAAGTTGCAATAACAGAATTATGCTGAAAGAGTTAATTTTGGCTTACCTTGAATCTTTGAGAGCAATGCAGCGTCCTTCAAACACTGCATGAGAACTAATAGCAGTGGTGCTAAATACTGTCCTCTTGCTGCATTCTCATAGTCTGTGTGTGAAGTGCAGAGTGTATAAATCTCTCATCTAGGTAAGGTCTGGCAGCCACTTTGGCATTTTATGTAGGACTTCAGTGTTAAGAGCTCATGTGGGAAGGACAGATTAGTGCTGAGGCTGGAATAAGGGTCACCTTCCCCTCCAGCCTCCTGCCAGCCCAGGGGCAGGGGATAATCCTTTCTGCAGCACTGAGGATCCAAGAGGCTCTGGGATGTGGAAGCTGTGTGTGCTGGTCACACGAGCACAGCTCTGGTGCCTGGACACCACCAGCAGCTGCGGATCAAACAGCAGGGCTCCCTCAACAACCTGAGACACTTGAAGCAGAGACCAGAAATCAAAAAACAAAGGAGCACAGAGCCCTTTTTCTAAGTGCTGAGTCCAAGGGGAGCCTATAGGCTAAAAGCCTATGCCACACTGCTTTTTTTGATAGTAACTATCTAGTACATGTGGAAGATTGCCCCCAGTCCTGCTTTTGTGCCTGGTTCTGCATGCTGTCAGTCATGAGGCATGGCATGCTCGCACTACAGAGCACACAGATTGCTTTTATAACCTTCTCTAAGTGAGAGGTGAGAAGTGAGTGTTTCTAACCAATGTGGATTCCATTGGATTTTGTGAGCCTTTCATTTGTGTACTGACAAGGATGGTGGATGGAAGAAAATGTTATGCACGAGCAGCCCCGAAGTGCCTTTGGTTACACAATCATTCAGACTGTTTTAAAAGATTTCATTTGTTGCTAAAAAGTGCAAAAAATTATAGGAGTGTAACATAAAAGAGACCTTACAGAGATATAGTAAAAATAAAAACCTGTTCAGGCATTTGGCTTGTGTATCTGGCTCCTGTCACTCTTGAGGACTGCTGCCTGCATTTCCCAGAGGGAAGGGTTACATGGTGATTTTTTTCTGCTACCATTGTGTATTTTTAGCTATTAAAATGGTTTTGGAGAAGCATTTTCAATTATTTTTTATATCCATCTGCTGTTTAAAAAGTGGCCCCATACTTTGCATAATTAATAGAAGTCTACTTAAAATAATGGGAGAATAGCCCCTGTGTTAAATTCATTTGGCTTAACAGTTGCATTTGGTGGGCAGTGACAAGTACAGTTCTACCAATGATGAGAATCAGCAAGCTGTTTAAATGTAATGGATTCCAAAAGTCTATCATAAACAGATCTGTTTTATTACTGTCATCCAGGTAAGAGAGAGTGCCTGAGTAATTTCTCTGGAGATGTCATACTTTATAGTATAATTGAGTGTAACTATACTGCTTGTCCCTTGAGAGTGGTATTATTTGTAAGTCTACAGCTGTGTTGCATCCAGCCTTGTGATAAAGGGAGGATAAAACACAAAACAACTTTGGCTCTGCAGACCCGTGCTGCAGATTCTCCTGGGTTGCTCTTGGCTAGCTGGAAGTGAAGAGGTTCCACATCTTGACAGCCTTTTGTTCTTTGTAAGTGCTGGTCTTAGAAGTTACACAGCTATTGTTCAGTGCCATTGAAGAGGAATATATACATATATAAAAATGTGTGTATCTCCTGATACTGGGACTGAGCAGGGACATGTGCTGTGGTCCTCAGCGACCTCGCTGGAGCTGGAGTGCATTGCTGCTTTTACTAAAGAGGCATCACGAGTGCTCCTGATTAGGGCAGAGTGCCCCTGTGAGCCTTGTTTCCTTTGTAAAGTGGATTTTAAAGACAGTAGGGATTCTGCTGCTGTGTATGTTTCTACGAGTACCTCATCCCATATTGTTAATGTGGATACAGAGCAGCCTGCAATGAAAAAACAAAAATGATGGAAAAAATGGGATCAATTTATGTGGCAAAAATGGCTGTTTAATTGGATTTCATAGCAAGGTTGGGCTTTTCCACTGATAAAGATGCCACTAGGGTGCATTACAGTATTGTTCCACCATATGTGCACTGGTGCATAGGCCTGAAAAACATGTGAGACTGCTCCTGGAAAAGACACCCAAAAACCTGCTTCAGTAAAATATTCAGGAAAAGTCATAGCGTCTGCATCTTTTTCACAGCATGGATAGAGGAGATCTCCAGGCAAATCTAATAAGAATTTTTGTTTCTGTTGTGCATTTTTTTTAACCCTGTGTTTTATTGTTCAACCTATACATAGATATTGAGTCAGTTTGGGTTTTTCAATACTGAGAAATGCTGCTAAAAATCCAGCTCTTTCCTGTGACACTTGTGTTGGCGTTCATTAACAGATAGAATGTTAAAACTCTTTCCATTTGTAGCATCTCAGAGGTAATGTGCAAACCACATTAGCTCCAATGCTGAGGGATCTGGCACCTGGCAAATAAAACACCTGGTTATTTTGTATTTTATTAACTGCCCCCTCTCTTCAGTTTGCATAATAGAGAGTTAGATTTACATTAGTTACGACGGCCGTGCATTACTCCTAATAGAAGACACGTCAAACTTCCCGTTGCTGGCACTGCAGCATGATAAAGTAACCTCATATGATACTGATGAAGATTTCGTTCACACTTGCTGGTTTCATGCAACGTCTTTTTTTCCAGATGGATACCCTATTGTAAAATGATTTCCTGCTTTAGGCTCTGCTTTGTGTAGCTCTCTGCTATGCCATCTTTCTATGAACTGGATAAACTGCCTATTAAATTTAATTACAGCCTGAATGACTGCACATCTTGATCTTATTTTTCCTCCAATGTACTGTATTTCACCAAGGTCCTTGAGGATGAAATAAAATAAATCTGAGGGATGCATACTCCAGTAGCTGAGAGAAATGTTTCAAAGGGCATTACAATCACTGTTAACTCATTAGTTTTGGACCATTTTGAAGGCAATACTTTAGGTTTAGCATTATGGAGATATTTTCTTTTGTCATTTAAAAAAACCCAAAAGAAAATAGAGGAAGTTCCCAGAATAAAAATTCAAATAGAAATGATGAAATGAATTAATTATCCCCTAAAGAGAAGGGTAGCAGGAAAGAGCATGCATGCTCCTTCAGACTGCTCAGCACAGTCAGCGTTTATTTTTTCCAATTAGGGCCTAATGTAAATATTCCTGGCTCAAATCTCCACGCTGTTCCCAGTGAGGGTGAATGTCAGGCTGGTGGCGCCCTGGGGACCCGTCAGGGCTTTCCCCTTCATGACTGATGGTAGTGGTGGTGTCTTGTGAAGGCAGTGCTGGGATGGGGTCCAGAGCATCACAGCCAAGCTGAGCTCACTCCACATTGCCCCACCAACCTCTTCCAGCCCTGTGTCCTTCCCGTGAACCAAAGAAAGCTGACAAGATAATGGCTTCAGTGGTTTTCTAAGAGGTGATGTCCTCACCATCAGCAGTGGTGGTGGCAGGCTCATTGGAAATGTTTCCTCCACGAAAGTGTGATCTGTGTAATTTGAATGCTTTTTGATGGCTATTTAATCTGCCATGTCTGTTAGACTTTTAGGTTGAGACTCTGCTCATTTAAGTTTAATTTTAAAGTTAATTTAACATTTTAACTTCAACCAGCTGGGACTGAGGCGGCTGATCACATGGGCTTCCTCTGCAGCTGGGGAGGAAGCCACTGCCTGAGCATATTTTTATAGGTAAAATTCCTCCTGCAGTGAAGAGGAGATCACCCAGATGCTGAAGGCAGCTGCAATGCACTCTGAACTTGGTGCCTTATGAAACAGGGGAGTGGGGGACGCCATCCTAAATATCAAATGCTGACAATACACTGCATGTGAGGGCAGAAGGAGATTTGGGTACTTCAGAGCTCTGTCATTACCTGTTTCTTGTCACTCTGCTGGAGTCCTGTATGGATTGGAATGGACTCACCAGGTCTGCTCATGACAACCAGTCTTTGTGGGCTGGCATCAACTGGGTCACAGCAGATTTTGAGTCAGACTGTTCTTGGCTGACATGTTCAGCTTTTCCAAGGGTTAAGTGGTTGTTCCAAATATATAAAAATGTGAGTTTGATCACAAACTTAACACAAGTTTCCTATGCACTCTAGAAAATGATGGAGATTTTGAGGTATGTGAATATAAACATTCTCTGAAAGATGCCACCAGAATGTCCTTGTTACATTTCCAGCAGAGGGGATGTATGTTGGATGCACCATCAAATGAGCACGTAGCATTCATCAAGGCACATGGGATTTTCCTTAGCATTATGTAAATAAATGCTCTGTAAGTCATGGGAGACTGTAGCTTCAGAAAGCTGTGGCAGAGCCACAGAGCAGAGAAATTAAGCAGAACCAATTTTGTAAGACCTTAAGTATGTGAAACTATGTTCCAAATATTGTGCTGCTTTTTCCAGAGGAGGACCCAATATTCTTGTTCCACTGTTCATTTATATTTTCTGGGGTACAACTGTAAATTGTCTTTCTCAATGCACTTATTATATAATGGCAAGGAAGAATAATGAGGGTGGCATTTGGAAATGTTTAAGTTCATTTGTATTCCTTGTACAGATGGCCTCTGCAATCATAAGTAACAGAGAAGTATCCAAGGAATTTTCAGGCGATTAATCCAAGTTTAAAACCAGCATCATCCCGACAGCAAGCTGCAGAAAATGCCTGGAATGTTAATAGAAAGTACTTCTGGAAGGAAAACGTGCTAGTTGTTTCCTTCCCTTGAAAACCGATTGCTGAAAGGGACGTTGTTGATTTATGGTGCCTTCTGTCTGTCTGTCTGTCTTTCCAGAACTCCAGCGCAGATCATCGGGTTCGACTGGACCTTGGGCTTTGGGACAAATTCAGTGAACTTGCAACAAAGTGCATTATTAAAATAGTGGAATTTGCAAAGCGATTGCCAGGCTTTACAAGTTTGACCATTGCAGACCAAATAACTCTACTGAAAGCAGCCTGCCTGGATATACTGGTATGTATTTTTAACATCATTGTTCTCCTGCTAATGTGTTTTCTATTCTTCTTTTTACTGCAATTGACAGGAAGAGGGGGGAGAAATATGGCCCTGACCTTACTGTTGTAAAATTGAACTTACTGGTTAGTCTGGTGTGGTCAGAAGATGACTCCAGCACACCTACAGAGGTGTGTTTTGGGGGATGAGCATACTTTTCAAAATGAGTCCTTACACATTTTGGTATTGTGGCATGTGTAACTTTGGAAAATTTTCTTTACTGTTAACACTGAAGAGACATCTGTTTCTCCTTCATTTCTCCTTCATCCTTCCTTCCTTTATCCTGTGTATAAAGGATACCTAGAGGAACAGTCCACTGCATAATGGTTTAGGAATGTGCTGTACCTGTGCTCATGAGGGAATTTAAGGAATAAGACACAAGTCTTCACAATTAGTGTTTTTAAGGTTTTAGAGGGGAAGCTGGTGTGCCTGGATCCTGTCAGATGCAAGCCTCTGGCACTCATATCCCCCTGCTTTCTCCAGTGCTGCAGGTATCTATGGAAGTGGCCGATGTAATGGACTCGCTGCAGGTTGTAGCTAAATGCAATTTAATTTTAAACAGGCAAACATGCAACCTGCAGGAGGGAACTGAGCAGGTGGGCTGGGAGTCTGTCTCCAGACCTTGCCTTGCCACTATGTCAAGGCAAAGCTGTCTTCCTTCCCTTTGTCTCTGGTTGTTTCTGTCATGCTGACCTTCAGAGGAGCCCTCTGGGATCTCAGCATTTCTTTTTCAAGACCTCAGAGGTCTTCAGGCTTTTAGTGGCAAATATGCTTGGTATTACTGGTTGTAGCAATAACTTGCAGTAAAACAGTAGGTTCAATGTAAACATATTTTAAATGTTTCATTCTGAGCACAAACCTTCAGGTCCTCATGGAGCCAAGCTTGGCCAGTCTAGAAGCATCTTGTAGGATGGCTACTGTAGATATATTTTTTGTCATGACACGGGAGTTTAAACTAGGGAAGCTGAAGTTGAAGTAATTAATCTTGGAATTTCTAAAAGTGCATTGCTTCAAACAGGATCATGTTGAGGGGGACATTAACTGCTGTGACCTTTTCCTCTTGTTTTGTCAAAAGCTGTTTGGAAGAATCGCATCAAGAGGACATTGATGAAGGAGGAAGAGGGTTAGGAGAGGGGAAGGGGTTTCATTCTTTGGCCTATAGAAAAAGGGAAGGTTGAAGTTGCCCTGCCATGCTTGAGAGTCACCTCTTGTTGTTCCCTAATCCAGGCACTCATTCAGAGTCAGCCTCTCATTGTTGCTGGGAGTGTCCCTCGGTGGGGCAGGGCCATTCGTTACCGATTGCACGCCTGTCATCACCAGCTCTGTCCCCAGCAGATTCTGTTACCTTCCCCTCACACCAGAGGCAGATGGTGATCAAAAAACTGCAGCATTGCCTCGAGTGTGTTCTGCCAGCAGCAGGGGATGGGAACTGCTTTGTGCTGTGCTGCTGTAACCCATAACTAATAGTTAATACAGAAACTATCCATAAAGGATGGGGAGGAGCCAGGATATGGCAAGAACCCGCTCATCCAAACCTCTTACTCCTAAAACTTCCCCCCTCAAGCTGCCACCTTGTTTGTTTGTGCCACGCCCTGGCTCCAGAGCTGCTGGATAACAAATACCCTAATTCTGTAATCCTGTGAGCTCCTGATGCTCTTTGTTGGAGTGGGCAGTGGCAGCTTGCCCTGGGAACGTGCACAGCCCCTGTGGCACAGGGTCCCTGCAGCAGCTCACTCAGTGCTGCCATTGCCAACGCTGGCTAAAAAATTGAGGGGCCCCTTTTTGGTAGGGGTTTTATCTGAAGTGCCTCGATAAAGGCACTTTGATCAAATAAAAGCCTAGTTGTCAGATTAGAAAAAGAGAATGAAGCAGGTGGTATATAGTGACTTTATTTCAACTAATTAATGGATAGTAAAGTTGATTCTTTAATATGATTCATCACTTTTACTTTGTGGCCATTGGCAACCTTCGAGCTCTAGTTATAAACTTCATTGAGGCCTGTCATTCCAGATCACCTGCTCATTCTGTTTTTATTTTTCACAAAGCCAGAGAAGGTGACACATCCAAGCGAGCAGGGCATAGTGAGCACCATAGAGTCTGCAGCTGGGAGGAGCTGAGGCTTTTCCAAAGCCAGGAACAGATACAGCACGGCTAATAGTCCTAACTTTCCTGTGTGACATTTACACAAACTTTATGTGACTATTTTATGTGCTGCTTAAAAAGAAAATGGGATAATTACCATTACCAAAATGGTACAGTAATGCGTAGTGTGCGCTGCCTGTGAAATGCTGTATCCATTAAAGCAGCATCACCTGCACATAATCAGAATTGCAGTGCTGCTCTCTATTTAAGCTGAACATCAGTACTGGAGCAGTTTTAATAGCACATATTCCCCCCCCAGCAAGCCAGTTGTCCTAGTTATGAGTGTTTTGTTTTGTGGTGCCTTGAGATGCAGAGCGAGCGCTGCTGCCCCTCCTGCTGCACCAAGCACCCAGTGGCTGCTGTGTGAGCTCTGCTGAGCAGGGCCATGAGCCTCAGCAGTGTGTCCTCATGATCCTGCTGCTCTGCCATGCCCTGGACGTGTTCCCAGAGCCACAGCACGTGGGAGGAGCAGCGTGGCGCTCCCAGGTTGGGTGGCCAGGCTTCCCTGCCAGCAGGACCCCTCCACTGCCCGCCTGCCCTTCAGCACCAGCTGTAGAGAGTCTTGAGCATTATTAGACCCTGCCAAGGTCTCTGCTCAATTGGTTCCTGTGGCTATGGATACTTAAGCCCCTCTTAAACAGGCTGACAAGAGAAGTGGTGCCAGGAGCTCAGTAAACTCCGATGGGTATGGGCCAAAGAATTGTTTTATGTACAAACAAACACTAACTCTGGAAGGGAAAAAACATCAAGCTTCCTGAAGCAGCTCGAGGCGCCAAATGAGGATAGTGGAATTTATATCTTGTCTGGTGCCAAAAGTTGTAGGGATAAATATTACTAAATTTCAGTCAATAACACTTGTAAAAGTGAGTGCTTCTGTCTGCTGGTACACTGGCCCAGCAGCAGCCAAGCATCCCCAGCCTCGCTGGCAAGACAAATGTGGAAAGAATCCAGAGTCCAGACTATCTTAAATCTAATGGATAAAAGCCTGAGAAGCCCTTGAATGCTAATCCTTAATGATGTAATTTTTGTTTTCTCTTGCAAGCCCTGTGCGTTAGTGCCAGGCAGGAATTGGTGTGTGCAGAACAAGCTGTGCTGACGGGGTTTGGCAGTGCCATGAGGCATCATTGCTTCAGAGTCACCTGCCCGGGTTTCTCCTCTCAAGGAACTGCTCCAGCCAGCTGAGGCAGCTAGTGTCTAACAAAAGGATTTCTTAAAAAATAGGCCCAGCTTTCCCTACCTAATCTGTTTAAAATGAGTAACAGTTCTGTGGTAGCAGCAACGTCATAAATGCAACTTTCTGGCTGACTTTGGTTTTGTGCCTCTGGTAGGGTTTTTGTTTTGCACTTTATAACAGGCTCATAAGAATCCCTAATGCTTTAATATATAAATATTCCTTAAAACAAAGAGCCCTTTAATAGTGAGGGAAAACTGTATTTATGGCTGCAAGTGGCATTTAAGAGCAGAGTGACAACTAAAATACTTGGCTTGGTTGCAAAATCTAAACAACATTGAGGACATTGGGAGTTCAGTTTAAAATGGAGAAAGATATCGTGATTTCTTATTTTGAAGTGCTGATGTTTCCCATATGTTCTTCAGTGAATATGAGCTTGAAATCAGCTTTACTTTGACACTGGAAATTTGCCCAAGAACAGTTTAGCAACAATCAGCAATATCCATGGCGTTTCACAGATCCTGATGAAGGACAGAAATTTAAAAAAAAGAAAGAAAAAAATAAGTAAAACACCATTTCAAATGATCTGTCTTGGAGTTTAATAATAGCGTGTTGTGGGATAATGTCAAAGGAATGCAGAGGAAACCTGAGAGCTGATTGCTGCAGTCAAGTTAAGTGCACTGCTGAAAACACATAGTTGATCTTCAGCTGTGCCAGTGCCCAGCGGAGCTGCTGCAGGCTCCCCCAGCTGATGGCTGCAGCAGCACTTGGGATCCAAAGGCCTGAAGGCTGCCCTCAACTAAAACCTGTCCTACCTGCTGCCTAAGCCTGAAGTAGCTCAATTTTAATTACAAATTTTGCAGGGCCCCCCCGCAGGTCCCTTTCTGTGCATGCCCACAGGGCTGGCTTGAGGCTGAGTAACCTCACCCAAATTTGTTCCCAGTGAGGATTCAGCCTGGAAGTTCTTCCTCTGTTTTAGCCCTGGGGTAACAGCTAACAGCAGGATAGGAGTGCTCTTTGCTGAGCACTCCTGTCCTGCAGCCCCAGGGGCTTGTGGCACTGGGAGACAAGGACAGGGAGCTCTGCTGCGAGGGAGCCAGAGCCTGGTGCATGGTGGCAGGGGTGTGTTCAGCCTCTGGGCTGCTGGGGAGATCGCTCCAGGGCAGCCCAGTCCCTCTGTGGCAGCTGGTGTCCAGACCTGCCCTCTGAGGGAGGATCTGGGGGATCCAGATCTTCCAGCCCTGCTTGGGCAGCTGCCAGGGAAGCTGCAGGCAGCCTGGGGAACACTCCATGGCATTGCCCAATCAAGCTCCCAGTCCTGCTCTGCTCTTTTGTTGGGAAGGGAGCCCTGAGGCTCTGGAGGGAGGAACTGCTTGCTAAGGCTTACCAATTGAAATAGCACTGGAGTCAAAGGGGCTGCCTTTCGGCCTGGCTGAGCTGAGGGAAAAGCAGTACCAGGTAAGGAGTACAGAGCCTTGTTCCTCCCAAAGCTGGATACCTGGCCTTCTTCAGCCATGCATCCTTACTGGAAGGCAGCTACTGTCTGTGCAGGCCTCAGGTGGGAAGAGCTGCACTCCAGTTCCTCCTGCATGCCTTTAGAGAAGTGAACTGAGCAGCTCTTGGGTGTCACAGTAATATGTAACTTTGGAATCTTTGTTTTCTGGAACACCAGATATTCTCCATGTTTCTTCTGCTTTCTGTACAATCTTTTAATGATTTAAAAGAGCAACCCACTGTGAACTAAAGGGGAGAGCATGGCCCGTGGTTACTGGCAGTTCTGAATGTGGTAAAGATGCTGCCTCTTACTTACAGGGTGCTGTGCTTCATAATGTTAATTTTTTCTAATGATCCTGAACAATACATTGGCTACTACGTAAAACCTAGCAACTAGCAGCCTTTTAAGATGGCATATATTATGGGAAATTTGTGGTCACTGAGGAATTAATGTGCTGTGTGCTTGTATTTGTGACTCTTGGTCATTGATTCAAGTAATTTCAAAAACTTACTCTAATTCGGGGGTAAGGCAACAATGTCAAACATTCCTGTCCAACCATACAAAGTTTCACTGCTTCAAGGTATACCCAGAATGTGAGATAAGAGTATTGCTGAGACAGAAAATAGTTGAAGATCCATCTGCAGAAATACACCTTATTAAGTCTCTTACCAAGGAACTGAAGAAGAGAAATGAAAGCTTCCCTTTAGGTATCCTACAGACTGTGTTCTCATTCTCCTCCCTATTTATTTGGAGCAGTGTTGCCAGGCAGAGATGAAAGTGGGAGAACCAAGCCCAGACTGGTCAGCTGCCATGTGCTGGGGCCTCTGACTCAGAGCCTCAGAAGCTATAGGAGTAATTAAATTCTCCCAGTGCTCTCTTATATTCATGTAAATCTTTTTTGTTGTATCTTTAAAACCAAGTAGGATGGGAAATAAATACAGTCAAGCCCTGAAAAAACACAGCTGTAGTCTTAGCTCAGCTAATCAGCCTGACTTGGGCAGGCTTTCAGTTCAGTTTAGTTTCGGCACAAGCCCTCTCCCACCTCGGATTATTTTAAACATTAAGCACTGATATACATAACAGAAATATGTCAACATGATGGACGCCTCTTTTATTAGGTGCTTACGGCCGTGTTCATTAATTGCAGCTGTACAAATGACCCTGTGCCGCCACAGAGGGTGGCACACCACAGAGGGTGGCACAAATGGTGGCACACACCCTGGCTGTGCTCTGGGAGGGAAGCGTTTGCGCACACGCTCCCTCGCTGGCCCTGCTGCCACCTCTGCTGCTGTGACAGCGCTGCCCTTACCCCGGAGGCATTTGCTAACAAAATGTGGAGCATCCTCGGTGTTTTATTCATGTGTTCTGCATTCCTCCGTGCCCGGTTAGAGGTGTGAATCCCCGTCCTCCCCTCGAAGGCTCTTTCATGCGGGGTCAGCGCTGGGTGGCTGTCGGCACACAAGGGAACTGGCCAAAGCCAACAGTGCCTGGGCGTGCTCAGGAACGAGCGGCGCTGTCGGCGGCTCTGCGCCAGGCAGGCAGGGGCTGCCACCGCTGGGGCTCCGCAGGGGGAAGCGCCAGAGCCTGCAGGAAGGCTGGCAGCCAACAGGCTGGTGGGGAGGTTTGGTGTTACAGCACGCAGAAGTAACAACCTCTGTAAAAGAGGAAAAGCTGGGCCAACTCCTCAGACCACTGGCCAGACAGCCAGGAGCCGTGTGTGCTGCTGTTTGGAGGTGCAGAGTTTGATATTCTGCTGGGGGCGAGCTCCCAGGCTGACAAGGCAAGCAGGGCTCCAAGGAAACCCTACCTGTAGCTGCTGGGGAGATGGAGGGCTGTGTCCCCATAGCAGTGTTTGCCCATCTGCTCTTGCAGAAGAGGGGAGGGCAGCCCAAAATTCTGCCTCTTCAGCAGCTCACAGCTGTCCACGCTCACTCCCACAAGCTTCCGCTCCCACAGCATTGTCCTTGTCAAAGATACAACCCAGGGAAGTGCTGCTGTGCAAAAACAGTCCCCAAAATCAGTGAGATATGCCTTTGTTCAAAGAGGTGAGATGCTCTCAGGATCTCGTGGGATCAGATCAGCAGTTCATCAGATCAGTCACATTTTATAGTTAGGTGCAGGTGGCAGACTAATGAAAGAACTGGTTTTGTGGATATCACTGGTGGTGACCTGCGTGGTGAGAGTTGCTCCAAAGTTTTGATCATTTCATAACTAGGAGGAAATTTCTGTCCTTGGGTTTGTGTTACAAGGAATACACATGGTCAGTAGAGTATATTTGTGTTGTACCTGAGAGTTTTTGTGCAGCTAGAACTGCACAAACTGGAATTTTTCAGATTGTTCTGACATGTCCAAGTACTGACGCTTCACTGTTATTTGCCACACTGAGAAAATGCAACAAACCTCTCATGGATTAAATTCTTCAGATTCCATTTTTCTGTTTTTTCCACAGATCCTTAGAATTTGCACAAGATACACACCAGAACAAGACACCATGACCTTTTCAGATGGCCTTACCCTAAACAGAACTCAGATGCACAACGCCGGATTTGGCCCACTGACTGATCTCGTGTTCACATTTGCCAACCAGCTCCTGCCTTTGGAAATGGATGATACAGAAACAGGTCTCCTTAGTGCCATCTGCCTCATCTGTGGAGGTATTGTACTGCATGAACTCTAGTGCATTTCAAAAGGACACACATGATCATGTCTTCATTTATGTTCTACTTGTTTTGCTTTCCTTTAACATATTATATATATTTGTAACAATATTATATGTATTATATAAGCCACTTAATGCTAAAGGTTTGTTTTCCACTGGTGATAGTTACTGGTTTTATTATTGATAATTTGAAAAAAAAGTACTGAAATCATTCTGTCAAGAAACCAGTCCTATTGTTTGCCTGACAAAGGGCATTGAGATACCTCAAAGAATGGTTGGAGTTGGGAGGGACCTCTGGAGATGGGGTCCTGCTGTGTTTTTGCTAAGCAGTGTATGGGTACCTGCATGAGTGAGCTTTCTTACAGCAAGATGCCCAATTACACAGCTTTTACTCATAAATATAATTGCATGCATCTGCATTGGTTTCAGTCACATGGAAGCCATTGGTGATAACCTTCTTTAGCAAAAAAATGTGTTATACTTCCAAACTGGGGCTGAAGGGAACTCAAAAGGCTGATTGTCAATTAAAATCATAGGCTTAAAATACAAAAAGTGAATTCTGAGATAATTTCCAAAATACTCTGTAAATTTCTGTTGGTTTAATCACTTGGTCTCTCTTCTCCTTGACAAAATCTGGACTAGCAGTAGAAACACACCTTGTTTAGCTGGCCCATGTTGTTGAAACACAAACTGGGTGCTACAAGTGAGTGTTTGAAACACAAGAGTCAATCTTTGTTGGCAGTGGCCCTTTAGTACAAAATCATTCCGATTTTATGTGTCTCTAACCCTAACCCATTAAAAGCATTGATGGGCTCCTAGACGTCAGTGATGTGTGACTCCTGTGTCCCGGTGCAGAGGGTGGCATCTGTTGTCATCCAAGCCAGCACTGCCATCTGCTGATTCCTGATGGTAACTCACGTTCCTGTAGTAGTGGTAACGAAAAATAGCTGTAACCTCTATGAGTACCTGGGTTGCCTATCAATGACATATATAAAATCAGTTCGAAAATATTGTTTGCAGCAAGGTGCTTTCCCCTTGAAGAGGGAGGTACAAGAGCAAATTGGTAATTCTTGACCACCCACATGACAAACCCTTCCAGTCACCAAGGAAAGAAATTAATCCATATTTCAGAAAGTTGTGGTTTATCCTCTTCCTATGGAATGCTCACTACAGAGTGTGCATTGTTTAGTGGAGAACAAAATTAATGGAGTTCTAATCAAGAACATGGAGGAGATTCTGTGATTTGGAGTTTATTTTAAAAAATAAATATTTAAAATCGTAAGAGTGATATGATACTTTTCTACAGATCGCCAGGACCTTGAAGAACCAATGAAAGTGGATAAGCTTCAGGAACCCTTGCTTGAAGCACTGAAAATTTACATCCGAAAGAGACGACCCAACAAGCCTCATATGTTCCCAAAGATCTTAATGAAAATCACGGATCTTCGTAGCATCAGTGCAAAAGGTACAGTCTCTCCCAATAACTCAGCAGGAGTGGCAGTGTTGTCTTTCAGAGGAACTGGCCTAGACACCTGGGTTGTTATTTTTTTAACACATCTAAGAAAGGTCCTTGTGATCTGATTCTTCCCAGCTTCTTTACATAGTTCCTGCCTTGAAATTGGTTTTGCTTTAAGCATGCATGGTGCTCCATTCTTCATGCAACTGACAGTGAAAAAGATGTAGGTGCAAGTAGTAGCAAATCATTAGCACAAAGTCTTTGTTAGACATTTCAGGACAAGATAAAACCTTTGTTAATGTTTACAAGGGGGTTCAGATCAACATGTGCTCTGTATCACCAATGGCTTTTTAAAAAGTCTGGTTGCAGACTGCAGAAAACCCTTGTGCTACCAAAATTCCCCTAAACTGTGGTCTGATGTACTGGAGATTTAGAACTGATTTGATCCAGCATTTTGGAGATTCAGCCCCTCTAATCCAAACTAACCATATCTAAACACAGATCAGTTTTATCATTTTATGCAGTCTTGTATGAGCTGGATTGATCCTGTACAATTCACAGTCTAAGCATTGTCATGCATTCTCTAAAGCACAGGTGTAGCTGAAATGCTTTCATTTGATCAGAACAGGTTCCCTGATGTACCAGTCTGAAAATAGAGTCTAAAGTGCAAGATTCTTATTCTTATTGTTATGGTGGCTGATGCAGTTTCACCTTCTTACTCTGCTTACTCAGCACAGATTTGCTACCCCTGATAGATGAGCAGGCTCAAGAGCTTGTATGTACAGGTTCCTGTGTAGGTTGGATCTGTGCTTTTGGGAAGATTACTGACTTCATTTTACATGGTTTGGGGAAAGAGTCTGGGGAAAAATCCCTAGTACTTCATTCACTCAACTAAACGTGCTTGTTTTAAATTTAAACCTTAACTGCTCCACTTCAAACTACATAAATCCAAGTTAAAAGATTAAGTTAGAGATATCTTTATAAAAAGGAATGAGCAATTTAATTGGATTGATTAGAACCAAAAGAAGTAACATGGAGGGGAAACACCAGAGCTAGAAGCAAATGTATCCTAAAAAGGAACTTTACCAGGTTATCTAAAGCTTGCAGTTTACCCTCAAGTAAAACAAGTTCCATCCAACTGAATCTACAAAATAAACTTAGAGTGGTATTGAGCTATAAAGCATTTAGGGGAGCCCTTTTGTTCCACTGTTTATACTTGTGGGAAATCCATTTCCACTTCCCTCCTTCTTTACCAGAGCCTCCCCGCTCCTCAAGAACACAACTCCTTATATTTCATTCACAAGAAAGGCTTCTTTTCATTCTGACATAAGTATTTAACTCTAATTATATCATTAATGTTTCATAGTAGAACTAAATCATACCAAGGGATGGTGGTGTCCTGGAGGGCTGGGGATGTCTTGAGTTTCGTTTTAAAAGATGTACGTGAGACGATAATGACTTGGGGTGGTACCTGATCCCTGAAAGCAAACACCAAAGAAAGCATTAATCTGAAACACTGAGAGTGTCTGCTTTGGCATTAGAGGTATTCCAGCCAAAGGGTGAAGTGTTTGTGGGACTGAAGCAAGACAATTCCTGAGTTCTTCTCATCTTCTGAGTTCTCTTATCCCCTGATTAAGTTGGAAGTTTGCCAAACCTGAAAAATTTCTCTGGCTCTGCACTGAATGACCACACAAACACTTCACTGCACCTGATGTAACAGTGGAATGCAGATGTTTAACATGGCCAAATTGAGTTCATCACCACAGCTCTGACAATAGCTGGTTTTTGGAGAACCTCTCTGCATCATTCTGCATTAATATCTTTCTCATTACAGTTATTTAAGAGACTCTTAAGTCAGCATCCACTTGCAAAGTCAATCATTGCCTTTGTAGATGATTTTTGTGATGCTCCTCATGTGAGGCATAAACACTTAAATGCTCCTTTCCAGCCTGGAGGAGTGTGAAGTGCTCTCTCCAGCATCTCCACTGCAGCAGCATGGAGAAGCTGAGTATTTCTTTCCAAAGGATCGCTCTTCTGGAATGGTTTTTCAACAAACTGTTTTCTCTGGGTTTTTTTGGTTTTTTTTGTTTGGTTTTTTTTTTTTTTTTTTTTTTTTGGGGGGGGTGTGTTTTGTTTGTTTGGGGTTTTTTTGTTCTTCTTGTTGTTTAAAAAACAAGGTTCCTTTGCCATTGGACTCCAATTTTAAGATGATCAGGAATCCTGAGCAACAGGAATGCTGAGGTTTATGTCTATAAATTGCTTGATGCAGAATTCCCTCAGTGCTGCCTGCCCAGTGTCCAGCAGGGCCTCGGCTGCTGTGTCCCTGCCTGCTGACCACACACTGAGACTTTGTGCTGGGCTTTCTCTCCTCCCTAAACCAGTTGTTGTGGCTCCCAGCCCGAGTGGTCAGGACTGGTGCAGTAATTTTGTTTAATCCCGCATGCCCTCACCTGCAGAGCCCCCTCTGCCTGGTCCTTGTGACAAGCCCAGCTCAAAGAGCCTCAGCCAAGGCAGAGCTGAGCACTACTCAAGGCTCCTGCTCACTCTGGGAGTTCATTAGCACAAGACAGGATGCCTGAATACAGAAGGCAGCTTTCCCCCCACAAAAAAAAACAACCTTTTTGCTTGAATGTGTTCTTTTATAAAGTAATTGTTAAATTCTGCATCTTATTTCACAGTTTTCTCTGTGGGAAGGAAACATTTTGACTTAGATCACTGCAGTTCTCTTGCAGGATTCACCTCACCTATTTAACATAGACAGAATTTTTGTCATTCTTTGCAGAACCAGTACAGTATAAAGACTAAATGTTATTTCAGTTTAAAAAGACATCAACATGATCACAGCCTAATTTAATTTGTCAGTATAATTTAATGCCATTTTGGGCCCTTCTTTAAAAATAGGCAGCTCATCCAATTTACCTGTATTGACATATCAATTGCTATGTGATAGATTTGAATTAATTTATTAAGGAGTACTCACCTAGCTCCCTCTTGAACTGCATGAAGCAGATCACTCACACACCTTTGTGTGCGAGAAGTATAGAAGGAGACACCAAATCCATTAACAAAATACACCCTGAAATTACTCATGTAATGTTAACAGAAAGGAAATTGTATGAATCGTGCTCATGGGAAGGATTTTGTGTTTTCTTTTTAAAGGTGCAGAACGTGTCATTACATTGAAAATGGAAATTCCTGGATCCATGCCACCTCTTATTCAGGAAATGTTGGAGAACTCTGAAGGACATGAACCACTGACACCAACCTCAAATGGAAATACTGCAGAACACAGTCCCAGTATCTCACCTAGTTCAGTGGATAACAGCAGTGTCAGTCAATCCCCTATGGTGGAATAAGACATTTTCCAGCTACTTCAGACATTCCTAATACCTTATGTACAGGGATGAAAAGCAAGAAAACATTTTTACTGCTGCTTAGTTTCTGGACTTAATATATATCTATATATGTATATATATATAGATAAACTCAACAAGGACCAAGAAATTTTCATATGTATCGATATATACTCCTTGCTGTTTAAACTCTTAAAACTAGAAAATGCAAACTTTTGAAACTCTAAATCAGCCATTTCATGCAAAAAAAAAAAAAAAAATAGTTAAGCTTCTGTTTTCTTCTCTGAACACTCAATATTGCATGGTGACAAGACAGATCTCAGTCTTCAAATTCTGGTTGCATTTCTGATGACTTTGTACATACAAATGTATGGCTGTACTCTCCATACTGGATGTTTGGTGCTTTCCTTTTGTCTCTCATACCTAAAACGATCAAGACACCAACCACAGGACATGGACTACTGTACACATCCAGAGAAGGAAGTTGAAAGGACCGTCTGATTTAGTTGAAATATGAAAACTTGTCCTTGCTGCCCTCAGTTTGCATCTCCTTCCTTGTAAAAAGTATACAAAACGTCACTGCCCCAGCAGAAGAGGTATCAGTATCAGCATTAACTGCCAGATCAGTTATTCAGATGTCATTTGTTCCACTGTTAATGTCACTTTAAAGTTTAAAGAAGTGGTTTCTTAGCTGGCTGGTGACCTAGCTCCACAATTACCTGCTCCATTTCGACAGCAATGCTATAGCCTCCAAGGCAGAAACACTTTTCAGTGTTACCATGTTTTTGTTTACTTGTTCACAAGCCATTAGGGAAACTTCATGGGATGATAACCAGCAGACTCACTTACAGCTTTTGAATCGCTGAGTCCAGGGTATTTCCTTGCAAATCAACTGCCAGGAATCAGCTGGGCTTTCCAGCCTTCCAGGTGCTAAGGAAGTACAGCTAGGACTCCCAGAAACACAAGGAGAGAATCTGCCTTCTTGGCCTTGTTAAATCACCATGAAGCAGAGTGAAAACTGTGGTAGGATGGTTAACAGATTTAAAGTGTCAGTTTCTTAGGTTTCATTTAAAGCACTAGTGGAATTTTTTTTTTTATATATTCTAGCAAGTCTGTGATGTACTTTCACTGGCTCTGTTTGTACATTGAGATTGTTTAACAATGCTTTCTATGTTCATATACTGTTTACCTTTTTCCATGGAGTCTCCTGGCAAAGAATAAAATATATTTATTTTAAAAGTTGTGTAGAAGTAGTCCCTCTAGCCCAAATTTTATACACACACATACACATGGTAGTTTTCCATTTTTTAATGTTTAAACTTCATTTCAAAAAGCAGGTTTGCTGTTTGCAACCATGACAATTAAAATGTGCTTTAGCACAGCTGTCTAGAACATCTCTACAAGCCAGTCAGACAAATACATGACATTTCAATGAGTAAAAAAGAGCATAAAACTGTAGGTGTAAGAACAAAATGTTAAAATGCCTACACACAATAATAAAAACCATCAAATACATTATCACATAAAATAAGTCAAATGTACAAAAGTTTGCAACAGAGGGGACAAAAGGACAACACAAGATACTTGTTGGAAAACATTTTTGTGCTCTTTGGGCACTTAATTAAACATATCAAAATCATCATCTTCATCAGACTCTGCAAAATATTTCACTTCTTTTCTAGCCCGGCCTGTCCGTGGCTTGGGGGCAGTTTCGGAGGCAAAGCCTGACTGGAAGATTTCCACATCAGAATCCTGGTCAAAAGTGGCCTTCTTGGATTTCTTTAGAAAAGAAAAGACAAATCAGTTGTGATGCTTTGGACATTTTCCATTTTAATATTCAGAATTGAAAAAAAAACCTCTTTGGCATCCAATTGCTAATGACACCTCAGCCCCCAACACCATATTAGCAACTTATAAGAACTTAACTTTTATGTAAAGGAATTAGTGAGGTTCTTTTTACAAAGAGAAGAGAGCAGAGATGGACCTGACCTTGCTTGGTGTGGACTTGGGTGTTTTCTTCCCAGGGTTGTATTCACCTTCATTTTCTGAACCAGATGCTTTCCTTTTCTTTGCCCCTCTTCCTTTTCCTAGGTCAGAGATTATGAGTTAACTTTGTTGCTTTTCAAAAAAAAAATAAACTCCAGACTTTATCAAACTGAAAAACCCCCTAGTGAAGTTACTTTAGTATGTCCACATGTTAAGCTCAAACCCAGTTTACTACTCAAGCTTCTTCACAACAGCAGTGTAGTATAGGTATCTTTTTATTTTCTCAGTTTTAAATATTTTCCACTTGTTCCACAGTCACCATTCACCCTGACAGCTCAAGCTGTCAGTTCAAGACAGGGACAAAATCCATGAGATCAGATAACTTCTACACTGAAGCAGAACTGCAAGTCCTTGGTCACCTTCTGCACTATTACACAGCATTAATTCCCCATTAATACTTAGTAAATTCACTTTTAACCTCAACCATCAACTCTGGCACATCCTTTACAGACTCCTCCAATTACACTGATTGCTGTGCTGTGTTGTTAGGACTCAGAGAACTGGGATACAAAAAAATGGGCTTAAAAACCCAGAAAGTGCTACTTACTACAATTACTACCAGAATTTTACTGGCTTGGAAGGAGCTGAGTTCAAAGAAAATGAGCAGTATCCAGTAGAATGGAAGATGGTGGGTGAAGGGTGAAGCTATTAAATGCATTCCCAACAGTGCCAAGAAGTCAATACATTGTATTTGCCATAGGAAAGGCTGAGTAATCTAGCAGTGATCAGTGTACTCATAACTCACCCCAATTATTGTGGTTCTTACAATAATTGTGAGCCCTGTGCTCCTACCTTTGGGTGGACTCCTACCCAGGTGTGACTCCTACCTTTGGGTGCTGCCGTCTTCTTTGGAATGCCAAATTCTGAATCTGAATCAGAGTTCACAGTTTCCACCTTCTTGGCCTTGGGAGCTCTTTTAGGCTTAGGGGGAGCATCTAGTTTTGCTGTTGGAAGTTCAAAGACACTAAATAAATTCACAAATTGGTTGAACATATTAAATTGCACTAGATACTCCAATTATGGCACAAATGGCAGACATTAAAACAAGATGAGTGATTTCTGCACTTGGGGAAAACATACTTCAGCTTTGATGCTGGAACTGTGTGGAATAAACAGGAGGTTTCCTGTGTCCTGCTCTGAGAAGGATTGGTGCACCCAGTACTATTCCAGGTTCTTAGCTGAATACTGTTCCATCTTTTTGAGTACAAACCAGGTCACCAGTGGGTAAAGCAGTAACAGAAGTCCTGCAGGTTGGATACTCTCACCATGTCGGGATACATCACAGTATCCAGCTGCCTGTGACATTTTTGCCTTCAGGGTGGTATGACTGTGGACTGCTTTCCCCAGGATTACTGCAGGAGTTTGGGAGGCAGTGCCTCGTCTCTGTGACATTGCTTTCTGTCAATCTCAGTGAAAAGGAACTTTGGAAAATGCTGAAAGGAGAGGAAGGGAACATTCTGCATTTCCTGAAGAATTTCAGTCAGTGCCACACAACTAATCTGGCTGTCTTTAAAAGATGGTGATTGGAATGTTCCCACAGGGGGTGTCAAGGGACAGAATCATGGAACCATTTAGGGTCTTCTCTGACTCTTAAGATCATCAGGTCATGTGTTCTGTAGGCTCACAGATGAGTGAGTCTTGCAGAAACCTCAGATACACACCTGACCTACCCTCTGCCTCAAACAGACCCAAGTACAAACTCTCCAGACACCAGGAATGTGGATGTTTGTGAGAACCCAAATTTAATTTATGGGATCACAGCGGGGATGTGTTTGGAGAACAAGAGAGTGTCTCCACAAGCGTTTTGGTTATGATGCCTTGAACTGCAGAAACAGAGGTACAACACACTGCCACAGACACTGGATTTGTTCTTCTCTGGAAACAGAGCCTGATATCAGTGGGTAACTCCTGTGAAGTCTGACCAAGGGACAGCAAACCCCTTAGCTGTCACCTGGTGGCTAAAGGACTGACTTCCCTCTGTACTAAATACAGGGGGATTCTCATCTGCTACTTTAACTTCCACCCCTAATGGCTGCACAAGTGTGAAGGATCTCTTAACAGCAGCTTGATGGCAAATCAGCTGAGCCAAGCTCTCCACTAGGTATCATGACAGGAAACAGAGTGTGTAGCACAATCAGCATACACAGCTTCTCAAGAAGCCCAGGTTTTTAGCAGGAAGTCCAGGTATCAGTCCCACAGGTGATGCAAAGAGTAGATCTCACTGCTAGAATCTCAGCAGCTGGGCTCTTCAAAGCTGTTCAAGCTGAGCACCTGCTTATCAAGAGTTAGCCTGCTTTTCAAATTTCCCTTAGGCTTTACTATAAAGCCCTAAAACCACAGACAGCTCAAATAATCATGGAAAAATTCAGCTGTCTCTTGATCATCTGTAGTGAACAGCAGAGGTCAAGAGATTTCATCCCAAATTGATTGGAGTCTGAAGTCACAGAAAATCAAACAGCTCTGGAACAATCATTTCAGCCACACACAATGAGCACTCCCAGTGTGAGGGCGAGTGGGTGGAATATGACATTACCAGAAAAGGGGTTCTGAGGAGGCTGCTGCCAAGTCCATGAAGATGGACTTAGAATCAAAGAGACTATGAAAAGGGTAACCAGATGACCAATGAACTAAACCTGCTGGGTTATCACTGAACTGTCCAGCTGTGATGATGAAAGTGCGGTCATGTCTGATCCGGGCAGAAAAGAAGAAAAGAGCTGGAAACTGGTGAAAACACCTGTCATGTTGCCATGCACTGAGAAGGAGAGTGCCCCTAAGGCTACTCAGAAGGCAAAAATTTAACTCTTGCTTGAAAGAGAGCTGGTTTATACCTATTCTGTATGCGTACAGGTTAATCGAAACTCAGAAACAGATCACAGTTCCATTTTAAGGTTTTGAGTTAGGCTAATGACAATTCACTTACATCCAGACCCTCAAAAAACAGAGACGGAGAAAGATTGAATTTTAAATTGCATCCATGCCTGGCTACTGCATACAGAGTTCACTCTTCCATTTGCTGGAGTACAGAAATTCAATATAAAAGTCTACTCTATTAGAGATCAGCTATTTCTGTATGCAATCTTTATTTACTGTACTACAGAACTCTACCAACAACTGGAAGTGTTTGAGAAGTAATCAGGCATTCCCTCATTTGAACTGTTAACAAATTAGAGTGGACACAATGCATTAAGAAATAGATTAGAAATAGGGAGGCAAAGGGGGAAGGGTGGAAAGATGCTGCAATTCACTGGTGCCTAAAATAGAAAACAACATATTTTTTTCTCATTTTTTAAGAGAATAAGTTAACTATTGTAACTGGCCACTTTCTTGTCATTCTCCTTGACGTACCTTTTTTGACAGAAGAATTAAAATATTAAGTTCAGCTGCAAGTTGGTCAAAAGAAGTTTTAAAAAACAAAGGCCCCAATATCATAGGGAAAAAATACAAGATGACAGCTCTAAAAGCTGACTAATAACTGAAAGAATTTATACCTCTGAAGTCTGAGGAGAGTCTCATCCTCTGTTCCAAGAGGAAAAAGTGATAGCCTTCTGCTCTGGTTTTGGCTGGGACAGTTTGTTTTCTTCATTGTAGGTGGTAGGGGACTGTGTTTTGTATTTGGGCTGGAGATGATGATGACAATGCAGGGATGTTTTGCTGCTGCTGACACTGACTCAGGGCCTTTTCTGCTTCTCACACCAGGAAGGGGCTGGGGGTGCACAAGGAGTTGTGAGGGGACAGTCCTGACAGCAGCCTCCAACTGACCCAAGGGATATTCCACACCTCCTGGTGGCATGCTCCACTTATCCCCTGAAGCTAAAAACCTCCCATTAGTTAAACTATTTGAAGGCTGAACACTACCTCCAGACATGGAAGGTAAGAAGTTCTGACACTACAAAGTAGCCAGTGGAAAGAAACAATATTATTAAGGAGCTGGAGAAACCTCATACCCTGTTGCTGAATGTTAATGAGCTCAAATACCTTATTGCTGAATTTCACAGAGCTCGAAATAAATGGAAGCAGTTCCTACTTTGAAGACTGAAGAGACAATGAAAAGGTGGAGATGATGACTTTCAAATAAAAGGATTGGCTTCCAGGCCAATTCTATACATACCCTTTTTAGCAGCTACTGTTTTACTTGGAATTTTCTCTGTTTGTTTTGGGGCAAAAGATGATGAGAAAACAGGAGCAGAATCCTCATCATCACTGTCCAATTTTGTTGTATCTACAACCACAGAGTAAGTTTAGAATAAGATCCATTCACGGCATATATTAATTACATCAATATTGACTACAGTAAAAATCTCAATAAGTGTTTGTGATGCTTCAGCTATGGATGTACTGTGACTTCCTTACCTATGATACAAGCTTTGTTCCTCTAAAGATCAGAAGTTCTTTCACTTTTCCCCTTTATAGAAAGGGAGGATGTGGACATCCTTCTCCTGTAACTACTCTGTGAAGTTTGTATGTACCACTCCCCAAAATATCCCATTAATAGTTGCTATAAAAATTAAATGGAACTGTGAAAACAATCTCACCATCATCTGTCTTCTGAGAGTAAGATGGAAAAGAGAAGATGTTCCCAAAATCTTGATTCTTCTTGGCTTGAGATGTTTTTCTACTTACAAGCAAAAAAAGGGAATTGTATGAGTTACATCAAGCACATAGTAAAGTACGTGGACATCATAAATATCCATGCAAAATTTAAATCCTGCTTTAACATTTCCAGCATTTTTGTGTCTGCTGGCAGCAAACCCCTATAACTGACATCCAGTCAAGAACTCCAGGCATTTCAAATTAACAGAATTACATTTTTTTCATAAGTTCTCTCTACCAGACTGGCACAAGACAGAAAACAGAGAACCTTTAAAAACATAGTTTAACAGGTGATATTACAGACAATGTATCATAACTATTTTATATGTTATTATATTATTCTTTTAAATCATGAGTCACCCCTGCATAGGTCAGTTGCAAGGCTGAGATAACATACACTTGAATTCCTCCACATTTTATTTGTCATGGTGCATGCAGAGCAATAACAGCTGATGTTTCTCAGTTTTGTTCAGAAACTTTTGCATTGAAAACATTATTAATAAAAAAAATCCTACTGAGTTAAAGTACTTACTCTGGAGATGGCTTTGATTTGGCTGGGGAGAAGTCATACTCATCTTTTTCTAAGCTGTCTGAGGGAACAAACTCGTCCTCTCTGTCATTTGTAACTGGAGAGGCTTTTACTTTGAGTTCATCCAAATCGTTGTTATTGTTGGCATCATCATCATCATCGGCATCATCTTCTTCTTCTGAGAAGTCAAAAGTGTACTTGGGCCTCTCAGCTGAGAAAATCACACATGTTCACAGTTCAGGAGAGTTGTTTATGTTATACAATGCATATATATATACAAATCAAAGTGGAAGTCAGTGAACAATCCCTGCCTCATACTACACAAGATGAAAGAATGGTGGATAATAAATTTGTTTCAGCCTGGAAGAATAAAGGGCTTAAAGAATAAAAAATAATTTAGATGTTAGCAAACATTCAACACCTCTTGTAGCTTGCCCAGCCACCTTCAGCTAAAGGCATTATGGAGACATTGTGCATCAGTACTTTTAAGGAATGAGAATCCTTCACTTAAAATTGAAGCTTTCTTGAATCCATGATTTGAATATTCTTCCTAATTTTCCAGAAACACTGTGGTGGTTTTTTAAACCATCACATACTTACATACTTTCCAAACCTTCAGGCTTGGTTTTCACGGAGTGTTCAGAATTTTTTTGACAATTTTTTACTTGCCTTGTAGGCCTTATTTGGCAGTATACTTGTATCAGAGTAATGTTTTTGTTTGTAAGAGTATTGTCTTGTCTGTTTCTTCTATAATTCACTAGCTTAGTGACTAATTTCTATTCTATTGTTTAGAAAAGGGGACAAGATTTCTGATCCAAATTACAAAATCTTTCATAAGAAATTCCTGATCTTGACTTAAGAGTATTCTTCACACAGTGAAGGAAATGTAATGCAAGTTACCTGTAGGCAATAAAGTGCTAAAGGAAGTCCTAAGGTCAAAGGAAAATGTGGGTTTGTAGTTGAAACTTTCAGTCACAATACACAATTCACAAAGTCTTGGGTACCTGCAGCTCTCCTAAGCAGAGAGTCTCTGGGAATAATCACAGGCTCATTTTCTTCTAAATCACTTTCAGACTTGGATTCATCATCTGACCATGGGTTTCGTTTCTTCACTTTTTTTGCACTGGGTTTTGTAGATGATGGTGTCCTTCTTACCCTGGCACCTGCCAAAAGTAAAAGCATTTACTACAGTCAGGTTAAAAAATATTTTCACCTTTTGTAATTGTTTACAAATTTAGTATAAATTTTCATCTTAAAAAGTTCTCCTTTAAACTCTGTAAATTTTCTTCTCCTCCAAATGTTATAAATTTTATTCTCCTCCCTGAAGGAAGATTTAACATGAAATTATTTCACAGAGAACCTGACAACCTGCTGCCAAAGAAATTTGTGTTATGACTAAAAAACATAACATCTCTAATTTTAAGTTTTGCCATCAAACTTGTGTTTCTTTAAAGGTTGCTAGAGTTTTCCAGGCAAAGAATGCGCAGTTTTCCATTATTCAGGGAACACAATCAGAAACAATTATTGGATAAATACAACAAACATGGGAAGTAGAGGATATCCTATTGTGGAGAGGGGGTAAAAATGTGGTCAGCCAACTGCAGGGCAAGCTCAGGTCAAGCTGGGCTAATTGGCCCTGGCTCAACAGTGGCTGTGGGAGATTTGAGCTGCAAGCAAACAAGTCAGTCATAACTGCACTCAGTGAATCTACTCAGCTTGGATAAGCCCCTGAATAATTAAACCCAGATCTTATCTCAGAATAATTATTTGTGCAATCACGTTTTTTTTTCCTTTTTTCTGAAAAAAATAAACCCCCTCATACTTCAACCTTCTCTTCTGTCTCCAGCCTTCTTTTTTGTTGCTGCCTCCCTGTTACTGTGTATTCCTCAAACAGCAATAATAAATTCCCACCAGCAGAGGAAATGGGGAAGTGAGTGTTGGTCACCTGCCAAGTCACAGCACCCACAACTTTCTGAAAGTTGGAATGACTGAATATGTCAATAGAAAATACATTTATTTAACCACGTTCTACAATCTACACTATTACTCAGACTGAGGGGCTGAAGGTGACTGCCCTGTCCTTCAATATCAAAGAGCACACAAACTAGACATTTCAGTTTGCAAGGAATTAGACTCATTATGTAAAAATAATCTATTTTTCTATACACAAGTTTAAAGATTTAGACTTCTCCCCCCGACCCCAGCCTCACAACTGAAATGTAGAAAATGTAAGATCCATCACCCCAGCATAGTAGCTCACACAAAGAAATTTCAGAGTACTTTCAAATATTTCATTTTAGGGAAGAAAACCAGATGAAATAGTGATTATTGTGCTGTATTTCCCTTCTCACACTGTGTTAAAAATGCATTTCATGCCCAGTAAATACACAACTAAGGTGAAATATGGCTGTGCAAGGGTCTTACCAGGCTCCTTCTTCTCTCTCTTGGGTTTAGGGGTTTTAGCTGCTGCAGCTGATGCATTCAGTGAGTCATCCCCACCACCCTCAGCTGGCACACCACCAAACTCTTCATCAAATTCCATTTTTATTGCTAGAGAATCAGTTTCACCCTAAAATTGCAAAATAAAATCATTTACACCTTTATATCTCAAGACTGAACTGGAAAAGTTTTGCAGATGATAATAAATGAATGTAGACTAGTGTATCAACATTTGTTCAATAGTCTTGGAAAGAAGTTATCTCAATAAAAACACCTGAACAATAAGCAGTCTCCTGAGGTTTGCAAATGCACAAGAAATCCAGTACAAATTTCTTATGCATTAGGTGAGCAAAACAGTGCAAACACAGCACCAGTGACAATCTGGCGATTTGGGTTTATGCTACTGGAGTAGAAAAAGACACCAGCTATAATAAATAATAAATAATTTAACTGCAGCAGTCATTTTGGTTTACCTTTTTCTTTTTCAGCAATTTCCTGCTGGCATCAGCTTTCATGGCAGATGTAATCTGTGGAACTATTCTTCTGCCAAATGGTGATGGCATGGTCTCTTCCAGCTGGAGTTTCTTCATCTTGGGTTTCCCAACTTTGCCTTTTATTGGTTTGCCAACCATGCCAGCCAGGACATCTTCTCTTTCCTGTGCTTCTACTTTCTAACAAACAAGAGGAGGCAGAAGGGGGGAAACACATTATTTTTTAACAAGGACAAAGTGGAACGTGATGATTATTTAAGATTCAGCTCCTCTATACATGGAGCATAAGGCTCCCCTTAATTCTCACTTGAATTGGAACACGATTTTCAGTTCTGGAACAGTGTCCACTTATTCTTGGTAAATTCATTACCCTGTAGAGCTAAAAACTGGACTTTTATTCAAGAATAAATACAAATTTTTGGACACTGTTACACTGAAAAATCTTCCCTCTCTCCAGTTTTTATTTAGCAAGTATGTACCTGGTACTGTTCTAAGTTTCTATTATTTCAGCATTTAATTTAAACATTTAGTTTTGAAGTGTGCCATTTCCGAAGATTGTACCAGCCCTTTTCAGAAAACATGAAAAACTGAGGTTCAGCAGGTTATTCACCAAAGGGACTTTCCCTTTTTTTCCTGAATTACTGATAAGGCAAACTAAGGACTCCTCATATAGTATTTATAGTCTACACCCTTCATTCCTGAATGTACAGTTCTGAATTTGGTAATACTTACTGCCTCACAAAAAATTAGATCATATAGAACTACTGTAATTATTATCATTACCAGTTACTACTCACAGGTTTTTGTGTCATCTAAAAACTAACTTTCTCCTAGTTATTTTTCTTTTAATATCACTGACTTGGAAAAAACATCAAATTGGATAGATGCAAGAAACAAACCCTGAGAAATACTACCTATACTGTTCTATCAAGAACACAGATATGCAATACTGATTTCCCAGTTACCATTATATTCTGAAATGAATCTACTTTTGATTAAAAATGTGGTATTTTAAAATTATTTTTCTTAAATTTTAATTAATTTTAATTAGTGTTTTTAATTAAATTAATATGAATGTCACATTTTAGAAATATATATAAAGTAAAACATACTTCAAGCTCTTCAACAAAGGCTGCTAGATCTTCTTTCCAGAGGTCTGAAGGAGATTTCCTTTTAAGATCATTTAGTTCTCTCTCCTAAAACATGGAAGTAGTACAGAGAATGTAATCACAACTAAAGCAAATGCCACTGAAGACTAAACATTCCAAACAGGCACATCAGCATTTACAGTACCATTTCAGAATAAACCTTCCAGTTGTACCAACCTTGGAATCTCTCTGCTTGATCAACTCTTCCACCTTCTCTTTTGTGAGTGACCACAGAGACATGTTCAAAATGTAGTTGAAGTCAGGGCCAGAGGCTGGACCAGAAGCAGAGGAAGCATCATCATTTGCATTCTGAGAGTCCTCCTCTTCTGCTGCCTGAGGTGAAACATTCCCAATTACAAGTATTAGTGATCTTAGCTGTGTGCCTGAACTGTGACACTGCTCCAAAGCACCATCACAGAGCAGCCAGGTGTGCCCTCACAGACTCAATAACCCAAACATTTTCTGGACCCTTCCAAAAGGCTGTGTTCCTGTGACTTTCTAGAGCTGATTATTTAATCATTTGATTTAAGAAAACAAACTGAACCTGTGCTAGAGCCTTGTATGCTGCTGGCTGCAGATACTGGAGCTGTCCCACCAATCTCTCAGGGCTGAGACCTTTGCCCTTTGGGTATTCATAGATATATCTGTTCCTTCAGAAAATGAGCACAGTCCTTTGAATAACAGCTGGTATCAAAGCCCCAGATGTGCAAACTGGGGTTTGAGAGTAGATCAAAATTTCTCTAAAAAACAGTTTTGTTATAAAATAGAAATAATTTCATAGAGTTAAAATACAGTATTAAAAATACAAAAGAAATGTGAAATGAAAACAAATAGCTAAAACAGTGGCAAAGACAGAAAAGGGATGGGTGACAGAACTTCAAAGCTGCTTTTCAAAGCAGTTCCATCTGCCCACAGTAATGGAGATGTAACTTTGAAATTACACTCGTCACATCTCTCTTTTGGAACAATAAAAACTGGTTGGTTCTAAAAAAAGCAGAAACAAATACAGGTCAAGGTCATGGTCAAATTTACTACAATAATAAAGGTCATAAGTTTATAACATCCATGTTTCTTTACAGAAAAGCAATTAATAAGTTATGTAGAAATAATGACTTTTAGTAATTAGTTGTATCTGTGGGGTAACTAATGCAGCACTTTCTGTATCAGCCAGTCAGAAATCAAGTGGCGAGTTTTGATTTGGGTACGTTAAGAAATTCAGTCCTCTGCAATCTCATTTTTAGACTTGTACTATCGAGTTTTCTTCTAAGCATTACCTATACACAATACTAGTATCATGTGACTTTATTTTTGTGTAAGTTCAGTGGTTTTTATAATGGAAGCCAATAAGGAGTAATGAATAATGTTTTTTAAGTGCTATGTGTGTGTTATAAATTAAGCTAGACTACTAAAAAACAAGCAATATAATTTATAACAGTAACCACATCAACAATATCCAGATTATTACCTTTTCCTGTGCTTCTTTCCAGGCTTTTACTGGATCAGATTCATAACCTCTCTGGACCAGCATCTGAATCAAATCTCTCTTTGATCTGTTCTCTACAAGATACACACAAACACAGAGGAGGCAAAGGAAAAAAAAAAAGGAAAGTCAGTGTCATGAAAATCTTGCATGTAAGTATTTTTTACTATACTTATATACTTTCCAGATCTGCCCCACTGTTAACAATTCTAATTTCTGTTTACTCACCAATGGTAATTTTTCCTTGTATCTTCTCCAGGATGAAACGAGCCTGGTTGTTCAGCTTGGTGGACTCCGCACCCAGCATGCCCACCAGCCACTCCTTGCGCAGGCTGTAATAATGTAACCGCAGATCAAAGAACTCCTTCAGGATGTCCTGCACAGTTTCATACTTCTTCAAGCACCCCATGTGATCAAACAGCACCTAGAAAATACAGGATAGACTTGAGAGAGGCTGTGTGACTCAAACTTTGTTAGCCCTTGTGTAAGTGGTCAGTTCTACTGCATGTATAAAAGCAGCGTACAAAAAGTGGTACTTTGAGGAGGGTGAACTCAAACCTCACTTTGGAGCTAGGCAGCACAGAGCTGGATGGTCTTTATTTTTAGTCATAAGGAGATTTAGGATGAGATTTATGGCAGCACAATCAAACAAAAAGACAGCTATATAGAGTAATATGCTTGAATTCACTTGAATGACTAATTTTATCTACATATTAAATCACAAGTTCAGCAGCAACTGATGATTCACAACTATTTAATGTAACAGTTGCAAAGCTTAATAATCCTTAATAATCTTTCAACTCAGCTGTGAAATCTGTCACTTTTCAGCTGTGAAAACCACCATCCTTCAAGTTCAAGCACTAAGTAAGAAATCATTTTTACTTGATAGGTGGAATCAATCCTGTCTGGCTTCTGACATCTCCAGTTCAGGCATTTATAGGTGAACCAGTCACCCTCGGTGCCCTCCATAGTCAACTGGAAGAAATAAATCCCTCTAGGGGATGATTTATCTATCCAAAATAGCTGTCTGGGAGCTGGGGGACAATGGCCAAGCTCACATAACTTTTTAAGGTTCTTACACTAGGGCAGATTAATTCCCACACAGGTACAGAAAGCAGCCCTTACAATTTATTATTTATTTTGGCAGGCAGAAAATGCAGGAATTCAGCTGCAAAACATTTTGTAATATGTGAAATGCAAAACTGACAACAGATTCTCACAGTTGTTCCTACAGTTGTTTAAATGTGAGAAATACCATCACCCTGATTTGGTAGAGTAGCTTTTCAAGTACAGTCTGGAAAGTTAGTTGAGCAAGGCCTATTTCCTTTTCCAAATCTATGGTCATTAAATTATTTTTAACCTATTTTCACATAGCTTTTGATGCACACAGCAATAGCAACAATAATGATATTTGTGTTTTGTGATAATATCTGAATGTAGCATCTGCCATAAAAAAAAACAGAACTGTTTTTTCAGCATCTGTAAAGACAGGATGTTTGGAAATCTTTGCAGAAATTAACTTACACTTAAATCCCTCTCAGAATAGACAGACAGATTTATTCATATTCTTAGTAAATAACAGCACTATTATGTCTTCAGCAGCTTAAGAACAGTGTTTGCTATACCTTGCCACCTAAAATTGGATTTATGCTGGTGGAAACATTGGATCATTTAATTCATATTAGAGGCGTAACAGTCCTGCAGAAAGTGCAATTTTAAAAATGTAATTTGTCTCAAGTTTAAAACTCAAATCTAATTATAATATGGCAGAAAGTTATTTGTATGATCTACTTTACATTAACCACTTTTGGTTCACTGCACAGGAGATTTTCAATTACAGGAAGGCAACCACCCCAGGCCTGTCCTATTTGAAAGACTCATCATAAAATGGATTCACGTATTCATACTGACTTAGCATTGGTCATCACTACAGTTTTCTACTATTGAAACAATTTCTAATGCACAACACACTGTTCAATACCAAGAACCAAAGCACACTATAAAAACATTTGATTTTACAACAAGCAACAGTAGGGATTCTAATAGCCAAACATGAAAAAGTTACCATAGAATTACAAGTAAGACTTGTTTGAAGCTTAAAGACTTTGTGCAATCCAGCAGCTTCTGCCTGTGCAAGCTTTTCTTCTGTCATTTTCACAACAAATTTCACAGTTGTATCAGTGTGGTATTCCTTATAGTCAGAAATTAATGCTGGAGTTTTTTCGGTCCCATTCAACATAGGTTCTAGAACCTGTTCTTTGTACACCTGTTGAAAGTGGGGCAGCAAAAAACAGAACCACTTGAAATGCCTTAAAACTGCAAACCAAATTAACAACATCAACTTTCAAAGCTCTGTGCATTACATCTAGCACCATTTACAACTTACAGAGCCAGTATAAACTGCAAAATGCAGTTTAGAGTAGCACAAGAGTAGCACAAACTTAAGAGGCAGAAACCAGGACAGAAAGGCCTCCTGTGAAGTGGACTAAGCAGGAGAAGCATGGACAGCTGATGGCACAGAGAACCATCTTCTACAAAAGCACACAGGAGAATGAAACTATGTTTCCTTCTGTGTATGTATAATCAGAAATTGTGTTAGAAGTTCACACAGATGTAGGATTAAATAATTTAATGAGGAATTCTTCATTCTTTTTTGTTTACATTAAAATGTATTTCACTATTACTTACCTGGGTCCATGTCCTTACAGGAAGCTCTGTAATCTCTACTGTGTTCCTGTCGACGACAAATATTTCACCACTCACTACATACTGATTTTGACCAAGTTCCTGAATGGTTCCTTTGAAGTTTTTGTAGTTTGGAAGCTGAAATTGGAAAAAACAAAGTAATAATCTTTATAATAAAATGTCAAAAAATATTTCTTTTCCATACTCCATACACTTATCATTATATTGCCCTAACCTGTCAACAAACCTCTCAGAATGATAAAATCTGAGGTCATAGGAAAAATACAACAGAAAAACCAGAATACACACATGCAAGTGACAGGACCAGTTATCCTACTGTCCACAGATTAGAAAAATTGTTAAGAAGGTGCAGCTGAACCCAGTGAGGTGGTGGGGTTTTGTTTTGATTCTTTAGTTTGGTTTTTTTTTTTTTTTGATCTTTCTTAAAGAAAACTCTAAGCACAATTAAGGCATGACAGAAAGCAGATTAACACCCCACAATAAGTTTACAGAAGTGGTGCTACCTCCCCTAACCATTTTTTCAATTTTTTTCTGTTTGGCAAAGATAGTGGAGCCCATCCAGGTCAAATTGTAACTAACAGGCTGAGGAATTTTTTTTAACAGGATTGATTTCCTTATCCAGCTTGACACAAACACATACCAGCACACAGAAAGGAGCTAGATGGAGGCAGAACTGCCTCTTTCAAGCACAGTGAGCTTCAATTGACTGTGAGACTACACAGAAGGCCTAGGAGTCCTAAAGGAAGGGCAATAGATTGCATTAATTTAAAAAAAAAACTCTCATTATTCCCAAGAATTTGAAAAAGGAAAGCTACTATGTCTTGAAAATTGATATTGCACACTCAGTGAACTGTGATTTAAATAGGGAAGAAAAGATGTTTCTGCTTCCATGGCTTAATAATCACAGTCAAGCAGCAATATTCATCAGTTGTAAAATTAAGGTTACATCAACTGCATTTCATCTCCTGGTCACAGATATTATGGGGTCACACAGGTATTCTTTCTGCCCAATTTTTTTCACACCACTTCTGGGACTTCTAAAATTTTGAATAAACAGAAGCTAAATGCACTTCAGAAGTTGCTGATTTCCTTGAACAGCAGCAATATCTTTTCCTCTGCCTACAGATATATAAAACAGAGAACAATTCAGACAAGAGAAAGGAAATGTTAACTTTAGCTGAAGATACTTGAGTAGTACCTTCAAAAAGGAAGAGTGATACAACTTTTTATTCTACTGCCATGTCACAACTACCCTGCAGGGCTTGTAACAGTCAGTAGACTGAAAAAAAAGTCCCTAAAATGATTGCTAAAAATACAAATAGCAATGTTTTTACTTCAAAGTTAACTTCCCCAGCCTCATCCCAAGAGTCAAGTAAAGCTTCTACATAAAACTACTGGGACAAACCAACTCATATGCTCCAATAATTAAGAAGTTCTAGAGAGACAGGAATTGATTCTGTAAGTAAACACATATAAAATACCAGTATATACTGTTATTTTTACCATTGGGTGGGGATCTAGGCCATCCAGCATTCGTCTGACATTGTTTACAATCTCTCTGGTATCATAGTTTGGAAGTTTGCATGCCCAGCCAGTGCCAATTCCTTCAGCTCCATTTACCAAGACCATGGGAATGATGGGAATGTACCATTCAGGCTCTACACGCTGGTTGTCATCATACAGGAATTTAAGCAAGTTGTCATCCACTGATGGAAAAAGTAGCCTTGCTAAAGGGCTTTAAAAAGAAAAAAAAGAAAACCATTTAACCTCAAGTCCAGTATGTAAAGAACATTTTGCTTTAACAGCCCTTGGGCCCAGATATGATCAGTTTGCAGATTTTTCTCACATCTTTCTCTCTCTTTGCCATTCTGAAGCTGAAAATCCAATGTACACATCTCCTGAGATAACAAAGTTCCTCCCAATGGAAGAGTGTGTTCATAATAGATGGAAGTTTGTTTCCTTCACAGAAACACATGTACCTGATACACTAGCAACTGCTGACATTTAGCATCTACAAAATACCATTCTTTGAAGCTTTCAAAACACACAGCTCAGCGTGACACTGGGGCACTCAGTTATAAAGCAACACAGCATCCAAACAGTTGCAAAATTTCCTTGCTTAACTGTAGGAACAGCAAAATGTTACGGATATTCAAAACAACACTTAAGAGATCCAAAGCAAAATATGAGCTTCTATTGAAACATTTCAATCTTTCTCCATTTCTCTCCCCCACCACCCCCAAAAAAGGAGTGTTGTGAAAAGATGAGTTTCATAAGAAGGCTATTTAAAAGTATGCATTTGGCTTGGCATTAACAGTTTACCTTAACATGGTGAAAATATAGCGAGGGCTGGCAGCATCCTTTCCACCATGAAGCCTGGTGCCAAACTGACCAATAGGTTGTAGCAGATTCACATTGTTACTTCCAACAAAGTTCTGAGCCAAGTTGACTATAGTCATCATTAATGCTTGCTGCAAGAAAATACATATTCATAGTGAGAAGTATGAGACAGTCCACCCTCATCAGCCAGCAAAATCTATTTTTAATGGCCCAAAATTGTGTGACTAACCTGAATTAATTTTTTAAGAAAGCAGTCTCCCTGAGAAAGAACTACTGTAACCTATTGCAAGGGCTGCTGGGAATACATATTCTGTGCTTATGAAAACACCTGAGCTTCTCAATTTCTTCTAAAGCACTTCTCTGGGGGAAGTAAAAGGACAAACTGACCACACCTGAATGCACAAACCACTACTCATGGCTTCTAAAGGGAGAAGAGAAGGGATGGATGGATTGTTAATACAGCCACTCTTGCTAATATTTCACATAAATATAAACAAAACAGGAGCTAGAAAAAAATCTTTGTTCTGACACTGTAATAAGTTTTTGAAGAACAAAGTTTCAGCTTCTTCCCTTAAAATACTATGTTTCTTGTTTCAGACAAAAATTGTCATAGAACATAGTTCCTATATTCATATGGTTTCAGAATCTAGAAGTTGTTTAGGTAATTAGTTATCTACTATTTGGCCACAACCCACAAAGTATTTGGTATAACACTGTGCACCAACACTTGGAAAGAAAGGAAATATGTTGTTTTATTAAGTTACATACAGTGTGGTTCATTTCCTTTAAAAGCACACCTTTGTGATTAGTAGAATTATAGTCAATAGTTTGCAATTTTAATAGCAGAAACATTTACCTAGAATTTTACATAGGCAAAAAGTCCTTGCAATTTCACCATCCTCCATACTCACCTCCCCATGGTGATAAGCTGACATTTCAGCCACAGAACCAGCCAGCTGAGCAACCTTTACTTCACGTTTATCATTTCTCTTAAAGCAAGTGAACAGAACCTTGCGCTGCCCTGGTTTCAGACCTATTGAGAAGAACATCCCATTTTCAACACATACACAAGCAAATGTTTTCAAGTGATAAACTTGTTTTGCCTTTTCATAATTTCTAATCTCTCAAAAGAAGTCTAAACATTAAGTAAAAACAAATTCACACTGAAATAGTAACAAAATAATAAACATATAATTTTTTAAAAGTAATTAAAAACATTTTACCAAACTCAAAAAATTACCAAAAAGGTGGAAACACAACCTTTTCAGCCAATTATAGAGCATCCAATATATCATTCTAATAAACTGCACCTTGATCCTAAAGGTGCAACTTCCATACGTCAAGAATTCTTTCTATTCTACTCAGCAAAATCTTTTTCTAAGAATACCAGCACAAATTCAGCAATGACAGCTGTAACTGCAGCTTACCGGTATTTCACAGAACTCTGAAATCTTACTACCAAAAAATGTTATCCTCTTCAGATCTTTTAAAGTTTTAAGAAAGAAGCCAGTCTCTGATCTTCTGATCTGATCTTCTGAAAATGTTTATTTTCATTGCTTAGGGACCACACAACTTTAGGAACAACAGCTGTGTGGAAGGGATTGCATTATATTTCCTGCATGTTATCCAGAACTTGATAACCAGTTCTAGATCATGCTTATTGAGCTATTCAGTGTTTTAATTCACATACATTGCTAAAATGCACTAAAATATTGTTTAATGTTACCATTAGTACAGTGGGTCAAACATAAGAGCAAAAGCTGGAAGGAAGACAAAAAAAAAAAAAGAGAGACTGACTTCAATTTCCATTTCATTCAAATATGTAATATCCAACTTTTTTACAACAGGTCTGCATCATGTTTTTCTACCAGCACTCTATGGAATACAACAGACTTAAAGGACTTCCTTTACAAAAAGATAGTCAAAATGTTCTTCCCCTTCATTATTTTGTCTGAGATTTGCCACCAGGCTAGCCTGTCATATATCACCTGATGATGCTAAAGGACAAAAATCATTGCTAGAGCACTACACCTGCTGCACAATTCATATGTCCATGCCCAGAATGCAGAATTACAGCCAAAGTTGGCAGAAATGGGAATTATATGTAATAGGAATTATAATTCCTCATAGAATTATATATAATATTTGTAGTATTATATATACACCTTAATTGTTACATATGAACATAGACACACACAAATATATGAATAACTGTGTTCCCTTCTTATTTTCTTACATTTCTGTAGAAACAGCCCACTGCAAGTTCATTCTTAAATATTTAACATTTCAGCAAAATCATTCTGCTGTTTCTGAGAAGGCAGTCTGGGTACAGTACATTGTAAGGAGCAATGATGTCTTGAAACATACAGCTCTGTAAGTACCCAGATATGGGAGAAGTAAGTCTGGAGAAGCTGAAACAGAGGCTGACACACTTTGGTTCCCTAGGTGTGTATCTGCATACCTAACTCAGTTTCATTCTACATCAAAGCTGGGGATCCATCTTACTGGGAAGCTACTACCCCTACCCATGAAGGATCCTTCTCTTTCATGCAAAACACAAAAAGCTCTTGCTGCACTAATATTTTGGTATAAGTCTGTAGTGTTAAGAAGGCTGACCAGCTCCACTATAAAATGTACTGGGAACTGGAGATAAATGCACTTCACCCCTCCCCAAAGTCTCAAGGCCTTTTTCCTGATCATAGTAAGCTTGTGCACACAGACAATGACATGAGCAGAAATTTCTGCTTATGCTGTCTGCAGACAGTTTTACAAATGAAGCCAGTGCACTAAAAACTGCTCCTTTTAATGTACATGCTATTGCAAGGGGAGGGTTAGTAAACCTGACTGACAGGAGGACAGCAAGATTACAGGTCAGTAAACACTAGAGCACTGCCTGTGGTGCAAGACTGAGGAGAGAAAACATTTGCATCTTCATCTGCACTCAGCTGCTGACTTGCATGTTAATTATCATAAGCACTTAAGAGACTTGCTTTCTCTGATGGTATGAGCAGAAACAAAACACTAGTAGGGCCTAGGGAATAGGTCTAGTTAAGTAAAAAGCCTGCACAGCAACTGCTTCAACTTCCTCACAGAAGAAACATGGCAATTCCTTAGCACACAAATCACAAAACTGTTCAGGCTGGAAGGGAGTACAGCCACTCATCTGGTCCAACCTCCCCAGGCAGGATCATCCTAGAGCACACTGCACAGGATATGGTGTTTCTCTCAAATATCTCCACTCCACACCCTCTCTGGGCAATCTGTTCCAGTGTGCAGGCACTGCACCCTGAAGAAGTTCTTCCTCATGTTCAGGTGGAACTTCTGTGCATCAGTGTCCACTGCCTCTTGTCCTATTGTTTGGCATCACTGAGAGGATCCGGGCTCCATCCTCTCAACATCTCCCCTTTAGATACTTATACACATTGATAATGTTCCCTCTCCATCATCTCTTGAGACTGAACAGGTTCAGCTCCCTCAGCTTTTCCTCATAAGAGAGATGCTCCAGACCCTTAATCATCTTCACAACCCTTCACTGGACCGGCTCCAGGAGCTCCTTGTCTCACTTGTGCTGAGGAGCCCAGAACTGGACACAACAGATGTGGCCTCACCAGGGCTGCACCTCCCCTGACCCCCTGGCACTGCTCTTCCTAAAGCATGCAGGATACTACTGATATACAAAATTATAACAAACATATGCATGGTAGTTCTTATATTCTCTACTTGAATGCACTGATTCCAATGCAAATCACAGCTCTAAAAACCATCAATAAACAGAAATATTCCAAAAAGTGATAATGAATTATCAGCTTACCATCAACAAGGGAAGGGATAGATCTCTCGTTGTCCGAATTTGAGAAAAGGATCAACTCCTTGTTAATGAAATCATTGTAAGTCAAATGTTTTGTTGCTGTACCATATAAAAATTGCTGGAAAAAACCACATACATTATTCATTCAATACAAAAACTACATTACATTTAAATCTCACCTGGCAGATTTATAGCTATTATCTAGGACTAACCTCAGGAAGGCCATGTAGCCGACGCTGTCGCCTGTCTTCCATGAAATTTGTTAACCATTCTTTTCGGTCATCAATCTTCTTCTTACTGAAGGCCTGGAAAGATTCCAAGTACACTAAAGTATCAGCATATAAATGTTTGTGCAAATGTATGTTACTTCAGTCATACTTCAGAACTTCAAGTATATTGCACTTTCTAATCAAGTATTCAATAAGGCTTATTTGGACAAGCTAATCCGTATAACTAACATTTACATTTAAGCAGTACCAGTACATGACTTTTCAGACATTTTTGCACAAGGTTTTTTGAAATGAGAGATCTCTCACTGTTTGCAATTTAAATTCACATTGCTTTCCTGAAATCTGCATGCATTTAGACAAATCTTATCACTCTTCTTCCCTTCTTCACATCAGAGCTGTGCTTTGACACACAGGTTTGAAGGTCTTGCCCCACACAGCTTTAAGGTTGGGTTCGTCATGTAGACCAAGCTCTCATCAAGACAATCAAGTAAAGGTATTAGAAAAAATATCCTACTCTTGTCCTCTCCATGCCCTTTTTGCTCTGTCAATAACTTCCAGCTGTTCCTGACTGGCCATCCCTACTCCTCTTAAGAAAACTGACAACCTGACAGAATTGACACTGCACAAAAAGCCTAAGCCAGAGTTTGGGCCAGCTGACTGACAGCCTCAGCCTTCATGATGAGAAGGCATCACTTTCCAGCAACCAATTATCACTACAAAAGGACACAGGAATGTTCTGACTTTGTGGTGTTACAGAAACAGAGTTCCCCTCCAGTCAGTTCCTTCTCCCAAGAAGAGAAAAAGACATGAAAACTGAATATATGGTTTAAAGAAGATTTTGACTACATTGGGGAAATTCTGTGAGCTGCTGAGATACTGCTTTTTTTTTTTTTCTCAGGGAGTAACATATAGAAACTTCATTGTGTCCTGATTTCAACCACTCTCCTGCATAAGAACACACTCATGAGCACCATCTTTTTCAAAGGACTCCAACTGGAGCACTCCAAAAAAACTCAATGAGTAGTGTCAATTCCTTGGAGACCAAGATGCTACATAATAAATATTATATGTAACTTAGTTTCTAAGAAAGGGCCTCAGCCCTATCACCTTGTTTTGCATGAGACTGACTTCCCTTGTGAACAAACCTTGATAATTCACAGCGCCAGACATCTTAAAATGTAAAAAAACAGGACTAAATTCTTACAATTTTCTTCTGGCTCCCTTCAGTGTATCTATACCTTTTCTAGACCACTGAAGTGACAAATGACCAAGAGCTGGATCAGCATAAAAATTTTTTCAATAGAATAAAAATAGAATGAATGGAATTAAGAGCTGTTCTCAAATATTTATTCTTCATTAGAATAAGAGGGGATTTTTTTTTTCTTTTCTCCACTTAAAACTGCTCTTCTAATACTTTATTTACTAGCATAAGAGTTCTTCAGCATGGTGAAGAAGTTGCTCTGTGAAAGAATTCTTGCTTTCCTTGATTTCTTTGATTTCAGCTATGAAGAGGTCTGCTGGGGCCCACAATCACATACCACCCAGAGGCAAACTTAGGGCTGGGATTCCAGTGACCAGCTGAGGAAAAGCAGGTGAATGTGTAAGTGTAAGTGAAGCTTCTGTACACAGCTCCAGCACTAGCTGGTAGTTGCTGAGGTGTAACAGAGCTTCCTCCCAGACTGACAGAGTACTATTTTAGGTAACAGTGAGGATCAGCCATAAGTGCTTACATGGCCTCATCTACCAATCAGTATATTGAGGTTTCTTTGTAGAAACAGAGATCAGAATTCTGTTAGTAAAACCACACATTTTACTGTACCCACAGGAGAAGAAAAAAGTTGTTTTGTCTAAGATAGGTATTTTACCATTTTGGTTTTTTTCTCTCTTACCCTTTTTTTCTCACTCATGTCACCTACAATTAAAATGTCAAAGTAAAGTAGACAAAAGTTGAAATATTTCTTGAGAAAACTCTTAATTCCAGATACTTTAAACTTTACCCTTCCACAAGCTTTCTTTGGAACAGAAGTATTTTCCTACACACAACTATTTATACAAATTCAAATTCAAATATGTAGAGCACATGTATGAATACATGTATGACACACTGACAGATCTTCAATGAATAAACAATATTTATCTAATCTTATTTGGTCTGAAACATAATACAGACACCTAAGTAGACATGAAACACAATTTGTTTCGGCTCTATTGCCCAAACAAATAAAAACCCCTCAGAGAACTTTTTTGTATGTTTGTCTTTAAAAGCAATTCTGACTGTAACATTTCTTGATATTCACATCACACAAAACTACCAAACCTAAAAGCAGAAGGTAGAGCTCATTTTGTGGTGTGGATTAAGCTTATTCCAGAATTTAAAGCATTTTCCAAAAGATTCTTTCTCCACCCACAGGATTTCTTTCAGTGTCGTGGTTTACCGCAGTTTGATTTTTATTTGGGGAGAGAGTCCACGAGCTGCAGAAGTGGTTCCCTGTGGGGGCCTTGGCAAATTCCTTCTGGCCTGGTGTAACCAACCAGCTGGCTTGTTTTGAATATTGACACCGTGTTAAACCACTCAACAAAGCTGAACACACCTCTGTGAGAGTCACATTTAAAAATGAACAAGGGCCTAGGAAAAACTCTCTTGCTTCCAACCTTTGAACAGGTAACAGAGCGCTGGCAGGCCTGGCCCTGTGCAGCCCTCGTGGCCTGGTGGGGCTGGGCTAGGTGTCACAGACACATTTTTTGAAAAATCCTTTCCTTAGGAGTTTTTCTCCTGAGAAGCTGAGAGGCCTCAGGAACAAAATGTAAACAATGGTTATCTGCTGCTGTGGAATGCAACAGGTGGATCTGTGATTGGTCTCATGTGGCTGTTTTGAATTAATGGCCAATCTCAGTCAGCTGGCTCGGACTCTCTGTCCGAGACACAAGCCTTTGTTATCATTCCATTCCTTTGCTATTCTTAGATAGCCTTCTGATGAAATCCTTTCTTCTATTCTTTTAGTATAGTTTTAATATAATATATGTCATAAAACAATAAGCCTTCTGAAACATGGAGTCAAATCCTCATCTCTTCCCTCATCCTAAGACCCCTGCGTACACCGTCACAGGCCAGGCTTGGTAAAGTCCACCAGGCCCCATCCTGGCAGGGCCCCTTCCCAGTAGTGCTGGGACCCTTCCCAGTAGGGCCTGTCAGTTCATTTTCTTTCTCTTCCAGCAGTGCCACCAGGCCATCCCAGTGCCAGGAGCAACCATGCAGCCAGGACCAGTGCCAAGAGTGGCCCTGCAGCCGGCCCTGAGGCCACGTGGCCAGGACTGTTTGGCCAAAATCAGTGCAGCCACAGCTATCTCAGCATGGCTCACAATGAACTTTGTTTGCTTAGCTGCTTTCAGCGAGCCATGCTGTGGACAGAAGGCCAAAGGAAGCAGCAGCAGCTTTCCTTTTTATGTTTTTTTGATGCCCAGCATGAAGAGAAGGTGTGGGGTGGCACCGGCAGCCAACGCAACTCACACGGTGTTGGTGCAGACCACACGACCAACACGATTTCCCCAGTGGTGGGATTTTCCCAGTGCAGAGCCTGGATGAAATCAACCTTTCAGCACTACAGAAATCTATAAAAACTGTTTCAACTAATAAAGCTTGAGAAAAAATGAACCTAGGAACACCAATTCTCTCCTGAATCAATAAAAAGGAAAGGGTGAAGACACGTAAAGAAAACAACATGGGACACTGAGGTCAGTGAAGAAGGAGTCAAATTCTATATGGGAGGAGATGCCTTTGTATTGAGCTGAAATTCTCTTTTAAGGCTATGGTGAAGATATAATTGATATATCAGACTTTGCTTTTTCCCTGTAATTCATGGAATGCATTGGGGGGCTGTAGCATTCTAACAACAGCTGTGAGCAGAAGTACCAGTGTTGAAACAAACAGATGTTGCAGTAGCTGTGGTCCAATGAGAAGCTTGAACTGAGAGAGAGATGAGAGAGATGAGAAACTTTGCCCCAGGGATAGAGGAAGAAAACCTCTGTTCCCAGAGATAAAAGCAGATAACTTTTGTTTCTATACTAGAACAGCTCATCCTTAAAATTGTACCCCAATAAGCTGAAATGACCCATGGTGGTAGTTACAGGAAAAAACTACCAAAACATGGGAGGGACTTCACTATTGCAGATTTCTGGAAGGCTGCTGATTCACTGTGACACTGAAGCCATGAGAGAACTGTTTCTTGTGAAGAAGTCTCCATGGCATGGCAAAGGAGACTCCTCTTCCTAAGAGAACTGAAGAAAGACTATTTTAGAGGTGGCAAACTGACTGAAAGTCCCAGGTTTTGTCTCATTACATTGTCAGTGGGAAAGAAAAGAGGGTGTGGGGGCATGAGAAGTGTTCTGAAGGTTTGTTCTCATTTTCTTATTATTTTTCTTTTAATTCTGTTAATAAAGTCTTCTTTATACCCTTTATAAGTTTCAGCCTGTTTTGCCCTCCTCCTAATCCTTATCTTGCAGGAGAAAATGAGTAAATAATTCTAGTGGGTGCACTGGCATTTGGCCCACTTCTTTAACACGTGCATTGGCCAGGAAATGAATGATTGGCAAACCAAAACCACTACACTTAATTGGTGTTTCCCCCCAGCTTCTGAAACTGCTACATTCAGGTACTAAAAAGAACCCAAAACCAAAACAAGCCCTGTCAGGACTTCCTCATGTACCATTTTCAGCACCAAATGAAAAATAAAACATATCATATAGAAGCACTTTTGTGAGTTCTTACCAGTGTAATGGCAGCATCATCCTCAGGCCCAGCATATCGAAACAAGATCCGATGTCTTTCCATGTCTGCAAAATACTCTTTTGCTTCTTTAGCAGTGCTGGTACCCAACCCTGTCCAATAAAAATAAATACTTACTCAATATTCAAAACTTAAGTTTTATTATTTTATCCCTTTTATTTTACTGGGGATAACTGGGGAATCACTATGTAAGATACTATCACGAAAAGCTATAAGAAAACTTCAGAGCACCCATTTATGATTATTTATTCATAGGGTTCACATATTTGTTTTTAAACAAACCTTTGTAGTATTTTATCTTCCATGCTTTATGATTTTCCATATGCTTTTTCCACTCATCAAATTCAGGAATACTATAGAATGAAAGTTCTTGCTTATTTTTGCTTGCCTTTGAAAAAACAAACAAACAAAATCAACATTTCTGTTGTGCTGTAAGTAATCCATAAAATCTCAATAACAGAACCCATACCTTCACAATAGGAGTGATGAATTCCTCAAGAAAACCATGTTTCAACAATGATGGCCAATTGTGATGAATAAAATTGATCAACAAGCCCTTTATGTGAGATCCATCCTGATCCTGAATCAGAACATGAAAACATGAAGCAATCTTGTATCAGATTACCCAAACCACCAAAAATCCCACTCACTGGCCTGAATACATCAATGCAATGTCTGATGACAGAAAGCATAGAAAGGAACAGTTGGTTTTAACTTGGATTCCAAACTGGACCAGGGTATGAAATAACCACCTGTGAAGGTCACTGAGCTATGAAAAAGGTCTTCCAAGCCAAGTACATGGTTGTTGTTCAAGGTTTCTCTGCCTGTGGCATGTTTTTGCTGAGGGCTAGACAGCTCTCCCAGACACCACAGAGTTGAGGTTTTGTGGAGAAAACCCAAACCCAGCCACAGTTCTCATTGGTGGCAAGATGCTTGATAGTTCAATCATGAGATTATCCAAAAATAATTGCCTACATCCTTGTTTCTACCTGACTTGCTAGTAATGCCACCTCATTCACTGTCTACTTTTGTCCTTACTTTCAACATATTTTTGAATTATCAATAGCATGTTCTTATTATTACCTTTGGTTTCTTGATATTTTCTGCAGCAAAGTTCAGCTATACATTTAGAGTAACCAAAACAACACAGATAAATTATTCCTTAAAGAAACCTCAGAACCTTTGAAACTGCAGCAAAACACATTGTAAGAAGCTCTGTAGATTAAAACTTGTGAATTTCAGACTTACCTGATCTGTCATGATCATAATTTTTCCATATCTCAAGCTTTTCAGAGATTCTGGATCTTCATAGCTTTTCTTGTATTGTAATCCAACTATTTTGATGATGTTGTTGATTTCTGCATTTTCCATAATCTATACAAAAAAGTTATTTTTGCAGTCAGTGTAAAAAGCAGAGATTAAGAAACATCCCAGTCTTGATTTATAGCTATTCTTTCAATGCACCCTCATCTTCATAAGCTTTTTATTCCCACCCTTGAAGCCTTTGCACTTGTAATGATTTCCTCTGTACAGTCAAATTTTCAAGACTGCACCACTCTTTCTCCTCTACAGCCAGAGCACTTTGGATCAGGAAGGCTGGGAGAGAACTGAACACGTAACAAAAAGTCATCTGACAAAGCTGCCTTCTTTTCCCACTGTTTTTATGGGCATCTGCAGCACACCTCTTATTACAGCCAAATTATGAATGGCAGCAGGAGCAATATGATGGGGCAATGCTGCTGGCTACTGACTCATGTTGTGAGTCCACGAAATCACATAGTAATGGAGAGAATACAAATTTTTAGGGGCTTCAGGTACTCATGTGAAATGTGAATATGAGTCATAGCAAGATTTCCTTCCACTTGTGAAGGAAAGTGGAAGGAAATCTTGCTATGAAGAAGTGAAGAAATTAACCTTATCATCGCAGTACTGCAGTTAATATTTACAGGCTTATCCCAGGCTTCAAAATAGCTGGTACTTTATGAAATCTCAGTCACAAAACTTCCATGAAAAAATTAAAATATGAAGATGTAAATCTAGAAATCAAGAATAAACAGGAGGACATCCATTTGTCAGCAAAAAGGAAAGGACAAAACTACACACCTGTTTGTGAGAAGCTTCTCGGACATTGAGAATTTTGCCCCTGAGTGGGAAGACTCCATATCTGTCTCTACCAATAACACCTAGGCCAGAGACAGCTAAAGATTTGGCTGAGTCTCCTTCTGTTAATATCAACGTGCAGTCCAAGGAATGTTTGCCACCTGCAGCCCAGGAAGAAGTAGAGGGGAAAAAAACCCAGAAAAGCGTAACTCAAACAAAAGAAATGCAGTTGAATTCTTTCTAGTCTACAGGTAATTTCCTCTCATCAGTTAATTTAAGTAGGCTGAATTTCTCTTCTTAGGGATGGCCTTCCATACCACTCAAAATGCACAGCAATGAGTATCCTTGCCCTTAGCAGTACACTATGGATTGCTATGGACAAGGAGCAAAATAGACAAAATGAGATGCAATGGTGGTACATCTTATATAATGGTTCCCACATATCTACATAAAAAAGACAGATTGCTTCTCTACCTTCACCATTTCAGTTTGCTGCCTGCAAATTTCTTACACACATACATTATGCATGTCTGAGTTACATACAGGAATTATTTCCCATTCTGCATTTTTCACTTTCCTCACAGTATACTTTAAATAGTAAATTGTTAAATCACATTTTTGTGGCTTTCCCTTTTAATTGTCTATCACCTAAAGCCAGACAACTGCACAAAAAATTGCGAGAAAAGCTCAAACGATGAGAACATTTGCACTTCTTACACCTCACAAATTCCTCAAACAGAAAAACAAATCTTTACTAACAGTGTAATTTGGATTCTACAAGACACACAGCACTTTGGTGCCTGTGTGCTCAAAACTGGAATGACATTTATGTTCTGCCTATTGCAACTGTAGCAGTGGAGTAGAGGTTCTAAATAACAAGCAAACTGAAAAGGAACCCACCCTTCTGCTACAGTGCAAATGCTCATTAAGTGGCTTTGATATTTTATCAAGGCCTATGGTAGGAAAGATGCCAAAAAAACTTCAAGCTGGTTGTGTCTCACCTACTGATAATAAGGTAGTTTTGAATATAGTGGTATTTAAAACTTGTGGAGTAATTTGCCTTTACTGGTAGATAAAGACCGCCCCATATTTCCTATTACACAGAACTTACATCCAGCACCTTTAGTTTTCTGAATCAAGACATGTAGCTTAATATAACCTAAGGCAGTTTTTCACACTGCCAGTGGCTACCTACCAGCAAGGTGGACTCTAAACACCTAGAAAAACATCAGTCTGCTGTTTTAGAATATATACAAGCCACTGTTTTTCATAAATGAACTGCAGAAAACACATGTGAATGTCATTCAAGTTCACTTTCTTCTGGAATGCATGCAATCAGTAGCAATTAATGTCATGGAAATACAATATGCCAGGTATTTTCCTGAGCACAGCTCTAAAGAACTCCAAGACAAAATTACATGAACTGACAGGTTCAAAAAATGCTTTTATGCTTCACCTGATTTAGCAATCTAGCTGCTCCCTTACAATCCTATATTCTTAATTTTTGTTTTGATTTCTACCTCTTCTCCCCCAACAAGGCACAGAACAATGTATAGCTGTTCAAGATGGCAAGAATGACCAGGTATGGGACTCTTTCATTACAGAGGAGAGGGAGGAAATCTGCAGCACGTGCATCACTCTACAGATACACATCTCTCCTATACTTTAGCATTAATTGGCAATGATAATAACATTCAGGGTATCAGGCACACAAGAGACAAGTGGATGCTGGACCTCAGCTTCAAACTCACTCTTAAAGCAAAGACAAAATCTAAAAACCACAGGAATAACTAAAATCAGAGGGGTTTGTGGCCAGAGACTGTTCCCCCCCTGCTGCACTTCCTGGGTGCAATGTCTTCAGTGTCAAAAATCCAGCAAATTCCACATCTTCAACAAACCAATACCTGGCTAAGCCTCCTCAGGAGATACAGAGTTCCCTCAACATGAAACAATAATTAGGCATCAGAGAAATACCTGGGTAACAGGCATTCAAGTCATGCAAAGCTTTAGGCATGAGTGTTCAGCCCAAATGAATCCCTATATGCCTTTTTAGTTGAGCCACCTTCAGGATGAAAACCAATAGAATATTTTATTAGCTCCCTTGTTAGAGATTCTCCCTTCCCCTCACCCCCAGCCAAAAAAAAGAGTAAGAAGTGATTTTTGAAGCCTGATCTCCAAAGCAAAGCTAAAAGAAAACTACCAGAAAGTGTGTCCAAAATAATTCATTATGTGAGTTAGGAGTACTAGGCTTGATATCCATGTAAAAACATAATTTCTTCAAGCACACAATCTTCTTAGCAAGAAGTATCAGGAACATATATCTGAATGAGGAGTGAAAACTCCACAGGCAAAATGCTAGAGTAGATGCGATTATCAACTTTTGAGGCAAAATAGGACATCTGAATAAATTAAAAAGTAATTAAATACTGAAGAAAGCTCAATTAAAAATTAATAAGCAAAGAACCAAAAATAAAGAGAGGAAAATGAGACAGAACCATCATCTAATCAAGTCATCTTTGGCTTGAACATTGAAGCACCAAAAAAAACCCACAACCAACCAAAAAACCCAACCAAAACCAAGCCTCTTTCTTAGTGTTCATGCTTTTACCTGCTCAGCCCACCCACATACTTCACTGCAATTTCTCTTACCTTTGTTTAACGTGAGGATGTATTAAAAACCACCTAACAATAACACAGATTGGCAACATTTCGAGCTCTTTAGCCATGTGTGCCCCTCAAATCATCCAACAACTCCCATCCCATTGCTATTGGCACATAGACTGCCAGCTGATCCTGATCCCTCATCTGTGCTAAGGAAGCAAGCCAGCAGAGATTGCCAGCTTGCCCTATATTCCCAGACAGGAACCTAATGGCATTTAAGTCTAATGAAATAAGTCTCTTGAGCCATCCCCTCAGGTCTGCACACTATGTGATTTACTTCCTATACCTTCTGACCCTGCAAAGATTCTGATCTTTCTACATTAGAAAGGTCAAGAAGACCAGTCACCTCCAAAATGGAATATTGGTACCACCATTTAGCAGGAAACCACAACTGAAGATACACACTCTTCAAATACCAACCTAGACTGCCACTTTTGTTCAATGTTACTAATTCTCTACCCTAAAGAGGACAGCATTCCTGACACCAAACTCACCACCACATTTCCATTCTAGCTCTAGGAAGTTTAGAAAACCAGAAAGATTTTTATTAAAAAACACATAAGGATGAGAAATATAAGTCAGGTTTCAAATTAGCATGTCTGTGAAGAATTTATGAAACAGTAAAGAATTTAAAAGTAAGACCTCTTACCAGCATCATTAGCATCATCCAGTTTTGGAATGCCCTTGATTTTACTGTGTTTCACTGAAGAACATTTTTTGTTCAGTTGAGTTTGTGCCTTAAATTTGACCCAATTCAAAATACTCTCTATGATACCACAGTTAGAGGCCTACAAGCAACAAAAGCAACAAATCAGAATTGTGGATGAGAAAAGCAAAGCTTCAGACAGCAGATTCTTACATCTCAGTTTTAAATCATTAACACTATTTCTAAGGTCCTCTATATTTTAAAAACTGAATCTATGAAAGGTCAAGGGATTAACACACACCTTAGTATTTAGCACTTAATGCACATACAACTAAAACACAACACAAAAACAGTTTCCTTTTCCACCACTTCTATAACTGATGGAAAGAGCAAAGGAGACATAACAAGGGGATGCCCTATGATGTGTAGTTGATGTGCTGAGACGTTTTAGGTACTAAGCACTTGTTTCCTGGATTTTGACAGCAAAAAGCAGCCTTATGGGGTATTTATGACCATTTAAATTTTCTTTGGAAATGACTCAAAATGGCTGAAAGACAATCAAAACTATTTAAGAACGAGCTTTCTACCAAGCACTTGAGAATCTGATACCAATTTTAGAAACACATCTGCAGCAAAAATAGCATATAATGTATTTTCTAAACTAAAACTGCTTTAGGTTTTGTTTCACATCAAAAGAAAACACAGATGGAGCAAAATACTATGAGCTTTGGCTTTTAATTATCCCCCATAAAACAGCATTCATTGTTGAGATTGTGCTGCACATTTAATGCATCTGGAAATCAATGTTTACTTCTGCGAATATGAAAAACACTATAAATCAAACCTGATGATGGTAATACAACATGTATTTATTCTTCAGATTTTGTTATACAAGACCCTTGTATTATTTCTTTTCCTCTAAATTCTGAAGGAATGTCACCCATAACACAGAATTAGAAGAATAAACCACTATACAAGCAGTTAAGTTTTGATGCCAGGAGTATTAGCAGTGGCACTGTTCTCCTCACTAGTGGAGTTTCTTTTAAGGCTACTGGCAATACACAGGACTTAGTAAAATGAGTTCTGGCTAACAGAATTCTACTTTTCCTTCATTGTATGAAAACGTAGTAGAGGAAAAACCTCTCTGAGGTATTTCTACAAATATATTCATTCAGAACAGCAATTCTTAACACATCTTCGAAAAATTTTAAACTTACTTCCTGACAATAATGATCACTTTGAATACTACAGGCACCATTTTGCATTTCCTTGATTACTGGATGAACAAGTAAATATGAAACATCCTCTCCCTCTCTTTTCACTCCAGTGAAACAGAACAGAACTGATACCAAAGAGTAAGGCAGACAATATTCTCAACTTCAGAAAAATACTTTAACACAAAAACCACTGATCAAGGACCTCGTTTACATTTTAAGAGTCGAATTAATTTCATTTACCAATGTAAATGCCAGAATCTCCAACAAACAAGCTGATCATGTGAATTTTAAATCCAGGGCATCAATCAAAACACAGTCACTGTATCCATAATTAAGACCAGAGGATGAACAGACATTCCTTCAGCCCACTTCCCGAGTATGCAAATGTCACTGCAGTACCACAGTGAACTATAACTAATCTTCTGCTATAGAACATACATACATTAGGTCCAGTGTGTCAATTACCATTCACAAAGGAATAAAAGAGGTTTACTTACTGCTTTAAAAAATTTCTCAGATAGCTGGCACTTAGACCCAAAACTTTTAGGCTGCAATGTCATGTTTTCCTTCGTCTGGGAATCAAATGATGGGTTTTCAATCAAGCAATTAACAAAAACCCATATATGGTTCTTCACCTGTTTAAAACATAGAAACCAATTTACTCAACAAAATTCTCACATTCTTTTTTTTCCAGTATTTTTGCATAAAGTTACTTGCCTGAAATGGTTTGACTGAAACTCCAGCTTTATTCTTCTTTTTCACCACTTCTATCAGTTTGCCCACAACCTGATCCACCACATAATCAACATGCCTACCACCCTGAATGAGGGAAGAGAAAAAAATAAACAAATAATAAACAAAATAACCATTAAATTTCCTATTAGTTTTTAGCTGTATTAACAAAATTCCTGTAGTCATACTTTGGTACAGAAATCTATGCACACTGAGTTGCAGCATAAGACAGAAAAATATGTTTTTTCCAGGTCATTCAGTCTTCATGCAAGTGAGGATGACAGAAGTTAATTGATTGATTACTCAAATACCTTCCTTTAAATTTGTAGACAAAAAAGCCAGAATATTAATAAAATGGTAAATTCTAGTGGCTGTCATAGAAGTTCATATCCCTTTGACTAAAATCTTGTAAAAGTGGAGCGATGCAGGCATATCCCATAAAATGAAAACATACCTAACTCAAAATTCCATATTTTACACAGATCACCTTTGCTTTACATCAGTTAGCACCTTACAAAAATACAGACTAAATATTGGTTCCTGTTCAGAACAATCTACATTAGGGCAGACAGAACAAAGAACATTTGTCTATGGAGAAGTTCATCATGAAGTAACAAACAGAAAAACCCTTGCTCTTTAAAGCTGTATTTAAAATAGAACTGAGGAGGAAAAAAAAAGCTTTTGACAGGTATGAAGAAGTATAGGACAGATAAGAAATAAGTAAGAGAAAACAAAACCAAGCATAAACAGCAGCCAAAAAGAGGAAAACAGCTAGCAATCACACCCCAAAAGTTAGGATTCTACATTTTAGGGCAGAATATGCATGTGAAAAGACTGAAGATGTAAAGAAGTCAAATTGAGGGGATAGCAGCTGTTCTCAGCTTCATGCAGAAAGCAGAGATTTAAATTTAAAAAAAAAAAAAGTAGATAAAACCAAAATGGTTAAGCTAGTAAATATTATTAGTCATAACCAAACCAGCAGTTGCACTTCAAAGAAACCATCTATGGTTTCTCTCAGTTCCTAGAGTCATCTACTAAAACAGCAACACAAACCATTAGAAGCACCCTGCAAAGTCTTTTCTCATGGCATTTCTTCTAAAAAAACAGCCAACCAAAAAACCCACATCTAAACCCCAAAAGCTGCCAAAATTAAAACACAACAGTTTGTATCCACCAATAGATGACAGAGTTTCAGTAGAGGGAGAGTTCAATGGAAAGCTGATCTATCAATATGCTGCCACTTTAAAGAAAAATAAATCCATTTCCAAACTGTACAGAAAAGCTATTACTGGAAAATATCAAATTACGCATTTCAAAATCATTCCACACTTGAATGGCAATCTTGAAATGCATTTCTTTTACTCATCACATTACTGAAAATTTATGCTCATGGGAACATCTCAATATATTTTTGCATTTAAAACTTCAGCAATTTTTAAATTTTGCTAAAAGTAGCAACTGACATACCAAGAAAACCAGCAATTTACTAGTTATACAGCAGTTCACCATTCCTGAGTCCATTCTTAAGCAGCTGTGAGTGAGGGATGCTCAGAGCTCAGAGTTGGGACCTTCTCAACCATCTCACCAGCAAGTGTCAAATGGACCAGAACAGTCAGGAACCACCCCAGCTGTCAGAACAATTCCATAAAAGACACAAAGGCAAAAACACCCTCTGAATCTAGAGGGCTGCCAAAGACTGTTACAACTTTTGAATTATGGGGGAAGAGAGCTAGAACTGCATAACCTTCTTTTTCCAGAAGGTAATGATGGAAACTTGCAAACTTCAGGATGCAAAGGTATCTAATTAGGTGCTAACAAAAATCTTAAAAATGAAGCTCTGACTGCCTCCTATATACTGTTCTATTCTTCTCATAGCCAACAGTTTCCACTGATTTGGAGGCAAGCTACCTCTAAACTCTATGGACAGATAAATGGTTTATATGGTAGAAAAATTCAGAAGGTAACTATAAATTTGAAGTTTTCATTTAATTAGTTTTACAATCTTGATCCTATTTTCTTCTCCATTTAAAAAATTTTATTTATTTTATGAAAATAAATCTGAAATCTACAATAATCCTGAACTTCTTGCTGAACTCCAGCAAATTTTAGCAGGTTGGAATTCTCTCTCCATGCAAGTCTACCTTCTGAAACTGCAAATGTATTGGCTGAACATTTCTGCTAAAATGACTGGTAATATTATAGTTAGCAGTTCCACCATATTAAAGTATATACATAGCATTAGATTGCTATGTTAATAGTTGAGGTTTCTATTACAATTTTTGCCACAGCTACTATTTGAAATTCAGAACTTAAGAAGACCATGTTTAATCAGTTTTCAAGTCTCACTGAAGGTTATCTGTACAAATGTTAATAGCTACAAACACTTTCTCAACTGTGGTATCAGAGCCTGAAGTCGAATTTTGTGGCGGTCTGCTATGGCAAAACGTTGATTAAATGGGGAGCTGGAAAAGGTAACAAATTTACACGAAATAAGCAAGGGAGTTGTACCTCAAAATACTGCCTGACCTCCCAAACACCCCTCAAAAAACACCATGACAGCAACCTAAAAAAACTTACTTGCAATTTACAGCAAGTTTAAAAAAAGATGAAGGAAAGTTACAGCTGGGTGAAATTTACCCAGATTCAGAAACAAAAAGCTGTCAGCAAACAGTGACAATTAACAGCCAGCATGAGCTCCTCACTTGTTAGCAGATAAGGGGGCAGGCAGCTGATACAGTTAATTACCTCCCATTATGTCCCATCCCTGGGTAGCTGCTCAAAAATTGCTGGTGAGGGGGGTTCCTGCCCCAGCATCCCACACCCAGTAACACATAAAGCATGGATAGAGAGAGTGGGGAAAACTAGAAATTACAACACTTACTTTTGAAGAATACACAGAACTTTTTCCTAAGCATATTTCAAAAGAATATATAATAACAAAATATGTGTAACTGCATGATGGTGAAAATTGATCCAGAAGAGTAAAATCCAAAATCTTCAGAGTAAGTGTATGCAATTTATTTTACTTAGGAATCAAGAAGTATTCAGTTTTTTCAAACCATTTTTTTAGTTTCCTATCAGCCATAATTAAGTTTCTCTATATTGCTAGTTTCTCCATGAAAGTATTGTACACCTCTTTAAGGTCATGTTGTTTTTCTTCTTTATGCTGCACAAAGAGGCCTGAACTAAAACTAAGCTGTAACCCTTTAACTACCTGATTTGTCATCCCTAGTTCTGACCAAGTTTATAATTGCAATGCACACTTAAAAAGTAAATATTCTACAATTAAATTAATTAATTAAATTAAACTTGCCCAGTTACCACAGAACATTCATTCAGCTACACTGAAAGTGACTGAAAAGAAGTTATGTAATAAAAATTATGTCCCACCAAACACTAGCTAACACCAAGATTAACACTGACAATTCTGGGCACCTGCCAGACTAAGTGCAACCACTGGTGCTTATGAACCATTTGTGATACCATTAGAATTTTCTTCTGACTCTTTCAACAGAGGTGTGAGCAAGGAGAGGTTTCAAAGTGCCTGATTAACAATTCTTACCTTTCCCATCTTTGGGAAAGCTCACAGTTAAGATTCTCTAGAAACAGTCTCACCTGTTACTAGGACTGCTTGTTCTAATCTTGTTAAATCCAGCTTGCTAGATCTGCTACCTCTAATAAGTAGACTGTTTAGTAAGAGCTAACAGCTTAACTGCCTAGTTGTTAGGTCACTCATCCAGTGCAATTTGTGAAGAGCAGAAGTGACAAAGACTCTTTTTCTCACCATGGTGGACCACAGATCCCTAAAGCTGGTCCATGCCAAAAGGGTGTAAATAAGAGTTACGCTGGTTGATTTCAGATGATCACCTTCCTGCCTGACCATCCCCATAAGTCGAGAAGCACCGAGCTGTACTTTACTTAGTATGCTGAGCACATTGCTAACTTAAGATCTTTCTTTCTTATTATATCACTACTACTATAGTTGCAAAGAAAACCTAGGTATCCTTATGAAGATACACAAATAAAAGAAAATTAATCTCAACAACTTCAGGGCAATTTTCTCCATCATGGACAGCCATTTCTCAAGGACATCAAAAGTCATTTTTGTCCTCCAAACTTGCTACTGGTAGCATTAAAGGTATTTGTACACTTTTAGACTTTACTTTCAGAATTATCTTATTACAATGTGTTTAAGAGGAAGAAATAAGTTAGTTCCATTTTCTTCAACACCATGCATGCTCACATAAGATATCAGTAACACCAATAATGATTACTAGCATTTTCAAAACTAGTGCTTATGTAGAAATACTGCTATGAATGTATTTTGACTGCATCCAATTGCTCTGCCAGCTCCTCTCATGCAGTGGATTACCTCACCTGTTTATTTATAGCAACCCAGACTCACTGTTTTATCAAACACCTGACTGGGCATGGCCTCAGCACACATTTTATCATTTCCATTTTGTACCATTTGCTCTAACCACTCACCTTTGTGGTAGCTATACTATTTACAAAGCTGATCTGCTGGAACCCTTTCTCACTCAGAGTGAGGCACACATCCCATCGTTCATTCACGACTTCGTGGATGACTTTGAGCGCGACTCCGGTTTCATCCAGCTTGTCCTTCACGTAAAGATCTACGTAGCTGCGAAATCCATTTACCTACAAGCAACAGGTCACAGTCAAATATCTGCACCAAATACTCTCAGTACACTCAAGATATATCAAGTGATGTTCTTACAGGCAGTTTCTTCCCATTCAACATGACTTTGACTCCTTTGCACGACCCAGCCAAATCATACGCTCGTCTTGTCATCAGGGCCACAATATCCTTATCAAGCTTTTCCATTTTAAATTTAGACAGATCTGGCTGGAATGTAATGCATGTGTAGTCATCACCTTCAAAATGCTTAATCTTGGGTTCAGAGGTCTTCATCATGTTGTTCATCCAAGTCTTTGGAAACAAAACATTTTAGATGTTACTTTACAACACATTATCCTCCTCCTTTATTCCCTTTTCTAGCTATGCTGGGATTGCAACAGTTACACAAGAAAAAGCTCACAAACTTCCTTTAGAAATTTCCTCTGGTAAAACACTACACAAAGTTAATTGATTTACAGAGCTAAGCACAAGCATAGGTGACAGCATATTTGTGGTTTCTGGAAACATACAGGTATTATTACACTGAGGGACATGATTCTAATGCAAGTGGAGCCTCCCACAGAACTCCCAAAATTAGATACAAGTGAGCTGGGATTACAGTCCTTGTTACCCATCCATTTAATACTTTCAATCTACTACACACCTCTACAGAGAGGCTTGTTAGTCCCTGTGCAGAGACTCAGTAGTTTCTAAGACAGCATCTTGGTGGCTGTGCAGTGTGTGTGTCAAAAAGTCCCCAAAAACCCAAGGTGCTCAGATTTGACTCAGGAATCTTACATCGTTCCCTATTCAAGAACATGGGCACATCTGCATGATCAAGCCGATATCTGCTCACAGCATATATCAAAGCTCAGTTCTAATAAATTTTCACAGATTTTGAAAATACTGCAAACAGAGCACTTTAAGCCATAAAGCATTTAGTAATTTTCAAAAAGTACACTTGAACCAATATTAATTTGCCCTTTGGCAGTCAGCATAAAATATTACATTTTTTAAGAGACAGGCATAACAGATTAAGTGTATTATTTATGTAGTGATATGACAGCATGACCAGAAAATTAATTAATTGTCCAGAAAGTAAGAAAAGAAAGTCCCCAGCTGGGAAAGACTGTAAAGCCAAGGAACTTTGGTATCTAATACTCTGCCAAAGTACTTTAAATTTTTAGAAAGGTGGCCATTTCAAAGCTATATGCAGTAGACCTGATCACATTCTTGGTCTGTATGCAAACAATGAGCATTGGGTTCATGTGGGGGGTTTGCACTGAAGTCCACATGGGGCTAGTTAAATTCATGACATAAAAACTGAAAAATCTGTTTCTTAACACCATACAAAATTACACAGATGATTGTTTCCATGTTTGCATAGCTAAGTAGAAAAATTTTTTTTAACAGATTATACAACAGCAATTTCAAAATGTTTCAACGGACTATGGTCCTTTTCACAGGTACATGAATATAATTTCGTTTTAACAGAAATTTGGAGTTTTTTTAGTCACCAAACAGTTCAAAGAAAGTATTATTTTACCCAAGAAGCCTAACATAAGAAATACCAATTTTTACCAACTGAACTGACCTAGCCTGCAAATTCTACACATCCCTTTGAATGAGAAATTATCCATTTTGTTAAACATTCCTATCTGTGTTAGATTTTAGACCTGTAACTACAGCAAAAAAAAAGGACAGAAGCTTTGAACACTTCTATACCTGCTTAAAGCTGTGCTTGTACTCCTTGCAAGCAGTTTCAACTGTAAACTTTGTACTAAATATGTTACAAAGTTTTGCACCATAGCCATTGCGTCCACCTGAAAAAAACAACATACAGTAAACTAGGGTCAGTTTAAATTTAGGATAATAAACCATATCCTAATTTATCCAATTTATTTTTCCCTGCATTTCAGGAGCACAAGTGTTTAAATACTCATATAGATTACAATTAAAATATAGAAGTATGTTTTTTGTCACTCAGTAATGAGTACTAACATTAGAGATGTAAATGTAAAGGTTTCTGTAAACACTGGTATTAAAAGAGGAAAAGTAGGATATTTCCTTTAAGTCTTTTTACTCTAATAAAGAGCTGAAGTAATGGTGACTGAGTAATCACCTGCTATGAAACAGAAAATAAAGACAAAAATTGAGAAGGGGAAGCATACTGAAGAGTCACACAATGGCTTAACTGAATAAAACAAAGCACATTAAATAGCCTTGCCTGTAACTTTTTTCTCATCATCATCATAGTTGCTGGAAGTCAGTAGCTGCCCAAAGATTAAAGCAGGTACGTATACTTTCTCTACTTTGTGTTCCACAACTGGTATCCCCTTTCCATTATTCCATATGCTGATAATGTTTGATTCCCTAGAAAATAGTGAAGGCATTAAGCAAATGAATGCAATCTTGAAAACAGACTTCTGCATATCTGTTTAAACATAGTAAATAAAATTGCCTACACAAAAATATAGCAAAAGACCATAATCTTACTACATTTACTTAGAGCTCTAACAATTTTAATTACAAAAAATTCCACTTATTTTTGCTTATTAGATGTCTTGGAAGAAGGAGCTTAATTGTCCATACACAACAGTATTTCATACAACAATAATAACTCCAAAAAAATTGTTTGAAGAGCTTTCACTGTCAACATGAACTGCAACAGGGGCCTGACAATTAGTGACAGCATTAAATTCAAAATAGAGATGTAGCTTTTAAGGTCTCATTGAAGTCCATCCAGACAAGTTATCATCTGCTTAAAAGTGTCATTTCTGAGCTATGATAAATATTGTGACTTATTTTATATAACAGTGCCAAAATCCATCAATATCTGGCATCACTAATATTTCTAGCTCTTACACAGGATTTTCATTTTTCACTATTAGAGAGTTCAAAATCAGGACAGGTCTAGCAAATTTAAACATTTACAATTTCCCTCCCACTCCATGATGGAAGTGGAAAAATCGCTTCTCAGCATATTTATCCTAAAGGTTAGGTTTGAAAACTAGCTACTAAATAATTCATTATTCAGTTACATGTCAGTGAAAAAATACTACCAAAGGAACCCAATCAGCATCTATTTAAATACAGTATTTCTCACCTAAAATGATCTCTTCAAGTATTTAGTTTCAAAAAACATGGTAATGAAGTGTTTGCAACATGAAGTTTCAGTGTGATATAGATGACTAATTCAGTCTTATCCTGATGCTGAAGGAGTTAACACAGAAGTTCAAGAGGGGCAAAACTGTTACAAAACTTCAAAGCTGGTATTTAAGATTTGTAAAGAACCTGGCTGGCTATAGTTATGCACTGCCAATTTAAATTTATCATAAATTTTATGAACTTCTGGTTTTAAGTTTCATTCAAACCCTATCAAATGGTTAAGGAAAGCAATTATTATAAATTCAGAATGGCAGCACTTAATGTTAACCAGTTTTAATTCACCTCTTCATCTTAAAATATGAAGCTAATGGAAACAATTCCAAAAATATTTTGTTTTCAAGAAATTCAATTTCATCAGTAAAATCATTTGTACAAATCTAAACTGCAATAGCACTGGCAAGGAAAGCAAATGAAAACATGCTTTTACTTACGGATCAATGGATATTTTAATACAAGTCATATTCTTGTCCCTCTGCTTATTGTCAGCAGCATTTACTATGAAACAAAGTAGCATAAATTAACACTTCATAGGCAATTATTAATCTCTTGATCTGTAAAAGTGATTTTATACATATTTCACCACCAGTTACAACAGTCAGGTATTTCTTAATCTGGCAGCTCTTTGTATATATTTCGTATCTTAGCACGGGAGACTATAAATACAACCAAGTAACTACAAGAAGATATTTTTCAACCTTCTTATAATTACTGATTCTATTTCTAGCAGTTAGACTATCTCAGAAATAAATACAGAAGTGTATTTTGTGAGCTCATAACTGTTCTTAACATCCTGAACACTTCATTCTTCTCTTGTTGTTCTTGTTTGGATATTCACTGCAGTATAGATGAGAAACCCTAGAAACTGATATGATCACCAGACCAGTTTACACATGGAAACCCACCAAGAAAGTGACATTCATTAGAGAGTGTTTTGACTGCAGCAAAAGCTCTCTTTAAAGAGCCTGCAACATGCAAGACTTGTAACAAACAGTCTACACAGTTTAGGAACAAAACAAGGATAACTGGAAATTAACATTCAACCAGAATTTAGTTGAATTGCACTGCCATGTATATGAACTACGGGAAGCAGAAATGTGACTGTGGCCATTAAATATGAAAACACATTATAGTATTTTTCAGTTTCTGTCTCATCATCCATGAAACAGATGAAGGTAAAACCCCAAAACACCAAAGTACAATATCTTAACAGCTGACAAGGACCTCAGTATAAGATCAGATATTTCAAAGTGCTTTTGCTAAAATCATGAAGCTTCATTCAAAAGCATGCATAGCCAAAATGTCCCATTTTCATAATTTTATTACATTGTCCCCTAGCTCTCAAACCACACTCTCTGGAGCACTTATCAGTGCTTCATAAAGCAGCAATAAGCCGTGAAGTGGTACAATAATGACAGAATATGATCTTCCTTCTGAATGGGACAATATGAAAGTGGTCTCCCTAACATGAAAAGCCAAAAAACTTAGATCTGTGAGGCAGCACTCAAAACAGAAGCAATTAAAGGTTTTCATTACCATGTTTATCAAATTAATTAATAAGTTAAAAATAATATTGAAAAAGTATTAAGTATTATTTTCCATCTGGTAAAGATATATTGCTTCAAAAATGACAGTGCTGTAAAGCAATTTTAGAGATGTAGAAAAGTGGTGAACCTAACGAAGGTCACGACAAAACTGACCTCAGTAGACCATAACTTAATTTATGAGGTAATCCTACCAATCCTTTAAACAGAATTTCATAAAAGCTCATAAGTCCAAAATTTTATGTCAAATAGATCAGTTCAGAAGACAGCACAGTACTCAGATATTGCACATCTCTACTGCTGATTAGCGTGTGCCTGTCACCAACAGAATATCATCAACTAGCAAGACACAGTAACTTTTTTTTTGTGCCTCAGTCATAGTGCTTTTTAATGGCAGTATGATACTCATTTATTTTAAAACTGTATGAAGTCTAGAAATGATCTATGAAAACTACCACCACTATCCCTCTGTAGAGAAGGAGGAAGTTTTAATGATTGATGAAAGGATGATCTAAGCGAACGCTCAGACATCCCAGAAGTTGCATTCTTTCAGAGGAATAATCTTCTTTCAAATGTCACCTTAAATTGTAGCCCTAAAAACACTTCACAGATTAAAAATCTTGTAACAATACTGATCATAAAGAATGATCTAGTTTGGATATTCAGTAACAAATATTTATATTTTCTTGAAAGTTCAGCTGAAAACTCTTCCCTTTTAAACTGTTCTATAGTTCCAGAATGCACTAAATTTTTATGCTCTATAGTTTAGCAGGACTCAAGTCTGGGATTTAAACTTAGATACAAGTCGATGTACTTTGAGAGCACTTAGAAAAGCTTGTACTCCACAATGCTAAGGCAGTATTGTTGTTAAAAATACTTACCAAGAATTTCATCAAAGATCTTGTACAAGCCTGGAACAAAGGTAACTTCTCTGCAATTCATTCCTACATCTTCATCATAAACCCACATTAACTACATGGAAACAAAATAAAATAAAGTATTTACTGTCTTGGTAAACCAGTCTATGATTCTCTAAGATCTATTTTCATCAGGACTTACAGTCTGATTACTGCAGCCATACAAGACAAAAGCAGAAGTCTGCAGAAGTTACAGCAAGCACCCACAAAGATTCCATAATGAAAATCCATTATTTTCTGCTTGGCAGGGAACTCCCAACAGTACAGACAGCGAATTTCAAAGCAATTTACAACTTCACAAAAACAACTGAAGAAAGTGCCAGCAGGAGGCTCAAATTCTCTGTTCTCTACCTAAACCAAGAGACCAAAGCATTTTTGCACCTGGTATAAATGCTACTTACAAATATGCATAGATATGTGTGTGCACATGAGCATGTTTGTGAGCACAGATCTATACACACAGAGCTGTCTGCTCACACACATAGGTGTTTGTGTTTTGACTGGATTTCAGTATTTTTTGATCCTATCTTTTCAGATGAACCCAGCACTACATGCCTTAAAGCAAGTACTATCTGCTTCCTACACATGCATACATAAGCAAGACCACAGTTTTCAACCTTCTAACTCAGAAAACTGCGAAACCAGAGATGGGTCTATTTAATAACCATAACAGACATTTCCTCATTAAAACAATAAAAACCATTAAGATGTAAATTTAGTGACCCTTACCTGAGTTAGGGGTTCAACTGACCCAATGTAGGTATCTGGACGGAGGAGGATGTGCTCAAGCTGAGTCTTTTTCTGATAAACTCTCTCAACAGACATCTTCTTTGAAGTGTCATTTTTATTAATGCTTTCTGAGTCTTCCTTTTTTGAAGCATTCATCTGATTATCAAATAATGTCTAAAAAACCAAACCAAACCAACAATCAACCTCATTGAATCTGTCACTCTTGAGATATAAACAAAATCTGACAGAGATTTAAATTACAATCAAAACTTGTCATGTAATTTAAATGTTAAGTTTTCAGATGCATTAAGATAAAGCTATCCTTGCAACAGAGAAAAACCAACAGATTACATGACAGAACCTTAACAAGTTGTTGCATATTCAAACTTCAGCAATTTACTAAACACAATAAACCAAAATAAGGAAACAACAGCACAAAAGGCACCCATTTCTTCAGGTTAAGTATTTATAACACCCATTTTGTGTATAAGCATTTGAATCCAAACCACTGAAAATGTTCCAAATGGTAACAGCAATACTACACTTTTACATTATAGTCTGGACAATTCATTCAGCAGGACTTAAACACTGTAATGCCTCTCCTACTGGCTCCTCAATTACTATAATTTACATTTTCTATTGAAGTGATCAAACCTGATACAATCCCAGAATGCTTTATGATGAAAGGAGAGCCATTATTTACAAGAGCATATAGAGGAATGACAAGGGGGAATGGCTTCAAACTCAAAGAGTAGGTTTAGATTACATATTAGGAAGACATTCTTTCCTGTGAGGATGGTGAGGCACTGGAACATGTGCCCAGAGAAGTTGTGGATGCCCCATCCCTGGGAGTGTCCAAGGCCAGGCTGTGGATGCCCCATCCCTGGGAATGTTCAAGGCCAGGCTGGATGGAATTTTGAGCAACCTGGTCTGGTGGGAGGTGTCCCTGCCTATGGCAGGGGGTTGGAACTCGATGATCTTTAATTTAAGGTCCCTTCTAACCCAGGTCATTCTATGACTCTAAGCCAAGAACTATAAGAAGAGAGAATCACATAGGCTAATGTTAGAATTTAAACAGAATTCAAGCCTAATCTGTCTGGATTTTATGAAAACTACCTTGAAGAACAGTTTTATGGTAAACTAACCCACTTTGGGATGGGGAGGGAGGTGAGATAAAGAGATATGGTGCACTTTCAGCAATTTATCCTGATAGATACTTCCGTGCCATTGAATGAAAACCACATAATAAAAGGTTAAGCTCAGAACAACCAAATAAAGAGTGGCCCTCTTCTGAGGCAGTAAAAGCCTACAAAGAGACTAGTAATGATGTTTTACAGTGTGCCTTCCTATCTATAAACTGGAATTATCTAAATTATCTTAAAAAGGCCAGTAAATGTAACTTTAACTCACATGATTTATTTGCCTGGTTTAGGAAGTTATAAGAAATTCAGTCTCCACCCACCCAGTACCTGAAATTGCCTCCTTCTCTCAGAGGGGCTTTATCAACTCTGAAGCATGTGTTACATGACCAGCAGAAATCATCACCAGATAAATAATGAGGGCAAAACCCACTTGCCACTGGGGCAAATGTTCTCCCTCTCATTTATATGTTTCCAGTATGTGTCTGTATAAAGTAAATACAGGCTAAACTCCAACCTTCAATTAACCAGTCATCCTGCAAATGTTGTGGCCAAAAGGAAGTGCAATCACTTCTCCCTTGATCTAGCTTTTGTTGCAGCCTCAGATAGCACTGAAAGCAAAGGGCAAGAAAGCACCTAAATCCTTTGGAAAAAAGGAGCAAAAGATACTGAACTCACACTAACAACTTCAGCAGAATCAAAAGGCCAAACACCAACCTATGCACACAATTCTCCACATATTAATCTCATTTATCTTCTCCAGCTTCTAGTACTCAGGCTTTGATGCCCCTCCACCACCTCCCTCCCAGCCCAGCCAGCACAAGAATAAAGCATTTATTTCTATTCATAACATGGGAAATCACCTTTCTCCTCCAGATTTAGAGATCACATTTTTCTAGTTTATTTATGGAAATTCTAGGAAGCACACTTCCAGAACTTTGAGAGAGGCAGATTGTGTGCAGCAGTGATGACAACAACCAATTATTTGGCCACGAGTAAACCTGAATATGCCAAATGAGAACAAAATTCTCTATTACCTATTCCTGTATCTGACAGCACCCAGAGGAAAAGGGGAAAAACCCAGGGAATCCCACAATCTGGCACTAGGATTACACACAGCAGAGTTGGAACCACAGCACTAGCTCTCATGACTATTCTTCTGGAGTCTATCTCATTTTCTGCCAAACAGGGAAGTTGCAGAACCACATGGGTGATTAGAGGGCTTTGGTATCCAAGTTAATTTAGCCTTCACAGTTATTTGGTTGTAAACTGTGATAACCCTGCCACAACCACTCTCAAAATATTAGCTGTGGATCAACTAAGCAAGCAGAAAAGGAGCAGAACTTTGCAAATAGATGCATTAAACTGATACATGGAAGAGGAGGAATAAAAATTGTTACTACAGAAGCATTGCCAATAGTTGCAACATTTTTTTTTTTCATTGAAGTAGCTCTGTGAATCATGTCCAGGCTTCCAATGAGTTTCACTGTACATGTATATAAATATTTTTTATTTTATTACCATCTTTGACATCGTATCTCATAGGAGTTACCCTTAGCTCACTCACTGGTCCCACAGGTCTGTTAACCCTGTTTTACCATGTTCACTTGTTCTGAAGGGACCAGTGACTAGCAGAAAAATAATATAATATTTCTCAGATTAAATAAGTGTTGGAAAAATGTAAGAGAGGAGATGTAACGGATATAGAATGCAAAAGAATTCCAGATGCAAAGACCATTAAAATCTCATTCAAACAGAACTGTTCCATTTGCTCCCAATTCTTAGGCCATAAGAAGTTTTTACAGTCAGGGAAGTTTGTGATAGGCAGTTGCCACACAATAGTTCTTCAGCTGACATGTGTATCAGTATTATATTCTCAGCACTGTTCTGAGACAGCTCTCCAAAATGCTTCTGCTTATCCAGTGTGTGAGGACTGGGATCTAACCATGCATCACAACTCAGCAAACACATTAACACAAAGTGAGAACTTAAACCTTAGCCTAAAAATTTAGGCTACAATTTTCCTACCTCCAATAGCAAAGATGCTATGGGACAAGTAGAGTAAGAGCCAGAAGATTAGCAAAAGTCCATTTGATTGTGACTGAGTAGCTCTAGATTGGGAATAATTATTACAGAATAGAATATTGGGAAGGGATTCTGCAAGTTATTTCCTCTAATACAATGCTAGGAAATGCATTTCTGCTTTCCAGTGAAAGTTTTAGTAGCAACTTAGAGGAGTTTATACTTTCCAATTTAACAGTAATAAATGTAGAGTATCAAAACTCTATCTTCTGTTGAGATGATACTTTCAAATTGTTGTCATGTTGACAGACAAGGGAGGTCACAGCTAAAAAAACTCTACTGCCCAAAAAGAGAGCTAGCCCTGCAGAAGTGTCCCTTCTTGGGGACACCTGAGGTTTGCTGTAGGACAGCACTAGTAAGGATCCTCTGCTACTGTACTCCCTGGGACACCTATGTCCATTGTTTATAACACACTCATTGGAACATGACAATGCATGATTTAAGAAGGCAGAGAAATACACAAAGGATCAGCAGAACATATTTTCTTTCTGCTCAATGATTAAAAAGAAAAGGAAAAAACTAGTCTTAAAAAACTTCAATGAACTTTAATGCTATAGTTTTTATTAAGACATCACAAAGTATGCCAAGCTTAAACGTTCATTTCATTGTCACAGAGGACAGATTTTATACACGATGTATGATTTTATTCATACAGTATGTCAAGAATCATACACATTCTGCATGAAAAAAATCATGTTATAAACATTCAGAACTTATTTTAACATGCTATTGAAACACAAGCATAAAAGCAAAAGCCCAAATAAATGTAATTATGCGGGTATGCAAGGATCAGAAGTCCACAGAACTGCAGTTTCCCAGGCCAAGCATTTTGGGCTGTGCTGTACCCAGAAAACCAATTCTGAATATCTTTATCTCCATCTCAAATGGACATTTTTAGAGTTCAGGTGATACTTAGAACTCATTCCAAAAAAGAGAAAATCTTCATCACCAGAGGATAGAGATCTATAGACACAAATATCCTCCACAGTCTCCACATTTTGTGTTCCTTGATAAAAAAGCAAAATAAAATTTAAGTGCTTTCCACTTCTGAATTTCTACTACTTAAAATACAAATAAATCCAACAGGAAAGTCCTCCCCTGCCTTTCTTTTTTTTTTTGTTTTAAACTGGGCAAGCCCTTAACCACAGCACTGACAATCTCTGCTGTATATTTTGGAACTGTCTCAAGAATGCCTTTTGTATTCTGTCCTGTATGAAAGATCTTCATATTGTTAAAGCTTCAATAACACTTCTCAAAACAGCATCAGCTGTTGTTTCATGAGAAAACCCCTAAAGAGAATTAACCAAGTGTCACAAAGACCTTAAGTCTTCTGCTTCACAGTAAGACTGCTTTTTGCTTGTTTGCTTACAGATTACCCAATGTTCAAGGTCTGCTTTGTAATTTTAATGTTGCCTATTTTTTTTACTATTTTTATTATTTTTTTAGACACAGTGTATGACTTTCCCAACGCTCTTGTGACATTCAAGGCTTTATAAATTCTTACTAACCTTGTGGAGTTTCTAACCATCCAGACTGATGACAAATACATACATATAGGTAAGTCAGCAAGATAACAATGCTTAGTCAGGAAAGCTACAATCTATTACACTGTTCATCCTCTTTCAAAGACATGCAGTCAAACTTCATACAGTGACCTCTGATGGTGGCAGCTTCCTACATTGCTCTGAAACACAGCATAGTGACAACTGGACAGAAAAACCCCAATTCCCAGGTGACAGCAATTGCTGCACAAGTTATCACATCACCACTATCCTGCATGCTGTCACAACCAGGTCTTATTGTGACAACTGCTTTCCCCAGGATGACTGAAATGTCTGCAGAGCTCCCCTTTTGAAGGTGTTTTTGCCATGAATGTATCTAGTACTGTGTGAAAGCTGCAATCATTCTTTCCTTTGGTGATCTCCACAGCCAGAACCCAAGTAGCTGCTGACAGACAAGTTTGGCAACAAGGCTTTTACTGTCTACCTTCAACCCATGAACTCACATATCCTGCTTTGGCATCTTCTTTCTTCACATTTTGCCTTTTTTTTTTTTTTTTTTCATGTTGTGCTCTTACCCATTGACATTTCTGTGTATAATAAGGCATGTATGACATCCATATTAAGTTAGAGATTTTTATTGCTTTTTTGTAATGAAAACCAGGTCGTGTCGTCTTTCTTTGTGTTTTGAGCCACCATGCTGAGTTTGGTTACTTATGCTGCAAACAGCTGTAATTAATACAGCTGAAGCTTAACACACACTTGATCTAGAGACTTTGGCAGCACCAGAGAAAAGCTATTCCTATCTAAAGACACAATAACATATAAAGCCACAACAAAGAAGGCAGGTTTGTCATCAGTTTCAATATTGCCGCAGCTGGAATATACATCCTTGCTTTGACTCCTTACTTTAAGTGAAGACTTTACTCTTACTTAAGTAGATTAATTCCACACCATAGAAAGTTGAAAAACCTGAAAAATGTTAACATTAATGTCTCTCCCCATCTTAATTTTTTATTGGTCACTGTCAGTCTCCTCCACTGCAAAATATCTCCATACAACAACACCAACAAACCATTTTTCTTTAGTCTGCCCATTCCTTCTTATCCCTATTAGGTGGCAAGAAAAGGGCTCATTTCCTGCATTAGCAGACAAGCACAAATGAGCCTAGAAGAGAATATGTAGGTGAACAAGAAGTTTCCCTCCCTTTGGCTTTGTCTTTTCTGCCTTAAACTCGTAAAACTACTCCATATAATGAATACTCCTGATACATGCTCCTCAATAGGCAAATGCAGCCCTGGGACATAACAATTTAGAAAAGTACATGCCATGTGCCCTACATTTCCTTAAATAAAGTGTAGGATAAGCAATTTAGTGGGACAAGACAGTAAATTTTGAGTGTAATTAAGCTGTAAAACCTTGGGAGGTTAATTAAGTAATGAAAACCACAGATTACAGTTCAAAACAAAACTACCTCTTCTGAGGGAGATATGCTGTATCTACAAAAAAAAAAAAAAAGTGTATAAGTGCCTTATGATAATTACTAGGGAATTCTATAGATAACATGCTCTTCTTTATTTTAGTGTGTCATATTGGATCATAATGGCCTCTTCTAGCCCTAGAAAAATTGACAAGGAATACAATTTTACCTAAACATTTTGCAATCTTCCCAGAGAAAGCTCTGGCTGAGAATACCTCCCACCATGCAAACAAAACTGGAGGGAGTTTCAAAATAAACCCCTCTCCTGCTGTGTTTAACAAATGGTTGGGCTCTCCTGCCAAGATGAAAACACACAAAAGTTACAGCTCCCTTCTACCACAGCAAACTTCCATAGTCTGTCGCATACCATTAGTGACATGAACTAAATCTCCCTATCACATCCTTCCCAAAGCTGGTAATTTCCAGAGCATTCACTCAGAACTAGTCTCACCAGTGACACTAATCCATCTGTTCATTTTAAATTCCTAATTTTATTTTTTTTTTAATCTCCTGATTCTGACACTTCGCTCTGGACTCTGAAAACATCACATTACATGGAGTTTAGTGATGATGATCCAGTTATGGAATAGCTTCAGAATGATCAGATTTCCCTGTTAGAGAGAAGCAAAACTACTAATTGCTGCCTTTAAATTAATTTAAAGGCAAAAAATTCCTTCTTTCTTCCCTCCTCTGTTCCTTACAGTGGAATCAAATCCACCTCCCAACAATCTGGTTCAGAGAGCAAAGAGAGCTTCTCCCCATTTTTCATCAACCAGAAGCAACCAGTTGTCCACCAGCTCACTTTTCTGAACAAGCTTGCTAGAGAATCAGACAAGTTAGTGGTGCAAGGAGAAAAGCAGAAACATACAGCTATGGATGTTTAAAAAAACCCCACACTTTTCAACAGGTATTGCTAGATTGCTTAGCTGCATGATGGAATGACACCCTTGGAATTCAGAGCTTCATCTTCCTAATAAATACCTAAACACCATAAAAGTAGCATCATTTTTATTTTAGGATTATTGATACACAACATAGAGGCATACAAGATTTAAATAAAAATTTAGGGATTTTCTTTCTCCATTCTTTTTGAAGAATAACACCTTTGTGCAAATATGTATCCTCACTGTAATTACTTCTGACCAGAAAATGAAGTATATTGTTTTAAATAATAACTCATTTTCAGTCATATTAAGTTAGTACAGGAACAGTCATGCTTTATTTGGCACAGGCTTCTACACAACCTGCAACACATTCAGATCCTGATCTTTACCATGTTCCTTAAAAGCAGGTGTCTAACATCTGCCCTTGTATGATGACAATTAAATTGAATTTTATTGCTAGATTTTTCTGTTGGTCTGAAATTTTTTAGTTGTCTATCCACTGACAAGTTCTATTCCAATACCAACTTTTTTAGCGCTCACACAGCATCAAAAAGTACATCATGGATGATCTGGTAAGAAATTAATCTTCTAAGAATCTCTTACTTCCAACTAAAATTCAGAGACAAGCAAAAACCCCACTCAAACACAAAAAGGAAATTATTAACATTATACTTTAAGACCTTATGACTGCTTTCTTACAGATTCTGGTAACAGTGGTCTTTGGAACCACTGGCTGAAGCTGTTTGATGACAGAGTCCCCAAACCTGTCTGGTCCACTGTTTCACCAGCCAGCTCACACACAAGCCCTCCACTAGCCAAGAAATCAAAAAGTTTGATGTTCTGACATCTGAACTTCAGGTTATCAGTACCTGGCTGCACCTCTTTATAACTCATTGTTTCCCACATCCTTGACCTTTTCCTAAGGCTTTATTGCATGACTAGTTTAGCACTGTGAAACTATTCCAGACTCCCAGCACATTTCCATTTCCCAATTGCAAGGATTACTTGCCACAACCTGACAGATTTTTGTTTCTGAAAAACAAAATCTTTGAAACCCATACAGGCTGTATGTCAGGTATCACATCAGCACTGTGATATTTTCTTTCAGATGCTCTGGGTCCTATGGCCAGCTTGACCCATACCATACTGCAAGGGATTTTTTTCCCTGCTGACTTATCCTCATTATTAACAAACAAACTTTAGAAAAAACTTTGGGCAGGACTAAGGCAACATTCAAGATGTTCATGCTGCAAGACAGCACCTGGAGAGAATAAATCCAACAGGGCAGTTTTTGAGCTCATCTTAACTGGCATACATGAAAATTTCATTCTGCAGAGCACCCCAAACTCAGGTTTTCTGATTAGGCTCTGGACTACCACTCACACTACATCAGTAATAGCCCAAAAATCATTCAGAAGTTACTGATCCACCTGCACTCTTCAGTGGGAAGCAATCCTCTGCTGAACAAGAGAAGCAAATTCTTAGAGTCTCACAAATGTAACAGCTATCAATATATTAGAATTTGTTTATAATAAGATACCTTTATGTTATTTGCCTGTCTACCTTGCATTGAAATACTAAAACACCTTGACTGTGATACATGGGTTTTTCACACTTTTAATACACATGGTGCCCTAAAATGGAATGCAATATGATCAGTAGAAACTGTTAGAAGTCTCCTCCCTGGAACCTTCCACAGAAAAGCAACAGCAACATATTTACCTTAAAACAAGGCACCACATAAATGAAAATTAATGAGCTTCTTTCCTTTAAAAAAAATATATCCCAAACATTGAACAAACTCTACACAGTCATACCCCATATTATTACATTTGGTCCACACTAAAAACTACTTTTCTATAATTAGAAGCACCTATGGTAAGACAGCCACATTTTCTGATAATATTCTCTAGTTTAAAAATCTATTTTTTTCTGCTACATTAAAATAAATACGAATCCAGTGTTCCTTAAAAAAAAGTTGCTTGAGTTTAATTGCTCAGCCCCTACTATGCAACATCTACTCCTCCTCTGGAGACTTTACAAGCCTTGAAACATTTTATGAGCCTCATAAATATACTACAAATTCTAGTCTCACTCCTGTAGTAAATTCCATGAGAAAGAAACAGAGGGTTGGTTTTCCATTGACATTGACAGCAATTTAGGAGGAGGAAAAAAGATGCATCAATGAGTCAATAAACCCTTAATGCTGTTCCAAAACTCCCCTCTCTTCCTCAGCCACTCACCCTCCCACAACATTCCTACAGAAGTCATTAGGAAAAGTCTTTCAGGATTGTTCATTAAAAGTGCTGACAATCTTGAAGATCATCAAAACTCTACCCTTTAATTTGCTATTTAAGAATTGCGTCTTGGCAGGCAGAAGAATCAACCTCTCCATAAAAGGTACCATATAAAAGACTCATAACTTCAAATATATGTTCAGATTAATTTTTAAGTTGTTTTGCATTTTCATCACCTTTGTGTTACCTGACATGCAAGTTTATCACTTAGCTGGCAAAGAAGAAAATCTACATGGCATATTCTGAAAGACTTAACTAATATGAGGAAGAGCAGGTTAACATGATACAACTGTAAGTTTGATTTCTCCCAAGCATCTGGACCATCTGCCTCTGTCTCCACCATGAAACCAGTAAGGAACTTCTTCTTCTTCCCCCAGCCAATTTCTCACATGCTTGTACAGTCTCCTATTTGAATTAAAAAAAAACAAAACCTCTCCTGGATCTACCTAATAGCAAAAAAGAATAACTGCCTCACTTCTTGCAACTGCTCTCCCCCAAGCAGCTTGGCTCCCTTTCACTCCAAGATTGTGACATGACACCTCACAGTTTTCATGATGATGCTGTAACACAACAGTGGTGGAAAACCCTAAGTTAGGATCACGAAACAGAGTATGACAAAAACCACCACCTCAGCCAACAAAAAGCTCGGTGCTGACACAGGGAGTAACAGCCTGGATGACTTCAGGCAGCAGAACTCTCTGTACCAGCTGGACTGAGACAAAGTTATTTTTCCCCAGACACCTTGTCACTCTTGTACCTTCATATCACGGCAGACAACTGGAGAACAAAACACAGGACTGAAATGCTCACACTCTACTACACTATCATCCCTAAAAACTCCAAACAGCCCAGAGCTACCACGGATTACACGGCTGGAAATATCTCCTCTGAAGCTCACACCGTCCATTTCTCGTAAGTAAAGATGCTCTGCTTAGGGGATGACCCAGAATTCTAACTGTTCTTATGGAAATATTACATATCAAGTTATCTGGTTGCAAGAGCTTTTTTTTTTATTATTATTATTATTATTGTTTTCCTCAACTTTATCTCAGCTTCTTTTGATTTATAGGAAAATAACTTCTCAGTGTTATCTTATGGCCCCTGTACTTTGTCATGACAAGAAAATATTATTTCTTGCTCTCTCCTTAAAGATTCCTTCAGAGATTGAGAAAGACAGGGTGAGCTCTTGGCACCTCACTAAAGGTAGACATTTGCCCAGTTTTCAATACATCTGCTCTTCTCGCAAGTTTCCAATGTCTGAAGAAGGAACAAGAAACCCAAGACTAACTAGGCCCACTCATTCAGTAAAAAAGAGCAAAAATAAATCAAGATGTGGTGTCCATGAGAGGAGGACTCTTTATATTTCAACTGCAATTCTACTTCACAAATCAGGAAAAAAAACAAAACGTAGATTAAGCATTTTAATCCTGTTTTACATATTTCCATTTTTTTTTCCTTTTAAGGTAGCTTTTTAAATTATGTGCAAAGGAAAATGTAGAGCTGATGTTTAGGTCTGAACCTTTCAAACATGTTCTAGGTCAAGTAGATTTTACACTAACTTGGCTAACTCCCGTTTTGCTTACTTGCTGAAAAAAAACCACTAAAATTGCTATATGTGCATAGTGTAACAAATACACAGATTTATCACTTTCACAAAAAAAAAATAGCAGTAGTAGCTTACTTTCAGTGGCAAACTATTTCTATGTAAATTGGAATTGCATTGAGACACAGACAGGATATTAAAATAGCTTTATTAAATGAAACTAGATGAGCTGATATCATAGAATAAGTTAACTCACTTCAAAACACAACGTAAAAAGACTTAGTTCATAAGAGTAAAAGCATTTGCAATCATGGTGAAATTTTAAAAATAGCAGATCTGATGCTCACTTGTCAAGGAGGGGAGGAATATTCTCCTGCTTTTCACAACAAACTTTTTAAACTCTTTATCTGAAGAATACAGGTAGGATACACTTTTGAATAAAAATTACTTAGAGCTGGTTTATCACTTCACTTACGAGAAACAGTTTTCTTCTATATTTGCAACACAAATAAATATCTGGCTTTTGATCTTGACACCTTGTTTTTATCACTAGAACTTAAAATATAGTTTAAATTTTAGTATTTATTTTCAAAGTTACATAATAACATTTTACATGCCTTGATTTAGAATTTACTTTAAATGCAGAATAATAGCCTTAAAAAACATTCTTCCAAAGTACTTGTGTTCCAGTACAAGTACTCAAGAAGACACCACTATGTTTCCAAGCATGCAATTTTCAAAAGAAACTTCTTCACACAGTTATACACATATAAAACTATGTATTCTTTTTCTCAATCTGCTTTTGAAAACATTTACAAAGCACCTATTTAATGCAGAAAAATATTTTCACTGTGGGTGACATGCAAGAAATTTCCTGTTTTAAATGAGAATTAAGTTTTCTGTAACAGTTTTCATTCTTAAGTTTTCTATATATAATGTATTATTTATATATATATATATATATATACATATATATATATATAAAAATCTCACTCCCAGGGATGGAATCACTCCCATCCATCAGCTACGAATCACATGTGCTGCTTTTCATTAATTGAAACATAAACATGCATTTGCAGACTGCCTTTGCACACAGACACACAAGACAGTTTAGATGCAAGGTAAAAGCCTACTCCTGGAAAAATCAAGTCAATGCAAATGAAATACTAAATTTAGTGAGTAATTTTTTCAGACATAAGGTGTCTATCTTAGACTACTTGTATGTTCTTTTATTTGAAAAGGTTACTTTATCTATCCAAATAAAGTAATTCCTCACTTACTAGCACAAGGTACATACAGCCACAGGCGTCTTAGAAATTAAATGTACACACACACAGGTCTCACAGATCAAATATTAACAAAGGGCATGCGCTCAAATGTACACCTTTCCTCCCTGAACACCTAAAGCAACTGCCCACAAACCTTCTAAAATCAATTCCTCCCCAAACCCTGAGATATACATCCCTTCCTAGACTTGGTTACAATTGAGCTCCCCACTCCTATGCCCCCATCACTCCTATGGCAGAAGGAGGATTCCTCCCAGCTCAGAATACAGAGGGTGCAGAGGCACGTCCTGAGAGCTGCGGGATGGCCTCAGCTGCTGTTACAGATGTGGCCCTGATCCTGTTCCTGCAGCAAGCCTCCACCTGATATCACCTCTACCACTTCTTTGATCCTGCATTATTCAGCACTCTGACCAGGAGAAGACTGGACAACAAAAGTATTTAATGAATGCTGGTGTGGAGGGTAGAGAACAAGAAGCAACCACTTTTTTTTTTGGCGGCAAACCATAATACCTGAGGAATCCTCTTCAGACCTTTTGTGTCTGACTCACCCAAGTGAGCCACAAACACTTCCCTCTGGTGCTGGAATACCCAGGGAAGTCATGACATCTCCTTACAGCACTGCCTCCTTAAGGGCAGCAGAATCAGAAATACTACAAGAGGGAATCCTGCTTCCCCTCAACTGTTGGATATAACTATACAGCTTAAAGCCTACAAAACTCATTCTGTTTAGTAAAAGTAAATATTATTATCAATAAATTGGGGCAAGTATTTCAGTCTGACCTTCCTTTCATTGTATAAATGTGAAAAAAAGGAGGGGGAGGGAGGGTAAGGACACACAGGACAAGAAACCTCCCAGTTCTCTGGTCACCACAATAGCAAAAGACGGACACTCATATAAAGGAAGAGAAGAGCACTGAAACAAGGCTTGGCAACAACACCAGAGTTTGCCCCACGCCCCGCCTGCTCTGCAGACACCACAGTGTAGCAGAGGGAAGATAAGACAAGCTAACAGCACATGTAACAAGTGTTACATATGTGACAACTGCACCCTGGCCAGCTGCAGCCAGCGGAGAAACAGAAGGCCTGATCCAGATAAAGAAATGGAAAGAACAGAAAGCTAATTCTGAGCTCTAACCTGGGTCTGGAGAGGCAACTAAAGAGGTCTCTAAAGGACCCAGGAGTAGGAACTTCAGCACCTACTCTTCCTTTGAAATGAACAGCATAGTAATGAACAGCAATAAAAAGGACAAAGGACCATTTACCCTTGGTTCACCACTAGGACAGTATGCTTATTTCTAAAAACAGAGTTCATTAGGATTTGTCCATACTGCTGCCCGTACCTTCCAGCTGTTTGCACCTGAGGCAGGCAGAACCCTGACAGCTTACAGACCAGACCCTGGCAGAGCAGTAACCCAATGCAGCTCCCGGGCACGCTGCCCCAGCCCAGCACTCTCCCTCCCAGCACTGCATGGGCACAAGAAGGGAATTCCTGCCTTGCTCCCAAACCAGAGGAACGGTCTAAGCTCGGAGTAGCAGTGATGGGCAGATCCTCGGGGCAGCAGAGATCCAGGTCAGATTTCAGGTGCAGAAAACCTACCCATAAAGTTCAAAACCACCCAGTGCAGAAGCCATAACCGGTGAGTTATGGCACATCACTACAAGTTATTGGACATTATTCAAGAGGAGCACTTGTTTTAACCCTCTCAGAACCCATTAAAAGCCAAATCAAACTGAAAGTCATCCCTTTATTAAGTTAAGCATGTTTGATTTCAAATGAAACAATAAAAGAAAGACAAGATCCCTTCAATAGGATTAGGGTGGGCTTTATTTGTTGGTGCTTTAAAAAAAATATATAGTCAGACTCCTATCTTATCAATTACATTCACTTTTCATATTTAAAAAAAATTACAGTATTAAGTTAAGATTACCTTATTTTTAAGGTGAACTCTGAATCTTCTGAAAGATGCTTATATGTGAATTTAGATTATTTGAAAGGCTGCTTCTTTTCACTTACCAATATGCAGCTACTGTATTTATTCAAAGAAGTATAACCCAAAAATATACAATATTTCCACCTACTAATAATATACATTATTTCCATTCCACTCCATCTAAAGAGCAGATACTAATGATAGTTTTTTAAAAGAGAAGTCACATGAACACTCAGCATATATTCACTTTAAGCTAGCATTTCCTAGAGTCAAAACCTGTCCCTTTCACCAAGGACAGGAAAGTGGAAGTAGTGTCCAAAGTCCTAAACTTTTATCAGCAGTCTCAGCTTCCATTTATCAGGCTTATATAGCTCTTAGGGTCGAGGAAAAAGTCTTAAAAACACTGACAGAATTAAGTGATTAAATGTTGCTTGTATGAAATACTCAGTTTTGTGGGCATTACCATTGTATCATTGTATCAGAACCAATGCACTTCAAAGTGTTACTTACAATGACTTCACCTTCACTATAAAAGGCATATTTATAAAAACAAATTAAGTGCTATTACTGTGCCATTACAATTCATTTTCTGTAGTTCATAAACACACACAGAGGCTGAAGAATTATTTCTTTTGTCCACAGGAAGTTTTTCTAGTATTAGAAAACGCCATTACATTTCACAAACAAAAACTCTCCTAATTACAAATCCATGCTTTGTTAATTCTTAAGAGTTAAGTTTTTAAGAGTTAGTTAACTCTTAATACAACTTAACACTTTTGGGAGTGACACTTGGAGATCACCCACCAAAAGTAATTTATATCACACTGTTAAAACTCCACCTTCTACCAACTATCAGAGTGCAGAGCTGCAAGTTGATTTCAGAAAATCATCAACCAGACCAAGGAAAAAATGAGCTATTAAAAAACCAAGCAAGTACATTTTATAAATCAGAGATTATCTTGGTTTGTCTCCAGTTAAACAATGCTAGATTATTTTCCCAGTACACATGTTCAGTTTTTGTGCTCTCATTGTTCCCATCATTGGTAACTGTACCTAACTAGTTACATTTCTTCAAGTCCTGTTACAGCTGAAAACACAGATGACTTGCTGTTTGCTTCCATGAACATTTAATTCTTCTTTCTTTTAAAAGTAAAATTAGCTATCACCTGATGCTTGTATGATGTCTCATTATGAAATTCACTCTAGGGTAAATTCTCTGCTATTGGAAGTGTCTTTCCTTTTTCACAACTGCATGTAATTCTTTCCTACCTACAAGCATGCTCTTTGAATCACACCCAAAGCTGAAGCTGCACATGCAACTCTTTACTAAAATGTCAGCAACCAGGTTATGTATACAGGATCTGCTAGTTTGAAACCTAAATTAACATCCCACCAAGTTTTAAATGATTCCTCATCTTTAGGGCCAGACTTTCTTCTGCTTCCCTTCAATTGTTTAACTCGTGGTCTTAGTAAGAAACCACAAACTACAGAGAATACATTACTCAGACAGAGAAGCATCCTGATGGTTTCAACACACTGGCAAGAATTCTAAAAAAAATCAAGGTGGTTTCAAAACGACCTACAACTGAACTGCAAGTGGTTGCATATCCAGCAGATACAAGGCAAGCAGATTAAAGCCAGACAGCTGAAACTACTCTGTCCCTACCTCTGTCCCTCTCACCCTCCTCAAGGACAGCATATGATCATCTATTAATGAACCACCACTTAAACCAAGGGTTTTTTCAGCCTGGCACATAGGCCATGGCCCTGTTCAATTCAGTGCTACAACAAGATTGTTCTTTTGCCTGCCAGTGTTCTACAGCTGACATGGAGCAGGTCTGGTTTAGGAGCTGGCTTAGAAAGCCTACCTTCACCATTTAAAATGCACATGAGAGAAAGAATGAATGTCCCACTGTTTACTAAAAAAATAAATGACCAGTTTCAACTAAAATCCAATTATTTTCCTACAACTACTCTTGAGTTGACAAAAACACTTTTAACTTTTACTGCTTTTAGAGAATGAAAAGTTTTATCATTTCCAGTTGTAGGAAACTGTTGACTCACCATAATTTCAACCCCATTACATTTAAGAACATGTTTCAATAAAAATGCCTATTCAGTAATTTTCACACTTCATTCTGCAGTTTTCTGTATGAGCTGTAAAACTTTCAATTAGTTGGTCAAACCTAGATGGTAAAATCTTAATTCTAAAGAGCCATCCAAAGACCACAGTTGACAAAGATTGCAAAGTATTGTGAAAAGAAAGGAGAACAGCTTCTCAACTTAGACAAGTTCCCATGGCTAAACTGTGTGATTTCAAGTGGCACACCCAGAAACTTGCACATTTTTTTTAATATACCTTTCCATGCTTCCAGCTTTTTGAAATTAAAGAGAATTACCAACATAAAATGCAGTAATTAGATCCATGGATATACTCCACCATCAGAACACACAGGATTTGTTCACTCCAATAATACTTCATTTTCAACAGCTCCAAGATGTAGAGGGACACAAGAACAAGTTTGCTGTTACTCTTTTTAACAGGACTCGTTAAAAGTTCCCACCTCTGGAAAGCACATGTGTCTGACCAAAGATACCTGTCCATCAAGATCTAGCGTCTTCTGCTTAAACATTAAAGTTACCCCTCCATGCCGAGCAAGGGAAAGGCGGGGGAGTCACGATTGGTTGAACCACAGCCCACCAGGTCACCTTTGCTCCTCCTTCCTCTCAGGTCTCACCAAAACCTGAGAGCATCCGCTCTTACTGCTGACCAGGGCAGCACCTCAGCACTGGGAGCTCTCAAAGCACTATAAGGAGGCTCAAAAGGATTCACCAGTTCTAGAGTCAGCTTCACCAGCACCTTCTCTAATCTTAATACTTCCCACCAATCCAGGAAAGGCAGTAAAACACCCCCTTCTTGGGTCTGTTACAGAGTTGCAACTTCTGGAGGAGGATGAAGTTGAGTGCCAAGATGGAACAGCAAGCACACAGCTCCTGCTTCATGTCTCTGAAACTTGGGAACTTCAGGTATTGTCTTCACACACAGTTGGAAAAGAACATGGGATCAACACTGAGACCCTCTGCTAGCCCGCAAAGGCTTTGCTCTAGGAGCAAGAGGCAATACCCACAACTCTGGCGGGACGACAGACAGACAGAGATACCACATCTCGCTTTGGAGGACAGCGACTTCAAGACAGCCCTGATGACCCACCCGCTACCCCCAGGAGCTTCCCACCTGTTTGCTCACAGAGTGACCTCTTCCACACGGCTCCCAGCACCCCGAGAAGCCCCCGAAGGCATAAAATCTCCCGTCCTGTAGCATCAATTCCAAGCCCAGTCTTCCTCCTCCTATCCCGGAGCCCTCCACAGAGCGGCGGCTCCACAGCGCTTCGCTTTCCACGCCAGCCCCCAGCGTCTTCCCTCAGCTTCTTCCCTCCTTTCAAAGCCAACCCGCGCTCTTTCCACACACGCAAGGGACGCAAACAGAAATAATAGTAATAACAACAAAACACGAGTAACAAAACCCACGAACAACAAGACGCAGCCCCACAACTTACCACCCAAGTCAGTCCCCCGCTGCCGCCGCCGCCTCCTCCTCCTCCTCCTCCAGACTTTGCCATTTTCTGCCCGTCTCTCCTCAGCCGAGGCGAGGGCGCTCGGAGGCGGCCGCGAGGGCCGGCACCGACACCGCGCCTGGGGCCGCTCCGCGCCCGCCCTTCGCGCCTCTCCCGCCCTCACCGGAGCCCCGGCACCGAGGAAGGGCGGCCGAGGGGCCCGCACAAAGCGCCCCTTCCGCCGGCGGGGAGGCAGCGAGAGGGAGGGAGGGCCCGGCCGGGCCTGCGGCTCTCGCTAGTTTAAAGGGACGACGGGCCGGTCCCTTCGCCTCGCGGCGGCAGCGGCGGCAACAACAGCCACCGCTATCGCCGCCGTAGCGCTGCTGCCTCCCGCCCTCCTCCTCACCCCCGGGCCGTCCCCCCCCCCGCAGCCACAAAGGCCCGGAAAACAGATTAATAATAAAAAAATCTCCCCCTCCCTCCCGCCTCCCTCGTCCCCTCCCTCCCTCGTTCACTCCCTCCCTTCCCGCCCCTGGCGCGCGCGCGCGCTCCCTCGCAGACCCGCGCCCCCCGCACACACGCACACCCGGGGCTGGCCCGGCCCCCTCCTTCTTCCCCTCCTCTTTCCTCCCCGCGTCCCGGCGCTGCTCCCCCGCCGTCGCCTACTCCCCCTCCTCTCCCCACACAAGCCCCGAAGCGCTGCCGCCGCCGGGACACCGCGCGTAGACAATAAATAACCGCGCCGGCCCCGCTCGGCGTCCGCGCCGCGGCCGCTTCTCCCCGCGCAGCCGGCCCGGGCCTCTTCTCCCCCCGGCGCCTTCTGCCCGCCAATCACGGGCCGGCCCGCCAATCGCGCGCTGGAGGCGGGAAGGCTGCGCGGAGCGCCGGCCAATCCGAGAAGCCAGAAGGAGAGGCCGCGTGTGACGTCATCGAGGGTGGCAACAGGGCGCGAAGGGGCCGCACGGTGGCGCTGCGGCGCGCGCGGGGGGCGGCGCGAGGGGAGGCGGAGCGGCTGGATCGGGATCGGGACGGGGATAGGGACAGGGATGGGGCGGCTGGATCGAGATAGGGACCGCGGAGAAGCAGTGCTCAGCTGCCGGGTCAGCGACGGGCTCCCTCAGCCCATCTTCCCGCTCTGCGACGCCGGGCAGGGAGATGCTTCCCTGTCCCGTGACCGCTCGGGGGAATTGGTGTGGGGACTGGCAGAGCACGGCTGTCCCGTTTCCCTGGTGCTCCGGGTGGATGATGCTGCGATGCGGGGCGGAGAACAGGTCATGCGGTAGGTGGGCCGGGTGTTCGGGGGCACGCCAGCCCCGTAACTGGTCCCTGCAATTGCCACCGCTGTGACCTGCGGCGGTACCAGCAGGGTGGAAGTCCCAGGGCTCCAGGCAGGACAGTGTTTACAATCCACTGCCCTCTTCTGGGCTCTGGGGATCGCCCGAGGAGCGCTTTAACTCGGACAGCTCACGGACCTTTATCCTACATTTGAGCATCGCCGTGTGAAGTCTCATAGAGGGTCACACAGCACAGCACCCCGCTCTGTACACAGCACGCATCCCTGCGTAGTACAACACTATTTGCTGTTTTGAAAAAAATGCTGTGGCCAAAAAACATCTACTTCCTAGGTCTAACTGGTGTGTACAAAGCCCAAAATTCATGTCATTTTAGGTATCAGCACACAAAATATGTACAGTTTTACATACTTTGCACCAAATGTATATATATATACTTATACATGTATAACTCTAAATATTATAATCAGATTTTGTGACAACGCTTCAACACACACAGCTTCTCAATTAGCAATTTTCATTCTGCTGTGTAAAATGCAAAGGACCTACCTAGCCCAGCCTGTTCCACTCCTTGAATTATTAAGAATGTAAAGTCTCAAAAGGAGGCATCAGTAGGAGCACTGTATCTGAACTAGCAGACAAATCAGGGAACCATTTCAAAGGAAGAGCAATAATTTAAAGGTTTTTCCTTTTGCAAAATGCTTTTCCTAAGGAGTAAAGGGATTGGAAATGGAGCAGCCACTTTTGAGGAGTCAGTAGTAATGTTCAATTATGCCTCAAGGGAAGGATCAGAAGAATTTCTAGTAAATATTGCTTATTTAGCATAATTTTACTCTGCCAGTTTCTAAGGAAGCTATTAAACTAATATCTAAGTGCTGCATAGGGATTATGGAAAATAATGGCATCTGCCAGAGGGAGAGTAAGTTATCTGTTCCAGCCTAGTTTCCAGCAGCTGCATGTACTACCTCTGAGCTGTAGGCTGTGTTTTCTTCGACTTTTGGCAAGATAAAGAGTGTGTCTTGCAGAACCACAAGGTAACCCTTGCAGGGTTATGCCTAGTGCTTCAGAATTTTGAGCTTGCTGATTAGAACCGTGTTGATTTTTTTTTTCCCAAAATCTCAAATTTATATGTAGGACCCATTAAAATGAATCATGTACAGGAAACTGTACATTTCTGCAATAAATATTGTGTGGATCAGTGGAAACAGAAGGAATACATCTATTCAAAGCTTTTTACATCGGTAGAGAACCATTACTGTATTCAGCAGAAAAAGAGCAAGTCCCAAACAGTAGTGTACTATGTTTTCATGAGCTCCAGTTGTTTAGTAAATATGCAGTCCTTACTGTGGGAAGCGTGTCTTTTGCAATGTGAGCCAAGCAGAAGATAGCAATCTAACTTGAAGGCAGCCAATTCCATACATATTAGAGAGAGGCAGAGGGAGTTTCTTCTTGGCAGTTACTAGTCTTTGAACGTGCATGGTCAGACATGTTCAGTCTGTGTCACACTGGAGCAGATTTATGAGAAAATGCTGATGTTCCCTCAAGCATTTTCCTTAGTCTTTAAAATTACTTCGTCCAGGTTGGATTTTATTTAATTCTCATCCTATGCTACACTAGCTGCACAGCATGTTACTGGCTTATTGTTGATGTTGGTTTTGTCCCTAATACTTACATGTGTATGCCGAGTGGTTACATTGCTAGTCATGTAGGACTGTGGGACAAAGTTCTCAAGAGACTAAAAGCAGCTGCTTCTGCGTGCTGCAGAGGTGAAGCAGTGAAATGAGATTGCTCTTCACATTTTAAGAGATCCCTGTTAAAACAAACATAGAAGTAGATTTGAGCATGAATCAAATTCAAGTGCCATAACATTTTGATAGGAGTGGAATTACTTTACTGGATGCGACCTGTCCGAATCATGCACTACCAGTTCCTGTCAAATACTTCACACTTACTGTGTGACATTTTAAATTAATAATCCCCTTGAGATAGTACACAAAAAGTCCTATTTCAATTCACTGGAGATTTACTTGTCCTCATAGTTGTACACCATAACATAACATAAATAGAAGTACCCTCGAGGCTTTCAAAACAATGATGTACTTAAATGATGTACCAGTTTCACTACTGCTTTTAGTAAGCAAAATATTTATTGTAATACTACTTTGTGTTCAATCATTTTAGCAGTAAGACAGCTATATGTATGATCTTTAAGCATTTCTATACTTGGTATGTACAAACTTCCCATCTGTTGTAAGTTATTTGCTGCTTCTAGTTTACTACTATCTAATAAAACCTTTTCTTTCTATGTGGCTTTTCTGCATTCAGATTTAAAGGGCCTAAAATGTGACTATTTGTGAAACTATGTACATTTATCTAATCTGTGAACATACTCAGATACAAGCACTTACTTAAATAACTGACCACAGCTCTCCTTTTTCTGCAAACTACACAGGAAAAAGCATAATTTTGTGCTAAAATATTTATGAAACTAAGTTGATGCCCATTACATTATACATTCCACATTGTATGTAGTTGTAATGAGGTATAAACAAACATTGCATATTTTAATATTAAATATCTACACTCGCAATAAAATAATTTTCATATTCTACTGCATTTTTAAATTTCATTATAATTCATTAACATAATTTTGAAATAATTGACCAAATTATTGAGTAGGGTTGTGGCAGTACAATATGAGAGTGACTAGCATACTTGTACTGTGTTGATTGTGGATGACCTTCAGGCCACGGTTCCAAAGTATTTAAGAGAAGTCTACCCATGGCTGGATCACCTAATGATATGAATTTAGCCAGGCCACATGTTCTTACACAATTGCATCTCAAACACCTTTGTTGAGTCAGCAAGAGGCCACACTAGTGGTTTTCTGTGGGTGTGCACTGTCAATGCACTGCCCGACACTCTCAGCTGAGCTGTGCCCAGGACTGACACACCTGATGTATCCATGGCACTTTTTTAGTAGCTGTTCCTGGGGCCAGACTGTTCCACAACCAGTCTCTTGAAAATCATCAGGTCATTTCCATCTTAATCCTCCAGAAACAATGTCCCACTTGTGACAGCTTGACAGAGGTATTGGATAGTTTAAACCCTGTTTACCCTCCAATTCTTCCTCTGGTGACTAACCTGTTAAGTGCTGTGCTGTTGGCAGAGGTGTGGAAAACTCAAGTGGGGCATGCTGTGAATGCTACTGCCAGGTTGTTGCTGGGGAAGAGGTCCAGCAGAATCCCCAGGGTTAGCTCCAGGGACCCCTGGGCTCCATCCTGGACTGCCCATCTCATGGCTGGGACTGCTGCACTGACCCAGCTGAGCTCCTCCTGGATGGCACCACCTCCCTGCTGCAGGAGAGGCAGGCTGGGGGAGAGACCATCGCACTGACGTGCTTGGCCTCTCACCTGAGCTGCACAGTCTCTCAGAACAGGGAAGCTGAGTCACTTGTAAACTTTAAATATTTATCTGTGACTAGAAGGGCTTTAGTATCCTAGCCCACCCAGTCTCCTCACTGTCAGCTCAGTCTTAAATTGTGACACACTTTCACTGAGCAGCATAAACAAAGCTGTTGCTTCGGCAGAGGCTGGTCATAGAAATTAAATATATTTGTATCAAAATTCTATGTATAGGACAAAGCTCCCTTGTGCAGTCACCACACACAGCAAGAGAAGTCGCATGCAGAGGTGAAGCAGGGGAAGCTGAGCTGGCCATACTGGGAGGAATTCTCAATATGAGTAGAATTACTGTCCATGCTATTAACACTGAGTCTTTTGGAAGAGTTGGTGGCAGTTGGCAAAGATGCAAATGCCTGGAGGGACAAAAGCAATGGAAAAAAACACAGAATGGAGAAGGTGATGTATTTTGAGGTCTGTGCTGAACATACATGAGAGAGCAGTGGTCATCTCAGCAGTAATACTGAGCTGAGAGGAGATTGCTGTGATTTGGAGGCTGGAATCACCAACTGCATTATGGCATTGTATCAGTGTGGAGAACGTAAACAGACAGCAAGGTCTGGGCATGCCATGCCATTCAGAAAGGCACTCCCTTGAGCTCAGGGTGATGAATACTGCAAAGCATGCTAGGCTTTCCTTGTGAAGCTTTTCTGATATTAGCCACATACTCCTTTCTTACTGTCCCTCTATCCCAGCCCCTCTGTAAAGGAGCTCTCTCTTTCCAAAGCAGAATTTTCTTTGGACTAAAAAATGCAAGATTTTTCCTAGCAGTTCACCCAAACAAGGCTGTTTGGGAAAAAATATGTGAGTGGCAATTCATTTTTACCCAGCAAGACTCTTCTGGCTCATTGAAGGTATCCATTACTAGTATATTTCTCCAGTCTCCCAGACAGAAATCCATTATAGATTTTGCGTGAGTATCAAGACTGCTTCCTAATAGCAGAAGGTCATGTCTAGTCATTCCTGGAATGACAGGAAGGTGAAAGAGTTTTTTTCTATACAAGGCACGTGTGGATATGTTGAATCTGTGGGGAAAAGTGATGAGTGATGTAGACAGCAGAGAAGCCCACTATTCTGGGAAATGTCTGAAGATGGTACTTTGCTTTCTTGAGCTAAAATTCAACCACCTCTGACACATAATGTTTTGACTTAGGAGGAGGAAATAGAAAGGGCAATTTCTGTACAGCTTCATAGTATCACCAGTTTTGACTAGAATCAATGATGACTAGGTCAGGGTGTGCATTTCCATTCCCTTTCTCAGAAGGGAGTTGTGTGGTTTTTGTGGCAACCCAAAAAGAGAAAAGTCTCAAGAAAGACCCAAGAGAGGCAGATGGCTCAATCTCCACCAAGGCAGAACATGTAACTGAAGTGTGGCCAGTGTACCCATGTAGTTTATGATAAGGTAAAAGGAAAAAAGAGAAGGAGGCCACAAGTTTTGGAATACTTGAACAAATGAATGTCTGAGGCAAAGAGCAACAAGAGAGTTGGGTGAATGACCTGTGACCATCCTTCGGAAAGAGGATTAGGGTAGGGACACATGAGCTAATGATATACCTGAGCACAGAAAGTGGGGAAGACAAGAAGTAGTAACTAACAAAAAGAAAAGTCAGGGATTACTATGAAGGGTCCAGTCAGGCACAGAATAGCAGAACCACAGACAGACAGTTTGCACATACCTATCCAACAAATTAATGAAGAAACCCTCAGAGTAAATTTGTACTGGCAGCTTAAATTTAGACTGACGTAACGCTTTGAATTACTAGACCATGGTAGTTTTGATTTGGTACTAGATGGCCTAAAATCTGAATTACTCTTTTACAGCCCACAGCACAGGGAATGCGCTCACCATGTTCTTCTGACAATTACAAGACAGTTTAGAAAAGGAAGCTTATATAATAATACTGTTTTGTGAGTATTCTTTTCTAGATGACTTAAGTTGTTATTCTTTCCAGTAACCTGTTCACTAATAATTCTCTTTGCTTAAATGCATTGTTTGAGATTACCTATATCATCAGACTATTCTAAGCCTTTTGAGAATTAATTTTTCAGAAGTCTTTGAGAAAGTAATTACAAAAATAAGATGTATGCTTCAACTAAAAAAAAAAAAAGGAGTAGCAAAACAGGTAAAATGTGGCCAAGACTCAGCCACCCACTTAACAATAAATATCTGAATTTACAACTCCCTAGAAATTACTGGTTATAGATCAGCTATTCAACAGTTGCTTAAGTGGCCTCATTTATAACAATGCTCAGCAGCAGCAGTTCCTATTTATTTCAGTAGGAGTTGTGTAATTCAACAGCTTGGGTGATTGGGCAAGCAGTATTTTAAAATGGTCCCTGCTAGCTGCTTCATGCACTTTTCTATTTTCTTTAGGTGTTATTATTATTAAGCAAAGGTGATCAGAAATTCATAAAAAAATCTTTTGTTATCCCTTTAGATCCTTTAACACATTGGTATTTCTGGGTCTTGAATGCTTCTCTCCCAGTACCACGCAGCTGTCCTGCATGATTTTTTTCAATAGTGGTATTCCTGGCTTAGCATTTTAGTCTTGCTGTATTTGCTAGGAGAATGGGTAAATAAAGCACCAAATGCAACACATTAAATATAATTTTATGTTTAGGTTACGGTGTCCTGTTCTATTTTCACCCAATTAACACTGCTTAAATTCTCTTCCCACTACATACCTTATATTACTCCAATCAGCTCTGCAGATATTTCCTGTTCCTTAGGGCACTCCTGTTTTCCTTAAAGAAATGTAGGAACACATTACCTCAGTTTTCAGATGAAGTAAAATCATCCAGATCAGTGGTTCTTATATGCCTCTTGCTCACTATGACCATACCCACTGCTGGTAGAGGTAGCAGAAGTTGCAGCAGCAACAGCTTTCAGTACTGGCCAGGACAATGTGTTTGACTGCTTAGGCATCATTTAGCCAGCACTTAGTCATATTTTTATTAGAATCTGGGAATCTCAGTCTAGGTCTTCAGTCCAGCGTGGTTTCCAAAAGCATCTTTCCATTTCTAAGCACCTCAGAAAGCTGCATCCTGTTCATAGCATTTCTTTCTTTGATTTAGGATTCCTGGCTGTCACCTGTGAAGAAGGAAAACAGTCTTTTGAATGACTTTGAATATATGTGCTTTAGTAATTTGTGAATTCACTTTAATGTTCTTGAAAAAAATTTTTATCTACAGGATGTGTTAAAAGTAACTTGCTTTGATATACATATACCTGTGGGGGTTTTTAACCTAAACAATATGGATGCTGTAGTCCTCTTTATTTTATCTATTTATTTTTGAAATCTACTGTGGATTTAACTTGAAGAACAGTAAAGAAAAATGTTTTTCATCAATGCAGTTTTTTTACAATATTCCTTCATTTCTTGCAAACAACAAAGCAAAGAAAAGGTACTGTATGTTTTTATCTTACTGACAGACCTAAGTGTCAAAAAAGGCAGCATATCTATTTTTGCAACAGATCTGTTAACTGTTATACTATAATCACATTCTTCATTTTTTAAAAATAATTTTGCAAGGAACAACTCAGTGATACCCCGTGTTCCTAGATAACAGCTAGAGAGAACACATTTCCGGTACTGTGCCTCATAGGAAGCTCATGTCAAAGTTTTACCATCATGCTATAGAACCATAATAACAACTCACCTTCCTTTTCATTTAGTTGGTTTTTACTGAGCTTTGTTATTCCACATATGCTCTTCCACTGGAAACTTTTACTGCAGAAAGCCTTTGAAGAGTGGGAAGCTCTGAAGCTCTTGAAATTTATCTGAAAGTAATATGGTTCCTTTTACCTTGGTTTTTACTGCTGCTCACATTCTTCTATTTCCAGGTAAAAAGTACAATGAATTCGTCAGGTTTCCATGAAAAGGCAATACACATTACACAGAAATTTCAACATAGTATCAGTTTCCATCCCTTTCAACATTTTCCTTTTTCTAACTTGTCTTAAATTAGAAAACAGAGTTTATGTATCAATGTATTTTCTAGCAGGTTTTGAAATTATTTGACACTAATCATGTAAGAATTCCATTTACTTTGGAATACTTTACTTTCAGTACTAACATTAGTTCTTTGGGAAAAGACAGATATATTATTACACATTCTTTTCTGTTCTGTACCCTTTGAGACACATTGGACATGCTACTGAAACATGACATTTTTCTGCTGAGATCATTTCTCTTGTGACACATGATAAGAAGCATGGAAGCTCCTTTTTTACTTTACATCTTACAGTTAGATTATTATAAAGTCATTTGTTAGTTCTCATGCATGAGAATTCCACTGGTTTGCTAACCTGTTGTTTTTTCAATTGCTCATTTTCTATAATTTCTCCCAAAATATGTTGGACTCAGGTCCCTGGGATATAAGTAATGATGATGAAAGAGTTCACTGGCAAAAAGGCTGAAAACACAATGAAATTACTTGAAGTCATAGAATACCTAAAGTTTAAGAAATCAATTGCATATGTATTGTTCTTTGCAACATTTAATTCTCAAATTAAATGAATTAAATAAAGCTTTCCTCAGCTCTCTAATCAAACAATCCCTTCTCCCAAATAATTAAAGGTATTAATTTTGAGTTGCTGTGCAGAATTGAAGAGAATTCAGAGCAAGCAATGGTTTCTTTCCTGATGGTTGTTGCTGAAGTACAGCAAAGCCTGAGCCACAGCAGCTCTTTGATTAAAGACAGAGCACAGTCATGGGCCATAGAGGCAGGCACATGAACCAACCCATGGGAACGCAGCACAAGCTGCAGCACTCACACCTAATCCATGGCACGTGCTTCGCCTCTGAGTTGCTTCACCAAACCAGCATGACTGCTTTTAGCCACAAAGCCAAACATCTCCTTAGCCAGGCACAGCACACAGCACTCCCAAGCTGCCTGGCACAACAGACATTCTCCCAGTGGAGCGTACATGTAGAACATGGCACTCCCTCCCACTCCTGCTCCATGTGGAACATGGCACTCCCTCCCATTCCTGCTCCATGTGGAACATGGCACTCCCTCCCACTCCTGCTCCATGTGGAACATGGCACTCCCTCCCACTCCTGCTCCATGTGGAACATGGCACTCCCTCCCATTCCTGCTCCATGTGGAACATGGCACTCCCTCCCACTCCTGCTCCATGTGGAACATGGCACTCCCTCCCACTCCTGCTCCATGTGGAACATGGCACTCCCTCCCATTCCTGCTCCATGTGGAACATGGCACTCCCTCCCACTCCTGCTCCATGTGGAACATGGCACTCCCTCCCACTCCTGCTCCATGTGGAACATGGCACTCCCTCCCACTCCTGCTCCATGTGGAACATGGCACTCCCTCCCACTCCTGCTCCATGTGGAACATGGCACTCTCTCCCACTCCTGCTCCATGTGGAACATGGCACTCCTTCCCACTCCTGCTCCATGTGGAACATGGCACTCCCTCCCACTCCTGCTCCACGTGGAACATGGCACTCCCTCCCACTCCTGCTCCATGCTTCAGTCTGCCCTGCTCATTTATGATCACTCCTCTGTGCTTCACAAACAGGAAGATTGCAGTGCCTGTCATCCCACCCCTGACCTATGCTACTCCCACCCTGTACATGGTGGGACATCCCACGATCCCTCAGGCTGATGCTCCCTCCAGGGTTGTTACTTATGCCATGGGCATGGTGGCTTAACAGGTTCTGTAACAGACTAGCAGGGGCATGCAAATAAAATAGGTGAAACTACTTTTTCAGTTCCTTCCAAATGAATTAACATGTTAATGGGGTGAATGCTGTGCTTTGCATTTCCACTCCTACAGGTCTTTGCATATTTATAGAAAGCAATAGTTAATCTTTCAAAAAGACATGAAATAAAAATATTGCTCTCAATTCAGTATTTGGGTTATTCTCTGGAGTTAAACTGAATATATAACAGCATTCATAGTCTTACAACAGATACCTGTAGCACAGCATGCCAACTTAATAGTCAGTCATTTATTCAGTTCTTTGAATTTCCATGGCAATTCCTTCATGCAGTAAAATCTGCTTATTTAATTTGGTTAGGATCCTCATTGCCCTTTTGAATAATATACACAAACACACCAAAACACCAGGTTGTAGTGTTTGTCCTAAAACCCTTCCCTTAAAATGGCTGCTGCTTCACTTTCCCCTGCTATGTGGGCCCTACACCACCTCTCAGGTTCCTGGAGGACAGCGGGTCTCCAAATGAGAAGAAAGGCCTATGTACCAGGCCTGCAGCAGGCTACCCTTGGTGGCCAGTAGACTTGCTGGGAACCAGAACAATACTGGGAAAAAAGGAAGATACCAGAGAGGGACACATTCCTGGAATGATAAGGGCTGAGGCTTCAGCTGTGCCACGGGGAGTGGGGCGACACTACACAGTGACTCAACACAAAAAGCAGGTAGGAAATAAAATGATAAATGAACAAAATCTTCCAACAGTGAAGACTGCGGTAAATTTAGAAAACCACCTTCAAGGAACTCCCTCAGCAGGCCATGCTACTGTCATCCTCACAGCTTCTCCCACTGTCCACAAGAGAGGGAACAGCAGCTGTCATAAGCTAGGGAATACATAGAGGCTGTATGGGGCTGGGGTACCAGCCTGTCATACAGCAGGGAAGAGAGAAAAGAACAGAACCCAGGGACGGTGCAGAAGCCTCCAGATGTTACCTATGAGGCACTGGGAAGTTGCCTTGATTGCCACTGCAGACACTGCTTCAAAGGATTAAAAACCACTAGTTTAGAAAAAGGGAAATGTGGAAGTGCTTTTAAGAGTGAAGACAACAGTGAAGGTTACCCCAGGAGACAGCTGATATTGCATGTTAAACAAAGGAATCTTCCAAAAGATGGACAAAACCTCTGCTTATGTTTCACTGTAGAATCCCTCCATCTCACCACTAATATAGGTAATGCTACTATGTAGTGCTAGTCCTGGTTTTGTCATTCTAATGTGTGTTAAACACAAAATCCACTGACCAGTTCTGCTCAGTTACTCCTGCTCCACCCACAAACACTACATGACTGGAGTGTCCCTTCCATACAACTTCTTCAATAAAATATTTCCCAGTTATGGATTTAAATTCAATCCTTGGAACAGAATCAGTTCTAGTTCATTTCCATTGAATTGTTATCATGTGCCAGTAAATCTCATTATCTTTAGAAATGATTATCATTTTTTTCCACATCCAAAATCTTTCAGCCACTCTTTCACTGGCATACATGTTGCCTCCATGCTCTGTTCACAGATGGACTTTGTATTTTTCACTGAATACTTACAAAAGATTGAATTTCCTCACATGATTGGTAATCAGTCCAGTATGTGAAATAAAGAAAATCAAAAGTAGAAAAGGTAGATGTATTCTGGCAAGTGTTTCTTAGTCTGTTTCCAATCACAGATTTTATTTCTGTGGGCCAGAAATGCATGCAAGTCTCTGCGTCTTCAGAAAGTTACTCTTATGCTGTATCTGGCTGAAAGCCCATTTCTTCACATCTTTCTGCCACTCAGGTGGTTTTTTTTCCATCAATAAGCTGGTGTACAAATATGAATTACCAGCAAGCCTTAAAACATGAAATAAAACTACAAAATGAAGTTGCAGAGCATTTAGTTAGAGTGCATAGTCAAGAAAAATGGAAATGTCTGTTGCACTAAATATGAACTTCAGGATTTCACCTTTACTAAAAAAAAAAATCAAATAGACTTATATTTTAAAAATACCACTATCAGACTTTTGAAGTGTAGAGGAAGAACTGATATGACTAATAATATAACTTATAAAGGCAGATCATGCATAGTACTGACAGTTGGGCAAGAACTTCCTAAGGTTCTGTTTTGAAGGCTCCATGATGATACAAATTTCTTTCAAAAAATATTTGGTTTATTAAAAAAAAGGAAACAATCAGCTTTTCTAAACAATCCCCCAAATGATGAAAATTTGACATTCATTAATCAGCGTTGATATTAACTTTTTTCCATCCTCTAGTGCTAAAATTAAACTGCAGCCTCTAGCACTTCCTGTTTGTGTTCCTACATCCTTAGGGGGGGTGTTTTTATTTTTTATTTTGAATGTTTTTTTTTAGGTATTTTTGGGGCAGGGGGAGGGGGGAAACGGGACTGTTTTCTTTTAAATCATTATAGCCAACATCATGGAAATCAGTTAGCATACTCAGGCAGAAACTCCAACCTACACAACCTAACAAAAGAAAACACAAATCAAAAGAAGTTTTGGGCATGCTTCATACTAAACCAAACCAGGACAGCACCACGATTCTTAATGCAGTCCAAAACCAGGCACTTCCTTTTTGGCCAATAAAGTTTTATATCCTTTTTGCCAGTAGTGAGCTTTGCTTTTTAATACACCATGCATTTCCCTGGCACTTTGGCTAAAAGTGAAAGCTGCTGCTAACATAGTTAGCATACTGCCTGAGTATGCTAACTATGTTATTTTGACTTCTGATACAATGCAAGCACAGACACACATACATTCCATTACCTTCCATCCTTCTCTTCACAGTGCTAATAATGCAGAGGTGAGAAGTGAGGCTCTCTCCTTCCATTCTGTACTTTGCTGCTCCATTTGCTCTAAGAGACTGCGACCAACTGTTCCACCTACTTTAGCTCGAGTTTGCTTAAACAGTGCTCTCAGATGTCTTCATTCTCTTACATCAGCCAGTTTCCTTATGACTGTTCCACAGGGCAGTCCGTATATTGTGATCCAAACTGCTCATCTAAAGTTAGTCCAGCATTTCCTCTTCATTGCAACAGAGATAAGCTGCTAGCTGATGATTTTCAGTGGGGAAAATATGTTCCCCTGGGACTTCAAGGACAATACACTGTATTACTGAAGTTCCAAGGATACGAAATAACACTCAGAATTATGCAATAAAAGAATCAAGTTAACAGAACATACACTGAAATATCACCATTGAAATGCAGAGCGAAATCATCTTTCCCCCAGTTTGTAAGACCTCTAACAGGAGACTCAGTCCTTCAAGGCTAAGCAGGTGCTCAATGTCACGCTGAAATCTCACATCCTTACAGGTAATACAGACCTAAAGTTCTTGGTTACAACATACCACTAAACACACTTCCTCCAAAATCAAAGATCCAGATTATTCACTGGAACAAAGGAAGGAATTATCTGTAACAAGTGGGATCCTGTTCTTAATTCTAAAATTATTTCTATAGCTTAAACTATAGAAACTAGTAAAAATAAAAAAACTAGTAAAAATAAAAAAATATTTAAACTCAGATATTCCTTAAATCTCACACAGATTTAAAAAACTCCTGTTCATTTAGTCTCAGCAATTTTCTTCTACTGAAAACTTTCAGGGACCTAAATATAAATAAACACACAGTAAAATGTCTCAAAACCAGGGTCAGTCACTGGAAGCTACTTCTGCCAGCATCAGTTTATGTAGTCCATTATATTTCTTTTGCCATAAAATTTTATTAAGTCCTGGTAACTTTATTGGTTTCTGGGCATCATCAATTTTAATTACTACTGCTTTTTGTTCTGCTGAGTTTGAATATTTTTAATCTATCCCTTTCATCTCCTTTTAGCAAATAAATAAATCAACTTCTTTTTTGTTGTAGTATTTACCATACAGTTGCAACTGCGTACATAAATTAAATTAAAATGTATTTTAAGTTAGATGAGAAAAAAATAAAGCTGAAGAAATTGAAGAAGGCTAATCATAAACAAAGAGAAAGCCTATTACAAAGCTTACCATAAAAAAAGCCCCAAGCCCAAGAATAAGAACAAAAATCTTAACAATTGAGAAAATCATTGTTATCTTATTCATGGTCACATTTAAGCCTTTACGCATTTCATAATACCTGTGTACCTAAAATATATATATTTGACCTTGACTTGTTACTTGGTCATTCCTAGGTTCCATAATATAGGCTGGGAGGTCTCAAAATTCTACTCCTGAAGTTTAAAACTTAAATAAAGAAGGAACTTTTTCAATCTACTAAAGACATTTTTTTTTTTACTCTACTGTCCTTCTGCTTGGATTAAATATCCAAGATCAGCATAAAACCCCCAAACTGTCCCAGGTATTACTGCTATTACTCTTCCCTTCTGCTCATGTTGACAGCTATATGACCAGTGATCCTACAGGTACATATAATATACACTACATTGCTGATTAGTATTTAGAAAGGCCATAAGGTACAAGCCATAAAGCATTGTTGCAACAGCAGTACCCTGTAAAGAACCTTCAGAACCAGCACCAGGTAAGCTGAACTACTGCAAATAATGTTGAATACCTTTCCCCAAAATACTCAAAGTACAAAAAGGACCTAAGCCAGCGACTGAGTTTAAGGAAGGCAAGTGTCTGCAATTTCCTTCTCAACCTTCCATATGATAGGAAGCTGAGACACAAGAAGTCCCTTCAATATTAGCACATTTTTAAAGTTGTTGAATTGCTCGGACGACTGTGGCAAAACTTCAACTTTGTCCAAACCTAGAGGCTTGAATGGAGTATCTGATTTCCTACAATGAAAATCAGATATTTATTTTAAATAATGCCTATACTTAAGAAATGCTGTTTTGACAAATACTTAGGAAGTCCACTAAATTCTTAACTAGCAGTTTGCTTCCGTTTCTAGCTTGAGCAACCAGAGGTAAAGAAATGAGGAGTGTGGGTGTGGAGAAGAGGCAGATATCCTGATATCTGCCTGGAACAATCTCTGCCCCTCTCGGAGTTCCTTTGTTTTGGCTTGTTTTGTTTAGAGCTGCAAGAACTCTGCAAATGGGTGTTCCCAGCTTCTGGCAGCCATATGTGCTGCCTGCCATCTGTTTTCATTCCACCGCACTATGGAGACAAACACACTTTATTTTCAGTGTTCTGCATTTCCTGATGTTGCACATAATAAGGATTATATCTTAAATCCAACCCGCTATATGTGAAAAATCTTCCAATGTTAACAAATGAGTTAAGGAGACAGATTGTCCTACAAGACCAGATAAGATAATTTGCACTACTTGCTTCTCATTTTAGGTTACACTGAAGTTTGTTTGGTTCCTGCATAGCTGTGCTCTGTACCTCTTCTTTCTTTCTACACTGCCTAGAAGGGGCTTCCTTCATGTATTTTAAGGATACATCTTCCCAGCAACTTCCTGGGGTATAGGAAATTACTAGCATTAAATGTCAAAACAGGATATGAACAGCTGGACGATCAACTCTAGACAGACAACAGTGCAACAAATACTTGTTTGAAAGGAGGAATTCTGTGCACAGGCTCCCACATAGTTCTGTTGGAAACCATGCACCCCATAATCAGTTTGCAAGCATTAACTGGGTAATGTAATATTTATGTAAACTTTTAATGGAAAAGATTTCACTGTTAGACCTCAGTGCAACCCTGGAAGGCACCCTGGATGGCACAATGGACAGCCAGCTGTTCTTCAAAATGTACCTCAGCTGGATTCTAGAAAACATTGCTGATTTTACCTGTATTAAGCCATATATTTCTAGGCAACAGTATTTTCAATTACCTCATTTAATCTCCACCTTCTTAAACTTCTAAAAAGTTGAGTAAGCACTGCCTTCTATCTACATGTGCCCTGATCACCATCTACCACTCACCCAGTATTGTACCATTGCCAGCACAACTTAATAATCATACTTTTAGAGCAGATTGCAGCACAGATCTTTCCACCATGTAATACTGCAAATTCAGGACACTGTAAATTAACATTAAACAACTGTGGATGAGGAATTACCTCTGGTTAAAAAAAAAAACAATTATTAAAAGCTAGGCTGAAATGGAGATCAACAGAGGATATTAGTGCCTTTAAAACAATGTGTGAAGAGATTCAAAGAGTTCATTGTTTATAGGGTACTTCAAAAGACAACTGAATGAGTTCCATTTACATTTTTCATATTAGCTCTATTCAGCGTGGGTTACTTATTAATTCTTTCCTAAAATAAGCACTTCTATTCATTGCATGTGATCTTATAAGTACAGAAGTACTTCTTCATTAATTAGACTAGCAAGGAATTTTTCCAACTTTTTAATTCATTCAAACTTTTAAAAAATGGACTTAAATTACTTTAAGTTATCTGCAGCTATCACTCTTCCCCCAGAGATTCTGACCAAAATTATGAGAAAATTACTTTATCTTACTACTTTTAAATATATTCTGCCTTCTGATTTCAAATTATCAGATGCAGTTAAGGAATTTTGCAATTCCTCGAGGTCCTCTAATACACTGCAAAAACAATTTCTGCTTTAAAGCAGTAACTATTTCAGCTATCAAAATATTAAGTAGAAACAGTTTTGTTGGCGGGTAGCACCTGAGTTGTCTTCCTTTTCCTTTTTTCTACCAAGGTAGTATCTATATTAGCCTAAAATACTCTTCTGTTGAGTTGCCACTCAAAAATCTCAGAAAAAGTGTTTAACTGAAACCAAATACAGTAGTTTTAAATGGAGACTGGCAAATTCACTTTGCATTAGTCAAGCACTGATAGACATCCTTCCAGTGTGTACTCTTCCCTTCCAGTGTGTACAATACAGTAAGTACCCTGTCACTGTGTTAATCTGTATTGTAGGGGTGAGGCTCTTTTAATTCCCCTCATAAACTGTTCATTTACATTCTAAAGTAAAGTATATAATCCACCACATATTGTTCTGTCACTTCTGAGCTGCCATAATCTACTATTTGTTAAGATTCCATTGTTCACTGTGCATATGCAGTTTTCTAATAAAATCTGAATAGTTTTATATTTGCTTAGATTTGTTGAAAGGTCAGCAAACATTTATTTCAACATAAATTATTTTTGACAAACACTGGAAATCAATACAGAGGTTGGAAAGATCAGAAAAAGGAAGAAAAACTTTAAAAACACTGATCTTGAGAGCATCATCCTTAATTCTCACTTATTTAAAAAATAAAACCATAGTTTGAACTTTGTATTTTAGTTCTATATTAGAGTATCTCTTGTATAATCCAGGCAAGGCCTTCCTCACATTCTGATAAAGGCTATCTAATCTGAACATTCACTCCATGTTTTATTCAGAGCACTGCAACATCTGATGTCTCCTGGATAGTATTTTTTATTATATTGATTGAAAATAAATGTAAAGACTGAATTAACTGAACAGAAAAAAAATGTATATACTTTAACATCAAATTTGGGAAGAGTATTTAAAGCAAGTCAAGGCAACAGCTTAAAAGGATTTCAACCTACATGCCTAACTTGTAAAAGATTTATTAAGCAAATCCAAATTAATATTATTTAAAAAGTATTTATAATGAATAACCTATTTTTTCATAGAAAAAAATATTATGTTCTTACTCAGTTTTAAGCCTCAATTTTCTATCACAGGCCATGACAATTTTAGGTACATAATGAACACTTCTTTCAAAATGAGGTTATTTTCCCAGCAACCACCATGCTTCCAAATAGTTCTTGGTATTAAACACAGGTTTAATACTTAGACATCTAACATGGAAATTTTGAAGCAATATTGAAATTAACTTAATTTCAGCACTTCTTGATACTACACAAAATCAGTTTTTTAAAAAATGTCTAAATCCTCTAATATTGTTTAAAATATTTTGAAATCATCAGAAGCATCTGTTATAATTGGAAAACAGAATTCAATCTGTTTTCCCAAGCAGATTACAAAAACTCGAAAAAACCAGCAAGCCAATCCCAAAACTCCAAATTAAAATCAATGTGCTTCTATGATCATGTTTTGCTTCCTAAAAATTGTTTCCTTGTTATTGTAAAGTTTAAGAAAAGGGTACTTTATGGTTCAATCCCTTAATTTTTGTCTTTGTTTTTATAGCAAAGAGGTTTTCATTGTGATGTTTACCTATTCAATACACGTGCAGTTTCAAGTTGGTTTAATGGAAGCAGTGAAACAGGAAATAATCTGCCAGCAGAATGAAGAGGAATTGCCAACCAAATCTTCATGTTGTATCCATGGTATAATGTCTTCAAGGAATCCAAAGTACCCTTCTGCAGTTCAGATTCTCAGAGGTCACTGAGTTTTATAATTATTTCCAAGCAATTTTCCCCACATCCTGTTAAGCTCCCTCTAAACAGCTGTGTGTGTTGCCATGCAGCTTCACCATCCCCTCCATTCAGAACTGCTTCCAACATAACTTCTGTTGCTCCAGAAAAATCTGAATAGGAGCAAAGATTTTTATCTATTGGAGGAAAAGACAGATAATTCAGTAAGCCGCAGCTCCAAACAGTATATAATAATAGAATGCACATTAAAAAAGCTAAGCTGTAATAGATGTTTAATGATTTCAGTTGCAACTACTCAGATTCATTTATCACCAGACATAGAAGCATCTATCCTTCCTAGTAAAACACAAGTATCATATATTCACACTGTGTTCTTGCTTGCCCTGCCCTACTGCAGGTAGGACTGTGTATATTAATAAAACTGAGTTTTGTACCAGCTTTAATTAAATGCACAGTATTTTCTTGACTTTGCTAAGAAACGCTGTTGGAAAACTAAAGAATATTCACATTTTGTTTTTAGTGTTTGCACAGTAGTGTCTCCATATAAACTATTTATTTCCAGTAACACCTCTGCTACATGATATAATTCATTATTTAAATTCCACACTTACCTCCTATCAGAGCAATTTCTGCTGTAGGAGAGCGAAGTCTCCACTGTATTCTTCCACTATGAAATGTCTGACTGCTTGTCCTAACTGAAATGTTATCTATTTTTAGACCAACTGACTTGCACTCAAACTTCCAGCTGATGGAAGCAGAGGATGATCCTTCTTTTCGGGCTAAATAAACCTACATGGAAAGAAGACACAACCAGCATGTCAAAAACTGAGATGACCAACACACATCTAATTAATCCTCATAACAAGAACATAAAAATTTTAAGATAGCACATTTTCATTCTTTGTCAAGCCCTTGAATCTTTAAAACTGTACAAAGTAAAATTTTATATTAAAAACCTCTTTCTTTATCCCCAAGTATATTCCACAGTTAGGTAATTGTACACATTCACAGCTCCTTGCTAGGGAACACTAAACTATTTCAGTACAGTACTGCTGATGGAAAGAATGGTGCAATCAGTAGCCTCATCAGCTGTGGCTGCACACTGCTTCTCCTAGGACTTGGATTTGTTTCTCAGTTAAAGCAAATCATACATGCTGATCATTTATAAATCCCATATTAACATTATTTGAACTGTTACAACTTTGTTTAATTTAATTTAGTCCCAATGCTGTCCTGAACCTGGCTGAAGAGCCACGCTCACATATTAACATTAATTAAAGTTACTATGAACACTCTCAAGAATTTGGTCAGAAGTGCCTGACAGTTCTTTCAAGTGAAACATCTATCATCAGCAAACCTAAATAACAGACACTACAGTTGGAGGAGTCCAAATTACTGTGATCCTTTTGGAATCCTAAATTAATAAAAATTCTGTCATGTCCAAGCTTCTGATTAATATCATACTTAGTGGACTTAGTCAGCTCTTTATTTTTTAATCTTGAGAGAACCAGAACAAAATGATAATAAAACACAGTAGTTAGTTTTACTAAAGAACCCACCTAATATAGAAACGTAATTGACAGACTATTAAACAGAATTTTAGTATTACTATTTTCACATTGAAGTAAGCTAAAACCCCCTAAAGGTGTGAGGTCTTACACTGAAGATCACCTATGAAAATGCAATGATTTAAGCTGTTTTCATGTCAATGTAATCCTAATGTTCATTAAGGTGCTGACCTCCACATATTTTTTGACTATCTCAGCTGGTTCTAGCAAGAGCTTTCCCTTGATCAGATCCTACCGAACTGCTGTATTTGAGTAAGGAAGCCAAAACACCCCATTACATACTACTTTGTTGAAATGCACTAAACACAGTTTGGAACACTAGAAAAGCCTCAAACATTAGTCTGTTACATCTATCATTATAATATCCAAGCATTTAATCAGAAAAAAAAGAACTTAAAAGTTTTCTTTTGTGTATTTTTTGACTTTCCTCTAACTTTCAAACTTGGTTGTTCTGTTTCTAGTATTATGTGAAAAATACCTGAATTCAGAGGGAAAAATGTAACCAACCAACCAACTCATTCAATTCTCTTCCACTGCAGCAATTCTTCTGGACAACAAGCCTTTCACCAATCCATGGATTTCAGATCTACAGGTTCTTACACTATTACTATCACCTACTGTGGTCTGCCAGTTTGAGTCCTGGATACCAGGTTATCTCTGGGTAATGTGACTGAATTTGTGGTTTGTACCTGTTTGCATTGTGTACCATAAAACCAAGTGGTTATTTTCTGTTTCTCTTCATCTAATACTTACAGATACATTTTCTGTGGCTTTTAGATTTAAATGCCTTTCCATTCATCACATAATAAATGTTAACCAAGTATTACTGTAAAGGTTCCTTTGGCTTTTAAGTTCTTGGATTGCTGAATCATACTCCAAAGCTGCATCTTGTACTAAAAGAAAAGGCAAACCCCAAACAACCTTTCCCTCTGCTGTTATCCCCCATTATCCAATCCCCCAACACCCAATGGAAAGTAATTTTCAATTCTAAGATTCTTACACACTTCTTGTAGGATGCAAATTCCTGAAAAACTAACATGCCTTACCCACAAGTCTGAGAAAGAGCTGGAGCCGTAGCTCCTAATTTCTCAACGCCACCATCTCATCCTTTTGAGGTGTTACTGAATACAAGGCTAAAGTCTTTTTGCCTGGTCTTATAGATTAGTCCCACCCTGTCTTATCTGATTAGTAGAGCTGAGAAAAATTGTAGTTTAGTTTCAGTGCAGGGACAACATGTTTCTTGCAAAAGTGAGGATGACTGATCATTGCAGAAGTGCAAACATAATGTACTATCAGATTTTTAGCAGATCCTGGAGAAGCAGACAACATCTGTTCCTTACTCTGAGATTCTGTTACTTCTCTTTTACTATTAAGTCTACCCTGTTGTGACATCTTTTGTACAATTCTCCCGTTCCTTTCCTTATTCTTTCTCTTTAGGGCAGCACAGCCTCTTCAAGTAATTTCCCCAATGCATTTTGCAAGTCAGTTATGTACAGACCCAGGAGAGAAAATCTCAAGAGGCAGATACATACTTAGCTCCATTTTTATCAATGGGAAGCTAGAAGAATATTTGGTCAGAGACCCTTCAGACTAGTAAAATGACATAGGAAAAAAGCACTAACATGCTCTAGAGTCCCTGACAAGAATGTTCAGTTCCACAGTTGGTTGCTGTTGTGGGAAAAGCTGTTTGCTAGAACATGGCCCCTTCCCACTCCACAGGCAGCAATTCTCTTCTTAGATTTAGAGCCTATGACTCTTGTGCTGCTCAGTCCTGACACTATGGAAGGATTCCAAGCAGGGTATACAATATTCTGGATAACTGATAGGTTCTTGTCTTCTTGCAGATGGAACTGTATTATTTAGGATGGCAATTTCTTCCTTTGGCTGTACATCAAAGAGATGATGATACGCTATAAAACTATTCTTAAAACAACAAATACTTTTTTTTATTTCCAGAGAAGAACTGCTTTTCAATAAAACAGCATTTTCCCACAAGCCTAAGAAGGAAGCCATTTTATAAATTTGGCATTCTGGCAAGGATTTTGCCTACCTGCAGAGAATTCAATCATCCTTTCTGAAAGACAAGTTAAATTTATTTCTAATTTCTCATACCATCTGGCAATCTTACTGAATCTTAACAACAGCATTTACTAACATCTGCTAAATTCTATGGGCACCAAGAGAGGTTTTGAATCCAAACACTGGCAAGGGTTTTCTGTTTTACTGGAGTTATCATAATTTTACTGTACATTATAGGCTTTTAATAATTGCTATTCTTACCATTTTCCAATCTGTTTCAACCTTTCTCCAAATAGATTCTGCCTTCCAAACACCTGCTTCCCAGCCACTTATTTTTTCATTGTTATTGGAAATCCGTGTATAACTATCTTCTATTACATTGTAGACGAGATGGAACAGTTTAGATGTCTTCTCCTTTTCAGAGGGAATAAAAACTACTTCTTTTCTTTTCTGAAAAAACAAAAACGTACAAGCACCTTCATTCCCCAATGCCTAAATTCCCTCAAGACTACATTACTTTTAAACAGTTTGTCATGGTTTTGCAATTCAGTTTTGCTGCCAAGTGAAAAAAAAAAAAGGTCCTTTTTAAGAGAGGTCATGTACAAAACCATTTCTGCAGAAGAAAAGTTTTAAACCAGTTTCTTACAGCACACTTGCAACTTTTCCAGAGTGGAGGAGTACTTTTATTTTTTAAATTTTCAAATAATTATTTCAGAAGTAATTTTTTAACAAACTAACATGAAATAGTATCATCTAAGTAAGAAATGAGAGTTTCAGAACAGAAAATTTTTATGCTGAGTACATTGCTTGTACAGTGAATAAGTAAATGGTATTCTGAATAGCAAACCTGTAACTACCATATACAGGTGCTTGTGTATGCCAGGTGTATGTGTATCCTAAATTTACAAATCAACTTCAAAAAACTTAAAAGTACAAAATTTTTACCTTCACAGTATTATATTTTTTTAAGTAATTGTTTTAAAGAGTTTCAGAAATTAAGTCTTCCAAACAATAGAGAACTGCAATAAACTATTAGTTTCTTAAACTAAGACAATCTTAAGAAGCTCATTACTTTCACTCAACTGTTTCTGTACAGGACAGACATTCCACATGATGGGATTGCTACAAAATTTAAGACACATCTTCACATCCTGACTCAAGCTAAGTATTATTATGGTTCTGGGAAACTGTATCTTAGCATAAAAGTCAACCCTTGCTTTTGGAAACAGTAAAAAATACTGATGTGAAAATCAATAAAGCTTATTATTTAAGAGATTGCTTAATTTACACAATTCTAATTGCTCCCACATTTTAGTAACAAAAATAGTTGGTCAAAACCTACTATTGGTTTAAACCTGGAAGTACCTAATAATACAAATACAACATTTTTTTACAATTTTCCCAATCTAACTAACTTGAACTTTCTAGCTCTGTCAAACTAATTTAAATGAAATAAGTATTTTTAACTTTTAAGAACAAAATACATTTTATATCAAGAAGTCCCAAACATTATTAGAATCAATAGACCACCATCAATTCTCAAAAATTACTCGTGGACCTCTACTGAATTCACATCAACCTTTCACCTAATGTTTTTGCAAGATTCACTTATTTGAGCTGAATCTGGCTATCTACCATGAATTTTTTTTGTTTTGTTTTTGGTGGGGGTTTTTTTGTTTGTTTGTTTTTTTACAGACCATAATCACAAATTCTTAGTTAGCTACCTCTAAGATGGTCATCAGTGCAAATGTTAAATACCTCTGAACCAATTTCACCTCTGGCTACTCGCCAAGCCATTGAGCCTGATGTTCTTCCACCATATTCTCCAGGTTTAGGTGTTCTAGGAGAAATAAACTCAACAAGCTCCACAATAGTCCTTTCCAGGAGCTCTCTTTTTCTATTTTCTGACAAAGACTTTTGTCTCTGAAAAAAGACATTTAGGAAAAAAGAAAACATTCAGAAAAATGGTATTTGTAATTCTGCTCTAGAGTGACACCAACAGGGAAAAATAGGATTGAAAAAATGGATTAACATTTAAAGTCTAGACTGATTGTTAGAGCCATTAATCTTATACCACAAATAAAAATACAAACTAGTCTTAAGTACACAGTTTTCTCTAGGAACTTTCAGGCACTGTATGGAATTCTTTTAAAATAATGTTTGTGCTTTTTCTTTAATACATTAATTTGGATGATAAAATTCTTCCATAACAGTTTTCATAGCTATTCATATGCATGCTGGACCATAGCCATTCTCAATATTATTTGGAGGAAAGAGAAGGCAAAGAATCAGTTGTGGTCAAATTTTTCTTCTCTAAGGTGCAGTGACTTGGTTGGCAACAGTTTTGGTTTTGTGATTAAGCCCAAACAAAAATCTTTGGAAGCATTATTTCACTGATTTGGTCATAAACAAACCATGACATCTCTGTTTTACAAACGTCAGAAAAATCAAGAAAAACTTAATTCCAGAAAGATTAGCGAAAAATAAAAGAGAATTCATGTCTTTACCTACATGAATATACCTATGAGCAATTTTTTGGTAAACAACTTTGAAAAAATTTATTGAGATGTCAGTATTTTGTCTATATGATCTTCATGTCAAATAAACAAATCTGGAATGTGAAACCTTTCATTCTTGTAACTGTGGATAAACTCACATGGGGCTGAAAAAAGATCAACATTGAGTATATAAACTATTACATGCATCGTCTTTTTTTCTGCTTTGGTGATCACCCAAGGCATGCACACTCAGCCCACTGGGACCTGAAACTTGAGGCTGATAAGCATTTCAATTGTCTCAAAAGCAGTTCTGACCCCAGCAAGTTTTGCTAATAGAGATTACACAAAAGAAACATTTGAAGACTTTTTTGTTCCAAACAATGTGGAATTGTACAAAGAAAAGTAGATACAGAGAAATTATGAGAAACAGCTCCAGCTGAACAAATTCCAGATGCCAAATACCAGTTCTAACACAGCAAGGGGGGAAACACACCTCTACTTGTGTTGATGGATGACAACCAGTGGTTGCAGCAGTTTTCTATGAAACATCAGGCCTTCCTGAGTCTTAACAGTTGCCCTGACACTTAGGAGATCCCTACGCAGCGCTGCTGATCTTGCTCCAGCTCAGAGGAAGCTTGATATGGTTTATTCTAAATTAACAACACCAATCCACAATTTCCTTTAAGCACTTTGATGCTCTGGTTACTCTTCACAGTGCTCTGCTCTGTGACTTTAATTTTTCATTACTGTTAAAATTATTTCAAGCCCTGGTCTCAAAATATTAGTCCAGCTCAATTATTCACAATCTTAATGTATGGCTATAACTCCCAAACCAGCAGGCCTCAAAAAAGGCTTAATCTGTTTTTTAAGTCATCAGCTGTATACTACCACTGGAACTAAAGTTTCCATGCATGGGAATTAGCCCTGTAAGGAAGGGAGGACAAAATAGAAACCTCAAGGTGGTTCAAGGTTTTATGGTATTCTAGTATATTGCATCAAGTTCCTGGTGTCCCAAGTAGGGAGTGGAAAAAGCTTAGCAGAGAAGTTCTCCAACCATGACATGCAGGGGCAAATGGCTCCATGCATTTTGGGGATGTTAAGCATGAACAGTGTAAATACAAATGGCTCTGTGTCAAAGCTCTGCTGATGGTATCAACACCTTTTGGAAGTCTTGGAAACAGCCCATGAATAATTTCCCTCACTTCCTAGAGCTTGTAAAAAATCATTGAAAGAAAACTAAACCTGCATTTCTCACAACTACTAAATGCTACTGTTTTCAAGATATAGCAGCCCTGATGTGGAAAACGTTCAGTCACCCTGAAGGAGTCCACATAGTTACTAATGAGTTGCAGTTTACTCCCAGCAAGTATAAGTCTGCTCCAAAGTCCCTAAGAAAAACAATAAATACACACACATCTGTGTATGTAAGAGATAATATGATAAATAATGGTATGTAACAGTCTTATTTCCCACAAGTTCAGCACTGCGACTGATTTCTATGTATTCGGGGTAAAATGAGAAATTAACAGCATTTTTTATATCCACAGTGCATGGATATTACTGTGAGGTTACCAAAAGCATTCCTTTGTTTGAGGACTTCACATATTCCTGCAGATACTTGTGTTTCACTCTCAGAAACCCACTGAAGCAAGGTTACATACCGTTCTATTTAGTGCATTAATTGTCTCTCGCAGTGTAGCTTCGCTGAGCACCGTCCTTCTAGAGAGTACTTCTTCATGTTTACTGCTGTATCTCCAGGTGACATCAACCACCTCAAGCACAAATGGAAGAAAATAAAGCAACCAAAAATTTCCATATATCTTGCTTCATTTAAAGAGGCTAGTTAATAAAAGTATGCTTTTCTACAATAATTGGGAAAATCACAACAAGGTGGAATACACTGCACACTTGCTTAGGGCAAGTTTGTTTATTATTAGCATCATTACTCCTACCTCATCTTTGGAGAATGCAATTATGTAGGAGAGCTTCTTTCCCCAGCCAGCTTCATAGAGAAGAGGCTTATCACACACATTTTCACAAGGATCACAGTGAAGCCATCTTTTCTGAGATGAAGAATATACTTCAGTCCACACATGATCTATGTAACAAAGGCCAAGAATAAACAATGACTTAAAAAGATGGAGTCTCTATTCTAATCTTGCAGAATATTGTAACTTCTTCCAATTTATTAAATGAACAGGTGAAAGAGCATGTTTTCTGTTCATTTACATAGAGAAACTACCAAAACTTCCTCCTTCTTAGGATCAGACCCTTACATTCAGCTAAAGACTGTATCATTCTGAAATCAGTCATGTGACCATAGTTGCAGAACTGTATTTCACCTCATCAGGCAGGACAAGAAATTGAACAGATCTTGTCTTTGTTGGCTGACTGTGTAACTGCACAGGCTGCCTGATGGCTAATATGATCTGAGAGACATAAAATGCATAACCTGCTTTTGCACAGGTTTGCATTAATGTTACAATACTCCAGAACATCGATACCTGTATGGTCCCAGACGTATCTTGCCTCAAACCCCACAGCTCTGCAGCACAGTGTAAAACAGTTGGCCCACTCGCCGCAGCGTCCACGTCTGGTTTCCAGAAGTTTTTCAGGGTTGTTATACCTACAGGAAAAAAACAACACAAAACAAGAACAATTAAAAATACATTTCACCTTTCAGAAATCTTTAGATCGTGTTTTGATGATCTGAACAGACTTCAGTATCAATCAGTCCACAGAACATAATGGAAATAATTGCTATACTGCACAAAATACAAGAATGCTACCTCAACTCACACGACTCCATCATATGTTTATAGCAGCACCAAAACAAATCTGGTTAAGTTTCCAAAATTGATTTAGACATCTTAAAATACTACTTTTATGCTGATCCTTTAAACAGTTAGCAAAATGTCTAAATGCCACAAAAGTATAAATAAATTGTATATTTGTTCTTCTGCTATAGACTCAGCAAAAGATGTACACTATGCTGTGATTTTCTGCAGAAGTGAAGTTTTCCCTGCAATAACAAAACACTACCTACATATAGTTGCCAATATTAACATATTTTATTTAGAAGCTGTAGTTCATCAAATTAACATTAAAAAAAAACCCAAACAAGCCAGGCAAGTATTCAGAACAGGTCCACATAAGAGAAAGCATATATTGTTTTTAAAAATCTCTGATTTTGCAGAGAAATTGCTGGTTCATCAAACATTCTATCATGTTACTTAAAACAGCTTCTCTACTTTCTGAATTAACAACTTCTCACCTGTTCACAAAATGCACAAATACAAAGCTGTTTCTTGAAAGAAAAAAGGCAGCAAGTTTCTGTATGCTCACCTTGGGAATCTGTTACAGAGCTGACACTGGTTGCAGTAATGGTTTTCCACTCGTCTGGCATCCCACCTTAGATCATCATCAGAAGGCAGCAGGTAGTCACTTTTAGGCTCTGTCTGCCCACCACACCTGCTGCAAGGAAGACTATTCACCCAATGAAAAAAGGAAGTCTTAAACCAGTCCAAAAGCTCCAACAATAAGAAGTCCTCTTCACTCACATGTGCACCTGTAAAATTTATACAACACACAGTTAGTTCAAATGGAAAAATAATTTAGTTAAATTTAACAGTGCCTACTCAAATTAGCATCACTAGGCCTTTATTTATTTTTATGTACTTTTAAATAAAATCCGTATTAAAATGCTTTGTATATTACTTAAATACATACAAAAAAGAAAATCTAAATTGTCAAGATTGAGTAAGTTCAAACTTGAGAACAAAAAACTGCTGTACTTAATACTATAGCTAGAATGAGAATGAAAAACTGCTCAGAAAAGAGTCATATTTGTATTTCAGCCTGATGAAGTTCCTGATGCCCTTCATACTCTTCCAGGACTTTGGAACAGAGAGTTAATTATTTTTCTGCTCCAAAATATTTTCCTATTCATAGGAATAACAATTGTTTTGATTTCAACATACCAAAGAACCAGACACTGGCAGCAATCTAAGCAACCAGGTGCACAGGCTTTCTATAAACAGACCTTCTACAAACACTGCCTAATTATTGTAGAAAATACGTATATAGCATGCAAACGTGTTGAGTTTGTTCTAATTTCAGCAAATAAACACCTTTCTCAGCTTACCCAAGGCAGACACAGGATGTCTTTTGTTTTCTACTCTAGCTGATTTCACCACACCAGACTGTTCTGGCTTATTTTCCTGCTTACAACAGGAGTTAGAACCTACTTACATATTCTCACTGTTCTGACACGTGGAAATAGCCCCATTTTACCTAAAAAACAAATCTAAAAATGCAGCTTTTCAAGAAAGATCCATTCATTTAAACTCCTTAGAATCTTTAAATGCACATCCTATTACAATGTGCAGAGAGATCCTTTTCCTTCTCAGATACATAAATATTCAAATAATTCTTCCTAATAACTTTATCACCTAGGCCACACTGCAATCATAGGTATTACTGTCTGTTATTTTTATGCACTACAGCTTTATTCTAGTCACAGTGCAGACAGGTTTGACTAATGAATATTAACATATAAAATAAATTCGTAAAAATGTTGCTAGAAGGAAATTGAAGGCAGTTGCACTAAAAATTTATGCACTTTTTCAGCATGGTGAAAAAACCCCTAAGTTAATTTCACATCTTGCTCTGAAGCTGTAGCCACCCTTGGTACAAAGGGCTCTGTAGGAGCATTAACACCATTAAACACACATTGCATGAGAAGAGATCATCTGTTAATCAAAACAAGAACACCTGACTTCTAATTATAGTAAAATTTCCATTTTTACTCGGGTATGTGGAAAACCTTTGTGCTGTAACACTCAGAGAAAGGCTCACTGCTTACAAAATGGATATGCTTATATATTCAAACTTTTTGCTAAAAGCTGAATGAAAATATTTCAAGCACAGGCCATACTCTCTTTTCCTGGATAACAACACTCAAAGTAGAACCCATCTGTGAAAATATGACTGCTACGCTATAAACATTCTTCCCTTGATTTGCAAAATAAATACTTCATTAAAACATCACATGGAAAAATGACAAATGTGATTTCTTTGAACAAAAAACAGTTGGCTGGGATACACAGCTATTTTTGACTGTTCAGTCCATCTTTCTAATGAAATGTGGCAAAGAGAAAAAATAAAATCAAAGCTATAATTCTCATCAAATGACTGTTACCTTCCTAGTCTTTATGAGCCAAAAATGCTCACTATGTGTTGCAAGGCCTATCCCAAAAACAAGTGTCCCCTAGCACTAAGTATTTATTCCTAGAGGTGACAGTCTTAATGCAGCAGGACAGAAACCAAGAAGCTGAAAACCAATTACCCAAACATCTCATACATAGTTCATTCCAAAACACATGTTTCTTTAAAGCTCTTGAAAAATGCTTTCAAGCTGTCACAATCTGAAACAGTGGAATCCCATCCCTTCCCCTTTATCTGTATCTAAATTAAGGTCTGGAAGCCATTTTGACTAAATCAGCCTGATGGTTTGGGAAGAAGCACTCAGGGCACTATCCTCTCCCTTCCTTCCCCTTTTTAAACAATGTGCACAGTAGTATTAAAACAGAGTCTAAGAGGCAGGCTTGTTCTTGATTCTTCTCCTTTATAAAGAAATTTAATACTTGTAAATTTATTACTGCTAAATCTCTTTTCCCCAATGTATTGTCCCATGCTGCTGAATAAAAATGCTTTGCAATTGTTCACATGGTTTCTTACTTCCCAATACAGTTTTATAAAAGAAAAATTACTAAGAAAATCCATTGTCAAAAATTTTCTTAATGCCAAAGCCACAATTACATATTACTGTGTGGCTGTATGAGACACCACATAGTAATTTATAAAAAACATACAAAGAGATTTTTTTTTTGTTTGCAAACCAACAGCACTCCTATAAATTTAGCAGAACTGCTTGAAACAGTCTTCTATCAAAGATTCATGGTGAAAATTATTTTTTTGTTTAAATATGATCTTGGAATTGTAGTTTTTAAAATATTTATCTTATAGAAGTAACATTTTACCATGCCACTGAAACAAATCTAAAACCATCACCTGAAAATAGAAATATGTCATTTTAATTGACAAAAATTTCATACATTCAAAACAAATTCACATTTATGAAGAAAGTATAAATTTTAAACACTGATGCCACAAGTATTTATGCCTACATTTCATATCTAGCTCCATGAGGAACAGGGTATAACCCTATTCATTTAAGGATTAGGAAGGAAAGTGATCATTTGTTTGAATCAGGTTGCATCTTGGAAAGATCTCATTCAAAATCTCACCAATATAACTTTAAAAAAGAGAAGTGGTATTTAAAGTTTTTATTCTGAATTTAGAACCATAGTACATACAGGAAAACTGCACTCTGAGAATTTCACAACAATAACTACTTGAACAAGAAGCTCCCCTCCTCTTCTTGTAGCTATTTCACTTGAGATTCAAGGAATGCAACATTTGTTTCCCCAGTGCTTTTTTCTACTAATACAGAAATTGAGAGTCCAAAATTTCTACATAAGAGCAGTAAAAGACAGATGACAAAAGCGAAATAAAAATAAGAGAAGTAAGTAGTAAATTAGGAAGAAGGCAATTCCAATTTAGAAACAGCATTTGGAACCTGCAGACATAAGACCAAACACAGACCAACAATGTGTGCTATGTTTGAAAGAACACTTCCACTTTCATATACACTTTAACTTGGCAGCATTACCTTTGTCCAGTCTTGTAGCTTGTGCTAGCTTTTTCTGAGCTTTGCTTTTCAATTCCTGGAGGGGAATTGCAGCCAGTGCTTTTTGTTGAATAGAAGGATTCTCATACATCAACACAAGACCCTCAAATTTTGTCTGAAGTGTTTTCAAGATTTTTGCAGCCTGCAAAAGGATTTTCAATCACAAGATGATTTATGAATTTTCACCTTCACGCAGAATAACCAAGATCTATTTTAGTTTAAGTCAGTCATAATTCTATGTTCATGTTTACATTATATATTTATTTACGGTGAAATGTTTATTTGCAAAGATATCAACAAGAACTGAAGACACCACCACTCAAACCGTAAAGCTAGTCTTGCTGTCTCTAAGCATTCTGAATGGTGTCTTGAGTGAAAAATCAATTAACTTAGGGAGAAAACTGTTTTTGAAGACACCTTTAATGGAAAAATCTTTGACTTCTCCTCCCCACCTAATCTCCTCCTCCTTTCTTTTGGACTGTTTACCCAAAATCCACAAAAAGACATGCAATTGCTTTCATTTTCTGGGCACTGCTACACTGGTTTGTAGTACTATATTATTGATGTATTCTGCTTATTATTTCTTATTCATGAATGTTGCTTGTCTGTTTCTACTTCCTTCTTTTATAGATCAGTTCTGGTAGAGGTTTATATAGACAGCCCAGTACCCACCCACTGAACCACGCAGTTTCAGGAGCAACTGGATAAAAGAACAAGGTTTCCTTCAGTCAGTTATCCTAAGTGTCACCTAGAGGCACGTTGCACACAATAAGGTACAACATAGATACCAAAACTAACAGCTGAGGTAAATAATAATGAAGCTGGTAGCTGAGCAAACCATTTGTTCCCATTTAAAAGGGAACAATACAGAACGTGAAATGGGATTTTTAAAGTAAGAGTCTGGCATATTTTTGGGGGAAGTCTGTGGCACTGCTAAATTACCTTTTCTCTATTGTTACATCATGCTTCAGCCTTTAGCCTTGTTAACTGTGATTTTAATTTAATCAAAAATGCAATGCTTTCCTGAGAGGCTTGCAGCAAATGCAGTATCATACACCCAGGTGTGAGAATGCTTCAGAAGAAAACTTCTTTTAAAGGAGCACTCAAATTACAAGTGCTTGTTTTGATGCTGTTACAGTACTTCAGTATCAGTCCTTCATTTTCATAACTGCTAAAACAGAACAGAGCTTGTTTTGCTTTTCCTGGAGCTCATCAGCTGTAGGTAACTGGTTTAACATCATAAACTCCATTGTGTCCAGATTCATTTAATGCAAGTTGAAAGGAAGAAATAAGGGACATTAGAGACTGCCAAAGGCCTTAAGACCTTCATGGTCCATCAGCTTCCTGAAAGGGTATGCAGGGATATTGCTCAGCACAACAGGAAGTCTCCCAGACTCTCTGACAACTTGGGTTTCTGATGCAAAACCATCAGTGTTACAGTAGTGCTTAATCTGCTTTATAAAAGCCACTATATGAAGTGTTATGCAAACATTTAATCGTAGAAGCCAGGTGAAGCTTGCTGCAGTTCTAAGTTTGGATACACCTTTCCTCCTGTAATCACTATGCCATTCAGGAAGGGATCAGAATCCATCCACCAAATTAACAACTAGCCATAGCTCTCCTTCTCCTAAGTCTCAAGAATATTTTATGACAAGAAATGCAGAAGAAAACAATGAGGCAAATTCATGGTGGGCTAGGTTCCTAGAACTGTGTATTTAGGAATATTCCTCTGTTCTTCCAAATAATTTGCTTTTCCCTGCATTTACCAGGCCTCCCATGAATGACAGGTGAAACACACAGGCAAGAAAAAAATGCTTGCACTACAGACACAACTCTAAATCTCTCTGACATCTGTCAGCAGTGCATGCAACAATAACACAACTATAACTCTGCAGCATACTCACTGGAAAACAAATCGCCACTGCTGTGCAAGCAAAATGGCCAAGTCAGTGCCAGACTTCCTTCTAATCAATTCAGACTATAAAGACCAAATTCAGTGGCTCAGAGACCTATCAGTACAGTTCCCTGCAGAGATCAACTAAATAGAGCATTCTAACAGAGTGCAAACACTGCATTACTAACGCTTCTAAATAGCAGTAATTTTGGTCTCACCACCCAGGCATGGAAATGAATAGTTTCAGAGAAATGGATCCACAACTCTGACCGCTAGTGTATGTTGGGGCAGAATAACTAGAAATTGCAAGGATTAACCTCCGAACACATTGCGTCAACATTGTGCAACATCGTTGTCACTGCAGGTTCAACTTAAAGCTTCCCTTACTAAGCAGTATAGCAGCAGCAAATCATTCTACAGGTTTCATAATTGCTTCCAACCACCACTGCAGAAGTGACTGAAACAGTAAAAATCTAGAAGCAGGTCAAAAAAAACAACCCAGAAACCTCCAAACAAAGTAAAACAAATCCAGTCAGCATATTTTAGAGACAACTACTGCCATGCTAACATAATTAGATTAAATGTCTCAATACAACATGCCTACAACAGTGGTTTTCCCAAAAGACCTTTTGTGTGAGGATGGCTCATTCAGTGCTCTCTATCCCCAAAAGCCATCACTTCAAATAATGCTTTGCCATTTCTCATTCACTGACTTGGGTAGGCATTGGGAAGAAACAGTATGTCATGGTTCATATCCAACAATATACTGATAATATAATGTAAAACATGCAAATTGTGTTTAAGGATGCATGGCAAGTGAGCTTTTGGAAGGATTAATCTTACACCAACTTTGAGATTAAAGTGACACTGGTTCTAGGAGGAAAAACTCTTCAGAAAGTTAAACCAAAGCATCCTCAAAAGCTTCTATCAAGAGGTGTAACTTAGTTTTTCAAAGTTGTATGAGGTGGTGAGTCTTCTCTCATCAGGCCAGTTAACATCAGCTGAAAGGTCTCTGCTCTGCCTTGATCAGGAACTTCACCTCAACTTCTTGGACAAGGGAAACTTAGCCTAAATAACTATAAATTTGTCCTTGTTTGGCTAAATTTCTGTTTTTAATGACAGGCACATGTGAAAAAAGAAAGCCCTCCTCACAGGCTACACAGAGAGATCATATTGCATGAACCAAGACAGCAACAATTATAAGCATTATGGTTATGCTCCTCTTCTTCTGCCGGCACTCAAACACCAAACACAACCCTAGTTTTAGCTTCCCACTCTCCCCCTTGTTTTCCATCTTGCTGCTCCTTTTCAACACATATCAGCTTTTTTTCTTCACACTCCGATCAACAGAATATTCATGGACATCTTCAACAAAATCTCCTGCTAATATTCTGTTTATAGCACATTTCATGCTTAAGTTGTATGTAAACTGAAGAAAACACTCAAAAACTTCGAGAAACCACTGGGGGAAAAAATGCCTAGTCCAACCTTCTCAAAGCAAGATTAGCTATGTGGTCAGACCAAGCTGCTCTAGGCTTAACAATGTGCTTATTTGGAGTCTACTCATTTTCTCTGAGCATTTAACTGTCCTAACAGTAAATTCTTCTTCAATCTTTATATGCAAGACTAAGGAGCCTATGAAGTTTGCAGATCATAATTACCATTTCAAGAGATTGCACAAGTGATGTTTCTGGTCGCTGACGGGCAGGGGCAACAGGTCCTGAAGGGTGCTGTGCAGCTGTCTGAGTGCTGCTGACAGCTTCAGAGGATCCTGATCTGTGGATTTGGTTTGACTCATTCAGTCTGCTACTCCTCTCTCCAGCAATTAAGTCTCTGATTTTACGTAGCTGCTCAATTGAAGCTTCCTTAGGGAAAACCAGGTGAGTTTCTCCCTGAAATTTAGACAAGTGAATTCAGCAGTTAATGCACGTCTAAGCTGGTCAATGAGCTGTAACTTTAGCTGCAGAGTTTACTGGAAGTTAGCATCCTAAGGCTTGGCAGGATTCAGCTTTTTAGATTAGGTCCCTTACAATAGAAACCTGAAGCCTCTCACAACTTCAGAAGCCTACTAGATAAAGAATCTAGAGTCAATCTAGAGAAACAGAGCTTATACCAACATGCTTTGGTTAGTAACTTATTTTGTGGAGCCATTCATGGGCTGTGCAGTTATGGTTTGGCACAGAAAGCAGCAACAACAGAAATGAACAATTAATGCTCAGTTCTCATAGTACAGTAATTAAATCCTAGTCAACACAGGAAGACATCCAATGCTGAGGGAAGAAGCCCCGAGGACAGCATTTGCTGGAAATTCTCATACATACTGGTATCTTTTATGTTGAAGTTTTAAGTTCTCAGGCAATATTACTCTTATTACAACTGGTACCTGGGTTGATTTTTGGGTTTTATTTTTGACTGCAACATGATTACTGGTAGCATAACAAGAGATCAGTCATTATGACAGAATCAAGTATCTGTGCTTAACATAAAGGAACAGGTTACTAAAAACATGAATAGCCTGAAGCATTCATCCCTTAACAGTTTCAGTTTCTACCACTGCAGCACTTCTATTTATTAAGGTAATTTGTTTACCTACAATTACTTGAGGTCACATATCACTGCAGATGGAGACTTGGTGTTAACACTTAAAAAAAACCCACAAAACTAAACGGAATGTATCAATCCATTATCAAGCAGAAGCAAAAGAAGGAACAATATTAGCCATGCAGTTGAAGAGAAGTTTGTGAGCTCCAGCTTTGACAGACACAATAACTTAAGACTGAGACAACACACTCTCAGAGAACTGCCCCCACCTACACCACCCACCTCCTGGTCAAAATACACCATTCAAAGTCTCCTGAGCACCCACATAAGAATAAATCCACAAACCGTTTCTCCCTCTGCAGTCACCACTTCTTTCAGTAGACTTTTTCTTTTAATAAACAAATTATAGTAGTAACTTTACCCAAAGAGAAGGCAGAGGTCTCATGACAGCTGGACCTAAGTAACATAATGTACATACCCATACAGTTTGTGGCATCAAACAGACAAATTAAAGTAAAGCAAGAGCTTTGCACTGTTAAACAAGAGTTGGGTTTCCAGTAATTATAAAAACTGCTTCTAGTTTAACAAGCTTTGACAGTTGAAGTTCCACCAAGTCAGGGACCACAGCAGAACACAAAGCAATCTTTGAAACGCATCCTTCTGACTGCAAAATAATCAAGATTCAGGCAACACTATTTTAGGATAACATTTCATAACTTTTAAAAATGGGCTTTGAAGGACTCACCCTCCTACTACTACTTGAACAGTCAGTCTATTGCCCTTCACTGCTGTCATGACAACACCAGTACTTGTGCAGCTGCGCTGTGAACTGGCTGAAAACATTTCTGGTTTCGTTTTGGAAGATTAAGTTTTCATCAGATCAGCTTCCCTTATCTAAATCACTACAGGGCCCTACTAATGGTAGGAACATGAAGAAGAGTAGAGCTTCTTAAATTTTTTTTATCCCTTTGAAATGACAGTTTCAACACTCATTTATAATGTCTGATGTCCAACAAACAGCACATTACTACAAAGAGAAGGGGTTTCCACCCTGCTTCCCACCACTTCCTTTGTGCCAGCATGGATAAGTATCTAGCCATTCAGTAAACCAGCAGTGCCTGAGCAGCAAAACAAAAATCTTGTTATGCATTAGGTTAGCTCATCATTTTTCTGAAGCAGCCACATCTAAATTCTCTGCTGGTTAGCTACAGATATTTGTGGACAAGGACTGAAAGAAAACACCAACTGCCCTAAAATCTACAGCCTTGCAACAAAGAGAAACAGAAAAAAAATCCAATTTTCAATTTCATTATGTAAACAGATGAAGATACCTGAAGTTATTACATTATACTCACCTCTTGAAACCCCATCTCAAATAAACATTCAACAGCTCCTCTGACAGGCAACAACCTTGTAGAAAATGCTGGATTTCCAATCCGAATTAATCTGTATTTTTCCTCATAGGGATTCCTGAACAAATTGAAAGTTATAATTATATCTGCAAATGAAGGAGACACTTAAAAGCTGAGTAACTGTGAAAGATTTTTTTTAAAGTTTAGTTTCATTTACATCACTTAGGCAAAACCTACATAAAACTTAAGACTTTATAAATGTTTCTTGCGCTTAGTTCTGAGTTACCAACTGGTGCTAAAGTTTAACTTGCAACTTATGCTCATGAATTCATGTTTTGTAGTGATACCCAAAAGGGCTAAGAGACAATTTCACATCCCCTTATACGTGATGCATTCCAATTGAACCTGCCAGATTAACGCTGGATGGCTTTGGCACCACCACCGAAGCTGTGCTAAACTGCCTGGTACTTGAGTGGAACGACTGTAGTCTCTGTACTACCTTTCAGTTCCCTTTCCTCTTTCAATTCCTTTAAAAACCTTTTTCTCTCGCCTCTTTCTTTAAAAGAAGCCAGCCCGGGACTCGCCATTCTCTGTCAGCAGCTTTAACAAGTGGTTGACAAGGCAGACACAGCCAGGGAGGGGCAGCCCGTGCACCTGGAGCTGCCGGAGACACCAAGGTCAATCACACGAAAGAGCCACCTCGCAGAAACTCGGCTATAATTAACTCTCGGTACCAACCCTGCGAAGTCAGAAGCACAGGGCAAGAAAAAAAGTAGAATAAAAAAAAAAATCTAAATGAAGTAAAAAATAAGTTTAAATCAAGTTGAATTACTTGCTGTGCATCCACTCGTTTTTAGGTAGTTCAGTACCCACGTAAGGTGGAAAATCAGAATAAGGCATCATCTTGTGGTTAATACACAAACTCCTAAACTTTCAAAACAAACCAACGAGCAATAAATAAAGAAACTGAAATCCAGAACACTACACCTCTGTTAATGTAAGCAACATTAATTTTAAAATAGCGACAAAACCACGCGAGACGCTTCTGAGCTCCGGTATTACACAACAGAACCGAAAGCGCCGCGCGGAGCCGGGGAGCGGCCGGCGGGACCCTGCGGCACCGCCCGCGGACCGAGGGCGGCGACCCCGCTCACCGGAGGATGTTGTCAGCGTAAGTGAGGAGCAGCCGCGAGGCCTCCAGGAAGATGTCCCGCCTGTTCTGGCACAGCTCGCTCACGGCGGGGGAGCCCGGCGAGGACGAGAGCCCCAGGGCAGCCGCCATCGCTGCCCGCCCCCCGCGCCGCGCCGCCCACCCCGGCCCTGCGCCAAGCGCATGCGCCGTGCGAGCACCGGGGTGACACCCTCAGCCGGGCAGCACCGCCCGCCGCTGGGCGCATGCGCAGTAGGAGTGGCGGGGTCACCGCTGGCAGCCCCCGCGCCCACAGCCGCGCGTTTGGGGATTTGGGCGGCCCCTAAAGAGCCCCCCTCTAAAGGGTTAAATCCTGACCCCGCACCCCCCTGGGCAGCGGGACCTCCCGGCCACACCGGGCCCTGTGTCCCGAAGCAGCTTCTTTCACCCGGTGTACAAGGCCCCAATCCGCAGGTCGAGGTATTTATTTATAGATGGGTGCAGAAAGGAGTGCACAAGGCCAGCACGATGACTACCAAAATTTATCACTATTTATACATTCTAGCAAACAAAGGCATTCATGTTCATTGGATATAAGTTACACAGTTCTCTTATTAATATACATGCTATCTTATATTGGTTAAATTATTCCTCGACTTCTTAAGCTTGTGAAAAACGCCAGTCACTTGTTTTTAAAATTTTTAAAGTTTAATAGTAATAAAATGGTTATAAAATAGTAATGCAATTAAAGTAATAATAATTTGGACAATTTGAATTAGGACCATATGAGACAATAGAAACAAAGCATTATGGACGTCCGGGTACCTTTTTCTGAGCAGCATAAGCCCAAAAAAGGATGCGCGTTAACAGAGGATTAACCCTTAAAAACAATAACCTGTTGCATATTCATACATCTCATACATGATGCATAAATTCCATTCAAATACAAGATTCTGTCTGGGCACCATCAACTCCTTCCTCATAATCCTGACGGCGTCATTCTGCCCGAGCAAGGTGGGAAGAAGTTCGTTTCTCCTGATAATGGAGCAATAAATTCTCTTTCTCTGAAAGATTTAGGTGTTCTATGACTGCTATCTCAGTGCGAGTCCTTTCTTTAGAAAAAAAAGTATCCTACATAGCATAGTTTCTATTTTAACATTTTGTAATAACATAAAACTACATTATACACACTACTTAAGAAAATTAATACAGCATTACTTTCTAACACAACACATGTAATATTCATTCTAATATTTGCGAAAAGCCAATCATATAATACACATTTTTCACATGCTGATTATCCAACATGCCCGTTTTTTCTGTCTTGTCGATGGTTGCAAACTCCCCTTGCCAGAATTACCTTTTATCCAGTCAGAGCTGATCCCAGCACTGCTGCTGAGTTGGCTTTGCTAGTTTCTTCCTTATCTCGGGAGTTCTGCTAAATGTCCTTGTGTCCAATAAATTCCTCATTCTTTGTGCCCACTGACAGTGGTACATCCTTCTTCCCAAGCTTTGTAAACCTCCACCTCTTTGAGGTGTGATTTCACTGGAACATGTGGAACCTTAAAAAAGCATTCTGCCAACAAGCAATTTGTCTTTCTAACACCTGCACATAACTTAGAGCTTGATTACATCTCCTTTCTGGTCGATTTGGCTTGAAAGTATACAAAGATCAAAGAACATAATTTCTTAAGACAATGTTTACCTATTCCACATTTTTGCAACATCGGGAGCCCCCTGGCAGGCAGTAACGTCATTAAGGACATGAATCCATTTTTGTAGTGCCCTGGTTTGACTGTACTGAGGGTGCCACACCTCCAGGTCCCCAGGGCTGCCTGAGCAGGAATGTCACTGCAGTGACTCGCCCTCTCTGTGACATCTGCCCTGCACTGCCCACAGTCCGTCCCAGAGAGGCAAAAAAAAAAACCCTGGTCTTCTTCTTCTAGGCATCTGGTTTGTGCTGCTACTGAAAGAGCTGTGATGAGCAACCTTGGGCACAAAGGCCTGTGGAGATTTGCTTTACCAGGAACGCAGGTTTAAAGAGTTCCAAGCAAGAGAGGTTTTTAAAATTCAAGCTGCCTTCTGATTTTGTAGGTGATATTACACTGCGGCTCTGCTGCCTGCCTGTGACAGGTCACTGCTCAGCTTCTATGACTTTTTAAGATAGGGGTACATATCCCTCACAAAGACTGAGATTTAACACAGGGCACTTCACTTTTGCTGAGATTACATTCATTATTCTTACTAGCATAGTTAAAGTGTTACTAGTTCAGCCCTCAGGAACTGGTAAAAAGTAATAAAATTTTAATTTAAAATGATGCCATATTCCTTGGCTGCAACTTCAGCTTTTAATTTCCTTTCCATGTGTTTCATGTAGGCATGTGACTTTCAATGTTGGCTGCCTTAGGAAATACAAAGATTTACTAAATTGCTATACATGCATGCATATAAATACACAATGCATCTCACTATGGCATTTGTAAACAATGCTTTGGAAGTGCTGATAGGCAAGCAGCGTGAAAAATTTAGAAAACCAAGTGCCAACTTCGAACAAATCGCTAACACATTAAATGCCCAAGGAATTTTATTTCTAAATTAAAACCAGACTCTTAATTTTAAAAAAGTGCACATATATTTATTTTTTTATTTATTAAATATTACGTTTATGTCCTTTTTGGCTTTTTTTCCCTTTTTCCTGCTAGTTTGTATTTTTAGGTAGCTGTGTTTGCAGCTAATAAACATTATTTTTTTTGTGTGGCGGTAAGTTCATTTCAGTTTTCTTATTGCTGTTTACTGAAATTATATAGAGGTATAACAAGCAAACTCACACTGTAACTAATTCATGTCTCTGTTGATGGGAGTTTGACAAACATGCTCTGCCATGGTAGTCTGTCCAGGATAAGGACAGACTTATTACTCCACCAGAGTTTGAAAGATTTTAGGGGGGTTTTGTTGTGGGGGGTTTTTTTGTTTGTTTTTTTGGGGGTTTTTTGTTTGTTTGTTTTGTTTGGTTTTTTTTAACTCCTCCTCTGCGTGACTGAGACACGTGGCTTGGGAAGGAAATAATTTCATTGCCTTTCCTGGTTTCTGGACAATTCACACGATCGCGCTGCCCGCCCGCCCACAGCGGCGCCCGCGGGGCGGGGCCGGGCGGCAGGAAGCGCCGTGGACCGCGGGTCCCCGCGCATCTCCTTCTTTCCCCCCTCGCCTCCAGAGTGGTGCGGCCTCGCCGCCGTCGGAACGGGAGAGGGAGGCAGAGCGAACCATTGCCGGGCGGGGGGGAGCGCGGCCCGCGGAGGTACCGCTGAGGGCTGGCGGAGGGAGGCGGGGGTTTTAGCCCGGGCCGGGCGTGGGGGGGACGGCGCCCGCAGCGGGGCGGGCCTGGCCGGCAATGGCGGCGCTGGGCGGTGTGGGGGAGCCGGGAGTTGGCTCCTGGTTTACACATCAAAAGTAGTCATTGCCCTTGAAACACCTGGGGGTGTTCGCTAGCGCTTGTTCCCGGGGGAAATTATCCTGCGCCTGGTTTTCCCGCGCAGCAGGTATCGGGCGGTGTTGGGTCGGACGGCTCGGCGCCGGCTGATGGCATTTCAGTAAAGGCTGCGGGACGAGCTGCCTTACAGAGCTCTGCAGTCATATTATATATGCATATGGATATATATACACTGATAAAATGTGTTATACATTATTTATGCATGTATAAAAATATGTATAAAATACATTATCTTACACGTTGTATATGGTATACAATATATATCATCTAGTGTATCTACAGAATATATGTAATACATTATACTCTATAAATATGCATACAATATGACTATAGTTGTGTTTTATATCGTATATTATATATACAATATTATTTTTATATGTGACTTGCATTATATAATGCATAATATATTAAGATATATATATTTTTATACATGTATACACACATACTACCTCTTTTATAAAGTCCAGTTTTTACGCTAAGTGGCATAAAAAACTGAAATGGCAGATTTGGGTCAGGATTTAAAAGAGGCTCCTTTAAAAATAGTTTTTAAATAATGTAATAATTGCATAAAATATGTATGAAATATAATATGTGATTTTTTACTATTTTTATTCCCTATAAATAGACCAGCTGGATGCTGGTGTCTGCTGCCTGATCTAGTGAAAGGTGTCCGTGCCCATGGCAGGGATTGTTGGAATGGGATGATCTTTAAGGTCCCTTCCAGCCCAGGCCTTTAGTAAAATGGAGAGAGGTGTGGTTTCATGACATTTTTTAGTAATGCTGCTGTGCACTTGTGCTGCCACAGGTCTGGATATTTTAGCAGGAGTGCCCAGCAGTCCCTTATGGTCTTCATACAGCTCTCTCCATTTTACCAAAGAGCTGGGGATGCCAAGTTGCTCTTTGGACAAGGCAAAAAGCAGGCAACCTGTTGCAGCCTGTGTTGTAGGTGTTAGAGCTGTACTGCAGCCTCTGCCCTGCTCCAGCAGTCAGATGTGTGCAATCAGACTGGCTCTGGACTACGGCACAGTAGAGCACCATCTCTGCTTGGCATAGTCCTCTGGTCCTTCCTCAAGTACTTGTTCTCAGCAGAGGCCTTCTGAGATCATTTGCTGTGCCTCTTGTGATGAGCGGTCTGGTGGTGTTGCCTTCAAGAGAGGGTGTGCTGTGCTCCACATCTTGCTCCAGCTACTGGAGATACTGTCCCCTGACAGTGTCATAACTCAAGGCTGATTAAGGGTTGGTAGAGGTGGAAAGAGAGGGAGTCTTGTCCTAGATGTGTAATTACATTAGTAGCAGAACCAGGACAAGTTTATTGACTCCTCTTTGATGTTTCTAGACTGTTCTGCCAGACATGAAGGTTGAGATGATGATATCCTCAGCTTGGGACGCACACTTTCTGGTGAACACACACTTTTTCCCTTAGGAGAGTGAAGCTGTTAATGCTCATTGTTTCTGCCTCCAGTCAGCTGGTGGTTTCTCCAGGGGAAATTTTGCAGCAAAACCAGAGTGCTTCACAGTCCACAGTGGTGCTAAGTCATATTCATCAGCAGCTTAAGCTAGAGGAGCTCACTAGAGGCATTCCAAAAGTGAACGTTTCTTTGCCGTTATCTGCCATAGCTCATACTATTCCTCGTTACAGACACAGAAACTATATCCATTTCTTCAGGGTTGAAAACAGGCTGTCAAGTAAAAATCAGGTTATTAATTCAATGTTCCTGGAATGTTTTCCACATTGTCTGCTTTATTGTTGTGTTTGTCTTTCCCCACCCCTCCACCCCGCTCCACTTACAGGAATGTGCTTGATTATTGCCACCATGTTCTCACAGTGCTCACGGGATCTGTTAAAGATTGCAAATCTTCATCTCTGGAGTCTGAGTTTAAATCTACATTTACAAAACCACAGAAGGGCTTTCAGCAAGTCACTGCCTGCATGTCGAAGGAAAGTAGTTGTTACAGGTATTGGCTTAGTGTCCCCTCTCGGTGTGGGGACTCAGTTTGTGTGGAAGCACCTTCTGGAAGGAGGCAGTGGGATTATATCACTGGATGGGGAAGAATATGCAGGCATCCCATGTAGAGTGGCTGCGTGTGTGCCAAGGGGAAACAAGGAGGGTGAGTTCAGTGAAGAAAGCTTTGTTTCGAAGTCAGAGATCAAATCCATGAGTTCTGCCACCGTGATGGCCATCAGTGCAGCAGAGCTTGCAATGAAGGACTCTGGCTGGTCTCCCCAGTCTGAACAGGACCGCTTAACGGCCGGTGTGGCAATTGGGATGGGAATGGTCCCACTGGAAGAAATTTCTGACACAGCTGCCATATTTAAAACAAAGGGTTACAGTAAGGTCAGCCCTTTTTTTGTCCCGAAGATTTTGGTCAATATGGCAGCAGGCCATATCAGCATTAGATACCAACTGAAAGGGCCAAATCACGCTGTGTCAACCGCTTGTACCACAGGCGCACACGCAGTTGGAGACTCCTTTAGATTCATTGCTGCTGGTGATGCTGATGTCATGCTGGCTGGAGGGACTGAGGCTTGCATTAGTCCTTTGTCTTTGGCTGGATTCGCAAGAGCCCGGGCCCTCAGCACGAGTTTTAACTCGAGCCCTAAAACAGCGTGTCGACCCTTTGATTCGCAGAGGGAGGGGTTTGTAATGGGAGAGGGCGCTGCTGTGCTGGTCTTGGAAGAGCATGGACATGCCGTGCAGAGAGGTGCTAGGATCTATGCAGAAGTTTTGGGTTATGGACTGTCCGGTGATGCTTGCCACATAACAGCACCTAATCCCGAGGGAGACGGTGCATTCAGGTAAGAACTCTGTGTGGTGATTGTAATAACTACTTCATATGTTAATTGTAGTGGGTACATTTGTTTCTGTCATTGTAAATTTTTCCACAGAGAAGGGAAGTTCAGTCTTGAATTAATGTTCCAAAAGCTTAAAAATCTGAAAAATGACAGAGCTTCAGGTGACATTGTGCCCCGATTCTCTTTTTGTAGTAGGAGGATGAAGGCCAGTTCTCAGTAGAATCAACCTTTTTCCATAGAGTTATGAAAGCTTCCTCTGTGTGAAAACATTTTTCATTTGGTGCATACAGCTGTTCATATAAATAAGTCTCAATGGAAACCTCTTTTTAAGGTGTTTGTGGTGAGACAGAATCTTTTCAGGTTTTCCTTCACTCTTTTTCCATCAAGAAGATAGATCCCCCACCCCCCTGCAAAAGCATGTTATTTGTTGTAAGAAATCTCAGGTGATGAAAGCTGTAGAGCACTTAGAAGATCTAGTTTGTTAGAATATTCAGTACTTCATTCAGATGCAGCTAAGAGTGTTGGTGAAGGAGCATAGCAGAAATACACTTTAGTACTGTTTAGGGAGGTGGTAAAGCTTCCTCAATGTTTATCTCATCAAAACCAGTTCACAAGTAGATGATACTCATCTAATCATTATCATTGACCTAATTACATTGTCAGCTAAATTACATGTGGAAGTTGGAGAGCTTCATGTAGGCTGAGTGCTATTGCTGGCATTGGAATCTCTAGTAAAGATTTAGTTTGCCTTATTCTGAATGTATGTGAGTATTTAGTACCAAAATTCAATATGTCACTTCACAAATAGATCAAACTTCTGCATGGTATTGTAAAGCTGTGTTTGCATCTTTATGAGGTTAACAGATTTTTCTAGAACTGTAAATATACCGTGTTTCCATTGATGCTCTTTGATTCATATTTAATTGTTCTGCAGACTTAGGTATGAGATGAGTAATCAGGAGTGTCTTATCTCATATATTCAGACTTGTTTACCCTTGAGATGATATGGCAATATATTATAATAGAATTTTTGTGTATTTTGTGATTGCAGTAGCATATAAATTAAATTCACAGTAGGAAGAGTTGAAAATTAATCTGGGTGTCTCCAAAATGTTGAGCATTTCCACCCTTGAGATAATTCTTTTTAATACTGTCTTCAAGCCAGTAATTTGTTACTGCAGTGGTATATGGATTAAATCTGGAATGTATGTGCTTATCTTACTTTCCTGTAGGAATTTTATTTGCCACATCAAAAAAAATCAGAGGAATATATTTTTTGCTATCTTCTAATAACTGTTTCTGTTGGAGGCTAATACATATGTTGGAATAAACCAGCAGGAAAGGAGAGGCAAAGCCAGACTCAGAATTGTGGATATAAGAAATAACCTACACAAGTAATCTGGTATCTCCTTAAGTGAATAAATTCATTGCAGATAATGTATTTAACTAAATATATCTCATAGTTATCAGTAATCTCTTTTGCCTGAATATTGGCTCAGTATCTAGTGACAGTGAGTGTCAGTGGCTTCCACCCTAAAGAAGGATGCTTCTAAAGGTGTAAGGCTGTAGTAGAGACATTTAAATTTGTCCAGAATCTTGTGCTGTTTTTGAGCTTCCTTTTATTTCCTTTTTCTTCATAAATTTCAAAAGAGTCAGTGGTCTTTTGCTCAGAAGTACTTTGTTGTTATGTGCAAGGAGAGGTACCTGATTAATCTTCTTCGAGGGAAATCTATGAGAAATTGCAGTGTGGAGCTGTGTTGATCCTTCCACAGTTTTTATAAAAAAAACAGATTTTAAAGAGGTAGTCACAGTCCACAAGTCAACAGGAATCAAACTAAACATACCATGCCAGGGGTTGAAGAGTGTGACTTCCAGTAAATTTCATTATAAAATGAAATATAGGGATTTGTGCTATCTCCTTGACATTTTCTAGTCTGTGGACAGCATGCAAAAGAAGCTCATGTGGAGGATGGCTGCAGATGTTTTCTTTCATTTTCCAGTATTTTTGTTGGGGAGTGCATCTCTAAATTTTTGTAATAATATCGGTAGTTATTTCTCTCTCAAATGTTTTCAAATCTTACAGTGAAAAGGGTGTTTGATACATTAATGTAGAGACTGATTTTCATATATTTTTTTCTTCTTTGTATTTTTTCTAGCTGTGGAATTTTTAACAGCAAGTCTGATTTTATAGTGGGCCTCATTTTTATTGTCTTTCTCTGGTACCTAATGTAGATGTTAATGTGCTTAGTTAGAGGAGTTAACCTCTTGTCATTTATATCTCTGCTAAAGCAGATTTTCACACTTGATAAACATTTTAAAACAACCTATGCTTTTTCTTTTGGTTTGTACATTTGACAGAAATACTTTGGGCAAATCAGCATTCTGTTGTCTTCCTTTCCTTAGATGCATGTCTGCAGCAATAAAGGATTCTGGGATCAAACCTGAAGATGTAACATATGTCAATGCACATGCAACTTCTACACCTCTAGGAGATGCTGCTGAGAATCAAGCAATCAAGAGACTTTTTAAAGATCACTCACGTAATATTGCAGTTTCCTCAACAAAAGGAGCAACAGGACATCTTTTGGGGGCTGCAGGAGCTATTGAAGCAGCTTTTACTGCACTGTCCTGCTACCATGGGATTTTGCCACCTACTCTAAACCTACAGAAAACAGAGGCAGAGTTTGATCTCAATTATGTTCCATTGACAGCTCAGGAGTGGAAGACGGACAAACGGCGTATAGCACTCACAAATTCATTTGGCTTTGGTGGCACTAATGCAACTTTGTGCTTTGCAAGTGTTTAACTTATGCTGTCAGTGGTGTGAAAAAATTGCACCAATTATGATTTTCTGTACTGCTATCTCTGGTGTGTTCTGTAATATTTCCTCAGCTTTGAGTGTTGCTCATTTGATGCATAAGAACTTTATTCGCCCTGGCATTTACACCAATCATTCTTTTAGAAAGAGAGAACTTCTTTTACTCATTTTAATAAAAATAAAAAAAGATCTATTCTTTGTGTGATGAAGAAGTTTTTGTTCTTGACTAGAGCAGGTGACATGGTTAAACTAAGTTAGAAAAGATTTTTCTATGCATGGACAAAGAAATTGTTTGGAATCTTTTGTACAAAAGAGAGGCTGGCTAACAAGCTAGGATGCCACACCTGACAAATTAACTGCATGGCAATACAAGATTTATGACTGAGCTCTCCTTTGCTACCTACTCCATATAGAATTCTGCCTTTTTTCTCATGGTGAGTTGTCTCAAATATCATATCCCCATATCCACAGAAATGATAGTCAGGGGACAATAATATACATAGACAGTAATAAGATTTCTGGCACTGGTTCATTTTCTTTTAATCTTTATTCATTTCCATTTGTTGTGTTTTCTTGTTGGCCATGAGCTAACATTGAAGGATGCATACAGCATGGCCTGTACGTCTTCCATGTGGCACAGGGATAGAATTAGTAGGTCATGCATGACCTGTTGAGTTTTGAAATCTTGTACAAGCATAGTAAGGTAGATATTCAAGTATGGCACTAAAGATTTCAAAAATAGTTATACAGAAAGGAATAAGTGTCTTAGGAAGTATCTGTTTTTTCTGCCAAAGTGGAAAAGTAGAACTAGCAAAATTTGTCAAATAAGGTTTCTTTTAGGAAAAAAAATTGTCTTCAAGAAATAAATCTGAGAGAACAGGAACAATAAACTATACCTGAAGCTAACATATTGATGAAGGTGTAGTTTTGCAAAGCAAAAGTAAAGGACTTTGTCTATTCCTTCCGGCAGCAGCCAAGCATCTTAGCCAAATAGTGGCTTGATTGATAACGCATATGTGAGTGAAGTTTGATATTCCCATTGGTGGGTTAGTTCATTAAAAGAATTTTCACCAGTGTTCTTTCTGAAATTTTCAGTCTTAGCCTTTGACCTGTGTAAGTGGAGGCAAAGTAATTCACTTAAACTAGATTTAAAATAAGTGACATAAAAGTAGCTGCACTTCTAAGTAAATTTCATTCTGGAATGAGCTTACTAAAGGGCTATCATGAGGCTGAGCTGTACCCTAAAATCTCATTATTTATACAAATGGTCTGAATGCTGATATTGAGCAGCATAATTTTTTGCATTTGCTCTCTTTACTGAATAGAAAGTAAAGAGGCTGTTGTGAAAAATGATTGGAGAATCATGTGTTGGAGAATGATTAAGACTATTTCAGAAGCTGACTTCATACAGAACAATGCAGCCCAGAACAGATTAATGAATAAGTAAAATGCTATATTAGCAAAGGGAAAATGTGAAAGCGTACAAGCAAGACAGTGTATGGGAGTTTGCTGTCAGGGAAAATACCAACAAATCTCTTACCTTATGTTAATTAACAGTGGCAGTAAATGAATGAGAATCTGGATTGCATGCAATATAAAAGGCAAAATATAAAATTCAGAAATACCGTCTGCAAATTATATGCAAAAGGGAATTGATTTAAACAATTCAGACGCCAGGAGAGAGTGAGCAGGAGGGTGGTGAATGTGGAGGAAATCTTTCAGCAAGCTTCTTCTGGAGATGGTGTTTTTTAAGGTAGTTGTGATTCTGGGGAGAATAAGGGAATAGTGCTGCATTGTTGTGGACTGGAAGTACAGTCTAACTAAACTCACCCAGTCTTGTTACAGAGCTGCAGACCTGTAATTAATACTGTGACAGAGATTCCTCCTCTTCCCTCTGATAGCAGAGATCATGGCCCCAGGAGTGTTGGGTGCAGGCTGCAGTGTGCCAGCCATGAAAAGATAGATGATACTGTCACAGAGAAAAATAAAATAGAAACGGAAATGATTAAAAGATTTTTCTGTCTTCAGCCTACTGCAATTTAATCATCTGGTGCAGGTAACCTTTAAACCATGAAAGTTTTCTGACAATATTATTTTAGGTGTTTTGATTATGGATCATTTTAAGATGCCAAGATGCAGTAGTAGAGTACCCTGTAGGGCTCTGGTTTTTTTTTAAAAAACCTAATAGAGCCCAAGTTTAACCCCTGACTATTTGAAATTTGTTTATAGAGTTTTCATTTTTATGTACTTTTTTTGAATCATCTCTTTTTCTCACATACCCCGCTGAGCTGATCAGGGACTACTTACTGCTAATTACTACTTTATTATGGTAGGTGCAAACATAAAAAAAAAATAGATCTGTGTTGCAAAACTATTAAGTGAGCAAATTGACCAAAGTATTAAAACAATGCTCTCCCTTAAAATGCACTTTTCATCTTCAATAATTGAGAGAGGTAAGCATCCAGAGTCTGGATTAAAAAAGCTTCCTATTTAGATGTACAAGTCTGGAGTTACTCACCATCTCATAAACAAATCTTGGAGATGCAGGTATAGTGTTTATTTCAAAGCCTACTTCTCAAGTGGTCCAACACTTAGGAAGAGTGTGAGAGTCAAAGGCTCCAGGCAGGATCAGAAAGTGGCTGAGACTGGAGATTGCCTGGTCCAGCCCCATTGCTCCAAGCAGGGCCATGTAGAGCAAGTTGCTCAAGGCCATGTCCTGCTGGGCTTTGAGTATCTCCCAGGATGGAGACTCCACAACCTCTCTAGGCAACCTGTGCCAGTGCTCATCACTCTCACTGCAGGAAGTTACTCACATTTCAATTAGTATTTAAATCTGTATTTAAATTTGTGCCCACTGCCTCTTACCCTTTCAGTGGACACTACTGAGAAGAGTCTGGCTCTGTCTTCTTCCTTCCCCCATTTAATCATGTTGATAAGACCTCATTGGAACTTTGTCTCATCCAGACCAAACAGTCCCAGCTCCCTTGTCCTCTCCTCCCATATCAGGTACTCCAGGTCCTTTATCATCTTTGTGGCTCTTCACTGGATTTATTCCAGTATGAACACATTTCTCATGTACTGGGGAGCCCAGGACTGAACCCAACTCTGCAGATATGTCTCTGATGAGTAGGGGGGAAGGATCACCTCTCTTGAGCTGCTGCTGCTGCTTCTCTTCCTGATGCCCACAATGATTTTGGTCTTCTTTACTACAAAGGCAACTGGTCCATGAGGACCACTGGACTTGTTTTGTCAAGCTACTTTCCAGCTGGTTAAAACATCGTTTAGATTTGAATCAAGTATCTTAACTTAAGCTAATATTTTTAGAAATAAATGCATTCGAAGCAAAAATTGGAATATGGTAACTTATCTGAACTCATTTACTTAGAGGAGCCTAATAAAAATATATGTTATAAAAAATGTAAACAGCATGTGCTTGCTGAAATCTTACACAGATCAAGCCGCTGCTCAGGGTTAATTACTGTCTTTCTCCAGAAAAAGTTTTTTAAAATTACATACCCAATTTCATTTCAGACTTCTGTAGCTTGTTCTGCAAGTGTAGAGAGCAAATATTCCTCATATTACTTTACTGCAGATCACTTTAGTTCAGTGTGAAGAAGTTTTTTACTTAGGTATGCAGCATATTTTTTGCTAATTAATGAATTTATAATATAATGTCTTGCCAGTTCCTAAATTATTTCAAATTAAATCTAGTTAGAGTTTGAAAGAAGCCTGAGCAAAAGCTTATATTTTCAGTAAAAATGGGACTCATAGTTTACAAATATGATAATAAAAATCAACAGTAGTTATATATTGTAGTTATTTCAAGGCATACATGGCATTCTTTTGAACAAAAAGCTAACTAACACAATCTTTAGATGCAAGTCAGCATGATTTCCTGCTTACCAGCCTTTTTCTAGCATGGACACTTTGAGTGTACTCTGGATCATATTTCATGATTTCTCAAGCCATGAGTAGGTCTGGAGTGAGAAATGTGTACTACAAAACCATGGGTGTCTGAGGATCAGCCTTGTCCTGTCACCCTTCCCACCATGCCTGACAGGGCCATGGATGGGACATCCATTCGGGTGGGCAGTGCCAAGTCCCTCAGTGCTGTCAGTGTTTGGGGTGGCATCTTTGTAGGACCACTCTTTTGTGACCAAAAGGTGGTACAAAAACATCCAGGGAGTTTGCTCCCAGTTCTCTGTAACCTAATTTGTTTTTTTGTTGTTGTTTTTTTTTTTTTTTTTTTTTTTTAATTTTTTTTTAATTTTTTTTATTTATAGGTGGCCATTGAATCTTAATATGTATTGTATAGGTGGCCTTTGAGCCACGGTAAAATTTATGTATTGTGTAAGTGGCCTTGCCCTGATCCTAGTTGTTCTAAATGGGCTGCAGCTGTGATGACCTTAATTGGGTGGCAGCTGTGGCTAATGATGATAACTGGGATAAAAGAGGGTGGGCTGGCTGGTCCGGGAGAGCCTTGGTGGGGCCCTGATGAAGAAGCAGGAACAACACTGCTGTGAAGAGCTGCTCATGAGAAAACCAGCTAGAAGGTATGGGATTCTAGAAATATGATAAAAACAAGTGGTGACCCTGATGTGATGGAGATATGCGGCCTAAAGAGCTGTGGAAGACAGGACAGCTGAGAGCTGTGGAGGTTAAGACAGCTAAGAGCTGTGAAGAAACATGGCCTTTGAGTCAAGGAGCTGTGGAGGAACATGGCTTTTGAGTAATGGTGGGTTATATGTATTGTAATTGTGTAATTGTTAAAAGAAAAGGGGGAAATATAGGTGGCCATTGAATCTTAGTATGTATTGTATAGGTGGCCTTTGAGCCATAGTAAAATCTATGTATTGTATAAGTGGCCTTGCCCCAATCCTAGTTGTTCTAAATGGGCTGCAGCTGTGATGACCTTAATTGGGCTGCAGCTGTGGCTAATGATGATAACTGGGATAAAAGGGGTAGGGTTGGCTGGTTAGGGCGGGCCTTGGAGGAGCCCTGACGAAGAAGCAGGAACAACACTGCTGTGAAGAGCTGCTCGTGAGAAAACTACCTAGAAGGTATGGGACTGTAGAAATAAGATAACAGCAATAAGATAACAACAGTTATTTATTTATTAAAGATGAGCTCTTGTTTGTTTTGTAAAGCTAGCAACAGTAATGAGGATGAAGGCAGTTTTATATCCTAAGCAAAATGTGCAATAGTTTCTGCTTGGGCAGTAGACGCTACTCCAAATTTTGTAAAATGGTGATTAATTTTAGCTTGGTAGAAAGCCAATTTCCTAGCTGCAGTTATTGAACTGTAAAGAAATTTGCCAATATCAAGTGCTTATAGCCAGTACCTCTGTGTAAGAAGAAAAATAATTTTGGTATGATAGCTAATGAACAGGTATAACAAACTGGTAGCATACAGCTATTGCAGCCCAAGGCCTCCAACAAAATATAATAGGAATGAAGTGAAATAAAATTGCAATAAGAAGGATTGAAAAAAGACCCTATGCTCATGAAGGGCAGAAGAAATGCAAATGAGGAACTATAGTTGAAAAAGAGATTAATATTTTTTTAATGTGTGTCTTGTAGTTCTCCTAGAGTGCCATAAAGCAGATCAGAGGCTAAATATCTGAACATCTGTGTGATAGTTAATATAATTTTGTGGTTTTCCTCTTTTTGTCATTGTCAGGATTTTGATGTTAAATGTTATTGCTCTAAGCAGCGGTCAGTTGTTTCATGCCTAATGAACTGTTTCCCGGAGTTCAGAATGCCATCAAACAGTCGCTGAGCTGAAAAAGACATAAAATGTATTCTAGGAATTCATTTAAGAGTCAATTCTCCTGATGTTTTGAGTTTGATGGAAGACAAGAAGGAAGGAAGGAGATGGATCACTGACACTAAGCTTGATATGGAATATTTGTATACAATAAGTTCTGAAAGAGTGTCAGAAAGCAATAATTCTATCTGCAATTCAATTATTTGTATAGGAGTATCACAATTTCCTTTTTTCTCCTGAGAACTTTTTTTCCAAGGGTGGTGTCTGGCCTAGGGAGGCTTACATATAGCTTGGTGTCATATCTGCATTTATTGTGGATTTTTTTGGAATCACCTAGGAATGCTCAGGGAATTTCTTAGACAGTGGTGGCAATACTCTTGGCTCTTGAGAAAGTTGGATATAATTTGAATAGGAGAACTACCAGGTTCAGCCACTTCCATAATTGTTTCTGTTGGGACCAGACAAATTCTCCACACTTGGTGAACATCCTAAAGCCCTTGGATGTGAGCAAGGGGCCAGGGCAGTAAAACTGAGGTTGCACTTTTCTGGTCCCGATCTAACAAAAGCCAATCTGCAACAAGCCCTGAGTGAATGAAAAGAAATTGAGATATATAGAGCATAAATAGGAAAAAGAGATAAAAAGCAACACACCAAAAAGAGTCTCTGGAGCCAGGCTTGTCCTAGCACTGCCCTTTAGCCATCCATTCCTTTCACATTAGAAATTACTTAGATAAATTAACTCAGCCCAATGATAGGCTTGCCCCAGCTTTGTCTACTGGAACATCAGTGGACAGAATTACTCCTCTTTTGGATGGAAAGTAAAGGCCAGAGCTGTGCATAGGTGGGTAAAACTGAGTCTGATTTACACCCTGTCACCCAAGTCATCCTTTGGTTTAAAAAAGAATAGTCTTAAGCATACCTTTAATCTAAGTGCTAGATGGGGGATGTTACTGATTTTCACTCTTTGTATCAGAACATAAGGGAGTTGCCTCTGTTTCCCTTTTTGGAAAAGAAAGAGAATAACAACCTTTGTCATGGATGCAAGTCAGTTTTTGTCAGTGCATTTTTTCACATTAATGTAGGCAAATTACTCATTGCACAAGCCCTTCTTAGCAGACTATGTGGGTGTGGAATTTATAGAAATAGCTCTCACTGAATTTCTTCAATAACACAGAGAGAAGGATTCAGATGAATTTAGAATTAAAAAAATTAAAAAAAAAGATAGCCAGAAGTTCTAAGAAAAGCAGATTACTGATACTGCTAATAAATTGTATAGGGAGTCAGAGCAATGAAGACAAGGAGTAGTAATTTTTCTGTTCAAAACTGTTTCAGAGACATTGTCTTTGTAATTCAGCAATATAAGGTGGAAAGAGAGTAGAGGACATCTTTGTTCTGTTTTAGGTAGCTGAAATGTGTGTGGAAGAGAGTGTTCAGAATAACAATTGGTGAAGCTCTTGAAAATAATGGAACATGCTCCCCTAGAGGCAACAGCAATATCCAACAAACTAGGTGAAGTTACCGCTGGATGCATTTGGGATTCTTGCCAATGTCATGCTTATAATAGGAGCAAATAATTTGGCCTTTATTTAATTAATTAGTCTTTGTTTCTCTTCTGACTAGCAATGATTGGTTGTGAGGGTTGTGTTTTGAATGTGAGTGGCTTTCTGCTGGGAAATGGACTGACAAAAGATTTCACTCCCAAGGGTCACCTTGCCTGAAATAATCATGCTTACTTAAAACCTTAGCTGTATTTACTATTTAGAGCCACAACTTTTACAAGGCTTCTAGAAGGAACTTGTACCTGGTCACCAGGTCACTGGGACATCCTCATTTCTGTACTGAATGATTTGTTCCTGGTCTGGAACAACACTGTCCTCTTTAGAAACCGATTAAAAAAGTAGCATTATGGTTTGCAAACTCTGAGCCAGGGTTTGCTGGCTGATAGCTAGGTTCATTTGCCAGCACATTGGTCTGTTCTGGAATGTTACAGATTCCTGCACTGGGCCAAATTGATCTGTACCTCATGATGGATCACTATAGGATCACTTCAGGAAGAGGTGTGCTGTAGGATTTCTGGGAAGAATTTTAATACCTCTTCCACTCATCTCCAGAGGAAACCTTAAAAATGCCCTGATTAAAGAGTATGTGCTCGATCCTCTGGCCATACTCAGTGTTAACAAGTTCCAGAGGCGTTTCCACCATTAGTAAAAACCCCCGAGGAAATGGACTCAGCAGGCTGTTTATGTCTGTGCCACTTAAAGGCCAAAATATTGTGTCATACCATCTGAATATTAAACATTTTAAACAATCATTAACTGTCAATCTTATGGGAAGAAATTGAATAGACCTTTGCTGCTTTGAAAAGCAACTACTGCTCTGAGCACTACTGTCTGTCCATCTGTAATGAGTGATGCTGGGGGACCAGTGCAGAGCCATTAGAAACCACATGAAACCGGGTGAAGCTGGTGAGCCTCTATCTACTGAGAGCAGCCACCCCTGGTCTCCAAACGTGCATCAAACGCACTTACGCTTGGCTGGTTAGCCTCAAGATGAAGCTTAGGGTTTGGCCGAGGGCACGTCCATGCAAGGAGCAGTTTTGCAGCAAGACCTCTTTCCTCCGATCAGAAGCGGGACCCTTTTCCGCGGCACCATCCCGCGCTGGGGGCCGGCGGAGCGGGGTGAGCACACGGTGGCAGCAAAATCCCAGTTTTCCCGGAGCTCGGGCCGCCGCCGCAGCGCCCGGCGCCCCTGGAGGCACGGAACGCCCGGGATGGCAGGGACTGCTAAAGGTCACCTTGCCCGGTGCCCTGCGGAGAGCACGGACACCGCCCACCAGGCCAGATTGCTCAGTCACGGCTTTCCTTCTCAAACAGCCGCTGCTCGCAAAGGAAAAGAGGAGAAAGACTAAACACATCTCATCCGGCCTTTGTTTTTCCTTCATAAAGTTAATCTGAGTTCCTCTGTGTGAATTAAATTCGAGTTTGCACTGACTTACTGAAGGGCACAGACTTTGAAGGGGTCAGCAGCTCTCTAAAGCCTTGATGTTACGCCAGTAGGCACTAGAAGCACAGGCAGAGCAGTGAAGAGGGGAAATGATTCCATGTTTCCTAAGCAGCATACTGTGCACTTGCTGAAAGAAAGGAAATATGAGACTAAAGAAAAATAAATTGCTTAAATATGCTGTAGTACTTGGATGTCTCTGCTGATGCAGAGAGGGCAAGAGAGAGGTCCCTGTTGCTGTTGGCTCTAGCCCTGAAGGAACCATAAAGTTTGAAAATAAAAGTATGTTGGGCATAATTCAATAACTGCTGTGATTCACTCTTCTTGTTTTGGACCTTCTTCATGAGTGTTTTAGGACTACTTATTTCCCATTATAAATTGCAAATTAATTGAGACAGCCTAAGAATCCCTCTACTTCACTGGGTATTGAATGTGACTCAGACATTGTCCCTGCTTTTGTTCCTTTTCTCCTCTGGCTTCATCTATTGACACACCCATTCTGTGTGGTGTGGCCTACAAGACTGAAAGAAAGGAAGATTCTCCTGGGAACTGTTTCAAAATTCCTAAATTGCATTCATAAGCAAGTGATAACATTTATTGTGTAGTTCTTCTTTAGAGAAAATAGGAAAGGGAAGATTTTTAAAAAAGAACAAAGACAGTGATTGCTTCTTCCTCATGCTTCTCTGTAATGGACCAGGGAAAATACACTTAACAAGTTTCAGGGATTTGGTTCTAAAGATACTCTAGGTGTTTGAGGTTGAATTCCAGAGCTGGTCTGGCAGAGGGAGGTCCTTACTTCCATGGTTTTTTTAGTGCAAGTGCCAGGCCCCAGGGCTTCGGGCCTCAGGGCTGGTGCAGTGGGGGCTGCTCACTCCTGCTGAGGGGAGAGGCTCTGGGAGGACTGACCCTGACTCCCTGGAGGAGCTGTTTTTGGCTGAGGCCACAGTACAAGGCCAAATTCCAGGTCCTGCACTTGAGTCACAGCAACCCCAGGCAGTGCTACAGGCCTGGGGAAGAGCGGCTGGAAAACTGCCTGATGGAAAAGGACCCGGGGGGTGCTGGTGACAGCAGCTGAACGTGAGCCAGCATGTGCCCAGGTGGCCAAGTAGGCCCATGGCATCCTGGCCTGTATCAGCAATTGTGTGGCCAGCAGGGCCAGGGCAGTGATTGTCCCCCTATGCTCGGCCACACCTCAAATACTGTGTTCAGTTTTGGGGCCCTCACTACAAGAAAGATGCTGAGGGACTGGAGCATGTCCAGAGAAGGGCAATGAGCTGATGAAGGGTCTGGAGCACAAGTCCTGTGAGGAGTGTCTGAGGGAACTGGAGAAAAGGAGGAGGCTCAGGGAAGACTTTATTGCTCTCTGTGACTGTGTGACAGGATTTGGAGCAAGGTGGAGCCTCTTCTCCCAGGTAACAAGTGAGAAATGGCCTTGAGTTACCCCAGGGGAGATTTAGATTAGATAGGAATATTTTTTTCATGGAAAGGGTTGTCAAGCATTGGAATAGGCTGCCCAGGGGAGCGTTAGAACCACCATTCCTAGAGGTATTTAAAATATATATATGGATGTGGCACTTGAGGACACAGTTTAGTTGTGGATTTGGCAGTGCTGGATTAGCAGTTGGACTGGATGATCTTAGAGATCTTTTCCAACATAAACTATTCTATGTTTCTATGAATATCCCCAGGCTGACTCACAGTTATCTAAGATGGTGCTTTTTGAACAACCAGTGAACTCTAGGAATGATTGGGAGGTCAGCTTCACAAGGCTTTCAGATCCTTTCCTGACTTTGTTGCTCAAAATCTGCCTACCCTAAATTGCAAAAACTGCTCCTGCCTTCAGCAGGAATAAGGCTGTCAGTCTGCTCAAGAGCTCCAGTGATCTAAGAAACCTGCCTGTTTCTGTAGTGGTCTGCATATCTCAGAAAAAAAAATTCAATCTATTGAGAGAGCAAAGTGGGATTTTTCTCTTTGATTTATGGAGCATATAACCCAAACCAATCTCCTCTCAGCTAATGCAAGAGGCCATACATCTAGGACACAATGATGTCTTTTTATTGACTCCAAACACTAACCAACCCTTTGCACAGCCATGCATATGGTTATGTGGGCACCTGTAGGCTGTAATTGCCCTGAGTGTTCTCAGCTGTGACCCCCACACCCTCTCTGCCCACTGCACAGGAGCCTGTTTAAGCTCAGATCCGGCACCTGGGCTCACTCTGTATTCTATGAGTTATCTGAGTGCCTCAATTGCAGCCCCCTGCTCTCCCTTATATGCTGTATGTACATCCTGCATTGGTGGCAAATCCCAATTTATTTCTTAACCTTTGGCTGAAGATCACCACATGGTTGATGGGTTCTTTTGCTGTTTATAAAAGGTGGCAGATCTAATAATGGAGATTATCAAACTCTTGCCAAGAGGAGACTGACTTCAATGAACAGGTAAATCAAATCAATTACAATAATGCAATAGTTTTATGTTGTTTGCAGTTTAAAAATATCCTGATAAAATATGAGAAGAGCTGCTCTTAGCATTATGTGTTAGTCTCTTTAGGTAAACCACATCCAAGTATTAGTACTTGTGTCAGTTTCTGCATTTTGTTAAAAGTGTAACTTAATTTAGGTTAGTGGCAAAGGACCCAGAATGTCAGGGCTGCTGTGCTAGGTGCTGAACATGTATTCCTTTTCCCAAAATCTAAAAAAATGGACTGAAAATGGAGCCATTCAGAAGATGAGGTAGTGTTGGCCCTAACTGTGCTTTTGAGTCTTTTCAAAGCCATTGATTCTCCAACTCAAACAAAATGTCAGCAGGATCCTCATATTTTCTGTGTTCCACCCTGACAGGTTAGAATGAAATTTAGGCTACAGGCTGCTCCTCACCAAGAGCACCTTAGGATATTTGATCCTTTGTTTTTTTGCTGGTGCTTTGGCTCTAAAGTTATAGACAGCTTGGAAATGTATGTTCTGCTGAGTCTCTGGGGTTAGTTACTCATCTGTAGGCTTTTCCATCATTTTGAAATATGCAGGGTATGGGTTAGGAAGTAAACAGAGAAATAAATTGTTCATTCCCAGCATTTGTTTGAACAGAAACACGCTATCTATAACAGATGGAGGGTTCCAAGATTATTCTAGTGATAGATTCTCTTCTCTTTGCTTATTAGTAAGCAGTTAAATAAATTATTTGCCAGCTATACAAGTCAGGAATACTTACTTGATGAAGTAAACAGCATTAACTTGTCTGTTCTGATGCAAGGGGCCAGGGAAATAAAGAAAGTGAAGGAGATTTAGACCAAGGTGTGGAGAACTGAATGAAGTAATGATTAAATAGGCATCCTAATAGTAGAATATGAAAAACAATTAAATTCCTTTGAACTGCTTTTTGTTTATGATCTATTGGTGTCTTTGATATATTTTTCTCTTAAAATGCCTCTGTGCTTTGTAGTAGCTGGGCTGCTACTGAGAGAAAACATACCAGCAAGTACTGAAGAAAAACTTGTGTTTGTCACATTTCCACTATTATGCTGCATATCTGTTGTTTTTGTAAGCTCTTGTTTCATGAGATTCAGAAGAGTTTTCATTGCCTTTTGGAAGGTGTGTTTTAACAAGGAACGTGTTGAAAGGGAAGTTTTACTGAATGACCCTTTTAAAAGGGGAGTCAGATCCACAGAAGAGCTCCAGAAGTCAAATATCTTGGGCAAAGCAAAGGGAGTTAGTGAAGCAAAATATGAGCAGAGAATAAGTGGAAGGCTGAATTGTTCCAGGTCTTGAAAACTAGAACTGGAATACATTTCAAATGACTGAGTGGATGATCTGTTCAGGAGGCTTCTGCCATCCTTATTGTTATGAAAAGCTGGCAGTATATTAATTACTTCTGCAGCCTTCCTGGAGATGGCATGTTAAGCTTAAGCCAGTCCCTGTCAGTGCCTTAGTGGATATCCTACACCTGAACTTCAGCTGTATGGTCTCTTTCTGGGCTTATCTACTGCCCTGTTATTTATGAGACAAAGCCACCATTTCACCAGCTATTTTTGAGCTTGGTTGTAATCGCATTTAGCAGCTGCTTAGTTAAGCAAGAGGCTGATACACCTTGGTTTGTCTCCTTCCCCTGCAAAGCTGTGTCCCAGACAGGTGAGAGATGTTCATTGCTTGGGGTCCAGCTCTGTTCATGGCTAGACAATGTCGGTGTGTTCTTGCAGAATTTGCTCTTGCTCACAACTTCTTGTTCAGTAATATACACTACTCATGGCAGGGATATATGGAGGTTTTGAAGGACCTAGAAACATTCATAAAATTCTTAACACCATAATTGCAGGTGAATTCTCCCTCAGTGCTTAGTTGCTCCTTGGCACTGTTTACAATATTTCAAATTGTCTCTTATTCTTCCACTTCTCTGGTTATTTTTTATCTTGATCTAATCACCAGGCATGTTGATTAGTTAAACATAAACTTAGTTCTTTCAGATTTTCCTTTCAGCCTCATCTCTGTTTTGGAGTAATTAACAATAGCAACAATAAATAACAATCACCACTTTTTTCCATGTGCTTTTTTCGTGCTTTTCAAAATACTTATATTTAATCTCTAGAGGAGTTTTCTGCTATAAGAATCCTGAACTTTTGCTTCAAAGTTTTCATATTCTGTTTTTTCTTTTAAAAAAGTAATCTTGAGCATTTTATTTGGTGGTTGTTGTGTTTATTCCAAGCAGACTCAGGCTGTGCCAAAAAGTCAAGTACTTGAGTACTAATCTCAAACTGGTATCAGAGGGCCTAATAGCCTTGCATCAGTATCACACTGCACTGAAACGTGGGGAATGGTTCAGAACACAAGGAATTTTATCATATCTCCTACCTTTCCCAGCCATGTAATGCTTTTTGATACCAATAAATTATTTGACATTGTCACTGGGGGCTTTTTTGTATTAATGCAGACTAGGGCTACCTTCCAGTGTGCTGTTTCCATTAAGGTTGGGATACCTGATAAAAAGGCAAGTAATGTCATGTACAGAGAGAGAGTAAATGTCATGTACAGGAGGCTTTGGATATGCTGGTCTGAGAGAGCAAAAGGAAATGTGTATTTGTCTGAAGCTGAAAATCAGGAGGCTAAATTTTTAAGTACATATTCTGTGGGAAGGTGTTTGTGTGAAATATAATATTTGGATGGGGGCTTGGAATATTTCTGTGTGAATTAAGAACATGTCTGAGCTGCTAATATTAAAGGCATTTTGATGGCTCAAGTTCAAGATGAAATAGGAACATGAGCAATGACTTGAGAATTGGGCTATAGGTTAGGAATTATCTCATCCTCAGGGAATTGCTCCAGAAAAGGTTTGGTGATAACAGTTAGGTGATAAAAAACCCAACCCTCAAACCAACAAAAACCTCAAATACTGGCAATGGTTCTTTAGCCATTCTCCGTTCTAATCTGTCAAGGTTTCTAGAAGTTTTCACTTTGGAATATGCATTAGAAATGAAGCCCAAAGAGATGGAACTTCATCCAACCTTATTTTATCTATGTTCTTTGTAATGATTGATAATAACATTTTTAAAAAATATTCATATAGGATCAAGCTGCTAGCTTTCTGAAAAGACATTGGTATCTCTACCAGTGCTGCATTTTCTTGTGTTCAGGCTCAGACCACAAGTAAAAATGTGAATTACAAGAAAGGTTTTTCAGTGTTCAAGATCGAACAGAAAAAAGAGGTCTGTTTCTTATGTGTAGTCTGGGGGGGGGGGAGGGGGGGGGGGGGAGGGAAAAGAGATGGAATACAGAAGGGCATTGTAGAAGTAAACAATACAGTTTGTAATTTTGGAGGAAAAAAGCAGGCTTCAGAGTCCCTCAGAAGTGTTTTAGAGCAGGGTGCTCCCAGAGCTAGGACTGAAGTGATGGCTTAATGAAATCAAAAAGCAAGTCTATTTTTTCTTGTTTTCCTATTTTTAATGTCAGTGGTGCTTTGTGCCATGCACCATGCATGTGAATGAAATGTATGTTCACTGAAATGACTACAAGAAGGCATAGCTTTACTAAAGGGAAAGCTTTAAAGGGAGTGATCAGTGCTTTTTATTCCATGTGGTAAAGCCCAAAATACATTAAACCCTCCTTTTTAGTCTGCATGTGTATTAGCTTCCTTTGAACTTCAGATATTCTTAGCTGCATTACATGCATGAGAATGAATCTGCATATTATGCAACAGGTTTAAATTTAGCAAGGCATGTTAGGAGGCATAAATTTCCCACAGACCCATGCAGCTCTGGATCTGCCAAATTGACACTAATAGCTGCCAATTATTGCACAAAGAGATGCTGCTTGTTCAAAAAGAAAAACAAAAAAGGGCAAAATTTGGAGTGAGATCCTAGACCCACTGATATCAGTGGGAGTTTTGCTGCTGGGGATTTTAAAAGCTGATGCTACTCTTCTATCAATTTTTAACAGGCAATTAAATAGAGACGATATTTATCTACCAAGATTTAATGTCAAATGCTTAATGTTACGCTTTTTCTGTGTGCAGTAGATGAAGTATTTTCTACCTTTAACAGGCTTACCTGAAAAAATAAAGCAAAATCTGTTTTATATTAAATGTGTTCACTTTCCATAATTTAAAAAGAAAAAAGGAGAGAAAGAACAGAGAAAATCAATATAAGGCCACAGAAGCTCAAAAGCTAGGATTATAAAAATGACACAGAATCAAATGAATTGTTACCCCTGTCTCCAATAGTGCCTAGTCCCTTCTTACTTTTTAAATGGGTTTTATTTGATTTTTCAAACTGTGCCTAAAATCCTGGTAAAGTTCTCACTGCATTCAAATGTGTCAGCATTTCCATACTGTGATTTGTGATATTGCACTTGGTGTGTTATGCAGTAACTGGAAACACTGGATTAATTAAAAGCAGCAAATGTACACTAATACTGGGGAAAGATTGTAAATCTGAGTGCCTGGCATTTGGTTTCTACAAAACCGAAATAATCAATACAAAAATGTTGAGAGGCTGAATTGTTTTTTTTTTTTTCTGAGAAAATATGTTGAACCGATTTGAAAGTCTGTCTGCCTGAAGTGTTGTGGTGCACTGTGAAAAGGCACATCCATCCCCTTCGGAGCGTTCTGGCCTCCCTGTGCAAAATAAGGCTGTGCTTTGTCCCATGTTTAGGTGTTCTGTGTATCACAAGTGTTGTGACTGAAGCAGTCTGGTGGAGAGGTCCAGGCTGTGAAGGATCCATAATTAGCCCCATACCCCTGGAGGCTTCACGTAAAATGGAAGCATTTCAGGCTTGAGCTCCAGCATGTTTTGACACCCTGAGGTTTGAAGGGAGGGAGGGGGCAATTTTGCATTCAGTAAAAGTTGCAGGTACTGCAGAATCTGTCCTGAGATGGAAATATTGTTCATGGGTAAGAGTTTCCTAATGGAAGAGGTATTCTAATTTCTGATCGCATCAGTATTTTATCATTTTTTCAAGAAAAATATTTTTTCTTTGGATTAAAACTAAAACAATGCCTTCGAGCATATCCCATGTGAATGAAACAATATTTCTGGTTAGGTTTTATGTAAGCCAAGCAAATGTAATGTTGGATTACTCCTTTGGTATCTTTTGGTGCTAAGCATTGGTGTAAGAACTACAGAAAGTCTGTCTGCTTATCCTTTCTGATTCCTTATAAACAGATTACATCTGCATTGGGCTTTAGGTACTCTGGCTCAATAGATGCTGCTTTGACCTTGTTGCATGAGTTCCATCCTGCTCTGTCTTCTCTTGCCTGGCAATGCCTTACTGTACTTTGCTCCAAATTTACTAGCCAGCTCTCTGTGCCTTTGAGATATTCCTTCTGGTTCACAAGTAAGCATGGAAAAAATATTTTTGATGAACCATTCCACATGATCCCAAGCTGATTAGATGCTTGTGGATCCTGTTGCATTTCAAGCCTTGCTGGAATTTTCAAAATTTTGATCTATGAGTCTTATATGATCATTTTGCTGGTTGTTTTTTCTCATTCTTCTGGCTTCTGCTAAATTGAAATGAGCAGATTTCCTGCATAATTCTAAAGAAAATGTAAATTTCAGTTCAGCTTCTTCACTGGCCCACTCTTACTTTTCTTTATCATCTTGATTAACTCACTTGGTTTTGTGCTGATATATTTTATAGGCTTTTAAAGAGCTAGGTGGAGATTTTTAAGGATCTGGGAGAACACGCTTTTTAATAGAACCTGGATACTTCCAAGCATTTCTAATAACTTTGGCTATATTTTTTTGGGTGGAGGTGATTGGTGGAGGGAAAAATGTTATTTATTTTAAATTTTTCTGGAAGATATGGTGCTTGTGACACTGCACTAAGATTTGGAGATGCAGTTTATCTCCCAACTCTCAACTGGAATTAATCTTTTGCTTCTCCAAAAGTCTGCTTTGAATCAGACAGTGCAGAAACTAGACTGGATCTTTAAGACCTCAGACTATGGCCCTCACCTTTAGTGTGCTTACAAAAGCACCTCATTCTAATCTAGACAAGTCTGCTATGCATTTTGAGTTTCAATCTGAAAGCAGATTTATGCTTGTCCTTTAAAAAATTCTTTCAGAGTTTTGGTTTTGACTTGAATAAAACAGAAATAAGTCTCTAAATTTTGAAAGGTGTTGCACGAGGAGCTGCCTTTTCCTCGTGTTCCTGCTTTCATGCAGGATGTAAAGATGAGCTATTAGCCTTGAACAGCACTGTTGCACACATCAGAAAGTTCACTAGACAGGTGTGAAGTGTATTTGACAGTGATCTCATTAACACAGAATTAAATCCATTGGTTGCTATCTGATGGGTAAAGTTTGCTGTGCATGTGCATTAGTTTTGTTTTCAGGGAAAGGTTAGTTAATCTCTAAAGTATATCCTAGAAATACAGTGCATGCCTGTGTGAAACTTAAATAACCAATGATTGAAAATTTTTGGTTTGTGAGCAGTGATTGGAAAATGTACTGTCTCTGTCAATTTGTTTCTATTTTCAGAAAGCTGTCAAATATCAGACTTGTAGATCCCATCAGCTTTATCAACTTCATGCTGTGCTATTTGGTTTTATTTCTAATAGGAATTGGAAAGTCTTGTGAATCACTGGAGTTAGAGATTAAGAATCTGGTTTTCAGACAGTGGGGGTCTGACTGCATTTTAATGCTCATTTCACTTGAGATAGATGCTGTTTTCACAAGTGTGGCAGGTTCCAGTTAGAGGAGCTCCAAACAAAAAAATTTGATTATGTAGGTGTGGGATCTCAGCACAGCAGTCCTGATGTGCAGAGTGACTGAGACCACCCTTGGGGGGCTCGGGAGTCCTGGAATGTTGCCAGAAGTGTCTGGTGGCTGGACTTTGATCCTGCACAGGAGACAACACCTGTATGAGGATGGGAGGATCACACTGGGGTAAATGGTGAAGGGATAAGTTAATTAGAGTGTGAAACACAGGGTTTAGGATTTCTGTACAGGGGGGTTTAAAGAAGTAAGATGGAGGAATTGGGGCGTGTCCTGTCCTTCTTCTTCGCCTCCATCTTCTGTGGTGATGGTGGCACTTTGGGATTGGTTATTACTAAAAGTGCACTTGTCAATAAGGGTAAAAGGTATTGGGGAAAATAGGTAAATATCTTATACGTAGTTTTGGGTATAAAGATAGGTGACTGCCCCGGGGGCTCTCAGTGTGCTCATGGCTGACGTGCTGTGCAGACCTCTGTCGGGCTGAAAGAAAATCTTTATAAACAATTAATAAACACTGGAGACCGAGAAAAAACCTGAAGCCTCTTCTCGTCCTTTGAAGCGCGGGCTGCCCAAGGCCACCCCGGGCCTTTCCAGGTCATTAAAACAGCCAAGAAACCGACATGTAGGAACTGAAGCATCTCTGTGCCATAATCTCAGCCTTTTAAGTATCTACTTGTTCTTCAGATAGCTGGTGACCATCTTTGCAGTCACATTCCAAGCTCCAGGGGAAGGGGGATGGCAGGGCTTTAAGCACTCCCTCCTTTCCTGAGCAACAGATCAGATTTTTGCTTCAGACAAGTTCATTTTCTCCTGAGTATCCCCGTTTGCCTCTGAGTGGGCAGGCAGGCACATAAAGCAGTGGTAGAGTGTGAAATGCCAGCAGCTGTGTATGAGTCTGCTCCCTGGAGCAGCACCACTTGTGCCACGTCAGGGTGATTCAGATGCTCCTGAAAATGATTGATTTCTCTGTATTACAAAGCAATCATACTTCCTCAGAAGGGTGGTAAAGATGTCTACTTTGTTCCAGATGTTCACCTCAATTATTTCTTTGTAGTTAGGAGCAGACATTGTATAGTATAACCTCACCTGGCATACCATTTTTCCTGGCCAAAGTGCTGACTGAAAATCTACTTTAAAAAAGTCATTCCATATTGTAACTAAATCAAAGTTTTCCTTGGCAAACTGAAAGATCTGAGGGTGGATGAGTCATCTTATTTGCCTGAGAAGCATGTTTTATTGTAGGAAATTAACATCTCCTTTTTAAGGAAAATATGGACATTTGGAAAGTTAAAGAGTAATTTTGCTTTTCTTAGAGCAGAGACTTTAATGAACTTGGGTCTTTACTATGAGGAAATAATCCCATTTTATGGGATCTGTTCAAGTTTGGAATAATCAAATGAACATTCTTGGAGCAAAAGCAAGAATAACTACCACTTCCATGTAGCAGAGCCTATGGTGAGGAACTGTCAGGTACTGGGTTTTCCTCATGCAATTCTTAGCATGATGGAATTTGGTGACGAGAATATGAAAACCTTTTAGTGTAGCATGGAAGATGGTGGAAAGAAAATTAAATATGCATGTAGTGAGATGCTTTTCTGTCGTACTGAACACAAGGAAATCAGAACTGGTAAAGCACACAAACAGTATGAAAGAGTGGTTTCATTTAATCTTTGTATTTCAAATTAATTAGTATGTAAATGTACTTGCTCTCTGTATAGAAAGACCCACTCTAGGGTGTGCAAAATCGGTCTCTAAAAATGGAAATATTTTCAGAATTAAACTATGCATTAGAAGTGCCCTTTGCACACACAACATAAAAAAACTCCTGCAATTACAAGGTTATATACTGAGTTAGTTCATTTTGTAATTTTAATCCTTTAAAACTATATGATGCTTTTTTAGGACAGATTTAACTGCTTACCAATTAGCTTAAACCTGATGTCTAACTGTTGTCTTGAGTGAAAGGGGAAATAGGAGCTCTGGATGGTTATTCTTCCTGCTCATCTCAGAAGACTACATTGGGATGATATGAATTGCTGCTGGAGATGTCTGCATCTCTTCAGCAAGAGCAGAGTCTGACTACATTAGAGTGGACTTTTGTATTGCTAAATTTAGGTGGGATATATCCTGCCTTTAATGGGCACCTGCTCAATGTTGTTTTACTGCCTCAGTGTTCAGTATGCAGTGTGGATCTTTACTGTCATGGTGGATAACATCCTGTTCAAACCCAGCTGTGAAGAAAGAAGTAATGATTTCCTCTGACCTTTCTGACAGCATTTGTCACTCTTTTATCTGTGTGTTTCACAAACATTATTCTTATAGCCAACTTGAGACATACTGAGGTTCTATAACCCTCATTTTAAAGGCAAACTTCAGTTTTGGCATTTCCTTGAGTTTTGAATATCTGACTTTGCTGCTTCAATAGTGTACCTTAGTAACTTTTCTTTAATCAAAGATAAAGCTAGCCATGACAATCTGGTGATAATGCAGAGTTGTGTATTTCCAACTCCCTTTTGGAAGGTTTCTGCTTGGCAGGGAAGACATCCTCAAACCTGCCCCTTATTGATGTAGCCCTAAAAGAAATGCTTGCAGTTTGGTGGCAGAGATCTCTTAACTCATGCAGCCAAGGTCACTGGTGCCCCTGAAAATATGATTACCTCTTGTTTCTCACTTTCATCTGGGTTTTCTGTAGTAATCAAAACATTTCAGGGTAAAAGATGATATTCTAATATGCAAAAATTTTACTACTGATAACAAAGTTGTGAGCATACATTCAATGCTGAATTTTCCTAGCTTCTCATGGAGAAGTCCTAAAGCACAAGAGTAAGGGAAGAACTTAGCTCCCAACCTACATTTTCCATGCTGATTTAGGTTGACTTACTATGTTGTGACTTTGGGCAGCCTGTGAGGGTCAAATTAAGTTAAATGAAATATTTTCAGTGTTCCAAAAGAATAAAATTGCAGCTAAGATTGGAATTTCTGTTCTGTCTGTAAGAACGTGCAAATTCTGTCTTCTCAAAAGTTACTTTACAGAGACTTAATATTCTGGTTTTTCCAGAGCTCTCACAGGCATTTCTGAAATATGCTGGAAGGGGAGCATGGCACTTAGGATTTTTCTTCATCATGAGCATGATGTCAGGTTTAGGGATCATTCTAGCTAACTGAAGGAAGTTAGAACTACCTAAATGATTGCTTATATTAATGGACACAGGTAATAAGGGGATTAAATGATATTATTTTTCACCATGGGCAGTCTTTTCTGCCCATGGAACAAGCTTCCTATGGAGATCTGATTCACTTTGAGCTTCAAACAATTGGAAAAGGTTGGTTTTTTGTTTTTGGGGTTTTTTTTCTTTTTTTTTTGGTGGTTTTAAATTTTTTTTTTAATGAAAAATAGTAGTATCTTCCTCCAAGAAGTTTTACATCTGGTCCAAAGCTTCTGGAAAACACTCATGTTGAGGAAGATAGAAGGGGGCTATATCCTGAGTGGTGGAAGCCATAAGCAATAGAAAAGAGAGGTTTTTAACTGGAAATACTGAGAAGATGCTTTGTCAGTGCCTGCAAGTAGAACTGCTTGTTTGCTAAGAAATTTTTATAATGTAAAAAGGGAGTTTTTCAGTGTGCACATAGCAAGGAAAAATAGTGTTCATGGTACCATTTCTGCAGAATTCTTAATTAAAAATAAACGCTTGAACTCATGAGCCCATGAGATAGGAATTTGAGCACTGACTGCATGTTGGTTACCAAAATGAAATTATTGTTGCATTGGGTTACAGTGAAATGTTCCTATGAAAACTCTTGTTGAGGTCAGGGGTTTGCTTTTGGAACTGATTGTAGGGCATATACTGAACAATTGTATTTAATATGCTATTCTACTTCTCATTTTAAGCAAAAAAGAAAGTTTTGTCAGAGACTTTCCAAGTCTCCATGGCAAGAATGTTCAGTTTATTTCATACATACTGTATCAAACTTGACTTATATGTTTTGCAATTCATAAATGAAGAAAGAATTTTCTTGCTTCCAACATAGGAATGTGGAATATCTCATTGTTTGAAAAAAACCAAGAGGTTACTGAAATAATCTGGCCAACTTTCCTTCTATCCATTATTTTCTAATTTCAATTTTCCATGTGTGATTTCAAATTGTCCCTCAAAGATCTGTAACTATGGCTTACAGGTTTCACTGGTCTTGTTCTAAATGCCTTGTGTGATGTTTCCACACTTTCTGGTGCTTAGAGTTTTTCTTGAACTTCAGTGTTCTTTAATTTTATGAACTATCATTATTTGAGATCCCATGAATTGCAAAGAAGTCTGGAAAACTGCATGATAAAAAGATTCCTGCATTTCAATTCAAGTATCATTACTATCTTTAATATTACTTGATGAGATGGAAAAGATTCTCTCTAAAATCAGAATGATTTATTAACCTCTACAGCCTTTAACTGTCAGGAAACAGATGAATTCTTATTAATGATACATAGGAACTCATTATAAGTCTCATAAGTCAGATATTTTTTTAGAAATGCCCACTGGAAATGAATCTGCAGTGAGCATCATAATTCTTTAAAAGTAGTGTTGTATGTGCCAGCACATGTGAAAACATTTGTCTTTACATCACCCCAGAAAGCCTGTATTGCTGGTGGCCTAGCAGTTTTGAAATTGATCTTTTCTGCTGTTGTCCTTTATATAATGAAAGGAATACCTAGCAAAGGCTGCAAGACTTTGTACTGTGAGGCTTTGTAAACCTGGCTGGGGGTTCTGTCATTGAGGCATCAAAGAATCAGTTTTGCACCTACCTTTTATCTGAACTTGAAGTTTTGGTATGCATTTGTGAAGTTGCTTGCTGAACTTCTGCATTCCTCTGCTGCTGCTATAATGCACAGAACTCCTCCTTAGGAGACAGAAGAGGCTCTGAGTGAGACCAGGTTAACACATCCACTGGGATGCAGTACCACATGTCCCTGCCTTTGGAAGATGGAGTGAGGTTTACATTTTGTGAAATGGGGTGATAAATTTAGTCAGAGAGAACATAGTTACAGTGGGCCAGAAAGTGAAGGGCAAAGTCTTTTGAAAAGACAACTGTGTACATAAAGATGAGAGATTAAGACCTTTATTTTACAGTCTTTTGCAGATATGAGGAGAGTCTGTGCACTAATATATATTCCTTTTGGAGAAAAACTTGATCATTTTCACTACTCAAATTCACTTCATATAGCCATACTTTTAACTAGCATAATCATAGCTGATTTGTTGCCACAGCTGATTTATGTTGTTAATTGCTTACATTCCTGGAAGACTTGAATAATTATCATATGAAAAAATTTAAAAGTAAGCATTTTTCTCTTGTTATACAAAAAGACAAAGGAAATTGCATCTTTTTAATGTGTAACAGTTTTACTTTTTCATGATCTATTCCAGACCAGTTTTATGTGAACTGACAATCATGCATTAGATATGTAATAATTCAACTGCTTTAGTTTAATATAATTTTATCTCCATTTGCATACTTAGTATTTGAAAATGTCTTCTGCCAAACTAGAGTACAGCTTAGGAATTGGGTTTTTATGAGTAAAAAACACAGGCAATATATTGGACAGTGACTGTTAAAGTACAGAGAAAGAATGTAAGGAACTTCTGTTCAAGATATTTGTAGTTTCAAGTTGGTGGTATTGGTTCCTTTGAAATAGTCAAGATACCAAAGGTGGATGAATTAGGCAAGATCTTGCTAAAGGTTCAGCTGTCTTGAAGCCCACAGTCTTCTGCTGTAACAACAGAGGAAAAATTTCTGCTGCTGTGCTTGGAAAAACTCCCCCTTCTTCACTACCAGTTTAAATATTTCACTACAGGACCCTAAATGGATATGTAGTAAATTTGGTGATGCAGATGACAGAAAAGGTATGTCAAATTCAGGTCTTGAGCATGATTGGATTTTGGCTTATTTCAAACTCTTCAAAAGCATGCCTCAGTGGGTAACTGAGGGGAAGGTGATCTGAGAAAGTAGTGCACTTTCTTTTGCCTTTGTAGATTCTCTTTGACATGGAACTGTTTAAACTTTTGGGATGGGTGAAACAAAATAATTTTCTTCCATGTTTTGTGTCTAACAACTTAGTGTTGGGATGACCAAAATGTTATTCCAACTGCCAGATTTTGGACAAACAGAATCCCACCCACGGTCTTTTTGTCTAAGATAATGCTTCCAGCATGAACAAAGTCTAGAGCTTGAATACCGGGATTGCAGATATCCTGTGCTTAGAGTATTATTGAATACAGAGATAAATCCAATGAAATCCTACTGTTGCACTGAGTTCCTAAGAATTTGGCTGCAAAGGTTACTCTGAAGTTAAAATATTTTTGATAGTTGGAAGCACTCGCCTGTGCAATATAGAAATATATATTTGTGATGCAGTCATTGAGGGATCTATGAGAATCAAGTTCAGTGGGAGTTTATGCTTCAGGATAATACCAGTCAAATTATTTCTAAATATATTTTTAATATTTTATTTTTTCTTCATATTGATTCATTTACAGCACTATAGGGTTTGACAGCATGGAATTTTTTGGGATGAGTACATTTAACATCCTGATACAATGCCTGCAATTGGCAAATCCATGCAAAGAATACTATGGTCATTTAAAACACATAAGGAATTTAAATATCTTCCATGATAGCAAGATCTCCTGATCAGAAAAGACACTAATACTTTTTTTAAAAGATATTTTACTTGAGCTTACTCTGTTGTTAGAAATAAGTAAACATAGAATTATATGCACTGATGATCCCCAGGTGCAAAGATGGACTAGTTTTTGGAGAAAGGGTGGTGGATTATGGTATTAGAAGATAAACAGTTATGCTAGAGGCATATTGAAGGACAAAAGAACTTTGTGAGGAATATATAGCTCCAAGGAATTTTGGAAACATCAGGATTATTTAGAGTTATTTTAGAAACAACTTTGAAAAAAACAGAAGGGAAGGTACTTTTAATAGAAGACCACCTGTAGTTTCCTATAGCAGATCTGGTGTTTAGACAATAAGGAAAGAAGACTGGAGAATCTTGATATGTTGTCAGATATATTTAGACATGAATAATTGGTATTTTTTCTTAAGTGTGTTCCTGGTTTTAAAATAGTTATGTTGTTCTGTAGAAAGAAACTAAAACAAATGATGGTTATTTCAAGCCCCAACAGATAAAGCTTTAGCTTTGACTCAAGGTTGCCATAGTACATGTCCCTCCAAGACATGCCTTAGGACATTAAAATGAGTGATGTAGTCTGTCAGCTTCTACTTTATACTCTATTCATATGTTACCATTTGCCTTTCACACTTCAGTATCTCCAACACTCAGGATGGGCATTATTATTCACCTGTGCCTGTTACTGAGATACTTGCCTTTATAACAAATATGTAGTGTTTAACTACAGTCTGAAATGAGAACAGATGCAATGTGGTGTGTGTTGATACTCATGGGCCATCACTGGCCATTCTCAGAGTGGGTGGAGATGTATGTCCTGAAGGAAAGATTATTGTTGTTAAAATGTATATACTGATGGGTAGAATGCTGAAGAGCAGCCTATTTGCTGTACTCCATTCTGGTGAGCTCTCTCTAGAAAATGCAAGCATAAATTATGTATATGGATTGTCTTTCTTTTTAAGAATTTTGCATAAAAATGAGCGCTTACTTGTTATTGGGCAGCAATAGTAGCATGTTTCCTTGAAGAGTTCCTTATTCCCAGGGCTTTCTCATGGAGTGGTATCCTTTTTTTCTTGAAGCTCCCTTATAGAATGTTCTGGCCTGAGACCATTATAGTCAAAACCAGCTGTTCCTCTGATTTTTCTCACAGTTCTTTTCTGTAAGATGTGCTTCCCTCTCCCACCGTACTCCTTTGCAAGCTACTTTGGCCAGTGTTATAACAATCTCTCCTTTTTAATTATAATTTTGGAACAGTGGTCATCAATCAACACCGTACTTTGGATGCTTAAATGTTTTAGACTTCAGAGCACAATCCAGCGTGCTCTTGTGACTGAGCTTGCATGGCTTTAGAAGTTCCTACCTCTTGATTCCTATGTGACACTCTCCCCTGCCAAGATCTGGCACTGTAACAGAGGGGTTGAGCTTCTCAATCAGGGACTTTGCTCAACTTGCTGGTCTGATGTTCAAGTATTGTAAAACACAGCCCAGTGATGATCAATCTTTCTCACGTATCAGTTGGTTTTAGCATCATTATCCCTGATGCATTACTGAGTATCACAATTGGGGTTTTAACCCAAAGACCACTAAATATTGTGGCTTAATCTTGAATGGATTCTCAAGTGAATTTCTGAATGAAGAAAAATCCTCAGTGTTTGGGAAAACCTTCATTGAATCAGTCTCTTCTTTTTGCATTCCAGTTTTACTTATAGTACTATTTAGAACTGTTTGCTATATTTCCATCTTTACAGTTGAGTAAAGGGCATTTCTTCTGTTTATCAAAATTCCTTCAAAGCCACGGAGTACACAATGCTAACATTATTTTGCATTCTAATAATTTCAAGACTGCATTTGCTATATAACTTCTGTTAAAAAAACCTCAACAAATCAACGTGAGCCTACTCAAATGTGGCCACCTTTTCTTCATGCAGATTAATTCAGACAATATTTTGTGTTTAGTACACAGGTTGCTTTAATGTTACTGTTTGTCCATTTAGATTATTAGGATTTATGCAATATTGCAGAACTATGGCATTCTGTCTACTGAAGTTAGAGAAGTTTTATTAGAATAGCACATCTTAGAATATGAAACCTCTCAATTATGTCTATCAATGCTCTCTCACTCATGGCTTGTACCCATCATCAGCAACATTACAATTTTATTTTATTGCAAGTTTTATGTATGCTCTTATTAGCTCTCAAATCATCAGTTCCAAAATTAACTAGCCATACATGTGCTGTTTAGTACGGGGACACCATGTTAATGAGCAATGATTAATATCCTGCTTCAGGATCGGGGTCAGAATCTTTAACTTTTGATCTTTCTGCTTTTTTATGCCCATAATCAGGGGGTTATTCAGCCTGATTTGTTTGGTGCTCAGATTTGATGCCAAGAGTTCCTGACTCAACCTGCCTACAGTCCTTGATTATTGGCAGAATACATTCTTGCTGCCTACACATGCACCCTTAGAAATGAGTGAGGCAAGAACCCCTGTATCTGTCAGAAATGCCTAATGGATTTTTAGAGGGCTATTCAGAAGCAGTTCTGTCGGGTACAGCTTGGACTCCTTTCTTTTCCTCTTTCCCTCCCTTCCTCCCTCCTTGTCTTTACTCAGGGTCATATAATTCAAGAGCTGGAGCATGGCACCAGTGGAGATGGTGCTGTATTCCCAAAGCTAAAAGGATTGCTGCCATTATATAAAAGTATTGCATAGCAACTTTCTTAAATCAGGTGGGGTATTGATTGCTTTTCTGAAGGGGCTAATTGAATCTGATAACTCAACAGAGAAAGCAATTTTTTTGAAACACTGCCTTAAGAACTGTATTATCTAAAAGACATATTAGATGAATGCAGCAACCAACATTTTTGTCAATAGCTCCAAAAATGAAAACTGTTCTTAAAAGCTGTTGAAATAGAAATATTTTGCATCTCTGTTCCAAAAAAGGGGTATATTAGGTAAAATTAATTTTTAAAAGCTTTCTTACTTGTCCTTAAGTGTAACTTCCCCAATATGCCTTTCAAACATAGCCTGTGCTTACTAACATTTACAGAAGGCTCATGTAGAAATTCATGTAAAGTCAAGACTCCTGATTTAGCAATTGCACTTTACACCTGTGCTTAAAGCCAAGAATATTCCTGAGTGATCTGCTGGGTACGACCAGAAAATAATTGACATAGGGTAGATGTAATATCTGATTTGAAAAATATCCAAATGTCCGAACTCCTGAAGGAAGTTTGAGCATTAGTGTATTGATAAAGTAAAAAGTCTTGTTTTATTAATGCAAAGCTGATCACTGAATCTTCTGGGTCGCTTCTTGGACTTTCCAGTAATCCAGGGCTAAAGGGGTTTAGGAGATCATTAGGACATGTGGAAAACTCCTCTGTTTGTTAGTTTGAAATTGGAAAACAAGTGTTAGTTTGAAATGTGAAGGAATACTGGACCCTGGGAGTGGTGGTTGTTGACTTAGCAAACCCCCTTGAAACCGAAAGCCATTCTCACACTATTACAGCTCTTGAACAGAAGAGTCAATCATGTCATCACGTCAATGTAATTCTGAAGTCCTCACATGTCTTCATAACATTATATGAAGATATATGAGAACATCAGTATTACATTGACATGAAGAATGAACAGCTAGATACTGTTGGCATTTGGATTGGTACCAAACAAGGTGATCAGATGTCTCCAATTTTGTTTAACTTGTCTATGGATGCTGTAACTGTATAACTTGGATGAGGAAGGATGTGGGTTTCAATATTGCTTGAAAAATAAACAACTGTGAACTTTGCACACAACTTGCTTCTATTGAGTGGATCCTATGCAGGAATGTAGAAAAAATACTGATACCGGGGAGGTCTTCTTGAGCTAACTGGCCTCAAAACATAAAAGGAGACAGAATTTACATTAAGACCACTAAAGACTCACATGAATAATTACTGTCCTACATGGGCAGTTAACAGCACCCCCTCAGTATGATTGAACCTGCTAACCCTGAAAAGTACCTGGACTAAGTATTCACCCATAGACTGGAATATCAAAGAAGTAATGGAAAAGATAAAGGGATAGTTGCAGCAGGTTGGAAAGGCTCCATTTGGGAGATTTTATAAAGCTGACATCCTGACAGGATATACTATTCTGTGATTACACCTGTTTGGTCTGCCAGGTAAAGCATAACCCATGTTCCTGGAAACCCCGGACTTGCAATTTGACTTGCTGTCAAGGAAAGATTGCATCTATTGGAAAGCAACTGCTAAATCACAGCACAGCATGTGACGTGGGCATTGAGGTACTACTACCAGACTGATCTCAGGACTGATCCCTCGTGTGGCCAGCTTTGATTGCACAGAATTTGCTGCCTTTGAATGAGACATAAAGAGCAGTCATTGAGCAGGATGGCTTTGAGAAAGAGTTTGAAAGATTGTGAATTGCAGCAGGAGGTGATAAAGATTTCATCTTTCAAATATTTTCAAATTCCATCCATTTGCAGCTGTAGCTCATTTAGAATAGCTAGAACTGGGGCAAGGCCACTTATACAATACATATGCTTTACAAGGGCTCATACTACACTGGGTTAGATGAGAACTAGGGACAGAGGTTTTTTTTTCCTGTCCTCAGAAAGGACAGTTTGGTGTCTGTTATTGCTGACTTTGTCAGCCCATTATGTTAAGCAGCAGAGTTTCCGCTCTGGCTTCAGTTAGTTTGAAGCCCTTGGCGAATAAGTTTTGTTCTTGCAGGCTGCTGTAAAACAATGTAATAGGCATGTTTACAAAGGGATCTACAGGGCTTTAACTACACAGTACCCATTAATTTCAGCAGAACAGTCAAGATCTTATTCTCTTACTGTACTACATCTTGTTTCAGGTACATTTAGTGATATTGACTTTTATTAGACACGTGTGTTGTGTGTTTACTTTCTATAACATCCTGTTACCTTTGCTATGAAGGCATCGCAAAGGTAAAATTGCAATATGAGTTTGCTTAATGAGGTACTTCATGAGTATAAATTCATAACAGTCTTGAAGTACTAAAGATTACTTTCAGATTGATGACATTTCTGTTTCAAAGGGAATCTCTGTGTCTGAGGTTTAGTCATAGAATCCTAGAACTGTGGAATCTTCTGAACTGGAAGGCACTCACAAGGATCATCTAAGTCCAACTCCCTGCTCTGGTTTCTGCTGCTTCCTTGAAGTTTGATTCTAAAACTACCAGCACAGGTTACTATTATATGACTATGGAACCTAATACAAGATTTATTTGAGTCTTGTTATCTTTTACCAACAGCCCATGGGGAAGATTTTCAAATACTCGACTGTTTTCTCATTTGCATCTTTAATCTACTTTTTCAGAGCAAGAAAAATAATAAAGAAATTACCCAGCGCTACGGAACATAGCCTCTGATTTAGTGGTTCTATTACTATTGTGATTCATGGCTAATTCATAGAAATTAAATTAGGTTATATATTACTATTAGGAGATTAACATTTCATGAATTTAATAAATGTTTTCATGGCTACTCTGAAATCTAATTCCCTGGCCTAAAATGTCACTGATGTCTGCTTGTTTTAGGCAAACCAATCTAATTCAGTTTAGTAGTGCTGGGTGAATGTTAGCTGAGATTTGTTTAAAGTGGAGTCACTGCCCTTTTCTTCCACCCTCTGCCCCCTGCTCTGTACATTAAAAATGCTATAATGTTAGAATGATGCAGGAAAAACACTGTTAGTTGACCACATCCAGGAGAGAATGACATACTAGTTTACATCATCAGGATTGGAAATATCAGGTTGTTAAGGATAAGCCTATCAGATATGTATGTATAAAAGTTAATTTATGGTATTATTCGTAGGCAGTGGTTGTGTTCTATTAACTTAAGGATATGATGATTGCGCTGTTCTCCATGGCATAATATGATTTTCTTAAAGGCCCTCAGCAGTGTTCATTGCAGTCTTGTCATGGGTAATACTAAAGTCTTTATTAAATTGTGGTAAATATAAACATATAATATTATTTCATCTTGAACTCGGATTCAGATTTACTCATGTTATGGATGAAACAAGGATGTCTTGCTGCTTTTGAGTATAAACTTTGTTCTTTTTTTTCTTCCTGTACTTGCTTCTGAAGGGTTCTACAACATTTGTCCAATCTAAACTAAGACCCACACCCTACAGCCTCCCCTTGAATAATTTGCACAGTTAAATTTTAGGGACTTCTTCATGGCAGAGTTCTGCCTCTGCCCAACTTTAGTTTGGTCACGGTACACTGGAGCAACTGAAGCCATAGCCAAAGCCCAGAAATGCAGGGTTTATTTTTGTCCCGTTTTTGGCACACTTAAACTTTGTTGTGGGTTAGTTGTGGGAGCTTTTGTTGTTTATTTTTCCTCCTTTCCCCCCCTGCAACAGGGAGCAGTGAAAACTAGGAGGAAGGAGAGGACCTCTTTTCAAGGCCTGTGCTTTGGTGCCTGGAGTGCTTGTAGTGGGTCTGTGAGAGTGGGATGAATCCTGATCAGGTTGGAGCAAAAGAGGTGGAGCTGAATCTGGATCAAAAATCTTCTTGTTGGTGAGCTGTTACTTCAGAGAAGGCTAGACCAATTATGGGATTTTAACTTAGAAAAATAGGTAAACCATTATTTGTCACATGAAATAAATGGCTTGAACACCAAATGTCAGGAAATAACTGAGCTCTGAAGGGAAGCCAAAGCCCTGAAGAAAATTGGCTGTATTTAAACTGCTTATCATGGTCAAGCTTAAAGGCCTGGCAAAACCCCAATGTGCTTTACAACTATTAGCTATGGGTGATGGTGCCAGGTCTCAGTGCAGCTCTTTTTCTTTGCTGTGCCTGAGGGAGGCTGGGTCACTGCCTGAACTTACCCCACACTACTATGTCTTGGAGTTTCTTGCTTCTCCTTAGCCCAAGACCAGAGGTTGTCCCTCTGTGACTCACTGCCCAGTCTGGATTCCCTGGCAGCAGTAGGGGCTTGGGAGATGAAGCAGGATCAGGCCCTAAAACCTTGCCTGGGAGATCATAAACCTGCATACATTTCTTTATGCTCTGCATTTGCAAATATGACCTCCTTGGCCATTAAACAAGAGAGAGCACTTTCTTCATTTGAGAGGAAGAGGCTTTTGTGATAAGTACTTTCACAAAGACTTCTCAGCCTTTTAGGTAGTGTACCTTTCCACTACCTGCAGTTTTCCATGTTTCCAGTGTACTTGTATTATTTCAGGAATCCCTTTCCAAGTGGATAGCAGTCTCTAAATGATATCTGATCTACTGTTCACTCACTCTCAAAATCCATTCCCTGAATCATCTTTATTACAGTGCCTAAAAGACATATATGATGCATTGTTAATTGGCAGCTGGGGATCACTTATCATTATTGATTTACTTTTAAATTGCTCTGACAAGATGAGGAACAATAAACCTGAGCATGTAACTCACTTTCATAATGGTATATTGTTGCTGTTATCCTCATGTTCATAAATTCATATTTGCAGTTTGCCTAAAATCACTGACTTGTTTTTGTTCTGAGACAACCCTCTGCCAGCAGGCAGTGCTTTCCTGTCTTGTTCACTGGCAAATGCAATATTCCCCTGATACTCCTTAGAGAAATGGAAAGAATCTAAAGAAAAGAGCTCATATTCTTACTGAGGTTTAGTTTGCAATACTCTGAGCAGAACTGACAAAATGAAACATCAGTCTGTAGCTTTCTTTTTGACCTACAGTCCTATTTGAAGTGAAAACTTGCTTTCTAACATGGGAATGTTCCTGCTAAGCTGTCAACACAAGTTTTTGTGGGTTTTTACCATTTTTTAATGGGCTAGACACTTTTTGATTATTGATAAAAATGTCTCTAAAAAGAATTATGCTTTCCATATATTTGTGCAAGACTGTAACTTATAAGTATTTATTAATGTAATTATGCCAACTCTGAATTATATCCAAAGGTAATTTAGAAAATTCTAAAAGCTCTAAGCTTTCAGGCTTTGTGATTGGCAACATTACATGAATTTTAAATTGCTCAGATAAATTTCCTTCCCTAGTTGAGTTGATGAACAGAATTTGATCATAGTGCATGCTTGTGTGCTGACTTGTTAGCCTAAGGATCTTAATGGGAAGCTTTGCAAGGCTTAACAAGCAGAATTCAAGAAGAAAGGCAAGTTTGTGGCAAAAATCCCAAACAAGTCTTCCTAAAGTCCTCTTGTTGACCATCTTGAAAAGAAGCAGCAAAAATACTAACAGGAAACTGGAGCTCAATCTATCTTGAGGCCTCCCAGCTCTGTGCCATCACTGTGGGTGCTTTGGTCCCTGATGCTGCCCCAGCGCTTACATGTGAGAGGCCAGGAAACTCTGACCTAATGCATTTATGAATCCCTGTTAGTCTTAAGCATAATTTTTTATCCTAATCTCATTTTTATTGCTTGTATTTTATTAGGATGAGAGATATCCCATCTTTAACTTTAGGCCATCAGTGCATTTGAGAGCTTTGTGAGCTCCTGTAAAACACATACTGGTAAAAGAATAAAAAATAAAAGTTTTGCAAATGGAAATAATTCTGAAAGTCGGACTTCAGATACTGTAACTTTTGGGCTCTATATTGGAACTTCGAGGAGCTTTAGAACCACACTGTGTAAACATGCACTTACCAAAAAGCAGCTTTGCCAGAAGGAAGCTCAAGTAGCCAGAGACTGCAGATTAGATAACTCTGCTTCACTGCTGTGTGAATGCACTTTAAATTACTCTGGCTTCAGCTGGAGATTCAGCAAATTGATTGTTACTTTCTAGAATTGGCAAACAGATTATTTATTGAAGAAATATTGTTGATTTAACGCTTTCTATAATTGACTTTTGATTCTTTGCTGGAGTTAGACCCTTGATTTGATTTTAAATTTGGCAGCAACTTTTTTGATTCTTAAATTAAGTTAACGGTAGGAATGATTGAACTATGGCAGCATTTTCTTATTTTTGTTGATTTTTTTGGGTTGTAATTTGTTGTCAATGATTTTAATAACATTCATGCAAAGAGATAAAATCAGCTTTCTTTCAGTAAGGAATGTACATCTTAAATCCTCTAAGATTACATGAACTTTTTTAGCTCTTGATTCATAAGCCTCTGGATAATATAATTGCTATGTTTATGTTGATTTTAATTTTGATATTTTGCCATATAGATGCATAAAGATTCAGGCACACTGTTTCAGCTAAGCTGGATTGTATGGAAGGAAATATAGCCATTACCTGGTACTGTGGTTGTACAGTAGGTTCATACAGGCCTTATTTGATAGCAGGTGAAAGCATTCCTTCTGCTTCTATTTTAGGATAGCTTTGATCTTACTAATTTTCATCCATCCATTTTATGTACTGTTAAATAAGGGGATAAGAGTAGCAGCTGCATCCTAGTGGTTGGAAGACTTGCATTTATGTATGTTCCCTTTTAAGAAAAATAGTCTTATGATGTTGTTTGGGTGAGACAGGATGGGTTCTACTTACGGGTTTCTGTTTCAGAAACTGTCTGGAGGGGTACAACGGTGCCACTAAGTAGGCTCATGGAGAGAAACTGATTTTTTTTGTGATATGCAGTAGAATACCTAAATATTCCTCAATTTTGTTCCAACTTTTTTTTGGTAAGGAAAAAAAAGCTGAGGGAACCTCTGTAGGGAAGGGCCAGACTTCTTCTGTGCTTGGAGCAGAGCCTTTGTGTTCCTTTGTGGGAGGGCTGGACAGTGCAGGGAGCAATCTCAGCTCTCTGCAAGTTGTACTACTGGGTTCGGACACTGCCTAAGTTTTGTACCTTGTCATTAATTTTCTCAGCTGCTGTATTCCTGCTGGCCTCAGACTTGCTTTGCACAAATCAGACTGCAGGTACACTGCAGACCAACAGTTTGGAAGGGACTTGCTTCATTCCATGCTTGCATTTTGGAGAGGCTTTTCCTCTTGAGATGGTAGATGTGACACAGTGACTTAGCTTTCCTTACACATCTCCTGATTTTTAATGAGAATTTTAGATGGATAAAAATGCTATGGAAGAGCTCCCACATCCTCTCTTATTTGTCTTGTCTGTTTTAGGGGAATATCAATGCCATAGAAACTGACACCATGAAGGGGTTCAAGCTGCTTAGTGGTGTAGGTTTAACATAGAAGACCTGGACTATGACCAGGATCTTGCAGCATTTATTCTCTGTTTCTGTGTAAGTACTGCTAACATGGTTTCAGCTGCAGCATTGAAGAAATAATTTTTGAGTGTTAAATATCTCTTGCATGTCGAGATTTTGATATTGCTTTAATTCTCTCACCATCACTAGTAGTCACTTGTTTCCATGACTCTTTTGGTCTGTTGCTCCACTACATTGGCAGGATGTTAAAACTTACTCAAATGTGAGAAACAAATTGTACATTCCACTGATTTTAATGAAAACATACCTAATCTATTCCAAGAGAGAACATCCCCAGCTTCTTCTAGAAGGTACTCAGTTTCCTTTTATAATCTAATTGGAGTTCATTTATGAATTAAATTAGAGATTGCTATGTGCTTTTTGGAAAAAATATCTTCTATTCCAAAGTAAGTTTAATATTATTGACTATTTTAAGATTAAATATCTCTTCCAGCTGGCAAAGGATTTTATACTTTTGACCCTAAATTTTCAGAAAATTGACTGCAAAAGCTCGGAAAGAGAAAACAAAATAATCTTTAAAAATCTGGTAATTATCTTTCTGGAGCATGTTTAAGCCTACAGCTTCCTCTATCTCAGAGATTTAACTGTTTAGGAAGCCTTATCCATTAAGCAACTGCAGGAGACTAATTTTTTTCTATAACTGTGGAGCCATGGAAGAAAGATTTGTCTGTATCCATGATTGATCTGCAGTGCTGCTGAGTTGTTATATGACTCTGCTAAATGTGTGCAGTTCAAGGCAGGGTTACTCCCTGATAAGAAAGAAACTCAGGCACCAGGGCTGTGTGAATATTTATGTCTGTGGTTTCTTTACACATTCTGCTCAAGATTGACTGTGGTTCAAAAAAAAAATGACATCTGCAAAACCTGGTTTTTGCAATAGGTCATGTTTATAGATGTGCTAATTTCTTACTCCTCAAAACATTCTAACCTTTGCCACCCTCCTCTGGCAGCCTCTTACTCTCCTTTCTTCAAAAAATAGCTCTGTGAATGTTTTATTGTCTACTTCATTATTTTCTGTATTTAAAGTAATACAGCATTACTTTTGTCTTCTTTCACCTGGTATTCAATCTGCTGTTTCCAAGTGACTGCAAGTCAGTCACCTCTTCTAATTTCTTTCCTTACAACCAGGTCAGCATTTCAGTTTTCATCTGGTTTGAATTGGATCGGATGATGGTTGTTGGAGCTGAGAAATAATGATTTCTGGAAGGGAGTTTATGGCTGCTATTCTGCCACCTCATAATTAGTTTTTATACTTTTTTTTTTCTTGTACAAACTTTTGGCTACTGATGGGTTCTTTTTTCAACAGCAAAAATTGCAGAAGACTTACTGGTGGTGAGAGGTTTTGGAGGATTTTCTGCATGATTGTTACACGCACAGGTTGTTTATTATGCCTGGCAGTGTCTGTGCTCTGTGTTTCTTTCACAGGATGTTTCTGATTGCCCTGTATCTGCAGGCTTCCATGGGCCTCACCTGACTGGGGCATCTCCTTCATGCAATGGCCACCACTCACCACTGCTCCCATTTTCCAGTCTGTTTTTCTCATTTCTGGGATCAGCCCCTCTGTGCCTTGCTCAGGCTCAGGGCCCGGCAGGGCATTTCTAACCCAGGTGATGTTTTAGGTCAGAGATGCCAGGCACCCAGGACCAAGCAGCCCACGTGGGGCCTCACCAGGCAGAGCCCAGGCATCCCAAATCAGGCATGCAGCTCTATATAAGCACTGTGCTAGGCCCTCAGATACTTTTTCCTCAGCCTCCTCTCAGCGATTATCTTCCCTAATGCGTCCATCATGATGTATTAAATTGGTTAATTAACTTACCCACTGAGCATGAACTCAGGCTCCTGCAGCTGGCAGCATTAGGCATTCTTTAGATACAGTGCAACTTCAAATGCTGTCTCTGATTATTTTCCTCTTACAGTAGCAGACTTCTAGTGTGTAGCCTTTGTTAGACCTCTGATGAACTATGCATATCTCTTAGCCTATCTAGCCACTTATCAGTCACATTCTCAAGTTCCCCACTGCTTCTGTGGCACTGCAAGTATAATTAGATGTAATATTTTTTCAGCTCTGCACCACGTTAAATCTCCATGGCTAAGCAAAAATGGTTTAATCTCAAGAGTTTTTCAGAGTTTTCCTTATAACATGCTCTACACAGTCAGTGATTCATTCAGTTAATTAACTGAATTAAATAGTCAATTTTCAACTATAAGATATTACTAGGTATTTTTTAGGAACTGAGAACATTTTATAACTGTGAAACAACTCAAAAAATCTGCACACTTGCCTTTTCTGCTGTTGGGAGATGAAGAGTCTGTGATAAAAGTAATTTTGTTACTCCAATACCTACAATTGTACCAAAAAATCCCCTACCTGAAAGATAAATATAAACATGACAATTCTTCTTTAATACATACACATATAGCTATACATGTATGCTGGGGTCTGTGCACAGTATATAAATATATATATATATATATATGCATATCTGTATCTATGTATCTGTATCTCCTATTGATCTTGAGAAATGGAGTATTTTATTCTATAAAGTGAGCACAGGCAGGAAAGTGTACCTGAGGTATTTTCCTGGAGAAGCACATGGGGCCCTGGGGCACAAAGTGCTCCTACCTCAGTGCTGGTCAGTCCCCCGTGCTGGGTGGGATTCCCTTGGCTGCACCCTGCCTGTAGGGAGGGACTGGTGAGAAGGTCAGGCAGCTTCTGGCCTGAGTGCCTGAGGCCTCAGCATCTTTCTTTGCTGCTGACCCAAGATGATTGCATGTTTAGACTTTGTCTCATAGTGTACAGATGAGTCGCACCCTCTTTCCTCACCCTAAATTTTTTATTCGTTCACATTACTTTGATATACTTTGTTGGATTTTCTATACATTATTCTTTTATACACTGAATTTTCCTTTCTTCATTGACCTACAATTTTCAAGAAGGAGTAGTGTGGAGTGATGCAACAATCATATTTCTGTGGTTTCTTGGTTCTCTGGTTTAGATGATTCTAACTTAACTTTTATTTTTTTTTTTGGTCTGACTTTCAAAATACAGTTAGAAATGGCCTTTTATCTTTTTTATGGAGAAAGAGCTGAGCTATAAATTAAAATAACATACATGCTCTTTGATATTCAGGAATTACAATAATATAGCAAACTCAAGGAGCTTTAGAAATGTATGGATTTCTAAGTACTCAGACATTTCACAGTTTCGTTCCAGTCAAAAATAAATGTGCAAGTTATAACCAAAAATTTGCAGAAAGACTATCTATGCTCACATAAATTAGAAAAGCAGTGAACTGTAGGTAATTAAGAATAGCCTGGATACTGCAATTCTGAAAGTAGTGTGAATATATAACTATTCAACTTATTAGTGAATAGTTGAACCTCAGCTATTTTGAAATCATTTTATATCTTGCTGTAATGAAACTGTTGGACCTAAGACCTCCTTTGCAAATGCTCCCATCCACTGCACTGTGCAAAATTCTGTTGCTAGGACACGATGCTACCAGAACTTCATCTTATTTCCTTCAGAACTGATATTTTAACATCTAAGACCATGATTCCTTCTCAAAGATCTGCTCAGGTCACTCATGTTTCTGTGTTTACTGCTGGATCTCTAAGTTAATGCTTACTTGCATGTACAAGAAAGGAGAAGAGACCTCTATTTCTTCCTCCTTTACAATGAAGAATGCCAAGGGCAGGGACACCTCCTGCTAGACCAGGTTGCTCAGAGCCCCATCCAACCCAGCCTTGAATTCTTCCAGGGATGGGGCTTCCACAGCTTCTCTAGACAACCTGTCGCAGCATCTCACCACCTTCACAGTGAAGAACTTCTTCCTGATACATAGTCTAAAGCTATCCTCTTTCCATTTAAAGTCATCACCCCTGTCACTACCTGCCCTTGTAGTCCCTCTCCAGCTTTCTTGTAGGCTCTCTTTATTATAAAGTCCCCATGGACCCTTTCCTTCTCTGGGCTGAACAACTCCCACTCACTCAGCCTGTCCTCACAGAAGCAGTGCTCCAGCCCTTGGATTATCTTTGTGATCCTCCTCTGGGCTGGCTTCAGCACATTCACATCCCTCTCATGTTGAGGGACCCAGGTAAGATGTTGCTACTTGTTTCAGTTGTGTGTTTTTTTTTTTTTTTTTTTTTGTTGTTTTTTTGTAGCTGTGTCAAGGATGTGAATGAAGAATTGAATTAGTTGGAAAACTTCTTTTTGAAGAACTGGCAACAGAATGTTAGTAAGCATTTGCCTAAAATACATTTAGGTTTTCCCAAGTGATGGTAGTGATGGTCATGCTCAGGATGTGAAATCACAAGAAAGTAAGGAAAAGTTAGGATACAGGTGTTAGGATATTTTTTTCTATGGGTGAGAATGTAATCCTAGAGCATGGAAAAAACAATTTACTGAGGTGAAAACTACTATTATTGAAAAAAGATCTTGAGAAAAAAAAAATTCTTACATGAAAACTTGGATGAAAAAGTTGTTTTTTAGGGCCTCATCCCAATGCACTGCTGGAAGCCAGACAGAACTTTTTACTTGCCCTGATAAGGCTGTTAACTGCACTTACAACTAAAACACCTCTTTGTGTCTAGTTCCTAGGATCATAAGTTTCCACATGCAATCTCTTTAAACATAATGAAAAACAATTTTTAAAAAACATTTTTTTAATGCCTGACTAGCAAGTCTTTTTCAGAGTCAAGTCTTTTTAAGAGTGGTACTGGGAGGCAGACATATACAGCTGCAAACACTTAGGAGCACACTTTACTGCGGCTAACTGAGCCCTTGTGGCTTTCTGATATTCAAAAAAGGAGAGGCAGAGAAATGTTGCAAGTTTGGAGTATAGTGTGTACTTTGGGCTGCTAGAGAGAAATGGGTGAGTGTTTGATTTCACATGTTTACATAGGGTGTATGTAGCTTAGGAACCACCCTAAGAGGATAAATCTGAAAGGAATCTTTATTCCTGTTTGGTGGGAGAGTGGTTTTAGCTGCCTCAAAGATGATCCCACTGTTTGAGCTGCCTTCTAGGGGGAATCCTGGATGCCAGCTCTGCACATTCTAAATGCTGCAGTTAAGGGCAGCCAGCTGAGCAGAGTCATGCCTGCATAGAATGTGCATTTAAATGGGAGTGGTTTAGGCAGAGTCCACTGCATGGGCTGACTTCCCCAGCATGGGTTTCATTTTTCAGTGGAATGACAGCACCCTTGTGCGAGACAAATAGTATCCATTAGAGTTAAGTGCTGCTGCTGGGCTGGACTTGTGACCTTGAGCTGCTTGGCAAAATGGGTGCAGCATTCATCTGTAGCTAATATTGCTTAGTTGTGTTTTATTTTATTTTTTTTAATGCTATAGGAATTTCCTTTTTTGCTGATGGAGACTTCATCTACCCAGGACATGGCTTCATTCTGCAGTGTCTGGGTTTTGTCTATAAAATTTTTTTGCTTGTTTGTTTTCTTTAAATTCCCAAGGCAGGAATTGCTTTTCCGTTTTAAAAAAATGTGTTTTTTATAATAAGGCAACTTTGTAAAACTCTGTATTATAATATTTATGTGGGAGGAAAAAAAATTATATGATGCCATCATAATAAATAATGTAATGTGCATTAGACTCTTCATTTCTCAGAGCCCATGGAAAGAATCTGGCTTTGTGTTTGTTACAGGCTAGTGTATATTATAAGAATATTTTTACTAGATTTAAATACAGGGGTATAAGATACCATTCTGAATTTTCCATGTACAAAGTAGTCATACCTAAAATGTCTGCCTCCTGGGCAGAGAAACCAAGCAGTAACCATACATCTGCAAGTCACAGAAAAAAAATGGACTTGAAGGGCCTTTAATGCACACTTCATCTCTCAGCTTTATTCTGTTTCAGCTCCCGGGCTTCTGGTTTTGCAATAACAGAGGCTGGAATTATTGTTGGGTGGGCACAAGATGAATGTTAACAATAGTGTTCATCCTGGGATATTTTTGCACAAAAAACCATGGGTTTCAATAAGTACTTCCACTAGTTTAGAATAATTCCTCTGACTATATGGACTATTACACCACTAAAATCTGAGACCACACCATACTTGCCATATCTCTTGGCATTCGGAGGATGCTCACCTCTGCTTTTTAAATCTCTTTGAAAGCTTATTGATATATCCACAAATTCATTTCTATCTTTGCTAACCTGAGACAAATATTTTCCATAAGCTGTTAATTTTAACCTGTATGTTAAACCCTGGAGAATTGTTTGGGTATGTTTTTTGTGGCAGATTTTGTATCATCTTAAAATGGAATAATTAGACTGTGGAATCACAGGTTATTCTGACATCCAGAAGACTTAGGCTTTATTTTGTTCCCTTCCAGCAGGCTTGGGGTTTTTGTTAAGATTTTTTTGTTTTGTTTTTAATATGTGCACCTTAGGATCTGGTCTTATGAGCAAAAGTTTTAAAAGGATGAGGACTGAAGCTGAGATACCATAGTGATAATGGTGATACCCACCCAACTGCATTGCAACTTGTGCATTTTGCATTAGATCTCAGTCAGTGTGCAGAGAAGGCTTGGGAAGAACTTTGCAAGAGTGGAAAGCCCCTGCAAAAGGGGCATGAAGGTCCAGAGAGGAGGATGTGCTGAAAGCTGCTCCAGCTCAAGTACTCTGCTAGGTCATCAGCTGTGAGCTACTGCCCATGGCCAGAAGGAGCCTACCCAGTGCCTGGAGCTGGACTAACCCAGACTGGCAAGTGCCACTGCAGGTTTGGCCACTTCTGAGCTCTACTCTCAGCAGCTTTGTGATGCTAAATTCTCACCTTCTCTGTGAACTGCAGAAGCCTCTGCAGGTGGTGGACTTTGAGGACAATAATGTCTCCTACTCCTATAGCTCTCCTTTAGCTTCCCTCATTGAATATCACTTAAGGAGCAGCTTACTTTGGGAGTTAGGCCACATGTAGTAGATGTTGGGAAAATTTTGGCTGGGGGCAGTTGAATGAAATTATCTCTGAGCCAGCAGCTGGACTTCTGAGGGTTTGATTTGGCAGCATAGGGACATCTTTTTGTCTTTCAAGTTTAAGATTCTGTTTTATCATCTGTTATGTCATTGCAGACTGTCTTATTGAGAAAGATATGAGATCAGCACCAAAACCTGCTAAGCCAAAGTTAATACTGGTGTTGAAGTATAGGCCAGGCTGTAACATAAAATCAGGAATTTCCAGACTATGTAATATAATTTGCCATTCATATCTTCTATATTAACCTCTCCTGGAGAAAAGCCTGGTCATTTACCTGAAAATCCACTTTTTGCAGCATTTGGGTTCTGTGGAGAAGAGAAAAGGAAGGATCTTTCAATGCAAAGACTTGTTTTTTCCTAACTGTTTAATTTGAACCTTCATTTGAAAAACAGAGAAGCTAAACAGGTTTCCTATAAGTGATTAAGGGTTAATGAAATGGTTTTTCATGTGATCTGGCTGAGACATTCAAAAAGAGAAAGGTGTCTTAGATTTTGGAAACCCTGGCAAAAAAATTCTCAAAGCCTCCTTTCAAAATCTCCACCTTCACACTGACTTTTGCAGAGCTATTCAAGAGTGGATCAGCTTTTGGAACTCTAAAAAAACAACTGACGGATTTATATTTATATTGCAGTAGCATGAAATTAGGCTTCCTTTCTTTCCACTTGGTACTGTTCTTAAGAAGAAATAAGATGGATAAAGAGATGTACTTTGAAGCTGTAAGTCAGATGTCTATTTACAGAGTCCCAGCCTCCTGAGGGAACAAATTTGGACTAGGAATCACAGGGAGGAAGGCTGTCAAGAGCTTTCCCATCGATTTTCCCAGGGTGCCTCACTGCATTTTGATGGCTCTAGCAGAAGATTCCCCAAAGGGACAGAAACATTTTGTCAAATACTTTTGAATCTCCAAGGCCTGGTTTGGATTGTCACGGAACATTACTGAAAAAGCAGTGGTGCATTCTCACCTTGAAGAATGCACCCTGCTTTTGCCAAATTTCAACAGGGGCACAGGAGTGCTCATCCCTCAGGTGAGTCTATAGCAATGTTACCAGGATTTTACACCAAGCAGCAAGAATAGCACAGCGAGGTCAAAACAAAATTCAGGTACCTGCAGTTGCTTTTCAGGTTTGCTGGATTCCCAGGAAGACAGGTCATCCATTCAAGCAGAACATAAACAGGCTTAATTAGCACAGGATTGGCAAGAGAGCATATTTCTTTTCAGCATGAGTTCTGCTTATGAGCAGCCAGTTGAGGACTTTTGAATAGCTGTTTATCTATAAGAAATCTTGGAGAGAATACAAGGGAGCTTTTCTGAAGCCTTCCTTTTTCTATTACATTATTAATAATGGTTGCTTCTCAGGTCACCGTTTCTCTTCTTTGATGAGTAGATGCCTTCATCCCCCCTGCTCACTGCAGCTACAAGAAATAATGTGTTGAGATCATTCTGTCTCCTAAGCTTTAGCTTTCCTGCCTCTCTCTGGAAAGATGGCAGAATTCAGCTCTTGCCTTCCCTCCCACCACAGCCTTTGCTGCTCTTGCTGTGAGGTGAAGGAATAAACACTGGGTGGCAAAACTACACCCTACTAGAAAGTTATTAAACAGTTTAATGGGCTGTAAGTCATATCCATCAGACCAGAAGGAACCTAGACACCTATACAGAGAATTTAGAGTGCCAGGACAATGAATAAAATGCTAAGAATCTCATTGTATAAGCAAGTCAGCAACAAAGATGCATTCCCATGCTCTTAAAGGAAGTAGTTGTGGGATCAGATCCAGATGAGATCTAGGATGTTCTGGAATTGCACTGAGGCCATTGTAAGAGGCCATTCTTACCTCCACAGGATGTTTAAGAAGTGGAGTGTGTTCAGGAAAAGATACAAAATTTGGAATAAACAAGTTGAATCTAAAGGTTCTTTTGATTTTTGTTCAGTTGGATTATCCTTTAGAGTTCTGGAATCTGCATCTGCCTGTGAATTAAAAATTGCTTCCTTTCAAAAGAAAAAGAAGGGTGACCATGGTAGCAGTCAGAAAAGAAGACAATTGTTCTCTCATTCTGTTAGCAGAAGACCAAAGGGACATCCGTTTAGGGAAGTTAAAAAAATAATTTAAAAGCAATTTTCTGGTATTCTATTCAAATTACAAGAAAGCATCAAGGGGGAGGAGTGGGTACCAGACCAAACACAAGCAGTAAAATACAAGCAAAAGCAATAGAGATTATTTTTCCCTTTAATAATTAAGAAATCCTCTGCCCCTATCAATACAGTCTAACAGATTGCTCTATTCTGAAAGATTCATCCTGCACAGCCAGTTGCTTTCATTGTAGTCATAGATAATCTGAAGACAGCTTTGCATAGCCTACCAATCTTGAGCAACTGCAATAAATTGTAACACAAGTCTCTATGTTTTCTAGTTGTGTCTTAGAACTGGTTTTACCCTGCTCTCAGAAGTGGATTGACTCAGTGACCAGTGGCAGACTGTTTGTGGCTGGCGATCAACACTTGGGGTGTCCTGTAGTTCTGACATCTGTTCTCTTGTGCTCCCAAGGGTCTCTGTTGCCCTTCTCTGGACGTTTTCAGAAGCCTTTAACGTGTCACCTCTCAGCAACACAACTATTGCTTCGTTAGCACAGCCTTGTCCAAAAATAATGGTCCGTTAAGAGATATGGATATATGACACTGCTGTGCTATAACATCTGTTTTACAACAGGCACATTAGTCTGTCACAGGATACTGTTATTGCCAAGAGTAAGCAAAGCTAAGGCATCAGACCTCTGTATAAAGATTGAGACTATCTGGAGTTTTCAGTAATAACATCTATAACTTGGAAAAGACTGTCAAGCAGTAGGGAAGGGTAATTAACTTTGGTGGTTAAGCCAAAATCCACTAGAGGCTGGGAAATGACCTAATGTTAGAATGGGCAGGCTACCCCATGCTCTTTGAAGCACATGACAGTAACCCTGAGTGATGCCCAGTACCACTTTCTGACTGTAACTCAGGTCTGGGGCAGCTGCTGCTGTGGTCTAATGGTGTCTGATGGAACAGCTCAGCTGAGGCTTCCTGACAGGTCTGTGGCTTTGAGGTAGGGGAGGAGCCTGTGGAGGACACTCAGGGAGAGCTGCATAGAGGCTTAAACTGTCTGTAAGCAGTTGTATGGGAAATGGAGGCTTTATAATACTCGCCAGCCTAGCAAGCTGCCGTATAAGAAACGTCCTTCATTAGGGGGTTGTTACTAGACATAGATCTAAGCAGGTAAAATACTCTGAAAGTGGCTGCAGCCAGTCACTGGAGCAGTTGGTGAAATGGTGGATTCTATCCTTGCAGAGACATTGGAAACATTCTCCTTGAGAAGATATCTTGATTCACTCAGCCACTAACTAAAGACTTTGTGTTACATAGTTTAGACCAGCCAATCCCGGCAGTCCCTTTCAGGTCTGGAACCTTACCAGCTCTTTGACTTTCTGACTTCTACACAAAACTAAGAATATAAAATCTCTCTTTGCTGAGTTTCATTTCAGTTCTCCTCTCCAGGAAGCGTGTTTTACTGTGGCACTGGACAGAAGATTTACAGGGAGAGAGGTCTTTGAACTTTATGCCCTTGCAGCGTCAGGTGTACTGCCTTGCTATTTGCACTTGCTTTGCACTCGCTGAGCTGTACAGTCAGAACAGATCCCTATAGCTTTAAGGCTGTGGCTAATTCTTCCCTCCTCCATCACAAAGAAATAAGTGTAGCTCCACATGTTTGTTGTAGAAACTGCTTCGTACACAAAGTCCAGTGGAAATCATGCTGGCATGGCAAGAAATAAGGCTTGGAAGAATTTTCCCTGCCTCTGCTCTCCATCCCCTCAAAAGGGAATTTGCACTTACTGTGTGATGTTGCAGTGAAAGTTTTATTATGGATGTGCACTTGCTGCTGACTTCTGCTGCTTCACGTGTCTGTCTTCATGCTGGGCTGCAGGAGGGATAAGTCAGAGTGCCGAACCTGGGGAAAAAAACAGGTATAAAGAGGGAAGTGGGGTCATCAGGGGACAATTTCTTTTGCTAGCAGGAATCTGTGAAGAAAACAAAACTAGATGTAGAATAGAAGTAGTACCTAGGGACTGGAATGTGCAGTGCCCACCCTAGAACTGTGTTGTCTCCCTATTTGCAGGGCTGTCAGACAGTGCTGTTAGACCACAGGGTGGCAATATTTAGGCTCAGTGTGCAGAAGTTAGCCATTTGAGGGAGTCATGTTGTGCTCAGTATGCAGCAGAGATAGAAAACAAAATGACTTCAGTTACTGTTCCGGTTAATACTTGGTGTTCTTTGTTATATTTCACACAAGGCTATCACCCCCTCTGATGAAAACAGCAGTATGTCTAAGGATGCAAGTTGCATTCTTTCTGGTCGTCTATGTCCTAAGTTAAAGTCTATACCTGTGTTAATATATCATATACTGTGTCTTTCCTAGGAGGAAAACCAGCTACCTCAGGAAGAAAATAGCTTTAAGTGCTGGTTCCTATGAAATAATGGCATTCAATAGCAGAGTCAAAACTTCATGACAGTAAAAATCTTTGTGGAAAAAAAAGTACCTTTTCTTTTCTACTTGTTGACAGAGCTACAAGGAGAAGCCTGTAGACCAGTGGTAAAAAAACCCAACTGTATAGTTTTTTGCTGATGATGCCAAATGAATAACCTTTTGCTAATAAATAGGAGTGGGACAAGAAATAGAGTGCTGTCTTTCCTAAAATTACCAGTAAGAACACAGATAAAAATTTAAACTCCTGCCTTTGTGTTAGCTTTTGATTTTGGAAAGCTTATGTCCATTACTTAATTTTGTTGATGTAGAAAAAACAAGGGTAGAAGTAGATTTAAGCCCTATTTAATTTTGATATCTGTCCAAAATAGTCATTGCTACAACCTGGATGAAGAGAGCTATAAGTAACAGCAGCTTAATTTCCATCCTGAAACTCAGGAATGTTTTTTGCCTATGCTTACATACCTGAGGGAGGAACTTAGTGTTGCTTAATAAAGGCTCATAGTTTTATTAGCTATTCAGGCTTCAAACAGTCTTTCGTGCAGTGGAAAATAAAATAAATATTCCACTGAGCTAAACAGTGGAGAAGTTATTGTGGATGGTGACAGAGCTGAACTGTGCTGTAAAAAAAGCAGTATATAAACAGAGGCTCATATTTTTTTTTTATGTGCTCAGTCCTTGTTCCCTTAGTGAAAACCCTGCCACAGATCAAGGGTTTCACCTAAGGATGAAAGGTCATCTCAGCTGGCTGGCTACTGAACAGGCATCCCTGAATATTCAGCATCCTGTGAGGACTTAGCACAGGGAAAAAGGACCCATTTCTTAAAGCTGTAGATTTGTATCTAAGAGCTAGTAAGCTAGTTGCAAATATGATGCCTGTATTGTAGCTGGTGTTGTGGGGTGCTTAATTGTTTTTTCATCTCTTGTGGGTTTATAGAAAATACCTGCTGCTTTACAGAAATGCTCTATATGATGGAATAATTAAACATTTTGATATTTACATAGTATAGGTTACTACCTTGAAGAATGCTGTTTGAAAAATTGAATAGTTAGAACATAAATGCAGCTTGACATAATAGAGCAGACATGCAGGCTAGTGAGGAATTTGGATTCCTCTTCTATCTAAAATGACGAGTACAGAATTTCTTTAGCAGCCATTACCCTGACAAGGACTAATATGCTGTGTTTCCACTAGAATTTATTATGTGGATTTACAGAAGAACAGTTTTTGCCCTCTCTTTGCAATTTGACACCAAACTTTACACTACCTTGGTTTTGCTGCTTGCTATTGAACTAGCAGAGCAAGAATTTAATAGAGGCTTTCAGGCTGAACTCTAAAAGTAGAGTGAAAACTGAATAAAGCCTTGCAATGAGAACACTCATTAGCTAGGGTATAAGGGCATTTAGCAGGCAATATGAATTTAATTGGTTATAATATGAAACTCTCTCAAAGTCCCTGTTATCTAGACATCCATGGAAGACCTTGGACAAGTATCTCCAGTGTAGTGTGCATGGGGATGTCTTTTAATTGCCAGCTGGAGGCACCAGTGCTGAAAGTGACTCCAGCTCAAGGGGGACCCTCCAGTGGCTGAGAGGATCTAAAAATGCTACTGTCTTGCTCTTGGCACAGGCAAAATCTTAATTTTATCACTCAACAGAGTGAGTTGTGGTTCAAACACAAAATGGCTGCCTTTGACAATGTCAGCAGTGGTTAGGGAGCTGCTGCTCAAGCCATCCAGAACTGGGGAGATCAAGTGGCTCCACCCAGAGAGAGATGCAAAACCGATCACATTAATATGACAGGCCCAGCTGTGCTTGTCACCTGCAAGCTCTTTGGTCTGGGAGCCACTGGCAGCAGCTGATTAAAAAAGCTCAGAAATTACTTATTCAGAAGTGAGCAGTCATTATTCACTGAGAGGTATTTGGTGTATCTGAGAGGTATCAGGTTTCAAAGAGGGGCTGAAGTATTGGTGTCCCTTTGTAGGCTGGGCCTGAAGGAGCCTCTCCACAGATCCTGTGGCTTTAATGCCAGATTTTCACTGTATGCCTTGGAAATATTCTCTAAGCAAAGTTTTTGTTATCTCTGGCTTGCTGAGGTAGCTGTTTGCTGCTTTTTCCCTCTTACTGCATCTTGGCCAGCCTCACCCAGCTGAAGACCACTTACTTTCCTACTTCTGGTATTATTTTGATGCTATTGTGCTGTTTCTGACTGCCATGACTGTGACAATCTGATCTCTTGCAGTGCACTGTTGTCGTTCCCAGTACAGAGGAAGTTCCCCATCACAGAGCCCAGCCTTTTAAACATATATTTCTGGAAACTGTTTACTTCAGATATCTTATTTCTATTTTTGTTTTGCTTTCTGTTTAAAATGAAATTAATCTTCAGTGCCCAGTTCTTCATAAAACTAATCTGAACAGCCAGTTCGTTTTGCTCTCTGTGCTGTTATACTCTTCCTGGGCATCAATTTCCAGCTGCTGCTCTGGTCCTGTGAGGCAGTGCCTGGACAGGACAGACTGCTGTAACTTACATAGACAGGCTTGCTCATGCTGTATCCAGCATATGAAGGATACAAAAGTGAGTTTCCAGAAAGTTTTGTATGTTCTTTGTAACTGGCCCCAAGTCCTGCTGGGTCTGGCTGTCAGTGGATTAAAAAGTTCACTTTGCAGTGTTGAAATAAAAAGTAAGTCTGTGTTCCTTCACTGCTGGATCCCCCCTTGGATCCTACTTAGCAGGGTTATTCCATTTCTATTTCCAACTTTCATATTGGTTTGACACATCTGCTTTAAGGAATCCAAAGTAATTTGTGCTTAAATAGCACCCTGGTTTTATTTACATATAAAACTGCTAAAGTGAAAAATGCATTAGACAGTTCTGAACAAACTTGGACCCCTGGGGAGTCTTCATTTGCAATTTCAGTTTCCATCATCTTCAGAGAACAGTGTTATAGTCACAGCAGAAATCTCAGCTGCAGCACTCAGATTCAGACAAGTAGCCCACAAGGACATACAGCAGAGCTGCCAATTTCTTGGTTTCTCTAGATGCACCAAGCTTCCTCAAATGTTTTTTTTTTGATGCTGAAGGAGGTGGACTTGGGACAAGTCAGTACATCTGTATTTTAATTTTATGAAGAGAGAAAAGAGTGAAATAGAAGTTCAACAGATGATTCCTAGAGAACTTTTTTTCACCTTGTAACTTGCTTAGAATCTCCACCATGGGGATGTAAAGATCTTTTTACAGGGTAGTTCCAAGGAGTTTCCAAATGTCAAAGTAAAGATGCCAAAATGTGTTGAGACTGTTAGCTCTTTGAGAAAGGGATTGTATCATTCTCTCTGTGACCAGGATCCTAAGTAAATGATCAGACAACCACAAAAACCAAAAATCTCTGAGCAAGGAACCACCTTGTTGCTTATGTAGAAGTCAACATCAAGGTAGTGACTGGCAGTTTAAGCAGTTCTGTATTTAGCTGGATCTCTGCTTCCAAGGAAAAAGACTTCTGAGCAAGTTTCCATGCTCTGCTGAGCACTATCGAGTAACCACAGTGCTGAGCAGGGCTCCTGTTGCTTTTCAAATCTGTGTGCACTTTATGTAGCCTGAGTATTCCTTGGTGCAGAGATTGGTCTCCTGAAGAGGAAATGCTTCATTTCATCTGATATCCCATCAGTTAGGCAGCTCAGATCTCTCAGTACCAAATCCTTTCCCCATCAGTGATGATTTAAATTCTTGTTTATCCCTTTCACAGAAGGCAGCAACCAAGACTGGTTTGCCTGGTATTCCTTTTCCCACTGGCATAGATGTTGCATTTTGCCTACCACAATTAAGTAATTACATTTACTTACTGAACCCATATTTGTGACTTTTGGGCACAAGAAGGTAAGAAGTAGAGTTTGAATGCATGATTTATCTTTGCATCAATATTGTCTGTGTCTGTCTTTGCCACAACTTTTGAACAATCCCTAATGCTTGTTGTTAGGAAGCTTTCTCTCTGTTGAGAGGGAATATTGCTCTTATGGTGGAATTCTGCTCTCTCTCTTTGTGTCTTCATTTTCCTCCCAGCTAGAGAAGAAGTAATAGTGATAAAACATCTAATGCAAGCTTTGATGTGCCTCTGGTCCTTACCACGAGTATATAAAACCTGTTAATGTTTCCTGTGAAAGCAAGAGAGATCACTCAGAATTTGACTTGAGTGTTCTAGGCACTGGCAAGTGGGAAGAGAGAGTGTCATTGATAGTGAAAAACGTGTTGAAATTAACATGCCTTCTGGAATAGTGCAGTGTTTGCAAAGTATCTCTTTGATGCCTGTGAATTTTCCCTCCTGTTACACAGAAATTTATACTTGCATTCTACCATGACTCATTAAGGTATCTTGAAATAACAGTTTTTGGAGCACTAACCTAGCTTTGTACGTGAAACAGCAGCTCGTCTCCCAATTCTGAAGTGGTTGGACTTCTATCAGCCAGGGACTTCTAAGAGCTTGGATCTTTTTTGGAGATGGAGTCCTCCAGGGAATCCTGAGAGATTATTGAAAGTGAAATGGGTTTACAGAAATGTATGCTGAAAAAAAAGCATCATGTAAGGTGAAATCAAGAAACCATCCTTGAAATGCTGTGTAAATTGGTTATGAAATAGAATCTTCAGAGCTTCTTATATTAGAAGAATACTCAGAGCTTCTTATGTTCTCAGATGGGAAATAAGAGGTGTAACTTTTATTCATGGTTGCTCGTTTTTTGTTGTCCTCTCTAGCTCTGAACATTGTTAAATATGATGTACAATATGCTGTATTTTGATATTATGCTCAAAGTTGCAAATCTGCTGAGAAAATCACATAGACCTGGTAATAATATTCCCACCTACTGAAGTAAATAGTAGAAGAGAATATGGCATGTTCACAAATCAAGTTAGAATATAGTTTCTGTACCTCCAGAAATATGCTGCTCTCCTCTGTAATGGAAAGATCTGATAATCAGGCTCGTATGTCAAAAAATATTGCTTTCATAACTTGTAATTTCATTTTAGCTGAAAGGAAGAGCCAACCTGCATTGTTGTGGGGGTTTTGTTTGTTTGTGTGTAGGTTTTTTGTTCTTTTTTTTGTTGTTGTTTAGTTTGTTTGTTGTTTGTTTTTATTTTTATCCCTTCTGAATTATTAGAAGACTGGTAGGGTTTTTTTTGTTTTTCTGTTTTTGTTTGTTTGTTGGGTGGTTTTTTTTGGTGGGATATTTTTTTTCCAGGGAAGAAGTGTAGTAATTGCCAAATCAACTGTTGTAGTAAATCTTCAGTACTATCCTTCAATTGCTTTGTCTGTTGGCTGAAGTCAGGAATGTTGCTGTCTATAAAAGTGAATAAATTACTTTTCTGTATAATAGCCAAACCAGACAGGAATTCTCAGTCTTCCTTTCATTGCAATACTGATGCCAGAAATTCTATGTTACAAAACAACACTTAAACAATTTTCTGATTATGCAATGCCTCTGATAATACCTCTTTTAATAACTTGCCATAAAAATTTTCCTGAAATTACCACAGGAATACATTAATTCTAGAAATACTAACAAATGAGCTGCCCCTATTAACTGCTTCTTAAGTTAAATTAGGAAACTATTTAATTACATTTCCTTAAAACTATGGAGAAAATTCTCTTACTGAAAGCGAGTGTCATGCTTATAACTGTGGAATGTGTCTGTAGTTCCATGTTTTTTATGGGAGAAGCAAATTTTGGGACGTGGTGCTTTGTGCCGTGTTTGCTTTGTGACATACCCTACAAAGTGCTGTTCTTCTGGAACCAAGGCTCCGTGATCGTTAGCACTGGCTCTGGCAGCTGGCATGCAGCAGGATGCATTTGACTTGATTGTGGGCATGAGTCTGCATTTCTTTTGACTTGGGCGGGATACATGATAGTCAGTGTTGACTTTGAGGATTTTTTATCTGCCTCCCTCTGCCTGCTGGAGGTACTCTCAGCCATAAAGCATCCTACAAAAATACTGAACCTACAACAATCTTTGAATGCATTTGCACTTGGAGGATGTGTCCATAGATGGATTCGTGCTTTGCCTCATGTGGTGGGTGCACTTCTCATCTTGCACAGGCAGCTCTGAAACCCAATTTACTGTTTACTGAATCATGACACATCCTTGCAAGCAGATGTGTTAGTTGGGCAGTGTCCATTCTCAGGTAGTCTTTAGCCTCCCTGTCACTGGCATTGGTCTTTGAAGGGTATCTGGACCACAGATAACTGAAATAAAATTTACCCAGTGATAATGTTTGTATTAGCAGTTTTCATTTTATTGGGAAAGCTCTTGAAATTTTCTTCCTTGCACCAAAAGACTATCCTTTTACCTATACAAAATTTCTGTATTTTTAAAATGAAGGATGGGCCATGTGGGATTGCTGAAAATCATCAGTCCCTTATAGGAAAGATACATGAAAATGTGAGAGATTCTGGAACAACTAGGGATTTTTTTTTTTTGATAAAATATTGGAAAATATGCAGTACTAATAATCATACCTCACACATTCCTGGGATGGATAGTGTCCAAATGTCTAAGGGCAGATGGAAAAAATATATACTCATGAACTTATAAATACAGAATCTGGGGTGGGGTGGGGTTGGTAAGCCATAACGTAAAACATCTCTCAAGTTATAAAATATCCAAATATGGGATAAGAGACGAGATATCCGCAATAAATATGGTTAGAGCTCTAAGAGATATCTTCTGAGTGTTTAATACACATGGATCATAGCCATATGAAATCATTCTGTAAAATCCAGGCAGAAGGACAATCTTTAACATGTTTGCACAGATGCATGTGCAAGAGGACTATGCAAAATTCTTCCTTCTGACTTTAAACACAGGTTTAGGAAAAAACCCATATGTTTGAATTCTTTTTGTTGAAGTTGTTTTTATTAAATTCTAGTAACTATTCACTGTAAGTATTTAATATTCAGTATTTGAAATTAAACCTGTGTAAAGTATAGGGTACAAACTTTTGCAGTTTTGTATCTGAACAATGACTGAACATTTACATAAATAGTATTTTTATCTCCCACTTAAGTGAGAATACATATTTTTTATTTTAAGAAAGCAAAGACAGAAAATTCACCATTTTTCTGTGTGTTACCAGGGTAGCAGATTCAATTAAATCAGGTTACTAATTCAACTGAGGAAAAAATTTGAATAATATGTGAAAATAAGCTTTAGCAGACCTCTCTATATAGATCTATATGGATAGGCTTGCAATCTATTTATCTTAATCTGGGAGTGTTAATAAAATAGATAGCAGGATCAAAAAAACCCCCAAAAACGTGGGTCTATTCCCATGAGCAGTTGACTTTATTTGGCTTAGTTACCAGGGTACTTGTTATTTAACAAGTTTAACATGAATATATTAACCTGTTCTTAATTTTGTTCAAATACATTGGCTATCATAACTAATTCTAGAAGCAATGACCAATATCTTCAGTTCTAACTATTCCCCTTCAGAAGAAAACCTTGTTATAACTGTGCTTTAATAGATATGCAACATACTTGTTCTTGAGATGGTTTGATTTGATGTCTCCCATGGGTGTGCTGCTATTCAGCTCTGCTGCAGTTGCTCTCTGAGTGCAGGAGGTACAGCAATCAGAGACCATCCAGCATTATAGCCCACAAAACAATTCTTTTTTCATGCAGTGTCCTAAAATAACTGAAAAGGTTTACAGTATTATCTGCAAAGCCTATGTTACTGCTTGCTTGTGCCAAAATGCTCATGGCTTATTAATATAACAACCTGTGAGCAAAGTTCTAATTTATTTTTACATTAATTTGTAAGATATTTAACACACTTCTGCTACAGGTTTTCCTCTTCATCAGATAATATCATATTTATGGCAATTTTTATTATATTTCAGTTATTTGTAGATTGTAAAAAAATTACTGGGAACTGTAAAAATATCCATTATGTCAACCAAGGATCCTTTCAGCTCCTCCTGCTCTCTTGTTGACTCCCTGTAGGGTTCCTATAGCAAAATAGATTTGTGTTCTTGGATATTGTATGGGTAAATTGCTCCTTTATCAACTGACATACATTCAAGTAATACTTTTGTGATATTTTGTGTGCAATTCCACAATTTATTTCTGGTCAGATGTACCCTTTAATGTTCACAGAAAAAAGGAAGGCCTCTCTAATACCACATCTTTCACAATGAAACTGAAGTTATAAAATCAAGCACGTTTTCCAACATTTTATTCAAATAAAAGTATCAGGAAACTGAATGAGAAATAGTATGTTTAGAAATATACAGAAGAATGGGAAAACAGGCAATTTTTAGCTCTCAGCTTAACGTCAAAAGTAACTGCTAAAACTCTGTGAAGTTTCATGGTCATCCATCACTAAGTATAAATCTCTGGGTTCCTAAAGAAATCTGCATTTTACTACCAAATATAAGCTGGAAAATTATTTCTGGCATTAAGTTTTAACAAAATTGCTCCATTACTTGAATGCACAGAAATGTTTAAAAATGCACAATGTTTCAAAATGCACAAAAGCATCTGTATGCTTTATAATACAAGTAAAATATTTGATTTTTTCTGTGAGTACCTTGAAAAAGCATGATCTACTTTTTCGTACTCTCATTGAAAAAACTTCCCCCAACAGAAACACATCAAAGAAAAGTAAAAACAGTTGTCCTTAGCATCAGCCTGTCCCTCTGAGTCAATATATCATGTAACACAATTACATTTTGGCTTAATTTCCACTGGAACTGAGCAGTCTCAGGTAACTGCTCAATGACTGACTACATTATCAAGTGTGTGAGTGTGCTGTACTGAGATTCAGAATCCAAAAAGGGCTCTGACTAGAAATCAAAACCAGAAAAGGCTGGACAGAGTCAAGTAAGCTCTTGCTCTGGGATCACCACCTCCTTCACGCACTGGCTGTCCTCAGCAGTCAGAGGAACACAGGACAAGGGGTAAAGGAGTGCCTCTGTCTCTCCCTCTTTCAGCCCAGGGTGGCTGTGAGGGCAGCACTCTCAGCATGGCACCCAGGCTTTTCCAGCCCTGGCAACTGACTCCCTCTCACTGGAAAGGGGAAAATCTTTCCTGTCTTTCATTGTTTCTTCTGCCTGCTATTTCAGGAACCTTTCTAAATTTTACTTCTCCTGTTCAGTTTGTTTCAAGTGATGGCTATTTCCCCTCAGATCCTGAGGCACATCACTGCATCCCTGAATGCAGCCTACTGCCAGGTACTTTTTCCTGCTGTTTGAGCTAACTCTTCTTACAGCTTGACTGGATCCCTGCTCTGCAGATGTCCAGCAAGCTCACCTCTGCATGGGTCTTCCACAGCTGATGATTCTGTGTGAATTTCTCACATTGGGGTAGTACAAAATGACATTACACAGGTGACATCTTTATATAATTTGTGCATAATTTGGCCTTTTATGTACATATGGAGGTACTTATATAAATATTTACATAGCTTGCATATATACATAATTCTGAGGTAACTAAAGAAAGCATTTTAAAGCCAGAAATGTGGCTTTAAGAGATGCAAAGACATCTCTGCAGGATGTGGCATAATCTACTTCTGCAGGATGTGGCATAATCTACTTCAGTTGCTACTAAATTGCATTGCTGTCTCTCATAGAGTTGTGGAGCTGGAGAAAGGACAGCATGTCCAGTTGCTCCTAGGTATTTGGAGTGCCTTTCTCTATTAGGAGTATCTAATAGCAGAGATCTGGCAGCAGCAGCAGCAAACTCATTTTCTGTCTCTGGGTCTCTCCTCTCAGCATTGGCATGTCTTAGAGCAGGGTAATGCTGTGATAATGCTCATGGGTAGCTGCATTTTCTGATGTTGTTCTCCAAGGGCTGCTGAAGAGAAAACAATTAACAGGAGAAGACACAAAAGCGCTTTTAAATTGACAGGTGTGGTCAGCACCTGGCATGAGTGTGTGAAACCTGGAAGGGCTGGGCAGAAAGAGATGGAAATCCTCTGAAACCCACAATGCTGCCTCTGCCTGGTGAATCTCACCCACTTTCCTTCAGTTCGGCTGCTGCCCCAGGACAGAAATGGGCTTTTATAACTCCAAGGGGAGCTGAACACCATCAAAGTGAAAAGGAACTCTGCTAGTGACCCACATGGCCTCAGGCAAGTGGAGTTTCTTCTCAGTGCTTCCCACTCCATGTGCCTACTCTCTCTCCATCTCATTTATTGATTGCAGAACCTTTTGAGGTGGGCTATGGCCTCTGGTGTTTGGAAACAATTGGCGCAGCCAGCCTTAGATTGTGGTTAGGTTTTTAATCTATGGTCCACTGACCCTTGAAGGTTCAAAAATTGCTTCTATGGAAGTGATGGAAAGTACAGAAGGAAAGCAAACCAATTTCAGCAGGGCTTAACCCAATTTTGTGGGACAGCAGCTCCACTGCAAATTTTGCAGGAGTCCACGTAAGCAAGGTTGATGCTCCATTTTGTTGAGTTGGACAAGTATAAATTTTTGAAAGAGACAAAGAATTTGTCTCACTTTACAATATGTTCTTTATTTACAGGCTATACATGTACATATGGCGTGTTTTATTTATGAACACAAGCAGAAACACACACATGTTTCTTTTCTGCCGTCTGTCTTTCTGAAATGAAAAAGTGCCTGCCAGTGTCATGAGCACAATTTGTACCACATGTGTTTTCTAAGACCACGCTGCCTCTTTTTAAATTTTTTTTCTTTCTTTTTTTTCTCTTTTTCTTTCTCTTTCCTTTTTTTTCTTTTTTCTTTTTTTCTTTTTTTCTTTTTTTCTTTTTTTCTTTTTTTTTATTTCTTCCCAGAATTTTTGTGAAACATTGAAGAGCAGCACCACAGAATGTGCCTTTACCACCCAGGTGCTCCACAGCTGCCTTCCTTAGACATTTACCATGGCTGCAGCACTGGGGACTGACTTTGCTGCTTTATTGCACTCACTGCTGCTTCCCTTCCATGCTCCCTGCTGGGAATCCTTTCAGGAGAGCTGCCTTTGATTGCTTGCTATAGACACACTTTTGAAAGCTGGGGTTTTTTGGTTTTTTTGAGATTTTTATTTTCCCTTTTTCTCTGAACTCCCTCTCCTGGCTGACAGTGGAAGATATGTGTGTGCTGAGTCAGTATTTTCTGTGGCCTTGGGGATTAGGTGGCTGATGTGGAGGAGCTTTACAGCTGGCTCATGGTAACTCTTGCACAGCTAGTGGTGATGCTTGCAGGGGGAATGCAACTGGCTTCAAACAAGGTTCCCAGTCTTTTTTCCCCACTGTCAAAAATAGAAATTATTATTTATTTTTTAGGCTGAACTCCCTCCTACCCTAGCTTTACAGCTGTCCCCCTCATTCCAGAGATAAGTCAAACACCGAGCAGGAATTTCTGGACTGACCTTGCCAACCCAGATCTGACAGGTAGTCTGCTGGGCTTCTGGACTTTACTTGTAAAGCATTTGAGCCTGTCTCCCTGACAGTGTAAGTTACTCATTTTCATTTGCTAGTTTTTAAATACTATGAAAGATTACATGCAAAATAAAGACAGCACCAATGTAACTCAGCTGATACATATGGACAATTACAAGCTGTTTGACTTTTTCAGCTGAGTTTCACATTACTTCACAATGTTAAGTAATACCTCTTGTGACCCTAAGAATGGTTTTAGTCTCATGGTTTTGCGGCTCTGCTGAAAGGTAGGAGTGAGCATTTGGATGGTTTTGCAGCTCTGTTGACAAATGGTAACCCATGAAGCAGTACAGCTCAGCTGCAGCTGTCTATAGCTGAAATCTCTAAGAGAGGGAGCTGTGAGATATGAAGAGAAATGATATGAGATGAGATTTGGGAAATAAATCTTTAGGCTATGAGAGTTTAGTGGTCTCCAGGGCAGCAACATGGTGTGAAAGCTCTAGGGCTAGGGTCACTTAAGAGAATTGAGTGCACTTTGTAATGAGCATTTCTCAAAGCCCTCTGACTAGAAATAAAGGATACCAACAAATGCTTTCAGCAGAACTACTACAGCCTTAAGCCACCAAAAGGCATAACACATTCAGTTCATCTGTGCTCTGTGGATCCTTCTCTGCATACTCAGGCCTGTCCTCAAGCTGTCAAAAGGCAGCCAAGCTAGCCTGGAGCCTGTCCTGGAACATCCTCTGCAAGCTCCAAGCATTGCTGATGCCTTCTCCTGTGCCCTGTTGTGCTCTCCTGTTCTTTGGACCTCCTGAGCTCACCTTTGTCTTCAAGAAAAGGTTCCTCACCTGTAAAGTGAAGTTTCCCAGGCAGAAGGGTCATGTGTGTCTCCTGATGCTGCACAGTACTCCTTGTGGGGCAGAATTAACAAGTGGGTTACAGGTAAATCTCAGGTGAGAACCTGGCTCACAGGCTGGGATTGTAGGCAATCAATCAATGTGACATCAGATTGCTGACCTGCACTAGAGGGGTTCCACAGGGCTCCATCCTCATCCTGTGGTCTTCTATATCTTCATAAATGACTTGGATGCAGGAGTAGAAGGAATACTAAGTAAGTTTGAGAGTATTAACTTGGGAGGAGCTGTTGACTCCCTCAAAGCCAGAGAGACATTGACAAATTAGAGTGTTGGGCAATCATGAGCAGTATGAAATTCAACAAAGACAAGTGGAGAATTCTGCACCTGGAACACAGGAGCCCTGGATGTATGTACAGACTGGGGAATGAGAGGCTGGAGAGTAAAGCTGCAGAAAGGGACCTGGGTGTCCTGGTTGACAGAAAGTTGAATGAGAGCCAGCAGTGCCCTGGCTGCCAGGAGGGCCAGCCCTGTCCTGGGGCCATCAGGCACAGCATCACCAGCCAGGCAAGGGAGAGGATTGTCCTGCTCTGCTCTGCACTGGGGCAGCCTCACCTTGAGTGCTGGGAGCAGTTTTGGGGGATAAAATATAAACAAGATATTAAGCTTTTAGAGGACATCCAAAAGAGATCTATGGAGGTGGTGGTGGATCTGAAGGGGAAGCCTTATGAGGAACAGCTGAGGTCATTGGATCTGTTCAGCCTGGAGAAGGGTAGGCTGAAGGGAGACCTCATCTCAGCCTATGACTTCCTCATGAGGGGAAGAGCAGGAGCAGACACTGATCTCTCTCATGACCCATGACAGAACCCGAGGGAATGGCATGGTGCTGTGTCAGGGAGGTTTAGTTGGTTATTAAAAAAAGGCTTTTCATCCAGAGGGTGTTTGGTCACTGGAACAGGCTCTCCAGGGAAGTGGTCACAGAAGCAAGCCTGACAGAGTTTAAGAAATGTTTGGACAACGTTCTCAGGCATATGGTGTGACTCCTGGGGCTGTCCTGTGCAGGGCCAGGAGTTGGACTTCAGCAATCCTGGTGGGTCCCTTCCAACTCAGGATAATCTATGACTGATTCTATGATGCAGCAGAAAAAACACCATATGCAAGTCAACTTACTGTTTTAATGCCTCTTTCAGTGTACATTGTAATATTAATCAACCCCCTCTTAACAGCAGATAACGGGTACTCAGTGGCAAGTTGGAGCAATTGGAGGTTTTGAGTTGTCCCATTTGCAATCAGAGGCACAGTGCAGCACAAGGCTGCTGATGGCTACCTTGCCATCTAATCAGGTAGCAGAGTACTGCACTGCACGGTGGCAATCAGCTGTGCTGCAGGCTCCTTCCTCTAGCTATCACCACAGTTAGATACTCCCTTTTTTCACAAGCCTCTTCCTTTTGCGTAAACTAGCTTTTCTATATAACTTAAGTGATCACAAGTCTAAAATGTGCTTGAGTATTAACATATCCATTCTCAAAAATATGTTCAAGGGATATTTTATCTAAATCTCCTGTGCAGTGGTAAATGCATTTGTGGCTCTCTAAAGCATATTAAGTGAATTTATTCTTATATTCTGTGGAACTGGCTACTTAATTTTAGTCCCTCTCAGGAGGTAGGAGCTGAGGGAGATGGATCAGGATTCTGAGCTGGCAAATGGATTTAGAGGTCTGAACTGCTGTCTGGTCACATGTGGACATCTAAATCTTGGTCTCAATCCAGCTCACTTGTTACTGGGATTCTGTGGGATTTTCTCCCTGTAGGATTTATCAGGTTTGCTGTACCTAGAAATGTTCCAACAGCCATATCCAGGTTACTTCCCCTTTTTTGAAAATCACAAAAGCTTGATATCCAGTCCAGCGTAACACGAAGCCAGTTTGCATGAAGGGCTTTGCCTGGAGATATGTCAGGGGACGTGACCTGGTGGAACACTGCTTGAGGAGAGTGTTTCTTCCCATGAGGCCCATGGCTGCTCATGAACTTCACATTGTGGGACAGAAAAAAAAAAATTACTGTTATGATGACACTCAGTTAATTTATACAGATTTTCAGAAGTCTTTCTATACTCCATTAAAACCTGGCCTGGGTTCTTCTGGGTGATTTTTACCACTTGGCTCCACTCATCCTGTTTCAGAAAGTACCTGTTTTAATGTTCATTACTGCCACGCAAGTGTCACTAATTGCTACTAGTCACAAAGTTTACCCAAAATCAATACAAAAAGAGACAGCAACTGAAATAGGAATGGCAGACTGTTGACAATGAAGTCCTATCTTAGCTTAAATAAACTGAAAAAATAATTGCTTCTTCCACAGGAATGTCTTGTGTTTAGTATTTTTTTTTAAATTTATTCTTTACACAAAGTAGTAGAAGAAGTATAGTATTACTGAGGCAGGATGAAGAGTTTTCACTTCTGCCCTGCCTGTCTCCAGAGTCCTCTCAGCAGGGCTGGAATGGAAAAAATCAGGAGCATCATGATCCATGAAGTAAAGTGCCCACCCTAAGAGAAGTCAGAAAGTCAGTCTCACTATTTGTGAGTAGGGAACAGTGTCTATTTGACTTAGAAAAATAGGATGAAGAAGAGGAGGAAAGAAAGATGTTATATTTTGCCAATATATAACTTATCTTCCATCATGGTGGGATGGTTAGTAAATGGTTACATTTATCTCCCACTCAATCTGCATTTATTTCTGCAGGTCAGTTCCTTACATGAGACACAGTGAGGAAATAAATCAAGTTCCTTAATGTACAAAGCCATAGCATGAAGTTTATAAGCTCAGAGAATAAAAGCATTTTAGAAATTGAATGCTTTTTTGTTTTTTACAAGAACTACTATTTACACCAGATGTGATTCAGAACATACAACTGAACCTGAACATATACAGTCACACATACAGTTATCTACAGATCAAATAGAGAATTAGAGAAAAATGGCCTTTTGTACTACAAAATAGGATAAAATCTCCATCCCTCTGAACAATATTATTCTTTGCATTTTAATTAGCAGCCACAAAAAAAAAAATCCAGAGAAAAAGCATTTCCTTATAATGTGATTTATGGTCCATTGTCTAAACATTTGCATCCAAAATATTTGGCTGAGGATGTTCCTAGCACCAACACAACAGATGTAACCAAACATTAGACATGGGCCAGGTCTCAGCATAACTTTGCAACACTGTAGGAGAGCAGCCCTTCTCAGCTGTCCTGCCTCCTGCCTTCCCAGTGAAGGAGGTGAATGCAATAAAGCACTTTGTTTCTCTTCCCTGAGTGCCATCCCAGGTAATGAGAGATGTCTACTCTGGCAACTCCCAATAGCTGTTTTTTGGCAGCAGCAGCCCCAGGAGGAGCCTAATGGAAGGACCAGGGCAAGAGAGATCACAAACCAGAAGTGCAGGAGTCTCATGTACACCTTTGCAAGGCATGGTGAGGCTCCTCTCCACTAGCAGCAGTGATTGTTTGCCCACAAGATTGTTTGTACCTTTGGTACAAGAAACCTTTGGTTATTGTTTCCCACTGGGTTCTTCATTTCAAGGGAGATGAAAACCTCTCAAAATAGCAAGTGCCAGAAACATCACTGCCGTGTTTGTGCCATTATCATGTTGTTAAGGAAACTGCTGAAGGTCTTTCATTCTCCTGTGATTTATTTTGCAGTTAGATCAACCTTGTGAGACCTATTTATATCCAATAAGAACCCTGCAGAGAAGAAAATATGATATTTTCTTTAAGACAAAACTGAGCTGAGAAAATAAGTATCTGGTGAACCCAAGCTCTTTCTGTTTACGAGTTGTCTGCAGGCATATTAGAAACCTGATACCTTCTCTGTCCAAAATTAATTTCCAAGTAATTTAGATGAATAATATTAGGTTTATATTGTGTGTGTACAACATATATGTGTAGCTTGTTATGAATATACTATACTCAAGATTTCAGATGGTTCTGCACATTAGACAGCATGCTTCAGTTGCTTGGTTGAATGTGGATCAGGCTTCTGGGGAGGATTTATGTGAATGATAAATAATAGACCCTTCCGAAGAAGCCAGTGAACATTCCTGTCAGATTCTTAGCTTGCTTGAGTATTTATGGAACACTTGATTATATAAGTATTATGGGCTTATTTTAAGTGAACATTAAATAAACCAAGTCACCACTCGGTATGAATATTTTCCTGGTTTCTATAATAGAGACCTTGTATACTTTCCACTGGCATGGAGAACAAAGTAAAAATCACTTTGAAGTTTTACATTACTCCAAGTCTTAAGCACCATGGGTTGTGTCCTCCGTATGCAAAGAAATGGCTTAAATTAATACTTCATCAAATAAAGAATTTTGCAATGGTATTTTGATCTGCCTTGACACCTAGATAGTATTTTTGAGTTTCTCTCTGGATTCATGAGGGACAGAGTTCCATGATGAATACTGAGATTCCTGAGATTCCCAGAAACACTGATTAAAACCGTCGCATAATATCAGACTGGAAATAAAATCACCAGAATTGATACCACCAGCCTGGTACAGGTATTCAGTTCCTTGGTCAATGAGCTCATCATAAATATGCAGATAGCACCTGATGGTTCAGAGCAGCTGAACTCCTGCTAATTTGTATACAGGGTGTGGGTGTTTGCTAAAAATTAGTCCCTATTGTGTCCCTAAGCTAAGGGAGGTAAGGGGAATGGAGACATAGGGAAAGAGAAAGCATGAGTAGCTGCACATATTTCAGCGTGAAATATTGTTTGACTGGGAAGGAGGAAGAAGAGCAAGATGCAGTATTGGCTGAAATGGAAATGATCAAGGGGGAATAGACAGAAGTAATACAAGTTATTCTGTGCTGCTAAAACCTAGGAAAAACTGTGGGCTTGCAAACACAAAAAGAAAGGCTGGAATATTACACAACATCCTGGACTTGTTCAGAGGATCATGGCCACTCTGTGACTGTCTTCTGATACTGAATGGAGCTGAGGAAAACCCAGATTTCATTTTGCATCTGCTGCAGTGACCAAAGCGTATGAAATGGCCAAACAAAACAAAAACCCCAACAAACTACAACCTCTTCCTCAAACTACCCAATGAAAAAGAAGATAAAGCATGGAGGAGTAATGAAGGAACATGAATTTTAAAGTTCTCAAAATAGCAAGATGAGACAAAATACCTTTCTCTGTTTGTGCAAAGTCTGCACAAGATGGATACCTAAAAAATGCAGTCAAATATTCCTTTGACAAATTGGCCATGGGTGATTTGTGCATCCCATCTGTAAAGCTTTGTAAATAATGAAGTTTTCTATGTGCTTTTAAAAGCCTCCAAGGATGCTGCAGAACTACCAGCTGTCAAAATAGCATTCCCCAGCTTCTGCACAGCATAAACCAGTACTCTTGCACCTGCCAAATTCAATTGCACAAGAGGAAGCACCAGTTGACCAGTGCAAAAAGAGAGGAGGAAGAAGATCTGCTAAAAGGGGTAAGTAGGTCTGCTGGATACAGATACACACCACTGGGAGATGAGAAATACAGCTTTAAAAAAGCCAAACTCATAATATCCCCAACCCTGACATCTGCTATACATAAAATCCTTTTGACTTCAGTGTAGCTGTATTCTCTTTTGCTGTCTCCTGGCATGGTAGGAATGCAGAGGTTCAAATATTGGATTTTTTTAAAGCTTGTATTATTGGAATGGAATAGGAATGAAAATTATTAATGTTTTTGAGAAACTAGTATGTTTAAGATCTATCCCGAATTCAAAGACAACAAAATATCAAGAGGTGTTCAAAATTGTGATTTTAATTGGGGTTCTTCTAGGTGCCATTTTGTCAGAGAACACGGCAGTATTTTTCAAAGCCAAGAGGAAATGAACTTTCATTTACTGTGTAAATAAGCTGTGTCAGGGGAGGTTTAGGTTGGATGTTAGGAAATGATTCTTCACTCAGAGGGTGGTTGGGCACTGAACAGACTCCCCAGGGAAGTGGTGACAGCACCAAGCCTGTCTGCGTTCAAGAAGCACATGGACAACACTCTCAGGGACATGGTGTGATTGCTAGGGATGTCCTGTGCAGCGCCAGGAGCTGGACTTTGGAGATCTTTGTGGGTCCCTTCTAACTCAAGATATTCTACTCTACTCTACTCTACTCTACTCTACTCTACTCTACTCTACTCTACTCTACTCTACTCTACTCTACTCTACTCTACTCTACTCTACTCTACTCTACTCTACTCTACTCTACTCTACCCCCACTCCACTCCACTCCACTCCACTCCACTCCACTCCACTCCACTCCACTCCACTCCACTCCACTCCACTCCACTCCACTCCACTCCACTCCACTCCACTCCACTCCACTCCACTCCACTTCTATACTCTGCATGAAGGAGGAGGGAATGAGCAGGTAGATGTTAATGCCTAGAGGAGACCAATTAAAAACAAATCTCATTTTTTGCTATGATCTTGAGAATTATCAAGCACCTGGGCTCCTTTAAAATGGAAGACTGCTCTGAGTACCTGGTATTTCAAAACAGTCCATATACTGACAGACAAATACTGAGATAGTGTTATTATCCAAACCTGCCTTCATCTGCAGTTGGGGTATTTCCTTTTGTCTGCAATCTGTGTGTTTCCAGGGAGACATAGTAAAAGGATAGCACAGATTAGCTGGTCTAACAAGGATCCTGCCTAAGGATCAACATGAGGATGGCTAATGCCAAGGACAAACTTCCTAGAGGTGCCATAGGCGTCAGTATAAATACACAGCTGTTATGCTTTTGAGTTGAATAGCTGTAGTTCAAAGCTCATAGATCTTCACATAATGAATTTTTCTGTCTTGTCAATCTTCTCTTTTACAAGAACCAGGTTGGGTGATTGATTTTGAAATTAGGGTGCTATAAACAGTCCTAGGGAAACCAGGTATAAATGCTCTACTGAGATGGGTGCGAGGCAAGAACTCTTGTGAGATATTGTGAAATTGTTACAGTATTTAAAATAAAATGATATAGTTGGTAAGGGTATGTTAAAAGACATTGAATTTAAAAGAGATTAAATAAGAACAAGATACCATATACTGCACTTACATCTTGATAGAGTGCAAAGGTTCATACTTTATAGAGTAGTGACCTAAAAAGCCCTTTTTAATTCTTAAAAGCCTAATCTTGAATTGGCTGCTCTCTGGAAACACAGTCTTGCACTCAGGTGCTAGTAATTCAGGGAAAAGAACAAGCTTTTACTACATAGATTGATATTACTGCAGAGTCTAGTGAGAGGAGGGCACACAAAATGTGACAGCTTCTCCCCAAATATTTTGACCTTCTGACCATGGAAAGGAGGAAAATGGGGACAGAGTGAGATAATGAAAGTACACATGGTCAGTGGCAAAGTAAGTGGTTAAACACATGGTCTCCTGAGATCTAGCCTGGAGTACTTTCCCTTGGATGACACTGTGTGTCTAATAGACAACTCAGAGCACTACATAAATATTGTTCATCCAAAACAAATCTGCTGCAAGAGAAACTGATTACTAGACAAGCAGTGAACATATTACAATAAGAAAATAAGGAGGAAAAAATCTCACTGAGAAAATGTAATACTGAATCTGTAATTGCCTTTAAATTTTTTTTCTGTTGTTAATGTTGATTGATAGTATAACAATATTGAAATTTATATGATAAAGATATTTTAAATTTTATTGAAGAAGATGTTTTTCAGGATAATCTTGTTGGTATCAAGGTAAAAGTTTAGATATTTCTCTTAAGCCGCATATTCATTAGGCATAAATATTTGCCTTGTGATCTTTCAAGTTTGATTTAGCAGAGGTTCATTTATATGGCAGGTGATCATTCCAAAGTGCAGAACTGCTGAAATGTAGTTTAATTTATGTATCTGCCATACTGCAGAGTCTGCATCAACTTCTTTCCCTCCTGGTTTTACTGATACTAGGCAGCAGCAGTAGCCTTGAATTAAAAACTTTAGATACTTAAGGTACAAGTGTAAATGATAAAATAAAGCAGGGGAAAAGTTTTGTGTTACTTTCAGATAAACATTATTTGAACATTATTTGAACAGAGAGGAGTTATTCTGGAATGAGTTTCCTGGATTTGAACAGTTTGAATTTCATCCCAGATCAAAATATGAATTAATACAAATATGAATGAGGAGCTTCAGGCACCTAGTAGGCTATTGGATTTGGGGCTGTTTAAATAATTGAGCTTCTTAAGTAGCATGAAATCCATGTGTAGCTTGTAATATTGGATCAAGTCGAGTGAGCTGCTTTATGCAACAGAAGAAAATTTTCATCCACTCTTTTTGGGGTATGAATGTTGATTATAGCATTTTCATACAGAGTAGGATGAAAGATGTGACCTTGAAGAATAACCTTCATTTTTCACATGTAAAACAGTACTGTAATTCTGTCATTCTTGAAAGTCAATTGCAAGGTCTTTTGTTCAATACTGCTACCAGAAGTTTTTGGAGCATAAAATTATGGAGTATATTATTGTCTGATAACAGGACATATGAAGGGCAGAAACATTTCTGAACCTTCTCAAAGAATGTAGGGGATCTTCAAGAAAATACTTGCAGACTCTAATAACTTTTTAATGTCCATGTCTTCTATTGAATTTCATTGGCAGTTTAACATGTGGAAAGTATAACTTCATAAACACAAAATGTATCTCAATACACATAGAAATACATAATAAAAGATTTTGGAGGTGGTAAAGGTGGTATGGGCTGTTTGAAAGCACTCCCTGTATGCCCTTTCTCATCTGCTGAGCTTAATTTCAGGGCATCCTTGAGTGGCTTCGTCTGTAGATTAGCACTGGCATCCCTACTATGATATGTGTAGGCCAAAAATAGCTGTTCCTAAGGTGCTTCTGAAATGAAATTTCTGGAAGGAAAAGGAGAAGCTAAATATGCTTAGCAAGACTCCAGAGAACAAGGTTTAAATAAGCTCTATGCATGTGAAGATTTACCTCTGACCATTTATCACATCAAAATTCTTAAATGTATTTATGTATCTGAAATTTATAGTCTTTCTCTGAGTCAGAGAACTGAATAGTGCTTTCTTTTTCTTATTTTTTTCATCATACAAGTTGTTAATCAAATGGTTAATACACCAGCATGATTTTTCATGCCCTAAATGCCATCAACAAAAAAGTGAGCTACTAATCATTTAGATAAAGTGGATTCATAAACCTGCATTATACACTGTATATCTTCATTCAGAAACCAAGTCTGCTACTAATCCTAATTATTTCTTCTGCCATTTTATGTCACAGATGGCTCTTATTAAATTTATTTTCCTTTAGAGCTTACATGGTGAAGATGCTGATTCAAAATGAGATCTAACATGAAAAAATATTGTCCTTCTGTGGTACATCCTGAGATACTTGCTCTCTGACACCAACTTGATAATGAGTGGTGAAATGGAAAAGTGCCATGGTCAGCCAGTGGAAGCTTTCAAACAGAGCCTGTGTTAGAAAGTAAATCTTGCTCGTGATTCCCAGCTCCTTCTGAAGTACACATATAACGAGTGATTAAGTAGCGCAGGATGTAATACAATACACACACGTGGATTTTTCAGCTGGGACTGTACTTATTTTGCATTTTTGAAAGTCTATAAGATGAAAAGCATTATCTCCTGTAGCTGCAGTAACCTGCAGTGCTGAGGGCTGCCAACAGAAGAGCTGGTGTTAAGGGTCTAATCCTACTTTGATATCATGGCACACCCACAGCATGCCAAGTCAGAGGAGTCATTCCATTGAAGTTGATCCTGATTTTTCCATTAACTTTACTAAGATGAGGTTTGACCTCAGGAGAGGAAAATATGGCTGCTGCTACACTGATATATTTTGTTTATTAGTCTTTGAAGTTTTCTTTTCTCATTTTTTCCTGTACCTCAGCAGAGGTTTGAGGATTATTTTCTGACACCCATTTGATCAGGCTCCTACATTCTGGCTGTTTTCAGCTCAAAATGTTAGAAAAAAATAAAAAAGCCACTTCTGTTGATGCATGAAAATTGCTTTTAATTTCATGGGCTGTCTTGCATCTTTAAATTCTGGATTAACTATGTAATAGAGAGAGTAGAAATGCCTAAGAGTAGGGGAATCATATCAAAATAGAAATAAAAAGAATTGTATTTAAAGCACTGCTCCTCAAAGAGCTTTTTTTAAAAGTATGTGCTCTCACTGGACATGAAAAACAGCATTTTACAGAGCTAGAGAAATAGCCTACACATAAAGGATGAAGACCAGAAACTACACACCAATCTGAATACTTCAAAAAGAACAGCAAGAAAAGTAAGTTCCTACAGCTGGCAGCATAACAGGCAACCCAAGATCCTCTGTCTGAGAAATGAGAAATGGTTGCTCTGAGGACACCTGATGGAGGTGGAGGTACTACAACAGGGGCTGTGTAACCTCAAATGAGTGGAAGAAGGGCAAATATTCTCATGGGTAAAAATCAGGCCATTCAAGATCTGTTTTCTCAGTTCTGCTTTTATGATATTGATCTGCAGTAGTGTTACAGACCTTCTGGAAGGTTGCTGTTGGCCTGTGGAAAGTGATGTTACTGTAGCCTGCTTGTGATCAGTCTGCTATAGCAAATCAAAGATCAAGAAAATTATAAAAAATTCATGCAGAAAATAGGATGCAGAGATGACGAACCACTAGATGAAGGATGACCACACTTACTGGGATGGTATTTCTGTTTTGGAGCAGGTGAATGTGCTTCTCAGCTTTCCTTATGGGGATGTTGTCCTCTGTGGGGAGGGATGTTACGGTCTGGTTACTGAGAGACGCCTCTGCCCAAATCACGGTGCAAATGTTGAACCTATATTGAAGTCAACAGTATGAATTTAACTTAACATTGAATGTGAGGTAGGGAGATAGAAACAGAAAGAGAGGAGAGAAAGAGACAGACAGACTCGGCAGAAGATAGTCACCACCTATGGATCCAGCAGCATCTTGTTGGTCCTTCTTCACCCTGGGCTTCTCAGTGGTGGGAGAGGCAAGTACAGTCAAAATTTTTCACTATTTATACATTTTTGCAAACAAAGGCATAAGTGCTCTTTGGCTAAACAATTCTCTTCTTATGTTGTTTATTTTCTTGTTTCTAATGCTAAATAGACCTATGCTCAGTGTTTCTCTTCTTCTGAGCAAGCGAATTTCTTGGGTTGATGGTCTGTGAGTTGGTGGGCATGATGTCCCCTGCCAGAATCACCTTATACACTGCCTGGGCTGATTTCAGCACAGTTGCTGAGCTGGCTTTCCTTGTGGCCCATAAATTCTGCCATTATCAGCAATACATTCGTCTCCCCCAGCTTTATTAAACTCACCCTAGGTCTGACATAACACCCAGACAAAAGCACCACCTTTATCTTATCTCAGGCTCCTGCTGGTTTAATTTACAGTCCAAGTTCCAGGTATCTACAGAGGCATATTCTGAAGGGGCTGGTGGTGGTCACAGGTGCCATCTCTCCCATAACTTTGGGTGATCCTTGTTTGCCAGGTGATGTGCTCATGAGTGTCTTTACACAGTTGCCAATGTGGGAATTTTTGTCTGAATGTGTTACCCAGGATGTGCTACCCAGGTCTTGCCTCTGCCAGGCTTGGAGCTGGTGCCACCCTGCTGCTCTGCTCTGTGCTGATCTCATGGTAAAGTCCTTCTGTGGCCTTAGCAGTGTTGGAGACAGGCAGCTGTGATCTCAAAGTCCTCACACCACCCTGTGACTCAAAGACTGTTTTCCAGGGACATTTTGTAAGTTCACTGGTTGTGCATAGGGGTGATGTGTTGACTTTTAATGTACAAATTTCTCATGCAAAATATAGAAAGTTTTCACACAAAGGTTCTTATGCAAAGATATCCTTATATTGAGCCCATACTCTATTCACCAGGGGGCAGTGTACAGATCTGTTGTGATTTAATCCTGACATAAAACAACAACTAAGTCTTTACTGTTGGTGGAGTTATAAGTGAAATTATTATATTTTTCAAATATAGTTGTATTATCTTAGGTTGCTTTTTCTGTTTTTGAATTTCAGAGGGCAAATTGCCCTCACCACATCAATTGCTGCCACAGTAAATTGTGCCTGCAACTGAGAAGAAGTGCTTGAGACAGGCAACTGTGATCTTTAATTCCTTGCAAGAGGGAAGAGAGAGACATGCAGCAATTGCAATTTTCCACACCACCCAATGTGTGTCAGGACTCAGGAGAAGAAGCCCTTTGAAAAACACCTCTCTAAACTCTGAATTCTTTACTTGCTTTTCATGCTCAGTTGCTCACAGATATCTGCAAATATAAAGTCCAGTAATTTCATGTAGGTCTTAGACTTCCTCTTTTTAAACCATTAGACTGGATGTTGATTTGTGTAGTTGGGATCTAAAACTGACATTACATTGTGCTGAATCTGAGATTAAAAAGGTTCTGGGTTATTGTATCAGCTTTTACAATGAAAGTTACATATCTTAATTATATCTAGATTTTATTATAAAATGAGCTATTTTAAATTTAGATCATGTTTTCTTATGTTAATAAGGATAGGAGATTGATAGTGTTATTATATATTACTGCTCATGATAAAAGATCATTATGATTTTTATAAAGAAATTTATGGTTATGAATTAAGTTGTTTTTGAGATGCATATCCATATATATCATGCGAGGCACATTAATATATTTATAAAAGGCACAAACTGTTTTGCTGTCAAGTGGCAATTTTTGCTTGCAATTGTGAGCAAGGGAAATGAGACAATTGCTATGCTATAAAACCTACTCTGTGAGGAATTTTAAAAAAGCTTTTGTTTCACTATTAGTAATGAATAATTTCTGTTTAAAACTAAATTTATTGGATAGCTGCTCTGTCCTACTTACAGACTATTCTAAACCACCAGGGATGACAGAGAAAAGCCTGCCTAATTGAAAGGATGATGTAGCTGCTCTGCTACATCTAGACAGCTATTCATAGTCCTTAACTAACATTCAGGTATAGAGTAAGTGACTTACAGTATTACTGAATATCAGTAGCAAAATTCATTAGATAATGTCCGATATAAAAATCAATTGTTTGCAGTCCAGGTAATTGTCTTATGCATTATTGCCTGTGTAATGAAGCTATACTAGTGTTTAAATCTCTGCTTATTAGGACTAGTTCCTTTTCGAGTCCATGGCTAAATATACATAAATGGATCATGAATGGGGTTCTCATAACTTGGCACTGTTTAGTTTTGAGGAAATGTATTTTAAGCAGACTTGGTTGAAGTAAAAACTCTATTTTGTATTTACTGTTGGTAAAATGCTGCAGTATGGAGGATACTGGAAATAGCTTTACATCCATTTGGTAACGTTTCTGTGTTTTATATTTTCCATCTCTCAGCTTGCCCTTATAAATAGATTTCAGAGCATATTTGATATGAATTTCTCTTTCCTGTAAATATCTGAGGGAAGTGTCAGAATCAGTTCAAGTTTTGGTGACTGTTTATAAATTATTCCTTGGTTCTTGATAGCAGGCTGCTTTTATTTATTTACTTATTTTCTTTTAAAAATATTTGAGTCAGTAAAAGCAATCACAGTAAAAGGTGCAGGTGCCTTACAGTATTAGAGATACAAATCAGACTCTCCCCATCCAAATCAGCTTTCTTAGGGTTGTTGTGTCTGAATCGACAGCATTCCCCAGGGACTTTCTCAGCTGACTCTGTGCTGACAGCTCTCTGTCATATGTTTAGTTGGAAACAATCCATCCAGAAATTTAATGCCACTTTAGCCCTACATGAGAAGAGGACAGTGTTAACAGGACAGCAGGAGATGTGACAGCCAGTGACTTGATGATGGGATGTGATACGGGGGAGGCTGTCAACAATGTGGAACCAAACTTCCTGGGAGATGTTGGCCAAGATCTGTTGCTCTATTGAAGTAAGCCTTCCAAACACACCTTTTAGTCTGAATAAAGTTTAAAGGGATACAGAGCTGAATGGTGGTAAAAGCTGACCATCTTTGTGCCATCTTGGCTGTGTCTGGTTTTGCTTTGGCCGCCTCTGTCTTCCCAGATCCAGAACTCTGGAAGAGACTCTGTGGTAATGGCCTCAGAGATAGAGGGCTGTGAAACCTCCATGACTTGGGACCTCTTTAGCACTGTTACCTTGTTTCCTACTGTCTCTGCCCTCCTGAACAAGTTCAACCAGACAGAGCTACAGGGGAAACATGGCAGCTCTCTATGTCATTTTACATACATCAGTCTGTGAGGCAGGGCAGCTCCAGCCCGTGGTGCCTCCAGGAGCAGGACCATGCCTGCATTTTCTGGAGAGCTGTTTTTGCCAAGGCCCCACAGCAGCAGCTGCCCAGAGAAGCAGCTCATCCACACCTTGCAGATTTTTGCTGAAAAGAAACTGTTTGAGAAATCACAGAAGGGAAAAAACTGCAGTTTGTTTTATATTATTTCTTTCTAACTGGAGACTGGCTGGAGAAGCTGCTTCTTGTAGTTTCATGCAATTTAAAGAGGAAGTGGACTATTTGCTCATCTGTTTCAAGCTCCATAAAACTGTCTTTCTGATGCAGGAGTGCAATACAGGCTACAAAGATGAAAGCTGTGCTCACAGACTGACTGACCACCAGTAAGAATGCAATGCATAAGGATGAAGATAGAGAAAAAAGCCAATCATTTAATTGCACTCAGGAACTAGTACTTTTGGAAAGGAAAGCATCTATATATTATAGATGCTATATTTATATTATAGCTGTAAAAACATCTATAAAATGTAGAAATCCCCAGAGGTTTGTATCCCCCTACTACAGATAGTCCCTCAGAAAAGAAGGTCTAGCTGTGTAGGACAAGCTGCTTGCCTTCCCCTAGTAATGGTTAAAAAAATCTGATCTCTAAACTATTGTATAAAGGGTGTCTTGGAAAAGGAGAGTCACCTAAAAAATCCATATTTTTCTATATATCTTGTATTTTTATAAAAGTAGGTTGTATTATGCCGTGGTGCATTTCTGTCAGCTTCAGCTGGGTTACTCCAGGCCTGAGGGTTACCTGGATCCCTGGAGGATCCTCTTAGCCTGCATGCCTATTTTTATCTGAGTCTCACATAATTTAACAAGATTATTCACAAAGTTCTCATTGGTCCTTCTTTACAAATCTACACCATCAATATGCTTCTTTTTTTACAGCCCTCTTCCAGGTAATGTTATCTTATGCTCAGTAAAGAGCCCGCTTGTAATACTGATCTAAAGCAACAGGGATTCCTTCCCACAGCCATGACAAGGCAAAGGTTTCCAGGGAAGATGCTGTATCTCCTGCTGCCTTCCTATTGGATGGAAAGTTAGCAGCCTGCCCTCTTCTTACAGAAATGCAAGCATTAAGGCTGTGTGTATTTGCTCTGCACTGTTCTAGAAGCTCCTTGTTTTCCTCACCTGAAACATGGCTGTGAGTAGGTGATTCTGGCTTTGGAAGCTATGAACCAGATCTGTCTTCAAAGTTGAATTACTTTTAGCTCATGTGTCAACTGTGTACACATCTTGTCATAATCAAAATTAACCAGGATGAATCAGCAATTTAATTTTCCAGTAAATTATGTTCATATGTGGTCTGGAGGCTTTTTTTACATTATCTTGGTACTTTTAAATTAAAGTACTGTTGTATGTGCCTGCTGCCAACTCTAGTTATTGCTGTATCAGGATTAGTTTTGAGTTTTTCATTGTAGCTTTTATGATAACACACTGCTGATTATTTGGGAATGTGCTCAGAAATGTTCATTTCAGGCTAACCAGAAGATACTTCATTACTGTGTAACTTAAACTGGAGCCCCAGGCTCCTAAATCTACTGGGATTTTTATGATGGACTATTGCATCTGAGTGCTTGATTTTTAGAGGCTTGAATTTGAGATGATTTTATGATGTATGATTAGATTTTCCCTTTCCCTGAATGTTGATCTGGTCCTGTTTATTTTTTGGTTTTGGTGCCATGTCTAAAGATGGGTTCTTAATGTTTTGAAAAGCAGCCTGAATGTCTGAGTGAAACAACAGAATCTCTTTGTGACTGTCTTAAAATCACTGTCTCTAGGTTTAGATCTTGGAGGTAATGAGTAGTGACAGTCCAGCAGTGTAGGGTTCAAATTGGTTTTTTCCCCCTCAGCAGATGGACCAAAGTCAGAGTGAAAGCTCTGAACACATCACACTCAGTGCCCAGGCCATATCTGTCTCTGATGCTCTGCACTGCTCTGAGCAATGTCACACCTGGTTTTCAGAAGCATTAAACTCACACTTGCACAACTCACTGGATCAAAGTGATTATGTGGTAGCCACAGTGGCCACTAATTTCGGCAGCCTACAGAGAGCCTTCCTTCTGAAAGGAGAATGTAATGATAGCACTACATGACAATCCTGGCTGTCTCAGTCAGGGTCATTCCTCCACACTGAAATCATAAGATAATGCCTTCATTTTCAAACCTCTGTTACAGCCATGTGAGACCAGACTTGTCTTTTTATCCTGCCTGGAGACTGGACAGTGCTCCCTAGGGAAGGGATTACAGAAACTCACAGTGGTTTTGGGGTGTCAGTTCTTTCATTTGGGCTGATGACTTCACCATCATGAGTGGCTTGGATCAGAAGAAAGCAAATTCAAAATCCCTGCAAATTGATGTTGTGTGCTGGAGGGGAGCCACAGGGACAGCCACTGAAAAGCAAGCAGGTTCTATGAAATAATAACTTGGTTTCAGAGCTAAAATGAGAGGCTGTGGAGGACAGGTGGCTGCAGCAAATCTGTCCCTGCCTGAGGGGAGGATGCTGCTGAATCTGCTTTCATTGTGAGGAGGAAAGATAACCACAAACCTATGCCAGAGGAATGGGTGGGAAAAATCAGAGAGGGAAAAATTACAAGCAAAAGTCAACAAAATGAGTGGGCTCTTGGCCAAGCTCTCCAAGGCAGATGGATGGTACTGCTGGTTATGACAGCTGCAACTGAAAATGCAGGAGACAACGGGGGAAGCTGACAAATATTTAAAGATTACCACCAGCTGTTTAGCCCAAACCATATCTCCTCTGCTGGGTAAACAAAGCTTTATTCTGGAACTGCTTTACCTCTTCTTCATCACTGGATGGCAAAGATGATATTTGAACATCATTATCAAGATCAAGCTGCTGAATGCCAGCAATGTCTTTCCTGCAGTAAGATCCTCAAGCCTGGCAGAGTCACAACCCCCTGTCTCCACAGCAAAGCCAATGGGATATTGTGCCTTCCTCCTTCATCTGGCTCTGCGGTCTGCTGCTCTCCCCACAGCTACTTGGGAAGGTTGGGTTGGCAGGGTGGTTGTGGCTCCTGGACAGGACAGGAACTGGAGGGAGAGAGAAGTGTGCCTGTATGACAAACAGTGCTCTTTCACATTGAGATCTGCTTCCTGTCCCTTTGCTTGCTCTGGGTGCCTACCAAGTGCAGCTACCATTGCAGTTCTGTCCTTTGGAAACTCCATGGCCCTCACCTATCACCTCTGCTGCATTTTCTCCCATGTGCTGCTTGACCTAGCCAACAGCCAGAGCCTCTGGCTGGTTCTCTGCCCCTTGTAGATGTTCAGATTACTAAGGAAGCTGGGCTCCTCTGAGAAGGGAAGTACATCTCCATACCTGCTCTTGCTAGGCACTTTCCTGTGCTGATAAATTTGGCTTCAGCCTCCAGTACTTCTCCTCCCCTAGGAACACTTTATTTTTATTCATGGCTGGAAATGCAAGCTTAACTGCCGGTGCTTAAGGTACCCATTCTAAATGTGACAGACTCTTCACCCAAAGGAGTGCTCAGAAGTGCATTGTTTTTTGCCTGCAGAATATTGGCAATAGTGAGACTTTGTCAAATTTCTTTTGGGTCCCCACTCCGTTCTTAAACATCAGAAAAATGGATCAAATTTAGGAGTCTATTTTCCCTCTTAGCCTTGTTTTACTGCTGTTTCATCTGAGACTTATCAAAAATACTTGAACTGAGTTAGAGAGACAAAAACTAAATTTTTAAGAATCTGCAGGGGGCTGAAGGGAAGAATAGAGAACATTAAAAAAAACATTTTTTCTTTTTTTTTTATAAAAATGTTACCATCAGAACTGCTTACAGCTAAAGGTGATGACTAAATATACTGGAATCATTGAATTCATCCATCTGAATCCTAATAAGAACATAAAAGCACGGAGGGATGTTGGAGGATATGGCTGGTCAGTGGCAGGGGAAAAGAAGATACTGCAGTCCACCAAGGTGAGCAATACTAGGACAAGATTATCTTTCCTGTCATGTACTTGCCAAGCTGCAGCTCTTACTTTGGCTTGCTCCCTGGATTTGATGTCATATTCTCTCCCCCCACAGACAATGAAGTGAAGCTTTAGGGTGGAGAAAATGGGTGAGGAAATTATGTAAATAAACCAGCCAATTGGTTATGCCCCTGAGATATTCTGGAGTCTTGGCTTGCCAAATTTCTCCTTAAGCAGGAAAAGAAGAGTTTTCCTGCCTGGCCATCCTACTTTGCCAGTGCAGGAGCAATGGAAGCTGAGCTGTCCACTCTGCTGCTGGTGCGTGAGAAGGCAGGTGCTCCAGCGATGCTTCTCTGGGATTCAGAGTGGCATTACTGATGTCATGCCCTTGGCAGGGCTGCAGGGAAAGAACGGGAGAGAAACATCCACTACTGAGACTTGTGGGGAGAGTCCAGCCCCAAAGGAACACCTGTGCCATTGCAGCTTCCTGCTGCACTACATACATGTGTTCATGGGAGGCTGCCTCACACAGGCACACCAAGATACATATTTTACTTGGCAGTTGTATGGATGTGTGAGGTCTGTTCATTTTAGTATAGGCAATTATACCCAGATCTCTTTAGCCTTTCTCTGTTAGAGAAGTATTGCCAACAGGATCTTCCTTAAGAGAGTCCATACCTACATTTGCTGTAATCATCTAATTAAGGCTGTTGTGGTTTTGGGGCTTAATCACCCTGCATAGAAGCATGAACATGAGCAGGGTGCCTAAACTGATCTTTTCCCAGATGTAGGTATTCACTGCTCTGTGCTCCCATACCAGCTCATCTATTTGGTGATTTTCTCATGCCTGTAGTTCCTGTAAAGGTTCCACCCTATGGAACTTATCAGGTGCTTACCCCTGATTTATTCTTGAAATTTAATTTAGTATGTTCATTCAGCCTCTCCAGAAAGAAACTTGTTGGAAATTTTCCGCTGGAACATTTCATGTTGGGCTTTATAAAAGCAAGATTATTGCAAAAATTATGCATGCAGTGGCATTTAGAAAGGCAACAGAGATTTTTATTGAAGAGCTTGACATCGGTGGCATGAAACATTTAAGGGGTTTAGTGATAGATTTAATTTCATTTTCAATTGAAAATGTTCAGAAAAACATGTAAAACAAATATTTCCATGAGCCTAGATGGTTTTTTAAATCTGTTTCTTGTGACAGATTAATAATCTGATTTTAGTCTATTAAATAATAGATTAACATCTTAGATTTTAATCTATTTTATCTTCCACTTAAAATTTCTCATGGCAAGTTTTTGCAGAGTGTTTAGTCAGAGAGGGGCATAGTCAATTTTCAAGCAGCTTTATTCTGTCATTATGGCATTAACTTATGGGTCATTTTTCAGTTATTATCATGAACAGTGGTGGGACAGAGGCATGACTCCAAGGACATATATATGTGACTATTGAAAACCCTCAATGGCCACTCTAATAATCTGGTACAGCTGTAGAATGACTCTTAAATAATGGCTTCCATCACAGTTAATGCATACCCAATGGAGCTGACAAAATCCTGGGGGTCTTTGCACTCCCAGCATGTTAAGGCGCTGCTGGGAACTCCATGGAGATGCTGCCCTCAGGCAGGGAGTTGGCTGCCTGTGGAGCAGCTGTGCTCAGGAGAGAGAAAAGGAGAAGGAGAGATGGTGGGCTCTAAGAGTTGGTCTTCCAGAGTCTCTTCTGTTGTGAGTGAGTTCACATCAGCAGGAGAAAATCAGATCTTGCAAATATTTTTGACATAGCTAATTAATGAACAAATCTGTAAAAAATCAGATATTTTCCTTCAGGAAATACTTAAAAATACCAGAATAACACTGTTGTGGGTTTTTTTTTGTTTTTTTTTTTGTTTTTTTTTTTTTTTGTTTTTTTGTTTTTTTTTTTTTTTTTTTTTTTTAATACTGAAAACTGATTCAGTCACTTCTTCCATTTTCTTCCATTCATGCTGTATTTGGGATTGCATTTTGGAAATGGACAGCCTGGGCAATATGAGATTTGAAGTCCTTGCCTGTGGCTAGGGAAGTTTTGGAAGAGTGTTAATGCTTTTAAAGACTATGGGTGTCCTCCCTAGAGTAGTCCTCAAACCTTAGGATTAATTTCTTCTGTTTTCATGTGAGACAATGCAGATATTTTTTCCTGAATCATACATTCCAGTGTCACACAATGCTGATCTGTCATGGACTGAACTATGCAATGCCATTCCTTCTCAGTTGCTGTGTTTTCTGTATCCTGCTCACTCGTTTGGAGATGCTGAATAAAGTCAGCCACTGCCATGTCATCATGAGCACAAAGTTCTTGGATAGACATCTGAATGCTTACTTCATCATTTTCTGTCAGTTCTACTTGTTTGGTAGATGATAGAAGGGAAAGATAATGAGAAAGGTCTAACAAAATTAGGAGAAACTTCTCCTCTTCCAACAAGTATTAACCATTGCTCCTTGCAGGTTTCAGAAGTACCAGGAGAAATGATGCCTGCTTAAAAACTGACTCCATAAATTATCACCAATGGGAAGGCAGATTATATGTACTTTTAAAAATAAAATTTTACATGGCACAACGCAACATTTTACATTGGTTGGGATTTCTAAACCTATGTCTTGTTCCCAACCTTTCTCTCCAAGTGTGTCCTCTGTTTAAAAAACACACATACCTTTCTAGACGGGAAAAGCCCTCAGACATGGTTTGTTGCTGGTCACATATCAAATACAGGTTTTTGGTTTAGGAATTCTGATGACTAAAGTCAAGCCAATAATTCAGAGAAGAGTAGCAAAATGATGAGTGAGGCTTGGCAGAATTTTTCTTTGAGGAAAACTGAACTGGGAGATTTTGTTGCTTGAGAGAAGACTACTAGAGATAAAAGGGGAACATGCATCCAACTTCCAACTGAGGGAGTACAAGGATGCAGAAATACATCTTTACATGATAAAATAAAAATTCTTTTCAACAGGAGAAAATTTAAGCAATGGAAAGTGTTATAAAATCTAACAGTAGAAAACCTCAAGTGAATATATCCTTCCCCTAAAAAAATCTTTAGAAAAGAGCACTCAATTTATGATTTATTCCCCACTGTTCTGAAAAAAATAGTGCTCATTTTCTTACTTGCTGCAGTTGCTTTGAGAGCAAATAAAGCACTCAGCCAAGGTTTTGCATCTCTGTGTGGCTAGAAGGCTCGCAGTGCTCATCTACTGCACAACAAACTGCTCTAGGCTTGATAAAGCATTGCCTGGAATGTTCTTATTCCCATTTTTTCTGTGAGTTTTGGAGCTGGTTGTGTTTTCAGCCACATCCCCAGGTACCAGGTGTTATCTGTAATCCTGGCAAGCATTGTGTCTCTTTCTCACTGGTGTCTAAGCTGATTTGAAGTACTGCATGTTAGCAGTTCTCCATTGCACTGTGAAAATACAGGCAGAGACCAGAAATAAATTCCTTATTGTACTGTGTTGGTTACTGACTGAGAGGAGAAAAGCCAGGACTTCTTCTATTCCATCTCTCTTATTTTGGATTGCTTTCAAGTAGATTTAGTAGTTTTTATGGGGACCAGAAAATAAAATTTCTTATAAAAAGGAAATAAAAACAAAACAACAGGATGTCTTTTGGCTATTTCTGACATTGTTTTTCTTTTTCTCATCATTGACATCTTTCTGTTTTACTGGCTTGGATTTATTTAGGTGATCATGTCAATGATATCTCTATGTATATGTATTATTTATTTTTGCTTTTCATCTTCATCTTTCCTGATCTCTGCATGAAGTTGCAGCAGTATTACTTGGAAAGTCTGGTGTCTGGGCCAATTCTGTTTAAAATAAAAGGCAAAATAATGCTAGACAATGGAGTTTCACCAGAGAGGAGCTTGGCCTGCTGTCCTGGTATTGCTAAAAATGAGCTGCTAATGAAATCACTCTGTAACTGCTTATTCTCACATCTGGGGTGAGCAGAGTATGCTCTAAATGCAGAAACCTTCATGAACCTCAGGGGAGAAGTTGTGTCTTTCTGGGAAATCATAGGAGTATATATATTTATCATCAGTGCAGAAGACCTGACCTGCCTGGTGTGAGTTTATACAGCAGCTCCAGCTGTGAGTTTACATAGCATTTATAGTGCCCTCCCATGGCTTTATAAAAAGGTCATGTTATTTTCATGGTACAGTAATTTGGGGACCCAAAGACGACAGCTATGCAAGGAATTTCACAGCTTTGCTCTGCTGTGTCAGCTCCATGTCTAACTGTCATCCTGAAACTCCAGTTAAGACACCAGGATATCACTAAATAAAAGGCTTTTCTTTAGAATGAAAGTTTAAATTGTGATTTTGCATCAAATTAGGTTGCTTCTTCAATACAGCAATGAAATGGGAATTGGTTTTTTTTTTGGTGAGTCATTAGCCTGCTGTAAAACTTAAAATAGGATGTACATAGACAAAGATTGAAAATGTAACATGCATTTATTAGCTTGAAATCTGTAATATTAGAAAATTTATCTTACATCTTTGGTTCAGCACCATTTCCATACATGTGAAATATAAAAGAAATATAATCTAGTCTGTTTCATGGAAATTCTATGTAAGCAAGTTTAAGAGGGAGAATTTTGATTACAGTTAAATGAAGACTGTATTTATTTCATAACTTCCAGAGTGATTTCATTTTGCTTCACTCAGATTTTAGAAATTATTTCTAAAGAAGTAGGTTGAAAATTGTATTACAAATTATATCTCAGTTGCAAAATATCCCTTAACGTTTATCATTTAAGGGCAGCTATAAAATTGGAAGCTATCAGATTTTTCTTAAAGCTTAATGGTATTTATAATATAAATTCATAAATTATGACATAGATTTGTATTTGAATGTTATACCAAATTTGTGTGTACCAATTATAACTTTTAAATAATGAAACTTGTTTTGATAAAGAATTGTTTTTTCATATTTCCCAGGGTTTCTTTTACAAATTATCATAGGATATAACGACATATTTTAAATGAAATTTAAAATGCCTGTAGTGCATTTCAAAATTTTTCAACTTGAAATGATTATTTACTTATGTTAAAATGTGATGCAGAGTGAAAAAACAAGCCAAAATAGTTTAGCCTTTTATAATGAAGATAAAATAATCATGAAAATATATGAAAAGTTTTCTTCAACTGGACAAATTTTTTTGGTCCCACTTTTCCATTTTTGCTTTCTGATCTAGCTAGGATGCTGATTCTCAAAGGAATAGCTGTCCTTGATTAGCTCAAGCTGTGCTTCTGATCTTTTTAAATCTCCTAAAAAGGTGGTTTCCCATTTCAAAAAAACCCCATCTACTCCATCTTTTCTCCCATATGACCTCCAAAAAAGGAAGTCATATTTCTGAATTTCTCAGTGTGACGTAGTATAATTATTCTTAAGAATGACATTTTTTAAATTTTGCAAGGTTGAGGGTTTTTGTCATGTGCTTCCAAATCTATAAGGTAGGAGTTTTCACTTGCAGGGCAATGATCTATCAGGTAAAAGCCATTTTCTCAAAGGGGTTTCATTCTCCAGAGCCATGCCAATAACGGTACCTGTAAAGAGCAGATTTATCTTCTGAGTTCTGCTACCAGTACAACTCTTCACCGCCATAGGTTCAGCTGGCACATCCAGGCTTGTCTCTGTTGGGTAATGTCACAGCTTCATTTAAGATCCTGAAAGCTTGACTCTGATAATATTCAGAGCCTATCTAAAACAAATATTTCTATGTTAACAAATATAAACTGCATTTAAGTTTCTAGCATTTTGTAATGTTATCTCTTTCTGGATGAAGTAAATTCTCTCCATGGCTTTAGTGGACATCATTTAGCCCAGCTTGTATGTGGCTGAAGTCACAGATCTTGCCCTGTGGAATTTAACTGCATTGTGCCTACTGTTTGTGGTAGCAAAGGTACTAATGCTAAGCAGATAGAATAATTACAGGAAAATTTACCTGTGATAAAATAATACAGAGTCATTACATTTTTCTTTATCTTCTTTCTTTTTTTTCCTTAAAGAATCCATAGTTTCAAGCTGTTTCAAGCATTGCAACACCCAGTACCAGGAACCAGCCACTGACAATGTTTGCATTCACACGGATCTCCTTATATAAGGTAAACCTTAATTTCTGGGTTTTTTTTACACATTTCCTTGGTATTAATTCCCTACTCTGGAAAGCAGAAAGTCTCCAGAGACCCAGGAATGTGGTTTCCTAAGTCAGTCCTTGAAAATGCAATCCTTGGGGGTAAGGCAGATGTTGAGTAAAGCTTCAGGTTTGAAGTTTGTTTGGATGTTGTTTTTGTTTGTTTGATTTTTTGTTTTATTTATTTTCTTCTCTCTTTTTTTCCTGATGGCATGTAATAACTGTAAAATTGTATGGCTTTATTTGATCAGTGTCAGAAGATGTTTTGGTTCTCAAATGTATCTCTGGTACAAACAGAATGAAAGCAAAATATTAGCCAGTATATTTTTATTAGGTACAGTGTCAGGGAATAAGCCCGTTATTAATGGTATTCTTTCTGGTCGTGGAATTAAATCCTATTTTAATCTAAGAGTGGAGAAGGAAAATTAATATTGTTTGTTCTGAAATATGGCACTGTTCTCTGCATAGCTGAGAACAGACTGGAAGTTTTCTCTTTCTGAAAAAGTAGTTTGCTTACTACATACTATCAATATGAATTCAATTTGCAGAGTATCTGTAGTCCCAGAACAGTACAATCTCAAAAATAATAGCTTTCTGCTTTCTCCTTGCCAATCTCCACCCTGGCTCGTGCCAGTGCATCACAATGTGTGGTGCAAAGCCGCCTCCTCGCTGTACCAGCACGGAATGCTTCACCTATAAATCATGAAGGAACAGTCTGTACTGTCTTGTCTCCTCTTTGACCTGGGTACTACTCTGACCACAGGATACTGTAATTTACTGTCTTTCACACAAGAGCAGAAGAGGTTGTGTGATGTCTCCAGGCTGAACAAACCCAGACGTGTTCAGGTGGGTCCACATCGTGGACTGACCTTCCGCATTACTTGCCACTTCCTGTGGATGAGGATGATTGTGGGAGAGGGCCAGACACCAAGTGAGCCCCTGCAGCATCACATCCTGTTCCTTCAGTCAGAGAATGTCAGGGTTTCTCCCTCTTTGTTTTAATAACCAGCATGAGGGTGGGATGGGGGATGTGACCAGCATTCTGGAAAACCCCCCTCACTTGCAAAGTATGGTACAGGCCTTTGGGTTCCTGGCAGAGGTTAGAGAAGGGACATCCCTTGATATGTGGTTCTTCACTCACAGAAAAACATGAATGCCCCAAATGCCTGTCATCTCCCTCTTCTTATAGACCATTTCCCATTTCCTCTTCTTCTCCTGCAATTCCTGTGTTGAAAGCGAAGGGAGACGACCCATCTTGTTGTTGATCAGCATTGACTCCGATTTATTGATCAAATCAGTCATCTTTTATAATAGTGTTAATTAACTTCATGCACATTGCAAAATTCGAGCTCACGATAGGTTATAGAGAAAACTCTAACCCCTCCTTTTTTTTTACAATACCTGTGGTTCGTTTATTGAAAACAGGACCAGCGTTCTCACTGTGATATGGAAAGTTCTCAAAACCTTCATATCTGTTCCCAGAGCAGCTATCTGTTCCCAGAGAGCCCAAGGACAGAATGTTTTGCCTGTTACGGGAAGACTGTCTGAGAATCCTGCTGTTTATAGAAAAGGTGTCTGAGAACCTAGTTATTTACAAAATCAAGCCTGGGAACTGCTGCTTTACAGCTGCCTTTTACTTTCCCATCAGCTGTATACCTTCATGGCCTCTTTCTTTAAGCCATGCTTGAACCAGGCTCTCCACATTTCTGTTAAAGTTTTTTTTGATGCTGAGCTTAGACTAGCTAAACCTCTCCTAACTAGCTGGTTTTTTCTTTTTCTAGATCTTTGCCTTCCTCTGTGATTTATTTTCTTATTTACCCTTTTATCTCCTTTTGCATTTGACCCTGTGCTTACCTGCCATTTGTACTAGTTTTTATTTATTTCCTTCCTTCCAAAACTGCAGCTTTTATATATTCTTTGCAAATTATTATTTTCCTCTCCTTTTCAATCCAAGCCTTTTCTTCTCCAGATACACTTAATTTGGAAAGTCCTCTGTGGAATGCCACAAATACATCTTTGTGGCCCCTCTGTGTTTGCTGTTTCTGACATGCTGAACTTTGGTGCCCATATTCTTCTGTCATTACCCTGATGTAAACCTGCAAAGACTCCATTGTTGATTACCCATAAGTATGTGGCTGGAAGATCAGTAGATTAAAGCAGAAAATCTTGGAATTCTGTAACTAAATTAGAAGTGCTAGTGTTGCTCTGCATCTACCATGGCTTTTGTTAGATCTGAGAGGTCGATTACTTCAAAGGTAAACAATTTTCTTCTGCAAGGTAGCATTGCTTCTATATGACATATGATGATTAAACATCTGTTTCCCTGTCTTGATGGTCTTGTCAAGCCTGACCTGAACCTATAGGTTTAAAACATAATTCAGCCATATTCAGTGCTATAGGTTAAACAAATTAGTATTGAATAGTTAATAGAGTTGGCCAAATCTAGCCCCAGTGTTACACCTATTTTGTGCCAGGACTGAACTGTGTCCCATATCAATAACAATGAACGTTTACAGATGCATTTCGAGTGTAATACTGTGCTGAATCTATTCCGTATTTTGTTTCTTTAGCAGTATAAGAAAAGTAAGTGTGTTTCAAAATTAAATCACTTGGCTGGCTCACACATCGTCAGGCTGAATGCTAATCATTCAGCCTAATTAAGTCCAAAATAAAAAAAAGGGTTATAAACTATAAATTGAACTCTGGTATAGACACTTTTTGTAAAGCTTTCACCTTGACACACTTGTGCTTCTGACTTTATTAACAACTGAGATCACTTCAGCCTGGGACTACCAATGTTTTGGTCACTAGGGTTTGGCACAGATAGCTGTCCCTTGTGCTGAGCAGCCTGGTCCGTACAGGAGCAGTCTGTAGGGAGTACTTCCACATGCCCTATGTGCCACAGGTGATTTCTCAGTCCAAATGTGTTGTAAATGCACCTTTCCTTTTAAAAGCCCTTCCAGAACTATGCTGCTGGACAATATGAAGCCTTCACCTTATTAGTAGCCTGAGTTAGTCAGGTTTGTTTTACATCCTTTTGTTCTTGGGCCAGTACAGCCTTGTAGGTCCATTAGATGCATAATTGCTCATGTTTTTTCTCTTGTACCTCTTCCCAGTCTTCCTTTTGCTGTTTTGTCTGCCAAGTTCTTCTAGCACCTTTTCCTAGTGGTCCTACCAGTCCTTTGCTGCACCTCCTTCAGTTTTAGTTTACCTTTTCTTTGGAGTCTTTTATTGCCACAAGAGAGACAAAGTGAAATGCAATATTGCTACCAACACCCATGTGTGAGTGTAGCCTTACGCAAGCAAGCAGTGTCCAGTTCTGTAGTCATTGTCCTTGTCTTCCTTGAAAAGTTAGGAATGGCTTGTCAGCAGCCCTTAGCCATCTGAGCTCTATTTCTTCTGGTTATTTCTAGGTGTTAGCTCTCCAGTTGCTTAGATTGAGAACAAGGGTGTTGTGCAGAGGGCTCAGGATGTCTGTGAGTGGGCTGAGCACTCATTCTTGCTCAGCTCATCCAGAACATATGGTCAGCTAAGTGCTTAGGTATTGCTGGGATCGTCCCTCAAATGAGGGCTAGAGCTTAACCCATATGAATATTTAAAGGGAAAAATACCTGCTAGGTGGATCTGTATTTTTGAGCACCCCAACTGCCAGAGTCCGGCACCCTTTGTGCAACTGTTCTCCAAGCTCCTTGCCATGATTTCAGTGTTGTGGAGGGCTCCTCCCTCTTCCCCCCCAGGTTCAGGCAAGGCTAATGGTGGGGCCCTTTGCCTGGGACAGGAGAAGTCCCTGCAGTCCTTCCACTGTTGGTGCCAGGATCCAAGGACAGGCAATGAATGGGCTGGCAAGGACAGGGTAGATTTTTAGAAGACTACAGATGGAGAGGTTCATTAAACACCAAGGTCATAGATGGGAACTGTGAAACATTCAGATTCCTGAGTGCCAAAAATCTTGTAGTCCATCTCTAATGGCTTTTAAAGTGTTAGGGTTGAAAAACAACCTGAGTAGGACAAAGAGATGAGTTTTTACAGATGCATCATATCACTGAGGACTGCAGTCACAGTAAGTTAGAAGGCAACAAGCAAAAATATAATGGTGAGTACTAAGAAGAATGTGTTGGACTCTTTTTTTCAGAAGTGCTGTAAAATCTATTTCACATAGCACAAGCATTAATTCAGAGCATTTGTTCACAAGGCACTACCTTACCTGATCTGCTTTCCTTGGCTGATATATGTACCGCAGCTGCAGATTTATTTCTACAGATACATAGTTTTGTATTTTGGTAATAAATTCTTTTCAGTAGAGTGACTCCCCAGGACTGAGAGTTTATGAACTGATTGATTTAACTGCCTGTTCGAGACTGTGCTTTCACTGTCTGGCAAAACACATGACATAAATTTGACTTTGGAGCCAAATAAATTGGAGAATTGTACTAAATTGTGCTAAAGAGGGAAGATGAATCGTGAAAGAAGCCACTTCAACAAATAATGCATACTCAGAGTGTCAAATGTAAAATAAATAAAATCCTTATGAAAATAGAAAACTTGTTACCAGCAGAAGAATCTGAGGTCTGAAAATTACTACACACGTACTCTCATGGGATACATATTCTGCTCCCTTGGCAGAAATATTAGATGTACTTAATCATATTTGTGATATTAATTAGAAAAATGGTGATACAGAGAGAGCAAGAACATTTCTTTATTTTCTTGCTATAAATTGCAAAGTTTCCTGAACTTCACTGAGACAAGAAGTGTACTAAATACCACAACAATAGCTAATCCATAAAAGAATAAAAAGCCTAGGCAATGATTTGATTTAGTTTTGTGTCACTCCAGGCTTATTCCAGAAAAGTAACTTTGTTTTTCGTGCTTTAAGATGAAGTAATGCGTTGTTGGAGAAAAAACCAAACCAGAATATGTTGCACAGCTCATCATTACAGCAGGAATAAAAACAAACCCCAAGGGCATATGATTTTCAACACCTTTGATTCTTAAAACATTAGAGGGAGGGTAATGCAAAATTGCTTTTCTTTCTTAATTTTTAGTTATTGTCTTCAGCATTTTTGGGGTCCCTAGGAGGTTGCATGTTCAAAGGATTATATCACTTTCTGGGGCTGTTGTTCAGAAACATTTCACTGACACTAAATGTGACCTTACAATTCATCTTCTTTGAAATGAGTGGCTTAGTCAAATGTGAGATGAAAGACAGTACAAACTGGAAACAAAAAAAGATGTGAGCCTGTGCAAATTCAGCTTTTTCTTCTCTTGAAATGTTGACTGAAAATAAATTTAAGGTATTGTATTTCATAAGTGTGTTTTAAAAAGCCTGTCTTTCAGTCTCCTTTTTACTTTCTTGTTTTTCTCAGTATTAATACAGTACCAGGAATATTTTACAGCTTCTCTCTTTGAAGCATTCTCATCACATGTGTTGAGTAATGCCTTGCATCAGTTATAAGGAAACAAACTACTATAATCTTTAGTGCCTAGGCTAAAAGGCTCTAAGGATAACATAAAAGCAGCTTTTTATGTCATGAATGTGGGGAACAGAAAGTAGGACCTCAATTGTTCCAGAGAGAGTGCTTCCATCACATGAGGGGAGCTCGTCCCTTTAGTTTGTGGATGTGCTAGGACACAATTGCACATATTTTAAAATTATTGCATGATTTTATAGCCACAAATGCCTGCTGCTTCTCCACTGGCAAGCAGGGCTCCCTGGTAGCTGCTCACAGCACTTGACCCTCCAGGAAAAGAAGTCTAGAAGGGACCCAACAGGAGTGGTGAGCTCCTTGGAAAAGAGTGAGAAAGCTCGGGAAGGTGCTCTCTCCTTGTCCCTCAGTATGGTTATGGAGCAGGACTGTAGTAACATCATGTTATGGCCCTCTTACCAGTTTGGTGTCTCCTACCAAGTGTGGCTTTAATGTGAGACACCTGAACTCTTCAAGAATGGATCTGTGCACTGGCTGCCTTGCCTGGCTAATGCTGTAGGAAGTAGGCAAGGGGAGAAAGCAGTGGTATGGGAGGACAGAGTTTGCAAAGGCAGCAGTTAGAGAGGAGCAGGAGTGTGAAGCCCTGGAGCTGGATAAATACAGGACATGACAGTTTGCTGAGTTCAAGGCCTTACTCTGCTGCTTTGCCTGTCCCTGTGCTCTGGGGCATCTCACCTCTGGCATCAGCTAAGATTTGATCTGAACTGATGAGCTAGAGGACAATGAAACTGTAGATACATTTTGAGGATGGTATTGATATGCATTTAGTGCTGAGACAGATTGGCTGGGAAGGGAAAGAAGCTGCTGAGCTTGTTAGAGACCCACAGGGGAAAAAGTGCTCTATGAGATGGTTTGAGAATTGTTAGTTGTTTTGGCAACCGTTATTAGACATGGCCCATAATTACTTCTGTAGCTATGGAGGAGTGTAAATTGCTTTTAATTACTGTATTAGCAAATATATCAGTAGGGAAACCAACAGAAAAAGAAAAAAAATTGCTGACTTTTTTTCAGTCCTCTTCTTTGTCACTGTTGGAAGGCAAAAATATTTGGACAAAAAAAAAAAAAGCTCTAATGAGCCCCAAACAGGCACATTCTGAGAAATGAACATGGTGAGGGGGGAAATAGCTATTCTAGATAGCAGAGACCTGGCTTCTATCATAGTTCTACAAAGTGGAAATAATAGTTTCTTTCCATTGTAATTTTAAATTTGTAACTCAGTGCTGTTCTTCTGATGCTTTGTGATAGATGCCAGGAGTGGAGACTGCTCTGCTGCAAGTGTGAGTCAGATAACAAAGCAATTTCTGAGCTGTAGCAGCACTGCACCTTTTCTTTTGTTTCCTCTGAAAGATACTGTAAGGCTGCATTATCAAGATTCACCCTTGCAGAACAATATTTTATTTTTAAATCATCCCTTAAAAGAATTTGTGAGTACTGGAGGGGACGTCTTATCTGCCATCGTGGTCATGTCTCCGGGAGAATTCAAACAGGAAAATGCTGAATGCATTTTCTTACCTTGAATCACAAAGAATAGAAATTCAGTGGTTTTCCTGGCCTCTTAATCTTCTCACTGAGATACTGCTCTAAACACTAATGAACATTAAATCGCTATTGCTCTGTTGGTGTGTAGCGCTTCAGTCAGCAGTCCTTCCAGAGTCAATAACAGCAGGCAATCTACTGCAGCTCCTCTGGTGTTTATTTTTAAAGATAATACTTGAAATACTTTAAAAAATGAAACATTTCATTTTGAAGGTGACAGAGTTGGAAAAGCTGAAAAAGTTTAAGATGCTTTAACAGCATGTGAAAGGGACAAACCATCTGGATTTCAGTTTAATCTCCCTGCTGTTGGCCACTGAGCTGTGGAGGGAGCATGACTCTTGACAGGCCAGGGGTGGCTTTCCCTTCTGGCTTCCCCGACCAGCAAAGCACAGGAGCCTGTGCAAGTGCAGCTTCCTGCAGGAATCATTGAATGAGGAAATGGGGCAGCTAAAACAAAGGCAGGCGGTAAAGGATGATAAAACCCCCAGTACTTTGTTTTAAGGTGAAAACCGTCACACAGCCCGCCATACTCCAGTAGAAAAAATGGCTTGGTTGAGCGTGTCTCTCCAGCTGTAACATCCAGGTAAACAAGCATTATGCCAGCTAGAGAGGCTTTTGAAGTGGATTGGCTGTGGGGCTGGCTCAGACTTGTATACAGGTCCTGCACACTGGCATTTCCTAACTTCTGAATATTTGGTTTTACCACTGCCTCAGCAGTGGTGCTTTAACATCATTTTATGTGAGGTATTTATAGACCATCTTGTCTATCAGTAGTAACTTCCTGACTAGCAGTTCCAGCTGAAAGCTTGTCTGTGTCCATAAGGGAATTGGTATTTTTTCCCTGTCTGACAGCCAAAATGGTCTGTCTGATTGTGAGATGGAGTCTGGGAGAAGATGTGTCATTCTGTAATGTTAAAACAAAAATGATGATGAGAAACTCTAACGCTGCACTGAGCTTTAAATTGAAAACTACTGTGAGCCGTGCAGGAAGAGGGAACCAGGAGGCAGCGGCAGGGGGGCAATGCCACAGCAAGGGTGGGACATGTGAAGAGTTTGGTGGAGAGGAGAACCAAGCAGGGCAGGTAGGCGCTAGTCTATCTCAAGAAGCTGTGCCTGTTTTTCATAGCAGACATCTCTGTCTTTCTATATTCCCTGCATGCTTAATTGAATTATGCAGGTAAAAAGAAGGAGAGTTTGAGGAAAAATAAAACTGCAGATGCCAAGGGCCTGTGTGCTCTGAGGAGGCTCGGGAAGCAGCAGCCTTAATCTCAATGCTTTAATTCCCCTCCTGTAAGGGTAGTTGTGCTATCAGTTGTGCAGAGAGATGCCATAAAGATGCATGTATGCAAATCTTGTGGAGCACTAGGAACAAATGACATAATTTTGTATTCAGTGCAGGGTAGTTTAAATAAGGCCTACAGGCCATTCACTGAATATTGTGGATAAAAAAAAGTCCTCACTGAACAAGTCAGACACCCTGCAGAAGAAATAGTGCATGAGCTTGTAATTAAAAAACATATTTATACATAAAATGGCCTGAATTAAGGCTTGTGCATCAATAATCCTGGCATGTCCTTACATTACAGTGCTTGATTTTGCACTGAAGTGTTTCTTTCGAAGTTACTTTTCTGTATATGAACTATAAGGAAGACACGTGGAAGCACATGAAAAGGGCAAAGAAATACAAATAGGACAGAAAAAAGACAAATTCTGTCACTCATGTATGAGGTTAGCACAGGTTTTCACTTTTCCTCAAACTCTTGAGTAACATATGAAGCAGGAGACAAAAGCCTTTGGGCAGGACAACCAGTACTGCTTCTTGAAAACATGAAAACATTTTCCCCAATTTATTTTCCATCACTTGGATATTTCATTTACTTTTACTTCTCTCAGAGGCTCTGATTTTATTAAGGGACAATGCTGAGCTCCTTCTCCCTCACCTTACAGAGATAAGGATGTTCCAATATCTATGCTCCTGCTAAGAGAGAGCTGGAAAGGCAACACCAGGGAATGAACCATTAAAAATACACCCAAAACCCCAAAGCAGAAAGTAAGCAGCAAAATGTGGACAGAAACACCTTAATTAGAATTTTTGTTTTTCTTCTGTTCTGTGTCCAAGCTGACAGGGAGAAGGCTTTTTCTTGATGCCTGTTTCTCTCAGGTATCCTTCTGAGGTATTGGACATCGCGGAAGAGGCAAGTCAACATCATACAGATTACAAGCTTACAGCAGGCCTAAAGATGTAGAAGATTTTGCACTCAGGGCTGAAATGGGTAATGGGTCTCCCCTCCTAGTACCTCTGCAGGTAAAATTGCAGGCTGTCTTTTTGTATATTTAGGGGGCTCAGACTGTTTGTAGAAGTGAGTAGCTCAAATGCTTTCAAGGAAAACCTAAAGGAACCTGCAAGAATGGCAATGAGCCTTTGAAAGGGTTTGCTTAGGGATTTTTAGCAATGTAGGAAAGCTGGACAAGGGCAGTGAAACTGAATTATGTAGCAAACACAGTTTAATTTGAAGAGAAAGGAAGCAGTGCACTGTGAGTGTTCTTTTAATTCCCACACTGAAGTTTTGCTTAAAGTAATTAACAAATTATTTATCAAGCTTGGTTTGCCTTTTAAATCCATATTTAGACGTCTCTTTAAATATCCTGATATTAAGACAAACAAACAAACCAAATGGTGCTCCCATTAAAGCCAGTGAAAATTATTTTTCTCCTGACCATGTTTATCCATCCCTTATCACAGTGGGACCTGAATCTAAATGAAATGCTCTTGCTCTTCTTGATCTAAATGAAATGGTCTTGCTGTATATACAGATGATTATGTATTAGTGACAAGGTCTGGAGATGAAACCCTTGTCTCATGTATTGCTGGCAAGACATAAATCCTATTGTGCCTCTGTAACAGAAAATTTCAAATATTTTTTGAGGCTTTATGTTTGCAGCTGGCTACACTGGTAGAAAAGTAAACAGCACAGTAGCACAAAAGGGCTCAGAATCATATTAATAAAAAGTCTATCATCACAGATATTAGTGTCCAAAGATACATATCTGGCAGAGAAAAAAACTGATTTCCCCAAGGTAGTGAGGAAGAGGATATTGAAAGTAACACTAGGTCCTTGGGAGTGTAGGCCTAGGCATGCCCCCTATTAATAAATTGTTGTTTTGGTGAAGTTATTTCTTACAGCTGGCAGCATCTTTCCTCTGTGGTCCCACACTCAAGCCAAAAACTTCTTGTCCTATGGAAAGTTATACCACTTAGCAAGATGTTACAGAAAGAGTAAGAGGAAAAATGACAACCCAATGAATACTGAGAAACATACTTCAGTATTCTAGTGACTGAGAACAGATTTGGTATTCAACAGCTGCAAGAGAAAATGTTTGACATGTTTGCCTCTGCAGCCAGTTTCAAGGAAAGGGAGGGTCATTAAGTGTGAACAGTGTCAGTTAAAAGCCTCCCACCTCTCTCTCAAGCCTGCTGGTAAATCTGACCCTGTAGTAAAGGTCATTTCTCAGCTCCTCAGGTATGCAGCTGTATAAGGACCTCAGAGTATATCACAATAAATTCTTTGCTGCTCTGTAGAACTTTTTCACTTGGAGATTTGAATCCAAGTAATGCTGGTTTCCTGTTATGCTTTCCTGATAGTGCTTTATCAAATAGCAGGAATTTCATACTGTTCCTGAGGGCAATTTTTTAAAGTGATTTATTCCTTATGCATTTTCACTGTAAACAACACTGTGAGTAACTGTTTCCCAAGCTTATTGTCAATTGTGAATGAGCATAAAGTTAATTCAGTTTTCTGAGTTCCTCTTCACCTAGTATAGGTCTATTATCGATGCAAATTAATGGCTTTTGTACTTTAAAAATTGAGATTAATCTTTGATTTAAAACACCACTAGTAGCTGATATGCCCAGATGGACCTACTTGCTCTGTTGGATGATTTAATCATTAATTTTATAAATACATGTTATTCATCCCTTTTAATGGCATGGTGAACATCCCTCACGATAAGGTTCTCATTCCTAATTGTGGTTTTGACTGAATTGTTTAAAATTAAGTTGCTCAGTAGTGTTCCAAAATTGCTTTATATTCAGGTCCTTCACTCTTACTTTGCATTGGACTAGCCCTGACTGTTGCATTCTCAGTCATCACGGTGACTTTCCCTGCTTAAGAATATGAGAAGAGCAAGGTTTGTAGGTGCTTATTTCTGAGTGGCTTGAATATCTCATTCCCTCACCTAAGACATTGCTCAGGAGGCATAAATCCATTCTTTATCCTTAGTTGCAGTACTAACATAAGAAAAGACAGTCTTTCCATCTGACTTACATAATTTTATTTGATCAAGAAAACCTATGCTGTCCAGAGTTATAATGACCATGTAACTACATGCACCAGAATCAATGACAGCTTTGAAAAATTGCTGATTACTGTAGCTTCTTCTCTAATCATTTGGAAAAGTGATAACACATGTTCGAGTATTGTCCTCATTGCCAATTTATAGCATCATTAGGTTTTGCTAGGAAAATCTTATGTTAATTTTTGTTCTCTCACTCTATGAGTTTAGATTTGTCCGCTTTTTTGAAATCCATCTCTACTTTTATGTGCTTTAATTCCTATTCTTCAACATCAGATGCTGGCTTCTGAGTATGGAAGGATCAAAGCATCTAAAGTACAGATGGTCAGTGTCTCTGTAAATTAGCTTAAAACAGGGCATCACAAATTTTCTTTGTGAGTATGATTTTGCCACCAAAAATGAAACTGGAATTGAATTTAAACTACTGATGTCCTTGGCTCAAATTAACCTGCTAGTTTTGGCAAAGCAAACTGTGGTTTACACATCTTCCATTCAAGTTAATGTGAACCTCAAGCTCCAGGACTAGTGGTTTGGCCAACCAGATAATAATGGCAGAAGGAGGATCAGAAGGGGTTGGAGCAGGGATGCCATCCCTCTGTGGCTCTCCTGTGTCTGGAAAACCCTGAAAGTGCAGGCAGCACTTCCCAACACACATGACAGAAAAATGCAGTGTTTTGTCTTGGTTTTCTTGCATTAGCTTCTAATGCTGCTTTCATTATATATCTGGTGAATTGTGGCAATTGCACATATAAAACCCATTAATGGCTGCTGTCTATTTTTAGAATAATTAAAAATTATTCCTTCAAAAAGGGAAAAATCTTGTTTAATTTTTTAAGGTTTTATTTTGCACTCTAAATGTGAAATGGAAGATAAATAGGAAATGTGAATCATCTTGCATAGTAGTAAATTGCACGCAATCCCATTTGCCTTTTTTCTGCACAGTATCCACATCCAATTTGTATTCTGCACTTTATCAATTCACTGATAGTTTATAGTGATAAACCACCATTTTAACAATAAGTACATAGGAGCAGAATTAAAAAGGCTGTACTTTTAAACTAACTTCAATTTCTTCATTTTTGTATTTACTTATCCTTATTCTCCCATAAATGCTTGTTGTTGTCAGCTTTTTTCTTCCATGAAATGCCTTTTAAAATTCAAAAGCTCATTAAAAAAACTAATAGGTAATGATAGTTGCCTTTCATTCTATCTTTTATAAACCATTTTAAAGTGAATGAACTATTGGAATTGCAAACTCAGCTCTTGCTTACATCCATGAAACAATCAGTGGTAAACAGAAAATGATCATAATTTTTCATCAAAGTGCTTTAACCTCAGCCCTGTTGGCTTGTCTCCCAGATAACAAGGTAGGGTAATTTCTGTGATTAATTAGGTAAAGTTTATCAAACTGACTGAAGATGAAAGGCTTTGGAGGACTGTATAGTATTAAATGTGTTTTAAACATAGCAAGAGGGACTCTTACAAACTTTTTACATACATTCCATAGTTTCTGAAATATCTGGCTCCTTGACAGCACAGTCAGAAACATCTGGTCCAAAGCTACAAGCTCTCCTTGCTCACCCAAATGCTCAAAATAACAGATACTGGTTACTGCCTGCAAAGAGATTTTTAATCAATCTTTGTCCTAAATACATGCATGAGAAAAGGTGTTCATGAATGTGACAGGAATACAGGAAAACTCTACGGGACACTGCTCAATGTCTGTAAGAACTACAACAGAATTTTGCACATTTGAGGCGGCAAACATCTTGTTCTATTTTTTCCCTAAGATTTAACATCAATAAATAAGAGAATATAATCTTAAAAAATTTTGTATGGATAGTGCTCTGGGCAACCTGATCTAGTTGAAGATGTTCCTGATCATTGCATGGAGGTTGGACAAGATGTCCTTTGAAAGTCCCATCCAACCCAAACTATTCTATGTAATTAGTACTGTTACTCATTCTTTTACTCATGATGAATGTCTTTTATTAAGAAGTACTTTTTATTTTAAAAAATGAATTTTTTGATTTTAAAATAGCTAACCAGAAAGGTTGGGTTGAAAATTGTTAGTATTTCCACTTAACTCTATATGTTCATAATGATAATTTTATGATTTATTCCTTTTTTATTCCCAAAATTGTGCATTCCTTTTGTGGGTGGAAATTTCTACCTGACAAAAACCTGTGTTTTCATGTCTAGTATTTTTCCTTTTTCTGACTACAGTTGTTATGAAAATGCATAACTCAAGGCAGAACTTATGTCTTGGGGTTTAAAGAGATTGCCATCACAAACCATCCCTTATCCCACATGAAGAAGAATAATGTGTTTTCAGGTAGGCAATTCTGTTGCCACCAGACTGTGATGTTCAAACCAGCTGACTGCTGGCTTTGAAATAGGATTTCCCAACACTAGGATGTGGCCACTGAAGCACTGCAGTAGTATAGCTAAAGGTGCTGTCCCTGTACCTACCTTTTTAATCAACATTTGCAACTGATGGACGATGGTCTTTGTGTCTGCGCAGACTCTTTGCATTGAAGGCAGGTGTCTGCAACCAGCAGACCATCATGGGTCTGACAGCAGGAAAATCTCTGTAACTCACTGATGCCAAAGCAAGCTGCTCAGCTTGTGTCATGCTGATAAGGAAATTAAAGGGTAGCAGACTAACATGTCTTGTTCATAATTGCTCTAAAGTATGTTCAAAATGTAAATTAAAGGACAAGTTCTGAAGGTTACTGAGCATGCACAGTGCACACTGAAGTCAGCAGGAACAGCAGCTGCTGTAGACCCTCTAAGAGCTGACCCAAATAAAGTGCAAATGTCAAGAAAATCACTTGAAAGCCTTGGGGCCCTAACTGCATTGCACACAAGTCTAATTGTGTTTATCAGCAGAGTGGTGCTACATCTCTTTTGTTGTTGATTTAGGAAATCCAACTTTTCATTGACTCAACAGCAGCTTTGAATGCCCCAAGCACCTAAATAAATCTAATCACAGGAAATCCTTCCCCTCCATCATTTCATTTGCACGAGTCCTCCTTAAAGTGCCATCTCATCAGCAGAGACTGAAGGAAGCATATCTTGCTCTCACTGGTAGGAGGGAAGAAATCACATTCCTGGGAGAAAGATGTCCTTTGCATAGTGCCTCTTTTCATGTGTACTTTATCTTCTTCACTGCAAGACTCTAACACTGATGAGCCCTGCGGGTCCTAAAGATTCAAACACAATGGCACAACAGGAAGATTAAGCATAGAAAAAGAAAAATTGGATTTCATTTCCTCCAACATTGAAAAGAGATTATTTTTTTTTCCATTAAAGAAAATTTTTCCATTAGAGTGTTTTCCATTAAAAACTGCTTCCTGTGGAAAACTGAGTTTCTATTTAAAAGAGCATTTTCACAGCAGGAATTTATTCTCACAAGAAGGAAGCATGCTTTTAATATGCACTTCCAATTTTAAGATATTGGTTAAAAATTCAATGTTTCAATTACTCTATAATTTAGTGCAAAATTATCCGTTTTGGCAGGAATTCCCTCTACCATTATTGTTTTACGCAAAATGCATTTCAGAGCCTGCAAGACACTTGTAAGCTGTGATTAACTTGAGCAGTCTCAGCTGGAACCCCCATCCCTGCTACCCCTGCCCCAGGCCTCCCTTTAAGCTCAGACCCAGAAAGCACATAGACCTGGCCTGAGCTCCATCAGAAATATACTTGTGCCTACTCCTGTCTGCTGCTGTCCTGGCTTATGGATTTATTATTTTTACTGGATTATTTCCAAAGCCACACTGTCTTCAACCTTTTGTCCATGCTCCTGGATGGGTTCTGGATCTGTACTGGAATCCTGGCTGGACTTTTGGTGTCATTCATCAATGTGCTTTGTTTGGAGGTTTCAGGGGGTCTGGTTGCTATTCTGACTGTTCATCTCCTGTGGGAGGACATCCTGCTGGAGAGCTCCCCACTGTGCTGGGATTCTCCTTGGCTCTCAGCTCATCCCTGCTTGTGGAGGAGCCCTGATCCTGCTGGTCCCTGCTGTTGCAGTGGTGAAGTGTAGCTTGTCACTTGGATGCCAGTGAATAACAACCAAAAACATTTCTCCATGTGACTTGTGTGTTTAGGGTCACTGTTCTTGACAGTGCCAACTTTCAGCTGAGCCTGTGAGCAGTGTAGAATGAAGGAGACATATTTAAATGGTGGCCAGCAAAGACTGCTCTGTCAGTTTGATAGAGCCCCATGTCAGCAGTCTCAGATGCCATATTTGCTTGTGTTGTTATGCTTCCTGTAGCCTTTCCAGTGCTTCAATGCTCTCTTTGATCAATATATCCTTGGATCTTCTGCCCCTTTGTTTTCTCCATGTGGGTTCACATGCTGAAGTTCTTGATGGTGATTAAATTGAGCGTCCTTTTTGACAATAACAAGAGGCAGTTGCAGGAACAGACAGAACTATTGGAATTCTACATACCACATTCTCAGCAATATTGGCTACCATGGGTAAAAGTGTTGTGTGATGAGGATAAAAATGGTAATGTCATTAAGCTTTTGCAAAAGACAGCAAAAAGTCAGGATAAAGAGGAGATGGACAAATGAATTAAACCTAAGCTGATTGCAGAATAATTAATTTATAATTGAAATTAAAGGTTAAGGATTGATACTCTGAGATCACTCTACTAAATAGTAATTTACTTTCTTTTACTTATTTCTATTGGACCAGAAGGTCAATGGCCTTTTCTGACAGCATCTGGGCAAATAGCAGTCTGTTCTTTAAATTAAAAGAAATGCCTGTTTTAGCAATATCCTCTGGCAGGAAAGCAAGCATATATTCTTGCTTCTTTCTTTTTATTGAAAGGGCACTATCAAGCTTTGAATCCCATTTACATTTTTAGACTGGTTTCCTAAGGAAATGAAGCTTATATAATGACACCGACTTTCTCTTCAACTGTCAAGTCCTATGTAGTGACTTTTAAGCTGTCAGGCCAACTGCAACTAAACTTAAAACTGGATGGAAAAATATCAGCTAGAACAATGTTCTTATAATCTTTGTCAAAAGCAGAATCTGAGGGGAAGAGAGAGATGCAATTAGTGCTCACACTGAGGGAAAGTGCCAGCCTCGGCTGCTGTGCTGTTTTTTGGCATTCCTGTGCTGGCCAGCCAGCCTGTCACTGGGCCCATCAGTACACATCTAGGCTTCCTCTTGTCTTCTCTAATGTGTTGCCTCCAGCACTGTGGATTAAACTGAAGCAATTCAGGGAGGGAGCTGGGCACAATGACCAAGCTAAGAAATCTGTAGGAAGCAGCTCATGAGTAATTCTGCTGCTCATAAAAATATTTGTTGCTTTAGGGTAGAAAATCAAGTTAAGGTGGGTGTAAACTCCTCAATGTACATTTGTCTATCTAGTCTGACAGATATGTTCTTTTCACTGATTACTTAAAAATCAAAGTGCAAATAAATGGATTGAAATGTCCTAGTGAATAACTTTCAGGCCAGATCTTTTGTACCAAAAATATTTTAAAAGTACATATGCATCAGGGAAGATGAGGATATGTTTCAAGTTCTATGAACCAGTGCATTTGGGAACTGAGTTTTTCAATCTGATTAAGATTATTGCCATGCTAATTTCAGTTATGAATGCTGATCAATTCATACTTGAATTGATCAGACTATACGACCAGGATCAATCTTTTTTGAAAGTCACACCTGACTTTCCGCATAACCTAGAAAACTTTCTTGAGGTAATTCTTGCTTGAAAGTTTTTTTAGAGGGGAAAAATAGCCACTATTAATTTACAAATCACAATGATATACCACCCAATTTGCTACAAAGTAAGAGAGGTGATGAAAAATTATCTTCACCTTTTTTAAGAAAAAAACCTGTTGTTTTGACTTTAGGTTAATGAACCTTGCTGTGCTGATCATTAGATTGTGTTGTACTTTAATCTATAATAATTAACAGCCCTGTGAATTCCTTGCAGATATATAACTCTGGTCTGATGGTACCGCATTGTGCCTTTGTACTCAATATACTCCTTAGGAAAATCTCTGGTAGTCATTTTCTTGCTCTTACCACTTGCCACCATCCTCCCAGTTTCTTAACATAATCCTTGAGACGAGAATTTAGAATTGGGAGAGCTATTCTGATAGAGATCCCACTTAAGTGCACTTGAAAGACGTGTAGTTGATCCTCTGTTATGATTTCCCCTCTGTTGTGTTCAGTGTTGCTACTTTTCATGAGAGTTTCTCAGAAATCCTAGACTTGGGTCTTTCCTAGAGATCAGACTCTACAGTGGGATTTTTGTGTCCATACCACCCACTGGTCGAGTCTGTTCAGTATTAGTGGTCTAAATTATTGGAGAATATGCAAAGGAGGCCCACAAGGATGGTGGAGGGATTCAAAGGGACTCTTTATGAAGAACAGCTGACGTCCCTGGGTCTGTTCAGCCTGGAAAAGAGGAGACTGAGGGGAGACCTCACTGTGATCTTCAACATCCTCATGAGGGGAAGTGGAGGGGCATATACAGATCTCTTCACTCTCATGACCAGTGACAGGACCAGAGGAAATGACATGAAATTGAGTTGAGGGAGGTTTAGATTGGATATTAGGAAGAGGTTTTTCACCCAGAGGGTGGTGGACCACTAAACAGACTCCCCGGGAAGTGATCACAGCACCAGCCTGAGTTTAAGACATACCTGGACAATGTACCCAGGCATGTGGTGTGGTTCTTGGGACTGTCCTGTTTAGGGCCAGAATTTGGACTCAATGATCCTGGTGAGTCCCCTCCAACTCAGCTTATTCTATGACTCTATAATATTATATTGTTGTTTTAAATTTGCCATCATCTACAGTACCATTTTTCTTTGTTTATCACTAGGTTATCAACAAACACATAACAAAGATTCAGAGCCCCATGAAAGAATGCTTGATGTTCTATTATTTACAATGACATTTTCAAGACTGGTTAACCAGTGTTTAATGTATCTAATGTTACTATGCTAACTGTGCAGTGTTCTAGTTCCTGACTAGACGGTCTTGATCTAGCAAATCAACAGATTTGAAGAAGCATTTCATTAATACTACTGCTTTTATAAGCCAGCCTTAATCTTATCTGTGATGTAAAATTAGATTAATGACATCTACTACTTAGAGTAATATTCCTTAGCTGTGTTTTCCCCCACTGTTGCCTTAAATACTGAGTCCTGTGACAACTTCCACGGCACTTCTCTTGCGGTGCATAAAAAATTATAAAGTTCTACAGATAAGACAAATATACAGATATACTTTTACTTGGGTTTCTGTTATAAAACCATGCATTAACACATATTTTTTTTTCTTTAAAACAACCCTTCACTATGAAAGAATGAAAATATCTACTGTAAAATTGTCAGAGACAAAACTGTTAGGAAGCAGTGTTCTATTTCATTACACTATGATAAAAAAATGTCTCTGTTTTGCATCTTCAGATGTCTGTTTTCAAGTTGGAGTGTTCTGGACTTGTAGCTTAAACTTATTATCAGTATTCTTTGGAACTTTAGCTTAAGCCTTTTTTATAGAACACTTTCTTTATACCAACTCTTATTCCTCTGTGGACCTGTGACCTCATTTTACTTGCCTACCAAGATGACTACTAATTGCCATAGCTGTATGTTTACTGAGATGGAGCTGTTCCCAGCTCTCCAAACTCTTGGGTCTGTATTTCTTAATTTGCTTTTTTGAAGTATACACATTGAAACCTTCTGGATCTAGGATGGAGTTTCAAACTGAAACAACACAGTTGGTGCGCATGGACACAACCATCAGTTTGCTAAGCTATCTCTAACAGGTATCCCATCTGTGCCCTTGTAATCAAATAAGATTAAACAAGATACCAAAAGAAAGAATTGGTTATCTAGCATTCTCCACACTTTCCTTTATGCGTGGAATTGAGCTAAAACTGCTAAGGTATATATCTATGTGCAATGGGCTGCTAGTACCATTCCCTTTAGATCTTCTCTCTTTGTATAGGATACCTGCAGTAAGCAAGAAATAGAGCGAGATACTTTGATGTGTTCCCAATCCACTCAGCCTGGTGGAGTCTCTTAAACATTTAGCAGTGAAGAGCTAGTGGGTAGCAGCATGTGACAAGTGTGCATCATGTTTGTATTAAGCCAAATTTTTACTCCTGAGAGGGGACAGAGCAGCTTTCCACTCCGTTCCTACATTCATATTCGTTGGGGAAAGCACCGTCACAACGGAAAAGCAATTTATTCTAATGCTGCCACCCAGACACTATTTCTTAATAATTCTAGTCCTTTAAATGGGAGATTTAGATAAGGATCAGAGATCATGGAGTTGGAAAAGGACTATACTGTATGTGGCTGGCTAAGGAACAAACAAATAAAAGAGATGGTAAATCTCCTGGCGCAAATCACTGAATTAATTTCAACAATATAATTGGGCTGGGAAAAGAAAAATCATGAATTCTAGTGTGACAGTTATTCTGGCCCTTTGGGAACTAAGGCAGGAATTATGCTTTTGCTCAGAGGCAGACTTTCACAAACAAAGCGATACTTAACTGCTTCTCTTGCCCTTCATAACCTCTCATTACTCATACCCCCATGCCTGATTTAAGTTGGCCCAGTTAAATTCAAACATCATAAATTTAAAACCAACTTTTTTGGGGGGAATAAAAGTTGTCTGAAATATGTGATGCTCACTGTTGTAGAGGATGTAGACACACTATGATATTTAGCTAAAGGGTATCAAAGGATGTGGTCTCTTTTTACAAATATTTCCCGAAAAGATGAGATACCAAATCTTTGACAAGCACTGAAAGAGCAAAGCTGAGATTAAAAATTAAATGCAACCGCTTACTTCTAAAAGGCAGCAAAAGATTGCAGATGTTACTAGGCACCATTTAAAAGACTATGGCTTATTAATGCTGTTATTATGCATATTTTCATACTTTGACAGTTTGATTGTTGTCTTTTCAATGCATTTATTTATCATTTCAAATACCATCATGATTTTAATGGTGAATTAAATTCTGATCATATTTAGTCTGTTCAGAACAATTGAGGCTACTAAACATGGCATACATGCTGAATTGGTATTGGTTGCATGCTGCTTTTTTGTGTTCATAATATGCATAGCCAAAATCCTGTTGGCTATGAAGATCTGCAGAATTTTTTGCTTCTTAATAAAGAGGAGGAAGAAATATTGTCCTCTTGTCTGTGGCCTGGCTGAGATGGAGTTCATTTTCCCATGGCAGCCCTCACAGTGCTGTGCTTTCCATTGGTAGTTAGAAAGGTGTTGATGACACACAAGTGTTTTGGGTACTGCTGAGCAGTGCTGGCACAGCATTTCTGCTGGCTCCCCAGCATTCCCCCCCATCAAGTGGTTGCCCTGGAGAAACCACTACCTGTGCTGAAGTGCAGCTTTCTGGGGAGTGGCCAGATACTGCTTGCTGATGGGAAGTAGAGAACAAACTTTTTTTAGCTGTTTGCTTGTGTTCATGGTAAGTTTTGCTTTTGCATTAGTAAACTGCTTTATCTCAACCTATGAATCATTTTCTATCTCATTTTCTCTCTCCTGTCCAGCTGGGAAGGATAGAGCAGCTTGGTGTGCTCCTGGCATCCAGCCAAGGTCAACACTCTACACCTCTTAATTTTAGAGCTCTGACAGTGTTTTGTGAAGCATAGTTTAAGCAATTTTTTCATGACCTGTTAACATGCTGAACACACTAAATTTGTTCTAACACAAATAGTGATTCATCTTCCAGCAAAGCAGAATTTGAAAATTATCTGTAATTCTGTTGTAGAAATAGCTGGAATAGTTGTAGAAATAGTTTTTGACACAGGATGGAAAGAGCAGGGTAATATTGGTGTTTCACTCTCATGATTTTCCTTAAAACAAGTTACTAATTTGAATACCTTTCTGCACCAAAATTGAGAATTATTTACTTTCCCAACTGCATGAAACCTGAAAATGCTTTACCTGAGAGAAACACTGGTAATTAACCACACCTTTAAAACAACAAAAAGCTGGAAGGTGCTCCAGCCTTTTGTTGTTTTAAAGGTGATAGGGATTGAACCATATAGTGTGTGATGGTGGTGTGTGGCTGCAATTATTTTCTACATTCTCTTTGACCAGCAAATAAGGTATCATTAGGAAGAAAAGTATTTCCCTGAAGTTTGCTGCATCAAGATTAATTTTTGTCTACTGAAATGCTTGGAGATTTAAGTTGTTTTATTTCTGAAAGAAGTCTAAGTGCTCTTCATTCCAAAAGGTTTCAGCAGGTAGATTTAAAACCAAGAGCAATTACATGTGACAGCTGAGCCATTCCTGCTGTGAGTTATGCACTTCCTGTCCTGTCTCTCATTCCATGGCTAAGAATTTAACTAGAGGAATTTGGTATCCTGAACAAAGAACCTATGTAGAGAAGGGACTAAACCGAACTTTAGGTGATTGATTGAATTATGTGGGCTGAATTTTCAAAGGATGTTTAACTTTCTTGTATGTTTACTGCCGTTTTGCCTGCTCAGTAAACATGCATATGTGCTTTTAGTGCACAGCTGCTCAATGAATAAACTCATGTGGCTAAATAGCCCTTTGTATGTTGACACACAGGTGAAGACTGTATTTGTGAGACTATGGGCTGGTTTTGATCAAGTGTTCTTAACAAATTTACAAAAGTAAATTCTTTGTGTGAATTTTGGCATGCTTAGTTCAAAAGAGGTATGAAACTGACTTTTATTATTAAGAAAAAATAGGAACTTTGTTTTGAAAGGTCTTATAAGTTAAAGTGAGTTGAATGGAACTCAGTCATTCTTGTACTTATTTTACACGGAGTATTATAAGTATAGCCACATTTGCTGGCCCCCTACCTTGAAAATTAGACTTGTTGACTTTATTGAGATTTATAAGTTTTCCTTGAGTAGCTGCTTTAAGTAGAAAGCTAATATTTTCAATACCTGGAAAATTAAGGGAGTCTAAAATTCAGTTCTGCAGTCAGAAGGAAGGAATGAATTTCTTTTAGCAAGGTCAGAAGACTTGTACATGTCCTGCTTTTTCATCTCTACAAACAAGATTTATTGTGGTTGAAAGTGGTGGTATCTATACTTTCTGTCACTTAGGTGGCTCCTTAAGGAAATAGATGTGATTGGAATTTTCTTGCTATTTCATCTTGTGTGGGTTCATTAACATTCACTGTCTCATGAGGACTGGGCTGGCAGTCATAACATTTTGGGACCACTGAACATCTGTGTGAGCTCAGCTGCTTGTTGTCAGGGTACTCTTGAACAGGCAAAGCCAGTTTCAGAAGACAGCAAATAGGAGGCAATATTTTTACTGTTTTGATTCTTTGTTTTCCAATTTATGTAAAGTTGAGGTTCTTTGTTGAAATCTGTTCTTTATATTTTAGCATGTGTTGACTCAAGAGCTCTTATGTTGACTCAAGAACTCTTCCAGAGAAATTGCATAAATGTTACCTCCTAAAGGATGCTAACAGGTTGGTCTGAATAAATCTTTGGATAAGGAAGTCAGGAATGGAAGAATTGCTGCTTATAGGAAAATTCTGTTGCAGGCTACTTGAGGACAATGCTGCCAATGCATAAAATAAGGCAAAACACAGAACTCTGTCTAGAGTAGTTGTCATAAACAGATTTCAGTGTTTCTCCAATACTTCTACATTTTGACCACTGGATTTTTGCTAATTTCTTATTTTCTTTTGTTTTAATACAAACAATATTGTAGAGCTTGATAGCATCCAAGAACTTTTTGTAAACAAATCATATTGGTGGTTTAATTTGCCTACTAATGCAGGGAATTTTATACCACGAAGCAGGGAATTGTTTGACCAGAATGAAAATTTAACATTTGTATTTATGTCCACTTATAGCCTTCAGATTATTCTAAAGAAATAATTTCTTTGTGACATAATTACTAGAAACAACTTCAACCAGAGATCATGTGGAGGTTTAGTCACTGGCGTCATCAATATGTTTATTTAAGATGTTCAAAGTGATGAGTCCAGTAAATATTTGCCACCTAGTCACACAGCATCTCTTCCACTTCTTTTGAAAATCCCTTGCTGTCTGAAGGGCTCCATATGAGCTGAGTACTCAAGGTTTGTCTCTGTGCCCATAGATATTATTGATGCCCTTGGAAGATTATCCTGTGATGGTGACTAAGTTTCCCTTGGTTTTGAGTTTATTGGGACTGTCTCTGTCAGATGAAGGAATTGCATTTTACAAGTGCACATTTAAGGCTAATCCTACCACTGTCTCCCTGTGTGAAGTGAATTTAATTTGTAATAAGTAGCAAAAAATATCAACTAACCAAAAGTGCTCAATTACAGAAAGGAGAAACTTTCTACTCCTGAGGTTGTAGATCATTGTCAGACTTCATTCATAAGACTTGACAGTTTTGAATTAATCTCCTCCTTCATGGGGGAATTCTCACAATTGTGATTAAAGTTCCATTTTTTTACACCTACTACAATCTGATCTTGTATCAGTCACATCACTATTCCCAATATTAAGACTGTAATGTTATACAGTATATGTTCCCTGGAGTCAAGTGCAATAGAAGATCTGAGCAAAAGTGAAGTGTGAGTGGAGCATAAATAAACCAGAACAAAGTGCAAAATCTTGGCTTCGAAGAAAGTTCAAAGAATGTAAAAGTGTTCAGAGAATAGTAGGAATGAATAAACCACTAGTGCCACTAACAAAGTGAGCCATGTGCTTATGTTAGAACTATGACTCAAGCATAGCCTGCAGCGAGTGCTGAATGTGTAATGATGATCCAAACTTTCAGCATCATTAAGATATTGTGGAAGACTTAGCTGTTGCCATGTATGCAATTCCTATACAACACCGTACTACCACTAAAAACATATGTAAAAGAGTTGGAAAATGAAAAATTTAAATTCACACACCAACAATCAAGACGTTATCTCTGTTGCCTTTACTTGCTGTCTCTCTTATTTGAATTTGTTTTTCTATTCTTCTTAAGAATAATTTAATTTATTTCTATGAGACAAATTATCTGTCATAAATCATACAGGCTAATCAAAAGAAGAAAATCCAATGGCAATCTTAGCCATCTTACCTCTTCCTTTTCCAGGCTTTTTCCTCTAAGAAGTGGAATCTTACTGCACGGACTTTAACATTTTTATGAATTCAAGTAGAGGAGTCTGGCAATTGATAAAGACAGAAAGAAAGATAAATGAAATATTTTAAAGCAATTTTCTTGTTTAGGAAATATGGCCAAGACTTTGGAAATTCTATAAAATCCCTCACTTTTAAGGGTGTGGGCTAGTCTCTGCATCAAAAGAAACTTGCCCTTATGTCCAGGTATTTGTGACCGCTATTTTTCAGTAGTATGCTTTCCCTTTTATTGAAGAAGAAAATGCCAACCAGTGCCAGAAGTTAAATATCATGTGGGTAACTCTCAGCTCATGATGATTTCCACATACACCACCAGAAGCATAGAGAGGAGGAGTGGGATCTTGCATAGAGGTTACGCACAAACCCTGCGGTATGAGATGCTTTCTTGTACAGTAGAAGAGAATCAGCAATCAAACGTTCTTTAGATACTTAAGTGCTGCTTCTTTCCTTTCTCTTTCTCTCTCCCTAAGGTATTATATATGCAAAGCAGAAATGGGAAGCTCTGCCAGCAAATAATTGGCATGTGAAGTCACAATTTCATATGCTTCAGGCATGGAAAAATAAGTAAGACTGTGTTAACAAATTTATGTCTTAAACAAATTACAGCTGTCCTTGTAGATGATCACTCCAGTATGGAATATTGTGATATTTATTATATTTAACATATTTTAGTATGGTTATTAGGACAAAAAGATAGTCAATATAAAAGAGAACAAGAGTTTCTTTTTCCTTTATTGTTGATTCTTTTCTTGCTTACAAGCGGCTATTTCCACTTGGGAATATCTGACAGAAACAAGCTCTTGCAGCTGGGTTCCAGCTCTCTCTTAATGGAGAGAGAAATCCTTTGAACTCTGCAGAATGCACCAGGTCTGACCTTTATTTCCTAGTTGAATGATGGCCACAGGCAAGTTGCCCCTTTGTAGCCCAGCCAATGTTGTAACAGAAAAGGCCAGAAAGAAGGCACAGATAAACTCCCTCTGCAGCAATCCTGAGTCCTGAAAGTAAGTGAAAGAGCCCAGAGAGTGAGAGAGACACATAAAATATTTGCTCCAGCAATCCCTGGTGCACTGTATATTTATAAGTACTACCTGCTAGCCTGGAGGTTTGATGTGCCAGACAGCAAAATAGCCATGCTCAGCTTGCAAACCTCCAGACAGATGGAAAATAATTCCTCTTCAGCACCAAACACGGGTGACAGAATATTTGTCGCTGAAGACTAAAGTTAAGATGGTTTCAAATGCCAAATTTCTTTTTACCTGACTACATTCTTATTGCTGTCTCATGTCATTCTATGAGTGCTGGACAGAAATTGTTACACAGTTGGCCCATCAACAAGATGAAAATATTTCCTTTGTTTGCCATTATGTAAAGCAAATATTAGTAGAGTTAATAGAATCAATCTCATTTAAAGATTCTAGTTCATGTGTGATAGGTATTACTGCTCTCCTGACACAGTAATGTTTTTGACAAATAATGCCTAAGAAGGGGGCTAACTTTTATCCTGCTGGTAGGAATGCTATCTCTGAGCATTCTGAATTTTATTTTTAAATGCTGATATCTTTATAAACACTAACCTCAATTCTTTTGTGCTTCTGTGAGAATTTGGCCACCAATGTTCCCTCTTGCTGCAGTACTTTTCTTTTGAGGCTAAGCTTTTGTTTCTCTGTGGCCCTTACTCCTAAAAGTTTCCTATAAAAATGAGCACTGCTCAAACCGGCATGGTCATCTGTGCAAGCTCCCTAATGCTTCCACCCAGGATTTTTAAGAAGGTGATTTGCCCACTTAAAATCAAGAACCAAGTTAGGAAAGGATGTAATTGTTTCAAGAAATGCAACCTAAACCACTGGCACTGGGAAAGGAAGGAATTTCTCCATTCATCAGCAGGGGAGAAATTGGTTCTGAAATTTAATAATATTAATTTCTCAGCAGTATTGATGTTTTAAGAGTTGATATAATATGAGCAATTCCACAGATCTAAATGGTTTCTTATACCCATAAAAGTTGCAGTTCTCCTCAATCTCATTCTCAAAATTACCTTTTTTTCCCTCTCTGATAAATTCCATAGTTTGACATAAAATTTCACAGTACTAAAGAAACATTAAAAACGTAGTAGCAGTATAAAATAATTTATATAAATATCAAATTAAATAACAGAGAATATACTGTAGTGATTGCATTATTCATTTTTATTTTATTCAGTAACACTTTTACTTCAAAATTAACTGAAGGTGCCTTTGAATTTTGTTCATTGAAAAGCTCAAAGTGAGACTTTTGGTCAAACTTGCTATAAAGAAACCCAGGGCCTCAGCCATGATGTATTTATGAAGTAGCTTTTTCTACAGTGTTTTGATTTTCATTGTTGACATTTTCTGTACTGAAGTTTCTGAATGAACAAGTTGGTCAAAACATTTGATCTGGTCTAGTTAGAGTAGCATAAGAGTGAGCGTCAGAAACTGCCTTATTCTGAACCCTTTGAGGATTTAAATGTGATGAACCACATTCTGAAACACTCACTTGAATATCCTACTTGATGAAGGAAGTTTAGGAAACTTGCCATGTCCCATGACTCTCCAGCAAGTAGGTAATTTTTTTTCCTACTGGCTCAAAGTAGACATTCTGCTTCTATTTTAACATTTTAACCAGGACTTAGGATCTGGAGAGATGGCTAAGAAGAGAGCTTTGTGTTCAACATAGTGTCAAAACACTTGGCGGTGTGATTCATCAGCAGGTGCCCATGTCTGTGGTGTGCTCCCCTGGGGAACAAGTCCCAGGTCCTATCAGGTCTGGCCAAGCCCAGGAGGAAACTCTGCTTCATATGTGCAGAGAAGGATGCTCACCACACCCTGCTGCAGGCCTTCCTTATGGACTGCAGCAGAAAAGGGCTCCTGTCTGGGCTGCTCCCTGCTGCCTTCTGCATGAACAACCCTTCTTCCCACTGGTTTTGGGATACAGAGAAATTTGGGAAAAACTCCCTTGAGTAAAGAAGGTTAGTGTTTCCATTTTCCAGGGAGTGGGGGAAGGAAATCATGGTCATCCAGAGCTCCTGGTGGACAGTGGCTCCATAGGAGAGGAAGATGTATTCCTCTCTACATGTGAGAAGACAGAAGTATTGCTAGAGAAAGCTTTTTTCCTGTGTATAGTGAGAGCTCCTCAATCAGGAGTTGTTATGGCTGTGTGTTCCCGGAGCAGAATTGAGAGACAGAAGGGGGAAATGGCCTTTTCTTGGTAGCTAGGTTTTGGCCACTTAGTGAGATTTCTGTTGTGGGTTTTAGCACTCTGTGAGAATTCTTTTGTGAGCTGATAGGGCTCTGCTAAAGCTGCTGAAGATGGGGGAGGATGGACAAACTTACTGGAGGAGTACACTAAGACAGAGCTAGGGAATGCCCGTGCAACACTTGGCTTGTTTTTACAGTCCTGTCTTGTTCACTGACATAAAACCACTTCACAAATGAATAAGTGGGAACTGATGTGACAGAGAGACATTTGTGTAATGTATATTGGCAACCCCATATTGGCATATGGGGAACTAAATCCAGGGAATGCTGCCAAAATTATTCTGAAGATGTGTTTTACCTTGTAGAGGGGGAGTGCTATGGTGTTTGTTTTTCCTTTTTGTTTTATGTGAATTTTAAGATGGATAATTTAAAGAGATCCATCTTAAAATTTAAGACATCCGTCTTAAAATTCCACTTCCAGGAAAAAGAATACATAGAAATGAATATATAAAAGATTAAAGATTTCATGGTGAAAAAATGGTAAAAAGATAATTCCATCATTGTCAGGGACTTGACAGGGGCTGAAGGTCATATACTCTTTTCTTCATACTTGAAATTAAAAGGCAACTGAACAAATTATTTTTTTTTATGGTTTGTCTTTTGTTTGTTTGGTTTTTTTCCCTTATCTCTATTTAGAAAGAGGTAGTAACACTCAGGAATGAAATTTCCTGACACTATAGCAGATTATTTTATGCATTTATTAGTAAAAGAGAGAGAAATTAATTAATCAATAATCTGTCCAATCCTAACATGTGGCCATTTGGGAAGTGGGAACATTTCTAGTTTTAGGAATAAGAACCACTGGTGAAATCTTGACTTAATGTTGCAACTTAGCCTGTAAAAGCCAAGGGTTAGGATTGAGCAATATGATAACAGGGGTTGTTTTTCTCCTATTAACATATTTTTGTTACATGTTACTGAAAATTGTGAATGTTGTGCCTGTATCTTTGACCTGGCAGAAAAATGATTGACAGGAAAAATGATTTTGTGGCAAGTGATCTGTCCAATGACTGGTGAAAGGATAAGATACAGAGGGACTTCATAATAATATAAATTAGTTGTATATAGAAACAACATCCCTGTCACTTAAATGCAATAGACCTCCATTTCAAGACACATTCAGGACAATAATGAATGCCTCAGTAGGACTCTCAATTGATACAATTCACACTACAAACCTGTCACGTACAAATCAGTGAAGGTTGAGCTATCCTCCTGGGAGACAGCATTGAAATCAACCTGTGTCAGGGTTTCCCTTAAGCTTTCTGACTGATCTCTAGACCTAATTTTCAATATAATTATGATCACATTTGTTTCTTCAGTGTGGTGTATTTATTGCAAGAATAATATTATAGAGTATATGTTTCCCACCAAATCACATATATCCAAAAACAAGAAGAGAGAATGAGTCAGAAGTCTGGGTTTAAAAATATTCTGGCAGTTTTCTAAAGTTACATGAATATTGCTTTTCATAGAGGAAGCTGAAAAATATCTGAGGTATTTGGGTTTGGCATGCTGGCCTCAAATTTCAGTTACTCAGAATGTTTTATTTGCAGAAAAACAGTGGGGAAGAAAGAATTCTCTCCAAACAGGTGCCAATTGTGAGGATATATGTCAAACTGTATGTGTACTATCATGGTTTCCTCTTAAAAAATAAAACAATTTCCATGTGCTGAAGACAACAGTTTAGTATGTTAAAATATGTGCAGTTTAGTATGTAAAATAATGTGCTGCGATCTGGAAGGTAAATTCTGAGAAACTGTAGCTCATTAAACCAGCTGTAAGGACTTTGAGATCACAGCTGCCTGTCTCCAACACTGCTAAGGCCACAGAAGGACTTTACCATGAGATCAGCACAGAGCAGAGCAGCAGGGTGGCACCAGCTCCAAGCCTGGCAGAGGCAAGACCTGGGTAGCACATCCTGGGTTACACATCCAGACAAAAACTTCCACATTGGCAAATGTGTAAAGACACTCATGAGCACGTCACCTGGCAAACAAGGATCACCCAAAGTTATGGGAGAGATGGCACCTGTGACCACCACCAGCCACTGCAGCCCCTTCAGAATATGCCTCTGTAGATACCTGGAACTTGGACTGTAAATTAAACCAGCACAGCAGGAACTTGAGATAAGATAAAAGGTGGTACTATTGTCTAGGTGTTATCTCAGACCCAGGGTGAGTTTAGCAAAGCTGGGGGAGAAGAATGTGTTACTGATAATGGCAGAATTCATGGGCCACAAGGAAAGCCAGCTCAGCAACTGTGCTGAAATCAGCTCAGACTAAGTAAAAGGTAATTCTGACAGGGAGAGATTGCAATCACCAACTCACAGACCATCAACCCAAGAAATTCACTGACTCAGAAGAGAAAGACAGCATGGGACTAATTAGCATTAGAGGCAAGGGAATAATTTAACCAACAGCATAACAGAACTGTGTAGCCAATAAGAATTAATTCCTTTGTTTGCTAGTGTATAAACAATGAAAAGTTTGGAATGGCCTCAGGACCTCCCCCACCAAGAAACCCAGAGTGAAGAAGGACCAACAGGATGCTGCTGAATCCATGGGTGGTGGCTATCTTCTGCTTGATCATGCTCTCTCTCTCCTCCCCCACCCCTCTGACCCTCTCTTTTCTATTTCTTTCTATCTCTCTACCTAACATTCATTACTAAATCGAGTCCATACCACTGACTTTGGTATATGCACCATAATTTGGACAGAGGCATCTCTCAGTGACTGGATCATGGACATCAGCTCACAATGACCACGGTCTTCCTGGCTTCTGTAATATTCTTCAGGTAGAACATGCATTGCTCACTGCCTTTGAGGGTTCCATGTGAATGATGCTCCAGTAGTGCATCCCCAACCCACACCATCTTTGAGAGATTCCAGTCACGGCCCTGTGGAAGGTGGGGGCCACTGAAAACAGCACAACGAATTGTAGGCAGGTGAGCCTTGATGAGAGATCTTTTATTCCCTTTCTCTTTCCTATTTGAGAGCACATCAATAGAATGCATCATGGATAAGATGCTCATTTTCAAGACATCACTAGAGAGACATTTCAGAGGATAAATAGTGAAATAATTTTTCAGGGGAAAAATGCAGGAGCAAATAAAAACAGTTAAAGGATGAAAAATGCCCGCTATTCCCTCAGTAAAGTCAGTTATCCTGCAAACCACATGGATACATTTGAAATAGAAAAATAAAACACTTATGAGACTGTCATAAATGTTTTTTTCTGTAAGACTTCACCCATAAAATAATTATTTTAGATCTGAAAGACAGTGATTTCTTTTCCCCTTGAACTTTATATTGGGAATGAGAGTGAAATTTATTTTTTGCCTTGCAACTGAGATTTAAATATATTAACTGAAAATTCAAGGACAGTCAAATACTTCATCCAGCATGAAATAAGCTCCAAACAAGCTTTTGTCTCTGAATTTTTTTTAGATCTCTAGTAATAAATTGTATGGCTTCAGTCTTTTAAATCTATTGACTCCAGATGAAGAAGAGAAGTCTTTCTACAAGTTTCAAAATTATGGACTGTTCGTATGGACTCAAGAGGACTTGCAGGCCTCTTCAACATTTTGAATCCCAAAGTGAAGGAAAACTTGAAATGCAGAATTTATGAATGTTCTTATATCTAAAATTATTCCAATTACTTAAAATATATTTAGAAGCTTGGAAAAAAAATTGAATTGTATGGGCTATTTCTAGAGAAAATTTTATCATTTCCAATAAAATTAGTGTCTGAAGTTAGTATTTCAAAAGAAGGTGGCGAGTATTTCAAAAGAAGAATATATAAAATTCATATAAAAGAATTCATATAAATAAGAAGGCTAAATCAATGTTTAGAAAGCTGCAATTTTTTTCTCTGCCTACCTATAAATTAGAGCTCAAGTCCACTGAATTTAACTGTGCTTTTTAAAGGAATCAGATTGGAGCTGAAGACAATAATGAGGAAAAAACTGTAATATCAGGCTTAAAAAAACAGTAACTGCCTAGAAATCTTTTCAGATGTGCAAAGTAGTGCATGTGTGTTCTGCATTTGCAATGCATTTAATTTAAACACAGTATGATTCAGTTAAATAAAATTCAGTTTAGTCAAGTAAATGCTGCTACTTAGCTCCTGTGGGAGGAATTTTTGACATGATATGATCACTTAACCACACTGGAAACAGAGAGCTGAAAATGCCGTAAATAAATTACTAAAAATTATTAACAACTCCAGATTTCAAATTTAAATATTCTTCCTCCAGCAACTGTAGCTAGAAGCCATGAATGAAAAATGTTTGAAGTTAAATTGTCTCCTGATACTTAGAACTGATCCTGTCACATCGATCTGGGTGACTCTAAGACATGTGAAACTTGTTCTGGGGCTACCTGTACTGGTAAATCTTCTGTGGAAAAATTTGGACATTTCAGTCTGAACCTTTTATGAACTTCATCAATTTAAGTCTAAAAATAGCCATTTTTGAGATGTCTATTTTGGATGCATTGGGGGAACCCATTCTATAGAGATTTAAGTACCTACATTTCTGAAGTTCATGTTATTTTGAGGTATCAGAAGCTGAGGACTAAAAAATGGCTGGTCATTTTTGAAAATGTAGGCTTAATACTATAAGTCAGAAATTTATTTGCCATGAGAAATATATTTCTACTATATCCTTGAGAAAAATTATGTTCCTGCCACACTGTGGATGATACAAACAAATCTCCTTTTTGTTTTGTAAAGTGTTTTAGAGTGGAGTGTTTGAAGTGGAGTTTTACTTGCTAAGAGCATCTTTGAGTTGCATATCTATTGTCTAAAACTTAGATCTAGTTCTACTATAAAAATTTTGTTGGTTTACTTATGATTTGTTGGCCACTCATGATTTTGTTTTTGACAATAAGGAAAAATTTCTTGCTTTTTCCTAGGAAAGTGTTTTGTTTCTTAGCTTGGTTCTATGTGGAGTCCCAACTTCATATCTGCCACGCATATTCTCCTTCTATTCTGCTGTTCTTGAAAACTTTTCTATCAGCTTTTCAACAGTAAACACCTTTAATATTATCTTCCTTCAAATTATAGTAATTTTTACTAAGAATCATTTATTCAATTCCATTTTTGCCTGGTTAGTTATAACACATAATTTCTGAAACACCAGGAAAATGATAACTGAAAAGATAAAATGACATTGCTTCAGAGCTCCCTCCTTGGTAGAATGTTTAACAATATTCTAAATGTATATTTTGCAATGTCTCCTTGTGAAAGCAGCAGCACCTTGGCTGGTGCACTAATGGGACAGCGATTCCTGGCTTATTTCACTGATCCTCTATAGAAGTATTTACATTTTGCTGTGATTTGATGTGGTATTACAATGCATAACTATGAGGCAGAGAATTCTAACTCAGCCATTAAATGGCCCTAAAACCTCCTTTAAGTATTGGAATGTCTTAGCCTAATTCTTCTAGGGAAGGACACACAAGGGCAATGCACCTGCGGGCTTGCCAATTTCCCTTTATGTTTGCACTCCCTTGTCCCAAGGATATAGACAGCTGTAAATCTAATTTTTAACAATTGAGTATGGCATTTGGAGATATCCCCTTAAAAAGGTCCACTCATGAATTTTGCAACAGCAAATTAAAATTTGCATTTTTATAGTTCTTTTATCCTAGGATATTTTGCTAAACCTGGTCAAAACTTTATATAGAAAACGTTTCACACACTGACTGTGTGATGACTTTACAAACAGAATCACACCTTTTCTTTCCCAGACAGCCAATCAGTATGTGCTTATTCATTTACAAATACAAAGATTACAATGAAAAGAAATATATGATGTTTCAGCCATTGGGCATTGTGGAGGTATGTGGCAGGTAGTTCCAGAGAGCCCTTCCTACTTTTTAATTTTACTGAAGGCATCTCTGCTTTTTAATGTAGTACATAAGTGATGGAGGAGGAAATTATGATCTTACTGATGTTGGTGAGAGATAATCCAATGATGCCAGTGAGTCAGGATTCTCAAGATGAGAGAAAGACTTTAATTGCATTCTTTGTAGCAACTCTGCACACCTGGAAAATGTATTTCATTGAAATAAAACTGGAAGACAAATACCGGATATAGGAATAAAAGTTATTGTGATTTCACGTAGCTTTGGCTTCTGCACTGCATTAATGATCAGTGTATAACCAATTGGTAGCCAGCTGGCGTCACCAGAGACATTTAGTACCATGCCCCATGTACAGCGTGGCAGCCGCAGGGTGAGAAGTTTTGAAGTTGTGGTATAGGAGGAAACCGTGGCAGGCTGGCTGCTGGGGGTCCCAGAGGAGAGCTGCCTGGCTTGACAAGGATTTGCTTTTAGTTTCCTTATAGACCCTGTTGCCTTTTCAACATTCCTTGGCCCAACACAATTGACTACCTTCTTTTCACTTGTGTAGCAGTCACAAAAGCCTACGAGTCAGGAGTCTGGGTTTAAAAATATTCTGGCAGTTTTCTAAAGTTACATGAATCTCTTAACTGAATCTGGAGGTAAGAGGAAATATTTGTGATAATTTCTATCATATGAAGAAGAATTATTTGTGATAATTTCTGGCCTCTTGTATAACTCAGGCATCTTTGTCTTGAGCTGTTTTGACTGCAATGCCGTGCCTTGTAGGACATACATCTAGACTAGGAAATTTATTGTTAAGGAGAAGTCAACACAATCCTTGCTAATGACCCACAGTACCTATAAATGATGACTTATTACTAGTGTGACCTCTCACGCTTCTCTCCATTCAATCACTGTGTAATTTTCTTGGCTAACCTTGAGTACCTTGTGTTCATCTGGCCCACACACTGGTGTGAGGACAACTTGCAGTTGGCTGAAAGTTTTGAAATTACTGCATTTTTTCAGGCAAGGTGGACACTGGATCAAGTTTGGGTTTATTTGTGTAAGATCACAAGCTGGGGTAAGAACCTGAGCCTCTGCACACAGAATGACTTCAGATGCAATGGAAATATAATTTAATTTTGAAGTGCATAATTATGATAAAAATTACCATGCCAAAAAGGTGCTGAAAAATTCCAACATATCCTCACAAGGCTGAGCTTCTTAAATAAGTAATTAAAGAGTGTTGCAGTTTAACCCTAGTTGTTAACTAAGTACAATGCCATTGCTTATTCAATTCCCCACCCCCTTGGTGGGATGTGGAGAAAAATTGGGAAAAAAATTAGAAACCTTGGGTTGATATAAAAACGGTTCAATGATTGAAATAAAATAAAATAAAATACACCAGTAATGCCAATAATAGTATTACTGTACTGTTTTTAATGGAAAAGAAAGAGAGAGCAGGGAATAAAATCTAGTATAGTTCAGGCTTTATTGTACACAGCTTTTATTCAGGTTGTTGAAATTAAATGGGCATACATGCATGTGTAGCCTCTATGTGCAGTGATACAAAATCACAATCTATGGAGAGAGGGAAGGGCGTAAGAGTTACTAAGGCAAGACAGGCAGAAGTGATATCTGGGAGCAAGACAGACACCTGCTGTCCTCACAGGTCACATGTTAACATTCTCCTGTGCATGTGTTACAGTGCACAGGCCGCAGCGAGGGGGAAACTGACCCTCTGAACCAAGAGCACTGCTGAGTTTTCCTGTGGAAACATTGTCCATCTTTGTAAATAAGCAGAGGAAGATAATGTAAAAAGCAGTTTTCCTGTTTCACCTGTGAAATGAGTCATCAGAGAATGAAAATATAAATTGTAAATTCTTCAGAATTTGGTGAGATGTAAGGTAGGATCTGTGCCCCATTTTCACAAGCTTTTTACTGCTTGCATGTTAAGACAAACTGTAAATGAACAACATAACAGACTAAATGTGATCACTCCAGACACTCCACTCTGATTTCCCAAGAGATCCAATTTGTGCAGCCTCGGTATTGTATTATCAGGTGGCCAGAAGTCTGAGAAGGCAGCTTTAGGTCTACATGAAAAAAGGCATGCAAAAGAAAAATAACATGAGATGGGGAATAAGAAGCCTTCTGTAAAGCCTCTGTTTCCTTAGTGCTAAATGGCAGGGAAGGATAGGAAGACAAACTGAAATGGAAAATAGAGAAGGGGAAGTTGGAAGTTAAAAGGAGGAGCTGTCCAGCCCACTTGCTTCAGGGACTATTGAACTGAACTCAGAAGGCAGCTGAGGTGCTACAACACACAGGGAAATTCCACTCTCTCAAAAAATTTTGAAGCACATATGTTATTCTCTCTTTTGGGTGTGTATTTCATCATAACAAATCTAGATATTAGTTTGTCCTCAAATATATTTTCCTAGTTGTAAAGCTCAGTCTCAAAAACCTGATGCAAGAAAACCTCCCCTCTCTATGGGAGCAGCAGTTCTAACAAGTTAAAATACATTGGCAGTGACTGGTACTATAATCCATTTTGTCTGAAGAGTGAGCAGAGGGTTTTCTGCTTAACTCTGCAAGCTGGCCTGAGAACTGCTCATACAAATGTTGGGGAGGGAAATTTACCCATTGGAAGCCAAAGTTAATAGGCATGCTGGTGTTATTAGGAATTTTGTAACAGCACTGCCCAGAATAGCTGATGTTTCTAAGAGCTGGTACAGCCATAACAATTTACTTTTGAGGCACTCTGCCCAAAAATTCTTTTGATCTTCTAACAAGTCTATCAGCCTCACTTAGTTTTCCTATAAACACATTGTTCCATTGCCAGGTTACAAAGGGGATTTTCTACCCTCAGCCCTTGTAGTACAGTATGGTTATTAACCCGAAAATAAGCTGAGCCTTTGGGAAAGTAATCAGAAGGATTGAAATCAGTCAACATGCAAAAATGAATTAATTTTTAATGAAATTATATATAAATTAAGAGTGGTCTCAGATATTTTTCCAAAGCTGTGGTTCACTGTGAGCCTCTTACAGCCTGTGGTTAGACAGAGATCCCTGTTAGCATCCCAAAAGGGTTGTTTATTGAAGCATTCATTTGTAGGAAGGAATCCATGCCTTCTTTGTGGGGGGTGTGTGTGTCTGTGCATGGATGAGAAAATATTGCTTACACATTGCTCTTGTTGGTGGGATTTAAGTGATAGTAATGTTTCAGCTCAGGGCTTTCTCTTTTCCAGAAAATAACTAGGGAAATTAACAAGTAGAATATCAGAGCTTTTATGTAGGGATAAATATTTGCCAAATGCTGCTAAGTAAATGTCAAAATGGCAAAATATATGTGACTCCCCCCACTCAAATGACTTCATAATGGTCTATTTAATATTATTATTTCTGCTATGGAGCATATTTTTCTCAGACAGTACTCTGTCTTTTTCTTACCTGTAAAAATGAGTAACGCTCTATTGTTGCCAAACTGCAGCAATTTTTTATCCATCTGATTTTTTTTTTAAATTAACCTTAGTGAAATGAAAAGTTCTGAACAAAACAACAGCAATAAAAATGTTCGTCAAAGCACTTCTGGCTCCAGTGAGTTTGCTTTAAGCTGTAAAAGGGTTTGAGTTTCACACCTGAAAGGGAAGGCTTGGGCTGTGACCATAGCAAGCAGCGTCTTAAAATCTATCATTTCTGTGGTGAAGTACAGATTAGATTTAAAAGAGTTGAAGAAAACAAAATCTGACTTCTTGAAATCATGAGATTTCGGAGCAGCCATTAAGGAAGGCTTCTTGTCTGCCTGCACAAATTTGGCGAGACAAAGGCTAAATTAAGCAGAGGATGTTGAACTTTGGAGCAGGAGAACCCCCCCTGGCAGGGATAGCCCAGCTCTGTGGCTGAGAGCAGTCTTCAGAGAGTTGTAGCTCAGCTTCTGAGCAAGCAAGCCAGTAATTAAGCTTCAGGTCTCTGATTGTTATGTTCACACTTCAAAATTAAAGACAGACTAATTCTTTTGAACTTTGTTTTGAACTGTGCTAAAGTAGTCTTAACCTTTCAAGCCACAATGGGAACAGTAATGCATGCTCCTGTAGGAAAATGCATTTTGATTATTTGGCAGAACTAGATCTTGTCAATTAACTTTAGAGTGATGAAACTATTGTTTGTCTGATTCTGAAGCAGTCTAATTTCCAAAATCAGAGACAGACTTACTCTGTGATTATATGGAAAATTGTACATTACAAGCTGCAATACAGATGGTTTTCCTCTTTAATTTTTATGCAATTCAGGTAAAGTGATTTTTCATTAAGTTGTGTGTATAGATATCATCAGATATTATGCATGACACAGGATAACAGTTTTATACCATTAACATGTGTTGCCTCTGCAAGATGTTGGCATTCCTTGTTAAATGTAGCTCATGGATGCATTCCAGTTTCTGAAATTCTTGTTACATTTTAAAAATTGAATATTTTTGCATTTGTTGGCACTCCTTTGTTTTTTTTTCCTGGTTATGAATATTCAAAGTAATGAGTCTACTGTCAGAAATACTGGTAAAATAGCAAATTTTAAACTAGCAGTAGAGGATATTGCAATGCTCCAAGAATGTGACCATGGGAGTCACCTGGGCATGAAGGAAGAATTATTTCTTGCAAGAGAAATGAAAACCAGTCAAAATTTCTGGTTTGAATTTTTCCCCCAAATCTTTAGGAAGAAAAACACACTGAATTGCAGAAAACCCCCAAACCCCACATGCCTGTCCTTCAGAAAATCCTTATTTTCAACAAATCCTGCTCCTATGAATCTGACAATATCTCTGACTTACCAGTGTGACAAATTTTACTGTTATAGAAATAACGTGAAAGCGAATGCAAGGCAGTAACAATATTGCATCTCCAGGGGTGGTTTCCATGGCTGCTTCTTTGGTGTGTGGTTGAGAAGAGCAATAAAAGTTTCAGTGTTCTTTAGGCAGGGAACATGAGAAGCAACTCCTTTGCTTTGCCACGATCTGGCTGCACCTTCAGGAGCAGTTTTTCTCCCACTGGGTTGTTCTCTGCAATCTCCTGATGACGTGTGATGCAAAAGCTGAGGGTTTTGGTTTAAGATTTTTTTTCTCCATGCTGTCTTTTCCTCTACAGAGACCATTTCCATCAGGTGTTTATACCAGACAGGATTAGTTTTGCTTGATTCTTTGACTCTTTTGTCCCTTTTCACTTTTCATTCTTCATGAAGCTGAATGCTATTGCTTAGCATCTCGTTCTTTTATCATCCTTATTTCATATCTGTCCATCAGCATTAAGTATTGTCAGGTTTAAGCCTTTGAATGATCAAAGCCTTTCAATGTCTCTCTGTTGCATCTGGTTTCCTTTGTTAACCAGTCTTTCAGTGTTTCTATCATTCATGCAAGACACAGCTGCTTTTTCCAGTCCTTTCCCTGTGCTTCATGTAACTCTTCTGAATTTTCTAGGCCATTTTTCCATTTGTTTCATGATTTTCACACCTCAGATTTTGGTAGTAACCTTCAGTATGTGATATTGTGAAAAGTGAAAACCCCTCCATCACATCAAAAGGATGTCTTTTGATACCTGTTAAAGCATGCCATCTATTTAATCCTGGGAGTGATCGTGTCCATCATCTGTAACTATTGACTTTCCGGAGACAACCACAGCAATCACAGCGATGGATGTTTGAAAATACAAATCTCAAAACTGTGAGTGTCAAATCCCCCGCCCATCCCAAGGAATGGGAAATGCTTCTTGCCATTCTGGAAGTGAGAGCCATTGTTTTCTTGGTGTCATCTCTTAAAGGTCTCTTTTCCCATCAGTGCTAGCCCAGCTTTCTGCATTTGTGGGAATCTGGAGAAGGAATTGCCAGGGGCTGGACGTGCTCAGTCGTGGAGGAAATGGTTGTTCTGATCCTCAGGATGTTTTGAATGGGCACCCAAAACAGTGTTTGGAGCCAGGTATGTCAGGGTGCAAACTGGTTGTTGCCGTGGTCTTCATGGAAGCTGCAGGGCAATTCCGAGAAGAAACTTGGGACACCCATAGTACAGCCACTTGCTTTGCAGTGTTACATCACCCTTGCTAATGCCACAGAGCAGGCTGAAGAGAGATGGGACTATTTTGCCTTTGAATACCTACTTCAGAGGTTGGATAATTTACATGATTTAGCCTCTAAAGGTGCAAGACGTGATTTAGTTTTGTTATTTGCTTTTAATGCATAAATGTCCCTGCTATGCTTTGTTTCATGGTGCTGCCTACCCAAGTATGTATGAACAGGATTTAATTTCCAAACAGCCCTGCTCCAATATGTCTCTTGGCTGAAAGTGGTGCAGTAAAATCCAGTGTTCATAGCAACCTTTCTATGTTGAAACACTAAAGTTTTATATTTGTCTAATATATTTTCACTTGGACCTTAGAACTCTGATAAAGTCTTTGCTCATGTTGCCAATTTTACCTGTTCTCCTAATACAAAGAATCCCACTTATTACTTTGTCTGACACTTTGGGCAATGAATTTCATGGTAATTATTGTTCTTACCCTTTGCTTTCTTCCCTCCTATAACATTGCCTGACACTTTCTATAATAAACCAGAAAAGCTTAAATACTATCCATGATTCACTGCTTTCTGCCAGAGCTAAACCTTCCTCTTTTTCCTGTGTCTGACTGGTTAAGATGCTCGGTACATGGGCTGAAAGGGACCTGCCTCTCAGCTGGTCACTGATTTTTGTCACTCAGCACTAAAGGCATATTGAGTGAACTATCTTGGACTTTTGTGACTGAACCACACTCTTAGTTTTTTGTTTTGTTTTGAACCACACTCTTAGTTTTCAGATTAATTCATACAAACAGATGCATTCTTAATGGAAGATGGAGAGAACAAGAACCATTGTTAGATTATGTATTTACTGAGCACTACAAAATCCTCTTTGAAAATTAATCCTTGGACCATCAGTCGATGAAATTAAACCAAACCACTGCAGGTTTTCTTAACAGGACTGCATAATACTGAGGCTTTGCCATCTTGAATAAGGTTTATGGAGAAGGTCAAGATTACTGTTTTGCCCTGGAGAAATTTGTGTTGTTTCAGTCTAGGCATTATCTATCATTCCACACAGAAAAGGCAAAATTTGTGTGATCTTAGAAGAGAGCAACAGGAAGTCACAGAAAATCAATTTTTAAGGGTTGCTGCTGTGGACAGCAGTTCGCAAGAGAAATGTGCTCCACTTTGTGGGGCTGAGAATATTTTGTGGATGATTCTGTTTGCATACATATGGAGAAAGAGACTTGCTGAAGAGTTAGAAAATGTGTAAATTAAGGTATTATGAACGTTTTATACAGCAAAAATGAATAAAGTTTGGGAAGTGATTTCTGTGGCTGTTGTTTACCTGGTAAATAAGAGTCAGTTGTTGGAGTGCTGGAGCACTCCAAAAGCCTTGATGGAAAATTCCGTAAATGCATAAATAGAGATAAGAAATGCTTCTTCTTACCTTCCCTCTCACAACCTATGTATTCCAGAAATTACCCTGTTCAGAAATATGGGATGAATTATATTTTGTGTTTGATTTATGGCAAGTTTAACATGTAGTGTCTTCTGCAAGCTAGAAATATGACCTTTGTTCATGTAGAAAATAATCGTCATCTGTTTGAGGTACACACTTTAGGAAGGATAATGGGAAAATCCATAGTGATCACTAAACTAACTATAAACCCTCACAGAAAGACCCTGGTGCAACACTGAGAGGTTATCAGAAAAAGGATCCCAGCTTGATATTTTTCAGTGGCATATAAGTAAGAAAATTAATAAATAGACATAAGGAAGCTAAAATAGTTGGATGATAAAGAAGAATAAGATAAGAAACAATACTGAAAATATGAGAAAGCCATAATATAAATTGAACATGTCACTGACAGCATCACCTTGAACAGCAGGTACAGTTCTCCTGCTGTGTCTCAGGAAGGGCTTCTCTAAAATAAAAGACATGCAGAAAAGCAAACAATCTTAGCTGCATGAGAAGCGTTCATAGATTAAGAGAAAGAAAAAAAAGAAAAATATTAAAAGCAAGAACAAACAATAGCCCTAGGACACAATCAACAAACAATAAAGGACATGTTATCATTTCAGTTCACTATCCAGAGAGTGGAGGAACAAGTAATAGTTGTCCAATGAAATTAAAAAGCTGAAAATCCAAAGAGAATCTAAAAAGGTCTTACATTTCGCCCAATAATTTGGAGACCTATTGCTACAAAGATCTGAAGAGATTTTTATTAAAATTATCTAACTCTGAAGAGGGGAAAAAAAGAAAAAATAAATCCATATTTTAGTCAGAGAGGAAAAATAATTTTGTTTGTTTTTTTTTTTTTTAAGGACATCCCTTTACAGTACAGCCTTTTGTCACATGCTTTACTCAACATTATGTTAACAGACAACTTGCAGGAGATCTGGGCTTGTATATGTATATTCAAGTTTTCCTGAATCTTAAGTAGATGAGACAGGTATTACCAGCTACCTGCTGCCTCAATGTAGGTTTTGTGTGCCTCACCACAAGAGTCCATTTCTGGCTACAGACTGTAGTTTACATGCATGAGTGGCCAGGACTGATGTGACAAACATTTTTATAATTTCATTTCAAGTTGTTTGTGGCTTGTGAGGCATGATAAACCTCCCAGCTTACCAGGCTCCTGAGCTGACTGCAAAACCTGGATGGTACACCTGAGGCCATACACTTGCTTCAGTGCTCAGAAAAGACTCCTTTAATTAGATCCATAATATCTGTTATGTTCCTCAGGAACAAAAGTTTTCTTTCTGTTTATTATTACTTCCTTGCATGGAAGTAGTGTGAGCGTAACTTTTATTGTTAGTGCTTAATGCCTAGATTTAAAAATAACTGAGAAGGAGGCTTTGTTACTCAAAAGTAGATCTTTACTATGGTTCTTATCAAATTAATTGTCTCTTCATTTGTGGATATATTTACTATAAATAGCTTAATCACTTTTATGATGCCAGAATGTTTCTTATCTGATGACTTCTTATGAGAAGAAGGTGCCATGTTTGATAAGTCTCTGTGGCTTCCCTAAGGAGGGAAGAGAAGGGAGTGTTGAGGGATTAGAAGTCTGATTAGCACATAATGAGGAACTTTACTTTCTAAAATAAAATTAGGGTAATTATAAAATGACATGTTCACATATCAATGCAATGATTTTACTAAGGTTGCCATAGAGCTGGAGATCATAACACGTGGAACTGCCGTAATTTCTGACGCTAAAGAGAGAAATTTGCATGGGGCACATTTCTTTCCTTGACACTTGCCAGCTCCTTATTCCTGTTGCTTCCTCTAGTCTCCCCCTGACTCTTCTCCATGTTCTGATGTGGTTTTGAGTAGGTGGACTCCAATGCTGCTGCTGCTTTGCACTGCTGGTGATCTGTTGGCAGAGCCACCCACAGACCCCTGACCTAGAGATCATGCTCTGAAAGTCTCTGAACAAGGCTGTGGGTTGGAGCCATGATGAAAATACTAGTCAACACATTCTACTTGCATTACAACCCTGACTTCTGATCTGGATGGGGACTTCACTTATTTCTCTTTTTTCTGGGAGGCACTGACTCTTAGGGAGGCTCTGTGCACAGATAAGCTTAGTGAGAGGCCTTTGCTGACTTCAAGTAGAGCTGAAGACCCTCACAGACAGAATGAAAGGCCAGTAGTGCTATCCCTAGAAGTCCTGTCCTGATAAAGTGAATTGTTAATTAATCATTCTGTCAAAATAAATATCAGATTTTTTTTTCCTTTAGCAGTATTTCATCAGTTATTCTAAAGCATTAAACCATGTTCAGCATAAAAACCAATAAAAGATAGTTCTGGTTTTGTTATTTGGGTATTTATTAAAATCTCTTCAACTGGGCTTATGTTTGCTATAGCATGCTCTCCTGTATGACATAAATGTTTTGCTATATTTTCAGCATGTAGCAGTTTTTTTGCACCACTGTATTATTACATTATTACATTATTACATTATGGCTCTATAACTTTGAAGTAGGATTTGGTTCAACCAAAGTTTTTTATCGGGCAATATAAGGCAGGGAGCTGTAAAACCTGTTTGTGCTGAGGTTTCAGTTCCTGCAACCTATCTGCCAGAAATATTTGTAAGAATACTTTTGGAGAAGTAGTAGATGTTATTTTATAATTAGCAACACCAACTCTAAACAAACTGTACAATGCAGGAATTTTCCCTGCTAACTATGCAGCAAATTTACCACAAGTGCAGCACAGAGTAACACACAAATAAATATTTGATTAAATTTTGGTCTTGTAAGATAGCTCTAACCAAGGAAAAACTTCACTTAGAAGGTGCAAAGCTGTATGGTATTGTGTATGGTAAGACATATATTTAGGATAGTTGGATTTTATTTATATTTCTAGTTCTTTACTACTGTAAGGATGATCCTTCTATAGTTACCTTCCTTTTTATGCATAATATCCCTGTATGCTTCCATCTGGAAACAAAGTGGGCCAGCAATGAGGAGTAGAGTGGTCCAACACTTGTGTTTTTGTATCTTGTAACCTTGACAAAATCTGATGATTATCATTACTGATGACATGCAAGGTGGCATAATGCAGCAGAGGTAGCTACAGGCCTTGTGTGAACATAAACTACAACACTTTTCCATGATAAAACCCCCAACATATGTATGTATAAAACCCACACAAATATGTAAAGTCAATGTTTAAATGTATTACAGCTTCCCATGCACTTTTCTGCCTGTGCACAAAGGGAAGGTTGAGGGAGGAGCAGCAAACACTTGCACAGGTCCCTCTTTTGCATCACTCTACAGAGTCAGAAAATTGGTATTTCTGCTGAAAGCTGCCAGACCCTTGGATTTGCCCCACTTATTCTTCTCTTTATCATGGCGCCATTTGCTCTCCCTGGGTGAACCCTTTCTGAGAGGAGTCTCTGCCCTTCCAGCTTTGCATGTGCAAGAGACTGTCTCCTCCACAGCTTATTTTGCAAACTCCTTACACCAGGACATGTAATTCACTGTGAGAGCACCATCCCCTCCACCACCCCCCCTGGCAAAACATAATTTAATTTTTCTTTCCTTGGGTCTTTATAAGTCTTGTAAACAGTCTGCACAGATTTGCCAGGGCAAGATAAGTTTGCACACAATTAGCAAGAAGAAATATGTGTAAGTAACTGAGCTTCAGTTGGCAGAAGATGTTTCATTTTCAGTTATTGCTGTTTAATCCAGTTCTTGACTCTTGACTCAAACTCTTCTCTTTCATACATGACAGATATCCATTTTTTTACCCATTCCAAAGTTTAAATGTTAATACACTTGCTGCTCCATGCTAACTAAAGCAGAAGTTAGCCCAACCTCCTTAATTAGGGCTTGCATACCTCCATTCAGCTCAGCTGCTGAAGGAAAGCAGGGTGAGCTATCTCCTCTGTAGGGTGCTGCCCTGCTCTTTGGATGATGCTTCTGAGCCAGGTAGGGAAGCTGGCCTCTTTCTTATTGCCCTTTGGAGGTGAGGAGAACTGTTGTGCAGACAGAAACTAATAGGGACACATCAAAGCCTCTTTTAGTTTCTTTCCTCTCCAATTTCCTCAGTTAAAAGAGAGAGGAGGAAGTATTTTCTATCTTTAAAGTTTTTATTGAGGACTGGTTAGCATTGTCTACTCAAGGTTAGGCTGAATAACTCTGTGTCTTTATTTCTCTTTGTTCTAGATGGGGGCTAAGTTTTCTGAGCAATCTTATTTCCTACTCTGTTTTGGGATAAAACTTCAGAATACTTTTCATTATTGCATATTGCAGAAATATGACTTGAAAGTGGTTGTTTTATAAACTTGTACAGATCCTGTGAAAGTGGAGCAGGTTTACTCAAGCCACGAATGCAGCAGTGCTTGTACTGAAGACACAGCTAAAGCACATGTTCAACTGAGCAGCACATAAAGTTGTGAGCATTGGTGAGCTAGCTTGGGTACTGTCTAAGGAGTTGACTTTTTTCTAAGCAACTTGCACAGTGCTGTGTTTTGGATTCAGTATGGGAGAGGTCTGTTGGATAGGCAGTCCCTTCTGGGCTATTGATGGAATCATACTGGGGGACGAACAAGAAGAAAATCTTGTCTTTAAATAAGATATTGATGGATTAGCTCCCACAAGCATGTCTAGATTTATTTCTTGACATGCATATATCTATCTGCTCAATGAGTTAAAAAAACAACAGCAAAGTAAGCTGTAATTCTAAAGGAATTGGAACACAATAATGCTGCACAGAGCTGCCTAATTAACAAGACTGTGAAGTAACTGGAGTAAATTAGCGCAGACAATTAATTTACATTGCATCAAAATACACCCTGGAATGCTGCAGAGCAAATGCATAATTTTCATCTCTGATTGCTCAAAAGAACTTATGGGACCTGATATTCAATTATTTTCACCTGATCCCTGAAAAGCATGTGGAAGCTTCTAATGTTTTCAAATTTTAGTGTGCAATGATTGGAATTTAAAGTATTTTTCTGCTTCAAGAGTATGGAGTGTAATCCCTAAGTAGCAGTGTATCCATAATATTAGTTTCTTGTCTCCAAGGCTATGATTACAATCTAAAGTTGCATGTGCAGCAGTGGCGATGGTGGTAACTCTTTGTGACCATCTCTAGGAATAAGATTCTTTTAGCTGCAGAATGTAGATAGGCCCTGAAAGTCAAATAAAGGGGTTTAAAAAGGACAGGTTTGTTGTTGCCAACAAAAATGGTCTGATCCAATGGCTAATTTGAACCCTGTCTCAGATGCCCCTCACAATGGCAGCTGAGGCAAGTTAGTGAAAACCTTGCATTATACTGATACACCACAGACTAGGCCCATGATTACATGCTAATAGCACTGTAAATTCCAAGTACTAGACATCTTCAAAACACCACCTTTCTGACCTCATAAACTACTTCTCTGCTACCAGAGAAAGTTAAACTATGATAACTTGGTAGAGTTCCTTGGTGGTATGCATTTGATTCTTAGCAGAGGATTTAGGAACACTTCGCTGAATTACTAATAAAGTGCGTCTCAGAAAGTCATGTAATTGAATGCAGACCAACTTGTTCTTTCTTCTGCTCCACTTTATTCTTTATTCACAGTACAATAATGGCAAAACATGGCAGCTTCTCTTCACATAACTCCCTGTGTTAAGAATACGTCTTGAAGGCCAATTCCAAGCATCGTAAGGAGCAAAGTTAAGTCTGAAATGGGTCTATAGCCAAATAAATACCCACCAGAAGTAAGTGTTGGCTCTGGAGAAACCTGTCTTCAGATTAATGGCTTTGGCACTTCTGTGTACTTGCAGCAAGTAATTCAAGGTGCCTATTGTTGTAATAAAGGCTGGTAACAGTGACGCAAAACCCCATTCCTCTGTGTATTAAATGTTTGGTGTTGTAGTGAGTGATGAACTAAATGCATTTAGCTAGAAGACCTGTGCTACTGTCCCCTCTAATGCAAGTGTGCCTTTGAAACAGCTGCTATAAATTACACCAGGCAGAATTTGTATATTGGTAGACTTGGGCCATTTTCTCAGTGTGGATTTGTTGATGTGAGTATAATGCTTTGTAATTGGGGACATTCACTTTGGGTATGCCCTACTTACTATATAAATGAGGTGCTTCTGAGAAAGAAAATAAAGAAATGTCTGCTTTTCCTCACTTGAATAGCTCTGCAGAGAATCTGAATGCTGGAGCTACCACTTGCACGTTAATGAGCAACTAATATTTAAATTATACCAGTCTAATCTGAAGATGCACATGCAATTGCATGTGGGTACCAGAGGCAAGAGAAATGTTAGCTTTGATTAAGAACTCATTCATTTTCATTTCATCGCTGGTTAAAAAAAATTAAACCCACAAAAATGTTAGGTGGGAAAGTGTAGCAACTCCTTTGAATAATTTTGTAGTTATGTCTTGAAATGAGTATATTATTTGCTTTCAATAAAAAAAAAAAAAAAGAGAAGACAAGCCATTTTGTCCTTCTTATGTGACTTTTACATTGTAATGTCTACTGAGAAATCCCTGCTGAAGAGGGTGATTGCTATTCTATACCAACACTTCTTTAAGAACTGTAAGTCTGAATTCCTTGATTTTCATGAAGGATTTGATTCCATCAATGAAAATTATACTTATGATTGATTTGTTTTTGTTTGAGTTTCTATATAAGATATATCTATTTTACAGTAAGGACAAACCCAGCAAAAGTCACAGAAGCAAATGTGGGAGAAGGATTTTGGTTTTCAGTGAGAACTAACTGGCTGAATATGTTTTTGAAATTGAGATCATTAAGCAGACTTTTTTTTCTTGGAGGAAGGATATGGAGAAGATTCAATATTTTGCAATCAGCGTTTAATTTAATTGATGTTCTGATTCTAAAAGTACAAAAGATTTAATCAGGATTGGCTTTAGTATAATTATTTAGTAGGCTTTAGTGCTGGAGGAATGAATTTAAGTGGGAATGAGACATTACTTCACTCAACTGCAAAACAGAACTCTTGAACTTGATGAAAGGTTTGACCTTCTTTCTTTTTATTAATCTCATTTTGCCCTCTGTACTTCAAGTTGTTTGGCCAAGAACAATAGCAGATGAACCATGATGCTGCATTCAGAGGATGTTTCCTGCAGAAAATGGTCCGGGGAAATCACACTGGATAGATGATGTTTTTGGGAGCGTGGAAATCAAGAAGTCCACATTTTGTTCTTTGGAGATTCTCTTAAATCGAACCCCGTATTTTTACAAAAGTAGGGAGAATGTTCCAGAGTGAGTTGGCTTTTTATGACCACTCTCTGCAGACCCTAACTCACATTTCTGATGTGGAGTGCTGTGGTTGGAAGTGTTGCTGTCTCTGGGCTGTCCTACACTGGAGATCCCTGGGCCCATTGTTGTAATGGCTCAAGGGAATGTGTGAATTTTTATTTTTCAGTTTTGATGAGTATGAAAGGAAAAGTTCACCCAAGCTCATGGCTGGGTGGTCTGGGGACCAGCTGCTCAAAGTTCAGGTTGCCAACTGCTGTGACTTGGCAATGCAGGGCACCCCAACAGCTCACCTTGGGGGCCTAAGCAAGAGAAGAAAATGAGACTCAAGATATTGGAATAATTTTTTACACCACACATTTAGAGGCATTGCCACCAGACAGGAAGATCAAGTTAAATGTCAGAAATTAAATTATTTTGTGCTTCCTGGAGGTTTCATTGAAACCTATTTAAAAGAAAAATTAAAAATCTCAAATATAACCACAGCCACCTTGTTTCCCCTGGGTCAAGCTGAGAACAGGTATCATACCAGAAATTAAACTCCTCTTTTGTGACATTTTATTGTAATTTTTATGTTCTTTGTGAAATATCCCAACCCAGACAGGACTTTGAGATCCACCAGGTGGTACTTATGGATATTTTGCTTGTCCATGTTCGTCTGGTAAAACAGGTGGACCTTGGTCAGAAGAGTGAAAAGGGAGGTTGTGTCTGGGAAACCAAGGACACGTGGCAGCCTTTGCCAAGGGAACCCTGGTTGTGAATGTGGAATAATTCCTAGTAAACTCATTTAGCTCCAGCTAAGCCATTGTTGTAGCTGAAAAAAAAAGACCAAGAGAAATAAAAATAACAGTATCTTATTGAATAATTCAGATGGAGAAACTCACAGAGAAAGCTTCCTGAAAGTCTCTTTTCACTTAAAAAGCTGAAGCCAGAAATAGATCTCAACTTTAATAATTTGAAGGGGATAAAATTGGACAGCTACTTTTGGGGTTTAATCTTTCTGATGGTATCATCAGAAGGAAGTAGCTTAGTGCAACATGAGAGTTTGTCAAGCATTTTTCAAGATGTTTAATGTTTGAGAGCAAGGAAAAGGTAAGACAAAATCCCTCAGTGAAAGCTTCCATTATTTCCTTTGTTTGCATTCTGATGACATCTGATTACTTAACTTATAAAGATATTCAAGTGGCTGTGAGTGCTTTCCCAAGCCCTTGTGTGTTATAACTGCATAAACAGTTGAGCAATAAATACTGAGCTGAGATTTTAGGAGCTGTGAGATGCTGCTCCTGCATCTGTTGGTGGATATGTCTCAGCCAAGCTGAGATTTGCCTTGATGAAGTGCAAATTTTCCTTGCTTGTGCTAATGAACGTGGGAGCTGAATGACAGGTGGCTTGGGGGACCACTGGGCTATTTTACTTCCAGGCATAACTAAGCTGCTTCAGCAGGTCAGAGAATTTCAGAAAGCAATCTGGGTAGCTAATGGTAGTGGCAATTTAGCTGTCTCTTCCAGAAGTTCATTCTAAGTCTTCTCATTCAAGCACCCATTCAGAGGCTCTCTCTAAATTGGGATGTCTGACTAGCTGCTGGTTTACTTCCAAATATACATACCTTTGCTGAAAGTACTGTCTGTAGACTGTGAGATGTCTGCTCCTTCTATTAGCACTGACTCCATTTCTAAAGCTCCCAGAGATCCAAATTGAGGAACTCAATATCTTTTTTTAGAAGATGCTGAAAATTTCATGTTTAGTATTATTGGGAATGTTTCCTCTGTGGCCTCATAGATTAGATTTAGTCCTTGCTTTTTTCTATCTCTCTTGTTGTAGTGAGTGACCCTGGTGACAAATTACTCTCAATGTGTTTTTAAATTGTGATGTGTCAGTGGATAAACAGGTACTTCCATTACAGGTCTTGAGTGTATCATCATCTGCATTTTCTTGATTGTGTCTGAGCAAATGTTCTTGCCCTAAAGGGGTCACCACTAAAAATAAACATTTCACATGGTGAATTACTGCAATTCAACTGGTATATTCAATGAAGGGAATGAAAAAGAACAAAAGAAACTACACTGCTGTCCTTGGCCATTACAGGGAAGAATGAAAATCACACGCTGAGGAGAGGAACAATGAGGGAAAGCAATAACGGAATATTGCATTACAAACTGGAAATACTTCAAAATGAAGTACAAATACACATTTCTATTTGTGTCTGTCATTAGCTCTATACTGGGGTGCAGGAGGTCTGGGGTAAAATTTAATAGAAAATGTCTCTCAGGAGAGTGCTGAAACCCCTCTTGACTTTAAATTTGTTTGTTTTTCTGGCGTTTTTTGTTTGTTTTTTTTTTTTTGAGCAGTGATATTTTGTGGTTTTATTGAGTAGGTTAGTTTGGGGGGGGTTGAGTTTTTGTGTTTTTTTGTTTTAGGTTTTTGTTGTTGCTGTTGGTTGGTTGGTTTTGGGTGCTTTGTTTTTTTTTGCTTTTAAATTGACAGAAAACAAAAAAAAAATACTACATAATGGAAATAAATGTCTATAGGAGAAAATGTGGAATTCTGTGTCTCTGACTGCCTCAATGGTATGTTCCCAGCTCTCCTCCTGGGAAGTTAGCAGATCTATACTGCATCACTTCCAGAGTCTGTGTGTTCCTTAAACCATCTAATGGCATGTCAAGCATGACAAAACATTTGGACACACTTAGCAGCATACCTTATTTTATTCTCATCTTTGGCTGCTGGAATAGGCACAACAAATGATAGTACTTAACAGTTCCAGTTCAATAGCCACAAAGGTTCCTCTTTCCCATGGGCTTCAGTCACACACTTAGGAAGGAGAAAAATCCTTTGAGTTAATTGGAAATCACTCATGTTGTATGTCAAACCACAGTTAGAGCAAAGTTGTTTTGAAAAATCAGTGGCATGAATGATTGTTTGCACAACACTTTCTGGTAGTTGCAGTGAAAGAATAGAATGGCAGAAGTCAGGAAAGTCAGATCTTTTAGTCTGCTCTTTTCCTGGGCAGGGCTGAAAAATAATGTGTGTCTTTTAGAACTACAGCAGAGGCCATATACAAATAAGTCATGTAAAGTAAAAGTTTAAATCCATCAAGGAAACATTAGTCACTCAGTTCTAATTAAAGGTGATAGAGCCTGATGAAGTGGATGGGAGAAGATGGAGAGAAACAGATGACCCACTTAGTGTTCTTGTTTTTGTATGTCCTTTTCATCTTCAATAATGAACCCACACCCATGTATACACTTGTGGTCTCCTGCATGCTGAACAGCTCTGCAAAATCAAGGCCTATATTATGAAGTCTTTCAAAGTGATGTTTAGAAACTGATGAGTAATGTTGCTCTGGGTGGGAAAACATGAAGCAGTGTTTATCAGACCTCTGTAAAATGCAAAGATCTTCTAGAAGAAATCTTTGTGTTCAGATATTTTTGTACCCACAAATATGACCATGTGTTCCTTTTAAAAGAGAGAACTGCTGTTTTGTCTGGGTGGTGTTTTCCCCTTTCTGTTTTTGGTTTGGTGTCCCCTGCCATTGCATCATTCTTATTGTTTGGAGCAAATGGTTATCCCATCACTTGACACAGCTGCAGGAAGAATTTTAGCACTGAATTTGTGCTACTTGGTAAAAAAACCTAGGAAAGAGCAGCACTTACTCTCTTTGCTCATCAGCAGCTAAACAAACGTGGTTCCAAGGGAACAATATTTGCATGTCACAGGGGGTTTTTCTCTAGTTCAGGAGCTAGGAAATTAACAAAGCTGATTTTTAATTCTCAGCCATCATCCAGATTGTGTAAAGGTTGTTTTGAGTAGAGTGGCAAACAGGTTATTGTGTGACAAGATCGAATATGCAGTGCATGAGGAAAATGCCCTCTGTTACCCACTTAAATCAATCTGCCTGTATAGAGATATTTGGGTATATTCTGGTAAAATGCTACTGCTAGTGATACCAAACAGGGATTTTTTTACAAAGTGTTACAGTAGCTTTTCTCTGCTTCTATATTTGCATTCATATTATTCATGTTTACATTAGCTTATAAACTAAATTTAGAATTCTTTAGGATCTTCTTCTTAAATATTCTGTGCAGACTCTAAATACCGTAATATTAGGAATCCTTTAGATCCTACAGCTGCCTTGGATAGCATTGGCCATACGGTGTTATTTATGTTTGTGCTCCCTACCAGGAGCAGATGGAATCTCCTTGGAGCAGCTTTGCTGCTTTTCCATGTGGGAGGCCTGACAGTAACTGTTGGTAACTACTCATCTGCCCTGCATCCATTCCATGCTCCCACCTCTCCTCTGTGAGCAGGGGTGAAACACAGGCTCTGCTCAAATCTTGCCACTGAGGCCAACTCAGTGAAGTTTTTTAATGAAGCACTGTCCCTTCAGCCTGCTGTTGCTGGAGACACGGAGATGGCATGGAGCTTGCAGGGAACTGTCAGGTGGGTTGATGAGAGCTACCTGGCCAAGGCTCACTTCAGATATGCCTTGGAAATAGGTGATGCACAGCACCCTTTCTTAAAAAGGCTTTGGTATCACCATACTGGGTATCTCTGCACAAGCCTGAGGGAAGCTGCTGCAGCATCCCTCTCTGTGCTCCAGCTTACCTGTGTAAGCACTTCCACATCCTCCTGGAAAGATTTCAGGGCTGCAGGGAGCCTGGCACTACCATGACAACACCATCAGGAGAAGCAGAGCTATCTGTTTTAGTTGACTGTGGTTGAATGAAACAAGTGAAGCAACTTTCTGGGAGGGTGTTTTCTCATTTAAAGGTTATATTCATGGCTGTGCCTGGGTGTACAGGTTCCCCTCTTTCCCACTGTGCTTTATGCCTGTGCAGCACCAGTGAGGCAAGACTAACTTGTTCTTGGCATGTGAAGGCAGAGACTAATATGGTACACATACATGCAGTGATTAAATAACACTATTTTACAAAAGAAAATAAATTCCTTGAGCTGATAACCAGATTGGAAATAGCATGTGTATAGGAAATGGCTGAAACTGACAGTGTAGTAAGAATTAACAAATATGGCTTTCATTTCCCCAGTAACAGTGGGATTCTTCAGGACTCCATCTGAGGCCCACTGCTATTCAACATCTTCATACATAAACAATTAGGATGCAGGACTGTAAGGAATACTAAGTAAATCTGCTGATGATACAGAATTAGGTGGAGCTGTTGACTGCCTCAAAGGCAGAGAGGTCCTGCTCAGAGACCTTGACAAATTAGAGGGCTGGGCAATCATCAAGCATGTGAAGTTCAGCCAAGACAAGTAGAGAATTCTGCAGCTGGAATGGGGCAACCCTGGATGTACTGACAGACTGGGGAATGAGAGGCTGGAGAGCAGTGCTGGGGAAAGGGAGTTGGGGGTCCTTGTGGATGGCCAGCTGAATGAGAGCCAGCAGTGCCCTGGCAGCCAGGAGGGCCAGCTCTGTTCTGGAGGACGGGGCACAGCATCACCAGCCGGGCAAAGGAGGGGATTGTCTTGCTCTGCTCTGCACTGGGGCTGCCTCACCTCAAGTGCTGGGGACAGTTTTGGCCGCCACAACATAAGAAAGCTATTAAGCTATTGGAGGTTGTCAAAAGGAGGGCAAAAAAGATGGTGAAGTGTCTTCTAGAGGGGAAGACACATGAGGACTGGCTGAGGTTATTTAGTTTGTCCTGCTCACTGGAGGATACCAAGGGGAGACTCGTTGTGCTCTACAGCTGTCTTGTGAGGGGAAGAGGAGTGATCTCCTTTTTGGTGACCAGCGATCTCTTCTTTTGGTGACCAGTGACAGGATCTGAGGGAATGGCCTGAAGCTGTATAAGGGAAGGTTTAGGTTGGAAATCAGGAAAAGTTTTTACACCAGGTGGTGGCTGGGCACTGAACAGGCTCCCCAGGGAACTGGCCACATCACCAGCCTGACAGAGTTCAAGAGGTGTTTGGACAGTACTCCTGGGCACATGGTGCAATTCCTGGGGATGTCCTGTGCAGCCTTAGGAGTTGGACTTGGTGATCCTTGTGGTGATCCTTCCAACTCAGTATTCAGTGATTCTATGATAGCATTTTAGAATATAATTTATCAGAAAACCATAAAAATGTTATTTCTCTCTCTTTTTTTGCTGTTTTTTCTTCTTTTTCTCTCTCTCTTTTTTTTTTCTTCCGTGTAATTCAAAGCCTCACTTCAAAACAGTGGGATAACACATCCACACTGCAGAGCTCTTGGCAGTTTCTGTTTGGGGTTTTTTATATTCAGCATCCATGAAAGGGAGCTGTTCCATGAAAACCAGCAGTGCCTAGTAACATGAGAAATCATGATCTCCTCTGTTCATGACTATTTAGTGATTAAAATACAATGTACTGAATTGCAAATTACCTCTTGGACAGCTTGAATGCCAGATCATTCTTTTATGGCTTTAAAATACAGCAATACATTGGAAACACAATGTTCTGAGTACATCTACCTATTCTCACCTTCCATGTAAATTATAAAGTGGTTGGTTTTGATAATAGTAGACTGTGTTTGTTTCAATAATGCAAAGTCTTTATAGCTATAAGTAAACAGGACATTTAGACTGAATTTTAATTAAATGTGGCTTTTTTTCCTAATTGGGAAACCCTTTCAGCAACAGCTTGAAAACATACAAGGAATGCTTTCTTAGTGTTTCTATTATCTATTCAAGTCTCAAAGGACTTTTCCATGTTGTTATCTAGGGTTTATGTGAACCACTGGTACTTTCAGTCTCTTACTACACTTCTGATGTTTTAATTCAGATGCCTCTAAATAAATCATTTTAAGATTCCTTTTCAGCCTGTTAGAAATAATATATACACATTGCCACCATAATTGATTAGGGTATTTTAAAGCTGAATCACATGTATCCATTGGGCACACTTTAGAACTAAAACGTAGCTTTTCTAGGGTTCAAGAAATATGGCCTGATGATTTAGAGGACCAGACACAATAAAATAGGCTCTGTGTGTGTAAACGATTTTATGACCACTCGTGGTTTAGGAATTTATTACAAGTATTTTCAACAAGCTGATTTAAAGCACATGTGGGGGACTGTTGATGAAACACTAAGTAAAGGTTTAACAGGGCACAAGTGCATCATTTTATAGTAATGACCTGCGTTAATGAACGGTTGATAAAAATTTGTATGGTGGTGGCCCTGAAGCATTAATAGTAAAGATAGCATCAAAATAGTATCAAAAATATGTATCTGTTTTCTTTATGCAAGTGAGCCTGCTTACAAAACCCCTCTACTGCAAACGCTTTCCCCCCATCAATAAGCAAAATGTAAATTTACTTGGATAGTAATGTAAATTTACTTGGATACGTCTACCCTGTGTTTTCACATGACCATGTGAGCATGAACATTCTCATAGATCCTTATTCTCAGTTTGTTGGGAAGGATGAAAGTCTGACAAGAAAGTCTTACAGATATGTATGCTTAGCAGAAAGTTTTTAAATGCAGAGTCTGATGAAGGAATAGAGATGGAAGCGAGTTTTGATATAGAAGAAAAGAAATGCTGAGCCAGTCTTACTGGCTAACCAAAGAGGCAAAGAGTATGTTAGTTAGAAGGGGTTTTTATGGCTTAGAGCAAAGGATAAACCCACCTCAAACAATAAGATGTTTTTACCAAGCAGAAAGATAGCACAGGCAAAAAAGTCAGCAAAGCTGCAAGTAGAAAAAAGGCCTCAGTATTTTCCACTGCAAGAAAACTGAAAAACAACTTCTAGCTTAAGCTGTAATGTACTAACTTTTAGTGATTGGAGAACAGTAACATGAATGTGGTAATGATAGAAGTTATGACAGGCTATAGATAAAAGTTAAGGTATAGATTGGTTCTACTGTATTAAGATGCTCAGCAAAGAAAAGTATATAATGCAATGTAACCAAAACCAAAGGGTCTCCAGGCCTGCCTGCAGCTGGAGCTGACAGCTGTAGGCATAGGCTCTGTCACCCAAGACCCTGGGCTGCTGTAGCCTCTTGGGTGGAATAAACTGCATTTTGGAGAGCTGCCTAGAGTCCCACATCCGTCATTTCAACCCTTACATCTGTTGATTCCTGTTGACCCTCCTCTCTCACACCTAGGCATAGTGTTGAGGAATGCATAGTGCAGGTAGCACCATGTACAAGCTGCAGATTGAAGCTCTGAGAAGCTTCCAGTGAAAGATCTGGGAGCTTCCACTTCCTCCTAAATGATCATGATGACCCATTTTCTTGATCATGTTGATGGCTGAAACGGCAGGGGAACCAGAAACAAAAGTGACTCGGTGAAGATCACAGAGCCACTTGTGGCGGAGGCGGAAACTCGGCCCATCTTTTTTGATTCCCATCTCAATGTGTTTATGCTTCAGATATTCAAATCTTTTTGGGTGTTGTGGGAATCCCTGTGCATCTAGCCGAAGGCTACCAATAACAGGAGTGTACAAAAGCTAAGAAAAACACTTTCAGAAATTATTCTGAAGTCCTGTGATACATATGGGCTGTAAGAGCAAGATTTCTCCATAGCCTGTGTTATTAGATCCCTTTGAAATGCCTGCCTGAGCATATATCTGTATTTTATTGTTATTTTACACAATCACTTCACAGTTAAATTATTAATTTCACCCAGGTCAGTACAGTATATAAAATCTACTGTTTCTTATATTATCTCTCTTGATGAAAAAAAAGAAAAGGCAATTTATTATGCATGATATTTGCCTAAACTTCTCCTCTATACTCATTTCACCACATGGAAATTTTATCAAGAAAATGTGCCATTCACTACCTATGTTAGTCCTGTGTAAATCTAGAGAAGCTCCATTCAGGTTCCTTGCAGGCTTAAAATTCTGTTGCTGATGGCAAGATGTGTCCCATGGCTCGCTTTTTCTAATGATATTCTAAACTTATCATGTAAATTCACAGTTTTATGTGCTAGAAGTTGGCATTTGTATGCAAATGTTGCACTGACTTGACTATTCTAAACTGAAAAAATAAAGACTTATTTATCCAGAAATACCTGGCAGAGGATGATAAAGATTTATATTGTATAAACATGAAGAATTTGTCATTATTTTGGTTGGTTAAGGCTACTGGGGGAAACAATCTTTTTAGATTTTTTAAAGGACTTGTGTTAGAGACCAGATAGGTAATAATGTTTTAGCTTATTAATGTCAGTGGAATGTAATATTTATTTATTGCCTGTAACTAAAGTTGTGTGGGAAAGATGGTTTGTAACTAAAGTTGTGTGGGAAAGATGGTTTTCAGTCAATATTCTGTGCTGAATAATCTGAGAGCGTGAATCATAGTGTGCCACTGATATTATATTCTGAGGAAGATTGTGTGCACTGGTTACCATAAAATATCTCTTCAGAGACAGGAGGCAATGAGGTGAAACCATCTGCTGTGTATGTGTGTGTGTATGCACATACACATATATGTAAAAATAAAATCTCCTTTGACTTTTCAGAAGTTCAGTTTAATTCAGTAGAACTATTTCTAGTGAAATGGGATTTTTTTGGTCTGGGATTGCAGACTGATTCAGTGAGTTATCAGGATGACTAACAGCACCTCCTGATTCAGATACATCTGTGGTGATCTTTCACTCAGATGACCCCACTGTACAATCATAGAATCCTGCCTCTCATGAAGATCAGCATGCAAGTGAAGAGATCCAAAGGAGAATGAGTAATGTTTTAGTTCTTTTAAAAAAAGTACATAAATAATTTAGTGAAATTATAGCAGTACATATATTATTTAAAAATAAAAAGGTAGTTAGTAATGTATTTATTTTTTACATTCCCCACATTATCTTCCCCTGTTTCCCTCATTTGGTTTGGTGTGTGTGTCAATACGAGAGCTGTGTCAGCACCAGATTTCTGAAATTAATTAGGAAGTGCTTTCTCATTACACTGCCTTTGTCTGGGCTAAGATCTCTCTCATCCTTGCTAGTGGTCTGGGGGATCAGCTGCTCAGCTTTTCTTTTTTTTCTCCCTCCCCTCCCTTCTAGGATAAGTTCAGGAACCCATCCTTTATCCCCCATATTTGTGAGGCAAACAGGCAAGCAGACAAGCTAGCTTTCAACTTTGTTTTTCTTAAGCCTCAGTAAAACAGCAGAGAGAAGATAAAAAAGAGACATCTAATTTTCTTTGAAAGGAATCACACTATTGTTCCACTTGTTTATTCAAATCTGGCTTCATGTAACTGTAAAGACTGCTTTTCTTTCTTTTTCCTTGTTTTTTTAATTAACTTTTGTTTCACTCTTGCAGAAATGACATGGTGCATTTGCCAGCAAGCCCTCCAAAAACTTTGATTTAAATAAGCTGTAATGCTGCACCAGAAAGACTTACTGAAGTCTGAAGTGGTTTTGCCCACCCTTTTCTGTGCTCCTGTCACAGTTTTCTTGCTTTGTTCTTCTTTATCCACTGTTGCTTTTAATTATTTTCTCTATTGTTTACCCTTTATTTTGAAAATGTTGAGCAGAGTTAAATGCAAGCCCAGACACTTCTCATGCAAGGTCCTTAGGACTGTTCTTAGAGCAGATGGGCTGATACTTTGTAAAGGATAACTTGCCTCCTCCTCTTTCTTTCCTACCTCACTTGAACAAGAACTAAGGAAAGATTTATTTTAGCAGTGTGCTGCTATGTCTAGGCAAAAACATTTGCTCAAATATGTTTTCAAAAGCTGTACGTGTGCGCAAGTGCATCCCAATTATCTGATTCCCTCTTCATCCTAATGAACTAAGAGAAGCTTTATCCTGACAGACAGTGCTTGACTGCCTGCTGCTCTTTCCAAATTGCTGCTCTGTCTTGCCTGCTGCAGCTGCCTTCAGGCTGTCTGTGAAAGTTCACAGACTCTAATTGTTTGGGTCATATATTAGCCTTTGGTTTACAAAAGAGGCTAAGTAACCTGAAATTTTCCATGGCATGCCTGACTACTTTAATAATCTATTATTGAAGCTATAAGGATTTGAGGTACTCTGTGCTTTACCTTAGTTTTCCGGTGCTAATAAGAGCAAAAAGTCAATCCTATTGCAAAGATGACTTTGCAATGGAAATTGGGTGAATAATGTGTTGGTAAGGCAGAAGCCAGAGGGAAAAATAACACCTAGCTTTTGAGACAATGTGACTGAGTAACTAGAAAGATGCTTTGGGGTTAGGAGGGCTGGCTGTGCTTCCCTGGATATGCCCTACAGTACCAGCTGTCCAAACTTTGAAGGATGAACTGCAAGCATCTTTCACTAAAATCCCTGGAGCCATTGGACATTAAATTCTTGACCTCTTTGAATTAAGGTTTGTTCTCAACTCACAGAAAATAGTTTCACACTTTGGTTAAAATATAAATAGAACAATGATTTAAGAACTTCCTAACATATAATTACTAGGGGTTTTTTTCATTTTAGGTGAGTAAAGTGTAATCCTTCTAAAGAAGAGCTTCAAATCAAATTGATGTAACTCTCTAGGACATAAATAGATGTAGCAGTGATCTACCCCTGCAGAGCCATGGCTTGATATCAGATATTTCCTGAGATTATTGGTTCATTCTGCAGCTCCTCTGTTGAGAAACCTTTTGGCAAGTTGCTTTCCTGTAGGTCGGTAGATTCCACAGCAAATCTCTTGTTTGGTGATGCCCTCACTAGCTAGGAAGAGGACCTAGGGACAACGGAGCTCAGCCTAGGATACAGACAGCAGTGATGATATACCACCCTGATATTTTTGAGTAGTACTGAAAGCAGGTTTGCACCTGGAAATTTTCCTTCCTGAGAAGAACATCCAATGTGCCTAAAGCTTCCAAACAAACCACTCCTGCTAGCATTTGAGCTAATGAGTTTTTCACTGTGAATGTATCAGAGATAAACACCTGTGGCAAACACATGTGTGGAGAGATCAAAAAGCATCTTGTTTAGGTTTGTGTGTGCTTGAACTTTTGCCAGCATCAGCTGTAGTAAGCAATCAAAGAGCTGTTATGTAGTTGTACTGGGATTTTTCAGACCAAATGAGATCAACAGTCCAGAATCCACATTTCTGCTTAACAAGTTAATTTACAATTAAGAGAATGTACAAGGGAATCTACCTCTGCTGTATAAATATTAATTATTAGTAACATTTTTGCCTCTCTCCTAACTCTTATTTCACTGTCTCACAGTCTTCTTTTCTGTCTTCAGTCTCCAAGTTTTGAGTCTCGTGCAATATTTAAGAAAATGGATTTCTGTGACTTTAATATTCTCTTACTGGGAGAAAAAAAAAAAGAAAAAAGCAGATGGTGTGATTGTTTGTCAAGGAGCAAAATATTCCTGCACAAAAAACCAACACTACTAAAATATTCTCTATGTACTTAAATGGAAGTTTTAGCAATTAAAAGTCTTTTGACTCTTTATTTGGAAAGGTAAACACTGAATATTCCCTGCCTCTTTTCTTCTGTTTGTTCTAAGATGTTCCTCACAGAAAGACTTGGACCAACCTGAGCTTCACAAGAAGAGAGACAATTCAATCATTAGACCCACAAATGTAGGGATTTATTTTCAGAATAATGCAATTGTATGAGTATTCTTGGGGCTACATCTGCCTGAAAAGTAGCTGTAGCTAGACAGGTGGATATATAGCTCTGAATTTGGTACAAAAGATTATAAAATGCATTTTAAATGCAAAATTTGTTATGAAATCAACAGAAGCACCATCAGTCATCATGACAAATTCTGAACAATGTGCTTTGAAAAGTTAATCTTTCTTACTAAAATGATTAATCTAAAGGAACATGTAACTTGCCATTGGAGTAGACTAATTTCTCCATTTGGTTTGGTGTCTTGCATCAAAGCATATTATCAGATGCTATAAAGCTGTTGTGGCTGGCCTCATTTCAGTAAACAAGTTTATTGAACACCTCAAGTGTGAAGGTGTCTCAAACACTTTTGGAGCACTCTCTGTCTTTGAGAGGACTGTAGAGATGTCTCTGCCTGTGCTGCTTCATAACCATTGTTATACTGACTGCCTGTAAGCACTCATCCTGCTGGAATCCACCAGCAACGCTTCCCTTGATAGAACTTCCTCTCATCCTGCTGGAATCCACCAGCAATGCTTCCCTTGATGGAACTTTCTCTCATCCTGCTGGAATTCACCAGCAATGCTTCTCTTGATGGAACTTCCACCTCTTGACTGAGTCCTGCCCACTAAAGGTGTGTCCCTTCAGACAGGAAAGGATGTGCCTTTCTTGGCTGACTGGGATTCATGTCAGCCAAGTGAAGCCTGTGCTTTGGAGGGGATGCTGCATGCCAGGTGTGCACCCCATCCAGCGTGCAAGGCTGGCCTGAGTCACAGTCCCAGCCTTCTCTACAGGGTCCACCACAACAACAGTTCCTACTGTGGATATTTGTATAATTAGGGCTGAGTAAAACCCCTAAAGGTAAATATTTATGTCAAGTACAGCTTTGTACTCTCCTAGAGTTATTTGAAAATGCTGTCAGCATCCGGCAGATATACCCAGCTCTGAAAGATATCTAAACCAAATCCCACGGGTTTGTAATAAAATTTTCTTCTTTCCCTTATGCAAATGTAGGTTGGTTATTGCTTCCAAACTTTTCCTTATTGAAGGGGAACACTTTTGTTTCATTGAAACCCTAGTGCTCTGCTGTGTGGAGAGGTGCTTGTGGCTGCTGGTGGCTCTCACCACAGCCCCTCTAGGTTGTTCTGTTTGTTGTTAGACTCCAACGTGGCTGCTTGCTTTTTCAAGGTTGTGGCCCAAAGTTTTGGATCTTAAATGATGCCCTGGATATACATAATGTGAAAAGTACCAATAGCTGAGCACAACATGTCAGGAGAGGAACAGAAAATGTAAGGGTGGCAGGGAGAAGTGAATGGCTGTGCAAGGAAAAACACTCTAAGTTTTGGGTTGAGGGTGGACTTGGCTCTTCTGTGTGGTGACTTGATTTTTGTTTTCTTTATTTTTTCTGTAGTATTTATAAAACATGAGATGTTATTGGGAGATCATACACCTAGTACTGAGAAGTGCTGAATGCAATCCATAAACTTCTGACAAGCCCTAACCAGCCAAGATTCTACTTCTTGCCAATACTTTTTTTTGCCATTTGCCCAGAAGCAGGGTTCTGTTACAATGAAATGAAAATATGTTTATGGGAAAAGAAGTGGACGTTAGGGTCATTTTTTTTGCCACAAAAACTTTTGATGTGCATGTGTTCTGGAGGGGAAATGAGGAAATGAATAAATCCTTGAATTTTTCTGGCATGTGTTTGCCTTCCAACAATTTTATTTCCAGTACTTAATTCTCCAGTATTTTTTCAGGATAATGTGAAGCAGATAAGCTCATACATCATGTAAGAAAATGAAAGTAATTCCAAAATATCTGGCAGAGACATTTTAATCCTAATTAAAACTGAAGGAGGAAAGAGAAGGAATGAAATGCATTTTATAGTCCTGGTTTATTCCCCATCAAGGAGATTTTTTCCTTTCTAGAATGCCCTTGCATAATTTCTAATCAGCCTTTCAGCCTTCACCATGAGTGACAGAGCAAGGAGGAGAATGTCTGCCAGTGTCTTGGGAGAATTTATTTAAGGTTCTCCTGAGCTGTGGAAGGGATTTGTCATTGTCAATATCAGCAACACAGCTGATCAGCAGCCTGGTCAGTCTTGTCATCAGAAGAGGAAATAGAGTACGTGTATGTGACAGATAAAGAGAGAGCAAGAGAGAAATTGCTTCACAGAAAAAGAATACTCATTCTAGCCATCTGTGTCTGTGTGTATTCTAGCTGTTGTTCCACTAATTCTTGGGGAAATAAAAATAAGAACTGCAATTCAATTTACTCTCTAATTTACTTCACTGAGCACTTGGGAGATGAACCTGTGAGGGGGAGCATGCTGGCCTGGGGAAAATGAATGCAGTGCTCATTCCCGAGATATCCTCTTTTATACACCATGAAATTTTGTCAGTTAATTTCAGGAGACCCCAAAGAAACTGTGATAAGTGAGCCACTTGTGTTAAGAGGTTTGGGATCTGCAAAGCATCCAGAGTTCCAGGGGCTTATCTGAGCTTATCAGCAGTAGCTGACACTCTTTGATCTGACAATTGAGTCAGGAATCTCTTTGAAACAGGTGTCTGTGTGAGGTTTTCCATTGCATTATGATTCTGGTCAGCTTCAGGCTCTCACTGCACTTCCAATTTGATCTAAAAATACTTTTGCTGATGTGGGCTATAAAACACTCAGTTGTGGCTGAGGTACTGTCTTCCCTAATTGCCAGATTCAGTTATTTGTAATTTCAAAAGTTGAGAGATACATCTCTGATAAAACAATTCATCAACATATTTGAGCTCTTCTGACACAAGCAGGAGGTTTTCCTTCCAGATCACAGATAAATGCAGAAGGCATTTTCTGTACAAAAAGAGATTTCTTTTGCTGAAGCCAGAGATGCCTCAGACCTTCTATTATTGTTTTCTTTTTCTTGCTGGAGCCAAAGAGACACTGGATATTAGGGAATCATGGTCAGCCTGTACAGCAAATCCCTCCCAGGCTGTCCCTACAAAAGGGTATGGCTGTGGCCAATGTGCAGAGTTCCTCTTGGTTGATTCAGCCTCCTTTGAAGCCATTAGCTGGCTCCAAATGGCTGTAGTTTAAGTTTAGGGAAGGCATGGCATAAGAGGACAGACAGAATATTAGCAGACACTTTTGTTTGCTGAGTTTGGGCTCATGTCCTCTTCCCATGTCCTTGAAGTCCTGAAACTGGGGACAGAAGAAATCAGCTGCATATTGTCTCTTCATATACTCATAATTCTGTATTTAGATACTGCTTCTTTGGGTTCTGTGCTTGGCATATGGGAAAGAATAACCCTGTAAATCCTTTTTGCTAGCTTGAAGAATATTCAAGGACTAGGATTGAAGTTGGATATCTAGATTACAAAATTTTAATAAGAGAACAAGCTATCAGATAGTCACCCTGTTTTTATTTCTTCTATTTGCTAATTTCAATCATGAACCAGCTGTACTCTCTACTACATCACAGGGTCTACAAATGTTCTTGAATACTTTTAGAAAATAGCAACAAAAGCTGCTCTGAAGTTCTTGACTTTAATTTCATTGGCATATCCATCATAAGAGGCTATTAAGGAAATTAAGCAGTGATAGAGTGAGAACTAAATTTGTATGAGGCACTAGAAAAATTCTGATGTGCAAAAATTGTTTGAATAAACGGCTGGTTTCCACACCACCAAAATTCTGTAGCTAGTATCTAAAGCCCAAACAATATTGCTAGAGTTGATGGTGGCTAGGAGAGGGAGGAATTTTTGCATTTTTTTTAAAAGAAGGAATTTCCAATTTTTCAGACATAAAATGTTAATTGGAACAATTTGATCTCATGACATTCTAATGAAATCTAGTTCTTCATTGTGCTTACCTGTCCAGGACTACAACAGTATAGGTTTCTAGATATTATGACTCCAAGACAACTTGGAAGGTGGGTTTTCCACAGGTGCAGCATCAGTTCTCATTCAAAAGGGAAGCAGTGGTGCTTGGGGCAGAATATTCCAATCAGTTTAGTCTTATCTAAGGAAGAGAATGCTGTTACTCTCTCCTGAGTTTGACTGGAATAGAGTTAATTTTCTTCTTACTAGGTGGTACAGTGCTGTGTTTTGGAGTCAGTATGAGAATAATGTTGATAACACACTGGTGTTTTAGCAGTTGCTGAGCAGTGCTTATTCTACATCAGGGACTCCTCAGCTTCTCCTGTCCTGCCAGCGAGAAGGGTGGAGGGGCACAAGAAGTTGGGAGGGGACACAGCCGGGACAACAGACCCAAACTGGCCAAGGGAATATTCCATATCATATAATGCCATGCTCAGGATATAAGGTGGGGAGAAAGTTGGCTTGGGAACCGGTGGGCACCAGTTGGCAAGTGGTGAGGAATTACATTGTGCTTCCCTTGTTTTGTATATTCTACCTCTTTTACCATTACTGTTATTAACATTATTATTCTCTTCTTTCCTTCCTGTCAAATTAAACTGTCTTTACCTTAACCCATGACTTTTCTCAATTTTCCTCTTCTAATTCCTTCCTTTATCCTGTTGGGAGTGCGTGGTGCAAGAGAGCGAGCGACTGTGAGGTGCTTAGTTGCCAGCTGAGGTTAAATCAAGACACTTTCTCTGACTGAGACTTTTTATAAAGCACTTTCCACTAAAATATTTTTAGATCAAATTGAGAGGGCAAATTTGCTGAGGAAATTGGAATGAAACTCACTTCCAAACTGTTACTCATCATTTGGAAAACAGACCCACAAGGGAAACCAGCATAGGGATAAGCTAAACCTTAACTATGAAGAATTTAGAGAAATAATGAAGCTGAATGAGGAAAGGACTAATCTTACCCTAAATTTTAAATTTTGGCCAGCTTCTGTTGAAAACCATGCAGCTAATAAAACTCCTTCACTAGGGTATCCTCATTTCTTTGCCTTTTTGTTGTTTGTTGACTTGTTTGGGTTTTGTCTTGTTTTGCCAGCCAGAGCTACAGTTGTGTAAAATGACGGGTTATAACAAGTGAAAGTAAGTCTTGAAAAATAGTTTTGCTGGAAAAATAACTGGACTTGCCTACATGTATTGCTGGATTCTACATTGCTTTTATCTTGGGGGAGGAAATGCAGAGAAAGTCTTGGTCAGCCAGCCCAAACCATTGCTTCTAGCCATCAGAATTTATTGCTGAAGAGAGCTCACGTTAATCAATTCCCAGTGCAGAGTCCATACTGCTATTTTTGGCTCCTGCTCAGAACGGAAAATAATATCTAGGCAACAAAATGTTTTGCACTGTTTACCTCAAACTTAAGAACAACAAGCAGCTTGAAGGCTGAAACTAATTGTGAGAGATCTTATCTCATAAACACATATGAAAGAAAAGAGATATAAAGAATAGGGTCAAATACAGGATGTGTTCTGCTATCCATAGGTGTAACATCCTGGGGGTGACTCAATATATATGGAATTTTTCTCTGTAAAGAAGCATGGTGGCTATGTGGATGAGCAAAAGATGGTTTCTCTCCACCCCATTGAAGTTTGAATTATTTAGCTTGAATTATAAACTCCTGGATACCTCGGATCTCTCCTTTAGACCATCATGTACACAGTGATTTGATTGTCTGCCAGGAAACTGGTGAGAAGCTAATTTACTGAAAGGAAAACAAACAGAGATTGCAAATGAACAGAGAACCTGCAACTGTGGTCAAGGGCCCTGTCATACATGTGGATTTTTCTGTGTCATGATGGTAATCATATTCCACACTGAGCAGGTGCCAAAGGAGGTCTGGTACTACTGCTTGAAATCATGGTTGCTAAGGTATTATTTTGATGTATTTTTTGCTGACCAGTATTATTTTTTCTGAGCATTGTAACTTTTGAGTTCCCCACAGGATGAACCTTAAACTGCATAAAACTGCAGTGGGATTTAATCCTGGAAAGCTTAGTAATTATTTTCCCCCCATCACATTTGGCATCAGAAATCAACAGTCACTGAAAATATCTTATATGCAGGAATATTTGAATTTTTATTTTTTATACCTGACTTGACTTTTACCTCTGGCTCATATTTGCTTCATTGCCATCTCCTGAGTCTAAACAGTTGGTTTTAACCAGTCATCCTGCATCCTCCCAGAAGAAAGTCATCCTGTTCCAAGGTGGGCAGGTCACATGGTTTGCTTCTGAAGGGCTTGGCTCCATCACTGCCCTTTGACTACAGAGGGTGTAAAGCAACTTGATAATTAGGCTATGCTGGATGGCTACACTCTCAGTTGGGGGCAAATTCTACCTCTCTAGGAGAAAGGCGATTTTCATGAATGGAAAACACAGGCTATGCCACAGCTTTAAATCTATCTGTGGGGAAATATAAGGAAAGTAAGGTAATAATTTGATTTTGTTTGAAAGTAAAGATTAAATATGTCGAACACCTGGGGGAAATACATATTTATTGTATGTCTTTACTGAGTTCTGGCACATTCTGAATCATAAAAGGTGCAGAAGGTGGCAAATTATCTTCTGTGGATGATTCTTTTTTCCATATGTGTTGTTAGATTTGTTAAGGAGTGTAGTTCTTTATGCACTTCTCACAGGAACAGAGCATGTCCCAGGGAAAGGAAAGGTAACCTTCTTCAAGCTGCAACTGCAAATATCCAGGGTGGAGTCCAGTAATTCATAACTAAATCATGTCTGTCAGAGCTGATAAGTCTGTTCTGTTGTGAGTGTAAATATCAGAGCTGCACTTATTAACCTATGAACAAAAAACCTATCCAGAAAGCCCATTTAAAATTAAGGCAGATGATAACATACTTATGCTTTTTCTCAGACCTGAAGAGAATAACAATGTCCAAATATATACACTTCTAATTAAGAAAACATCTGTTTATGTCAGGAGTTGGTGCTGATATTTTTAATTTCCTTGCTTTTGCTTTTCACATTTAAATGGCCAAGTGTAAGGTGGCACAATTACGACCCCATGAAGCAGGGCAGCACTGTGCTGGAAATCCCCAAGCTGCCCCAAGCGGTGAGCAGTGTCCGTGTGGCACAGTGTGACATCAGGAAACCAGGCTAGCACAGCTCCCCAGAGTCCTGCACCTGCATCAAGTGTTCCACATGTGGAAGGAGCCCCACTGGCACCAGCACAGGAGCCTTGGCACCAGGCTCCATTGCTTGCTGTGCTTCTTATTCCATAGTCCATGCAAGGCTGCCCCTGTCTCACAGTGCTGCACATGGTCCTGACCTGGGTGACTACTGCAGCTGAAGGCACAGACTGAACTATGAGTATAATCATTTACTATTAAAGTTTAATCCCTGGCGAGCTGGTTTCACAGAGTTCCCTGTGTGACTCTGGGAATAATGATAAAGCTGGTTGCCTCGTGAATGTCTTACAGCGCTGGCTAAATATAGACAGCCCATTAAAGTTCTATCTAGGGTTTCCCTTAGGATCTGCTTAGAGATGAATTTTGTCCTGAAGACACTCCCTCCCCAGAATTATATTTAAAAAAAAAATTAAAATCTGAGCATGCAATTTGTTTACATGCTTTGCATTCCTAAAAGAATATAAATTCACTGAATAGTGCTTCTGCTGTGTATAGCTCGGTAGCTACACATGAAAAAAACTTACTGAAAAAAAGATGGCAAAATTTCAGTCATGTATTGAAAAGTCTGTACACTGGCCCAATTTAATGAAAACAAAATCCAAATGGACTGTTTTTAATAAGCTAGGTGTTATTTTCCTTCTCCAAGTTTCTCTAAGAAACAAAAATCTCAATTTTCAAAATTGCTAAAAAGATAAATCAGGGTTAAACCAACTCTTTCATTTTGCAGCTCAAAATTTCCATCACTTCCTTTAGTACATCAGCATTGCAGCTATAAAAGGAGTAAACTTGGCACAGCTGACAAGAAATAATTCCTAGCAAATAAGATCGTTTTGCAGTAGGGTCTTAATTAGTTTTTTGAAGCCAGAAGAGGAGTTCTGCAAACCTCCTTTCTCTCCACCCTTTTCTGTTGCAGCAGCACAAGAAAAAAGAGCCACTCAGTAGTCTGGGATTAACTTCAGGCTCAGTGCTGGGGCCTTTGTATGCCTTTTGCATATGGATGTAGCATTTATCAGTAACTTCAACGCTACAAAGACCTGAAGGCCCCCTGTAATTTGTGCCTTTTTGTCAAAATTAATGTCACATTCTTACTTGTGACCTATGAAAGTGCATGCAATAGGGCAGGCTCTTTCTACTACTTTACAGAAGAGGCACAAAGTGTGAGCAGATGCAACAAATACTTCATTTCGATGCTACATTTATTCATTTCCAGATCCATGGGGAGAATTTAGCTGAGACTTGGATTTAATTACCTCTGACAGTGAACCCCATATCCATACTTTAAGGCATCTGCTATTCCTGGCAGAGGGCTGAGGGTCTCACTGAAAGCACTGTTTTGGAAAAGGATATTTTTCACAGTCCCAGGAACTTGAAGGTAATCCTTAGAATTTTGAGCGGTTAATTTTGTTTCTACTTTGGAGGCCAACAGATTGAATTCATGTCACATGGTGGTGAAGGAAAATATCCATCTGGGAAGTGAAATGAAGGGCACTGTGAGCACAAGAAAGTAATGCAGGATACAAATATTGAAGAACAAGAAAAGAGAGGAAAAGTGTGGATGTTGCTCTTCCTGTCTCTTCCTTTTGATCCCAGGAGTCCTTCAATGATGCCTCACAGGGAACCAGTGTAACATCTGACCAGGGAGTCAAAGGGAGATCCTGTGAGAGATGTTTCATCTCAGTGCAAAGTTAGACACAAAACTTGAGAGGGAATGATGCCTTTTGGACCAGGAATATTGCTAAGGCCAGGGGATTGCAGGCTTCACTGCTTCACTAAGCTGTGCCCCAGGGGCAGATGCTGCATTTGCCTCTCATCCTTTCTTCTGCCCGTTGTTCTGCTATACAAGTTATTGCCAGCAACAGAGGGGAGGTGACAAGTTACAAGTATGCTTTTCCTCCAGACAAATCATATTGTGGAAGATTAGAGAGGCTTCAGCTTCTTGGTTTGTCCAGAATAAGGTAAAAATAATAGATAACAAACTAAAGACTGGTTTTTTGTTAATGAGGAAAAAGAAATTGGTAATCCTTAAGCTCTTGGTGCTGGATATACGCAATGAAAAATTGAGTGGTTTTTGAGTTATTTTCATGATTAAGAATAATTATTCACCCAGTATTCCCAATTATTTCCATTATTCTCATGAAATACTTATTACAAATCTATCTAGCATTCCTTACTCCATTCTACCAGTCAAAGCGACATAGATGCATGTGATCTTGTCTTGGGTCAAGAGAAAGCACAAAATTATCTTACCTCACCTTACTTTATTTTCCATTTCATTTTTCTATTAATTGTTGGTTTGGAGAAGCATAGTCTCATATTTTTGGAGAGCAAATCTCTATGAGGCTTGTTCAAGGTAGGAGAGTGTGACCACACATGTTTTCCAATGTATGTTTTGGCTCTCATCAGTGCACTCCAACAGAGTTGCATGTCTGAGATATTTTCATGGGTCTGTTTTAGTGTTTCCCTGTAATGTCATGGTCATGGGGCAGCAAAACTCTGCTTTTATGGGTGGGGAGGTCCAAGTCTTGTAGAGTCATCCCTGTGAACTGAACTCAGACTTAACTGCTGTACTCTACTGATCTTTCCATTTTGATGTTCTATTTTATACTCAATGCAGCTACGGAAGTGAATACAAAACCTCAGCATGAAAAATGGTTTCAGTGTGGAAATTGGGTTTTCATTTAGAATTTAAAAATGCAGGCTTTCATATCTGTCTCCTGAGGAAGGGGGTCAAAAAATGAGAGTGAGAGAAAGGGGGAGGAAAAAAGGAAAACAAATAAATTTTTATTTTGCAACTGCAGTACTGTTGACAAGTCCATTGGGCTATCAGTGTTGTTAGCTGGAATGCCTGGGATTTGAAAGTAGTTGAAAAACAGTGTCTGTTTATATGAGGCCACTGTGGAATATAAGCACGCCTCAATATATCATTTGGAGGAATGAAAAATATTTAGGAATTGGAAGTTATTGTCATCCAATATTTGTCTGCCAACACCTATCCAAGGCATATTGCATATCAAGGAGTCAGCAATGGGAATTATGTTTTTTCTGTCTCTGCTGGTGTTTTCATATATAAGAAAAGTAACTTTACTTTTTATCTTTAGAAATGAAAAGGAAACTTTAGGGGTCTTTAAAATTGTTTTTTAAGAGTAGCACAGAGCTAGCAAGATGCAGGAGTTTAATATTTTCAATTTTTGTAAGCTTCATGCTAAAATACAGCCATATTTACCTTGCTTTGACTTTTATTTTCCGCAAGCAGGGCTACACAAGCTACCCAGAGTCTGTGTGCAGCTCAGCTTGGCTGAGCTCTCTGCATTCTGGGTTGGATTCTTACTGATTGTCTGTACAGCTGTCTTGAATGTATTTAATAGCACCAGGAATGTGGAAGTTATTGTGTTCCAATAAAAGAAACCAGTATAGTTACCTTTTTTTCCCCCACCAAATTTCTGTTAGGAGCTTTTTTTTTTTTTTTTTTTTTTGGTCACCTGCTTTCTGCAAGGATGATGGGGCTGGCTTTCTCTTGAAACCTTTCACTTCCAACTAATTGCTTGGGTATCCTTAAATTTTTCACCAGCAGTTTCCATCTGTCATATTGCTTTGGTTTCTATAGGTGTTGAAAGAAAGCACACAACCTGGAAAGTGAACAAAGACATTCCAAACATTGGAACCAGCCTGACAATGTGATGCCTTAGGTTTTAGCTTTTATATTTTTTAGATTCTGTACTGTAGTGTGCTGTTCTGAGCTTCATATTAAGGGATGGTAAGCTCTGTTCACAGAGCAGCTAGACAAAACAATTCCTTTTCTAGCTTAGGACCAATGATAACTGACCCAAATTTCAGACCCAAGAGCATAAACAATGGTGGACTGAAGATAGAAAAACAAGAAGGATGGGACTTCATAACCTAAACCTGTAATTGGACAATTAACTCCAATATGCAAATAGACCAGAATTTATAAGAGAGACCTTGTGACTGGTCATCCATTTTGTGACCCTTTTGGGGTCATCTTGGGTGTCGCCCTGGCTGGGCTCTTGTACTGCCCAAGGTGCATCCATTGAGGCCTTTTAATAAATCCCTACTTTATTCTTTAACTCCATCTAGCCTCTGTTCTAGGTCAGCCTTCACAAGACATCAATGAAACTTATTTGGGCTTTTTTATAAACAATTATTTAAAATGCTAAAATATCCACAGAGTTAGTTTCAGTCTGCCTTGCTCTTTTCAAATTCTTATGAGTCCATAGAAGGCAGTCAGATTGAGTGTCAATATGCTGTATCATTAATAACTATCACCAGCATCTCTCCATAAATGTGTGTGTTGTTGCTATCTTTATGTACTGATATTTACATATGTAATGTATATTTTATAATGTGTGTGTTGTTGCTATCTTTATGTACTGATATTTACATATGTAATGTATATTTTATATGCTGGTCATAGTGGATAATTTTGTTCTTGCCAGCTTGAAATTTAGCAGGAACTTAAAAAATCTCACGAGTTTCCAGTGCACTACTTTAAGCTGCAGAGCAACAGAAATCCTAAGTGGTAGGAATTAATGCAATGTACACATAATTAGGGAAAAGTATACAATAAACAGATCAGTTTACCAAATAGATCTAGGAACATACCTGCTAGCAGCTGAGCTGCCTAATGAAAGGCAGTGATCTTAATCCTTAATTAAAAATTAAATTATTAAAAAATGCTAAACTTTGCTTAAAGGAAACAAATAATGGTGAGATGCTTGTTTCATCTTTGCTTAAGATTGTGTTATTTTAGAGTGGAGAATGAACACTTTGCAATCTTTTTTTCATCAGAATTTAATAAAGTTTTAAAAATATTCTTGGGACCTGTCAGCTCCCCATGAGGAGAGATTTGGTACCATGTACATGTGAGAAATGGGAGTATTTACTCCAGAATGAGAGTTCATTTAGTACTGAAGCTCTTTATGTATGTGATAATGGCAAATCTTTGAATCAATCATCAGGATTAGTTCACTTGTCTTTATTCAAACAAAGTTATGTGCAGAAACAGACAAGAGTGATTTGAGTTATACTTGTATTTTAAACATAAAAGCCAAAGTAGATATTTTCTTTCTTTTTGCCAACTTCCTCCAAAGATGTGCATGCAACCTCTTGAAGTATTTGTGTTTTGTTTTGTTGTTTTTCTTTTTTTTTTTTTTTTTTTTTTTTTTTTTAACATAGGCAAGGTGTCTGGAGATTTTTATAGAAATTAAGAAGCGATTCTTTCTTAGCGCTTATAGCTTGTGTGCATTTTGTATTGTCAAAGACGATGAATTACTTAGAGTCAGGAGCAGTATTGGAATAGTAGCTGAGGATGAAGCCCTGCAGGCTTTTGCACTTGTGGTTCCTCCTGAGCACAGCATGTTCACAAGCTCAACCTTATATGCTAGATATTAAATTAAAGCCATAGAAAGGCTAATTAGTAGGTTAGCTGTTGCCTATGTGTTTATAATCAGAACACAGCCCTCAATATTGGTCTCAAACCCATTGTGCTTGAGAAGGAATATGAGATGATCCTTTTGGGAATGTAACAACCATGCATTCACCTTGTGCTAGAGAAACAGATTCACTTGGTACTATTTAGTTGACCAATTTTTCTTGATAATTTGGAGATTTTGTTGAAAGGGTGTAACGTTTGGGTACTAAACCACATGCATGGAAGCTAGTTTTTGCCCCTGGAATGCTGCCATGATCACAAAGACAGAGATCCAGGAGACATTACCTATGGGCTGAAGGAAGAATGACAATTCCTTAAGGACCAAGTGTGGGGTGAGACAGAGAGTGATCCAAAGCTCATCCCACCTCGACCTGCTGCCTTTGTCTTTAAGAAGATGCTGCTGCACCCATGGGAGAGGAAGGCAAGTGTAATGAGGCACGCCTCATGCCCACAAGCAGCACTGCATACTGTGGGCATCACCAGAGATGGAGAAGATCCAAATCAGAAATAAGGCCCAGGCAGACCCAAAAGACCCTCCCTGACCAAGGGTGCTTTGAGACTGCAGCCAAACAGCTCTCAGGATTCAAAGGGTTGCCTAGACTGAAAAATTAGAAACTTGCCCCATGGTTCTTGGCTGAGTTGCAAACTGCCCTCTGTGTCCTGAGACGCTGACCTCAGTCAGCATTTGCAGGATTGCTCCCAGAAGTTTTTGAATCTGCAAGATAACCAATATTTTGGCAGATGTTCAAGACCTGTATGTGTGTATGTGATATCTATTTCTATATCCTGAGTTGTAGCGTTGTGTGAAACTTCTGTCAAGACCTTAGTATGTGTCAAATTTCAAGTCAAGTGATTTAGACTGTGCTTGTTATTTTACTGGGTTTTTTCCCCTTTGGCTTTCAGGAGAAAATGAAGGCCAAAAAGCAAATACAAAAATCCTCAAGTAGACAGAGGAACAAAATATATCTCACTTCTTATCCAGTTTATTCATACTTTTTCCAGATTATTCATACCCTTCACATCAGTGGAGTATTGATGACAAGGATGGAAGAGTAGCTTCAGACAGGCAATAGTTTAGGGTGATACAGGCAATTCTTCAGCTTGACAGTCTGGAAGATTAGAAGGATTTGAGGGGAAGGATGAAAGACTTTCCCCAGCGTCAGCCCTACCAACAGCACAGCTTACCATATACCCTACACTTATGGCATTTTGCTGGTTGTGCAGCTAAGAAGGTGAAGTAAATGTGGAGTTTTTTTCTGGAGCAAGGCCAGCTCTTACTTCCACAGAAGAGCAAGGCTAATTGTATCCATAACCTTTTTCTGGCTTGGACCTCTGATCACTTTACCAGTCTTAAAGGATGTAATAAAACTAAAATAAGTATCGAGCTGAACACAATTGAGTTATTTGAAAAAGGAGAGTAGAGCTGTGGATTTTCAAAATGTAGAGCAGTAATTAAATACAAGTTGGAAAGCCAGATTTGGAGGAGTTTTTAGTTCTTGAAGCTGAAAGGAATGTTCTGTGCTGAAGCCAGAATCTTTGTCTCCTGTAACCTAGTGTCATGTTCTGCTTTAATATGTCTGTGGTATCTTTGCAATGACTATCTATACCAGTGGGATGGAACTATGTCCAGAATGATGCCCTGCCTCCTCTCCAGACCTGCAGTACTCTGTGCTCTTGAAAGTCACAGTGACTCCCATAATTTATTCAGCGTAATATTTACACATGGCTCTAACTTCTGTTTTCTACAAAGTTACATCAAAAGCAGTAAAGTTGGAAATATCAAAATTTAATTGGTGGGGGTTATTCCTGTTCTTGGATGTTATATAGAAATTACATACAATGACCTATTGAGTCGGGAAGATGCTGGTATCACTTTATCCTCCTGGAAACTTATACCTGGGTAAGGTTGCACCTTTTCAGTATTCCAAAACCTTATTTTTCTCCTCTTTTGCTGGTGTTTTAAATTGCTCTAGCATCTAGCTAATCTCCAACTTCACTTTTACTGGAAATTCAATTCAGAAGGTAATTCTGCTGAAGAGTCTCTGAAAGTGAAAGCCAGTAATGCACCTCAATGACCTATGGGTGTTTGAGCTATTCAACCATAAATCCTATCTGAGTTAACACATAAGGTCTAATTACAAGAGCTCCTATGGAAGAGCCTGTGCCTGAGAGGCAGAAGGTCTCAGGGATGTTTTAGGCAGTGTTAGATTAACCAGGAGGAGAAGATAAAGTATGGATAATAGGCCATGTAGGAGGAGGTATTAGTAAACTAGTAATTTAAGAGATGTTTATACTATTTTCTGTAAAGTTCACGTGGGGGAAAGAATGAGAGTTAATTATGTCAGTAACTCAGAAGTTGTTCTGGGCCTGTTCATGTGGTGAGCCCATGGCAAGGACCAGAAAAACTCTTCAGTCACAAGTACAGAAAAATACCTCACTGAAGGTAAGTCCAGTGACACGGAGGCTCTGTGATAGTCTGAGTCAGCAGGATGATTTTCATCCAAATGCAGGCAGCAACCTCAGGTCACAGTCCTTAAGTGTAACGCTTGCTCCACTCACTTGTGGAAGGGCAGTCTGGTGCTAACTCCCACTTCTCTCCTAGGGATGTCCTGTGCTCTTCTGGCCCAAGATGCTCATGGGGAAAGCATTGTCTGTGCAGTATCTGTCTTGGTCTTTTATAGCAAATAATTGCTGTATTATTACGTGAGCAAGGCCCTATCTTGACATCAAGATAGAATTGCTTTCTATTCTTGGAAGTGCAAGTCTGCTATGGGGACTGTGCTGAAGTGCTGCTCTGCTCTGAGACTTGGCTGGGCCAGATGTATCTCCCTTCCACTGCAGTTGAAGGGGTGAAAAACGTGAGCAAAGCCAGTCATTGCTGACACTCTCTTCATTTGTGCCTCCATAGTCCCCTACGGTTGGCAAAGTGTTTCATAAATGTTACACTTCTGAGGCAGTAGTACCACCTTCTCCTTCGAGACTCATGATTTACATGCTGAAAAATAAGCACTGGCTTTAGTGTAGTGTTTTGTCCCCCATCAAAGATTAATGAGAAGGAGTAATAGCTCAATGCATTACCCGGCCAGCTACCCTCCTAGTTCATTCTTTCCACTTTGTTGGCAACTCCAAATGGCTGCCTTAAGCCAAGGGGGAAGCACCTGTTCTATTCTGTTGTGCTATTAAGCATATTTCTGCAACTGTGCTTACATTAGGTTTGTTCCACTGTGACCTCCTTGAAAGGCTAAGCGCAGCTCAGCGCAAGTAAGGGTTGCAGAATAATCTTCAAAGACTCTTTCATGTTATATTTTTATCTTTGTCCAAAGATAGGCTAGTCATATCCATAAAGCTGTGATTTCTCTTTGATAAACAAGGTTCCTTAAGATTCTCAAACAGCTTAATAACCTCTATGACAGAACCTCTTATTTATGGTGCTAATCAAAACCCTTTGGGATCTCTACAGACCAAATACCTAAGCTGCTGTCTCTACATCCTTCCTATCCTTATTCACAGCCAGAGTCCCTAAGGTATCTTATAGACATATTCTCTATGAAGTTATTTTCACTTTGTTGTATTTTGTTAGAGCTCATAAAAAGATCTATCAGTAAAAAAGTTATTCTAACTCACCTCATATAAACATACTGATGCTGTATTTCTCACTGTACCCTGCCAGACTTTCAAATATTCCATTCTCACAGTACCCTGCCAGAGTTTCAAATATTCCATTATTTATTTACTACGTATTAGATGATGGATTTTTTAAAACGAAATTATCTCTTCTTACAGTTTCCATTATTCCAGTTTCCTGTTGATGATAACAGTAAAAATGTGTGTGATATGGGGTGGAATAATGAGCCTGCTGAATACAGAATAAGGTCAGATTTCCTCTATATAATCATGTAGCAAAGATAAGATGTTAGATACTCGTCTTTGCTACTGTTTAAAATGTATTGACCTCATCCAGGCATGCTGGATTCATTGGGTACATGCAGATAGTTTCCAGAGATCATTACAAAGGTACCATTCCAACAGCAACAAAATATAACCAGTATTAACAGGGTCCAAAATTCCAAATTCTTCAAGCTGTGGTGAAATGTTCAAAGCTTTTTTGATTGCTGAATTTTCTGTTTGAGATGTGGCTAGCAAGTTACTGCTTTTTCTCCTGACAGTCAGATGGTATAATCAGAACCTACATGACATATTTGTCTATCTTAAACATTTTATCACATCGCTCTGTTCTTTCATCTAGAAACTAGTACTTGTCCTTCTATGCAAATGTATCTATCTATTCATTAGTCTGTCAGAATGTCTATAAATATTAGATTGTTTTGAGGAGGCAGTGCCTAATTTGTCAAATGAAAATATTTTTCACGAGCTTCCTAGCACACAAACGGTGATGGATGCAGTAAAACCCAGAAGTTATAGCTATTTAGCTGGTGGGTGCCTTGAAAGTGTGGCACACAAATTACTCAGCTGGAGAGAATTGAAACCACAGTGAAAATCCTGTTATTATCTTCAAAAACATATGGACAGGGAAAAAAATCGACTTCATGTGGCAGTTGAGGGCCATTTTTAATGAATTTTTCAGTCACCTATCTGTAGGAGCTCAGTCAATGTATGGAGTACCCTGAATGATATTTCAATCCTTACATTTCACTGAAGATTTATTTTCTTTCTTGCCCTCACTGAAACCTCTTAGACTATCTGGTTACGAAATGTCTCCAAATATCCTCTGGCAGCCAAGTGAAAGTAGTAAAGTGGTTTTGTTTCTTTTGCCTCTTTTCCAAAGTGGAACCATTCTGAAATCCATCAAGCAGCATAACAGCAACACATTGTGCATACCGTGAAATAGAAGAGGTGTAAAATGATGTTGGCAACAGGAGTTATTATTAAGAGCGCCTGTCCTTTGTCACATAGCTTTGGAAGAAGAAAGAGGCATTGCAAGGAATGATATTCACACTGATAAGCACATGTCCATTTGTGCTCACACATGCACTTTTCAGAACACTACAGTGTGCACTGACAGCCTGCAGAGAATCAACTTCAAAAATTTCCCTTCAGTCATTTCTTAGCCTCCAGCAGTGTCTGGAAAAGGTGTTTGTGATCAAACTGAAATGTAAAACTGTGGTACTATAAATAGTAGTAAGTTCTACTTCATGGAGAATTTCCTTCTCTGGTATGACATTGATTTTTTCTTGAAGACAATAAAATTAGTGTTGTATTGACATTTCTTTTGTATCTATTTTGTGTTAAAGGATGTTGATAATTGCTTACTCTAAGTATTTATGCCTCCGGTAAATATTGGTATTGTTCTGAAAGAAAAGCTTATTTTCATATTACATTAGGGTTTTGGGGGGTTTTTCTTATATTATTTCTACTCTGATCTGTGGTGAGCCATACACTTTGATATAACATTTGTTAACTTCCCTGCAAACATTTCATTGGGTGACAAGTACCTGGAGTACTCCACCCTTTGGATAAAAAATGCCCAATCTGCCTCTTGCCTTTACATATGTTTCCTCTTTTGTGGGTTTCCAATACTGCACCTCAATCTGCCTACCAGTTTTTCTGCTCCTCCTTAGCCCAGTGCCTTCGAGCTCTACTGCAGCAATATGAAAACAGGAATAAGGAATTAGGAATCTGTGTGCAGTTTGAAGGAGTTGGATGGATAGTCTGGAAGTTCTAGAGCTATATTTTCAAAGTCACTTGGTTGATAGCCACTACCAATTTGTCCTCTTGAGGAACAGTTGGGAGCAATCATAGCAGCCTGCATCCCACTGGTATTTGAAGTTTCCATTCCTAAGCAGGAAACTGTGCTGCCTGCTCACAGGTCTCAGACACCTTTGGACACCTGCCTGGGGTTGGAGAGGCATCTTGAGTGTTGGTGCCATTCTTCTGTGTGTCTAAGATGCCACTAAGCATCTGTGACTACCAATGGTGTCAAGAGCTTTTTGTATCTCAGGTATGACCTTTGATACTAGACCAGAGATTTTCAGGGCCTGAATGAGAAATATGTATATGACTTCCTTTTCAATACATAGTGCAGTTTTCCTTTCTTTACGTAAGTCGGACAATGAATTCCCTTCTAGAGGGTCAAGGGTTGGCAGCAGAAGCTATGCAGCATATATCTTATTATTCTGCACTGCTTTCTTATTGTAAAGCTGCAAAATGGGGAGGATTAAGAGTTCTGAAGTTCTGTATTCTTTTCTTTCAAGAAAATGCAGTACATTATGATGGCTTTATTACTGGAGAATTAGGGAGAATAAAGCTACTTTACAGAGGAGAATTGGTTCATTCACTACAGTGCTTACTAAATACCTGCATACTTCTATTATGAATACTAGCCTCAGGAGGATGGAGATATCTCCTTTCTTCCTGACAGAGGCTCTGCCAGTGATTCTAGGCCACATGAGGTTGCATCTCTGGAGGAAAGAGCTTGAATTATGAGTGATCATTCTTCAGAGTTCTTTCTGATTTTTTATTGTCATCACTGATCTTGTTCTTACTTACATGTACAAGGCCAGATGGGCACAGGAAAAATGAGGCAATTACACACATGACCACCAGATAAATTACTCATTTTAAGTGCAAATGATATTTTCACTAACAGAATGGATAGCTGGGGACCTGTTTGGTATTTGGCCTATAAGAGGCAGCTGATGACGAGCCATTAACAAAGAAGAGTAGCAGATTGGTTTTGTTGGGACAACAGGCTAGGCAGAGTCAGTGGTGCTATGCTTACTCACAGAAGGGAAATGACTGATAATAGATAAAGACACCAGAAATGTCTTATTGTGGGTTTTATTCACACCCATTTTCTCTTTAAAGTAAAGGGAAATAGTGGCTGTAGTAACAGTTAAAAAGTATTTGGAACAGAAAAGGAACTCTATTACTCTTCCTTTGTTGCAGTTCTTCCTAAATCTGTTCAATTCTGGTTTTTTTTTCCCCTTCGGTTAATGAATCTAAACAGTAATTTTCACAACTGAGAAGGAAATACCCTTTTTAACAGAAAGATAGTGGTTAAATCTGCAAGTGGGGGTTAAATCATCCAGTTGAGTAAAGGATGGGATTACTTAGCAGTCTGGGTACATATGAGCCACTTCTTAGACAGCTAGTGATTAAAAAGAGAGAGAGTTTAAAAGTCCCAAATAAATAACACACAGAGAAGAATTATGAATTTAACAAAAAATAGCAATGTGATAGAGTAGGATTTTCATGTATGTTACTGGTTCCAATAAACAGTTTAAATAAATAGATCTACAGTAAATAAAGACAAGGAGGAAATGACGAAGCAAACAAGTTGAGGGAGCAATAATTTCAGAGAGGCTGAATGAGTGTCCCACAAACTAAATGTTCAGGATAATGCTGGTTCTATATTTCTATTGGAGTAGAAAAGCTGAGTTTAAGAATCAGCAAAAGGCTGCGCGAAGGGTACAGCTTGACTTGTCTAACATCAACCTCATATATCAGCCCTAGGAGAAGCCTTCAGTTGGATAAGGATAAGCTCCTCTTTGGAGCAAGATTTCTTTCACAGGCATTATGTTGAACACAGCTCCCCATTTTATAGAGAAATGTTGGAGACCTGTTTAAACAGTTGTAAGTTATATAAAAAACAGTAAAATTTTTCAAGATCATATCTTTCCAGTATAATACTCCTCTGCCTTCTTTTGGTGGTAACACTAAACATTCAGAAATTTAGGTTCTGGGTTAGATTCCCAGATGCTATCAGGGTGTAAATATGGAGATATCCTCCATTCACCATGAACCAGAGGTTTTAAGATAACCAAAAATAAAATCGAAATAAGGTTTTTGTAAACCAGCAGGATTGAAGCTGAAGGTTCTGACTAGTGTTTATAGGGGCACCTATTCAAGGCTCATAGCTTGAATAACAGGAGCTATGGCTCCACATTCAGGAGCCAGAAGCCTTTTCTGTCCCTTCTGCCACTGCCCAAAAGGTTGTGCTGAATTATGAGGCTGCTGAAACAGAGGTAGCAAGAAGACACAAGCAGTCTGTGCTTGGTGAGGCAAGGCAGCTGTAGGGTGCCACTGGCACCGCCTGCCCTTGTGCATGCCCTCCCCATGCAGTGCTACAGGCTTGGGAAAGAGTGGCTGGAAAGCTGCCCAGTGAGAAAGGATCTGGGGGTGCTGGTCAACAGCTGGCTGAGCATGAGCCAGCAGTGTGCCCAGGTGGCCAAGATGGCCATTGGCATCCTGGCCCTTATCACAAAAAATGCCACCAGAAGGACCATGGCAGTACCCAGCACCAGTGAGGCCACACCTTGAGTGCTGTGCTCAGTTCCTGGGCCCTCACTGCAAGAGGTGCTGAAGGGTGTCCAGAGAACGGCAACAAAGCTGGTGAAGGGTGTGGAGCACAACTCCTATGAGGAGCAGCTGAGGAAGCTGGGGGTGTTTAGTCTGGACAAGAGGAGGCTCAGCCACTACTTAAGCCACTCTGCCTCTCCCACACAGCTGGGCCATTTTACATGAAGATCGCTGTTTTAAATGAGGAGAGGTTAAATACCTCTTATTCCTGTGCTTGAAGTTCTAAACAGTGTTGAATGTTCATTTTTCTTAATGAAAAATGCATTTAAATAATGTAGGCTTTTTTTATTTTGTTGTAACTATCTGTTGTAACAGATTGCTCACAATATGCGAGTGCCTATAGCTATTTGGAAGCGTGGCTACTATCATGTTGACTATAAATCCAAATTAACAGAGATACATGATTTATGTGCATATGATGCAAGCACTCAAGAGGCAGGCTATTTGTAAGAGAAACATAATTCTTTTATTAACTTCCAAAACCACCCTGCTTACTGCTTTGGGAATTCACAGAGAACACGTGCATATGTAATTGCATAGGAGCTGTGCAAAAAGGGGTTTCATTATGGGAAATACAATTCTGTTTACTATCTATAACATCTTTGATTGTTCTTATCTAGGTGCCAAAAACAGTCAGAATATTGACAGGAGTTAGTTCAGGACAGTGGATCGTGATGAGTATGATTGTGATCCCTTTAGGTGGAGAAGAATTTTTTTTTCCTCTGTCTACAAAACTGGAATTAAATCTCACTTTCCTCTGTATGGAGCAAAATCATGTATCTACTTGCAGTAGAGCCCCTACTAACATAAAGACAAAAAAGTGAGTTCATATTAGACTCTGATTTAACATATTTGGCCTCAATCATTGATTTTTCCACTTGGCCTTTGACATATCACCCAATTTCCCTGCTGAAATTCTTCTGTGAAACTAATTGATACTATTAATGTCTTTAGCTAATTTATTTAGAGTATACGCAGAATCTGGATAGTGGGGGTTAGATTGTGCTGTGGAGGAATTACTTTATTGCAACTAGCCTGCAATAAGAGGGACCTAGTCCAAAATCTTGCTGTGCCTTAGATTTCTGTTAGTAAACAAGAGGAATGAGGTCTCCTGATCTCCAACACACTCTAGAAAGCCTGCTGATTTAGTCAACAATGGCTCATTATCATATTAAAGTGTTTATTGGATTCATTAAGCACGGGAAGCTGGGGATGAGAAGGAGGGCGTGCTTTAATTTCCTCATTCCTGCTGCCACTTTTCTGCTTTCTTCATACTGACATTCCTGCTTTAATTAAATGTTCAGCTCCTCCTTGTGATTTCTGCACACTCCATTTCAACAGCATAAAGTGATGTTTCTTTTTGGCAAAAATATGCCTAGACTGTTAGTAGATCCTCTGGTGTTTTAGAGATTACTTACTGGGAATGTCCTCCTAAATATTCCACTTAAAGTGCATTTGTCTGACTTTCTCCTCTGAGTAAAGAAAGTATTGCCTGGGACTGGCTAGACAAGCCTGCTGTGCAGAATTGATTTTCATGTTTTATAAGGTGCTGATGACTCTGGTGCTTCTGTTGCCAGTCATTTGCCTCTTGATGGGCTCTCTTTCACACCAAAAGCCCAAGCAGCAGCAGTAAGCTGATCCACATTAGAACTTCAGCAACAAGAAATACTGAAGCCCTTGCAAGAGAGGACAACTAAATGTTTAAAATATTATTTTTAGGCATTTTAACCAGTTTTGTGTATTTGTAGGCCAACAATAATATCTGTCTTTTATGTTGCTTGCCTAATTATTTGACTTAACAAACTAACCTGTAGTGGGATTGATATCCAGCAGTGGGAATATGATTTGAATACAAACCTTCTGAAGACAGATGAGCCAAATTATTAGTTCAATACCACGGAATTCAACCCAACACAAATTCTCCATTTTTTCCTGAACAGCACTTTGAAGAGGGCTGCACTTTGTAGTCAGACTAAATGAGAAATACAGAATACTTTAGGAGCTGGCAGGAGGTTTCAGCTCAGCTGTCTTTCATTCTTTCATTTTTTCTTTTTTTTTTTTCTTCTCAGTATTTAACATAATTTCTTACTGTTTAGTATTTTTCAGCATTATTCTACTGCATCTAATGACTTGGAGGTGAAAATTCACAGAAATGATTTTTTCAGGTTTTCCATCATTTATCAGTAAAGTCAAGTTACTGAGAAGTATTTGTTCTTAAAACAGACAGAGGATAAGAGCATCTGGAGTGATTTTTATTTTCTGGAATAGTGACAAAAACATGGGGTGACCTTCTCACAGAGGCCTGTGATGCCATCAATATTTTCTTTAAAGTGCAGTGGAAATTAGTATTTTCTTTCTCTTCAAACTGACTTCATAAGGCTACTTTTCATAGTTTTGTACTTGTCAAGGCTCATTGAGTAAAATTCTGAGACAGTAAAGTGTTATGACTATCTCAGCACATGCCATTCAATTCATCCTTATTTAAGATTAACAATTACTTTTGTCTATATGTTCTCTTTTTTTTATTTTTGATTTCTTTCTGCAGGTAATTTTTATCTTTATAGTCCTTACTGTATTAGTTGCTTAGAAAGGTCTTGTTTTTATACTCTTGATGCATATTTTCACAAGCAGTTCATTAGACACAAGGTAATATTATTTTTAATCCTAAAATTTTCATGGGAAATAAAAAAATCACATCTTGTTAATAAAGACTATACTTTACTTATGTTACCTCTTACTAATGTTTAAGATATCCAAGTCTTATTCTCCTGTAGTGGGACAAAATTATTTATAGGACGGTATTAAGAAACCAAGTTCTTATCCCCTTATTTTACACAGAAAACAGATGATCTGTGTTGGATACCAGAAATTAGGAACAAAAATCCAGAATGCTCTTTTCCTCTTTCTCCCCCCCCCCTTTTTTTGTATTCTGAAACATTCTCTTATCTTTTTCAAATTTTGAAGCTGTTGGCAGGAGTCACTGAGATTACATGCATCCTTTGACTTATGGCTCTCTTCTGAAAACTTCTGAAGAGCTTAAATGTCAGCAGTTTGTCAGTCCTAGTGGAAACAAATTGATCCTCAATAAGGGAACAATGGTTTAGGAAATAAGAAATACACTTTTAAATTTCGTTAGATAAATCTCCGTCCCCAAGAATTGCACTGAGCATGAGAAGTGCTGATGCTGTATCTCATTTTTAGAAGTAAGTTTTGTTCTTTCACTTGTTAGTATTATGGTTCAGAATTATAGTGAACTTGTTTTTAATTAATATTATTCAGATTAATGAAATTATTAATGTTTAAATTTTAAGTTAATTTAATTTGTTTAATTAATTAATTTAATTAAAACAAGAAAGCCTTATTAATTGAGCTTTACAGTCTTTTCACATCCCCTTGGAAGCCTTTTGCTCTCAGTAAAAGTACTTCACAGTATGCTGTAGCGGGAGAAAGAGCATACCTGTCTACTTGTTCAAGTACTTAGAAATATATAGTTTGTATCAAACATATGGATATTACTCAGCAAGTTTGAGGAGGCCTCAGACTGAAGATACACATTGTCCAGGATGCTTTGTATATTAATCCTCTTTTATGTATCTTCTTAATTTGCTGGTTTTAAACTTAAGAGCTTTTCATGTGCTTAAATTGCAAGCAGTTATGGTTAAAAAGATGATTGCATCACTCAGATGACAACAGGCATATTATGTTTTGGGGTAGATAAAATTTTTAAGTATCTCAGATGGACATTTTTCCTCCTGTCTTTCAGTGGTTTCAAATGTGAAATATTTTTAACGAGCAAAGAAAGATGTTCCCTTTCTAGATCCTTGGAGTTTCAGAAATAATGGGCTTATCTTCATAATTTTCTGACATTTTGCTCTTTGCAGTTGTTCTATTGTTAGAAGCTATGTTTTAAAAATATCTGAACTTGCTTTGTAATGGGAAGAAGTATTTTGAAAGAGTAGGAGTTGATGAAGGAGGAAAGCCTTGACTATTCTTTGAGGAAGAATAAAAGAATTGGTTCTAAGCAGAATCAAGAAGATAAAAATGGTGTTTGGCCTCGGACTGAGGATTAGATCTATTTCATTTGCTCTTACCAGGAATAGTCTGACTTTATAGGAGTGGCTAATGGGAGCCCATTGTTTCAATTTCAGGAGTAATTCAGTAATCTGCTAGAGTGTGTATTTCAGAGTGAGATAGCAGAGATCCTCTTATTTCACTGCTACCGTTTTCCTCACAGTCCTTTGGAGTCCTGGCATCTGGACTTCAGCAGTGGAGAAACTAGCCATATCCAAGTCCCTTCCTGCATGTAAATTCTTCCCTAAAACATTAATTTCTCCTCCTTTCTGTTAAGTTCTTTCCTTTCCTGCTCCAGAGTTAAAAAGGAAAGCTTTCTATCTTTGTGTTTCCCAGGTAACTTTTTTCAGCTGTGTTTCTTGTTGTCTGCTTATCATGTTGGTCTCTTTGGAGGATTGGCATTCCCGGTGCGTATTACAGCGCTCAGTTGTCATGAGCCTTGACGTCCCCACTGAGGAGCTGAAAGTTTGCCATCAGGTGGCTATCCCAACTAGGAGATCATCACTGGAGTTCAACAATTTAGCTAGTCTTGTGCTATGAAAAAATTTCTTTACATCCTCTCCTATGGAGCTCAAGCTCTACAGAAGAGCAAAGCAGAGCAGAGATGATAACCAGCTCTGCATTCCAACTGAGGAACTGGAATTTCCTGAAAGGGCCCTGAAAGACCATACTGGGTCACATTCATAAGCTCAAACAAATCCTCCATTGTGATACAGATTTCTCTCTCTCTCTTTTTTTTATTAAAGATCAGGCATTTTAATATTCTGAAATTAACTTTTTTCCTTGTCTTTGCATTTTATGTTAGAAGTCATGATTAGGAAGCAATAAAAGAAAATAATCGTGCAGTAATATGTACTCATATTCACTTTCTCATTTCTCTTACTGTTTGCTAGCGGTACTTCTTACTCTGGAAATTTGAATTATTTCTTCTAGATTTCCTCCAATAATGTTTAGTTGCAATGTGTTTCTTGTGTCCTTGTTTTAGACTTTTCTTAACTGCACTTTCAGCAAAATACACAGTTTAAATTGCGGAGAGATGGCCTTAAATAATGCAGTGTCATTAGAGGTTTCTTGCCTGTGTTCATTATAGCTGATATTTTTCAGCTTTCTTACATTGTGCTGTAGTGGTAAATGCTTCCTTTATGCCTCTGACCTTTAATACATTCATTAAATTTAATGAGTTTAAAATGTAAAAGAAAAATAATCTTGCCAAACAGAATCATCAGGACTCTTATTTAATAGGAAAAAGATGACCAGATTCACAAAGCAGGTCTATACAAAACTACTTTGTACTCTTTCTACCTGCTATGATATTGTGTTGATGCAGTATGTTCAGTCTGAAAAGCTGAGGAAAAAAAAAACCAGCAGGCACTTGAATACCATTCTCCCTACATTGTGTAAGAGAATTTGCTCTTTTTCATGGTTAGCCAGGCACTATTTATGTCCAGACATGACCAAAGAGTCTGCTACAAAATGTAAAAAGTGTCTTGTCAGAGGAATCAAACCTGGTTTGTCATTTGTTCACTTTTTATTTTATAGGAAGAGTTTAGCCACTGCTGCCTTACTTGTGATTACCACTAGTTCTTGAAAATTGTGCTGAAGTAGTACACTATGAAAAATTTCCTTGCTTGTCCTCTTGAGAAAGATCTCCCCATTGTATCAGGTTTGGAAGTGGGATTTGCTCCCTGTACTGTGTTACAATGAGAGAAACTCCTTTTACAGTACCACTGCAGAAGAAACCTCCTTTCCGGGGGCACATTCTGCAAACTGCCTGCTCTCACTTTGTCGTACTGGAGAGTGCTAAAGTCCTTCTACAGACGTGCAGGTGTTTTGTTGGTGAAGAGTGGGCTCTTGCCTAGCCTTTTCTGTAATTATTTACTTTTTGTTGGCTGGATTTGGGAAGAGATGAATAAATTCAGTCTGCAAGCCCTGTAGCTTCTCTTATCATTTTAGCAGTCAACGTCTCTAATTATGCACAGAAACTGCAAGAAGTCAATGAGACGTGGCTCAGTATCAGCAGTGACATTTCCTGGGTTTCTCCTGGACTAATGACACTCAACATGGTACCACTTGTGTCCATGGGCTCTTTGCCCCAGCTTCTCCTCCAAACTTCATGCTTGATCTCCCACCCTCTTCCTGAACAAGGCATCCTGATACAATCATGTTGATTCATACAAGCAAAACCAGAAAAATAGCGTGGAGTCAAATTATATTTGTTACTGTTGGATTATTCATTCTGTGCATAAGGCACATTTTTATCTGCTTCTCTTTGCCTTGATCATTTAGACAGTAAACTCTCTGGGACAGTGACTGGTTTGCAGGAAGATTTTGCTCAGCTAATTGCAAGGGTGCAATCCAGCAGTTGAGATAAGGATGAAATATAACCAGCAAATATGACTAAGAGGGAGCGACTCTGTTGCTTATTTCCTCATGATTTAAATGCCATCTTGAAGACAAACAATGCATGATTATGAGCTATCTTTTAGAGAAGGAGGACCAGCCATATCCTTTAGATATTAATGTTGTGTAGACTTTCAGACCATAAAAGGAGGCAAGATCCAGCCTTTTTGTTTACTAGGTTTTAAAAGGTCTTTAAAGGGCTAAATGTGAAAATATTGACATCCTGTTGAAGGCTTCATAAGAAAATGGAAAAGCAGAGAGGGGAATTACCTCAGAGTAATGTATTACCCCACTGTGATGTATTTAGCATGGGAGAAATTTGAAGCAGAGCATAAAACTTGTGCAAAGCCACTACATACATATAATTCTTTTGCGTATGACCAGAGGATAAAGATAACTGTATTGAAGATCTCCTAAACTTCTGCAAGGACACCTCTGGCCATTTCCAAATGTGAGAACCACAAGATATCTGAACAAAATTTTTTTCTACAAGGAAGTAATATAAAAGAATGGAGACATTTTTTCATTTAAAGTCTTGCAAGTCCAGTGCCTAGACAAATCTGCTGAACTGGTACATCAGCTTTAGGGTCTTGTGAGGGAAAACAGTATTTTGTTTCTGTTTAATCCTACCATTCTTTAATCTGACACTGAGCCAGCACAAAGCCAGGGTGGCTTTGACAGGTTTCTTGCTTTATGACTCTATTTTCCCTCTCTAATTCTTATATCCTAAATCTATGGCTTTTTCTGTTTTCAAACTCATATTTGGGCAAAAGTCATTCTAGCCTAATCTTATTGGAGATTTATAAAAAAGGATTTTGTATGTATTCAGTAAGGATGTTGTAAATTGGCTCAATAAAGCTCAAATAACTTTACAGTAGCTATTGTGTATTCCATAACACTGCTCTGAACATAAACTATGGCATTACAATGGAATTAACCAGCTTGACAGATGACTTTAGTCTTGTTTTGAATACATTGATTGGCATGTCATTTTGACCTGAAAATAATAATAGAACGCTGGAAAAAGTCTACAAATTTAAGCATCAAAGAATTGCTCAATTTACTTCAATAGTCTTCAACCTTTATAATACAACTGCAGAATACATTAAAGATAATTTTGTGCTAGATGATCATCTAACTGAAAATATTATTTCCATGCCTATATAGAATATTAATCTTTTACTATTGCCTTTCCTTATGCTATTAGTAAATTCAAAGCTGAGTAAAACACTACATTACTTGGAAAATTAATCAGATCTCATATTCATTCTTACCTCTCCCAGCTGCCTACAGAATGGATGGCATGAAAAGTACCTTTTCTAAAAATTTGTTTTATTAATTGGATTTTACTGAATATGTTAGCAGAGAGGAGGCATTAGGGTGATCTCCCCTGATTTTGCTTAGGAGGTACAGACTTTACTTTCCAGTAAGTATATAAATTCCTACTGAATTCTGATAGCTCCAGCTTGTCTGTTTCCTCCTCCTTGCAATGGTTTTAACACAGAACTTCAATTTTCTTGCTTTTAGTTGGCTCATGGTATTGTGTGCTCGTATGGAGTGCCATAAATTGATATCTATATATTGCATTTCTAAGGAGTACTCTGTGCTTAAGATTGGTTTCTTTCTACTTAACTGCTTTGTATCAAGAGTATCTTGTGTTACCATCATTTTTGTCCTTTGTATTGGTTTAAAAAGCTGAAAATGCTGGAAGTACAAAACAAATCACATGCCTTTGTCATGGATCTCCTCTGCATCCATCTCTGTTCTCCTAGGTATGATTTCAGTAGGGTGTTTTTGGTGGGTTTTTTTTTTTAAGTAATTAGAAATTTAATATCCTTCAATTTTCTCAGTTTTATCTTTTCCACATCTGTAGCAAGTCTATTCCTTTTTGTAGCATAAGCAACCAAAAGTATAGACAGTCATTGAAATTAATTTTTGTTCCATTGTGCTGGTATAATTTCCTTTGGGTTACAGTACTCAAAATATACTCACAGACTGAAGTGGTATACAATCTGATTTTTTTTCTGACATTCATTTTGTTCAATAATGGCAATAGTTAGTCCTGGCTTATGGTATATTAAAAGGAAGCAGCACTTATCACAATGCCTCTTAAAAAATTAAAAACTCTTTCAGCTTTCTTATTTCATAATCTCCCCCTATTTCATTATTTTTATATATTTAATTGCCTGACTGACTTATCTACATAATTGTATTAGACTGACCAGTACATTTTGAGTTTTGCTTTTCCCCACTTCAATTTACTGTTTACTGTTCATCCTTCTAATTCACATCACTCTGGATCTTCCATTATTTTAAAATTAAAATTTTCACTTTCTTTCTTCACATCAGACAGGACTAGTGAACACCACTTAATCCCAGCACACTGTAGCAGTTGAATCAGCCTCTATGGAACTGAGCCCAGTCACATTTACCCATTGCATGAGATTTTATAACTAGTTTTTATCCTTCCATACCCAAATTTCCTTAGGTCTGATGATCTTCCTCACAATGACGAGAGCCAATGGTATTGGTAGCCATGGATGTTCAAAGACATATTTTTCATTAATTTTCTAGTGGTGTTCTGAAAGTAATTCTCAAATTCCCAGAAATTCTCATTGCTCTTCTTTCCCTTTCTCTGGATATTGATTATGAAGAAGAAAGACCATAAAAATTATGACTAGCATTGCCAGCACCATCATCACTAATGCAGCAAACTGGGTACATGGCAGTCCTAAACTCAGGCTTTATCAGAAAATTCTCAAATATATCTGCCAGGTATCAGGGCAGGCCTTTCCTGTGAAGTATTGCTACGTATCCAGGAAAATGCCTCTGTGGTGGGAAATCCCCACTGTAATGGAGTTATACAATAAACTTCAGGCAGGCATTTGTACTCCATTTTTCTCAAGAGTGGTGACAAGATTATAACTATGCAGTTCAGGTTTTATTTAATCACTGGTGGAATTTCTTTTAACAGAATAGCGTTTGTTTTATTTGGAGAATCCTGAACAGTATAAAATAGTATTTTCCTTAGCAAAAGATGATTGCTAGTGACAGACTGGCAGGAGGACAGCTGTATTCTAGGACTTAATACTGCTGTGACAAAATGAATGGACTGATGCTGGTTTTTACCAGCTGAAGGCTGGTCCCACAGTTTACTTCTGCTGCCTGGCAGAAGGAGAGGCAAAGTGCTAAGTTCTGTGGAGGTCAGGGCATAAGTTAAGGCTCTTCACAAGTGCAGCCCTAGCACCAAGCACTGCTGTGATAGCTTAGCACCTCTCCAACTGCATCCTCTAGAAATAATCTGGTAAGCCATTGCTGAATTTCTGAGACAAGTGAGCTCCCGTGCAGGCCAGCTTGGGCTTGGAGGAACACAGTCTTGACCCTTGTGGCAAGCCTGGTTTGAGCTGGCTCACCTTTCCCAGGATATTCCAGCCTGTCTGGCAGCAGATCACACCCCTATCCCATGGGCTACTGTTTAGGTCTCCCCACATCAGAAGCTTGTCTGGTTATCACAGAATCCTGCAGGTTATTTTCTTGAAAATACCCCCATACACTACACTTTCTGTCTTAAGCTGTGTAACTCTGATGTCATTATCCCAAAGCAGTCACAAGAGCAGAACTGTGCAGTGATTGGGGGAAAAATATTACGTAATCCAAAGATCTTTGTATATTTTCTCTTCCATCTCCAGAAGTGTGCATCAAATTAAATTTACTCAAAATGTGACAAACTTGTCCTACATCAAAAGTTATGAAGTGGAATGTATGCTTTCAAATGCATGTAATAGCATTGATTTACAATTCCTCATACAGAGGAATTTTTATTGGATTTTTTTGTAGTCTGTGTCTTTGTCATAGGCAAAAGTACAAATGTTTTACTGGGCCTATTCTCCCTTCTTTGGATTGTATATGCAGTCAAATAAGGCAACAGATAAAGCAAAAATGAAGGATTCAGACTTTTCCAAAGTTTTTGACTAATAACTGTGAATGTAGAACTACATTTCAGCATGATTTCAGGAGAATTCTGAATAGCATTCACTGATAACTTGTGTACTAGGATCTGCTCAGTGCTGGTGGTGTTTTCAGCCCAGTGCAAACTCTCAGAATAAGAACATCCCATCTTTAAGAGTGTCCAGGTTCAGCAACTGAAAGAGGAAAAGATAAGGCTCTGCATGAAGAAGCATGAAAGCTGCGATGAAAGCAGAGAAGTTGTTTTTCTCCCCAGCTTGGTAGATTAATTTATAATGGACACTGCAGTTAAAACAAGTCTTCAAGAAATTGAAATTGAAAGAAATAAGAGGGAGCCTACTACGTGAATCCAGGTAAGAAAGGCTGCCAGGAGGCCTGCGTAAGGTGAAGGAATGGAGATGGAGGAGAACAAAACAAACACAGCATTGACACTGACTTGGCTTTTGTTCTTCAGTTTTAGTTCTAGTTTATGTTTTGCTTTGCTTTTTTTAAAGAAGACTATAAATAATCTAACATGAAATGTAAAATAAATTATTCCAGCATAACAGTCCTGTAAATCTTTCTCCAACCCCCCCTTCTTAGTCACTAGAAGTGTATGAAAAATGCAAATCACTGAACTCAAAAACTTACAGCCTCAGTAACTGAGGTAACAAGGTTTTGTTTATAAGAATAGCATAGCACTCTGCAGCATAAACCTTCAATTAATCCTTTAGTGCAACCTACAACGATAGACTGCATGGCATTATCAAATTCTCTTTTAGCTGTACCACAGGCACACTAAGTTAAAAGTGCTTCAGGCAGCTAAAATGACACACTTGAAATTTTTTGTTGTGTTTCTCTGTTCTGCTTTCAATTGTGCTAACGGGGGAAAAAGGTGAGGGGGAGAGAAGATCAGAGAAACCCACACAGGTTTTAAAGTAGAATTTGAAAGGCAATGTTCTTTATTTACGTATTTTACTGTGTTTTTTCCATTGTGTATGCATATAATCCTTTCAATTCTTGCCTTTTTACGTGGGTGTGGGTGCAGATCCTTACCTAAGGCAGGCAAAATTGGTGTCAGTGAGAGTGGCATGGTGCCACTCTAAATAGAGGTTAGATGCAAAGGCTCAGTTTTGACTGCTTAGGTTTTGGTGCTTACCCTAGATTCAGGTTAGGTGTGCAGGATGAATCTGTGGGTCAGGGAAAAACCAGGCTCTTTGCTCAGGTAAGACCTAGGTGTGCACCACCATCTCTTTCCCTGTATCCTGGCATCCTTCCTGGGAGAAGCCAGCAGACAGGTGTTCTTATTGGGATAGTGAGGATGACTGGGCATGTCATGCTCTGCCCACTGCCTCTGTTTGCCTTTGAGATGCAGCAATACCTGGCTCAGGTTTCCTTGATAACATCATAGGTGTCTGCAGAGCTTAACTTTACTCTGGGTAAACCAATGATTTTTCTTTGACTATAAGGAAGCTAGGATAGAATATATTTCCAATATAGGCTATTCAAGAAAATGTCTAAAGTTAGTGGGAAGAAACTACTGAAAAGATCTATCTTTGGAAAAAAAGCATCTATATGGGATGTATACAGGAAATTTTCAATAAGGTACCTTTTTTTGTCTGTATTTCTAGTGTGCAGCCTGCATTCTGCTAACATTGAAGGTATGTTTGGCATAAGAATGCACTTAGTGCATCTCAAATATGATGGGATTATTTCTTTGTCCTTTTTTGGCTAGTCTGACAAGAAACAGAAATGTGTTTCTTCAGTTTATTTTTATAGCCTCTCAGCCAGGATTTCCTTTTCCTCCTTCCTCAAAAGCTTTTATTGCTCTGTATTATTTTGTGTTGTTAGAGTTTTCCTATTGGCATTCATCAGACATAAAGGCACATATGCATTTTCTGTGGACTATAATGCAAACTACTGCTTTACTCTAAAAAGGAATATTTGCATGAAAGAGCACCAGAGATCTTTGAATTTAGTTTTATTCTGGAAAAAATCCTGAAGGCCCTGAAGAACATGTGTTAGGTGATTTTCATTCTGCTACTTCGAAACAGTACTGATAATGAAATGTCCTGTAGGGATGGCTTTGGAGAGACAAGTAGTCAGTGTTGCAATGCAGTGGTGGCAGTGCCAGTGGTGCTTTGGACATGTTATTGCCACTGCATTGTGCTCTGGAAGAAAAGAAAGATAAGAAACAGGGTGGTTATGGGCTGTTTGGCCAGTATTGTTGGAGGGCAGTGGTTGTGATTTCTGCAGTTTAGGCTTCTCTCAAGCTATTCTGTGAATGAGAAAATCTAGAAGGAAGAAGTGGCATTACCCAAGAGAAAACGAACAAAGAGATTCCTTGGAGTGTTATTTCTGGCAAACAATGTTTTTCCCTTGGATAGCTTTCACATTGCTGAAAGAGCCAGCGGGCATCAAAGTGCTAAGGCATGCTATGTTTTCAGACACCTGTGAAGATAAATTTGTTGTGAATTTTGGGTTTTTGAGTTAAGTGCCCTCAGGACAGGAGATGAAAAATTAGTCCTCCTGTTTGTGAAATGTTGTCTGCATAGCTAAGACAAATTTTTAAAACCTGGTACGTTTCTTCCAGTGAAAAACAAATCTGCATAGAAAAATAATTTCCACATTAACCCCATTTGTGTGTTGTTTATTTTTTCCAAACTAAAGCAGTGTGCTCCAAGGCATTTCATTTTACTTTCAGTATTTCTGTGGAGGATAAACTACAGTCTCCCATGTGTGATTTCAATGAAGTTTTGTTTTCCTTCAGCATTTTGTGTCTGTGTTAAGATGGGCTAATCAAAGGTAGGGATTCACTGCTCTCTTTCTCTCCAGGTAGCACCAGGCAGAATAGTGTGCCCACCTTACCACCTGCAGTCAGAACTGCAGCTAGACGTGTGCCCACACCCTCTTTTCTCTCTCATAAATGATAATTATTTTCTCCCACCCTTTATCTTATCTCCTCAGATTATTAACACTGTGGGGCAACAATATTTCTTTGATTTGTATTTTAACTTCACTGAGAAAAATGGGATGCTGATCTCTTATAGTTTCTGGGAAAAATTGAACCAACCTCTATAAACTATTTATGCATATTACAAGGAAAGGATATGACTCCAGCTAGCAGGAAAACCACTACAGATATTATTTTGTCTATTGCAGGAATGGAAAGAAAATGCTCATGTTGTTCAAAAGGCTTTGTCTTCCTTTTATATTACTTTTTCTTCCTATCATGAGTTGTTCAAGTGCTGCCTAAAGCAGATTCTAGATTTCTAATCTAATGGCCATGTTGTTAAAGGTCTTTTTCTAAGCCCCTGGCTTTGTTGTGTGTTAATCCCATTCATTTTTTTTCTCTTCTGTTCCCTTCCCCTGTGTGAGTGGCCCTGGTGCAGCCACCAGGTCCCTCCTGTCCCTGACAAGCCAACCAGCCCAAAAAATACCAGGGACCTCATTAGTTAGAGAGCTGTTTGTGTTTGGTTCTGTGGCATATACAGACTGCTTTCTTTTTAAAAATCTCTTTGTTTTCTGTCCTGGTTTTTTGTCCAAGGGCTTCATTCATAGCAAGCAAAGCGAACTGACAAGTGATAACCTGGAATATGTCCTGCATCCACAGTCCTAGATAAACTGGAAAGAGGTTGCCCTTTCATTACTGATCCTCTTTGTCCCCCCTAATATGAGAAAGATGGAAAATGTTGATGAACTTTTTATCCTTATTGTCTGACTGGTTAGAGAGAGAAGTGAGAACTGGCAGTGGGGCAGATGCCTCTTTCCCTGCACAACCCTCAGTGCTGCTGTAGTTATGTGACAGGGAAAGGACAGGAAGAGCTGAACTGGTCTGTAAAACTCTCTTTCTCACATCTGTTCAGTCTTCTTTCCTATGACAAGTGGATATTCCTATTGAGAAATTACATTTGTCCAATCTAGCACATTCATCCCACAGCACTGCCAGCAGTGGGAGTGTATTCATTACCAAACGTGCATTATCAATCCATACCATATGCAGTCCTTCACGTTTCAGCAGAAGATGAGGTATTTTGGAAGAAAAAAATAGGTTCTTTTGCCGCTACTCAGGTGGGGGTAGATGAAGGCCACAAGAAGAGGATCAGTGAAGTTGGCATGTAATGACATTAGTTTGCTTTGAAAATGGCTGAGGTGTTTGAATTTGAAGCCTTTGAATTTCACAGGAAATCCTTGCAGTGGTGTCAGGTGTTGGCTGCACACTTTAATACGGTTGTTTATAATTTTTTCCACTTGTTAAATCTGTGTACATAGCCTCATGTATTTTTTTAATATGAATATTTGCATTTTTATCTTGGGATCACTGAAAAGGAGATGTAGTGAAGCAGTAATGTGTACAGTTGTGCATATTTTTTTCCTTTGCTGTGAGGAAAAATAGTAAACATGGTATTTAAAAATATCCAGAGGTCTTAAATGTCACTTTTGCAAGAACAGAGTGCTGCAGATGAAGTCTTTGATCTCTGAGAGGCTCCTTCAACTAAGCTTTAATGAATGTGTTACCTAACTGTCCTTCAAGAAAGGCCATGATTATTACTTTGTTGTGTAACATTTCAGAAACTGAAATGCTGAGATTCTTCAGCAGAAATGATTGTCCTCTCACATGCCTGGCTCTGATTTGCAGTGAGGCAGCATCTTCTGTGCTGCTGGAATACAAGTTTGTTAAATGTTGGCTCAGGATAGTCAATGTCTATGGATTCACTCCCTTTAGGTGAGGCTGATGTTTCCTTGCAGACCACAAAATGTTGCTGCTCCCCAGATGACCTGAATGAATCACTGAGTCCCTGTTCCACAGGGTGTGCTGACATGTAAAATCTGTGGTTTTGGACACCCTCAAAAATGAGCAGCCTGACACCCCATTTTTCCCTCGTGGATTCTGGGTGGAGTGAGATGAGTATCTGGAGGAATGCAGTGCTGCTCATCTGTAGCAGAAGTGCAGAGGAGACCTGTGAAGTTCTCCTAAGGCAAACATTGCTTCCAGACAACACAGCTCTGGAGCAGTGCAGTTACCACTTAGCCAAGAGAAAACCACTAAATCCACAGTTCCTGTGGTTCCTGTGCTGAGTCTTGGACACCACCTGGGTGAGCTATTAATGGGGAGTACAAAAACCTGCCCATTGGTGTCAAAATCCTTCAAAAGTGAGGGGTTCTCTACAGAGTTTCTAGTTTAGGGAATATCTTACAAATGAACGTGCAAAGCTGCTTCATGAAGAAATTTCTGTTTACTCATAACATTAGGCATTAATTCCAAGCCTCTGTACTCTTTTCAGACCATTGGCTTCACTCCGGGCTGATGTACAGCATGCCTTACACCAAACTCAACAGAACTTTTAGTTATAGTTTCAGAAGGTGGAGTTTGGGTTTTTTTTCCAGTGATTATTTAGTATGTCATGCATGGTTAGCGCTTTCCAAAATGTTTAAAAAATGTGACTGAAAGCATCTTCAACTTCAGTGCAAACCAGGGAATGCAAAACTGGGCTACTTACAAGATTTATGTTTCTGTTTCCCATTGGCCAGATGGGTTGTTGACTTGCAGGTGGATAGAATAGAAAAGAATCAACGAATAACAGGGGCAGCCCCTGGTAGAAATGCCTGCAGAAGCTCAAATGAATATTTCTAAGGACCATCTATTCATTCAGGGCCTCAGTCTGCAGCACTCACTCTGCACAGCTTTCTCTTCTTACTTGCTCATGAAGAACAAAGCACTTGGTTTAGCAGATTTGTCATAGTGCTACCCTGCTCACAACTAACCTCTATTTTCTTCCAAATAGGAATAAATCCTTAAAGAGAGCAACAAAATATTCTCACACATCATATGGCAAATGATGGCCCTAAGTCAGGGTGTGATATTTACTAACCAGAAGGAAAATGTCTGTGTGCACACTCATGCAGAAAGAAGAAAAAATTACTATATTATTTTTCTTTCCTTAGTAATTAAAGATTAAAGCTCCAATCCTGATTTGGCACCTCCTGCATAGCCCAAACCCTACAAAGATTTCAACAGTCTTACTAACACCACCGATATCTTCATGTAATGCTCGACAAATGTTTTAATGCTGTGATCAAGAGGAAAGCAAGATTTCATCCTAAAAGCTGCATTTGGTTTATAACCCTGATTTTTAAAACAAGTGTTTCTGTCACTGCCATCTGGATGCGTTACCCATCTGGGAATTCTCAGAGAGTCTTCAAGTGCATATGAGGTGTCCCTATGTAGGATAGTGGGAAGGTGGTGTGGGACCAGCAGCCTGGCTTTGGTCTCCTCTGCCTGCTGCTATAGGGGCTTTATGCAGAAATGCCTTCAGTTCACTTTAAATTTCAATAAAATGTCAGCAAGACAATTTCCTTTAAAAAAAAAAAAAAAACAAAGCCTAAACACAAACCCCTCAGCCATGTTATTTTCTTATAGAAAAAAGAGAAGAGAAGAGAAGAGAAGAGAAGAGAAGAGAAGAGAAGAGAAGAGAAGAGAAGAGAAGAGAAGAGAAGAGAAGAGAAGAGAAGAGAAGAGAAGAGAAGAGAAGAGAAGAGAAGAGAAGAGAAGAGAAGAGAAGAGAAGAGAAGAGAAGAGAAGAGGTTGGCAGAGGGGAAAAAAATGTCAAGTTTCAAGAGACTTTAAGTTGCTGACTATCTTCCCTAGGGGATAAGAAAGTATGAGCTTTCAGGAGTTTAACTGCCCCGTTGGCAGTAGCTACTTGGGGACTATTCTGCCCAGCTCTGGCTTTCACCATCAGGCACCCATTAAGTGGCAGGAAGTGCAGTCTTTACTCACATGATGCTGCTCATACTCTGCCTACTCATTTCCTGGAGCCTACCCTGCTGTTTTGATCCCTGCTTTGGTGACCCTGGACTGCATTCCCATTCATTTCACCCTTGGAACAGATGGGTTTTTTAATATTTTTTTACTTGCTCATCTTGACCTGCCTTGATTGTGGCCTTTTTCACTTGCTTTCACCTGATTGTCAATGCAGCCCACAAAATAGATTTATTGCCTTGTCCCTGTCAAAAGAGAGAGAACCTTTCTGTCTTTGTTCAGTAATCAGGGGGGTTTGTGCCTTTCCTTGTCACAGCAATCACTAGTTACTGGTGAAAAGGCAATGGAACTGGCAGACCACAGAGTTTGATCAGTTATAGAAATGCTTTCTTTCTTGCTTTTTGTCATTTGTAATTGCTGTTATACTAGAAGTCAAATAGAATGAAAGAAATAATAGCTAATAAGGATATGATGGAGATGTGTTATTTAACTAGAAATCCCTTGTACTCTAAAAAGAAAGTTAGACTGTTGCAGAAGGAACTAACTTGGGAGTTAGTTCAAGTACTGAACCTGAGTAGAACTAGTAGAAGATTGATATTACAACCTGTAATATTCATTACCTCTTTTTGATTTTTGCACTTCACATGAAACATGATTCATAGCTTTGTACTTCACTGTATAAAATGAATATTTGTTGTGCTGGAAACACTGATTCTGGAAGTGTCTGACAGTCTGTTTCTCTGCCACACTGTTATACTGCTAAAAAAAAAAAAAAGATATACTCCTTTTACAAGGAATTTCTGGCATATACCTTGTTTGGTATTCAGATTTTTGTATTATTATCATGGGATCAAATCCTGCTGCCCTTATTCAGTCAAAACTGTCACAGATTTCAGCAAAGCCTTGCCTAACTAAGTAGGGTGCGAAGATCAGGAAGGAAGGTCTAGATTTTTGCAGGTACAATATTTAAGAAGTCACAAATATCTGTGTTACTTTCTATTTATAACATCATGGAGAGAATTTTTAAAAATAATGGCATTGTCCTGGGTATCTAGGAATAGGGATGGAAATACCTGTTAGGTCATGGGGTCCAGTTTCTTACTTCACTGATGATAGTTTGTAGGTCTTCAGCCACTTCTAAACCATTGTGGTTTTTTTAAATTTCAAGGCGGTCTCCAGGTTACTGGCAAAACTGAAAGTGCCAATGATCTCTAGATCTGTTGTTTTTCCTATAAATATTGAAAAATTTTGTGATTGCAATTATTTGATACAATTACATTAGAGATGTGAGATATTTACGAATACATTCAGAATGGGAACTCAAGCATGTTGGAGGAGGACAGCTTAAGGTTTCTGTAGAAGTAATCTTCATCCATTTATGTCTTGCAGTTTGCTCAAGTTAACCCACTTTTCTTGCAGTATCCAAGGTACTTGTCCAATTGCTACAGGCAACTAGAAGTCTAAATCAGCTAAATATTTAATTATTTAATTTTTAGTAAACTGGTAACTACATTAATCAGCCTTGACTCTTTTCTTTCAGGGTTATTTTTTCAGCTCAGGTTTTTACCTTTAGGAGGAGATAGAATGAGCAAACTAGTTGGACAACTGAAACATTACAGTTCAGCACCAACAGAATTGTTCTAATCAAATTGCCTACTCAATCCAAATTCTTTGCTACTTTACTGACGTATAACATAGCATAGAAAAAGTACTCCCCAGTCTAGAAAATAGACAAAACTGATTCTGCTCAAAAGAGAAGCAGATACTGTAATAGAACTCACTTTTTTCCAAGTGAAGGATATCAGGGAGAACACTCACTATTTCTGTCAATGCAAAAGGAAAATCTGGTCTTTAAAGAAAATCTGACAGGGATAATGCAGTATAAACTACTTCAGTTTCGAGACCATTGCAATTTCCCAGCTAATGTGTGTACAGATTGCTTATGAGGTACTCCTGTGAAATGCATTTGCCTGAACATCAGGTTAGACTGCAGTGTATTAAAAGGCACACAGAAAGGAATCCTTAATAAGTCATCCACCCGACACCCTCTGTTTCAGCAAAAGGGTTGCAGAAGCTGGTAGTGAAGACTGGCATCTTCTGGTGACCAAAACATCTCATGAGTGCCCAGCACTTCTGGGGTAGTTCAGCTTTCCAGCCACACAGCTCCTTTCTGCTGGCACATGCTGTCCTCATTAAGGAATCTTTTTGCAGACTACCACTCTTTGTGAATTTTGCCAACGGCAGTACAACAGGGGCTTCTCATGGAGCACAGTATGGTGTCTTATGAAGGCTTCTTTATTTTTGCAGGCTAGAGAGTCTTTCACTTTCATGATTTTATAAGGGTACTTCAAAATATGAACAAGAAAAGAACAGAAGAGGAAGAATGTACTTTTTGCTATCACAATGCTAGTCAGAGTCTTTAATGATTTACACCAAGGAGCTTGTATTTTCATTATCTTCCTTTAATGAAAAACTACAGGAAACAAAATTAACAACACCAGGCAAAAGGTCATTGTCAAATTGGCCTGAAATCTAATAATGAAGACTGACTACAAGTTCACATTAAATAGCAATGGCTTGGTTTCTTTTGCATTAGTAAAATGTTCTGTAGGTAGGTGGCTTGCCCCTCTGAAATACTTTTGGAAAGAAGAGCAGATGGGCTGTGATGTCCCCTCCTAAAAAGAGACAGGTGTTCAATGACAGGTAGGAAAAGCTGAGCAAATTTTTTACTCCAGATGCAAATCTGGAGTTGGGCTATTTCATTACAAGCAAACCAGGAAGAAGAGAACATGTTGTTTGATGTCCTGCTGTATTTAGCTTTTTTCTAAGACTGAAAAATAGAAGTTCTTATGCCTGTTCTGTTGTTATGCCTGGTGTTCATCTATTGACCTGGTCCAGGTCCAAGTTGTTGTTTTTAAATCATAACTGCAACAATGATTCTCCCCTGTAAGCAATCAGAAAATTAGAATAAAAATAGATTTTCTTTTCAGTAGCTGAGCTAAATTAAAAGGAGACTTATTCAGCACAGTGAGAAGCATGGCAGTAAATTATTCCACTCTCATATTTATCTGTCCAAATAATCAGTGTCTTGTATGAGCGAAATTGAAAGGAAACTCTGGTGCAGTCACTGTCCATCACTGCAGATCAAGCGCTGAGCTGTCAGCTGCACTGTGGAGATGGAAAAATGAGAGCAAACTCTTCCTCTGACCTCTATAATGGCTGTGAATATACTAATGTTAGGTGCAGATTTGCAGTGTTTGATGGGGACTTGTATCTGTTCATTCACTTGGTAAAATCAGCACCAATGCTGGCACTTTTTGGGCAAGGAAAACAGGAGAGCAGGAGGCTGGACCTCTGAATTTTCCTCAGGTACTTCAGAAGTCACAGTGTGAGACCTGGCCTTGTGTATTTGGCACCCTACCTGTGCTAGTAAGAGATAAAAGAAGACTTGATTTGCTTACATATTTTTACCATCATGACTGCAGCAAAACTACTACTATCACTTTGATGTATAAATGCAATCTCTCACTCACACCCAGAGCTCATTTCCACAGACCACATTTGTAAAATAATTTTCTCAAGTGTTTTCTGAGGCCTGGAATCATTGCCAGGTAAATAGTAGCAAATTATAATAATGAAAACTAGTGATGAAACTCCTAGGCCTAATTTATGTAGAAGAGAACTCTATCACTTTTTAGAATTTGCATGAAAACAGGTCATGAAAGTACAAAAGCATTTTTTGTTTTGAATTTTGGAAGCACTGAGGAGCACAACAGAAATGAGGTCCTTACCATACCAATCAACAAAAAACAATCTCCAGAGCTGCCCCTGTGTTTGGAGAAAAGTGAAATCAGAAACAAAACACTCATACCTCAATTTTGCTAAAGAACACGGACACAGGGCTATTAATTGGCTTACCCAGTGTCATGCAGGATTTGTGTGACTGATCAAAGAACAGAAATCAGGTCTCCTGAGTCCTGTTCTTCTGCCTCAACCACAAGATAATCCTTCATTTCAAGTGCCTACCAATCAGGTCTCCTGGATATAATGCTGGCTGAAGTGTTACCATTGCAGTTATGTAAATGAAACTAGTCAATGTTCATCAAAGCTGGACAAACAAAGGAAACTCCCATTACCCCGCCTCAGGACTTCGAGTACTGCTTTTTTAGGATTTAGAACAAAATTAAATGGGACAAACTCTATGAAACTAGAAAATTCAATAAATCCCCCTTACAAAACAGGGCAGTCTGAATAAAACATGGCCCTGAGCAAGGGGATTGCCTACTTTTATCTTACTCCTTCAGGAATAATTTCATTTTCAACAGCAACTATAGACTTCTTTGATTGGGTTTTTGCTAAGGGCACGGTCAAGAGGTCCAGATTCTCTCTCCTTGCTGTGGTACAGCTGTTCCCTGTGCCAGGAACATGGACATGCTGTAGGGAAGGGCTCTCCATTCTGCCATCTAGCATGCCAATTTCTTTATTTTGTTATGCTCAGCATTGGCACATGTGTGTCATGGTCTGTGCAACGGGACAAGGGAGGAAAGCTGCCCATGAGAACTGACAGACTGTGCTTTTTCACACGATTTCCTCCCTGTAGAGACCTGATAACTCATTTAGGGGAGAAACACAAGAGTTTTGCATGTCAAAAAGGGGTCCACAGAGCTGAAAAGATGCACTGACTTGGCAACTGCCTGTAGTGTGAGCCAGCCCCTGTGTAGTGAGAGCTGAGAGCCCCTTCCCTGCACGGGAAACCTCAGTTAATCATTCCCTGGAAGTAAGGTGTGGAGCCATGGCCTGAGCAATAAAATGCAACTCTTTAAGGAGTAGGAGCGAGTTAGAAAATTAAACGCAGAACTTTAAAAAAGAAACCTTTCAACTATTTGTGTTAGAGTTTTACCCTTAAAAATGAGGCCTAAGACCTGAGGCTTCAAAAATCCAGCCTCAAAGCCCAAATCCTCAAAGGTCTTTAGACAGCCAATTCTCAGTGGCATAAATTGCTTTTGAAAAGATATTTTATGCATCTAGCACACACAAGTATTTTTTTAAAAGAGCTTGCAAAGGCAGCATTGCTGTTGTTGATAATGGAGCTTCTGCATGTTTTCAAAGAAATTATCTATCTGAATGAGGAAATAATGTGTTTGCTAAAAACCGAAATCCCAAACCCTAATGTTTTGTCTTATTTATTTATGTATTTATTTATGTTAATTATTGAAAAGTGGATTTCAGTCCAGGCCTACGGTATTTATCTGATTACACACATAGCTGTAGGATGCTGTAGACAAATTATAGGCTTTGGTCTACTCACCCAGGAGTAGTTATGATAAATTTGGCTGGCTTACCTGGAAACATTTCATTTGAATTTTGGACTCCTTTCAGACAGCTGCATGATTTTCCTCCTCTGGGTACCATTCACTAATAGGTAGCTTTGAACTGCAAATTAAAATTTTGCTTTCTGTGACCAAAGTTAATTTTTGAACTGTTTCTTCTTACCCAAAAATCTCCTCCTCTGAGAGGTAAATTGCATTTTATGTTAAAAAGAGAGAACAAGAATCAATTTGCACCAGCTCAGTGACTACAAAAGTGTGATGTGTCATGAGAGCTGGCAGCACTGCAGCTGCCTGGACTTCCCTTGCTAAAGCTGCTACACAGAGTGAGTCACTGAAGATACAGCAATATCTGCTCCCACTCCTCAAGCAGGGCATGCTGCTGGTGTTCAGGAGTTATGCACAGCACTGTCACAGGAGTTGTCCACAGGAGTTGCCCACTGGAGGTGTCACAGCATCTCAGCCCTTTTCCCTTCAGCACTGAAAGCATGACTGCTTTAGTCTGGAGCAACTGATGCTGAGCAAATTCATTGTCTGTGCTCGTGTGCCCATGTGCTCAGCACAAAACACTATGGGGAAACTCTGTGTGCCCCTGCAGCTAATTTTATTGCTAGGGTGCCTGGGAGGGCAGTGAGCTGTAGACTGGTGGTTTTGCTTTCGTTGATAAAACCATGATGTATTTTCCTTACTAGATCAAGCCAACCTGTAAAGCCTGGAAAGTTCAGTGAGGCATTACAGACACTGCTTGTACTGTTGTTCCTTGATTTGTGATCCCTAAACCAGGAACAGAGTTTGGCATGCTGAAGTCTTGATCCCAGCTGCTCTATCTAGCAGGAATTAGTGCTCTTTCACTGATCTGGCCCTTTATTCTGTTAGGCACTGGAGCTAATAGGAATCCTCTCACTACACTGACTTTTGTGTTTTCTAACTATATGGTACTAGAATTTGTAATGAGAAAAAGTGTGTATTATTAGTAACATCTGCATTTTCTTTAGTACCAAATGCTCAAAATTATTTGATAGTCAAATATATGCCTCTCACTTCATTAAAAGGGTAATTTGTTCATCTTAGAGCTAACTTTCAAGAGTGGGTTGTGATATTTTTAGCTCCAGACAGTGTGTTTTCTCATTGCTGTATCATATTACCTCCTTGTACACCTTAGCTGCAAATGTCAGAAGTGAAGGATTAATTCTAATTGATAAGAGAGTTGCTTTAATATAACTTCATTTGTTGAATAATTTATTATCTGAACCAATGCTTTGTCTTAAGAAACAGACTACACACAGAAGACAGTAAATTTTTTTTCAAGTGGTAGAGTCTTTGCCTCATCACATCTCAAAAGATAAGGTTTGTTTCTCAGGTAAAGTGAATCAAAGAACCCTACAAACTTTCTATTTCTGCCCCTTATAGATAGCTCAAATTCATGCTAGAATTTTAATGCTGCATGGTGCATTTTATTAAATGATGTTGTCATTTTGAAATCTCATTGATAATGAGGTTGTTCAGGTCATGCTGGTATTTCACTCCTTGCCCTAATTGCACTGTTTCCCCAGAGTGGCAAGACTAAGCTAGTGATAATTGTTCCTCTTTTGTCTTCATACTTTACCTACAGGCACCAACCTACACCTGAGCTGAAAAACCTCTTGAATCTCTGGTTTCTTCATTTTTCTGTGTCATATTTCTGCATTAAAAACAAAATTAAGAACCTTTTAGAGTGAATTATTGTACAATAAAATATACTGATGAGTATCATCTGGGCTTAAAAAGCTTCAATCAGACCTATTTACATGCCTTCCCTTCCTATCCCACCCTCAAAAAGACTATATAATTCCTAGTCAAAGGCTCCAGTAATGAAGATCCATCATATCTATTTCTGTGCTCCATTTTCTTAGTGACATAGAATAGTTCCTAATTTGCCTTTGAATCTTCTTTGTTGCAATTGAGACATCTGAACAGACAAGTTGTTCCCTTCCCCTTTGCAATTGTCTTGTCTGTATTCTAAGGCTTCTTTTGAGATAAACAAAATCATCTCAATCACTATTCACTGGTGATGATTCTTATTTTTCTGGTATTAAGGTGTTCTTTCTCAAGCTCTCCAGGTGCTCCAGGTCATTCTCCAAATATTTGGTATAAAACTGGACATTCCACTCCAGTTGAGATCTTACCAACACAGTATCTTCCAGGTTTTTCTCCTCTTTTTATAATTCAAGGATTTTTTTTTACTTTCCAATAGCATTGTCCTGTGCAAACATTTTAATCCATTGTAATTATTAGAAATTTTTCTAGGTCTTGCTGTCCAGCTGAATCTGTACTCATCTGCTCAGTTGACTGTGCTTGCCTGGGTGTAGTTCACTGCACTCACCCCTGTGAGAACCATTTTGATGTTTGTCCAGAAAGCTTTTTCAATTTATCAAGAGTATTTTGTATTCTAACCATATTCAGCCATCAAAAATTTGCCAAATATTTATTCACCCGACTTAGGCTGCCCTTAACAACTCAAAAACCTGTTTAAAAGTATCTCTGTATTAAATTAAGAAGTATCTACAAGGTTACATTGTCAGAATGCTGGAAATATGAAGTAACGTAATTATATATTGTGCTTCCTTTTGCCTTGGTGATTTTTCTCAGTTCCATTGCCAGAATCATCCCTTGGGAAGAAGGACAGTCAGAAAGCATTTCCTAAAGCTACCCTGATTGACCCTTATGCTTAAAGGCTGCTTTACCCCAGCTTCTGCTGCCCTCAGAACTGCCCCAGGACTTAGCTATGAGTGGGCATCTCCAGAGTGGTTGTGGGTGAGACAGCAGTGGGGAGAGGACATGGATAAGATTTGCCTTCAGAGATATTCTCTAGATGGTGCCACGCTTTTTGCAAGGGTAAAACCACATGGAGATTCCAGGACTTTGTGCTGTAGTGCAGGTGCAGGGCACAGCAAGCTGCCATGATGAATTGAACTTTTGCTGCCTCTGAGCTACAGCGCAGCTTTCTGTGTGAACATCCCCCCAATTTATGGGCTTGAGGATCAAAACAGACCATTTTCCATTTGGCTAGGGTATCCTCTTCCTTACAGTACCCTGGAGACATTTCACTGACTCCAGTGGTATTATTAGTTTTCCCTAGACAACTCATCTATTCTTTATACCTGAGATCCTGGCAAGACTCTTACTTAGCATCTACGTGGTTGCTGGGGGAGAGCAAGTCAGCCCTATGCCTGCCATGGGTTATGGGCCATATGCTCTATCAGCTAATTCCAACTGTAGTACTCCTCTCTCTTTTTCTTGCCTCTTTGCCATCTTTCTCCCTGTTTTCTCCTTTTTTAAAATTTTTTTTAAAATTCCTCTCTCAAAGACAGCAAAGGTAAAAAGTCCAAATTCTGAGAAGCCACAAGTGTTTCTGGGTAAGAGCTCAGGCTTGTCTCCCTTTCCACACAGCTGTTCAGCAGGAAGTTTAGATTACAGCTCTTTATGTCAATTTTGTCTTCTTGCTATAGACTGTTGAATTTTCCTAAAAGGTACCATAAGTAAAGCACAGGTAGAGCTTTATGAATGATGTTCAGAAATTTCTCTTAAATATTGCACAGCTTCCTCGTTCCCTGTCTTCTCTCTCTGTGAAAACAAGCTGTGTTTATGAGCCATTCACCCAAACATTTTTCCTTTTTGCATTCATGGCATAGAGGATCCTGGGGAGAGTGAGTGTTCCCACAGCTACTGTGCAAACAGCAGCTAAGACTCCAGTCCGCCAGGATGGGGGTATATTGCAGCTTTGAAGCTGCTTGATGGGTTGGTTTGTATATTCACATTTTTATATGCATATTTATTGCCTAGAAGCCTATGTAGTCATTTCTTTAAGGAATCTGGAAGATAAATGTTAAAATGGCACAATCTCAGTGTGTCCCCATGGCAACCCTTACACGTGATAAGTTCAAAGTCAGTGGATCAGAGATGTTACTCTGGAAGAACACCAGATGTGGCAGACAGGACTTTGACCCAGGGAAGAGGCTCTCCTCTTTACAGATGCTGGTCCTACTTACGCTGTAGCTAATGCTAAGGAAGTGTTTATAGACCTTTCAAAGTTGATTTCCCACCTGAAGATGTTCTAATTTGCACCCTGATCCAGCAGCTCCTCTAGACTTGTAGCAGCAAAGGACTGCCCTGTCTCCTGTTTCTGACAAGTTCTCCTGGCCTGGTTTGACTCTCATGGAGTGCCTATGCCTATAAGCACTGCATATGACTCCTCAATTCGCTGTTTTCTCTAGTATTTCTGAAGCTTATTTTGTGCTGGTCTCTGCAATGGAGCAAAGTAGCTGGGGAGCAGTGGGAAGTGCTACGTGCTATCATTGGTAGTGACTGTACTTCTAGTAATCAAATATGTACTGATATCCCTTAGTAATACAGGACTAGTCTCTTCTGTTTCCAAATTCTTCTGCTATCAGCTGGATCAGAACAGATGCCCAGTACCATCTGTTGAATACAGAGATTTCTTGCCAACACTGTACAAAGTGTCTGTGTTGTGTTAAATGCCCTGGCTTTGGAAAGGATAGCATGAAAGTGTAGGGAGCCAAAGGAAATTACACATTACAGACACACTCTGTATTCTCCTGCTGTCCTTGCCATTGCAACAGATGTAGCCAGCAGCAGTACCTGTGCTGGAGCAGTTTGAAATGTGAACGTGTGGGCGTCTGGTGCTGTTTCCCTGCAGGTCCTAAAGAAATTGTCCTCATCCTCAGGAGGTAAGCAGAGGGCAGAGTGCATGAAGAGAGCTGCACTGGAAAGGGCTTAAATGGGGAACCTGTACAAGGCTGACTTCACTGTTGGATTGTTTGACCTAATTGGAACTGGCGTTTTTGTCAAAATATCTTAAAGGACAGTTAACAGTACCTGGAGTCCTCTTGTCAGGTACCTAAAAAAACCTGGGGAACAAATATATAAATAACAGCAGGACCAAGGAACACTTTAACATACATAAGAAATCTGGTCCAATCAAACCCTTAATATGAATTCAAATAGAATTAATGGGAAAACAGCACAATAGCCCATCACAATCGAAGGACAATTGCAAAACAGACACTGTCCAACTCTAGTTCTAGATAAAAACTGGGTATTTATGAAATTCATAGCCTTTTTCTTCTTTCCTGAAGATCTCCATTGATGTTGAAAGCTAATTTTGTTTGCTGTGAACCATGTCTTTTGTTACACTTATGTATCTGCTTATAGGGAGCAGCTGTTCCATATCCTGAGGTGTTGAGCTAACCAGATGAAGCAGTTAAGTAGGCCTTTATAAAATGATGAGATGTCACAGGAAGTCACTGCTCACCAGGCATCCTGGCAGCAGTGAAGCCGTGGCTCTGGGGAGGGTTCTCTAAGGCAGGTGGCAAAGGCAAAGTTTTGGGAGTTGCTCTCTGAAATGGTTCTGTGAGGAGGAAAAAAAAAGAACAGATATGAAAAACAAAATAGAGAAATCAGAGGAAATGAAAGCAGTGATATTTAGCACAAACCCCTTTGGGAAGGCAGAATCAGGGATCTCAGAACATGGTGATTGATTCTGTTTTGCTCCTGCCTCTTTCATGGAAATAGTGCCCTCAGTGCAATCTTTGTCAATAGAGGAGGGCACCAAAGGAATTACTTGACTAGCATAATCTATTTATCTTTGCCATGAAAAAAAGAGAGCTAGATCCAAAATATTGTCCACAGCCTCAGGCAAAAGTATGACAAAAATATGTGTGCAATTATGTTCCTCACTTTGGCTTTGCTATTATCAGAAGGCATACAACTGCCTCTCACTGCCCACAAGCTCTTTCTGAGATGAAGATAGAGAATATGTGTCACCAGCACTCATAGTTAATAGTCTTACCTCTTTTTCATACATAAATACTGTGCAAACAATATCTAATTCATAGTTATTAAATAAGTAGATATTAATATTTTCATTTTGATGATAGACCAGAGGAGAAATTTCTTTCTTAATGTCATATATTGAGTAATTTTCTTGGCAATGCTCAGGCATGGCTGGCTGGAAAGGGGGTTAAGCACCGGATTGTGCCATGAACTAAACAACCTGATCCTAGTCTTCCTGAGTCTTCCTTAGTCTTCCTGCACAGCAGCAGAGAGAACATATGTTTCTTCTGAAAATGGGAAGAACAGAAGTGAATCAGGCCCGGCCACCACTCTCCAAAATACTGGCTACCATCTGGCCTAACGAGATCAGACCACTGTGATGATACAGTCCGATTAAGAACACTACTTCCACAAGGAAGCAGGGGAGGAACTGCCCATAATCCTGGCTAACAGTCTTTCAGTCTCATTTTCACATTTTGGGTACATTGTCTTGCTCTTGAGCCCTACTTGATTCATAAGGTAAGCCCCTAAGCAAATTGACCTAAAAAAAGCAGGCTTGTACTGGTAGGGCTGTAATAGGACAGATGTGTGCCATCTGGGGGCTCCTAGGTTAGATGATTAGTGTTAACTCATTAAATTAGGATATTACCACAGAAATAGGTGCCTGTTTTTTTTGATGGATAGTGTAAAAAGACTAGGCACCTCCACAGAAGCCATTCAGTGCTCCCAGGAGTGAAGAATAAGATGCTTGGTTTGCCAAAGAGAAACAGCAAGACAGGTGTGTGTCTTAATGGGCATCTAAATCAGGGTTTTTCACTAAACAGGTCCATCCTAAAATCCATCCTTTCAGTACTTAGTGGGTGCCAGAGGGTGGCTGTTTGCTGGAAGGGAGAGGACAGCAATAACTTGCAGAGCTCACCTGGAAAGTGTGGATTCTTCTCAGCCTGAGGGCTTCAGTGCAACTGCTCCCTTTTCTAAAAAAAGCTGAGTCTTTCCCACAAGGCTGAAATAGAGTTTTTTGCCATTTCTGTGAAGATTGGCCACTGTGCAGGGAGGCAAGATGAAGCACTGAGGAAGGTCCTACAGCAGCACAGGGCCAGGCAGGGGACCAGCTAGAGACCAGCAAGGAGAATATCATTATAATGGTAATTTTCTTGACCTACTTTATGCAACTTTGGCACTTTGAAAGCAGGATCCCTAGCAACAGCATTACAGTCCTGAGGATTCCGGATAGGGGCTTAGTGTTTGGTTGTTTTCAGCTGCTGTTCCACATCCTGACAAGGCAACTTGCCAGCAGCTTAACAAGCACATTGCCAAAGAACCCGTCTCTCTTACCCATGCTCTCTCACCCGTTCATTACTTTATATTGTTACAGTAGCCATGGTCGGGATAAAAAATCAAACAAAACTTTATGCTAGGTGAAAAAAAAATGGTGAGGAGAAGAATGCTGTAGGCTACTTGTGCTGATATGAGGGTTGCTCTGTGTATCTGAGCTCATGATCCTATGGTTAGGTACAAATAATGAGTCAGAGCTGAATGCTTCCCATAGAAGCATTACATTTTCAACAACACACTGCTGGGGGGGTTTTATGAAGTTAAAAGCACACACAGACATACACTGGTGAATAGACACTCTTGGGGGAATAGGGAGGGACCTAAAACCATTTCATGTGTTTGAGAGTCTGTTTAGGTAATGGCATTTGCCTACCAAAAAACTTCATAAATACTACTTGGATTTTTTTTATTCAGACATTTGCCTCCTTTTTAAGTTTCTAGGAACTCAGAGACAAAATAAAACATTACCAAACCTTTTACCATTAGGGTTCTGCTGGCCATCATATTGCTCATATAACCAGTGGTGTCTATATTGTATAGGTCATATGAAATAAGTTAGTGTCCTCAGTCCAGCCTGTAATAGACTGGAGTGATGTTGAAATAGGTACAGACATCCTTGTTACCATCAGGTTTGACAATACCTAAAAACCCTGGTAATTCAGATACAGAAAAAAAACTGTCATCCTCATCTACTCTCTCCCACTGCTCCATGGCCTTTCCTTCCTTCTCTAGGCAGAGGCCCAGAGCAGGATTTGTATCTCTCATCCATGCTGCAGTCTCTAATGGGTCTCTGCAAGCAGCACCAGAAGCATCTCAGGCCCTGAGGGATGTTAACTCTTAAAAGAATAGGCCCCAGACCATCCCTCTTTTAATAAACCCAAACAGTTTCCAAAATTTTCCTTTCTGTTAAACTGTTCCTTTGAAGCCATTAATCTAACAACCTTTTAGTACCAGAAATGCATTTCAGCTCTGTTTTCAGTCCTCCTGGCTGTAATAGTTGCCAGGTCCAGAGCCAGTCTCAGAAAGAAGAGGGTTTCAAAGACTGCCTTGTTCTTCCTGAGATGTAATCCATTTTATTACAGCTGGCCAGCAGCCTGAGGTATGTATTGTTGCTGTTGGAGATAAACACATTGTAGGTGGAAAAAAAGACAAGCAGTATTACCTGCTAATAACAGCACAATGTAAAATGTGAATCTCATAGCACCTAAGGAAACTGAATCCCAAAATACCCATGTTTTATGGTCCTACATGTCATAATCCTGCCCATACCTTCAACTTGAAGGGGTGAACTGAGACTCTGGAATAAAAGGTTCAAATGGGAGCATTGAAATTTTCTTCTCCAGAATTGCACAGAATAACAGAGTTGGAAGGAGCCAACATGGACCATTGAGTCCAGCACCTGTCCATACAGAACTAAAACAGTTTGTATGGTTCATGTGGGTTTTTTGAGTAGTTGTTAATAATTTGTTTACATTGATCCAAGTCAGATGCCAGGGGCAGTGGGCTCGATGCTTTCTGAGCTGTTCCAGACCTGGGGCCGCTGAGCACCCAGCTGGGACACAGCACAGCACGCTATCACACATTGTTGGCTCTTTATGAGGCACTATGCTGCCTCCTGGGTTAGTATCCAGCTTGATTTGCTAATCCTCTGAGCCAAAGGAAGGAAAGGAAACATTGCCTGAGGCATGCAAGCAGAGGCAGCTGTGTGTGAGTGAAGACAGAGAGGTGGAGCTGGCAGCTGAGGGGTGTCACAGAGGCAGAGCAGCCCCGTGGTCACCCAGAGCTGGGGCTGGAGGCACACACAGCCTGCTAGGGTGCCAGCAGTAGTTACAAGCTGCAGGCCAAACAGCAGACTGAGGGGGTTACATCATTCTGTTGCTTTTGCCCAGACTGCCTTTGGAGGCTGTTTTAGAGACAGGTGGCATTTCATCCTTGCTGTGATCTATCAAAGTCACCCATCAAAACTCTGGCTACAGGGAAATTAAGGAATGAAACATCATGAAGGGGAGCCAGGATTTCATCCATGGCTACCAGGATATCACACTCCCTGCTTGCAGCAGCACTGTGGCATTTCTTCCTGAATGCTGTGAGTGTGCTTGAAGGAATCCCCGAAAAGAGGGGCAGAGGATGCTTAACTGCTTGTCTGGATGTCCTGGTCTCACCACACAGCTGTTAAGACCCTGATGTTCCAGCAGAGCCTTAACAGGGACTGAAGCCACCCCTCTGAGTATAGGTATTTACAGAAAACCCCCCTGTTCAAAACATACTGTAAATAGTATATATATTGAGTTATTCTCTCTATATGCATATATGTAACAGGCATCTTGACCTATTAAGTGAGACAGGTCTCAGCTACCTGTTGGTATAAAGGATCTGGATGTGTGCTACTACCACTTTTCTTTGTCTGCTTTATATGGCTTGTAGGTGTGCAAAGCTTTGGCTGGCTTTGCTTGTGCATAAGGAAAACTTTTGCCTTTTTTTTTCCTAAATAAGAAGAAAGGAATCATAGCATTTTATTTTTTTAACACATAAACAGCTTCTTTGGATCTGTATTTTACCTTCATGAATTCACTTCTTTCAACTGCAGCACTGAAAATCCTTTGTTATAAATCATGCAACAGTGGGTGTATTTTATTTGGGCTGATACAGATTGTGCTGCTTTATGCTGCTACTACACCACGAGCTGTGCATTTTTGCATGTCCTGAGGTATTTTACCTAGCTTTAGAAGTTCACAGCAGAACCTTGATTGATTAGAAGGTATAGAGAATTGCAGTATAATGAAAAATTACCTGAGGTTTTTGCTGAGCTCATAGGTCTGTGAGCATTAATATACTCATCACTATTCATAAATTGTGAGATACTGCATGCTACTTTTCAAGGATTTAGTTGGCATTACAGACCTACTGCTGGTGGCGGGTGTCTTGATGAAATAGGGTGTTTCTGGGGATATCTGCTGAAAGTGTGAAAACTTCCCAGGAATCATTGTCATCCCATTTCCAGCAGGGCTAAAAAGAAGTTATCTGCAGGTACAAGAAAATTTTACATTTATTTTCTAGTGATGCATTTAAACTAGAATGTTAAATTTGAGCCTAGTTTCTGTTAGAGTGACTTTGGAGTTTCTGATGCCTGCCACTGAGGTGCTGAAAGCTGAGAGGTGTTTTAATGCATGAGCTTGGGTCTGGGCAAGTCCACCTACAAAAATATGTGGAAGTCATAACGTGCAGATGATCCTTATCTCCTCTTATCAGGCCTTCTGAAGGGATGGTTTCCCAATGTTTCACTTCAATCAATGCTAGTTTTCTTTGTTGTCTCTTTCTTTCTTTCATCTCCTCATGAACACTACTTCTTCAACTGTTTACCCAGGGTTGTTTGTTGCTTTGAAAGTACATGTAAAACTAAAAGTTGCCTGAGGTCACTCGGTTTGGATGTAGGCCTCCTTGGTATTCTTTGAGGACCCTGAAGTGTGGCATAACCAAATACAAAATTAGGCATGACTTGCACTCCCTTCTCTGCTGGCAGAAAGGCTGCATGAACATGATGATATGAATTGGCTGGATCAGACAAGACTGAGAAACAAATACAGAATAATGACTCCACATACAAGGTCCTGTTGGCAGGGAGATTGTTTCTGGTGAATCTTTGGGGAAGCATGAATATTGCCAATAAACAAATGGGACATAGTCTCTGAGGTTAGGCAGAGGAGGAAGGAAAGTGCTGTCAGCCATAGCCATGTCCAATTAGTGGTTATAAAAGTGACATTTGCTCAGTGTATTCTTCTTAGGACCAGTGCTGAAAATACACCTCACCTATTAGCATATCTGACAAGCCACAGTGTTTAGCCCACTTTCTCAACATCTTACCCAGCAGAATAGGCGAGTCTGTTTACTGTGATATGTTTCAGCATGATTTTATACCATTACTGAGAAAATGGTCATATTTCAAACAGTGAAATTTCAGAATATTTCAGAATATGTAGAGCACTGCCTGTCAGGTTAGCCATGGATGGATGGTTCACTCCTCAACTAGTGTAGGATGGCACTGCTTGTGCCACAGCTATGAAGTAACTTGTGATGGGTAGAAAAGAAAAGCTCTCTTCCTATTTGGAGGCTTATTCATAAGAAAGAGATATAATCAAATAAGAAATCACTTTTGTTCTTTAGATAGCTACATAAACAGCTAAAATTACCTCTTTTTGAAGGAGTTCCAAAGTTCTCATTGAAGTTCTGATTTACGCAAGCTTTCCTGGAAAATTGCAGAATTATTGCAGAATTTTTTGCGTTTATCCAGAAGAGAAACAAAAACATTGTTTGAGTTCTTTGGAAAAGTGTGGCTGAGTTTTGAACCAGATAGAAGGGGTAAATTGCTGAACTGAATGGTGAATATGATATGAAGGCACTGGGAGAATATAAAGTTGCTGTGTCATGACTGCAGCAACAAAAGTATTTTAAGGGGGTGATTTCTGCTAATTGCCTTGAGCCCTTTGCTCGGATCTGGTGTCCCTTACCACTGTTCCAACAAGATCTTTCCTATTTTGGATTGTGTTCTGTAGGGAGAGATTAGTGTCTTCGTGTTATTTGGAAAGCACCCGGGCTGGGACTGGGCAGCCAATAATGAGTAAATAACTCATGTATTTTGGGAGCCTGTAACAGTAGCTGTGTGGAAAATGGCAAGCCTGTCTGGCTTGCTCTGCTGTGTGTGTGTCCTGAGAGAGTGTCTGTACACAGCACGTGTCTCTCTGGCTGATGTGACCACCAGTGACTGTGCAGATTGTGCAGAGTGAACTCTACAAAACCAGAAGTGAACTGCTGGGAAATAAGTGAGCATTTCACACAAAGCAGATCTGAGAGGACCTTGTGGCCTCTGCAGCCACCAAAGCTGGGGTGCTGTGCTTCTCTGTGCCCATTCTCAGCACTGGCCACCACAGCACAATGGCATCCTGACTTGTTGGGTCAGGATGAGCTGCTCTCATCCATGACAAGGATTATAAACATGCTGTTTCTTCCTGCCTTCCTCCCTCTCATGTCTGGACAATAGGTCTTCCAGACTTCTCTCAGGGGCTCCTTTTGTGCCCCATTTCCTATTCCTTTCACTCAGGAAACCCTGATTCACCACCCATACAGCCAGCCCGAGGAAGGACACTAAGATGAAAGTATGATACCACCAACTAAGCCAAAAATCTCCTGACTTAGTTTATCTAACAGAATGGTGCGTGCCTTCAACCTCCTGCTGCCAAATTTCTTCACTTTCAGCAACGTGAGGATGCTAAAGCCAAGTGTATAAACTGGGTCACTTCATTACCATCACCTTCAAAAATTCAAAGGTATGGGAAGGCAGTGTTTCCAGTTCCAGCACTATACCTGGGGCAGGCAGAAGATATCTTTCTTGTACTGGGCTGTAAAATAGTTTTTCCTTGGTTCAAACTGGTAAGGTTATCCTATTTTTTAAAATTTATTTTGAATTTAAAATAATTCTTTACAATTTGAGAAAAAAAAGGGCACAGACCCCAAATCCCTTGCTGTATTAGTTCAGCATGTATATTAAAAAATTTCCTTTTACAGAGGGCTAGAAGGTTAGGAATGGGAATAGTTCTTCTAGGATTGGCTATGGGAAATGGGAAAGTGTGTCATTGCCTGATGTGCTTAAAATAAGGCTGACTGTCCAGTACCAGGCACTGGAATGGATGGCTGAAGAGCAGCCCCTGTCACCAGAGGGAAACCCCCTGTCACCAGAGGAAAGCAGACTTTCTGATTTGTTGGCTCTTCTGCATCTTCCGCACCTTAAAATCCATGAAAAATATTTATGTATAACATGGTTTAACTGGGATGCATTTGTCTCTAACACATTGCCTACATTGCCCTGATCCCTTAATTCCGATTTGGTTACTTAGGTGAAGGCTCCTAATTTCAGGGGCTGACAAGTTCAAAGGGCACACTGCTGCTTACACATTTGTAGTCATGATCTGGCCACACAACCTCAGATTTTTCTCTGGTCTGCTACACAAGTACGGCCTGCTGGCCAGTTGCTGTTAGCATTTAATATTAACCCTGCAGTGAGAGTGCACTTTCCCAGAGCCCATCTTTGCTAAATAACGAGTTACAGGAACTAAAGCCACCTCTGGTCCTTTAATCCTTGTACTCTGCTTTTCTCACATCCTCTGTGGATGTTCTTCTTTTACTTTTACCAGAGAAATCTTCAGATAAAAACTTTTTTCCAGCCACCTTGGATATTCAGTTATCTTTTGGTGTATTAATGCTGGTTCTTACAGAAGTCTTGCTGAAGTTTTAGAAAAATCTTCCTTTTTCTTTTGAACTTCTTGATGCTTTATCTGAACCATTACAATGAAAGCAGAGTTTGATCTGTGTCACAATATTTAAATAGAAACTCACTGCAGGGTATTGTTTTGGTTCACTATGTGCAACAACAAAAAAAAATATTCTGGCAATGCCTACACTGAAGAATTTGCAGGATGAGACAAAAATTAATTACTGTAAGTAATGCAGCCACTGTACAGATCTGTTTTATAAAAAGAAGAAATAACCATCAGATTGAGACACTGAGCTCATCTACAGTTATTGCAGTCAGAGAATTCAATTCAACAGAGATATTTCTTATGCAACACAACATATGCTTTCTGAAAATATAAATCACAACAAATGAACTGGGAAAGGCATGGCACTGACACACATAAAATTACTGAACAAAAGAAATCTCTATTGGTTTTCCTTGTTTGTTTACAAAAAGCTGAAAGGTAAAGATTTGTTTACCTTTTCTTTGTTAGCAAGATTAATCTGTCAGCTCTTTACACTCAGGGCTGTTTCACGTGTGTGGTCATGGCTAACTAACATTTTAGGCACACTATTATTTCTTATAAGTACTTTTTAGGGACCTATGGTTGTACTCAGGTAAGATAAACACACAAGGAACTCAGCAGTGATTGACTTGAAAGGTCAATACCTGTGGGGGCAACCTCAAAACCAAAATGTTCCCATCAGAAGCTGATTTGGAGGCTTGGAGGGGGATTTTGTAGCTGCTGAAGAAGTCTTGCGGTGTAAGTTTTAAAGCTTTTCTTGGTTCAAATGGCAATAGTTAGTAGTTCAAAACATGGCTCAAGGCAGCAATTTCATTTCTCTGGATTTCTGCAGGAGAAAAATGTAATAGTTCACATAGCTGTACTCAACTTGCAATTGAAAAGGAGCTTGCAAGCTCTAAATGTATTTCAAATGCTGAGACAAAGCAGATGTGTCATTATAAACAGCTTTGTAAAGTCAGGTAATCCAGTCTCTCTATGTAGTACACCCTCCCGTCTCATAAGTCATGAGATATAGTCATGAGATATGCATAGAGAGTAGTTTATAATGTGAACATTCAGAACTTATCTGTCAGATATTTACAGGCTGGCACTTTTTTTTTTTTTTTTATTATTCGATGTATTAATTTCTTGTATCTGTTTCAACTCTTTTATTCTGAGAGATAGATTTTAAAGGAATTCCAGATGTAAGGCAAACCATAAAAACTCTAAAGTCTGTTGGCACCTAATTTTGCATGGAAATGTCCAATGATATTTCCAAAACACCAGGTCTCTTTGCCATCTAATATGCACCACTTCTCAAAATGAATTAGTCTTATATCCTGTGTAGGCTTTTTTACAAATCTTATTTTATGCCTATCTGCACCTTTAAGTATCTAAATGCCTTTGCAAATCTGGATTCAAACTCTTGAACACGATCTCAGAATTTAATGATAAGTTTTAATTAAATTATGAGTTTTGCCTAAGAAAGCATTTCAGTATTCAGCCTTGGAATTAATCAGGTGCAAGCCAGGGAAGGTTAGGTTCTAGAAAATCCTTACAAAAATTAATATCTCAACATTCTCTGTGAGTGCTTAGTCCCATATACTGTAATACAAAAAGGCAAAGATATACTCTCCATCTTTTCAGCAACTCAGTAATTTTTTCTTTTAACAAAGAGCAATAGATCAACTTCAGTTTAAGTCAACTGAGAACCATCAGATTTTGTTTAGTTGGATTGAAGCTTCCAGAAATGTTAAATAGAAACATACTTCAATGAGAAATCTTTTTATATTACATTTTCTTTCAGGTACTTGACTCTAAGTTTAATGTAAAAACCTTGTACTGCCATCCATTTTGCTAGAAAGTGCTTTGGAGAGATACTTACTTTTTAGGGTTTCTTCTTTGCTCTAAGAAGCACTTGAAAATCAGCACATCTGAAATGCAAACCAATAGAAAAGTAATCTCAGTTTTCTAAATGAGGAGAAAGATCAGAATTCTTATTGTTCATCTTGCTCGCTCCATAGCATCTAATTTTCTAGTTGATACCAGAAAGAAAAGCAAACCAAAAACCAATTTTAGAAGTGAAGTAAGACATTGAAAGGAATACTGCAATATGTTAGGACCATAGTGACCCCAGGGTCTGTTTGTCTTCCCAAATGCTGTTATTTTCAACACTACACAGATTGCAGCATTAGAAAAAGAAAGTGGTACATACACACACTTTTATGACCTCTGGCTGTTTTCTACATAAACAAATAAAGGTCAGAATCTTCTTTTGATATATAAGTTATGGATGAAGTGCCAGACAGGTAGCCTTTATATAATGTTTACATGTTTAATGACAGACATATCTAAAATTAGCCATCTTGCCCTTCCCTGTAGAATTCCACATACTTTCTTCCTGTCTGTGATATTTACACCAGTGTATAGTCTAGCCTCTTTAAACATGCTAATAAATACCAGGTGCCCATGAACAGAAATAGTGAAGAAATTAACAGATCCAATAATGGTTGTGGTGGTAACAGCCTCTAAGTAAAACTGATTTTGCTAGCCCCCAAAAACCAGGAACAAAGATGAGCAAAGTCTAAGAAGGTGGGACCCTACCTGCACTTAGCTGAGTTCTCATGGTCATAGTAGGTAACAGGTAGTTTAAATGAGGAGTTATTTTGATATACCTTCTTTTTTTTTGTAGCAAACCAACTTGTGAAACAATGGATCTAACTTTTGTCAATGAACCTAGCCAAGGAATATTTTGACATCATACTTAGTGTTTTGAGTGTGTCCAACTAAAATATCATGTAGCTACTTGGTCACATTTTTTAAAGTCCACTTACAGACCAGCCCTTCTTACAGACTTAAATCTGTGTATTTCATCTCCTGATTCTGCAGGAACATCTATTGTTCCTGCAGAATCAGTATTTCTGTAGGAGCTCAATGAAGTTTAGGCACGCAACATTTCATAGAAAATCAAAAATTCATCATGTTAAATAAAAAAAAAACTTTTCTACTTACTGGACCAAAGCCAGAGGCATTTACAGTGTGTGGGAAAAAATCCGAGCAGCCTGGGAGTTGATCAGTGAGAAATTTCAGGAAGAAATTAAAAATGCAAGTTGACCAGCAACCGCTTGTCATGATGGAAAAAAAAATTTGGCATTGTGACCTGAATTAGTGAACTATTTATAACAATGATAAAAGTGTTTGCCACTTAACTTGTTGTTTACTAGTATCATGAAGGATAGTTTTCCCTCCCATTGTTTGTGGGTACACATATTTTTTGCTTTGTTTTCCCTATTCCCCTTCAGGTTCTCATAAGACCTACAATATGTGAATATCAAAAATCTTGTTTGTTTCAGCCAGTATTACTGATCTCATTTTTGATCTTGTTTGCTAATAGACTAGAACTTTCTGCAAGTGCCACAACAAAGACAATCTTCTTCGTGAAATGAGCAATATTAATTCTGATCATTTTCTGAAGCAGCAGAGCTTTTCACAGGAGCATTATTTTTAAGTTACCGGAATTACTCAGGAGAACTTAGTTTAAATTAGTGATGCTTAAATTAATTAAAGAGAGCAGACTGTGAATTTTCCCATCTGAGTTAGGATTCGAGATCTTTTTTGTGAAGGGTTCTTTTTTATGTGTGTATATTTTCAGCAACAGCAAATTTGAAGAAAATCTGATTTCAATGTTGTCTGCTGCATAGGAGATTGCATTAACATTTCAATTAAAAATTACAAGCAGGCAATTGCTCATTTATCCTGAGATTTCATATATCTTAGTCTTGTATAACTCAACATAGACAGCTACAAGCAGTGATGCTACAGTACTTATATAGGCAAGATCCTAGAGAGGATATATTTGGTAGTAAGAAAAGGACCTGGGAAGTTTGGACATCTGCCTCCTTTTTTGAGTACTGCCCTCGTTGCACTGTGCCTTCATGGAATAGAGCAGGAGGAGATGCACTTCATGGAGCAAATGCATGGCTGATGAGTCATTTGAAAGTGCAAGAAATAATTCAACTTCCACTGACTTCAGGTGGATGGATTAAATGGAAGAATAAAAAGTACTGCACCTATATTGAAACATTAATTCATTTATCTAAAGTTATCTGCTGTGTCTGGATGCAATAGAGATCAATGGTCTTAAGGCCTCTTGCTAGTGCAGGACCTTTTGGTTTTACATGGCTGGACAGGGATGAGATCAAATGGAAGTTCAGGCAGGAGCTACTAAGGAAGAATATGACTAGAGTAAATAGGGATGGTGAGAAGTAGTTTACAAAATGTTATGGAAATATCTCCAAATATAAGCTCATGAAATTTTGTTCTGAAATTAGTAAAGTGGCCTTCTGAAAAAAAAAAACATCTTTGCAGTGAAGGTCAAGTTGGCTGGAGCTGACATTTATTTAAATAGCATGAGTTGCTATCCCTTCTCTCTCACTCTTGTATTCCCCTTCTCTTTTAAATAATCACATCCCCTTGAGAGAAATGGAGCAGTTAAAATTTTTACTTTATGGAAACTGTTGGATTGACAAAGCCTACCCACTAGACCTAATTTATAGAGATCCCAAAAGGATTTGCTGAAGGAAATCAATTAGAAGTTCTTCCTAAGGAAGGGTGTCGTACTCTGGGATGTATGTATGTATGAGTACTAAGCATTTTCCATTCATAAGAAACCATTCCTCCTTCAGACTTTTTTTTTTTTTTTGCTTGCTGACTGGGACATAATTTTCTTTATTAACATAGGTTTTCTTTAAAAACACCTGTGCAAATAATACAGAACTTTTGAAGATGTTAGGCTGGCATGACAAATTGGAAATGGAGTAATCCTGTTTTATGCAATCCCACTGCTCCTCTGAAAAGAAATTAGATTTCTGATTGTAACTGCTTTAATGGTAAGATTCTGTCAGCTTTTAAATTCTGATTTTTGTGACCTCTCCTTCTCTCAGATGAGAAAACCAGAGAGAAGAGGACTTGCTTTATATAAAGTGTTACCTGTAGAAGAAAAAGAAAACCTCCTCCAACCATTACAGATGTGTTTATTCCTTAGAAATTTCTTTCAGGGGCTTGGCATCTCTGATGAATATGAAAGGCAGTTTTAACATATATCTCCACATTAAATTCCTCAGTGCATCTGCTTTGGCAGAAATCATTACAATGGGGTTGACACGTCTGTGAACCTGAGAGGCGTTGTCAGAATACGGAGAAAAGAGCACACAAGATGAAGTCAGAGCATTTGTTCCTTGACAGCTCAGAGACACTGGCAGCCAGATAGGGCTGGAAAAAAAGAGAAGGCACTACAGTTCCTCCTCACTGATCTGAAGCCGGCAAACAGATATCATTTCAGACATAAACACTCTGAGAAGCATGGTTTCTTCAGAGGTTGTTACAAGAGTGAAGCATACTGATGCCTTCTCTGAAGGTTTATATTTCGTGACCTCATTTTAATGACTGTTTTTTTCTCACAGCCAGTCTCTGCAAAGATTCCCAGTCAAATAACGTATTTATGGTATGAATGAGAGGGTTTTGGGTGGGTTTTAAACTCAAATTTATCTCCTTATCCTTACAGCTTGCAAAAAATAAAGTTTAATGTCTGAACTACAACTGAATTATTAGATTTTACATAAATCAGGGAAGGTAAAATCCATTTGATATGCTTACTTTTTTTAGGTTATTAACATATGTAACTTCATGTCTGTAGGTCTTTTGTACTGTGACTGAAAGTATGCCTATATTACTATCAAGAAATTCACCTTGTATCAGTATCAAAAATGTCACAGCCAGGTCACCATTAGAAAATATTTTGAAAGCTCAATATTGGAAGCCCAGTAGTTTCTACTTCTTTTTTTGTTTTTCTTTTTTTTTTTTTTTTCCTCCTAGAAATGCAAGGTCAGTGAATTTGAATGCTGTAAATACTCAGGCTGTGATGGGTTTATGATTTTGTATTCAACTACTACAATGGCATGCACAGAGATGCATCCATTCTTAACTGTCTTCCAAGCTGGAAAGCTTGTGCTACAGTATGACATGGTTAGTCTTTGGAAAAAACAGATTCCAATATTCAGTGACTAAAATTTTAGAATTCCTCCTTCTTCTCTGCTATGAACCTAAAAATCTTGTTCAGGACTGCTCCTTCTGCAGCTGGTGTCCCAGTGTCTGTTCTACTTATAGTGCTATTTATAACTGGCAGTAGTGTCTTACTACCCTACCCCAAGTTATTGAGGAGAAGCACATGAAGAAAGGTGCAAAGATGAACCCAGGCCATTTGTATCTGCCCAATTCAGACAGAACATGTCTTTGCCAGAGAAGAGGTGTCAAATAAGACATTGGCCCAACCAAAACCGGAAAGTTGTGTTGCTGTCACTAGTACTCATAGCATAATGTTGACTAAGGTTGTTTCCTGGTAGACCACAGCCTTCTGTTGGTTCAGAATTGGGAAGTGAATCTGTCCCTTCCACCCCTGGGGTGAGGTTTTTAGGTGCAGTTGGTAGCAAGGAGAGATCAATTGCCTGGGTGCCAGGCATCCTGCCATAGAGCTGCCCACTTGCCAGAGCAGTTCTTCACAGCACAGGTCTCTGACATGTAATTCAGTTGGCATCACTGAGGAAAAGGAGTCTAATAACAACTCTTGGGAATTTTAACTCTGCAGTCCTCATTCTGTCTACTAATCATACATGGGTATTATTTAGATTCACAGTTTCAAAATATATCTCTATATGTCCAGCTCCGAAAATAGGTCAAAACACCTATCCCAGCATCAGCACTAAGAATTCATAGGGTAAGAATAGAAGAAAGGCACCCATAAATGTACGTCCTGAAGCCCACCCTGCCTTAACTGCAAGAGGGAAAGTGAGTGCAGAGCAGGATGCCTCAAACAATAACAAAGTGCATGGCTGAGAGCAAGATCTAAACTTGTACAGAGGTTTTCAAGCCAGTGCTTCTCTTTATGAATCTCTGCTTATCTCCCCAGTGGCACTAGGACATGGAAATGCAGATTTTTTTTCTCAAATTCCAAACCATTTAGGGCATACAAGGTTAAAGATGGCCTCTTCAGTCCCATCAAGAAGCTTGTTGGAACCAATCAGTGGTTTCAGAGAATTTGTACAATGCATTTTCAACAGCTTCTCTGTGTAAGAAAGGGGCTAAGCATCACTTCAACTACACTGGCAAGCTCTAGCCTGGGTGGCACTAATGACTTTAAAAAAAAGGCTATTCTATTTGCTATAAGATTAAGAAAGAGAATATTTTTGAACAACAGTTCTAAACTCCAGTCTACTTCTCTAATACCATACTCTTATGGTTAGAAGATGATTAACTAATATTCCCATGCATTTTATTTAACATTTATTTACTCCCAGACTTGAATAACTTAATCATAATAAAAATAGATTTATTGGTCTGCTTCTCCTTCTAGCCCAATTAGGTAAAGCTCAGAATTTTATAGGATATTTAGAACACTGAAGCAGATGCTGAATAATAACAGCTAATCTTTGTTCATTGTGATAAAACCCAGAAGAGCTTCCAATGATGGCCAAGCTCTTTTGTGATCCTGGATTGCAGAAAAATTAAGGATATCTTTGAAGTACCTCCTCTACAGACCCAATTTAATTTCCTAGTTAGTCCTCTTTTCTCATATGATCAAAATCTCATGACTTTCTAGAGATGCAGAATAGCTATTCCTGATCCTATGTTCACTTAGAGGGAAAATTTGTGACTATCCCAATGCCTCTTTTAACAGGGCCAAAAAAACCTGAAGTTGCCATGGGTAATTCCAAGTGTTCCTTCATTTATGCTGATTTTACTGAAACATAAGTTTCAAAAATATGGTATATACAAACCCAGTATTAATTACAAGGCCACAAGTGCTTTTGGGGGTATCTTATGTGGAGCCCACAGACAGCACAACACCTGTTAAATATGAGGAGTTGCCAATCTACAGGAGAAATATTCAAAATGCAATAATCTTTGTTAAACTGGTGCAGGGTCACACTCTTCCAGGTGCCTTTTTGGATTTCATGTCATGTAAGATATTACAGCATAAGGTATTCCCAGGTAATACACTTGTTCCACACATGTGTACCCTTGAGCTAGTGTTTCTCAATCATTCTATCTTCTCTCCAATGTTGCATTTTTTTTTTGTCCAACCACTCTCTGGTCTCCCATTCCAAAGAAACTGAAATAAATATAGTCTGAGAAACTAAATTTTAGCAGAAACCGTGCCTGGAAAATTCTCAAGGGTGACACCATCCATCTTGCAAGCATTGAAGTAGTAAGTCATGGCAATTAAAGTGTTGTTTCTTAATGAAAGTGATATATAGTATCCCTGGTTTTATTGCATCCCCTGTTGCTTTTTGAAGTGTGTTAGACAACTCTAAAAATAGATATAATTGCCAGCAATTGCAAAGGAGCCTGTTTGTGAATGCCAAAGAGATCTAAAGGTAGATACATTTTGAAAAAATTGAGGTGGAGTACTTTCTTTTCCTTCATCCCACGCATTGTTTGGGTGGATTCGAGAGGAGAGCATGTCCACAGAGTGCAGTTCTGCCAGAAACCCACATCAAAAGGGACAGTAAAGTCAGCAGATTGTAGAAATGGGGCTGTTTCATAAAACATCTGCCACCTATTTCAATACACAATTTTCCTCCAAAACAACAAATATAATGGTCTTGTCCATGTTTCAATGCTTATGAAAGACACCAGTTGCAGATACTCATATAGACTGTCAGTTTTCCTGAAGGTGGCAGAAATAAGAGAGCTCCCTATAATTCCCTATTTGTTCCAGAGGAGTAAAAGAAAATGTGCAGTCTTGCTACTTTCTTTTGCTCCAACTTGATCCCAATCTTGAGAAGTCACCATCTTGTTCGAGAAAGACAAAATGCTTCCCTTGTCCCACTGTGCCTGCTGCCCTTGGTGACAACCAGCCACCAATGACTTAGAGGCAGCAGAGAGGGTTTGTGGGACCCTGGGCATTAATGAAAGCTTGGGTGCTGCTGATGGATTGGAAGCCAGGGCAGCTCCAGCGCAAAGTCTGCACAGGAATACTTAGGTAGTTATCATGTGCATACTTTGTAGAAGCCACAAATGATGTAGTTTGGAGGGCTGCATAAAGGAGCAATGGGTAAGCATGGCTTACGAGAGGGTCAGCTGGTGCTCTTCACTGCTCTGCTTTTGATGGGACTGGGAAAATGATCGTGCAATATTCCCCAGATGTGACCACTCACCTGCAATGTGAGGAAGTTTACACTTGTTCCCCAGACTAGTGACTGCCCTGCAAGGCCTGTTTGGTGACCTGAGACTTAGAGCAACTCTGAGCGAGTTTCACCACAATTGTGGCTAAGGAGCATATTACCTATTGGTAATAAATAATGGCCTATTACCATTTTCATGAGTCATCTGATGATTTGATTCAAAGCCTATAAATCAAACTTTTCAGTTGCAAGACTTTTAGCAGTACACCTCCAAATATACTTCTTTCTTAGTTCTGAAAATGTAGGTAATAACTGCCACAGGGAAAAAAAATAAAAGAGAAAATGCATCCTCAGTAAAATGCATGCAGTATATGATGCATTTCATATATATATATACACACACTGCAACAGTTTTCAAATTCATCTTTCTTGAAATAATCTTAGGGACAAAGATTTTCTTCTTTGAAGACCTGTAATGGCCAAAACCATTTAGTTTTGTACTGAATTTTATCTTTCTTAAATAATAACAACTAAATGTAGTTAGGTGAGAAACATGAGTTCTTTGACACTCAAAACACCTTACAAAGGAGCACAGAGTGCAATTCATCATCATACCCCACCATGTCAAATGACGCATGTTGTTATCAACAGATACTTAAAACCAAATTCCATGGAATTTCAACTGTTTACTGCGCTATCTCTGAACATTATTTTTGCCAACTAGTATTGGGTATGCCAATATTGCAATGTTTCTTGCCTAATTTCGCCTGGGCATTACCTCAGATTATGAACTCCCATCTTCTTGAGCAGTTAGCTTTTAAAGACAAAGATGCCTTGTAGAATCTGAATGCAGTTTCTAAAATCTGAAAACTTCCACTAGCATTTTTGGTTGTCTTTGAGCTGGGTAAGAGTTGAACTATTTAATTTTAGAAAACTGTCCAAATAATCCACTCTTGTGCTGGTGGAGTAGTGTGCCAAATACTAGCCTAGAGCAGAGCTGCTTGGCACTGTTAAACTCCTGAACTAATAGGCTCATAATGAAAACAATTCAAACCAGCCTGTAAGAAGTATGGGAAGGCCCATGCACCCCTCATTAAAATGAATCTGTTTCTTCCTTGCCATTCTGTGGTAACAGGGGCCATGTTTTGACTCACCCTCCAAAGCATGCACAGTAATTGTGCACTAAATCTCTCCACAAGGAGATTCCTCAGTGCATATAAACGTAAGACGGGAAACAAGGAACCAGATGTAAATCAGTGCTTGACTTAGAAAAGATAAAAATTCCACTTCAGTTCTGTCTTGAAGGCTTAAATGGAAGAAAATTGCACAGGCCTCTTTCTGCATCAGGGGTGGATGCTGTTCTGAAACCTGGTGCTGTTTAGCATGCTCAACAGGGAAAAGAGGAATGCCGCATGAAAAATCTGCTTCTTTGTAGGTCAGATAGATACATGTCTTGACTCAGTGATGACTAATAAGAACTTCAAATTCAGTTAAATTTTTCTTTTCCAGTATACAGTTCCAAATGAGTTAAAGAATTTCTTTCCACCCTGTTTTTTACTGAATCATATTATTTCCAAGATCACGATCTTCTGATCTCATGTATACACAGAGATCTTATGATCAAAATGTTTTCAAGGTTTTCCTCAAATTCATTTTTACACATATTTGTATTATGCTTCCATATGATCTAGAGAATATTTGTCCTAAATTGGAAAACTGATGTACAGCTGACTCTTTCTTTACCTGTTCTCCTTGAATTTTGAAATGGATCTCTTTGGTTTTAGACAAACAATGCTATATCAGAAATGTCTTATTAGTAAAAAAAATAATGTAGTTGATGTTTTTGTCCTGACAATGTAGCATCCTATATAAGATCCAATATTACTGTGCTCATGCTGCATTTCTGCAAGCACAAACAATGTATCATCACTGGACAATCATTTTGCCAGATGAAGGCTGTGACTTTGTCCTCTGAGGTTGTCTGCAAGCAGATAATACTGTTGAACTAGACAGAGGGATTTACAATGAAATTCTTTCTAGTTATCATGCATAAGTCCAGGGAGCTTCTGAAAATGGTCCCTCTGAGTAATTTTAATATGTTTTTAAAAGATTTAAAGTGATATAGGCTCTGTGTCGGAATTATATGTATGGCTATTTTAAAATGGCAGTGTAAAACCCCAGCTGCACAGCTTTATCTGTGATCATATTTTATTAATCAGTTTCTTTTAATGTCCTCACTTCTATCTCGCTCTCATTATCTTCCTTTAAGTCCCTGCCCAGCTATTTCCCAGAGACCATTTTAAAATTAATTCTAATGATTTTAGGCACTTTTAAGATGATTTTCATCATAAGACTGTTCTCTTAGTGAACTAAGTTGTTAGCTGACAGCAGTATGATTTGGAGACCTTGTCCTACTGTTTGCCCCAAGGTAGCAAGAGTCAGGCCAAATCCTTGGTCTAATCCTGTTTGCTTATTTGCAATTTAAATCAATTTAAATGAATATGCCACAGAATAATTGACTCCCTTAAAATATAATAGGAAAATAAAGAGGGTCTAAGCTCCAGCTGTTTTTCAGAGAGGAACACAGCTCAGACAAATGCTGTGACCAGGCTCATTTCCTGCAATCAGAAAAACCCTGAACACATGAGAATTTTCTCTGGCCGGTTGGGAATCTGGGGCAATTTTTCCCTTCTGATTAATGATCAGTATGGCTAACAGCCTCAGATACTCCACTGAATCCGAAAGAGCTCTTGGCAAACCACTGATTTAAAGTGGGATCTAGTGGTTTTTTGGGTTAAACACTCTGGATAGCAACCTTTAGTGCCTTTTAACACAACAGTGAATGAGAAGGCTAGCCAGGACTTGTGTTAGTTAACTAGATTAGTTAAACAAGAGTGAAAATGTCTGATCTTATTGACATCCAGAAGAAATGAAACAATTATGCTTCAACGATTTCTGGTTACTTGAAAATCTTTTCTTTTGTTTTACCATTGTTGTTGTGGATCACTGTGTATCTATCATGAGTCTGTAACTTCAGCTTTGGCAATTTCCCTAAGATCAGTGTCTTGTAACAAAAAAATCCCTTAGTGGGCTTCTTTGCAGAAAGTCCTGTCTCTCCAATTTCCTAATAAACCAGAAAGACAATGTTCATGCATGTTATTTTCTCTGGACCACTAGTTCTTTTATGGTGCTTCTCCATCCTGGTTGTACTGGCAAAACTTAATTCAGTGGGGGGCTCACACTGGACTTTCTGCAAAATTCTCCAAATAGGAGACTGTTGAAAGGTGATAGTAAGAATCACAAACTGTGTTATCACCACCAGCTTCTTTTCAGAGTTTGATTTATTACTGTGGAGAAGTCTTCTTAGGATTTCAATCTTGGTCCTCCCTACTGTTCAGCACAAGAGAAAAGTAATAACAAGGGATGGCTAATATCTGAGAAGAGAAGGAAATCTTTACACATAGGACATATATATATATATACATGTTACTACAGATCATGTCATTTCCCCTGTAATACCTGTTATTACACCATAACATATTTGTCTATATCAGAACACACCTGTTGTTACACCAAAACATAATTTTCTTGTGAGACAATTTCAAGGAAGATAAAAGCACTTTTTTCCAAAAACAGTAGCTATCTCATAATAATAACTGCTTTTATGGAGCATGTTTCATTTTGTGAGCAAGATCTACCTTGCAAGTAAATTGCATATACTTTCCCATTTTATCTAGGTGCCTAAGCATGAGGTATCATTTAACCTACATATTTTGTTCTCCCAGTGTTTTTCTAGGTATTGTTACAATTATTGTTATTGTTGTTGTGTTGTCATTCAACACAAAACTTAGGCACATAGTTTACTTTAAAACCTTTAAAAGGCTCAATTGAAGACAATATCAGTACTCTTAGTATTCTTGGCACATTATTGTGAGCAAATGTGTAAATACCTGCAGGATCATTATCTTAGGTTGGCAGCTTCTTTGGGGCACACCACACTTCCACTATTGTAAAAATACCAGATAAAAATGTGGGAAAATATGCATTTTCTGTAAATATGCACAATATTCCAGCAAATTTGGCTAAGAGTTTTGTACATAACAATACTAGACATAATTTAAAAAATTCAACCTAAACCCAGACAGTCAAGCCAAATATTCTGAAAGACTCAATATAGCGCATCCTGGGTACCATGTGAATTCTACCAGAGTAATCAAATTCTGTAAGTCCTCATGATACTGTACATAAAGAAAGAAATATCTTCAATATCCTCTGAACAGTGTCTCAAATGTCCACATCTCAGATGGCTGAAATGAATAGCTGTTACGCTACTGTCAGTTGTTGCTGGACTACATTTTAAAGTTTTTTTATTTTTTCTGTTTAAGGAAGACAATAAATCCACCAAAGTTTCTCATTTTCTGCCCAGGCACCCTGCAATCTGCTTCTGGGATAGTGCTGGTTGTTTCTTATATGTCCCATCATAAACAACAATTCTTTATGGAAACATCTTTTCCATTCAGCTACTAAAAATGACAGCAAAGATTATGCAACGGAGGAGTTGCTCAGAAAACATAATTTGCAGTCTGTACATACACTCAATGACACAAGCCTATTTCTTAAATAAAACTGTAGTTTAAGAGAAACCTGTGATAAATCTAAACTGAGAAGAATATATTGATGAGCTAAGGCTATAATGTGTCCTTTTCTCCTACCCTTCAGCAACAAAAAATATCCACTTTCTGTAATGATAAGCATTATACGAAGCTATACCTACTGTGATTTTGTAGGCTTCCAGGTGCAAACATCTTGGGGATCTAGAATACCATTTTTGTTTTTAAATAATTTGCAGTGTCACACTGTTCATTGTACTGACTAGTGACACACACAACACTTATTTTTCAAGTATATTATTCAGGGGCAGTAAGTCATAGATATATGGTTTCTACCTTGTTTCACCAGTCTGAGTTGTTCTTCTCTCACTTCTTTTTGTGATTGCATCTGATTTCAAGATGCTAGAAACAAGTTTTCACTAATTATGTCAGTCTACACAGAGAAACAGCTAATTTATATTTATTCAGTAATTGTTTTCCTGGATGCAGCCACTCACCTTCCAACCACACCAAAACACCATGGTATGTTTATAAATGTTTTGCCGGAGAATGTGTTAAATATCCAAGTTTTCATGCAGGGATGCTGAGCACCGTCATGTCATGAAGATGGAACACCACCTAGTTTAAGACTGGAAGTCTTCAGAAACCTGCTTTCAATAGAGCTTTTCCACAACCAAGCTGCCACTCTGTCCTGCAGTTATCTGTCAGCGTAGGCAGGATGGCACTACTGATGGCAGAGGCTGTGACGACAGGTCTCCTCTGCTACAGGCAGATCCCTCTGATAACTTCTTCTGATGCTTGCAAGGCAAAGACCTGCAAGCAATTGGCAATATTTTGTGTTTGCATATTTTTAAATTTTGATGAGAATTGCTTGGTTTTTGAATTCTCACTGAGTTCTTCTATCTCTGGCCAGTGGCACTTGTGGCTCATGGTGTAACCATGGTCTGAGAGCTCTGGAAATTGGAGGCTGTTGTTATGTACGAGATTTAAATTTTCTTACAATTTAAGGCCAAGAGAGATCATCAGCCTGTCTGATCTGTCTTGCATATAGGTGCCTACTAAATGTTGTACATGTATGCCAAGGCTGAGAGAACCACTTTCATTAGCCCATAGTATTTTAGTCCTTGAGAAACCAATCTAAAACAGTGCCTAAAACAGTACCTGAGCTTCCTATGATACTTGAGAACTGATTAGGCATGCCCAGACAACCACAGAAAAAAAAATCCATGCAAAATATCCACCATTCTTGCCCATCTGAGCTATTAAAATTTCTACTGCTTCTGGACTGGGCTTAATTCAAACCCAAGCATCAGATGTCTAAAATTATTTTCTGCATTGGTTTAATCTCTTCCTGGCTACAGCAAGATAAATAATACATGGTTCAAGGGAAGGCAAAAAGTTCTTCTGCAGAATATATGAGACCAAATATCTCTCAGAGGAGTGGAGAAGAGATTCTTCCTCTCTGCTGTAGGCAGCCAACTGGAGCTCTCAAGTATGGGATTTGATTATACTTATTACCTTAATGCCAGCCTGAAAATGTCTGAGTGGGCAGGGTGCAATTCAAGCCATCTTGTTCCAGCCATAATGGAAGAAGTTGCACAGATGCGTTGTTCTAATGGATGGGGCCAGAGGGATCACCAGGGGATGTAGCCTGATGTGACCCTCCTTCCCTCCCTGAGCCTGCTCTGTCCATTACAAGTTCTCCCAGAAGCTGAAGTAAAGATGTATTTAAGAAAGACAGCCTTTTTTAGGACAAGATCAAACAATGGTGAGTGCACCACCTCCCTTCATAAGCTGTTACAGAGTTTAATTATCTTTACTGCTAGGAAATTGCATCTGATTTCAAGGTTGATTACATCTAACCTGAAACTTCCAGTCATTGGATTTAGTTGTGCTTTTGTCAGCAAAAGTGAAAAAGCTCACTGTTGTTATCTATTCCCTGTATTCTCCCACTCTTTTTTTAAGTAGAATATGTCCAGCTCTTTAAGCCTCCTATATCAAGACTTGTACTTGACATACAAAATATTTGGATTTTCTCCAACATTTTCTCATCTTCTTTAAAGTGCAGGCACCAGAACTGTGCTTGATATCATTGAAACACGCAAGGACTGTGCTGAATCCTTTCCTCACCAATGTACTCAGATCTCATGTAAGGGGTGATTAGCATAATCACTTTCTGAGTCTCTGCTCTCTGAGACAGTGTCCATTCCTACAAGCTTTTGGACTGTAGTGAAATGAATTTAATGTGCTGCCTGTTGGACAGTGATCATTTAGCCAATCAAATTACTGCAGAAGTAATATATCTTCTTTGTTTATTGTGCTATATGCAAGCCTTTAAAGCAAAGATTCTACCTCATGGCCCGAAACGCTGAAAACAAAAGAAAACAGTATCAGGCAAAGACTATTTCTGATGCTTGGAAATCTCCTCACATTGAGTGAAATCTCTCCATTAAAAGGCTACATTTTGAAATTTGTCAGTGAGACATTTCTTAATCCTCACAATAGGTGACCTGTTAATTCCATGTAATGCAAGACTTGAAATCAAAATATCATGTGGTATTAACTGCCTTGCAGAAATCCAAGTACGTCCTATCAATACAACTGCTTTTCTCCTGCAGACCTGTAATCTTTTATATAAATCTTCAAAATAACCAAAAATTCCACAAGTGTACGTGTTGAGAACTGCCACTAACCTGTTTTGACCAGGATTAAATAGATTTATTCTTTTTCTCATATTTAAGTATCTCAGAAACACATGCTATTTTGTGAGAAGACCAAAGCATCAGTTTCAGCTAATGGATGGCAGGCACATAGCAGAAAAATGTACTTCCCTACTTATATTGTTCTATAAATCAGAGCTAGGTGGAGTATGAGCTGAACTAGTTGAACTTATTTACAACCACTGTTTCTCTCTCAGAGTTAATGAATTACTGACAGGATCTTCTGTTATTTAAAACAGAAACTCTCTCCTAAAAGTCACTTCATCTCTTTCCTATAAAGAGACTAAGTCAAAGAACAATGAAATGTTCTTTCAAATGATGGAATCTGCCAAATACAGGAACAAGAGAAACTAGTAATGCTTCTTGAAGGGAGTGTTTAATGCCCAGTCCTCAAAGCCTTGTGAGAGTAGCTGTGCTTAGATGGTCTGCACATTGCCAGTGTGGAGCTTAAAAAGATTAAGAGACACAATGGATTTGTATGGGCCCTCTGTAAAGAGGCCTTTGATTCATGACTAATCTTCTCAGGGCAAAAGCTCATCACCCATACATGCAGCAGCAGTACCCATGGGCTGAGAGGAGAATGAGGACTGCTGGTACCACCAAGCCTAGAGAGAGAGCAGAAACAGATACACAATTTAGGAATGCAGCTATAGTGTAAACACTGTGGTTTGTGTTGCTTTTAATGTTTCCAGGCTGCAAAATTTCATGCTTTTTTGCTGTTCTCGTGCCTCAACATGGACTACTGCTCTGGGCCCTGCCCATGTCCTCCCTTGGAGTTTGGAGTAATCCCAGGGAGAAGGTGCCCCTGACATGTCTTTGCACTGCTCTCTACAAAAAAAAAAAAAAAACATACTCTAGACCATGAACAGAATATTCCCTCTAAACTCCTAAGCATGTGCTACTAGAGTTAAAAACCTTGTGAGACTTAGCTCTTTAATGTACCTACATCTAGAATATTAATTTCATACTACTGTTGGCTATGAAAAGAATTGATCCTGTAATGAAAGGAATATTAGTCAAGGGATAAAGAGAAGGTCACTCAATTTATCTCAGCACTGGAAGAAGAGGTATTCTTTGCTGATTTTGTAAAAAGCTATTAATGTCTCTGAAAATAAAGGGAATAGATGGTACCAGATGAGTCTTTAATTTAGCCATTGAAATATTTTGTTAATATTTATACATTTTTAAGGATCTAATCCTGTAAAGTCTTGTTTATATGAATACTTCTTACTCACAAACAGCCTTGCTGAATTATGTAGGGTTTTTTGCGTTAGAAAAAAATTTGTGTAAAGATCAGTACTACCAGGCCCTTAAATATTTACAAGCACTCATCAAAATTATTTTATGAGGGAAACTGAAGAACCATCTGCTATCTCCTGTTATTTAATGCTCCCTGATTTTCCTAACTGTGTGTAGAAGTCAACAAATATTAGCATTTTCTTTCTTATCTGAGGGCAGCCAAATTATCTTCTCCTTATCCTTTAAACTTACACTCCTTCCTAACAGAGGACTAATTCTTTCACTTCTGTAAAATGGACAGGCGATGCCTGTAAGCCAGTCAGCAAATCTGCTTTGTTCATGGAGCAAAGTTTCCTTCACCTAGAATGATAACATAGTCTTTCTTCTGCACACAACCACCATGACATCAGCAGTATTTCAGTCCTCAAAAATTGTGACATTTTTACCAGCAAGTAGCTGTGCATCCCTTCACAGTAATTTTCCCCAGAAAAAGTACTGTGTTCGTCTTTTCAGAGAAGCTACTTTTCAACTGAAGTTGTAGATGCTTAGCTGCTCTCAGCAGTGAGTCTTTCAATACAAACCTGCAAACCAGCTACACATGTGCAGCTGGCCAAAAAGCTTTTTATTAGGTGCAATTTCAACAACAACAAAAAAGTGTTTCTATCTTTTTGTGAAGTTGTTTTTCTTGGCAATTGGACTAAAATCATTAGGATGAATGGCTAATGCAGTAAATTAAGTTATGCATGCTAAGATCAGCCTTCTCTTGTACTGTTGTGATATTTAACAATGCAAACATTCCACAAAGTACCACTAGAGGTTCAATTTTAAAGAGAAATGACTGCATTTATATATCTTTTTTTTGGGGGGGAGGGGGAGTTGGGTGTCAAGCCAAATGAAAAGATTTGCTAACTCTTTTTTTTTTCATTAAAAAAATATTCATCAACAGCAAATCACTACAAGTAAGTTTGCAATGCTGGTAATGTGGTGTATTGCTACCAAGAGCATCCATTCTGGGTACTACATCCAGCTGCCATATATCTATATACCAAACAGAAAAATATGAACACAAGCTGTATTTGAAGGAAGGGATGCTGCACATTAGATTTTGGACTTGGGTTATCAACAATGATTAATATTTTTCTACTTCCTTAAAATGAATCTGAGTTGGTTTCAGCTAAAGGAATAAAACTCACAAAGCCTGAAAATTGTTTCCCATTGCAAATAATACAGGGCTGTTAATGCAGTCATGGCTTTAGTCAGTTTCATCAGCTTTCTGACACAAACACACTACAAAAAGAAATGCAGGCTCATGTAATAGGTTTTTATTTTTTAACTGATTGTGTCTTCAAAGCTGGGTTGAGTCAGTGTGAGAGTCGTGCAAGGGATTAATGAAAGTGATTTTTATCAAGTTGCTTTTTGTATTTGTTATTTTCTCTTTTACTAATAAGAATTTTAAATGATAGGCATACATATACGTGTTCATGAACCAGTTTGCAAATATTCCTAGGAGAAAAACCAGTGGGTTTTGCTATAGTACCAAGGCCTGGTCCTGCATTATCTTGCTAATATGATTCAGATAGATTACTCAGGGAGGTAAATATTTACTGAGATAAAAACTCACAGGACTGAGATTTAATGATGTAAATTGACATTTGGCAATGCATTTCTTTTGTTCCCCCTTCTCTCAAAAGACCACCTCTCTGTGGCCATAGCACTGGTCCTTCTGATCTAGAAGTCTCCTTTTGACAATGGCTGATATGGAGATAAAACAGTTTTGTATAGTTAGAGGCAAAAAACAGTCCAGAGGAAATCAATGCCAATTCATTTTCTGTTCCATGCAGCTTTCACCTTAAAGCAAAACAGCTAAGATGGATCTTTCTGAAACCCTTCTGCTCAGGTGCTCTCAACTAGAGACAAGCAACAAAATTTTTGCTGCACAAAATGAATAGAAAGTTTACTTTGCAGAGCCAGAGTAGAAAAGTGCACAACAGAGAATGTGTGTTTGAATGAGAGAGGCAACCAATTGGTGATATTTCCTAAAGTCTGCGTTATGACAGGCCATGCGACTGCTGCAACACAGCACACTTCACAGAAGCACCTCTTGGAAAATAAAGTCACCCTCGCAAGAACTGTGGTAAACCCGAAGCAGGATGTGAATAACTGGATCAGCACAAAAGGTTGGTGAGGCTGAGCATAGCATAAGTTCACCTAACGTAGCAAGTATTATACATTGGCAATGACAGCTGTTCACTCAGATGAGCAAAACAATTAACCTTATTCGTATTTTCCTGGGGAACCTGGCGGGCACTGGGGGGAGCAGAAGCACCCTCTGAAGCACCCCACGGTGCTCCCGACAGGCCGGGCTATCTCTCTCGGGCGGCCCCGGCCCTGCTCCTAAAGCTGGGGAGCGAGAGGCACAGTCAGCCCCGGGAGGCAGCCGGGCAGCATCCCCCCTGGCGGGCAGCACCTCCCCGCCGTGCGCTGGGAGCGAGAGGGAGGTCTCCTCCTTCTCTCGCTCCCCGCCCCGCTCTCTCCTCCCTCCGTGCCCGCCTGCCTCCGAGCCTGCAGCCGCAGCGCAGGGCAGGGGAGCGGCGGCGCGGCAGGCACAGCCTCCCGGCGGGCGCCCGGCGGAGCAGCAGGGCGGGCGGGCGTTGGCAGCGCCCGGCCCCGCCGCGCCGCCCCCGGCTCCGCCCGGCGCTCCCATGGCGCGGCGGCCCCGCGCCAGGTGAGCAGCGCTGCCTGTTGCGCCGAGCGGAGCGGAGCGGAGCCGCCGGGGCCACACGCCGAGAAGTTTTGCGGGAAGGCGCCGCGATGTGAGTTGCGGCGCCCCGCCGATGCACCGGGTGGGGGGCGGCAGCACCGGGAGAAAACTCGACGGGCAGGGAGCGGGGGAAGGCGATCAGCGCTGCTGCCTCCGAGGGGTACAGCCGTGCCGTGCCGTGCCACCTTGCCCGGCAGCGATCGGCGAGGGCCACCGGCGATGCCCCTTCCCCCAGCCCGTGCTGGCGAACCTCCGGTGTCCGTGAGTTCTGGGGGGTGACGGGGTCGGGATTCCGCCGAGGCAGCGGGAGATGGGGAGGGAATCCAGAGGCGGAGGCTCTGGGAAGGGGGTTAACAGCCTCTCGTTTGGGAGCAAACGAGGAATTTGAGACCCGCGGCCCCCGATCCCGTACCGGAGCAACATCAGAAAAAGGGGTGGAAAATCCAGCGCCCCTCCCATCCGTATGTGTTCCCGGGCGCTGTCCCTGCCCGGCCGGGTGCGGGCGGGCTGCCGGCGCTCGGTCGCGCTGCTCAGCGTGCGGGCGGCGGCCGGGGCGCCGAGCGGGGCTGCCGGGGAGAGGGGGCGGCGGAGGCGGGCACGGGAGGGAAGGCGCCGTGTGTGTTGCCGTAGGATTTTTCCACTTTGAGACCTATCAGGACCAGTCGCTACGGTTCGGGCGGCGGTGGCCGCGATGCGGGGGGAGGGGGGAAGAGGGCATCTCCCTCCGAACGCGAGCAACAAATGGCAGCGGGGGCGGCAGCCGGGCTGCAGGACAGCGGCGCTGCGCCCAGGTGCGCTGCGACGCCCCCGCTGCCCGGGGAGGCACCGGGCGGAACCGGAGCGGGTGGCGCTGGAGCTGCCCCGGGGGGCTGTGACGGGGGGCGGGTGCCCCCGGCCCGGGACACGAACGGGGGTTCAGGGATCCCGCGGCCGCGGGGCTCCGTGCGACCCGGCGCTCCGAGACGGGAACGGTCGCGACCTCTGAGCCCGCGCAGAAATGTGGGGATCTCTTGCAGCAAGCGGGCGCTGGGTACCCTGGGAACCGCGGGCTCTTCTCTCGCCTTTCTGGCGAGCTACACGTCCAGAATTTCCCTCGCCAAAAATTTGGAAAATGCCTCAGATGTGCCAGCGAGAATTCTTCTTTCCGTCTTTGCTTCTGCCTTCAAAAATTAGGAGATTTTAGACTATCGGTTAGAAAATGTGAAGGTGATTGAGGCTGCAGGTTAACATCCCATCTTTCTAATTGTCCCTAGACAGCAGAAATCGTGTAATTACAGAATGAAAACAGCCCAACGACTTGAAAAGCATAAATAGACCAACTATCTAAAGAGTCAGAATGACAACCAGGCAAACAACGTTTAGTGCTCTCCTCAAATAAGTAATTCTAGAGTTATTTACATACCTATGAAAATGACAGAATAAGCTAAAGCTTTTGAGATTATTGGAATTAATTAAAATATAATAGCCATGAGAAAATGTTACAGATTTGGTAAGGAAGGGAAAACAACCCTTCCTCAAGCTGAAAACTCTGACTGGGGTAGCCTTTTCTGAATGTTGAAAAGACCTGTCAAAATTTCTTCTTACGGTAACCTGCCTAATAATTTGTAGGTTTAAACTGGAAGGTGTGCGTCACGCCCTCCTGAAAGTGGTAGCTTGAAGGCTTTGATATAGAGCACCACAGTGTTCATATGGCTTACCTATTGATATTATTCTTAGTAATTTATTTTAAAAGTATAAGTTCCCAGTTTGGTTTAAAGGGAAAGAAAATAAGCTGTAGAATGAACTTAATTTGCAAAACCTTTGCTACGTTCAGAGTCTAATTTTCCAGTTTAGTTTCTAAATAGTAAAATTGCTCAGAATTAATTATAACTGTGATTGTGGCAGCCCTTACTTGTGCAAGTTGCCTGGATTTCTGTGGGATGACTTCTACAGGTAATATTCTCATGGCTCAAGATGGCAGGATGAGGCCCATGGTCAGAGAGTTCCAGCACGCAGCACCGTGTAGGGTTGGGTCCATTGGCGCTAATGAGATGATTTGGACTTTGGCAAGAGAAGAATGTGAGGTTAAGTCTGGATCTCTTGCATTTAGTCAGCTATTGCTGGCTGGATCACTGAACCCTGATCTTGCCATCCCTGAGGTTTGCTGTAAAGTTTGCGCTGACTTCAGTCCAGCCAAAATGAGCTCCTGTGTGATTGTAGTTTCCAGTTGCCTTAGGGCAGGTGGAAGCTGCTGAGTGTCTTGGAGATCAGGGCCTGAGTGAATGAGGATTGTACCTGCAGCTATCAAGAATCAATGTGTTTTGCCTCAAATGGGAGATTAATTGAAAGAGAAGTATCATTTAATAGGCATATAAGTCTGTGCTCTGGATCCAGTCCTGAGCTAATAAAGTCCATGAGAGCTTTGCCGTATATAAATGGAATAGCAAGACTTAAGGGTACAGGTGTGATTTGTCTTTTCCATGTGCTTTATGGACCTGTATTTCAAGTCTTTTGGGAGGTGGGAAATTCTTCCTGCTCACACTGAAACAGCATTAGAGTAACTAGAGTAACAGAGCAAGTGCATGATATGTCAGCTCAAAAAATATCCTCCCAGCAGGAGAACTGGAATTTATAAAATTCAGCTGTATTCAGAAGTGCTAACTCAAGTGTCTAAAGCCAGAGAAAAAATGTATTGCTTCATTTCAAAAGCACCTTTAGATGTTCAGTTAAATAATAAGATGCTTCTGAGTGTTGTTTTTAAGGATATTTCCTGTCACTTCACTAGGAATATTTATGTGAGTAGTGCAAAGGATACATGGCTCACTGGCAGGAAGATTTTAAACTTTTTAATGAAGTGGATGATTTAAACAAGAAGGAATATGGGTAGAAATATTTCTTGTTGCCACTTCAGTTAATCAGAAGATGAACTAAGGAAGGTACTTCCTCTCAGAGTGGAATACTGCATTTGTAATGACTTACAGGATTTTCGTGTAACTACTGTCCTTGTTGTCATCTGCATGCCTGGTCCTTGGATCAGCGCTCATTAGAGAATGCAAATTAAATTAGTGTTCTGTGGCTAGCAAAATAATGCCCCTAATTTTGCCTCATTCAGTAAGCTTTGTTCATAAGCTTAGAGAAAACTCTTGTGAAGCAATTTAGAAACTTATAATAATTTTAAGCAGAACCTTATTTCAAAATGATGGTATTTTGAGCCAAGAATAAATGATTTGAGTTCATAGAAAATGTAGCATTTACATTGGCTTGTTTGGCCACGCCTTTTAAGTTGCTATTTTATTTACTAAAAGTAACCTCTAGAAAGTGCAATTTTGATAGGACACTTCAATACTGGTATGAATCAAATGCCAGTATGTCTACTGAAAGTACAAGCAGAAAGGATTTAGGAATTTCTCAGCACCTTCAATAAGTATTTTTAAAGGGATTACAGCCTGTGAATACATGGATGAACAAGGTGTATCTTTTGCTCTTTAATCCAATAAGCTGTGGGTGAAGTAGCATCAAATTTAGAGATGTTTTGGTGAATTTAATCTCTGCTTCTAGTTTCAGTCCGGCTCTTTTCTTAAGTAGTTTCCATGCTCCCGTCATTCTGGCGTGGTTTGTTAGTCTGGATGCGCAGCAGACTTGTGGGTGCATCCTAGGGGGAAAAGGAGTGTGATGTGGTATTGGCTTTAGTCACTGCATCATCAGAGCATCAGATAAACAGTTGCTGTAGAACTTGCTGTGGAGAAGGATGTCATTAGTTCACAATGCTTAAAGATGCATGATTCTGCTTCATGGGGATTTCTGTGGGTGACTGGTGCCTGTGTCTGTACTTGCCACTGATGACCTGCACTGCTTATCTCCATCAGCACGTGTATCCAGCGCTGGCTTGGCTTTACACGCTTACTTTGAGCTTGGGAATGCAAACACAGTGCTTACTGTTACCAAACAACAGAGCATCTTTTATTTCTCTCTCTGGGCTCCGCTGAGTTCCTTCACCAAGCAGATGTTTGTGAAAACGGGCATTTTTCTGACTGACTTCTGCAGTGGACGTGGGAAAGTCCTTTTCATAAGGATCATCCCTGCTCCTGAGTTCTGTTTTCCATCAGCAAGGAAAAGGCAATGGTTGCTGAATATAAATGGTGTTTCTTTCTCTGGAGGGTATGAACTTTCGTAGTGCTGAAAAAAAGAGAGGTAGACGAATGGGAACAGATGAAGAAGGCCTGATGCCCACAAAACAGAAGTAGATTACAAGAGGGAGAAAGTAGTGGCTGATCTGAGTATTTTGTGTCTTGAAGTTGAGGTGATCTGGGCTGTACCATAGCCCTCTGGCTTGGCTCCATGCTGTGCCATGGATTTGCCATGGCCCTGCCATGGGCCTTCAGAGAAGATGTGTTGGTTGATCTCAGTGGGACTAGAAGCCTTGCTGAGGAATTGAATTTGGCTTTTTGTATCTCAGCTCCACTGACAGAAAGCAGATAAAAAATGCCTCTTGAGGAAATGGGACTGGTAAAAAGCCTTTTCAGAGATACATTGATCTGGATAATTGGACTTTTTACTTAAACAGAGATGAAAATTACCGCTACAGATCTTGATGTACTTGATTAAGGTTTACCTCTGCTTTTCAGCTAGCTAGTGTGTGTGTTTTAAATTAATTTGCCACTTCATTAATAGGCGTTTCATAAAGCTGCTAACTTATCCTTTGAGAAGAAGAAAAAAGTTAACCTCTGCTTGCCAAATAGTACTATAAAGATTCGCTAATAAGAAAAAATGAAAAGTGATAAAAGTGAGTGACAATATATAAATGGGATGCTACTCTGGCCTGGAAGCAGGAAAGCAAATGGACACTATTTAATTATTTAAGGAACAATAAATGAGAAGTCCAGTTCTCAAGTGACAGCAAAAGGAGTGATGAACAGAATTCTAAAAGGTTAGGAACAGAAAACAATGCATAAAGAAAATAGAAGGTGGACATGAAGGGAGCAAAGGGTCAGGGGATGAACTTAGGATTTCTATGGAGTTTTCAGTTGGAAAATATTACCTCCATATTATGGTACTTGCATAACAGCCAGTATTTCACTCAAATTGTGGAAGTTTAGCACACAGTGTCCTCCTGGGGGGCCACTTGATGTTCCCACTTCATCCTCTGGATGCACAACCTCAGTTAATAGGGCAGGTGCTTCTAAAGATGGCATGTCTTAGGTGTCGGGCTCTCTTAAGAAGCTTACTTCGGGGATGTTGTTAGTTGTAGTGGTGCTGTCACTTCTGTCAAAGTTGCTTCCTCCACCAAACAATAGCATTGGTTTTAAACAAAGTATTTTTTGCAGTTCACCAAAATTGGGTTACACACTTGTGCAACTGTACTCGCTAAAGATACGCTGTAAATAATGATCGTAAGTATTCAGCATTTCATTACAAATGTTTGCATTGGGAGTTAGTGGGATACATGAAAAGCATGTGAAGGCTGTTTCCCATATGTAGATTACAAATGTCTGTTGTTCTGGTGGAATTTGCTTCATGCAAAATATTCTTGTAATGCTTAAAAAGTATACATTTTTGTGTGCTTGTGAATAATTTGCAGCAAAAACGTGAAGCCTTTGGATGTGAAAATAAATCCATGGTGCTTGCCATTGTAAAGGCATTGCAATGAAAAGAAAAGGAAAAGCACTGGGTCAACAGTGTTAAGTTCCTGCTAGTATTCCCTCATCTTTAAAAGCAGGGACAAATGCTTCTTCCTCTTTAAAGAGGATCTGCAACAAAAAATTTTTATGAAATTGCTTGTTAGGTCATATATGGTTAAGCAAGCAATAGTGGTTATATACCTTATTGATGAAATGTCGTCTTATCAGCATTAAAACCAAAACAAATTTACATTACTGGTGTTTTAATTCTTGACTTTTGAACCTGTTTCTAGTCTGTTTGTAAATGAAAATAGGCACAATCTCTTTAGACTTCCATTTCAATTATTTTTATTTTTAATTCTTCACATAGCAGTGTTTGTATATTGCTTTCTATACGCTCTTTTATTAAAAAAAAAAAAAAATAAAAAGAAGAAATAAAAAAACCCGGAAAGCCTTTTCTTACACTTGTGAGAATACCTCTGTAGTGCTTTTTTTCATGTGAGGATTTAGACATTTGCCAGGAGCAAAAATTCTGGAATCAATTGGAGTTGCAGAAGAGGGAAGGCCCTCAACAGCAGGAGACTGACTGTTTGCAAGGCTGGAAGTTGATAAACCCAGGGGTCAGTCTTTATAGTAAATCTTGCTAGAGCTGGGTTTGGTTTTGTTGGGATTTTTTCCCTAGATGTACTGCAAATGGTCTTTAAAATTTATCTTGATTCTTACATTTTATTAAATGTAATTGTTGTTATAAATGTCAAAAGAGTGACCCTTCTTTTCTCATAAAATGAAGTTAACAGGCTAATTCTGCCATTGCAACCTTCAAATAGTGTGATAGTGTTTCTAAATGTTCTTTTTGCCCTTGTTTTCGGCTTTGTTGACACCAAGTCATTGAGATGAGAATTGGTGACTTTTAAACAGTCTATTTTTAACCAAGTTTGTAATAGAGTATTACTGTTTATGAATGTGTGTCAGTCCCAGTTTGCACAAGCACTGAAAGGGAAGGCTTGTATCAGAGGAGATCTGCTTCTAAGTCCTCATTTTCAACTTTGTTGTTCTCTGGGTGTTCCTGGTCCTGTTCTTCAGGTGGGAGTACCAGTTTTACTCTGCTGCTACAAGGACATCTCCTCTTTTTCAAAGCTGAGATATTTCAGACTGAAACCTTTTTCAAAGGAATGGTCTATATCCTGTTATAAAATGAGATATAAGTGGGAAATTTTGGTTTCTAGGCTCTTCTAAGTTAGAGTGAAATAACTCCTCAAACTTCAGATCACAGTATTTCTTAAACCTTTAGTTGTCACTTCTAACACACTGCATATAACCAAAGCACACAATTCAAATAAAATAAGAACATCTCTGCTTTGACTGAAAAGCAGCACATGGATGACAGCGTGCAATCCAGGTAATCCTGTCTTTTCCTGTGTATTTTTAGGCTGCAGAGCTGACATGTCATGTCCCTATACACTGGATTTGTGATCCTTTCCTGGTTATAAGCAAGACCATTGTCATTGAAGGGTTAATATTTTCTGTTCAGAAAATGTATTGGTCATTTTCTCTTTCCAGTGTCTTTCACATGTTTTGCCCCTTGACAGAAAACATTTAATCTGTATTCTGCTCATCACTTTCATCAGTTACTTGGTGTACTTATTGGCATCTCTGATGCATAGTGGGTGTTAGGAATAATTTCTTGACAGAAAGGGTTATCAAGCATTGGAACAGGTGTTTGAGTCACCATCCTTGTAGGTGTTTGGAAGATGTATAGATAAGGCACTTAGGGACATGTTTTAGTGGTGGACTTGGCAGTGCTGAGTTAACAGTTGGACTCAAAGATCTTTTCTAACCTAAATGATTCTGTGATTCTATAAATACTTATTTTGCTAGAGTAGGACTTGACAGGATTTAGACATGCAAGAAACCTAAATCTTTGGCTCAGGAAACAATCCTGATGGATACAAATGGTATTTCAATAACTTTCGATCCAAAAATGTTTCTTGCAAAGCGACAGGACTGTTCTTCTTGCCAGTCATGGCAGGTGCTCCATCTGCACAAATACCACGTAATTTGAACAAGTCAAGCTTAACAGTTTGGGGTTTTTTCCCACTATCTGCCATATTTTCAACAATTTTTTCTCTATTCCTTAAACAAGTGCGAGGCAAGGCAGCAGTGTGGAATGAAATGGATAGAGGCCAACCAATTACTTAATTGTAGTAGTTTTTTTTCAACACATTGAAAAGCAACAGTCAGTGTAGTGTCAGTGGCATTGCAACTTCCCTTGGTTGTGGGCAAAAAAAGAAAAAAAATTGCATGAATCTGTTAAAAATGGAAATGCATGCTGTTGTGTTGCCTAATGCCATCTCAGCCCTTCCCATTGTTATGCTGTCTGAACAACTATGGACATATCAGCTGTGTGCTGTTTTTTCAGTCTGGTTTGTGCAGCAACAATTGATGTACCCTCTTGTATTCAGGCTTTGTTTTCTGAGAACAGCCCTTTCTCACAAGCTTGCCATAAGGGATTTTTGCTGTTACACCTTTGTCACTGATTTCAGCTATAAATACACATCTAATTTCACAGATGTGTATTTATTTTTTCCATGTAAAAAGCTGTCATGCTAGGGATCTTTCTTGAGGTGAAATCTGACCACAGGTCAGATACATTAAAGTATGTTTTACATCATTTTCAGGATTAGTTTGTATAAAAGTACCATTCCAATCTGGACATTCCATGACTGTATTATCTCCACAAACATACTTTTACAGACCCTGACCATATTCCAAAGAACTTCCCTGAGAGAAACAATCTCTATGCAGTGTTAGCTCCATGCACTGTCATCTTAGTGGTATTTTTCACTGTGGCATGCATGACTTGGCAGGCAATGCTTTGATAATAAGTAAATGGATTTTAAAAGCTTATGGACATTTGAATTAACTGGGAAATTAGTAGAATAATGTAGAGTGAGTGAGGTTACACAGGTCCTTTATTTTCCCCTTGCTGTGGGCTTGCAGAGTAGGTGTTCTGCGGAGTCCCAAAAGGAGTCTTGTTGACTGGAGCTAGTGTGTCTTGTTTCATTGCAGCAGAATTTTATCAGTGAGCTCAGACTGCTAGTTTTAAATTCTGGTTCTTGAAGCTGTGATGTGCAGCTTTGAATACCGAGTAAATGCTTGGGCATTTGCAAAGGGAGACTAAAATATTATTAGGCTTGCAGAGCAGTTCTTCATTAATGTAAAGCACTGGTGGGCTAGGGGCTGATTCTGTGACCTCATGTGTTTCTCCATTCACTTGGCTCCTCCAAGTAGCCTCCTCCATTTCCTATGCATCCACAGTTTCCACAAACTATTTTATAAAGGTATTTTGTTGCCTTTCTTCTAAAAGTATGTAAGGATTGACCATCGAATTTAATAAATGTTGTTATTGAAGTAGAATTGACATTTTTGTAAGTGTAGATGTGATGTGTGTATGAGGAGTTAATGTGACTTGAAAAGCATTTGGTCTCAGCCCTTCCCGCCTTGTTTCTGCATTTTGGACCAGCCAGTTACAGGTAAAGGGCACTGACAGGGTAACATTTTAGTGACTTTAAATACCACAGCTGACAGAGAAAGATTGAATTTTTAAGGATCAGCTATCAGGGAAGTACACTTCAGTATTCCCATCTAGGAAAAAAACCAGCCATGTTTGTTTTTAATTACAGATACTGAGCTTGTTGTGGTCAGTTGATGCAGCGGTGAAAAGTTTGTGGTAGTAAAAATTGGAGATTGGTGAGAGGTGAGCTTCTTGCTAACATTGGTATAACTCGGGTTCACTGTTTTTACTCATACACCTGACTGTTCTTGGAATTGCCTAGCAGCATTTGGCATGGAAGTGTTGCTCCTGGAAACAGTTTCAATCAGAGAAATTAGCCATAAACTTTGACCCTTTTCCAGTATAACTTAGACTAGATGGCTTTATTTGACAACTTAATAGTTGTACCTAAGCTGCCTCTAAAAATATTTTGCACTTGAACTTTATTAGTCTTGAATATATTACTTTTTCAAATGAATTTTTATAGTTCCTACTAAATAAAGGATGAACCTGGAAAAGGGAAATTAAAAGCAAGTGATCTGTATCTTCACTTACAAAACAAATGCAACATAAATAATTACATTCTTCTCAACATTTTCACACCAGCATGGGAAAAAAGAAAAAGCCCATCTGTGTAAACCGTCTGAAACCTGTTTCCTGTGCCATTGCCTGTACTCCTCCAGGTTAGAAAGAAACACTGTATTCTTCAGATGCCATAAGGAGAACATCGCTATTCCGTGGCTGTGGCAACAAGCAAAGAAAACACTGGGCTGTGCTGTAGCTCCCCATAATGGTGAAAGCCTTTAATGTTTCATTAGGGATTTGACCCTTGGTTCATTTGGAGGATGAACTTGATTTCTTTGACCCTGCAGAAAAAACCCAAACCAAACAGACTAAGCAAAAGCACTGGCTGCTGTCATTACTAATTCATCAGGTGTGACGGGGTTGGTGTTCTTCAGCTTGGGTTTGCGTGTCAGGATTTAGGGAAAATTAAATGAGAGGGAAGTGATGTCTGTAAAGAGCTGGCAGGGATGTACCAGATAAAATATCCCTGTAAGAAGGCTCATCTGAAGAGATGAAAGGCAGAGTAATCAGCACCTGCAGAAACGTTTCCTTTAAGGTTTGTACTTCTGGTGAGAGGTAAAAGATAAAACACATCACTAATACTACAGCATGTCCTTGCTAACCCTACAGCTGCTTTCTTGGCAGCCCCAATGGAGGCATCTTGCTGGGCCCTGAGAAAAGTGTTTTGGACATGCAAAGATCATGAGGATTTGTCAAGGCTGAGACATGAGCCCTGGTGCAAAGGCAAAGTCATGGAGCTCCTAATGCATCCAGAGAGGCTTCTCAGACAGGAGCTCAGTGTCTGGGCTCACACCTGTCAGCAGTGGTGGGCATCCCTTAAAAGTTTGTTTGAGAGCTGAGCTTTTCTACAAAAGTGGAGTTTCTTTATAGGTTGGGTGGCTGGTCCAGGGTGAAAAAGGAATTATGGCAAGTTTTTAGTACCTTTAGCAGTTCTGCTGCTGCCAGATTCAGTTACACTTACTTCACTCTAAAATACCAGTTTGACTGTTAACATGAGTATTGTCAGTGCAAGTAGGCAGTGTTTTAAATTGCTGTTGTTTACATGAGGCCTCCAAGGTTGTGATTGAGAACTACATGAGGGCTTTCCCAAAACCTTACTGAGCAAAAGGGCTCAATTCCTTTTCCCAAATGAGTGGCATCGTGTAGGAGTGAAATGGGTAGATGAGATTTGTGTTCTCAGCACTCGGTGGAAGAGAGTCCCCATGTGACTTTTGCAATATGGGTTTGCAATATTTTCTAACTTGCCAGGCATTTCTCCTCTGTTTTGTTTTGCTTCCCCAGTACTTTTAAAACCTTGTTCTAGTTTTCCTCTGGACCAAAGTGATGTTTAAAGAACCAAGTCCAGGAAATATGTTGGAATAACAAAGAAGAAAATTCCTGGAAGAGGCTTAGGAGGTCTGAAATGGGAGGTGAATAGTTCTTTTCCTTTCTTAGGGGAAAATGGTCCTTCTAAATAAGAAGGTAATGTGTTCTCAGGTGACAGAAGAGTCTTCAAAATGCTTAAACAAGTAAAAAATCTCTGTGTTTCCCAATCAAGGGGGGGGAAGATGTTTTATTAGAACATAGACCTGTAGTAAGTTAATAAAAAGTAAATTTTTTGTTTTCCTTGAAAGTATTTTGATACTAATGAGAATCTTTACAGTTCCTAAACTTTCTAGAGCTATCTTTTTATCCTGCTGTCTTACCTTTTCAGTGCTGCTGCTCTCAGAAAAAGCTGTTTACCCTCTCTTCAGGGTGTCAGCTACAGAGGACTCTTCCAAGGCACCAACTTGACTCTTTATGTGTGCTAAAGGTTGCATGAAACAGGGCAGCAAAGGTCTTTCAGTGCAGGTGTCTGGAGCTGGCCTTCCTGTACCCTTGCTGGAGCTGGTGGGAAAGAAGTTGGATTTTTTGAGAAGAAGAGGCCGCAGGAATGTGCCTGAGTTCAGACCTGAGACTGGGGTTGTACAGAGGTTGTGATTAGATTGGTATTTAGCTTGGAAGCATCAGTATCGTGGATTTATTTTTCCTTTTTTTGCTTGAAAATCACTCATATTTAAAGATTTCAGGTAAACCTGTGTCTGAGCTTGGTGGAATTGCTTTGATTTATGTGGGTGTAAGGCATAATAGATTTATGTCCATAATGTGCATGATGTCTCAATTTTTTACAGACTTATGCAAAATAAAATGAAAACACCTTGAGGATGGATGTTATTTGTACTGATTTGAACAGAGGATATTTCCAGATGGGAAGTGAGGTATTGTTCCTAACTTGCAATATAAAAATACTTGAAATAACTGTTTCTGGGACTTTAGTAACATCTATTGAATTCATATCTACCCTTGTCATCTGACAGACTACTAAAAGAAGACTCTGCTCAAAATGATAGAAGTGACAGTCGTACAATGCATTTCATTCCTGCTGAGCCCTGTTAGGCAGTTAGTCTGGGCAGATTTGGATCTCACTTCAGTCATTCAAGGGCAGTCCTTTGGAAGCGATTTGCAGAATACATAATTGTGCCCACAAATCCCTCGCTCTCCCTGCAAATGGGGTAGAATTCCTGTTGCCACCCTACTGTGTTGAGGAAACAGCATTTCCCACCCCACTCCCCCCCCCCCCTTTTTCAAAGCAATTGTGGTGGATTCCCTCTGCCGCTGGCCATGCTTTCATTCCTCTGCAGTGTGGTTACATAGAATTGCTTCTGTGTTCTGTCGGTGTTTGATCCCTTCCAGCTGGCAGTGAATCGAAGAAATCAAATGTATGGACACCCAAAGTCTGCCCTTAGCTACACTTGTGAAAACCTGTGGCATTATATACTTGGCTTGGAAAGGCTTAAGAAATCCCATGAGATCTGCTCCGCTGAAAGTCGCTCTGTAAATGTTAGACAGGGCTGTTGTTTTTGTTCTAGTACATTTTACTTTAAAGCTGCACCTGAGCTGCAGTCGATGATACTGTTTCATAACATTGAAAAAGAGGGACAGATTTGGAGTATGAGATGTGCTGTGCTGTCAGTGGAGTTTGTCACTGAAACTGTCATAGCTGGGTGCCACGGCAGTGTCTGTGCTGTGAGAAAAACGTGCTCAGTGGGGTTTTGGTTCCTGGCGTTCAAGCCACTGGTCACCATGCAACCATCCTCCTCAACAGCCTGATCTCCTTTGGGAAAGAGCCAGGGCCATCTGCTAGCAGGGTTGGCAGCAGTGGTGTCCAGCACCCTGGGGTATCTTGGTGGACCCTGATCTTGCACAAGAGCGAGTCCCAGGCAGCAGAAGATGTTTCTTCTGAGCCAAGAAAACTGTGTTTAGGTCTGACACGTTCATAGCATCATCCAGGATGGAGGAAGCACAGGTCTGAGGAGCCCCCTTGGTCTTCTGGCTCTGGGTACTGGCCCATGGTGGTGTAGCCGAGTGCCCTGTGACTGTGAAACATAGTGTAAACGAGATGTACCTTGGTGTATGGATGGGCCCATATGATCCTTTTGCTTCATGTTTAGTGCAGAACCACAGGAAATAATGTTCAGGCAGATACTGTACTGACACAGCATCTTTGACTCAAGCTGATCTTTGCCAGTGTGGAGGATACTTCATGCAGCTGGTCCACAAAGAGCCAAAGAGTTTGAATAGTTGTATAACACTTCTTTTTGAAAGTGTTGCAGTGACCTGAGCAGATTGAAGTTGCAGTCAAAAAAGTCCTGCCCTGAGTCATTTACTTTAATTCTTGGTTTCTGTTTCTTGGGATCCTTGGGAGACAAGGAAACAAATTATGAGTTGTGAGGAAAGTAAACAGAAGACAGGATGACAGGTATTATACACACCTCCAGGACTGTCATTGGGTATTTTTATCTACTTCTAAATGGTGGAAAATTTTCAGAAGAAGAGTTCTGTGTATTTTTTCCTGGACTGAATGGAAATTTTGCCATTGGTTAATATAGAAAGGAAGTCGGAAATACCAGAATTACATGTGAATTATTTATGTATCCAATTTGCTGCTGTGAACGGAGGAACAAGGATCTTAAATGCTGTTAATTACTGTGGATTTTATTTCACTGACTATGATCGTAGCTGCAGGCCATGGGACCTGGCAGTGACCTGGGTGCCATGCAGTTTAAGGACACTTCTGAAAGGGAGGAGGGAATGTGCAAAGCATTCATTGCTGGGTAGTCAGATGACGTCTGGAGGTTTTATCATGTTAGCAGAGAAAAGTGATGTTTTTCCTTCAAGTCCTGAAGGATTAACAGTTTTGTTTATACTTCTTCTTGTATGTCCAGAATAGAAAAAATAATAGAAAAAAACTTACATTTCTGTAGTACAGCATCTTCACATTTTTATTCTGTGCTTCCTATATTCAAGGGATTTCCTAGCAAGAATAGAAACATCTGCAATAGCAGCTCCTATTTATGTTAATCTTTTCCAATCAGCATGCAGCCTGAAATAATTACAATAAATGCACTGTCTGCTCCAAACACTCACAACTTCCATTTATTTCAGGCTTCTTTGCTTCGCAAGTCTGAGAACATAATCCTTCATTCTGCTCTGCTTCATCTCCTTTGCATGAATTTATCCAACAGTATCTTTTGTCAGCTTCATTAACAATGGTCATGCCATGATAAATTACATAAATTGAGAAGTTTTTAATTAACTAAGTTAACAAAACAGCCCCACAAAGCATAATAAATTTAATTAGGTAACATTTTCCTGTTATAAGTCTGCACACGAGGTGTGTAATGAAGTAGACCAAAGTAAAATCTGTAACCTGAAGGATTTTAGATTTCATAGCTGCAGAAATAGTTTCTTTTTGAAAAAGATGTTTTTATAAGATCATGTGTTAAACATACCTTGTTGTGCAAAGGATTATGCAAACTTGGCAGAAAAACAATAGTTACTGACAAAGACATGACTAAGAGTATGTTTAAACAGAAGAAGACATCTTCCAGTCTTTCCCCCTCTGCTTCTGGCAGTGCTGCTCCCCAAGTCAGGGTCATTTTCTCCAGCTTGGCAGTGGTGCTTTGGCTCTGGTTGGGTGAGGGGTTTTTTTTATTCTGGACAGAATTTACAGGTGTTTTTGGTCACATTGGCTAACGTATGTGGTATAAAGAGCACATTCAGAGCAGAGTCTCCTTGCTGGTGCTGTGTGCTTTTAGCTGGGCTGCTTGCCCAGGTATGTGGGAAGGAAAAGTAAGATCAGCCTTGGCTCGTGTGGAGTGCTGTGGAGCAACTTCTCAGGTATCCTCTGCAGTTAACAGCATCTGTCTTTGCTTTTTCTTTCCTAAACTTGCATCCAAAAATATTAAGATTGTTATCCCCTGCCTCCTACCCTCTTACACAGCCCAGCCAGGCTGCTTTTGCTTGGGCGATGCTCCCACCTAAGGAATTGGGTTCAAAAATAAGAACTTTGCTTTTCCTTTATGTCCAGGACAGCTTTGTGACAGTAAATGGTACTCTGATTTTGATGGTGAGACAAAGAAGCAATTAAAAAAAAACAGTGGGATAGGACGCAGAAAGGAACTCTTTAATTTATCAATATTGGTTTGCATTTCTCCCAGACTCTCTAGTCACAGAGAGCAGTGCAAAGGGAGTACGTGGGTACATCCATTTACTGTTTTGGTTTGGTGATGCATAAAGTCAGAGTAAGGTTTTGTAATGTCTTTCACAAGTGCAAATGAGTGTATATTGAAGGCTGTGAAAAATAGCTATCAGTATTTATTATCTCTGTGAAGTATCCTTTTTATATTTTAATTTAGGGCTGATTTGGAGAGACAAGTTTGATGTTAGCAACATCAGTATACAGTTTGGGGTGGATCTCTGGTTTATGGAGAGGGAATAGGACTTTTGGACATTCTGTGAAAAATACATAGCACTACGTCATCTGATTAGTGTGTGCATGTAATTATTCTGCTATCTGCAAGAGATATGTAGTATTTAACCAGGTGAGGTCTGTTGTGAAGATGGAATGGCAACTTACCTGAGCTGGTGTATAACTCTTAAGCAGAAAGGTCACAAAATTGTGAGAGGTAGATCTCTTACAGTTTTCTGACTCACAGACTACAGTTAATTGTCCATCAGAAGACATTATAAAGCATTTCAGCATGTGTATATATCCTATTTCTCTCTGTTCCTGCCTTTTTACAATCAAGAGTGAAGCAGCTGTAATTCTAGAGAAGGTAGGAGGGCATAAAGTTTATGTAGCAGAAGCACATCTATTTTACAGAAAATGTCCCACTTAAATTTTAGGGTTCTACCTGAACAGTTTGAACAGTTGCCAGACACAATCCCAAGCTTGTAGGGTATGGCACAGAAATCATGACTGTACTCCTTTGCAGAATTTGAGATAACCTGTAACACTCATGGTAGTCTGGTGGTAAAGAGGGCACACAGGTCTGGACAGCAAAACAAAGTGAAAGGAAAGAGTTGATAGGAACAAAGAGTAGGGGGAAAAATTAATGCACAGAAGCAGAAGGGTGAAATTAGTGAAGGAAATACAGGAATTAAAATACAAAGTGTTGGGTGAGAAAAGCAGCTCACCAGCAGTCACTCGCTAGGTGAGAACATTATATGTTCAAGAAGAGATTCAAGCAGATCTTCCCCGAAGATTTGTGATTCCTCCAGGTGAAGGACCTTGGGATGAACAAGGAGACCCTTTGCTTCCTAAAGTATTACAAGTTAGGTAACTGAGGCAGAGGAATTTTCTAATAGTATCTGGAAAAGAAGATATTAGAAATTAATGTCTTGATGACAGGAGTATGTCAAATTAATGCATGATGTATTTTTGGAATTGTACAATGTGTCATAAGCCAGTTTTGTTCCAGGGGAAATGTGACATCTTCTCCCTTGTGAGTGAGGTTTCCAAAGGGCTGAAAGGCAAGGAAAATGGAAAGCAAAAAGTGAAGTTGTCAGGTGGAGAAGAAAAGCATCGCCTGTGGTATTTAAATTGTATAAATTGGTGTTGATGTATCCTGCTCCTCAGCCCCTTCTGATAGCTCTGTGTGTTTCTATCTGTGACTGCTACACCTGTTTTCCATTTTCAGTCTGTTTCAGGACAGTAAATTTTACCTTGCCCTGTGAAGCCAGTCATATCCTTTTACACAGCAGTGACTTCCCAGGAAGCAGAAACATGAGTCTGTACTGTTGCCATGAAATACATGCTGTGCCTCACAGCAGATCTGTTTCTTAACTCACGAAAAATGTGTGCAATATGATTTTACAGGGCTGCTGAAAACATTTGAGCTGCAGTTTTACATACTTTATTCTTGTTTCTTCTGCTTTCAGGAGCTGGACTGTTTAGAAAGAAAATGTAGAGTTAACATCTGCAATCTGATGTGGTCTTCCTTTTCAGAAAAAAATACTGTTTCTGGCATTCATGTTGGGAGAGAGGAGCCATCCTTTCCAAGACTTTCAGTATAGGTATGAAAATGTTCAAAGAGCTGACAGTTAGTAATTATTATTCATTGGTGCTACTTTGCTTCTAGTACAGTGAACATATTTTTGAAGTAGAATTAAATCCAAGTCTCTCCAGGGGCTGTTGGTATTTTGCTAATGCTAAATTAAAGCGTGCCATGTGCTGTGCACTAGAGGTGGTCAGTGGTGGCTTGACAGAACTTAATTGTGTGTGTGGCAGGGGTGCTCTGAGTCACTGCGTGGTAGGTGTGCTGCAGCTGCAGTCTGGTGGGAAGTCACAGCCCCTTGTGTTTTCGTGAACAGGAAGGAGACATACCCTAGCTGCTTTCCATCCTGCCTGCAGGCTAGGTGGTCCAGCTCCTGGAGTGGTTATCCTGTACAGCCAATTTTTGTTCCTTCTGCTCATCACTTATCCCATTGCTTTTTCGACTCCCAAGCTGTAAATACTTAAAATGAGAAATAAGCTAATTAGAAGCCATGAAATAGAGATGGAAGCTGAGCTTCCTTGAAAAAATCAGTAAGTGAAGAAGCAGGTCCGGATTGGAGATGAAGGGATGTAGTGTTTATAGTCTTCCAATTTATCATCCTATTAAGTTGTTGAATCATGTGTTTGGATTTATCAATATAAAAATTTGGTAGTATTCCATCCTTGGGACATTCTAGCATATGTTGGAAGTTTTTAAATGGCACTGCCCTGTTTTGAGCACTCATCCTCCTCTTAATACATTTTTGGTATTGCTTTCCTTGATGAGGTCCTCGCCCTTCTCAGCCGGGCACTTGGAGCATGTTCACCGTGCCTAGATGATGCAGTCAGTGCTCAGGATGTTGCAGCATGGCTGGGCTGAAGTGTTAGTGGGGAGAGAGCCACCACAATTTAAACTTGTAATGGTGCACCTGAGCCAACAGAGTCACTGTGTGGGCAAGTTTCCTGAAGAGCTGAGCTGAAGGCCTTACTCCCAGGCTCTCCTTCTTCCCACTCTCTTTTCCTTCTCTCAGTGAGGGCTAAACTAGCTCAGGCAGTCATGCACTAGATGTGGGTAAGGTTCCCTGGAGATGGTAGATATGATCTCTGTAGAGCATGCAGGAGCTAAAGGGAAACTAATGGGATGTAATGCTCAGGTGCAGGTGAAGGACTGGGCGGGGGAAATCCCCCTGATGTGTATTGCACCCTCGGTGATCCTCAGTGCTGCCTTGGAGCAGAGAAGGAGAAGGAGCTGTGGCTGCAGCTCAGTGCTGTGGCTGGTTAAGTGGAGACAGAGCAGAAGACTTCAGGAGAGCAAAACATCTGAAGATTCACACCGCTAGCATGATATTTGGGAATTGCTGTGTGGAATGGTGGCATTTTGTCAATTTGTTTTGTAATCTGTGATGACAGTAAACTGAATATTGAACAGCTTAAATCTAAGCAACTGTCATTTCATGCTTTGGTGAAGAGGGAGTGGGTGAGTGAGATAGTAGGGGTAAATTGTTAATAGGAGTGAAACCAATATGTGCAGCTTTCTCTGAACCTGCCCACCTCTTTTTTTTGATGTAATATTGAGCAGCTGGGGCTGTGCTATCTCAGTTTACCATCACTAATCAGGCTATAGATCTCTGGGGACATGCTTTGCTCTCAGTTACTGTGGTAGAAGTCTAAGCTTATTACCTAGATTACTTGCATATAGACTAGCAAAATCACATAAACAGATTTTGAGCCTTTTTTTGTCAGGGTGGTTCATGAGACATACTCTCATTTTTTGAGTGCTCTTTGTTTAGTCAAAGAAGAAACCACTTGTACTCAAAATGAGAGCATTTGCACTATTGCCTTTTTTTTCTTCTTTGTGGAAAATTGTATTGCTTTTAGTAGAACTAAAATTAATAGAGTTCACTGGAAATGAAATTATTTACTTTGTTTAAAAATGACATTTTCATAGTCCATAGTCTTCATGCCTGCCTGTAAAAACACAGGACACAAACTTGACCAACTTAGTTACAGAAGTGTTTGCTGCTGTTATTGAATTTCTTCAGCTGTTTCAAGCATTTTTCAGGGAGACTTTCCCCCTTCCTTGAATTCCATTGAGCTTTATCTTAAGTATCCCAACTGTGACCCTATATGTATTTTTTAATGCTGTGTTAGGTAGGTCTATTTATGAGTTGCTGTTCTAGACTGCTCTCTCCAGAGATGTAATTTAGAACTGGTGTTTCATTCATTACTGTGCTTACCTTGGTCCAAATCTACAGTTTTGTCTGTTCCTTAACTTTCAGACCGATGACTCATTCCTTTGCTTCATGGCTTTGCTGCATGTGATCTTATCCCACTCTGAGATGAGCTTTGGAAATGAGCTAACAAGAAATGTTTACAGCATTCAGCACAAATCACAATTCCACAGAGAAACTTAAGGGGGAAAAAAAATGGGTTTCCTATAACTTGGAGATGAATCTATACCTAAGGGACTCCTTGTTTTCTCCCAGGTAGCAAGTGACAGGACCAGAGAAGATGGCCTCATTGCACCAGGGGAGGTTTAGACTGGATATTAGGAAAATGTTCTTCACTGAAGTGGTGTTCTAGGCATTGGAACAGGCTGCCAGGGAAGTGGTGGAATCACCATCTCTGGAAGTGTTCAGAAGACATGTGGATATGCCACTTGTGGACATGCTTTAGTGACAGACATGGATGTGGCCAGGTTAATGGTTGGACTCGATCTTAGAGGTCTTTTCCAACTTCAGTGATTCTGTGATTTTAAACCATTTTAATTATCTGTTTCATATGACTCCCTTGAGTCTTGGTATATGCAAGAAGTTGCCCTCTGCCCCTTCACGAGAAGGTGTGCAGAAGCAGATTGTTGCTTCCATTCAGGAACAGAGTGTAGCAAAACCACCTGTGGGAATCCATGTGAAAGAAGAAATCCTAGTGAGATGTCCATTTTATTTGCAGGCGTTTTCTTTAGAAGAGCAGTTCCCTGCATGCCATGTCCCCGCATGACTTTGCAGCATCCTGTAGGTGTGAATGCCTGTCTCTGCAGAGCAGGATATGCAAAAGATGAGGGGATGGGTGGTGGAGGTAGACATGGTGACTAACTCTTTATTCCTGGAAGTGCACCCTCCGTGTGGAGGACGGCATTAAGTGTGTCCCAGATAGGCTTCTCACACTGCGTCATTGCTGGGGATTAAGCCATTTTCCTCAAGGATTCTGTACTTGGCAAAAAGCTCAGCCGGAAGTGCTGGTGTGCCTCCAGATTTAAACATGTAGGCACTTGCATAATAGGTTTATTCTTTATTATCCACCTTTATTTTCTGTTCTGTGGCATGGGCTTCAGATACTGCACATGATGATTTTGCTCCTGCTGCCACGTGGTCCTACCACATGGTGAAGAAAGGATGTCCACACTTGATTTCTTTAGTCTTCCTGAATCCAAGAGTTTTACATTGTTGCTTCACTTTCTTCCTAGTATCTCTTCTGGTACTTTTATTTTTAGTTTTAAAAAAATCAAGCATTAAGGCTACTGATTGTTACCACAAAACTGGTTGTTCTTATTTCCAACTAAAATACAATTAGTGAACTCCAACTGAAAGAATTATCAGGGTGTAATTTTGCCTTTTTTGAAGAGGCAGACGGAATTCACTTATATCAATCTTTCTGTTTTGCTAGGTCTGTGAAGACCACAAGGCTTCACTTCTCTAGATGATTCTAACGTGTTCATGCTGATTTTGAATGATAAGGGGAAATTTGCAATAAAGACTTGTCATGAAGTTTGAGGAGTGAGTACCTTTATGCTCAAGGCAAATGAATAATCTCTTTCTGTATTTAGGTACAAGTCCCAGCCATCCCTCTTGCTGGTGGTATTCTGTAGAACTAACCTGGGTTATTGTATGTGCAGAGTGCAAACTGTGAAACGATACCAGGCAATGTTTTTGTGATTATCTGTTTGTAAGGTGTGTCATGGTAGCTAAAGGCAGTGTAGAGTTTACACTCAGCATGTTCAACTCATCTTCCAAAGGATGTATTCATGCCCCTTTGTAGCCAGCCACCTGGGACCTCTTTTCACCTGGTAAATGTTTCTTGTGGCCATTTGGAGGGTCTGCATGACTACAGTCCACAAGATCTTTCTTCAGCCTGGCAAACCATGTTTGCACAAGTTAGTAGCTAGGTGGTAAGGGTCAAAGCTGGGATTTCTCAAAAGTCTGTGTATTAGGTTCCTTCAGAGCACAGGAAAAATGTGAAAGAGGAGCATGGACTAATTCTGTTTAACAGCTTGTGCAAAATATATGTAGGAGTGTAAAGAAGAAACTGTCACTACTGAATCTCAGAAAAAGTAAATGTAAGAAAAATGTTTAGAATTCAGGGAAGAAGGAGAAAATAATGTGCACAGATATAATGTGAACCATCAAGTTCTTGTTCAAAAAGAAAAGCTATTCACAGGCCATTTGGGAAATGTGGGTAGTTTTCTGTAGGCATATTCTGTTGTATCTTGCTACCAGTTAACAAGTCTCTAAGTTTTTGGTGCGTGTCATACTTTTGGCACATAACCACTGCAGCTTGCTGACTAAGGCTAGTGAAATTTGTTTTTACCGAGGATGGGTATCCTCATAGGACACGCATAAAGAGTTTGGCTGATTTATTCTTCACCTTTGAGAGAGCTAAAATGTTCATTACAAACAGCTTGTAAAATAGCAAAGAGCATTTTGTTTTTAGTGTTATGTGAACACAAATTTTCTGTGTGATTTTATATGAAGCAAACAGAAAAAAAGCACAGCACTTTACCCCACGTATTTGGCTTCTATCAATATAGAAAAATATTTGCTTAAATGAATGTGACTTCCGTTTGGTGTTATAACGGAAAATATGTTTCTACTTTACTTCTTCTCTTTGCCATACTGTTTAGTTTTGCTTACTTTATGTAGCCATGCTTAAATGTACCATATTATATAGTATTTTTATGAATTATCTGGGCATTTGAATTTCCTCTGCATGGCCCTTTTCCACCATGAGAAAAGCAGAGAGTAGTGGTTTTCAGTGCTCAAAATTAATGACTGTGGGCAAGTATGTGGTGGGCTCCTTTTTATTAGGCTTAGTACCTAAGGGAGCTTCTCTTCAGTGTAAAACAGTAGTAGAAATTCAACTTGTTGTCTTGAAGTGTAAAACCAAATAGCTCGGGGCATTTAAGAGGAATTTGTCTGCTGTCAGGGCTATTACTACATGAATTTCAAAAGTATTTCTGTTACTGTGAACTTGAAAATTCAGGTGGTAGTTGATTATTTTTCCCCCCCAATGAAGGAACTGCATGATCCTGAAAGTCCTTTGCTTACATGCAGAGGTTATCCTCATGGATGACTCCCTTGGTGGCTTTGGAAAAAGTCTGGTCATGCAGAGGTGCCCCCCTTCTCACCTCCAGATTATCTGGACCTGTAGAAGTGTTGGGCAGAGGTGGTATGCCTTGCTTCTGCAGTGTCTTCTGGTGCTTGAACTTCCCTGCAGAGCTTGGACTGCTGGGGAGCTCTGGGATTTCTGGGTTTAGCAAATAGCCTGATAGAGGGTTTGGATCATGCCAGGAGATGAAAACAGCTGTGCTGGATCTGCTGGAAGATAGCAAGAGAAAGCCACACAGAATCCCTGAGCGAATGCAGTGACAGACACCAAGCACACCCGAGGGCTCTTAGTTTGGCAAGCTGAGGACCAACACAGAAAAAGCCTTTTTTCCTTTTAAGGCTACAGATCCCAACAGGAAGCTTCAGGGAAAACCTTGGTGGCTTGTTCCTGCAGAGTTGGGGTTTTTTTCTCTTGGCAAATGTCATATCCCTGTAGAGGGTTGTGAATTGGCCTCAGATGTTCTAAGAGAGTATTGTAAATGAAGGATGGAAAAATGTATTTTCTATTACAATCCATTTGACAGACAAAATTAATAACAAAATTTGGAATTTTAGAAAGCTTGTTCGGTGGTCTTGTTTCATTTTGAAGCTTTCTAGCTACACTTTGAGGATTATCTTCTGTAATTTGTGTACAGAAAACAGAATGATAGTTTCCCCTTGTTTTCTTGCCAGCTTGAGTGTCATTTTGGTGCTCAAAAGCATTTTAAAAAAAGGCTCAAACTTCTTTTTTTCACTCTGTTTGGTTTCTTTAAGAGCAGTGTTTTTAAAACAGCTTGTATGAGAGTAGGCACCTAAGTTGGTGTTTGATGCATTGAATTCAGTTAATCACTTAATTGGTCCATTAGGTTCTTAGGAATTTATTTACCTAAATAAATTGACTGTGTGTGACTTGTTGTCATTTAGAAAACTTCTCCTTTCAAGAGTTTACAGATAAGTTTATGCATATTTACTGGGGATATTGTCATGCTATCAATTCAATAATTCAGTTTGTTGACTTCAGTTACAAAAATGAATAAACGTTTGCAGTTTTGGTCCTTTGCTTTTGGATGCTGGTGTGAATTAAAAAAGAAGAATACTATTTTGATTTAGAGTCACAGAGCAACACAGTAATTGTGTCTCTTCAGTGTTAGTTGGCTAATATAACCATTTCTCAGGAAGCACTGTTCTTGTGGAAAGGAACTTCATGTCAATTAATGCTTTACACCATGTTCCTTTCAAATAAGTGTTTTTAAAAGAGAACATCTGTAATTGGATCTGCTTACTTACTGTAGTCATAGTGGAAACTGTACTCAGTGGTAAGATATTTCATAAAATCTGAGTGATAGAAAACATCTTCAGCCAAGTGATTGTTTCGAATATGTGTTTATAACTAACTCTCTGTTGCAAGTGAAGAACCCCATGAATTGCATCTCTTCAGACCACACAGGTTGTACAGTCTTGTGTAACATAAAGAGGAAATAAAAATGTGCATCTATAGGATTTAAGCATTATGCTGCAAAGCCTAGAATTACCTCTGTCTTAAGTTCTGCTGCTTTTGAGTATTTTCTTCTTGAACTGTAGTTCTTTCAGCTGTTCTATTTAACTGGATTGGAAGTAATCATGGAATGGCTGAGGCTGGAAAGAATCTGTGGTGATTGTTTGGTCCACTGCCATGCTCAAGCATGTTGCTCAGTGCTATGTCCACCAGACTTGGATGGAGATGCCACAGCCTCTCTCAGTAACCTGTTCCAGGTGTGACCACCCTCACAGTAGGAAGAGGGGAAAAAAGAAAAAGAAATTATTTTCTTACTTTCAGATGGAGTTCCCTGTACTTCAATTTGTGTCCATTGACTCCTGTCCCTTTGCTGCACACAACTGGGAAGAGTCTGTCTTCATTATTGTCTCCCATCAGTTGTTTATACATACTGATGAGACCTGCCCTGAGCCTTCTCCAAGCTGAACAGTCCTTGGAATCTCAGCCTCTCATACACCAGATCTTCCAGTTCTTTTATCACCTTTGCGGCCTTTGCTGACTTGTTCCAGTCCATGTTTTGCACATACCAGGAAGCCCAGGACTAACACAGCTCTGTGCAGGTGTCTCACGGGGCTGAGTGGAGGGGGAGGAGCATCCTTAACCTGCTGGTGATGCCCTTTCTAAAGCAGCCCATGATGCTGTTACCCACCTTTCTGTGAGGGCACACACTTTGTGTCTGTCAGGACCCTGATGCTGCTCTCTGCAAGCCTGCTTTCCAGCTGATCAGGCCCTAGCATGTAGTGATGCATGGAGTTAACCAGACCCAGGTGCAGAACTTGGAATTCACCTTTGTTGAGCTGCATGAGGTTCCTGCCAGCATGTTCTCCAGCCAGTCCAGGTCCTTCTGGATGGCGGCACACCCTCCTGGTGCATCAGCTGCTCCTCCGTGGTTTTATTATCAGCCGACTTGCTGGAGATTCTCTCCCACCCTCCAAGCTGGTTGTGAAAATGTTAAATGATGCTGGTCCCAGTACTGACCCCTGGAGTACTCCACTTGTGATGGGCCTCTTGCTGGACTTCATACTGCTGTGCACATGAGCCAAGCAGTTCAGCCAGTGTTCTCTCCACCTCACCATTGCCGTGTTTAGTCTGTACTTCATCAGTGTGTCAGTGAGGATGTTACAGGAGACAGCATCAAAAGCTCTGGTGAAGTCAAGATAGATTAACATCCACTTCTCTCTCACCTCAGCAGGCATCTCATTGCAGAAAACTATCAGGTTGGTCAGATGTGATTTCTGCCTTCATAAATCTAAGCTGACTATTCCCAGTCATTTAATTTTACTCCATATGTTAAGGTAATTGTTCCCAGATTTATTTGCTGATCACCTCCCCAGGGTTGGAGGTGAAACTGACCTGCCTGTAGTTTATGGGATCCTCTTTCTTGAAAATAGGACTGGCTTTCATGCAGTCCTCAAGAAATTCATCTGATCCCTATGATCTTCAAAAGATGGTTTAGAGTAGCCTCCTGTAAATTTCAGTCAGCTCCCTCAGCACTCATGCATGCATCTCCCCAGATCCATGGACTTGTGTATGTCCAATGTGGTTAAATGTCCCCTCACTGGGTCCTCCTCAGCTGACAACAAGCCTTTATGGCTCCAGATTTTCTCACTGGTTGCAGGGCCCTGGGTTTTCTGAGAATAGAATATTGAAGGAAGAAGTACCTTTTCAATTGACAGCCTTTTTCCAGAGAATCTGTCTTTCCAGAGACAGAGATTCAACACAAACCAGTCCTGTGCAGAGTGCGTGTATTAAAAAAATTTAGAGTCTGTTGATAGACCTGTATTTAAATTAAGCTAATAATGTCTTTCCATGATTACACTAAGAAAGAACTCTGCACAAAGCAGAATGAATCTACCAAAAAGGTGATAGTTTTTTCTGTGTGCTTCTTTCCTGTGTTGGCTTGGCTGAGTGCTGACTGTGCAGAGATGTGTAACAGGAGTGACGACAGACAGTGCAGCAATTTCAGAGGTGGTTTTCATGTGTCAGAACAACAAGGGGAATTAGTCTCCAGTCACATTCATGTTGCCATCGAGAGCTGTCGTCCGTGCCTGAGCAAGGTTGTTTTAAGCTTGCAGGGGTGTAACAGTCCCAATCTACAAGTGTTTATATGCAGTTGTCAAATGGGGAGAAAGAAAGAGGGAAAAAAAAAGCAAAGCTTTTATTTCCAGCTCAGCAGGAACCTGACAGCTCCTGAGTTCAGTGGGACCAGAAAATGCTGCTTCTTGGGTGAAGCCATCAGCCTGAGGCAGGATTTTGGCTCCTGCCTTCCTCTGAGCTCCAAGCCTGGCAGCAGTCTGGGCTAAGGGGTGCAAAGCACAGATCACTCCTTGGCTGCTGAGCATGTGTCACTGATGGGGAGCAGAGGCTGGTCAGCCCTGCTCTCCAGAGAGACATGGGGCATCCACACTGAATGGAGTGAGAGCCGAGGAGCCACTCGTCCTCAGCAGTGTTCGTTTACCTTTCCAGCACAACTCCACCAGATTTAAGTTCATCATAACTTTTTAAAAGCCTTTCCCTTTCTTAGATTCCAGAAACAGCCAGTGACTCTCAGAGGGTTGCATAGCACTTAGGACTCAGCCTAGCAGTACATTGGATCTGCCAGGCTTGATCCTCCTCCTGCATGGAAGCAAGAATGGCTGTGCATGGGAACTGTGGCACTGCCTCAAAATTAGTGGGAGGCTGGAAGTGTTGCAGTAATTATTCCCAAGAGTAGCTGTATCAACTTCTGGGCTGCTTTCTGCTGGCACTGCTACATAAAAAAAGGTTGTTTATTTTCCTCAGCATATCTGCTGCTGTCATCACATCTTGTGAAGTCACAATTGCAATGTGTGTGTCTGTTCATGGTGGACTGTTCATAACATAGCCCACATCAGGTGTCTCCTGTGAAAACACATTGCAGGAGCTCACCACCACCATCTGGACTTCTGCTTCAGATCATTGCTCAGCTGATGAGTGTGAGCCCAGCCAAGCAGCATTCAGTGGGGCCACCTTGTTCACCTGTTCATAAAGAGCTGCAACCTTTAGTGTACCAAAGAAGCACCTTCTCTTTGTTTTGAAGAGAGCTGACTGAAAGCTCCAGAAGGAGGAACTGATAAAGTACCATATTTTTAGAAAGACAGAAAAATGCCAGCGTGGTTTAAATTTTGTATTTTAGTTGAAGTTTTTCATGTTGTATAATGTTTTTAATTTTTCCAAATGTTTTTAAAATTAATATTTAATAAAGAAAACATGTATGTTCCAGTAACACTACATATCCATTAAAATTTTAGTAGCAGTATTAATATGGATGCTATGAAAAATGCAGCAGAAATAAAAACCTACTTAATGAAAGAATGCCACTCTGTAGGAAAAGATATTAATTTTTTTTCCTCTTCATTAAACTTCAGGCCATGTTTTACTGAGTAAAGGCAGGGTCTAGCATTTTGCCTGGGAAATACTTGGGTAACTTTAAATAAAATGTATACTAACAAGTTATAAATAGAGTCTTTTTTTCTCTCATTTTACTACTAAAATTTTTTCTAAGAGAAGCCTAGCTATTTATTTTGTTGTTAATAAATTATTGCCTTACTAAGGCAGATGTTAAAGTCATTGATGGAGAACTAATAATTCATTCTTAATGGAGCTTTTGTACAGCCTTGAAAGTAACTTTATAATAAGAAATGATGATGTGGTGGGTTAGTATGGTAGATGAACTTGGAAGACACCTCCTGGATTGATGGTTGACTTGCCCACTCTTCCCTGTTTGCAGAGGTCTTTGCCAAAGTGCATTTTTATGTGCAACTTGAAAGAATTCTAGAGGGGTTATTTGCAAAATGACAGTTTTTTGGTGGAAAGAGAAAGGAGAGGTTGAATATATTAATCAAAAGGAAAGCAGACCCATCATAGGAGCTTTTTGGGGCTGTTGAGGCTCATTCCCCAAGGAGCCACAGGCCTGCCAGCCTGCAGGCTCCTTGCTTGCCGTGGTGCAGCCATGTGGTGGCTGGTAGCACACACTGATACCATAGCTGTGGCTGTCTCCCTTTCATGTTCTGGGGACACTTTTGAGCACAGAGCACTGTGAGAGCCCTGGTTCAATAAAGTGTGGCTGTTAGCACTGTGAACACCCTACTGCTGCTCACATATCATGGATCAGTGTGAAGATGGGTTGACAGCACTATATTGGCTGGGGTTTAACACTGGGCTGTTCCTTGGGCTAGCAATGGTTTTAAATGTAGGATTGCAAGGATGGGCTCTCCTTGCAGCTGGAAGAGATGGAAGATTTGTCATTTTCTGAAAGCATCCTTTTGGGGTGCATGCAAACTGTTGTTGGACCAGAATGAGTGACACTGAAAGGTGTATGGCACCTCTTCATTACAGAAGCTTAATCTGTTTTGCTGTGCTTGAGCTAGTCTGTTATCCTCACTGTCCAGTGGGGAAGGGCAGGATGGAACTGGAGGATATCTTGGCCAGACTGAAAGCAAGATGGGAAACCATCAGGAGTGCAGCTGTGCTCAGATCTGAACCAGCTTATGAAGATGTCTGCGTGTTGCTTCAGCACTGTGGCACTGCATCTATGGCAACTAAGGAAAGAAGAATGAGTAAGATAATGTTTCCTGTGATGGGAAGCACAAGGAAAAAGATTTGAAAATGCTGCTCTCAAGTGATACAGTTTAGTTTACTTGTTGTTGTGGTGTTCTTCATAGTACATAACCCAGGACTCAACAGTGTTTTTTAGGCCATTTGGACTTTTTTGTATGTCCTGGACTCCTGACTTGCATTGAGATGTGGTAGTTGAGTGCCTAAGAGGTAAAGGTGCCTTTGAAAAAAGGAGGGCAGTTAATAGGGTCCTTTTCATTACTGACTCATTGTGAAGGTGTGTAAATACGGGCAAAACTGTTTTTTCCACCATACCAGTGTATCTCTCTCTATTGTATTAGTCAATAGAACGGTGCTGCTGCTGGGCTATTTCATGGTTTGTCATATAGCTCCCAGAAAGATGGTATAATTTACAGAACTTGTTAAGGCTTGGCAGTTTCACTGGGCTCCAGGCTGTAAGGAGTTCACCCGTGGGCTTGTGAGCCATTGTGGTCTCTCATGTGAAACTCCCACATCTGGCTTCCTCCCTTCATGGTGCCAGCACAGGCCTGAGATTCACTTCTGGTTCTCTTTATTCTTCACTATTCCTGCAATTCCACAGGCTTTTCTGTCAGCCTTAAACTTTCCTGTAGGTACCACAATTCTTCTAGCCTCTATCTTTTTTTCCTTGAATTAGTAGTCCTCTCAGTGAGACAAAGACTTCTCTTTGTAGCTGGGCCATCTCTGTAAGAATCGTTGAATTGTAATATTTGCTTCTGACAGAGGAAAAAAAGTGGGTGAGTTGCTTTGAACTCACATGCTTTTATTTGGGCCAAACAAAAGAGCAAGCCAAAGAAACAAACAAAAAAGAGACAAGTGACAAATAAACAGATGAAAATGTGTTAATTTCAGAAGAATATCCATTATTTATTTGCTTTGCCATTATATTTCATTATTTCTCCATTACATTTTTTTTAAGAAATTGTTTCAGGAGAGGAAATAGAAGTCTCATTTTACCAACCAGTGCCCAGACCATTTTGGGAGAGTGTAACACATGGGATGCTTACTGGCAGATAAAGCCACCATCATAGTTGTGCTGAACACATCTCACTGAGAGTAGCTGTTGCTTCAGGAGCTCGAGGAGAAGCAGGCAAAAAGGAGGGGGTGTGTGTGCCATGTGCCAGGCACAGATTCCCCTTGCTTTGATTTGACTTTTATACATCTTACTAGAAAGGAGTGGGTCAGTGACTGGGCAGGGATCACAGGTGACACGCTGGGGCTTGGCATACCCAGGAAAACCTGAGGCCACTTGGACTCCTGTACTGAGTGAAGAAATTCAGCTTTATGGCTCTCCTGGAGTCTGACTGAAATAAGACTGGTAGTAAACAACTTATGGGCTAATAGCAGGGTGCCTTAACGTGCAGGTGGTTTAGAACAGAAGTGAGTGCCTTTAAGCATTGTTTTATGGCATTGTGGGTTTCAGACTGAAAAATGGCCACAAGCTTTATTACTTCAATATTAACACTTTTTCATTACTCTGTCCCTCCCCCCTCCTGCAAACTGCTGCATTCATCCATTATAGTGACTCTTGTTTCCCCCTCACCTGGCGTTTTTCACAGCGTGGGGGACGTGGGTGGCAGGAGGGACAGCTGAGGACATCACGGACCTTGTCTGTTGCCGAGTGCAGCCAAAGCCCAGGCTGCTGCCAGATAACCTGTTGAGGTACCTTGCAGAGCCCTCAGTGATGACAGCATCCCTCCTGCCATTTCTGCTGGTTTCCAGTGACCTGCAAGGGGACTGCACCTCTTGGGAGACCTTTTCCCATTAGGTTTTTCCATCCTCCCTCCTGCTCCTTGATGGCAGCGGCTTCGCAGTGCAGATGTTGCTATCCATCCTTTCCCAACCCTTGCAATCAGCTGTTTTCACTGCACTTGCCACTGAGGGCTGTGTGCCAGGATGTTTTAAAATTGGGGAACGAGCTGCCATGATTCACGGGATCAAATGTGGAGAAATGGTGTTAAAAAGTTTTTTTAAAAATCCTATTCTTATATTCTCTTTCCCATTCCAAGTGTGTCAAGTTAAGTTTATCTCAGTGCCAGTGCCAACAGTAACCAGAGTTAAATTAGCCTACCTGTTTGCTCTGCTTGGGTTTCACTTTTCAACAAGCCTTAGTAAAATAAATTGTGCCCCACATGTCTTTAAATTTCATTATCATGACCTAACTTAATTTGCTATAAATTATTTCTACCTGAGTTTCTTCTACTGTGAACTTGCAGCCTCGAGTGTCTTGCTTATTGGATCATTGCCCAGCTAATCAAGATTTTTTTTTCCTTCACAACTCCTGCTTTTTGTATCACCTAGGTCTGCCAAAGTCAATTTGGCTGTATAACCTCAGAGGGGACACACAAAGAGCTGATACATTCTTGTCTTTAAATTAAGGGTTTTATTGAACCAAGTTTCTGTTGTGCTCTAGTGCTGCTGATGAAGACCTCTTTTCCTTTAGTGAAAATGTGATCTTAAGGGTTTTTTCTCTTCTTGGAGGTAGCCATTGCAACACTTCATTTTGGCTCTTCCTTTCTTTTGTTTTCTCCTTGGGAAAAACGACTAACTGGAAGATCTCTGCACACTCAGTGTCAAGCAGCTGTGCCTTGCTTTTGTTTTTTGCACAGCTAGGCTCCATGTCTAATAAAGGCTGGTGCTTATTTCCACTGAGAAAAGCAGATTTATTTTTTTTTTAGAGCTGTTCCTTTCATTTAGCAGTTGGTGATAACTTTTATTTCAGTGTGGTGAATGTTGAAGGCTCTCTTGCCCCTTACCAAGCTGATGAGCTGCAAACAGGCTAAAGGTTTTTGCTGAGTAAGGGTCAGAGAACCAACCCTTAAAGGATTTCAGCCTGCAACCTCAAGTTGTAATAATGACTTGCTATCATTATATGTCCTCAGAAGAGAAACTTAATACAGCAAGTTTTATTATGACTTTGGAGAAGTCCTACTACATGGTTAAAAAAAAATAAAAATTACTTGACTTCCTGAGAAGCCTTGGGGATGCTCCAGAGCACTTATTTCAAAATGAAAACATGCTGATTGTTGCTTAGATGTAACACATGTAATTTGAACCATTCCTTAATGGCAGCTGAGGGCCTGATGTAACTCACCAGCAGATTAAAAAATAGCCAGTTTGTTTAACTTTTATTCGAAGAAAGTGGTAACATAGAGCTCTTGATGATGAACAGTGGAACATTATCTTCCAGTATAGCCCTTCTTTTGAAAACAAACACTCTTGCTTGGTGTCTGGATCCTGGTGGAGCAGATATGTCTGCTGGAGTAGTTTAACTCTTGTGGTGGTTGTTGATACAGGGTGCTGCAAGAACAGTGGGCACAAAAGGTATTGCCCTGAGCACACAGAAGTCTTCTCAGTTCAGACATGCTTCAGTCTGACCTAAATTTTTGGGCTCAATGTGAGGTTTACTGGTAAAACGACACGTCATGTGGTAGGCAGGGGGTCAGATTAGATGATCTAATGGCTCCATCTGGCCTTAAATTCTTAATTAGGGAAGTGCTGCCAGCGCAAGATGGCATTGAAGGTTTACACTGTTAGATTTTGCTTTCTTGGGAGATCCTTACCTATAGCAGGGCTGCAGAAGTTGTACTTGGGCTAGTTTTTTCCATCGCTTCTAATGGTAGTAGCACCCAGCAGAGCTAAAAGTGAGTCCTGATGGGAACCTGGTAGTCTTGCTTTCATGAAAGTACAAAATCCCTTTGTCTGACTATTCCAAATTACCACATGTTGAGCTTTTAGAGTTATAATGATACCTAAATATGGAGGGAAAGTCTATTATTAGGACAGGAAAAAAAGGGTAAGTTTCCCTGGCAAGCTAGTGAAAAAGAAATTACAATTATTTGAAGCTGTTCATGGATTAAAATATTAGAAGTGGGGATGTGGTTTTTGGGTGGATGGTTTGATACAGTAGGTTATACTTTGCTTGACACCTTTGGTGCAGAAATGGAAGTGTGATGTTGTAGATGTGCTCTTGGCTCTCCAGCTATGCAAATGGCAGTGTGCAGGTGTAATAACCATTGGCACAGCAAAACCAGCATCACTATCAGCCTCTTTCTTTGGCAAGGTCAAATGGCTTGCAGCTCAGTGTGTCACTATATTGTAGGTTATTTGAATGTCTTTTAAAGTTGCTTAATTGCTTATTGATCTCATAATTATTCCAAACTTGCTGTCTCTTTTGCTACTTTCTGAATTATATTGTTAAATAACAATTTTGATTTCATTAGGAGAAGCTTGTGGTTTTGAGTATTCACTCTTAAGTTTAGAGCTTTTAATTGGAACTTTCAAACTTGATTGGTTTCTTTTATATGCTGGTACACATTTTATTTTTCTTGCATTTTTCTAAATGAGTTACTCTACTTCTGCATGCTTCTTTAAGGTCCTGTTAATATACAGGTAGCATATTTCAAAGCACAAGGAGCTGAATTAATAACTGCTGAGGTACTATATTTTAACTGCTGCCCCCTTTTGCTACTTTATCTTGTGGGGTTTTTTTCTCCCCTTTAAAATTTTTTCAGGATAATTGCTCTGGAAGTATGTTCTTTTTCTTGCTAGTCTCATCTTGTGTATTACTATTATTCAAGTTGCTTCATTTTAGTAATAGCTTCTGCTGGCTTCTTTCCTTTCAAATTCTTTGTGCCATGAATTATTGCTCTGTGTTTGTGTCACTGGGAAGAGTGACAGGAAGAGAAGGGTGCAGGAAGAGAAGCAGCCTTGGCTTCCTGGGTTTTAACGCAGCAGGGTAATCTAGACACAGTAAAAGCAAGAGTTTGTGAAAGTGGGTGCTGAAGTGTCACTGTGGCACTTCCCGTGCTCGCATCTGTATTTCCTGTTGAGCTGTCTAAACCAAGAAGTGGTTTCACCTGTGGTGACCCATTGTCCTGGGAAGCTGCTCTGTGACAGAGGGTCAGCTGGGAAAAGCAGCTTTCAGCCATTCTTTGCTCTGTTCTCCGTCTCCCTGTTGTGCTTTGGAGTGTGCAGCACCTCTTGCAGCATTCCCTGGTGCCCAGGTGCTTGCTGCCAGCAGCTGTCCTGCTGTCCTGCTGCTGCTTTGGGCACTGATGGCAGCTTTTCAGAGCCACCAGTGTGTCCCTCGCTGAGCAGTCCCCTCAGGTCAGCGCGCTCATTTCTGCCTTGCTGACTTCATTATCAGCACAGCCTCCCCAGCCTAATTAAAACCTCTGTCTTCTACTAAGTTGCAGGAGCATTTGGGTGAACCTCAAATGAGCCCAAAGATCATGGTACACAGAACCAAATAAACACCCTTAAAAGAGGAAGAAGGGTCTCTAGGTGGTCTGAATCTTGCTTGTCTTTGCAATAGCCTTAGTTCCTTAAAGACCTGTCAGTTTCTGATAACACAGGTTTGTTAGCAGGGATTAGATTTGCACTTTGCAAAAATAGAATGAGGTCTTCAACTAGGCAAGGACACCATCTGCAGTCACCAGATGCAGTTATCAAGATTAAATTACAAGACTTGCCACTGATTATACTGGTAATCATTGAGGTAATCAGTGTAATTATCTTGAGATCAAGACAAGATTTTCTCTGATCTGATAGATTCTGCCTAATTAAGATGAAGGAGCATCCATCATTAGCTACTGGAAAGAGTATGGCTCCAACTGGGCACTTGTCTGTTTCACTTTGATCATGTTATTTTATAATATGGGAGAAAAATAAATCGGCAAATATTGTGAAATTGACATCTCATGATGAAAGCATTTTCCATTGGGTTGTATCAGATTTCTTGAAAACCTACAGCATTCCTTATTCATGAAAGGCTCCTAAGTATTCTCCTCATAACCAGACTTTAGAAAGGACTTTAGTCTGGATCTCTTTACCCAAGGAAGATGAAGCATTTCTACTTCAGGTTATTTTAAGCTTTCAGAGTATATTTTTTCCTACTATGGATCATGTGGAGAATTGACTCAGCTGCAACTGGAAAGGATTTTCTTGCCAAATAGAATGGTTGTTGATGTTTTCTCAGAAAATGTGACTGAGACTTGGTAGAATATAATCCCAAACTCTGATGCACACTAATAATCTAGAAAAAAGTGATGAGGCTTTGGAGAGCTCTTCACAAGTAGTCGTTTATGTGTGTTGGAGCATTTTCCTTTAGCATCTGTAATGTGGTTTTTCATGTTCTTATATACTGGTAAAAATCTTTTTGCAGATGTGTTTGCTGAGTAGTAACTGGCATATCTTGATCTTTGTTCATTTCTTCTATAGGTTGTCAAGACAATTTCTTCTGAATGTAGTGATAAATGATCTTAAAGATTATCATGTATCTTACATCTTGTGCCTTTCATTTTTAACTTGGTTTATGTTGCAACTACATATGCAGTGTAAGTCTATGTAACTTTTTTTTTTTTTCAAATGGCATAGGTGTGCATGCAAAATGCTGTTTATATTTCCCATCAGGGTATAGCTCAGGGAAGGGACAGAAGCTGTCTGTAGTCTATGTCAGGAGATAACAAAGAGAAATAGGCAGCACTGAATACCTTCTAAAAAGCGGGTGATTCAATCTTTGTTAAGGCTCAAAAGAACAAGGTCTAACAGCATCCCCAGCAGCTGTTTCTTTAATTTCCAGCAAGTTACCAAATTTCATTCCAAGAAATGTGTTGCCACAGAAGACTTCCAAGAGCAAAGCTTCATAGGAGATGATTGGTAATATTTTTTCTGTCATCAATCTGTTATTATATCTGCTAAGTTTCACACAATTATTTATCAGCTGAGAGTTGCAAAATAGTTCCTGACTTGATGTGAAAAGGAAAAAAAAGTCAAATGCATTTTTGAACATGAACCAAACCCATCAGTCTTAAAGTGCTGATTCATTTGCCCACACAGTATAATTAAGATGTTAATCTGTAATAAGGAGTGATACATTCAGTGATCTCACAATCAGAAAGTAATTATAGCTTAAATGTTCATTTGGCTCTCCTCAACCATTTTATTACTCTGTGACAGGTAAGGGAAGGCATTCACAGCTTAGGATCTATAAACCTTTACCTACACGCTTTGCTTCTACAACTGGAAAAGGTTTGCAGTTATATATAGATGCCTGTACTGGATGTTTTTGGGAAAATGTCGATTGGCATTCTGAGTCCTGTCCTAGGGGAGAATATTTCAGTTTGAGTACATTTGGTGTTTCATTAGATAATGAATCCATTATGTAGTTTAAGTTCAGGCTCACACTGATTAATCATGACATTTCAATTATTCATAGAACCAGTGATCTTTTGCACCCCTTTTTTCCTACCTCATTTGACATTGGCTTCTATTAATTTCTCTTTTTACTGCTTTAGGATTTTTCATCTTGCCATATTCTGAAATCCTGAAACTCTTCCACTGCTGGAGACTTTCATCTGGGAATTGAAATGACCTGGCATCTTGCAAGCAGGTTGTGGCACCTCTCTGGTTTGGTGCTTCACAGCATCTTAGCTGCCTTCAAGGTGGCTGAGTTGTGGAGCAGCCAGGCCTCCACATTTGAGGGGTGACAGGGAGAGATGTGTGAAAGAGATTCACAGATTGTCCTGGGAGTCCAAACCAGGTTCTTGTTTGATCTGCTGAATGGAATTTCTCCATGTTGTCCTGGAGCCATGCAGAGGGTTGAGTTGCCTGACTCACAGTCCCTCTGTGCAGCTAGTGAGATTGCCCTTGGTCCTGGTGTGCTAACAGCACAGAGGTGACATTGTTTTAAAGGATTGGATTGTTTGGAGGAATTCACTTGGTACCCATGCAATGTGATGTTTTATAGTGCACAGACAGCACAGAAGTCAGAAGTGGCTGCTGCATTCCCCTTTGGATCCTACTGCTCCTGTCCAGCTCCAGCTCACAAATGTGATCACTTTTCAGCCCAGTGCCCATTCAGTCAGTCGGTCACTCACATTGCCATGGTGTAGTTTTATCGTATGTCCATAGGTGTGTAAAAAAACTCCTGCAACTTTTTATTTTTACATCTTGTGTTTTGAAAATTTGTGGGCTGATTCAGCCTGCAGGTGTTGGTGGAGCCAGGCAGGATTTGATGGAGGTTTTTCCCCAATGGGCACAGACTCTGCTGGCCTCCAGAGGCACAGATCCCTCAAACCTGGTGCACAGGACAGCCCAGTGTGCAGCTTACTGGGAGGTCTGTGTTTACCAGGAGTGTAAGATTCATTAAGCATAGGAGGCATATAGATAGTTCTTTCTCCAAATATCTTTTCTGTTTTAACTCTTCCTAAATATGCCATTAGCAATTGTTTGGGAGTAGTGGTGGCAAATCTCTTTCTTTGGGTTCAGATAAAATTGTCCTGTCCTTAGTCCTCTAGCTAACTGGACTTTTCAGGCTGGAAAATCACCTGTTAATTTTAGCCTATAATCTCCATTTTATGGCTGTCTTGTCAATACTAATTGCAAAGTAATATTTTACTTTGCAGATGTAGTAGTATATGGCTTTTTATGACAGTGGGGAAAAAAAGAGGGGTACAAAGTCATCAACCACAGCTCTGTGGATGGGGGATAGCAGGGTGGGGAGTGTGTGTTTTATAAGAAGCAGACTGGCATTACAGGAAGCAGAACTCATGGGAAGCAATGTATTAGAAAGGGACATATTTTCTATTTCAATGGTTAATTTGCTAAACCCCATGTAACCCAAAAATATTCAATATGGTAAAGTTAAGACCTGTTTTAATAGAAAATAGAAAACTAGATTTATCAATGAGCATCTTTTCTATAAACCAACATAGTTGATGTCTTAAAGGAGGGAAAAAAGTTATAATAATGTCAGGTCTTTCAAAACTATAAAGCATCTCAGTGATTTTCTGGAAGTTAAAATAATGATCTTTTTCAGTGCTCCATTTAATGGATTTTTAGTTATAAAATTTTAATATTTATTCAAAGTGCAAGTTTGCTTTAAAGATGTCTAAAAAAAGATCCCTGTAGGAGTCTCATTTCCTGGACTTTTCTAATTCTGTATCAAAATTCCGATGCTGGCACGCAAGAAAGTTGTTACACTGAAGGGTAGGACTTTACTTAGACCAGGCTTGAAAAATTGAGCTGTTTTGCAGGGATCTCCTGAGGGCTTACTGGGAGTTGAGAGCTTCTTTTGAAGACAGTAGAGCTGGCCATAGAAATTGGAGCTGTCTCTAGGTTCATATGTGAGTTGTATGGGCTGTACGAGAGGAGGATGGGAGGCACCCTGATAGGTGCGGTGCATTTCTGATGTGGGGGGCCTGCAGTTGTTTGTGGGGATACCTTCAGTATTAACTGAGAACACAGTGATCCCAGGGATTGTGGAGCCTGCAGTGCCATTGGGGATCCATTTTCAAATGAGGGCTTCTCTGGGTAGTAGTATGCCTAAAGTTAGTAGCAAGTAAGTTAGTCACTTAAGCTTTACAGCTGTATATCCTTAGAAGCATGGTAAGCCTAGGCAGGTGAATTGTGCATCAGTTCCCGTGATCCACATTCTTAGGAAGCTGGATTGTACATAATTTTTTTCCAGTTTTTCTGGTGGTTGAAAAGTGACAGACCAGACAGATTGAGTATAGTCATGATGCAGCCAACAGCTCACCCCCTGTGGTTGATCCGTTGGCTTCTTCCTTTTCCCTGTTCTGATCCTGCCTGCTCGTTTGAGCACATCAGCTACAATCAAAAGAAATTCCTTTTTGGAGGAAAAAAGGAGCCTTCAGTAACCTTAAGTACAAGCTGTGTGTGCAGTTGCTGAGCATTAGTAGTTAACTGTGACCCCTTTGACATTGCTGGAGTTACAGATGCAATCTTTTTCATCAGTGAGTCCGGCTTTGAAGAGAGAGCAGAGAGCTGCTGCTCTGACAAACGAGCAAAACAAGTGAGGATGCTGTGTGTGAGTCTGGGGGCTCTTGTGTTGGAATATACCTGTGTGATCCTGTTCTACAGACCTAATTTGTGGCCCTCATTATGTGATTTACGACAGGAATCTTCCCATAAAAACATCTATATTAAATACATTAGATCATGGTTTTGTCATTATGTGTGAGGTCTTGCTTGATGAAGAGCTGTCAGGAGAAGGATAATGGTCTTGATTTTTCCTCAAAAAAAATGTTTGGGAGTTTACCTGACGCTGTCTGAGAATTCAGGCGAAATTCCAAGTAGAAGTATTGTCCTACTGGAACAACTTAAACAAAGATATTTTACTGTCACAGGTTATTTTTGTAGTGCTGGGAAGTAATTTTTGAAGGACCCTACTAAAATGTAGATACACAATGCCTGGAGAAGCCATCTGCTGAACAAATAGGGAGTAAATCCCTCTCTTGCATCTGAAAGATACAAATTTGCAGGTAGAGTGTCATCAACAAATGGCACCACTGATTTCACCTGAGGGCTTGGGTAGTTGTGTGTGTTCAACATACTGTAGGCAGAATACCTCTCAAGGTTGGTTGTAGTCTCTGCTTTTGAGTCCCCTGAGAGCAGTGGCTGGCTCTCAAGTGCAAGGATTTGGTATCTGGTCCATTCTCTCCTGTGGAGGCAGGGGGTGTGAGAGTACTTGGGTGATGACCAAAGCTGCCATGTGAACTCTGAAATCAGTCTCAACACTGCAGTAGAAACTCCTTCCCCTACTCAGACATATTGAACTAAACATATATGATGGGTTGTCTTTTTCTGCATCTTTTGTCGTCTTAGTATTACCCTAAACATAAAAACATCTCAGCCTATGTCATTTTTTGGCTGTTCTGTGTGATGGTTATAGGATTTCCTATTCTCCTAAGTCTTTCTTTGAAGACAAAACAGGATATATTAATATTGCAGGCAGTCTTGTCCTGGACTTTCTGTGTGACTTTCTTGGGTCTGTGAAGCCTTTTCCATGTCAGTAGTTGGAGGCACCAGTGCTTCCTCACATCACTGGTTCTTGTGGGGAGAAGTTATTGTTCAATTAGACAATTTAGTAGTGTTGCATTCAGGAGCTGAGATACAGTCTCTGCACCTTGTTTGTAGTAAAGACAAACACTTGCAAGTACCTGACGCCTGAAGCTCAGTAGAAATCTCACTATGTATTAAAAGCAGTGTGTTTTCCCTGAGGATTTCAGAAATTGTACATTTTCCTACATTGTTGGATGTAGGCATTGAGTGAATGGTCTTGGGGGAACTTGAGAAGAGGGAGCCTTGGAAACCTTTAAATTGCAAGACTGTAAAGAGCTCTTCTGTGCAATCTTTTGTCTGTAGTATTATTCCCCTGCAATATTTGACTTGGTGTTAGGCATTCTATGTTTGTACTTGTATTTTAGAAATGTACACAAAAAGCTTTTTTATACCACAGTGCTGCAAGTGCTCCTGGTATTGCTGTCATTTCCCTGTGCCTTCCTTCACTTTTTAATTTCTTTTTTTCTTTTTGCTTTATTTGCAGATTTATAATTAATTCACATATTTATTTTAATTCTGTGTCTTTCATCCCTTTGTCTGTAGTCATTACTGTGTCTTCTGGTATATCTCTATTGTGTTTGTTCCAACTTTGACACCTTCTTTATTTATTGTGTTCCAAGCAAGAGGAAATTAGATACAGCTCAAGAAGCCACAGATCTTCCTACTGGCATTAGAAATATGTGAATTCTAGTTTTCTTTTCTTTTCTTGCAGTCACTATAAGTAAAGAAAGTTCTTGCTCTAAGTTTATTGTTTAAAACAAACCTCAGATACCCTTCGATCGCATATTCTGAAGCAAACAAAGCTCTGTTTATCCTGACTGATGTTCAGTCCCATTGTGTTTCTTCTGGTTAACTTACTGGGAATTTGCTGAGCTTTGTTCTTATTGAGACAAGTTTTGTTGAGTGGGTTGTTAATTGCAGGTTTAAACTTGTATTTGCTCTATTTAGCAACTTAAAACATTGCGAGTTCTTTCCTCTCTATATTAATTTACTTAGTTAGGCCTTTGGAAGAGGCACTGCTTCATTAAACACTATCCTGTTTAGTCTGTAATGACTCTACTTCTTTCTCTAAACACATTAATGCATTAAATAGATTAATTTGTCTTCAGTGGGATCAGGATGTTCTACCAAGGGGATTGGGGTCTGATACATGGTCTTCGGTGATGTAGCAGTGCTGTGGAGGACTCAGCAGAGTCTACGCTGTATTTCCAGGTTGACTGGGTTTTTTTAGCCTGTAATGAAGCGAATTTGATATTCATTTGTCACACTCTGATGAGAACAGTATCATTTTTGTAATTCTATAAAATGAAACACCCGAGACTACTTCAGGTCTTTGCTCTTTCCCCCCAGTCCCTTCCTGCCGTAGAGCTCCAGTGCCACTGATGGGAAGCCACTGAGTACAAGCAGTAGGTGATGAGATGATGCTCCTTCTGTGGTGATGAGCTGGACCACTCATCTACTCTTCTGGTGCAGGAGCACAGTAGTGAGACACATGAACATGGAGGGAGAAGAAAATAGGTGCTGTTTTTGCAGGGGACAGGCTGTCCTGCCACAGCACCCAGGGCTGCTGGAGGGAGCAGCAGATTGCCGGCTCCGAGTGCCAGGGGGAGCAGCTGCCAGCTCCAGCTTGGCCTCCGAACGGGCTGCACATTTTAGCAAGTACTTAGCGCTTTTGGGCAGGCTGGGAAAAAACAACTTCTGGAGCTTATCCCCTCCTGTAGCAGATTTCTGTCTGGTCTGAAGAGCAGGCACTGCAGTGACCAAAGAATCAAAGGGAGAAATGGGAAGGATGCACCCACCGCAACAGGGTTCTTTCATGTAAACCCTGTTTTTTCCACAGAGGTCATGAAGGATTTCATTGACTTGGGAGGTTCTGCCTCACCTCTCTTTCCTCAAAGGGAACTTTTCATGCTCTGCTTAGTTCCCTTCTAAGCAGTTTCACATTTCCAGGGTTAAGTTCACAATTTCTCATTTGGAACAACTACATTTCTTTTCAATTTTAGAGTAGAAGTTTTATGGAATCCAAGTGCAAGCTTTCTGTTTAGGTTCTTGGGCAATCACTGATTTGAACAATAGGTAAGGTGAAGATTAGTGGTGACACTCCAGTAGTTGCAGTGAGAGTATGCTGAGCTTGTGTGAGCATTCCCAAGCCATGGAGTAATCACAAGTAATGTACATGCTGTTAAGATTGGTTTGGGTTGTTTTATTTTTCTTTTCCTGTGGGGTTACTGGCATACTGAGCCTCAGCAGAAAGGGTTAAATAGAACTTGAGCTATGAGTTTGAAATTATGCTTGACACATCCGATCCACATTACTGCAATGTGTCAGTAACTGCAGTTGGTATGTCAGTTCTGCAAGTAAAAAAGTGATTGCAATGCAATTTCTCCTTTTTCATGTAAAATCACACATATCCTCCGTGCAGGGATTTTCTTGTTCAGTGGGCTACAGTGTGGATTACGAAAAAAACATAATTCATTTATATGTAAATACAACCTGAAGGCTACACATATCTGAGCTTCTACAAAGACAGAGAGCATGTACATGAAAACAAATGGACCTGTTGTTGTTTTAAATTCATAGTTTACCATAATAGGGGTGGTGGTGGGGAGAAAGGGTTGTCTTTGAAACCATATAGGTCAGCATTTCAGACTTCTGTATTTGTATTCCAATTAAAGGAGAAAATGGAAAAGCTTCTGGGTGTTTACTATTTTAAATCCAGCTTGAGGGGGGAGAAACAGAAACAGTATTTTTCATATGTCCTATTAGCAAATCACATGCCGTGAATAAGATATTTTAGTGTTTGGCTCGTATATAGGTTTTGTGAGTTTTATTTGTTTTGGAGGTGGGGTATGTGAGTTTTTGGCAATTGTTCCATTTCTTTTTGTTACATGAAAAGAAAATTTTCAAAAAAACTGGAGGTAGAAATTGTGTTTGTGGCTCTCACCAAATGCTGGGAGATACAAGGAATCCAGCATTCTAAAGCGAAAGAGAAGGAGGGGGAGACAAACAAGGAGGTGGCAGGTGATTGTGGTGTTTTGTAGCAGCATTTGCTGTACCTGATTTTTGTTCCTGGATATAGTAAAAATATTTCCTTGCTGAAGTACTTGGATCTGGACTTAAAATAGCATAAATAATTTTGAGATAAGTTCACATTAACCACCACAGATTCCTCACTTAACCCGTCACTGTTGCTGGAGATACAAGTATTAGCTCCTATCGATGCATCTTCTACTTCAGCAAGGGAAAAAGCAATTTAGTTTTATAGCTGTTTTAGAAGAGTCTGTGATAAAAGCAAACCAGTGCTTTCTCTAATAAGTATTAAAGACCAAACCCATGCAATTTGTAGTAAGTGTACTCTATCCTCTTAAAAATGTCCTGGGGATTTATGCACTAAACTCAGATTAATGCTAATAGGAGTTACTTAAGATAATAAATAATTTCTTTAGCGTGGCATTTCCCTTTAACATCTTTTTATTTCTTTTTTTTTTAATGAAAACAAAGTTAGAATTTGAGTTTGTGGTATAAAAAACCTTTTTTCCCTCTTCTCTGTAGGCATGCTTCTAAGAAGGGTATTGACCATGAGGAAGCCCATGTGCTAGTAACCAGTGTTTGCTAATCCTGCCGAAGAAAATGAAGCCACGTTTCAGCTTTGCCGATCCTTTTCCCACCCTGTCGGCTGAATGAGAAATGGTCGTGTGATTATGCTGACAGCCCAGCATGCATTTGGTAGACCTGTGGTTAACTCGTTCCCTCTCCATGTGTCTGCTCTTACAAAGTTTTGTCCTCATGATACTGTGCTTTCATTCTGCCAGTATGTGCCCAAAAGGCTGCCTCTGTTCCCACTCCGGAGGTCTGAACGTCAGCTGTAGCAATGCAAACCTCAAGGAGATACCCAGAGATCTTCCTTCAGAAACAGTCTTACTTTATTTGGACTCCAATCAGATAACATCTATCCCCAACGAAATTTTTAAGGACTTGCACCAATTGAGAGTACTCAATTTATCAAAAAACGGGATTGAGTTTATCGATGAACATGCCTTTAAAGGGGTGGCAGAAACCTTGCAGACTCTGGATTTGTCCGACAACCGGATTAAAAGCGTGCACAAAAACGCTTTCAACAACCTGAAGGCCAGGGCCAGAATTGCCAACAACCCCTGGCACTGTGACTGCACGCTGCAGCAGGTGCTGCGGAGCATGGCCTCCAACCACGAGACGGCCAACAACGTCATCTGCAAGACCTCTGTGCTGGACGAGCACGCGGGGAGGCCCTTCATCAACGCTGCCAACGACGCCGACCTCTGCAACCTCCCTAAAAAGACTACTGACTACGCCATGCTGGTCACCATGTTTGGCTGGTTCACCATGGTGATCTCCTACGTGGTTTATTACGTGCGACAGAACCAGGAGGATGCAAGGAGGCACCTGGAGTACTTGAAATCCCTGCCAAGCAGGCAAAAGAAACCAGATGAAGCCGATGACATTAGCACTGTGGTATAGTATTCTGAATACAATGACTGCCTTTGTGATGGAAACTAGAGTCGGATGACGCTAAAACCAGAGGTTTACTTCTAACGTTCATTGTAAACATTAAGACTTTTGGGGCTTTTTTTTTTCCTGTTTAACTGAATTACACCACTGTTGAGCTTTCTAACAGAAAGTTTTGTCCGGGTGGTAAATTTCAATTATTTCTCTGGTAGTATCCTAAAGCAAGTGAATTAATATGTAAACATTAGTTTAGACCCATTCCACTATTTAATAATGAAATTTATTTTTTTAATTTAAAAACTAAATAAAAGCTTAAATTTGAACCATGTAAAGCAGAGTAATTTATTGATCAGAAACCTGTCCAGTGCCAGAGCACTTTTGGCTTGTTCAGTGCCCGTGTGGTAGAGGAGAGGAGTGATGATGAAGTTGGCTGTGAGAGGTACAGGATTGGAGAGTCGCCAAAGGGCACATCCCACCCATGGGTGCAAGGTGAGCAGCTGGTCAATGGTGGCCCATTTTGTGGGCTGCCTGCCACAGCCCACAAAAAAGGGGAAAGGGGCACAGTGTGGGCAGAGCAGAGTGCCCAGACTCTGAGCGTAAGGGACTGATGCTTGCTTAACCTCCCAGAGGGCATTTTGGCAGTGCTGGGGAGGAGGCAACCTGGAAGAGCTGCACCTCAGGACGTCAAAGAGAGGTAAGCCAGGGGCATGTGGTGGTTTTTGTCTTACACTCACTTACTGCCTTGCATGAGCTCCAGGTATGACCTCTGCACTGGGGAGTACAGCAATAAGGCAACAGCAAGCTTAATATGCTGGTCAAACTAGAATATCACCAGTGATAATTAAAAAAAAAAAAATCTGGTGGGTTTAAGCTGTATATTACTTCATTAGTAGTTGTGGCTTCTATTTTTTAAGAAGTAGCCTTCTAAAAAAATGAAGGAAGTAAATTAATATAGGCTAGGCATATTCTATTGTGTGTTAGTATATATGTATGTTTTTGTATGATTTTGTGGCTAAAGGTTCGGGACAGTAGAAAGTCCACATGAAGTTAAACTCAGCCTTGCATATGAAATGGATATTTTATATCTCTGCTGTCTTTAAAAATGCAGTGTTTCTCTCTTTTCATAGATAAAATTTTCAAAGAGAACAAATCCACAAGAACGTATTCCTCCTGTCTTTTATGATTATAATGGAATCATGCTTGTCTCTGCATCCCTATAGATTCAGTCTAACTGACATTGGCATATGTATTACGGAAGGTTGGATTAAAAAATGTATAAAACACTGCTTTTCAAGAGAAAGTGTTAAAGGTCAGCCTTAAAAATATGCAAAAACCCTCCAGAGCAATCTCTCAGATTAGTTTATCTATTATTTCTGTTACAGTTCTGTTACAAGGGCAGAAGCTTGTTTATCTTATTTTTTTTTTCAGAACACTGTTAAAATAATAGCTAAAACTTGTTTCAAAGCAAGTAACAGAACAGGAAAAAAATTAAATGGACATAGAGTCAACTTTTTATGTCATTTTTGCACCCTTCATAGGGTGAGTCCTTGTGACTGACTTAGCCATTTGCATACCTCCATGACCAGTTTTTAGCAAATTAAGAGAATGTTAATGTTTGTAAAGGGGACTGTCTGTCCATAAAACATCCACTGTCTGATATTTCTGTTCCTGCCGCTAAATCCCTTAAGTAAAAATATTATCGTCTAAGGTGAGACTCTTGTTGATGACACATCCTCCTTAGTTAACATTTTATTCTTTCCTGTTTCCAAGCTCTATGTGACTATCTACCCAAGCCCCCCAAACTCTGTGTGGCCTCCTGCAGGACCCAAAAGCAGTAGGGTTAAATACACATGCGAGTCTGAAGAGAGCAGATAAAATGTTACACTGTAGTGGCAATATAACAAACTCTACTGAACAGGACATGTAGTCTCTCTGTGTAGGCTGAGCAAAATTACTTCCTGATGTAATTCCCCTAATTTCTCTAAAAATTCTTTCAGAGTAAAATTGGTCTCATTTCTGTCACTGTGTTCCCCAAGCAATATTTAGGATTCCAGCTAATATGCTACTGTGGGAAAAAGCAGGGGGAACTAGCTAAAAGATGACTCTGAGCTGCAGGTACTAAAAATCAAGAACTTGGTGTTGTTTATTCACAGCTGAATGCAGGAATTTCTCCACAAAATTTGAACAGAATTATTTAAACAACATTTAAGAAATCCTGGTCAGTCTTAAAACACTTTTAAAAACAATTGGCAGGTTTTAAAAATTTAATTGCAAGGAACATTTTCAAAAAGAGCCCCTCTTCACAAAGCTGACTAAGAAAAATATGAATACATTATCTTTAGGTTTTCTGGTTTTTTTTCTTTATTACGTGATCCATGAGACAGGATCTGGTACAGTCTTACCCCAGCTGAACTTCTGGCTTTCGAGCTTCAAATTCTGACCCAAAGAAATGTAAACAAAGTTAAACATTACTGTGTAGAAATGCTTTGGAGGGATGGTTCCAAAAAGATAAAAAGGTGCTTCTTTTTACTGTGTTTACTTCACACATTTCTTTCCAAAACTACTGTCTCTAGAAAAGCCTAGGTGCTGCCCTTTGAAGTCAATGGCACAAACTTTTAGACTTTTATCGAAGTTAAACCCTTCAAGGAGTTATTTCATTTACAAAACAAATTTTGCTGAGAAATGAGTAATTTGATATATTTTTATCTATAATACCTTAGCATGTAAATACAGATGAGCGGAAATGGATGTTTCCTTACTCACAGGAGATAGCATATGGTGGAAAATAAGACGGGATATATATAATACTATGATTTTTTTCTATTAAGATGCTTCAGGAAAAGTAGAGCTGGGACTTAATGGCTTAAATGTGATTAATTTCTCTACCCTGATTTTCTTACAGAAAACATCCATATTTTTGTTTCTAAATGGTAAAAGATAACTGTCAACATTATTTTTTCTTTAAAATAATGGTGATTTTTCTCTGCTAGTTTTCTAGTGTTATGCTCTGTGGGTAAGATCTGTGGTAGTGTATTTGGTCTGTGTGTATTAAGGCTCAGGCTTTATGTGTTTATTTTATTCTTAATTTGGTACACTATTAGATACAGATCTCTTCCCTGTTAATGTACATTATATTCTTAAGTCTTTGGTAGCAAGATTTTGCACTGCAATTGCCATGAATTTCAGGGGTTAAGTATGAACAGAAAATGTGGTGATCCACGTTCTGGTCTTCCCAGGAAAAAAAAGAAGAGAATAGAATTTTTATTTACCAAATAGATGCCATGCAGAAAATCTACCACATTTGTTTCTAGGCTTGAAAGGCGAAAATCAGAAGCATTAGAATGCAAAAAAAGGGAAGTAAAAGGAGCAGCTGTAGGCTTAAACACTTGAAGGTGTCATGGAGTCTTGCAACATGTTTAAATGTGCAGTGAGGTCTTGGAGTGAATCTAAATCAATTTTAAAAATGATGTCTACTTCCACACCTGGAAAAGGAGCTAAACAAGAGTAAATATTCAGACTTTAGGAGGGAAATCTAAAGAAGCAAAATGTAGGAGAATATAAATTCCAAGGTTACATGTAAAGCTGTAGTATGGGCAAAACAAATGGGAACATTTTTTCCTAAGCAAGTGAGAAACAAGAGTCCAACTAGAGCAAGAGCCAAGAGTTCATCAGGTATTAAGGAAGCATTGTGAATAGGTAGGGCAAATGTTTTGAAAGAAACTAGGCTAGCATTTGAGAAGGAAAAAGTCACCTATCAGTTAGTTACTGGTTAAAAGATAAGAAACAAAAGTAAGAAGAAATAATCCGTTGACTTGAAGGAGAATGGTTACTGAAATTTCTGAGGTGTCCCATGGAAATCAGAATGGGAGCAGTGCTGTACAGTGTATTCCTGGAGAAGGGAATTGATAATGAGCTGATAACATTTGTGGGTTATAAACTGTTATGGAGGGCAGTCCAGCCTACAGCTAACTGTGAAGAAATACAGAAGGTTCTCACATTTCTAAGTTGGCAGATGATGATATAAAGAAAATTGGATTTTGTGTGAATAATTACAAAGTACTGCAGATGGCACATCTGAACATGAGGATATTCTCTAAATTGGCTGTAATCAAATGGAAAAAACATCTTGGAGGCACAGTGGGAAGCTCTTCAATGACAAACACCAGAAATTATTAGGAGGGAAATAATCAAACAGTGTGGTGGATTGACATGATAAACCACTGAATAAAATCTGTGATGAACACACATCTGGAGCTTTGCATTTCAGTTTTCCTTGTCTTAAAGGAAAATGAACTTACTTCTGAAGTACTGAATATGTGGAGAAAGATAATAAGATAATCAAGAATATGAAGTTTGTTTCCATAGGAGAAAACATCTAACATCCCCAGTCATGAAGGTGAGATGACATTAGAACTCACTGTAATAATTGGAGTAGTAAACAAAAGGGAAATTTAGAAGCTCTGATCTCTGTTTCTTGCAACAGAAAACAGCAGTTTGGTTAGACAATATCAGGCAGTGGATGCTAGGGTTTTTTTAACATTTTTGTAGAGAGCATACATTTAAATGAAGTACAGGTTATTGTAGAGAAGAAAACATATTCAAAGGTAGGACTCCACGAATTCCTGGAAGTCGAGGTTGTGAATAGTTAACAATGCTAACTTTATATAGATACAGTTCTCAACAAGGAAAGTCCCTGCTCATCCTAGGAAGCAGGGATGGTTTCCCTAGGAAATGCTTACAGTTTTGTGCTTCTCTTACTCTCTGAGATGCTGTTGTGGGTGTTTGTTGAGGAGAAGGGAAGGTGGGCTTGATTTGTATGGCACTGATGCTCTCGTATGTCCAGAGGGATGAAAATCAAGCTGCCTTGCTGAGAGGCTGGTATTTGTAGCACAGACAAGGAGAGTTTCCGTGCATAAGCTGGGAATGAAATCCAGGAAAAGAAAAATCCCATGTAAGTGTTGGTGTCTTCTCACTGTGAATTGCAGCACTAACTGCTGGACAAGGTTCAAGCACTCTGTGCCCAGTTGTGCCAAGACTGTGTTAACAAAAGGAGTGACAGCTTTCCACTGGGGATCTGTGGAAAAATTAATTCAAACCTTGCTTGACATATTTACGTAAATTGATACTATTCTTACAGCTCACCTGGTGGTCCATCTAGAAAGGATGGAAATTTCTCTGCAGGTTCTTCATTAAAACAAAGTTAAGGACTTGATTTTCACAAAGAAATCCCTTCATTGTTGTTTCTTCAAGTGAAAACTGGTGTGCTGAATTCTTGAAAATACAAGTACTTCACCAGTGCCACTTATGACAGGGAAATGCCTGGAAGCTTTGGTTTTGTTTTTCTGGATTCAGTCTGAGGAGCAAAAGTCACCAAAAAGCATTAGACAGAGGCATGTACATGCCATGCCATAGCAATATGTGAAGGAGGTGTTTTTTGCATGCCAGTGCATCCATGAGTATGTACAGGTGCATGTGCAGATGTATGGGTATACATCTCTCAAGCTCAGTCACATTTCCCTGTGTTAGGCGTGTTCAGTTAGCTATACATACACACACATGCAGATAAAACACTGTCTCCTTTGGATGCTTTCATTTGCCCTATTTAATCATGAAAAGAGTTACTTTGTTGCTTCAAAGCCATGATTCATACTGCATTTAAGCCAAGTACACCTCCATCTTCAGCCTTTTGCAATGCTCCCTGATCCCAGTACCAGCTACACAGAGTGTGGAAGAAAATGAGGCGGCATTGGTACAGCTCATGCTGTTTCTGAGATCCTTAGTCACATCCATTGCCTACCATATCGAGCTGTTACAGACCTTTGTGAGCAACCTTTTGTTTTCCAGCTGGCTCAGAAAGCAATACAACTTCCTAGAAAGCAAGATATTTAGGTGGATGATGTAATGCCTTCAAGCTCATAAGGAACTGCCCTGTTAGTGAAAACTGGACAGTGCAACTGCAGCTCATGTTCCTGGATCAGTTCTCCTCTTCTGCATTTGTAAATGAGTAGGTTCTTGGCATTACAAATGTGTTTGGCTCTGTTTTTCTCCTAGGAGATAGTTATAACCCTTGGAGGAAATTCCTTGAGTTGGCTGTGTGTCTGAATACAGCTGCTAATTCCAAAAGAAACGCCAGAATGAAAAATGAGATGGTTTTAAGATTTCCCTACTGCAAGGAAACTTGAGAAGCAGTTAAGTTTTTGGAAATCAAACTTCTGTATTATTCTTAGTGCTGATTGAGGTTTCAAAAGCACATTGTAAGCATCCTGCTGCTTTGGTGGGGCAGTCTGCAAGCAGATTTCATAACAAAGCAGCAATATCCAAAGCCTGTTAGGGGCAGATTAAACAGGACATTGAGGAGAAAAAATGCCAAAACCAAACCAATGTGACAAAACCACTAACAATAACAACAAAACCCAGATAAGCAGAAAAACCAACCAAACAAAAAGTCCACGTTAAACCGTCTGTTTAGGTATCTTCATCTTTCACAATTAGTAGTCATTGCCTAATAATGAAAGAGTTTGTGATCTCTTGAATTCTTCATAGCTCTGTTTTAATTTGGAAAAAATAGCTCTGTTTAAATACATCTGCCCTAACACTGTTAGTTATGAGCTGACACCACTCATATTTAAATCGAGATTGAAGTTGAACATATTGGCTAAACCTTGTCTGCACTGAGGTCTGTTTCTATGCCTGTCTGCACATCTGTAAAAAAACCTTTAGGTATATATTAGAAAAATACACATTTTCTGTACATGGATGTGGTTATAAAATCATGCTCTTTCAAATATGCTTTGGAAGTTTTTAATATATAAAAGCAAGGGAAAAGTTGGGAAGGAAGAACAGACCCCAGAACTTTCAGGTTGCCTTCAGGCATCAAAGCAGGACAAAAAGGAGAGGAAAAAAAAGCCCTATCAAAACCTATTCTTTTTTTCTTCCTTTGAGGATTAGCTTTGTGCTCAATGCTACATTTCATGGTTTACCAATTTTTTATTTCGGTACCTTAAGCCAGATTAGCATTCACTTTCAGCAAAGTCTCTTATAAATGGAGTTCTTAGCTACAGAGGATACTGAAACATATCACGTTGTCTGAAAAAAAACCCTGTGACTGCAACAAATAAGCCCTCTAGACAGTATCTCTATACCCTGTTAATTAAATTTAGTGGCAAAGGAAAGCAGTTGTTGAATTAAGGTAATACTAGAGAGATTTCAGGTTTTCGAGTAGATGCTGGCTTTAGTGTTTTTAATGTGACAGTGTATGGGACAGCCAACACACCTTTTCACTATTCTATTTCAGAAGCTCTGGGTCTGGTGGCTGTTACAGGACACAAAACCCACTGTCCCTGTCTTCATGTAATCCTTAAGGACAAGGGCTTTGGGGAATGCCATGTCTGGGAAATGCCACCCTCACTGAGAGCAGTCTGTTCAGAGTCTCACCTCAGAACTGCCGGCTGAGATGGTTTAGACCATTTGTAAAACGAGGGAAACTGCTGTTTGGATGAGATTTGTGAAGCCTCTCACTCTTGAAGGGACTTGTCTAACCACTGGTAGCAGATGCATCACAGGCCAGGATTCCAGAGACTTCATCATTTAAAACCATAGGTATCTCGCTTTCCTTCAGAATGATTCAATTTATTTTTGGTACATCAAACTTTCCAGTACTATAAACTGAAAAAGACCAGCACAACCTGTTTGGTTTTCAAGACGAGGGTGTCTAACCACATTGCAGCTGTACTCAAACTAGAATATTTTCCCTTGTATTTAGTCTTTTGTTGTTTAGTGTTACATTTGTGGTTGAATAATCTTCATGGCTCTTCAGATTGAATCTTCAAGCAAGCTTGTTTTCACTAATCAGAAAAGATTTCCAATTGCTGTTAATGGTAAACCTCACTGGGAAATGTGAATACATTCATGGGTCAGCAGAGATTTGGTTTTTTCTCATGTTTGTTTTTAACTGATTAATATTTTAGGGATTTTTACAGAGTAAATGATGTATGTATGCACAAGCTTTTTTTAAAAACAGTGCTAATGAAGAAATTAACAAAGTGAAATTTGCTGATTCTGTTCTGAAGTAAAAAAGGATGATCTGTTTAGGAGAGCTGGGTGAGGTGAAAAGGTATTCCTTCAAACAACAAGCTCTGAAGTACATGGAAACATCTTTTTGTTTTCAAAAGCTGTGGCAACCCTGAAACTATAGTTGCAGGATAGTATATGTAAATTGCAATGCTGAAAATAATAATAATTAATTGATTTTTAATTGATAATTAAAGAAAATCCATCTCTCAATTTGGTTCTCACCCTGTTTAATGTACCAAAATTCCTGGCTGAACTTGAAATTGTGCTTTCTTAGTTAGCAAGCTTTCTTCCCAAGTTCAGGAATGTACTTTGGACTGTATGTGAGTCAGAAGTTTTGAAATTGCCTTCAGTGAGATCAGCATTTCCTTAATAAATGTGTTATTATTCAGGGTGAACTGAGCCACCATACTGGCAATTGCTTTTGTACTTTTGAAAGGGTTGATTTGGGTTTAACATCTAAATAATGACAGCACACAGCTCTGCAGTGGTGCACCCTCAGACTTCTAGCATGGCAATGAGGAACCATCCTTTCCTTACCCTGGTGGCAGATAGTCATGACAATTTCCTTAATTTGTTATTGTTTATATGACAAAAGGCATGTAGTGTCTTTCTTGTATTTGGCTCCACATAGACCTCTGGAATCTCCTAAGTATGTGTGTATGAGGACAGGCTTTTAGAGTGAAGAAAAAGGGATTTAAGAGGGTTGACTGTGTGTAATTAGCTTCCAGTAATGGATCACATTTCAGGCAGCCATCACCCACAAAGTTACTGTATAGCAAAATCGCTGGAGTCAGCAGGCTTCTGGAAAATACCCACCACTATTGCTTAAATGCTTGTGTTCCAGTATTTTTCCACAATTATTTTTGTTTCTGCAGTATTGTTTTCCCTCTGTGAGCACCACTGTGGAGGTGATTGTTTTGGGAGGAACGAGCTCTGAATTTCCAAGCTGTCTTGAGGGTGTGGAAAAAAGGTCTTTAATGGAAACTACCTCAATTAAAAATAGGACAGTACATAATCATAGACCTGAGGAGACCTGACACACATTTCATGCCTGGCCCCTGACTGCCTGAGTAAATAGATGCCATACTTAGCACAGAGAACAAATGGTTTGGGCTGAGAAGGGTGAGTCATTCAAAGCCGAGTTGCTTTTCCTGAAAGCACACAGAAATGCAATGATTAAATAGGCTTTACATTTGGAAAATCCTGCAGGCAAGTCTTTAATCAGTCTTGAAATGCCTTTCCATGTGCTGCCAGTGGATTTGTTTTGACACAGCGTGGTGATGGCAGCTCTGGGTACGGCAGTCAGTTTTAGCTGCAGAGGCGGATGGGTGACGACTGCTCACGTTACGTGAGCTCAGTGTTGGGTGTCTGACGAGCGTGCTCCTTCTGCTGCAGGTGCTGCATTGAGCTCCACGGAGAACCAGCTTCTCCACACAAACTGAGGACACGCCTGAGCCGTGTGGGCTGCCTGAATTCAGGGACAGTTGGCAGATGGCACCCCTCGCTGCAGGCCCGATGATGCTGTTCCTGATGAACTTGGTTTGAAACACAAATTCTCATCCCTTGTGGAAAACCACAGTGGTTCATGACACATGGACCTCAGCTGTTCCAGCTCCCTGTTCCTGTACACGTGTGTGTGTGTGTGTGTGTGTGTGTGTGTGTGTGTGTGTGTGTGAGATTGTGTGTGTGTGCACTTCTGTGGGTCCAGCAACACTTGATTCAGCTAGGTCTTGCTAGTGGGAGAGCAGAATTTCTGTGCTGGATGTTGTGAGTTATTGTGTGTACAGTTGATAATGTTGGATGGCAACAATATCCCTGGGAAGCTCTCTGCACACTTGTTGGAGAGTGGGTGGGAGAAGGTCAGAGGGTACTTGCCATAATCATGTGCTATTGAAGTATTTATATAAGTGGTTCGTGTATATTCTGTTTTCGCTTTTCTTACTGGTTTAATACTGGAGCCTCTTCTGTAAAAACGAAGGAGTAATTAAATCCTCACTTATCAGTAATGCCATAATGTTTCTGCTGTAATGAAGAAGTGCTTAATTACTGTATGTTACATGTCACATCAGAGTCTGTCACATCACTTTTCTCTGGGAGACTCCCCAGGGAACGAGTCAGCCAAGTTCTTGGTACATCCCTGCCTGACTGCAGGGCACACAACTGAGCAAAACACACCTTGTTCCCCTGGAAGCCACATTCAGGGGGTTCTTTGTGTCTGTCAGAGCCAAACTATCTACTCATTTCTCCAACACTGTGTGTTTCCTCATGTAAACTTCATTTCTTGTTGGAGTGAAGATGTCATTCAGAGGGGATAGGTGAAGGGTGATGAGAATCTGTGAGTTATGCTTCCAGGGAGAAAAGAGTGGCTGAGGTGGATGAAGCAGAACTTCATTTGAGGCAAGGGGTTACAGAAGTGCCTGGAAAAGTCAATAAACCCCAGAAATTTGGCAATCTGTATATGGGAGAAGCCCTGAACTCTCTGCAGAGAGTGGAGGACTAGGAGGGAGAAGCTGAGGTAAGATGCCTGCCTGGAGAGGATGCTCTGCATGGAGATATGCATTCATTCAGGCAGGTGCTGGGGAGGGCAGGGGAGATGCAGGGAATTCCCCTGTTCAGTTTCCCCAGCCCTTGCTGACACCATGCCTTGTGTTCCACCTCCCTTAACACCATTGATCCTTTCTCTGCTCCAGAAAGGCTGTCTGGGGCAGAGCTGAGCTAGGAGGGGTATTAGGAGGTTTATGCTTCTGATGGTCAGTTAGCCAGTCCCACCTGGGCTGGCCAGAGTGTTTCTGCCTGGACACTCCTGAAGCTGGAGCTCCTGAGAGCTGGGTTGGTGGAAGGCATCCCACCACCAGCACTGCTCCTGCTGTGAGGCTGTTTCCCACTGAGTGGGGTGGGGAAGAAAAGGTTCCAGCCTCTCTGGTGGCTGCTGGGTTGATCTGCCTCTGCCGTAGTGCTACCCTACAGCTTTCCTCTTTAAGCTGATACCTTGCTCTTCCCTGTCCAGCCTTCATCAAGGGCTGAGGAGGTTTTTTCTTTCTAGGAGGTGAATCATAAATAATGTCCATTCTCTGCTTTCCCACTGAAAGGTTTTTAAACCAGCTGCATGTGCCCTTTGAAACACAGGGAAAATGTAGTGTATATAACGAAGTCATCCCTTGTATGTTTCTATCTGCTTTGTATGTATTTTTAAAAATTTTAAACTGGGACACCACTTGCCCTGCTGTAATGCCTGCCTGGGTGACATCCAAAGGTGTAGAGGGTCAGATCCTTACCTGCAGTAGTTTAATGTAATTCCATTAAAATCAAAGGAGCAGTTCTCATTTATCACAGTAAAGGTTCTCTTGCAGAAAGTATTTTTAACTGCCAGCATCCTCCCTGAGCATGAGGGAAAGAAATCCATGGTAATTTGGGGGGACTATTTAGCCAGTCTACTTTAAAGGTTCTCCTATTTCAGTTGTGCCTAGGGATTCCTATCAGAGAAAAAGATGCTGATAAAGGGGATGGTTTAGCACAAGTTTAATTCAACATTGACTTAAGCTGTCAGGGCTCAGTAGATCAAGAAGAATAGCACTCAAATTATGACAGCTTCAAGGCTTTGTAGATAAGAGAATCCAATTTTAATTAGGATCTTCACTGAATTTTGAAAAGATCACATTGTTCATCAGTGCATAGAAGGGCAAGCAGAAACATGAACTCTTCCATCTTAAAAGCAGGAGCAAACCTGTTTTCTGTTTTATCCCAAAGCCTGTGAAGGCCAATATAACTCCTGTTCTTTTTCCTGGAATTATATGGTTCAATATTATTGTTTCAAAGCTAATACTATATGAAAATGTTGTTGCTATACTGCAAGACCAGTAAAGCAGACTTTACTAAAAGCAAAATTTTTCTTCAGCTGACTGAAGACATGCCTCCCTACCAGTTTACAGGCATTTCCCTTGCCCAACAAGATTTTTTAAAAATTAAGTTACTTTTAAAATATCAGTTTCAGGCTTTGTCTTAAGTTAAAAACTTTTAAACCAGAGTTTTATTAAGCTTAGTGTTTATAATGCTAAGATTATATCACTTGCTCTCATGAGGAATTTATGGATAAATAGTTTACAAGCAGGAATCCTGCATTTAAAAAACCTTATTTTGCAGGTTTATGTAACTTATTTTAGATACAGTGGCTGCCTCTACCTAAGATCCCCACCATTATCAAGGAAATTAGAATTTCTCAGGTCTATTATTACCCTTAATTCTATTAAATGTACTCAAGCACCATGAATGTAAGCCCTAGGACCTCATAATTCTTAGATGGGAATAGATGGGAGGCTGGTCTGCTGGGGTGTTTGATATCAAAAAAGACTGAGAAACTCCTGTTGATATAAGAATATTGTTCAATTTTTAAACAATTAAACCTGGGTGAAGCTCACTTTTGAAGGAAAGAATCTGTGGAGCTTGATTGGAAAGGTGTTCAGAAAACAGATGGTTCACTTTTATTGTTTCCCTCTTTCTTCTTTTTCACTTTTGGAAATGAAGTCCTGCAAAATTTTACAGTGATTGGAGAAATAGAAAAGTAGTGAATTGCCACAGCCAAATGAGAGGATGTTTAATAAAAGAAAGGGATTTTTTTAAGTCAAATTGTCTTAGACTCTGCTAATTTATTTTTCAGTGGCTAATTAACTTCAGATAAAAGAGATTGTAAAGTCTCTAATATCAATTTCAGTCCTTCATGAAGATGCAAGAACTTGAACATCCTTGATGCATCCTTTATTAAGCCATGGAAAGTGTGAAAGACTAAACTCTTTATCTTTCAAATTGATCTAAAGGAGACTAAAACCAAGAAGGTTTTAGCTTTATCCTCTTCATCTGTCCTTGACCCAGCAGCTGTAATTTAGCCACCAAATTGATGGGGAAGACAAGCTTCATACAAAATATCTATCTTCACGCATGTCAGCTACAATGGAAGGAATATTTGGTGTAGAGGTTTTAATTTCTTTTAATTTCCCAGAGTTTCAAACTGACCTGTGCAGCTCTAAGTATACAGAAACTAAAAACCAAATTTGCAAAACCTCAAGCAAAAGTCTGATTGTGTTTAGAAATCTGGCCTTGATGAGGAGACTTAAGGCTGGATTATTCAGATTGTTTTGGAAGTCAAGGGGATTAAAAATTTCTCTTAAATAAGGAGGCATCCTTTAGCATCTTCTTGAGGAAGACAGATATTGTAAATGCCTGTTTAGGAAGATGGTAAAAGCCAGAAGTCAAAGCATTTTTCTTTAATAAAAAGAATTCTTTATTTTAAAAGTGCAGGGCAGCCTGGGAGAATGAAGACAAGCCCAGGACCCCATCTTTTTGTGCTGAGCTTTGGTGCTCACAGATCTGAGTGAGGGTGTGTTGGAATATTGCTATGGGTGGGGTGAGAATCGGTCGGATGGGAGCTGGTTTTCCTGGCTCTGCCTGGGGTGAGGGCAAGGCATGGCTTCACCAGTTTGGTGGGTTGTCAGCCTGGTCATCAGCCAGAGTTTGCACTGCTCCTGCCTGCATGCCTGGAACCTTCCCCACCATGCATGGGACTGCTGTGGTGCTCACCCAGATCATCTCCCATGGGACCCCCCAGGTGTGGGGGTGTTTCAGGCAAGTGTTTCTTCCTTTTCCACTTGGATTTTTTTCCTTCCTGTCATTCACTGAAGGGAAGGTTCAGTCCTCTGTGTCAATGCAGTCCAATGACATACCCCAGCAGGGCCCAAGGGCTGGGGAGTAATCTGCAGATATATCCAGGTTTGTCTTCCCCACTTGTGATTCCTGTGATGGGAGGAAGTGTGTTTAGATAAGGAGTCTCATGTTTTGAGAGTGCTGTTTCCTACAGGCAATGTGCTGTCTGTATCTCTTGCACACGAGGGACTCTGGCACTGTAAGAGCAAAGCCTAAAGAGCTCCTCCAAAACACATGCAGCTTGCTAGTAACCACTTTTAAAGCGAGGACATTGCTTTTATATCCTGTTTTCTAAGACTACTGCCAGAGGAAAACTGTGTTTACTTCAGCGTCTTGAATGAGGATGAAGGGCTCAGAGTATCCAAATTCTTGGCTACTCATTAGAACTAAAGGTCTTGGTATCAGATATCATATCCTAATGGAGTATTAATTAATCATCTGGCTGGGAAAGTCTGGCTTTAGAAATATGTGACATACTGAAGTGCTTCCACTTTTGCTCATCAAATTCAGCATGAAGATCAATTTGTGCATCTGCAACCTCTTCAAAAGTAGCTGACAGCAGAATGGCTTGTTTGCTCAGAGACAAACTTCTGTGGCTTGTTACATGATATGGAGTATCTGAGTTCACCTTTCTGTCCTGTATTTGCAGTTATCCTAGGAAAGGGGGTTGGGGAAACAACAGGAAACCTTGAGACAGACTAGGATTAAAAAAATATACTCTGTGACAGAATTTTATGATGGAATAAACTGTGTTTTATGTTATCTCCTTATACACCCAGCTGTCTAAACTATTTTCACTCACCTGAGACCTGTCAGTGTTGGGAACATCTGCTGAGATGTTCCACTGATGATGATGGGTATGACATTCAGCAAAACATTTGCAAAATTTTGTATATGGGGCGATGCCATATGTTTTTCCTGATCATCTCTATCTACCATTAAAGAACTCTAAAGTTCACTCAAGGTTTTCCAGCTGGCTGGTTTTGAATTGAATTATCAAAGACCTTGCATTACTCTTAAGCCCTCAAGCACATTTTCACTTGCTCCCCCTTGCTTAATGTACTTGTTATAAAAGTAAAAGGTACTGTCTTTTCTTAGACTTGTGAATATAGCTGAGAAAAAGGGGGGGAGACCCAATAGACAAGATCTTTCAAACTGCAGAAACTGAAAAAATTCTTGCTCATTTCTTTTTCTCCCTATTATGTCAGTTGGCTACAAAAACATGTCAACTTCTCCCGTGTATTTTACCAGAGGCCTTATGACAGCTAAAACAATGCTGTTGCTGTTTAAATGGATACGGTGTTTTCAACTTTTGAGAGCAAATAGTATTCATCATCTCACTAATATTGATAGTCATAGAAGAGACTACTTGGTTTAGCAATCAACTGCTTATTTTATAAGTCTGTCTCAAAACAGCCCCAACACCACTGTCCACTTTTCAGTATAATCTTGTTCCAGCCCACTGACAACATTTAAGGCAGAGTCTTCTGGCAAATTGGAGAAAACATTAATTGGTAAATATGGAATAAATGGGATTTCAAACAATCCAAATGTAATGATTGTCACTAGATGATCAGAAAGAGTTTGCCTATTACTGCATAGAGTTTGGACAGATTTGCTAATCACATCTGTCATTGCTGCAGATTTGGGCTGCAATTTGTGTTACTGCACAGCCCCAGACACCCTTGTCTCTGCTGGGAGAGTAAAATCACCCAGTGAGACCTCCTGAGCATTTCAGTGCCAGTGCACCATCCTAAGTGACCATGTGCAAGGCTAATGTCAGAATTTCCAGTGAGGAACAAGGAGCCTCTTGTGCACAGAAGGCACAGTATACTCAGTATACTCATGTACATAAAGCACAGGTTCACTTTAGAAAAGACCTGAACAAAATCTACATTAATAGAATGTAATAGAAGTGGTGACACAACGTGTGACCAGTTGCACGGTTTCTGGTATTTCTAAAGTGATTAAGTATAAATAATCAAACCATGAAAACATTTTTGCTGCTCTACAGGCATCTTGGCACCATCGTGTCAGCTTTGCAGGGACAGCCAGCGACACATTAGTCAGAGGATAAGGTAATGGGTTCACAGAGCACATCAGCAACAGATCAGTATTTCAAGCAAAACAGAACTAATGGAAAAAGAATCTTCGGGACATTTCTGCACAAAAGAAGCCAAGGAGAAAATATTAAGAGAACAAGAAGAGCTGTATTATCCTACAAAACTGTGTTTTGTGATGTTGCAGCACGAAATTGAAGTTGGTGCCAATTCTTGTCTCTTAGAAGAGATTTCTAAGCATTTGAGAAGAGTTGGTTCAATCTGATGTGGAAAAGTTGCCTTCTTTACTTTTTGAGAAGTTGTTGATATTTTGTGAACAGGTCCAAGTAGTGTTTAACTTTTCCTGAGGTTTTTTTTTTTTGTTTTTTGATGTTATTCTTCAGTTTAAAATAAAGTGTCTTACTTTACTACTCCATAGAAAAATTATGTTTTAACCTTGAGGCATATATACTAGTTTTATTTCATTTTAGCCTATTCAGCTGCAAAGCAAGTAGTGTGAATCAAAGCTGTTGGTTTAGATGTTTTATAATTTGTTGGCTTCCATTTAAAGCCAATAACCCTAACACTTCGTGACTGTGCTAGTTCTCAAAGAAATAACACACACATGCAGCTTTCATTGATCTTTGGGAAGGCCTGGAATGCCATTCTGTTAACATTTTAAAAGCTATGAAAACTTTCAATTAAACAGTGTGATTTTTGTGCTATTAAATTATTCCTTAACCTTATTGAAAGAGACAATAGAGCCCTTTCTGCAGCTGTCACTGCTCTGTTGTGCTGAGGTGCACCACCCTGAAATGGTTCATGGGAGCTGCTCAGTGTGAAATGGATGCAGCGACCCAGCAGCGCATCTGTGGAGCCGGCTCTGCCACAGGGCTTTGCATTACCCACTGTGGGTGAAAACTGCTTCTGGATGCAATTATCCTGGCGCTGCGTGAAGGCTCAGCAGTCAGACAGTGCTGCTCCTGCAGGAGTCACAGTCTCTGGGGGTTTAAATCAGTGTAGTGAGTACCATGCTGCGCTGATTTACAACAGCAAGGGCATCGCTCCCCACGAGCCTGGCACAGGTAATGCTCGGTTTCCTGGAGCACAGCAGCCTTGGAAGGAGGCTGGTCTCAGCTCTCCAGGAATGGAGTTGCTCCTTCAGTGCATGGGAACAGTTAAGCTCACTTGCACAAAACATATGTTGCTTGCATAAGATACATTTTGGGTGAAAACTCTGCTTTTAATTATAGACGGTTGCATAAAATGTCAGTGATTAAAGCACAGATTTAGCAGTATTGTTGGCCTGAAGGATGCCAGCCAGAAAGCATGTTTCTCCTCCTGTTTACTCCTCTTGGAGCAGAATTTTTCCAACTTTATGAAAGTTTTCTATTCAAGTGAAAAAAAAAAAAAATCAACCAAAGAGGAAAGTAGCATTTCCTCATCTATTCTGTCTCTCAAGTTTTCTCAACAGTAAAATTTCTCAGGAGCTGAGCAGGGTGGTTTTGAAACAGGGAAGACTGAATATCTAATATCTTATTTCAAAGCAAGAAATGTAAAAGTCAGGTTTATGTTGTCTAAGGCAATCTCAGCCTTTGGTTTCCTTTTGCCCGCAGGCTGATGGGGAATGCCCCTCCTTTAAAATCGCCAGTTGCCACTGATAAGTAAAATTCCTTCAGTAATTCTTCAGAGCCTGAGATAATTATATCCAAGGCAAAACTGGCAAGGTTTGAAATGTGATCAGATATATACCCAGCTGAGCAGGATCCACTTAAGTATTTGTTCTGACTTAGCCATTGTCACTCCAAAAATACTGCCATGGAGGAAAATATAAACATGATCCCTTCCTTTTTGGGATTGTTACCATCTGTATCATAGTTACCAAGTATTTCTTGCTTAAATTGCATTTAAAATTAACTGAGTCTATGCATCGCCTGGCTTTAGTGTAATCATAATATAGTAATCACAGCTCTCTTCACAGAATGTGGTCTACTTCGATAAGCATTTTGCTTTAGCTTTGAGTAATGTTTTTTGACAAGTGCTATTTTTGCCACTTCTTCTATAAATATATAGGTTATTATTATTCTGCTGTAGTGATTCACTTCTGTACTCATTTCTCTGGAAGTACATTGAATTACACCAGCTGAGATTATGGCCTCTACTGTGCTTTTCAGAATGTTTTCTTTTAGTCTCCTCTATTTTTAGGTCAATTACTGAGTCCAAATCACATTACAGGACTGAAGATAGCACCTGTCCTTTTATTTATATCCTCATATTTTCTGAGTTCCTGTTGCTGCTTTTTTTGACCTCCCTTCTCCATGTAACTGCTTCTCATTATGCTATTTCCTGACTTAACCTAGATTACACAATATCTGTGTAGATTCAATAATCCCTTTGAAAGAATTAATTGAGCAGAAAATGCTAACAGGAGACCTGTGGGTTAACCCCAACAAAGGCAAAATCCTCAAGCACATAAGGAGGATACTTTCCTTTTTAAATGAGGTGATTAATGGTAAGATCCTATTTTACTGTGAATGCTGTGCATGAATTACTTTGGCAAGGTTTGTTGAGAGGAAAATGTTATAAGGAGTACTTCCCGGAAAACCAAATTCTGCTTCTAAGAAGGATCCTTACCACCAGGAGGGAACACAAAAGGCTGCCTTCCTTTTCTAATCTCCAGTTTCTGCATTTCTTGAAAAGTCTGACAGAAGTCATTTGATTCACAAGGTGGTTGCCAGCTACGCGTTGCCAAATGTTGGAGAAGTGGAGAGGAGCCACGCATGTGGCTCTGGTCTCTGTCTGCAGTCAGACTGGCTGCTTCTGACAAATGTGGAAAGCCAACCAAAGCAGCAACCATCTGACCCTCAAAGAGCACTCACTTGGAGTTACCAAGTTTGTACTGTCAAATGTAATGGCCAAGAGCCAAGGCTCTTCTGTGTGAAGTGCCCAGTTAATAGCTGAATGAGTATTTGGGAGTCTTGGCACATAGTTAGGCTTTGCTGTCATCTGACCTTTTCTAATCTAATTTATTATATGTAACACATAACTTTCTTTATGTAGAGTATTTTTTGTCTTTAATAATTATGCTTTATCCTTAAAAATAAGCAGTACTGATATATCTATGGCAGTGTAAAACTGGAATTACTCACAAGTGTGGCAGATTTTAAGCATATTTCCAACATGATTTATAGAGATAACTTCATATGCTCAAAGAAACTTACATTTCAAGAAAGAACAGCTCTTCCCAAAACTCTGCTCTTGCACTAGGATGGGCCACTGTCATTTCAGGCTATTCAAGCATCAGAGTTCTCCACGTCAGTATTCGGTCTGTATTTTACCATGACCAGTTAAAGATCAAAATAAGGTTATCAGTTTCTTGTGCTCCATCTTCGATTCTGCATCACTTTACCTATAAAGTGCCATTCCTGTGATTTTCTAGCTGAAATTTGAGCTGTGCCAGACTTGGCATGACTTCTCGGATCCCACAATGAAATGGCCCTGAGAGGAAAAAAGGAACAAAACAGTAAGTAGTGGATGAAAATGGTACTAGTAATAGATTAATCCTTTTTCTTCCAAATATAGCACTGAATTTGACATGTTAGGAATGTTGTCTCCAATTGCCTATTTCTCAACAATGTAAAACAACTACAATTTTGATTGTGAAGATGTGTGTCTAAGATTATGCCTTGAGAATAAGGTTGGGGTGAGTTATGTGGCAAGGGTTAAGAATTCAGTGTTTGAAGTCAGTTTCTGAAGAAGAAGTGCACTGCTCTCATTTTCCAGCCAGTTTGAACTAAAACAGCACAGCACTTGAAGAGCATTTATGTTTAAGGTGTTTTGAGCTCCCATCTCTGGTATTGCTGTCACTGCTGTTAATTGCCTTCTTGGGTTTCTTTTCACTTAGTGCTGATTCTTGTCCCTGGAAGACTGTAAATTTACTGAGAAAGAATTCTTTCTTTGTCCTCAGCAAATCTGAATAAATAATTTTTATTTTAATCATTATGCTCCTTAGCCGACAGTACCTTTGTAAAAGGAAGGAAGGAAGGAAGGAAGGAAGGAAGGAAGGAAGGAAGGAAGGAAGGAAGGAAGGAAGGAAGGAAGGAAGGAAGGAAGGAAGGAAGGAAGGAAGGAAGGAAGGAAGGAAGGAAGGAAGGAAGGAAGGAAGGAAGGAAGGAAGGAAGGAAGGAAGGAAGGAAGGAAGGAAGGAAGGAAGGAAGGGAAGGGAAAGAAAGAAAGATGTTTAATTAAAACAAGAAAGTGCTGCAGTTAAACAACATGTCAGTCACTTTGATAGTTGAATAACATGCTATTTTTTCAGGGTTACACACTTGCCTTCTCAGCACTATTTACTGTACCACTAATGCTTCCAAAGCTTCTTTTTGCAGCAACAATCTGCCAAAAGCTAAATAATTTTCAATTGGCAGAGAGGAAGCTTTGTGTTTGCACCTGGAAAATATTGGTAATAATTCCCTGGCCAGGGGAGTGCCAGGAATGGGGCCCAAGGGCATGCCCAGAGCGGGGGTCAGAGCCGTGCCCTGTGCAATCACCTTCCCCACACAGGTGTTCCCAGGGTGGGAGACTCTGAAACCTCCAGTTTGGTGAGGTGGTGCATTACCAGCACCTCATTAGCTGCCATCCTGCAGGGGACCTGCAGTAACTGTGTGGGTGTCATGACCAGTGCCAAACACAGGGTAGTTTGTAGCTGCTTTGGGCTGAGTGAACAAGGTTTGCGCAGGGGAATTCACTGTGCTCTTTATGAATGTGTGTAATTTTGCTTCCTGCTGGGCATTTCCTTGGTCACAGTTTGGCCTTCAGGACTAAGATGCTCCAGAACATTGTTGCTTTTATTGAAGATTTAACAAGCGCCAATTTAATCGGTACTGTCCCTTCATGCTCAGGCTCAGATTCATCTAAATGTCTTTGAAAAACACAAGGAAAGGTGTTTTGCAACCCAAGATGTCTGCTTCAAGAGTAAAACCCAAAGTGAATAAAGAAAGCATTAAAGTGGTTAAGTTAGGCATTAAGCTATGTGGTTTAAAAGTTTTAATGTAAATTTGAATATTTATGCACTTAAAAAAAAACAAAAACAACAAACCCCCCACTGTGAAAAGAGAAGAAAAATAAAGAGGAAAGGAAAGGAAAGGAAAGGAAAGGAAAGGAAAGGAAAGGAAAGGAAAGGAAAGGAAAGGAAAGGAAAGGAAAGGAAAGGAAAGGAAAGGAAAGGAAAGGAAAGGAAAGGAAAGGAAAGGAAAGGAAAGGAAAGGAAAGGAAAGGAAAGGAAAGGAAAGGAAAGGAAAGGAAAGGAAAGGAAAGGAAAGGAAAGGAAAGGAAAGGAAAGGAAAGGAAAGGAAAGGAAAGGAAAGGAAAGGAAAGGAAAGGAAAGGAAAGGAAAGGAAAGGAAAGGAAAGGAAAGGAAGGGAAGGGAAGGGAAGGGAAGGGAAGGGAAGGGAAGGGAAGGGAAGGGAAGGGAAGGGAAGGGAAGGGAAGGGAAGGGAAGGGAAGGGAAGGGAAGGGAAGGGAAGGGAAGGGAAGGGAAGGGAAGGGAAGGGAAGGGAAGGGAAGGGAAGGGAAGGGAAGGGAAGGGAAGGGAAGGGAAGGGAAGGAAAGGAAAGGAAAGGAAAGGAAAGGAAAGGAAAGGAAAGGAAAGGAAAGGAAAGGAAAGGAAAGGAAAGGAAAGGAAAAGGAAAAGGAAAAGGAAAAGGAAAAGGAAAGGAGGAAGGGAAGAGGGAAGGGAAGGGAAGGGAAGGGAAGGGAAGGGAAGGGAAGGGAAGGGAAGGGAAGGGAAGGGAAGGGAAGGGAAATGGAGAGAAAAGAGAAAACAAAATAAGGAAAACCACCATGCGATATGTGCATTGAAAATGGGATTTAAAATGTCTGTCCTGAATAAACATGTTTCCAGGCCTGGCTTCATGTGAATAAAGCATTCTGGCTTTCTTTTAGACAAGGTGCTTGATGTGCTGAAAAATAATCTTTCCAGTGCTTTGTATATACATGTTTATGTTTCCAGCATGGATAACTGTATAGAGCTCATCACTCTGATCACAAAAATTACCCAAACTGGAAGCTATTCACTTTGGGCTGGTCCCACTGCCTATGCAGAGCAATGTGCACAGCAGCATCCTGTTTTCAGGATGTCATTCTCCCAACCAGCAGGGGTAGTTTAGTGTGCTTTCTCCAGTTTGGGGACAAAAAGTGGTATGTATGTAAAATTCTCATTGGTGCCAACATTAGATCTTTTCTTCTAACTGACTGAGAGTTAGAATAGCTGCAGAATCCATCTGTGCCAGGATAACTGGATTGGGATAGAAGGGGACTTGCCTAGGGCTGAAGTGCAGGGTGCATAACGATCTGTGCCAGTGGCTGGAGAAGATGTCTTTGGTATGGACATTAACATGATGGATAGGTTGAAAGAATATTGAGAACCTTCAGGATTCCAAATCAGGAAACCCAATTACTGCATGATGTGGGCGAACTTAATAAAAAAATAATGATGCCACTGAAACTGTAGCCCTTCTTCACAGCACTCCATCAGAACTGCAAAAACAGATCTTAAAAGGAACAGATGGAAGGATCAGTTTAATAAACTTTGTGCACATTTCATTAGGCTTGAGCCAGAGGAAACAGCAGGACATGCTCTAGTACTGATTCCCTTTCAGAATGGCAGCAAGGGTGCTAGGGGCTGTGCTCTCATCTCATACCAGTAGAAACTCTCCTATTCCACAAGTAAGGCAATAAAACCCATAACCTTTAGTCTCTTGTCCAAATCTCTCTTCTGACCTTAAGCAGACTTCTGAAACAACTGTGGAGAAACCCATCTCTATATGACCAGGCCAGATTTTTCATCAAATCCGAGGGAATGCAGAGGAAGAAAACTCTGAAGGGATCCTTTGGCTGAAGTGGAGTTATCTCCCAAGTGGGAGAAAAAGACACAATTTAGAGTACAATTCCTCCTCTTGTGAGGGTGATACCTAAGTGAGAGATAGGCCACGCTTTGTTTTTTCCATTGACTGGAAGGAGACTACAGGGAGTAATTAATTATTATAAAAGTCTTTGCTTTAGATGTCTAAGATTGGGTGAGACCAGACTTCTTGAGGAGTACCCAATAAATATGCTCAGTGGAGCCTCCTCTCTAATACCAGGATGAAAAGCTCACTATACATGCCTTGGTATATATATTAAAAAAAAAAAAAACAAAAAACCAAAAAACCAAAACCCCTCTATCTATCTATCTATCTATCTATCTATCTATCTATCTATCTATCTATCTATCTATCTATCTATCTATCTATCTATATGATGGGTGCATCTGTGCACCAAAGTCTGTTGGAAGAATTATAATAATACTTTTAAAATTACGTCATGTACCTTTTGCTGTTCGGTTTCATTGCCTTCAATTTGTCATTTATTTTACACTCCTAAAAAATCAGTGGAAAAAATGGTGCAGTCATATGATTCTCACCTACAATCAAGGGTACCTGCAGAAAATTAATTTTTGTTTGTTAGAATGCACTGAATCTTTCCTAAGAAGACAAAATTCACGATAAGTTTCCTGACATTCTATACATCAGTATTTATTTTACACTCATTTTTCAGTGAAAACAGGCTTTATCAGTCCTGGTCATTCCTCTGTCTTAATTTGTAATGATTTCCAAGGCACCATAATCTGAATAAATGGATGAAATGTCCCTGTGTACCTCAAAAGCAAATAATTTTATCTTTTCATTGCAATATAGGTGCTCTAGAGCATTCATCCACACCAAATTAAGGTCCTGGGTTGTACAACTGACTTTGCCATCTGCTTTGGGCATGGAGTTCAACCAAAAGCCTTCAGAGGCTACCCCCATCAAAGAGTAAAATCTGTCTTCTAATACAGAAACTTGGCCCCCAGACTGGCACATCAGATGAAAGTACAGGAATCAAAGCCAATTTGGGATCCAAACATATTAACCAGGAGTAGATTGAAGCATACAGCACATTTCTCTAAGGCTAACATGAGCTCTGATTTGTATCTTGCACTTATCACTGATCTCACTGAGACTTCACAAGCAAGATATGTGCAAGTACAGAATTTGTTGCTTTGCATTTGGAGCTGTACTTTTGATTCAGTTGGTGGGAAAGTGAAAAAACAATTAAGGAAGCAGTTGTTTGGGCTGCTGAAAAAGAACAAAGAAAATGATGGTGACAAACTAAATGCTCACATATGAGCAAGGACAGATAGTCTCACCTGAATGTTCTTAAAGAGCAGGCAGAGATAATTACAGAGGCGTTATCAATCATTTTTGACACCTCATTATGAGCAGATGAATTGCCAGTGGACTGAAGGACAGGAGAGCCAGAGAACAGCCAATAGTTAAGTAGGTAATAAACAGGGGAGACAGATGTGGACCTTTGAGGCAAGCTTCAATACCCAAAAAAACAATGAAAGGGTTTATTCCTATTGCTTTGGCTTCCAAATGTACAGATTTCAGTGCCTGTGGGAGGAAATACTCTCAGGTCCAAGGAGAAGCAATCAGATGGTCAAGAATATGTTGAGCTAGTAGCTGCTGACTGAGAGGTAAGACAACCCCCACTCTCCCCTGCCATTCCTCATATGTAACACCAAACACTGTATTTTATATTTAGAATATATTTGGACAGAATACTGAACAAAGAAATAGTTATGATCAATAGAAGAATCCAAGTACAGGATTAGACACATGCTTGCTCCTTGATGGTTAATCTAATTTAGGCAGTCCTTGTATTGGGGAGTGGTTTTGGACACTAGCACTGGATTTAGTTTAGCAGACAGAAGCATACAAGCATAGAGGCTAGAGGTACAAGAATGGGCAGCCATGTCCCGGCAGAAATAAATTTAGCCTTGCCCTGAATCTTCATTTTTCTTTCAAACAAATCCCAGGCTGAGTTACTCACATTGTTTTGGAATTCTTGAATATCATTCCAATATTTTTTCCACTGTTGGGGTAAATTGTTTTGCTCCATTGATTTAAGACAGCTCCTTTGGGGATTTCTTTGTTAGGATATGTATGAATGTCCATTAAGAAAGAACAGCAACAGAAGCATTAATAAACTGGGGCAGATGTTAAATTAATATGAAGGCAATGATCCTATGCTGATATATGCCAGCTAAAGATCTGTCCTACTCAATACTCAGAGAAGTCACTTGCCAAACCATATTATCGATGCTTCATTGCCTTATTTTCTGTATGCCTGAGAAAAGCCAAAGAAAATTATTAGTTCCTTCTTATACCACTCACAGCCAGGAAAGGATCTGTCATCATCAGTCATGAAAACACTTGAAAATGGATGCACTGTCTTCATTTCCATGGTCTTCTATGTCTAGCTTGTTGCCTTGCTTTAGAGGAGATAGCATTTTTTCAGTGTGTGTGGGTTTTAGGCATTTTTGTCAGCAGAGCAGGGTGGGGTGTTGGAGGGGAGAACGGGTTTTACTGCAAGCTCTTCTTTGATTTAGAACTTTATTTACTTCATTCATTTTCAAGTACTTGAGTTTTCTACTTAAGTCCCACTATTATGCATAGAACATTAATCTATTCTGAGATCTCCAACTTTTAACTTTTGGTCATTCATAGCATTTTCAGTCACCTTGTGTAGCTATTGTAGTCTTTGAATGGTATATTACTAGAACTTTTTAGAATGTCAGGATATGACATTGGCAAGTGCCAAGTGACCCTTGTTCCTTTCTCCAGAAGCCAGGAGAAGACCAGGTCTGTGATATGTGAGATCTCACTCTTAATTAGGACTGTTTTAAGCCTTTATTTCATTACAATTGTAGCTACTGTTTTCATTTTGTATCTAGGATGGGCATTAAACTCAAAAGTGCAGCTGCTTTCAATTATACTCTAATGTTCTGTTTCAAGATAGCTTTCATTTTTTGTGGCATCACTTAGTTACCCTTCCCCCTTCCCCGCTGTCTTGTGCACTCAGAGCTTTTAACCACTTGGGAATGATGCAGGGATAGGAATTAGCAGATGTAATTTGCCACTGCTTCTGTTTCTGGTAGCAAGACCGATTTCACTTAGTGAAAAAATTATCTTGTTACAAGCCAACTAAAAACTTCTGTCCGTGGGGAAATGCTGGAAGAAGTTGCTGAAATTGATAGGATGCTGTTAGAAAGGTGCCAGAGATAAAACCTTTGTAGGCCTACTCCTCCCTTCTCCTTCTGTCTCTCAGTCTGGGGCTGGGGTTACCTTAAGAGAGGGGGACCTTTGCTGGTGAGATGGAGGAAGGGCAGCAGACACAGACTGTAGCTGCAAAGACAGCATTCCTGCATGGAAAGGAAAGGTGTCCCAGACCCATGAAGTCAGTGCTATCAGGAGTTGTGGAGCCCCAAGTTAGGAGGGAGAGACAAGGACCCTGGCATCTCTGACACAAACCTGGCAGACACTGAAGGGTTCCTGTGATGCCCTTTCTAATGCCATGGTTAGGCTGAGTTTGCCACAGGTGTGGGCAGGTTGAGCAGCTTGGGGTGAGAGACCATTACAAAGGCAGCAAGGGAACAACACAGATCCTGGGAATCACTGGTGTTGCTATAGGTGAGTGTGCCTTCATTGAAAGCAGGAGACAGGCTTTCCCAACCTCCCTCTGGTGAAGATGAGCTCTGGCTGTGCTCATTTGATGCTGGGACTTTGTTAGCGTCCATCAAAATGAATAGTGAGAAATAAAAAGCAACATGTGAAAGGCAGCTTGGTTCATTGGGTGGTCATCCAGGACCCAGAGGTGGATAACCACCAGCAAGGACAGTGGGGATGTCCTCATTCTGCTCATTCTCCATTGCTTCCTCAGATTAGAAGTCTTTCTTCTTTGTTAACAGGAATTTCAGAGAGAGCAGCCTGTTCCCATGCACAGTAGCCACATGAGCAAACAGGCACTCTTTTGGCAGATGTACAAAACACCTCTTGTAATTAATCAACTGGCTTGTTTATCCTCCTAATCTCAAATTTGAAAACTGTCTGGAAACTTGAAGTGCCTTGGTGATAAAATAATGGGCATTAGGCTTATTTTCTAGCAAATGAAACTTTGGGAGTCTGCCAGCAGTAGTCAGGCTTATTGGACCATATCTATTCTAAGGCATGAGCTGAAATCATTGACTACCTGAAAGTTCAGAGAGTGATGAGCAAGAGTGGCCTCTCTCAAGATGTGAAATAAATAATAAATGGCCAAAAAAAAAGTGGTAAAGAGCTAAAAATAAAGTCCAACTACACTGTAAGCCCTAGTACAAGTGGTGAGGATCATTTCACATTTCAGCCTGTTCTCTGCTTCATTGCAGGGAAAAATGTGTTCACAGAGCACCTCACTAAGCAGGATTTTTGCCCCTTGCTGTTCAACTCCAAGCTCTGTAATGAATGTGTCAGCATTCTAGCAGAGCTGGGAGGGGAATTTGCACATCATGGCTTGGGGCCATATGACCCTGAGAAGTGTGGTTATCCCTTCACATCCACACTGAAAAATTCCACTGATTCTGAGGAAGAAGCTGCCAAGCAAGGGCTGGGGTATTAGGAGGTGGAAATGTGTTTGTAGCATCTCCTTTTTTGAAGGAAAAAAGAGGGTTTTCAATGAGAAATAATATGAAGGTGTTGAAGGGGTTTATTTGACTCATGCTAATAAACTCTTTGGAGTTGGATGAAGCAAATTAAATGGAGGAGCTGGACACTCAGTCCAGTGGACCTGAGAGAAACCACAGGTAAGGGGTAGATCTGTAGAAAAATGTGGGACTTCATGAAGCCTTGTGTTGGAAAGAGAGAGATGTGGGCGCAGGTTGCTGGATCTTCTGAGTGCTGCCTCCAAGCTCTTACCTCAGTGTGAATGGACACACACACATACAGTCACATTAAAGGTGTTTACTGAAGTTGACCAATACAGAGAACACATTTTCCAAATTAAAAAGGTGACTTTGATGACTGAGTGAAAGTTGACAGAGATGATGGTTCTCTCCAAACCCCAGGGTCCAAAGCTGGGCTGAGAAATTCCTCACCTCAGATTGCAAAGGAAGGAGTGACTTAAAAGGGAAGAAATACAGAATCACAGAATTATTAGAGTTGGAAGAGACCTCTGGAGATCATCTAGTCCAACCCCCAAGAAAGCAAACATTCTGCACGAGGCTCTTGCTTTTAAAAGAGAGTAATAAGATGGAGCTCTCTCCCTTGCTATGCGGTGAGTAACAGCTGTGAAGGTATCTTCAGTCAAGGAGCAGATTAGATTCATCAGAGAACTGAGACTGAGCAGCAAGGAGCTATGACAGGAGCTGCAAAAAGGGAACAAGTCAGAGACAACACACAGAGGCAACGGTGTCTTCACAAATCCTCCTTCAGATGAGAATTTCCTGTGAGTGGCTGTCAGGAAGAAAAATCAGACAGGATAATGTTGGGTATGATCATAGTGGGCATGTCAGAGCAATGATACAGCAAAACCTCGGGGGAGAGAGGAACACTGAGGGCAAATGGCAGAGCGGGGCTTTGGGAGCATGAACTCAGAGTGAAACAATTCCAGCACAAAGGGAAGCAGCACTGCAGATGCACAAGCAGCATCTTGGCTCCAGCAAATGCATTTGGGAGAAGCACGAATGGTACAGACCATTCCCCTTGGTGGCATTAGCAATTTCCACGGTTCACAATAGTGCAATTTTGCTTAATCAGTTGTGCTTGCACTTAACAAGGCCCAGCCCAATATCCACTTCCACTGGAACAGATCCTGACTTGCCTGTGTGTACTCTCCTTTGCCTGCTGACTGGGTCTCACTTGACAGAGTGTGGGTAGAGACATGCTGTGCTTGCCATACATATTTGTCCCATTTTATTTGGTCCCACCACCAGGATGCTTCCCTTTGCTAGTACTACTGCAGGCTTTATTCCACTACAGAAATAATGCATGTCCTCAGGTTCTTTCCATCATACATCCTCTGTGTCTAGTCCCTGAAAATATTTTTAGGCACGGTGCTCAGTGTCTTCTGGCCTATGTGATATGTGAGAATGGAAAACTGATATTTACTATTGTCTCTTAATTTGGTCTTAGCCAAGAGGTGAAAGCAAGAACCACAATGAAAGACAGAAGATGTATATTGGAAAGATAAAAATATTTATTTTAAGACATGTTATGTGTGTTAGGAAGTTAAGGTCCTCTTTCATGTAAAACTTCATGGCAGTCTGGGTTTTCTGAAGGTGCTCAAAGAGCTGCTTCTGACATCACCTACAGTGCCATTTTTTACATGGCAACTTGCTCGTTAGCCCTTTTCAAGCACTGTTGGCATTTTAAGAGGCTTACTGTCCAGCTTCTCATTTATTTGAACTATGTAAATCTACAGGTCAGAGGTTTCTCTTTGGTATCAGATTATTCTCTGTTAGTCTAGCAAATTCCCCTCTTCTTTTCCATCACATTGTAACTGTAGTCTTCCATTTGCAGGGAAATGGTCTCACACAAGTAAAATTATATCCCACTCAAAAAATGCCAGGAATCCTGAACTAATCTTTGCTTTTGTTATACTGCTTCACAGTCCATCTCTAACAGAGATGATATTTTCCCCAGTGAATGACAAAATGAGATGTTTTCAAGTAACTTGACTGGTTTTATAGCTTTCAAAAACAGCTCTGCATCCAACAGGACATGGGAAGCCCCAGAGCTCTGTGCAAATTTTCCAGTAATGCTGTTTTCATCTCCTAGCATTGAGCTGCAACAGCACCCAGCCCATCACTCCTCCTGCAGCCCTCTGACAATGCCACTGGTGGCACTTTGGTTCTGGGAATGTGAAGCCCTACCTTAACTTCAGATTGCCATTTATAATCAGAAAACACAGAAAAACTGCACCACCATATTATCCACATGTCACTGGTGCAAAGTTTGAACTGGCCTTTTTGGTTTGCCCTCAGCTGGAAAGTGGAATGAGCATTACCTTTTGATATCAAGGTTGGATCCATCCTCATGTGTAACAAGCAGGGAAAAAGCTGAGAAATCCCTTTCACTCATTTATAAGCAGTGTCCAAATATTGCTAGCAAAGACTGGATAACCAGAGCCCAGAATGCCTCCCTGCACTGCTTGCAGTAAGTGCTCACCAGCCAGTGTGAATGTGCTTTTTCTTTGCATGTGGAACACAATAAAATCACATCTGCTCCTTTTCCTGTACATGACAAGTGTGGCTGTGGCCCATCAGGGCCCTTTCCTTGTGCTGACAGGGGGCAGAAATTGAGTTGGTCCTAAGACCCTAAAAGTTAATGAAGGCAGACATCTGCAGCAGAGCAGTCTGTAGCTGAGCCACTTAGAAAACTCCCTGTGCAGCCAAGAGAGAGAGAAGACACTTCTGTGGAGCCTTAATTTAGATGTCTATTTTAGGGTGGGCTGAATCACACTTTGGTGCCCATTCAGCACTGACCTCTCCTGGTCACCACTCAGCCCAGGTGACCTACATTTAGGCGAGTGACTCCCAACCCTGCTTTATGCAGGCAGATGAAGTGCCTCTCTGGAAGAGCGCTTTTGGCTGGGTGATGTCTGTAGCAGTGCTGGCTCTGTTTTTGCTCCTGTAACCATGACTGCTTGAGAGGTTATTTTGGGGCACTTGGGAGCAGTTTAAATTTGCTGTCCCCAGTCGCAGGCAGTTTCCTCCATCTGGTCCTGAGGTCCATCAGCTACAGTTATTGGAAATGCAGTTTGCATCCCACTGCATCAATAAAGGTGATTCAAGCACAGTAAGGGGCTCTAAGGGCTCATTTCATTGATGTTTGCTGATATTGAGTACATACATAACTTTCCTGCCAGCTGGAGATGGCTGTAATAAGACCAGTCTCAATAATATGGAAAGGGATCCTTCCAGAGAGAAAACACAATGGCTCACACCTCCTTCACAAATTGTTTCTTACTTAGAAATTTCAGAAAAAAAAGTTCTGTTGGCAGGATGTTTTCCTAGTGTTTCTTCCCTGCCTGGAGGGAATTTGGGGACAGACACAGAGAGTTCTTCTTGTTTCAGAAAGACTGTGATAACCATTCAACATGCAACAAAAAGGATGAGTATGACCAGTGTTGCTAGAGCACAGAGTGCCCCACAGGTCGGGGTAAACCCTACAGGCATTTAAACCAAAAAAAAAAGCACAAACACAAAATTACCCTCACATGCCCAGCCTTGGACTTCTCTGAGACTTAAGTGGTAACAGGAGGGAAGGTCTCAGAGTGACTCTTGTCTGTTTAACCAAATTAATGTTGAGTTTTTCTTTTACCACACCAAGTGACCTCTGTCTGACTAAAAACTATTTTTCAAGGCATTTTCTTCTTAATAGAGGTTAAGATTTAGAAACAGATTTACCATCCCTTTTAAAATTTATTTTCAAAGATTCATACCCCAACGTTAAAAAATAGTGGATCTTCTTGAACTACATTCTGGCTTCCAAAATTTGGGCTTAATAACCCTGTTCTTGTTTCTTCCTGAAATCCTCTCACTAGATTAAGTATTCACTGTCCCCTATCTTCATTTTTTTCCCTATTTCAGCTGCTATCAAGCTACTTCACAATAAATAGATCAAGCCCTCTACAAATAAACTATTTTCTCAAACTCATCAGGCCTCAAATCATCTCTGCACATTTTCATTTTCCAAAATGTTTTTCAAGATGCCTGCATCAGGACTTCATGCAATATTTCAGTTCCAGTGGAATGACTTCCCTGCTCCTACTTGTTTATCTCATGTTTATTTAGATGAGCATTACATTTGTTTGTATTGCCAGAGCATCACAGGGATACTCTGCTTGCACTGTGGCAACTCTGAGACTCTCCTTTTCAATACTGCTTCCACAACTCTGCAGATACAGTCTCAGCCACATGAAAAAGCTTTATTTGATTACACTCATACACCTAAACTCCCTGCACCATTTCATATAGTTGTCATGGCATTATAATTTCTATTCCAGCAGCATATGTGATATTCACCGGTTTGTTTTAAATCAACAGGATTGTTGCATTTAATTCCAGATCACTGATGAAATTTGTTGGTCAGCACTGTTTCTAGTACATACCACCATGGGATGCCACTAGAAACATACTCATTCAGAGAAAATTTTATGTTAGCAACAGCTTTGCAATCTGCCATTTAGCGAGTTCTAAATTAATCTTATCCAAGCTTTATTGACACTAATTGCTCATTTTTGCAACCTTGCCATGCAGTTGCTCATTTTTGAAAAGCTCAAATTATTCTATGCCAGCAAACAGTACACATTAAACCATAGAAATCTTTTATGTCTACGTGACAGTGATTATCAGCCAAACACATAATTCATAGTAAAATCAGGCTGTATTGACAAGATTTGTTTTTTAACAGCATCATATTGACTGTCATGAAATGGTATTCACACCTTTTACATCTATTTACATCTTCATTAATTAAATCTTGTTTATTTTTCTCTTATCTTGCAAGAGACACACATCAGGATAGCAAGGTGGTTGTCCATACAAACCCACTTTTCCTTTTTACTGTACCATCACCAAAGGACTGAAGCAATTGGCTGTATATTTTGATGAAAGTCTGGTGATTTATAAACATTCTTCTTAAATACATGGTAATTTTTTTTTTAACTTTTCAATGGACTGGAAAACATTTGAAGTGGCATAGGCTTATGGCCTGCTTTTCTCCAAATATAAATATCTATTGTCAATTTTTTTCTTTTTTTTTTGTCTATTGAAGTTATGAATGGTCCTATTTTCACTTTGCAAAGTGAAAGTAGTCTTTTACTACTTCATCTGCTTTTACTATGACTCAAAAAGTCCTTCTTATGCTAAACCTGGCAGACCATTTTTTCTGTAACTTCTTTACCTTCCTTTGTGTTTTCTCAAGTGCTAAGTTCCAACTGGTAGCTGTTGTTTATCTCTCTCTAACACTGATACAAAGCACCAGCCCTGTGGTTTATATTTACATCTGAAAGTGTGAGGTTCAAAGCAGAGAACCATCACACATATATAATAACAGCAAACCAGAGGGCATGAGAAGATCAACACCATTTCCTCTGTCACACTCTGAACGAAAAGAACATCTCAAACTTCTCCTGGTACCCCAGTCTTTGACTTTGCTGGACCCCTAAGCAATGTAGAGCACCCAGCACTAACTTACCTTGATGGCCTGAGGGAAGGAGATTTCAGGCTTTATACAACACATTTCTGAGTTGAAACCATTGTTTCACACTCTCCACAGCTCTGAACTGCTGTAACTCTACTGAAGACATTGAGGTCAACATTTCAAGGTTTGTTTCTTAAACAAATTATAATATTGCAAGGATCCTGGAGGCTTGCACATTTTTTTCTTGAGGTTAAGAGTTCATGTAGTGGCTGTTTTGGGTGATGACTGAGCTGTAGTGAGCTGTGCAGAGCAGTTATTATATTTACTAGGATGGAGGGGCTGGTAATCAGGATCACAGACTAACTCAGGTGGAAAGGGTCAGGAGGTCTCTGGCTCAAGCCCCTGCATAAAACAAGGTAAGCTTCAGACCACGTTGCTTGAGGTTTATCCAGTTGGGTCTCCAGAGAGGAGACTGAATGCACAGCCTCCTTGCTTTGCTGCCTGGCTGTCCTTGCAGTGAAAAATCTTCTCCTTAAATCTCATGAGAATTCAACTGTCTGTGCTCCACTATTGTGCCCAAATATGAACAGCTTGGTTCCATCTTTTCCATGACTTCCTTGTACTCATCAGACGCCTGTTGTTAAGTCCTTCCAAAGCCCTTGTATCTCCTGATGGAAGAAGCCCACCTCTCCCAGCCTCTCCTCATAAGGCAAGTGCTCCTGCCTCGATCATCTTGGAGGTTCTCTGCTGAGCTTGCTCTGGGTCATTGGTGCCTTTCTGGTGTTGCAGGCGGCAAAGCTGGACACAGTAGTCTAGATGTGGTCTAACAAGTGCTGAGTAAAAACCTTCCTTCATCTAACATCTGTATTTCAGCCCCAATCCTTTTCTTCACAACATTTCCAGGTCCCTTAAGTGGATTGCTTGTACCCTGCCTCCATTTTTCGTGTCATTACCACTTCAGTACAACAATCTGTTGCCCTGCTTTTGAAACTCTCACAGCTCTGCCTTGCAGTCTGCCTGAGTAATCAGTATTCAGAAATAAAAGTGATATTTTGAAAAGATGAGCACAGGTCTGGCTTTGCTAATGCTGACTGCTGTGGCAGACTGTACAAGAGAAACCAAAGAAAATCAAAAAGTTCTTCTGTCCCTTCCCAGAACAGAGAGTGACAATAATGGATCCGTTTCCTACAGCAGCAGCCATGGGAGCTTTTTCTTTGCTAAAAAAATATGCCCTCTCTGCCCAGCCTACAGCAATTTTTTATCAAGGAAAGCCTCTCAGCACTGCCTTGTTATTTATTCTGCCTGCATGGCCCCTCAGTGCTGCGGCTGCCGCCAAAGGCAGACTCAGGATGAGGCATTGCCAGAGAATGTTAAAAGCAGAAAAAGTCCCAGAAGCCACACAAATGGATGCAAAACTGTACATTCTCTTTGCACTCCAGAAGAAAAGCAGCGACTGTTAGTTGTACACAGTCTACACGGAACATTTAAGCTAAAGAACCCTGAAGTGTCAGGGGAATCATTCCAGATGTTGGGAAAATGGATGTGATTCTACACACAGAATATTGAACATTTCATTTTATGAGGATTGCCAGCATCACTCACTACAGCGGCCAGACAGACCTATTCAAGATCAGACTTTTCTATTAGGCAAGGAGCAAACCTCAGCCATGTCTTCCAGGCTGGTGAGCTCTGAAGCAAATATGCACAGGAGTGCCCAGTATGCCACAAAAACTGTAATTAATACAGGAGTTAGGCACACCTGCAAGGAGAAGACAGATTATATAATATTCAACAACTAAAACAAGGCAAATTTTCATGGCATTCCAAACTTTTGCGTGTTCTTAGAATTTCAAATTTCCATACCTTCCTTTTTTTACATGCTCTGTCACAATCATTTCTCAGCCCAAGCCTTCCCAGCTGGTGATCCTGGATATCATCTTTTTTTCCCAAGGTCTCACAGATTCTTTCTGGTAGGATCAATCTTGGGTCTTTGCACCTGTGTGCTCTGCATCAAGATCAACAGAGAAAACAAGGTTGAGATCCATCAAGTGAGAAGCTGTGGAAAGACAGAGGGCTTAATGTTCTTTGACAACATGATTTGAACAGGGAAAAGGAAAGTTTTCCAGCGGGTAATTGGCAATCAATTATGGCGCTTAATAGCAAGGCCACATATTGACCATGTTGGGGTGCCTGTGGAGTAGGTGCAATAAACACATGAAAATGAACCCATGTGACCAAAATCTGCAAGACAGACTGATGTGCAAATAGAAGGACAAGCAAGAGTTTGGAGTTCTTATTTCTTATGAACATGTTTTTCCCAATATTCAGCTCAACCTGTTGCAGCTGCTCTCTCAGACATTTTATAAATTTGTAAAACCTTTAGGCCACCAGGCCCAAACACCCAAATAAATAACTTAATAACTATTTTCCAAAAATAACACCATTCTCTGATCTATGATAACAGAAATAAATGAAGTAAAACACACAAAAAATAGAGAAGCTGGTAACATGGTGATTGGGGCACTCTATTTTAAAACAAGGCTGTTGGGCACTGTCAAGACCATAATTAAGGATAATACAAACCATTTTTGCATACTGGTTTCCTGTGATAGATCTGAATTTTCCTCAAAAACTGTAAGAATCTGTCATTGTAAAGATTATGCAAATCTGGTCAGCATTACATCAGCCTGGGAATGTATTTAGTTTTAATGACTGAAACACATATATTGACAGTTGTAGGAACTGACTGAAAGCTCAATTAAGGCCTGTTCTGAACTGGGAGCTTAAAGAGGAATTTAGACCTGACCCTCATTTACCTAAAGTAGTAATAAGGTATTTCAAGAAAATACTTTGTTGGGAACAGTGAGGTGAGAAACTCTGCTCAAATGAAATGGCTTTTTTATGTTCTAATATCTATTCCATACAAGCCAGTGCACACAGAAGGTCATCCAAGCCCAGGGAAATATTTTTCCCATCTCACTGTTGCTTGTTTTCAATTTCTGGAATACAGCAGCATCCAGTGGTTGTGCCAGCCACTGGGGGGAAATGTCTGCCCCAAACACACACGGTGTGAATGCATCAGAAAGATAATAAACAGCAGGAGGCTGCAACCCTTGTGTTCCAGAGGCTGACCCAGAGACACCGAGTGACTGCACTTGCCAAAGGTGACCATGGGAACCAGCAGCAGCACCAGGCACTGGCTTGCTGACTGGTTTATTGTCCCTGAAACTATCAGCCTCTGAAAGGACATCTTTCTCTCTGATTATTTTTTCTGAACATGCTTTGCTTTTTACCGGGTGGTGAAACATAATCAAAGAACATATTCATTACTGATGTTTGTCCAAGAAGTTTCTACTAACATCAGCCTCTTTTCCTCCATACAATGCCAGTTTCACAGAGTCATTTGCATCACATTGGGGAAGTCCTATTCATGCATCATTTGCAATATGAACCATCTGTTTTACTCAAAACAGAGATAACAGACAATGCAATCTCAACACTGAAGGGATTCAATTTTTAATCTTTGTGCACATTTGTTAAATAATCTACCTTTGAATTTCCAGCTTAAAAATACTGTCAGAGCAAACACTGGCCTGCAAAGATCATAGTGATTTAATTAAAAATGTATGAAAATGTCAAAGTTGGGTTAATGGCCCTGTGGGAAGGAAATATGGCCAAGTTTCCACCTGTCTTGAGTACATATTGGCTTATATGAATTGCCCCAGAATGAAAACAATCTTTTCAATCAAAATTAATTATAAATTAAAATTAGTTAAAGTGTATTTGCATTTGATGGTGACACTGGCATATACAAAGTTATATACAATCTCTGTTGTAATGCTGAAATTGTTCTATGGCCCATTCTCAAGATTTCATGTCAGAGGAAACAATAACTTCCTTTTCAGCTTCAGTAGAGTATTTATATATTCACATCTACAATAGTTATTCCATCTCAGCAGAGAAGTAGCCAATTTTTCCCTAATTAAAGCCTCATTATGCCATCTTAATAGAAACACATAGCTCTCTTCCACCTCAAAACCCTTGCTAAGTTTTAACAGTGCCCAAGGACACTCCATAAATCAGTAGTGGCAGTACAATTAGTACTGAGGATTTCTTGGCTCTTAGGTCTATATTCAGCTGCTAAGCCAGCTCTCAGTTTCCATCCCCTGCCCACTCTTTCTGGTCTATATCAAGTTTTGTAGGTCATAAATACATGCAATGTCAAACTAAGTACCCCTTATCACAGCCTGCCCACTCACTCAACAAAAAATAAAAAAGCAGAAGGTGAATGAATATTCCTTGTCAAGGAATAAACCATTGTTTATTTACCAAAAGAGATAAAGTGATACACCTTGAGGGTTCATTGGCTCTTTTCTTCCCCTTTCTGGCAATATATTCCTTGTGCTATTCTGACAATATAATATGTTCTAAATGGAAAACGGAGAGCTAGTTATTTTTTTTATAAGGTACCATATTTTTATTTAACATCCAAGCAACAGCTTCACAAATGGGGTTGAAATGTAAAGCAAGCTGTTTCCTAGCACCAGTGGAAAAACCTTCCCAGTGACATTAAAGGGAGATCTTCATGGACTTCAGCTTGTCCCCGGTTAACCTGGCACACAGTACAGCAGGATGGCTGCATCCCTCTCACTGTACTGGTACTAGACAATAGGTTAAGGGATGGGAAGGACCACTCATATATTTTCTCTCTGAACTCAAACAGGTATAAGCAGACAAATATATTTAGTGGTATTAACTCCTAAGGCATTATTCCCTTAGATTTCTTGGCAACACCTGTTGCCACATTTTGTATGGAGCAATTTCATAAGTCAGAGTCATACAACAGTCTTGGTACTTCTCTTGTTGTCTAACCTAAACCCTTCTCTTACCTATTTTCAGCCATGGCTATGTTTCTTTATCGTTCCCTTCTTCAATTCTACAGCAAAATAAACCTTCATGAGATATTGGAATGCTCTCCTTCACTGAATGGGCTGGGATGATCACGTCTCTGTCTCTGCTCAGTGTCCCAGAGGATGGAGCCCAGGATCTGATTTGACTTTGTGGCTGTAGCAGCACAATGGGCACTGGGGTTCAGCTTGTTGGCCAACAGGACTCCCACAGGAGATTCTCTACTTCTTCACCAATCAATATTTCCTACAATTTCCTTCCTAGGTCCAGCTACCTGACCTAACTCTAATAATGAACAAATCTTCTTATAGTCTCATCTTCATGTAATTTTAGATGCTCCTTCTCAGCCTCACATTCAAATCCTGATGCTAGGAAATGCTATTTTAAAATCTATTTCACATTAAACAACCCCCATATTAGTACTTCACTCCATCTGCCATCTCAATCAAAATTGTGGTTTATTTGACTACTACATGTTTGATCATGTTCAGTAGTGTCCTTTGCCATGTTTTTCTTTCCAGAAGTCTTGGTGAATTCCAGGGGAGGAAATGATCTCATCATCTGCACTGGGATTTCGTGCAGAATCAAAACAAACAATTGTTCTCTCATGTGTAGTGACACATTAACGCCAAATTTCTCTGTTTCATCTCCACAGATCTCCTTTGTTCTCGAATGACCCATAATCTGTGGAGCAGGAAGGATGGGCTGAAAGCCCTGGTACAGCATTTCCTGAACCCTGCAGATTGCAGAGTCCCACTTGTGTAATCTGAAGCTCTCACTGCCACATAGATAAAAGCAGCTTAGTTTAGAAGCATAGAAATGTTCAACTCTTTACCAGGCCTTCAGCTGCCTTCCAGATGTGGCTCAAAGTGTTGGCCTGAATCAAAGTCTGTTGGTAATTTCTCCAACATCCAAAATTGCTGAACCAGATATTTTAAGTCAAAAGAAAAAAATTCTTTTTTTTTGTTTTCACAGACATAGAAAAAAGTCAGATGCTCATCGGCCCTCTGGCTCTTTCCCTTTTATTAATTTTGTGTTTTAGGGAATAAGAATGGGAGTGAGGGGGTATATTGGGCTTTTTTTTTTTTCTTTTCTATCCATTTGGGCAAAGAGAGAAACTGCATTTTTTCCCTCCTCTAGTTTACAGCTGAAGAAGTGTTCTACCTTCTGTATTGTTTCCTTTCAGTTCAATAAAAAGGATTGAATAAAATATGACATGTAAATCTTATTATTATCATCTCATTTGGTTTTTCAGACTGAGCTAAATGGCTGCTAAGATGTAGAGGAGAATCAGAAGAGAGCTCACTTTTATACCACAGTCCTCAGAAAAGTTTATTTTTCTGACAGAAATTAAATCTGCAATTTTTGGTAAGGCTACCTTAAGCATAACCATCATGAAGGGCTTATATCATGTTGTAGCTTCTGGGTGTTTCTGTATTGTTGTCAGAATAAAGGTAAGGCTGGTGTCATGAAATGTCAGTAACACCATGCCCAGCATAATGCAGATAAGCTAAAAGCAATGTAACCTTTAAAAAAACATCAAGCTGCTATTTAGCTACTGCACACATTAGCTATCTGGCACCCCAGGCTAGAACAGTGGATGATGCAAGTATCTAACCTTTAGTGCAAATATATTTGTATGTGAATTATCCAGGCTTTGTGACCTGTGGCTTCCTTTCCAAACTCACCTTCCGGCACAGAACATGGGATGAGACATTTTTCAAATCAGGGAGAAAATAAAGAAGGGGGTTTGGCTAGAGAATGGGAGACAGAAAAATCACATAGCAGGGAACAGAGAAAGTGATTCAGGCACTGCCTAATGAAAGTGGGAGACATGCAAGGAGCTGATGTAAAGCATGACAGCAAGAAATATGAAGGAAATATAATGGAAAATTGTTACATCAATTTAGATCTACTCAGGCACCATGGACACAATGCTTTTAAACAGCCTGTGAGTACATATCCCCCTTCTTAATGTCCAGTCAGCTGTAACTAGAAGATTGTAGATTAAATAAATACCATTGTAAATGACAACATTCATCTGTCTAATTACCTGCTTGTTGCTGTAATTTATCTGACTTGCAAATCTATCTCCAGGAAGGTGGGAATAATTTAATTACTCCTCAAATGCAGGAAAACTTGGCATACACAGATCTTAGTTACAGGCACTGAAAGTGTTTTCAAGCATAATATAATGAGGTATTTTATTCAGGTAGTACACTGGGGGTTCTTGGTTGGAATCTCAGTTGAAATTATGATGTACAGTTCTGCTCCATATTTGTTCTGCTCCATATTCACACACAGAACATATACTTGTTTCAGCTTTTAAAAACAACCTTTTAACCAAAGAAGCATGCAAGATACTACATGCTTGTTTCACTTTAATGTTTGTGCACACTGCTTTTTTTGAGTCTGTGCAGAAGGCAACAGCCTATAATAAGCAATGATGAGAGATCTATAAATATGTTAAATATTTTTTTTGTTTTCCAGGAGATTCTGTGACTTTGGGTTTTCTTTAGCAGAAGAACAGCACATTAGTCTAGTAAATGATATTAATGACAGACTCAGGCCTGGTCTTTAAGAGCAAGAGATACTCCCCTTAGGCAAGGTAGGATAAATAGGAAAGGCATGCAGCTATGTCCAAGGGAGGCTGTAATTATCTGTGGCATGTTAACTGTCTTTGGGCTTTAAAGTGTTTTTTTATAGGACTGAAAACTGAAAATATGAAAATAGAAAGTCTCTGCAGACCAGTGGGATGTAGGCAATGGTTGTGCAATTCATTTAGTAGTGGCAGGCAGCTGCCTTCCAGACCCTCTCCTGCCAGAGCAGAGAGGAGTTTATAGGGGAAAGGAACTTAATTCCAACAGTAGCGTGTGGAGGTGTGGAGAGGCATTACACACATTTAACTGCATTATATCCTACTTTCCTTATGTGATAATCCTCACACTATGCATATACATAAATAAGTGTTTGTTTTTAGCACAGTCTTTTTCCCAGAAACTCCTTTCAAATCATTTTCTGACTAGCAATTTATCTTCTTTTGATATAACAATGATTGTTCATGCAAACGCAACGCAAGCTGAGCACGGATATCTCTCCAGGATTAGAGCTGCTGAGTGTCCAGCCTGGGAGACCAGGCTGCAGCAACAGCAACACCTCCCTAAGCAGAAGGACAGCACCTGGCAGTGCACAGAACACACGATTACTGCAAACCACAGATTACAGCCTCCTATGCCCTCCTTGTTGACTGTATACACACTGGTGGCTCGCTCAAAAACAAGCTTGAAGCACCCTGACACACAGATTAGGAACCCACTACCTTCATTACAAACCTCCATTTCAGATGTGCTCAACCTGCAAGGCTTGTCTTTCTGTTCACCTCTGTAGTAAAGACTTACTGGATTTGAAAAAGAGAGGAGTTCTTTAAGATCTCTGTTTTAAGCATTCATAGTCCTTGGGACATTAGTTTGGGAAAACCTCACTGCCATCAGTCTAAAACCAGTTGCAGCTCTGCTGCCTTACACTGGGGATGGGACAGTGTCACTGAGAGCAGCCAGGATGAAGTGCCAAGTTTCAGCTCGTGTGGGAGTGATGTTGACTGCACCCAGGCACAGCTCTCTCATTGCAGCCTGTCCAGTGCCTGGCTGTAACCCCTTAGAGTATCCTTCCTAGCTTGGGTCCCAGAAGGAGATATTACACACTGCCCTTGTGCATAATGACAGATAAACTCACCATGGGTTGGGGTTTTTTAATTCCAAACTGCTGTATAGAGCCGCTATGCATACATAACACAGTCAGTCTGTCTGTCACTGATACTTGAGTGCATCCTGATCCAGGATTGGAGGAGGATCTTCAGAGAGGGGAAACTTCAGAGAGGTTGACCAGAGAGGATGTGGAGTCCCTCCCATTGGAGAGACACAAGAACCATCTGGACACAATCCTGTGCCATCTGCTCTAGGACAACCCTAGCTGAGAAGGGAGGTTGGACCAGATGATACCACTTTGGTCCTTTCCAACCTGACCCACTCTGTGATTTTGTGATTCAGTGAAACCAATCTTTGCTTGAAAAAAGGCTGGGCAAGTGAAAGACATCACACTACAGCTCAGCTAAGATCACTGTACACCACTACTGTGACCAGGGACCTTTTTCCTCTTGATCCCAGGGATGAGCAACTGTCAGTGTCACTGGGAATGTGGTACTGTCATGGAAATGAGAAAGACACAGCAGAAAAAATCTGTAAGGAAATTGGAGTAAGAGGAGCACAGGTTATAATACATAGCACATAAACACGTGAAGTCCTTGACACCGTCTGCTTGCACACACAGAGACTCCCTGTCCCCAGCCCAGAGCAGGTCTGGCTGCTGCTGGTGGAGCAAGAATCCTCCTTCCCCTGGCCCTGGCTGCTGGCACCTGGTGACCTGGTCAATGTGGAAGTGGCAGAGACAGATCAGTGTTTGTGCTCGATGTGCTCGCAGCCATGCCAAGCCAGCTGCTTTCCAAGATCTCTGCTGTTTGCTCTCTCCAGCTCATTAGCTGTGGTCAACACGAGCAGCAGTGGAATGGGGCACAGCTCTGTGTGACACTGCTGGTCTCACATCTCACCTGCTGCAGGTGTGAGCCACAGCTCTTACTCCTCCCTGCACTGCTGCCAGCCCTGCCCACAAGGGAGCTCTCCTGGCCCTCCAGGGCTCCCAGAGAGTGCAAAGCCCAGCAGCTGGGCCAGTCATCTCTCCCCATCTCTTGGAGGCTGGATAAGCTCAGCCATAGCCTGAGACTTCACTCAGGGGACACCAGGAGCTGCACAACAAGCTTGTTACATGCAGATAAGGCAAAAAGTCACATTAAATTGTGCATGAAATAAAAACTGACCCCCGGTGGAGGTGGCAGGATCAGGCAGCTGAGCCAGCCTTACTGGGGCTCTGTCGCTGCATCCTAATGCCAATGCAATTTCCACAGCCTCCAGCTCCACAATCCCTCCTTTGATGTGACTCAGTGATCTTTTCAGGTGGTTAATTCCACAACCTGATCTGCTTTAGCACTGGAGAAAGTTTATACCTGACCTGAATCTCTGCTTCTTTGCGCAGAGCTGATTAGCCTTCATTTTATCCCTCACAGTTTTGTATAAGGGAAACTGTTTTTCTCTCACTTCTTTTCACATTTTAGATGTTTGTACAGCATTATTATATTCCTGTGGATTTTGACTTTTTATTGAAGTGGTATGAGAGAGGGGAAGAGAGGACACACCAAGAAAGGGATATTTACAGATCTCCATATTAAATTATGGGGGAAACTGAGCAAATATTTGGTATGTGTATACACTGATGTTAAGGTAAATACATGTAGGAGGATGCTGTATTTTCATATTTACAAAAAATGCACATACATAAGCACAAACTACTTTTCATCACAAAAATGCTTCATTAACTACTTGCTCTTTTAATGCTATACAAAAATTCCCCCTTTGAAATAAAAAAAGGAATTCTGAATGCCTCTAAATGCAGCAAAGCTGAATCTGAGCAAAGTCTCTGTGAGAGGGGACCAGGGAGGAGTTTCTTTATTTACATGTCACTTACTGAGCCTTGTGAGCCTTTTTTTCAGAGCACCTGATCCCAGAGCAGGATACCAGCACAGATGCCTCAGCAGCCTATAGATCCTATAGAGCAGGCTTTATCTATCTGCTTTTAATCTAATTTATAGATCATCAAGAATACATGGTAAAGGAGTCACAGAGAACAGCAGTGTGGGCTAGTGCCTCAGCAGGAGCCCCATAATCTCCAGTGCCCTTTTGTTATAATGCCTTTAGCTCATCTCTGTGATGAGAGCTTTGGCTGCTGTTCATGTCCTGATCACACTGAGGTAGGGAATGGCACAGTCCTGGGCTTTACTTGTCGAGTCCCTGCATCTCTTCTCTGCACAGAGAACCTGTGCCCAGATACTTTTTAAAGGGTGAATAGAGCTCAGACCCAGACATAAAACTGCTGATGGCTTTCCATTCCCCTTGCAGAGTTTACCAACAAAGCCTCTCTCCAAGGCAACTCAGCTCCATGCTCTAAGCTGATCTTCCCATGGTTTACACTGAACTGAAAAAAAGGTCACAATTTTGCCATTCTCTGAGTATGAAGAAAAGCTCAGTTGTTTTCTTTCTGTGAAGCCTGAAAGGCATTTCAGATCTTGAACTGGTGGAAACCCAGCAACCTTCCCCATGATTTAATTTTCAAAGGCGTTGACCTAATTCCCAGAAGGCAGAGATAATGTTGGCTATAATCAAGAGGGCTGTGCCTAAGAAGAATGAGAATTCCTCTCCAACTAATTTTTACTGCCTAGTTACATGAGAGCAGAGAGTTCTGCAGAGAGAGGGTAGAAATTCCCTCTCCCTTCTCCCACCCCAGATACAACCAGGTCTGTCCTAGTGGGACAGATCCACGACTGCTTCCCACCAGCTTTACTTTAGGGTAAATGTACTGACCAAAAGAGATCATCTCTTCAGTCTCAATAAGCTTAATTTGCCTCTACATCCTGAAGATAGTTCCTGTTTTAATCCTACAATGCTAAGCTTAAATGACAAAATGATCAGAGGGGAAACCTGGGGGAAAAGTAATGATTTCTACCTACTCAGAGTCTCCCTTCTGAGAGAGTCATTTGCTGTGTCTGGAGGTGCATTTCCCCTGTTGCAGGGAAATGGGGGAGCGCTGGCATTTCCAATCATCAGCTTCTGAAAGGCAAACTGAGCGCAGCCTGTCTGCTAAAATCTGGCAAGGACTGAATTATGCAGAGAAGAAAGGAGGACCATATCATTTGCACAGCATGCTATATATTTTCTTTCTCTGTGTTCTCGTTATGCCTCAGCAGTCTTCTCTACCAAAATACTGAAATACAATCCTTCCTTCTGAGAGCACAGTGAATAATTCTTTTCTAGATAAATTCAGTCCCAGGAAAGTCACTGATCTTAATGGCAGAGTAGCTGATTGAGCTAAGTCTCAATCCACTTAATGGCCAAATAATCCAAAATCTGCTATTAAAATTCTCATCAAAAGATGCTGGCAGGGAAAAACAGACTTCTGGCCTGTCACGCAGTAGCAGCTATTGCATGAGACCATTCCCTTAGAAACAATGTTTTCCTGTAGCCAGGATGCCTGTGTGGCCGGCTGGCCCTTGCTGCAGTGCCCCTGGTGTGTGCACTGTGGCAGCCAGAGCCGCTGGCAGCGCGTGGGCCGGCAGCAGCGCGTGCTGTGTGCAGGGCAGGGCAGACGCTGCTCTTGTCAGCCACCTCCAACGCCTCTCCCGCAGCAAATGTCATATAAGGGAGAACTGCAAAACACATTTGACTTACAAAACTATTCCCAGTCGCCTTCTGTAGAGTCTGGTGTTCTACCTCCTCTCTGCTAGCGGCCTGTATTTACTTTTTCTGCCTTCCATTCCCTCTCCACATCAAGAAGAAGGTGACCATTTAGGCCTGAACTGTCACTACACCTACTTCATTATTTGTTTTCTGCATTAACAAATGTATCTGCAGTCTTAAATGAGTCTTAAATACTGATGCTCCATTATGTATTGTGTTTACTATTTTATTTTAAATTTGTCTATATTAAATATTTATTTACCCTAAGGTTGATATATTCCTCTGGAATTTTATCATCTTACCTGCATTTCTCTTGTTTCTTCAATAATAAAAATTTTCAGGACTGAATGGAGATTTTGGCCACTTAAGGAATGGTTTCAGTTTTCCTAAGAGAGCGGCTGAGAAACAAATTTGTATTTGATATGATTCCATGTTAACAGAGGTTGACCTTATCTGAGCACAGCCTTAAAAGGAAAGTCTGTTCAGTCTCAGGCTTGAGAGTACACAGACATGTGGACCTTATGTAAGTAGTAATAAGTGTTTACAGCATTGCTCAGATATCTTCATTGTTCTTAGCTGTACTTTTGCAATACTTTTGTTTGTTCAATTTCCTTTCTCTACTGTAATCTTAATGTAGTCATAATGGATTTGATTATATGTTGTTGCTCATTCTTGGCTTATTACAAACTGCTGGCAAACAATCCATGGCTCAAATGTACTCCTGCAAAATCAGCTGCTTAATAATGCCAAATAACAAACAAGTCCTTGGTGCAGAATCTGTAAACTGAACAAAGGGACACATTCTGCAGTATGCTAAACAAGTCTCTGCCTGCAGTTAGCAGTGTGACTGACAGGTGAAGATAAAGGGCAGCAGTGAAGAAAACTGTTTTTTGAAGCTTACACAAAGTACTTTTTTCTACAGAGCATGCATCACAAATATAGCAGAAGTGCCATGGACTAGCACACAGGATGCATGAAAACTTCTTTGGCATGATCTGGATGTCTGATTTCAGCCCCTCTCATGAATAACACCCTTGTCCCAAACAGTACAAAGCCTCACAGTGTGTTTGTGCTCTTCTCCTCCTGGGAGACAAGAGTCTCGACAGAAGATGCCTATTTGTGAGTCATTGGATAAGAGAAATACCAACACTGGAATTTATAACAGCTCTGTGAAAAATCCAGCTCCTCATTTCCTTTCCATTTTTTCAGGCACTTACAACAAGCTCACTTTTGCAGTCAGGTGCAAATACTATATTAAATCCTGAGATTTTATTTCCTTCCTTATTTTTTTAACAACAAAATTAAAGCATCTATTTATTCATTTCACTTCCGAGACAGCTGATAACCTGGATGCCTCCATCACTTTTATCTCTTGTCCCATGCTTGGCTTGTAAGCTCTTTGGGTCAAAGACAGGTCTTCTCTGTAGTGTTTTTGATTGCCAGAGTAATAAGAAAAGAAAATAGTGATCATAATCTGCTGGTGATTTTTATAACAATAAATAAATGCTGAATGTTCCCTCAAGTGAACAAAACCACCATGTCTCGCTTTCAAAATCCTTAGATTTGAACCAATCACTCATGGAGTCATTTTCTATACATCTATAGGATTTAGACTTGTATCCCTGTGGAGAACATCTTGCAAGCACAGACTGAAACTTGTTTGGTAAAGCACAAGCATGTGTACTCCTAGTGCTGGACTGGGCCTCCAGGGAGCAAGTGGTGGCTGCCCACACACAGCTGGGTGACTCTGTGCTGATTAAACTGAGGAGTATTAATGCTGTTTCTTTAATCTGCTCTCATTCATACTGAGTCTGAGCAATGGTCTGAAACACGACTGCACTCCCTGGAGCAGAGAGCCCTTTGTTAAAGGACTGGGATTATAGGTGCAAAGAGGGATTTCTTCAGCCTTACCTGCATGAACCAGACAACACCAAATCACACACCAACATAAAAGCTCAGCACACAGATTTTACAGACACTGATCTATTTTCCAAACAAATACATGCAACCCTTTCAGTTTTCCCCAACTCTTCACTGAGTTGTGTTATTGTGGCTGAAGCAGCACAATGTGTAAACATTAAAAGGTCACCTCACAGCAAGCAGAACTGTGTGAGACAACTGGCCATCAGTAGGACAGAGATGAGATCATAGAAAAGTTCATGTTAGAAGGAACTTTTAAGGTCTTCTCATACAAACACTCTACAGTGAACAGGGACATTTCAACTAATCAGGTTGCTCAGAGCCCCATCCAACCTGACCATGAATTTTTCCACAGATGGGGCATCCACCACATCTGGGCAAGCATGTTCCAGTGTTTTATCACCCTCATTGTAAAAAACTTGTTACTTATAGCTACTCTAAATCAACCCTCCTTCACTTTAAAACCATTGCTCCCTGTTCTATCACAACAGGCCCAGCTAAAAATTTTTAACCCATCTTTCTTGCAGGCCCCCTTTAGCTACTGGAAGGTACCATGTCTCCCTGGAGCTTTCCCTTCTCCAACTGAACAACTCCAGCTCTCTCAGCCTGTCTTCATAGGTGAGGTGCTCCAGCCACTTGATAATCTCTGTGGCCCTCCTCTGGACCTGCTGTAACAGGTCCATGTCTTTCCCATGCTGAAGAAAAATAGATATGCAGAGGGTCAGAAAATCCAGGTGGTTTTTTCCTGTTTAAAATATCTTGGGGCAGAGGTCAGGCATACATTCACTCTGAAAAAAAAATTGTCCAGATCCCATGATCTGAGCACACTATCTACTGCCATGTAATGATGTCATAAACATTGGCATGTCCCTATGTCCCCAGAGCTTACCACACAGAAATGGCAAATGTACCACAACCAATTTTATTCTGGAGTGCTTACAATACCTGATGCCTTTGTCCCACACTCAGTATTTTCTTACCAAGGCTGACACTGAAACCTGCAGAAGCTGAGCTTACCTGGTCACTCATGTGGCAATGCCTGCTCTGCACAATCCTGCATTAGGTTCCAGTTTTCTCCCAGGTGAAGTTCTCCTGTGGCAGATGGGATTCCACCTCTTGTTCATGTCCAGAGGAGCTGAAAACAGCAGAAACTTTGCTTAATTGGGCTTTCATAAAAATGAGCTCTGAAAACAGAGCAAAAGAACCTTTTCTTCTTACAGGGATGCTGGAGGCCCATCTGAAACAAAGAACTTACCTTTGTTTGTGACTATCTGGCCAGTGTGTTCCACACATTCTCCCTATGTGTGCATGGTCTTGTTCTCCACATAATCAAAGATTGGGAAAGACCAAATGACCCATGGGGCAGATCTTTGCCCAGCCAAGACCACAGCAGCTCACTGTTGTTATCTTATTGTTGTTATCTTATTTCCAGAGTCCCATACCTTCTAGGTGGTTTTCTCATGAGCAGCTCTTCACAGCAGTGTTGTTCCTGCTTCTTCACCAGGACCCCTCCAAGGCTCTCCCTGACCAGCCAGCCCACCCCCTTTTATCCCAGTTATCTCCATTAGCCACAGCTGCAGCCCAATTAAGGACATCACAGCTGCAGCCCATCAAGAGCAACTGGGTCCTACTGGGGCAAGGCCTGTATGCAGATATTCAAGTACTATATTTCCCCTTTCCTTTTACTTACAGATATTCAAGTACAATACACATATTTTACTAGGACTCAAAGGCCACCTCTACTATAGCTCATAGTCCTTCAGCCTATATGGGGTAAAGTTATACTCAGTAAATTTAAGCTTGTTTCCATGAGATTGCTACTCCTTCACTGTATTTTCCTAGAATCACAGCCCAGAAATCATACACAGTGTTCTACATATATACAGCAATGCCTAAAAAATGCAGTACTGAAAAAAATTAAGATCTGTCTCAGAAAATTTTCTGCAAACCTTGCCTATTCTATTATTTTCAGCTACTGTCATCTGATTAGAAGTACATCTTCACAGACTAAAATGTATAGAATTGAAGGAAGCAAGCAAATGCTATTTTTGTGAGTGTATTATCTAAAGTAGGACTTCCATCTGTTTCAGACCTAATTATTACATCATCTTTATGTAGCTCGATTTACAATGAGTGAATTAAATGCTTATGTGAGTGGTTCATACAATGTGAAACACAGCTGTCATTTTTACAGACAGAACAGGACAAAATGTTCTTGATACACTGAATTTCATTTTTCTACAGTGTATACAAAAAAAATCCCTTTGTAGTAAATATTTTTCCCACTCTCTAAGTAATACACAATTGTATTTTGGGGAACCATACAGTACATACACGGATTGCAATAAAATGCTGGATATTTTCATCTGCCAAAGAAAAGACTGAGTTTAGTGATCAAAACAGCAGTCTCTTGGAAAAGCATTCAGCTGGTTCTTCCTAACCTAGCTGTTGCCAAACAAAGACAGATTAAGATTAATTGCAGTAATTAAACAAAGGGACAGGCTACAGCATTAGTAGCAGCAATGTATCACAGTCATGGCTCCCAGACACTTTATTCAACAGGAAAACAGAAAATCACAGGAGTTCTAGTTGATGTTATGTATGTTTTCTATAAGGATTAACTCTTCAGCTGATACCAGTTACAAGGCATGTGCATGTATAGTTTGCTACAGCATGTCACTCTTCAAAACTCCCTTTAGCAAGTAAAAGTAAGCTAGATTTAGAACATATTTTTTGACTAGCTTATAACCCTCTAAAGTAGTTTAATGGGAGCAATTTTTTTAAACTACCAATTTTTTACTTGCATTTCAAAATTCATCTGACAATGTAGTGAAAAGAGAGGTAGAATATAGATTAGGGTCTAGAAAATCTCTTGTTTCAAACCAGATAAGGAATAGTCTTATTTTAAATTTTATTTTTGTTTTCCCCTTATCCAAGATTTTTACTTGCTTTTGGGTTGGGGTTGAGTTTTGGTTTTGTTATTGCTTTTTGTGTGTTTGCTTCAAAAGAAATGTACCCTGTGTGAGGCCTGTTTTGGTCACATCAAAGGTTCAGGTTACAGCATCACCAGGCTCCCAGCCGGACACTGCAAATTAGCTGTATTGCATTCAGAAGGCTTGGCTGTGTATCCATTCTGAAAGCCAGGATATTGGCTGTTGTTTTCTCAGAATGAAAAACCAAAGACTGTTGGATCTCTCAAACACACACCCTGTCAGGGTAGAAAGCTAGATTTAAAAAACATGTTCATATTTAGGATATTCCAAGGGATATAAATAGTCTTGGACCAATAGTTTATGGACTCAGCATAAATTCCATGTGTCTCCAAAGCTTCTGCTCTCCCAGGACTTTTCCCATCCCTTTTGTCCCCACAGAGCTGAACATAAAAGCAGTCTCAGCTTAGCAAAACATGATCAGGGATTATATCAATTAAATTTAAAAAAGAATTCCTCTTATGTCCACTTCTTCAGTGTGGCACAGACAAAACCTGTTTTGCCGGGGTTGGCACAGCTTAAGGCTTAGTCATTAGTCATTAGGACAGAAATACACACGTTAGGAAATCAATAGGCAGTTTTGCAGCAGAGAGGTAGCAGAAAATAAACAGAGCTGTACTCTAGGAAGCAATTATGTATTTTCCTCATTTAAGCTTTGAACTGGAGAGTGAATCTGATGGTAGGAAGAAAACATTAAGCACAACTGAGGAGGGGAGAATGTGTCCCTTGCAAGTAATTTCCCATGAATAGTTGCCTGCTCTGACATCTTTTGATCGAGCTATTTCTAGAGCTAACCCTCTGCTTGTAAATACTAATGGTGCAAATACTTGATGCTAATCTTGTTTCAGAAATGTTTCATCTTGGCTAGGCAGTAATAAACACTGAAGCAGAAATGCTAGGAGTCCAGCCACGCACAAGGCCTTGCTATAACAAATCAATAGTGGAGGTGGGTGAAGACCAGAAGGATGTTCAGATGCCTTTGTGGTTCTTCAAGCACATTTTGATTCAGCCAAGATCTGTTTTGGCTTTCCCTTTGCACAAGAAAATTTTAGCTTGTGTAAATGCTCACAGAAAAGAACTGCCAGTTCACAGGTTGAAGTTTGCTTGATGAGAAAAGAAAATTTGATTTGGTGGAGAGAACAGGACCCGTGTAGTGCAGTCATCCATCAGGACAGTACAGGCAAAGCAAGGGGGTACCCGCTCTCTTCCCAGGTACAAATTACAGGAATAGCCATTACACACTGTTCACTAATCATGTACTCTCAGAAAGAGAGTCTATTTTATAGGCCAAAAATGGATTGTGGATTTTTAAGTCTCCTTAGGAGTCAGATTTTCAGGATCCAAGGTCCTCAAGACAATCTCATTCTTCAGATGTTTTTGAAAGCTACACTGTATAGATCACAGTCTGTTAAATAACAACCAAACTACAAGTTGGTTCTTATTGCAGTGAATTATTATTATTACTATTACTTGCATTGCTATTGACAAAGATTGGCAGCATGGGTGAAACAACTGGAGACAGGTCTCCTCTTTGAAGGAAGTTTTGTAAAATATGCAACACAAAAAAGACAAGCTCAGCTCTAAATAGCTTCCACTCTCAATGATGCATTAAGGGGAGAGAGAGAAATATTACTTTTCCTTACTCAGTGCATTGATAGCATTGAACTTTCACCACTTATCTGCGGCTAAAGGCTGTCCTCACTTATGCCAAATAAAGGGTAATAATAGCAACAAGTGTCACTGGACAAAAGTGGTGAGTGAGTCTTTGGTACAGCCTGTTATTGATAAGACTCTGATCCCCTGCCCAGCTGAAGAACAAGACTACAGCTGCCAAACAAAGCGCTTTTGTTTGATGTGGGAGCTGCAGCCATGCAGGGAAAGGTGCCAAGTATGATTGTGAAGTAGCCTTTTAATAGCAGATAGCTAAAATGAGAGGTTGCACTGAGTGGGAACACAGCACACGTGGGGGGAGGCAGTTTTGCTTGATGTGTGAAAGCTTACTGTTTATACAAGCTGATGCACATGGCATTACATAATTGTAATTGGATGCTTTTTTGTCTCAGGAGACATCTGAATTGTAGCTTAATCATTGGTACGTGACATCCTGCAGCTCCAATTAACAAAACAAAAGTTTTGAATTGTACAAAGATATTAAAAAATCCCAAATAGAGTTTAGCAGGGACCATGTTCACCTTTCTTTCCATAGCTTTGCCTTAGACCCCCTATAACCAGCATGATGTTTATGGAAATGTATTTCAGGGCAAATTATTAACAATACAGACAGTAATGTTGTGATTCTGTTTCATTCCAATAAAAAAAGAAATTGGTACTGTAGGATAAAAGTCAACAACTCATTACACAAGTCACCATCTAGTGGTATGTAAGAACATGAACTACTGTTCTTTAGATGTTAAATAAACCTTGGGACCTTAGGGACTTATAATAACCTCTTCAGTGCTGCTCCATATTAATTTGTGAATACATATATGGGCCATATGTGAATATATGGTTATTACATATATATTCTGGTTTTAGATGTATGTATAGCTGTAGTATAGAGTGATATTTTAAGTAAATTTGGTGTTATTCTATGCAAAGTTTAGTTGCAACAAAGTTTTATGACATGTATTTAAAATTATGGAGCACAACAGTTTGTAGGGTACATGTTTTTTAGCCTTTTTCTCTTCTCTTTATGCATTTATGTGTGCATTTCTTAATGTGCATCTGTAGCTGTATTTGTGTGCCTGTAGCTGATGCTCCAGAGCATCCCATGGAAGGGGTCAGTATTTCTTACTAGGCAGCTGTGTTGCAATGCAACTCAGTGGTTTGCAGTGGCAAACTTGTGGTTTGCTAGTACTGTTTGGTTACTGCAAGAAGTGACATCTCCCCCACTGCAGCTATCTGTTCAGAGGGAAAGCTATTAGGACTGACAGAGAAGCTCATTCTTGCTCATTATATTCCAAGCCCTTACAGATGAGGCAATTTTTCACTCTTCTCAGTTGTGATAAAAGCTGAGGACAAATACAGCATTATACTCTATTCAGCCTGTATCTAAAAATGTTCTGAATTTATTTATCTCTGAAGAAAAGCTGTATGCAAGCCAGCACTTTTTCTCTCCCCCAGTCTACCTTTCCTATTTGCATTTATATTTAGCATTATTTCACTTGGGGCCAAATCTTTGAGACATTATTTGACTTTAACCCAATCTCTCTTCCTGCATTAGTCACCATATGAGATTTGTCCAACAAAGGACTAAATTAAACCTTTGCAGACAGGATGTGCACTAGAACTTCCTGATGAAACAAAAACCACAGGGCAAACAAAATATGACATCAGATTACAAAGGTGTACTGATGGCAAGCCTTCTGCTCCTGGGCTTCCAAAATGCCAGAGGATACATGGGGTGGAGCTGGAGGCAGAGAAATAAGATAGGCTTGGTGCAAGGAAGGATGATCTGCAAATAAAGAGCTATGATTAGTACTTGGTCATGTGCAGCTTTTGTTGCTTGGACTCCCACAGAAAGAGCAGTATGGCCTGTCACAGAAGCTAATAGCAGGTGCTGACCAGGGCCAACTCACCCTTCTCCCCACAAGGCTGCTAAGAGCGAGAATTTGACCATGCCATGCTATTCTAACTATCCTCTCCTTTTGGGGGAAATTTATTATGGAGATCTCTAAAGTTAAGGCATTGTGATGGGAGATCTTTCACTGGTGAGCACTGCAGTGATTGAGCCAGACTTCATTAAAGGCAAGAGCACGAAGGAATGCAATGGAACCATCTTATAAAACACCAGGTGAGCTTTGGGGATGAGTCTTCCTAAAACCTAGTCTGCAAAGTAGGGACTTTTAAACACTTTTACCAATTTTCAGTACAAGGAGTTCCTGCCTCCTTGTACTGAAGCTGGAATAAGGAGAAGAGTGAGTACTTTCTATGTGGACTGATGCACTGGATTTGATTCCTTCAGTAGTACACATCAGGGTAGTACACATCAGCTTAGTCACAGGACCTGCCTATACCCCCCACTTATACTGCTTTAAATGCAAATCAAATATTTTACCTTAAATTGCTGCATTTAGCTAATGCATTTTAGCCCACATTTATTTTAGTCTAGGAGCAGGCATATGGCCACTTAGTTCAGCTCAGCTCAAGAGGTAACTGCTTAGGTCTTAGTTGCCTTCCTGAATTTTAAAGTCTGCCTGGATAGTTCTCTGTGGAGTCTGGGAAGGGGAAGAAAGCTGAAAGGAGAGGCTCTTGGACACAGTAATGTCCCTGCCTCAGATATCCTAAGAGCCCTGATGCCAGTAGGAAAAATGCAGATTCATACTTCCCCAGATTATTTACTAACCTTAAAAATTCAATTCAGCTCTCTCCTGAAGGAATTTCCTGGCTTCCTATTCTATTTTCTTTTTAAAGGCATGCAATGTTGCAAGTGCCCAAAGGTGCCTCTTGCCTGATGTCTACTTTTTACGTGTTCTTTTAAAAAATGGCTTTTTGCAGATGGCATCTAAAAGGCAAGGTAAAACACTTGAATCTGGGGCTTTGTAGCACAAACACAGAAGAGTTGGCCAAAACACTCTAGAAGAAAAGAAAAAAATAGGTTTAGGAAATGCTAAGGCTCCACTGCAATTGCTGGAACACTGAGGAAGATAAGTAACAAGGATAAGCTGCTACAAGTGGTGTCAACTGGCACTGCTGAGGTAAATTCAGGGGCACTATATGGATTTTCACCACTGAGAGTTGAGGACTGTGACTAGGGAGGAATGTGTAACAGCTTTGTGAGGCACAGATTTTCCTTTCTGTGGAGAATATTGTTTCAGTCTCTCCCACGGTTTGTCAGTGACTGCTCCCTGGTGAGAACATGAAGAAATTGTCAGGTCTATTAACCTTAACAAATGTAAATATGAACCCAAAATGTGGAAAAAATGCTTGGATCTGAGATGAAATTCATTCTAACAGACTGCACAGCTAAACAGTCACTTATGCAGCCAACCCAGCAACAGCAGCCACTGAAAAAGAAAATTGTTCACCTCCCTCCTTTCAAGTTGTCCTTCCTTCCTGTTTCTTGTTTTGGTGGCACCTCATGTAAACAGCTCCACTGAAGGAGGCTGGAGTCACTGATGTGATTTATCCCAAATAAATTACCTTGCAAATGCAGGTCTTTCTTCTCCAGTCAAGACTATTGCTCACAATTTTTCTATAAAACTGCAAACAAATCTCACTCACCAATTCACTCACAAAGCTGCTGCTAGGACTGGAACCAGGAGCTGTATCCTCTTATTTCTGTTCCCTGAAAGAATGGTATGTCCCATGTCCCCTGTCCCAGGTAAAGAGGTATTTTTCACCTGATAAAGGCTGTTCCTGACTATAGGGAAGTGTATGGCAGACCAGTGCTGCAAGACTGCTTGGAGCATGGCTTAGTTTGGGATGGAGTCCATAATGTTTACATTTCCCATAAAAACTGTTGCAATAAAAACAAGTAATCAAAAAGAGACTTAGCCCACATTTCCATGTCTGCACTCATACAGGAGGGCCTGAGGGATCCCATTGCACAGGACTGGGATGGCAGGAGCTGTGGGAAATGGCCTATTTCTCCACATTGTGAAAAGGCCTTTACAAAATTGCTTCCTGCAAGGACTATTGCCCTGCAAGGGTTGGGATGGGGCTAGAGGAAGATTTGGACTAGGGAATTCTTTACTTGGCAAATCCTTTGCATTTCCTGCCAACATACACAGACATGTCTGCAAGAAATGCAGGAAAATCTCCAACTAAGTTTCAGTCTGCACTTTAGGATCAGGCAATACTGGCAAAGCAACTCTGCAGCTTAAGGTAGAGAGAAGCCACTCTCTCTACCTTAAGAAGTTTGGTTTATGCTCTCAGATTCACTTCTCCAAGGTCCAGATTCATACAGAGACAGAAAGCTGAGCACTGCTGTTTTTAAGGAGTCAGAGGCTGGATTCTCCTCGGTGCTCCCATGGCCCTGTTATGTACTGAACAGGAAGACTCCCAGGCTCAGACCTACAGGCTGTAGAAGCTGAAGGTGTTCCAGCCCAGGGCTGCCCACATGTGTTTCTGCATCTCCAGCTGTGCCTCTGCTGCTGCCTCTGCATCACCATCAAGGCACACACTTCTGCATCTCAGCAGCTTCAGTGCCAACCTGATGACACAGGTTAAACTGTTGGGCAGTGAGGATGGAGTTAGTCTGAAGGACTGGGCACCTGTGTGCTGTTAGCTCTGTGTTCCAGATTGCAAGGCAAGATGTATTCCATCACCATCTGTATGGCAGTTGTCTCCTGCCAAGTGGGCAGTTTTCCTTATCTGTCTCTGAGTGACCACAATCACACCTCCCTTGGGAGGGGACATCTGCTGATAACAGGCTATTGAATGTCACTGCATGACTGATAAGAACTATAACATCCCATCATGAGATGCTCCGCCCAGAGGGAGGAGCCAAGCATTCCTACCCAGATATAGTCTGGGTTCTGAAACACCACCACGGCTTCTCCACTGAATTTCCCAGCAGAACAGCAGCTGCCTCTTCTTCCACTGGATCTTCAGAGGAAGACTACATCCTTATCTACAGGATCAGTGCTCCAGCAGAACCACACCTGACACTCCAGGAGGACTGCAGCCACATTTCCAATTGGACTGCTACCAACACCATGACCAACAGGGCGTCAGGTTGAGTTCTGACCTCTGTCAGCGTTGTTCTAGTGTACTGCATTGTTTATTTTATCCTTTTGTTTTCTTCCCTGTTAAAGAACTGTTATTTCCTGCTCCCATATCTTTTGTCTGAGAGCCCCTTAATTTAAAATTTATAGCAATTTGGAGGGGTGGGGAGGGTTTACATTCTCCATTCTCTTTCTTTTTACATTCTCTTTCAGGGGAGGCTGCTGCCTTCCTTAGCAGACTCCTGTCTTTCCAAACTGAGACATTCTGTTAGAGAGTAATGCCTTCCAGCCAGGAGTAAAAGTTTGTCTGTCAAACCCTCTAAGTGCTGAGGCTGTGCCTGGGAACTGGAAGCCCAAACCTGGAGACAAGAGACACTGAAAGCAGAGTAGGCGAGAGAGACTCAAATTTTGTCTTTTCCTTGGCTGGTTCATCAGTTACCTGTGAAGGTGGTTTTCAACCTCCAAGGTCTCATTGAGGGCTCAGGCGCTGGCACTGAGCATTCAGGTGCTGGCAGGAAGACATCCTTCTCATTCTGCAATAGCAAACAGGATTCTCTGTGCTTAACAACCAAGTGTTCTAGGATACTTGCCCAGACAGCAGACTTTGAATTTCTGAGTGAGAAAATAAATATAAAATAAGCGAGAATTCCAAAGCATTAGGAAAGTTGCCTCTATATGCAAGAATATTGATGAATACTTTCCATACTATAGTGGCACTGTATAGTATACTCAATTGGACAAGGATAAAAAACAGGACTAGATTTGTCAGAATAACTTTAAAGCATACATGACATTGGGTTCCTCTAGCTCCATTTGGATTCAAAAAAATTTATACTTGCAGTTCTTTTCTTCCCTTTAAAAGAAGACATTTAAATGTCAATGGAGATTTTATTTTATTTTGGAGCTTTCTTGTGTTTTTCATTTTCCAAGTCAGAGGTAAAATGGGTAGCCCTTCATTTTATTTAGCACGAAATGAATTACAAGAAAGTGGCACCTCTAGGAATAAAATGCCTTCAGTCTGCATGTTCATGTAAGTGTAAAACGTACTGCAAGGCAGATTGCTTCTCCAATTTCACTACACATTTGTAATAATAAAAAAGTGGACTCTGAGGAGAAGTGAGCCAAGGGCTGTGTGATTTGAACAGCTACATTAACACACAAAGAAAAAGGAGCAAAAGTTCTAGACAGTTCTCTATTAACAGAAAAATAAAACAGCACCAAGAAATGCATAAAGAGGCAGTAAATAAAAGATTGGATGATGTACATGGTAAAAGCAAATCTAGACAGATTTCCATTTGAAAATAAATAAAGGCTCCCAGTGGCAAGTAAATCAGGGGAAGGGAGGCAGAAACAAATGAGCAGACAGAGGAAGGGAGTAGGGATCATACATTGCAATGTACTGTTATTGGTACTTGGCTAAAATACAGTGTTGGAATGAATGAGCACCTATACCAAGATTCTAATTTACAATACAGAGATACAGGGAACATTCCATCAGTGTTTGGTAGGAGGGAAAACGAATGACTGAGTCATTCAGAAAGCAATGATAGCCTGTTTATAATACCCACATCTGTCACGCCACTCTCTGTTGTAATTACACTCCCTTTGATGGTAAAGAAGAAGATTATGGAGAAGATTATCCCAGGGAAGGATGTATTCATGAATCTGCAGGCAACATTCAAAGAACAATCCACTCAGAACTTGGCTAATCCAAGAAGCAATAGAGCATACTGAGCCACTGAGCCACATTTCATCATAACGCTAAACAAAAAGAAGAGATATACTTAACACTGAGCAGACCTTTGATACCAAAGGAAAGAGATGGAAACTGGAGGAAAATACCTAACTAATACCTAAATAACTCCTTCTGGGCCACCTGCAGGTAATCGAGGCTGGATCTTAAGGAGAGAACAGAATAGAACATTTTAGGAAGAGGTCTTGCTTTTTGAATGTCTAGCAGACAAAAAACCAAAACAACTGTGTATCTCTAACTCCACTTGAAAAACACCAATCTGAAAATGCCTATCCACCATGGAACAAAAAGCCATTTTTAGCACTCAAACATATTGAGTATTTGCAAATATTTTCTGCTATTCATTCTACTTTGAGGCAGCTGAAAACAAGCTATAGCACTTCCAATTTAAACTTGATGGTCAGGGATTATATTATAGGTTGTCCATGTAGCTCAGCCTTAGAAAAAAGATGTGGAAAATCAATAGGATTCTACACTAATGATGAATCTTTAATAGCTCAGAGTAGCTCGTTCTCTTCAACTGATACCATCAGTGTAATGGCAGTGCCAAGGAAATGACAGACTTGAGCCTTTGCAAGATAATGATCACATTTACTCCTGTTTAGAAAGAAAAAAAAAAGGATTATTTTAGCAGTACAAGCAAAATAGCATGTTACAAACGCTCTGTTAAAAAAAGGGGGTGGGAGTTGGGAATGAAATTGGAAACAAATCTTACTGTTGGACTAAAACCTTGGTGATTTGGGGGATCTGTGAATTGGTCCCTCGAGACTTCCTCTGCCCCCTCACTTTCACCCAGATATCCTGTAAAGATTTTTTTGCAAAAAAGTGTTTAGAAGTGCAACTACCTGGTGTAGCTACACATTTTGCTGTGTTTTTGTAGATGTTTCCACATGTACATTTTCCTGTTTCAAGGAAAAAATCAGACAGTACCACCTCTTTGCTGTTTCACCTTTGTCTCTCTGTGGAAGCATAAAAATGCAGCACATGCCAGAAACTGCCCACACATCTTCCCAAAACAGACAGGGAGTCTATGTGGGTGCAAGGACAAGGCTGGAAATCAGTATTTTCCTCTAGATGAAGGTGATGTGACCAACCCTGCAGTGTGGTTAGGTCATGAGTCAAGACCTTGAAATGATGCACGTTTAGTTCCCAGTGCTAAAGCACCAAGCATTTTCCTACACACCACATGAATATGTTGTATGATTGTCAGAGCCTTACACTTAGAAAAATAAGGGAATTGGCCAGCAAAATGGGGATATGCAGACAGGCACCTGCCACATGAGCCTTCAGGACTGCAGATGCACAAGTACCAGTACAACATTTTACAGAATTGTTTCTAATTTTCATCCCAAATCCCCAGCATCTCATATGGAAGAGGTTCATTGTAATTAAAGAGTACAGCAGCTGTTTCCATGTTGCAGCTTTGTGGATTTGCTCTGGTTTATGCATATTCCATCTGAATTAATGTACACTTAAGCTAATCTCATGTGTAAAGCATCATAGAGAAGCTCATACATCCTCTTTGCACCCTGGGACTATAATCTATTTACATCCCACGGCCTCTTCTGTTTCAGACATACCTGCACAGGAGTTTCCCTTCTCTCAGGCTTCAGTTTGCACTGTGGTCCTTATTGTTCCTCTTCTCTCCTGTAGCTGGCAAAAGAAAGCTGTAGCATCTTTGTATTTTGTGCCTTGCCTGTAAGATCTGTGGCAGTGTACCATGTTTAGAGAGTTTGAGGCCAGAGGGGATCTTTAGCTCATCAGCTGCTGCTCTTTAGACTGCCCTCTGGGTAACTTGTCATTGCCAAAAAATGACACATCTTCAGAGAGCATGCCTGTTCTAGAAGTCATTGAAAGATGGAGAATCTATCACTTCACTAGATAGTTTGTGTCAATCACTCCTACCAGAACAACCTATGTCTTGTTTTTAGTTTGAATGTGCTGTCCTTTAGCTTCATGTTTCTTTCTGTACCCTTGCTTGCTAGATTAAATGGATGATTCACTCACAGTACTTTCTCCCTAGTATGTGATTATTCTGTGACTAAGGTGTTACTTTTCTCATAGATTCATTCTGTAGTGCCCAGCACCAAATGCATGATCAGCCTTTATACTGTTCCTTGGAGAGAAACAAGTGAGATCACTTCTATCCTCTTTTATTTATTCAATTAAACATGTTTATTACCAAAATAAAATCAGCTAATTATTCCCTGGCTAACTATCCTTCTTGACTGCTTTTATAGTTTCACTGACCTGTCAGGGTGTGCTGCTACCTGGAACAATGTGTCAGTAATTAAATCAAGTATTAACCAGCAGAGATTGACATTAACTAATGTAAAAGCATTCATAATTGCAGCTACTATCAAAGAAAAGTCAGGACTGCTGGTAACAGCAGTTACCAGAACATTTTAAAGGCTGGAGGGCATTTTCAGTACTTACACTGAGTGACAGGCTCACTGTGATGGCTTAGTCTAAAATATGTGTAGTCTAAAGAACAATTGTGCACTTTTGGCATAGCAGCATTTCAGAGCTAGCAACTGGGTGGGAAACATGGAAGCACCAACATGACCCTTTTAGGTTTCCCTGTAAAAGCCAACAGCCAGAGGGCTTCAGAGGCATTCTCACCTACCTGTCAAAGCCAAGGTGCAGCAGTCTGAATGGGCTGAGCAAAGCTGAGGGTGCTGGGAATGCCAGCTGTTTGCTCCATCACTGGAGCTCCAGGAACACTGGTCAGTGCAGAATCTTGTCCCTCAATCAGCCCCCAGCCTTGCCAGGTGCCTGCAGGCAGCTCTAGCTCTGGAGGGCAGGGCTGTCATTCCCCCAGTGAACAGGCTAGCAGATTTTTTCCAACCAGCTTAATTTCATTGATCCTGCTTAAGGGCAGGTCACTACCCACAGTTAAATCAAGCAAATTGGAAGGGCAGAGAACTGAAAGAGAGAATGTGGGAGCTGGCAGGAGAGCCTTTTTAAAAATGGTAAAAGGTTATGTTAGAAGAGAGCCAGTTATCCACACAAAGTGTAGTGGTCAGGTTTACCAGCTCTACTGTGAGTCACTTTTAACACCAGAACACCTTCAATTCACTATGGGTTTATTCTAGTAAGACAAATGGTTTCGTTCCTGATTATAATGTTGAAAGCAAGAGCGTATAGACAAAGACAACACAAAGTCATCCTGAGCAGCACTTTGCATTTGAAATCTCACTTAACAGCTGCCTGCGCTCTTTGAAGGATATTACACTGGCATCCTGAATTGCTGGTTCTTAAATTTCAATGAAAGTTTACAAATTTACAAAATTACTCCTAGCCACAGGGACAACCAGCTGTAAAAAAAAACCAAAAAACCAAACCAACAAACAAACAAAATAACAACAACAACAAAAAAACACCAAAAAACAAAACCCTAAACCAAACAACCACCACCAAAACAAAGCAAGATACCCCCAAAACCTAATAAGGAACAGTCATAAAAACACTGTTTCATACCATCTAATTTTCTTCCAATGTACATTTGATGCCCTTATCTAAATTCCTCATCAATGGAGTCATTGTCATAAAATTTAATTTTAAAATTTAAAATTATATTTCTATTTTCTTCTGTTCATTAAATTCTGTTTGTGTACAACTGAAACTGACTTATTTGAAGTGCTGCCTTAAAAGAAATGATATTCAGTCCCTTTTTTTTAAATGTTGAAGTTTGTTCACAAAAGTAAAATATTCTTCCTAGTCCTGCATTCATGGTTGGATTGAAATATAAACTTCAGAGATATGAAACAACTTTGGAGGAAAGGAAGAATGTTAGTTTATTCCAAAATACAGACTTCCATACATGAAATAGGAAAACAGCTTCTAATATAAGAACAAGATTTTCAGGCTCTTAATTTACAGGGGTTTGGAGATAACCACGTTGCAGAGAAATTCCTCAACATTTCTGTGCATTCAAGGATGACAAAATTAAAACTGCCATGTAATTCAGAAACACATTTCGCAAAAATACAAGAGATAATTTAAATTTTCATATTATACATTCAAGACTGTACAATGAGCCATATATAGCTTCCCTTTTTGTATTATGCACTATGTGGACTAGGAGATTATTTAGAATAATATTAATTTTCATGCTATAATAATATGCACTGCTTTATGGCTAAATATTGTTTATATCTTCCAGTATTGCTGGTGTGATTCCATGTTGCCTTCAAAGTAAGCAACAATGTGGAGAATAATAAAGGGACTGTGCACCTACACATACAGGTATTGGAACATTTTAATATCTCTGTGTATTGGGACATCAGTGGCCTTTTTAATTAGAAAAAAATTTTAAAAACCCTTTTGTGCTTATAAATTACAGCCTAATTCCAAGTAGACCTTAGACAAAATTATTAATACCTCTATCATGATGATGTGACCCGACATTCTGCACTTCATTGCTTCTGAAGGAGTCACGTCATCACTTTCTGTGCTTTCCTGTTTTTTAGCAATAAAAAAAATTTGTTCTTTTGACTGTGCTGCACTTATGTTTGTTATGGATTCCACTCTGCTGTTTTACTTCTGATTGGCTATATTTAACAATTGAGGTTCTTTGCAATAACTACAATAAGCCTTATAACAATTATTGCTACCTTTACTGATCCTGCAAAATTATTTTTCCATTTATTTGGGCAATTGCAAAGCTCTTTCCACTTAGGGAGTGTATTGTGATTTACTGAAGAAATTACTACTGCCATCAGTGCCAAAATTATGATCTCTATTAAGAATGTAGTTCAGTCAATGAAAAATGCTATGGTAGTTGGACTTAATCTGTAGTTAGACACATATTAGGTACTGTGTTCTGTATATAACAGACATGATTTAGTTATAATAAATATATGTGATAAAATGGTCTTTATTTTCTGGGAGCTTGAATACACAGGGTAATCTTAGCAGTAATTCTTGAAGGTGGATTTCAACTCTACTGAAAATATGCATCATACTTTTTTGGTGAGGGTTAAAATTCTCTTCATATAAAATAGAGAAAGAAACAGAGGATTCTGCAGTTTAAAAAGTTCTACACAAATGTAAAATTATTTTTTTGGATGGAAATAATACCTCAGAGCTATCTAGGGAGAAATGAATCTTCATCAAAGGCAGGTTTGACTCAATAGTTCAGAAGCCCCTCCATGTCAGAGTCCTCTGCCATCCCCAGAGGAGGGGGTGAAGTTTTCAATAAGCCCTGCTGTAATAATGTCTGGAAACTTCCAAGACTTGTCTGAAAAGTCTGTGTTTCACAGCTCCGTTATGCACACAATAGGTACTAATATTCAGCAATAAAGTACCCTTATGTCTCTTTGTGTCAGGTATTTCATTTTTCCACAGCTATTAAAAGCACTTCACAAAAGATAGCTTTTTTCCTTTTTGTGAATTGATCCTCATCTGGGTTACAAGTAGAAGAAACATCAGTAGTTATTTATGCAGTGCCATAACTGTGATTTTACTTCAAGGTAGTCTTGGGAAAACTAAAAACAAAACCAAAGTAATGTCTTTGCTTTGCAAGCTTTGTCAATAGGTTTTGTTAAGACTTGATTTCTGCAGGCTGAATCCTGCAATGCAAACAGGGCTTTATTGAACAGTAAATTCCTTAGTGTAGTTCTGCAGAGATTTGATGGACTGGAATCCAGGCTTCTGCTCATGACTGTAGAAGACCAAAATGGGAGGTGGTCTTTTAATCCAAGGAACAGTCTTGGGAACACCACCTGGCACTACATTTCTCTCTTTTTTTTTCAGGAGTTTATTTTCCTCATCTTTCTTGTCTCCTTACTCCTTAATAAGGGTTTTTGATAATAGAGAGCTCTCTCTCAAACATACCTAATTACTACCATCCTTCTCCTACTGCCTCTCTTTCTGGACTTGCACTCTGAAGTACCACATGCAAAACACCTCTATTGCCACTCTGGTAACATCCTGAATTCATAGTCTAGGCATGTTCTTGAAATAAATATGGTTTTCCTACTTAAAGTGGCCTTCCTGGAGGTCAGAACTGTTCAAGAGACAACATTCCCACAGTGCTTCATGAAGTGTATGCCATAAATCATAGTCACCACATGCATACCTTACCCAATGCAGACATGGTGCATTAGAAATGCAGGTGACTGAGCACTTTCTCAAAATTGCCTTTCCTCTCTCGGTATCTTTTCAAGAATTGTTTCAGGGAGACCAAATCTGACACTGTGAGATTTAGGAATTTTTTTCACACAGAAAACATTAAATACTGTGGGGTTTGGTGAAATATCCATTCTTCTGCTTACATTGCTTTTTATATCTTTTGGAAGAATAGATGTTTTTTCTACCACACATAAGGAATTTATACTGGTTATGTTTTCTTGTCAAAGCTGAGATACTCTTCCCTCAAGAGGATTTCCTTTGAGTAATTGCCTAACTGGTGGGCACTGAGCTGTAATTACTCCAGATGAAACCAATTGTCATCATTCCTTACAGTGCAAACTGCACTCCAAACACTCCAAATAGCATTCCCATTAGTCATATCTCCAGCACAACCTGCACATTTTTCCTGCTGAAAACAGATATTGATTTGACACCGTGCTGAGATGATATGATGTATAACTGATTGTACATTTCTGTATAGTATTAGATTAGACTAATGCATCCAGGTTTTCAATCCAATTACGCCTGCTCAGCTGATGGAGAGAGTTGTACCCTGTGCAATTGCCTTGGCAATTGCCAATATCACTTTATGATAATCTACTTAGAGTGAAAGAATCGTAGTGAAACAGGAATAGGCTGAGTTTCTCCCAGATCTTTTCTAATGTTGCTTGCATTTTCAAGGAACATTAGGCTGATCTGAGTTGGTAAATAAACATTGGAACCCTACTCATGAAAAAACACAGAAAAAAGTACTCAACATTTTCATGGTATTTGAAAGAGTGTATCACATTGGCAGTCTATCACTGTTCCATGAATGCACTCTGGTATGATTTGATCTTGGCAATTGATGATGATAAATACTTGAATTGTGCAGCTGGCCCTGGATCTGGACTCAAGATTTCCCCTAGTGTAAGACTAGCTAATATATCATTTTTTATTCCCTGAACAGTACCTGCTTGAGAAGGCATACAGTCACAGAGAGTCATCTTAAGTTTGGCAGGAAAACTAAGTGGTAAACATTTCATTAATATCCAGCTGGACAAAGAGAGGAACAAAACTAAAATGAGCAGGAGACAGAAAGTACAAATGGTCTTTGCTACACTTTTAAGAAGCAAGGAATTTCCAAAACACCACAGAATAATTTTTGTTGCTGTTCATTATCCATTACTTCTCATGGAAATCTAAGTCCCATCACTTTGCTCTCCTAGCTGTTGCAAAAGTACAATAGTATAACCTGAAGCATGTCAGGGAAACAGGCTCACTTGTGAGTGTTTTGGGTCTTTGAATGATCAGGATATGAAAAAAGTGCTCAGCTTCTGTGAAGCAATAGCCAAGAAACTAAACAGCATCAATACACAAACCAGAAAAAAAACCAATTTTTTTTTTGTGGGAAACCGCGTTACAAAATCTGTGTGATACTGAATTGACTGTAAGATAGATGAGGTTAGTTTTGTCCTTGAGAAAATGGACAAAAGTAGCAAATTTTCAGGATGAAGATGGTGGTCAGGCAATAGCTCTGAAAGGGCTCACCAATGAAAGAGTTTGATTACTGAAAGTGGTGGATAATGCTCTTAAACCTGCCTCACACATCTGAAGATGTCAGACATGATACTAACTGACCAAAAAACAGTTTCAGGGAGAACCATGAAAGTCCAAATATGGAATCCTGATGCCTATCCTTGGGTTCAGTAGCATGCTAATCTCACAAAGAACAGACACCTGGATAAGTATGATCAGTTAGGGAAGAGTTTTTCCACATATTTTTTTTTAAGGCTATGCCTTACTTTGCTGGCTCAGTGGAGTTATTTGAAGAAGTCAGGAAGGAGTTGAATAGAGTGAACTGACTGGAGTGGTGTATCTGTCCTTCTAAAGCAACTTCAGTAGATTTCCTCACATTTAATTTCCTGAGCATTTGTAATAAACATTAAAAAATAAGAGAAGAATGAACAAATGTGATGGTGGGCAGAAACCAGAGGGATGTGTGCAGGAGCCTTTTCTGGTTACAATATTGATAAATGAACTGTCTGTGAAGAAGTGCACAACTTACAATAATGAGTGCCTGTGTAGATCACAGCAGTTGATAGCTTTCAGTATAGATAAACATAAAGGGATGAGTCCTGAACAAAAGTACTTCTAATGTCACATCTTAAATGATGGGCTCTGAGCCCAGCACTAATATTCAGAAGTGAGATTGTTCCATGAATACATCAGTGTATCAGTCAGTAGCAGTCAGGGATAAATAGAAGTTAAAATTGAAGACATTAGTAAGAAAAATAGAGAGTGCAATAGGCAGTGTTACTGTAACACTTTATGGATGCATGGCTTGACTACAATTTGAAAAATATGCAGTTTACATCTGCCTCTGCCAGAAAATTTATATTAGAATTAGAAAAGGTGCCAAGAAAAGCTTGAAGGATAATCTGAAATGGAAAACACCTTCTATAAAAGAAGCAATTGAGCAGGTTACGACTTCTGAGTTGGGGGAAATTATCCAGAAAAATTATAATTGGTATGACGATGGTAATTAGAAAGCAACTGTGAGCAGTGTTGTCTACCACAAGAAGTGCATATCTCAAATGGAGATGGTGGGAGCCGGGTTCAGAACCAACAACAAAAGAAATGGTTCATTGTGCATCATGTACCTGACAAGCTGAAATATTGCCAAGGATGCCATAGAATTATGGAACATTTATATGATCTCCTTTTGTTCAGCAAGTACTTGGTAACGTGATCTTGGGTTAGGACAATCATACGAATCCATATGTCCAGACCTACTTTTTGGTGATTACAGATTTGGTACATTGATTAGGACCTGGAAAAAGTAAACACAAAGCCATAGCAAAATGACTACTGAGGGAGCAATAATGCTGTGCGTAAATCATATATAGCACATTATTTTTCTTTTTCTTTAATGCCATGAGTGTTTTCTGAAGAGGCAGGAATCCTGCTGTCACACCTGTAACTAAGACCATAAGCAACAGAGGTTATGTATCAGGGCAGGAACCTGCAGGCTGGAAGCCAGTGAATCACTGATGTTGTGTTCCAGGTGGTTTTACGTGGTAGAATAAGAAGTTCAGGGCCCTGGAGAGTTGGTACAACCAATTGCCTGCTGTGCACTGTAAATCAGGGAAAGCAGCTTGCAATTAACAAGGAGTGTTGCAGGTCTTGTCAATATACTCCATTTTACTGATTATCAGAAAGGTCCAAAACCTCTGGGTCAAATTGCTAGTGAATGTAAATTTCAGTCAATTAAAATTAGAGTTTTAAAGTTTCAGAATCAGCTGAAAAAAATAAATCCTATGAAAAGGGGAAAAGAAATCATAAAACCTGGTAAAGAGGAACACCTCCCCTTCTACCTCTCCTGACTACCACGTATGACAGCTCCAGCTTCACAGAAGAAAAACCCCATTCAGTGAAAGACTCATTGGCTACATAGTAAACTGCTCTGTCTTGCACCCATTATTTTTAACCCCCACGAAAAAAGTAAAGCATCAATAGTTTGCCTTTATGTCATCACATCCAATAACTAGATCCTCATCTAAAACTCCTTGAAGTCAGGGAAGGCTGTCATTGACTTCAGCTGGCATTGGAATAGACTCTGAGAATGTAAATTGCCTGCTAGCAAGCTAAATAAAGATCTGGGTTCAATTCAAGTTGAACATAGATAAATTAAATAGTGAAGCTATACAGGCCTGCAAGCACACCAGCCTTCATTCTGTTTGTTGCTGCTCAGTTGACTTCAGTAATTCATTCCATGAGGTAACACATCAAAATGGCATTTGATAATGATTTTCACTATCAGTGAAGGCATGAAGCAGAAGATTAAGTAGAAATCAAAAGTTCCAAGGGTTAATAATAATATCTTACAAATGGGAAAGGATACTTTGCACTGTTTATGCCATGCACAGCATTTCAAAAAATCAAAGCCAATCCCTTTTTCAAGACAGCATGAAGTCAAGCCCTATCTAGAAAATGGCACATTTATTAGGATTTCAAGAAAAAGTGTTCTTGCTATTATCTCTGGGATGAGATAGACTTTGCAGGAATGACATAAATATTCTTGCCTCCAGTGTTTGATTGGCATAATCTGTCCACAACACCTACAGAATATGATACTATATTGCAGGAATGTGGCATCAGTCTTTTTTTAGGAGCAAATATTTAGAACATCTTGAAATATTTCATTGTCATACATGTGTCTATGTGTATGATAGAAATAAATTTTGCTGCTTGGTGTCTTGGGATGTATCTTCTTGCACATAGAAATACTGAGGGCAGCCTTCATCATAGCACAGAGACATACCTTATTGTGGTATTTGGGTTGGAGACGAAAAGAAGAAACAAAACAGAAAGGGAAAAAAAATCTTGCAGGTATTTTTGTCATCTGAACAATTGCTTTGAAGGGAAGAAAACATGACCTGCTATGCTACACAAGTTTATATTCAAATTTTTTCTGTTGCTATACAACAAGTGTCACAAATTCACAAAATTTACCACTGAGTTTTGGTTGGGGTTTTTGTTGTGGTTTTTTGACTGACAACATTTTTTTTCCCCAGTACCTCAAAGAAAATCCACCAGTGTTGTTCTTTGCAAAGATTACATTAAACATTATTGGTGGGAAAGAAGATAACCCTCAAGAAAATCACTTGGAACTGACCAGTATTTGCCCAACTCTTTCATTTCTAATCACACAATGAGAACCTTGAATGGGTTCTGAGAAGCACTCAGAACCCACAACATCCCACCTACTCACCAAGATATTTTGCATAAACATTTTAGGTCATGTGGGCAATCAAGTCTCTCAAACAGCAGGGTCAGTTGCTGTCTGGATGGGAGTCTCCATTGCAAGCATTCTTGAAAGAGCAGCTTCTACAGGATCAGGGTGGGATACCACAATTTGCTCTGACTATTTCTTACAGTCCAGCTGGTCTGTGGTCCTACATGATGACTACTGTACATCAATGATCCATTTCTATTTATTATCTTAAAACTATGCACAGAACTTCTTCTAGCTTTCCTACTATGTACAGTGTCCTACCTATAACCACAGAACTAGAGAATTCTTTAGATTGAAAGGGGCCTAGGAAGGTCATCTAATCCAACCTCCTGCTGCCCCCGATCCTGCCCTTAATTAAGGTAGTTAAATCTTGCTAGTTATGTCTAGAACATTTTCAAAGACATTTCTGCACCCGCATTTTGCAGACTATTTAAATTTATCCATGTGGCATTTGGCCAGTTGCCTCACCTGTCTCTGGAACTAACAGTATCATTGGGACTGCCCAGGATTCCTCCACCCAGGAGGAATATCACCAACACATTGAAGCACAAAAGTAGTGCCTAACTGATCTACGCACAACAGGCAATTGTCTGAAATTTCCACTGTGGCAGTTTCTAGTCCACTGCTTTGCCATGAAACAGCACAGAGATCAATCTACTGCCTATTTGTCTCAAGCCACATCTACTCAGAGATCACCAGGAGACTTCATGGATCAGCCACAGAGCTGAAGACAAAATGAATTGGCTATGTGCATGGATAGAATGTTGGTACCTATCTACACCAATCCTGAATTTAATCCTTTTACCACAGCTGTAGTTTAAACCCAAGCTTGTCAAAAATGCTTCGTTCTTGGGTCCAATCAGGCCTACCACTTCACTAAATGTAACACTAACACACACATAATTACGGGGTAAGAAAAATTTTTCCCACTTCAGCACTTCCATGCATCCAGCCATGTGATACTGTCACATTTGTGAAGCATGATTCTATTTATATGTTCAAGTAGCTGTCATAGCAGCCTCAGCATCAAATAGCTGCTGTGCTGGAGTGAGCAGACAGTTGCTAATGGGAAATGTTACAGAACTCCTGCGGACAAACCTCATGCTAAGCAGTATTTTGCTCCTTACTGTAGGAGTGAAATTAGAACAATTTTGCATCTCTAAAAAAAATTGCTGCTACATAAATGGGTGCTTTTAGCAGAGGGTGGTGCCACCAGGGAATTATCTGGACACATGTACTTCAGCAATTCATTTTAGAGAAATCATTAGGAATGGATGCCCATCTCAGACATACAGCTACCTCACAGTTTTCATCCTGGGTTAAACTAGCTAACTTACAAAAACCCAGTCAGGACAGAGCACCAGCATCATCTTTTGATTTTCCCTGAGACATACTGGTGATTACTTCATCAACAAAGGAAATTGAGACTGAAATGGGAAACAAAACCACACAAACTAATCTAGAATGGACGTGTGTCTCATATTTCCATTTGCATGCAATTCTAATATACTAAAACAGTATTTGCTGGTACTCAAAAATTCCATAATACTCCAAAACCCACCAGATTTCTGAGCAGAACACAGGGACATGTACTGTGCTTAGGCATTCCTCTAACACACTTCAGAGGAGGGGCCATTTTTTTTCAATTTCATGAGTTTTTTTTCTTTATTGCTTTCTGTAACTTGAAGACTTAAGAAAAAAAAAATATAGCTTCATTCTAACCATGGATATTTTACTGAAAAATACTGCTTTCTGTAATCTTAAAATTATAAGACCTTCTGATCTTATAATTGACCATGATTTGGAACAGAACAGTGTTTACAATGCTTATTGTTTTGAATGGGAAAATTTAGCATCTTAAGGCAAGAGATGCTATCAGGCATGCCTTTGGCTTACAGGGCCAGATCTCCAGTACTTCATGTATAATCCAGAATTAAATTAGCTAAAAAACTTATTGCATTTTATTATATTTTTTCATATAAAGATATAAAATATTTTTATATTTAGACATATACTACATATAAAATATACATAATTAATTATTAATTATATTAATTTATCTAAAATTAATTAGAATTAAAATACATAATTTTATTATATATTAAATTTTAATACATTTATTTCATTATTTTATTTATGATTTATATTTTACAGCAAACATTAATAACTTTTGGACCAAATCTGTGAACTCACAGGTTCATTTGCAATAGAATTTCCATACTTCCCTTGATGCTTCCCTTGAGGGAAGGGTTTCTACAGCTGCCCAGGCAGGATGGCTGAGTGAGATGAGGGCTGAGCATGGAAGCAATTCCAGTGGAAAAGCACTACTGATATCTTAGCTCCATATGTAATTTTTTTAGGGTATTGGGGTACACAGGCATGTTCTGTACACATATACCTGTCTCAGAGCTGCTCTCTCCTCCTTACAGATCTTGTCATCCACTCTCCTCTGTGGACACAGACTCTCCAGCAGAGACCAAGTTATTTGTAGAACTGCCAAGTTTAATCCACCTGCAGAGGCACCTGGAAAAACAATTTATATACACACCAAAGTACCTGTGGAGTTTGAACACAGTACATGTCTTAGCACTTCTACTTCAGTTGAGAGAAGGGACAAATATAGGTCAAAAGAGGAAACATACTCAGGTAGTCAAAGTTATCAGAAGACCATAGTCAAGCAGATTTGAGTCTTCAGGTAGCCATGAACCCACATCCTGACTTTATCTGAAGTTCCTTGCTGAGAGTGAAGCACTAGCTGGATGTGCCATGGGAGCCTTGGCACTGAGGATGCGCCAGACAGTAATCCACACTACTAGGATTTATTTGCCAAAGAATCAGTGTTCCAGGATGTCAAATTGTCATTTGAGAAGTGATAAACTACAGATAGATCATCATTCACCAAGAAGGAGTGGAGACTTTGGGACAAATTGAGTTGTTATAAAACATTGTTCATTAATTATGCCCCATGAGAGTCTACCTCCAACAAGGGACTGCCATGCTGGCCAGCTTAGTGTAGATGATATCAGATTTTCCCTGTCTAATTCAGGATCCATTTGCCTCCTTGGTCTTTCTGCACAGATTGACTTTTTGCAAGCCTTGGAACAACATCCTGGCCCTGTACCTGCATATCACTGGCTCATGGTCTGTACTGGCTCACCAATTCAAAGTGTGGCCCATTGCTACCTTTCAAGGAAAACAAAAAAAATGGTTCTAAAAGAAGTCTAAGGATGGAGGGATAATTTCCTGTTGCAACTCATTGGGTAGCTCCCACCCTTAACAAGCTGTCATTACAAAAGCACATTTTAGCGCCCCTGAGGGAGAGAGCAGCATCTCATGGTGACACTGATAAGATATCAACAGGGGCTCTAAGAAAATAGATCAGTCTGTACCCATTAATGCTGGGAGATCATCTACTCATGTTGTAACATGACTTTATATCCTGGCTGGAGTCCAGGCTTTGTTACAATTAGCATATTAGCTTCAATTATGTAAGCCAGCAACTAGCTTTTATCTAGTATCTGTAATTTACCTTGGGAAGAAGTTTGATTTTGTCTGTCTTTTTCCCGATGTATCTTGATTGAGAGTGAATTTTCTGCAGAATATTTCTTCTCTGGCTAAAATGCTGTCTATTTCTAGAAGCTCTGGCGTCAAGGTCCTATTTCACATCTTGGGAAATCTGGAATGGGTTTCACTGTGTGCCCAGCTTGGGTGCTGGTTGTTTGAAGGTGCCCAAAACATCCAGATAAAGCCTTAAGTTTATATCTCACTCCCAGATAAGTTTCAGAAGGGACTCACCATAGAAGGGTGATGCCAAAGCTTGCAGTGTGCATACCCCATTTGGGAAAAAAGCAGAGCCCCACCAGACAAACCACTGGGACAACTGGGAGAAAGGTGTCATATTAAAGTATTTGCTGGTGACTCAGACTTGAGACAATTTCTCTGTTTGATTGTAAACTTAAGGGACATGATCTGGGAAAATTTAATATTTTTGCTTGTTTTTACAGGGTAAGAGGGGCAGAGTTTAGCAACAATGACTTATGCTGCTGACTGTAGCACAGACAGAATAAGTTCACAGGTAGTTGTGAGGCATTTAAATGCTGCAGTGGAAAAATGCCATGGATATGCCTGGCCAAAACTGTCAGGTCTTTCCTTTATGTTAATATATTAACCTTCCCTCGGTAGAATAGAGGCCTAAAGATAAATTCATTCTCTCTCCTTAAAATAGCCTAGACATAGCTAAAGCAACTGAGGAACAAAGGACTAAAAAACTGTTGGAAAGCTGGGAGCTGTTTAAGCTGAAAAGGAAAGGGTTATGAAGGATTAGAAGGAGATGTAGTAGGTCCCGTGGGCCTTCAGCTTAGCAGAGCATAACCATGACCGGCTCTTGTGATGACCCTGAGAGATTAGGAGAAGAGCAGCAGGTCTAGGATTTGTGTTCTTACATCGGGTAAGACAAAGAATATTCCATTAACTCATGTCAATGTGGGAAAATGGAAGAGCAAATGTCGATTGACTGCTTTTTTAGAGTGAGATATGAAATGAAACGCTTATCACCAGAACAACCTCTGATAGATGAGATCAGAGAAGAGAAGAGGTGCCCCAGCTAAACAGTATTCCTAGGAGTTTATCTGTGGATAATCCACATTACTCTTTTCACAGAGCTATGATCTGATATTTATGATAATTTTTCCACCACATTGTGGTTTTGGCAGGATGTTTTTACTATCTCACATAAGAACCAAATTGTTTTGCAGCTTTAGGATGACAAACTCAAACTCTTCTTCAGGGTAACACTAAAAAATGAAGAGATGATAGAAAAAGACTTCAGTGATGCACAGCCCTTATGTGTTGTTTTGTTACAAGACATGTATCATCAACTTCCCACACATTTTTTATGCAGGAGATCTATGGGATGCTCAGCTTGGTGCTCCACAGATGCCACCACCATCAAACAAATGACAGGAAATTGGCAGCATGCTGTGAATTTACTTTCTTCAACTGAATGGAAAACACTGTCCAGTATGGATTTAATACCCTTCCCTCTTCACCCACTTCTGCCATGCCTCCATGCCTTCAGGTTTCCAAAGCAGGTCTCAGGTTGAAGAAAAACTCAGTCCTTCATAGGCTGAGGGTAAGGTTTTGTCAATGAACATCAAAAACCTAGCCACTCCTCAGGTGCCACTTGAAAGACATCCAGCCCCTCCCTCCCTCCCTCCCTGCCTGCCTCCCCTCCCCAACAACACTCCAGAGAACAATTTTTTTTTTCCATAAAGGGGAAAGCTGGAAGAGAAAATACTTAATTAGGAATTTCAAGAAGAATTAGAGTGGGCGGGACATTATCATTCCATCTGTGTTTGTGTTACAATTTCATCTGGAAACTAAGCAGCCCATTGCACATGCCGCTATAAATGACAGCCCGTGCCCCAGGCTGCTCACCCCACAGACAGTCTGCAATTATAGCAGTGCTCTCAAGTGGCCAGCTCTGAGTCACACCCAGTACTTCTCGTGTGTGCGTGCACCTTAAACATTCCACAAGCTGCTAACGAGGCGTTTGCCAACGCGGCTCCGAAAGGCTTTGAATTGTGTATCTTTCCTGCTTTAGATGGAGACTGATACAAGTTGAGGAGTGAGTTGCCTGTGCTGAATTCTCCTAGCCCTTAATCTCCAGGGCTGGCCCTGCCTGCACACAAGCTGAGGGCAGCTGGCTGCCAAACTGGCCCAGCAATCTCCTGCCTCCCCTTCAGGTCAAAGGCATTGGCACAAAGTCTCAGTGCACCTAAGGAGCTGCGAGGAGCTCCAAAGACAAAAGTCTGTCGTACTGCTTCTAACAGCCCTAGACTGAACTGGTTTCCTTGCAGATCAACCTTACAAATACACAGCATGACTAGAGAGGACAGCAAAGGTACAGAATCAGTGCTTACTTGTATTATTTGCTGGTTGATACCTATCCAGCCACAGAGGATGGCCCTTGGTACACTCCAAGCTGAACAAGCATCATCTAAACCATAGGATTTACCTGGTGAAGCAAGCCATCCTCAAGAATGGCACAAATATTTCTTTCAGGCCTTTCAAGATGATTCTGCCTGCTCTTGAGCTGGGCCTGGCACTGGGCTCTGGGGTAGTGTGGATGCCCATCTCCATGTCTGTGGTTTCAAGGCAGAGTTGATAAGGCAATTTCCTTCCCCACAGAACTTTTTTCTCTTCCAAAGCCAGGTGTGAGTATTGGGTTACCAACCAGGGTGAATTTCAGCTGCCTAAAAGAAATCACAGAATCACAGAATGGTTAGGGCTGGAAGGCTGTTTAACCTAGGGAAGAGAAGGCTCAGGAGGGGATCAAAGAGCATCTCATTAATGTGTACAAATATCTGAAGGAAGAGTGAAAAAAAGAGGGAGACAGGTTTTTTCAGTGGTGCCCAGTGACAGGACAAGAGGTGACAGGCACAGACAAAAGCACAAGAGGTTTTATCAAAACATAAGGTATCACTCTTTTCTGTTTTTACATCGCTGAGAGTGATCAAGCAACATCTTGTCCAGGGAGGTTGTGAATTCTCCATCCTTGGAACTCCTCAGAAGGTGTCTGGACATGGTCCTAGTCAATCAGCTATAGGTACCCCTGCCTGAGGTCCCTGGATAAAACTCATACGTGCATTGCTTTCCCTCACAACACCTTATTGGCAGAAGCACATGTAATTTCTGTCAGAGCTAACTGGAAAAGGAAGCACAATTAAGACTGCAAAAGACAGGCAAAATCTAACCCTTATAGCAAAGAACTGCTCAAAACAATCCTGGTTGTTACAGTGGATAAAACACGTGAAAGGAGAAGCTTAAGGAAGGACAGATGTGATGTCTGGATCTTAAGGCAAATGCAGGGTGGGAAATCTTATCCCTACCAGATGGCCCTATGATTACACAACCTTTCAGCACACTGATGGAGTTTGAGATTTTCTGTCTTGCAAGAAGCAGCCTCAGATGAGTTTCAGCAGAGTAAATATGCACCATTGACTTTTATTCAGTTTTAATAGACTTTGGCAATTCACTTTTTAAAACATACTTCTGCTTTATGACTGCTACTTTCTGACACTCTCCTCCTTAATCTCTTTTCTCATAGATGTTTAATTGTGTAGAAGAATCACTGTGATGTATTTAACTTTCATATGATTTCCCTGTTTGGTAATAATACCCCCAATTAACTACTGTTCTCATTAACCAATTTACTAATTTATAATCAAGGGCAATGGCTTTAATAGTTTTAATAATATGCCTTGTTAATAATGTCTTAATGAGGATTAGCCTTATACTGCTCTCAGATGGTTCCCTTTCTCCCTAAAATGAGAAAAAGCATATTAATGAAAAATAACCTCCTATCTCCTGGCTGTTTTGTTGGAATAAAAAGAAAATGTGGAAAAGTACTGTTGATTTTTTACCTCCATATTCTGCCATTTACAAAACCAGTGAATTGGAGTAGGTGTAGTACATGATGCACTAGCCCATAAATCAGTTCTGCCTCTTTCTTACTTGCTATAATTAGACACCAAAAGACTCCTTTTATATCCTCAGTTGAATCAGGATGCAGGCATTCTTATCAGCTTCACTGGACGGAGCAAAGAGAATACTGTTAATTAACTCAGGGCAAGAAGTGAAATCAAAAAGAAATATTGAGTCAAGGTTTTATTGAATTAAACTAAAAGATCAAAACTAAGAGAATCTTCTCCCACAGAACTAAGGAAACACAATAAAACTGCAAAGACTGACTATAGGTTCTGCTAGCGGTAGCATCAAAAATTTAGTGTTTGGAATTGACAAATAAGGAGACAGAATTACCAATGATTAGCAAAAAGAATCTGGAATGGCCAGGTTAAAAATAGCAGCTCACACATTTACAGGTAGAATAGAGAAGCTGCATAAGAAATCTTGCATTTAAAAAAAAGGGGAACAGAAGCACAAGTCAATGCATGATCAGGCAACCCTGGAAGTATAAATGTTGGAGGAAGAAGCACTTGGTGAAAGGCAGCCCTCTAATGCATCTGAACTGATGGAGAACTGAATGCATCTTTCACAGTTTTGCCAAAACAGGTACCCACAGGCTGGTCTAGCAGTCTCTGAGGAGCAGAAACCTGTTCACAATCACCTGCGCAATGCACTTTTGCTATGCTGCATTCTATACACATAAAGGCACACCAACCTCTGATGATCATGATATTTTAAGACAAAATTACAAACCCCTTTAGCCCTCCATCTTCCAGCACATTATTTCGATGTCTCTGTATTCCCCATTCCAGCACTGTTAGGATTTGAATCTTGCCTCCAGTGATCTATTAGGATTTTAAGGCATACTTATGTGAGGAAAGTAATTTAATCTCATTAGCTCTAAGTACTGAAGACATGGCAATTGATATGATAAACACCTATCCTGAGATGGGGAGAAATTGATCTTCAGAAGTCAGTATTTGCCAGCATCTGGAAATGCTGGTTTGCCATAATCAGTTCTTTTCTTGTCTATATTTTGGTTTTAATGAGTGGAAACTAGAAAGATAAAAAGAGCAATGTCCAAACAATATTTCTGTTCCAGAAAAGCCACTGCAGCTAGAGCTATAAAGTGTCCAAATACATTCATTCCGTTTGGGATTTACAACACAGTAAAAATGTAAATGTCACACTGTTTTTCAACCTTTTGCAGAGATGTCAGATCAAGGCCTATTCACACTACACACTTGGCTATACCTTTAATTTATATTTTTGATCAAGCACAAAAGTCGGAAGTAGCCTCAGTATTAATTTTTAAGAAGAAAATTTTTAAGAAGAGAATTCTGTCACTCCAAACTCTCATTAGTTTCCATTATTTCTTGGAAGGTTCCTATAACAAGAAATACACATGGATGAAATCTTGTTTCCACTGAACTCATCAGGCATTTTCCTACAGACTTTATTGGAGGCAATATTTTACCTAGTATCTTAGGAGAAGTAGATTTTACTTTCCCTTGAAGCGTCCCAATTTTTACTAGTAAGCAGGCAGTATCCTTTATACAGCAATTCTGAGGCAGCTCATGAAAGTGATAAGAACTCACTGAACAAATTTTGATGCATTCTGAGACCATATGAGAAGGTAATTAGATAAATTCATGGAAGAGAGTTTTCAGAAAAACAGGGATGATTTTGTTCTTTTCCTTAGGCTTCAGAACAATGTAAGCCCTCTGATTTGGTACTGAATTAAACAATGAGCTCCTTGCCCTTGACTGCATACAAGCTACTTTTAAATCACTGGCATGCCAGTTCAATTCCATCACTTATTTATTTTTTTAGGCTGGAATAATTTAAAGCCAAACTTAATTAAGCTTCTGACATTGTGAAATGGCATAGAGAAAACTGTTTAAAATACAAGTCTTGTGTGACTTGGTTCTTGATATCAATCCCATTTTGATTTCCTGCATTATCACTGTTTAAAAACATGTCTTAAAGCTGTAGGTTCTTTTCCATGGCCAGTGTTTGTCATCTTTTGCACAGATCTATGACTTCCTTTGCACATAAAGACATGCATGTTCCTATGGAATATTTTGTATCACTTGACTGGCTCTTGATTACATCTTGTTTCTCCCCAGATGAAAATACCTGGGGTGCAAAGACAGACAACTTCACTTTTCTGTTTATTGTGAAAATCAAGCTGAAGCTAGAGGGGAAGAACTGGGGATGGAACCAATCAGCACTTGGTCTGAAATGTTTTATGGCTTACCTGACTGTTAATGGACAATGATATTTTCCTTCCTATATTTGGTGGACTGGCTTGACTACATCATAAACACAGGCAAGAGAGGCCACAGAAAAAGACAGAAAAAAGCATGGCCAAAGGAAGGGAATAAAGAAAACAAACACAAAACATGACAGGGTCATAAACCAAGACACTGGGCAAGTAGAAACCAGGACCTCCTTGGTCCAAACTCTTCTTGTAAACTGTTACACAGCTTTAGGTAATGAGCAGATTTGGCTGCCTTTGGAAAACAGAACATTTTTTCATATCTTCTAGCTAAAATCTTGGTCTTATTAGGCTTCGGCATTGTACGAGTCACTAGGATTTCAGTGCTAATGAACAGCATTCCAACTTCATTTCTGTGAAAGCCTATGGTTCAGACAAAATTACTCATTGATATATAGTGGTAGCTGTTCATTCACTTAGAGTGAGAAAAGGCATACGAATGCAAAACAGCCTTCTACTTCTACCTCCTGTCTAAGTGTTTTGTTGGAATGGAAAAAAATATACTTAGATTTGCCATTTGATTATGCCTTGCATTTGAAATCACACTGAAGTAATGTGATAGACTGAACTTTGTTTACATAAACTGGTTGAGCCTTGTGATAAATTTCTCCCTGATAACCCAGGACTGATGCCTTAAAGAGCCATCAGTTTTCCTGCCAGATAAGGGAAAAGGCAGGTAAGCAGCAGATCCTTTGGAGGTGGTGTAATGCTTTTTTATCATGTTGATTTCCTCCCTCCCAGAAAGGCACAGCTGCATCTGACAGTGTAAAACTCCCCACCATGGGAGGTATTGGTGTTCATATGGAAGCCAGAAGGTTTCTTCCCTCCTAGTAAGGCACAAACAGCACAAGGAAAAGCATGGCCAAGCAGCAGTTGGGTCATTAGGAGGGGTTAGAAAGCATCAAAGTCCCCCAAAGTGCCCCCCAACTCATTTCCACAGTGTTGCTTCAGACAGTGTAAAATCCCCTCTGCAGGGGAGGTGTCAGGTTCCTGCTGCAACCTAATGATTTCAAAATAAACCTGGCTCATATGTAGACAGGTCATTCACTGTCTTTTCACTCTAATCCACCACAAGGGATCTATTAACCAGAACCTCAGCTACCCTGCCTCAGAGGCAGGTTGTAGCAACTAATAAATAAAAATCTATAGAACTGGCAGGAGAGGCCAGAAGTATCAAAAGTGGTCATATTACTATTTAAAATCCTTAGCTGAAAAATTAAGAAATGTTCTGTTCAAAGCATATGAACAGCATATAAATGAGGAAGATATCTGTTTACACAATCCAGTCTGCTTTGATTCAAGAATCAGTCAAGCAGCTGCCCAACTTGAAAGATGGATTACACGTTCACATACCACAGTCAAGGTCAAGACAGCTCTCCACCATTTCCTACTACATAATATTTCAGACTTGAGTTTTTAATCATTGGCTTTTTAGACACAGTTACTTTAAGCCATTTAGCATCAGTTTGGATGTGCTGCCTGAATATTTCCACTTACTTGTTCTGAAGGGCTGTGGCAGAGACAGGAACTTATTCCACTCCTCCTCATTGCTATAGAAAACCCAGGTCTGTGTGACACATTTATACTCAGCCTCAAGATCCAGCCTCATCTGCTGAGGTATTTTGTCTCTCTTCTGGCCACCTGGGCCAGGTATTGCTTCTTGCAGCTTGTGATGGAAAACTGGTAAACCATAACAAAAGCTCAAAGGCCACTCTTCAGAGTTCTCTTCTCTTCTCAAAAGCTTGAGGAAGAGACCTAGCAAATACTACACAAATTAAAGATTAAAAGAGAGGGCTGTTCTGGTGACATATCTGCTGGGATCTGTCTCTGTGCTTTTACTTCTGAAAGATAAGCCCAGGACCTCCCTTCATGAGTCAGCAGTAACATAAAAGTAATTGAACACCCTGCAAGGAGAGGCCTGTCGTGTTCCTGTATTTCACTGCTTCAATAACCCGATGTTATTAAAATTTCTTGCAATCTTCTTGCTATTAGGCAGTCCTTATTTGATCAAATGATTATGAAAGATGGAGGGGGCTGTTAGCTTATAGAGTTTCCTTCTGATACAGAATTACATGGTAGGCTGATTCAACCTGAGTGTGAAAGCAAAAATAAGGATTTCTTTGCCTCCTTGCTCATTTTTCTATTTTAATTTCCTTATATTTTTTATCCAAGAATGTCATAGACTAGTAATATCCCGTGACTCCATTTCACACTTACTTAGCAATGGTGTTTATGACTTACCTCTGGTAGCAATCTCCTTATGTGAAGGTATGCAATACATCTTGGGATGAGGCAAACCCTCCTTTTCCTTTTCCTCTTTTTAGATGATATCCTTGCACTCTTTTATCTAACTGTATTACCAGTTTTTTCTACTACTTTTCTGTAGCTTTTTCCTCCTTCACTTCTATAGGAGACAAATATCAAGATGAATGTCTGCTTTTACAATGTATTCCTTGGAGGAGGAGAGCACGGGAATTTGCTTTGACATGCTCATGCTTTTAATTGTCTGGAGTATTCTCAAGACACATCAGTGTATTATCTTTCCTAATTTCCTTTTAATCCTCTACACAAGTCTCTAAAGAGCTGATGTTGAGTCTCTCCCTGATATCCCTGGGTGTAAGGATATTCAATGCATATTCCCTAGCAGAAACAAAGTCATGCCCAGACTCAGCCCCAGAATGCAGCATTTTTATACCAATACATGGATACATTTGAATGCTAGGAATCTCATGTCTGTTTATAATTATGGTTGTAATGTTTTCCCCAGATAATAACATGGAAATGGTCTGGGCACTACAAGAAGTAAAAGAAAGCCCACCATTCTGTTAGAATCTAGTTTTACATCACACCAGACATTTCCATTACCTTCTTTGCTATGCCACAAACACAGGACTTTGTGTTTCTTCCTGTTCTCCACAAAATCCTGTGAGAACCCAGAGAATGGTCTCAGTGAACAAGCTTCCGTAGCAAAGAACAGCCAACCCTTTGGTGGAAAAAAGAGGCTTCAGGAGGCATAACTAGGTGACAGAGAGGACAGGTCTTATTGCTCTTGCCTCTTCTCAGCTTTCTTAAGTGGAATTTCTTTTCCCCTGTCTTTGGCCTGATGATGCAGAATTTGCTTACTATGGCAAATAAATTCTGTTAACAACCAGAATGAAGCAATCAATTTAGAAACTTACTTACCAGAAAGTTTTACCCCCTCATATTAAAAAAAAATAATTAAAAAATAGAGCTGTTGCCATAAATCTTTTGCTGGCAGATGCCACTGCTGTGATGATATCCATCAACCATATCAGCCTCATTCTTTCCTTGCTGGACTTGGTACTCAGCAGCCTCTCCATCACATCCATGAATAATCTCTCTTCTGAATGGCCATGCCAGAGCTTGGACACACTAGCTGGATCCTGAGCCTGCTGCTGGCTCTGGGAAGTCCTTCCTGGTGCTTGCTCAGTTCTTCATGCTCTATTTCACACCTTTGGAGGGAAACATTCATTTTACCTAAAGCAACTGTGGCTGCCTGAAAATCAGGTTTAGATTAAACGAATTAACTATATTGATTCTGCCAGCTATGGAGAGAAATAAGAATCTACTAAACACTGATGCTACCCACCCATCTCAGGATGGAAGGACCACTTTCCTCACAGGCTTCAGTAGAACAGAGAAATGTCATCAACTGACTGGGCACAATCTTGAAATACTGATTCAGGCTGTGATAGACAATATTTTACCACTAAATTTATGGCTTTTCAGTTTTCTAAGAAGCAAACAAGCATTAGGAATACCATATGTGTGCAACAGTGACGTCCCATGTATTACAATATAGTGACATTTGTATCATTATGGGACATTGTGATGGAGTGCAACAGCTGAGGTACCACAAATATAGATCCATGTCAATCTGCATGGCATGGCCATGGATGATTTTGGGAATGTTATGATCCCTCTGACTATATATTGACAATCCCTGCCAGCTTTTCTGGGGTGTTTCCTTCCCCTTTCCCATATACAGCTGCTTAAACTGTGACTAGAAAACTGTCACAGGCCCCCTGTTCCAGGGAATCTACTGAAATTATGAGACTAGAAACTGCATTTCCCTGTTCTTTATACTCTTCCATTAATTCATAATTTTTCCAGCTCTCTTTTTCTGCACTGCTTTTCTGAGGCTTTTTGTCCCTGCCTTCCCCCTATTCCCTTTAGATTATCTATCCATTTAAAATTCTAACAACACAGTAACCATTTCTCATGCTTTTGATGATGGCTCATAATTGCTGACAAGAAAGAGAAGTAAACCACCAGAAAGTGTGTATGCATTAAATTGTCATAATGTCATAGACATTCCTGAGATCACTAATGAGGAGGTTGGGCCTTAGTTAAGACAGCTAGTCAGCAAATATATACCAGTAAGAAATGGCAGAATATAAAATTGAATAAAATGGTTGTGGAAAGATAAATTAATATAGTAAGGAAAGCTATGTCAGAATCAGACAGAAAAAAAAACCAGTTCCCTTTACGTAGCATAGAAAACATGGGACAACTGGCACTGAATGACATTTGTGGCACCTAACTGGTGCCATTCCACTGTCATTCTGCAGGAGAGGGGGCAACTCCCCAAAGATCTGCTGCCTTCCTTGCTGTAATCACTGGGCACAGCACATGGTGGGCTGCTGCTGTGAGCACAACCACAAAACTCTTCCAGAAACTGGGCTCCTGGGACCATCGGTCATGCAAACATGTAAACTTGTTGGTTCACCAAGGACAATTTATATTTTGCACTTCTGTTTCTCAGCCCATGCTATTTAACTTAGGCAACAGACCAAACATTTCTGAGGCCTCTCCTTACCAAGACAACAAAAAGGTGACAAATTCTGCTGATGATCCTGCAGAGTCCAGCAAGAAGGGATTTTATGAGAGAGACAGTTGGAAGCTGGAATAAACACAGTTTGTTTATTTCTGGAGCAGGGTCTACAGCTCCTGCCTCCCTTGCAACCTTCTAAAAGTGTTCACTTTTAGAAACATCATGAAATCAGCATTGTAATCCAGCTCATTGCTGGGTTTATGGGTGGAATTACAGTCCATCTCTGCTATAAAATGTGGCTTTAAGAAGGCCAGCTTTGGTAAGGACTTGGCAGTCAGTTTATTAAGACAATACCTTTCTGTATCTGCTGATTTTAGACAAAATAAGGTAAAAGTTGAAGCAGCGAAGTTGAGAAGAATTCGCCTCTTTACATTTTTATGAGAAAAAAATTGCACTAACACTAGATTTAAATTTAAGCCATGATAATCAAACCCAAAAAAGTCCCAGTGTGCAATGCTGAATATCCAGTACTTACCCCAGATCATCTGCTGTTGAAAACCTGATCATGTCTCCTGAGGTTTCCTCAAGTGGTTCCAGTAATTGGGGTTGCAGTTGGCCAGCTGCTGTTGCAGTCAAGCTCCCCTAATTAGGAGACCTGCCCGTGCTCCCCAGGGAATTGCCTCATCAGGACACCTCTATGTATTTCTGTGGACCCCTCAGACTTTCTGCTTTCAAGGTTACCTAGAAAATGTGCTTCTCAGAAACACAAAGGGATTCCTGCAGCAACACAGATATTAGTTGGAATGTATTAACTTGGATTAGGATAAACTGGGGATGGGGGAAGGGGGTAGGCAAGGGGAAATGACAAGGAACTGATAATCTACTTGTGATCTATTCTACAAATGTCAAAGAGGGTGAGATTTTGGGTGGGTTTGTGGTAGAGATTTTTGGTTTTATTAATTTCTAAGGATGGATGAGCATTCTGAAGGAGAGAGGTGAATGGCTCAGGTGTGTTTTGGAGTTCAGAGGAGTAAAGGAGGTGCCAGATCTCAAATCCAATACACATTTTGCACAGTAGAGGAACTATCATGCAAATCTATTTCAGTGATCTGGCTGTGTGCAGGAGGGATCCCAGATTTCCACAGTCCCTTTTAAAATAGCTGGCACATAGCAGCGAAGCTTGGCAAATGACCTCCTTTCACATCACTAGCCAGTCTTGGCTGACTAGCTTTTATAGTCAGCCTGTAATGTGAAACATATAAAATACTAATCTTACAGCTTACATTTTCCTTCTTTTTCACCTGATTCTGATCTCAGCAAATCAAGTCAGTGGCTCATTAGTCCCAGGCTTTACTTATGGAACACAAAACAGTTGCTCTCATGCAGTATTTTCCTCATTAAATTCTTGGTTGAGGTAGGAAAAAGTAATTTTCTTTCTGGAATCTGAACAAGATGGCCTCAGCCATAAGGTTCTGTTACAGATGGATTGATGGGACAGCTGAGACAAGAATCTCTTTGCTGAACAAGCCAAGGAATAAATGCTCCTTGTGCTGGGAATGGGAGCTAATACAAAGTGTTCAGGATGAGGAAATGACCTATCTCACAACTCCCTCTCTACACTGAGCATCTCACCAACTTCCCATCACAGAATTCTCTGGCTGGTGCCTAAGGTACTCAGATGAGTTTCATTTCTTTGCTCCAGTGTTTTCCATACTTAATGCCTATTCTCAGAAATATTCCATTAACATCCACTTTCCTGTAAATGTCCCTAGTGACTTGACATTTGGGCATAAGCAGCTTACGTGGCCTGAGATGCAGTTAATTTTAGCAGTGGCAAGACTTGAGATAGCAGTTCTCTCCACACAAAAATATGGGTGGCATGCTCATAAATCCAAGTGTTAGTGGTTTGAAAAGGCTGACAACTTCTCTCTGTTTCATGGAAAAGAAAAATATGCAATTTCACTATAAAAAAAGAGGAATCTGCACACATTTGCCTTGTGAGTCCACTGGCACACACCCTGCCAATACTGCCAGCTTTATCAGTATCTTGGTGAAATACTCAAATCTGGCATATTTTACTGCTTTATGGTCTTTGTCTTCAAATACTCCTACTATGTCTGCAGAGAACTGCCAGGGCAAAAATAACTTATTGCACATTTCAGAGCACTGCCTTCAGCATAGCCTGGATTCTGTCAAACTAAATTTCACCTGGAGAAGAAAATGAGGAAAAAAATGATCCCTTGTAGTCCTGAGTTCCCAGGTCACTGGGATCAATCCTGTGAAAAATTAGGTATGGACATCATCCCCACAGAGAGCTGGTGGTCTGGAGGAAGCAGCCACAGTGAAGCTCTGCCCTTAGGGAGAGCTGTATCCACATACACCTCTCACACCAGAACCAGAGCTGCAGAGGGGAATCATGAGCACTCCCCATGATGGTCTTGGGTACCTGCAGCATGCACAGCCTCCCTTTCATGCCCAGGACAGGACAGGCACAATACACCCTACTAAGGGTGTTACTGCAAAGGAAGAAAGAGAAGAAGAAATACTTTACCTCCCTTGAGTTACTCTGTGCTTGAATACCTGTAGAAAAAATGTAGGTTATTAAATTCTGCAACAGAAGAAGCCTGGTTTCTGCGGGTTGAAGTCTTGAAGCTCATTGATTTTGATTTATAGGATGGTACAAGTTATGGCTGAAAGTCTGCCTGGAGCTGGGACAGGTGTAAGGCCAAGAACTCTGCTTGGTGGAGTCCCACTGCACTCACTAGCAGGAAGACCAGGAACTGTTTGTAGTCTTCCAGGACCCTTTTCTTTCTCTAGTTTGGGTGATATCACACAGCGGGTTCAAAAATTACTGTGGGGAGAGGGAGAGATCAACAACTGCATATTCCCACAAGCACAAGTTTTATAGGACACCATGTGTCTGCATCAGCTGTATAATTATTCCAATAGAAAATCTTTACACTTTAAATAGAGAAGTCTTAAAAAAATAAAAACCTGGTGCCTGGAAGTGACCTTTCTGTTATTCTGAGTCTCTCTGACAAATGTGGCAGCAGGTCCCCAGCCTGGTACCATCGCTCAGTGCAGCCCTGTCCTCCTAGTCCCCGCACCAGACAAGTATTCCCAGAGCTGGCTGAGTTCTCCTTGGGAGATTCCAAATTGTGTGCAGCACTCTTTTCCACTCTTGTTAACACAAACCTTGTTTCAGCTTTCCAAGTTCCACAAAATAAAGTCAGACCTGGAAAGAAAAATCATCTAGATCCACATTATTGGTGGGTTGCTAATTGTCACTATTTATGACGTTGGGAGTGCAAAGAGCACTTGAGGGGATGCTGAAGACACTTGGGGGAGTTTTGCTCTATCCCATAACACAGAGTAATATGTAAATTTAGGCATGTGGGGAGAAGGTAAGCTAAGTGTATTATTGTAAAATCTGTAAGAGCTAACTTGCTAGCCCAGGACTGCATTTTCGGAGCAGGCTGCTCTCACTGATCATGTTTGGACATTGGCTGAAACATGCTAGCTTTCATCAGTGTTTTGGGGTTTGGTGGAAAGCAGTAACTCTCAGCAAACCTAGGTGTTTCAGAGTTGGAAAAAGTAAAGTCTGACAACATTCTCTACACTGTTGGAGCAAGACAGAAGGAGTGAGATGCTGGTTTCATGAGGAGTTCAGACATAATAAGTGGAAATAATACAATATAAATTTTCATGGGTCACCCATTGTTAAGCAAAGCTCTCATTAAAGCAAGGCAAAAAGAGCTAACTCTGAACAGAGTGGTAGCTTTAAAAGTGGATTTTTCAGCTTTTGCTACATTTCACTGCATTTTTTAACCATTTATACCACAAATAACCAGTGTCTGCTTTGCACTGGGGTGAAGGATTATAGCATCTAAGGTGTACTCTTTTTTTTTGTGGACTTCTCTGCATTTCAAACATTGGTAATTAAAAGGAGAAAGGTATGTTTTCATGAAGAATTTCAATTGCCAAAGAAACACAGGAGAATTTAATCTCCCATCCTAATGTTTCTGCTATCTTTTTTGAGATGCAAGAGGTTATTTCTAGTGACTGTAGGAACTTAGGACACTGCCAGTTTTGAGAAAAATCTATATTTGATAACTTATAGCCATATCCTCCAAGTTCTGGGACACAGACTGAAAGGATCAGCTTTTGGAGGAAAAATAGTCCTATAATCCTAGGTATTGAGTCCTGAAGTTTGGCTCTGATTTACATTTCTGTTGAAAAATTATAAACCCCAAAGTATTCAGGAGATATAAACCCAGATCTTTTAGAGCACTAAAGATAATGATGCAGTGAAGTACCTTCACATATCATATGGCCACCCTTTATTTGTCATTGTGCATTTCAGGGCTCTGCCAAGTTGACATAGAGGCAATGCCAAAATATCTGGTGCACAATGAAATGGAGACTAAGAAGATTAGATGTGAGCCTTAAGCTCCATTCAGGGACACTGGCCAGAGGGAAATTCACAGATTCATTTCTTTGGGGTTTGTTGTGTCTTAGGTGGGTTTTGCAGTGTGCACCTTAAATCCTGCTGCTAATAATGACTCCCTTCTCTCTCTCTTCTTGCTACATTCTGCCTTCTTTACTCTAGGTTTATCACCTGTCTCCTGGGTAACAGCTCTCACTACTGAGGACTGGTTTCTTGTGATGGTATCTTTTAATTTCTTTTCCCTGGAAAATCATAAGAACTTGTTGAAAATTACTTTCCCCACTTACTACTGACTTAATAATCTATCTGGTATGCAATTTGATTCCTTTATTTCTGATCACAGAGTATTATCATCATCATTGGAAGCATTTGACCTGAGGAGAAACACAACTGACCTGCCCCCTTTTTACTTGTTTAGCCAAACAGAGCTCTTTAACTCTAAATTTCCCAAATATTACAACAGATTTGGAAGGGATGAGCCAAAAATATGGAGATCAGCTATCCTTATGCTTTCTGAGTTTAGCTTAACATCCAAGAGATAGAATAGGGCTGCAGGTGACAAAATTTCCCTTTATTCCAAGTATAGTCCAGCCTGTAAACACAACTTCCTTGCACACACCAAATAGAAGGGAAATCATATGATTATTTGGTCACAGAGACTTGGTATAAAGTTACCAGAGCAGAACCAGAGCTCAGTGATTGTCGTTATGGTATGCTATTGCCAGCTGCAGAAGAATGAAGGGACATGAACAGACTCAAAAGTCTGGCAAGCTTTACTGCTGCATTTGATTTTGAAAAATCCTCAAAGTCTCTCTTTATAAGCAAGAGACATACTGAGTAATTCAAAATAAAATGTCCCTGTCAGAAAGGCATTCCAGTGAAATTCCAAGTACTCTTCTCTTACCTGTTCACCCATTACAGCAGCAGCCTCTTATTGTGATAATACAAATAATTTCATTGACATGACTGTTCTGGGGCACAGCTCCTACAGTGACATCTGTGACTTTCCAAAACCAAGGAATGGAAAAACCAATTAATTTCTTCATGACTCTACTTCTCCTCATATGCTACATTTTCATATTCTAAATGAATTTTCTCTCAAATCCACTGTAATGTGAAAATAATACTGAAACAAACCCCTTTATTTCATAAATTATTTGCCTGCCCCATTCCACTGGATTACTTTCATCTTTAACTGTGTACTTGAAAATTCATCAGAATGTTGCTTTATTTGTTTTTCTAATATTAACTATGGTAAGGAAAAGAGAAGCAAGAAAATAAACACCAAGGACCACTTTTTCCAATGGAACTCCAAAAAGTCACAAATAGTATGTGCTGATACAGCTTTGCATGAAAGTAGATGTATATTTACATGTACAAAACACATCGTTAGCCACACAGTGTTTTATGAATGTGGAATGTCCCAGTGCCTGCACAGACACAAACACTCACAGATACCCTGAACATATTTCAGCAGAATGACTCACAGTTTGCCTTGAAAAGGCAAGTGGAACTGGCAAGACTGTGCTGGTATTTCTAGTTAATGAAACTTTTCCAAGTACAGAACAATCACCTGTGCTCCTTGGGTATGAAACCCAGTGAGTCTGAGGTTGTAATTGTGATTTTTTAATGATCAGAGAATCCCATTCTGCAATAAGGTAATCTCTTTTTTTTTTTTTTTTTTTTTTTTTTTTTTGGGGGGGGGGTGTTTGGTTTTAGTTTGTTTGTTTTTAAATGTATTTCTCTCACCACCAGCAAAGAGCATTGTAATACTTTTTAAAAACAAATTACTTCTGTGAGGAGAAGAGAGCATTAGGAGAACAAAACATAAGTAATTTTAGCCCAAAGGATAATTTTTCTGGAAAGCATTGTGCAGCTGAATAGAAGGTTTTGGCATGAAAGAGTTTTCTCACTCATAATGCCTTGTTATAATCAATGTTAGAAGTCAATCCTTCATTACCCAGCAAACAGAAATTAAATAGAAACCCAGTAGGTGACTTGGATTTAAGACTCAGTGACAATATATTTCCATCAGTCCAATTTAGTTTTCTTTTACCGTAAGGTCATTACCTTCTGAATGCAAATCTGGAGAGTGTCTTCACAGCCATCTTTGGGAATATTTGGAAGTGCATTAGTAGGCATCTAGCCATTCCAGTTACAGTAAGGAGCATTAATCACTAATCCATATGAAGCATCTATCTGATGACTGTATACTTAGTATCGTCTTCCTAATGGAAAAAAAGGATTATGTTCTTAGAAATATGCAGAGGGACTACAAAGTTCTCTTTATAATTCATAACTACATAATGAGAGGCAGAAAGCAAAGAAAAACAAACTATTTTATTTATTACATAGAAAGAGCATTACTTTTCAGAAAAACATTTCAATTTTCTTGATTACTACAGAGCTTATGTTCTTCTGCTTTTCATTTCCTATGGGCTTGTCTGTGCTGTGTGTTGCATTTCTGTGGTCCACTTTAAATTCCAAACTGACACAACCAAAACCTGATTTTTAGACTTGATCTCATTAAAATAAACACTTTCCAAGGGATGTGGAAAGGGGAATAAGGTAACAATATTAATATTATTCTAAATTTCACACACACACCAAGGCAATTAGAAGGTCCCCATTGCCATCACAGTTACACTGGGCCCTGGGCCAATGGTCTCCTGGGAAAGGGAAGCATCCGGAAACCACAGGAGAATTGCCCTGGCAGGTCCCATGTTCAAAGACCTTCCTTAAAAAAGACTCTGTGCACTTCCTAACTGCTGCTCCCTTACATGGCCCAAGGTCTAAGCCTGGAAGAAAACACCAAATTTTAATGCCATTGAGAAGACCAGTGTTGAGATACAGAGACTGAAAGTAAAGATTAAACTTTTTTAAAAAAACATTTTTTCCAGACTGCCTAACTAATTTAGCAATTTAGCCACAATTCAACCACAGCACACTTATGGGAAATCAGTACTTGCACTGTTCAACTCCACTCTTCATGACAGAAATTATAAGGGTAAACATCAGGGGATTTAATAGCCTGTAAGACTGAAAACTCCAAGTTACTTCTCTGTTTTTGAAGAAGAAGTGAAGGCTTCTTTTGCTAAAATATACCAAAAAAGTGTGTCTTTATGGACTGATTTAGCAAAAGAGATGAGCAAATCTGGAAGGCAAACATGAATTTTTACACATCAGTTTGTGTGATATTAGATAAGCAATCATATGTGACTGTAGGTATGTATCTCTCTAGCCTAAGTGGTGGAAGCTGATCTCTGAGCTGCTGAGTGAGCCTTTTCAGTTACTAAATAAACCTTTTTTCAAAACCATTTTCCATCTAAGTCACTTTAGAAATTCAGATCCATGTTCTGTTGTAGAGTCGGCTCCCAGTTGAAATAAAGCAATTCTAAAGAGTTAGAAATGCACTTGATAGCAATCCAAACCATGAATCTGGACTGAAACTGCATTTAGTGATAAGTTTTGAAATATGGCAAGAGCCATATTTAAAGAGCCTTAAAGTAAAACCAGATTTTGATTAAATGTTTACAGATCATCTATGGAACTGACCTTTACCTAAAGTGTAGCTTGGAACACAGACTTCTGCAAGTTTTAAGCATAATTTTAAAGCACAAAGAAGTCAGCTGCCCCTCAACAGAGACTGCCCAACATATAGTTAATGCAAAACCTATTTATCCTGTGGCCTCAGATGCTTTGCATGGGTTTACAAAGTAGCATTTGGGATCTGCCACACAGCATTCAGAGTCAGATGGGTATTAGAAAGTGATGCCAGCCTATGGTGGGACCACAGCGCTCTGTATCTGATCTGGGTATTCATCAAATCATCTCAAAATCAGCTGCTAGGAAAGGTTCAATGGAAACAAAGGAAGTCTGAAAAGCAATGACTTCTGAGCCAAAAAAAAAGTGTATGTGAATCCAACCACAAAGTTTTTCATACCTCCAGATGACAGTCTCAGTTTCCATACTGAAATAACTGTCAGGTGACCACTTTGTTAATGAACTGTTGTCCAAAAACTGTTGTTTTGAAGAATAATGGCAAATATGAATAAAGGAGGTAAAAATGTGGCTGTGAGGAAAAAAATCTCCCTCATCTCCCTCACTGCATCTACAGTTTTTTAATTTGTTTTTTTTTTTTTCAGTTTCCCTGCACCATTTTCTTCAAACAAGTCTTTTTGTGGTGCCATTCAGCCTTTTCCTTCTCTAGAAACTTAAGAGAGGCAATGGGAAGAGACTACCACACTTTTATGTTCATGATATGGGGAAAGGGTAAGAAAAACAGAGGTGAGATACTTGAAATTCCATCTCTTTTAACAGCAGGTTTACAACTTACAGGCTACTTGCCTGTTTCTTGGGCATCGGGGCATTTTGATGTTTAAAAAAAGAGGGCTGAACTTGGAGCATGCTGAGTACCAGTTTTAGTCTAGCAAGGAAGGATTTAACTGTTGATCCATCTGCAAAGCAGCATCTGGGAATAAGAGAATCTTGGAAATATTTATTAGGCTTATATATTATTAATATTTATTACAGGATGGCTTCAATGAGTTGGTTCTGTTAATGTGGTGATCAGTTCTTTAAAACTTAAAAAAAATAGAAAACAACTGAACACTTTCCTAAGACACATGCCTACATTTTCTATAACATTTTTGAAGCATTAATCCATTAATCTTTGCAACACACCTACAACTCAGGTATCGTTATTTGGATATAATGGGAAAACTTAGACTCTGAAATTAAACTGACAGAGACAGTCAGAGTTTTAGTCATAAAAGCGTCCAGCTTTCCAGGTGGAATTCAGAGTGTCTGCAAGCACAACACTAGCATTTTAGCAAGTGTCCTCCCAGCTGCCCCAAGACACGAAAGCTGGAATCAGGGGAAGGTCCAAAGCCAACAATAAAGCTTTGCAGCATCTTCACAGAGGAAAACTTAAGGACTTGCATTAATTGCAAGGCGGAAAAAGTACCTTCAAGTCAGTGGCATGTCACACACATACTGGCACATGCTGAATTGCATGGCTGATTTTACAAAAGCTGAACCCTCAAAGCCTCTCTCTAGACTAGACTAGGTCTGGAGTTCAAGTCTGCCCAATTTAGCCATCCAAGCTATTTGCCTAGCTTCCACAATCCACACAGCACATAAACACCTGTAGCAGGGCAGTAGTTCATTCTCTCTTGAGGTGGGAGTTGAAAACACATTTTTCCCATGGACAAGAGTGATACAGCACTGAAGATTGCACATCTACCTCTCAGGTGGCTGAAGGCAGGGAAATGTGTCTGACCCTTAAACAGACTTACTGCCATTTCTCATCATGATTTTTCCACTTCTCTGAAATCTCATTCTCTCTTTTTCTACCTTTAAGTCTGTAAATGTAAGATAAATTTTCGTGAAATTTCATACTATTTTCCACCACTGTTAATATGTACATATGAGAGGGTTGGGGTTTTAAGATAATAATACATCCAAACCAGATTTTTATTTTAAATTATATGGGGTTGCCACGGTGCAAGCACACTTTGGTACCATCCAGAGCACAGCCCACTTGTTAAGCAATTCTCATTAAAACATGAAACCAGCTGTGTGTTGATGGGACTAATGGACCATCAAGAGATCAGTTCATTGTAATGTGCTATTAAGGAAAAAACCCACCTGTTATTAAGCCTTGTCTTAACTGTTATGTTTTGTCTTGATGATGAAAACTCACTTAAGCAAGTCATCTATCAGTAGCCACTATTATTCCTGGACCCAAAAGTCTTAGTTCACACTACTCTGCTCTTGTTTGGAGAGAGAAGACACTCTCTCAGAGCTCAGCTTGATAAATTATACAATTATATATCCAGGGATTTGGTTTTGATGCTTTTAATGCCTTCTGCCTTTGCAACTTAGAGAGCCAGAAGCAACACAGAGCTGAAAGCTGACAGGAAAAGGTTTATAATATTTTTACTGTAGAGATGGTGGAAAAAAGGAACTTGAAGGAACAGTATGAACTGACTCAAAGATTCTGCTTTGTTAGAAATCAAAGGGGGGGAAAAGTGACCTGAAAGTCACAAAGGTTGGCTCTGCTGACCCAGGAAGAAATCAGCTGGCAAGCAGAGATGCTTTGCAGACATTCTCTCAGGCCAGTCTGACCTCTAGGGAAGAATAGGCAGCCCTCACTGCTCCATAGCATCCCCTCTCTTCAGCCTTTCCTTGTTCCCCTGGGTTGGAAGCAGAGGGAGCTGTGGAAGCTCCTGGTGCAGATTCAGTCCCCAGGACTGACCAAATGCAACACCTGCTGCTGCAGCACAAGGACTCAGCCTAAACTGAGACCAGCATAACACAGAAAATGTTATCTCCACCTTAAATTCTTGTTTTCAAAGTACTTCTAAGCATAAAGAAAGCCATCTGTGACTGCTCTCATGAAGAGCTCTATATGATGCCCTGCTCCTGTGCATCCTGTTTTAGGCTGCAAGCTCTCTAGAGGCTGCAGTCAGGCTGTAAGAAGGAAAGCATTTGCCTGAGATCACTCCTTGGGCCCCATCACCACACACCACGTAGCTCCTGCTTCTTAACCTGCACCTGCAATGCTCACTAGTGTCTCTACCTCCAGGGAGTAACTGTGGGTGTGTAGCAAGGCACCAGATGCTCGTGGGTGTAACTGGGTGGGTACCTCAGTGCTGGCACTCCTGGCTTCACACAGCCAGTGCTCCAAGCACAGCCACCCTGACAATTAATGATGACAAGTGACCATCTCACTACTACACTATCACATTCCTCTACACAGTTTCTTTACATATGCAATTATGGGATACCAGGTGCAATATAACCAAACCATAGCCCAGCCCAAAGCAAACAGCAGCAGCACAATCCCTGCTTTCCAAAATGAATCAACCACTCAGCTACTCTTTGCCCTGGCGCACCCAGGAGTAAAGAGAGACTCTTGGGTTAGTTTAGGTCATAACTGATAATGAAGCAACTACAGAAGGAGTTGGGGGAAAAATGATATAAAGAACTGTAACACATTGCCAAGACCAGATGGTAATCACTCATGAGTTTTAAAGCAATTCAAGGATGAAATAGCTGAATTGCTGGAGACTTGTGTAACCTTTCATTTTAAACAGTCTGGATATTTAGAACTGGAGGATAACATATGTGATGCAGAGGTCCCAGAGGAGAATTACAGAAATATCAGACTAATGTCCACATTGGACAAACTAAGAGAAACTGTAAAGGGTTAGCAGACAACTGCATAAGCATTGTACCATAAATAATCCATACTGATTATGTGTCAGTGTCAGTGAAGCTTTATATAAAAGGTCATAATCCTGCTTTTTCTGTCATGTCAACAAGCTTATGTATGGGACAGGGTTATCTGAACAACTCAGCCTATTTTTAATTCCAGAAGGCTTTGAGAAAGACCTTCAACAAATGCAGCTCTTAGAGGGAAGGTCTTGTACAGTTATAAGATATGAAAGAGAAAAAAACATCATTTTTTTCATGAAAGAGAAAAAAATCACCAGTTCTTTCAATGGAGGGGGGAATAAAGAGGAATTTTTCAGGGGTAAAACAATAGACCTCTACTGTTCAACATATTAATAAGAAAACCTGGAAATGGTTGAATAGTGGAACAAACTTGTTGGTGACAGCACCTTTACTAGTCAGACTGTAGGCTGACTGTATAAAGTCTTAGAACAAGACAGAAACAGGATGTGTAATAAAATAATAGGAGATTATAGAAATGATAGAAGATGGAAAGAATAATCCTTACTTCACACAAAGAATGATGGACTTTAAACTGCTTTTCACCATTCAAAAAATCCTGGAGTTCTTGCAAGTGACTGCATCAAAATAACACTTCAATACCTAACTGCAGTCAACAGAGGAACTTGGATTTTTGGCATTTTTAGAAAAATAATGCAGAACATTATTGTAAATAATGTAAATGTAAATATTTTGTTACTGTGTAAATCTATGGTTTGTTACTTCAGCCTTAGAGAAGGTTGACAGAAAGGCAACAAGGATGGATAATCAAGGGCATGAAAGCATTGTCATACTAAGGCTAAACACTGCAGTCTGGAAAAGGGGTAACTGGGGATGATGTGGTATACACAAAATAATTGTGTCATGGATAGATAATAATTGATATTCACTGTCTTATAGTGAACAAGAACTGAAGAGCATAAATAAAGATAACATCAGCCAGGTCCAGTACAAACACAATATTTTGCTTATTCACACAGTGAACACTAGACTGCAGAACGTGTTGCTAAATTACTTAAGGATGCTAAAAATTGGCATGGGCTCAAAATGCACAGATACATGGAAGAGAAATACAAAGACAATTAGAAATATATTGAAATACCAGGAAGTCTCTGAAGTGTAAAAATTTAGAGCCTGAAAGAGATTCAGGAAGACATTTCTCAAGCGTTTGCCATTTCTTATTCTTCCTGAGAAGTCTGTTCATAGGTACTTTTGGTAGCAGGGTACTTGGGTTGGATAAATGTTCTGACCCAGGACAGCCATCCTACTGATCTTAATATATTCATATCCCCTTCTGACCCAAAGAATAAGAAGATGAATTCTCAGCTTTCAGTGAATGAAGCCCCTTTGAAATGCACTGTATCCAAAATGAATGCACCAGGGAAAAAGCCATCCATCACATCACTTGCTTTCCTTTAATCTATGTGCAGTTGACAAAGGTTTTAAGCTTTTTTGAACATGACCCTTCAATGCTGGAGGATCAGGCTTTCTTGTGGAAATCAATTGTATTTCTCTGAATGTTGTGTCAGGCTATAAGTGCCTCATCTGCTCCTGCCTCAATAAAGTTTATTTCTGGTAGCCACAGTAGAGATCAGGACACCCTAAATTAGAATTATAGCAAATGGCTCAGTTATAGAGGAAATTTTGGAGATATTTCAGAGTGATTCAAGTCTCCCTGAATGTACTGAGACTAGGTAAACTCTCTTCGGGATCTCATAATTTCCTTGGAGAGGAAAAGGAGTTGGGACAAGGAGTCAAAGACAAAGAATGGTAACCTGGAGGACAGGGCAGCTGAGGAATGTGGACAACAAAAGAGAAATGCAGCATGGCATCTGGCAGAAAACAATCAGTGGTGACTTGGAAAAGGACTGAAATTCTAATCCATTTTCAAGAGGTTTCAGTCAAGATTCTAACCTGGATAGACCCAGATTCCAGTGCTCTTACTCACATTAAATAACATATGTTCTGTCAGATGCTATTTAGAAGACATCTCCCAGATACCACTGAAGCCACCAGGTGGAGATGCCATCAGCATAAGTAGGAAATATGGATCTTATGAAATTAACACAGGTCAGAATAAATCTCTGTGCTGAAGCTAGTCTCTTAAGAGATGGAAAACTGCTGATAAACACTCATTCTTCTGAAATAAAACTGGGGGTTCAGGTAAACTCCTTGTTTAAATATCATATATCATTTCTTTAAAGACCTTACATTCTTCCATATTCAGAATGAGGAAGATTATTAGCTTTTAAGGGTATTTCAAGATAAGGGCAATGGATTGGGGGGTGTGTGCATGTGAGCGTACATTAGGTCAGACAAAATGAAACTGATTAAAAGTACAGGACTTCCAAGCCTTGAATGAAGTAAAATTTTGCTGAAGGAATCCTGTTCCCATCCTGCAGTCAGCTCTTCCTTGCATGTTAGAGTTTCTAACATACCAGCCCTGGTATGCTGTGGCTTCTTAGCCCACATCTCTCACATACTGAACTTTGGAGCTTTACTCCTACAGACATCTGATTTTTTTTTTTAGGAAAGGGTTTGAATGACTTTATGGCAAATTCAGTGGTGATGGAGCCAGGATTCCTGGAAGATGCAATGCATTTCCAAGATCTCTCATAGATGTGCAGCAGTATATTAAAATTCAGTATCTAAGATTGTTTCTATTTTCAGTTTTCAGCACACTTTATCCCATGGAAGTTGCCAACTTTATAGTAGCAGCTTTGTTCATGAACCTGTTCCTGAACTACCTAACATAAAACTGGAAGAACTTTACCTATTATCTCCCTTCCTTTTCAAGTAATTCATGTTTCTTTCAACTATTATCTTCATTTGCACTGAAAAAATTATCTGTTAATCACTTTGGTTAATTTACATCTGTTCTTTGCTGCAAGAAATCTGAATTCTAAATACATTACTGTCTGCAAGATTTTACTGACTTGAAGTTTAACAAAGGAATCCTTATACCAGAAAGTATTGCATTATGATTGAGAGTTGGCTGCAGCTTTTGAAGTTAAGGTTAGGGGTATGATTGCATAAAATGCCCAAGAAAATAATACTTCTCACTGATCTCTGACTTTATCCTTACCTCACTGTCAGAGGCTTCTGTAATGCTGCTGTTTGCCTTTGACATTTGCTTTCTTAAGTCGTCAGCTGGTACTAATCCACAATGAGACCTAAACAGAATGTGAGACAAGCACAGGCTGCTGCCAAAAAAGGTGAGCATGTGACCTGACATGGTTCTGAAGTCAACAGAATTGCACTGATTTGTGTGCCTGAAAGGCCACAACAAACATACATGAGGACATACAAGTGCTGGGAGGTACAGCTGTGATTTCATATCATGACAATGCCCTGAACAAACTTAATGTTTCTTCAACATGTTCTTGGATATGTTCTGTGAATCTGTAACACTGAAGGAAGGGAAGAAAAGAGCTTTACAGCAACTTCATAAACTACATTACCTCTGTGAATCCCAAGTGAATCTGATGAGCTTCTTCCTATTAACCTCTGAAATCAGTGGCTAGTATCTTTTAAAAAACACTTGCTTCAGTATATTAATCACTGGCATTTCCATTTTATATGAGCAGGTCCAGTGAAAGGCACAAAAAGTACTCAGCATATCCTGCTTGCAGATTGAAGCTAAGTACCCTTCCTCTTCAGCACCAAACATAATTGAAGATGTAGTGGACGACTGAGTCATCCAGACTCAGCTTGAGCTGAAGCCATCTGTGCAAGAACCATACTAATTTTTAATGATAAAGGCAACCATGAAAAGAAAAGCCTGCCCATATGCTGTTTAATATGGATGTATCACACATGGCAATCACAGCCCCAGGTGTATCTGAGCTGCTGGAGCAAATAGTTTGTTTCTGATTAACAGCTCATTTTCCTCTCTTAATTACAATCATGTACTTTTTTGGGGGGGAAAACCCCAACAAAACAACAAAAAAAAAAACCCACTTCAAAGACCATTTTAGAAAAGGCAGGCAGGACTGAGGAAGTCATCACTGGTTGCCCTCCCATAAAGGGTCTCTTCCATGTCTCTGCTTTTGGAGATGTGGGTGTTTGAGGCATTGCTTGCAGAGGAATGCTACAGTGGCACAGCTGACTTGTTGGGATAAAGCTCTAAAAGCACACACGCTTGTGCTACCTTTGGAAGGCAGCACTTCCAGGAGAGAAGATGCTGCACCAGTTTTGTAAAGGAAGAAGGACTAACCCTTCTGGATAATCCACTACAATTTTCTTCTTAGCAAAACTACAGACAAACAAGATAGCCAGCATGAATGGAAGAGCAACCAGAAAACTCAGTCAATTAATCCAGCAGATAATCTTTAAAACATGCCCAGAGATCACTGGCTCCCTCTGTTACAATCCCATCTCTTACCCAGGAGCTTTGTACCCTGGCTGTGCTGGAGTGTCTCACACTTGAAGAGGGCATGCACAAGTCCTCCCTAGGAGGGGAGGGAGGTGCCACTCACCAGCGTGCAACTACAACAGAGGGCCTGATCTTAGCATGGAAGTCCTTCCCCAGCTTCAGATAGTGAAGTACTGAAGGAATGATGGGAGGAGAGGGACATTATCCCTGAGAAAAAGGTTTGACGTTCAAGCAGAATTAATGCTAACACCTCTTGTTTCACAAAGAGCTTGCAGGAAATGTGATTTATGGAAGGATTGCAAGGATCTCCTTTAGAGGAAGACTTAGATGTTTGCCTGTGGTGTGCATTACACTGCCAGTCACTAACACCAATCTCTTTACACCCTCCTACTCACAAAGCCTGTGCTATCCCTATCACTGCATCATTGCTTGAACAGACTGTTTCACACAGGTTGTCACACGTGCAAATGAGGTCACCAAAGGGGAATTATGCTGTCAAACAAAACAAAGTCTATCTCAGGCTGTAAACACATGAGATGTCTTTTCTTTCAGCTTTTGGGTTGGATAATTTTGTGAATAGTAGCAGAGGGAAAGAAGGACAAAGGGAAGAAGAAAAAGATACTGGGATAGCTACTATCTGCCTGAGAGGTTTAGTTAATTGCTGTATTTAAATTTGAAATTTCTCCAAGACAGACAGTGACTGGGGCTTATGCAGAGTTTAAAGATTGAAGTGCATTGTATTTAGACCTAGAGAGAATTTCTTTCACTAGGCCCTGCAAAGGCTGACAGTGCCAGCAGGAGGGAGGTCAGCACAGCCCTTTCAGTATAAGGCAGGCAGCACTGCACCCCACTCACATGCCTAGAGCTCAGCCACAAAGACTGGGCTAGGATGAGGAGCTGGGTGCCCAAACCAAGCCAAATGGCAGAATGAGAAACGGCCCAGAGACAAGAGCTGACCAGGAGCTACACTCCAGCCACACCAGAGTATCAGCAGGGTATCAGACTCATGGAAGCTGCATGAAATCCTCACAGGTGACGTCTCTCACTTGTCTGCAAGGACTGTGTCAAATAGAAGCAAGAACATGATGGCTTCATAAGCCTGAACAGAGCCAAAATGAACAGAATATTACAACCAAGAATAGCCAATAGGTTACTTATCTTGTTCATCATATATTATTGATAGTCTCTGTATTTTTCATGACCTATGTTCAGTACTTTTAATATTTTTCACATGGTCTTACTGCACATGCAAGTCCAGTGTTTCCAAGCTTCTGGACAGTTGCCTGTGGTGGCACTCACAAGGGGAATGTTTCAGAAGCAGCAGCCCATGTTGAAGAAAGGGTTCTTAAAACATTTCTCCCCATTTGCTATCCTTTATGACCTGCATAGATATTCTAAGATTCTGTCCAAAAATTTCTGTCTCTGATCATCCCCTATTATATCTCCATATCTTCACTGGAGATCTGTCACCTCTTGTGAGAGCTGTCTCTCACCCTTTTTGCCTGTTATCCCCTCTGAGTCTGTCTAGGGGTCTGTAGTTTTTGGATAAAGTGAAGGGGAAGCATTTCTGGGATAGTGCTTAGATCGGTTAGAGCAATCTCCTTCTGCCTGAGCTCTGTGGGTGCTATTGTGTGAGGCACAGGGGTTTGGTAGAAAGCATGGACAAATCGTCCACTTCTCTGGCTAGTACTGAGAAATTTGTTTTCAGAGATTTCATTTTCCAACACAGGTGAGCATTAGACTGCAAGATCAGTAGTTAGGCCATACATCAGCTTGCATATATGCAGAATAACTGGTTTTGTTCATGAGTATTTTGGGTGCTCTTTGATTTCTTTGAAATTATTTTCACAACCTTCCTTTTTAATACCTCAGGGGATAAAAACCAATGCAGTGCATAGGAAGAAGACATGCAATTAAAAGCATATAATGGTTTCACCTTTTATCTGAGCCTATCTCTCCTTTCTTGCTAGTGAAAAAACACAGTTTAAAACAGAATGGTCCATGATCAAATTTTTAGTCATTGTGTCTTGTTTTGTGCTTGCAAGAAATCCATCATGCTTTAAAACCCCTTTTCAAGCAACTCTCCTTCCTTTCCTTAGAGAAGGGAAATGCTAGCCTGCAGTCAAGGGGAATGCAGGTCCAGACAAGTCCTGGACTGTAAAATTATGTTGGGTTTTGGCTCAGGTTCCAGAAGGTAGATCCAACAAAAGCTCTACAATTCCCCTGGAAGCTTTGGTATCCCCTTACAGAGTTTCTTTAAGCCTGCCCTGACGTTTCTCAGAATCAGAACCATGCATGAGAGTGCAGAAGCAATTCAGAGAACTCTTGCCTCAGACCAGCCCAAGGCTGTCTATTCTCTAGGTACGTGATCACTCTAAAATCAAAAGAGAGGAGAAAATTGACTTACAAAGTCATACAGATGGGAAAATCCTTCAAAATATTCAACTAATTCATGCTTCCCTGGCTCTGATCTCTCCAGAACTGAAGAACTGACTTTAGCTCTGTTGTCCTGCCCTTGGAAATCAAAGATTTCTGTCAATTTCTTCAGATTTAAATACCTCCTTTCCTACTTTCCTGCATTTAATATCTTGATGGCACTAGGGTGAGAAGAAAAACATTTGTTTAGGTCCCAAAGGCCCCTGAGACATTAAACATTATAGAGACTTTGAATGCATCATCTGGCATAACAGAATTAAAGGTAGGAGACACAGTGTGCCACAGCTTACCATTGTCCCAGGACCATGAAGAGGTGTGTAGAAGCATCTTGGTGCCCAAGAAATTTTGTGATTTCCATTGCAGTTTCTCCCCAGAGATGCAGATTCAAGGCTGTGTACTCCAGAACTCTCAGCCATGTCCCTGCTGCTTTGTGTGTCCTCCTCACCTGATAGCAGCAGCATCCTTCGACAATCTCTGGGCCTACATGCAAATCACATGCAAATCACAGACTTCACTGTAAGGGTTTGCAGGCGTGGTTAAGGAAAAACCCAAAGCATTTTGTCCATAAAGAATGGGAAGGTAACCCAGGAAAATGATATTTCAAACAGCTGACTCAACTTCAGCTACTGCAACAATGCAAGCAAAGCATCATTCTGTCTTTTCTTGTGAATTCTAAGTCACTAAAGGCACATCAACCTTTACAGTGAAAACAAATGTGAACCAAAGTAATTGATCTTAGACTTATAGAGGCAGAAATAACCAGATACTCGGACAGGTCTGACTTCAACAGAAGCCAGTGCTTAGGTGCAAATTGGATCAACAATTTCTAACACATCTCTCTGTTTAATTACACAGATCTGTGTTTGCTTGGCTGCTTGATTTTTTAGCATTTCTTTTCTCTCTAGGATTTTCAGAGGCTTCAGATTTCTACTTTCTGCATGCCACTTCTTTCTTTCCAAAGAATTCCTGCTCTTTTTTCATGTTCCATTTTAAATCAAGTCCCACCTACAGCACATTTTGATATTTCTGAGCTGTCACTTCTACCTATGATTCATTTTTGCGTGTTTTGTCATTCCTAATTTTGCAGTTTCTTGAAGTGGCTGAGGAAGATGGCAGGTGATAGAAAGATCTACAGGAGAGAAGGAAGAAAACATCTTGTATTTCTTAGTGAACTAAATTGCAGGCTGTGACATTTTCAACAGTCCATATGGAGGTGATCAAACTGCCTCCAAAGGACAGCAAATGCTTCTCCACAGAGCCTGTAATATGCATATATAAGACATTTCAATCACTTCTATCACCTAGCATTTCTCCTTAGGTTCTGTTTCCTCTGGTCCCATGACTTGGGGATTTTTCAGTCCTTCGGGGCAGAGGAGGAGCTGGGCTGAGCAGGAGGTGGCACATTCCCCATTGTCAGAAATGGGCAGACACAGGGGAATGTTGAAGAATATTTTTTATTGCTGTTGTAAAGCTGAAAAGAAAGATGAATTAATAGAATCAAACTACCTATAAACTTCTGGATTAATGTCTCCTCAGATAGATCAATTGAACAAATTATTGCAAAAAAAATATTCTGAGTTGAAATCAGATAAAAAAACTCCACTCTCCAAGATACAGAGAATTATAAACATGATACTTCAGGCACTGTGAATCATCTGGAAATCTTGAAATAACTCTGCCTTACTGAGACAACTCCGAAGAGATGTATACATTTGTATTATTTGGGTCCATTTGCCTTCCTTCTTTTTTTTTAAACTAATGGGTCTCTATCAATGTCTCATCTGTCTGCATTCCATACTGAATTGTAAACTAGATCCCATCTTTCATCTGCAGATCGAGAGAGCACTGCAAGGATCCAGTCAAGCCAGATATTGGTTCAAATTCATAACTCTCAACTCAATACCTAGTCCCACAATAATCTCATTTTGCCTTTTAGGTGCAAGCTCTAATGATGGGTGCTTAAATTTCACATTGCTTTCTTCACTGTCAATTACTATATACCTCTCCTTTCTGACACATCTTGGAACTGTTTCAATATGAAGTGTAGGCAGGGGTGTCATTAGCAGTTTGACATACGCACACATGCTACTTCTGCTGCATCCTGGCCTGTACTGTTCCAGCATAATTAATGAAACCTGGCATGTCTCTGCACTAAGGAATATACAGGGACTGCTAGCATCTGGAGTGCACCAGTCAACGGCAGCTTCTTTTCAGGACTATTCCCATCCAGCAATCAAGTTAACGGGAACAACTGCTTGTCAGTCTGCTCACATCCTTCCTCCTTAACAGGAACCCAGGGAACACCACTGCACATACATCTGCATGTACATCCCCACTTAGCCCACACCTCTGGAGAAGCAGCCCTACCTCCAGTGCTGTGACATGTGGGGCAGTTCCATCTGTCCAAACAAAATCCATAAGAGATCCAGGATTAGAGAAGGCAGTGGAATATCAAAACTGCTCAGTGATGGGGGGTTTATTAGCCCAGGTGCTGCACTGCACTGACATGGCTGTATTATAAAGTTCCCAACAGCTGACCTGGATTTTCTGCACACTTCCACTGGAAAGCAGCTCTTCACAGACAGAACAGGTCCTTGCAGAGCAGGTGATGGTAGCTAAATTGGTAATGCTGCCAAGCCATTAATGAGTTAGAAAACAGGCTCCCAGCCATGGTCAAATGCAAGTGTTATTCATTCAGACAAGGCTGCTGCTCAGAGCTGGAATGAATTGAGAGAAATAAATAAATGTCTCTCACAACCATGAAATATTTGAAACAGGAGACTTTTGAAAGCAATCTAAGTGCTGTTTTTGAGACGAGTTACTCAGCCTAGGACCTCCTACAAAACTGAAACAAGTGAACCATTTTTTCTGCAGGTCAGCACATTGTATTAGAGCAAACTTTCATTTCCCAAGCATTACACAAAAGAATTCCAAATTCATTTAGGTAAAGGTCTACCTCCTACAATGACAGACAGTTGTCAAACACACTTGGTTCCCAAGGACTGAGATAGATTGAGGTGAATAAAAAAACCCCCAAGACTATTGTGCAAGAGAATAAATTTAGAAAAAGCTCAGACTATTTGTAGAGAAGTAACACAGTTGTTAAAGGACCACGGCTTCCTCCATAGATATAAGGATAATGAAACTTTCCAGAAGTTGAGTCAAAGCCCTGTGCTGTTTCTATGAAAAAGCTGAATTCACACAGCATCCAAGGATGCTGATTTTATCTGTAAGGTTAAAGGCAAGAGACTTCTTTATTTTACTGAATGCCACAGTGCCTACTTATTGCATTAAGGGTTTCTTCATTTTCAAGCTGCAGCAGCTTCATAATGGCATCTTTAAACCATAATGTTCTTTTTTTGTACTGGAAATGTCACTTAGCAAGTAAAACCAGATCAACCATATCCAATTCTGTCTGTACTTAGTTTTCATAGCTGGTCTTTCATATTGTGCTTAATGCCCTGAACAAGAATAATCAAACCTGCCTAACCCATCAAACTTCGTGGTTACACCAAAAAGTCCACTAATGTAACACATATAGAATTAATACGAAGTCAGGGTTGAGGACCAAATATGAATTGATTTTATTCAGAAATCTATCCTTTATCAGTAAAACTGATGATTAACTGATGATTAGAACATGAGATTAACAACACAGCTCTAATGGAGAGCTCAGGCAACAGATGGGCAATGCAGAATGTGCACTGCTTTTTGGCCCTTGCTTATACATTTCTTATAAGCTCAGTTCATCTGTTGCAGGGTGCCAGTTACTAGAGATAATTCTCCTTTTCAAGATATTATGTAGATTACTTTCCAGGAAAACCTCATTCAGTGCTGGTAAAAAACTGCAGAATTTTTTTCTGGGGAAAAAACTCTGGTTCATCTCATCTTGCAAAGACTATCAACAGACATGCACAAGATTCAGAAGCACTGTTTGAAAAGAAACAAAGCAAATTCCAAACTCATTTTTGTTCAATGGTTTTGATGTGAAGGATCCCGAAAACTACCAGAGTTTCAAATACCTTTTTACCTTTTCAGTGATAGTGAACTGCTAACTGAGGGGATGAAGGACCTGCCAGAAACCTCTGGAGAGTCACCTATGTAAAGATGATATTTGAAACATGGCTTCTCCAGCAGTCAGTCTGTGCCAGTAACAGCCTTCTCTTTATTTCCACTTTTTCATGCATCAAAGGTGGCTCTTATTTTCCACTCCTTTCTTTCCCTCTGTCCTGCGCTGGCAGCTCTTTAAATAACCACCTCTGTTATTTAGTGGCTTTTAGCAGAGAGAGCTGAGCATAATTGGCAATATATTTTCCAGTAAATTCATTAGGCAAGAAGAATATATTTGTTTTCTATTACATCAGCCTTACACGCAGGACCATCACTTCATTTTTCATTTAAATCTGCTTCAAAACATTCCATATCATATTACATTAGACCCTGTTGTTCTGTGCTACTTACAAATGCCAGGAGGAAATTGGGAGTAGCAGGCCAATGGCCTAATTTATAGACATGGCAAGGCATCTGGAAATCAAGTTTCTACCATGGCCCTCATCAGGGATCTATTATTAGATCAAATCCTGAGAAAACTTCTGGAATTTCAGATGGAGTCCTTCAGCAAACACTGCCGACTCATCCAAAACCACCTTCCGGGGCCAATGTGTTTAACACTTGGTCAAGTTCTCTTCTACACCTGGAAATACTCTGATTCTTCTCAGTGTCCTCTCAGCAAACGCTCAATCTCCTTGCTCCTTCACTGGGGGCATTACAGGTAAGCAGTGAACACATCTGCCCCCACCTTCAAGACACTGGGGACAGCAAAACTGCAAACTGCAGAAATGTGCCTGAGTAATGACTCCCTCTTAAAATGCCCCAACGTGCAAGAGTGAGAAATAATCTAATTCCCTTCACACTTTATCAGATGTTGAAGACATTAAGTCAGCAAAGAAGGCATCAGGGAGGCAGAACTAAGCATTGCTGCCTGTCCTGGGAGGGTAAAACTGACTGCTCTGACTCATTCCAGCTGCCAGCTCTGCTCTGCAGGGCAGTGTTACTTCCACTTTCACCCACATTAGCAAGAGAAGTCTCCTGGCATTGCTCTGCACTGGCACACCACCTGCTAGAGCTGTGGGATGGATGCTGGGGATGTAGTGACAGAACAGAGAGTTTCACATTGCCCAGAGAAAGGGGATGGAGGCACTTTTTGCTGACCTGTCACAGGCTGGGCAGCCTTCCTAGTCACATATCATCCCAGATGACACTTCTCCCAGACCCAGCTATTCCAGTGTCAGCCCTGCAATAGGCTCACACAGTTCTGTGCCAACCTGCCCTTGCTGCTGGCAGGTACCTGACCCTGGAGAGATATATAAGGGAGCTGGGTGTTTCCTCAGGCATTCCAGGGCTTTGACTGAAAGATTACCCTCACCTGTAGATGAGAAATGCCTTGTGTTAATCAGTTAGCTTAAAATCACCTTCAAAGCAGGGTAAAGTGAAATACACTTTATCTCCAAGGTGATTTATTTTCAATCCACAAAAACAACCCAGTTTCAAAACTTTATAAAAAGTGAAGAAATGAAAGAAAATTCTGCCACTATTCTGATCACATCTGAAAACTTGACTATTAGTATCCCTGACTCATTTTAAATCATCTTCATGTTAACTCTTAACATTTTTTTCAGCCAGCCTCTCTTTTGAGGTTCTCCAGCTCGATCCATATTCCACCCTGCTTCCAGATGCCTATCCCATTTATTTCATTCTGTCTCACTCAACAAATAACAAGAGGAGGATTAAAACAGAGGAAGGAAAAGGAGATGTTTCTTTAAGGGACCAATTACTATTTGTTGTACTTGACTGGCCTGTCAGCAATTTCTTGGCTGGATGAAAGGTAAAACTTCTCTCTGTTCAACAATCTCATGTCCCTTTATGCATAGTGTGAGGTATCCTCATTCATTGAACCCTGCCACAATTTGGACATTGGTGAACACAGTTGCTGCAAACATTTGCACATAAGTAGCTCTTACTCATGCCAGGTACTGAAGCAATCAGTACTGGTTTTGGGAAGTAGTACATGTGGGCTGACTGGATCCCATGCCTGGCTTTGAAGGGAGCCATAAATTCCATTGACAGTGTAGGTCTTCCATGTTCTACATTTCCAAATTCACTGTTTCTTACTCTGCATGCAAAGCTCAAACTGAGCTCAAACTGCCAGTGTCACTTTCCTTCTGCCAAAAGACTTTTCAACTCTCACAGTGTTCTGTGTACTGACAATGGTCTCCTTTGCTCTGTTTTTGCCTATTAAAGGCCAGGTCAACCTTTATCTCCAACAGTATTATTGGCTGAATTGGCTTCCCCCCCAGGCCACCTGGTTGTATCCCTGTGCTGCCGACACAATTGCTAACAAGGCTGTCAGAGACCCAGAGCATGGAAAGGATCCAGCCCAAAGCTGTACTCCAGCCAGCTGTATGATCAGGTGTGCCGACACAACAGCAGGAGCAGCACAGGATTGTAAGGGAATGTCAGGGAGCAGGCAGCCTGGCTCCCAAACGTGTAAGTCAGGTTTTTCATCACATCCAGCTGGTGAACTCTGTGCTATGTCAGGGAGTGCTCTCCCTCCCCACTAAGCACCCATGTCACCTATTCACAAACAGGAATCCAGAGAAGACTGGATCTGGGAAGCTTTGTAATTCCAAAAGAATGATAAAGGGCAGTAATTGTGGAGCAAGGTGCATCCATAACTGAAGCAGAAATGAGGAGTTTTGTGGTATATGGAATACTTCGCTTCACAGATTTTAAGAAAAACTCCTTTTAAATTTTGAGGGGCAAGACTGTCTACTGCAGAAAGGCAGAGATTTTCTTCATGTCCATGTCAGTGTTGTCCCTGGCTAATGGGTATCCCCAGTCCTGCACAAACTGCCCATGGGAGCTGACTGACAGAGAGCAACAAAGGAAGCTGTCCCTGGGACTGATCACGGAGCAGAACTCAAGAGGTACAGCTTATTTAGAGATGTTCAAGCATCCTCCACCACACAGCAAAGTTAGCGTGCATTCTCCTATTAAATCTCCTTATTACTTCCTGATCTATAGCCACACTCTGCCTTGGGAAATGAAACCTGGCAGCACAGGTGATTTTTCTTCCTACTTCCATCTGCTGCTGCAAACACATGCTGCAAGCTAAGGAGCTATGAATGATGGGGTGTATGTAAATTTAACTTAATGACAGCTGCTTAAAGAGCAATGGGCTAGAAAGGAGAGCACAAAGGCCTTTGGGTGGAGTATGTAAATGAAGAGAGAGTTTCTATGTTATGGATTATGTTGGGAAAAAAAGAACTTGAGGAACAGTGGAGGTTTTAAAGGGTGGGAGTAGAATAAAAAAGGTTTTGTAGGTCTGTAGGGAGGCAATATCATCCTTCTGGTGAATCAAAGAAGATAAAGTTTCTCAAGGCCGCTGAGCTACGTAGCCTAAAGTTTAGGTGAGATCCCTGAGAGCAGAATAATCATGTGCAAATTCACTCTTTTCTAAATGGGACACTTTCTCAGAACATGGCTAAATCCTGCTCTGACATGATATAGTGCCTCAGAAAACACTAAAGCATGGTTTACTGATGAGATATCCACCACTTACTTAGGTTCAGAATACTGTAAATTAATTAAGTTGTCTGTTCAAGTGGAAAAGATCACTAAGAATGCCATTACTAGTCATGACCATAAACACCTTTGTTCACAGAGTAGACAAATTACCTGTAGAAGGATTGGCATCCCTCCAGTTATGATCTTTCTTCCTGATTTATTCTTGGCTCCAAACTTAGAAACATTAATCAGAATCCAATGAAACAGACTCTTTGAGAAGGAGGAAAAAACAACAAAACAAACATTTTGACTTCCTGACTACTCATTACTTATAGCGAAATGAAGACTGGCACATATCTAGGAGCTTTTCCACATTATTTGCCGTAATCAGTGGGTTTCAGTGCCCAATCAAACAATGACAGCATCACCAAAAGGAAAGATGACAGACATTGTTCAAGGCAAATAATGCTGCAGGCAAAAATACAGAAAGCTTGCCTAATCATTCTTGTTATAATGAGGATTCCAAACTTCACCTCCACAGTTTCTTACAACACTTCTATCAGTATTTGGCATGTGACACTAAATAATTGAGATGCTAGTAGTCAGGGACACAAGGAGTGACTGCAGGAAGAAAAGATGTCACATGTCACCATTGTCGCAACCTGTTCCTGCTGCTGGCACTTTCTTTAGCTCCTGTGTCCTGGCAATGGATTTTATAACCTTAATACAATTCTAATTGCACCAGGAGGTTTTAAAATATGTTGTGCTGATCTGTGTTGAATTCAATGGAAATTGTGCTCCTGCTGCCAAAATGCATAATTAAGAACAAGATTTAGGTACCTTCTGGGAAATACAGCTTATGAGAGGACTGGTTCTGAGGTCTGCTATACTGTCCTGCCTGAGGACAGAAGCACAGCCTAAACACTCAAACCAAAGCACTGGCCATCATGGATGTGTATTTAGTGCACTTGATATGGTCATCCAGTGGCAATTTCTGTGTCACTCTCTGGACTTTTTTTCATAAGAAACCGGCAACATGGAGTTGTGATTTTATGAAAACTGCCAAAAACTGATAGCAAGATTCATTTCCAACAGAGCAATAGCCCGTTTACAGCCCCATCTTGCATGGGTAAAGTGAAGGCTATTTTTTCTTTAGGTACATTCACGAGGGTTTAAATGTCCTAGAAGTTCAGCCATTTAGTGGATCCCCCAAGCAAAATATTCTCATGTCTGCAGACACTCCCAAAAACGAAGGAGTTTCAACAGCCAGCTAAACAGTTGGTAAGGTTCTATCTTTATTTATACTTGAAGAAAAGAAACCATTTCTGAGTTGCCAGGCTTCATCATCAAAGCACATCTATACTTAGTTTTTAGTGACAACCCCAAAGGTTAAAAAAATATGAGTTACCCTTACACAAAAAATATCACTGACATTGAAATAGCAAGATGTTTTTGTATGGGATTTTCAGACTTTGACAATTGGGACAGCTGACTCCACATTGATTGAAAAGATCACAGAAATGGTAGAGAGGTGGGAAGAAAACATCTACTGGTGTCATCTATGTCAATGCAGTCACCTGGAACAGGTTGCACAGGATATTGTGCTGAGTTTTGACTATCACCAAAGATGGCCCCTCTGGCCAACCTGGTTCCAGTCTGCAGTTAACCATAAAATTCTTTTCCCCTTAGATTTGAGTGGAGTTCTCTGCATTTTAATTTTTGCCCACTGTCTCGTGTCTTTTTCTTGTCATCACTGAGAAGAGTCTGACTCAACCTTTCTTACTCCCCTTTTTTACTCTCCAAGTATGTCAATTTCTCTCTTGTATGGGGGAGCCTAGACCTGGACAAACCACTGGAGATGTGTCTCACCAGTGCTGAGTAAAGGGGAAGAGCCACCTCCCTCTACCTGCTGCCAAAACTCCTACAGCAGCTCAGGTTATTGTTGGTCTCCTTTGCTACAGGGACACATTAGTGGCTCATATTCAACTAGGTGTTCAACAGAACCCCCAGGCCCTTTTCTGAAAACTTGCTTTTCAGCCAGTCAGCCCCCAACACAGCTGATGCATGGTGTTATTTATCTCCAGATGCAAGACTTTGCTCTTACCTTTGTAGAACTTCATGAGGTTCCTGCTTATTTCTACAGCCTGTTGAAATTCTTCTGAGTAGGAACACATCCCTCTGGTCTATCATCTGCAAATCTGCTGAGGGTGTACACTTTGTCACATCCCTCAAGTAATTAGTGAAGTCTTAAACTGTTCTGGATCCAGTTTTGACCTTTAAAATACTCCACTAGTGACCAGCTTCCAGCTGGACTTTGTGCCACAGCTGCCCTCTGAGCCCATTGGTACAGCCAGTTTCCAATTTGCTGTGCTGTCTGATTACCTCAACTATCCATCACCATTTTGCCTTAAGGCTTTTAGGGAACAAAGTCAAAAGCCTTGCTGAAGTCAAAATAAACAACAGTGTTGCTTTTCCCTCATCCACAAGCCAGTCAGCTCACCATGGAAGACTATCAGTTTGGGTCAGGTAGAATTTCTCCTTTATAAATCCATGTTTACTTTCCTAATCCCCTCCCTGTCTTTAAAATGTCTGGAAACAGTTTTCACAGTTATTCATGCCCTCATGCTGCCAGAGATCAGGGTGACACTGAACAGTCTGTAGTGCTCCAGATTTTTTTTATCCTTGAAGATAGGAGTGGCCGTTGCTTACTTCCAGCCTTTTCTAGGGAGCCTTATTCTCATTCCAAGTAATTTCCAGGCAAAAAGAGCCTGACCACCACCTTTTTCCCAGGTTTCATACCTTCAGTTCCTGCTTTGTGATCCATACTCCTCCCTTTCAAGTCTTAGCATTGTAAAACTTGACCAAACATTGATGTTCCTGCAGGCTGACACCAGGCGGGAGAGGCACAAGGGAGTACATGTACTGAGATTCTTCTGCACCATCCTGCCCTTCCTAAGCAAAGGAGTAAGGATTTTGCCTGTCTGCTCTCTTCCAGGAGCTGGACAAGTGGAGCAAACATCTGAACAAAAACTGGGCTGATCATTCATTGGAAACCGAGGTTTTTCATCTCCCTAGAAACTGGTTCTTACCACAGCAGAATCATCATTACCTTTGGCTTCTTCCCAAATAAAAAGCACAAAGCTTGCAGACTATTATCAGAAGCAGCCTCCAGCTTTGCCTGAGAAGTTCTATACAGGGACAGAAACATTACTGAAATACAAATTGAAGCAGTGAGAATATGCATTGCCAAAAGGAGGTTAGGCAACATGGGGAAAGCATATTTTCTGATGAGAGATGACCAGTCTTTCTCCTCTTTCAATTACATGTCAAACCCTTCATATGTTTAAAAATCCTCACAGGACACATCCAAGTATCTCAGACCCAAAGGGTGACTTTTCTTGGCCAGCTTGGAAAGAATATTTTCACAGCCTACGTTTCCTTCCCTGATTCCACATCCACAAACCCAACTTTAGTTCAAGAACTCCATGTCAGCTCAGTCTCCATATGTTTCTATGATATAAACCTGGCACTGTAGGCCACATGCAGCTATAGAACCATCTTGGCCATCTCACTATTACACTGCTTTTCACATAAAGTTTTCAGGTCATGTATCTGTACCTACATTCAGTGTGACACTCTTGAAGTATGCAAAGCCAACGGATCAGACCCTTTAGCAAGGTAGAATTTTTTTCCTTGAAATATTTTGAATTAAAAATAAATACTATATTTTCTAATCTATCCAGCTATTTGTTACGCATTTTCAGGCTTCCTTCCACAGGTTAGACAGACTATGTAAACAAGCAAAGTAACAGCTTGAGTAAACTGTGAAATTGGGCAACACACTCTACCTCAATAGGTGACTTATTTGAGACAGTGACTAAACTCTGGCAGCTGAACCTATCAGGCTCATCTGAGGATCAGATTGTACAAAAATCTATCCTCTCATCTTTTCTCAAGGGCCCAAAAGAGAGGTGAGATAAATAACCATATCTTACCTTTAAAGTTTAAGGGTAGAAGAGAACACAATGTTGGTGGGAAACCACCCAACATCTTTTCAAAGGTGTTAAGTGTGCAAATTCACCCACACTCTGGTACTTACACTATGGTTTTGGTGGCAGAGGAGGGCATTGGGAAAGAAGAGAAATGTTCCTTCGTGTGTCAAATACAATTCTGATTTCTTTGAAAGAAGATTTTAAGAAAGAGGACATAAAAGCAGATGTTCATTTGTGCCCTTAGAATCCATTCTGGGCTCCAGTCTTCTACAACTAGAGTTTTTAATAGAATTTGAGATAGCTGGGATTGGATTCCTGTTACACTGGGCATTTGTTGTACAAAATAGAGCACATAGAAAACTACACACAGATAGAGAAGATTAGTAGGTCTTCTAGAAAACTGCAGGAGATCTCCCCTTCACATACCACAAGCAGTTGACAAGTGTCCTCATCCTGCTTGGCCATTTTCCAACCCTTGAAGTTTTGGTTTTTTTCCTAGTATTGCCTCTGTTAGGCACAGACACACAAAGCATACACCTACTGAAACCCCAAAGGATTAGTCATTCTTTGTTTTTCCATTCACATCCTAAACAAATGTCCACGAAAGAAGTTAGGTATCCATGTACATAACAGAATCACAGAGCCAACATTTAGGTTGGATAAGTCTTTTAAGACTACTGACTCCAACTGTTATCCCAACAGTGCCAAGTCCACCACTAAACCATCTCCCTTAGTGTCACATCTACAAGTCTTTTAAACACCTCCAGGGATGGTGACTCAACCATTTCCTGGGCACCCTGTTCCAAAGCTTGGCAACCCTTTTAGTGAAAACAGTTTCTTAATGTCTAATCTAAACCTCCCCTGATGCAACTTGGACTCCTTCCTCTCATCTTGTTGCTCGTTACCAGGAGAAGGAGCCTGCCGGAGTTTCATTTTTCTCTTTCTCTTCTGTTTTATGGTTGATTTATGTTTGCCGGTTTTCTGTTTCTCTTCCCGGCTGTTTTATGTTCGGAGATAGCTCAGGGATGCCACTTGCTCGGTTTCTGCTCTCTTTTCTCGGCTGTTTCAAAGACCTGGAAAGGCCCAGGGTGGCCTTGGACAGCCCGCGCTTCAAAGGACGAGGAGAGACTTCTGATCTTGTTTCGGTCTCAGTGTTTATTAATTGTTTATCTAAAAGATTTTCTTTCAGCCCAACAGAGGTCTGCACAGCAGTCAGCCATGGGCACACTCCCCAGCCTCCTGGGCGGTCACCTATCTTTATACTCGAAGTTACGTGTACAATATTTATGATTTTTCTCCAATACTTTCTACTCTTATTAACCGGTGCACTTCTAGTAATGACCAATCCCAAAGTGCCACCATCACCACAGAAGATGGAGGCCAAGAAGAAGAAGAAGAAGGACAGGACACGCCCCAATTCCTCCATCTTACTTCTCTAGACCCCCCTGTACAGAAATCCTAAACCCTGTGTATTATACTCTAACTAACTTATCCCTTCACCATTCACCCCAGTGAAATCCTCCCAGTCCTCATACAGGTGTCATCTCCTGTGTAGGATCAAAGTCCTGCCACCAGACACTTCTGGCAACATTCCAGGACTCCCGAGCCCCCCAAGGGTGGTCTTGGTTGCTCTGCACCCTCATCCTGAGGTGCTGAGATCCCACAGGAGCCAACCCCCACCTGGCTACAACCTCCTTTCAGGCAGCTGTAGAGAGTGATAAGAACCCCCCTGAGCCTCCTGTTCTCCAGGCTAAACACCCCCAACTCCCTCAGATGTTCCTCACAGGACTTGTACTCCAGACCCTTCCTCAGCTCCATTGCCCTTCTCTGGACCTGCTCTAGCACCTCAATGTCCTTTTTGAAGTGAGTGGCCCAGAACTGGACAGAGCACTCAAAGTGTGGCCTCACCAGTGCCAAGCACAGGGTGACAATCACTCTCTAGTCTTGCTGGCCACACTATTGCTGATACAAGCCAGGATGCCATAGGCCTGCTTGGCCACCTGGACACACACACTGGCTCATGTTCAGCTGGGTGTCAAGCAGCACCTCCAGGTCCTTTTCCACCAGGCAGGTTTCCAGCTGCTCTTCCCCAAGCCTGCAGTGTTCAATGGGGTTGTTCTGACCCAAGTGCAGAACCTAGCACTTCACCTTGTTGAACCTCACACAATTGGCCTTTTCCCATCATTCCAGCCTGTTCAGATCCCTCTCTAAAGCCTCCATGTCCTCCAGCAGATCAACACTCCTGCCCCACTTAGTGTCATCTGCAAACTGACTGAGGGCGGTGCAGTTGATCCCCTCATCCAGGTCATTGATAAAGAAATTAAACAGGACTGGCCCCAACACTGATCCCTGGGGGACATCACTTGTGATTTAACTCCGCTCACCACCACTCTCTGGGCTCAATCAGTAGTTTTTATCCAGCAAAGTGCACATCCATCCAAGCCACAAGCAATCAGTTTCTCTAGGACAACGCTATGGAAAAGATACTTCATGGCTGTGCTGCAACAGTTAGAGAGCACTTTCCTTTCTTCTGGCTTCAGTACCACATTAATACAAAGCTGTAATTCTTTTGTACTCTTCAAAAGTCTTGAAGCATTCCTATCTCAGAAGCAAACCATAATTTTTCTGCTTTCTTTCAACAAATATCCAGCCTGCAGCCTCAGCTGACATACTGGTCATGAAGATAAGAAGACATTTGTTTCAGTGCTGTCTTTGCTCCATATATTAAATTTTCCATTGCATTTGATCACTACCTTAAATGGAATCTCCTTCTCATAATCTGCAGAATCTCCTTATTACTGGCTCCAAAGGTAATATATAAACAAATATATATAAAATAGAGTAACCTATAACATATAGTCTTTGTAATAGAGAGATGTAGTATTTTATATCTACACATTCATATATAATGATATGAAAGAAAAAAATTATGTACACTTTTTACACAAACCTCATACCAAATTTTTTCCTTAAAGAAATATATCCTGAGGTTTCAAGTTGAAAATAATATGAAAGAAGGAAAAGCTACTCCTGACTGAGACTATTTGCACATGTTAAGATATTGCTGGAAGTAATTTAGGTACTGTAGTGATGGCTGAATACATGTAGAAACCAAACTAGTGAAAATATAGCTTAAAAATAGTAAAAATAGTAAAATATTAGAAACCAAAATAGTAAAAATATGTTCACTGACAAGAACCTTTTTCTTCACTCCTTTGCTATCTTTCTACATACTATTCTTGGTTATTTCCAAAACCATTGGAATGTCTACAGAAGTCATTAAGCTGATGCCAAGAGAACCTCCTTTCATCCATGGAAGAACTGCAAAAGTTTCTGTGAAGTTCCCATCTGCCCAGGGCTCTAAAAACTATGATCAGCAACGAAGACGACATGTCAGTGCGACCATTCTTGCAACCACCTCCTGAGCTCCTGAGCTAATTTGGAGATGTCTTATCTACAGTCACAGACTAACCTATGCCCCCTGCAAAGTGCTCTGAAATTCAGCATTTCAGTCATTCCCCTACAAAGCTGGGTGCACCATCCCAGCTTATGCCCTGATTTTCATGCAGGGTTTTCACACTGGTTGCTGAATATGAATAATGAAGACTTGTAGAGTGAACTGCAGAATGTATCCACTCCAGGTGTTGCTAGAGACACTGCAAAGATGTTGTCAGATCCAATTCTCAGAAACCACCTCACTAATCTCTATGTAGCACTGATTTTCAGATGGGAGTCTAAAGATTCTGTATCCTATTAGCAATGCCTTGATTCATCCTCTTGAATATTAAATCTGATTCATATTGAATTATATCAAATTTAGAAGGCTATGCTGTGATTAATTTCACTAGAAGTTTTTCAGATTTCAAAAATTAAATACTTAGCTGTTGCTATAAAACTTACTTGTGGGTCTTGGCAAGGAAATGCCATGTACACACATGAAATGCAAACCACATTAATGATACCGATTTATGTTAACACTAACAAAAAGACAGACAAAGAATTGAAACTCAAATGTTTTAAGTCCCAAGGCAGTACAAAGATTGTGTCTCAAGGTTTTGTTTGTGAAGGCAGAAAAATCCCTTGCATACTGCAGAGCTCCTCATCCTGTCAGCCAGAGCACAGGGCCACAGCCATCACCCTACCCAGCTGTCACAGCACATTTGTGCACTCTGATCCCTCATGGCCTGCTGGGCTCACTGCTTCCCCAGTGCACAGGTGACAGACATCCATCTGTGTCACAAGTTTCACGAGCACAGATCTCTTGGCAGCGACAGGAAAACTTCAATAACCAGTTCACAACAAAACACTCAGAAACAAAGCACCAGAGGCACTGACCAGCGGCAGTGACATTCTGATAGTGGTCAGAAAGGTCACACGTGCAAGTTAAGCTTTGCTGTGAACAGATGCCTCTTATGGTCAGGGACTCCCAGAAGAAAAGCAAGGCAAATGAACCATCAACCTTACTTGTCCTGAAGAAACATAAATCTTTTTGGCTATTGCAAGGGTCAGTAGATGTAAACTAGAGTTAGGTTCAAGCTTCCAGATTGAGATGCAGTCTGGATTGCAATTTAGAATCATCCCTTCCTTCTTGATGAAAAAATGTCTTGTTAGGCTTGGTCAGGAGTGTGAGCCTGGGCTTATCTCTTTTGCACAGACCTCACAATGCAAGAGAATGCTTGCCTGAAGAACACTGGCAGAAACACACCATGTGTCAGAGGGATTTAAACTGGCAAACTAGTTTGCCTCCTGGCAAACAAAACTCGCAGGTTAAGAGTTCATGATCTCAGGAAAGCAATCTCAAACTTCTTATGTGTACTTTTACCATACAGAAGCCCTGTGATGCAGCACTGCAAGTGAGATTCAAGACAAACAACAAGGTATTGACATCCTGAATGCTTTTCCTGGATGTGCAAAATATGAGAGATTTTTCCTTTCTTTCTTGTATACACAAGTGAAAAACACGCACTCCTTCCTCAGCACTGACTCAGTTGTTGCATAAGGATTATTTGTTCCAACTGCAGTTAAATCTCTTCAACACAGACTTACTTTGGGCTGTTGCCAAGGCTTTAACAGAAGCTTCACTTAAGCAGCCATAAAAAATCATTTCATTTGTGCTGATGCCCCCTGAACCTGAGCTTGTCTGCCTAGCTTGACTCTCGGTATTGCCAGCTGACTCCTGGGTCTCAGACCTCAGTTGTCACAATCTTCTAGAGCTTTCTCACACTCCCCCAAAGATTTTCTTGATCCTTCTATTTATCCACTTTCTATGTGTTACCATCTTCCTGGTGAACTAAATTCATTTAGTTGGCAACTAACCTGGAAGGAAAAATAAAACCCATGTAATCAACAAATTATTATGGGAGCAATAAACACAACTAAGTCAAGGGATGGTATCTCCATTGTTGGCTCATATCCCAAGTTGGACAGGCAGCAAAATATCATTTTACATAAAAATCACAGGTGGAAAACACCCTACCCTAAGCTTTTCTGCCCATGCATATTATGCTAAGTGTATGCTGGAACAAGCTAAAAATAAGTAAATTAATGTGGCAAACTCAGATGCAACAGGAACTACAGTCAGGGTAGAGAACAATAAAATCATAAGTTTTGGGGCTGTGGGAAGGAATTACAGTGCAATGAGAAGGAAGCAGATGCAAAAGTCGCTCAAGGCAAAAAGTAAAACTACTACAAGACACTTCAAGCCTTAGATCTCTCTGAGAGCAATTTTCTGAGGTGCTTCTTGTGTCTTGACTGGGACAAGACAAGGATCACAGGTCCCATTGAGTTATTCAAGGCATAATACAGAAAACAATAATAGATAGAGTGGGTTTAATTTATTATGACTTGGGAAAGCTTGGGGTAGATGAGCCTACAAAGAAAGAAATGTCTCACTGCACAACAAAAACAATTTGTTCACAATTGAAATTAAAATCAACACAGAACAGCTTTTTAAAACTAAAAAAAGCCAACAGATGTGAAGGAGAACAACATAATATGTTAAAAGATATTTAAGGGATTAAGTCATTAAACTAAAGATAACATTTTTAAATAAAGTTTAGCATAAAAGTTGATAAATATCTAACAGAAAACAGTGAATTACAGTGCCAAAAAATATATAAAACTTGTTATGCAGGTCTGTAAAAAGAAATTATCAGTTTAAGATCATCCTTTCAAATACTTTTCAAGAGCCTAAAAATAAGGTGGTAGTCTTAAATGCTTATCTCTATGTGATAATAACATAGCTCAAAAAGTTGGTGAAAAGTCCAAAATGTGATTCATGATAATATTGAAGGAGAACTAATTATATAGGAACGATATAGTAGTAGGGATATCTGTGAAGGAGTATTTACGTATTAGAGAAAGCCAAGAGTCAAATAGGACACAAAAATTAACAGTGTCAATAAGAAACATTGAAGGCTGAATTTGAATGCCCAAATTGAAAAGGATTACTATTTTTGTTGCTATTGTTATTTTTATTATTACTTTCCTAACTATCCAGAGGAGCTGCTGGGAAAATGGTGTGAGTGTAGAGGACTAATAATGGAAGAGGAGTTTTACCTTTCTACATATGGAGTAAATGTCATAACAGTACATAAGAAACAATTTCACACCACTTAAACAATATTTTCTTGGAACAACTAATTCCCAGAAAAGGAGAAGCAATGCTTGACTGTTTCCTGAGTACACTATTGGACTTGGATCAAAATTATATTGACGTAGTGATCATGATTATTAAAAAAAGACTCCAAGAGAGTCTTGATTATGAAATGATTATGATTATTTTAAAAAATCTCTAAGAGAGCAAATCACATCCCTGCCAAAATACAGCATTTAATACTTGCACATTAGAAGTACAGAACATGATAGAACAGCTGCAACCTGCTACTGGCTAGAACTAAGGAGCATGAGACACGAAAATTTTGGGTCATAGGGGTGCAACAAAGCACACTTGGAGGGGTACAAATGAATGAACACTTTGCACTCATGTTTGCTCTAGAGGAGCTTGCTTAGATGTCTTAAACCACACAGTGCTTTTCAGGGGCAATTAGGAGAGCTGGGTCAAACTGAAGAGACAATAGGAAGGTCTTAGATAAAATCAGCAGAAGTAGCATAAAAAATCACACCAAAACCAGGTAACTCTGAAGAGTCCTAAAGGAATTGAGCTATTAATTGAGAGATGTAAATCCTCACTGAAATCAGACATATTGTCTGAAGAATGGAGGAAAGGATATCTGATGACAATTCATTGAAACATTTCCATGGGTAAGACCAATAAATCTAAGTTCTTTCCAGGAAATCAGAAAAAAAATATTAAAAAAAATATAATAGAAACAGAAGTACCTTCAAACCAGATGAAATCCAGTCCTTTTTTGGTTTAGGTTCTGACACCTCTGAGGACCTACAGGGACAAGACTCACACTACTTCATATTTTGGAGTATATGTAGCATTTTCTAACATAAGTGAACAATTTTCTGATTCACAGTAAATACTTAAAAGCTTAATTGCTTAGTTGGTGTGATCTAGATCACCAAAACAAATTTTAAAAACCCATCAAACTACTGAAAACCGATCTTAGACTTGATTGATAAATGAGAGTAAATAGTAAAAGCAATTGATAATCTGTGTACTTAAATTGATTATGTGGTGTCAAGGAATGTACATTGATTATATACAACCAACTTCCACAGTTCACAATCCTGTGTCAAGTTTCATGCTGTTGCTTTTTGCAACATTCCCATTTACTCTACCTTACCTCTGATTTATTTTTCCTTTTCTCACCCTTTATCTCAAGCTCCTGTGCTAACAACCTGTACTGGCCTATGCCATTCCCTGTAATATCTAATTATTTTCCCATTCTTGATGCTTAGCTGATTTTCAATATGATTTCCCATATTTATTAATTTTTAGTATACCTTTGATCATCCTCATTTTATCGGTGTTTAAATCTGTAGCCCACTCCCCATATCAACCATAGTTCTAGTTTCACCATGTGACAGTAAGATACTTTCCCATGACTACTTAAAACTGATTTTGTGTGATGAATTCCAGCTCTGATCTTATTATTTCATCAAAAATCATTTGACAAAAGAGTTTTCAAATATTTAACATGGCACATTGCATTTCATCTCGCTTTTCTTAGGCTTTTAGTTTCCTGAGCTTTGATCTTCATTTAGATTGCTGGGTTGTGGAAAGCACTGATCATATGGTAATGCTCTTTTTCACTGTAATGACCATGACCTAATCAATTTAAAGATGATTTGTACCCAACAGTCCATCTGTTAAACAGGTTCTGCAGCTGCATAAGCTGCCTCTGAACTGTGCACCAGTTTACTACAGAACAGAAGCAGTGAGCACATATTTTGGTGTTAAACATCACCCTGTGTTAGAATTCACATACAAAACAATTTTACAATTTTTTAAGCTTAAAAAGATTGTTAACCTTGTTCAAAGGTTTTTAGAATCACTCTTACAGTTTGTGAGCAATCCAACCATGCCAGAACACAACATGCAAGGCCAACTAACATATTGCTGTAGCTACTATAATTAGAGGACATTAGCAGCACAATCTAAAGTCATGAAGCCATAATTACCTGCACCCGTGTTGAAATGATGCTTGTGAAGCTAAACAATAACTCTGTGTCAGACTATCTAGAAACAATCTGCTAATGAAAAGAGACAAGTGCACCAACCAGGTACAACAGAGTGTGTCCAGCTGACACATCATGTCATTACAGCAGATCACAACTCTGAAAGCAAGATCTAGCCTGAAAGCAAAGTGAAACAGACAGGCTAAGATTACTTCAGAAACTAAAGATTATGACCACTAACTTTCTCCTGTTTTTTAATTACATATCATAAACTTATGTCTCTACCTCTTACATGACAATCTCTACAAGGATGTGTAAGGAGGGTTTTTTTAAAAAACTATTTAATGTTAAAAATCAATTTCAAGGGCTAGTTAATATCCAAAATATAACAGTTTGGTAGTATTCTGTACTTCTTTTTTCCAGAGAAACCAATGGCAAAACTTGGAAGGAAAGGAAGACTAAATGCATTATTATTCTCAGACAGTTGGTTCTAAGAAAAATTTAAATCAAACTTCTCAACCCAAAGATGAACCAGAAGAACACAGAAAGAGAGTATAAGAGGTTTTTCAAAGAGAAAACAGTATTCATTAAAAAGAAAAGGGTAACAAATAAGGAATCAAAACTGGACTTTAAAATGAAAAAGCTCATCTTACACCACAAAAAAAATTCTTAATGTTAACAATTGTGAAAGAGTGGCCTGGGGCACCTGGACAGATTTTAAATTTTGTGAGATTTTCTTTCAATGTGGCTTTCTTGGTCATATGTCACCTCACAGATTTTGTCAAAATCCAGTGTAATTGCAAATAATTAGTAGCAACAGTCAGCAGCAATTCAGTAACCCCCCAACACAGCAGCCTGAGTCTACCTGAGCATAGAGCAAAACTGCTGGCTGTCCAGTGAATTACCAAAACCATCAGTCCATTAATTACCAACACCAGTTCAACTAAGGCTAGCAGCAAATACAAATTATAAAGGTAGCAAGTCTATCTGGTTCTTTCTCTGTCTTAGAACTACTGAGGTTTTGCTCATTTAGAGACTGGTAAATGGCTGAAATGACCTTTGAAACTTGCAAAAAAAAAAGTAAAAATAATAATTAGTTACACACAATCATCTGTGAGAAGTTTAACAAGTCTAACTGATCCTACCCTGGGGCAAAAGAACCAATCCCAAAATCCTTTCCTGCCTTATTTTCAGTTATTCTAATGATCCTATTAGCTAAGAGAAAGAAAGAGAGGAAAATATGTCTTGCACCAATTGCACTAGTAAATGAGCTGCAGGATATAATTATATATTTCATTGCTTTTATGAAAATGGATATTGTTAAAGCTATTATTTTCCAGATACTTTGATCTACAAGAGATCAGGGACTCCTATTCTGCATTAATGAGAGTCAAAACATGCAAGTATTCCAGAGTTTTCTTCCAATGGAACTATATGCAGATAGAAGGCCTTCTTTAAAATGAGCAGTATGAATATGTGAAACACTTAATTAAAAAATTTGTGAAATGGCTTGAGAAATGGTCCCATGAGTTAAAGATCAGAAAACAGTCTACAGATGCTTCTATTTTACCATTCCTGTTGAAACGTTTCACTTCTTTCCATCTTACTCTGCCTTTTTAAGTGACAAGCATTCACTAATCAAATGTGAAGACAAGCTACAATTCAGACAGCAAACAGATAAATATTTCAGGGGAATGTTAGAAAGATAGCACCATTTCAGTCCAACACTTCTGTTACAAAGACAATATCTAACACTTCCTGTAAGAATAAATGGGAAGGAAATGAGAAGGATCCAGAGCAAATTTGCACGAACAGACAGGAAAAATTCCTGCAGAATCTGTTAGATGGCAGCGAGAACAAAAAGTTGGCACACTTCTTCTGTTCTTTACCCATACAAACAAGATTACCAAATCTAGGATAGTTTTGTACCATTTTATTATTTTATATTAATCAAGAACTTTACTTTTCTAAAATTTTGGGAGAACAATAACTGCTAAGATCAGGAATGGATCCATCAGTATTTTATGTTTAAACTCATTGATTTTGCTCCAGGTCTTCAAGAGTTTGTTTTTTTCCCCACCTCATCAAAAACTTACCTGAATAATAGTAGTAGTCAATTTCCACCACTGTTCTCAGAAAATTCACTTACTTTTAGGCAGCACTTTATGGGATACCAACATTCTCAGTCTGATTACTTCAGGAATACTCATTTCTCCTGCATTACCTAACATGGTGCCTTCTTAGTTTGAGACAAATATTACCAACATCTTGTCCTGCACTATATGATCTTTATGTTTAGATAAAGATTAGCATGCAGTTGTGCCATTAGGAATTCCTTTTGAGTTTGTTGAACCCCTACAAACCCCACCCCTCACCACATTTTTGCAATGTATATGGAGTTTTAAGGCATGTCATGTACATACCTATTGCAGTAATTGGCAACCTGCCTTAAGGCTGGATTGAATTCTATTCATGAAGCAAGGTTAAGTCCCTTAAATCATTAATGTTGGATCACAACTGCCAAATCTGTGTCATTTCTGAGAACAGAAAAAAATGAAACTCCAAATTGATTTTCCAGCTATGCTCTGCAGCAGTTTGAAGATTTTGAGCCATTAAAAACACTTCCTTTAAGAATGTTTCCTTAGCTTCTACTATTTTTTTTTCTCTCAGGTCACTCTAATTTAATCAACAGTTCCCTAATTTACTGCATGAGTTAGCTTCACACACAAATAATAATGAAGGGGAAAGTGAAAGGGCTGCAAAGCCTTAAAGTGATTTAAGACATACTTTTTTTGTAGGGATACTGGTCCTTCCAGCATATAGGAAAGTGTATGGGTGATAACTAATGTATGATAACTAAAGTCTCGGAATGGAGCCTGACAACCTGGAGGCTCCAGGCATCAGAAGAAGACTTGTTCAGGTCTGCTGTTCTGGCCTCTGAGTCTCCTGGGTACCTCCTGCTGAGGTAGGAGGCAAAAAGGCAAATATGATGCTCTTTGTCCAGCACCCCAGAGGATACAAAATCCTCCCGTTTTTTGCGCTGCCTGAACAACAGAGAACCCTTCTTTTGTCGCTTCCAAATCAAACATTCAGCTTCAATGCACAACCAGCATTTCTGCTCTGGTCACGGTGAGTGTACAGCATAATGAAGAGCTGTCTATAAATCAGGCAGAGCCAGAGCAGGGATGGAGTGACAGCTTCACACTCGGGTAAGTTGCCATGATCTCTATATAAGCTTTAAAAACTGGGTTCATGAATTGGTTGAATAGCATGAAACTAGGGTGGGAGCCTGCAACAAAGCCCAAACGTAAAATACAGCAGAACATCTACAGAAAACACCCTGACACTGAAATAACACTGTGGTGCTTCCTCTCCTGTCCCCTTCTACCTGTGATCAAGACTACTGTCAGGCAAGAATATTTGGCAACTGGTTATTTAAATTCCTTCATATTGTCAATTAAGTAAAATGTGGAGTTATGAATACTTTGGGCCAAAAGGTCCTGGATGGCTCTTTGGCACAATGAAAATTTGCAAAACTAGTTTTGAAAGGGTCATTGCCAAAAAAGGGGAAAGTTCTTTGGAAATGCTGAAGTCCATCAGTATCACACAACTTGAAAATGGTCTTGCCCCTTACTCCTCAAGGTGGGGAAGACCTGGTTTGTGATAAGCATGTGGAGCCCTTGTAAGAGAGCTGAACAGCCAGTCCACTTTTGGTGAAAATGACTACAAGCACACTACAACAGCCAGTGTTAGAGAGCAACAGAAACAAAATATAAAATAGATGGGGGAAACACAGCAGGAGGTGCCTAAGAGCCACTGTAGAAAGATGTTAAATGGACAGAGACAAGATTCACACAAATAAACCAATACATCATTAGAGTTTGAATCACGTAGAGAGCAAACTCAAGAATTTCAGCAGTTTGCCAAGAAAATCAATGGCTAAGTAAGTCCCTGATGACTTGCAGAGCTAGACATGAAACAGCTGTTGAGCTTGTGATGATGTTCTAGCTAGATGGCTGGTCCATAGCTTCCTAATTAGCCTTTCTGTTCTCAGTCACTTCTTTGAAAATGGATCTTTATAAAAGTGGTGTCTGTCATTTACCATCTATGACCTGTTAATAATCTGAAATTCTAGCACCTATGAAGCAATTTCTTTGGAGTTCAAAGAAATTGTTTCCCACTGATAGATATCACGTCAAAATCTACCAACAGAACTGATGCCAATCTGTTGCATTACACAAACCAAGGACGGAACAGATACAAAACTCCTTGTTTTTCATCACTTTTCAGGCACTTTATCCAATGCAAAATAATCTTGCATTTCAAGTTTCACCCCTTCTTTCCAGAATAATTTTTCAAAATTCTTCAGCAACATGGAATTAGGTCCCAGGTCTGGAGTTTTTCTTAAGTGTTAGGAGATGTTGATAGGGTTTGGAAAATGACAACTTTTCAGGGACCACTGAAACACCTGAGAAGATCTCATTGCTTTGCTTAACAGAAATCTCAAAGCAGACAAACTGTCAGAAACCTTGGCAAAATATAAAATGCAAATTATTCTCCTTCTGATTTTCAGTCACTCTCAGTCTCCAGCTAGGAAGATCACTTTCCTCTTCAAGCAACACTAAGCTCAAATCTGTTCTTATCCAGGTGGTTGATACACACCAATGTAGTCTCAGGAAGAGACTGAAAACAGCAAAGCAATGACCCAGTTCTCTTGATTCTCTGTGAGTCCCCACACAGGACAGGAATCACTCCATCAGCTACTGTGGATAAAAAGTTCCACATCCAAGCCTGTCCACAGACCACATTTTGCAAACATTACCACCACTTAAGTTGCTGTATCTGTATCTGGTATTCCTGTAGCAATTATCCTTGTGGCTGTACTTTAGAATACTTAATTCAGTTGGGCAGATGAAGACATCAGGTTGTACAGATGCAAGCCACAAAAGAAGTGTGCTAGAGGACCTCTACATTTTGGATATGGTTTTGGCAGATGTCCTGATTACAAACACAATTTCTTTAATGCTCAAATTATGTTTTCCTAATAGTGTTTGCCCTCAGTACACTGGCTGTAATTTACAAGCTGTAATCTGGTCTGTGTCTGCTACTGTATTATTGCTTTATTAATATCTATTAAGTCACTGAAATATATTAAAGTTCACATTCAACACATTTTTCATGGAATGTTTCAAGCTAATGCATATTAAATAAAAAGTCTAACAGTCAGGAAGCAAATGACACTGTCTCTAATCAAAAAAGAAAAACAGAAGTCTAAATATGTTTGTAAGACATTATTACATTTGGACCTGAGAAGCACACTAACAAGCAAATGGAAATTTATAGAAAGTCAAGACATTTCTGTCAGTATTAGCAAGCAAAATGATATACAAAACAACTGGAGAGTTAGCATTTGTATACCTAATATACTTTTTTAGAAGTCATAAATAACATTTCATGCCTCATTGTGTTCTAAAAAAACTTATTTATGCCCTTAAGTTTTGTGAATAAAAATTTGATATTTTAGTAAGTAGGACTGTCAGTGGATTTTGGAGAACAGCCGATGGCACTTTGGAGCACTTGCAACTTTCCAAGTAACAGAGAACAAAATAAGCTGTTTTTGAAACAGCAACGTATTTTCTATAAGTAAGAAGTGAACAAATAAACATCCCGAACATTTAGAAAGAAGAATTACACAGAAAGATTTTGACCACACAGCTCTGAAATTAATGATGGTATAAAAAGTTTGAGTAAACAAAGTGCACCTAAATAAGGAAGGAGACGTGTGTATGTGAAGGAGGGCACTATACTGCAGTAGTTGGGAATTTCCAAGACAAGAGATTGAAACTACACAAAGATCAAATTTTACTAGCCTGTTCCAGGCATCATGTAAAATATATGGTTTTACTGCATAAGAAAAAGAGAATCCTCACATGAAGTTTCTAATCCCAAGGATACAGAGAACCTGATCAAATAACAAAAAATTCATCAATTAAAAAAAGCTAGGCAGTACTGTGTAGCAATGGATGACATTTTCCAAGAAGCTCAGCTGGAAGACAGGAAGTCTGCACACTTGTGTGCAATCCAACACTCCCTGCAGAGAGCACATTTCTACAGGATCACTAAAGCTGAATATTTCCAAGTGGCCCTAATGCCATCTCTGAGATTGTGAGAAATACACACACACACACACACACACACACACACACACACACACACACACACAAGAAGATAAACAAGTCATGAAAGCAATACAAAAGGAAGCAGTATTAATAAAAAATATGTTACTAATACATTGAAAATCCTTGATACAGAGATACAGCTTACTTTACCATTTTCCCCTATCTAATAAATAAATTCTCTTATCTAATAAATAAAATTAAATATGAGAAAAGTGTTCATTTTGGGATCATTGCTTTAGCAAGTCGTGAGCAATTTTTCTCAACCTTCTGATATGTTACCAATTCCATGCTACTTTATTTTTCAGTTTATTTTCAGTTTCATAAAATATACTATGAGCAATATAGGACCAAATTATGCCATAATTCTTGATTTTACATTTTGTAATATTGTAATATATTACAAAATGTAATATTCATGTTCACATTCCTAATATTCTTTACAGACCATTTTTTAGACTATAACAATCTAAGGAAAAAAAGACTGATTTATTGACTGTTGTTAGACAATCCTCTTAAATAGCACATTTCATCATTTATATATCTTTTATCTATTTTATTCTATAGTGTACTGTACCATTTCCCTTTTACCACTGAAAAACTCAAAAAAGGAAGTCATTCCATGTGTGCTCAGTACCATCAAGTAAGACTATCACACAGGAGCAGTTAGAATTTCCACATTCAAAAAAACTATCCCAACGCCAGCCTGCAGTTTTCTCAAATTCTTTCATGACTATTGTGTATAGAACAATCTGCGATTAGAACTAGAAATTCTGACATCCACAGCAGTGATTAAAAAACTGACTTTTGCAGACCAGTTCTAAACTTCTGGGTTTTGCAGATACCAAGGATACAGAGAAACAGATAAAATAATGGATATTCACAGAAATACAGAATGGTTGAGGGTGGAATGGATGTGTGCAGGTCATGTGGCCCAACATCTTGCTCAGGAAGGGCCACCTAGAGAGCTCAGTACCCAAGACCATGTCCAGAAGTTTTCTGAATAGCTCCAAGAATGGAGAATCCACAACTTCCCTGGAAAATCTGTGTCAGTGTTTGGTCACCCTCACAGTGAAAATGTGCTCAGGCAGAGAGTCCTGGTTTTCATCTCTGTGCCCACTGCCACTGGTCCTGACACTGGGCACCACTGAAAAGAGCCTGGCTCTGTCCTCTTGGCACCTTCCCTTCAGATGTTTATGCACTTTGATAAGACCCTCCTCAGCCTCCTCTTCTACATGTGTAGAAGCTCCCTCGGCCTTTTGTCCTATGTGAGATGCTCCTGTCCTTTCATCATCTTTGTCTGCCTCTCTTTGCTGGGCTCTCTCCAGAATGTCCATGTCTCTCAAGCACAGGGAGCCCAGCACTGGACACAGCACTCCAGGTATGGCCTCCACAGTGCTGAGCAGAGGGGAAGGATCACCTTCCTTGACCTGCTGTCAAATCTGCCCAGAAAGCAGCTCAGGATCCCATTCACCTCCTGTGCCACAAGGGCACATTGCTGGCTCATGTTCAACTTGAGTCCTTTTCTGTAAAAATGAATCTGTACATATTCATTCATTCTAGTTTCTGCCCTTTTGGTGTTTGGTTTTTTCCCAGTTTGCTAGTGGCAGTACTAGGACATCCGTGCAATCAGTTACATCAACAGCAGCTAGGAATGAGGTGAAAAGGCATCTTTATATCACTACATTTCTGCTTCCAGATTTTATTTTTTAATTAATTATTAACTGTGGTCTAAGTAGCAGGACCAGACAGTGAGCCAAGCTCACAGAAACTGGGTTTGATCTCTTCAGGAGCACATAGAAAAGCTTATTTTTCCAAACAATAATCATAATAATATTCTTAGATACAACATAATAAGAAGATGTAAGATCATCTTTTTAAGGAAATAAAGAGGATATAATTGCTAAAATACAAGTCAAAATTTCAGGAAACTTTGATCTCACATCCTGAAGTGAAATAGGTCTTTAACAATTCTCAAGAACTTGCTGTTCTCAAATGTGACATGTGCTGTTTCCCTCCACAAAACCTTCCACTAGAGTTATGATTTATGGGTAAAAGAATAAAGCTATTGCTAGCTCGTCTGTCCCTGCATAACTTTTGCATCTGTAAGATGAGGATCTTAATCTTTACCTAGTTTGGGTGCTAAAAGATTTACTTAATTGATGTCTATAAAGCACTTCAGAGCCTTAAATGGAAAGCTGTACAGGAACGCAAATTATCACTACATCCTCTGATACATTACAAAAAATACAGCTGCCTTTTCTCATCTAAACAAAACTCTCCATTGTAATAATGAAATTTCAAAATATTTCCCACACTTCTTTCCCCCTCCTCCATCTACTTTGCCCCAGTGACACACAGTAATAACTTTCACCTTCCTCTAAAACTGAATGGGGAAAAAAAATGATAAAAACCTTCTCGGATAAAAAAGACTAATACTGAAACACCAAGAAATCTGAAGGCTTTTTAAAAATATACAAATGAGTCAAAGCTGCAGGACGTCAATCCCTACCATTAAGGGTATTTAAGACTTAATATTTTACTTGCTAATGAAGCAAACATGTAGAATAATTACTGTCAAGCACTTAACACATTTTAGTGAAGAGGATGGATATAATTTGCTTTAGGAAAAAACCAGCAGTATGTGCTGCAGTGATGATTACAGAATTACAGATTACAGTACAAAATTCACCGGGCTTTCTTTTACAGATTATGTTGAAACATGTTTTAGGATACCCTTCAATATTTTATTTTTAAGTTTATTTGAATGCAGTGCATTCAGCTTGTCTCTTTGAAACAGTAAACAGTGAACATTTGCAATGTGCAGTCTTGAAAAACAGAAATGAGACAAGAGAGGGGTAACAATCACACTTCAAAAAAGATGGGTAACTCTCTTCATTTTTAAACAAAAAGATGCAGCTTGTTGCCAAACATGCTTGGCTGAAGAACTAAGAATATATTCTAGATCTTTCTGAGGTATACAAAAGAACAGTGCAGCTACAGAGGAATACACAAAATCAAATAACAAATCTTGAAAAATAGCCTGAGGAAATTAATCTCTCTCCCACATATAAGTATACTGTCTTCTCTTCACAGGCTCACAAAAACAAGCAGGAGTGCATGAAGCAATTGAAACAGAAGGTGATAAAAACTTAGGTTAAAAATACGAGCATAGCTTTGATTATGTGGGAATTATCTTTCTCCTGCTACTCATTCTAAGAAAACTCAATTTTATTAGATGCTATACATATTTTCAGGCTTCCTGCCATTAGGGCACAGTCAGCTCCCCAAAAGCCTCTACAGTGGCAGCTTCATCAAAGTCTTCCCTGAGCACTCATCAGGATAGTATCAGTGTGGTGGGTGTTTGTTTGCTGTTATAGCTCTATATTTCAGCAATATTACCTGTTTTTCTATGTTACATTGGTAAGAAAAATCTGCAAGAATATCTCCCTTATAATACCTCCTGTGGATTAGCTGATCCCCAGGCTCTATAGCAATATATCCTGATTCTCTATGTGACCTCAGTGCTAGGTGCACCAATGCAAAGGTCACATGGTTCAGAAAATGCATGGAGGAGGAGACTCATTCTTTGGAATACTTATAATACTTATTTTGTCAGTATGGAAAGTCTCATGTCTCAATAACAGAAATTGCAGAGAAGTAGCCTGATCAGATATTTAAATACTCCACAATGTATAGTGATTTCAGCAGAATAGTGCTCAGTTATTACCTTTTTTTGAATTTACTCAACCTTTTAAACAGCTGTTCCAAATTTTTGCTCTATCAAGTACACTCAGTTTCAGCTAGTGAAATCTGAACACAAAGTGAGTTTCCTATTGGTAAAAAAAGGGATTTACCGCTGATTTTCACCAGAATGTCTCGCAGCAGTGACTTCTTACTGAGAACAGGAGTAGAAGTTAGTTCACTGTTGATTAACTGGAACACGATATTTTTCCTTGTCCATTACTCCTTCATGTCAGGAACATCTATTTCCATCCATTCTATAATTATTTTTCAATAAAATATCACTGTATTGCATCATCATTTAATCTTTCTGAAAGTCAGTGGGCAGGTCACTCAAGGCAAAGCTCTAATTGACTGCCAGGCTTTCTTCTTCAGAGAGGGTACTCAAACTGTATGCAAAGGAGCACGGTAAATGTCTGTCTCGAAGAAGTGAAGATGACAAATAGGTCAACCTTAATTTAGGCCCCATTGAAGACATCTTTAAAAATAGCTGTCTGTAGTTACAGAGTGCTACACCTCACTCATTTATTTAATGCCTACTCTCTGCAATATAAAACTAATGGCAGAAATGATCCATACAGCACAACATAATTTAGGACTAACAGATTGCATTGTAGAGGTTTACAGAAGTCTCTGGGGTCTACTGTGCTCTCACTGGTTCCTACAGGTCTCCAGGAGATCATTCCTACCAACACTGCCAACAGGTGAAACATTGGTCTGTGTCTATTTTCACAGTCTATTCTCATTGCCTGCAACTGGATTACAAAGGATCACAACTGACAGTAGATCCACATCCCTTCAGGTATATGCTGTGTCATCAGCAGTGGGCCAGTGTCAGATCCACTACACCATACTGACATGTTCTGCTAACATAAACCATCCTGTATAATTCCACTGTATCATGACCTGCCTAACAAAAGGTAAAGAATTAATCATCATGATCATGCTAAAGAAAGGCAAAACTTTGATTCCAAATACTGCTAATTAAAACAATTTTTAAATATTTCTAAATAATGTCAATAAATATTGTTTCAATGGCTACTGTTTCAATTCTTTTATGCATGTATTTGTAGAATCTATACGTATTACACTGTGGCAGAAACTCAAGAAAGTATTTTGTGGAACAACTCCATCCCTATGCTGTCTGAGGACCAGGTAGAAGAAATAAGAAAACTCTAAGCAAGCTCAGAGAGCAAATTGTCTGACATTCCACTCTCCAATAGCATACCCTCATAGTCATAATCTTTCCAGTGGCTACAATCAGTAATAATCAAACTATTCCTCATGGAGCCCTGCCATCAAGCATCCAAGATCCCCACAGACTGCTGGAACACCACAGAGCATGTTCTGCTCAATTCACAAAGTCAGAGGTCTCTTCCCATCCACCAGCACTGCAGCGTAGGCTGCACCAGATGCACAGGCAGCGAGTCCTCTGTATTCAAACCATGCCTTTGGCAAAGAGACTCATTTTCTGTCTGGTGAGGCGCATCTCCTGTTTTCATCCATTCCTTTTTACCCTGCAGCAGCACTGCATGCTGCTCCAAAGGGTGGCTCCAATGTTTGGCCACTTTTAGCCACATGGTCACACACTCGGCAACTGCAATTCGCCATTTCAGCAAGCGTAGAAACATTAGTCCTCTTTAAATGATATCGCTGATCACACAACAGACAGATCACAGACACCAGACTTCAGCAACAAGGTCTTCCTTCTTTTCTGACACATGGGAATATTGCCATGGTGTTAATGACTTGTACCTTTTGAAGGCATCAAGAGCAGTACACGGGGTACAGGAACAAGAGTCAGTGCATTTTTAAAAGCTTTGGAAGCTGCAATCTTCAAGCTCTGCAATAAAGCAGTACCACTACCACCAACAGGCCATAAACACTTAATTTGCAAGGCTTCACAAGTCCTGAGGCTTGTCAGCTGTGCTTTGTCTGAATATATCTTTGTTTCAATTGGAACAGCTGTGTTTGTGATTCCTCCAACTGACCAGTTCAATACCTCTAATTGTTTTACTTTTTGATTTCTCTTTGAACAAGGACAGTTTTATGCAGAGAGCTGTAAAAAGTGGTTACTCAATGTATACTGAGATACTTACAAGACTAACATAAGATGTAGTATGAAGAGACACGAGCCAGGTCAGACAGCAGGGTCCTTAAGAGGGCTGTGCCTTAAAACACAGGATGTGGTATAGAGGAATTCAGGTATGGGATGGTAAGAATGAGGCACAGGGTGGGCACTGCTAACTATAAACAACTTCAGCCATGATCAGCAACAAAATGCAGGCCTGGACAAAACTGGGGTTAGAGGTATCTAAGAGAACAGAGAAACAATACCCAGTATGTGTAAAATGCACCATACATTATAAATCCAGATGTCTCATGGAGCTGCAAACCAACAAAGAAATGGTAAAGGAGTAAAAATGTGTTAGCAAATGTAGAAAAATTATCCTGAATGGTGGATCCTAGGGTGAGGAAGATGGAGCCATCAGTATGAACATCCTGTTCTTCCTAGGACAGGACTACAACTGCTAACAACCCCACCAGAACCAAACCACTGACCCTGGGACACTAAGAACAGTAAGGGTGAGCATAACTGCCCAAATGGGGAGAAACTAAAAAGTGTTTATAAAACAATTCAACTGCATTATAGTTCTTTCTTCTGCAAGAGGTCTAGACTAATAATGATTCTTTAATTAGATTGCTAAGATGTCAACTATATTAACTTTAAAAACTTACATCTATATTTGTATAATTTATACACACACACGTATATATATATATATATCTATATATAGATATATATAGATATATAAGATGTGTGTGTGTCTTCATTGTCTATAAAGATTTGGACTGTAACTGACTACAGATTCTATTGCTAAGCAAACTCTCCACTAAAAATAATCTGTATTTGCTTACATTGCACCAATGGATATGGAGGCAGACAAAGTCAGTAATGAAGCTACACCAAGCCTAAATTTGGAGCATAACTGAGTAAATCCAATTGCAGTCTAAGTCAGGGAACATGTCCTTACTGGTGGAAATTAGAAACATAGGTCAAAATACAGCCAATGTATTTTGCCAGTAGACAACGGGTTCAATTATGGACATAAAGCTTGGATAGAAATAAGTTTTCGTTTGGTAGGAAATCAAATGTTAAATAATTTTAAATTACGAGTTTTCTCATCACGATTCTCACTGTCTCCTGTTGAGAACAGTTGAATACAGAGTATTGATACAATTTCGCTTCCTTCAAGTCACGAAACAAAATTAATTAGAAGACCTTTGTTTCCAATTGCTGTTATCTGTCTAGACAAATTGAATGATGAAACCTTCAGCTGAGAAGTTTTTTAATTCAAGTGCATGGTGAATTCATACAGTCAAAGCCAAATATTCTCAAGTGGCTTCCTCTTTTCACATCTCCTGAAATGCAGTCATTCAGAATTGCTTGGTTCTTCCCAAAAGTAGGGCAGAATTCATACATGCTAAAATTGTGTTTATTATTCAGTTTGGAGAAGTCACTGCTAGAAGCTTTCCTGTTTACAGCATGGAAATTTGTTGGCCTTTCTTCTTTAATGAATATAAATCAAAAAATTCCTTAATTAGTCAAATTTCTTGATGTGAAATACCAATAACCAGGCACTAATCCCACAAAGTTACAATGACAGTAAGAAAGAGTCTTTAAACACATTATTTTGTGCCTGTAAACAGGAACATAACTCATTATTTGGTCCAATGTGAACATCTGATTATTCAGATGGATATGAAAGGAGACTGGGAAATGATTCAGACAGAGCACAACGTATGTAAATCAGGCCACGGAATACAGACATGGTACATTCTCCTGAGAAAGTATTTGTAACCAGATGACTGTAGTAAGTGAGAGCATGAATAATAGAAGACAGAACACTACATAATCTCAGGTACTCCACTGCAGCCAAGCAAACTGAAAGGCTTGCATAAGTCACAGTTTAGATTAACTCACAAATTATCTAAAGTTACCTGTAGTTCAGTCCAGTTTTTCAACATGATTAGTACCATACTTTGCAGGATCTTTTTCAATTAGCTAAATAGTAAGTACAGCTATGACTGTTTCTCAGATTTTTGCATAGGTTACATTAAACATGTCAAACATGAGAAAAAAAAAAAAGAGTTATGCACCATGATGGATACAGTTATGAACTGGACTGGAACCCAGGAGATGTCAGTTCCATTCCCAACTTTGCTGATTATTTGCTGAATGATATTGAGCAACTTAGTTTTGGTTTCTGTGTTTCCCTAAATATGCTTTACCTGTGTTATCTATACAGAATTTAGCCATACAGAAATCATTCATGGCAGAACTGGCACTTGTTACCTTTCATACTACGGGAAACACAGTGGAAGCTGGTATCAGTGGAGACCATCTATGTACTCATGCCATAAACTATTTAACAGCTTAGATAATAGATCTTCTGTAGCCACTGGCTGCCCTACATGCAAAATGCATCAATCAGCTCTTTCCTACAACAGTCAGTATGTCTGTTGTGTTGCAACCAGGGAGGGAAAAGTAATCCTATGGAACACTGGGAAAGAAACAGAAAAGATCACTGATTTCCTGCTTTAAATCAAAGCCTTGGTGGCTGCACATGCCACCAATCAACTTGGAGTTTTCTTGGAGTTACTGGAGAGGTCTGATGCTCTGCTGGCCACTACCTAGCATTCCACTTCTCACTGCCACAAAAACAAGCACAAAATTTGCTTCAAAGTTAAAAGCACAAAAAGTACATTAAAAAAAAAAAAAAAAAGCAGTAACACTAATTAATTATGTTCTATTTCTCAATAAAAACAACACTATAAATTATTAATTAACATCATACAAATCCAGACAAAATATAAACAGTGATACTTCAAAATACACTTGAAATAAAGTCAAAAGTATTTCTAGGGTATTCAGTGCATGCTGGCAGTTTAGAATTATAAAAATTTCTGAAAAAATTTATCTTTGAATAGGTTACTTTAAGTGTAGATTGTTACATGCTATTTCAGTAGAAAATTATTATTAGAATTTATATGCAATTTGAGTAGAACACACCAAGGTTGAATTTAAATGAAGAATTTTGGATAAAATAACCATGTAATCCATTCCACTGGCAGTCATATACAATATGGATTTGCTTTATAATCCATTAGACTTAACCATACTGCATTCCCTTTCTTCATTCTAGCAAAGCAAAACTAACACTCTGAACTAGAGTAGAAATTGATTTTGAGTGGCACCATTGCAGGAAATGCATCATCTGTGGTGATTCATGGTGCAAACTGTAGCTACCTGTGGAATCCACAGCTCCCTGCTGGGGATACCTTAGCAATGACATGCCTTGACCCTTAACAGACCTTTACCATCAATAGTAATACCATTGTACAGATGCAAAGGCACTGCCTGATGACTTTCAACATAATATGTATGTGAAAAGAGGATCAGTTTAATTACTATTGTTTTGGGGATTTTTTGCATTGTCCACTGGGCCCCTTTTCACTGCTTCAAAATTCAGGGCATTGAAGTTACAAAGATAAAATTATACATTTAAATCGTTACAAAATGAATGCCAATTAGCTTTTTAAAGTTACAAATGAACCACTGGGGGAAAAATAAAGAAAAATGTACACAACATACATTCGTATCAAATTACTTACAAGTAATCGTGTGATTGCTATAAAGCTAACAATTTTCAGCAACAATAATTACCAAGTGCATCCTGGTTATTTCAGTTATGGTTGCCACAGTAGCAATTGCAGGGAAAAGCCTTTGCACTTAGTAAGAATTCCTTACTAAATTCATAGTAAAACATGATTTTTACATGTTAAACATAGCTTCTCTGCTACTGGAGTGAGACATTTTAATCTACATTTAACACAGTGAATAAAAATTGAAATTCTCAAAGTGTCCTTAAGTATTTTTCATTAGCAGCAAAAAATGTATTTAATTTACTTAAACCTGTTACAGAGTAAAATGACTGTGTATATAAAATGTATAGAGATGTACATGATTCATTTTATGTACATAGATCTATATAATGTGTGGCTCCAGACATATAAAATGAAGACGGAAATAGCAGTAAAACCAGCTGGTTTTAAAATAACACTGTTTTCAGAAGCTGTGCCAGTTGCAAATAGTGACTATTAATGCGTCAAATCAGCATTAGAATTTGCTACTATCCAAACATAAGAAGTGAAGTTTCTTCCAAATATTAAAACCATACTGATGGTATTTAATCTGTTTCTAATTCTGGCACAGTGAATTTGACGTGTATTTTCTGTCTGGTCATATTGCAAAGCTTTTTTTCTTTACACAGAAGGCATACATGAATATAAATAAGGCTACCAAACCATCATTCCAGAAAACCTGACGATGCAACAGCTTCAAAAAAAATTTCTAAAAATAGAAAATATGTACTATTGAGAATTGTGCTTTTTTTCTAATGTCTAAACCTAGAAGCATTTTTCACAATGCTTCTTGTAAAGTGCTTATGCTGTAAACAAATCTAAAGAGTAATATCTGGAAATGATACTTGAAGCTGTTCCACATTGGTATGCAATACAATGGGCAAAGCTTGACCCTTTGGTAATCAGCCTCTGCTGAAGTACAGAAAGGTTGATTTAATCAGGAACAATTCCATATCCTCTGTTTAGAACCACACATTCTCTTCTTTTGCTGAATAGTTCTTTGTTCCCTTCAGGACCGTAGAGACACCTGGAGGGAAAAAATTGGTAGGTAGTTGGAAGAATTTCCCACTATTCACACTCACCAGGCATGGGATCAATCTTTGTGCTACCAGCAGAAAGCTGATGTATGAGCATGATGGAGAAGCCAAGGAACCTCAAAATTCTACCAAACAAAATGGTTTTAGTTCATAGTTTACAACAGTTTGATGCAGAAATCTCTGGGTGAAACTCTATCATTTATGCTACACACTGGGAATTACTTTGTCTAATGATCCTCTGACTCAAAATTTATGGACTAGTCTCCACAGCACACAAATAGAATTAGAACAGCGTGGTGCAAAGGTCCCCCACAGATAATCAATGAAGCCTGAATGTAACATAATGTATTTGTGGGACAGCTTTAACTTATGTTGCTGATGTAACATATTCAGAAACTTCAGCACTATCGAGAACAAGTGGAAAGCAAGTCTTTAACATCACTTCTTTCTCCTTTTCTAATTTCTCTTTAGCTTGCTACATGGAAAATTAGCACAGAAAGTGATGGAGCTGCATCTGTCAGCTTTATACTGGTGAAACTTGTCTCATAATCAAGATGCATTATATCGTTACAATTATTCTATGAAAATCTGATGTAAAGATTTCTCATAATCAATGCTGTGAAAAAGGAAAAGTGGTTGTTTTGGTTTTGTCAAAAACTCTATCAGTCTCCAACACAAGTATAAGACCTCTTCTGAAATTTTCCCAGACTACTTGTATACAATTTGTATAACTCAGATACATAAAGGCCTTGCAAACGTTCCTCTGCTCATGTGGTCCCTTGGGAAGCAGTGTTATTTTGATTAGTGGAGTACTGAAGGATATCAAAGTATTCCAGGAATGAGGAAAGGAAAAATATGAAAAATAGTTTATAGCTTTGCACGCACACTTCAACAAAGGTAGACAGAATTCACTAAGCTGAAAGATTGTTATTAAAGTTGTAAAGTCAAGTGCACTTAAGGAAAAACAAAACAAGTGGAGTAAAGGCTGACAGGAAACTTCCACTTAGCCTGCTATGTGGATAACATAATCCTTGATGAGGCACCATATCTGTGCAAAAATTAGAATCACAGAATGGTTGTGACTCAAAAAGGCCTTTAAAGATAATGTAGGCCAATGCTCTTGCCATGGGCAGGAAAGACTATCATTAGAATCTCAAAACTCCATCCAACCTGAACTTGAACACTTCCAGGGATAGGGCATCCACAACTTCTCTGTTCCAGGGTCTCACCATTGTCACCACAGACAATTTCTTCCTTATGTCCAATCTAAATCTACATAAATCTACAGCTTTAAGTTTAAAACTGTTGCCCCTTATTGATTGCTACAGGCCCTGGCAAAAAACAAAAAAACAAAAAAACAAAAAAAAAAAACCACAAAAAAACCACAAAAAAAAAAAAAACCACAAAAAAAAAAAAACCCAAAACAAACAAACAAAAAAAAAAAAAAAAAAAAAAAAACAAAAAAACCCCAAAAAACCAAAAAAAAACCAAAAAAAACCCACAATTCTCTTCTAAGGCCCTTTTAATTATTGAAATGCTGTAATAATTTCCCCCTGGATTCCCTTTTGTCTGAGCTTTTGAGCCTGATTCCTGTTTTATGTGTCTACCATCTGCCCCAGCTGCAAACCCATCTCTCTTCTCTTAGTCAGTCCCAGCTACAGGTGGTTCTTCCTTCTGCCCCTACCAATCTCCTTCTCAAAATCCCTGCATTCCATCTCCTGTTGTTCTTGGCTCTGCACTAGATGTATTCTCATTTCCTACCTTCTATCTCATCAGTTTTCCTTATCAGTTCTTTGCCTAGGCATTACCTTACGATGATGAGACAACCTTACTTTCTGTTCTGATGTCTAGACTTGACCTGACACTATTTCAGATATTTCAGTACTCTATAAAGCCTACTGTTAAGCATACACCTACTACTGTGGGTTTTTTTGAAATTATGACACTGGCACAGATTTGTTAAATGAAGGATGAAATTCATACCTGTGAGCAAAAACAAAAACAAACAAAAAATACTTTTCTGGCTAATCCTTGCTGTAGCACACAAGTTAATCAAGAAGACAACACTAGAATGTTTTTACCATGGGCAAGCAAGGTAGGGCAAATGCCTTCATTTAGTCCTGTAAAAGCGAAAATCTTTCAGATCCTTCCACGGAACAGATTTCTAGAACTGTAGGACTCCATGAAATAATGGAAAGCTCAAAAGATTGAGAGGGTTTACAGATACAATGTCACAGTAAGAAAAACAGTTATTCCTTCTTTTTATATCATTTTCCCATGATTTGTCTTAGTAAAAGCTTTCAAATTAACTTTCAAAACTGGAGTTGATACTATGACGAGACCTAAAAATTATCTTTATGCAGTACCATGTCAGAAACATGAATATTTGACCTTCCCTTACCATTAAATAGATGCTCTGCTAGTAAAGAGGGAGTACTCATAAACAAGACACAACTACAGTACTTAGAGGAACATTGTGTCTGTTAGTACTATACTTACATCCTGGAATAGCTTTTGTTCTGCCTTGCAGCCTTATATCAAAACACCCACCTATGTAACTCTGCAATTCCTCCTCTACCCATAGTCATTAAGGAGATGTTGAAACAGGTAAAAAATAATTTATCTTTGTATGGCCCTGATTTCTGAACACTGAGGTCAATTTCATCTTCCATTTCTTCCCAAACTTTCAGATTGTCTTTTATTTAGTCTAAGAGTTCCCAAAATGCCTTTAAAATGCCTTTAAACATAATCTTGCTATGACATGGAAGGATATTACATTCTTAGCAGCTAAACTGGCCAGCTGGCCAAACCATTAAAGCCTATAAAACCCAGCAAACCAAACCAAACCAACAACAACAAAAAACCCCCCTACACTGCCCCAAAAAAAGCAAACCGACCAAAAAAAGAACACACCCAAAACCCTTCCCCTTTACTTCAACTGAAAGTGTTCAGTTCACAGTAGCTGTATAAGAATGCTTACACAAGAATGATTTTAGACTATACTGAGCTTTCTGAACCAGCTTAAGTAGGGAGGTGCCTCCTTATTTGATGTTCTTTGAGTTTATTTATTCTCTATGCACAATTTCCACCATGCAGACATCTCTGATGCACAATAGCTGTTCTTAAATCTTTTCATCAAACTGGTAGAAAGACCTGCTTCAGAACTGCGAGAGCAAGCCCATTTTATCTCGGCCAAACAAGTCTGTGATGACAGATGCTTCCACTCAAAGGTGGAGAGCTCATAGAAGAATGTCTGAGAGCTCAGGGCATGTGATCTCTGCAAGGGACCAGAGCCATCTGCCTGCTGTTGAAAACAGTCATTCCCACAGTCCAAATGCTGACAGAGAGCTTCACAAACATGTACTTTTTCTACAGGCACTGTGGACTTCAGGCATTCCTAGTGCCAGGAGACCACTAATTTTGTCTCTAGATCACTGAACTGTATCAGTAACTTGGTACCTACAAGTCAACCTAAATTCAGGCCAAATGGTCTTTCATTTTTTCCAACAAGAGGTGAAATGCACCTTTCCACAGACCTCATTGCTAAAGATAATCCTCAGCTTGAGTGAGGGAAGAGGTTTGCATCAATGACAATCCTACCACGTGATCAGATTATTCTGGTACTTGTACCAGATGGATTACTTTCTCTGTTCTACACCACACAATGTCATGAATAACAGCCAGGTTATCCATCTTTTATACCTAGCACTATGAATACGAGCCAAGTCTAGCAGTCTTGATGCTGACTAGTTGCTAAAAAGCAATAAACAGTTTCTTCCACAGTCCTTTTCATTCTGACTCAAAGGAAAAACGGGCCTCAAATAAATTTTTAAAAAAATTAAAAGACTGACTTACTAACCAAATTGGGAAAAATGTCTTGTTATGGTGCTGTAATACAAAAAAAAAGTAATACCAGGAAAAAAAATTAAAATACTCTTTGCTATTAGCATACTGGTTACCCATGAAATAACTAGAACATTTCTGCATTTCTCTAAAAATAGAGTTAGCAATACATTTTTCACACCTGATCATTTGATTTTGACATGAAGAATTGTAATACCCTAGAATCCAAAGCATACATTTTTCCTAGTTTATAAGTCACCATTTCTGCAAATTTCTACCATTACCATGAAGCCTGGACATATATCTTCTGAATGCAGCCTATATCTGTGCAGCTGGAACAATTTGGCTAAAATTATCTCTCCAGCAAGTGTGAAAAGGCATACTGTGACAATCATCATGTGCAGCAGTGAACCCTATCCTGCAAGTGTCTTTTAATCCATCTCATGGCCAAATTTTTGCCATTGGAACTCTCTGTATTCCTCAATGTGACAAATATTAGTCACTGTCTAACCCCAGGAGTTGGATGAAATTAAAGCTAGGATCAATTGCTACACCTGGTTTTTATGTTGCTTTTAATTTCTGTAGGATCTGTGGCTTAGAAAAGATAGGCCAATACTGCCTCTCAGTGGAAGGACAGCTGACTGAAAAGGTGAAGTGAATGCTGGTCTGTGGAAATGGGACTGGAAACTTCCAGTGCCACACAGACCCTCAGCTGGCAGCCATCAGAACTGCAGGGGGCTAAATGAAACTCTTGAAACTCTTGCAGCCATGAATGCTTGGCAGCAATGATGATGATGATGATGATGATGATGATGATGATGATGATGATGATGATGATAATAATAATAATAATAGTAGTAGTAGTAGTAGTAGTAGTAGTAGTAGTAGTAAAAAGTACTTCTGTGCTTTGGCAAACATTTTTTACCTCCTTGGAGGTAAAATTGGTCATACCAATTTTATTGGTCATACCAATTCAGCAGAATGCTGGTATGACTTGCTGGCCAAACCAATCTCTTGTATGTGTGAGAACTATGAAGCTACATGGAGAACCATTTGGAAGAAGAAAACAATTAACAGATACCTGGCAGCATTAGTGGAAATGGTTCCAGGCAAGAATAAAAAGGATCAGAATGCCTTAAATCACCTAAGTATCACCAAGTCAAAAATCTGCTTTAGATTCCAGGAGTGTTGGAGCTGTGTACTGTCATCTATTCCCTAGCTCGGTATGTTCTAGAACATTAACAAAACATTAACTAAACGAAGTACAAATGGGAATCCGTTAGCCATCTAACAGAATTAAAGTGGTACATTATGTTGAAGAATACTTAATTAACACGGTAAAAATTTGCAGGCAGCAAAAGCTCCACTACTGCATTTCTATTTTCAAATTATGAACCATAGACCAAATACAAATGAGAGCTGCCTCAAACAGACACAGTTCAGAATTTGCTGTCATTCCTGAGCTATATAATCCTTCTGGGGATAATACCTTGAGATATTCTTTGAATAGTTAAAAATGTATAGCTATCATTAGAGCCAGACTTGACATGCTCTTCATGAAATAGCTCTTTCTAACGACAAAATTAGTTGCTTCTCTGTTTCTAAAATTTTAATAACAATGGAATAAATTTCACTGAAGAAAATTAGGAATTATGTGACAACATATCAATATGCATTTGATTACGAAGACTGTTTCCTTCTTGTCTTACTTGAACTGCAACCATTTTTCTTCCTACAAAACAAATGTGGAAGCATTCCTCATAAACAGACATGGCCATTTGAGTTTGTATGCTTTTGGCTGGGTTAGAGTTAAATTTCTTCACAGTAATTTGCACGCTGCTATGTTTCAGATTTGTGCTGAAAATGGCCTTGACAACATACCAGTGTGTTAGTTATTGCTGAACCACACTTACACAGTACCAGGGCCACTTTTGCATCCCTCACCACCTCAGCAGTGCTTAGGCTGGGAGAGCAGAAGGTGGAAAGGAGCACAGCCAGAACAGCTGACCCTAACTGACCAAAGGGATGTTCCCTTTAACCCTAACTGACCAAAGGGATGTTCCCCAGATCATATGGCATCATGCTCTGCAATAAAAGCTGGAGGAAGGAGGAAGGAAGGGCAGGGTGGTATATTTGGATTTATGGCACTTGTCTTCCCAAGTAATCATGAGACGCGATGGAGTCCTGCTTTTCTGGAAAAGGCTAAACCTGCCTGCTGCTGGGAAGCAGAGAATGAATTCTTCCTTTTGCATTGCTTGCAGATGCAGATTCTGCTTTACCTAGTAAACTATCTTCATCTCAAGGCAAGAGCTTTTTCACTTTTATTCTTCCAATTCTCTCACCTGTCCTACTGCAGGGGAGTGAACGAGTGGTTGTGTGGTGCTGAGGCTGCCCATGGGAGTGAAACCACAACAGAGCTACAGCACTCAGCTGAACACATCTCCTCTCTCTGACCACTGCATTTTTTCTTATAACTGAGTTTCTGCTTGGATTAGGTCTCTTCAAGCAATTTATTAAAAAATAGATTTCTGCATGAATTTAGGTATTACATGTGTACTTTAATATAAAAAACAGCATGAAATTTTGAAACTGGTATTCACTGTCTTATTCATAAATAGCCTCACAAACAAGGAGCTTGCCTCTTGTGCAGTATAATATTAAATCAGAAGGTGGAAAAGAGAGAGTGGCACAATGAATGTGAGCAGAATAATTTGGAAATATTACAGGGTCTTTTTATGCATGTTTACCAAATTTCTGTATAAATAAGTAATACAATTGGAGTGCTGAGTAATTTCAGGAGATTAGTGATAAATGGGCACAAGTTGATTATTCAAGATAAAGCTGAGGGTCATTATCCTCAGCTGGTCATTAATCCCCATGAAATGACTGGTATTGAGATAGTAATTACTACTATAATGAAAATAGGGTAAAAAAAGCAGCATGACATTATTCTTATGAAGCTGTCAGTTTCTAAAGAATTCATGTTTCTCTCATCACCCAATCAAGTTGCTTGAATTATTTTTAACTCTTTACACAGTTCATTTGTCCTACTACAATTTTCATGTCATCACCTCACTTAAGGTTTAGTTTCCCATCTTCTTGGTATTTTAGAAGGCCACAGCCAGGGACAACAGTGATGGGAGAAAAAGACAATGCATGGAAATTCTCCCAAACCAGAAAATAAATGCAACATATTTTCAGAATTTTCTCTATAAAGTGTGTTCCACAGTGAGGTAGAAGACTGCATTACTATGTTATCTAGCTAATTATTCTGCATTTAACCATGCTTTTAGCCATAGCACTCATCCCAATTCTTTGTTCTAAACCAAGATTCACCCTGTAACCTTACAATGTATGTAATGGATAATGTCAATGTCAACTTGGTCAGAAAATGTGAGGAAATTTGGCCCTAAAATGAAAAGCACCTTTAAACATTTGTAAGTTCTCAAATCAAGTTTGTGGTATTTTGATGTACCTTCTAAGGACTTTTGAGCCCTTGAAGTTCTTTTCCTTCTCATTTCTACTAGACAAGCTAGAACTATATTATGAGCTGAAGGCAAGGCAATTTGTTTCCTGCTAGAAGCACTGTCATTCTGCTTCCACTGGGAAAGACCCACACATGCTGCACCATTACAACTTAGAAAATTTAAAACCCAGTCTAAACGAAAAACTTTTAACATAACGTAAGTTTAAAAATAGTATTGCCCTATATGTTGCTAAAGCAAGTAAGATACAGATATTCATTACTATAAGTACCTTTTCCTAAAGCTCCTCTGTGAACATTTTTCTAAGAAGGGGATTGCAGGACGGCTTGAGGTTCTGCTAGAAAATTTGCAGTTGCTTCTGAAATGTCTCAGTGTATGTAAAAGAGAAGTACAGCCAGGCTCAAATCAGCTTTAGGCAAGAATGGCTGACGGGATGTTGCTGTGAGGGCTGCAAACCAATTACTGTGTGATGGAATAAAACCAGGTAATGGTGGACACTGATAAGTGACTTGCAGCGCAGCTCAGGAAACTGATTTGTTCTTCTAGCTTGCTCATGTTGTTTGAAGAGTTTGAGGTGAAACCTAATGATTCTGTCTGCTAATCAAATGAATCATTCAATACTGGACAGCTATCAAAACTGGACTCTGGCTTTTTGGACAGAGTGTGAGCAGCAAAAAATAAAAATTGCTCAAGTTCTGAAGGCTCTGAATGGCACTGAGCAGAACACACTTCAGAAAATACAGCAATACAGAAATATAGACATGTTTTTGACAGCCAAGGCTAAAGCCTGGTCTGTCAGTTTTCAGGAGGAAAGAATATAAGTTATTTGGGAGTAGAACCTTGTCTGGGAAACAATTAACATAATAGTGACAAGGGAACCAAACATAATTATGCATCACAGCAAATAATAGTGTTCAAACTGGGTTTGCATGGACAGGTTTTGGTAGTGGAGAGCTACAGGAGTGGCTTCTGTGAGAAGCTGCCAGAAGCTTCCCCCAGGTCTTCTCCAGCACTGCTGCTGGCCAAGGCTGAGCCCATCAGAGATGGTGATAATTCCTCTGTAATAACAGATTCAAAAGGGAAAAAAGTTATTGTTCAGATTTAATTGCTCTCAGAGAAGAAAAGAATGAGAGGAATGTGAGAACAACAACTCTGCAGACACCAAGGTCAGTGGAGAAGGACGGGCAGGAGCTGCTCTACATCAGGGCTGAGATTCCCCGGCAGCCCATGGTGAGACAGCTGTGGAGGTCCATGGGAGGCCCATGGAGCAGCCCATGGAGGTCCATGGGAGTGCAGAGATCCCCCTGCAGCCCATGCAGGAGACCCAGACTGGAGAGGTGAATGCCTGAGAGAAGGCTGTGAGCCCATGGAGGCCTATGCTGTAACAGGCTCCTGGCAGGGATCTGCACACCCATGGAGAGAGAGCCCACACTGAAGCAGGTTTCCTGGAAGGACTTGTGATGCTGTGGGGGACTCACACTGGAACAGGCTATTCTTGAAGGACTATGCCCCCTGGAAAAGTGACCCATGTTGGGGCAGTTCATGAAGAACTCATGGGAAGCACTTAGGCTGGAGGAGTTTGTGGAGAACTGTCTCCTGTGGGAGCAACCCCACAGTGGAGAAGGGGAAGGACTCCTCTCCTTGGAAAAACCTGTGATTAACAGACTGTAACCCCCAGTCCCTGTCTCTCTGCACCCCTTTTGGGGAGCAGGTAAAGCCAGGAAGGAGAGAGGGGAGTGGGGAGATTTTTAAGATTTGTTTTGCTTCTCATTATCCTGCTCTGATTCTGATCGGTAATAAATTCAGCTAATATCCCCAAGTCGAGTCTGTTCTGCCTGTGACAGGAATTGGTGAGTCATGTCTCTCCCTGTCCTTATCTCAATTCATGAACCTTCTGTTATATTTTCTCTACCCCCACCAGTTGTGGAGAGGAGTGACAGAGCAGCTGTGGTGGGTACCTGGCATTCAGCCATAGTCAATCCACCACAAAAAACATACTGAACAAACAAGTTGCTGGTGACAGACCAACAACAGGGTTGCAGTACAACTGTCTTGTACCTGCCAGCTAAAGCCAGGACATGCTGTAGTGACGCACATGCAATGGAGTCAGGCAAAGTCTGCAATAGCAGTTTTGTGCATGCCATTAACAAATCTAAGCAATTAAAAAACCCCAACAAAATCTAGACAACATACATCTTCGCCTCTAAGGAGATTCACACCCGTGAGATTTCACTCCATTCCTCCAAAATTCACTCCAAAATCAATTTTGTCTTTGCTACAAAACCCACGAAGAAAACACAGATCAGCACTGACTGTGAGTAGCATACTCGAAGTGCTGCTAAAGAAATTGTGTGGCTCAGGGAAAACAAAATGTGCTTTCCAATTTTGCTGTGCTCCTGTGAAAATCAAAGACATAGCACATCAACCAATGTGATTAAGGATGAAAATCCCTGGCCTTCTCCAGAGCTTACATATGTGTTGAAATGTACTGCTCACTCTTTCACCCATTTCCTGCTGCAGGATCAAGAAGAATTCCTTATACTATGCTGTCATCCCATGTAGCTATGAAGGACAACTTTTTATGCCTCCCTTAAAATAACATTTTTAAAGATTTAGAATCTTAAGTTAGTTTTCTGCAGAACAGCTACCCTCTAAGGAATTCCAGCAGAGCAGAGAAAAAGTTCTGAATAAAAAAAAGACAGTAAATTATTTCACCTCACCGCTGTTAATCCCATGTGCATTTCTGTGGCACTCATATGTTGAAAGTATCACCATATGTGCCTGCAACCTTGAAGTGTGCTCTAATTTCAGCAGTTACATTCACAGTAATAGGACACAAGGGAATGAAATGAAGTTGTGCTAAGAGAAGTTCAGACTGGCCATGAGAAAAAGGTTCCTCACTGGAACTGTCTCCCCAGGCAAGTGATCACAGCACCAAGCCTGTCTGAGTTCAAGGAGTATCTGGATGAAGTTCTTGGTCATATGGCTTAGTGTTAGAAAGTCCTGTGAGGAGCAGGGAGTTGGACTCAATCCTTACATGTCCATTCAAAATGAGACACATTATCATTCTGATTTCCTTTAATAGACACCTTATCTCTCTAGTAGTTCTTGTTAAAAAAAAATACTGAAGTCCATATTCAGCATATTCACCACCTTTGTTACAGTTAATTAGACACTTTTTACTAGTCTGTGAGATAAATGCCTATAAAACTACAACACATTTGTATATTTATAACAGGACTTGGCAGACCTTGATGTCTTTTTCTTCTCTTTTTTTTTTTTCCATAAGTTGCGCAATGCTTTTTCTAAGCATCAGATTCTGGGAGATTTTCATGAGGACAAAAATTTTAAAATACTTGAAAACATTCATGAAGAAGTTTGTTAGACCTCATGGGTGAAAAAGTAATCTGTAAACATAATTCAAGCACACCCTGAAGGTTTACAGATTGAACTGTTATTTTATTTTGGGAGTGTTGAATCATGATTTTCAATACTTTGAGCTAGCAGCTAAAATATCAGTTTAATGAGTAGCCTATAGACTACCATCAGAAATTTTTTGAGTTTGAATCATACCAAAAACCTTGCAAAGATAAAAAATAACTGAAAAGTATGCTGAGGCACCAGGAACCATTCTTAAAATTTCCTAATACTTATAACAGGCAGGGCAAAGGGCTGGGAGGGTTTATGTTTGTTTATTCGTTTGTTTTAGAAAACCTAACTGCAGTCTCGCAGACTTTAAAAAGGTGATTAATGTAAAGACAAGAAAGACTTACTTAATTGAAGCAGTTAATGTTTCTTTTGCACTAAGAATATTTGAGATGACAAATAATGGGATATCAGGTGTAAAACATGAAAAATTATACAGTTAATTTTCTCTCTTGTGTCAAAATTTTCTTGCAGGAAAAGATATACCATCTTGAGGACAAAGCATTTGCCTAGTTTCAAAGACCACCACATTTGTTTTCATTCCCTGCACTTTCATGCTAGTAAACACTTATACTGGCTTTTGCACTGTACTCTAATATTTTGCTAAAGATATCAGCTTTGTCCTTTAAATCCTGTAATGGCAGTGTGTTAACATAAAATATTCTTCTATGTAATTAACCTTTTGTTTAAATGTGAGTTTATGTGGGAAAAAATGTGAGGAAATTGCTGCCACACTTGTACGACTCTTTCATCTGAATGCAGAAAACAGATGTGGTCAAAAAAAGCTGCTTATATTAGCTAACATATCCCACACACATTTCTTCCAGTCCATGCATCCATGTATTATAATAAACCACATACTGCACCAAGTTTAAAGTGAATTGCAGTCACATAAACAGGAAGATGATACATTTGGGTTTAGCACTTCATAATTAACATTTTCTTTTTAAATTGACTAGACTGACCTGTAAGAAGAGAAACTGTAATAACCACTTTCCTCTAGAACCTCTTCAATTAGAGTGTACAACACAAAAGAACTTGATTTCAATGAATTATACTCATTAAGAGTAATAAATGAATACATACAGGTAAATATACAGCTTACCTGCAACTGCTCATATGTCATCCCTTCTGCCATGCCAGAAGTGCCAAGAATGCCTTCAAGTAAAAGGCAAGCAATGTTATACTACTGAATTTGGAATCTGTTTCTTAGCAATTCCACTTCAAACACAATGACAAGCCAGAAGCTTCATGATCAGTAACTCCCACTGAGCATAATGACCCCCTGAAAAGGTGGAGTCATTTTATGGCATGATATGAACATTTGGTGCACATGCACTATGGAAATATTCTAACCAATGAAAAATAAAGACTTAATGTAACAGAACTCAGAAATGCAACTTTCATATTTTTTCCCACTTACAGAGAAAATTTACAGTGGAAAGGGCACACAGCCAGCAGCAATTTGTGAGGACAAAAGTATTGTCTGCAGGTTAAGAGATTCAAAAATTACAGATAATGAGCATATCAACAAATTGCATTATCGTCTCCAGGAACAAAATAATGCTCATATTTAAAGAGATTGTTAGGAACTCATTTCCTGCTCCAATGTCACCCTTGACACTTAGTATTAATTCTGGTTTTTGCAATAAGCTGTGGAACAGATATGCTATTTTCAACACAAAGACCATCAAAATTAAAGTTCTTCACTCTTCTTTCTGGTGCCACAAATTTTAATGTTACTGTATTTGCTAGTCCATGGATTGCAACAGTTTTTTCTGTATTTAGAAGAATGTAATTGGGACAATTACCAAAATACAGGCAGCACATTTCCCTTATGTCTACTGCAGAAAAAACCACATGATGTAAAACGTCTCTGAACCAGGAATTGTAGTTCCCCACCCTGGGTGACTCCACAGCTGGCAGGTTGGCAGGTTTGATTTTATATGGTGTGTATGATTTGTCTAGCTGAGTATCACTAGTCAAAGTAGAATTGACACATATATAGATATATTTTCTAAAGTATATATACATATATAAATATATATACACACACACACACGTATATATACATATATATATATATATATATATATATATATATATATATATATATATATATATATATATATATATATGCATGTGTGCATTTTTCCCTCCTCAAGTTCGTATGGTTTGATCTATGTAATTAAATCAACCAATTACGACTGTTTCAAACATGACAAAAGAACCACCTAAGGGTTTAAACATAGTTGATTTAAAAGTCATACACAAGGACAGGTAAGTCCTTAATATGATATTTTCACTTACAAACATTTCTATTAACTTTCATGGATGAATCATGAACTATTTGTATCTGTGATATTTCCTTATAATTTCAAAGTGTACTCTCTTCAATCAGTAGAAAGTTCCAGCAGTGCTGAGCTGTGTATCTTACCAGGAATTGAACAAAACAAAACCCAACCAACCAAGAACTCCAAAACAAAAACCAATAACCCCCCCTAGAAAATCAGTATGGTCAACATAACTTTATTGTCTTTCAAGACTGATCACAGAGTAGCAATTCCTTCTGCTTTGATACCATACATTTTATTAGAAAAATATACATTGATACTATACATTTTATTAGAAAAATATATGCCACTACCAAAGATTATGGTGCTTTGTTTACCTTTTCTATCATCTGGCAGCAGCATATTTCCACCTGAAGAAAGATGTACCCCATGCCAATCTGTTGTGAAGATATTGGGTTCAATCAATTCAGCAGCATCTAGGGAAAAAGAAAAGAGACCAAACAAATAAAGACACCTGAAAAGTTCCTCCTTCTCATTTGCCAAAACTTCAGACTCTGGGAGGCAGTTTACACTTATGTTTCCCATTGCAATGAGAAATCAAAAGAAATTTCAGTACTTTTGAGATTAATGAAAAAGTGGGGAACATGATTACGAACATTCTACCTTTTTCTCTCCAGAAACACTGAACATTGCAAGCTGCACTTAGTATAAAACACTGAGTTTTTCAGATTATCTGAAAAAATGTCACAAACTATACATTTGTGTGAAGATAAAAAGGAAAGTGTGTTCTCTTGAACCTATGAGAGAAGCAGCTTAGGACTCTGGTTTTTAAAATTGTGGCTTCAAGCAAAATTGTTAGCTGATATTCAAGTGGCATAATTCTCATTAGAATTCCCATTCCAGCACTTTTGAAATCTGAAAGTCAGTTCAGATACTTGATTATATGAGCAATGATACTGACATTAAACTTAAAAGCATCTAGTTTTGAAAATATCTACAGGTTACAAGGTAACAACTCTAACAGGACCACTTTTGTGTATGGGAGAGAAATCTCAGTTATGCATTTCTGCAACATGATAACTTTTACAGTTACAGAAACAGAAGAATTTCTGTTGTTGGAAGACCTTTACCCCACCACAGATTTATGGAGGAATCTTTTTGTCTGTAATTCTTATTAGGTTTTCTAACTTGATGCAGTTAAAACCCCATTATTTTAAAATTTTATTTCCAGAAATTGTAAAACCTCACAACAACATTTGCTGTAAGAGTTCAACATCATTCTTTTCTCTATTTAGGTTCTTCCCATTACCTCCAAATGATCTTTCCTTCAAGGTACAATGCCCAGAATTGTATTCAATGTTTCAAGCATTTTCAATTTACTACCATTTACTTTCTAAATAAAGTATTTCTTTCCTTTTCTACAGGTTAAAGTCCAATAGTTTTGAAGCTAACACAATTTTACAGTTGATAACATTTACAAATAATTTCCTTTATTTCTGAACACCTGAAAATTAAGTTAATTTTATAATAAACACTTCCTTTTTCTTACCATATTTTTGGGCATTTGTTTCTGAAAACATCAACTCAATACACAATGAGCAGGTATTTCTTAGATTTAATGTTATAGCTGAAACTCTGGAATATTTAATACAAATTCCAGCTTAACAGGACAGCACGAAACTGATAGCTCAGAAAGAAGCATCCTTAGAAGCATCTAATGTATTATCAATGTGCCACCTTCCAGGAAGTTTTAGCACCTCAGGTTAATTATTACAAAAGCAAAGGAAGGATCCAGAATTTGGGATGAATCTGTTTCACAGCAAACAATTACACAGAAGATTCCATAATTCAGTGGAAGTAGGTGATAATCAAATTAAGTTACAGAGGGAGAACTATGTGAATGATAATAAGTCACCTTAGTCATCAAATTTTAGGTACAATAATAAAACTAATAACTACTTTATCATCAATTCGTAAATGAAACATCTTAGCTTCAGTATCCCACAGTACACAGATGCCAAGGAATTAAAGTTCAAATCCTTTGCTGATTGCAGTCCTCTCAGGAGATTGTGAAGGAACATTTATAAATTCTGATATTAGTCATTAGATCTTTCTCTGTTGGAAAGCATCCAGCATGTCACTGGAAAACAAGCAAGAATGCTTTTTCATTCTTACAAATCTACAGTACTTTTAAATTGATGACACTAAAATGTTGCTGACACACTGTGCAACAGCAGGACAAGGTATGTTATATTTAAGGTACTCTGGGACACTGCTCTCTTAAGATTAATGGTTTAAGTAGGAATACAGTCCAAAATAAGAAAAATATTAAGGAACTATTAACAAATCAAATCAAGCGGAGCTTGTATAACTTAAGAGCTTATATAATCTCTAGTTATGTTACCCTTCCTCTTGTCTTTTTGAGCTCTGATGAGATGAAATCTGGGTTTGTGTCTTAGGAGTTAGCAGGTCCTTACCATTTACAGAAAGAGTTCTAATGACAAGATACAAACCTGAAACCATCCTGCAAAAATTTCTTACTTAAGGAGACTCCATATTTTCCAAATATAGGATAGCTGGAAAATATTTAAAATATTTCCTTTTGAAAATGGATTCTTACACTTACATTTTTCTGATACTGATATCAATAGCATGACTGAATGGAAAGAGAGACAAACTTGAACACAAGTAGTAAATGGTGTACCACACCTTTTTGATTTCTTATTCCAGTTTACAAGGATTGCTCTTCTGACTGAAAATGGACTTCTTGAATCTCTCAACGATTCTCCTTTCCAAGTTGCATTGCAAAGCTGGAGGAAGCTACATGAGACAAGGAAATGCACTTTCACCATTCAGTTACACCTGCCATGAAAGGGACCCATTCAGAAGTGCCATTACTGAGAAATGTAGCTACCCTGAAAAAAGAAACATTGTTATCTAATGACATGGTGATAAACAACAGTGTAAGACTTGATTTAGTGACATATTAGAATAAGGCTCCTTTGTTTGCCCATTCTGTTAGGCTTAGCTTACCATGAGCTCAGTTCCTCTAGTCTTGAAGGTAATCATCTTTATTAGCCTAACACTGGTAATACCAGATTTGCCTCCCTGATCAAAGTGCCAGTATTTGGGACATTTTTCTACAGATGAAGCACATAGAACACTGCCTTAGATTTCATGTTGGCTATAATGAATCTCTCCATCTGAAATTAATGAAGAAACTTAGACCTTCCTTGAATGTGCATAGAATGGCTTCAATGGCCTCTTTTAATGTCCTCAAGGGTCTTCATACAATTCAGAACACCCCTTTTGCTCTAAGCTTCCTGAGAGGGGTAATTTACCTTTCACTTGAAGCATAACTAGTTTTACATACTTTTTCTTCCTGTATCCTTTTGGTTGAAAAAGAACACATCTTTCACCTATATTTAGAAAAACAACAAAAACCCAAACAAAACCCCCACAAATAATGTACTTAAAGTCTTCAATAAAGACTTTAAAATATTTTTTCCTTTAAAATAATTTTTATGTTCCAACAGCAAATGTACAGTTTCAGCTGTTGGTAACTGCAATGACATCAACCCAGTCTGACAACAATTCTATGGTATGTTACTACCCTTTTGAATTTATCTTATCTGTTGCTTCTACATAGTTGAAAAACTATGATTTTCTCCCATTTCATACACGCTTTATAATAATTTCATTGATGTGAATTCATGAAGTACCACTCAACTGAATTCAGGAAGCTTTTTGACTACTTAGGGAGGGGTTGACCCCTAATGATTCACATTCAAACCCTGCCATAGGAGACATTATAGAGACGTTTATCCCAGTGGAACAAATTACTGCTCTTAGACAGCAATAAATCCAGAATGGTTTTATTGGCCTCACAGGAGTCCTGATTTGCTCTAACAAACCAGGGATCAATGTCACATGCTAAGCACAAAAGACTTCTCCAGACAGCTGCTGGCATGCAGAGATTTTTTTTTTTCTCACAGACAGACACTACTCTTTTCTCATGCAGATAAGGCCTTATACTTTTGCTTTAAGTCAGAAGTTGAATGTTCCTTAGCCTATGAGAGAGTAAAAAAAATGATGCCCTAGGAAAGGCTGACAACATATTCTATGGATTACATACCACTGCAGTGTGTAGTTAATGTACCATGGGGATACTGGGGTATTCTGAAGTAGAAATGGTAAAGAACAAGTCCAGTGCTTGAGAAACTTGGAGTTGCCTCAGGCACTAGTGTTCAATTTTAGCTTTTGTTTTAATCAAATCAGTTGTCAGATTAGTTAAAAAAAAAAAAAAAAAAAAGCCAGGGATTTACATAATGCTTTTTAAAAAGCTCTCTTACATTGTTTTCCAGAGATCATTCTGATTCTTGTTCCCATGGAAACAGGGAAGGCTGCTGGCAGCCAAGAACTAACAGGCAAGAACTCCTCCTTGCAAACTTCAGTTTTAAACTGTCAACTGGAATATGTAACAGTTTGAGAAAACAGCTGTGTATTATAAAAAATACTCGACCTCAGATTTGTAAAAAGATAAACGAGTTCAAGGGAGGCATGTGGAACATAGTAAACAAGTACAGGTATGGATTTTGGTTTCTCTGAAATCAGAGAAAAGCTGGCGCTACTGCTTCAGTGGTCAATTCTGAGCCAGTTTTTGAGCTGCTGTTAGTTCTCAGTTCTTGAGTATCCACATTACAATAACTCATACTAATTAGTAAGCCACTTGAGAAAACCTCCTTCAACAGAAAGGATAGGATAGAACTAATGAGCACCTTGGACATGCTCCTAAAATACCATGTAAAAACTGAACTGCCTCATTTCTCCTGATAGGAGAAGGATATAATTTCCAACTGTCTTAAATAATGTTTGTTTCTTTTGTCTCTGATAATTTAGTTCTTGTATTACCTGTTTTGATAAGCTTGACAATTAAAAGGAAAGAAAAGAGAAAACAAAAAGGAGACATGTAAAGCACACCCAAGTTCATTTATGTTATTCTGTTCTAAACAAAATCAAACAAATTTGGCTGATAAATCTCAAAAGCCCTGAGGTGATAAACATCGTGTCCCAAATGTAAACTTCATTTTGGAAAAGAAAAAGCTTTTTCTCTAATAATAGCAAATGTTTCAAATAGCTGCACGGTAGCCATCCTTCTGCAGAATAAAGAGGTTCCAATCACATTTTTATGTGAGAATTCAAGGCAGATTTTGTATCAGCTCTGCTCCATTTTTGTTTTGGAATCAAAATGAAATAACTTCAACTCTCACTATGAAGTTGGACTTAATTTTAAAATAAGTCTTAAATTTGAAAAATATCTGACATTTCAAAAAGTTAACATGTTCAGGATTTCATCTATTGCACTAAAACTCCCAAGAGAGCATTACTATGTGCTGATAATTAAAATACAACTTAAAATTATCAAAACTATTACCACAGAAGAAAGCATTTCATTAACTCTCCATGTCAGTATATGATATTGTCACCTTAAGTAGTCATATTGCTGGTATGACAGAATGTTGTAAAAATACTTTACTGTACAATCCATTTTTCTGAGGTGAGCTACAGCTTTTTTTTATATGACTCAATTATTGCCATCCTCCACATACTAATATTCAAAGTTAGTCTTTATTTTAATGATATATTTTTAAAGCATCCTGCCATCTGCAAAAATGTCAAGTTCTGTTGTTTTTAAAGAACAGTAACTAAATTAGCAGCACTTTGCAGTAACATCATTTTGACAACAGCAAATGACTAAAAAGTACAGAATGTCAAAAGCAACAGTAATGCATACTTTAGTGGTGAAGATAATTTTGTGCAGCTGAACAAGAATCTGCTGAACAGGGTCACTGATCTGATGCACCTTTCCTTGTGATTCAACAATTCCTGCCAATGCTGTAGATGGCAAGAGAAAAATCAGGAGGGCAGCTCATTTTGTTGCCTTAGCACATTAATAGCATAGAATGTTTAAAACTCGCAGCTGTAAATACCAAGTTGAAATGTTTGACTTGTTTTTCTAATAATTCTGGGAACAAAAAAAGGATAATCTAAAATGTTAAAAATTTAGACAATATAAGTGTCAATGTGTTTCAAAAGAAAATCCCTTTCTCTGAATCACTAAATTACTCCATGACAGAAGCAGTATTAATGTACCTCAACAATTGTTAAAATTTTGTCATACTTATTCAAAAGGATAAATATATGAGAAACATAATTTTCTTAACTGATTTTTTTTACATAGACTAACAAAACATATTTTTTCATATATTTTGATGTTATTGAATTTATTTTCATTCTACCCTAAGCATTACAATAATATGTCTGATGTGGACTATTTCAATGAGGTAAATCTATTGTTTAGGATTTTTAATCTTGTGTATTGAAGTCATACACCTTGTCAGGCTCGGAGATTAAATAAAAGTTTATCAGCAGGCTTCCACTATAAAACACTTAGTGGATCACAGAAGAACATTAGTTCACAAAATAATCTTTCCACGTTGACCATTAGACTTGGGAGCTAAGCAAAGCTTTGTTCAAAGTATTGAACTTCAGCCAGCAGCCCTGTACCTCTCCTAAATACAATTTTCTCTAAATCACACTTCAGAGACTAATTTAGATATTCTACCATTTACTCTCACAGAAACACCCTGAGGATCATCAAGTCTGATGTATAAAATTACAACCACAGAAAATGTTCTTCTTTTTTTTTCCCAATGTGATCTTATGTCAAGATTAAAAATTCTACTGAGAGGGTGATGAAATCCAAATACCAACATTAACTAGTCCACAAAAGAACTACTACTACTTTTTTACTGATGAATTTCTGTGCTGGCTACTTCAATAAGAAGAAAGATATTCACAAATATTAGTGTCTAAAGACCATCCAGATCTGAACTATGCTCTCACAGAAATAAAGCAATACAGATAAACATCCTTCTCTACCACAGGGAGACACATTTCTAGTAGGCTCAGGAAGACAACACCATTGATATTTATGAGGTTTTTTGTTGCACTGACTTTTGGCAAATGTCTTGAGAAAGCCAAGTGAAATTCAGTTTGACATATTTTCCCTAGGTCTTCTCTTAATAATCAGTAAGACAAAAAAATGTTTTGTGTTTCCTCTGAGTCACTTAAAGAACAATGTAAGTTGGTTCTGCTCAAGGTGACAGTGGAAGCCATGCTATAATAATCTAAAAATATATGCCACCCAAAGAACAATTCTGATTTAGGTTTTTTTTGCCTAATTTTCACCTCTCTACCAACTGTTTCAATTCTGTTATAATCAAGGCCCAAAAGAATCCAGTGTGGTCTTGCCATTATTGCCTTAAAATCTTCAGTTATGTTAAGGACACTCATAAAACCTTCACTGCTTTGACATGTTCCCTTTTTCACTGCTCTCTCTTCTGTGGTATTTGTCTCCTCTTTTCCTGTCAATGGCTTGTATTATAAACCAAAAGCAAATAAGTCAGGGCCTTTTCTTTTGTAGGTATTGAATTATTTTTTTCTGAATAGAAATATGTTTAGAATGATAACAGCAAACAGCAAAGACCAAGAAGGACATCATTTAGGTTTCTCTGTTATTCAGCTTAAGGAGCTCTTTCTAGCTCTTTCTTTTCTAGGATGACAGCAACAATTTGACTTAAAAATCTACGAGTACCAGATTTAATGTCTATTTGTAGTACCTGTGTGCTTCAAAGACTTTAGGAGTTCCCATGAAGTCCACACACTGGACCACTCCAAGTTCTTCGTTTGTTTGTTTTGGTTTTTTGGGTTTTTTTTTTAATACAGAAGTATTATTTGGAAGATGAGGGTACATGTGTGAATAGGCTGCTGAAGACTTGACCAAAGCGTTTAAGACTTTTATCCAAAAGGAAAACATCACTGGCAAAAGATAATGGATTCACTCAATTTACTCACAGAACTGAAAATATCAACAAAGGCTAAACTATTTTTCTGTAGATCATTATAGCACACAGACATTTGTTTAAACTGAATTGTTATTACAGAGCACCCTTTAGAAAACAGCACTGAAACTACAGAAGGTTGACATCAAATTTGGATTTGTACTGCATAATTAAAATTCTTAATACAGTTTTTACATTAAAAGCTGTAAAATAGAACTTAGTACAGACAACAAGCACTTTTTTGTGAAGATCAATATCCTAACTGATCAAAATAATTTTATTTCAAATATTATTTAACTGAGACAATATGCATTCTGAAATCACATCTTAGCAACTTACAGGGTGTGAAGCTTCTCGATAAAAGTACTTCAAATGGAAAATTTGTTTCATCAATCATGATGCATAAATACATGATAATTTGCAAGAGCTGCATGAAATATTCATTTTACAGGAGAATTTCCCATTTCATTCTGCAGAAGTTTAGCTGGGATAATGACAATTAATATGAGATCTTACTGATTCACTGTTGGAATTCATACTCTTAAGAAGTACCTTAATGATACTTCAGATAAGATATTTGTATGTAAAATGTAATTATCTCTTTTTCTAACATGTAAAAATACAATTATAAATAAAATCATGATGATTCACATTTTAAAGAGCTACAACTGGTAGACTATGAAACTGCCATCTCATCACGAAGAAACACTTGATTTTCTTAATGTGGGGCCTGTGGGTGAGTGAAGGTACTCTTAAAAGCAAATCAATAGGCAATAAAGAGGAAGAAATAAAAGAGGAAACATTCTATATGCAATAGGAGAATAATGTAATAATGTTCAAAAACTTGAAAATCATTAGATTTAATGTAAGTTAAAGTTTGAATTTTTTGTGAGCACAAGATTACCTGATCACAGTCTTTATCCAGAACTGTCAACATAATCTATCATTTTTTTAAAAAAAGAAACAAGTTTTAATTGTGTTTGGCATCAATGGTTGTTCAGAAAATAGCAGTATTCCTTGACTCCTTCTCATGCTTCACCTAAAGGAAATCTGTCCAAATTCACTAGTTTACAACTGTCCATTTCTAAAAACTGGTTTACTCTGCATGCCCAAAATAGAATGACTTCTACTAAATAAAAATTTCTTTCCTTGGTCAGTACTAGTAAAATGGGGAAAAAATTGGTATTCCATCACCAGAAAGGCAATATTTCAATGTCAGAAATACAGGTCTACATGCATCAATGCTATATCCTTCTCTAAACTCTAGACAAATACTTTCCCAGCCTGCAGATCTCACTATCTGAGATAAGCAATAACAAATGGGCACAGACACCAGGGAACTGAAAGAACAAACATGATGCCCTGATGGATGGCAGCCGCAATAGCCCAAATTTTTATCTATTTTTGTAACAGTAGGGAAAACCACTGTTTCAAGGAGTAGTTACAAATCAAGACAAGGAAATAGTTTTGCAGATGATAATGTGAGGGGCAGAGATTTGTATAGTAATGAGTTTCTACAATGAGAAAGAAAATGCTTTCTTCAACGCTCAAGCATGGGGAGGCTGCAACAGGACTGCAGAACATGTAAGGGTTAGGAAGGGATAAATAACAGACTGGATGGGTGTTATGCTAAGCACCATTCTGAAAGCAAAAATAAAATATTGCACTTGATTCAAACAGGGTCTGTGGAGAAACAAGCAAAAGAATCAGTGCAATCATTACAAATACTTACCTAGCTAAGTCAAAGGCAAAATGAAAAAAATGTTTGGGAGACAGATGCTGCCAGGAGTGATTTTGAGAGTTTTTTCCCAGATATGGAAGAAAAGCAGAAATGAAGAAACAATTGACAGCATTTCTGCATAAGGGTGGTGCCAAAGTGATCAGAAAAATAATGGTCGGGAATGTGTTTGATATGTTACTGAAGAAACAGAAGAAAAAGGAAGATCTTTAGAAGAAGGATGACATGATTTATTCTGCTTCTGTTTGTTTCCTTTTTGAAGAAATGAGGCCTCCAAAATGCAAGAAATGGGTGTTTATGCTTATACAGAAAGTCCAGAGGATTTCAAAGAGACAAGGTACTACTCTAGACTACTACAGCATACTCTAAATTATCAAATACACAAGCACCATTTTCTATGGAAAAGCATCTGCTTAAAAATATAAAACCAGAATTTGACTAATAAACTGATGTCAGTTTAAGTTTCAGTAGCATGGTCCATTGTTAAAACTATTTATCATGTAAAGCTTTTGCACGCATACACCCTCTAACATATCCTCAAGCAGAATTGGGGTCCTAGGCTGAGGTAAAATAAAGTCAAAGGTAACCAAGGACATGTTCCACAAGGAACTTGAGGAACTGTTCCACTGTGAAACAACCAGCTGGAACTGATAGCAACAATGATCAATTATATTTAAATCATAAATTACACCTATCTTATCTGAGGCTGTCTTTCAGAAACACTGAAACTTTGTTTAATTATACCTGAAACAAACACATAAATATTATTTTCTGTTTAAAAGAAATGTACAACATGCATGTTAATATCCTCTATTCCCAGATATGTTGTCAAAACAACTTTTTAAAAACAGCATTAAACAAGCTCCAAACCTCCACCTATCAAGTTGCTGTTTGATGTATCAAAAAATTGCTTGCATCATAACAAAAATCTCAGCCTGACAAGTATTTTAATAAATTACATCAGAAAACTGTTACAGAAAGTAACAACACAGGCTGACTAGATGTTCACAGAATATGCATCCGGATTTGCATTAAATTGTTACAGGTACTGCTACCACTATAGCCACAACATTTTCTCTAGTCTGGATATGGAGATAGAATATTTGCCCATGTTCTTAGAGGTTCACCAGATATTTACTGCCACCATTCCGTTTGGTGGCTATCTGTATGCAATAACACATGCAATACCTTCCTTTTAAAATAATCCTACTGAAGTCAAGGCCTTGAAGACAGCAGTATGACCAGTTATTGGGCCAACATCTAATCAGCAATAAAACTGAATGTAAACATTGAAATAATTTATTGCATACTGCCAAAAAATGTGTAGAAGGAAAGCTAATGTTTGATGACATCTATTATTCATGCACTTGGAAAGCATAGCCTTAAAGCAAATATTAGTCTTAAGCATTTGTCTTAAATCATTCCTGTAAAACCATTCTTTTGATGGTAATTTGGATGGTAATTTGAGACCACCCTGGTATCTCATTTTGGTAGAGTGTATGTTTAATGAAAAGATAATTCTGCTAACTGAAAATCTGAATAGCAAGATTAGAATACTCTTACAATTTTCACATACAATTATTGTATTTTAGTACAAGGCCTGCATCTTTGTCTACATGAGATTTTTCTCCCACACTAGTAACATCATAAACATTATCTCTAAACAAGAACAGAGGCATCTAATCACTCAAACAGCAGATAAGAAAAAAAAAAGATTTTATGTCAAACAAACTTGTTTTCCCATTGTTGGTCTTGTTACAGCAGTTATATTAGTTCTTGAGCAACTGCAGAGCAAACATATTTTTGAGAGTCTTAGATCTTTTCATGTTCAAACATACTTTTGTGTTGTACTCTGAAATATTTTTACTACTTTTCTGATATCCTCTAAATTTAAAAAAAAATCTGAAGGAGGCTTTCATCTGTCAAACTGAATTCACTTTAAAACCAAAAGAAATTATACATCTTTAGGCCAAATCTGTCTCCCTGAAAAGGAGACACAGAAACAGAGAGGGAATGAAAGAGAAAGAAACAAGAAAGAAACAACATTTTAATCTTTGCTGATACTTTGCTTAGCAAAACAGACACCAAAATTCTGTGCTAGCTAGCACAAAAGACTATTTGATAAGAGCAGCTAAATTACATAACAGCAAATAAACTAGGCCCTCATAGAAGTAAAAGTTCTTCAATTAACTTTGTTAATGAGACAGAAAAATAGAAAAAGAGAGTGCCCACGGCCTAGAAAGTGAAGGAAATCAAAAATGTTATTGTGCCTATTCAAGGAACAGATATTTTACCTGCTTAGGACACAGACAAAATAACATAAATACAAAAGTAGAAACTCTGAATGAATGTGAGTCATGTTGCTTGGGGTAAGGATTTTGAGTTGCAACCTCAGACTCTCTGTCACAACAAATACCATAATATATTATGTGAATGTATGCAAGAAAATCTGTAACTAAAACCACTTGGCTAGAAAGCTAAGAGTGAACACAGATGTTTGCTAGAATTTTATAAAAAACAACCCCCTTTTCAAGTATCCATCTACAAAATTGGGTTTGAAATATTTCACCCTTTGGCTGTTTCAAATAAATGGTCTCTTATCAGTGAAGGGTTCATATCCAAATTTGTTTGATCAGTTTGATGACTCACCACATTTGACTTGCTAATCTGCCATCGTATGATGTATTTACAAGTGCATGATATTTCACACCAAAGAGTCTGTATCACCACTGACTGTACACATCAGAGGTGCAATATTTTCTGATTCATATGCTAAAGTTAGGAAAATACTTATTAATGCTATAAAACAAAATGCCAAAGATGGTGAACATCACTAAACAATAGCAAACACCCTTCAGGCCTATATTTATTGCTTTTTATTATGCTAGAGACCCACTGAGCAGCTAGACCTGAGAGAGGAATCTCATTATGTTACTCACTATGAAAACAGGAAAATAATTTACTTAATGACTAAACACAAGGAGACTCAAACATGTAAAAATCATTGTGACAAACACACTCACACGTGTACCCACACATTCAAGGAACACTAATGACTTTATTCATAATCCCTGGTCTTCTGTGTGTGAGTTATGCTAATCATATAGAGCCAGTCAGGGAGTAAGAAACAGCACAGATGTGCAGCAAGGTGACTCATGTAAGTCATGGAGCACATAGTGTATCCTGGTGTTCAGCTCAGGGTTTCCTGGGCCATATTTCCTTTTACCATGGCTACTCCTTTGACATGGATAGAAAGAGCAAGGCAATATGTTCTGTTCAAATGCCTTGCAAGAGGGTATTTTTCAGTTCAAGTCAATCTCAAGGAAAATGAAATACAAAGCTTCCATCTCTTTCCTGCTGTGTGCCCACTTTTGTTAGAATGTGAAAGACACACAAAAGCCAAAGCTTTTAATTCTCATCAGCCTCCCTGTTCTGAATTGCTCTATGCAGATGCCTTGAGGACATTTAAAAAAGTATTAAATGAGGCATAAATAATTTCTCTGACTGCTACTTTGGTCTTTAGCAGCTGATGTAATTAGAGCAACTTCTAAGACTAACTTCTTAACATGCATCAACATCAGTAAAAATCATACAAATACATTTTAATATGAAGTTTAGTGTTCTGCTCTTGCAGGCACCTAAACAAGCAATTGCAAGGGAAGAGCTGGTTACATGATATGAGATCAGAAAAACCTGAAAAGAGAGTAACTTTTGCTTTGGATTTAACTTTCATTTCAATGGTATCTAAAAACCAAAGCCTCTGAAAACCTCTCCAAGTTTGATCAGACTGGCAGGAAAATAGAATTAAAATTTTGCATTAGCAGAGAACTTCAGTACATCTCCTTCAATGAAATGGAAGCAGAGTAGTTTTTTGAATGACAGCTCAATGATCTTTTCAGGAGTAAGGTGAAATTACCTTCATTTATTCAAAAATAGTAACTTAGTAAGCTGCCCTTCAAATCACTACACATGAATGGACAATCACAATCGGGTTAATTAAGCTGTTTTGCAGAGCAAACAACTACTTTTTTTCTTGCTAGCAGTGATTCCATGAACAGCAACAGAAGTTGACATAAACATACTTCAAACTTAACTCAGGCATAATATAGGAAAACCAGGTCTTGGCTGATGACTTCAACAAAATCCCATTAGCCTGAGGTCTCAAGAGAAGTCTGAATCTTAGACAAATAATGAAAAGCAAGCCTACAGAACATTAAGGTCTCCCAAGTTCTTCACAGACAGTCCATTGCTCAAATGATAGATTTCTTGGTGCAATAATAATTTTCAAGAAATTCCCTAAACTTTCTCCTCACAAACCAGAAAACCATATATAGCAGATGTCAGACAATCTTATTCCAAAAACATACCAAACTATCTAGTCATTTTAATAAAGAAGAAATGTCTTCTCAAGTCGCCAAATCTATCAAATACAACTGGTCTGAATTTTAAAAAAAGGCTCATCTCTGTGACTACAGAACTTTCAAGATATAAGGTTGCTGTCTGCAATGTAACCCAAATCACAAGCTCCAGAAAACAAATTACATTAGTGAATGGGGGTTTATTTCATAATGTGTTGTTGTTATCCTCAAAAGTAAATAGTTAAATTTAGAGTGAAGTGATGACCTAAATTCATGACCTAAGTGATGAGCCAAACCACTTGCTACATAAAACACACTGAGTTCCTATCTTGAGAGTATCCTAGTTCTAGAAATCCTCAATTATTCAACTGGATACAAGCACTACCTGCACAATACTCAAGTCCTGGCACTGTGTAAACCAGTTGCATTTCTCAAAGAAGGATATAGGAGACCCTTTAAGAGTTACATCACTAGAATATGGTTCAGGCATATCTGTGGTGTCTTCATTACATGGTAACTTTGAATACTCTTACAGGAAAGGAATCCTGAATATCAGTGTCTTTGCTTATTGGTCACAAGATATAAAAGTGCAGAGACTCCTCCAAATAGTGGAAGCATAAATGAAATTATGAGGTAAGAGAAAAACTTTTAAACAAGATCCAGTTGCACAGCAGGACTGTGTTTTGAGACTTACTATTCTCTTGAAAAGGCTCAGCAATTCGGAAAAGAATCTATTGCATGCTACCTCTATATTGTGAGGAAGGTTAGGAGTAATAAAGCCTTAGACCAGGGTTTTCTAATAGCAGGTTTTACAGAGAATTGTCCTTCAATGTATTTAGGACACTGTCCTGGTTGTGATGAAAACGAACACAATTAAGGGAAACAAAAAATATTATCCAAAAGAGCATTCCCAGACAAAAAGTAAATTTTTCAACTTTCACCCAACTGACACACTGGCTCTACTGGACTACTATGCATTAAGACATATAAGATATTTTCCTGCTATTTGGTTTTACCAACAGAAGTGAAGATATGGTTACGCTGTAAACCAAATAAAAGAAAAAAGCCTTTAATATGACTAAGTTAAGGTAAAGTTGGGAACCTTGTAATATTAAACCAAGAAAAAAAGTGCAACTAATAAACTGTTACCATCCCATCATTCTTCACAGATTTTTAACTCAGTATGTCCCTATCCTCTGTCAATCTTCATAATTTGAAATTATAATTACTTCAGGAAAAGAAAAATGCATCTGTCACTGCTGCCTCTATGCTTCTGAAATGTGCAGAATTTTGTTCCTGTAGGATTAATCATTTCAAGTACCAGGAGCAACTATTCCAGAATCTACACACCCTAAACTTGGCAATCTTGTTAAAGGAGTTGGTCATGTAGAAATACATTGTCCATACCTTCTGTACTAAGAATAATAATTCTATTTTTAAAGCATAACTGAAAAACACTGAGTATGCAAAGTCATTAAAATATTATGACAATATGGGACTATAAAAAAGCTTCCCCCTATTACTGACAAATCCATACCAGTGTCTGTGCTACTGAACAGCTCAGCATACCACAGCTTTTTGCAAAATACCACCCTAGTTTCAAATTAGAATGATCACATTTTCTCCAAGAGTGATGTGATGACAGCACGATTAGACAAATCCTTTTACAATCCTCATCAGTATACCTGAAACTAAAACTCTCATCTTCATTTTAGAAATTTCCAATTTAGCTGGATCAAAGTTGGCCACATTTTCCCCTGTAATGCTGACATGCTTGACAAAACCATGGCCGATAATTCAAACTGTGTTACCCACTTATTATTAATGAATGGAACATTTCTCAAGCAATACCCAATTATCCTGAATTTATATTTTTTTAAGTTATCTTTTCTTTACCCCTGAAAAGTAGAAACATTTTCCAGCGTTAATTACAACTGATCTATAACACTGACTTCAACATGAAGTAGAAACTACAGCTGATCTAAGAATGTGATACTGCAGTTATTTTCCTGAAAAAGCAATCCTGAAGTATCTATATAATAATTAGACTCTCTGCCAGGAGAAAAATGGATGACTTCTAGAAATGCTGATTAAAGCTCCTGGGACTGATAAGAACTGAGGGAATCTTTCTACTTAAAATATTTAATTAAAACTATGGCAATATGGCTCAGAACATTCAAATATTAGGAAAAGCTGATATTTTGTTAAAGTCAAAATCTTAACAAAGAAAAATTAGCTACAAGGAAATCATTACCACTAATGCTTTGGGTGTGGTGAGTTACAAACTACAGAAAGGCTTCAAATTTCTGCGCGCAATGCTGAACTAGCCCACAAAGAATTGCATTCCTGTGAGATACACGTGTTATTCTTCAGTGTGAACATAGAATACAGCTTTGTCCCTGAAGGCTGCTTTTTCTCAAGGGCTTCATTTGATGCAGCCCCTTCCCACAGTTATTCAAGGCTTCCCTGTATCCTGCAACCTTCTCCTGTTACTCTCTTAGCACAAGAATGGGGCCACAAAAAAGTGCTTTCTAAAATTATTATTTTTAAAGAAAATTTTGACAATAATCTCAGGGCTGGCTAGCCACAGGTCCTCCAGCCTTCAGAATGGCATGCTATCCAGTTACAATTAGCAAATCATTTTAATGGATTTTAAGTAGAATTACCACATCATTATTTGCCCTGCACTAATGGCTTCTGTAAGAAGAGCTCATCCCAGCTCTTCAGTACCTGGGCCAAAATATGAAATAAAACCTAGCTACCAAATAGGATTACAAACAAATAATGTTATTCTAGGTTTTTTGGAGCCTGGGACATTTGCAGCAATAATATTTTCTAATCTTCAGACAACTACATTCCCTTTACCTTTTAAAAGTACATCTAAATCATCCCCATATTTTATTAATGGAAACCTTAAATTTTGCTTAACTCTAACACCCATCTCTTTTTTCTCCAGCATAAAATGCACTTTGATTTCACTAATCAGAATCCCACTGCATTTAATAGGTAGGTCATGGTAGCTCACAATCTAGCAAGTAAACTCATAGTGGTTAGTGCTACTGTTTTTTGAGTTGATTTTTTTTTTAATTTTCAAATTGGAAATATAATCCAAAAAACTGTTACTGCACACAACACAGCTGGTGTTTTCCAATTTGATTACCATAAATAACTATAAGCAGAATTAATGCTGTGTTTTGCCACATAATTCTGTCCTAATTAAATCTGCACATTCCTTCAGTTCCATTCAGTCAATTCTTCCAGACAGCTAAAGCTTGCCTCTTTCAACTTTCTTCTTCACACTCTTCCATCTGTTTCATATCAATATTAGTCATCTTATGTTTAAATTGAAAACCATCTTCCTTCTCAAGAAGCTCAATAATATTCCAGTTTTCATAGTTGCTACTGCAAAATATGGGGACAAGCTACACAAAGTCCTGGTGGTACCAAATGTATGAAACTGGACATGGCTGTCACAGAGGCACAGTGATTTTCTTCACTTAGGTAACAGCAGATTGTGAACTAGTGACAAATCATGAAATAGCCTCATATATTGGACTAAACAACTGCTTCACTGTTAGAAAGTTTTGTACATTTCATTCTTGAAGAATCTTACCAACAGCAGACTCTTCCAAATTACTTGAACTGGAGCTGCTTGAATTGTCCACTATGTCTATCTCATTGTCATTCAGAGAAAATACCTGCACATACAAATGAAAACTAAGAAAAGTTAGCAAAGAAAAGTTAGCAAAGGCTTCATGAGTGAGATAAGGACTGGGAGAAATATTTCAAGGGCAAATCAGGCACAACTTCGATAGCAAAATGAAGTTTATTACTAACAGGATCAGAGGAGGATAATGAGAGGTAAAATAAGTCCTTAAAACAGAATTCCCTCCCCAGCCTCTCCCTCCTTCCCACCAACAGTGCAAGGAGACAAGGCATGGGGGTTTTGGTCAGTTTATCACTGGGATTTTCTTCTGCTCTGTGAGAGGAGTCCTTCCCTGTGAGGTCATGGGGTCCCCTCCCACTGGAGACAATTCTCCATGAACTTCTCCATCGTGGGGCCACTCTCATGAGCAGCAGCCTTCTGCACCTGCTGCAAACATGAGTCCTTCCCATGGGCACACAGTCCTCCCAAAACTGCTGCAGCATGGGTCTCTCTTCACGGAGTGCAGTTCTCCAAGGACAGGCTGCTCCAGCCTGGAAGCCAGGGCCCTCCCTCTCCATCAGGTCTTCCACTGGATCACAGCCTCCTCCAGGCATCCACCCACTCCTCCACGGGCTGTGGGTGGATCTCTGCATTCCCCATGGATCCCCATGGGCTGCAGAGGCACAGCTGCTTCACCATGGTCATCACCAGGGCCTGCAGAGGAATTTTGGCTCTGGCACCTGGAGCACCTCCTCCCCTCCCCTCCTTCTCCACTGACCTTGGTGTCTCTATGTTGTTTCCCTCACATATTCTCACCTCCTCCTCTTTGACTAGAAACAAAACCTGTAACTTTATTTTGATTTTCTTTTTAAATATGACATCACAGAGAAGTTACCAGCCTCTCTCGCTGGCCCAGCTTTGGCCAGCATCATGTCCATCTTCACAGCCATCAGGATTTGCTCTGCTAAACATGGTGGAAGCTTCCAGCAGCTTCCCACAGGATCCATCTTTGTGACCCCCCCTGCTACCTAAAGCTAGGCTGCACCAAAGCAATACAGATGTGATGCTAGAGAGACATAAAGGTTGAAATGACCAAATGCTGCTAGCATTATCAAAGCAGATCTAAGAAAACCAAAACACTGAATACAAATTATTTGCTTGTAACATTTAAGTGCTGCATCTTGTTTGTAATTTGATGCATATAAAATTCTGCCCCTGCTGCTGTCGATGTTTATCGTTTTTCTGTAATGAATAGAAATCCCCAGTCCCTGCTACTGCTTCTATTTTAATGCAACATATTTTGAAGGAAGATTTTTTATGATCTCCTCTTGTTCCAAATCTTCACATATTATTTCTGTTATTTCTGTTGTGTGTAAATAAACTCATATTTTTTTTACTCCATCCTGTCAAAGTAAAGCATGATAAAGGTGGACAGGAGATGAATTATATATTTATATCAGATTAAACAAATTAGTATATTTAATATTAAAGTCATTTCAGATGATAACACATTCCTAAAACTTATATTCTTACTGACTCTGCATAAGACAATTTGTCTTGTATCTAGGACAACAGTCTTTCAAAGTTTTTCCCATGAAGTATTTTGCCTTTATTAGGACACAGAGGAGTGAACGCACTAGAAAATTACTCCTCAGAAACTTCACTGTATCCCTGAGCATTACTACATATACTACATATACTGCATATACTACACTGTCTACATAATGATCTTCTTCAACTACCTCCCCATTCTTTGTTCTAGTCCCAAATCTATAACAAGCCAAGAGATGGCTTGTTAAGGTTTTCTCTTTAAATTCAGGTGGAAAAAGGTCATTTTATACTTCAGTACTGGGCTGAGGTTATGTCCAAGCTGCCACAATAGACTGCAGTGTAGCACAGCATGAAAACTACTAACGATGATTCTCAAGCTGACTTTAAGAGAGCACTCCAGTCCTGGCACATATGAACACACTTCTTGTGCCCTGAACAGTCAGTGCACAGTTACTGAAGAGAAACAGTCCACCTGCTCCACATCAAAGGAATCAACGCAAAAACAGATAAGGGTCAAACTGCATGGACATTTCAAACTCAAATCTCCTTTCAACATTTTCAGTATTGAACCTCATACTCAAAAGATTCATTGTTAACAATAACTTGTACATCGGGTGGAGTTGAGGGGGGGAAAAAAAGATCAAAAAGACATCTGATACCAACTGGTGCCAGATCCCACTGTCCCTTAAGAAAGGAAACCTGTTTGAGATGTCTGAATGGAATTCCATAGACCTCAGCCTGAAAATAATGGACAGACCTACTAGAGAAACTCTTAAAATACCAGTGGAACACATCCTAAAGTGTTAAAGCAGTTATGCAAACTGTAAAGCTATAACCTGTCCAGAAAAAAAATCTGGCCCATTGACAACGCACTTGAACACAGAAAACTATAGTATTTCATTACCAATCTGAGAATAATAAATAAATTTTCTGTGATATATTTTTCTCCACCTAGAAAATAGCTAATAATTTTTAAAAGGGATATTATGTACTGCTTTTTCTCTTTTTAGTAAGACACTGGCTGATTTAGAAGAACAAAAGTACCCTGGCTAGAAGAGAATGGAAGGCAAATTCAATGTCACTTTTGCTCACTATAGCAGAGGGACCAAAATGGCCTACATAAGGATATAAGGTTATAAATAACATAATTTTTTTGTAAGTTCATGGAGAAAAGTGTACTCCGACACATTGAAACAATCACTTTCATATGCCTTGAAGTCTCAGAGAGGCTTCTTTCAGATAAGGAGAAAGAGAGATGCTTATCTGTCTATGAAACTGGAATATTCAAAATATCCCAAACATTAAAAAAGGAATTCAGTTGATACTTATTCATTTGAACTGTGCTCATACCTACACTTACTTGATTCTAGAGTCCAGTATTTTACAAATTTCTCTGGAGGCTCCATCAGTTGATACAGTGTATTTTCACATTTTCCTTATAAACTAGTGCCTCAGTTTCCCAATTCATCAGATTAATTTTTGAAACAAATTCTGCCTTCTTGTATAAAGAACACAGCTGAAAAGGAAAGCTAAGGAGAAAGTCGCCCACAAAAAAGTGTTCAAATTATGAACCAATTAAGTTTTTTTTCCAGCATTTATCTACCTTTATTACTGAGCAAAAGCATCTCTGGAAATTTGTGTCCCAGCCAGGAGGAAAACTTCTGTATTTATTCAGATCCTGTATACTTGCCCTATCTCTTCATTGGTAACTATCAACACTAAAATTGAGATATACTTTGTTTTTGGAAAAGTGAAACCTGAATTGCTGCTTTTGACTTCCAACAAGAATCTAAAAGCTATTAGAAAAAGAAAGGAAAATGTAGGTTGAAATAAAATAAAGATACTGATCTTTTATTTAGCTCTGTTTTGTTATACTGCTGTCCAGAATAATTAACTTTTCTGTCTTCATGAAATATAGAGCTCTCTAGTGGCATTTGCAAAGAGCATTTAATTAATCTTCTTTATTAGAGACATTTACAATCACAGCATTATGCTAGTCAATTGAATTTCTATTAAAAAAAGAAAAACAAAAACAAGAACAAACTACAACCTATTTCCACTGGCAAACTACCAATAAAAAAAGTAATATATAACATGAAATTGACAGGGGAAAAACCAGGCTAAACCAATATATCTTTTTCAGTAAGATGGTAACAGCTCCTGTGCATTAGGAACAAGAAGTAGATGTTACATATGTGGGTTTTAGCAAGGTTTTTGACAATGTTTTTCATAAGGTCCTAGAATAAAGCTAGGAAGTGTGAGCTAGACAAAATCACGACCAGTTGATTCAGTTGGCTGAATAATTGACCATAAAACTACTCAACCTGGTAACTTCTTTGAGTGTTTGCTAAACTGAAAATGGGTAGTGAGCACAATTTATCAGGCTCCTTTTTGACCTTGTTCCAAAAGCACTGAATGTTGTCACTGAATTACAGTGACAATCTGCATAATGGATAGGCAGAGTGCCTATTAGAAGTGCCCAGACTGCGATCCATTCATATTGTGTATCACACTGCAGCACATACATCACACACAGAGCTGTGCCAATCAAAGTGACAGCTAGTGTCAAAGGAAGTTTGAGAAACTGGACAAACTAAAAGAACTGATGTAGTTTAAGTAGGGAAAATGCAAAGTTCTGAGAGCAAGAAGAAACAACCATACAACTGCACAGACTAGAGAAGGACTGGTGACAGAAGCTCTGCAGTAAAAGACATGGGGAGTTCACTGGATCAGAAACTGATTATACTACAATACCATACTGTTCTGAAAAGGTAGACATCATACTGGGATATATAAAAAGAGACTAATTCTGAAAATTTTGTATTCTTTCTACTTTGTACCAAGAAGATTCTCAGTTGGAGTAATTAGGTCCAATTTTGATCACTACACTTAAAATCATGTCAATCTTACTTCTTAAGTCATGTTCTGTAGACTTCTGATTATTCTCATTTCTTTTCTTCTCTTTCTCCACTTTTTTTATTATTCAGCTCAAATAAAATTTAAAAAAAAGAAAAAAAAAAGAAAAAAAAACCTGGGGGGATGCAACATAAGAGAAAAACCATATATAACTTTTACATACTTCCACTGTGGGGAGGAAATTTTCAGTAATTAAGTGTTAAACTATGGCATCTATCTGGGATCCTGCAGAGAGAAATATGGGTTCATATTTCACTGTGTAACAGGTTTGAATGCACACAGCAAACAGCTTTTGGGGATATTCTGGACTCAGTGCTATCAGAGTCCTTATATGACACTTTAGATTGGGTCTGAAAATTCCAAGTGCCATATACATCCCATAGGTGCACAGGCATAAGTCAATCTAATGTCTCCTGGAAACCAGACGTACATGAAGTCTAAACCCTTTCAAGCAAAGGTCAAAATTTTCTGCAAGCAACAGACTAAATGCAGATTTTATCTTCATATGAAAAAAAAAAATACTTAATCAGACATATGACTGTTGACTGTAAAGACAGTATTTGCATTTCTGCTGTTTCCAAACTGTTTCTATAACATGACATTTTTAAGACTGACTGGTCAAATACCTGTCAGGAGTGACAGGTAACTCTAAGGCTTGGAAATGGACAAGATAATCTTTGACAACTCTTCCTCCCTTACATTCTGCAATTCTATTAAAAAGCTTTGATGCACTAACAAATTAAACATTCAGCAATTATAAAAAAATTATACCTTCAAAACAGTTCTTGTATTGTCGCTTTATTCTCCAAAGTTAAATAGTATCAATTTTAAAAGGTTCCTTTCTTTTAATCACACCAACATTTTTAAGATTTAGGCATAAGTTCTAGTACGTGCTCCTTAATTAGCAGAACAGAATGGTGTTACAATGGAGTGAAAGGTGGAAGAATTAGAAAACAATTTGTGGAAGTCTTCTTCATGACATTCCTGAGTCCTCGCTCATTTCCAAAGGTTTATGTATGCAGCAGTGTATGGTCATGATCATCCACATTTTTATTTTATAAAAATTTAACAAGTTTCAGTGATAATTTTAACAAAAATATTTTAATCTTCTATATTGACCATATTTCTGAAAAATTAATAACCTGTTGCCTGCCAAGTGTTTTAAACTCAAGTATACTCATTGCTTTAACAAACACCAAAACAACTGCTGCACACACACGCGGTTTTAACAAAGAACTCTCTTATGCACTGAATGGCACAAAATCTATTTCTAAACACAAAGGAAATTAAAATGAACATTAATCCAATCTTTATGTCTTTTTCTGAGTTAACAAAAAAACTTGATTAATTCAAATTGAATTGCTAATTAAGTACTACTTTGTAATGCATGTGGTGATGCTTAGAAATTGACACGATTATTAGCACAACAATTGCCAGCAGAGCAGAACTGAATTTAGACATGGGGAAAAATGACTGAGTGAAAAAACAGTTAAATTATGTTGTGTTTCTTCGTCCTTCATATTGCTATGATCCTCAAAAATACAAAATACAATCAACTCAATCATCTAGATGTGGACTATGAAGGTCTGTGTCAGAGATAAAGGTCAGGAAACTGCATCAGCTATTTCAGGTTCGGTCAGGTTCTTTAGTTTAAATTTAGTCATTTACATATAGTTTGAAAACAGCTACACTGCTTCATTTACTATTTTCAGCCAACAAAGAGTTGAGGAGCCTCTGCAGGAGAGATAGTCAGACTTCCTAGCATGGGCTGTAGCCAAGCTGCCTACAGGAAGAATAACCAGAGTATGTTTTCTGTCAGCACCAACCTAGTCCAGTAGCATGGCACCTTGATACCTACAGACCTAGCCTGGGAGGGCCAGTGCTGACCTGCAGCTAAAAATCCTATCTAGATGAAAGATGCCTCACTGTGGTCTATATACCGGAATGCTGGGTTAGGCAAAGACCAGTCCAAGTGTGAAAACAGGAAAATGCAGAGAGCAGCCTTGGTAATTGGCATTCTCATGCATTTGAACACTAGGACAAAGCACTCAGCTAAGGGCAACCTAAATGAACCTGCTCAAACCAAGCACAGTTAATGAATTCTGACTCCCTATTAGCCCCAACTAACATGGAATGGGGAGACACTCCATAGATCAGACTACACTCAGAAAAATATACTGGACCTATTTTTCCCATTATCTAAGTATCATCGTCCCCCATTACTCTAAGCAACTGGGAACTCGTTCTGAATACACGGATTTGCATATATGAATTTAAAATGAAATGGGTATTCTAGTAACATTATTGATACAAAAATTAAAATAAGCTTAAATTCCCAAAGAATACAGAAAAGCATAGAGAAAGAACGTGACAGAATATATGTGCCTTATACACAGATCAGAACTACAGAAACCGAGAAAAGGAAGTTGTTCTGATCATCCAGGTAGTCTACCATGTCTGCCTATTTTTAATATATTCTCAGAGTAGCAGAAGGTATAAAAGGTTCATATTTCTAGCTGATGGACTCCAATTATAAAACTTACACTTTCCTCTACCACATTCAAAAGACAGGACTGAACAGAATATTCATCATTCTATATTGTTTTAGGTATATGTATATTTTACATTTAAAAATGTGGCAATGAGAGAAAAGTTGAAAACCTGTTAGGATATATACAGTAAATGAAACAATAATGGATGATGCCCATGTAATGAAATGCATGTTTCCAAAGTAATAAAAATGACTTATTTTCACTGTTTTCTAAACAGACAAAATCCATTTTTCAAATCTTTATACTTCAAAAAGCAATCAAATCATTTTTTGGCTATACACTTATCTCTTCAAAGGAAAATATTAGAAAGACAATTCATTAGTTAGATCAACTACGGTTTTGAGACTTATCCTTGCCTTGGAACACAGAAAATTCAAATTTGCTACTGGTCTGTTTGGTGACCTTACACAAACTACCTTTTTCCTTTCCACCTCTTCCTGCCCAGAGCATGAAAATATAATATTGATCAACTTGAAATGAAAGTTGCAACACGAATTATTAATGTTAACGAGAAAGAATTATTGCCATTATTCTTACTTGTTTGGGTCTTCTGTACCATGTGTTATATCAGCAACCTTAACCTTTCAGAACTGAACACACAAGCTCTATCAAACACCTGTCACCCCTATATCTGTTTCTGCTCTAACATAAACAGTTTCTGTGGAAAACTAGGAAATATAAGAATTTGTGTAGGGAGGGAGCTGATGACGATTCTTTTTACTGGGATTATTTTCAAGCATGGATTTTATGCTTTCCTTACTACACAAGGTAACTGACGGGCTGACCTGCCTTTCAACTGCTTATTTTCCAGCTACCAAACTGTAGTTTTAAACTACTTATAAAACAAATTCCATTCTGGCTCCAAAATATCTCTGTTCTTCAGTTCCATATACAAGGACAGAGAGTACAGTCCTAATTTCAGAAACATTCACAATATAACAAAACTGGGATGAAAAAGGAGGCCAAAAGTATATTACAGTAGAGAAAGCATATAAGCTAGCTGGCTTCAACAAAACATTGAACTACATGGCAGAAACACCAAATTCTCTGACACCATGGAAAAATGACAAATTACTTGGGTGTGGACTTGCTGGGGCCTTGACTAAGATAAATTAGGCTGTCTACATCTCACAGAGCTTTTATTTCAGGAGCAGCTGCTTGAAATTCTTCCAAGTACTTTTAGTCAGAACATTGCTTTTTTTTTTGTCAAAAGGCAAACTTTTCAGGAATAATTATTCTCTTTATTAGAAACCCTTCAACTTTATAAAGGTTTCCTAAATACCAGGAAGAAAGAAACAACATGGCTCCTTCCGTTTCTAAGCCCTGTAACATATCTCTGAAATTTGAAAGATCCTAGCCTGATTTATTCTTATTTGTAACAATTTGCAACATCAGGTCTCATTACTAAGCCATATTCCCCTCCATTTCTTCAGTGTTCTGGGTCTTTGTCAGAATCTCTTGTTCTTTTAATATGCATAAAATAATATCAATTGGAACTAGAACTTCAGAGTTTTCTCCTTGAGAAAACTAGCCATTATTGCCTAAAACACACAGGCAGTTTTGTAGATAGGTGTATTTTCCAAGTATTTATACAAAACATAAGTATTCTAACTTCTATGTAAAACCATCCATTCTACCATATATCACAAATATCCAGAGAGGGCATTCTTTTCTCAAAGACACAATAACTGCATCAAAATCCCAAATCTAGCATCTTTCCATCTATAGCACATTTTTTTGCAAATTTCATCACAATTATGCAAGAGAATGACTATATCAAGATACAAAAGATAATGGCACACAACAAGCTTCCAAAACTGTAGGTTAAGAAAAATTAAATGAAAAACACATGGGAAAAGTTGCTTATAGTATCTTAACTTACAAATCCTACTCTGTATCCTTCTTTCAAACCAATATCTCTTACATTTTAAAAGGCAGTGGTTTGTTACAGTTTGCTGGCAGGTTTTGGCATTCTTTTTTATTGAAAAAAATGGTGTAATATAAATAATGATCTTAGACTGATAGGTCAAAAAACTCCTGAAAAAAATATTAACCATTGATACAAGTTACTTATTTTTGGAAGGTGAAAACTAGAATGTTTGGTACCAAGTGTTATAGAAAACCATTTTCCTACACAGAGGTTCTTTGTACAAGCTACTGAGCCCTGACAAAACGAATCTAAGAGATGCAATATCTGAACAGACATAAGTGGCTGTGTAAATTATAACTTTATACTGGAATTATTATAACAATTTTCAAAGAGCAATTTTGCTATACAAAAATATTTTCCTTGTATTTTTTAAATTAATTCTCTGAGATTATATATGGTAGGTAAACTACAGATGTTTTTCATGAAGGATGCTTAAAACACAGCCTGAAGCAAATGGAAGAACTGTAGGTATTTCTGCAGAACTGTATCAGACAGTTAGAAAACATGAACAAATACCTTATCAGCATCACTAGTCTGTATTTTGCAATCTGTAATTAAAAAATTTATTCTTGTAGGTTCCATTTTCTAGGTGTCATCGTTTATGAATCATACACAAGATTATCAACTTGTTCCACCCTAATCAAGCGTATATTCTCCTACTCACAAACCACTCACAAATGTGCCATAATAATTAAATGTTATCAGATATTATCAAAACTTGGAGGTAAGAACCTCCATAACAATGCCATTTTCCAACACAGAATGACATTGGGTTTTAAGATACTGTCATTTTTCCTGCATAAGAATGTCCAAAAAAAAATTAATGAATACCTTGTTAAAAATAAATTAAAGAGCCTGCATGGAAAAACGTTACAGAAGGATGTGCCCATTAATTTTGATTCATTTTCTGCTTTGCTGCACTTTATTTTCTCAGATATGGCAAATAACAATAACAAAAAATAAAGCTAATACATGTACTTACTTGTGATAAAATGGGAAGTTGATGGTGATAAGTTACTGCATTTCAATTGGCCTCCATGAAGTACCACTGGGTTTGTCTCCTCTCCCAATCCAGTTTCTTCTCCAGCATGAGATGAGAGGTGGATAAAAATTCCAGATATTTCATCATCACATGAGGCACAAGTGAGGTGATTTCTAACATGTCTGGACGTGCCTCTGCATCAGGAGTCAAGCAGCCACAGGAAGAACATTCTCTATTTACTTGTTTCTTTTCCACCAATGAATTCCTGCCCTGGTATTTATGGAGTAATGCCAGCCAGCATGCTGCCTGGGACAGTTTGAGGCTGGGCAGCTTTGGTGCTGCCACACCAGAGCACAGCCTCCAGCATCAGCTGGAACAATTATCCTTGACACTGACCCAACAGAACTGCTGCTGGGAACTGTGGCTGTGCACTCCCAGACACACTCAGGAGTGCCTGGGGCCTTCTCCTGGCATGGGGGAGATGGAGTCAACCTTGAGGGATTGGGTCAGTACTATTTAATGTCTTTACTAATGACCTAGATCATGGGAGAGAGTGCATTTTCCAGCAGTTTGTGAACAATGAATTGCAGGGATACATGGGCAGCTGTCAGAGGGACCTGGACCACCTGTTCTCAGATCTGATTGCTACCTGCACAATGGGAAGACCTGGCCAGATCCTTCTCAGGGATGCACAGTGTTAGAGCAAGAGGCGAGAGACATAAGTTAAACCACAGGGAAGCCTCGATAGATCCAAAACTTGTTATTATTACTATTACTTTTAATCACAAAGGCAGACAAACACTACAGAGGGGCCCAGAGAAGTTGTGGAATCTCCATCCTTCAATACAAAACTGACATAGACAAAACCCTGAGCAGTGAGCAACCAGATCTAATTGTATCTGCATTGAGCAGGATGGACTACACTCTTCCAGGGGTCCCTTCCAATCTAAAATACTTTAACAGATCTATGTTAAAGGTACCCCCAGTAATGGTAATAATATATTATTAGGTCTATTTTTAAATCCCCAAAATATTTTCTGCAGTGTATGCAGTGTAGGACAGGAAAGCTGCTGGGGACAGTCGTGCATATACTAAAAAGTGTCTTAAATCTGTTAACTCCAACGAATCTGGTCATGTACTATGATTTCCTTGCATAGGACCATTTATCTGCTAACACAAACATATAACCCAACACTCTTCTTCAAAGAAAATGTCATAGAATGACTTATGATTTCTAAAGCAGTTCTTTCTAAGTAAAATACAACTGACATGCACAGTAGCACTTTTGAAAATGCTTTACAGTGCTTGAACTTCCTTATTTTAATATTTTTGTTTAAATTTTCTTAAATATGTTGATTAATTTCACTAATTTTCATAATTTAAAAAATATTTTTAGTTTAAATTTTTTATTTCTTTGAAAGAGGTGCAAGTTTTCACCCTTAAAAAATACTTGGGGTTGGGGTTTCCTTTTGATTTTTTATTTTAATTCACGGAAATTGGGCAAAAGTTCCAAGACCAAAGGGAGCTAGAAGAGATTTTTAATAAGTCCTGCATCCATTTCCATGCATAATAATTCCTGTAATTATTTACAGGAAAAATTATTTATGACTAAAAAATATTTATGACTAAACATCAAGTAGGTTGATATTCAACTCTGAAGGAATTTGTTGGCTACGATTCCAGAATAGAATCCACAGCCATACATTCTTTAGTAGCTTAAAGCAATAAAACTATTTTAATTGCCCGTTTTAATAACAATACTAAAGAATAGTAATGATAACACTAAATGAAAATTTACAGTTGCAACAAGAAGCTTTCGATATTTCTTCAAATCATTATCAAGAAATTATTTTTTTACTTCCAACATTCATCTTTGAAATGTGTTCTGTTTTAGTCGTTTGAAAATAACATCTTTTCTGTTAATGTTTTCTCATCTATATAACTAAAATCTCATTCTTACTGCTTTTCTTTAATGTTTTCATTCTTTCTAAATAGCTCTAAATGCTCACAAAGCATAAGCAAAAACCTAAACATAACAAATTATTTAAGACTTAACCCATAGTAAGAGATATTATTAAAAACAATAGCCCCCCAAAAATTAACAATAACAAAAAAAACCACTTAATGCCTCCCACTGTTAGTAAAATATGTAGAAAAATTCTTGTGTAAAGATTTTAATATTTTCATTAAAATTCATTTCAGAATCTCTTCAACTTAAATATTAGTTCTATTAGCTCCTGTACTCTCCATTGTTGTCCTTTATCCACAAGGTCTTTAAGTAACAGAAACCTTTCTGTACACTAAAACATACTATAAAAACCTTAGTTTATAACATACTATAAAAACCTTAGTTTATAACCTTACACAAACGTTCTTTGTAATGTGCTTTTTAGAGACAGAATTGAATATCTGAATGAAAAAGTATAAGCATTTTTGTACTAAGTAGGTTTTTTTTTTCTAAATGGAAAAATCAAGGGAGCTAACTAAATCTCTAATTCACTCTATACTTTGCCTTACACATTACATTATCTCCAGGAAAATATAAACGTAGCTAAGAAATTTGTGATGAGTGAGTGTAGCAAGTACAGGCTCATCTTTTCCTCCATTGCTTCATTACCTCTGCTGCTGTGCTAACAGAATTATAAGGTAATGAAAGACATATTTCTATCAGTCAAATAAACAGAAAAAATTATGAATATGATCATACAGTAATCTGTAAATAACATCTTCTGATGGGGTTATTTCCTTGACCACAACCTGCATTTGAAAATTACTCAGTTTCTGGATTTTTATTGGGAAAAAAATCATGTGCAGAGAATTAAGTACAGCACTGATACCGTTAAATGTAAATTTCAGTACTGAATATAAAGTCTATACTGGCTAAATGAATGCCCTGATTACACTGGTATGAATTTTCCAGTTGCATGTGTGCAGCTATATTTTATATGTTATTATTGGTCTAAGGAGATAGCTCTGTTTTTCTTTAAATCCAAAGATATTTCCTATTCAGAGACAAATACTGGCAGTTGCTTAAGTCTGCAAACTGTCACATTATCTCTGCTGGAAGCATACAAAACAAAAACATCTTTACAGCAGGATGTCGAAATAAAATGAGTAATTACCTCTTAATGGTAAATGAGACTTTTTCAGAGTACAGTCCTTCTGGCACAGGTTCATACACAGCCCCTACTATCTGAAAAAAAAAAAAATCTACAGTTTGTTGAAGAAAAATACTCCAGTATTTATTTCAGCATCCAATATGATAAGTGTTGTCCCTTTAAACTACCTGATGAGCATTACATCACCAGCTCTAACTTGCAGAAAAACTTAGATGCAGACTGTCTCTTTCAGTCAGGTATCCACATTAGTGTACTTACTGTAGGCTAAAGTGCTACAATATTGAACATTTATAAGCAATTTTTGCAATTAGAACGGTAAGATAGCAATTCATACAATGATAAACACTTGTGCTTGTTCGCAAGCCACACACATTAGAGCTGAGAGCAGTTTATGTATCAATAAACTTAAATATAAATTCTCTTGGATCATGACAACACATGCAGAAATGACTGGGAGGTTGATCTGGAAAATGTGGATAGCTTAGTTGCCAAGTAGGGCACATTGGTGCTGTAAACTGGTGGGCCCAGAGTGGCCATCTGTTCAAGGATGCATCCTGCAGCCCAGACATCAGCCTTCTCTCCACACAGCTCACCCTTTACAACTTCAGGACTAGGGAGAAAGCAATGCAAGCCACAAGTGTTTTATTAATTCCCCTAGAAGGGGGTTTATTTTCTTTAAAAAACAGAAACAACAACAACAAAACAACAACAACAAAAAAAAAAAACAACAAAAAAACACCCAACTCACCCAATATTTAGTTACTCACTACGACATAATTACACACACAATTACATTCAAAAGGTTGCATATGTGTCATTTACCAGCCAAATTCTTTAAGGGGAAGTACAGTAAATAGATTTTCAAATTCTGCTGCACTTTTTCTCACAACACTAGGGGTTTACATTTTGTTCACTTGTTCTTTCCACTCACACTGTCTTTGGACATACCGGACATGAACTACAGCATTTAGAACAAGTTTACAATGATGACATTTCAGTAAAACAGACTAGAGAACAGATAAGTATGGCACCTCATCTGATAATCCAGATATCAGAAAGATTTGATACAACTCCTGTATTTAGAATGATAGTGGATATAGTTTTGCTATTAATGTAAGTAAATGAACTTGACTCATTGTATCATTTTCATCCTCTTAAAACTACTGTAATGCATTCCTTGTGAGGATACAACATGCACACTCAGCAGGCAGCCAAATGACAATACAAAAAACATTGTAAAGATACATTTAAAGAAAATGGAAGAAGGCAGTAACTTCAATTTTGATGCAGTACAAAACAGCATTTACTTCCTTTGTTTAATTTCCTCAGTGCTTTTTATGAACCTGGATGATAACAATTTACACTAGTCAGTGTATTCTGATGTCGGAGTTCAAGTCTTAGCAGCAAGTAAAGATCATATCATAGAATGTGTTTGGTTTTTTTCATTCAGAGATATAGAAAAATACTCTAATCCGTAAAATCAACTTGAAAACCAACTTGTTTACTTTTTCCCTTCAGATTAGAATTTGGAGCCACTTTTTTTTCATAATTATAGTACTGATATCTTTGGTAAAATGTCTTATTTTGATGCTCAGAGGTACTGTGTAAATTCAATTAGTGATGCTAGAGGATATCCTGCTGCTATATACAAAATGCAGATTTTTAAAATTTATGGGATGAGGTCCCTAGACAAAAGATAAGATTAATTACGTGAACTTTACAATAGAAAGTCAGAAGAGAGGTCACAGTGCAGGGAAGTGAGAGGGACTGACAGGGTCGCACTCTTCTAATAAAATTATCAAGCAAGATACAGATTATGGGGTCAAATCTAATAAGCAATTTTCTTTGAATCTTGCTGCTGCTGTTACACAACTACAGAGTGTTACTGAATATTGTTTTAGGACATACTGGTATTTCTGTGATCACACTGCCTGTGACACTAGTTCATTAGATGTCTTTGTGAAAATTTCCTTTCTGTGTATTAAAAGTGTCTACTAGCAAACATTAATACTGCAACTTATCATATAGATGGTGAGCTGAATAAGGCAAAGCACCTATCTTAGTCAAGTTCTAAGAATGCTCCTGATCAGAAAAAAATATCTGAATTGAATTTTAGTTTTTTGTTCTAAGGATAATTTTCATCCACAGAGAGATCAAGTTAAAAAATATTATTTTACATTACTAAATTATATTAAAATACCAAACTGAGATTATTCAAGCCAAATTTATGTAACTATGCAGAAAGCTGTGCAGCAGCCACAGAAAGAATAAGCTGAATACAATTGAGAGAGAAACAAAGGCAACCGTGACCTAGCCTACAGCATCTTGATTCCTGAAGATTTGTCCAGGGAAAATTCTTGCCTGATGTCCAGAGCAAACAGCAGCCCACCAGCTGGTGACTTGGAAAAATCATACTATGATTTGGAAATCATAGAAAGAATACAGTGCTGACAGGGTTATAGTTTTAGCATAGTTTCACACAAATGCACAGTAGCTGAAAGTTAATGAAGTCATTTGTTCTGTTTATTCATGTTGAAAGATTTCTTGTTCTAAATGCTCATCTAATTCCTCTTTTTTTTTTTTTTAATCAAAGGGACTTGTAGCAAAATAGTGTTTCTTTTCTTCCAGAACGAATGTCTTAGTCAGAAACCTCAGATATTGAGAACATTAGGATGACCAATGCCTTAAAAAATTCTGTCTCCTGCTTAAGAAGTACTTTAAATTACTGAAGCAATGTTTATTTAATGTGACCATGAAAGTTTTACAGAGAATATAAATCCCTTACTTATATGATGCTATGCTTTTGTAGCTCATTAGTTCTGTAATTTAGATTTTTAAATAGGATTTTCAAATATTATTTATTTACTTTTCTGGGGATGTAGTAAAACCCATCACCATGTTTTACAGGCTTGCCTCACCATCTGCTAGTTAGAAATGTGGGTGGGGTACAGTAGTTGTTGATTAGCAAAACAGTTCTGCAGCCAATTTGCATGTTTTGGATCCCCAGTGGCAGGGATGCCAAGCAGAGAAAGTACCCAGTTCTTGTTCCTGTACACTGCCACCCACCAACAGGAGCGTGGTGCGAGTACATATGGTTTGCCTAACTCAGATGACAAATGTGTATAAACTGTCACTGCCTGGTCAAGACCAGAAAGAGTATGTGGAACCAGTTTTACTCACAAACACTGAGAATTTAAGCATTAGTATGACTTTTTTATAATTATTATTTGTAAAGGCAGTACTCATCCTTTAACTTTTAGCTGAAGATAACTCAGTTGACTGAAATCAGACAGCAGTACTAGTTAAATTTTTAGCAAACAGAAGCCTACATCATAAAATGCATTCAAAACAGAATACAGAAAGGGGGAGACCCTAAGAGATTATAAAGATTTTAATTTCCATTGCTCCAGGGGCTGAGCTTACTGCCACTAAGCAGCAGTGCTGATGCTATTAGCCACAGCTACTAGAAGTGGCAGCATGTAATTCTTACAGCTAATGTATTCAAGATAACAGCTCTAAGATACTTTTCATCTAAGATATTTTTCATCTAATAGCTCAAGATAATTTTCATCTAAGTTTGCAAATCACTGGTGATTTCCAACTTATATATTCAATCTGAAAAAGCTTACTCCAGCATCATTATATTAAATATAAGGGAGTCCTTCACTAAATAAATGTCCATTGCAAATGCAAGACTAAATTCTTTTAAATGAAAGACAGAATTATATCCCCAGAATAACCATGCAAATTCTCAGCATCCTTTACCAGACAATTTTATAATTTTTTCTCAGAAAGGTCAACATACTACCACTGCTTTTATTCTTAATAATAGAATCATCCATGACCATGGCTTCAAAATGAGCCACTGCTTAATCCAAATAGTTGTTTTTCCTTCTGAACTCATTTTTACAAAATTAAGAAGCTATTCTAAATACAGAAGAGGTTTCCCATACTACACCACATTTATAATTAGGAGGTTTTTTTAAAAAAGAAACAATAATAAACAAATCTTGTCAGTACAGTGCTACTTGTAAAACATCAAACACATCAGCACATTTAACCAAATAACCTCTACATGGCCTTGGAGATAGTTTTGCCATCAAGCTTTCATTTATAATTTTGCTTACTGATGTTATTTTACCATTATTTTACTTCAATAACACTTTTAAGAGAGATTTAAACAGACTGTATCTGAGTCTGCTACATTTGCCCTACCACACAGCTATATGAAAGATGACTATCCTCACTAGATTAGCTCGTGTCCACATTAGTTATTAGTGGACAGAAGTGCCAAAATTAAAAAAGAAGTCCTGAATTTGGAGAGGAAGGAAAAGAGGAGATGAGGGAATGATGTTTCCAAAACAGCATTAATTTTCTAGAGCCTTTGAAACTTCTAAAGAATGTTATTAATACTTTCAGGCTGACTTTACATGGGACACAGCCAGTGAAGATTTCCCGAGCTGCGCAGAACTTCAAAGAGCCACTCATGACTTATCTTGGTGCAGTGTTCACTGGTGCTTCCAACACCAGTGTGTAGGAACACACTGGTATGTGGCATCCCACAGTAGGAGGGGCACTTTTAAATGAGACTTGGTTTCAACTGGACAGTTAGGAATGAATGAAAACAGCAGTGATCCTTCAAGACTGACTCTCAGAGAAGGTGGTGGTTATAATGAAAGGCTAAACAAAGAATCATCTGCCAGGGCTGAGGATTTTAACAATGACAGTTATTGCTTTTAAGATAACTCCAGTTCATTACTTAAACTTTGATGGAGAATTCCAGCAGTAGGTATTAGCTATACAAACACTCATGCCTAGAAACCCAAACTATTTCAGGAAACAATCCATGCTGAAAATAGCTGGAAATTTGCAAAGAATCCAATATGCTTATCCCATTCTCCCTTACCTAAGGATATTGATTTTTTTCCCACTGTTGGAGACAGGACAGTAGGAGAGACAGTAGGCAAGCTTGCCAAACTCTGATCAATGGGGTTTTTTGCTTCCTTTGGTCCCAAATGCTGAAAGAGTCTCTGCAGCTTCTACTAAGTTCAGGTAAGGCGGTATCCTTGTTAAAATACTTATATAATAATACTCACTTGCAATGGATAGCCTTACTACTTACTGGCAGGACTCACAAAAGCAAAGCACAGAAAAGGATTTTCACAATCTTTGTACCTATGACTGCAACAATTAAAATGAATACTATAAAAATGAAACCTGCTGCTTCCTGGCCCAGATAAATGGGGATTTATCCTGCAGTGCCTTGAAAATCTTCAGAGGTAAAGACTACACAACCTTTCATTTCCATATTTTACTGTTACAAGTAAGAAAAAAATATTTGCATATATCAAGTTAGAATCTCTTTCAATTCATGTCTATTTTCTCAGAAAAGATCCAAGACCACGAATTGCAGTGCAACGAATGAGAAAATGTTTTGGTTTGGACACCATTTCTAGGTTTTTACAAACCCATCTTCGTTTTGCCAAACTACTGCAGCATAATATGTGAGTATTTGGAGACCACTGCAAAAATACCCTTACATTTACTCTAGAATCAGTTCTCTGAGTCACAGAAAGAGAGAGGAATAAGGAAGAGAAAAAAAAAAAAAAAAAAAAAAAAAAACCGCCACCACCAGTACAATCTCAAAATGAAAAATAGAAAAGCAGTTGCTGCATGTCACAATTTTTCTCTGGATAGTTTGCTGCAAGCTACAGATACACATTCATTACCATAGCTTCATAATTACCACTAAAACCAATGGAAGAAGAAACACGAGCCACAAAACTGACAGTTTGAATAAAGAGGTCCTGTGAATAATGCTGAAAGCTATTTGTATTTCTCACCCACATAAAGAATTCAACACAAGCCTTTTGGGGATATTCTGTCTATCCCTTGAGTGATGAAGCAGGAACAGGATTTTCAATCACTAGTTAAAATTTTACCTTCACAGTTTTCTATTTTGAAATGGAAAAAGTATGGCCAAGGAAGTCTATAATAATTTATTAAGTTGCTGTCTAACTTGCTACCATTTTTCTCCATACAAATTATGTTAAATATTTTTTGGGAAAAAAAATATACATATAATTTCTTATTCACAAAAGACATTTTTGCAGACATCCTAAACTTCTACTGACACTCAGAGAAAAATTCATCACTTATTCATCAGTTCCACCAAGTTTTAAAATGTACAGGGGTAGGGAAGAAATTTATTATCTTCAGATGGCAATTATACATTGTGATAAATCCTCGCGCCACCAGGTGGGGAATGTAATTTTAAAATGGGTGAAGTCACCTAAGAGAGGCCACTTTCATGTGTATAATTGCTCTCTCATCAGTGTAATCTCAACAGTTTCATTTCCTGGTCCAACCATTGCCTGCCTCTGCCCAGAAAGCTCTGCTACATTCATATAATTTCTTCTACAGAGAGGCAAAACCAATTCACAGTCAGTGTCAGGCCACTAATAACTGCAGACTGCATAATGCCTGCCTTATATTTTTACTAATACCTTCAAAAATCCACCTGGTTTGATGTGGAAGGATGCTTTTCACTGCAAATAGTTGTAAATTTGTGTAGTCTGTCTCAATCTCAAATGTTAATGAGCATTGAGATATGTGTAAAAACAAGATCCCAGTAATAAACCAGTGTAAATTTCAGTTACACTGCTGTTGATCAACAATTTAGAAAACTCACTAACTTACTGCTTCCTTTTAATACAATTCACTACCTCTCTGTTTGAAATAATCAAGAAGTTTCACAATTTACTTTCTTGGGTTTCTTATTCTATATTTTTGAAAATGAATATATGGACATCCAGTTAACATTCAGCAACAGATTCATATTTCTTTGAATTTACAAACCTTCAAGCTTTTATGTGCGCCAACTTTATACAACATTGCTTAGCAATGCCAAACATACGAAATTTGGAAAATAACTTATGGTCCCTAGCACTGTAATAAGACATTGTTCCAGAATGCATGAAAAACTGCCACCAACTCACTTCTAATTCACCCTTGCCACATATGAATATAAATCAAACAGCATTTTTAAAGGTTTATTCTATTGTTGTTTACTCATATTGCATTGTTAAACAAAACCAAACAAACAAACACCTTCTTCATATCTAAATCATTAAATACCCAAGGCAAAAGCATGTTCAGAGCACAAGGTCCTCTTCCCAATTCCTAAGTGCAAAGAGGCACTTGTAACTACTTTTTTCCCCCATCAAAAATTTAGACCAAATATGAAACTGTGAAGACCACAACAGCCTCATGTGGGGTAAGTTGTTTAGGCTGTATATTGAAAAGATACTGAAAGCCAAGATGGTGCCTTGCTTCTGCTGTTCCCAGTCACTCTCTCCCACCAGGGTCTGCTCTCCTGCGCCAGCACAACAAAGCTTTACACATCAAAGACCTGAAATATTTTTAAGCCAGCTCAGTTCTCTAATCTAGTTCATCATTATATGTTTACCTAAATGCTTGTGTTTGCCCTGGAGTATGGCTGGTTCAGGTTGGGTGGTTGTTGTCACAATTGGATTTTTTTGCCTTGAATCATTTAATTCACACAGTTTATATCACAGCCTCAGAAACAACTGGTACTGGCAAAAGTTTGTGAGGTTTTTTCCTGTGGAAGAGAGATACTAAAAAGAACTGCCAAGGAGCCAGCTTTAGAAATATAAAATCAGCTTTCAGTGAAACACAGCTTTCAGTTTTACCCTTAGCTCATAATGCTGAACTGAAACTCTCTTTTACCTTTACTAAGAAAAATTAAGTCAATCAAAATATAACCATACAAGAAAATGGATAAAAAACTTCAGATATCTATTACCAGTTCCTCTTTCTGGGCATAAAGCCTAGATAAAAAGCTGGTGAAAGGAACAGAAGAATATTATTGTCAGGACTTGTTTTCATACTCAGAAGACTAGCAAGTTATATTCAACTACTACACATTCTCCCATCTTTGAACTCTGTACCTTTCCTGCAAGAGTGTACATCTCTGGCAGACAGACCTGTTTTTTTGTGGCAACTTTATACTTTCACTGTTTTTACACATATGAACTTATAGTGCTAGAGAAAATAAATGCTAAATCTCAGCCATTTCTGAATTTCATAGAGCAATGCAGCTCATTACACAAGTGTCTTCATAAAACTATCTTTAAAACTGAAGGATATATTTCACATATATTTCCTGATTATGCTTCCAAGGAACATCCATTTCTAAATGTTCCCATGTTTGAACACACAGAGAACAACACCCTCCAACAACTCCCAGGTATGGCAATTGTGTGCTTGCTAGGACACATTGGCTTAAGTATCAAGAGCAGGTAGAACAAAAAAAGAATTCTCATTATGTAAAATATCATAGGTTGAAAGCATGAGAGACATCAATATGGCAACTTCCTGAATATGTGGCTATGCCAGGAAGAGTGTTGCTAATCCAATCTACGCTTAATTTGGCATTGTGGAACAACAAATTCAACAAAAAAACCCACAAAGAGAAAACAAAGAAAAAAAATACCACAACCCCCCCCCCAAAAAAAGCCAAACACAAAACCAAACATGATAGAATCTGTTTTACACTCTGTAAACTAAAGTCTCCACAACTGTGTACATTCTCATTGATTTTTACATATATGTGTGTGTATGTGCATGCCCTTGTGTGTCTCAGTATATATATGCATATATCTGTACACACACATATGTGTGTATGCGTATATACACAGTAGTACTGCTCAAAGATATATTTTGAATCTCTAGGATTTTCCAGACAGAAAGTTTCATTTCAGAAATGAAGAGGCTTGGGAGCACTTGCAGAGTACAGTACTATTGAGTTACATTGGCTATAAAAATTGGGAGAACTCTTAACAGAATCCAAAGGCCCATGTCTCAACATTTAGGTATCTATTACAAGTACATCACAAATATCAGAGTTTCATGGGCTGTGATGTGCATTTACCCCAACTGAAGCACTTCTATACACTTCTTAAAAAGTTACACAATGTGCTGGTTTGGGCTGATGTAGATTTAACTTTCTTCACAGTGGCTGCAATGGAGCTGTGTTTTGGGTTTGTGCTGAACACAGTCATGGTAAATAGAGAGATGTGTTTGTTACTGCTGAGCAGGGCTTACACAGAGCCAAGGCGTCTTCTGCTTTTTGTACTGCCATGCTGGAAAGGAAATTGGGAATGCATGGGAGGTTGGGAAGAGACAGAATGGGACAGGTGACCCAAAGCAACCACAGGGATATTCCAGACTATATGACATCATTCTTTGTATATACAGGAGGAGGAATGGGGGACATTTGGAATGACGACATTTGTCTGCCCAAGTAACCCCTACATGTGATGGGGCCCTGCTCTCCTGGGGATGGCTGAACACCTGTCTGCCCATGGGAAGCAGTGAAATCCTTGCTTTACTTTGCTTGCATGCACAGCTTTTGCTTTCCCTATTAAAACTTTTATTTCAACCCATGAGTTTTTCAGCTTCCACTCTCCTGATTCTCTCTCCAGTCCAACTCGTGGCTGCATGAGGCTTGCTTGATGGCTGGGGTTAAATATGACACAGATCTATTGGCAATGTGTTTTACCCTTCATCAGGATAGGGTGTATAGGCATATTGGGAAAATGTACCATAAAGATACAATTCTGCTTGAATTTGGCCTTCTCCTCTATATACTGTATTTGTCGATCTGCTGAAAAAACTTGCTGGGAGTCAGTGTGCAAAAATACTATTCTCTCTAGGCCTTCATTTAAAAAAAAAAATTGTGTCAAGGACAATTTAAAAAGTCTTGCTGCCTCTATTTGAAAAGTTCATGTTTACATCAAGCCAACTCTTTCTTCAGTTCTATTACTGCTACTAAAGAATGTCACAAAGTACCACCTTTCACACTGGGATAAAAATACACTTACCTAATTAAACTCAAAATGCGCACAGCTGTTTCAACTTTTTTATACTTCTGAATTTTCGAGAGTATTACATGCATCTTTGAATAAGTTGTAAGAACAAATCACAGTACCATTAATTTGTAAGTTAGTGTTCCAGTATTACATACAGAACTGCTGGGAGGCTTAAAACAGGAAAACACATTAAAGTTCTAATTTATATCTGTCATTCCTTCAGACACATCATGGAACAAGATGAAGTATAAAACAACACAAGGAAGTATAAGCTGCATTCTGAAACTTAAAAAAAACCAAAATTTCCTTTTGATATGATTTGTTATTTATATTATCAAAACCAAGCATCACTGCACGGTCCACCCATGGGATGTTATACCATTTATACAAAAATACCTAGCAAATTGTCAAGCTGTCAGTTTTAACAGAAATGCTGTAGACAAACTGTAAGCTGTGGCAAACGTTATCCATACACGTAAAAACCTGAACCACTCATATACTAAAAAGGTACTCCTACCATGCATCTGGTAGATTCTTCTAAGAAGAGTTTCCTTCCAACTAGAGATGTTTTTCAGTGAATTCATATCCCAATTTCCTGTAAAATATTTCAAGAATTGCCTTAAGTCTGTAACTGTACAAACAGCTCAAGAAAATATTTTTTTCCTTTTATCTATGGAACAGAAATCTGAACAGTTAAAAATGGTAAAGGATTTTGCATACTGAGATACATGCCTTTTGGAATAAACTTTATTCAATGCCTTTATCAGGCTTAAAAGCTGGAAAACCAAGCTTATCAAGAAATTGCATTAATATTTACATTTTTGAGGGAGACATGGAAAAGTAAGTATCTGCAAAAAGACGACACAAGCAATAGCAAATCCTACTCTACAACAACTCTAAAATAAACCGAGATCTTTGATAACTGATTTCAAAGGTGTCAATTTCACCTAACTTTAAACTCCTCTAAGAGATTTATGCTGAGATCCCTCTGTAGCAAATGAAAGATAGACACATCAGGTGGTTGATTCATGTCATCAACCAAACATAACTGTTTAAGGTAGATGGGATGAAATTCATTATCAGAATGCCCATTTTTTTCCATTACTTTAAGTAATCATTACTTTCAGTAATCTAGCTGCTTGCTTGAGTAAGATGCCCAGTTTTTAAATTGCTGCATATAAGCAATTTAAAAATTGCTGCATAAGATGAATCCCAGCCACACAGAGACTTGTTTCTGACAATAACTTGTGTCTCACAGTAAAGTATGAATTAGATGACTTTGCAAGTATGTGGATTTGCTGGAAAATAATACACAATATAATTAACTAATAACAACTCTTCTGTCTAGCAATCGCATTCAGTATGGCTTAAATGGAAAAATAAAAACAACCAGGAAAAAAAGCAGACAGATGAAAATTTTACCTAATAAGATGGGGACTTCATTGTTTTCTTTTGCATAGAATTTAAAATTCTCCAATCTAAATAAAATCTGGATCTGTTGATCCAGATGCCCCCAACAACCATGATGAAAGTCAATAGATTAAATAAACACACAGGCTTATAACACAATCTATACATATTTTATTGTATTTTTTATTGAAATATATTGCTTCCTACCTCACTTACTGAAAAAGTAAGGTTACACCAACTGAAAATGTAAGGTTACATGGGGAACTGAGCAAAGACTGAAGAGAAGGAAGGAAGAGATTTCAGATACCACCTCATTCTGTTCAGCTCACTACCAAACCCCAGCAATGGGCATCCTTGAGAAATAGACCAGAAGCAAAATAAGACAAGACATCCAAACTGAACTGTCACATGATCCTCCAATGAGAAAAATATTTAATTCCACAGCTTTCTTCACCAAATTCTCTCTAAAAATCCTTTTCAGGATAAACTAAAGCTTTTATAAATTCTCCCTGAGATGGGAAGTAGAAAGAGAATCAACATACACACAAATTTGTAAATAATAATCAACAAAACCTACCCACAAATTACATTTACATATCCTCTTTTCCCAATTTAATAACTTGGCACATTGCTCTCCATAAAAATACACAGACTAGTTGTCTGAAAGTGGTATCACATAGTTAGTAACACTGTACTATCTCTCTAGTCATAAAATCATTTACCCCTGCTTATGTAGATTAAATTGTGGAGAACCTAGAGAGATACTGGGCAGTAACCCAGGACAACAGCTTTCTTCAGCAGAATAAATAGCAAATGCAGACATATGAGTCTGTCTGAAACCACAGGGTATTTAAATTCAAACTCTTTCAGCTGGAATAGATACAACTGACCAAGGAAAGACTAAGTTTAAACAATCCTTGATAGAGCTTTGAAATCTGGCTTCTATGAGAAAGCAAGGAACTGAACCAAGGCCACACAAGAAACTAAACCCCAAGACTCAAATGAAAAGAGCAAACAGCTTTAACTGACCGTCAAAGAAATGGTAAAATAGCAAAGAGGGTCTTCAGGAAATATCCAAGACAGAAAGATGCCACATAGTGGCACAAGAAATTCAAACAGCACACTATATACTGAGTAGCAAAGTAAAGAAGAACAAGAAATAGTAAGATTTAGAAACAGTAAGGATTTGCTAAGGTACTAATACAGCTAGCATCTTGCATATAGAATAGAATGGAAAAGGCAGAAATAAACTCACCAAAACTATTCTAAGTCCTGCAGTTCAGATGTCATAAGAACATAGTTTATCTTAATGAAACTCGTTTAACATTACTTAAAACAAAAATGAAAGAAGAATTCCAGCAAACAAATGCCAGTAACATTGTACTAAAAGACATTTAGAAGATGATAAATTAGTCTGATTAGATGACTAATCTTATTCTAAGTGTTTGTTCATTATCATTATTATCTCTTCCAAAGAGATAATAATATAATGATTATTATAGATGAAAATAATTGCTGTACAACTTGTATAAGTTTTACAGAAATAACTATTTCTGAGAAGTACATTGTTGATTTATAATGTATTATGGTAGTAAAACAGTACTATTTTTTTCCCTCAAGGTAGCAGTCTAAAGTCACCATGGAGCCTATAAAATTATTAGATGCTACATTCCACCCCTCAGCATTAAAGTAACTCTTTAGAAGCTGGATCAGCACCATTCACTTGATAGAAAAGAAGTTCAGAAAACTGTTTTCACATTCCCTTTCATGTAAATAACTTGTGCTATGACTTTAGACTACTTACAAGCCCTTGTGAGTACAACTCTACTCAGGTTAGGAAAAATTCATAATATGGACTAGTTCATGTTACTTATAAAGTGGCTGGTTTTCTTTTAGTCCAAGATTTTTTTTCCTCCTTCTCTCCTGTCTAGTATTAAGTTATCTCTTATGGTGAGAATTGTATAATTGCCACTGGAACATTTTTCTGGAGATAAATATAGATATCTTCATGCTTTCTTACTTTGTTTCACATAATTTCCAGTTTTACCCCCAAGTATAATGCAATCTCACAACATGGTATTAAGTATATTTCAATTGTCAGGTGACAGTAAACTAGACAAACTTCTTATTTAATAAAACCTGTACAAATTAAATCATTTGAACATCCTTTTGTAAGGCAGTCTCTGTCAAGTATTTATAATGTTCTTCCTTGAGGTTTATCCAGGTATCTTTTTAGTCACCAGGTGCTCACAATGAAACAATGTTCTAAACAGAGCTGTCCTGTGGGTTACACACAGGGACAGTGCTGCCTGCCTGTCCAGCCTATATTCTCCCTGTGGATTCCATCTCTAATTGGACTGGACTTTTTGCTGATACACAGTATTATAACTCATGTCTACACTACAACCAAATTTTCGCAATTGTATTTCATTGCTATCTTTCATTCTCAGAATGAACACTTGTATTAAACAACTTTCAGAAGATCCTCTGGTAAAAAAATCGGTATTGATGTACTGAAAGGATTATTTAACTTTTGTTACCTTTCTATTCAAATCAGCAAATCCCCTCCAGGAGCCATCTGTTCCATGAATGGCAAAACTAGCATAAGATCAGTTTTCCATTATTTTTCTGTTTCCCCTCACCATTACACAGTACCTTCCATTTCCTATTCTCTGGGTTATCTAAACACACCAAACTGCTGTCACACAACAGCATATCCTGCAGCTTATTTTGGAAATTTGGAAAAAATCAGCTGAATTTAAAAACTTTTCTCACCAAGACTGAATTATTTCGCTACTTGATATCCATCACCAAATTTTCACAAACATTGAAAGAAGGTAAACTCTCAAACATGCTTGAAATTGGTGAAACGTTTCAGATTCTATTTTTGGAGGAATAAAATACTGCTGGGAAATCTCATAATCAGTTTGACCATATAGCATCATAATGGCTAAAAAGAAAGTATTTCTGAAAATACAACACACTCCTTCATCTTAATTTACCTTTCCCAAAACAAAAATGCTTTAAGTAAGTGAAAATATTATGTCTCCATAATAGGCAATGCAGCTACTGCAGGTCTCTACATGAGAAATCATACCAGACTATTGATTTATGCAATGCTCTCACAAGATGCGGTTATAAAGAGAAGCAGTGACCAGTACTAGAAAAGAAATCTGGTTAGCATAACACAGTACACAGACCCAGTGTGTAGCCCATAAACATAAATGAAGATCAACGAATATTTTCTCCTCCACAGCAGAGAAGATGAGGGAGTAAAATAATATGTCCAATTGCCACTGAAATGGGAGTTTCTTCAAAACACCACAGCAAGAAAACTCCCCAACACTGGCACAAAAAGCTAAATAAACAACATTGTTCTGTGCATCAGTTTTCTAACATTTGAAAACAATTTTGTTTCAGAAAGATCAAGTTACCTCATCAACTAAGGTAGAACTTTCTTGCCTGCTTCTTAATGACACCTGAGGGATCTACTCATGGTTTCTCAACAGCTTTTAAAGATCAGTCAAGTTCTCAAGCAATTATGATGGGACTCTCGATTCCATCCAATATCAAAATTAAGTTAATTTCCCAGAGTTCATCTAAATAGTCTCTATACATATACAGTTATATACATCTCTTGATCTGCTGGCAATATATTCTCTCTTCCTAAATCACAATCCTTTTTTTGAAACAAAGAAATGGAAGGTATAATTGAAAGGAAACATCATTCTCTATAACCATGGACAATTGCTGTGTCTCTTCTGGGAAGGCCTTTGAGACAGCACAATAATAAAGACTGTCACCACTAACTTGGAGCAGATTGTTTCTAGTGACTTATGAGCTGGGAAAAGACTTCAGGATTCATTACCAATTCCCTAAAGCAGTCTTTTCCTCAACTTTTAATGTATTAAGTGTAAACACATCCGTTTAATACATTTGGTATTCTAAACACACACATTGCTGGATTTTTTAGTTCAGGGAGATAATCAATTAAAAAGAATTTAATTAGTGTGATAGTAGAATGCAACTTAGTATGAAGTAAAATTAAAAACCATCACAATTACAAAACATAATTATATAAGCCCCTCTCTAAACAAAAAACAGTGTCTGCAGTTATTTTATGATGACACAAGGTTCAAAAAATTGCATTAGCAAATTGATTCAGCCAAGCCCAAATACAAACATTTTGGTACATACAGTGGTGTGTTTTTATCTGAACCATTTTGCATAATATTGCTTAGTCAAATTTAAACAATAAGCATCAAATGCTACTTTTGATATTTATTGTCTTGCTTCTGCACAGTATTGTCTGCTCAAAGAAGGGTGGGTTGCATCTCAAACTACTCAAAACTATTACCTGTCAATTCAGAAGAAAGCTATTTCTGCCATTCTAAGATGAAAATAATCTCTCACTTCTCTTTCTCTTTTTGGTTTGGGGGTTTTTTTTGTGCATTGATAGGTAGGCAGTTTTCTTGGTTTTTAATAGCCTTTAACATCTACTTAAATCATACAAAAAAGCACCATTAAAAAGTCTAGTCCAAGCCCTGCTTAAGTCTACAGGGTCTAATTTCTCCTTCAAGACTTGCCCTAAAATACTCTGTCAGTTCATCTTATTCCTTGTGAACAAGCTTCCATTTCAAAAAGCCCACTGTCACACCCAGAACTAACCAAGCACCTTGAAGGTGGCCTCCAGTGCATGGTGCTGTTTGCAAAGAAGCCTCTTTAGCATTCTTAAATTATTATGACATTGGAAGGACTAATATCTTAGCCTGTCATTTTAAATATTACTCAAGCATATATTTTAAATACAAAGACATCTGTACTCTATCCTTGTTCTCTTTTCTGACTGCAGACAGACAAGGATCACTGCTTCCATGATTTTGCCGTGGAGTAGAACTGACAAGTAACGTCCCAAAAGACCATTTACTTGAGAGACTGCAACCTGTATGGGACATTTTATCCTCAATCCTGCATCCAAATAACTGGATAAAGAGGTAGAAAAAGATCTGCCGAAGTTCCAGCTCTGATATGAACTTCTATGTACAAAGACAGGGTATAAGAATAATAATAAATGTAGTATAAGCAAAAATTTTATTTTAAAAAGTATTTAAATATACAGAACACTACTCTCAAACAAAAATTTCCTGCAAAATATTAAAAACCCAAAAGATATCAGTGAAAACAAAATAGGCATCTAACAGAGGAAAAAGAAGAAATAAATGTAGATGGGATAAGAAAAATTACAATTCAGTGTGCCTGAGGGCCATGGCAGCATGGTTTTGACACCTCTGACACCTCTATTTTTAAACTGATGTTTAAAAGAGCAGAATAAATTCTCATCAACAGCTTCTCTTCCCAGCTGTGAGTGAACAAAACAAATTGATTATTTCAGAGAAGCTGAAAAAAAGATGGCACATAACTAGTTACACCAAACTCTTACTACACTTTATATACCCCAGCTATCACTCACAGATCCAATGTCACTCAGAAATTGTGCAATGCTTCAGGAATATTTGGATAAGCAATTAAGGCAGCCTTGCAACCCTCTTACCTTTGCTCACTAAGAGCTATAAGCATGTCTTCCAAGGTATGTGACTTGAATATTTAACATATTACAAGGTCTCACTCTTGAAGCCATTTTAGGATTTAGGGATTTCTAGGGAATAAGTGTCAATCATTATCATTCTGGCACTAGGAATTCACAAGCAACAATTTCAAAAATGGCAAAATGAATTATGTTCAACTGCCAAATGCCTGAGTTCTTGACTCTTAATTCAGAGGAACAACCAGCAGCTCCCCTCATGGCTTGGACCTTTTAATTAGTTATCACAGCCTGCAGGCAAAATATTCTCACAGGTGTAAAGCCTTCACATGTGGTGGTGGTAATTGATACTGTTTACATACACCTTTTTATAATTAAACATACATTTCCTTATCTATAAGGATATTCTACATATAGACGAATAAGTCACTACATTACTGCAGCTAGTTCATTTTTGCACCAAGTTAACCCACAGTAACCACCATGTGTTGAGAACAGGCAACATCAAAATAGGGAGGCAACCAACTATTGCAGAGTAGCTCATGACTTGCACCTTGTTCCTTACTTCATTGCAACTTCCCTGTCTGCTCCAAGAGTAACCATGAAGAGGGAAGTCCCTGGACTAAAAGTTACATGCAGGAGTACTTACCACAAATATAATAGGATTACCTATTATTATAGGATAATAGGATTACCTATAGGTAATATATAAACACCTACATAGATAGATAGATAGATAGATAGATACGCGCACACACATACATACACACACACACACATATATATATATATATATACACACACATACATAAATACCTATAGGATTACCTATATTACAGGATACCACTACTTATACAAGTTTGCAGATTTCTTGCCTTCATTTTGCAAAGTCAGCTACAATAATAAAAAAAGGGGACAAAGATTCACATCTCAATAGCCACCACCTCCACTGATTGATGAAAATCAGTGCTCAGTCACAACAGCTGAAAAGCTGGGGGAGGGTGGAAGGTTTGGGATTTTTTATCTTTTACATTTCACAGAACTGGACTATAATATCCTTTTATCTCTACATTCATCAGCAACTTACACTTGAATTAAGCCTATCTGCTTTAAAAATACCATAAGCACACTTCTGATGGTTTCAGAGTAAACTATATGACCAGTTTCAGGTTTATATTAATATATTTCAACAAACTGTATGTCAATGCTATGTATCTAATAAGCAGTGATCTCATAATAATCTCTAATAATCTAAATCTATGGTAATTAGTTTTCTTTCCTTGAAATTATGACAATTGGGAAGGGTGGACTTTGCAATAAATTTAATTTCAAAGGAGCATGGGGGTGGGGGGGTCTAATAGCTTGGTAGTTCATGTTCAAAAATGAAATTTGGTAAGAAATAATGGTGATCTTAGCCTTAGCTTGTGAAAAAAGGTGTAGATTTAGATGGTCATGTAATTATGTTAATAAAGTGCCTTGTGTAATTATCAGGTAGTCATTGACAAAATGGCACACACAGTCTTTAGAGATTATATTTTTAATCAAAGTTCCATGCAAACAGTTCAAGTTTGTTTTTTCCAATTCAATATTCTACTGCTGCCTCCACACAACAATGCAGTTAAGATACATCACACTTCATTAAGTCCAAGCACAAAGAGCAGAAAACACTATTGTACTTCCTAAATCCTGTTAATAATTTTTGTATTGCAATACTACTTCAGAAGAAGATTTTTGCTGTAAGTAACAAATCACAACGTTTAAAATATTCTAAGAACTTCTGTTCTACTTGGACAGAGCCCATAGCATGCCTATTCCAATTGCTTTCACTCTGACACAGTTCATAAAAATTTTATTTCAAAATGTTACTACCCATTAAAAGAAGCTGGAGATGAGAAGAAATACAGGTAAGAAAAATTAGTTTCTGTTGGCTCTTGCTCAGTGCAAGCCTTCAGGGTCTGAAAAGGAGCACTTCTTGAATTCAGAAAGGGCCTTTGATAAGAAAGACAAATCTAGACGCTCAAGCCACAGATCATTTTTCGTTGAACAAAATGTCCAAAGAAGGACTAGCTCTGCAGTGCTTGGAAAATGTAAGTAGAAAGAATACTAAATTAACAGGATAACCAAGAAGCCTCCCTTTTCCCTTGAGTTAAGGCAGTCTTCAGGCAGCTCACCACAAGAAATATTAATCCCCAAAGGACCAGAGGTTTTTGCAGTGTTGATACTTCCCTGTATTAATTGGGCTGAATCATTCTAAATTCCTTCCTTTAGAATTCTTCAAATAATATTTGATGAAGGAAGAGTATTGAGACATTACAACAATTCATAAATTCAGTTCCTGTTGAGAGATTTAGTAAAGGAAAGAAGGCAGCTGAACATCTCAGTTCTGGAAATAGTAGTTGATTGTAATACAACGTGAGTGATTACAGAGAAAAGAAAGAAAGCGAGGGAAAAATCAGCCAGATGGAGTAAATATATTCTCTTCATTTTAAGCTTAAGCCCTCAGAAATGGAGGGATAAAACCCTTTCAGTGGCAATTATTTTTTCCAAATTTGGCTAAACTTTGTTGACACCAGCAAGAAACTCCTACATACAACTGGTGCTGCCAGAGGTAAGGAATGTAATGCCCAGGACAATCTGCTTTATTTTTTTTCTTAGCTTTTTCAAGCCTATAATAGAGATTCAAATGAAAAAGAACTGCCAACTGTTGAACTGCATCAAACTAGGGACATTGCTTCTTTTAATTTATTTAAGCATTTGTCTTAATAAATAAATAAATTGGTCTAAAAATTTTAATATTCCATGATTATTTGGTATGTGATGCCAAAAGTTGCTACAATGACTAACAAACAAATGAAATAACTTCTGAGATCTGTGACAGGCCTGTCTCATGTATCATTAAATGAAGATTTGACGAAATAGGAAGGTGACCCCTATTGATTATTTTTATTTTAATTTTTTAAAAATTGTTAAAAATTAGTCAAACAAGTATACAAGGCAATCCTCATACAGGAAGAAAAATTAAAATAATATTATGTAGTCATAATCCTTTAGATTCTGATCACCCTCCTTCACTTTTTTCACTTGTTTACACTATGTTTAGAGTTGCAGAATAAGTGATAATGAAGCAAGGTGGTTTCAAAAAAGATTAAAAATCTGTGGAAGAGGGTATGAAGGAAAGACAGAACTATGAAAATAGGACTAGGCTTACTTAGCTAGTATCTTAACCTCCTATTAATGGTCTCCTCAGCTTTCATGATGGCCAAATTACAGAAGCTTTCCAAATCTTAGCAGTCTCTTCCAATGAGCATTTCCGATACCTGCAATGGTTTTCTTATTACTGTTTTTATTAAGAGAATCTGGATTTGCATTTGCTGTTTCATTTCCCAAAATTCTGATCTAAATTTATCTTCTGCAATATAAACAAGACAAAAATTATCCAGATACAACTTAACAACACCAATTCCATATCTGCAAGTTTCTTGCCTTAATTTATATCTGAACTCCATTTGAAAATTCCATTAATTTCTCCTAAAATCAAATACAAAACGGATTTGATGTTCTTTTCTGTTCTCCAAAAGCAGCGCAAAAAAGAACAGCAAATCCCCCCCATCTATGGACTTCAGACCTGCTCACATCAGATTTTCACTGTGTATCAGCTGAACAGTTTCTTCTTCTACCCTGAAGGGTAGAGAGGGATGGGAGAAAAACCCTTAGCTTCTCTTCAGCAAGTTTGCAATTTTTATCAAGCAGATTTGTAAGCAACTAACTGAGGTACAGCGATTTAGAGTATAAAATTACAACTTCATTTTCTATAAAAACATATGCGAAAATCAGGATAATTTGCAATTTAATCAACAACAGTACATACTTATTCTACTTTTACCCATCAATAGAATGTGAACAGAAATAACTTCTCATTCCCAAATAAATCTTTTAGCTATTCTATCATTCTCCTTTCTGTGTGCTTTTATTAATGCTTTGTAAACAATCTACTGCTAGATTTGTGAAGCTTGTAACTTCTGCACTAGGAACCTAAGCCCTGATCCACATCTAGAACTGAGATTTGTGGGGAGATGTGATCATGGTATTAATCCACCAATGATTTCCAGAATGTTTGAATTACAACGTGAATATAAAAAAGTAGAAGATTCCACTCAGCCTATTATGAAAATAACTTTAAAAATAAAGTACTACAAGGACTTCCTTGAACCTCAGTGTGAAGGGTAGCAATTCTGATTATGAATATTAGATAAGTGAGCCATGTAATCTGCTAAAAAAATAGCACTGACTGATTCAAAAGAATCTGAGCAGTGACTAACATACAACAGACACTGGTTATGTCCACTTTATCTCATGGCCACTGCTTTTCTGGGCATGGAACAGAATCCAGAGCCAGTAAGTGTTTTATACAATGCACTCAAGCAAATATTCTGAATTATAAAACTAACAGGGAACTTTCTTCCAGCACCCAGCAACTCTTTGAACTTTCCAAGTCACATTCATTTAACCATTCTAACACTCCATGGCTGCCTGCTATGATTAGAAGTTTATCCAACAGGTGAGCTGTCTCAAAACAAGCATTCTGCTGCTATATAATCCTAGGTTCAGACCCATACAGATCTTTCCAGCTGCTATTTTATCATGTGAACTAAACATTAAACAGAACATGCTTCCTAAAACAGAGTAGGGTACCCTTCACAATTCTCCTTGATATCAGCTCTGAAAGGTGTCTGAAAGTGATTCCACACAGCCCTCTGACCATTAAGGTGTAAACCTTTCTGCAGTTAAACGACACTGAGGAAAAGTGATGATCTACAGAGTCTTCTGTTTTGTCATACAAACAGATGCAGCTATGGAGCTCTAGACAGAAATACACTGTGCTAGAACCAAAACACAGCTGCAGTAAAATATAGCTGCAATAAAAGCAGATACATATTTTCAATTTAGAACTGTAACTTGTCAATGTCTTATATAAAAAGGCTGGGCAGATGAAAAGGAAAGCCACTGATAATATTGGTTCAATCAATCTCAAAAACCCTATAACAAAACCACTTTCAACCTGGCTGCACTTAAAATTCCACCTTTTTTGTGTGTGTCTGACACAATACATGAGACTTTCAGTCTGACCAGAGATGTACAGTTTTGGTTGTACTTTTCAATCAGTTTAGACTGAGATGTCTTTCAAAATTGCAGGTTGGCATGATTTAATATTTATATGTTCATAGCATTGGTAGTTCAATCAATTATGATTAAATGCTGTACCAGCATAAGAGATGGTAGTTATGGACCCCTTCCTATGGAATTTATGTCAAAAATTAAACAGAAAATGAGTAGGGTGGGCACTTCTAGAGACTACAAAACAACAACATGCTTAAAGTTCTCTTCAGTCAGAAACAGCTGACTGGGATCAGATTGTAAATGTCTGTTTACATTTGCAACAACACACAACTTTATAGAGCCTGAAAAAGATAGGATAATTCGAGTTTAATTGACATGTGTAAAAGATGTCCTGGGAAATACAAAAAAGTTATACAATTTTCACATTAGAATGAAGCACCTCCTGGGCTTAGAACTTTCATTTCTGTCTTGCATAAGTTCAAAAACAAAACAATAAAGAAAGATCTGAATAAAGAAAGTATCTAACCGCACACATTGCTTAAGAAAAAGAAAACACAGTGTGACTATAAATATTCAAAAATTCTTCCGAATATTATTGCAGAATGGCTTGGGTAGGAAGGGATGTTAAGATTATCTAGTTCCAAGCCCCCTGTCATGGGCTAGGACATCTTTCACTACACCAGGCTGCTCAGAGACCCATCTAACTTGACCTTGAATACTTCTAGGGACAAGGCATCCAGAACTTCTCTGATTCCAGAGCCCCACCACCCCCCTGCCCCCATAAATAATTTCTTCCTCATATTTAATCTAAGTCTACCCTCTTTCAGTCTGAAGCCATATCCCCTTGTCCTGCAACTACAGCCCCTCGTAAAAAGTCCTTCTCCAGCTCTCTTATAGTCCCCTTTATGTTCAGAAAGGTGCACTAAGGTCTCCCCAGAGCTTTTTGTTCTCCAGGTTGAACAATCCCAACGCTTCCAACCTTTCCTCATAGGGGAGGTGCTCCACTCCTCTAATCTGTGCAGTGGTTTTGGTTCATCAGTTTCAGATCTCCCATGCAAAACCACGACAATCCTCTTCATAACCTTCCTCAGGATTGACTCCAACAGGTCCATGACCTTCTTGTGCTGAGGACCCAAGAGCTGGACACAGTACTTCAGGTAAGGTCTTATCAGAGAGCGAGGTATTATCTCAGGTATTTCTTTTTCAATAAGACCTATACACAGGATATTCAGAGACCATCCATAGAAGAGGTCCCTCAAATTTAATCTTGCATTGTGCCAGGCCAGCTGTAGATTTCTTTGTATGAATTCTTGTTTTCTTTCACCCTAAGTCCCTGCCTACCAAGTTCTGCTGGAATTGTTCTACAAGTGCCACCTGTAGAACATTTCTCCATGAATTCAGGACAAATAAGCATAATTATTTAGCAGGTTTATTGTTTTCCACTCTGACAGCAAGGTGGGAGTGTCTCTCACTCTATGCACTTCTATCCTTTTCAACCAACATAAAGGAAGAAACTGTGTAAGAGATCTTCAAGGGATTTGGAATATGAGTGGTCCCATTCTCATACAGAAGGTACAAAATGCCTATCTGTGAATCCAAGAATTTTCTTAAAGCAGTTCATTGGTGTGGTTGTTGCAGAATTAAAGTCTGAATCTCTAAAAGGTCTTTCTCCATTATATCGCTCACTTCACTAGTTTTTTTTAATCAAAATACATCATAAGAGTCTGAAACAAAGGCACTTCTCTAAAGACAATATTTTTTAAGAACATTAGTTACAGACAAATTATCTGCCTTTATTATACTGTCAGCCTGCAGATTCTCATAGCAAGAGATTAACAAGAGTTACTATTTCCAGAAGGACTGATTGAGGAAAAGAAAATATAGCAGTATTATAAGATTCTTTTACAAAGCAAAATAATTTCAACCATATCCCACTTACATTCACACAACACTTCTTCACAGGCAGTTTACTACTCTAGTAAGATCAAGGTAAGTTTGGGTCAGTTTTCAGATTTGAGAGACTCCAGAAAATTGAATTCTCTCTATTTTGGATGAGCATGCAGCTTGTAAACACAGAAGCAACGTTTTTAGTAAATCTTAGAGCAGACCTTCTCTTTTTAAAAAGCTGACAGGAAAAATTAAATTCAGAGATTTCTCAGCTTTTTAGCATATGCTTCACATTCATCTGACATTTTGTTGTAACTTTGTCATGGTTTAGCCCCAGCCAACAACCAAGTACCACACATTCAATTTCTCACCTTCCCCACTGGGAACAAGAATGACAAAAAAAGGAAATAAAACTCATGGGTCAATGTAAAAACAGTCTGACGACTGAAACAAAATAAAATATTATATTATTTCAGTATTATAGTATTATAATTTATATCATATAAAATTATATACATATAGTTGTTATTATTAGTAGCAATTGTAATTAAAAGAATTTGGAGCAGAATAAAACTCAAGAAAAACAAATGATGCTCACTGCAGTTGCTTATTACCTGCTGAAAGATGCCCAGCCAGTCCACAAGTGGCCATTGGCACCTCCTGGCCAAATTACCCCAATGGTATGGAATATCCCTTGGGCTAGTTCCAGGCAGCCATTCTGGATGTACCCTACGGCCCCAGCTCGTTGTGCAGCTCCTTGCTGACAGAGCATGGAAAACTGAAAAGTTCTTGATTTAGAGTATACACTCCTCAGCAATAACTAAATCCTCAGCGTGTTATCAACATTTCTGTCATCCTAAATTCAAAACACAGCACTGTACCAGCTATGAGAAAGAGAATTAACTCTATCCCAAACAAAATCAGGACAAACTTTCACCAAGAGCACTTGAAATGTACAAAACGGACAGTACCTTTATCCTCAGCTATGGCGAGATATAACCATTAAGATCACAAATGCTCCAGTCTTGGGCATACAAAGACTGTATGAGTTACAAGAAGACCACAACATGCATTTACACAGTACATATTAACCATCATCAGAGAGAAAGTAAATTAATCTTAATTTCATTAAGGTTGTTAAAAAGCAAGGCTTAATAAAATTCAGAAACAGTAGATAAAAGTTCTTCAGCTCTCCCAAAAAATTCACTAGGTACTACACTTGCAGTAGCTGTAGGACTAAATAGAGTGTGTTTGTTTAAATACTGACATAGTTTTGAACTAATTGCTGTAGAAATGATCCAAATAAGTTTCTGTTCTTCCAATTTTCCTGAACTCCTGTAAATCTTTGACAGAAATACATAAATGCTTTTCAAGGGCAATTTTGAGCTTATACTTGAAAGTACATTTAGACTTCTCCATATTTAGAACGGACTGAGGATAAGGAAAGGTTGTTGAGACAAGAGTGCCCCTCAGTGGCAGCAGTTGATATAAAATACAATTATACGATACTTTAAAATAATAACTGGAATATTTATTTTCATCACTCAAGGACAATTGCACCATTAAATCACATTCTTTCAATACTGCATCATTACTAAGATTCTGAAGGGGTTTAGCACACACAATTTCATTATGAATAAATTTAAATATGTAGATCATGAGGTAAAAATATTTACTATGAAACAACAGTTGCTAACTATTTATAGCTGAGTGTTTGTGCATGTATTTTTTAACTTTAAATATAACAGTTTACTGTTATATTTAAAGAAGAAAGATGGAATTTTGCATAAAGACTTCTCACAACAATTCTGCAGCATTCAAATTGTTTGTTTCTTCAGTGTCATGAGCAGCAAGAAAACATGCAGTAGTTCTTTGAGAACTTCAAAAACTACAGGATCTAAATTTCCTGGAAGGCTTGCTCTGTGTACCAGGTTGTGTTAATTTGCTCAAAGACTAAAACTATGCCATGCTTTGTACTGCTGACACACATATTGCTTTCAAAGTCTGTCTTGGAACCTGTCTAGGTTCCTTCATCCACCCTGTGATGATTACAGATTCATGGCAGAATTGGAATGGAGCTGTTATACTTTATATGTTCATTAGCACTTGTTCTCTAATCTAGTTATTTCAATATTCTTGGTAATTTAAATAAAAACAGGCCTTGAAGCATAACTACAGTTTAAATATTTTAAGGGTAAATCATCTCCATTATATTTACCATCGATAGCTGCAAAAAATATAGCCATGGTTGATGACGCAATATTTGCATCAGCAATTATTTTACTTCTATGCTTGGGAAGGTCACGGAACAGATCCTCCTAGAAGCTATGCTAAGGCTCATGTAGGAGAGGGAGGTATTTGAGATGGTCAGCATGGCTTCAACAAGGACAAGTCCTTCCTGACCATAGTGACCTTCTATGAAGGACTCACTACATCAGTAGACAATGGAAGGACAACAAATGTCATTCATCAAGAGTTCTGGAAAGTCTTTGGCATGGTTCCCCAAAACAGTAATTAAGGAGTGGACTGCTAGATGGATAGGAAGTTGATTGGATGGTTACATCCAGAGGGTTGTGATCAATGGCTCAAAGTCCCTATGGACACCAGTGACAAATAGCGTCCCTCAGGGATCCATACTGAGACCAGTGTTATTTAATATATACATTAATGACATTAATGGAGGGATCAGTCTAAATAAATTGCAGATGACACCAAGCTGAGGGGTGCAGTTGGCACAGCTGGAGGATGAGATGCCATCCAGAGAGACCTGTACAAGCTCAAGAAATGGGCCCATGGGAATCTCACTCAGTTTAACAAGACCAAGAGCAAGGTGCTGCACCTGGGTCAGGGAACCCCTGGTATCAGTACAGGCTGGGAATGAGCAGATGGAGAGCAGCCCTGGAGAGAAGGACTCAGAGGGGCTGGTGGGTGACAGGACATGACCCAGCCATGGGCACTCACAGCACAGAAACCCAAATGGCTCCTGGACTCCAAAGCAGCGTGGGCAGCAGGGCAAGGGAGGGGATTCTGCCCCTCTGCTTCACTCTGGTGAGACCCCACCTGGAACCCTGCATCCAGCTCTGGGGTCCCAGCACAGGAAGGTCATCAACCTGTTGGAGTGAGTCCAGAGGATTACCAACAAGATGATCAGAGGGATGGAGCACCTCTCCGGTTAGGGGAGGCTGAGAGAATTTGGTTTATTCAGCCTGGAGAAGAGAAGGCTCTAGAGTGACCTAATAGTGGCTTTCCAGTACCTGAAGGGAGCCTCTGAGAAAGATGGAGAAGGACTTTTAACAACAGCACATAGTGACTGAACAAGGGGGAATGGTTTGAAACTGGAAAAGGTAGGTTTAGATAAGACATTAGGAAAAAAATCTTTACTGTGAGGGTGGTGAGGTACTGGAACAGGTCATCCACCCCTGGGAGTGTTTAAGGTCAAGATGGATGAGACTGTGAGCAACCTGGTCTAGAGAAAGGCCCCCTGCAGAGGAGGGGGGTGTTGAAAATAGATTATATTTAAGATCCCTTTCAATCCAGTCCATTCTGTGATTCAATGATTTCACACAACAGTATAATAATGCAATAATTTACTAGCTTCTAAGAATGATAACCAACACGGAGGAATCTGAAACCTTCTCAGAGTTTCAGTAAAGAAATGCTTCTCAGGTACATCTTGAGAAATTGTCTCCAAGAAAAGCAGTTCTACTTAATAATTGTAGCTTTGTCTTTATCCTCCAACATGATATTGTTCACAGTGAGATCTCAATGAACAATCCTTTTCTCTTTATGCAAATAACGAAGAGCTAGACAAAGCTTAAAAACAAACAGAAAGAGCCTCACAAAGATTCTTAACTACAACCTAAATAAAGACATATTAAATTCACAGCTATGTATTAGTGATTGATATAATAAACATTACTTCCTCATTTATTAGCTTAAAAACATGGTGCTACTAATTACAGGTAGGAAAATCCTGGCAAAAAGAATGGAGGCCCTTACTTATATTCCTCTTCTGTAAACTGTTGTTGCTTTTCCTTGAAATAGTGAAACTGGTCTCCCAATGGCACTCCCTCCATGAGATCCATCACTATATACAACCTGTCATCTCATAAAAGAAATTAATAGAATACTGTATTTATACAGAAACAATTTTTAAATAGAGTATTTGAGGTTAAAATGTATTTTAAAAGCTGTTATTTTTTAGTCTTTAAAAATTGTATTGGTACAGATAGAATAGGAATATAGGCTTGTTTGAACTTGTAGCAGCTCTGGAAGAAAGATTATTGTTTAAATTTGACATGCTCCTGCCAACCTGTAAATCGTTTTATTATATATTCCTATTTCTTCATTATGTAAAATGTGATAATTCTGTGCATTTATACTCACTTTCCAAGAAGGTTCTGTAATACCATACAACATTTAGATGATAAAGCTACAATGAGGAAAGAAATGCAGATGCTTACAATAGTTTAACTGATGGCACAGTATTTAAAATGTTTAGCTACACTTAGGAAGGAAGGATATTACAAAGATTCCACAAACTTGTCTAGGAACTCCAGCGCACCTTCCTTCACTGTTACCCCAAATGCTGAGAAATGTTGCACATTACCGGAGTAATCAGCAGGAAAATAGGGTACTATTCCTGGCTAAACACCCCCAGCTCCCTCAACCACTGCTCATAGGACTTGTGCTCCAGACCCTCCACCAGCTCCACTCCCCTTCTCTGGACCAACCCAAAAACCTCAATGCCCCTCCTGCAGTGAGAGGCTCAGAACTAAAGACAAGATTTAAGGTACTGCCTCAGCAGTGCCAGGCACAGGGGGACAGTCACTGCCCTGGCCCTGCTGGCCACACTGTGCTGATACAGGCCAGGGTGTGTTTGGCCTTCTTGGGCACACTGCTGGCTCATGTTCAGGCAGCTGCCAACCAGCATCCCCAGGTCTCCTTTTCCACCAGGCAGCTTCCTACATGAGAACTCACAGTCAGTAATTCAGAATGCCAGCATATCAAACTAGAGTTCATGAGAAACACCTGCCCTTTGATGATGGCTAATTCAGAGACAATATTTTTTACATTGCTGTCTCTGTCATTCTTGTCCTTTCCAAATGCTGGATTGTGTAAATTGACTTCTTTCATTGCCAGGAGATGTTGTCCATTATGCTTTCTAACCTATAACCAAGATTAAACCTTTGAATACTAAATATAGGATGGGGACAGGAAGAATGGTACTATGGCTACCAGATTAGTTATCAGAGTCCAAAATTTTCTCACAGAATATGTAATCATTGCTTTTTTTGTGTATGATGTGATTAGTAGAAGAACTACAATCCAACAGTACAGGTTAGCAGTACGCTTCTGAACTTGCATGGTATTGGAAGCAATATGATCTGTGCCCAGTGTAGCCTTTCAGATGAAACATACTTGAATTTTTGTGGTTTTACACAGGTTGATTAGCCTTTGCAATAGACAAATGCAGTTAGTGGAAAGGAATTAAGCGAAAATAAGGTAGGAAACCTAAGAGATACACTGGTCAATCATAAAAGTACAGCATAGAACAAACAAAATCACAGCAAACACTAACAACAAGCTCAGATCCACAAAGGTCTTTTTGCACCTACATTTCCAACTAAAATTCAAAAGACAGTTGTGCCTAGAACAGGTATTAGACCCTCTTCATGAAGCTTCTCCTCAAGTCTGTAAAATAATAGCAAAAGAAAGGTTGACCTTACATACACTTCCAAAAGCTCCACTGCCAAGGTGCTCTAAAATTGCATCATTGCCTACACGATTTGTGGGTGCCTTATTCCGATTCATGTTCTCAGTACTTTCAGCAATTTGCTTCAATACATTCTCCTAGTCATAAATTACATGACAAATAAATAAATTTAAAATATTTCATGCCTGTCTTGTGCTAAGAATATGCACAAATACAACGTCTTAAAACTATGAAGGTTTAAGGTTTTATTTACCTTTAAAACAGCTACTGACAGGTGGCTAATATGTATGCTTTGATGCAACTCATCTCTAGCTCTATTTGTCAAGACCCAATGATATAGCAGATTTACAGCTGAGCAAACAAAGACTGTCATGAATTAAGATCACTAAGGTAGCAGAAGGAAGATGAAAATTTCATCATTGAAAACACACACAATGGGGCAGTAGAGAAACTGCACAAGAAAAACCATTCTAAGAAAAATATCTGTGAAACTCAGAAAGGATATTCCCATATCTGCAACTCTATTTCATACCAGTAACATTTTCAAAGGCAATGCAGGTAGCAGTATGAGAAGCTGAACAAGGTTTCATAAACTTCTTGTCCAAAACAGACTTAGTTTTCATATGTGATCATTAAGTCCATTATTAATTCATACGGCTTCATGTTCAACCCAACTACAGCTGCTTGGTAGTTCTTGTGAGTTATTTCCAACGCATTCTGCTGGAATCTAAAAACCCCAGTGGGCATAAATAATGCTCCTTACAGTTGTGTGAGGCAACTATATTGAGCATATGCTCCAGTTTGTTAGACTACATGTTAGTTCCATATACCTACCCACCAGGAAGGTTTGTATTTATCTCATCCTTAAGATGAAGGGCATTATAAAATCTCCTTGCAGTAGAAAGGCACCTACTGTACTGAATCTGCCCTCCAATTCCAATCTAGAAGAACTGTCCTGAGACAGATTCCAGTAGTATGATTTTTTTTTTTTTTCCGTGGAAGTGCCTTTCTTTGCTATCCAAGCACACCCACCTGATTAGATAGTGGAGTAGCTATATACACATTTTAGGGGCTATGTCAGAACAAAGGCCATGTGAGAGGCAGGATCATGAAAGCATTCAGCTGTGCTAAGGACTTTGCCAACTAGAGCAGCAGCAGCTGTGCTCATGCTTTGTTGGAATCCTGGATGCAGAGAATTTTAAACTTTCTGTGCTGAAAGGCACAGACTTGCAAGAGATCACTGCATTTGACCTGAGGCTGTGGAGAAGACTTCTAAATTTGATTAACAGCACTGGGATTACAGGTATGTAGTTGGTTAGAAGCATGCAATATCACAGGGTGGAAAACTTAAAGTTTGAGGTTTTAGAATATAGAAATAAATCTGAAGCAAGATGGAGATTTTAGCGTGGAGGCAGGTTGTTCTTCTCCCCTTCTTCTTCCTGGGTTTGGGTGGTATTTTGTAATTGGACAGAAAAGTCGACATTGTGGGCTTTGAGGGATCAGTTATTGGGTTAAAAGGGAAAATAATCTAGGTGTCATTTCTTAATTGGATAGTTTAGTCTTAAAAGACATTGGAAGAAGAGATGGTTAGCCATTTTGTGCCTTGCTAATGAATGGCTGCAGGACTCATGGTTGTGAGGCTGTTACACTGATAAGAAATAATAAATACCTGAGTCTGAACATGAAATACTGTCTCAAGTGCCTTCAATCCTGACCTTGACAGAGGTGGAAAATACAGAGGATCCACAATCCCTGAACCCCTGAGCACTACATTTCCATATCTTAGAGAGACACTCACCACTGTACAGAGCCTGAGAAAAGCTACCAGGTAATTAATTACTACTGATGACCTTTAGCCTAAGTTGACTCTAACCAGTACATTTACAGGGGTAATGACATGCAAAACCAAGAGGCATTCGATGCTTATTTGGCCTATATTTATTCTACACTTAAATTTTCTCTATTTTATACATTGCCTTCATGTATATTATTTAACATTCACAGAAAAATGCTCCAGAAATAAACAGATATTAGTAGAGTGTCAAGTCTAGGGCAAGTTTCAATGAACATCAAGGCTCTATAAAGGTCTGATGCTAGACAGCATGAAAACATAGAGGAAAGATTATCACAAGAAAAATATTAACTTTCCTTTACACTATATGAGGTGCCAGAAACAAAGCAAATCAGAACAGAAACTGAGTCTCTATTTAACTTTCAGTTCCTGGGCTATTGTTTTGGTGTACAGGTTTCCCCTTTAAATATGAATTTTTTTTCTACTGTACTTCAAAATAAACTTTAATTCATAAAAATTCTCAGGGACTGTTGGGGCTTTCATTGTGCAATGATAATAAAGGGAGTTACCTGTAATAAACTGGCTTTTTCAGCATTCCTTTCTTTGTTTGATAAAATTACCTTTGCTATTGTATATATTGCATTTGCCTGGAAACAGAAAAAGGTCAGCATTAATAATGCCCCTTTGCATGCAAACCACAAATGAAAATTAATGTTCAGATAAATCAGAAGCTAATAGCAACGGGCATGTTCTCAACATCCTATTGCACACCTAAAATATAAGCTTAAACATGTATAAGAATTAAATCATTGTTACATTTAAACTGATACCACAAAAAGAGCCTGCGAACAGATAAAGAAGAAATGCTTCTATCTCTATAGGAGAAGGAAATTGCAGCAATATATATCCTGTCATCATGTGGCACCATATTTTGAATTGTCAAGAAAAAAATTCAAGTCTTAATAAAAATAAATTGGAGAAACACCAAAAGCAATAGCCTGAGAAGTCTGTCCATGCCTCTAGAATTTTGTGAAAACCATACTGAATTCAGCTTCCATATTCATGCAACCATGTATCCTCCAAGTGTTCTCTCCACTTGGCAGGTCTGATAGATGGGCACTGGTAGATTTAGTTGGAATACTGTTCCCAGTTACTTGACAAGGTCCCTGAAGGACACTAGTCACCTCTTTAGCAGACTTGAAGGGAATATATGTCATCTCTGCAGAGGCCCTTCTGCAATTTCTGATGTTTTCTTCTACTGCTCAGGAAGGCAGAATTAAGCTTAGACCATGATTAAACTTAGGTTTTGGGCTGTGCAGTAGAGCCACTGAGTCAAACACATTCTGTCTGCTACCAGAATTACTGCAGACTGTTGCCAAGGCTGTGACAAGGACAGAGGACAGACAGACAGGTAAAGAGCAGCTACAGCAGAAGGAAAAGTTCTCAAGAGCCCTTTGACAGCAATGATATAAACCTTTACAGGTTACTCAGATTGACCTCCTTGGCACATAACTGAAACATCTTTTTCCTCTGTTTTTAACCCAAGTGAGTTGCTTCACCTTGCTCACTATGCAACTCTTTAAGTTATATTAGCAAAAAGAAAGAGGTAGGATTTAAAATTACTACAGTGGTATTGGAGGCTGGAACTCCAGTAGAAATGAACATGCTTGAGGCTATTTCCTGATTTGAAAGAGGGATGTTGGCTGGTGTTTAAATAAATAGAGAGGTCTATGTCTTTTAACATAATGACTAGAAGAAGTTAAGTTTGAAACACCTTTTCCAGCTCTGCACATTGTACCATCAATTAAATGATTTACTGACAAAACAGTCACCATGCACTGCTGGGGCAATGCAGAAAACCTCTCTGTTAAATCCATTTAATTTAAAAAAATGATATTTTATTTTACTGAAATCAGTCTCAGCCTAAAATATATCATTATATTGTTTAGATAAAAGTTGTCTAAATCAGTACAGTTTATTGACAATTCTAATGTGCAAAACCAATATTTTTTCTAGACTTACTTTCATTTATTTTCTCTTAACCAATAGTTAGGAAATCTTCACAAACCTCTTTCCTGTTCATATTTAAGGTTCTTGTTCTCTCGGTTCCTCCAGGAATACCTCTAGTTGGGTTTTAAGCTAACTTGAAGGCTTTGATTTAACATTTAGAGTTTAACAGCTGGCTACAGCTTTTAGCTGATATTAATGCCCTTAATATTTATATCTTGGCAAGGTCTGGAATACAGCCAGGGATTTTAAGAATGGCTTATCCCTGGAGACAGAATGGCAGGAAATTCTCTCAGAAATACCACACTCTTATGAAAAGAGAAATAGTTTGTGAAGCAGCAACATGTCAATTTTTAGCTGCATTAGCTTTCTGTAATAAACATCAAGAAATTCAGAATATACATTTCTCAGTTTATTCTGTGATTACTTTTATTTACTATCTTATTTTGAATATGACAAAAGCATGGTAAGAGATGCCAAAATGAACCTTGTCTGAATAAAGCTGTTTATTCTTCCAGACACCTATGTTGATAACCTTTGTGTCTGTGTCTCTGTGTGTAAAACAATAAAGAAACAGAAGTACTAAAATTATAGACAGGCATATTTCCAATCTCTTAAATTATGATAACAAAGAACAACAATTACGTGAAATTATAAACTATAATGCCTTACTTTACTGAATAAGATCTTCCTACTTGTACAACCTGGTAAGCATTAGCCTCATTGAGCACTAGTTCAGTAATTGCAACACAACTAGCTAGAATAAAAATCCAGAAGTAACATTTAGGGCTATTTGACTCTATTGAGAAATCTCCTCCAAAAGGAATTTGCTCCATAACTACAAATGAATCCTCATCTAAATACAAGTCATTAAAATACCACTTTGAAATCATATGATTCATATTGATATTTCATAGAAAATATAAATAGTGAAGAAAAATATGATCAAATAATGTCATACTAAACACAAAACTAACTAACTAACTAAATAAATAAATAACTCTTTTGTCACTGTTTTTACAGGTGAAGAAATACATATGATTCCCAGATTCTCAATACTTTACGTTTTGCTTCCTTCTAACAAAAGTATACTTTTTGAAAATAAGTGCTGGTATCACTCATTTGAAAATAAACAAATCCAATTTGATGCTCCTACTCCTTAAAGCAGGTGTAATTATTTACAAATTTGTAATATTTTAATCCTTTTGCACAAGTGTATATAAAGACATAACAGAATACTAGATCTTATAAACCTACCTGCTTGAAGTGAGCAAGTATTTTCTTGTATCTCATCAGGACTCAGTTCATCTGACAAATGAAGATACCGGATTCTCCCTGCTGCAGTTGCAGTGTTAAAAATGGCTTAATATGTGTTTGTTAACCATTCATGAAGTTCTGAAAATCTGTATGTTTTCATTAAATTAGCTAACACTTTGAAAAAGAAAAGAAGCCTTTAAACAGAAAATTCCTTTACCATCATCATCAATTATATTCACAATTCTAGCTCACTAAATAGGTGTCTGATTAATAGGAGAACTAAACAGACAGTAATGCTGTATTTATGACTTATTCATTATTTAGTTTACACATTAAAAATATGAAAAACACCTTAGGATAACAATGAAATACAAAAGGCTGGAAAAAATATTGCTTATTCATTATGTTCTAAATAGTCCTTTAAATTTTGCTGGTATCACATACAGCTGAACAAGCCAAAGATGCTCTTTCATAAAACAGGGCTTGGTCAAATATATCTTAAAAGAACAAACAGTCTTATACAATTGCCACAATGTTGAGGACTGAAAACCTACTCCTGTAACATATGAAGGAGCTGCTTGATTCTACCCCAGATTCTAATTTCCACAGTAGTCTCAGGAGCTTCACAAACCTGTACCAGAATCCAAACTATACTCCATAGAATTTTGATGCAATCAGAATGGAGCAAACTGAGCAACTGGAATTCCTTTGTACATTTTTATTTGCTCTTTGACTCGTGACTCTGCACAAAGGAGTCATAGCAACTCTGTTCTGAACCTAAAAAAAAAATCAGCAAGAAATTTCAACAATAACTCCATTACTACTTCGTATTGTCAGTTAGAAAAGGGGGGAAAACACAGGAAGTTTAAAAAAGAACAGAGATCTACTATTAAAAAAAAAAAAAAAAAAAAAAAAAAAAACAACAAAAAACCAGGCATCCCCAGCCAGGTTGGGAGGTGGCCAGGTGGGCTGCAGTCATCTGTGCTACCATCTTCTTATTAATGGCATTAGTAGTACAAGTAGCACTGATTGCATGGACTTGTGAAGTCCATCTGTGGAACTCAAATAGCCTAGTTCCACAGATAACACAAAAATGCATCATTCTTCTCTAGTATAGTTTGAATATTATATTTAGAAAGCAATTGGATATATATCTTAAAAGATTTTATAAGACTTTAATTAACTGCAATGAAGGTGGACTTCCCATAGAAAATATGGTTAAGGATATCCATTTCCACTTTAAGCAAAAAGCTCCATGTGTGTTTAATGAAACATGTGAATTCAGATTCATATCTGAATTTAAAATGATCCTTAACTGGCACTGAACTTCACCATCTTCCTGTCTACATTCAAATTCTAACTCTTATCTCTAACTTTTGATTTACATATGGCCCAGCATTTTCTGACACAGAAACTAAATAAAATCTTTTCATATATTAATTTTGTCTAGTCTTAGTCACATATAAGGTCACTTATATGAGTGAAATAGTTAAGCATGAAATTTTTAAAACCTCTTCAGAATTTTAAAGGTGATAAGTGATGTATTATCAAATCAAATTTGATAGTCTTTCTGTTTCTCACTAAAATTCAGTAATGCTTTGCTTAGCTGAGATGATTAAACAATTGAAGGAACATGGATGATTTTCTGATGAAGAGGATTTGGAATCTGACTCAGCCTCTGGCATAAACTACAGCAGCTCTAGGTCTTGCAATTTTACTCATTTATATTGGGCATCCCAGGAACTGTCAGGGCCCAGCATGCTTTCCCATCTAACCACTCAAGTCTGCCAGGAGCAAGGAAGAGATGGACCAAGAAAAGTGATTGCGATCCCTTTATGATAACATTGTAACTCATTTGCAACTGGAGGCCAACAGTGGAGAGAGAGAGAAGATGGATTACAATGAAACTGCTGGAAAAGATTTTGCTGTATCAGTATGTGACTGAAAATACTCAGGTTTCAGAATTTGACCTTGGTTATATTAAAGTGTCATGTTTTCTAATTCCTCTAAATACACGCATCCTTAAATAAAAAAGTCACAATTTATTTTAACATAATTAATCCACACAAAAAGTCTCACCTGTTAGAGAGAAAATCATATTCATGTAATATCACCAGCAAGTTCTCAACAATCTCACTTATCTCCTCTCTACATTCTGGACTACAAATTGATTATTCCTGGCATTTATATCAGATGAAATTATATGAAAAACACACATTGCTCTTTAGCCTCCTTCTTTGTCCATTTGATGAATTATTTTTCCCCAAGTCTTAAGTAATAATATCAACTTGTGCACACAAGCACTTAAAGCCACAAATATATGCTGGGTCAAGAGAAATAGTGCAACAATTTTCCAGTTTTCCTAGTACAAAAAAAAGTGAATGCGAATGTGTAAAAATAAAGACACAACTAAATTTTGTGTCTTACTGATAATTAAGGAAATGAAATTAATTTTTAAAAACAACCACAATTTCTATGAACATTTGTAATATACCGCAAACTCTTTATTGCCCAGTCCAAATGTAACACAAAATCCCACATTCCACTCAGTGAAGAAAGTTAAATGGAAGTTGAAAATGTATGTAAAACATCATTTAAATTAACACAGATATTAGAACCAAATTAAACTGAATCAGAGTTTTGGGAAGTCTGGAAGACAGCAGATCAATAACAGCAGTTTTTCTTCTATAATACCATTACAGATGAAAGTTGCTCTGTCCCCCTTTTGGCTACTTTTTTCTCTTTTAATCTTTATTTACCACTAATTGATGAGAAGAGGGCACATATACATGGATTTGACTGCATGAGTTTATTATTTACTACACTGAACAATATTCTACCTGATTATTGTGAGGCACTGTTATATTAAGCTGAGGACAGAAGACTTTCATATGCAGGAAGTCAATAGGAATTCCAGAATCCTGCATGAGGATTGAAAAAACAGAATCTGTGATTCCAGTATTGCAGAGCCATCCACATGAACAAGAAGTCTGCTGCAAAGACCAAAGTTTCTATTTAGTTTCTATTGCTTCAATATAAAATTAAGAACATTTAAGTTTTCCTCCTAAAGAGCAGTTTTAATATTCTGTCAAGAGAAAATATGAAAAAGCTTTTGTTAATTATGGCACATTAAGTTGAACCTACCATTCTACTAAACTAGTCAGAGCAAGGAGGGCACCAAAAACCACATAACTGTCTCTGGCAAATAATAAATTTACTAGGGTCTGGAAAAAAAATGAAAAAAAAAGGTAAGTAAACATGTGATTCTGTGTAAATATAAAGTATATTACTTTATTTTACGACTCAGAAACATATAAAAATATTTAATGAAAAGTAAAAATTAAGGTACCAAGTCCTTACACAATATGTTAAAAGTCTTAGGTACATTTAAAGTACACTTAAATATACACCTAAAATCTTAGAATACACACAGTAGGACAAGCAAGGATGTTTCTTCTCAAATTACAATTAGCATCTCTTTGACTGCTAAAATGTCTCTATTACACCATTGTAAAAATTTGGTTTTGTGTAACACTTCAGAACACTAACTCAGACCTCCTGAAGTAAAAAGTTAATATTCTGCTTATATTTAAACAGCACAGTAATTTAAGGGCCTGTCTGTATTTCTGTTCATGATTAATATCTAAGTAAACTCTGTCTAGATTCTCTAAAAATAGGTTGTCTGCATATGATCACAATTGCCTTTGTTTTTCTGCAGCATGACAGAATCATGAAACCCTAGTTATACTGATTTTGATCTCAACTGGATCTCTGTTTAGCCACAAACCAGCAATAGTTAATTACAGATTCTTAGACTGATGGTAATGTATAGTAATGGATGTCTGGGTTGACACAGAATATTTAGACACAGAATACTTTACAAGTGAAAAACCACAGCAGAAATTTGTGCAAGAAAACTTTAAAATATATTTACATTTTAAAAATATATAAAACTATTTGAATCACAGTAAGGTGTAGCTCAGGACAGTGTATACAGGAGCACTACTTTTTATAGAACAAATGTTTAGTCCAAATGTTTACAATCTGTTTCTCTCAAACAGCCAATAATCATACATCAGACCAATTAACTTACAGAGAAGAACTTATTTTTATGATAATATTAATACATCTGTAAAACACAGATATTATCTTATCTTACAAGACTGACAAGGTAAGGAATTTATTTCCACCTATGTCAAATCTGTAAAGCATACTTTATTCTATTAAGTAGCTAATTCAATAAAATTAACAATTTTATAAAGCACTTACTTTATGTGCTCCACTTGTTATATCTTATTCCCTTTGATTTCTAACAGCAGCAAGCTTTTGGAAAATATCTATGGAACAAACGAAGACACACAAATTGACTCTCTCACTAATATTTTTATTTTACCAGTCAGATAACAGAGAAAAATACTGTATAACTTCTTTGAACCATAACTAGCACGATTTACTCTTTTATTTCAATGCTTAAAAAGATACCAATTTCTTAAAGAAATATTACTTATGTAGAAAAACAAGCTGCTCCCTTCTACAGGAATTTTAGCTTTTACTCATGTGATGATGCCTACAGTAAATATACTACTGTCTTACTTAATGACAACCTGAAGTATTTTAAACATTTTAAGCCTCACACAAAAAGTTGTGGGTAGCCTTATGATTTCTGTTATCAGCTACTGTACCTACATGTCATGTTGACCAACTTGTCTACATTGCGCTGCTCTTCCTTGTAATTAAGATAACAATTTGCTACTGTTTCCATATACTACAAGAAGGGGAGGAAAAATAAAGGATACCATTAAGACAAAAAAGTTTACAGACTTCATAAACCTAGACTGTTCTTCACAGGTAGAGCCTGTAGGTGGTGCATCTGTTTCATGAAAAAAATTCTGTAATGCAATAGTGGTGTAGCCACAAGGTTTAAACCTGTTTCAACATTTAAAAAATAAATTATCACTATGCTTCTCCCTTTGAAAAGTCATTTGCTACAGTGCAGGGTGACTTTGCTCATCTCCCTTCAAAAGTCTACAGTTTCTTTTGACTGAACCAATTGCGTTGACTTTTCTAATTCTTCTCCCACTTCAGGAGGCATTTCTGAAGTCTCCTAACTAGAAATCCTAGATGAATGCAGCTAGATTATAGGACAGTTGTCTTGAAAACTAGTGAAAAAACCCACACCAACTTCTCATGTGAAAACAGAGAAACAGACTCACTTCTTTCTGTAAACCAAGAATATCTGTACACTGCTTTTTACAGTATATATCATTTTAATCGTAATAAACTGACAGGCAACATAATGGACAAAGGTACTATGAGAAATTCTACTTGACCTAGATTTTCAATTCCACCCAGGCTGTGGAGCATTTCCTACAGAAAAATTAAAAAAAAAAAATCTTCAGAATTACTTATAATAAGTAGATAAATAAAAATTCCACACAGAGGTGGAATGTTAAAGGTTCTTAAACTGGAGCTTTCAGTTTCCTTCAGTAACTACATTATGAGAATTTTACCAATCTTTGTGATAAAGTCAAATACCAAGTCTAGGGCTCAGAGCAATGACCAAGCCATCTGTTATGGAGATTTACAGTTTCCTTGTTAGGGTCAGCAACAACAGACATGACATAAAGAACAACAGAAATTGAGCAAGTTATACAGCAATGGTTTAAAACCACCCTTGAAATCAGTTTGTTTGCAATTCTCATCCTCACATACAGAAATATACATGCATACATGTACATGTGCATTCATAAGAACAAATGTTTTTATACACAAGCACCAACACAACTGTACACGTGGCACTTACAAGCATCCCCTGATCCAAGCAAGAAACGTTTTGACATACTGACCTGGTAGCATGGATCTCTTATTAATAATCTCAGGCAGATTAATAAGATCTAAGAAAATGCATGCACGGAGCTTGAATAACCCATTGCCTGTAAATTAAATATTTAAAACATAAATCAAATGCAATTTAAAAAGTGTTTAAATACTTACATAAAACAGTTTGATTCAGGATCAATTGACCAGATCATTAGTGAGCTACAACAACTGTTCAACACACTATACCATAGAACTTTTAATACCATTTATACTGAATCACAGTGGCAGCTATAAATAAATTGATTACATTATATGAGCATTACCAGCCATGACTTATTATCACTGGACTGATGAAGGAAAGTACATGCTCATCTGTAAGAACAAACTAACTGTGCTTTGATATAAACTTTTAGTGGTTGAATTGAGGCCCAAAAGAACAAAGTAAATGAGAAACCACAGAGCAAACTTCAGTGCACAAAATACACTTATGCAAAAATATGGGTGCTACAGAAGTAAAAATAGCTATATTTAAAATATTCTTTTGAATTTTCATAATCTATCCTGGCTTTTAAAAATTCTAATTGTATTATGCTAGAAATAAATTGTTATTTAGTTCAAATGTTCTTGAAATAGGATTGTATTTTGATATACAACTTCCTCCTTTATATTTCTCCATATGATTCACCAGCATAAGACATAGCAGAAAATACAAATCAGATTTGCAGAAAGTGTCCAGGGGCAGTAATCCTGCACAAAATACCAGTAAAGGAATCACTATTTCCATTGCCTGTTGAAAGTATATATCCCCATTTTCCTATTTAAAATAAACCTAAAATTAGACATCTTTGCCATATGTTTTTTGTTGCTGTTTTAACTGAGAGGACAAAATTTGTTTGGATAGGTTTCTTGGAAACAGAAAAAGTGTATGGGTCATGGCAGCTCTCTTCCCATTTCATCATTTGCATTTGGGAATGACGCCAACAGCTAAAAATAATTCCATAAAAATAAACGTTTTACAAATAGATACTAACAAACTCTCAGCCCTTTTATGCCAATATTCTGCCCTAGTAATACCATTTATCATTATGATTCCATAATTGGCTACTTCAGAACAGCACAAAACTTTCATGGAAAGAAAACAGCATGCAAAATTTGTAGGTCAGATTTTAAAGTGGCCTGAAGATATTACCGTGGTCGACAGTCACTCCCTGAGCCTGATTAACATTTGAGAGCCCCTTCTACTACAGTTACATTTACAACACACATTACTAGACACACCAGGGTATATCCAGCTTATCTACATATCTACTAATTTATGCTTGTTTCACCAACCTTGCCCGGGTGCTTTCATTCTTAATACAAGAGGCTTGTTTTGCAATATCACTATCACAAAGAACACCAAAGAAAACCAAAATATAAGCCAAGTATGTCACAATGTATAAACAGAACTTGGGAAATCACAGTGTAAGCTATTCTTGGATTTCTGGCAAATGAAGCTGAGCCACTGACCTCCCACTGGTGAATACTGAGTTCACATGTAAAAAAGGGTACCAGATTTAAAAACCACTTAAATAATCTGTTTTAAACTCACTGTCATTTAAATAATCAAAGAAGACACCCCTAGTTCCCCAGTTGGTTGTGAATAAAGGTATAAGCAAACCATGTGATGTTTTTAAATTCCTCTAGTAGTAGCATATTAATACCTTTAAGTGCTCTAGGATTCCATCTTTAAACTTCTGTACCACTTAAGGGTTTTTTTAGAAAATGTATTCGGGCTTTAAAAAGGAAAATACAATACACTGCAAAGGAGAATAGTAAAAAAAAATCTAGAAAATACACCTTTTTTTCCCCTGAAAATATCTTTCTCTGCCCCCTCTATTTTTGTAAGGTCCTGTACTTTTTCCTCACACAAATGAGAACAGCATAAGAAAAGTTATTACCCTTTCCAATCCTGTCATACACAGAAATACAAATAAACACAAACAAATGGCATCAACTCATCTGAATTTTATGGAAACCACAGGCCTTTCACTATAAAGGCAGCAGACCATAAAATACAAACAGAATCAGTGCAATAAATTCAAGAAGCAAATCACAGATTACAGACGTCATATACAGATGAATGATCAAGAAAACATAGCAGTTAGAATTTTGGTCACCCAAGGTTTGTCATATACCCAGTCCTGTGTTCTTCTGTTCCACTAACCTGGGCATTGCTCCTCAAAGCCAATACACAAGTGGTGAATTAATACAACCACAAGTGCTGCTGGTAATTTCCACAGAAAGGTGTGTTGTAGCAATATGGGATATTATCCATGCATTTTGCTTCTTCATGGAAGGCAAGAAAGCAGCCTGCCTTCTTGGTTATGAATGTGTTTCATATACTGATCTGCAGGTAAGTCTGTCCTTAACTAATGTTGTAAAGATATCTTGAAACAGCTGATGCTTGGGATGCTTGCTAAAATTTCTCTCATTTTGTAGGTCACACTAAAAAGAAAAAAAAAAGAAAAATGGTGAATTACAAATTAACTTGCCACAAGAAAGTTTTGCTCTGCTACAACTTAACATTAGCAACAAAAACTAAGAAATGTCATACCAGCAGTTACCACAGAATAACACGATTTCATATTGGCAGACATTAACAGCTGTCTCGTGCATAATTTGGGACTATCAGAATGGTATAGTTTCTCCAAATAAAGAAATTATGACATTTTAAATGAGTTTATTCACTCTCACTAGTATACTCTGCTGAGTAGGAAAGGTTGAAACTTACAAAGGCAGGAACATAAACAGGTTTAAAAATTAGAAGTACGTAATTCTCATCTCAAATACTGGATTAACATGAAAAGTACAAGGAAATAGTACATATGTAAAAAAACAAATGCCTTCAACACCTCAACAAGGTGATATCATTAGATACATAAAGGTATCTCTCGTTCAGGGATATGAGTGTGTCATGATCAGCTTTAAATTATTTTTACCTAAATTTCTCAAGCTCAACAGCTTCTGTTGATGCTTGGCATTGACCATTGGACTGCTGTTCATCGCTTTTGACATTTTGCCAAGTTCTTGTCACACTAGTTTGACCACTTTCAATATATATAGCTGGAAGCTAAAGAGGGAAGGGATAGTAGTCATGAGGCAAATGCTGCAATTTAAGTTTTCTGAGAACATTATCATGCCAAAGTACGTTTTCTCAAGTTCTGACTTGAACTTTGGACCTAAAACTAGCCATTCTAGAAAACACACACCTCCTCTGGAAAACAACACTGACATGGTAGAAAATTGATGCAAAGCAAGACTGAAAAACAAGTACTGAGAGGTAAGTAAAAGGTGAAGAATGACGTCTTTTTAAATTTATGATAGCAAAGCTTGACAAAATCTGCAACACATGCTCATTATCTGTGTTTCTTACCTGTCCCAACTCCACAACTGCACAGCCTTCACATTCTTTTTAGGTTGTACAACTTACATGTTTCAGCTTTCTGCTCAGAAGCAATTCCAGACCTCTAACCAGGTAGAAAGTGCATAACTCCTACCTCACATGGATGAATCCTTTAGTCATTTTGTCATATCTTTTTACAAAATTGAAAGGGAGAAAATGTTCTGTGATTCCAAAGACTCACACCCATAATCATGTGTTGGTTTTCTTCGCTTCAAATGGCAAATACAAGCTTCACTATGTGAGCTGAGGTGAAGGAGATTTGACTTTCTCCTGTAAGTTGGTATTTAAGCCCTGGATATTTTTAGCTGAGGTGTTATTCTTCAAAGACAAATTGTTTATGGTTAAAATGCTGATCTTATTTTATATTCTGTACCACTCTCCCCCATGCTGTTACTCACACATCTTTAAGCCTACCTTCGTGTGACATTGTGAAAGGGCACAGAGGAAAAAAAAATCTGCTATGCTATTTTAATATATGCAACAATACCTGGATAAAACCTGCTCAGGATACAAAATAAAGCAATTTTAATTTTCTTCCTGTTAAAATAAATAATATGGTATAGTAGAATGGGAAATGGATCAGTTTCATTCTTTTACCCATTCTAAATGTGATTTGTGCCACACAGAAGGTCTAATGCTGCCAAGAAAAAAGAGACAAGATGAAAGACATCTTCCATTCAAGATTTTGCTAACATGTTTTAGTCACTATAGTACATAATGTTCTAAGCATATGCCAGAAACCATAATCACCATTAATTATAATTCTAAAGCATTTAATAACAGTTATTGAAAAATACCTGTTGGTTCCTTGACTGAACACTTAAGAGAGACTGAAGCCATTTTAGATCAGAATAATCCCTAGGAAAAAGCCACAACAGTGCGTGTTAATAGTTACATAAAAGTATTTCCATAAGTGAAAAAAAGGTCAACAAGCAACAATGCTACTGACAGAAAATAAAGTTTTCTAGCGTTGCCTGGTGTCCACTTTTGCATACAGCACAATTCACAGCTTCTCCAGAATGCCTTAAGTCAACATAGGTGTAAATAAACTTTGTGACCAGAGTAACAGTTGTCATGTTTATACTGAACTTCAAATTGAAGCATTCTGCTTTGGCAGCCAGTGTAAATTCCACACGAGTCCCACTGAAGTTCAAAGTAAAACGTCAGATACTACACCTCATAGAGATCCCAGAAGGCTTTTGTTTTTATTGCTTTTGCTGTGCTCTTCAACTTTTTGTCCTGATCAGGCATTGTGTATCATTATTATAATGATAAAACTCTTCCTTAAAAGCAAAGTAGATACAGAGAATTATATCACTGCAGCAAAAGGAACACATGTTTGCTTATAGAATCAATCGATACCAGTTTACTGGTTTTAGACAGAAAAAACAAAAACAACTTTGCCATTTTCTCAGCATGAAGCCTTGGGTATTATATCAGGATATCCTTTGAAATTCCAGATATTAATAAGAAAGCTTTTAACCTAACATACAAAAACCTTGGTTTCCCAACACATGCATAGACAATACTGTCTTGCTCTTTCATGTATTTTTTTATTATGACTTTTCCTTTTATTTAATCTTCTTGCCATTATTTCTCTCTGTGAATTGGCTGCTTATATTACAGCAATGCTTACAGGCTAACATCAAGGTTGTCAACAACAAGCTGTTGTCCAGACAACAGAGAATTTAATAGTTATATTATCCAAATAAACAAGTCAAATGAAGGGTAGAAAAAGGAGGTATCTGACAAAAAAAAAAAACGAGATGCATACAGTGAGCTGAGAGATGTGATTCTCTCCCTCTACTTGACTCTCCTGAGACCCCACCTGGACTACTGCATGCAGCTCTGGGGCTCCCATCAGCACAACAGGGACCTGCCGGAGTGAGTCCAGAAGGCTACAAAGAGGATCAGAGGGCTGGAGCACCTCCCCTGTGCTGAGAGAAGCTGAGAGTGGGGGGGTTGTTTGGCCTGGAGAAAAGAAGGCTCCAAGGGAGATATCCAGCAGCAGCCCACTGTCTAAAGAGGTCTACAGAAGAGTTGGAAAGGGACTTTTTACACGGGTATGTGGTGTTAGGACAAGGGGATGATGACTGTACACCAAAAAAGTCAGGTTTAGATTATATATTAGGAGGAAATTCTTTACTGTGACGGTGATGAGGTACCAGAACAGGTTGCCCAGAGACGTTGTGGACATCCCTGGAAGTGTCCAAGGTCAAGCTGGATGGGGCTGTGATCAATCTGCTATAGAGTGACAGGTACTTCTGCCATGGCAGAGACTTGTAACTCAATGATCTTAAGGTCTCTTCCAACCTCAACCATTCTGTGAATCTATTGATCACACAGTCTGTCAAAGAATAACAGAAATTTTCAGCAGTTTAGAATCTAGGCCTTCTCAATGTCTTATACCAAACCTACCTGCTTTCCTTGCAGTGGGACACACCGCTTCTTTCCACAGATGAGCAGATCTGTATGGCATGGCCTCATCAGGGCCATTAGCACACATTAAATCCCTGCATAAAAACATTCAATCTGTAGGTCTGACTTCCCACAAAAGCCCTGACCTACTCACTTTCACAGTGCACAACACCTGTTCACTGAAAATCTTCTAAAGCCCTAGAAAAATACAGAAAGATGTGGAAAGAGGATACTCAAGAGGAATCTCTTGCTGCAACAAAAGCAACTATATTGATACAGATCCTTCTCTGAGTGAAAAAAAAAAGAATGGTCAGGCACAGGCTGGGGCTTTAGAATTATCCTGGAGAATTACATACAGCAGTAGCATGGTGGAGCACTTTCAATTTAAAAACCATAGATATAATACCACTGTCTGATCCTTTCCACCTATTTTACTGTTCACTAAACATGGACTGTTTGGATGTTCCCTTTGGTGTGTCCTTAAGAGGATTTTCTGTATCAAACCTGACGGCCTCCTTTTCGTGCAATGTAGAATTCCTCTGCTACTGATTTTTACTTCTCCTCCTCATAAAGGCAAAGAAGAAGAAGAAAACTAGTCATGAAACAAAAGCATTGTAAACTACCAGAAGCTGCTCCTTCCCAAATGAACATCAGAGTCATTTTTCCAGTTACACAATCTCACATCATAGAGCTACCCAAAATGCAACTACTGACAGTATGAACTCGTGCACTGTATCAAATCCCTCTCGGAAGTGGCCTGTAAGCCCAGTTCATCCATGTCTAGTCTTTTAAACAAGCCTTTATCCTACTACAGGGAATCATTGCTCTGGATCCACAAGAAACTCCTCTCCTCTCTCCCATGTATCTGCTCAAGGTTATTAAAAAACATCCCAGAATATTTCTGTGGCACCAGTTATTACCAGGGAAGGAATATAAACAGGATTTGTTCCACCACTCAGCAGACAAAACTACTGAGTTCAGACTAAACTGAATGCAGTTTGCTCAAAGCATTTACTTCCTTTGCTTCAAGAGCATTAAAAGTTAAGAGAAGCCATGCACATTGCTAAGCACGTTAAGAATCCTCAGGAGTAAGAATTTCCATGTATTATTTCAGTGACATTCTTATATCATCTCCCCAGTACCCTGTCCATTTGGAATATTACTGAGGCATGACACTATGCAATAAGCACCTCACATTTGCACAGTGGGAAATACTGTGAAACTCACAAATTGTCTACTTGACCATGAGTATCTGTGCATAAAGAACAGATTTCAACCAATTAAAGAACAACCAAACCACACACAAATAACTTGTTCATAAGCAAACAGAGTTAAATCTTAAAATTTTTAGCATCCTGTGAAATCCTTGAGTTAACTCTCCAAACCACAAAGAGAAGGATTCCCACTATGGCTAAAATTTAATCCAGAACTGTTAGGTTTTAGTGATTATTTAGAACATTTTACAACCGTCAACCAAACTTACTTTAGGGCTGTCATTCCAATTCTAGTGCTACCTTGGTAAAGATGAAACAGAATAACAGAGGACAAATATTTTAAAGATTTGTTGCCATTACAGATCTAAAAGTCCTTGTGCAAAATTGAACCTGATAAACATCAAGCCACATTCCCTTCACTGCTGCTGAGAATGAAGGGACACTGGTCACTCAAGGATACAACACTCACCCAGCGCTGAGGACTCACCCTGAGGTTACCTCTCTGTTTCCTAGAGGCCAACAAGTCAGCACAGGTCAGGAAGAAGCCCTTCAGGAAAGAGGCCAGCTCTGGCCACAAACTGACCCTGCAGTGATCTCTTTAGTCTGTCAGTCCGGCATTATCTCAGATGCACTGGACTGGGAAACCTGATTCAGGTTACAAATAATCTCTCCTACTTTAGCCCTGATTGCCTTGTCTCCAAAGCACTTCTACTGTACAAGGGCAGGGACAACATGCAGGAAGGAGGATTTATCCATGCAGCTTAGAATGTTATGCCCTTCACCTTACTACAGAGATTAGACTAATTAATGAACAGCCAGCTGCCAGTGAAAATGGCTTTCCCCATTCCTTCCCTTCCACCAGCAATTCTTCTCTACTTCTTCAGCTGACCTGACCCAAACCTGAGCCAGTTTAGAAAGCTAAACACACAGAAAACAACACACCTCCATTTATACTGTTACTTTCCTGCCAATTTAGCTCACTGGCACAGATGAGTGCCCCTGCTGACAGGGCAGGAATGCACCCGTGTAAATCAAGGGAGAAGAGCAGAAAGCCCATCAGTAGCCAGTCATTAAATCAGGTAGGTATATCAGCACCATGAGTGAGGGGCAGACAAACAGAAACAACTCAATTTTCCTTCTATCAGCCAGAAACCTGAGAGAAAACAGACATTAATATTTCCTTACCTATTCTCACAGTAATTTGACTTTCCTGAAGTCACCAAGTAAGTTCCCACCCCGTGTTTCTTCTTTACTCGTGCCAGCAGAAATTTCCATGGATTCCATGGAGCCAGGCTATTCACTGTCCTCATAACTATCCCCCTGCTATGACACCAGCCATGAGGAATGTGTAAGAAACACACCAAACAGCTCTCACTAGTTGTGCCAAATAAAAACTGAAATCAGACAACTCTTTTGAAGAACAGAGACACATTAAGAGAAAAATGCCTTTACAGCACAGTCTCATTTAATTCCATTTAAGACAATGGAATTAGAGCAATAGTAATGCATTCATTTTAACTGGGGATAATTACATTTAATTAGTTATGCTGATTCAATTACACAGGAAGAGAGATGCATTCTGACAGCACTGGAATGCAGGACAGGACAAGAAATGCTCCAAGAACCCCGTCAGAAATGAAAGAATCCACATGATGAGAAACAGGAGACAAAGGAATTACCCCAGACTTGATCTGTGGCCCAGCCTAGTATCTGTCCCAGATGACATAAGCACATAAGCTTCAGAAGGTAAAAACAAGCCTCAAAACAAACAAAACCACAAAGAAGTGTTGGAGGATGAATCTACCCCCACTGACTACAGTGTAATGGTCTCTTCAACAAGATGTCTCACATTCCTTAAAATCTTTACTAGCAATAAGTAGTGGATACGGACAATTTGTAAGCCAACTAGTTTCTAGATTTTCCCTTGAACTCCTTTCTTAATCACCGCAGTGGCTGAATTCCACTGTCTAATCATACACAGGATAACAGGCTTAGGGTGGATAAAGAAGCAGTAGATATGGTGGCTTTAATAAGACTTTTGATGCTGTTGCTGGATAGGAATGTATCTAATACCTCATCTAATACCATAATCAGGGTCAGATGAAGGTCAGGTGAAAATTCACTTCCTAAAAGAGAAATTAGAAATATATTATTGTTGAAACAGAAATTTATTTCAAACATGGCCAAAATAATGGCAAAGGAAGCATCAAAAGTGATGAAAAATTCCCAAAAGGTACTTTTCCTTACCTAGTCTGGTGGGGAAAAAAGGGACTTCTGGCTGGCTTCCCCTCTTGTTCTCAAAGAGCATGGCAGTCATAACAGATCCCCACCAGTGATAGCCTATGTCTAGGAAATTGTATTGAAGAACCCACATAGACAATGTTTGAAGAATATTTCTTTCACTTCATTAACTGAATCAATATGGAAATCCATGTGTTTCTTACACACAAAAACTTCCACACACATATATATGTCTCAATCTTTCTTTAATTAATTCTTTGGAGATTCTCTAAAAGTTAACAAGAGTAAGGTTCTTCCTTGTTTTCCTGACAAATGAAAACATTTAAGCTACTGCTGTTTTGGGATTGTCTTTTGCTTTTTTCTGTTTCCATAAATGGCCAGGCCTATTCTCAGAGTGCTGGGTCCATCAAAGGTCAGTCTCTTGGTTAATTTCCAGAGTGTAACTTTCCTCTGTAGAGGAAAGTCTGCCTAAATCCATCCTGTTAAACAGCAGTTCACATATGTAAGAGAAAAAAGAAAAAAATAAATAAGTAAAAAAAAAGAGAGAGAAAACAAGAGGGGATTTCTGAGGCGTAATGAGCAGCTCAGGTGAGTATCAACTCGAGAGTAACACGTAGCTCTTTGAAGTTCACCCTCTCCGCTCCCACTACCAAGCAGACCTTTATAGGGAATGGTACCGCCATTCCTCAGAGCCTCTGGGAACCACGAGGTCGTTCAATGCCTACCCAGAGCTGGTGAAGGAGCAGGGCTGTGGAGCACGCCATTAAGCGGAACGGGAGGAGGATGGGGACATTGCACCGCTTCCCCTGCCCTGGACTCTCCCGTCCCAGCCCCGCGTCCCCCCGTGTTCCCGTCCCTCCGTCCCGCTCCCCGCGCTCCCTCAGCGGCTCCGCTCCCCCCACCCCGCTCCGCGGCTCGGCCACGGCGACGCTCGCTCCGCCAGGACAGGGCCCCTCAGCCAATCGCCTCCCCTCTTCTTGGCCCGCCGGCCAACCGCGAGCCGCCGTGCTGCGCGGCCCGGCGCCGTTGCCATGGGCACGGGGAAGCCCGGCCGGGCCCGCCCCCAGCGCCCCCCGGGCAATGAAAACAGAAGCGGCCCCAATGGAGTCCAGGAGATTGTTTATTGCTTTTACCAACTTCCTGAAACGTTACAAAAGATAATTTTATTCTAGCAGTAATTAAAACAACACAAAGGCTGAATCACATTAAAAACAAGTCTGAGAGTTGTGTTTTCTGTATAAACTGAATATTGATTCTACAGTTGGAATAATGTTTTCATTTGCTTTGGATTTGTTTATAAAGTAAGAAAACGTCACTGTAATTAGAAAAGCAGTCATAAAAAATTCGAACCATACAGTATGTAATCACATTTCAAATAAAGAATATTAAAATCAAAACAGCAGTTCAGCTGCAAAAGCTGAACCTGGAAGACACCTTTGCACAGGAGCATCAGCAACAACAGAAAAGAAAATACAAGAAGTAATGTGTCTTTCCAATAAAATCATTTAGAAAAGTATCGATTTTCAAACTCATTCATTATTCCAAATAAATGTCAACAGATAGTAAATTCAATATGAAAGTGTCTTTAGGCAAAGTTCAATGCCAACTACAAAGTCCTAGAAGTTTTCACTAAAAATATTATAAAATAAAATTGACAAACTTACTGAGCAATTTGCTTTATTTATAGCACTACACTTATGCTGACTCAAAGCTGTGTGCATCTATAGTCTTGAAATTTGTCATAAAATAAATTACTGTTGGTATAAACAAAATATTTCCCACGTTTTACCGTACTTGATAATTTTGTCCTAGATGAGTAATTAAAACATTACTAATCATAAGAAAGCAAAAAGACAACTAAGCTCGCCGTGGTGCTCGCCTGGCAGATTTCATTTGTGAACAGAGAGTCCTGAACCATTCACTTTCTGATTTCCAGAACCTTTGTACAAGACAAACCCTTTAGAGCAGCGCAGGCTCTGCCACGTGACACCCATTTGGTACAGAAATATTTCACAGCCTGTCGAACCTGCCTTTGCAAAGGGCACGAATTAGGAAGTGACCGCATAAAGACAAGAGATGCAGGTGAAGCAAATGATAACTTACAGGAGAACTTGCATTAAATGAAGAAAAAATGGCCAAGATACTTGGTTGAAAAAGATCCCAAAGCCATTAGGGCACCAAGTTCTACCCTGACAGGTTTTATGATGACAAACTTGGCAATTTGGAACATTCACAGAACAATTATATTAAATATGATGTTATAGCTGCAAAGTTCATCTAGGAGGAAATTGTTGTTAACTTGGGCATGTGTAAACAGAATGAAAAACGTGTCACTGTAATACATACGAAAATGAGTTTTCTAGAATATAATTTAAACACAAAACTGCATTTTAAGTGATACATTTTAAATGATAATTTAAATGGAGTGGTCAAAATTAAGACCTAGATTTCATGTAAACATTAATATTTATAAATAAATTAGAAAAAAAAAAAAAAAAAGAAAAAAAGGAAAAAGAAGGAGGAAAAAAAAAAAGAGGGACTTCCTGAGGTGGCTCTGCAGCCAGGTACACAGTAGCACTAAGCTCCATTCCAGGAAACCAAGGCATCTATAAAAAGTGCAGGGTTGGTTATTTTCCTCTAGCTATTGGAATGGAAATCCATTGGCGTAGTTTTTACAGGGCTTAAGCCCTATGAAAGAAAAAAAAAAAAAAAATCAGTGCACAGCAATTGTCACTGCTCTTTTGCATCCATTAAGGCAAAACATCTACATAAAATAAACTACATCCTTAGCTGTCTTATTTTAATCCTATGTGTGACTTTAAAGCAGAGAAGGTGTAAAATGACCACTGAATCACTTAACCCTACATTAGCAACAAGGATTTATGTACTTAATACCAGAACTTCTCCTGTTCATATGGGAAGAAAGTGCAAGTATAACTATTGCCCAAGAACACTGGAACTAAAGGTAAACTGGCTTGCCAAGTCATGGTATTTCTAGTACTGATTAAAATATCTACACAATTAAATAAATACGGTGATTAGACTTGTGGGGCTTTGGTTTTGTTTCCTTTCAATGTTACTCAAAATATATCCACCTCCTGTAATAATGACCAAAACTTCTGAAGTAGAAGCCAAATACAAGGTGTGCAGCACCATGGAACCCTGATTTCCAGCATTAAAGAGTTAGAAATCCAAGAGGCTTCTAGTAATTTTTTGGATCTTTGGAAACTGTTGTAGGACTATGAACAGGAAGCAAAAAATACTACTGAGGACAGAAGTACTGTACTGTGGATGATGCTACATAAAATCCTCAAAATATCTCTTCCCTCCTTGATTCAGAGCAAGAGGTACTTAGTTGTCAACTACTGACATGCAGATGGATGTTGTTAGTGTTTTTTTTGAATAATGTATGAAGTTTTGAGAAACCATCTGCTGTAGTTTCATTGTTATCTCAGTTTGATCAGAGGGAAACCATGGGTTACTTTCTGAAAGAGCATGAAGTCAAACTAAGGCATGAGCTACACTACTATCTAAGAATGCAGGTCATTACACAGTATTGCTCAAACTGGTAATGCAGACCTCTCTTGCTTTGCCACTGACCTGAGCCTGTTATGACAGTTTGGATACCATTATTCATATTGCTGTACACTACGATTTCCTTTCTTTAAACTGCCTTCTCAGAATTCAGTTAAATGAAAAAAGGAAAGAAAAAAAAAAGTTAAATAATTGCATTACATTTAAAGGGAACAGTAACAATCCATGTAATGTAAATACTATTTAAAAATGTTTCTATTTATTCCCACCGATTGCCTTATTTTTGTAATATACAGTTACCTTCTCTACAGGTGACACTTGGCTGAAGAGCACCAAAATTCCACCTCAAGTGGGATTTTCAGATAAAGTCTGCCCTCCTCCAGAATCAGCTCCTTTTGCAATCATTGAGAATTTTATCACTTGGTCCATGGTAAAACTCCCAACTCTACCAAAAGCAGCATTAAGCAAAAAGCATCTTCTAGTATTAAATGAGCATAGATTCTAATTAAAGCCATTGTAATGCATCCAGAAAGGGCTAGCGGCAATTCAGAATGTAAAGAGATACTGTTGCAAATTAAAGCCAAAAAAACTAAGGCATAAGGCAAAAGAAATATTAAGAACGGAAACTGCGCAGGTAAGTCATCAAGATTTTCATTTATATATAAAATTCTCATTATTTCAAATATTATAATGCTAAACACTAGAACTTGAAAATGTAAGTACAATAAATGCACTGACTGCATCTTTATCAGTGGAGTCCCCAAAAATTCCCATTTACTTTAATAAATGAATATTTATTTTCTCAATTCATCTTACATGATAGAAATTTATACTAATTAAAATAAATAATGTGTTTAAAAATAAGTTGGTGTGCTACCATATATGCCCTTTACAATGGAGAGGATCAGAACTGTACATACAAATACCACAAGCAATTAGTAATCCATAAAATAATACTGATCATAAACCTATTCCAGAATTGAGCTACAACTAATTTAATCAAATACACAGTAAATTAAAAAATTTATTAACCAAGAAATATATTTTATGAAGATATGAAATACTCCAAAATCTTAAAGCTGAGCAAATCAGACACAGAAAATCTATGGGAAAAAATGTAAGCAAAAACAGGAAGAAAAGAATTCCAGAGTACTGACGTGGTAAGTACTTATAATTTCCTATAGACCAATTGCTGCCTGTAAATCCAATTTATATTGTGTAAACATGGAGTGTCCAGAATGGCAAATACTGATTTGGGACTATAACTGCCATTACTGCACTCATACTGCTACTGGACAATAATGAAAACTCAAGAGAATTCAGAAAACCAAAGAAAGCAGCACACCAGGGTATTTAGATACATTTTAAGGCTTAACTAACCACCTGACTTAGGGCTCTAGGCCACTCCTGTGGAGTAGGAGAGACAGAATCCAGAAAACACTAGCATGGAGTGGAGACATAAAACACAGTAGTTCTTGTCAACAGCACATTAACATTTGTTCTATGAAACCACAAAAAAAGTATACCCTGCAAAAACAAGCACTAATTGCCTGCATGGAAAACAAAACTTCTGTGGCGCACATCATAAACAGAGGTATTGCAAAATTTTAAGCAATGTGGACCAGTAATCATCAGCAAAAGCTGATGTAACTTTTATGCACATATTGATTATGGAAAATAATAAGCATTCATTACAGTCTTCCTATTTAAAAATGAAAATAAAATTTCCAATAAAATAAATAGCTGAAGTGTGATTACCACTCATCTTATTTGCTGGGAAAATCTTTGCATTATGCAAGCATATCTACAGTGCCCAAAAAATGGCAGAAATTAAATATCTGTTGCTCCTTAAACTGGAAATCACACTTCCATGGTAAAATATCCTACAGTGATATATATATACACACAAATATAAGCAATTCCCATTGGTTCCATTCTATAAAGATGTTTCAGCATCCACGTATCTCACAACAGGCGACTTTTCCACTTCTATTTTCACACTTTCTGGTTTTTCAGGGCTGTTTGAAAACAAAGAAGAAAATGTAAAGTCTGGGCCACTTTAGGAAAGGTTAAATTTCAAATGTTTTATACTTCAAAATGAAACCTGAAAGTATTTACATAAGGATACTTTTATGATAAGGCACTTCTATTACATATTAGTAATTGTTAAATAATATTCACAGGAACAGTGACTTAACTTAAAAGAGAGAAAACACCAATATCTCCTTCATAAATACCATATCCAATTCCACTGCTTTTATTGATTTGAAACTGTTCTTGCAAAACTTCTTTAAAAACAAACAAACAAATCCCCAACACAGCCTGCAAAATGGTAAAAATACACAAAAATACATAACAAGCAACATTACTAATACATCTTTATTCCTGGGCAGGGAAACCATCTGTTCACAAGCATGAGAGGACATTTCAGTCTGTTCAAAAGGGGAAACCACACTTCCAACAACAGCAGAGGACAGTAAGAAACCTGTGTAACCTGAACGTTCCATTCAAGTGAAGCAGAAGACCCAAAAGACAAGTGGCACCTGAACAACTGACACTCTTAGGGACACAGACACTGAACAGTGCCTGACTGAAGGACAATAAGGAATGTCACAAGGTAGTTGGAAGTCAGTAGAAGATGAAATGGAACAGCCTAAGAGGGAGGATGAATTTCAAAAGAGATGACACATCTGTAGAGTTGCTCTTTAAGGAAAAAAATATATTAGAAATCCATGCAAAGAGAAAAATTCTGTGTCTCCTTAGAAGATACAAGTGTGCTGGGACCCCACAGTCTGTAAACTACAATAGATGGCTGAGGAAAAAAGAAAAAGCAATCTGAATCAATTCAGAAAAAGAAAATAAAAAAATAAAAAATTGATCTTCTTAAAAATACATGGTTTTTAATAAATCATGCCAAGCCACACAACATGTCATCTGGAATTATAAAAGACATGCCTCCTTTGAACTGCATTAGCATTTGAATATAAATCTGAAAATAGCAGTGCTTACAGAACCATTTTTACCACAGCATTAAATGTCTGTCTGTACCACCAGATGAAGACAGTTAAGCAGAAAAAACTTAGCAGAACTAAAATCAGTAATTTACTGGAAATTACTTTTCAATGACCAGTAGTGACATCTCTGAATCTCAACAGGATGCAAAGAAAGCATAGCAAACACCTCAAAACAGCAACCAATTGAGTTAAGGCTCAAGAAGTCAGCCTTTCAACATTTTCAAGATTAATGCACTATGAGACTGCCTGTTAAAAACCGAGTTCTGGCACCAGTGGTTCTTATTTTCCATTTACAGTTTTAGCAAGTTCCCTACCAAGATGGATTTTTTACTGTACTAAGCTCAAGGAGGGTATGTTATAGAATCAAAGGGAAGTGTCTTATAGCAAAACATAATCAATAGATGGAATAATGAATGCAAGGCTAAGCACAATAAAAATCACTGCAAACTGATCAGAAGCCTGATTCGCTAATATTGCATAAAATTCCATACTAACTTAACCTACTCAGGAAACAGGAAAGTGAGAGATGAAATTGTACTAAATTAGAACTGCCTGAAAACCAAATCTAAACATTTTCATTCTTCTGGGAAAAGAAATGCAGGCCTGTATCTCTTCAAGCCCTATATGCCCAATGTCTATCAGATAATTCACTAGAATCATCCATAAATTCTGTAATGGGCTGCTTCTAAGAAATTAGCAAGGAAGAAAACACCTATTAAATAAGGGGGCTGTACTGACACACATACTCTCTTATCTCTTCAATTTGTCTTCTTGATGGTCTCGCTCATGTGGTACTCAAGATTTTGAAATATTTTAATTAATTAATTTAACTAATATTAAATTAAATATTAATCGAAATATTTTATTTAATTAAATATGTATTTAACATTTTAAAAATGTTTAAACAATTCAGCCTAGACATTCATGGAAAGGGTGCCTGCACTAATGAGTCTCTTAAGCTTTTCCTCTTACAAAACACCTCAAAGTTCTTTCTCTCTCTCCTTTACCCTTGGCTGACCTGCTGTCTGGCCAAAACTGTACTTCCATGCCTTGTTTGGAGCAATGTGTGTCGTGAATAGAAAGATGGTATACAAGTGCTAGGTCACTACTGGTGCTTCCAGCAGGACCTGAGATGGCTTGGACAGAGCCATGAACAGAGTATGCTCTCTATGGAATGCTCCAGCCTTGCACAGAGCATGAACTCTCCCTCCTCACCATGAACACTTTCACTGAGATGTAATTTTATACAAAACCTGACAATTTTGTATCTCTCAAATATGTCTTCCTCAGACAGAATTGGCTGAAAAGGATCAGCCAATAGAAGATGCATACAATAGACAACAGGACTGCTTAGGTTTAGTTTTCTGAGGCAAAAATGCCCATTCTCCCCATTCCTACATAAAAACTGCTAAGCAATAGTGGCATGGATGATGAGCAGTCCCCAGATAAAAGTTCCTATAAATCACAAGCCTTTCAGGAATTTATACTGCACAAATACTCACATCTTGGCTTGTTTCCCTAGACAGATTCAGCTAGACAGGGAATAAATCAGGATAAAATAGCAGAATGATACATCACACTCAGACTTTGTTCTTTGATGGGGAGCTCACAGAGAAGAAAGGCTACTGGCCAGCATAGAAGGTAAGTGTCAGCTTACAGGGAAAGTTCAGAGCACTGAGGGCTCATGATCTGTCCATATACTTCACTGAAGTATATGTCAGTGAAGATAGGGTCTGAGACAGGTTCAATTTTTAGATATTTAAAATGAGTTGAAGAAAAGCAATCCAAGCAACACACTCCCCCACAAAAACAGAACCTAGGGCAGTACAAAGCAACAATGAAAGTGCTGGACTTACCTTGTATTCTCAGTGGAATTTGTATTATTGAGCATCAAACCACTCTCATGCTTATATACATACTAGTACTTAGAAACCCTAAGCTCATCAGAGTAATAAACACTTGTATTAAGTAAATAAATAGTAATTTTAAAATTACTATTTAAAATAATACATTAACAAAATAGCAAGAAAATAATTCCTTATAGAAACTGATAAAATCAGAGTAAAGAGGAAAAATTAAGCTCAAATTCAAAGTCTTCAATAGTAAGAAGTCAGTAACTCAGATTCATAGACCACATTTTTTTTTTAAGATATAGTTCAATAAATACAAGTATGGCTGATAAACACAAGACAATTAGTTAGAAAAGGTGTGAGTAATTATAGCTACCTCAGGTTAGCTCTGGTTACTTTGGCATTCTCAGTACTCATGGCAAGAGCCTTCCACTGTGCAGTTTTGGCCATTTCGTCTGATATGTTTACAACTGAGGGATCAGTGCTAAAGAACAAACATACTTTCAGGTTAGTATTCAATTCCTTGCAACACTATTATACTTACTGTCACTCATCATTTACATCAGTTGTGCCTTCTTTCAATATTTACACAGCCACAAGTTGAGTTCACCTCTTAAAAGTATACTTCAACAAAAAACTGAAAATTTAACTAACCAGCACTACCATAACGACATAGCATCTCAAAAATGTTTTTCACATAGATACCAGTAAGATATTGAGAAAACTTGAGAGGTAACCCATAACTAGGTTCAGAAAATTATTTTGCATGCCAAGAAATAATGAATTGAATCACACTGTTGTGCTAAAGCTTTCATGGATCAGTTACTTTAAGTGGCTTCTAGGAAATAATCAAGGGCAAAAGAGCAAAGGTTAATAAAATTTCGAAAATTTAAGTGAGATTTGAAACTATTAAAAATCTAGAAATTCCGATTATCTTGACAGATAAGTTTTGCTTTTTTATCTCAAAAGCCTAATTAGATATTTTGCAAGGTTATTTTGTCAGACCACCCCGCTCCCAAGTGTTGCAGAAGATAAGTTTACCTTCACAGATGTAAAGATTTTAAAGCCTATTTCCACTTTTGTCCTCCACACAGTTCTATGTGAAGCAGACTCAGGTGCTGCCTGTACGTCTGCTTTCTGTTCTGTTCCACATTTAAGCTTCAGAATCTATCCCAGGTCATCTCTAAGTTTTTCAAATGGCAGAAAAAACTTTCAAAGCCATTCTTCCTCAGGGATCCCACAAGACATATAAGGCAGCAGAATACATACAAAACACACACAGAGTTGATGAAGTCACAGCTCTACTGTGAGAGCAATTAGCAACTCAAATGTTTTTTTAAAAAGCTTTAGCATTTTCATTTGAGTTGCTTAAGTCTGATTAAGCCTGCTCTCAGAACAGACAACAGCACTCAGCAGAAATATCTGTCTAATCCAAATTTCTGTCTGTTCCCAACTCTCATCAGGGCATACCTGGTACTACCCTAGATCCATAGGAAAGCAAATTTTTAACCTAGGAACCCTTAGTATTAGAGACAAAAAAAAAACCTGTAAGCTATTCATCTGTCACATCTTAAACTCGTGTTGGAACAGTTGAGAACACCTGACCACTCAGCTAAATACAACCCCAGTAAGGGAGACACCAACTGAGGCAAAATGCCTATCAAAGGTGAAAGAATTTCCATGACTGAAATTCCAGTACCTCCTTTTCTGGAAGAGAATCTATTTGTATATTTATGTTCAGAAAATAACATTTTAAAGTAAAAATGGTTGCCTGTACAACGGGTTTTTTGTACCACAGAGATTACGACTTTAGCTTTTGCTTAGGTAAACCAAATAATTACACACTTAGATTTCTTCTGCAAAACCCATGTGGCTGGCAAACACATGGCTCAACTGATGCTATTAGTTGCTTAATGCTCAGTATTTCATGCACAGTAGCACACAAATATTCCATCAAAACTGACCAAGGATGCTTCTTCACCTTTAGTACAGCTGGTCGAAATTGAGTCATCTGATCTGTTCAAGATGGTCATGTAAATTTATAATTAAGATGCAGTTTTAAAGAAAAATGCAGTATAAAAACACTAATGTAGCACCACGAGATATATATTCCTATTTCCTAATCATGGCTAAGCTACCAGCTTGGGGAAAAATTATTTCAACTCATACACAACCAACTTAATATAAAGCAAATTTTGGGCTCTGATAAAAGAATTTTTAAACAGACACATTTTATACCTGTATTTCAGGGTTTTTACAGGAAAATCTATATTTGCTTCTCCATATGCAAGGTGTACACTGTCATGGTCTGAAAACATTCTCTCTGCTTCCTGTAAATTCCAAGTAAGAAGTTTGTAAAATTACTCACATAGCAGAAACCACAGTAGTATCTCAATTTATTCAGTTATCATCTCAACTTATTCAAGTTATATGACAGGTATTCCATAGGGGTAAAAGGCACTTCTGTGTAGATACCACAGTTGAATGCAGGAGACAGAGATTATGACTTTTCCTCCTTGAAGTGTCTTATTAAGGGAGGGGACATGGGAGACTGGGGAAGGAGGGTGTTACATACAAGCTTTGCAAGGAATTCATCTAGGTGGTGCACAGAAAATCAGGACTTTCACGGATAAGTTCCAGAAGCTATATTACTGTATTTTTGGTAACTAGCAGTTGCACTAAATGACAGCTCCACAAACACACATGAGCAAAATGTCCCTGATATTATGAACACTTTTGTGACTAATTTAAGCAGAATAAAGAAATCCTACTCCACCACTTCCCTCTCCCTCTCCTTTCTCTCCATTTTCTTTCCTTCTATTCTGATGAAAGACCAAAAAACCCAACATTTTTGTGCTAACAACTGCTTCTTTCCACTTTGCTTGAAAATTCTGATCACAAATAAAAATCATACTTTGTAATAGCATAATTGAAACAGAGACTTAATTCCTTAAGCAGCAGCAACTGTTCCTCTAGTAAAGAATTTAATTTCTTAAGTAAGTGAAGAATTTCAAAATATGTATCTGGTATATAAGGTCATATGCTCAGGTCACATAGTATTATTTTAAATTGCATTAGGTATTTCCTAGAAATTTACAACATGCTCAGTTTGATTGTTTTCACACTTACTTCTTTCTCTTTTATCTTTTCATCATCTTCTGTCTTCTTTTTACTTTCTGGCATAAGATCATCAAGCCAGCTAAGATCTTTTTTGGTGAAACACAGATCCATGAGCTTGCGAACGAACACTAATGCTAGAACCTAAAGGGAACCACACAAAAAATACTTTATATATTAAACTATTCAAATGAACAAAAATGCACACACACTTTCAGAACACTCAGAATCTGTAAATGAAGCCCTTTTTTCTAGTACTAGATTTCATCTTATCCCAAAGGTAAATAATTTCCACTTTCAGTAGCCATTCACATCTGAATTGCTTGTTTTCAGGAAATGAGAAGTCTCTGTGTTTCAAAAGTGAACAGCTTGTACTACAGGGGCTTTTTGTTTCTTTCCCACTTCCTTCTTTCTAAAAGGCAGCAAGCATCTTCTGAAGAGACTCTGAATAATACGTGTAGTCTTGTATAAAAATTATTAACTGACAAACCAGAAAACTTACCATCATAGGGAAAACAACAGCAGCTGCAGAGGCTTTGATCACCCACAAGAGAACTAGACAAGTGAGCTGAACAACTGTAAAGATATGGACCTTCCACAGTGGCACATAACGTAGATAAATCAGGTCAGGTTGATGTTTGGCAGGCATTCCAAACAGTTTTATACGGTCAAAAAACTGCATGGGAAAATAAAAGCATTCTTCAGTTAATTATTTTTTGCCTCTCCAGAAGAAAATTAATGTTTTTAGGAGACTACAGAAATGTAAAATAATCCCAAATTAAATACAAATGAAAGACAGTGAACATTCAAGGGGGTGGAACTGTGGGCTGTTTTGCAGGGGTCGGTGATGCCCCCCCCCCAATAATAAAAAATTCCAGAATATTTCAGAAAATTTGTTTCTTAGCTACGCTATTGAAAGAATAAATAAAAAAGAACTGTCAAGTGAAGACATAAGAGCAAATACTTGAACATGACACTCAGGAAATTATCCTATATGCTATTCAGAAAATATGGAACAACTTTATTGTGGCTCACATAATGCAGGGTGTTACAGCTTCCTTTTCATTCAGTGTTAAACATAAGTGAACTGCTTGTTAAAATCAGACTTTACCTGAATCCCTTTTAATGAAGATACTCCCATGTAAAGAAAGACACCATACAAAACTGGCATTGGAATAAACTAGGGGGGAAAAAACACCCACAGTTAAAAGTGGAATCAACATGACATAAGACAGCAGTCCATATAAGTGAAAGGCACAGACAAAATTATTTTTTACTTTATATTTTACTTAAGTGAAATCTGAAGACCTTTATTTAAAAGAATACATATGTATCATTGAGCAGCAAAAAAAAAATCTACAACTAACAAGGTTATCATCAGGATAAAAAAGCAGTTCTGCCTTGACTGCTCACTCACTCAATTTTCTGGGTTGCAAGAAAAATTTCTATTCATGCTAAATATACTGCTTTATGCTGCTGTTTGACAGGAACTGTATCAAGACTACTGTATTCTGTACAACTTCATTAAATTGCCACATTAAGTTTTACTTCTGAACACCTGGAACAGACAATACAAAAACCTCACCATACCTACTAAGCTATGAAAATCTGCTAATTATTCAGAACTAAGTTTTGCTTCAGTAAGAAGACCAATTTAAAGCTTATTAAAATAATATTTCTAAGAATTTAAATTGTAATATATAATAGCTTATATAATTTTATACAATGTGATTTTCTATTTTGATATAACTTAAAGCTTACTAAGATAACAAAGTTGTCCACTGATTTCAGTGGCACTTGCATCAACCCTCTGCAGTGAAGCCTTCTTTGCTCCTGAATTCATAAAGCTTCCAAGTAAAGGACAGCCAAGATACAACATGAAATTTTAATAAAAACTGCTGCCATCAAGACTGAACAAAACCCTTTATTTAAACAGTGTGAAATAAAACTATGCCTTAGGGATTCATGATGTATGTGTGTGTGTGTGGCTAGTGTCTTCACTGTAAGTTGTGTAATTTGATATAGTGTCTTCTATTGCATTAAATCAGTATAAATCCACACATGGAACAAAAGCACAACAACTGTCAGATGCAAGGCTTTGTTCTCCTTACTTCTTTTGAACAATAACAGTCATTCACACTGAAAAAGAAAAACATTTCTTAAAAGCAAAGAGTTATAATTTCATTCCTATTACCCTGGGCCCATAAACCAAAAAGTACTCATTTCTATGAACAAAAAGTTAAAATATGGGATTTAAAACACTTTACTTCAGCAACCACCACTTTTAGTTTTTGCTTTTGAGCAACAATAAAACTATTTCAGTGTTTCTGCTTTTGATTCTGATTAATCACACTATACAGCTGAGTTCTTGGTAACTTTAATGAGAGACCGTCAAATCTGAATTTTTTTTTAGTAACTGCAATGGTCTTATTTTTTACGGAACTTTACATTCTTTAATAGATATACAAATGGTCAACTATTTAAAATTTATAATACATAACTACTTATTAAACTATAGCTGCATATTTACAGGATTATTCTTTCCCATTATCTAAATTTGAGAAGCTGCATTTCTTACGAAATTACTTGAGATCTGTCTTTGTTTATACAGACTTTTACGAAGCTCTTTAGAAATACCAGCAGTTACGCAGTTATCTGCATTTCTGACAACAAAAAAGATAATTCTTTCATTTCTCCTTTTAACTACTGGATTTGAAACAATAAAGTAAAAGTTGAAAAGATTTTAGTAAATCTGAGCAAAATCCAACTGAATTTTCTTCCAATAGTCATTGAAAGGTCACTAGGGATATAAATTAGGAGATAACGTGTAATCTGATGCTACAACACAACTGCAAAATCACCATTATAGTGTGATCATGTATAAAATAATCTTGACACTCTAAGAATCAAATTGTTTATTAAGCTGAAGAACAAGAAGTGAAAAATGGAATTTCTCCCTTTTAAAGCAATGTTTCTGCTCCTTCTGCTACATTATATTACTTCTACTCAAGTAGCTTTACTTCTTTATCACACTCCTTTTCTCTCTCCATTTAAGCACTTACATAAAAACTGCAGGTTTTAGGTAACATGAACTGGAAAAACTAAAAAAATGTTGGCAAGAAAAATCAAGTAACACAGGAAAAGGTTGCTTTCTTCACTACTCACTACATTCCTAGCTTTCTCAGATTTCATTTTCTTGCATCCTTCCATTGTGTTTCTATTCAACTAACATCTGTTGCTAAAAAAGCAATTTGAGAATGAGTCCAGGCATATCTTACTTAAAATAAAAGAATTTTCTCACATTATGAAATGCTAAATCACAACATCAATAGCACAAAGAAAATATTTTGGAAAAACTCTCTTTTACCTTTAACACAGAGGTCATGGACACTGACGTCCCCATCAGCACAAAAATCATCAATCCTGTCACTCGCTGCTCCCGGATTCCCAAAAACTTTGGTCGTTCTCCTGGTGCTGAGCATTGAGATTCAACTTTCAGGCTGTTAACATGACTTATAGACAGGACAGTTGCAGCAACAAACCACGGTAAGCCCATGATAGAACATATTCCCAACATAATACCAACCATGAGCAGATCAAGATGATAACCACAGCCTTTCTGTAAAATTAAGCAAACAAATAACTTGAAAAACTTTCTATTTATATGATCATACTTCTAATTCAGCAGGTGAATACAACTGCAAAAGTCAGATACTTTGAGAGTATCCACAAAATTATATTTGTTCTTGATTAGTCAATTTATATTTAGCAGCTGATGGTAATTTCACAAATTTGCAGAATGAATCTGATTTTAAGTAACTTACACAACATTAGACTTCCATAAAAAGGACTTTTACCTTCAGTTTATGCTCTTTCCTGTTTATAATAACAGCTGTTATTTGTTGATCCATGAAAATGAGAATGGTACAGAGTAAAGCAGGAAGAGCAGCAACCAAGAGTGTCCACCAAGGATTGTGTCCAAGAGGATCTATGAACCATCCTCGATCTTTTCGGGTGGGCTGAAAAAAGGACACCAACCCGTCAACAAGGAGAATTAAATGACTAAAATAGAATGCAGATTTTATCATTACAAACAGTTTCAACAAACAACAGATCAGTCCCTTAAGTATATGTTTAGGTTGTCTTCCAATGGCTTTGACCAAAAGACTGATTTAGTAGTTACAGGTGAACATGGCATTTATATGGGAAAAATCAAAACAAATCCATTTGATTCCTTCATTTTGTACATTTACACAAAAGAATCCTTTCCTCTCAGTAATAATATAAAACATAAGTTTTTCTGTCAGATGAGACATACATCCAAAACAGAAAAGAGAAACTACTTGATCAACCACATTGTAATCAAAAGAGAGAAACTTCTGTTTCTGTACGATTTGATTGTTCTACTGTTCATAAAACTTTAATCATTTTAAAAGTTATGTATTTCAAAAGGTTTTGTTTCTTACCTCAAACTTCTCTGGAACACGAAGCTTAGGAGAAGGTACTCCTACAAGATAGTCAATCAAAACCATGGTTACTATGGTCAGAAATACTGCAAAGTCACTGATGGTGGAACGCACCTATAAAGAAAAGACTTGTGTTAAGTCTTGCTTTTTTCAACATTATAATTTCCATGTGTAGAAAGATGATTTTCTCCTCTACAAAACTGAGGTTTACTTATATTATACTACCACTGAACATTATCTACTTTTTCTTGTTACTTTCAAATTTAAGCTGCCTGCCAGCACAGTATGAAGTTGCAGAAGACAAGTATTCCATACAGCTGTTCGCTCATTTAAAAGTGGACTATTGCAAGAGGCAAATTACTTTAAACAACTGCACAATCTTCCTTCTCCTCTCAATCCCATTAGGAGGCTCAGCCATCACAGCTAGTTCCTGGTACCTTAGGTCAGTAATATTCATACTTTCATGTTTTAATCAATAGGAGGCGGATAATTTGCAATACATTCATATTATCAAAGATAACTTTATTAAACATTAGGAAGACATTACAGGGATGAGTTGAGGTTTATAGCAGATCTAACCACTTCACTTTGCCTAGCAGAAGTCACATAAATCAATCTCAAAAGAAGCATCACATTAACATCTATTAGAAATAGCAATCCCCTGAGGAACCACTCTAAACCCAATAGACATCAGTGGTTTGGGGAAAGTAATTAATTGCTTTGTTTGGCTACGTGAGGAAAAGAGCCGCAATATTCTCTCTACTAATGATGCCTGGCAATACTGATTAATGAGAGGAGATGGACTGCTTAGATCTTTCAAAGTTTAGAATATCTTGTTGTAATTCTACAAAAATACAGAATAAACACCAAATTTTTTGCAGATTATTTCTTTCCTCAAATGTCCTAAACTTTGTAATTATTAGCTGAATTTTGGGTTTTCATTTCCTTTCCTGTCTTAAAAGAAATTTCTCAAGACAGAATTCAACTCCATTAAATTATATCAAGGTGTATATATTACAAGGTAACAATAGTCTAGTCTCTAATCAGAATTACCTTAGTTGGGAAATAGCGTTTGGTCTTGAATTTCTTAAGGAAAGAGGAGAGGAAAAATGTTGCAAAAAATAGTATGACAGACCAGAAAAGAACATCTGGAATATATGGTCCGTGATGGCCACAAGCTGATCCACGAAACACACCATGATATTCTAAACACTCCTGCAAAGAGAAAAACTCTTCATAAGTCTGTTTTATTAATTCATTACATTCAACTAAGCTTCCAACTTTTCTATATAAAACACATTTGAGAAAGTCCATAATTCCAACAAGGGTTTCTTTCCTTCATGACTACCTCACCCTGGAAAAGCCAAACGTGTGCTGTCTGTTCCAGAAAAGCCACAGTAGCCACCACTGATTATTTCAGGATGCCAAAAATGCTGGGAGATGTCCAAGAAGAAACAATTTCTTAACAGTCACATTACTTCTATTCTGTTTTTCAATGCAGGAAAAGCAGAATATCCAACATCAACTTTAGCTAACAAACATAAAAAAGGATCTCCTCAGTTTCTCCTATCTCTTTGACTTTGTTTTGCTCAGTTAAGGGAAAAAACAGTCTTATAAAATAAGATTACCCAAACCATAAGAAAACATTACTAGCAAAGTAGGAAAGCATCGTAAATAATGGATTTAAATAAAAAAGAAAACAAAATCAGATGACAGCTATCCAAAAGACTTACTAAAATGCAAAGCAAAAAGTTCAAGTAGACATATGGAATACAAGGAAAACACAAGCCAATAACTCAAGTAGCTAGAAGCAGCACTGCATTAGCCTAATTTATCAGTTAATTCATTGAAAATTTATCTTATGGCACAAGTTCTCGCTTTTTGCAATCTACCTTGCTTATATGATAACACCAAAGCCCAGGTCAGTTCTGTCTCTCGGGTAAGACTAAAGATGCTTTAGAGGTAAAGGCATATAGATGAAAAGTCATATAAAATAAGTAATAAATATAAGGGAAATATAAAAACTAAGCTCAAAAGAAACTGTCATCCTAAGTGATTATGGTAAACTAGGAGTCATAGGTAGCACACAGAAAAAAGTGCTGCTACAAGTCAAGTAAAGCACTGAGGTTTTACGTGGTATTTCTGCAGTGCAAAAGAGGTGCTTCAGTGTGAATGTCTATGCTCAGACACAAGGGGAGCCCATACACAGATATCCACTGCTGTTCCAAACAGCCTCAGGTGGCCAACCTAACAAGTGTAACAAAACCAGTAACAAATCCAAATCATTCAAGAGCGGGTGGGAATCAGATGCCAGTGCAAGCAAAGTGGCTGCACACAGCTGCATTAATTCCACTGCACACTGCCCAAGAAACTACTTATCAGCAAAAGTGTTTCTTTCTAAAAGCTTTCCAGAGCACTTGCACATGGTAACTTTCCTCCTCTTCACATACACACAAAATTAGATATTGGTATAAAATATCCAATTCATAAGTTAATACCTTGGAGCCCATTGTAAATAATTGTTTTTCATTTCAAATAATTATTTCTTCCAATCAATATTTAGGTATTTCCTTAGATTATGTTGGGAGTTTTGTACCAATGTCTAATAACTAATGAAATGTGTTTACTGCCACACTTCAAATAGAAATTCCATCGTCATGTCATATTAAAAATATTTCTTTCAGGAACTGGAAGAAAGCAAACTCCTGCTTATTCACCTCACCATGTTCCCCTACAGGAAGATTACTGTGGTGCCTAAAAGCATTAAGGTAGCTACCTGAAGTAGACTTATATTAGCATTTACTTCTCTGGACTCACTCATCTAGTCCTCTACACTGACTCTGTAAAGCCTTATGGAAGAAATTAAGAGAGTTGAAAAATACAGTTTTAAGGAAAACAGTCCGGGTTCAGTTAAAAAAACAAATCAGATGAAAAAATGTAATAAACACTAGTACTGTGCAGGTGTTTATTTTTTATTCATATGCACATATACACACACAGATACATACATATAGCTTCCAGATACTCACAGAAACTGTAAGATTATTCCATGCTATGTCTTCACGAGACTTATTGATAGTCCTCCACATACGCAATGTGTCATTGCTTGGTTTCTCAGGCTCAGAACACACACATCTGAAGGGAAGAAGAAAAGTTTGCATGCTTTTAAGCTGTATGTGCCAAAACGCAGCAATTTGAAGTAAATTCAAAAATCCTGAAGAGTTTAAACCAGAGTTTATCCCAAACTTCTATGGAAGAAGCAGAGTACAAGGCTTTCCCTTACCTGATCCAGGACTATTGAGAGGGTGGGGGAAATGAAGAATCAGGTCAGCCTCAAGAAAGACACCATATTTGAGTATGTTGTCAGCTAACTGAAGATATAAATGCTTACAGTGCTCAGCTTTAAAGCAACTGTATACATAATTTTTAGCAATATTTTTGTAGAAGTAAAAATCCCCCTCCCTATTGCAGCATTTTGCAAACTCACACTGCAAATCCTTTCTGTCAGACAGGTTGACAGAAGTACACATCATATTAAAAAAAAACCAAAACACAATGGACTGAATATGGATTTAATGGGATGTTTTCAAATAAAGCTATTCAAGTACACCAACTGGTAAGCTTAACACATAAAAATTTATGTAGAAGAGGGGAAAGAGTTAGTAAACAAGAAATAAGTCTCCTTTTTCTATGAGATTCACTAAACACACTGAAAAAAAAAAACCCAATGAACCATGGAAGGGAAAATCTGCATCCTGGTGGTGTGAGGGTAAAGAAAGAAGAGACATTATATGTGCATGGGCAAAAAGAACATAGATTTGCATAGCACAATGTTCGAGGGAATTTTGAAAATACTGAGTAAACAATTATCTTTTGTTAACTGAATTCTAAACTAACAGAAACAGGAAATAGGAAAGGAGTGGAAAGCAGTAGCTCCTACAAAGCAGTTGCCAACACAGAATCATCAATAGAGAAAGGAATTGCAACAATAAGCATGATGAGACAAATCATAATTAGTTGTTGGTCAAAGCAGCAACATAAAAAAGCATGCTGAAGGAAGACTTGACAAATTTCTCAACAAAGACAATGAAGATAAAGTATGCCACCAAGTAGATAAGTAGAAATGCAGGAAAAGGAAGGAAAAACCCACATCCAGAAAAATGTAAGAGTATTTGAGATTGTTTTGTGGCTCAATTAACTGAACATGCTTGTTCTGCACCCTTTTCCCCACTGGGGGTTACAGAGTGGGGAAAAAAGGAAAGGGAAAGGAGGAAGAAAGCAATTGTGAACAGCTAGATCTCCTACAGCTTTGTAAGAGAAAAAATGCAGGGCAAACCCATGCTGAACACTGTGGCATGTCCCAAAAACCACAGAGCTAAAGCAAATTAAAATCCCACCTTCCCACCCTCATGGCCTGCCTGTGGCAAAACACAGTCAGGTGGCAAGTGCCCAAAGCCCTACAAAACAGTTTCTGCCAGCTCAGCAGATTGAACATGCCCATGCAGAAGTCCAGTGAGGACCCAGAGCCACTGAAACAGAAGGATGAGCAGCCAGTAGGAAGGGAAAAATAAGTGAGTGAGTGTCCTCCCACAGCCCACTCCTGGCAATGTGGCCTGGTCTTAACAGCGGCTAAGACAGGAAAGTGAGTGTAAATGTCAAGCGTGAACGGAACACAAGAAGCAGCCTGGCAGGGTGTTTGCCCTTTCCCCCTGGAAGAAAGTCCTGAAGAAGCACTGAATGATTGCAAAAGTGAGCAGAGATCTTGGAGGGGAAACACAGTAGTCCAAACCAGTTTTGACACTGCTAGAAGTCACCCTGTGTGCAAGGGGATCACTGCCCTGGCCAAGCAGAGCAGCAGCCCAGCAGGACAGAGAGTATTCTGCTCTCCAACTAGAGAATGATTGCCCCAGTGCAACAAGCAGGGACCCTCAACCCACATGCATGGACGTGACCTTGTTAGGGGTCCCTCACCCACACTGTGACCACACCGGTACAACTGAAGTTGGAAGATGCACATCTCCAACAGGAGGGGAGCACTAACATTTAAATTATTTCATTTAAACTGTGAGAAATGAGCAGTTTTCTCTGAGCAACAGTAAGCAGTATCTTCATCTGGCATGTGTGAGCTGCTAACCCAAGTCATCCTATTTCATGAAACTGTAATTCCTAGAAGTAGCAAGCAGAAGTCCTGTTCTGACCTTTAGGAAAGCTGTATTAAAGCAGGCTTTGTCACAACCCCTTATCCCTTTCAACCACCCATAGCTAACACAGAAAATTCAATTTCACAGCATCCTGAATAGAATTGTTTTGGTGTTTTTCATGCCCACACCAACCTTAGCATTCCTCCTACCCTTCCTGGAAGTGGCACCCACTGCCATTTAGTAAAAAATATGTCCCTCTATATGTCCCTATTTATTTCACTAACAGATAGTAACTTGGTACTTACGAATATGAAGTCAGTTTATTCAAATCATTGTGCATATTGAAGGGATACACTTCTCCCAAATGGACAAGCTTTTCCAATGCCTCATAAATAAATATGATACATATGAGTGCTGCAAAAGCTTCCTCAGTAAATCGAGTGATGTAGCACACGAGGCTGCTGGCATCTGTGGCTACAAGCACGATGCACAGAAATGCAGTCCACAGACCAATGCTAGCTCGCAGGGAGAGGTAGGAAAGACCATAATCCCTGTGTGAAGAAAGAAATAAAAAGCATTAACTGAGTCAAAACCCACCTCTATTACATTCTACTTGAAAAGACACTGAGGCCAAGCTTTATAGGTTTTCAGCACTTTTCTCATGCTTGATATTAGCTCTGAAGGAAGCAAAAATTTTTTTGTCTCATCTCCCACCAAAGCAAAGCAACACTGCAAGATGTTTCTAGGACTGACAGTGCAACTACCTAGCTTGGGAAGCATCATGGGGATGGGTCCCTCCAGAGCTACCCAGATGGTTTCTCCTAGAGGGTAGATCCATCTCTGCTTACCCCTGCAGAAGCAAAGCCAACAACTTCACACAGTCAGAATATAACTTTCATTTGAGTCCTTGCCACTTCTGATCACTGATTTTCTCATTTAGGTTTGCCAGTGCCTCACAGCTTTACCAAATAATATCAATTTCTCAGTCTCTTGCCACTGTATTTACCTTCATGGACATACACATTTCCTGCACATCTGCTTTCAATCACTGCTATTGTAACAGGCTAGAATGTTAAAAAAGTGCATCAAGTCAATAGAAACATCACTTACCTGCAAAATTTAAATAATATTTTTTCAAATACTAGAACTGGTCCTGTGCTTCCCAAGATAGTAAGAGGTTGCCCAGCAAAGAGAGAATAGGCAATCCCAGTTAATGAGGCTCCAAAGAGAGACTCTATTGCACTCTGTTTGGGGGGAAAAAAAAATACTGTAACTTTGCTGTCTTTCAGGTTAGCATTTAGCATCATATCTTCATAAATACAGCTTTAAGATGCACTAACTTAGAAACAAGACAAGATGCAAACACATTGCAATCAATATCCATGTTTGAGACAAGAATAACTTAACACTGTTTTGCAGTAACAATACCATGGACAAGATTTTGAAAACTTCACCCTTGAGAAACATAAAGCCATCCAAAACCATGAGAATAAGTTACTAGTCCTGCCAGCTCTGAAGGAAAAGCATACCAACAATTATACAAATTTACAAAAAAAAAAAAAAAAAAAAAAAAAAAAAAAACAACTAATCTGAAACAAAAAAAACCCCAAACAAACAAAAAAAGAAAATAGTTACTTAACATGTTGATTACAGAAAGAATTAATGGTCTCTGTAAAGAAAACAGATATCTGTATTGCACCATACCTACAGTGTGCTGTATCAAACCTGCATCAGTCAACCAAGCATTACAAAAGAAAAAAAAAAAAAAAAAAAAGAAAAACAAGCTGACAGGCAAAGGTGCGGGGGAAATTACTGAAGAATATTGCTTTATGTATACATGACACCAAAAATAGATGAGCAGTAAACCAATGTCCCACCTGGTAATGCATTTCTTTTGAAGGAATTAAGGTATCTACTTCAGTTCTTGAATTAAGTGTTTCCCTGCAATATTTTCTGCCAAAAATACCCAGTTACAATGTACCTCTAAAGAGAGAGGTCAGAATTTTAAATACTGGTATTATATTAAATTTACTTGAAAATTGTTAATTACACCACCTACCACAATGAGAGGTCATGGATTACATATTCCTGTATTGGAATTACAGTGTTCCGAGTGGAACTTTAAAGCATTTGCTATTTTGAAATTATGCAAACCTAAGAAAACAGAATTCCTCAAACTTGAGCTCCAATTCAGGAAATCATCTGAAAATGGTCAAAATAATTTGCCGAACTGGGCTATTAAAAATGAAAATGAGTCCTTTGTTCATAACGTTAAGAAAAAAATATAATTCCAGTCTCTCGTTCTATTACCTTCAAATTAGTGTTTTTGGCTAGTCAATGCATTAACCTTGGGGCTCTCAGTCAGGGTGGCAGGGACAGGAGCACTGTGGAGGTGATGGCCTCTGAGAATGCGAGGGAAGGTTTCAAAGACAAACTGTGTACCTTACAATGTCAGCTACTGTGCTTGAACATGTGTGTGCAGTAACTAAATGTTTTATTCAATGATGCACACCAAGTATCTGAAGGCAGGAACAAACCCGCAAACAATTCCAGACAGCTAAAAGAAAGAAGGTGTTTGAGAATCAAGCTTTGAAAAGAGGGTAGTTTCATTATTATACATGTTGTACATTCAAAAGTTACACTGTCATTTTAGTAATCATTCCTACATTTACAGTGGGAAAACCAGCACACAGCAAAGACATAATTGATTTCTGTATTTTCTACCAGCTTGAAGTGCTACACCAATAAACAAATATCTGAGTCAATAGCAATAATTGAAAGAAATAAAACAGTTAACTAAATTTTAATACAGTACAAGCTTAAAAATTTCATTAAGTATCAAGAATTTTGTAACATAAGTTTCATCAGCATCTTAGCACTTGTAAAAGACATGTCTGAATATATCCTTCCCTCCCATAAAAGGACAGAGCCTTGTTTCTTTGTGATAGATTTAAAAACAGAAAATACACTTCAAACTAGTTTCCTCATAAGCCAATTGACACTAAGTTACTAACACTGCTGATATTCAGTAGTTCTTCCCTGCTTCAAAAACTGCTGGTGAAAAGGTGCTAGTATTATCCACTGCCCAACATAACACTACCAAAATTTTGTATGCATATGGTTTACATTTGAATAATTTACAATGAAGAGTATTTTCTGCTGATAAACCTCAAACACTTTATTCTATTGTGAGCAACATATGTATTAGTGCAAGCATAAACACATCCTGTCAGTTTCATAAATGGACTGCTGGCCACACACTGCAGGCATTATCATCCTCATAGGTCTACTCAAGGCCAGTACATATTCTTGGCTATCCACCTTGAGCCTCTGACTTTGCCTAAAGCAGGCCCAGTGGGATGGTGCACCTTTACTGCTATTTATTGCTCTTAAGCAGCCAAAAAGAAGGCAATACAAGCCTTTTCTCAATTCATGAAGCCATTCATCCAATAAGGTAGGATAAACATTTTTTACCTCCCCTGTGCATCTTCTCCTGTTCACATAGGTTCCCCACATTTTCCATAGCAATTACCTTTTGGGGAAGATCTGCTTTGGGGCAGGCTAATCAAGTGCTGTGGGTAAATTCTTCAAATACAAGTATAAATAAATGAGACAAATGCACACAGTGACTTGCCTCTGAAGGTCTAAAAGCCTGGCCGCTACCATTCTTTGTACTCACTATTCTGCCTTCTGTAGCTTCTCCCAGGAGCCCTCCAAAAGTGATTACAGGAGACATACAGGCACAGTATAGGAAAAGAATCGAGGCCAGGCACTGCAGGCTTAATGCATCCTTGAAGTCACTCAAGAAAAAAGGTGCTTTCCTTTTGATGTCAAGTATCAAACCACCAAAAAGCCTAAATAGGTGAGATGAAACTCGTCAAACTGTACACTAAAGGATTCTAGCTAGTTTAAAACTATGGGCTACACATGACTGCCAGTGCCTATTGCTGGCACAAATTAGCTATTTCATAATCTAGATTAAACCATAACAATTAAAAATGTCAATGAGAATCTTATCTACTCCAATTCGGCAGTATTTCAAACATAATCAAGCAGGTTTCCCACATTTTTAAAAGCTGACTACATTTTTTTAATATATGGGCTAGATACTGAAAAAATAACTTTGCAAACAATTTCACCTAAATGATGCTTAAAGTCAAATCTGTCTTATGATATTCAAAACAATGGAACAGAGAAATATGCTAAATCTCAACCAAGATCACTGTATTATCGCATTTCAATATTTCCACTCCAACATACAGTTGTAGCTTTTTATTTAAATTCACTACATACATATGATGACGTCAATAAATAAATTTAGGGCTATCATTTTTAAAAGTGTTCCTATCTGGAGAACACAGATATTCCACTTAGTTCAGCTGAGTAAGTTATTACCAAGAATTTAAAAATCAATTTTAAAAAATCTTAAAGATGCCAAAATAATAGACATTAATTTGCATTTAGAAAAAATTATTTTATTTTTAATTATTAAAAAAAACCCAAACACTCCTAAGAAAAAGAAAAATCTTATCTACAGATAATTTTGTGAGCAGAAATGAACTTTTTAGCTCCACATACTGTCTACAAAAACAGTAAAAGGTAATTATAACAAAGACACAATGGTAAAAATCAACACAAATGCTGTAAAGTCTTTCTTGCAAATGTATGAAAAAGATGCATTTGATTTAGAAGTTTATTATTCTGGGGATAACAACACTGTACATATACTCCAAAATTTTTCAGTTGATTTAATCTCTACTCTCATTTCAGATATTAAAGTTTACTCATAACCAGGTATTTCCAATGTTGGAGACTTCTTTAGCAAATATTTTAGAATTAACAGAAAACAACAGTAACTGAAAGAAATTCCTTCAGTTTTATTTTATCTCTATAAGAAACCCGACCAAAACTCAAAGCTAACCAATACCAAACTACTTTGTGCCACTTTTCATTTCTTATTGTTCCATTTCATACACGCTTAATAAAACAGATTTGCATTAATGGGATTTTTTAGTACCTAGCCTAACACTGAAAATTGCATATTCCTGCTGTAATTATGATAATTGCAAGCTCCTGAAGATTAAAACTTAAAACCCAACTTTTAAAAGTCAGTTAGTTAAATTAGGCAGCATCTTATGTGAAATCCTTTGCAAATGTGTTGAGAAACATTGCCAGAGGCTTGAAAATACTTTAAGCAGATTGGCACTTACAGGCAAGAATCCAACACTTGAAAAGGACAAAGGATGCGCTCTGACACTTGTACCGTAATTTTTTAATGTTTAAATGTCAATCATTAGGATGAAGATTTATCACTTTTATTTCCTTATGGAAGCTAGCATTTAGGGAAGTGAACACACCTTCCAGTTCTCTGAAGTTCAGGTCCGGCATGATGGCCTTCTTCTTTATGACCGTTTCCTGTAGGAGTAGATCCATTTGGAAATTTAGGTGCCTTCCTTTTCTCCTACAAAAGAGACGCGGGGGAAAAAAAGGAAAAAGGAAAAAAATACTTTGAGACTGTTTTTACACTAAAAAAGTATAATTAAAAGAGAGTGTGCACAAATCCTATGCCTTCCACAACCTTTTTCATATTCTCAGCTCATCAGCAGTGCTCCATTTTCCAAACCAATCTTTTGTTGAGTACAGATGACTAGAACTGTACAACACCACCCAGAAGACCTTATTAGTACCTTGCACAACAGTATTCATCTTCCCTGTACCTACAAGAAATAGATTCCTGAAACACAATGAAACAAAACCTAGATTTTCAACACATAGTAGAGGCTCAACCATGAGACAGGAATCTTTAGATACTTTTTTTCTTCAACCATTTACAGAGCAGAAACATTTAACATGTATCAGAAACTGACGTCTTTTTATGATACACACAGTATTTAGTTGAAATATAAATGAGAAGTAATTCCCCTGCTGAGCAAGCTGCTTACCAGCTCCTCATAAATTTTTCAGCTGAGCCTGCCTTCCAAAAAACCCTGAGCCCAGCTTATTTTGGAAACAAGTTACATGGTAACCTCAGGCTACTCATGAATAGACTGCGCTGCTGTTACCCCATTCTATTCCACCCACTCTGCCAAACCACCACAGGACTCGACAGCAATGTCAACCTTCTGAACAAAAAGCTCTGGTCTCTCCCCTGCTTTTGATCCTGCAGGCCCAAATTCCTTTAAGTTGTAAAGAGGGAGGAGAGGAAGAAAATCTCTCCAAGGACCCACTTTCCTCAGCTCTCATTGTAAGCCTGCATCATCACAACTGAGCAGTATGACCAATTTGTATCTATTTCATAAACATTCTGTTATCAGTATATGCTACACAAAACACATTGAACACTGTAATGAATGCTGCATGCAAACAGAAGTTCTTACAATAATTTAAATATTCTTGCTGACCACTGCTAGACTACTCACAGAATTTGGTAACATGAACTCAAGCACAATTTCTCACCAATTCTTCCAGTTCCCACATGAACTCATTTCAGTATTTCAAAAGGAAATATTGTAAATAAAATTAACTTAACAGCATAGCAGAAAACTGATTAATGTCTTTCCCTCCTTCTTAATTTTCTTTTTTTGTAACTTAAATGAACAATCAACTTTTTCTTGCAAAATGCATGTGGGGACTTTCCTGATGCTTTACAGCCATCTGGATAGGAGCCAGCAGTGTGGCCAGGTGGCCAGAAAGGCTAATGAGATCTTGGCACGCGTCAAGTAGAGTGTGGCCAGCAGGACAAGGGCAGTGATTGTCCCTCTGTACTCAGCAGCTCAAATCCTATGTTCAGTTTAGGCCCCCTCACTCCAAGACAGACTGGACCTTTTTTTTTCCTTTTACCTGGGAAGGAATATTTTGTGGTGGCTCAATTCGTATAGTTGGATCCCACTCTCCCGGAGGCAGGACTGTCACTTGGTCTAAAAACTCATCAATTCCTGACAGCAAATCATTTCGGTCTTTTGCTTTATAGGCAACATCATGGAAAACCTACAAGAAGAAAGTACTCAACACTTATTTTTATTTTCTTTTTTCTGAAAGAGGAACTGATTATCATTATATAATGATTAAACTTGATTAAAAGGTATGGAACATATTTTGTAGGTTCTCAAAAGTTTGGCTCTTACTTTACTTACATACTTTTAAATTAAAAGCTACCGGTATGCACATTCCTATGCACCACAAGACACAGAAGTTTTATCTTCAAACTCAAAACTAATATTGAGGTAATTTCTAAAGTTAAATGAAAGTTAATCTTCAATTTTCAGGACATCAAGTTCATGTACTATTGTCTGACTAACTCTGCCTTATAGCCATTGTACCACTATGACAAAAAATACTTCAAATAAGCTTCAAACCAAACCACAAGCTTTTATTAAGAATAAGAATGCATTTTTATACATCTACCTTAATTAAGTTTAGCAGACTGCCTAAAAAGCACATGAAAGCAATCCTACTAAAAAATGCTATACCATTTTATAGACTACTACAACATCAACTCCAAGATATATTTTATACACACAGAGGGAAAAAATGCTATTTTACTGTAAAACTGCATGTAGAAGATGATTCTGAATTGTTCTGTACATTTTAAACCTGAACTGGTTTTCTCCAAATACCATTAAATCTGATCATTAAATCTTCTAATCTTAAAATAGATCTCTGAAGTCTACTCAGGTCTTTTTAGACCATCAAATAATTGATTTTCTTTTCTATTTCAGTGATCAAGAGTATTCCTAAAAATCAGATCAGCCTATCTAAAAAAGTTTAGAAGCTGCAACTAAAGCTTTTAAAATTCAATTCTCACATTGAACAAAAACTGTATTCACAGACTTGTTAACAATTGCAAAATGACAAATTTCTAGTTTACATTACCAAACTTCAAATTGTTCTAGAGTAAAAAGTACTTGCATTTCTGCTAGATAACCTTAAAAATTATCAGCAATTCAGTAGGTGGCGCTCAATGTGAAGTCAAATTAAAAGACCCTAATTTTGCTCAGTAAGATGGCATCACTCTCAAATTAAAAGTACTGGTTCCCTCCTGTGGTCTTTAAAACCAAAGGGCTCTAAGCACATGACTTCAAAAGGCTATTAAAATTCCTATTTTATTTCTTTGATCTGGCTTAGATTTTAAAAAAAACCCTATGATGACTCAATTGCACGCGCTTTTAAAACTTTGTTTCCTGAGCACTTAAGCAGCTGCTTCTGTCCTTTCTGACACACAGTGACTCGTACCAAATGCAATTCTATTTAATAGTTCTGATAATGAATTTAACATAAAAATGAAATCTATACATTAAAGTCAATTTTTTTTTCAGAAATACATTTAGGATTTAAAGACAGACAAGGAGAGAATTTAATTTACCATTATCAACTTCACTAATACAAAAATAATTAAGTTTACAGTTCTTCATTTAACTAGTCTGAGGTTTTTTTCTTTAACCTACTACTCCAAATCATTTACTGAAATCAATTGGTAAATACCTCATTCTAGACTTCAACTACAAGCATTTAAAACAGATCACTCACGTCATCTGTCATAAGTGTTGCTATGGATCGTCCAATTTCATGGTACTGTGGACTTTTTCCTACTGGTCCCAACAACAAAAACAAAAACCTGTGGAGAAAGTAATACAGGTGAGTATGGCTGACTCATCTGCATATATTCAAAAGGGTTTTTTTCAAATTAATATTTAAAAGAAAATTTAGTGGTGAAGTAAAAATCCCATTTTTACTGCTTACGATCTTAAAAGAGTGCTGCAACACTGTGAAAAGATTCAGTTTAAAGTCATTATTGTAAGGAACTCAAATCCTGACCCAAAATTACTCAGATATCTTCTTAATTAAGCCTAATTTTTTAACTTCTTGTAATGCCTTCAAGACTGTAGAATTCCACAGACTAGAGCTCAATGAATATTTCCCCTGGATTCTAAGCCTTTCTGACATTCCCAGTAGCAAAGATCCGTTAAAGTGGCAGCCTAGGAGCTCTATGACCTGTCCTACGTTCCCTTTTCATGGGAGTTCAGCCCCCTCACCTCCTGAGAGTGGCCATGGCACACAGAGGATGCACCTGCTGGTACCTCCTGCAGTACACTTGGGCATACTCATACAGTCTATCCTAGTCCTGTGTCAGTGGAAAGGAAGGGAACTTGGGTATTTGAACACCTATTGAAGTAAGTGACATTCTGGGAAGCTGATCCAATCTGGGGGTTGAGTCACAGCATATAGTAGCAGATCCTTGTGCAGTAACAGTGCCTAACATAAAACTTACCAAAACCTTGAACAGGAATAACATTTTATAAATTCAAAAGGATACAAACCAAAGAGTGAGCCTCAGTAATTTGTTTCACAACCTTCTTCTATATTTCATGAAAATGACATTCCTAAGCACAACACATCTGAAAAAAGTAGCACTTTCTTTCAACTCATTGTACAAAAAGGTCACTTCTGTCTCCTTTGCAAGTTTACTACCCTAACTGAAAACAAGAGTGCATCTTAAGAATCCCAGTATGCTATTTCAGATCTGCAAGTCTACACCATTCTGAAAAAATTAGGACAGAATAGATTCAGCTACAGTAATCAGTATGCAGAAATTTTGGAATTTCCCCAAAAAAATTGAGTACTCCTGTCAACTACTCTCCAAAAATTCTCACATATATGTATTTTTGCCCTTCAATAGAGTGTATAAGCTGAAAATCATGAAGATAAACAAACACTTTGATAATTTTAAAACATTAAAAATCCAACAAAAAACATAAATACAAATGTATGGGCAAACACCACGGAACAGTCCAATACATCAATGTGCACAGAAAATGAAGTGTCGTCCATGATGATTGATGAAATTATCTTCTAACCTTCATCATGAGACCTGTATTTTGATATTTTGAACATCTGTGATAAACATACCCACAAGTATAGTAGTGAGATCATTGGGACTGAGGGAGCAGGGGTGACTGCACCAGGCTGGATAGCATACTGCAGACTGAAAACTACTTCTCTATGTATTAGCTGAAGATTGACTACTCCAATGTCAATCATGTAGAATTGGGCATATAATAAAAAAATTGTTTTTTAACCACCTAAGTCATTCATATGCAGAGCATTTGTATAAGAACAGATGTTCAGATTAGACAGACCTTCAGACTTAGTGTGCTCTTCCCCACTGACAAGCTGTGTCACACCGAAGGGAACTATATCTTCATGCCCATCTTCAAAATGTCAAAATAAACTTGGAAGACTCATTGCTTTTACTGCAAATTAACTTTCAGTTTCAAATCCTGCACTTGCTTAAGACAGCATCTTTACATGTATATAGATATGTATGTGTGAGTGTATACAGAGATATATATAAAGATATATAATGCATTCAGAGATATATAATGCATTCAGAGAATTTGTGGCAGATCTCATTACTTCAAATTTTGCAGCAAATGACTGACATAATGTTAAACAAAACTCTACATTTTTTTGAGGTTAATACAGTGTATATAAAAATTTACAGCTATTTGAGATCTTAAATATTATTATCTTATTGCATAAGTAAAGCCAGAATTTCCAGGCATTTATTTACCGTGTAGGAACCGGAACCTCTGTGAGACCCGAGAGAAGCACAGCAGGGGAGAGCCTCACAAAAGCAATAATAGGTCTTTCTAAAAAATCTACTTCTCCCACTAACACATTTGATGCTTCTGCTCCTGAAGGAATTTTCTTCATGAAGTTCATATCAACCTATTCATACAAAGGTGAAACAAGTGTTTAATCCCTTACATTTCTTAGCAGAAATTCCATAACACAATTATGTTTATCAGAATTTACAAGACATTTATGCTACAAAGAAAAATTAAAAAGCAAATTAAATATCCCACAATACAGAAAAGACAAACACATTTAGAAAATGTCAGCCAGCCAAATAATAATAAACTATTTTCTATAAGTTAGAATTACTAACAACTAGTATACTCTAGAAGACTCCAAACTGCATAATCACCTTTCTAATATTATCATGACAAACATTCTGTGATAGGACATAAATTAACAAAATCTATGCACAATTAAGTAAGGAGAGTTCATGTAATTACACATGGTTTCTAGAATGCAGTAAGTTATTTCACAGCCATGTATTTCAAGTATGTCATAATTTTGAAAAATAATTTGTATGTTCATACAAATCATAAAGAATATGATGGCTGAAAATCTTCACCTTCATTTCTGTACATAATTACAGAAGTGCATTAGAAAATGGTACAGCACATGAACTCTGTGTTCACATACACACACACACAAGCACCAGTGACACTGCTAGCTAGAGAACTTACAGATGGCCTCTTGAGTCCCACACCAAGTGTGCCACAACTACAGTGCCAGGAGGCTGGCTCCTGTCCAACAGGAGACAAGGCAGGTGTACACAAGGACAGGCCAAGCAAAAATATATAAACTGTGACAGAGGAGCAGGAATATATGGCACCTGCCATGATCAGATCAGAACTACAGTGTAAGCTAGCTTTCCTTAAGCAAAATTATTTAACTTGGCAAAACAATTTTCTTACAGTATTTCACAATATAGATGACACTTCTGACTGAACTTTATAGTAACAGCCACGATGGAACTTGCCCAGCAAATTTAGATTATGAAAGAAATATATGAGATTTACAGCAGATTTTTTACAACGTTTCTTTTAGAATATGGTATTATGTGTTACTAATGACTAAGATGTACGACAACTTTTGTAGAGGAAACTCATTATACATATAAAGCAAATTCTTCTTAAAAGCCCTCTTCACAAAAAAAAAGGAACCAACAAAAAGTTCTAGAAAAATAAGTTACAACACAATGTACAAAACTGCTTTCAGAAGAGCCTTAATAGCAGATGTGTAAATATCTCCATCTGCATGAGAAAGTACAGCAGCTGCACTCATATGTTACGAAAATACTGAGAAGCATTCTGCTGGAAACAATTATAAAACATGTGACACATGTAGCCTAGATCACATTGTGACACAAGTTATCTCTCAGTACCTATTTCATGTGTACACTGGTACACATGTCTTAGTTGTAACTAAGGGGGAAGTTACAACCTGCACAGTTTTTGCTACATAGTTAATTGATGCTAAACACTAAGGTGTTTAATGTTACTTACCTTAGTAAAATCAACAGTGCTGTTTTCTCTGCTTCCTCCTGACCCAGTAGCTTTAACCTCTCCACTTTTCCCAGTGTCCAAACTTCCAGGTGCTGACTGTGGAGATGCCAACAGCCCTAAATTAAAATAAAAAAGGAGATAAGTTCAAAATGGTGCAGGAAACAAACTGAGTGTGAAACACTACCAAAACTCAATGTGGCAGCTTGCTTAATGCAAAAGTGCACGTTATTCAGTAAGTGCCCTACATTAGTATCATAAATGCAACATTAACAAGTCACTGGGTTGTCAAAAAAATGACATAATTAAAAAAATTAGGTATTGCCCCAAATGATGGCCATTTGCAAAACAGTCACCAGAAAACATCAGCTACTTTAATTGCAGAAAAGATAACTTCTGGCATTTTAATCATAACTGATTCAGTAGTTAGGATATAGCATCTTCACCGTACTAAGAAGTCCTTGGACACCAAATGCAAGCACCTCTAGTCTGCTGTGTAGCACTTACTGTAAAGTGTCAGCAAGCCTCAGGCTACAACTACAGGGAATGTAGTCAACTAAGTTAACTAAGCTGTAAAAGTAAGTAGTGTACTACATGAAGGACAGCTTGCAAACTGTGCTTTCAATCAGCAGACCTAAGCTCCCACTATTCATCCAACCACGTGTTGCTATGTGGAATATATGCTTGAGCTGAAGAATACACACAAAGTTTTTCAAGTTCAGTATACAGCTTCCCTATAACACTTGCACCAAAACAAAACCGTGTTATGAATCCTGCTACATTGCCAGTAGCACTGAATTGTAGGTTCAGTAAAGGGTGCAATAGACAAGTAACCCAAGCATTCAAACACACTGAATTCCATGTTGCATCATGGCTCTCTCTACCCAATTAACATTTTAAAGCTGGTCTAGGCATGCATAACCAAGCCCAAATCCCACCTTTTGAATTACAGAGCTTTTGCTTGTTCAGTTTAACATGCACTACAAATGCATTTGGCCTTCTTGCTTGTCTACACTAGACCTTCCAGCTGTGGTGACAGAACATGCTTTCACATGCCTTCAAAACCACATCTAGATAAAGACTGAAGCCTAAACATTGTATTACATGGAGAAAGTTTGTATTTAGGTCAAGCATCTCTCCAGTCAAGATATAAATGAAACCCTCTCTGGCTATCTTCAGGCTACTACTCTATTGTAACTACTGGCACATAACTACTTGCATACCCCCATGTCTATTATTTCTCCATTTTGAATTTTTTTTTAGCATTTCAAATGATGACTGAATTCACTTTACTTCATCCTCATCTTTGTTTTCAAAAAGCTCTTCCAAAAAGTCATCATACAAAAACACGCAGGTCCGAGCCTTTACCACTAATTTTCATTCTTACAGTTCATAAGGGATGTAAGTGGTGCGGGTGTTTTGTCCTGAAGCAAAAACCAAATCCAAGTTAATAGGCTGTCATTCCTTCATAAATCCTAACATGCACAATGAGCCAACACAACAAGAAGAAAACCCCCAACAACAAAAAACACATTCCACTCTTCTGCTCCAAGATTTATATGTTATTCACAAGAATCATACCATCAACCACCTGTGAAATCAGCTGATTTAAGTATTTAACTGCTTAGGAGTTGACGTTTGTAGAACTAGAAAGAAATATTAAACAGTTGTTGCAGAAGAGCAGCCTAATACAAAAGTTTAGACGTATAAACTTCTTCATTTTTCCCCTTCTCTGTAGCAATACAGGAAACTTAGAATGTTTTTAACTGATGAAAGATGAGCCGTAATGCATCGCTTTGCATTTTCTGGAAAAGCACTGTGAGCAAAAGCAAGCAGAGACTAGAACAAAAACAGAGAGACAATCAAGGAGAAGGACAGAGAATAAGGATTCCACATATTAGCAGAAATATTTATTATTTCAGTGCTAAAGTGACACTGATTCTTCTAAAAGGTTTGCCTTCAAAATTTCACCGATCAGTCACAGTCAAGGCTCACAAGTTTTGGCACTGACACAGGAATATTTGTCTGATCCTAAACCATGTGTGAATAGTTTTCCTTTCCATCGGCCTTGCAGTTAGACAGACTGCTGCTCTCACAAGACAATACTGCTCACAGGTTTTCAGACCTGAGCAAGCATTTCCATATGAGACTGCCTTCATTACACATATCCATCAATCTGCTATTTATAGAGAAACTCTGAACCAAAGAATTAATCTTCTTTAATAGTGAAACACTTCTATTCCAATCTCACATCAATAAAAGAACTTATTTCCCTCTCTTCTCCAGTTTAGTAGAAGCAAACTCAAGGACAACTACCTAGAAGTACTTTTCAGATTGTAAGACAGAGAAATTCATTGTTATGAAGCTACTGAGGGGATCCTTAAAAACACAGCTCTCTTCCTGATGTTAGTTAGGCAGATGGACCACTTGTCTCCTCTGAAAGACTACAGTGAAGTGAGTCTGGAGTCATTTGGAATAAAACCTCATAAATTCAAGTTAAGGTATTTATAACTACACCATCACTAAAAATCATGTGCTTTTTCTAGCCAACTACACTTAATACTGTGATCACAAAAATCTAATCAACATTATCTACAGAAAAAAGAAAGCAAGAAGATTACATACAGTTGTCTCACATCTGTTTCATATGAAAAAGATGAGTAATATATGAGTTCAACATCTAAGCATGACTATTTCAAAATAACTGTCTTTAGAAAAGCAAAAATTATATAATACAAATCTTCTAAATATGAAGTCAACCATATTTGTACTTGAGGAAATTAAAATCAATTTTTAAAACTAAAGTTCAATGCAGCCCTAATGCAAAAAAAAAAGTTCAAATTACTACTAGAGGGCAAATATGCAAACTTCTCTGAATCAATATTTTCAGGAAGCAATTACTGTAAGAGGAAAGCCGTTGTAAATGTTATTTTGCTCACTTTCAAAGTACATTTCTCAGTGGACCAAAAGATCTTTTAAAACAGACTTCTTTGCTGTTGTTCACAGACATTATGAAACCTCAATGATGCTGGTGAATTAACTGTTAATTTTTAGCTGTGACACAGCTCACTTCCCAGCCCTTCCTATGGAATTCATTATTCAACAGTTCAAAGATGGGAAAACAAACACTGATCTTCAACTGATGACAAAATTAAAAAAACATTATTAAGAGAAGCCTTTGTCTAGTTGACTTACTAGGAACTGATGACTGGCTGATTAAAATTAAGTGGTAGACCAAAGGTGTGTCTCTTTTCCCTCCTTTTACAGTAACTCACTTTAAGTTCAGAAACCTTCCAGCTATTTATGAAAACTAAAAAATAAAAGCCTGAATAACACAAGGCAAATGACAGAGGAATGCACACAGAAAAAAAACACCTATTAGAAAATTAACACAGCTCCTCACACTCACAGGAGGCAAACCAAACTCAATCATACAGATTTCTACAATGTATTCAGACTGCAATATTCTGAATTACTAGAGAGGTGATACAGACCATAACCTATAGTGGAATGGACCGGGAAGATTTGTTTGGGTTTTTTTCTTAATTAATACCAGGAAGTTGACTTCCTTGTCAGGGTTTTCTTTGACTCTTGCCTCCCAAGACAGAAATTGGTCCAGTTGCAGCCCTGAAGTCATAGTCTAAGAATGTCCTCAAAAGCAAATCTAAGGAAAAAACGTGTCTTTCTGTGATCAGATGATTTCTTGAACTAAAAAAGCAGGGGAAATCCCAGAAAACAAAAATATCTTCATTGTTGGTGTTTTTATTCTCTTGAAAGACTTATGGATTAACTGGGAAATCATGCCTTTCAGATTTTTTTCTTTATGAGAAATATCTGCATGAGGAACAAAACTGATTTGAACATGACTTGGAGATTCTAGTAGAAAGCCTTACTAGTGATGATAGTAATAGCATCATGTACTTGAGCTTAATTTATTTGCCTTCTCCTGGATTATAAAGATCTTGTGTCTGGCATGCTGTAATTCCTGTCAGAGAAATGAGAACTGGAAAAACAATTACAGCTATTATTTTACTTCTGATTTCAAAGCACATTTGGAAGATGACCTGTGACAGAATTATCGTCACGTGAATTCTCTTAATTTCCCATAAGGAAGTCAGAAAAAGAGATTTGTGTTTGCTTTTCTCAATTTAAGTAATGATGAGGCCTCTGTACTTAAACTGAAGATAAAAAACTATGACATAGTTTCTCTCCCGTTCAGTGAACTACTTGGCTGCTAATGTGAAAAGGCAGATAACCACAGCCTCCTTCTTCTCTGTCAGCATATTTCCACTGTTAAATGTAACAGTGTGCTCTTATTTATTAAACAAGTGAGGAAGAAAACAAGCAAAGCCTCAACTGATGGAAGAACTAAGGGAGATCAGTCCCCTGCTCCCAACACACACAGGCCTAAAGCAGTCAAAGCTACAAGCTGGATTTTGGCAAGACAAATTTCTAGGAAGGGGAGGAAGAGCCTGATGACCAAAAAAGAAAGATGATTCCACCTTAAAAACACAATCTGTCAGGTAGAATTGTGAAGTTTCTAAATAGCTGGCAATTTTGCAAAAGTAAAGCTAGTATGACCGCACATACGCAGAATGCAAATGTTATGAAACTTTTACTAAAAATATTTCAAGAAAGGATGGAAAGTTCTAACAGTTTCTTTCAACTTATCTTTACACCTACATACCCTTTTTGCATATAAAGAAGAACGGCTTTGCAGATAACAAAATAATAAATTGCTGAGCTCTGGCCTACGATTACAAGCTCCTAACTACTGTCTCCAATTTTGCCTATCAAACACAGCAAAACACTCATGGAGTGTCTGATGCTGAAGATGCTGAAGCAGTGCAGTAATGGAGAACTATCCAGAAACAGCTGCAGGTGAACTAAACCTGATCATTTCATCAGTTAACTACTGCTGGTTTTAACAGTCATGGTTTTAAAAAGCACAAAAGCAAAAATAAAACTGCTTGAAAGCTTCACGATACAACTAAACTATGAATGCCACTGATAATTGTATCTTTCCTAATCCTTTTCATATTCACCTCTAACACTTTACCATGGTTTCAGCTGCACCTATCTCAGGATATCCAACACTAGTTTAAGACATTACCTCAACCACTGACAAAACCAAAGCAAAACCTGCTATGGACTGTAGGTGAGTGAAAGGAAAAGGCCACCATTTTTGACATTTTGCTTATATATTAGATTTTAAAACCATATTCCTTTTTAATTACACAAATGAATGTTAATTAAAGAATTTTTTGCTTGCTTTAGTTAAAAGCTAAAAAGTTAAAAATGCCAAACAAGAAGACAGTCACAACTGAGAATAGATAAAACATGCAGGCAGAGGTAACAGTTATCATATTTCTTTGTGCCAAAAACATCGCAGTGCAAGTGATCCAGATGCAGAGAGCATCACACATGGACAGCTTAAATTTCAATAGTTGCCTGGTGTTTTGCCAATATTTTCCTCTGTCTTCTTTTCCTGGCTTTCCTGCACTTCTAAGTCCTCCTCAGGTGGGTGGATTACTACTGAAGGAATATCATCACTGGCAGGTGACACCAGCAATTCCTTGCCCTGAAGCGGGCTTGGCTGGGCACTTGTGCTTGGGCTGCAGGTAGGGCTGGAGGGTGGAGTGTTTTGAGGGGTGGTTACAGGGGTTGTACACCTTGAGGCTGCCGGGCTCCCAGCTCTCGAAGAAGGAAGAAGGTAACTGAGAAGAACCGACAAACGGCTGTCTGCTCTCAGGGAAAGATTGGAGGCAGAGAGACCTGTTCGCAAAGAGTGCCGGGAGGCTGAAAGGCCTTCCCCTGAGATAAAACAAATGGAACACCATGAGGCTTACAAAAGGGATAGATTATATTAAATTCAAACAAACCAAACCAAACCCACACAGATACAAATATGCATTAACAATTTACATAGTAAATTGCAAGCTTTATGGGCCAAAGTGTCATACTCATGCAAGTAAGATAAGAGGTAAGAGCAGGTCTGATACCAGACATTAGGAAAGTCAGAAATTACTGAGGAGTACTAATTAGAATGCCAAAGATCTAAGGGAGAAGATATTATCTTGAGTCAGAGTAAGATTTGTTAACAAAAAAAAAAATATCTCTTGACACTGACTCTTCAATTTTCCTATAATTCGTTATTCCTAATTGCACAGCAGCTAATCCATACAAAAAATAAACTAAAAAATCAAAATATTACAAGACTTGTGTTAACTCTATCCATTACATACAAAGAATTGTTAGTTTTTAAAATGTGATCATGATCAAACATATCTAAATGTGTTAAATGCAGCTGTCTTCCAGTAAGAGTCTTGTTTTATTGAGAATTTTCCCAGGCAGCTGTAGTCTAATATATATTTTTGAAGAGGGCACAAAAATGAGATACACAGCCCCTTCTCCACACCCTCCTGCTGTGACTTACCAACAGCCCCACATGGCTAAAACCAAACATTTCTCCAAAATCCCTTGTTACTTTTGTTGCTCTAGTTTCCATGTCCTACTAATTTCTTATGCAGAGAACACAGTCTTGTGATGGTTCCTTCAGACTGGAGTTTGTAATGGATTTTTCAGTTCTTCCTTAAGCAGGAAGACAAACTGTTTATGCTCATATTAGTACTTCCATTAAAAGGTTTAGTGATACCATTTCTCCCATTTGCCACAAACACTTTTCCTGGGATGACCAGTCTCCTTGAAAACATTACTGATGACTTCTCCTACAATCCCTGAAATCCAAAACATGCTGGTTTCATGTACCATGCCATCAAACAAACAAACAAACAGCAAACTATACACATTTACTTTCACATTTATACCAAGCACTACAGAGACCAGTAAGTTGAACAACCACAGAAAAATTAACAAGAAGGAGGTGCAGAAAGCATGCCTAGCTAAAGGTCACATACATTCCCCTCCCCGCAAACAATCAAAGAGTGGATCCTGCAGATACAAACCTGCTTTAAGAACAAAAGCCTCAAAACTCAACTATTAATATATCAAAACTGCAGAGCAGTAAAGAAAATAGGACCAATAGAGCAGATTTGGTTGCCTATAATAATCACTACAGTAATAACTAAATTCCATAAGTATACCTGATAAATTACAAACATGTCCTAACACACACAACCCCCTAAGGAGCCTAAGAACTAATATGTAAATATGCATGTTTGGTTTACCAGCTTATTAGAGGGTTACCAAAGCATAATAAAAAGAAAAGTAAATTAGTACATGCTCATCATATTATACTGGTTTCTTGTTTCAGCATATATCCCATAATCTCTTGTAAAAAGAGTATTAAGAATAAAATGCCCTAAAAAATGGAAGTGATACATGTAAGATAAGTGTCAAGAAAGATTATACCTGGGGATACAGGTGTTCAAGGATGGGCAAAACCAAGGCTGTGTGTGTGAAATTTTCATGTTTGCTGAACAAAACATGTAAGTCAGGAGTTACAGGAGACATTATGCTCTTAGATCAATTAGCTGCATTTTCATTCTTGTAAAAATAAATCTGAAACTATTAGAGAAATATTTAAGCATATATCATATATGCACTGGCTAACAAAAAACCTATCAGCAAGCTCAGGCATTCACTGGGGAATACTCCAGCATATGTAGCCCCTAACAAGCACTTAACTAAGTGAAACATACTCTAAGCAATGAGGCATCCTTCAAGACAGAAAAGGAAGTTCACTTCAATGATTGATTCATGAAATCAGGGTAAAAAATTTCAATTTTTCAGAATAAAAAAAAACCATGTGTCTAACTTAATGCAAGGCCAAATGAAACAAAGAACAGAGATGAAAATAGAGGTCCCATAAAAACACAAGAATACAAGTAAGCTGCTCTTAGTCCATATTGCTATTTGGAATTTGGGACTGGATGTCTAGAATAAATTTTCAGGAACTGGTTCAAAAAAGGTATCTAAGAACATTGCCAATACCTTTCTTGGGTTTGAGATTTTTGTTCCCATTAGAACCTTCTCTATAAAACAAGATAAAAATAAACAGCTGACAGTACTACCTTCACTATTGACATAGCAAACTTGTCAAATGAACTTAACACTGGGTTAAGACACAGTAACTGTCAGCATCACTGAACTCATGATCACTAAATCTCTTATGCAAAGACTATAAAAGCAAGTAGGATCCATCTGACACATGTATAAGTTATGCCACAAGACTGAAATTCCTCAAACATTGCACATTTTATTTAAGCATATACCAAAAAAAAAACCATTAGGATCAATTTATGTCTACTACTATGCTTCAAAATAATAATGCATGCTATGGTATACAGGCAGGAGCAGAATATTTGAGTAAATTCAAAAATATCATCCATAGCTACACATCACACACACACTCTTATTGTTAGTTCTTTGCTCATCAAGAAGGAAACACTTATCTGTTATTACCAGCTGACCTTTCCTTCATCTCCCAGTGAGAGCATCATTTACCAGGTTAGTATGAACTGGAGGCTACAACTTATCTCACCATTTCGTTCAAGCAAGTGAGGGTCAGAATGTTTCTTGCCTATATCTGCGAAAGACCGAACTAGAGGAATCCGACTGCTCAGTTTCTTCTCATTCTGATGATGGTGCCTCTTTAGAAGAGCCTCTCTCACTTTCTCTCTTATGGATTCATCCAGCTGGCCAGAGGCAATCATGTTGTCCAAAACCATATCTACATGATAATAACAAAAGAAGAAAATTATATAGGTAGCTATCACATCTCTCTTTCGCCTCACTCAAGCACTGCAGTCGTATCAAATAATAAAAGAAAATCAAAATCTATTTAAAAGAAAAGTCTTCTCTTTAGCAAAACCATCTTCAAGAATCCACAGGAAATTTTCAGATGTCACTAAACAAGTAAATGTGAGAATAAGAAAAGCACAACATGCAGATCCAAGCGAGGGTATTTATTAGTAGCATCATTTCAAGAAATGTAAGGTACTAAGCACCTTGTAATTTGAGCCATTTAATTCAAATTTCAATGGAAACTCACTTTCAAAAAATGTATTTATTGTATTCAACAAACCTACACTAGGAGTGAATTCACGAAGACAAACACAATGGAAAACAGACTTATGACAGTCTTAACCTGGTGTTCCCTTCTTTCAGAAGTATATACAACTACATAAAAGTGAAAGTTGCTATGGAATGAGAGGAATTACACAACTCCTGTCATCTTCAGATGCTCTACTGAGACTCTTTACGGAACTTCATGTGATTCACATGCTTTAGAAGAGGAATTATGAAACAAAGTCTAGGTATACAATCTAAAACTAACTACTCATCTGTCAAACAATATCAAGTTTCAAAAGGGCATCTCACCAGTATTCTCACATCAGGAAAGAAAGCCTACATATCAGGGAAAATACCTATTGTGTTTCTTAGAGGTCCATTTCTTAAAAATAATAAAAAATATAAAACAAATTCATAAAATACCTCAACCTGCACAAATAAACACAAACCTATGTGACAAATTTTTAAATATATTTTCCCAGACTTAACTAATGTATCGAGACTTAACTGCATTGTTAATCTGAAATTGCATAGAACTTCTCACAATGAAAAATGTTAGGGCTCAGGGTAGGGCTCCGTCCTGACTAACAGAACAACATGCAGTAAAGTGTCTGTCAGTACAGTGCAGCTTCTTTCTGAGATCACTGGTAACACACAGCCACTTGTTACAGGTTCTCAGAAGGAAACCAGCCACCCTCCCTCTCCTGTTATGAGTAACAAACAGTATTACCTACTGGGTATTGCTGGCTCCTGGAAACAAGACAGCACACTTGTATACCAAGCACTGCTAAGCCACATGCTTCAAAATGGCACCTAAAATTAACTTGAAACAAGTTCACACAATCTCTAAAGGCACCCTAGCTGCAACTCAAGTGCCTACTATCCAGAGTGCTGGTTACATGGAATTAAGCAATTACTTTGGTTATGTATTAAGATTATTACTAGATTTGATTACCAAAAATAAAATTATAAATCAAAACATTACATTTACAAAGATGTACTGAATGCTCTTGCTCAGTAAGTCAGAACAATAGGAAGGGAATACCAATTTCCTGAGCGAATTTCAAGGATTTCAAAACAAGAAAACATTTCAAGTGCTGCCAAAGTTTTTAAGGCCAAAACACTTTGTCCTTCATGCATATGTTGGTCAACCCTAAGTCTAATATGATTCCTGAGAAGGCATTCCACTGTGTGGTACCTGTAGCAAGAGATACCAGGAAAATTATGTAGAACTAATTCTAATTTCATTTAGGAGCAAGTAGACATATATCATGTATATATATGTGCATGTATCTATATATTTATATGTATCTATAGGTATGAAAGTATCCAAAATGACCATGTGATTAGTGAGGACACTCAGCACAGTAGGTCAAACAACACGTACAGCATTTATTTCTGCTCACCTCTTATAAAGGTGAAAAAATTACCAGATGTGCAACAACGAACTGCACTACTGGCATCAAGTTAATGTCAGTCAAAATATGATTAATAATTATGGTACTAAAGTGCACAAATAACTCCTAAAATGTTCTGGCAGATATTTACAATTCATCTGTAGAAACAAAGACAGAGAACACATTAAGGGATTAGACCATAAAGGCAAGTTCTGGGCCTCAGCCTAAAGTACAAGCTAAGGAGCTCCTACTCATCCACTTTTGTAAGTGACATTTGTAGAACCAGCTCCTCTCAACGAGACCAAGAGAAGTGCAGCAAGCATGCACATACCTGTTTCTTCAACAGAGTATTTTCAAGAACATAGACATCACCAAAACCACCTCAAGTTATAGATCAGAATTTAGGAATAAAATATTTTTAAAAGTTTTAGCTGCAACCTGCTATCTCATCAAGTGTGTCTGCTCTCATGTCCAACATGACTGTGCCATTAAGAATACAGCTCCGCAGTTCAAAGAGACTGTGCAGAGACAGAGTCGCTACGTAAGGCTTGCTCCATCGATCACCGCCGTCTTCAACATCCTCTTCAAACTTCAGCCATCTGAAATGAATTCACATGCACACATTTATACTTCTCCTGGGAAGAAAATTTGGCAAGTAATCCCACTCTTCCATGTGGCTTAGGCATGACATAGAACAGAAAATCCCATGAAATCATACCCGCTTTCATTTTCTCAGGCAGCCCAACGTTTTTATCAGGCCTTAATAACCACACTCAACTGTTTCAGTTTTTACCCATATTGTTTCTTTGGGCTTGACCAATACCTGTCTATTCACATGTTCTCATGAAGAATATGGCTGTCTGCCTTATTACCTGATTTGTATCTTGATTTAATTAGTATTTTGAGATTAGAAAGCTGTCTGAAACATACCATACAGCATGTTCAAGTCTCCTAAGGCTGTTAAGTCAGACATTTAAAGAGTCAGGCAATATTAACACGTGAAACTACAAATTGATCTGTATTCCCACTCACAGGCATTATGCAAATTGAGTTTCTACAAAAGTTATCATGCAACAAGGTAGCTGGAAGTACTGAATGCAGAAGAATTCATCACAATGCATGGGTAGAAGGAAGCAACTAAACTAGTAAGGGTCAAAACCAATCATGGCATCCTATAACATTCAGGCATACAATTTGCCAAAAATTAATCAAATACTACCCAAGAAAAATAATAATTCCCTTTTTTTATGTTTAAGAAAAAAATGATACTAATATATTGGCTATGATATACTAAAGACATTTCTGAGACTGCAAATACCACACTAGGTGGACGAAACCCCATATTTATAACTTGGCTAACTCCTCCCTTTCAAAATGTTTGGCATGATCAGTTTTAGGGAAGAGAACACAGCACCAGAAAGACTGAGGGTCTCTTGAAAACAATATTGATTCTTTCAGAGTTTGAAAAGAAGAACTAAAGTTTTGGGTTGCAGTGCATGAATTGAGCAAACAACTCCTACAGATAGTGATGATTCTAAACCAAACCTGGTTTGCAATTCTTTGAAATAAAGTTACTATAAGATATACCTTGAAACAATCTACTCTAAACATACCTAGCAGTTTCTCTCCATTCATATTCCTCTCCATCCCTGAAGCAAAGTTCATCCATTTCAGTGAAGAGATCATGAGGAATGTGTTCATCATCATCTTCAGTACCCAAGATAAACTGCACACGTTGGGATGGTGTGTCTTGAAGAAAAGGAGAAACTAAATAATTAGAAGAATTCATACTTCTATGAAATAAGAAACATTACATAACAGTAAAGTCTCCTGCCCTCAGCTAGAAATATGCAGGACAACATCCTCTTTAAGAGGGAAGAGGAACAAAAGAAACATATACATGTCTTTAAAAGAAGGCTCTCTGAAAACTTTGCACTGTTTCTGAAAACAAAACATCTGGAAATCCATATTTATGAAAATTAATCAATTGGTATTGGCTCTTCTACAGATTGCCAATATGAAAATTAACATCACGAGCAAATTTGGTTTTAAAAAAACTAGAAATTAATATACCAAAACACTAGAAACTTTGTTTTCATTTTGAGAACAAAATAATTAATACCATCATGACACAAGACACTGAAGAAGCTGAAACAAAACAGGCTGATGGAAACAAACAGCCTTACTTACAGATTAGCTGCCCAAGCAATAGTTCAAGATGGTCATCAGTGAGTAGCCAGGCACTGACTGTCAGAGCAGCAGATTTTTCTGTGGTCTGTTGCTATTTATGTAGGATAAAATTTTTCATTGCATGGTTGGAGCAGTATGTATAAATTAGCATAGGAAAGTAGAAAACTATGTAGCTGAAGTGTCCAGAAAATAATTTAACTTCTCATAGTATAATGCCTAGTGGAACAGGCTCAATAACTAGCTAGAAAACTAAACTATCCTTATTGATCACATAAGTACTAGACTTCAATTAATATGAACAAAACTTTTCAAAAAACACCAATTAAACCACATGATTCTAGAGATACTTTTATACATATATTTATACAAGGATTTTGTTTCAATTCAAGTGAACTTTCATATTACAAGGGTTCAAAAAATGTACTAATTGCAATGCTATCTCAAGGAAGGCCAGAAATAGAAAATGCAGGTAAATCTCAATTTTAAATTTTTTTTTAATTTTCTCAAATTAAAAAAATTTAACTTTGTTCACTGAAACATCACTCTTACAGCTGTTATACATGAATATACAACTGTAGGCTTCTACTGAAGAAGGAAGATGGCCTTTTAGATTTAAGGGTTAAGATCTGAATTAGTAAAAAAGTTAATTCCACACTGAGATTTACTTTAGCATTTTTGTTCTGGTATATATCACCATCTAGTAGCATCATTCTGAAATGTGCTCTTGAATGCAAACAACATTCATTATTAGTTAAGGTCTATAGCAGATTCTTTCCATCCCAAAACCAACACATCCCAGAATCTGGCCAAACCCTGTGCTTCTGTGCATACAGAAGCAACCAGAACAGAGAAAGTGAATTTTTGTCAACTTAATATCACTTATTTCTTCAAAACCTGTATAGCAAGACTCTACAAACATGATATCCATTATAATAATTTGTATTTGGAAGAGGAGGCCTTGAAGATGGTTGAAACCAAGAACCATAGGAGAATGGTAAAAGATTTGTCAGAGCTTTTCCATTTGAAAAATCCTTTGTTTCAGGTACTGGCCCATGTAGAACATGCTGCCAGTCATTGAAAGGTAATAGTGAACAGCATGGTGTCCACACTTAAATTCAAACATTGCACCATAATCTGCTCGTTCATGGCACTTTAGGAATTAAAGTGGACTTAGGATGTTGAAGAAGAACTGCTAAGCATACTGCCAAATATTTTCATTTCAGAGAATGATATGACAAAATTGTCCTCTCTTGAGGATAATAGGTGGGGGGGGGCGCAGTTCGTGATCCAAACCAAAAATTTATGAGGCAGTGCAGTTCCTTTACTAACAGACAGCAAGAAGGCTGAAGCAAATATTTAAATAAAATAAGATCATTGATCAAATTACCATGGCAAATGCTGCTTTTCACAGCTACATGCTTAGTTTCAAAAATCAGAGGAAGAAGCATACACGACTACACAATCTGAAAAAAGGTGTCTAATTTAAATAACACAGATTTTCATGCTACAGGAGAGCATTACAAAGCTCTAGTCTAACCTATTCAGTGCAGGCTGCTGAACATTCATGCAGGCAGCTGGACCAAGTCCAACAGCTTCTGACTTAGATAAAACACAACCACAAAATCCTTGTCTGATTGTACACAAAAAGACATTAATTACAGCGAGAATAAAAGAAAGCACAAAACAAACAACATTTAAGCACAGAGTAGCTACTACAAGTTTATTTTCAGGAGACATGAAGAACATGCACAACAAACTTCTTACCATATGATGGAGATTCTCGGCCATCCTCTCTGTCATCTTTGTCTCTTTTTCTTCTGTGCCTGTGCCCACGATGCCTATGCCTTCGACGGCCTGGCTTGCCAAGTGGGACGTGAACTCCGATATACACAGCTCTGTGGCCTTTTCAAGGAAGTTTTAAAGGACACAAATAAACAAAAAATTACCTACTACCCAAATTTAGTATCTAAAGACAAGGGGTTTAAGAAATAGCAATCCAAAAGCACTTGACAAAAATTACCTTTAGTGAACTAACATGACCATTTCTGTCCTCCCAGAGTGTCAAGGAACTAGCGCTAGACTCATTTCTCTGATAAATTAGGTCATATTTTTATTCAGTTTAAGAATTCAGTTGTGAAACAAATAATTCAGTACAAGCTTGACCTGTAACACTGAAAGAAGCTACTTTATAAACATGAGGCCAAAGCAGAGAAATTACATTTTAGTCCTCTTTTTTTGCAGGGATTCATATCAGGACAGTTGTAAGAATGGCAAAATAATCTCTTGGTTCAGCTTACTAACTTCATCAAGAAATTACCCTTCATTCAGAGTCTGCAAGTAGTTTTCTGTCCTTGAAAGAGCTGCCAGTATTTTCTCAAATAGCACACAACACCTCAAAGTGAAACTGATGTTGAATTACACCATTAACTTAGTATCAAGAAGATAAAAGGAACTTCTATTCTGAAATGTATGTCAGCACTTCAAATAACTTCCAGAGATGTTGGGGTGGGTTTTTCCTATTCTAGAATGTTTTAATAAATTTAGAAGCACATCCTCAAATTAATGAGCACTGCTCTTGAAGACGTACTTTCAACATCTTGCTTTTCCTTTGACCTTTGACATCAAGACAATACTAGCATCAACATCTTAGCAAAAGATATCAATCAAGTGACTGTTATGAACATATTACTACCATGTCTCCTGTAATGCAGATAGCATATACAATAGGCTTTTCATTGCTATTTAAACAAACAATTGCAGGAAGAGACAAATTAACTACAACACTAAATACTCTGCTTCTTGGTGTTGAAGAGCTATTACAGAAGACTGACATTAACCAAAGGAAAAGGAAGTGGTCTTCCAGCTCTTAGACAGATGCAAATTCAGCAAATTTACATTATGAAGGCAAGCCCTAGAAATTGTGACTGCATGTACACACATATATATGTATGTGCCTAGCACACATAAAGATGTTTAAGATTCCTGCTGATTATAGAGCTTTAAAGAAACAAAAAGTGGTAAGTTGTCAAGCTTATTTCCCAAAAAAAGAATTCCTAAGCCCAAAAAGATGCTGCTTTACAGAAGTTTTGTGTATTTTTACAGTGCTATCTGACTAAAAACACAAGCAAAAACCATTATTCACACAAGTAAGTTCAACATTTAATTGGTCAAAGATTCCTTTTCACATAACAGGATCCAATTCTTGACACACTTCCAACACAAGTTTAATTAGAGCTGACTGACTGGCACTATGACCAAATCTGAAATTAAGCATATTAAAAGCTATTTGTTTCCATGTAAGAGTGGAAAAGAGATTAATTTCTCAAAGCACTCATCATTCCTATTTATAGAGAGAGACTTGGTTTTTTGTGAGTTTCTTCCAACAATACCCAGCCCCTGCCCAGCAGCCTGACCTCTGTCCTCCATGACTGCTATGCACAATGCAATTCCCAGAGAAATTAATGTCAATGTGACACCTATAAATCACTGCACTTGGTGTATATATATGTAATATGATCAGGGGGCATCATTAACAATGGCCATGTCGCTGACACCATCATGATACAATAATCTGATGCATAGGGAAAGCAAAAGTACGAGGTTTAAAAATAACTGCATTACTCACCACATTCCACTCAAAGCTGCAACTGAGTGAGCCACACTCACTGCAAGTGCTGTTACTGTGCCTGTTAGGGTTTCTGTTTTATTTTATATATTCAATTAGCAGGTATCAAGCTACAGTTTATATATACACTCCAACTGTTCTATTTGTTGCCAAAGTGCTGGATTTTTTTGCAGGAACTGTTTCTTCCTAAGAGAAACTCTAGCACACTTCTAGTAATTGAGCATTTTATATAAATGCTTGCTTTAATATTGTTAATAAGACTCTTTTAAGCATGTGTTTTGATCACTGCACTAAAGGAAAAAAAAAAAAAAAAAAAAACACAAAACCAAAAAAACAACCTTGAAGGAGTCTGACACTGTTCAGGATTTTACTCCCTGAGAAATAAGGACTTCCACATTTTGGTCTTTCACCATTCCTACAAATAAGAGACAAAAATCCCTCACAGATTTTCCAAGGATCTCCATCTTAAACAATATACCTTGCTATTGCAAAAGCTGGCATTTGTAATAGTGTGACAATCTCCATGGTCAAAGACCATGTTGCTGCATGAAGGAGAGGTGGAATAAATAAGTCTATCTCCTTTTACCTAATTACACTGAGACAGAACTTGTTTTTTCCAGTAGAAAAGTTTGGAGGAGACCAGATATGCTGCAAAGACTAAAAGCTATGGAAACCGAGCTGAAATAAGCAACAAACAGAAGGTGTTTTAAAACAACCTGGGTCCACAGCAAATGGCTTTTACTATCACAGAAACCATCGAATCATGTCCAGGTGCCTCACAGCTGCCTCAAGCAGGCACTGCCAAGTTAGTAACCTGAATGGTCAGTGCACAACCTACAACATTTAATACTGCTGTTCCACTTCAAAAGGAAGAATTAAAGGAAGCACTTTCTTGCCTCCTGAGCAAACGAGGGTTTCACAAAAAAGGGAACAGTCTAGCCATGAGTTATGATCCTGCCCTTCAGCCCCACTGCCCAGAAGTGACTACAGTGAAACTATTTCCTCACGTAGACATGGTCTTGCAGGCAAATGTACACCAAGCCTACCTTCCCCAAAGCACTTCTGTATATGCAAAGTGTTCAGACATCTGCAATGGTATTTCTGGGACTAATATGAAATGCCAATGAGCAAATGATTGTCAGCATTTATAAAGTAAAATGGATCACAATGCAATGTAATTCCATCAGAGTAACTTTAAGAAAAAAACTGATGTTGACAAAAAGCCTCTGAAATATTTTTCAGAGCAAGCAGTGAGAGTGGCAGGACAACAGACCAACCGAGAAAAATTTACCTGCAGCAAACGGAGGCTTATGAGTGCACCTGACTGTTCCTTAGGAAGAGGGACCTTCATTCTGCTATCACAGTCATAAATAAAGATATTTCAACTACTGTCTAGCAAATCTGAAACTACTGCTGTTGAGTATACTGTCAGGATTACCCAAAAACTGCTTACAGATATAGTCAACTCCAAAAGTGGGACAAAACTACATAAGAAAAATCGGACAAGCTTAACTTTGATTCTAACTCAACAAAGCAAAGCATTGAGAAGCCTTCTAAAAATAAGATAGTTGCACTGAGTAGGTCTGTGTTTCATTATTCAGATAGAAGTTTGCAGATAGACAGATGGAGATTTACTTATAAATATAATTTACAAGGAAAAGCAAAGTAAAACAAAGCTGTAGTCATTTTCTTCCTTCATTCCCAGTGAATTGGACTAAACAAGTTATTTTTCAGATTTCATCTTTTTCAGCAAATTTTGGTTTTGCCAAAAAACCAAACCTTAACAAAATAAACAACCAGACCTCCAAGAAAGGCAATTAATATAAAGATGATATATTATCTGTGAAAGCACTGGAAAGAAATTTAACTCTAAAAAGGTTGGGGTTCAAGTTTCTAGCATGGGGGTGTTATTTTTACAAGGGACACAACCTTTACTTGAATATTGTGTTTAGAAGTTCAAAAGGTACATCATGTGACCTTCAAAGCTTCATTCACGTAAATGTCTGTAGCATCGTACCACTTTCAAACAAAGCTTCTTACAGAATTACTATAAACCAATAATCAATAGAATTAGTAGACTGCCCAATACTAAATTTAGTAATACAAAGCTCAAGAGATGATTGCTCATTTTAATCCAACATGACTTTATCCAAGCTTAGCTGTTGAAATCCACTGAGAGTATTTACTACTTAAGGCCCTTATCAATATGAAACAAACTTAAGTGTTAGGATCTTGAAACGTGTCTCCATCACATGGTAGATCTCGAATCACATGGTTGGTCTCATCCCAAAAGTCACTTTGGGTGAAGTCCTATAACATTTACAGAAAAGAAAATGCTCTGATTTCTCTCCAGAGCTCCTATGAAAGTGGAAGATTTTCATAATAGAAGATTTCTGAAGCCTGAGAGAGCTGAACAAAAATGCCCTGGTATCACTAGGTCTTCTCTTTTCACACAGAACCTTCTCTTTTCTTTGGCTAGATGCCTTTAAAACTTCATAGAAAGAAGGACTTTGTTCTCCATCTTAACAAGGAAAAGCAAAGGAATTCAAGTTTGTGTCTATGTGGATTCTGAAACCCTGTAGCTTAGAAATTTGAACTAAGAGCGATCATATACTAACGATGGATGTAAGGACCATCGGCAGGTGAGCTCCCTGGTCCAACCTTGCTCAAAGTACAGCCAACTTCAAAGCTGGAGCCATGGTTTTGATCAGTTTAGTTAGGATGACAGCCACACTTTTAGTAATTTTAAGGATATATGTTCTACAGCCTATCTAGGCAACTTATACCAACCTACAGCAACACACTACCTGAAAAAAAAAATCCTAATATCCAACTGTCACTTCCAATACAGCACCTTATGCGTGATCCCCCTCACCCTCTAACTACGTACCATTGTGACCCCATCTTCCCAACTGAAGACTAAAGCTTTGTGACAAGAATTACTGTTTTTACGGAAAATTTTCAAATAATAATCTGAAGATGGAAAATTTACTTTATACAAGAGCCTTTTTTAATCAAATAATGTCACAGTCTATCTCATTCTAGCATGGAGCATTCCAGTATGGAAAAACTGGGAGTATCTGCAAGAGAGACCCTAATCCATTCCTTAAGATCATAAAACAGGGAAGAAATCCAGCTGTTTGATGTCTTAAATCCATTACCCTAGTAGGAAAGATCTGGAACACAGCATCTCATTCCTTGGTATTAATTTCCCTTACATCACAGAGAGTACTTGTATGCACAAAAATAAGCTCAATGCAATCTACAAGCACAACTTCTTGTGATCTTTTCTGTTACAAGACTGCTCTGAAGGTAGTAGCACAAAAATGGGAAAAAGGAGAGGGATGGAAGAAGTAAGAGTAAGAACAAAAGTGTCTTTTCTTGCCCTTAAAAATTTCAGAGCCCATAGGACTTCTCCAAATGTTCTTGGTTCTGGTAAAACTTAAGGAACAAGAACAATGCCTCCACACACACACATATACACACACACCCTTTTTATTTATAATGAAAAATAAGCCACTAAGTCACAAAAAATACTTCCACTATGCTAATTTTCTAATTAAAAATAATGTCCTATTTCTGAAGGATGCAATTAAATGCAAAAATTAGTATTGAAAGTGAAGTCCCTGTCATAAGAAAGAAACTAAATATTTCAGAACAAACAGCATTTTTCACTTATTTTATAAACTTCTCATGCACATTCCCAAGAAAGAGTCAAATTATTTTCTACATAATTAAATGTATCAAAATTTAATATAAAATAATTTAACATAATCTTGGTCTTCCACACATCAACTGACTACTAAGAAATCCTTTAATTACCTAGAATTCTTCTTGTTAAAGGAACTATTTAACTAAAGCTATCTCTTGCTTTCAGAATTAAACATTTGAGATAAAAGTTTCTAACCAAACCTGTAGAAAAAAGAAAATTCTTTCACGGGATAACTGCATGCCATGACTGGAACCCAAAGGTTCTCCACAGTACAGCATACTTTAGAATGCAGTACACAACCTGGGCTGGGCTCTGAAATCTCCTGCTGCTCCTAGGAATTCAGTCTCTCTGAGAATACACTCCTTATACTTAAACTGATAAAACTGAGAAGCACAATCCCAAACCATAGCTAGCACAGCACAGGGTAAAGCATTCAGGAAGAGTTTTTTCTCACTATGTGACAAAGATTGGCATATTATGCTGACAAAACCAGTAAATGCCAGATTTCTCATTACACACAAAAGTGATTTTTTTCTCTGACTTAAAAGCAAATGAGTTTGTAGGGGCAGTCATAGAGAAAAATTCACTGCATACTTCTATTAGACATAATCAACAATATTTAGGAAGGCAGAAACAGTAATAGGAAAAGCTTAGTGCTGGGTGGCAGTGCCACACAGGGATTCTGGCACAGACCTGTGGCTCCCTGCCAGCAGCCATGTCCCTTGCCAAGGCAAGGAGCCAGCCCTTGGTGCTGATGGGAGGGAGGACGAGCCGTGCCTGCTCTGCACAGCCAAGCCAGAGCAGAGCTGGGCCCCACGCTTTATCCCAGCTGAGGATCCTCGGTGCAGCCTGCCTCTGCAGCAGAGCCCAGGAAAAAGGATACACATATAGGGTAATTTCAAACAGTTGTTTCTGTTGGAGGAGAGAAAACCTAGAAATAAGCAATTCAAGTGCAAGTTCCATTAACATTCAAGACTAGCCCTTTGTCCACTAAACACAACATAAAACCACAGAATGGTTTGGGTGGCAATGGATCTTGAAGATCATCAGTTCCCATCCCCCTGGTAAAGACATAAGGCTTCCACATTCTAACACTGTTCTTGGAAAGTATTTCATAAGAAACTTCTGAAATGAAAATTTTCTGACTTCATCAATGGGTCACAAATACATTGTCATAACAAATTTGATCACACCCCTCTTTTGATAAGTGTGTAAATGTATTGGTTTGCCAAATGCATCTACTGGTATTTACAGAAGGAATCTTGCTTCACAGAAGGGTTACTCATTCCTGAGAAAACCTCAAACCCTCTCCTTTTTTTATTTATTTTGTAAATTAGAAATTAGAAAAGGTAAATTTAAAAGCTTAAATTTCAGTGACTGCAATTTAAAAGCTTAAAATTCAGTGACTAACTTTCAGTGAACTGCAAATAAAGAAATCCTCCATTTAGAAATAGTTCTAATATCCAACAAGGCACAAGTTTAGTCAATTTTTGGAACAATTGGTTTTTAAGGGATTGAAAAAAGGTAAAGGTTATGAAAAGCTATCAAGAAGTAATAGGTTGTAGAATCAAGCAGTCTCTTCTGCCTCCTCTCAAAAATTTTATATTTGAGTGATCTGGGACTATCGAGTTTACTGCAAGTTTTATGTTTTGGTTCATGCTGTTTGGTAGAACTTCAGTTTTATGACCATATTACTTAAACAATAATTTTATGTGTGTTTCAGTTTATAAAACTATTATAGTTTGCAGTTAGCTGTCTTTTTATAAAATTTCTAATGCAGTCAGAACAAAAACATTACATATTGTTCTCTTAAATAAAAGAAGTTAGGGGAAAAAGTCATTAGGACACAGTTGATGTCAAACACTTCTAAAAAGCTTCAAATTGTGAAACACTTGTACAGCAAGTCTTCTGCTTAGATACACAATATTCACTTAAGGGGAGAAAAAAATACAGGATTATTTGATTGCTTATCCTTGTCAACTAAGATTAAGTGAAAACCACGGTTCTCTTCTTAAATAAAAATTAAAGCACATCAAGGTATAAGAGATAATAGGGTCATTTAAAATGTAAACATTACTTACACCTGCCACAGGATAATGTGAGAGTAGATAGCTATTAAACCATCTTAACTCTTGAAAGCTGGTGCTTGGATCTATGCCACAGAAAACTAGTCTACCAAGACACACATTCCTGACCTCAAGATTGTTTCTGGAATGAAACCTCTGTAATGTGTAAACTGCTTACCTCTGCTATGCCCGCTAAGAGTAACAGAATGTATCCCTTCTTCCCTTACACTGTATCTAGTAAATGTATCCTCAAATCAAGGTTGAAAAGTAGCTACACAGTTTAAAAGATGCATTCTTGTAGTATCAAGCCAGCCCAAGTGAAGAAAGTTTTCCTCAAACATCATGTAACAGAAAATACATTTTACAAGACCACATTAAATACCTCTGCCATTAATACTCATGCCTTACTTCCAACTCCTGGGTGACTTTGTTATTACTCTCATTCACTGCAGCTCAAAGAGCCTGGCATCAAGTTAAGAACATTAGGTGCTCTTAAAAAAGGTTATTTTAAGATGTTATTCCCTTTTCTAGCTCTTCTGTAAACTGACATTTGTTAATTCAAAATAAGGCCTTACAGCTTCAGTAAAGTGCAGTACCTTTATTTAGTACACACACAGTCTGCCCACAATTGCAGTTTACCATCTCTAACCATTCCTCTTTTATGGGAAGAGCGTTACAAAACCAGCAGCCTGTGCCTAACCTTCCTAACCTAAACACTGTCACTCCAGACAGGTACCACACTCTGCCAGCCACCATAAATAGAATGCAGGGCTTGAGAAGCTCCAAGTTCAAGATCTATTTTCTCCTTTAGCATTTGTTTCTCTTTCCATTAACATTTCATCACAAAATTTCCACAACATACAAGAGAAACTGACAACACTAAGATACCTTTCCTTTAGTATTAAGAGCAAAATTATGCCCTTAGCTGTATCAAACCTATCAAAATTAGTCTGTACATGCTTTAAGGAGGTTAAGTATCATCTGTCCAAATGGGCTCTAAAAAATATTGTGCTTCACACCAGAGCTGAACTCAATGAACTGCTTGCTGACTCTCCTTGAAAATACATCGATGCATACTTGTGTAAAGGTTCAAAATTCCTAGTACTATTTTTCAAGAAATACATATGGAAAGGCTAGACTGAAATAGGTTAAAGTCTTAAAACACTTCCAGTGCCCCATGCTTTAGTAGAGGGCTTCCCAAGCTTACAAGAAAATATTTGTGTCAGAAATGAAAAATAATGCTAGTTGGAATTGTTTTACTGCTTGCAGCCAACAATCCCATTTCTCTCCTTGTAGGATTTTGATACCAGAATTAAAAACAAAACCTAAAAATTCCACATACCTACTTTTATCATAATAGCTTATAAATAATGAACTCTTAAGCAGAGCTATAAGTTCACATAAATTTATCTTCTAGAATACCTTGATTTGAAAAATCTCTGAGAAGGTGACTATATGAGTAGAACAATCACACTTACATACCTTTTTCTCTTTCATAAAGGAAAGAAAAAAACATTTTGTTCTTACTTTGGAATAGTTTTCACTTTGATAAAAGTCAAACTATATGGTGCCCCTCCCTTGTTCCATTCTACCAAAAAAAAATTTAATTCTCACAAACATACAAGATACTAAAAAATACATGTGAACACCAAGAATAATTCCTATTTATGTGAGAAAATGTGTACCTATATACAGCCTCACAGATGTGATAATACTACTGGAAATCTTTTTTTTTTTTTTTGGTCAGATACTTATTATTAGTTATTTGTTAAACCTCTGTATAACCAGCCCCCTCTTGCATTGAGATACCAACACTGGCCACTCCAAAATGAGTGAGGGAGTGAAAGAAAAGATGAGGTGCATGGATAAGAGCAAGGTGAGGAGAGTGAGATTGCAACTCCTCCTTTCAAAAGCACTTACGTTGACTCAATTGTTCATTGGACAGCAGTCTACATTTCACCTTAATTTACTCTTTGGCTATGGGAAGACAGGGGTATTTTCCATAGCAGTCACCCAAGTGCTTAAATTGCCTCAGGCAGCCTGAGCCTCTGCCTTCCCACCAAGTATCTTGGTTAACTGCAGTGCTGTACGAGCTGAAGCATTCCTACAAGAATGTGCTCTGAAAGAGACTGGGGAAGAGATCTGGCTGCACATTCCCATGTCATTCCTTGGGGTCGAGGTATTACAGCTGCTAAAGCTGCTGCCTCCAACACTACTCCAGCTGGATGCCTGCTTTCCCTTAACCCCTGCCTCGCTGCAAAACATACACACACATTTTTTCTGGGTCATCTCCTGAGAAAAGCAAGAGAAAGAAATTTAAGAGGAATCAGCTTAAATCTCCACTGAAGATTCAACTGCAGAAACAGCCAAGGCAGTGGTTTCCCTACAGCACAACCCCATCTAAACCAGCATTGTCACAGCCTCCACTGCTGCATCTCTCAGCCCCATATCCACACTTCCTTCCTCTGCTCAGCTCCTGCACACATCCATCAGTGTGGCATTTTGAGCCCAACAGCTGAGATCTTGACCATCTTCCTTTGTCAGACTGGTAAATTTTCCAATCACTTAACAGACCTAGCTGAGATTGTGGTTTGGTCAGGCCAACAGAAATGTTAGCACAAGACAGAAAACAGTAACAGAATGAAGGGGACAGATCAAGAGTATGCTGCAGCAACAAACAACTTCAATCACTTTAAACTGTCTCCTCTTATACCACAGTGTGAGAAAAATGTCACAGCAACCTAAAATCAACCTTTCTTAGCCAGAAACTGCTGCCATTATGGTTTTCCAGTGTGCTGAAGCAGTGTAAGAGTCAGTACAACTCAGTGAATCTACTGCCTTCTAGCATTCTGCAAATGTTAATTAAGCTTCAGAGTATTCCATGTGAAAGGCTGAAGACTTTAACACTGGATCTCCCTAGTCTTTTCCTTGTTCATTAAGGAGCATCCAGGAATCCTCATCCCAAACTAATTTGTTTTCAAGTAAGAAGAAAAGCCATGTCTTAGATGAAATACCTAATTTTACATTCTGCTACATGAAACTAAATCATTGCTGTTTTACTGCTAAATGTGGGATCCTGAGTCAAATAATGAAGACTACCATAATGCTTTACTGAGAGCTGACTGTGGAACATACAGTTTACTATGGAACCAGAAGGACAGTTGCATGTCTGTTGAGACTCTCAGTATTTGAAGTGCATAACCACAATCACAAGGACACTTAACTTTCAGAAAAGAAAACAAACATCTCCCTCATGACCCCCGTTTCCTGACTTTTAATTCTGAAGAACGTGACATCATTCATGCTGGAAAATTACTTACCAACAGGAATTATTTTTTCAAACCTAAGTCTAAGAAGCAAGCTTTCCTTGGAAAGCTTCAGTCATTTTTGGGTTTTTTTTTTTTGGTGACAGATTAGAACAGTGGATATTTACCAGCATGCACAGAGACAAAACAGGGCACGTCACCTCTGCCTTTCACTGGTTTTACCCCAGAATTTCATGATAGCCATAAAATTCTGACTCCTTTCAGCAAGGAAAATTCATCTTTTATCCCTAGGCAAAAAAAACCCATGTTAATCAAACACAAAACCACCACAAACTTACTCTCTAGTTCTTCCTTTTCAAAATTTGTATTGATAGTAGAGCTGATTTTGCCCATATCCACAACAGCTTCTTCATCGTGACCCTGAAGAAACAAGACACAAGTTTAAGTTACAACTAAATAGAACTACTTTTTTCCTACTAAATTCCTAAATATGTTCTGAGACACCATGTCATCACTGAAAACCTATCTATCCAATTTTTCAAGAAAACATTACCCTGCATTGAAGGAAAAGACAGTAAATCAACAGACAGGCTAAATACCATAAAATTTCTTTCTGCAATGCTCTGGGATTTCATTACAATCAGGACACATGTTTCAAAAGTGCAGTATTCTTTTAGCTTTTTATTCAACAGCAATCAATCTACTTCCATGAAATAACTGATAAATTTACAAAAAGATACAGAAGTAAATACTGAGAGACCTCAAGCTCTACTCTTTAGGGGACAATTCCTGTGTGAGATTTTCCAGCACAAATAAGAAGCTTTTTTGAACAAAGGGGTAGCAAAAAAACCTAAGATATTTCCTAGACCCACAGCTCTGGAAATATCAAAATAACTGCTTCATTCAGGTTTCAACAGCCAGCTTGTTAACCTAATTCACTTTTTCTTTTTTTACCCACAAAGTTAAAAAGCAGCAGTTTCCAGCAGACCTTTTGGAGTTCCATTACTACTGAAACCACACCACTCATAACATGAAATATTTGAAATAGATATAGGCTTATCTCTGAACACATCCTCTTATCACAGTTAGCACATCACTAAAGCAGACCTTAAAACTGCCTTTTGCTCAGTCTTGACAAAAATAAAGAAACTGAACAGTAGAAATCTCAAGTCCATCTCAGACTTGACATCAAAACAACATTAGAGTTGTCTTTCTCCACATGTCTGCATTCCTTAGAATAAAGTCCACTTTTCACAGCTCACACATTACAGCCTCCCGACAGAGCTGGTTCTCCAAAAGAACAACTACTTAAGGGCAGTTTTACATCCAAATATAAGGGCAAGGCTAGCTGCTAAAGGTTACTGTGTCCCTGATCTTTCTGCTCCCTTGGGCACACACTTCTTCCTTAAGTCAGACCTAACCATCATGAAATCAGATTAAAAGCGCTTAAGAAACAGTGTGGTTTCTTTGGGTTTGTTTTTTTTTTTAGCTTTTTTATAATAACTTGATTCGTTTTCCATTGGATCAGCTCACCAAAGTGACTTCTCTAGTGGCCATATGACAGCCAGATCCATCACAAGTTTATCTGTTTGATCACTGCTTCTAGCAGCAGCTACACTGATCTGATGCTTTACATTTCAGTCCACAGAGGATCTGTGATAATGGGTTCATGAGGGAAAAACAGAAGCCTAAATCAGGAGTCTCACAGGAACTGGGAACCCTAACAGTGTTGACATTCAACTAAACTTTGGTCTTAGAATTATGCAATTACTTTATATATAGAACAAGTTTGTCACCTCACAGGAAAAGTGGCAAGGATGAAAAACAACATACCTGTGTGTAACAGGTACAAGCTAATAAACACTGTATCAACTCCCACTCACAAAAAAAATTTTTCTTGAACACAGAACTCCTGATCTTAAAAAAAAATATCTTTATTAGAATATATTGTGTGCATATACACAAAACAAATTTAAGTAGTTAACTACTGAGGGAAGAAGATGAAAGAATATGAAGAGGACAAGCACCACATGCTGGGAAAAAAATTCTGATGAGGTTCAAAAAAAGGTTAGATGCAGCTAGACCACAAAAAACTAAAAGCAGCTGGCACTATGTAAATAAGTAAAAACATAAGAGGAAAGAGTAGCACATGGCAGAATAAACCTCTGAAAACTAAATACAAGTCAATTCTGAGCTGTGTCCCTGAAAATAGGGTTTTCAAGAAAGGCATTACACAGTAACCTAACTTTGTCACTACTGCTGCATTGTAGTGACAGTAGAGTTTTGCAAGAAGGGTAGAAAAAACCTTGTACACTCTACAGAGCTACAATTTAAAAAGAATTGAGGCAATGTCTGTTGGAGAAAGACCATGAAAATGTTCCAGGGACCTGTTAATAAAAAAGTGGTAGAAATCTTTCAAGTGTCATGGTAATAAGGTGGGAGGGGAGTATGGGGGGAAATAGTATATTCCTGTCTCCTACACACCAAAATCCAGAGTACTGTAATACACTCCTGTTCACAGAAACAGATACACACAGTATACACATTACCACAAAACTCCAAGCAGAGATGGAAGCAGATGGAAGAATTACAAATTCTCTGAACTACCTTAGGTGGTTTTTTATATCTGAGTAGAAAAAAAAAACCCTAGCAATAGGAAAACCGCTATCAAAATCTGTTCCACAATTAGCTTCATGGTTACAGCCACAGACTCCTGAAAACTCCTGTACCTAAATACACCCATCCCCAGCAGTCCTTTTAGGACACTTGAAATCTTGCCAAAGACATAGTTTTTTGAGCAACAAAGGAAGAAAGAGTTTTTTCTCCAGATGATACAAACAACTGCATACCAGTAGAAAATTGTATACACACTGTGAAAAATATACACATATGAAGAAATTTTCATCTCCCAATAACATTTTGAAAGTGGATTTGCTGTGTGTCCTACATCACATTATTAATTTCTATCACCCTTTCCTTCAGTAAAAGAGATTCTCTGCCAAACTCATACGTACAGAAGCAGTCTTCAAAAACCACACCACGTGAAAGTAACATGTCTTTTAAGATTAGATTACAGGAAGGCATGTGTGCCCTTGCAAACCGTTCTATCACTATCTCAAAGTACTCAACATATGCAAAGACTCTTCCAAGAATAAACCATTAACAACCACAAATATCATACATGGAGGAAGCATATCATTTACAGCCTTTGTTCAGAAAAACACAAAGCATCATTTTAACATATCTGTTTTGTGATGCCAAGAGCAAATCCCAGTATGAGATATTTTTGCCTTAGGTCAGGTAAAAAATCAAAAATATTCAAATCCATTATAGAGTAATTCCAAACTACAACCTTTTCCTGGTTAAAAATAAAGTCTGTAGGGCATAGCTTTCCAGTAATTATAGATGATCTATCATGTCAGTTAAAGGCACAGAAGGGAGGGAAAATTTTACAGCTGCCGTTTCAGTTCTCTTGTCTACTTTCTGAACTTTTTACATAAACAAAGAACAGTGGGATTGTGGAAAATTTGTCAACTTCCCTGTTTTAGGCAGAGAATGACTTGGAGCTTAAAGCAAATATTCCAGGGCACTTTACCATTCACTGCATGTGAAACTTTACATAGGACAATCCCACAGATGCCCAAACACAGTTGATGTAGACAAGCCAAAGTAAAATTCAAGACTAATTTAGAATGTATGTAACTTTCATTTTCAGTCAAAAGACAGAACAATTGAGAAGGGGGGAAAAAAACCAACATGAGCAGCAACCAAGGTGCCCTAGGGAGATTAAGCTTTCACCTTTGGTTTGCACTTTTTTTTTTTTTAAAGGAGAAGGTAATTATAAAAACAGAACAAATCCTGAGTACTTCAAGGGAAAAAAAATAAAAAGCCTAGCACATTGTATTAAGATACACTGCACTGTATTATGATGTACTAAGTGTACTTTTTCCTAACAGATTTCTGGATACTCATAAACATACTGCAGAAACAACCTCCAGTAACACCTTCATATTCAGCTAGAGGTGCCTGCATACATTAGAATCTGTCTTCTCAGCTTCTAACTCTCCTCAGCATGAAAATGAAATGCCTTTTCAACTGCTACAGATCAGACAAGACTTTCAAATACTCAGTGCTCCAGCAGAGTCCCAGTAGGATTCCTCTTGCCACCTCTGGATTTCAAATGTCTTTTCTCAGTCTGTGAGAAAAGAGTAATTCCCCCTTGCAGAAAATCAAGCACCAGAAATTTTTAACACTACTAATTTACCTTCTCAAACATTTATTGTCATTTACTACAGCACACTTTTGTTATCTAGCATATTAATGCCACATGTTTTTAAAACTAGTACTGAAAAAAGAGTCAATCCTGAATTGCATGATTTTTTATGGAAAGCCCTGAGTTGGGAAGAGCTGACAACCTCCAGCAGTATGTGGTAGCCACAGTCTCAAGGACTAGCATGAATATGACGCAGGGAGTATTAAATCCAAAGTCAAGTTTCCACTGTCATCTCTGCAAGCACTTCTCACCATGCAACTCACTTAACCTTGTGCAGTCACACACACGACAGATTTCAGATGGGCACGCTGCCAAAGTGCATTACTGAATAACCACTTCCAAGACAGACAACTTGCTAGAAGCACATTTTTAAGGTACTTGAAATACAGTCTAATCAAATCATTCTGGTGATAGACAGTGATCATAAATAGCTGATGCAGCTAACTGTAAACCTTTAAAATCTATGAGCAATACAGTAACCATGTTAAGAATAATTTGAGATCAACATTTAAGACCATTACTTAGCTAAGTCAATGTTTATGTGCTCCATTTACATTTCCTCAGACCAAAGTTCTTTCCTGGCAGAGTTAGAGAGTGACTTCTTGCAGCACCAGAAGGGACTGCATTAGTGCTCATGGAAGTAAGTAAGTAGGGCTTAAGAGAGGGCATAAGCAAACAAAAAAACCTCCACAAACACTATCTTCCCCCCCCCCCCCCCCCAAAAAAAATTACATTACAACTTTCATGCTACAAAGAAGCTTCACTACAGCATTTATTGAACTAGATGCAAATAAAAAAGAAAAAACAAAACCAAAAGCACAATACAAAATGCAACCAACAAAAACTAACCCCAACTCAGGATGGGGAGGAAGGAGCAAACTCATATCAACGTTTTTCCTCTATATATCTGTCCCTGGCCAACAGTTTAACACTTCTTATTTTAACAGTATTCTAATATAACTGCCTATACTGTCCCAGTGATCCTACATACTGCTTTGTTACTGTAACTGTATCCCAATCTCTCTGGCTTGAAGATAAAGCAGTTTCCTCCTCCTTCCCACAAGAACTCATGGATACATCTCTACTTCTGTAAGCACAAGAGATCTGGCAGACAGGATTTTCCTCTTAGGCTGGAATGTGGCACCAACAAATCATTCCTCTCAACACAGGAGCAAACCCTGCTTACAGACCCCACTGGCAAACCTCTGTAGCACACTGCTGTAGATTTACCAAGATCAGCAGCATATGAGCAATTGAGCACAGTGCATTTTGCCTGTCAGGCTCAGCTCTTCCTCCTTTCACCACCAGTAAGCACAGAGGAGCAGTTCAGCTGGACCAAATCATCCATCAATGGGCTGTCTGCAAGAGGACACAACAGGAGAGGCCCTGTGCAAACTGAATCAGAGTCAACAGTGGCTTGGCCTTAGGAAGCATAGCCAAAGCAGGACTCTTGTTCTATTATCAGCCCTCCTTTGTGTGATCTACACTCAGGAGATGGATATGACAGCCATCAAAAAAACCTCCAGTGACAAAAATAAATAAAAAATTAATTGAGATAAGATTGTTGATATTGCCCTGCTTCAAAAATTAAGGTTTGGCTATGAAAAGGAATTAAAACCTTCATTTTGACCATATATCTCAAAGACAATCAAAGAGAAACTACAAAACCTCACTTTGCAAATGTATCCAGGTATGTGTGTGTACATCTATAAAATATTTTAAAACTGATCTTTATAAAAAATAGATAAACACAGTTGTTTTGTTACATAGGTACTGAAATATATTGTTCAGGGTAATTTAGAACCCACAGGGTAATTCATTACTCATTGTCACAGCCACATTTCCCAAGTGATCTGTTCCAGAAGTCTGCATTTCTGCTCTAGGCCCACATAATACTCCATGTAGTCAGGAAATAAAACACATGTCAAATTTACAGAATGCATGTACAACCTCCTCTCTATCCATGCAACCTCCCACAGCTGCAAGCTAATAAGAACTAATACTTCAGGGAGTAAAAAACAGACAAGACCAGTGTCGTAGACCCACAAAATTAGGAGATTAAGTCTACCAGGGACAGCAACTCTGGAAAGGAAAAGAAAAGAAACCAGAAAAATAGTGTATTTGTTACTGTCATCTCTGGATGCTGTATGCAGAGTTAAATGCAGATTTGAATGCCAATCACTCTACTTCAGGCAAGCATCAGGTCTATCCCATAGGTCTCCTCCCACTGCTACCCACACACACAGCACCAAGCAGCCTTAGTTAAAAGTGAGTAAATAGGAAGGGCTTGTAGACATGGTTTACCTGCAGGATGAACTAACAGCAGCCCTTGCTGTTAGTCCTAAATATATTGTTTTACTTCTCTTCCAGACTGATTCTGCTTTTAAACCAGAGGTAAGATGAGCCCACAGTAGGCAGGAGGGCAGGCATCTGTAGTTGCTGCCTCCTTGAAGGACAATCAGGATACAAAAAAAATTAAAGTTCTTTCTAAATAATAGTAAGTGAAGGTATTAGTTCAACTTTAGTTGAACTGCACAAGTGGTCCTATAGATGCATTTGAAGTAAGTTCTTTGGGCACAATCTCTACACGGCAATACTGTATCATCAGAAGTTGCCAGAGTGATGAAACACTACCAGTTCTAAATCAAGCACATCAACCTAACAGCCAAGGAAAAATGCATCACATATAAATGAGCCCTGTCTCATTTTGTCATCGTACAATTTTTAGCTGGCCTTCCCCTCTAAATATATACAGATGAGAGCACAATTAATAATAATTCACAAACAGAACACTTGCCAGGTTTAAAATAGGAAGCATACTGTTGATGGGTTCCCCCTTAGTTGTAATTTCTATGGTCTTCAACAGCTGCTTTCCAGAGATTTTTTTCCCCTACTATCTTAGCAGAGTGTATTGCTCAAGCACTACAGGAATGACTCTAATTCACCTCAATGGCTTTGGTGTCACCACACATCCCCTCTTTTCCTGTGAATTTTACCTGTGCATGTACAACTCCTATTTTACTCAGCAATCCTCACATGTAAATGACAGCCCCGCCCCACCAAAGCTACACTCAGAGCCTTGCAGGGAGCTGTGACACTTAGATTTATTTCAGTAAGACCATAACCATCACAGAAGAGGTTAGGGATACTTAGATATTTTTTTAGCCTACTAATCCTCTAATTAACTGTTCAGCTTACCTTACTAAATACATCTGACCAATCTGCTTCTAGAAGACTTACAATAAACACAGCAGCTCTACAAACCTTGTTTGGACAAGTATGTCCAAAAGATATCAACAGACTTCAGTCGGACTCCCCGGAAGTTTCACTGTACTTTGAATTTTCTGAAACTGTATGTGGAGGGCACTAAAGATGTGCATGTGTGCTACTTAAACACCACACAACCCAATCATTTTCAGGAAAAAAACAGTTCTAAACACACTAATGTTTTGCTTCTATTGAAATCTAATGTTTATAAGTAGTTTTATCTCAGTTCTAGCAAGCCTTAATCCAGCCAGGGTCACACTGAGCACCACAATGTCCAAGAGAAGCCATGTCCCATTCCAGAAAAACTAAACATGTCTTTGGACAATAAACCGAGTTTGCATTAATCATAAGAGAAAATTAAATTGAAGAGAAAAAGTCAGAAAGAAAAGGAAACATAATACCAACGAGAAAGAGCCTGGTCACGACTGTGAATGGCTTTCAACCATGGCACACCACAGCAATTCATAAAAAAAACTGAATTAGAACAAGCACAAGAAAAAGAGATGGCTTGATTCCTAGCAAGGTGCAAGTGAATATTTGATTTACAAGTCTATTTGAATTCAGCTTGAGTATTCTGCAAGCCAGAAAATTCACCACCATGTATAAACTTAGCAAATACTGTCAGCAATCCAACACAAGATATCAAATTGCATATCTAATATTATAGTAGCTATTTCACGAAGTTGCATTTTATCACTGCCTCACAGTACTAAATTTCATTCAAAAAACCCCAACGTATCTCCATTCACCTAAACATAATTAAGTGAATTCCTGAAATTACAGGTAAAAAAAAGTAGTAGTATAATGTTTACAACTAGTGACCTCAAATCTGTGCCTAGTCTTCTATGCATGCTTGACACAGTTCTGTGCCCAGAGCTGAAAGTAGCACCACAATGAAAACAAAAAATCAAGCACTGCACTACAGAGACCTTGACAAACAAAGGCCACCACAATCTGATGCACTGTAATATATCTAAATCAAATTCTTTCTTATGCTCACACAACGGAATAGAAAATTTAGCTGTCATACATAAAATAATTCAGGGATCTTCAAAGTTTTACACCTTAGAAAAATTCCATCCCATAGATTTTAGTTTCCAGGAAACTTTTAAAGTAGTAATCCCTGTTACACGCTGCATTGCAGTTACATGGCAATGGTAATGACAAGTCATACAATGGCTAAGAAATAGCTTGTAACACTAATATTAGAATTCACTGTATAAATCCCCACAAATTGAGTTTTTTGTCTGTGCCACTGAGGTCTGAAGAAAATGTTATCTCTGCAAACACTTCACCTCAGTTACACAGCTCATTAAGTTCACTTGCCTTTTTTTTTTTTGTCAAAAAGGAAGAGTTAGCCGGCTATTTTAAGAATCTCTACCAGAAGCATCCTGGCTATACTTGCACAGAATCAAGCAAAGTCACAGTCAATAACCTTCAAATTAAGAAAGGCTGACTCAAAATAGTGCAAAAGAAAAAATAACCCAATCTAAAACACTCAACCAATCTCAAAGTCTGACAGTATACTGGCACAACTATAAGAGCACATTTTCTTTCTGAATTAAGCTGGTTACTATGATTAAGCAATTCTAACAACACAGCAAATATCTTCCCTAATACAGAAATCTCTACTCAAACTACTACTTCTATCACCAGATCTTTCAAAAATTTCTTCCACAACTACTGAGTCTAAGGTAGCACACAATTCTGAGCCACAGCTGCTAAATATCACTTGCATCAAATCCCATTCAAGCCATTATTACGTTACACAGCTGCTATTTACATACAGGTTGCATTTTCTTCCCTTGACGAGCTTCCTCCATGCTGATGTGCAGAAGCAGAGAGTGCCCTTGTAGGAGACCCTGTAATGAACCTCCCCAGAGATCAGAGCCTGCGCATACATGACTGCTTTAGCTGCCTGTGCCTGACACAGATGTACTCCGGGAAATTGCTCCCCAGCCAATCGCTCCCGCTCCGCGCGCTCATCTCCCAGGCCACTGATTACAGCTACCGCAGGGTCACACAGCAGCAGAATGGGCAAGACAGCATGCCTTCAATTCCAGCCCAGGGAATACCAAAAAAGGAGCTGAAACTGAGTTCCACACTTCACATTTTCTGCATCAGCAGCTGCTGAGAACAGCTCCAAGGTAATATTTTTGCTCTGATCCAAGACTTCATTAGCACTACAAAACGCATTTGTACCATGGGTCCCAGAACAGAACAACCCAGAAGTTAAACATCTGCTAAGTGTGTTTATAGCTGTATTCTCAACCTTTCACTGAATACTCATTCCAATGCAGGTGTTGGGTAGTTTTTTTGGTTTTTTTTTAACATAAGCTATATATTCCTGTTCTGCAAAATAAACCAAAGTTTCCTAAAAAGATTTTTTTTCCCTCTCCTGTTGAAAAGGTAAAAAAGCACTGATGTTAGCTGCAATTAATCTCATGTGTCCTCCCAGAGTAAGCTGTCTCTGTTTCAGGTAATACTGGTGAGTATTACTATTCAGGTAAGTATCTGCATTTTTTCCTTCTGAAAGTCACCCTTTGAAAAATGCAACCTCTGTTTGAGCAGATCAAATTCAGTGCTTCATCTTACTCTTTCCCTCTTCATCACTAACATACCCTAATCTCCTTGCCCCATTACCGAATGCATGGGCAAACTGGCTCTTTAAGGAGTTATCTATAACTTAACCTTTAAGACATGCCACTGCCTTGCTTGTTCCTTTTTCTTCTTTTACTCCTACGCCTTGTTTGATGAGAACTCTAGCAGTGAAGCTGGACTGATGCCACCACAACCAACAAACAAGAACAAGTAACATACTGTCCGTGAACTTGGTGCAAATACATTGTGTAACTATGAAGATGGTATTTATCACCTAGCTGTAGAGAAATCAGAAGGCCACATTCAGTTCCTCTTGCTGCTTCAGTCCAGAAAATTCTCCAACCATGGGCTAATGAAAGTATTCTCAGACAGTGCTGACAAGAGAGTTTAAAAGTAGTTTGTTTCCACTCTGTAAATAGAAGTTCACTCTAAGACACGTATGCATCTTTTAACTTCCAAGCTATTGAAGGCCTCTCTGCTGCCATGTGTAAATGGTTATAAACTGAATGATTCATAAAGGAAGCACAGAGTTAAACATAAATATCAGATACCCTAGTTCTTAGTGATCTCTTCTAAACTGGGCATCCTAAATCACATCTATTCTTTCCCTAAAACAGAGCACAGATTCACACAGCTCTTCAGCTGCTCAGATGAACACTGAAACAGCTATGCTCAACTGTGTCCTGGTGGCTCTCCCATATTTCAATGAACTGTTCCTTAGCATAAATCCATACTACAAGTAATTCAATTGCTACAAGTAAAAAATATGTTTGTTTAGGTTGGGAGTGGGTGTGTGAAGGGAAAAGAGGCTGTCTATTCCTTAGGGATAGAATAAGAGGGGTGGGAATCACTTTTTTTTTTAATAAGTTTGGGAAAAAGTACATGCTTGGTTTGAATACTTAAAGAAAAAAAAACCTTTCTGAAGCAGCTTATTGAAATTTCTTTATAGTCTGTAGTCAGCCAATTCCTTGTTAACAGTCACTCAGTCTTGGAACAAAACAAACAAAAAAAAAAAAACCACTAAGAAGCAAGAGAAGCACTTTTTTTTTCAAACAGATGGAAGTTTTTGTCTTTCAAGTCCCAAAGCAAAACACTTTGTGGATAAACGTCTGCTCTTCCCTTAGAGTAAATACCAGGAAAAAGCTTCCCATCAAATGGAGAACAGCAGATCAACTTCAAACTGCAATTGTCTCAACATGTTTAACTACAGAAGTATTCTAAAACAAACTGTAGGCAAATATATTCAAAATTATCACATCCTTGAACATGTTCAGTGACAACATTGTGAGAACTCAGAGCAGAACTATTTGTGCTGGAGCAATATTTTAACCATATGTTTGATGCTGCAAAAATATCTCTATGAAGTGTACGAGGAGATTTATTTTAATCAAAGAAACCTAAGTACCTACAATGAAACATACACTTTTTCCTTCAATCTTTCCTTCTTCGTTTTCACTTTTCTATCCCTTCAAATTCCACTTATTTGACCTTATCTCAGTCTGTAAAAACACATTTTTGAAAGATGGGTCCAAAAGAGTATGTACCACTTATCTAGACAAAAAAAAAATTCATCTGAGCTCCTACTTCTTTGAAAAACTTTTCATTTTTTCCTAAGTCACACACAATTCTGATCCCAGTCCATTACAAAGTGGCAGTGAACTGCCTTACTGCAGGGTCTGCAGAGTGTCTAGCAGGCAGAGCTGTGCTTAATCTGCCATTCTGAAATGGCAGGACATTTAAAGTAGCTGCAGTAAGCAGGACTGAGCTCTCAGCAGGATTTACCACATGAGCTCCAGCCCAGCTGCTATCTGACACAGTCAGATATGAGCACAAGAAAACTGAGTGCTTGCTTGCTTGCTTGCAGAGCAAGCAAACTGACCCACCCACACATGCAGCCCTGAAACTCCGTACCTATTGATACTTTAAAATCTTGGTTTGGGGGGGTAGGGAGGTGGGGTGCTAAGAGTTGTATCCACAGTCCAAAATCAACCCTTCCTTTTATAAGCAAATTAAATCAGGGAGTTGGAGTTGATAATCCCTATGTTTCCATTCCAACTCAAATCAGTCTATGATACTATGACTATCTTGTCTAACACTGCAGCCCCAAAAAACCAACCCAGTGCCACCCTTCTTCATGCAGCTGAAAGGACAGCATCTACTGAGCTCAAAGTGTCTTCTCTTTAGGAAATAAAAAAAGGCAAGAAATAATTATGAGACAGCATGAAAATACTGCTAAATGAGGCTTTATTTTAGAGAGGGTGAGGGTGGCCCAGGCCATGGGGGGATTCAGGAGAGAGGCAAGGTGCTAGGGGATTAAGATGATGGAGGGGGCAAGTTGTACAACACAGCCTAAAGTTCATATGTCAAACACCTCTACAGATGGTTTTGTTCAGTTTCTTATCAAAGGGGAACCTACTAAATGATAGTTTAAAAACTTCATAGGAGTTTCTTTTTACAAAAAATTAAATATAGGGTATTCCTCCAAAGAAACATTACTGCCTTAGCAAGGGAACACAGAAACCTTTGCCAGCAGTGGCTCATCATTTAATTAATTAAAACTAACCATGAAATCCCAAAGTCTTACTGCCTACAAGTATTTTTCAGAATACAATTTCTATGTAACACCTAGTTCCCAAGCCATACACCTGCATAGCACGCTTCAGCTTGCATCAGCACATACACATGGAACTAGGTTATTCCAAAAAAAGAAAGGAAGAATAAAGATAGATGTATTCTGTACAGATATTCTCTGGTGTATTGCCCCAGCACATTGCAAGACAGCTGTCAGAAGCCACCAGGATGCAGAGAGCAAACATGAGGCAGATCACTAGTTTAAGCCCTCCTGACATTACACAATTGCACATCATTTGGACAGCTGAATACTTAGTCTCTAGAGATCCCACTGAAATTTATAACCTGAACCCTCATTAACAGCAAGATTACTATGTTCTCTAGTGTACTATGTACTACTTGATTAATCACACCACATTCTGATCTAAATACACTGATGATGTAGAAAAACAAAAGATGTGTGTAAAGTTTTCCAGGACATGTTCCAGGACTCAAAATTGTCCCTCAGTATAGATGGATGAAATTCACCATGTTCTAACAGTACCCCACCAAGATCTTACAGCAGCATGTATGAGCATGTGGTCAGCATGAAACGCCACTGAGCTAGGCTAGGGAGGGTTGGGTGATTTGATTTGTTGGGGTTTTCAGGAGGTTGGGTTTTTAAACTCTGGGGATGTTTTTGGTCTTCGGTTATTTTGTTTGTTTTTTTTTCCTGGGGGAAGGGGAAGAAGGGATGGTAGAGAGACACACATGAATTCAAAGCTGCTTATTTTACAACTGTAACATACTGCCTTTAGCTAAATTCATCTCCAGGCACTTTGGCAGCATTTTTGAGAGATATTCTAGTTTTTCTTTATCTCAAAATAGTCTTAGATTGCTGTGACAGTTCACAAGAACTATAAACCAGGGCTGTTTCAACACGATTAAGGCTGCCTAAGCAAAGCCATCTGTTTAATTGTTCTACAACCATTTATACAAATATTCTAAATTATGGAGTGGTTTGGGCTGCCACTTGGAGGACCCTGAAGATCATCAAGTTCCAATCTCCCTGCCATGGGCAGGAACAACTCCCTCAGAGTTCCTACCTGGCCTTGTACACTTCCAGGAATGGTCCATCCACAACTTCTCTGTTGCAGTGCCTCAGCACTCTCAGAGTAAACAGTTCTCTCTCACACCTAATTTAAACCTACTACTCTCTTTCCATTTGATCCTATTCCTCCTTGCCCTGTCACTACATCCTCTCTTAAATAGTCTTGTCCCATCTTTCCTGTAGGCTCCTTTCCACAGTTAGATTAGTCCAAAGCCTTCCTTTTTCCAGGCTGAACAATCCAAAGTCTCTCAGCCTTTCCTCATACATGAACTCCATCCCTCTGATCAACTTGGTAGCCCTCCTCTGGGTTCACTCCAACAGGTCAGTGTCCAAATATTACTTATCCTCTAGATTAATTCCCTAGAATAGATGGCATCATTGTGAACAGCTGATGAGCCCAGATATGAAGCAGCATAATAAGAGACAGATAAAATTATCTTGTTTTTATTGACATTATTTAAAGTGCTTGCACAAGATGATCTGCTTTCCCTAACAGCAGATCTTCAAGAGGTAAACAGCAAAAGAAAAAACAAAAAATAAATTTAAAAAAGTCACCCCATCCAATTACTGAGTTAGGACAAATTGCTCAAATACAACCTAATCAAATTACACCCAAACAGAATATCTCCTTGAAAAGACCATCAATCACCAGCAGCTAATAAATAAAAGATGCCTTTCCATGATGATGTCATTTTTGAATGATTATTCACTTATATAGTCATTCCACAAAAAAGCAAAAGACTGAATCTCACCAATTCACATGAATTCATGGCTTAATTCTTCACCTTCAGCTTTCCCAGTGTCTCAAATTCTCTATTTATATAACTGCATCCCGCTCAAATCAAGTGTCTGTATAATAACTAACAAACAACACATGTTTACTCTTACAGTGAACAAAAATTACTTCCTACAAATCAAAACTCATTAAGTTATAGTGGGAGGGTAATGCAATGTTTCCAATATCCATAGGCAACTAATACAGGAGAAGGAACCAGCACTCTGCTGGCCCACAACATTTCTTTTTAATAAGAAGGCAGGTAGGATGGAAACACAGTCTGCTCATGCAATCTGAACTACAGCAGCATTTCATCATAACTTTTTAGCTAAGTGCTGTAACATACAGGATTCAGGTGCTGTCATCTGCAGATTATTTTAATTAAATTTTAATTTTTAAAAACCAAATGAAAACCACCAAAAACCCCAAACCTAAAACAAAAACCAACAAAATAAAAAGTCCACAAGTCACATCTCCAAAGTTACGCTGAGGAACTTTAAGGTATTTGAAATCCTTGTAGCGTGAATGCCAGACAGATTACTACCACTGTTACACATATGCTGAATATCAACCAGCCACTAGTGTACTAGCAAGCCTCTACCCCAACAAATTCACAGCTACCAAAAAAACAAGTTTTAGCAATCCACACATATTTTATTAGTAAGGCAGACAGTACCAGAATGCTGCAATTCCTGTTTTGTGCTAGTGCTGGCCATAATGAGAACCTGCAACATACCAGATCAGGGAACTGAGCCAGCAGTAAAGTTGCACTGATGGTATTTTGCCACTTCAATTTGGATGTCACTCAGTAGCAGTGAGGTGCAGAAGGGGCACTGCTGAGCCCAGCTGAGGTAGAGCAGGACCATGTTCCAGCAGAGTCTGACTCAAACTGACTCAAACACCCACTTCCACTGCTGTAGTTTCACATCTCAGCTTGGAGAAATGGCAAGGTAGCAGTCACATCACCTTCCACTCTTCTCATAACATTCTGACAATGCAACATCTTTGCCTTACATTGGATCTGATGCTTTCCCACTTCTGCTGCCTTTGCCCTTCCTCACCCTCACAAGCACCAAGCTCTTTCCCTGCCCTTGCACACACTGACAAGATGCCTTCCAGACTAAGGGACACCCTGAAGCTGAGAGGGCACATCAGCCACAGCCACATGCACACACAGGAAACATCCCAGAGGACATGGTAATGCTAGTGGTACTCAACATCACAGGATGAACTTTGGCAAGCATCACCCTGGTTACTTCAGAAAAGTAGGCATGACACACTGTCATTTGACAAGAAACCAAAAATTCTGTGCTGCTGTCAACTTGGAAACTGTGGACACCTGTAAGTGAATAGAAAATGTTCAATTACATGAAAAATGAGGCCAGACTGGCTGCAGTCACTGATATTATGCACTCAGGCTACTACAAAGTGCTGGGCAAGGGGAAGCTGCACAAGCAACTCCCAATTGCAAAAGCAAATTTTTCAGAGGAAGCGTAGAGGGGAAAAATCAAAGAAGTTGATGGCGCCTGTCTGTGGAATAAAAGTTTTTGTTTTGTTTAATTTTTTTAAATAAAGACAATGTGTAAAATGAGTCAGGGAAAAAAAATATTCACCAGCATTGGTGGTTCAGTGGTAGAATTCTCGCCTGCCATGCAGGAAGCCAGGGTTCGATTCCCAACCAAAGCAGTTGGTACTTTTAGGGAGGTGATTCCATGACTCCACTCCACTGAGAACCCACCTCATTCCCAGCACAGGAAGGACATGGACTTGCTGGACAGAGTCCAGAGGAGACCTACCAAGATAATTAGAAGGATGGAGCACTTTTCCCTGGAGGAAAGGCTGAGAGAAAGTCAGAAGTCTCTTGCATTTCGAATGGGAAGAGAGTAGACTCACATTAGATATCAGGAAGAAATTCTTCCTGTCAGGTGGTGAGGCACTGGAACAAGTTGCCCAGAGAAGTTGTGGCTGCCCACCCTGGAAGTGTTTAAGGCCAGGTAGGATGGAGCCCTGAGAACGTGATCTAGGTGAAGGTGTGTCTTTCCACGCTAGGGATGCTGGAACTAGAAGACGGTGCCTTCCAACCCAGACCATTTTTTGATTCAGTGATTCTGATTTACAGAATGAACATATAACTCATTTAACATTCACTTCAGGAAAGTAACACTGACAAGTCTTTTTTGAGCTTGTAGAGTGGTTTTTAAGGTTTTGTTTGAGTTTTTCAATGGTTTCAGAAGTTGAATCAGCTTATGGGAAAAGAGAAAGGATGTAGTGGAAATGACATTTTTCCCTTTCAGAAATCAGGAACTAGTTAGTTCCAGCTCACCCTTACCATGAAGCTGTTTTTAAAGCCATATACTTTCTTGCCAAAATTTCTTCCATTTTCCTCTTGCATTTCTAAAGCACAACAATCTTAAAAGTCTGAAAAGCCTGAAAGAAAGAAATAATAAAGCCTGAGATAAAACCTCTCAGAACTTGAAATTGCTAGGAGTCAGTCCAAGGTCCTTCAGAAGGGCCACTGACAGGACATTTAAAAGGAGATCCACTTCTGTTTCTTATTTGTCTTGCCCAATATCTTGTAAAACTATACAAATAAGCTCTTTCTGGTTTAAAAAAGCAAGCAGTTGATTTTCTGATGTATTAAGGGTAATGCTTTCACTATGTCCTACTAGCAGGTTTTGTGAGAAGTCAGTTTAAAAGTAAGGTGTTGATTCTGGCACAACTGACTCATACATGCCACTGTACATGGTGCTTTTTTACAGGAAAGTTCAGCTGACAAAATGCAAAGGGAAACCGAGCTAGAGATCTAAACTTAGCCAAAAAAAAAAAAAAACAAGCCTACCTCTTTTGTAGCCATTTCATTTATTGTCTCAAGAACTACAACTACTGACACAGGTTTTATTATTTTATTACTTTTTGTTTTGTGAATAAACATGTAAAAGACAACACAATACTTTAAAGAAAGACACACAATTCTCTTGCAAAGAGAAAAAAATGCTGTTGGACTCCTATTGTAAATTTATGACTTGAGGGGCTACTTAGTAAGAAAAGTTGACAGCATCCAACACCTGGCAGGCAGATCAGATGCTCTTCATTTGCTTAACACTTAGAATTCTCTACTTCAGAGAGCATTAGCATGGTTTGCATGGGAGGTCTAACAAGCTGAGAAAGTATTAAAAAGGGTGCTCTCTGAAAAGGCATTTTTCATTATTTTAAAATGAACAACAGAAGTTACCCATCTTTCTAATAAAGCTATAGACCACACTTACATGCACCTTAATCTGTACACTACCATCCAGTAGCACAAATACATGTTCAAGGAAAGACAATTTATTTGAGACAATTTTAAGCAAAATTGGAGCATGTACAACAAAGAACTTAGGCTTCTGGCTTTCACACTGACTTCTGGAAGACAGGCATTTATCTAGCCTTGCATAAAGTCTACCCATAAAAATTCTGCTGCCATGATTTTATTGTAAGGCAAATTTGAACATGCAGAGTAAACCTACACCAGCCATGCTTCCTGTGATGCAACCACAGCAGTTCTGACCAGCCCTAGAACTCTAAAGCTGGCATCAATAAATCAAAGTCATTGCCCTAGACACAAAGTCTCCTCCTGAACTCTCTGCCTGAACTTGAAACAGCTTTAAGATGTCCTTACAAACATAATTGATACCATAGATAAAAATAAAATGTCAAGCCAAATGCACAGTGAACTGAACACTAAGACAAATACATAAAATATATCATCCAGACTGGAGATCTAAGCAAAAGACTTTCCAGCAATATGAATCAAATATGCTACACCCAGTGGCTACAAGAACTTTATCTTAACATTTTTAATTCAGGATTTCACAGCTAGCAGGGAATTTTTAAATGCTGAAAAGAATGCAAGAGTTATTCTAGTCAATGGCAATTGTATCTGGTAACCAAATTAATTTTCTACACATATGAGATAAGGAGAAAAAAGAGAAAGTAAAGAAAATTGCATTATGTTTCTCAATATTTAGAAACCAAGCCTCCAGAACAAGTATTTCTTTCCAATACTACCAAGTTTGTAGAGAAACCACCTACACAGAATCCAATACTTTCTTTTACTGCAGCATATAAAATATGAACAACACAGCTAACACCCCTGGGGATGTGTTATGATATCAAATAAATTTCTGTGATCAGATACCTTAATTATATATGCATTTATACAACTTTAAAAGTTCAGCTGGGTTTTTCCTGGGAAGGAAGAACATCTTTACATGGTGGCTTTTGGCAATCAAACACAGCTGTCATCCAAACACAGCTTTCATCATTCCATAATTCCAAAGGACTGTTACACCTCAAACTGATAAAGAGACTTTTTAAAAATAAATATGAGATACAAGAGAAACAACAAGAGCAGCTTTATTAGAATTATCTCACCTACTCCCAAATGCAACATGTAAAGAAATAATGAAATAGGAAAAATTTGAACATACTTGTCCTCTAGGAACTGCCCATGTTTCTAATTATAAAGCTCCTTTTTCCAGTGTTACTTTACTTAAGTCTGGGCACACACAAAGAAATCAACCTATCCAGCAAATCATTTGTATTTATTCTCACATTTTTTCACAGAACTGACTCTACAGAAGAAAATCAACTGCCTTTAAACCAGGTTGGAAAAGTATCATCAACAGCAAGTTGTAAAAATTTTCTCTGTAGAAAACAAAGAGAATCAAACTGGCTTCTACTGCACTTTAACCTTAATCAAATGAGATTGTATCTCAATGACAATAAAACATCTAACTTTGGCAGAAAATGGTGCCTCTTAATTGACATTTGAATACACTTTGATATTTGGGGCAGCACAACACCATAGCTTTTGGTTATCTTAACATCAATTTCAGAGCTTTTGTCTGAGATGTAATTTATTTAAATAGAAGTAATAATTTCATATCTGATTTAAACAATGTTTTACACCCTTAAAAACTGAGGTTTCCAAAAGGACCTGACTCACCAATTTGCAATACTTTCATCATTGTTTATCAAAATCAACACTATAGCAGAAGCATTGTTTTGTGGGGTTTTGGTGTTTTTTTAAAGCATATACAGCAGAATTATTCAAGCACAATGAGACAAAAAATTGCTATTTTAAAATACTTATAACCAGGCCAACTGCCCATTAAAGGCTTTTTATGCTGTCTGAGGGCCCTGTGCACTGACAGGAACTCAAAGAAAGCATAAGATACACTTTTCTCACAGGAACAGAACAACTGTGCCAAGAGGAAGCTCTTCCACTAAAGAAAAATGGAACTGTAACTCACTTTAGAATTACAACATCCATACCAGGACACTAGGGGGAACCTGAAAGCAGTCCGCTTCAAAAATCTCTTGCACACTCTGATCCTGCCATTGACTCCAAATTTTCATTAATGAACAAGTGATTTAGATATACAAGGAAAGAGAAGCTTTTGCAGACAACTGAGGTCATAATGCTTAAACATTTGAAATGTAGTCATACATTGGGAAAAAAACATGGCATTCTGACAGCCTCAGACAGGAAGCTATTGTACAGTAGTACAGAGACCATCCTTCATTCTCTCCATTCCTGCAGTTCTTCCAGTCTTTTTTACTGAAGAAAATTGTGAAGCTGCATACTCAAATACCAAGAAAATTATGTTAAACAAAAGGCAGTTGAAAAGGCTGCAATGCTTCTTTACCCTTACTGTATAGGAAGTGAAACAAAGTAGCCTGAAGAAAAGTTTGCTCTACATATTTGAAGCTCGTTTCTACTTTTGACTCATTCCATAATGGATGCAACTTTTGGATTTTCAGTAACACTTGATAAAATGTTATTAGCAACTTACATTCACAAACATACCTGCTCTCCTAAACAGAAGCACCCTGGGCACATTGCACAGCAGGGAACTACACCACAATTCAGACTTTTGGAAGCACTGTGTCAGCAGGTTTCACTTCTGCTCTGGGCGTTAATTTGAATATGCAAGATAACCCCACATTTCTACAAATCCTTTTGGAAGCACTAGGAGACAAAGACAGGCATGCAGTTTTGAGATGTCATTAGCCACATTCACAGGCTAACACTTTATAAGGAGGATGGAGGAAGAGGGTGATAGAAGAGCAGTCACTAAGGATTTCCTAAAATTATCCATTTTCTTTTTTTTTACCTCTATGTACTTATTGATACTTCAAAGCAATATTACATTCCATAACTAAGCTTTTCCAAAAACTCCCATATTCTTTCAGTTAACAATTCATGTATTTTCTAGGTCTTACAAACATTTTCTACTAATGTTACCAATAGAACTGGAAACATAATGCATATTAATAAGGCACAAACATTTACAGTTGCACTCAAAGACCTTAAAGGTCTTTCCCAACCTAAATGAGTCTACAATTTCTATTATTCCAAAGGAGAGACATCAGTGCTTACACTATTGAAGTGGAACATCCTGAATATTTTGTATTAATTCTGAAGTATCAACTGAAACACAGTCTTTCTAACACTAACCTCTTCAACAAGATTTTATGAACAAACAACAATAAAGTCACAACACAAAAAAATCCTCTGCTTAAGCTGCTTCTACAGGAAATTTATGACACCGCAAAGGAAAATTGGAACTTTTGTAAATTAGGAAGCCACTGAAGGGGCCACTTACAAAAGGGTATTAGTAATACATGATCTAAGAAGGTATGAAGGTAACTCACCCACACTACACTGTCTTGACAATCAGGCACCACTTTGCAAAGTGAGCAGGCCTTGAATCACAGACATTCTCTATTACAATAACAGAGATGCACACAAAAAAAGTTCAGTAAGTATTTAAAACCAGAAACCTCACTTAGTCCTCAGCTGCCAAGGAAGACAAATTGCTCAATCTTCAGCTTCTCTGTTGTGCTGAATGTGTATGCCATAGCACTGTCTAGGATGAAAAGAAGATTTGATTGCTCTCACATGAGGGTCTCAGAATACCATAACAGGATCACATCCAATTATCTAGTTTAAACCAGATAATTCCAGCTGTTTCATTACATCTAGTCTCTGAAAAACTTTGATATAAACCACTGTTCTCATTAATAAAACTTCTGTCAAACTACCTGCTACAAGTAAGTTTAACACATGAACTTACATAATTAGTAGAGTTCACTTAACAAAGATCAACTTCCTCATCACTCATCAACTGCAACAAGAGCTCTGCTTCTTTTACATGGGCTCACTTAGAGCCTTGTTGCTTCACTACTAACCAACAGTTTTCAGGTTTGGATTTTCTATGATTTGGATTGATATAGGATTATTGACCTTTTAGTCATATAGAATATAAAACATGTAACCTGTTTTGAAACTTTGTCCCCACCAGTGGTGTAAAATTAGGAGATCACTGCTCATGCCTGTCCCAGAGCACGATCGCTGTGGAAAAAAAGGGTTATATTTATAGGTTCTTCAATTTCTGCCTTCTCAGAGCCTAGGGGGTTTAGAAGCACTTTCTTCAGCACATGGCAGAGAGAACCAACAAAAGAATATAGTCACATACAGGGCACATTTACATTTCAGCTTTTATTACATTACTATCTGCCTAGAATTAATACACTGGAAAGCTGCTGTGAGTCTCTGCCTAGCACACACTTCACTTGGAGCTTAGCAACTCATGCCAAAGTTGAGAGATAGTAGCACAGTAACAGGAGGAAGGGCAATGTTACTACTTAAAAGGAAGTCAGTTGCCAGTTATACATGAAGCAGTATATGAAACAGAAAGGCTGCTGATTTGCAAATGCCTCCTTCTCACTTTAACAGAGAAGCACAGGGCTACAGCCACCAAAAAAACTTCTCTCTATGCTGCAGTATAAGTCACTATCAATCCTGCAGGTATGTGGAGTAAGCACATCAATTTTTCAGTCACAAAGCACATTTTTTTACAGAAAACATCCTGTGGGAATCCTTCAACATCACAGACTCACTGCTCACACAGAACAAGAGGCTCAGTCACAATCCAGCTCTTTTGAGGCTGTCTGTCAATACAGAATCAATTAAGTTGGAAAAAGCCTCCAAGATGATAGAGACCAACCTTTGACCAATCATAAACAGGTGAGGTTAAGGATAGAAGCTAGGCAACCATCACTCTAACATTGAAAAGCACTGGATACCAAATAATGAACCACAATAAAGGGGGAAAGGCAGAACTACAGCCTTATCAAAAACACCTCAAATGTGTCTCTCCTGCTTGCTGTTACACATTAATTTTCAATGGAACTCTCAAGAATTACCGTGACCACAGAATCCACAGAAGGACACCACCAAGCTCTGCTCTGCCCCATTTCACCCCTCACAATAAGCCACTTTCTTGACCATTACCTTATCTTAATGATTCCTATGCAAGCAAGACATTTAAAGCAGTTTCCAGATCATTTTCCTCTTTTTTATCCGATACTTGACTTCAGGATCACCACCGGACTTAAAAAGGTTTATTAAGGATTTGTTAGTGACATGCTAGATTTGTACTAAAATATTTTGATATAGAGCTCTACAGGAGGCAAGTTCTCCAAATTAAGGTCATGTCCATTCTTTTCTCTAACAATACATAACTTCTTCCATTTAAATTTAGTATACCTTAAAGATAAATATATACACATACAATCTGTTCACCACCAAAGAGCCATTGTTCAGCTTTCATGAAATTGTACAGCATATTGTACACATTCATGGTACTTGGATTTTTTTTTAGCAACCCTCAAGACAGGAAGGAAATTTTTTTCTATCTTCACCCGAGTGCCTGTTTTATACCACAGCCCAAGTGAAGCTGGAAACAAGTTCTCCATATCATAAAGTGGCCATAATGCATAAATCTGTTTACAGTCTTGCTTGCAATTGATCCTCTGAGCTTGATTGCAGCAGTAACACAAGCCACAAGACAGAAGCGAACATGCCATCTTGGAGGATGTATTTCTTTACTCTTCACTAGAAATTCAAGCACGTTGTACACTTGTACTTTATTTCCAGAAACAAGCATGCATACAAATACAATTCCCCTTCTGTCACTTGCAGAAGTACTCAGCACCCCAGCCACAGCCCCCTTGGGCTCTTAACAGCTTCCACAGCACCTGACACCTGTACTGCCACTGCCCATGCCTATCCCCAGCCCTTGCCACCTCTGCAGTCTCTAAAACAAACCTTTGTTTGAAAATACTGCCACCATTCTCTAGGAGCCATTTCTGAAAACAGATACACATCTTCCTGGGCCCCCCGGTGCTCTCAGTGCCACCAAACTTGTCATCAGTCTACAACCTCCCCCAGCACCTGGAAAGGGACACTTGTGACATTACTAAGAACATGCACCAGTGGCAATTTCAAGTCAAGAGTATTCTGCAGCAACCTCTCAGGGCAACAAGACTACAACTTGAGCTGTTGGAAAAGTTACTGCCTAAGCAATGGTCATCAAGCATTACACATTTCTTCCAAGAACAGCCAAAGACAAAATATGCCTTTCTTCAGAAAGCCGAAGTTAATTATTTGTTAATACATCAACCCCCAACATAGTTTCAAGGTGAGACCTACTCTTCCGCCCTCCCCCAGAGAAACCCAGCTATAGAGTTGACATATGTAGACTAGGAAGTAGACCTGGTTTGAGGACTACTGTTTTCACATGCAAATGCTCACCTTTACATTGCCTCTAGGATCCAGAAGTTTATAATCATCAGCCTGGGCTACCATAAATGCAAATACAGTAAATACCCAGTCACACACCAACTCAATGAATGTGACAGGGAGAAATTCATTATCTTATTTAACAAAGCAGTATATTTCAAGTTATTTCTGTATTGGGACTAGCTAAAATCACATATACCAAATGGATTACAGTAAGTTGTCCCCATGACCAATGAGAAAAGCACACTGAACTTTCTTGTCTGCCTGGCTTTTCAAAACCTTCTGTCAATGCAAAGCACAGAATACAAGTAGCAGGTATATTCTTTGACCTTGAGCGTATCAAATTTCTTCAGATCCCTATTTATATTTTGCCCTTCATTTAGATCTTTATAGCAAAGGCAACTTACTCATGCTCAAGAATTAAAGGCTTGCACTAACATTATTTGGCTTCACTCAACAGAATATGGCCATCTTCTTCCTCAACTACAAGCCAACAGGCTACCTACCAAGCCCATCTGCACTATGCAAGAGTTATAGAGAACTGGAATTTATTTGTGTCCCTAAGTGGACTAACTTCCCTACATTTAATCACATCAAACAAAACGTCGTTTGAGAAATAAGGTTTCCTATCATGTCAAAATAATTTGGTGGACAGCTGTTTCATTAAAAAAGTTAGCATCCTACCCCTATTTATTTTTTTTCTCTATCCTGGTGATAAGATTTTTTAACCTTTTTTTCTGTGTCCTGCTCTAAAGTCTCAAATCTATAATTTTACTTAGCCTACACATGAATCTTCATTCAATTAACTTTCAGGAAAAATACTCTCAACTTCTCAATAAACTGATCTTCTCCAGCTGAAGCTCTACCTAAAGCATCTGTGTATAAAAACAAGCCCCAAAAATGTTTATTCTTACAACACACAGAACCATGTACAATTTCATATTTCAGTAAAAACCATCAAAGTCGGTCTAGCAAAATATACTGCACATTATGCTGAAAAAAGCCCTCTGGTTATGTTTCTAAAAACATGTACAGCAATTGCAAGCATTTCATATAACAAGAGCAGTTAAGGCAGGTAAGGAATGGCAACACTGATGCCAACAAGCAAAAGAAAAGGTTGTTTTTTTTCTGACATATATCACCAGTTTGAAAAACTCAAGAATTTCCACAAAAGCTTTAATTACAACAGCTTGTACAATACAGTTACAATAGTTTTAATCAAATTGCTTGTAATTGCAATCTAAAATTCAAGCTGGTTTTGTAAACTTAATTCATAAGTATCTGCAATTCAAATTCAAATATTAATTGTTAGTATCTGCTTTATTAATTTCTTTTTTGATATCTCTCAATTGCACATAAGCACAGCAAAGTTAATAAAAAAAAAACCCAAGCTGAGAAAGGAAAGGATCCCTGCTACTCTTGGGTTTTATCACTTCCTTAAATGAGTCATAACAATCATCAGATGCTATCTGTTTGTTTTTATATAAACAGTTTTAAAATTCATGGCTGGTAGGGTGTAGCCATTTGACACAAAAAAAAGAGAAGAATTTACCACTAACAGGAACACCAACTGTGGCTATTCAGTAAGAAGTTCTCATTTCCTTTTTTGTACACAAAGTCTGTTTGGAAATACGTTCGACATGTTAAAGAAATGCACGTGCCTACATAATAGTATAACTTCACAATAGTCCTTTACAAGCCAAAGGAAAAAAAATTCCAAAAATCAGTAGCCTAAAACAAGCAGTAAGGTTAAATACAATCTTTCCAACAGCTTCCTTTTTTTTTTCTTTAATACAAACAAAGAAGCAATTAATCTGGCAGTAGTCTGAAGAATCCTACCTTGTTGCTTAGAATGTTAAAGAGTTTGCAATCAGTCCTTTGACTTCACAATTTAGTCAGAGAACCCACAGCATACCTTCTTTTAAACATTCTGGTGAGCAACTAGTTTTGTACTCACCCTCATAAGCACCAGTAGCATTACTCAGTTAAAATCCCTCTATAAAAGAGACAAAGATTAAGAAATCCCTAGAACATAGACTGAAGCCACAGTGTTTCCACCTATAACAAAATAAGTTTAGAGATATGACAAACAGAAAGAAAAAAAAAATTAAGTTTTTCAAAAAACTGAAGCATCTCCAGTATGGTAGAACTGTTTCTGCTCTACATAATGAGGTATTTATTAAATGTTGTTAAATATTTCCAGGTAAGGGAAAGAGATACCTATTATTACAGACACATGATCTGGCAAAACATGAATATGAAAATCTGTTGTGTTTGGTCCCTCCAAGCTGAGAAGCCAAGAAGTTATGCAACATCAGCCAATGCAACAGCACCAGCCAACTAAAAACTTTAATGATTACTGTTACTGAATATTTGCCTTGGAGAAATAGCAGTCATTACAAGTTTACAGCACGGAAGTTGTTAAAGTAATATTGACATGACATGCCCATCAAAAACCAGCTGCAGGTAGACCAAAGCATTCACATCAACATATGTATTTTAAATCTATATTGTGAACAGAACTGGATGGTAGTGCAATACTTTCACAATATAAACCTAAAACTGGGTGCAGCACATCAATCTACCAGGGCTCAGGCAATAGATGCACAGCAGCTCACAGCCAAACTTACAAAAGGCCCAAAATACCTTCCAAGTTTGTGCAATGTTACAAGGTGAAGTTTCACACCAGCCAAACGAACGGGTACATCAGAGATCCCAGTTCCAAGAACTGCACAGGGAGGATGTCGCCATCCAGATGCTGGCCTGCAGGAAGCCTGTGCTGCTCCTCCCTGGCTCACTGCTGTGAATCACAGTGGCCTCCCTCACCCTATGGGAGCTGTGCTACCTTTGAGCTGCTGAGCAGGCCAGGTGAAAGAGCTGCAGGAGATCAACATATGGCACAACAGGGAAGATAAGATAAGCAGGAGGTCCTGGGAGGTCTGCTGCTTGCCAAACAATGAATAAATCAGGTTCATCCAATCCTCAAACTACTGGACTTTCCTGCTTATCCATATGGACACCAGTGACACCTCCAAAATGCAACTACAGAGCAAATCAAGAGTGACTACTGAGCGCTGTGGGCAAGGAAGCCCATGCAGTGTTTCTCAGTCTCTCCACTGAGAAGCAAAAGGCTTAGAGCAGATTAGGTGCTTCCAGAGGGTCAGTGCATGGCTGCAGCAGAGCTTTTACACTATGACCACAGAAACATCTTCCAGGAAGAAGGATCCATCTGACAAAGTGTGGCAGGAGTGTATTTGTCACCAGGCACAATAAGTCTGTGAGTATAGCTTTAAACTAGGCATGGTGGAGAAAGGCTGTCACTCTGAGAAGTCAAGATGTGGGAACACGAGTCTGGAGGCTCACACACTTCTCTCATGGAAGTGGCCTGTCTGTGAGCCTATCTCAAGTGCTTCTACTTACCATGGGAAGTAACAGGATTCAGTCCATGCACCATTGCAGAGCTACAATCTCATGGGAATTAGAGTGATGGTGAGACAGCTCACATGGTTGAGGTACTACAACAGAAGGTCAGAGATGATTTAGGAAAAACAGCCTGGAAGGTAAGGAACATGGGTTTCAATCTATGCAAAGGGATTCCTGCTTTGCTTGGAATGAGTGACAAGGCATCAAAGACCCCATAGGTAAGGATCAGAGAACAGTCCAACATGGGCAACTTTGTATTAGGCGCCTACTACAGACCTCCTGATTAAGAAGGGGCTGTAGCAAAAGCCTTCATTTGAAAGCTTAAGGAAACTTCAAGACTGCAGACACTCTAGGGCCTAAAACAACTAGTATCTGCTGGTAGAGTATAGGCAAACACAAGCACTCCAGGAATTTTCTTCAATTTGTTGAAAATTACTTTGTGGCACAAGTCATTGATGACCCAACTACTGAATATGCTCTGCTGGACATGTTGCTCACAAACAAGGAAGAAGCAGATGGAGATGTGAAAGCCAAGAGCAGCCTTGGCTGCAGCAATCATGAAATCATGGAGTTTGAAGTCCTGAGAGAGGGAGAACAGACAAATACTACAGCATACAGTGCACAACCCAGCACACAGTTACAACATGGCAGCTCAGAGTTACTTCATGGCTCTTCACTTTCACCTGGTCCAGGGCTCTGCATGCAGAATCTCCCAGGAGACCAGACCTCAATGGAGGAGGATGAAGGCAAAGCCTGTGAGTACTGGCTGACCTTTAAGGACAACATCCTCAAAGAACAACATGCAGGAGTTCAAGCAGGCCTGACAATGGACCACTGTGAAAGAAAAGGGAACCTGTGGCTGAGCTCAAATGCAAAACAGAATACATGAAAGGCGGAAGCAGGAGTGGGAGGAATATACAGACACTATCTAATTGTGCAGGGGTGGAGTTAGATAAACTAGAGCTCTGCAGTGGTTGAAAATAATAATGGAGACAAAAGGCACTATGAAAGGGAGAAAACACACTTCTAATTTTTTCATCCAAAAGTGAAGTTAGACAGCAGAAACAGAAAATAAATCTTTGTACAACAAGGTGTTATTCACACCAGCATCTGCTAGCTTAAAAGGAGAAAATCTGAAGAATTAGGGCTTCTAAATGCAAACTGGAAATCTCATCAGTTAGCAATAAATGTGATTTACAGTAAGCTATATTAGCTTACGCATAACCCTATCTAAAAGAAAAGAAAGAAATCACACATGCTTCCACTTAGCATGATTTCTGAGATCCAGGAAACAGCAGCCTGAATCTCTTGACACAGCAACACAATTTTTGCACTGAGAAGCAGTCACAGTTGAGAAATGATCACCAAATAAGGTTCTATTACAACAGCTCTGTGAACAGATTTACTTTAACCTGTTTCTGTTCTTTGGTAACAAAGACATACATGCAAAGCAGGCTGATTAGAGATTCTCTAGTCTTCTGATTAAAATATGCCAGTGAAACCATCAGTGTGTTCAGGATGTTCAGCAGCAGCATTTTTTGTGGAAGCAAATTCTTAACTTCTTCTAGTAAGGAATTACTGGCATCACTACCCCTGCCATAACCCAGGTATTCACAATAACTTGGCTGCCTTTTTCTTCATCCCAAAATAGATCCCAGTCAAGACACAGCCAGCATATATTTAGTAGACATTAGTCATGGAAAACGAAAAAGAATCAGCCTAGTCCAAAAATGAGTAAGGGAAAAAGAAATCTTCACTTTACATTTTAGGAAAGCACAGTTTTTTTAAGACAGCATTTCTACATACACACTCTAAATACATGCCCCCATAGTAAAAACACAATAACTGAAAAGAACAGACAGGTTTTCATACAAGTCCTCAGTTCACCTCACCTGCAAGCAGATCTCAGCTACCAGATCCTCAGAACTATAGCTGCACTGTAAAAGCAACAGTAGCAGAGGGCAGAGTAGGTCAAACAGCAAAATTCCAACACACAGGGGATGCTTCTCTGTAATTCCCACTTCCTCTCCACAGTTTCCACCCACATGCCTCATTCACAGGAAGCTCCAGTTTGTTTGGAGGCAGACTCCAGACATTCTGTTAAACTGGAGCAACAGTGTGACAACAGGTGCCCAATCTGGAAGCATCTATTTAAGTTTAAAAAAACCTTCAAGTCTGTTTTCAAGTTTAAAAATATTCTGATATTTCAGGATACTATCTTAGCACTACTGCCAAGAATGTAAGTCTAGATGCCTTACAGCATATGAAAAACATCAGTACTCATTCTGTAAAAATTGTTGAAAATTTACAATTCCAATGAGTTTGAATAAGAAAAAATTCAAACAACAACTACAAAAACCCTGAGCCACAAGAAATCTCAAAATCTCTCACAGTAGGATTCTGGGAAAGAAGATGACTCACCTATATATAGTTCACAAAGTATCATACAGTGAGAGTTCAAATGAAGACTTGAATAAGGTTCTACTCTCCAAGTTGGCAAAGTGTTAATCTAAACTCATCTTCAAAGCAGAAGACAGAAGAGAGGGAGAAAGGGAAGGTCTAGGTGGGACATTACTAAGGATGTAATGCAGGGGCAGAATCACACTCAGAAAAAACTTTTAGAAAAGAGAATCTTATATCTTCTGAAGGAAGATGAAATACAATGAGTACAGCACTGGGAATGCTTCTGCTAAAATGGGACTTGCTAGAATTAATAAGCCAGGGGTATTTCAAGGTTAGGAAGCACTCCAGCATTGCTGAAACAAGACAACTGACGCCAGTATATCCAAACAGGACAAACATTTCATTACATGGGTTTGAGTCATTTTAGTTTAAGGTACTGCAGAAGGAAAAACAAAAGCTCAAAAAGCTAAAAAACTTTGAGCTAGCAGCCTTTCCTAGGCAGAAGTCACAAGAGCACCCAGACTGTCAGATATCTAACACCACTGTGGATCAATATTCCAAAAAGCTACTTCAGGCAACACAAGGTGTACAAAGCTACAAAGCTCTACTCATGTGACACTGGACAACTGTAATTCCCACTAAGAACAAGCATTCACTTTTTTTCTCCACATTTATGAAAATGTAATAGCCTTCCTGCTGTACAGTCCTGGCACTGTTACTTGAAGAATAATACAGTCTTCTCTGTAGGTGAAGAAACTAATAAAAAATTGTAAGCCATCTTCTAAGGACAAAATGACTGAAAGCACTTTATGAAACAAAGTTTTCCAAACTTAGGTAAATAGACAGGCTGATACATAACTAAAATGGCTCCATCTACTGGTTAAAATGTGCATTTTATAAGTTATGACACTCTAGTTAGAGAATGCAATTCCCAGGGAAACTAGGAACTTTGAGGGTGCCATACACAAACACGAGACTCTTGGACAGATAATCCCTTCTAACAACTGCTGAGATATGCCACCAAGGTAGATTTGAGCCATTTCAAATACATGTCGGTCTTTTTTAAAAATAATGTAATACTTTCATCTATGGATAATTTTGCAAATGTAAATTTAGAAATGCAAATATTTAGGAATATTGCAAGATCATCTGTAAAATAATCAAAATTCTCATTTAACCATTCAGACATTTTCTGATCTACACAGCTCAGTAATAGTTGGTGCTCATCTCTATGTCCTTACTTACAAAATACTCCGTTGAATTTCACTATTCATTGCACTATTTCAAAACATTACCTGGACATCTATCTTCATTTTAGCAAAAAAAATCTGATGTATCCCTAAACTTTATCATTCCAGGATGTGCTATACCAAAAACATTCATGACAGACCTGCTGTAGCTAAGTTTGAGTATACTCAAAGTATAATTATACTCTATTTTTTTATCTAACACTAGTTATAGGGCAGTTCTCTTTACTAAGTATTACTACTGCTTCAGGGCCACAAAAGGACCTGTGCAACAGATACCCTTGTGTAATGGGAATCAATATTCAAAGGCCTACAACAAATTTGGTGACATGTCAAAAGTCACCTGCAGAGGCAGATAAATGACATGGATATAAACTAACAACTACTCAACTTGGTACACCCCCAGCTTATTCTGGACAGAAAATAGAACTACTACAATGAAGCATAATGGAAGTTCTCAAATAACACAACAAGTTTTTGACAGCCATGGTAACTTTTCAAGAACTCAGAAAGCCTGCCAGACATGCACTTAAAAGCTTACAGAGGCCCACAACACAGTCCAAGCTGTACGAGGTACGCACCGTACCCAAACAGCACACCAGAGAAAAGCAGCTTGTCTCTCCAAAGTCATGGCTTCAAGTCTGCAAGGCTGGCAAGCCACTACAATTCTCTCTGATCAGGGCTATTTAGCTAGGGCTCTGCCACACAGCTCTAACTGTAGTGCTTGAACTTGTGCAGAGCATTTGTTCAGCCAGATGCCACAAACTTGTGGGGGAGGAGAGTTTCCTGCACAGTCCTCAATTATGCAGTACAAACATACCCTCGGTTACCCTTGCCCAGCCATAAAGGCAAAGCACCAGTCTGAGCTCACTGTGTTAGTAGGAAAAAAAAATTGTATGCAGAGACCTGTTGACTTCACATGACAGAAGCCCCATGTTGAATAAGATGACAGCAGAGGACAGTGACTGCAAGCCACCTGATAACGTGCAAGCACATCTGTTAAAAGAATTTTAAAAAGCTGTAGCCAACCACACAGCCACTTCAGAAAAAGCACTGTGACACTAATGCCCTCTTCAGTGAGATAAGGCAGACCACAGTACTTTTCTGGTTTGATTAGGAAAGCCAGAAGGAGATTCCTGGAAAAATGCCCTTCTCCAACAGAGCCACTTTCAGTTCTATCATCATCTACTGTAGAATTAATGATAAAACCAGATGTGTTTCATTGAAAGAAGACACAAACAAACCCATTACTTAACTACACTGCATGGTCTACAATCTCATACATGAAGTACTATCAAATACTAACAGAAAGTTTCCATCTATTTAAGAAAACAAAGTATTTTGAAAATATTACCTGCAAAACATCTAGAGACAGAACTGCACTACACATTCCTTTAAATGCTACTTAGAGTTGTTGCAAAGAAGCCCACCAAACATTACAGTAATGAACACCATAATGACAAAAGCCAGAAGACAGAACTAAGATCACTCATATGCAGTATCAAGTATTTTTAATACCATAACTCTAACTGTCAAACTCACCACTGTATAGAAAACAAACTACCACGTCCCACCCCTATTTTGAAAAACCCAACAAGAATTACCATAAGTAGCTGTTGAGGGAAGAGGAAAAACAAGACAAGCACACAACTCCTCCTCCTTACACTCACAACCTCCAGCTGTTTTCAAATCAGATTTCCTGGGGCTGTTCCTCATCCATTTACTAACCTCAATGTATCTGTCTTCCAATGTTTGTCCAAACTCCCCCAAAGTTCACACTGTGTACATTGTATAGCAAATATACCTGCGAATCCCTACACCGAGTTTCTTTGGTTTGTTTGGAACTGAGCACCTAAGTCTGATTTGACTGTGTGCCTCCTCTTCCATGCTCACCTACTTTCTCCACAGGAGTTTTATAGAGCCTCACCATATCACTGTTGCATCATCTCTACTAGGCTGACAAGTCCTAGGCTGTTGAATCCTTTATCATCTTTGAACTAAATTCATATCCTCTTGTTATTCCATGAACATTTTCCAATAATAATGCATCTTTCCTAAGATGGGGGGGCAGAACATCTAAGACCATGTAAGGTGTGAAACAACTGTGGATTTATGCAGTATGTATCTTTTTCCTATTGTATTTTCTAGTCATCCCAGATGCTCTGTTCATTAGTTGCTCTCTGGTTTTAGTAACTATCAGGCATTTGTTTCACCTCGCCCTTCCAACTTTCAATTGCCACCAATCAGGTTCTTCAAAACACCAAAGTTCCAAACACTAATTCATTCTCTTCTGTACGACTGGACCTAAAGTATAAAACAAGCAAGGTTAAAGGATTTTTTTTTGTATTTTTGATTAACTAAATGGGGGGGCAGCATGTGACTGATAGAAGTGCTCCTCCATAAGAGAGCCACCAATCTTAACTCATTATGTATGTAATATTCTATGAACACAGAAACAACACAGGAGGAAGGAAGAAAAGGAATTTTTAGGAACTCTTCTGTTTGATTACACTTCTGTATTTTTAAGCCACAGCAATGAAGCTATCAGATTTGATCTACACTTTTTTACTAAGTCTTTCCATCTTATTGAGAGGCTTATTTCTCAAAAAGTTATGCACATGTAAGCAGTTTCAGCAAGTTTTGCTAGCAGGAAGGTAGCCTGTTCTGTCAAGAAACACAGGATTAGAAAAATTACGTCAAACTCTACTGTCAAAAACACTCATCTTTTGGATTAAGTAGCTCTCTTGTATATAAAATTACACCTCTTGCATATGAAACCCACAACAAATCCAATACTGCTATACTATGCAATTGCCCAAAGATCAGCATGTCCTCTCCTTCTGTAAGCCATTTAATTCATGTGTTTTCTCCAGAAATTCTTTTTTTCCAGTTCCTACCAAGTCTTCTGCCCTCTCACTTTTCTAACTGTTTCATCTCAGCTGGAATTACCTCCCAGATACACTCTGGCACCAAGGTCAGGTATTGCTGTTCCAAGGAAACCAATGTGGACCACTCCACTGAGTATCTCTGTTCATTACAGCTGCATCAAAAATGACCATGCAACAATATAGGAGGAGTTCATCCTAAAAAATTTCATTTCTGCTACAACAGAACCTAAATGACTGCTGCCAGATCTGACAAACATGACCAGAGCACACTGACTTTCATGACATCTGCAATAGTCTTGTCTTTTCATTTGGAGTCACCTGAGGAATCACCTGAGATGGTAACCATTACCATCTTCCACTGCAACCCCATACTTGAACCTCAAAGTTTTTCAACTCCCTGCACACAGTTTAGCATCTTTTTGTTATATATAGGAAGTATTCTCCTATACAGAGGGAATATTCTCCTGCCAGCTAAGAACAGATACCTCATACAGAGGAGCAAGGTAGTTTTAACAAGAATTAAACCTATTAAGCAGTCTGCTCTTACACAGAATCTACCGTGAAGAAGTTAACATGAATTGGGAATGTATCTTTTTCGCAGCAGTGACAAGACAGAGAAATGGTCTAGAACACATCTGCAAAATCTTTCAATGTGAGCACAAGCATTAACATACAAAGGCAACATACAAAGATTGTAACATTTGCAAAATTCATGGCCCTTTGAACCACTAAGTTATCAACGCTCCTGTTATAACAAAGGAAAAACACACTGAACATACTGATGTCACAGGAAGCGAGCACTTCATTAGACTGCCAATTTTATCAAATGTGACTCAAGTCTCTCCTTGAAGAGTAACGGAAAGATGATGAAAACTCATGTGTTTTCAGTGTTATTTCTCTGTCCATCACAGCATTCTTTGTGTTTCAAACTACACATCCCTCCTCTTCAGGCACTGAAGACAAATCCCTGCGCGACACCTTTTTGGAAAAGGCCCTGAAGGAGAACATCAGAGTAAGAGCTCCCAGGCTCATTAACAAAATCCAGACCTTGAGTCATCTGAAGGGAGGGGAAATTACAAGCGTGGAACCACATGTATTTTTCAGCAGCACAGGAAGGCAACACATGCCTGCTTCACTGAGCCACCCGGCCCGACAAGGAAACGAGCTCAAGCTCCGTAGTTCTGCCCATGGCCCCCTCACCAACACTTGCACTCCCCAGGAGCAGAAACCCGCGGGGGAAGCGTGCCCAGCACCCGAGCCGACCCCGCCGCCGTGCGACACGAGGACAAGGGGAAGCTCGCCGCTTGCCATGTGTGCGCACTTCTCCCTCGCCCAGGAACTCGTCAGCCGGCGGGGCAGGCAGAAAGGCGAGGCCAGGGGCGGCCGCGCCGCCCACCGCCGCCGGCACAAGCCCTGCGGGGCTCTCACAAAGGAACGGGGGGGTGGACGGGGCAGCCGCGGCCGCCGAGCACACGGAGCCCGCGGCCGAACAAAAGGCTCCGGCCCCGCCGCCGCCCCCCGGGGATGGCGAGGGGCGGGGGGGGGACACGGCCGCGCGCACGCGGCCGGCACGCGGGGACACCGGGCGAGAGGGGCCGGGAGCCCCGGCCGAGGGTCCCGCCGCCGAGGGCTGGGCGGCCCCGGCAGGGGGGCAGCCCCGCCGCGTCCCCCGTGCCCCGGCAGGAGGGCAGCGGCACGACCCCCGGGCGGGACGCGGGGCAGCGCTGCCCCGCGGCGGCCCCTTTGTGCGCCCCCCGCCGCACTGCACCCCCCGTTACCGTGGTGAGCAACGGTCTCATCTGCTCGCCCGCCCGCTCCTCTTCCATCGCGGCCCCGCCGAGATCGCCCGGGAGACAGAGCGAGAGAAAAGGGCGCGGAGCGGCAGGCGAACGGCGAGCTGGAACCGGACGCGGGGGCTGCGCTGCCTGGCGGAGGCGGGCGGCGCCGGTGCCCTCAGGACGGGGCGGCCGCGATTGCTCCGCCGCACCGGGGGCTGAGCCCGGACCGCCTCGGCGGCGCGCCCGCTGCCCCCGCCCCGCGCCGCCCGCCGGGCCAATGGCAGCAGCGCAGCGCGGCCGCGGCCCCGCCCCCGCCGGGGCTGGAGCAGCGCGGGGCGCGGGGGCGGCGCGCTCGGTCCCACGCGGAGCCGCGTGGCGGGCCCGGCTCCCGCGCCGCCGCCCGGGCCGGGAGCAGCGCCGGACACCAGGGATCGCATCCCGGCGGGACCGGGAGCCGGGGGGGCAGCGAGCTCCCAGCGCTGCCGGTGTACGCCTCCTTAATGCTTGCCTTTCTTTCCTTTTTTTTTTTTTTTTTTTTGACACTCTTCGCACTTCCCGGTAACTTCTGCCAGCCAGCCTTTTACCACGCAAGCTGAAATTTTCCATGCCAGGTGTCTGCCTCGGGCTGATTTTTTTTTCTTTTGGAAAAAAAAGTAATGAAAATAATTCAGTCATTTCCAAAAATAATGTTATTTGCCCTTGCATAAGTAGTCCAACAATCCTTTATTCAAAAGGCTGGGGGGCTGGGAGGGAGCAGTATCAAAGTTGTACTTCTGGCTGCCCCTGTAAAGCTTTGCTCCAGTGAAAGTTTTTAGAAACAGCTGTTAACACTTGTCTAGTAAAGATAACTTTGCCTTGTCTGCCTCTGTGAAAATTACACCCTCCTTAGGCTCATTCAGTTGTGAAACACCTTGTGCTGATGGGGCTGAAGAGCCACATAGAGCAGGTGAACCATCCCTCCGTGCTTCCTGTTCTTGACTACATACTCACATTGCCCTGGAGCTCCTCCTTACACTTACTCTCACTACACTTTAGGGGGATTGCATACTGTGGCTCCTTTTCCCACCCTGACACTCTGCAGAGTCTGTATTTGCCCACAGCTTCTGGGCTGAGCTGTCACTGAAGCTCTGACATTACCACAGGGAGGCAGAGAGGCCACAAAGCTCCACATCATGTGCAATGCAGCCAGTTCCCTGGATCACTTTTGGGATGCTCTGGGCTTAGCATTTGTTACATGCAGTGTCGGAACTCTGAATGGCTGGGAAGTGTCAGGAAGAAAACAGCAGTGACTCCACTGCAACAGGGCCAGTCCCATCTTGACTTCTGAAAGAAGCAAAAATTCTAGAGTTACTCGATGAGAGGCACAGAGTTTTCGGGATCAGGCAGGGCTCACAGGAGGTGCAGTGTGAAAGTGAAGGCAGGCAGGCTGAGGCAGATACAGCATGGTCGAGACAATGCAAGGCGAGGGGATCTCAGCTGGACTGGGTCTCAAACAAACCCTCTCAAAAGGAGACAGAAGAGCTTCTGCTCTTATCAGCCGTTTTGGAAGCAGCAAATGAAAGGAATGCGTGCATCAACAAATACCATGCTGAACTAAGAACACTATAAAAGGAGGCTCTGCAGGGCCTGTGGACAAAAATATAAACCTGGCTGTGGAGGCAAAGCAGGCCTCTGGCACTGCCTACCAGCAGGAGGCTTAGCACAGCCTCAGACACCGGCTTGCTCTGGAGGCTGACACAGGAGAAGGAAAGGCTCCTGACGTTTGCCTGAGCCTGGGGAGGAAGAGCTGATTGGTGACCAGTAACCCTCTGTATGCTTTTCAGGAAAGGTGCTGGCAGAGCCAGATCAGTCTGCAAACAAAATTAGTTCACCATTTCTCTGAACAGAAGCAAATGCCCTGGAGGGAAGAGCAGGTGCACACACCGTTGGATGGCACTGGGCACAGATGCAATCCTTGCAATCCTTGCAGTCTGAGCTCCTGACCCATACAACCTGGAGGGAGGTTTTAAATTAAAGATTTGGCATGCACCTACACCAGGTCACTAAAACCTGCACTTTGAGAAATGCATCATTAGTGTAAACTACACCTGCCTAGTTGTACTGAGGAGATGAAGTAAGTAAGACAAGCTGTGCAGAACTGATTGAATAGGGAGCAGTCTTAACACATTCTTCAATCAAAGATTATGACCCAGAGTTTTAATGCATAATAAAGCACTGAGCACAACCATCACAAAAATAATAACCTTGATATTAAGGGCCTTGATACACCTGCAGTATAACTGTGACCTCTTCTGACCTTTCCTTTTCCAGGAACAGTACTGGCAGAGTTTCAGCCCAGTTAGACAATTGAAAATGGTATTGTACAAAACAGCATGGCTATAAAAAGGGATGGATTGCACCTTCATGTCCCATGTAATTGATGCTAAATATGTCTTGGGAGGCAGATTGCAGTGGTCCACCATTGATATTGCGATGAACACAACCCATCTTCACAAGCACTGAACTTCTCCATTCTCTGGGGATTCAGCCCAGAGAACAGTAATAGCTAAAACAGAACTTCCCATAATGTGCAGTGAACTAAAGTATTTAGAGAGGTTTCTCAGGGGACAGCAGATGAAGGGTTAGAATGAGAAAAATGTTTGGTCCTTCAAAAAGGAGCCTACTGACATGAATGCCAGTTAGGTTTGGCATAAAAGGATATTCCTTTCCCCTTGATCTCTGAGAAGGGATCTCTGACAAGGTGCTCCAGCACTTTTTTCACTGCCATCAGAGAATGCCCAATGGACAAATCAAGGTTCAGTAGGGCAGCAGGGCCCAGCATTCATCCACCTTACTTCCTTTGGCACTCTGTGGAGAACAACATCTCCAGGTGAACACACAGTCATTTGCTGAGCTGGAAAACTTGTTTGCTCTTTGCATTCCATCTGGTCACCATATGTATAACTATAGCAGAAAAGGCCAACCTAGCTTCCCCATGCCACGCTGCCTGAGTGAAAAGAAACTGATGCCACTGTTTACAACAAGCTGACCAGACCTCCAAAACAATGAAAACTTACCAAACCTCCCAGAAGTCATTATCAAAATAGAAGCAGACCAGCTTTGTGTATACGAATATGAGTGCAACTGTCCCTGACACACCAGGGACATATGAAAGGAGATGGGTAGGGCTTGTGTGGCACTGAAGAGTTGGTCCATCAGTATCTTTAATAAGATACTGTACCTGATCCACTAAGAGTGGCGTGATGGTGGTTTTCCTCCACTCCTCTTCCTCCATTTCCTTCCCCACCCCCTCCCCAAACACATTATTGGACATAGATGGAAGCGGCAGGATTTGCTGGATAAGCCAAACCTCTGATTAGGAAATTGCCTGTCTCCTGTCTCCTAGGGCAGTGCCATAAGAGTCAGCTTTGCATTTTATTCTCCTGCTGTTTAATTTCTTGCCAACTGCCAAAGGACTCAAAGAAAGGAAGTTAGAGGCTGATAAAAGCACCTTCCACCCAGCCTGACACCAGCATCAGATCCACTCCAGTCATCAGCTGCTCTGGCAAGTAGGACCTCCGACAGAAGCTACCACAGACTTCACAAACAGGATGGAAAGATGATGTTTGAGGGGATAACTGGAACAGCCATTACTTTTACCAAAGTAGATTCTTTCTCAAGGATTTATCTATTAATACTGGCTGTTCTTACAGGCTGACACAATATTACTAACAAAAACATTGCCAACTTTAATGGAGCTGAGTACTTGGTACAGGTAATCACAACAGGTCATTTTAGCAGCGGTAGCACCCCTAAGAATGGGAAAGGAGGAAAATGCCAGGAGTCAGTATTCCATGGTCCTTGTAACCTTTTCTTTCAAGACAAAGCAGACATAATTTCCATGGCTAGGACAGAGTTTCATACTGAGGAGCCAGCAATACAAAAATAAAAGAAGGAGCTGAGGGGAGAAGAAGATAAGGAACCTGCCCCCTCTTTCTCATTAGAGCATCTGATGCTGGCAGAAGCAAACCATATTAAAGAAAGAGTGTGAGGGGGAGAGGGAAGCAGTATGAAAAAAAAAAGTTCCTATAGTTACACCAGGACAAAGAACATTCAAATAGGAGGAACAAAAGTTAAACAAAAGGAGTAAGGGCAAAAAGACACAAATACTAGTGCAAATAACCACATGTACAGAAGGAGACAGGCAAGAGAAACACCTGGATACGTTGAGAAGGCTGGCTCCAAGCAAAGAAGTGTAAAGTAAAAGAAGGAGTAAAGTAAACCAGGGGAGAAAGTAAAACTGATTTCTCAGATCAGAAAGGTAAGCATCAGATGTTAAGTGGGGTGTGAGAGAAAGAAGCGGTGAGGAAACAAACACAAACTAGAGCTGCAAAAGGAGAAAGAGGCGCTCTGACCTAATGCTCTTAAAGAAAAGGGTCTAGGAAAGGAAGATTCTCTGCTAGGAGGAGTACAGGAGAAAACTGAAGGGTCTCAGGACCACTGCCAATGTAATTTCTATATCACATTTTAAAAATTAAACCTTTTCCTATGTGCTCAACTAAATGGTGCATTCTTTATACTCTCTTTAAACCTGTTTGCCAGGTTTAGACTGAAAAAAAAACCAAGGACATTTGCAAAGAAATCAAGATGATATTGCATTTTGAGGACAAGTGTCATACAATACTTAGCACATAAAAAATTTACCAGTTCAGGTATCTAAAATTGAATACTGAGGATCAGTTGAAACTTGACATTGTTTGGCTAGCTATCTGCAAAAAAAGATAAATCCCCCTTCCCATACTTGTAAAAGCTACCATGAAAGTCAGTGCTTATGAAAGAAACAGATATATAAACCTGAATGTTAGTAAAAAGCAAAAAAGAGAAACAATAGCATCACTCCAGTGGAGTAAATAATAAATAAATACATTCTTAGTCTGCACAATTAAAATAAAACACCTAGAAGCTGTTCATTAAATGCTGTCATTTTTCTGTGATGAAGGCAGTATGAGTGATCTTGTAAAAAAAATAATGAAACTCAAAAAACCTGAAGCAATTGGGTAAATGAAAACCATCTTATAAGGCACATGAACAACAGGGTCAAATCAAAAGTAAGAACAACCTGCATATTCTAGCAGATCCTTAATTAGGATTTACAAATGTTGAGTGCTCATCTCTGCACAGTTTGTGGGTGTAATATAAAATGCAAAATTGTGACTAAATATTTATTGTAAATTCATATGGTCAAGGATCAAAGTTATTTGTGTTTCTTTCCAGGAGATTTAGTGTACTATGTGGTGTATAAATGCTTATGAAGAAATAATCAAAGGCCTGATGAGTTCATAATCTAAAGCTAAGAAAAGCAGACTTGAGGACAAGTGCAGCATGTTTGAGGTATACCAAAATTACCAAATTCCACAGTTGAGGAGTAATCAATCTCCTAAAACTATCTCTTTTGTGATTGTGCTCAAAAGAGGTTTCAGTATAAACAAAACGATGATGTCACCATCATTAGAGTCACTAGCTTCAACAAGTACAGGTTCAGATGAGTAAAGTAGATTTGAAAGGCATATAGCAAGTCAAGGCAGGCTACTTAATGAATAAAATCACTTCCACTTCATCTTCTCTTCTCAATTCTCCTTTTAAAAGATCAATTGTCCTGTTGTTTCTTTTTTCCTTGCATGCAAAGAGAAAGAATACACTTTTTAAGTCAGATGTGTGTTTGAGCTATTACACAGTTCAAAAAGAAATTTTAGTCTAGGGAAATTTATCTCACCTTGTCTTTAAAAAAAAAAAAGAAAAGAAAAATCCGCTGCTTCATAATTTTCTGGTACAGACCTCTGACAGAAGGAAAATATTTATTAACTTCAGTGTATAGAACTTGGCCATTTTAGAAGGCATGGTGAGATAGTATGAAAGGACTCTACACTAATGAGTGTCTTGACTGTGTGTTCATCTATTGCTGTTTATCCCTCCATTAATCATACATGATACCTACCTTGTCCAACTACACTAACAGAAATAACAACTTTGACTGTCAACAATAGCAGTAGCAGACATCAAAGAAATTTTCAGTTAAATTTCCATACAAGTCACAATTATATGCAGCTGATTTTTAACACCAATTTATATTTCTTACCCCATCCAGCTTGTGTGCAATGTCTAAAATGTACCCTTGTATAGAATGTATAGAAAAGCAGTGAAATCCATCCTCAGACTTGACTATGTGTTTAATGCTCACTGCATTTCAGTGCTAACTTAGCATCACCATGGCCAGCTTAGTAGAAGGAGACACCTTCCTGAAATTTTACCTCCACATGATTTAGCACTATGGTAGCCATGACATTTACTTTTTCCCCAGGACAAAGAAAGGAATAGTTGTTTAACATAAAAGACAACACGGGCACAATTTAAGGTTGAAAAAGGTTTTTAGATATCAGAAGAATGAAATCTTGGGAACCCTTTCAAGGAGGTTTAGGGCAGCCTTGAGAAAGCTATAAAAGACTTAGTTTAAGATAGACCTTGAAGTAGTAATTAAGGACTTCAGCATGTAAATGCCTGCAGTAGGAGAAGACTCTTCCAAGAAAAGATTCCAAGAAGTTCTTTCCAATCATGTGGTCTCACACATTTCACGGCTGCACTTGTTCCTTGTTTTCCATACAGGCTCTCTGTGTAATATTTTAACCTCACCCAAGCAGGTCTTCACATCACCAAAACAATCAGCACCCTTTATTATAGCCCTGCTTAGCCTAAAGTCATGAGTTTAACCTTTAACCTGCTCCTCAGCCAAGGAAGAATATTAAAGATTAGTCAACTTGTGCAAAATTTTTTCACATGCACAGAAGGAATACAGTAAATAAACACCAAAGATATTCATATATCCAGGGTTCCAGGTAGCTGAGGTAAATTGTGCAATATGGGACACCAAATCTCTTTTCCCATAAGGCTCTCCAGATGATCATATTCTTCCCACACAATTTCTCTTCCATCACTCCAGGGAGTTTAATCATACCTGTTGTGATGAAAAGCCAAGTTCTAAATGTTTGGACATTCTCTGGACTCAGTTCCAAAATGCCCAATACACTACATGCTAATTATATACACATAAAATGCCTTCAGAGTAGGCATTTCTGTTTCAAAATGACATACCACAAGGTCTTCACCCAGGATCTGGTGACTGTACCTTTATAAACAGTTGTCACATTATCTGCATTAACATGATTTTTCTTTTTTTTTTTCAATAATCAGTTGGGATTAAAAAAAAAAAAAAAAAGCAAAAACAAAAATAGACAATAAATTTCTGCAATTGTCGCCTTTCCAAATAAAGTATCTTTATAACAAAAAAGTTTTCAATTTGCTGTTGCGGTCTTTGTTTTCTGGCCAAGAACATAGCCAAAAAGCATGCCTAACTTCAGATGTTTTTCCTCCATATTTAAGAAGTTTCAGCTCTTGAGAAGTAAGATACTTAGAGACAGAAAACAGAGGCATAACAAAGTCATAGTCTTATAATATTTAAATAAACTGTTCCAATAAATCAAAATACAACATTATTTAATTACAGATTGTAATGTGCTTTACTGAATATTATCAAATTTATTAAACATTGCCTTTTTTCTCTTACATTAAAGAGTAACCGTATATATTTCTGTTTTCTCCACAAAAGACAGGAAACCTTTACTTCAAAAAGGGAATTAAGCAACAAGGTACCAGTGAAACAGGAAGGTAATTTCACTCCTGCCCTTCTGGGAGAGAACAGATTTGAATATTGTTCCTAACAGAGCACGGTCAGTATAGTGAAAAATGTGTTTGTGGATGAAGGACACAACTGATGCAAATGAGGTTACACGTCCCACTAGGCACAGCTTTGTGATATTTTGGGGGAGGAAGTGGTGGCCTACTTTGTTTACCCCCTCACTTAAAGTGAAATACTGCACAGTTCATCATCCTCACTATCTCTGGTTTTCTGGCACTCTTAGAGGAGCATGGATATAGGGAACATTTATTTACAAGTCAAATGCATGTCCCACATTTAGTTACGTGCTAATTAAGATGACAGTGCTGCTAATGAGCTGTATGTATTCCCTAATGCAAATCAGATTAGGAACTACAGAGATTATAACCTCCCATGAGGGAACTGTTGTCCAAATCCCTTGTGTAAATGTGACTCCTAGAAAGTTCAGATCTCCTATCTGAGACTTCTAGAGAGCAATTACCATTACAACATATTACATTAAAGAGTTTCAACTGAAAGAAAGAATCATCAATGGCAAATGTAGGTGCATTATTCATGAAAGTCATACAGCATAAATTCAGAGATTACTGTCCCTCAGAATATTCTTCTTAGCAGAAACAATTCATCACCAATAGATAACATGAAACAAAATAATACTTTCCAGGTCCTTGTAATCTAATCTATCCTTGTATCTTTTTCTTAATGAAGAGGTTTTCACCATATTGTATTAAGAGGCAGGATGTCCACAAAAAAGTCTAGAAATAAAACAGATCAGACTTAAAAATTTTCCTGAGCCATTATCAAAGTGCACTCTCATTCTTGCCATTCAGGACTCTTCTACACATGTGCTTTCAATTCTAATGACTTACTCTACTTCCAGTCTGGAAATTGCCACGGCACAAATCCCACCCATTAGCCAATTTTGGGCAGAGAAGCTGTGAGGCTTAGAGCAGAAGAAAGCAATCAAAAAATGAGAATGGCCAGCTAAGGAAAACAAGGTACAGCATGACCTGTCTCAATTCCTAAACAGCCTGTACTCCAGTCTGGAGGATTTGCTGAGTGAGCTGGCAGTGAGCTTAGAAGGGATGGCCCGAGGCCATCACAGGGCAAATGGAAACTGCTACCTGCACTCTCTGCGCTGTACCAGTTCTTAGAATATTTATGAAAGTACCAAATTGTAAGTAAATGTTACCCAGGACAATTGTTCTGTCAACAAATGGAACACATGTTTCTGCAGCACTCTGGTAACTGAGCAGGAGTCAGATTACATCCCATCAGCCAGCTGGGAAGCTTAGTTTTCCCTTGTGATTGTGAACCACCAAGTTGTTTTTGGCAAGATACAAGTAGCTGTGGCCGTGACAGACATCTAGTCACTGAATTTCCAATTATGGAGAACTTGCACTTAAGAGTTTCAGAGCTGAAATATGGACTTCGCCTTAATTCTACAGCCATTGCTAAACAATTTGCCTATGAAGCTGCAGGCCAATCTGGGCAAAAAAAGCCATGGAAGTTCAGGAAAAGTTTGCTAATCCACCTTGACTTGTCTAGAAAAGTGCTTAAAATGTCTAAATTGCCAACAACCAGGGCATAAGGATTTCCAGTTTTAGAAAAATGCAATTATTTTATCTCAAAATTGGCTTTTTTCAACTGATTGGTATTATTGGATGATGAGTAAGAAAGCAAGTTAAAGTCTGTTGATACCACAATTTAGACAGAAAACAGCTTCTTGGATATTCTTCCTTTGAATTTGCAACATTAAAATTTTATCCTGTTTTCCTGTCTTCAAAAATCATCTGGCTATACTGACACAGTCAGCTTCCACTCAGGTGTCTTCAAAATTCCTTTGTACTAGGAGTTCATTTTTTGTCTATTTCTCATTGCAAAAAAAGGTTTTCTGTACAGGTGTCCAAGTAGATGGGATAGGCCCTACTTTCTTTGTGCTACTAAAGTGCTCCTTATATTCTTCACAATGTGCCAGTTCTTTAGTATGGTCTATTTTAAAGGTGCAACATAGTTGGACAATCTCAAATTTTTATCTGATAATCGAAAAGTCCAATTTCTTGATAGGAAAAACTTTTCTTTTTGTGATCATGCAGGTCACCTAGCATAGCAGAAAGTTTCATACACAGTATTTGCTCAGAAATTCATACAAAGGACTTCAGAAAAAACAGGTATTACATCATATATTAAATATATTTAAATTATAAATATTAAATAGTATATTTTAATATATTTTATATTCCTATATAATTATAACTATTTATATTAATATATAATTAATATATTTCATAATATATTTTATTTTGATATACTATATAATATTTTAATATATTATCATTAGCAATATCTAAATAAATTAATTTTAAATAAATAACAAGGAAAGGGAAAACTTGTGGAAACAGAATATGGAAGTCAATTTTGGGGGAAAATTTTTACGAGACACAATTATTTGCATCTTTTAAACTGGGCTACTTAACATGTAATGCTTTATGTCTGTAACCAGATGTCTTTATTACTGACTGGATTGCCACCATGTGCCAAATGGGTTTCAGCAGATACTCCAACATTTGAGAAAATCTAGGTTCCTTACTTAGTGTGTTTGTAGCAACTTAAATTTCAAATAGCCAAACCTGGAACAAAACCCCAAGAAAATAGGCATAAATCTTGAACCTAACCCATAACTCTCTTTTCAAGTCATCTCCCAGCTACAAAACTCTTGCTTACTTTGGTGACTTGCTAAAGTATTCTCAGTCTAAAGTAAAAGCAAAACAATTATCCCTGTGTTACTTCTTCAGGTGTGGTATCACAGCATCATAGAACAGTTTGGGTTGGATGGAACCTTTAAAAGTCATCTCCTCCATGCCCCTGCAATGGGAGCAACATCAGCCCGTGGGGTAGCTCAGAGTCCTGTCCAATTCTATGATTCTGTGATTCTTGAAAGTGACATGAGAATTAATTCCATGGCGGAACATCAACTGAAAGCAGTGGCTCTGAGTCACATCAGCAGATTCACTAGTGCTTTGTACAGAGCTGCACAGAATTTCTATTCATCTCTAATTTTGATAAGACTTTCAGATTATTTCTTCTTAAACAACAAAAAAGAAAAAATATAATATTCACTATCTTGATTTAAGAATTTTATCAATGTATGTAAGAGGATTTTTGGAAACAAATCACCATCTCCAGGACAGTGGAACTTCCTATGGCACCAAAGGAAGAATGCTGCTACAAGTACAAAATATCATAGGACAACAGCAGTATTACATAAAACAACCCAGGCTAAGCTGAATTTTAAGATGTTGTCTTTGACAATACCTGTGAGCGATCTGAAGGCAAGTTTGCACTTAAAATTAATATAATAATATATCAATATATACCCAGTTTCAAAATCTCATTTACAGCACATAACTCTCCTGAAGCCTATCTGTTTTATTTCAGCTTAGGAATTTTTTTTCCTTCCATATTTGTAGCTCTAATATTCCAAAGATATTTGATTATAAAGACCAGTACTAACTGTATCTAGCAGAAAATCATCTTGACCTGCATGTAGAAGGGGTAGAAAAAGCCAAATACAGTCTCTGCTGTTTCATTCTTTCCTGAAAAGACATACTCTGAGCAAGACTCTTCCTTACTAAAGATTTGCAGTTTGTGTAATTCATCTTGGCTACCCTGGCTTGACTGCATCTGTGTCAAGCAGTCCATGCACAGCCTAAGCAGCAGCAGTACATCACCTCAGAAGAGTGCAGGGAGAAATGGAAGGAAAGGAGCTGACCAGGCATGAGACTATTCTGAACTGAGAACCAAGCTGGCACATTAGCATGGGACTCTGCTGGGGCTGATCCCTCTGGTGAGAAAGTGTCCATAAAGATCCATCCCCAGATAGCTGCTGACATTTTATGACTCTCCTTTGCCTTTTATGGGAGCTGCCATTTATAGCCAAGAGATGGTTCTTGTTTTATTCCTTTCCAGTTCCTGGATCTAAACCAGTACTAGAAGTCTGCTCAACAAACCCACATGAGACTTCCCAGTTTAAAGCTGCCCCCACCAGGCTCCTGAAGTTTGGACATAACATGCACTGTGGTTTGGCTTTCCACCTTATCTTCCTGACAGCATTTGTCTTAAACTTTTATTTATATTGTTCTGTCACAAGGAAAAACATACAGAGACAACTCTTTTATCTTCAGCTCTGTGGTGTGGTTTGGAGTGATTTTGGCAGTGTCATTTACAATCAGACCTGCTTAAGCTGTGAGTAAAACATTCATTTACACCAGCAGATACAGAAATCATGTTTACACATTCAGTTCTGACTTAGTACAACCAATAATTGTAACATGCTTTTTGATCCCTAATTGCAAGGTACAATAAGAACACACAGTCTTGCAATCATTATACACACTTTTTTTTTCCTATTTAATAAAAAAGTTACTAAGACAGCTACAGAGAAATATATCCCAGAAATTTAGCACACCAAAATTGTCTATTGAAATAAAGTTCCTAGGATTTTGTTTCTCAAAGAAAATGCACATTATAATGACAATGTGAGGGTCACAAATTTGGTCTCTATTCTCAGATCACCAAAGATATTTAAGTGTTACTGTTGTATTGCATTTCAGTAAGAAATTTGCTCTCCACCCTCTTCTCTATTACAGTTCTATTTGAAAGAAAAACAAAACACTACTGAAAATAGTTGTTAATTCAACATTAACATAAGTTCAGCAAAGCTCTGCACAAATCTTCCAGTACAGAATATGGCTTTCTTTGTTTAAGCTTATAAATTACATTATATAAAAGCCTATTAGAATTTATATCACCCACCCAGAACCCTGTATAAACCCTAAGCTCTGCAAAGTGTAATACAAGCCAAAGATAGAAGATTGTAAAGGGAAATAAAATGCCAAACATAAGCTTCAGAATTTGCCAAGAATACTGTAGATAAAAATAAAGCTTGGAGTTTAACTTCAATACTTGGCTGCAGGAAAGCTTACTTTGCTGAGGACTAGAGTTTAGAATAATTCCCCAAAGAACTCTGGCACTAGGAGACTGCAAGGACTTGTCTTATTTAGAAAACACTTTCTTCTACAGTCAGAATGATTAGCTTTCAAGAGCATATCTGGCTTTCCTTCTTCTTAGTTTTTAGTTAATATAAAATCCTTTTGACACTAGTCTTTTTTGAGAGGACCCAGAGTGGGGAAAAATGGTTCCATTAAAATAGGACAGCTTTGCAACAGAGATGATAAATTCCACTACGTCTCGGAGCAGAAGCAACAGTAATCAGATATTTTTGGCTACTTTATTTTCTCTCTGGCTACAGAGGAAAGGATTTTCCCCTGTGAGTGGCTACACCCCAAGTAACTCAAGTGTATCTCTGTTCTCTCAAGATGTCTAGGCCAGAGACAAGTTACAATGCTAGAGCTTATTGCTACTACCAAGTTTTGAGTTTTGCACATTGTTCCATGTGAGGGAGTATATACCACTGTGTATTTCCACCTCTGCTCAAATCTAGTCCCCGAGAGCAAGACTATATCAGCTCTTTGCAGCGCTCATGGCAGTGAACAAAAATCAGCTCCTAACTTGTGAGACTGCTTCCCTTGCAGCTATTATATCTGACTCAGAGTCAGAAGGTGGTGTGTGATCCCAAAGCTATGTGGTCTGATCTGCACCTGGGCTGATGCAGTCTTGCTCTCCTCTGCACGCTGCATTTATCTCTCCTGTGCTAGCACTGCTGCTTCTGCAATTGTTTGGTGAGGTGGGCCAGCTGAAAACAAGCCCTAAAAAAGGGATTAATTTTTGTCTGGCTCAGCCCTCAAAGGAGAGAGGACCATGGCAGCCCCCAGTAGTTCAGCTACAATGGCTGCACCTTTATTCACATCTCCAGCTTGCCCATCACATCAGACTCTATCTCCTCCACTAGATTTTCTAACTGGAGCCCTGTGCTTTCCTCTTGCAGATTCTCAGTGAGCTGAAGCTCCTCGTAAGCATCCCCTGAGCTATCTCATTCTTCCACTTCCAATCCCCTGCAATGAACATCAGTGAAAATGCTGGCATGCAGTGACAACTTGTTATAAACAGAGATCAAAAATATCCCCTTTGTTTACTTAGCCTGCCTATTTGCAAGACTTGTTTATGTGACAGTCTTTGAAGTACTGGCTATGTCTGTGCTATATGCTGCTCAAACACAGAACAAAAATTTCAGCTGAAGACACAAGGCAATAGAAGTTCCATGTCCTAGATCCAATAGAGCAGCTGCTCAAGGAATATGTGATGTGTGTATCAGTACCAGGACTTGTAGTGCTGGTACCTGTTGCCATTGCTGTTACTATCACTGATACACAGGAAAAAAAATAAATTAATAGATTTTTACAAAAGACTTGTGAGGTAAGGAGCATTTGTGTCACTTGGGCTGCACACTACTAAATTAGCTGCCCATTATACATGCTCATTGTGCCTGCACTTGTGAGCTCAGCAGAGAGAAACAGGGTTCTGTGAAAAGCCCCTCCCCGGCTGCAGCTGCTTTTGGGAGCAGCAGAGCAGCCCAAGCCAACAGGACTCACCATAGAAGAGAGGAAGGATTGTGTTTAACCCATCACACTGACTAAACCCCACAGACAGCAGCTCTTCCACTCTGTACTCACGCCTGTGTGAACCCTGAGCACATTTTCAGCCCAGTTATGGCGAAGTTATTTGGCTTTGGTGAAAGAGCCCTGAATGTCACCTGCACACTGCTGACACAGGTTGCCTCACTGCTTTGCTTGCTTTCTGGAATGCAGAGATTGCTCACAAACACCAAGCTTGTGGGATGAAAACGTCACTCAGCACTACCAGCATGTTTTTTTCCAGCAAGAAGGTAGGGACAAACCAAAGGCCACTCCTTCTATCCTTGCTACAGTCTTCAAGCAAGCTGCACACTATAAAGCTGGGCACCTCAAAGTACCTTTATTAACAGAGCCAAATGTGATTCCTGGCAGCAAAGTCCAGATTGTGTTACTAAAATAAGATGACAGAAATTAAGTACTCTTTGGACATATTTTGCCAGTATATTGCCAGAATAGGTTCTATATGACTTTCATGATAAAAGCAATCCTCCAGCAACTACTCCACTGCGTCTTTATTCTTCAGGTAGTATAAACTGTAGTTGCTTTTTAGCACTCCTCCACCCAGGAACCCAGACACCATCACTCTTTTCTGAAAAGCTCACTTCCTAGCCCAACTTGCCAGACAAAATCTCCATCTCAAAACTGTACTGCTGCCTGGAAAAGGGTTCTTGGGTCCCTTAGGCCTGCAGGTTTGTAGTGCCTCTTGGATCTCACTGCAGGACATATTTACATGGTTGCTGAAGCCCGGGAAGCAAAAGTGGGCTCTGCTAGAAACATATCAGGTAAAGGCACAGCAAGAGCCTTACTGAGAAGTGAAGTAAACATACAATCCAGGCTGCTCTCCCCCAGAATAGGCAGGTCCTTGATAAACCTGGCAATGATGCCACTCCACTGTTGTCACTCGTGTTGTCACTTGGCACTTGTACCTCCTAAGGCCCAGAAGGAGAACAGCTGGCAGTGCCTACTGAGAATGGATTTCAGGTATTATTCCTGATCAGAGATACACACTGAGAAGGGGATACAGACCTCATTTACAGCAGGAATAGCTCTGTCCTCAGTCAGGTTAAACCTACACTTTGAAAGACACACAGTAAGAGCAAGGGGAGGCAGCTCAAATTACACTGGCACATATTTTTCTCACTCACAAAGTCTGTAATCTACATTCCCCCTTCCTTGCAAGATATGAGATGTATGCAGGTGGTTAGAGAATAAAAAATTTGACTTTTTAAGACTAACATATTCCAGGGATGTGTCCTAAGGAAGCAGACTGAAGGACTGAGAATTTTCCCTGAGGAGCACACCAGGAGAGCACTGAAAGTGGTCCTGATGGTGCTGACTCTGGAAAGTATCGCATGACAGCCCAGTGGCCCTCAGTGTAATGCAGCTGTGTACATCCCCACTGCACTAGAGTGAGCAGGTTAAAGTGACACTCTTTGCCTCACAGCTGTGGCAAGCAGAGGCCATGTGTGTGGCCAGGTCCTGCAGTGTGCCTGCCTGACAGGCACACACTAACACAGCTCTGCAAGTGCCCACACCCAAATACGTCTGTCAGTGAAGGAATTCTGACAAGATACCCACAGGATGGCATTCACACATCTTGCAAATTAGAAGATTAGATTTTCCAAGGTCATAGAGCACAGCAAAGATCCTACAGAACAGGACTTTGGATCCTTCACAGTGACCTGTGCATTCATTGTCCATAGCCACTCATAATGATGGCATATCACAAAGGTCCTGAGCACAAACATAACAGCCAAGCAGTCAAAGGCCATTATCCACTCTAGCTTTTAGTGTCAGATCTGGCTTTAGTCACATTGGCCAAAGCTAGTGACAGGCATAAAGAAATGGAACAGTTGGCCGCAGTTCATCTATATGGAATTAGCCCAAGCACTCTTTAGCTAGCAGAGATTGATCTGCATCCAGTGTTCTATATTGTACCAAAGGACATGGCTTCATGCTGGCAGCCTGAGCCTGTGTCACACAAACCACTGCTGCTAGTTTGAAATCAACCTTCTGCATATTGACTACTGTGCCAATAATGTTTGCTTCTTACGTTATCTTATTGGAACAGCTTCGCAGAAACAGAAGTCATTTAATAACTCCTTATCCAAGCTTCAAGCTGGGTTTTATCTTTCCACTCTTCTTGCAAAGGATATTGTTTGGAAAAAATAATCTGACTGACCGTGGACTTCATTCTGTTTGTTTCTATGCCCATGAAAGCACTTACACTTAATTTCTTTTCCTATATGTAGTCAGACAGGTTTAACCATTTTCTAACTTGGCCAGTGATATGTTTGCACATGGATATGCATCCTATCTCATGGTTAAATGTCAGTTTCATTGTTTTTAATGCAATGTATGACTTTTGTGGCATCTTCACACACTAAGTGCTACACATGTTGGATATGCTAGGTATATATTTTGGATCTCAACAGTGCAAGTGACTACAACAACCTTTATAAGCTCAACACTCTTGAAGAACCAGTATTAATACACATTACACTGTTGTAATGAAGGAGAAGTCCAAGATATTTCTTGGACTTTAAGAAATATCTTTTTTCCTAGAAATGTGTATTTGACAGTTTGGTGATGCTCTTTCATCTGAAGGTAACTAAAGATTCACAATAAAAAATTAATTAAATCTATTAAACAGAGAAAGGGGGAGGGGCTGCAAGGCAGAAAAGAGAATGATGGCTTTCCATAAAATGTTTCGATTCTTGCTTTGATTTCCTTTAGCTTTGTGTTTTGCTGTTGCCTAAGGAAAACTCTGATCGAACAGATCACATCTAATGTCAGACAGAGTTAATCTAATCCTATTCTTTGGAATACTGTTAGTTTACCAAAACGATGCATCAAATCCCTAACTAGTTCAAAGGCTGTATGCGCAAGTTATTATTTCCCTAGAGATAGGACAATCCAAATAAAACATTGTTTCTGCTCCTTGGACCAGAAACAGAAAAGGCTAGTTTTGCAGTAACAGGCACTCCTAACATTAGGCCTATTTTGTCTGACAGAAATGACTTGAAAGATTATCAGCTTTATGCCTCTATTGAGGACTGTAAAAAGATCACAGAACATCACCCAGACACCAATGAAGGAAATTATTTTTTTAATATACAAGTGAATTTCCTGTATCTCTAAGTTTTCTGAGTTCCACTAAGAGGAAATGTGATTTCTTTTCAGTGTTGCTGTAGAAAATTCCATTCATGAGAATTGGATTGACAGTCTCTGTATCTCACACTATCCAAAAAGAATCTCCCATACACATATTAGCTCATTTACTGTTATGAATGGTAACTGCTTACAGCAGCACAAACAGCTCTGGGGACCATTTGATGTAAATTCTGCAATCGCCTAATTCCCTGCAGCTCCAATGACTTCAGAGCAAATATGTTAGATTTAAATAAGCACAAATAAGCAAAATTAGAACTTGGAACCACACTTAGCAAAGTTTTCTCACAGTCAGTCCTATTAGCAGAAAGAATTATTTGGTGTTTCCATTTAAACATATTTGATAAGCCTTAAAAAACCCCTTCTTTCCTACAACACACACACAGATACTGTCACAATGTTACATCCCACTTAAAGTGTCTTCTTTGGGAAGGAAAAAAAGATGTAATTCCATATTAAAATTGCAGCACAGACTGTAATTTTTGGCATAAACAGAACTACCTCAGATGGGCTTAACTTAAACTGTATCTCTCTGCAGACAGCTGCATTCAGAGCAGACATGGCAGATTTATCATACTTTCACCATGTGATGTATTTATAATCCCACTGGAAAGTAAAACTAAAGAAAAAGAAAAAAAAAGTGCTGAGTCCAGTTACACCTTTGAAATGAGAGCAGGTACAAACATGCTCTGCTTAGAGCTGAGCCAAGAACAGCTCATTCAAATACACGCACAAAACACATTCACTCCTATCCGAGCCTCCCAGTGAACTTTCACCAGCATCCCTATCAGCCACCAGAACAGCCCAGAAAATCACTTAACAGTACTTGTCAATAGGATTTTACCCCTCTCTATTTTCAGGTGCAAAATTCCTAATCTGAGGAATTTGGGCACTGTGTATCTTTGAGAGTCCAAATCTAAACTTCAAGTAATTCAACTTGAATCATTAAACACATATTTGAAAAAGCCTACCCTGCTGGGAACCCATCCTTACCCAAATCCCTATGCCATATTTGGATTATTCACTTTGCTCTCTGCAATCCACATCCCACAATTCCCTGCAGCAAATAACTAAAATGCTTACATTTCCAAAAAGCTGGCACTTCTCATTGCCCATGGTAATTCATACCTGAAGTGCTCCTTACTGGACAGGAGGAAAACTGGTGAGAAATGTCTGTCACTTCACTAAGTGTGAGGTCTTTCCTCTGACGAGGAAATGTTTTGCCCATTCCTATTTTTTACCCTCTCAAGTGTTCCCAAGCACTGCCCAGGGGGGTGGTGGAGTCACCACCCCTGCAGGAACTTAGAACATGTCTAGATTTTGTAGTAACAGTGGACTTAGCTGTTAGGTTTATGGTTGGACTTGGTGATCATAAGGGTCTTTTCCAAACTAAATGACTCTTAAGATTGTTTGATAGAATCCTAGATTGATTCTCAGATGCATGGCTGCATCTAAAGAACTTATAAAGTAGGAGAGATGAGAAGAATTATTAGACTTACTATAGCTCATCAAGGCAGCATCTTGCACACTGAGCACTCTGTATCAGCTGCTATTGATGGAATTTAAATCTTTTATTCCTTCTAGATTAAATAAAATCAATTTGAAAGCTTCATGGATTAGTCTAACATACAAGATCTACCACAGGGAGAAGACAGAAAGTATTTCTCTACAAAGTCAGGAATGCTGATTTCAGAGAATACTCTAAATCAGGCAGACCATCACTGGTCACCAGAAAATGTCTGTAACAGTTTTATGGTGTAAATGCCACTGTTCTTCGATACATTTGGATCTAAAATTTTAAAAGGTAAGAAATACATCATACATAGGTTACATATTTTGCATCTGTCCATTATCTAGCATGTATGTTTCTTTTTCGGTGATTGTTTTCAGCTTTGTCTGATGAAGCCAAACAAAAGGAGATGAGATATGTCATCTAACAGATTTCACAGACAAAAGCACTCAAGTTGTGAGCTCAGGCCTCAGGAAACAAGTTCAGACACCATGAAGTTCAACTGGCAATTTTCTTGCCTGAAAGAGACCTGTTAGTGGAGGAGGAAGACTCAAACCAGTTAGTGATGAAGAATGTGGGCATCACCTTTCACAACACTCACATGCATAAGATTAGCTGACTCCAGCCCATCCTCTTACTCCTTCCTTGAAGTAGGATCAAAGTGCCCCAACATGTTTCAGCAGGAGTCCTAAAAATATACTGATCTGACAAATAGCAATTCAGATGCTTTGTTTGTTTGCTGGTTGCTGTTTGGGGGCTCTCCCCCCAGGTTTCAAGGAGATTCTTGTAAGATGGCTTTTTCCTCATGTACAAGTACATGATCCAGCCTCACTACATGTATTCCTGAGACTCAAGATGACCAGACAAGTCTTTACCACCTAACTAGGAGATTCCCTAGACATGTAGGCTTTGCTCAGAGACACAGCAGGCTGCTGCCTTTCAGCAAGCCCTTGCTGTTTTCAGTGCCTGAAGGGGCTCTGCTTTGGGCCCCATTTAAGGGAAATCACAGAACCAGAAGAAACCTCATGTAGAAGTCTCTCTCCCAGCTCTGAGACTGAATCAGCAGCATCTCCATGATTCTCCATGCAGTGATGGTGCAGTTTTTCCCCCTAAAGGCTGCAGAAAGGATAACTACCTCAAATATTAAACGAGGCCTTGCCTGCATCCGGCCCAAACATCACTTGCTGCAACTCAAGTTCCATGCACACATAACACAGGGCATCATTCATTCCTTTCTGTTTTGTGGTTATCTTGTCTATATTTGATGTCTTTTTTATCTTTCTTCTGACTGCTCTTTCCTAGACTAGGGACTGACATTTTTTCTGTCTTGCAGATTTTAACTGTTAGATGGAGATACCAGCAGGAGGACAGCACTGCATTTCACTGATTGCCATAGTGACAACTTATTTGTATGCCTGAAGATCTTTATAGTTTAAAAATCTAGGATTTCAAAAGTCATTATGACATATAGCAATAGACATTTTGTCTCTTCACTTGTAAATGAAATAATTTCATTTACCACTGAATCGTATTATTTTGCTCTGCCATGAAAATAAATGATTTGTAAGTGCACAGAACTTTTATTGAATTCTGCAGCTCATCTGACTACAGCAAACCACTGGGTACCATAAGTTTTTTCTATAATACATGAGAAAAATATGCTATTCCTCTAGTCAGCTACCCTTGCACCTGCTGACAACAGCCATAGTCAAGGTAATTTCACTAGCAGCAAAATTAAGAAAGAGAAGATTATTTCACCTCCCTTTTCACAAAGACATTATTCAATTTTTCTAGTATCTGGTGCTTATCACTTTTTTTATTAAATAGTTTACCTATCTGTTTTCTCCATACCAACAACTGATAAAGGACCACAATCAAAATCAAAAACCACATCTGTTCAGGAAGTGTGCACAGACAAGAAAATTACTTCAATTATTATATCTGTGTCTCCACAAGCCAGAAAGTAATTTCTGGCTTTTCAATAGGAAAAATGAGGATATATCTGTTTTGTAAAGTACTTACCACCTATAATGTTTAGACTTTGGTATCCTTTAGTAAAAATTTAAGTGTGGAATACTTCAGGTGTCCATAGTTAAAAATCACCACTACAATGTAGCCTGCATGGACAATTAATAACGAAATAAATCAGGATGAATTACACACTGACAGTATAAAGCAATGCTGGAACAAAGCAAGTGGAAAAAAAAAACCACAAAGCTCTTTGTTTAGCAGATGAATCAGTTTCATCATCCTTGGTAACAAGATCAAGCACTGTAATTAACTGTTAGAAAGCTAGTAGTGTAATTCATCCAAGTTAACTGAAACCAGGGTGTGATGTCTGAGTATCTTTTTGTGGAAGGCTGTTGGCTTTCCAAGCCCCCTTCACAAGAACAGAAAACAGGATAAATACTCTTTTTAGTGAGTTGATTTTATCACGCTGTAACTAAAAGTCTTCAGAAACAAAGAGCAAAAGGAAGAGAAAACCACCATGCTCAAGTATTATCTTAACAAAGAGAAAAAAAAAAAAAAAGAATGAGGCTTCATATAACTCAGTGGTTTCTGTAATTAACTAAAGTGTTCAAGAGCAAGTGGTCTCGAGTTGGAGACCTGATCTGTCAAAACTCTGTCTCTAAATGATTCCCACTAAGGTAAGAACATTCATAAGAAGAGATATAGCACTTACCTTTATGCTTCTCTCCACAGAAAGTAGAGGACAGAGGATGAAACAGTTCCAAGTATAATTTTATATACTGTCATCTAGTATTCCCTTTTATATTTGTCTCTTTCTATTTCCACTCTGAGTAAGAGTCAGTACATTTCAACAAAAATATATTAAAATTTCAGCATAGCCAGAGTTTAACTACTTTCAAAATACCTGAGCTGGTCAGAGCTAACTCTTTCATCATATGAAGCAGAGATGTGGCTGCTCTGTCGCTTGTGAACAGGCTCCAGCATCTCAAACCCACTACAGGCATAAGTGACCCAGCCTTCTCTACAGAGCGTTGGATCCAAGCTACACTTAAGTCTTCCAAGCTACACTGAATCTTCTAAAACACCACTGCATTCAGAGACATTGATGTTTAACCATGCACTACTACACAGACTCTGTAATCTTCCATTCTGTGGTCTTCAGGGCTGTAGATAAATTCCACTGTCAGAATAACCTTGGCAAAACCCTTCCTTCACAACATCCCCAACCTTTGAATTCTTCCAGTGTCACTTTTCTACCCAGCACTCTGCTCTGGCTTCTAAGATCTCCAAAATCTCTTGGCTTCTCTATTAGTTCACTAAGTTGACTTACTACCTATACTCAGCAACAACATAAACCCTTTACAGCGACACTACAGGCCACTAATCTGTTTAGCAGACACTTTTAATCATTTGGGATTAGACAGAATATAACTAACAAAGCAGGCATTATTCGAGAAAGGAGGGAAAGAGAACAGACTCAGGGTTTGACTTGAGCTTGGTGAAGTTTGACCCAAAATATTTTTAGGAACTGCCTGAAGCTGTTTCAGAACCATCAGTGATTATCATTGAGAACTTGTGGGAGAAGGATGAGGCTTTTGATAAAGGGTGAATACAGTTCTTATCTGTAAAAACAGAGATAGGAGGACCCTAGAAATGACAGAGCACTAGAGCATTTAGCTTAACACTTAATTTCTTGGAAAGACAACAGAACAAACCATTCAGCTCCTATGTAAGCACCCCATAGCTAAGGACACATCAACAGGGATTTGTCAGCAGCAAATCACTTCAGTCCAAGTTAATTTTCTTTGCAAGGCCAAAATGCAGTGGAGATATGAGCCACTGTTGGATTGTTGCCTTGTTAAGGCTTTCATGTTCCATCACATAACTGTCTCACAGGCAAGCTACGTCAGCATCTTAAGACAGGTACAGAATATGGAAAAAATATTCAGAATGATGAGTTATCAATGAGAAATTGTCCAAATGGAAAATATACCAACCTGTGTTATGCAGAACACTGTTCTTGAGCCTCAGCTAGTCAATATATGTATCTGTGATCTGAAAACAGGTAGGGACTTACTACAGCTGCAAACATTGTCAAACTGGAGGGAGCTGTGAGCACTGTGGAAGACGACAACTGAAAGCAATTGGGACAGCAATGAGTAACTGGGTCTCTGGCCCTTTTTTTATTATTGTATTTTCTTTCATATCTAACCTTATGCAAAACACAAGCTTTAATCCCCTAATTTGACATGTGCTAAGGCTTCTCCTTACCCATTTTGTGCTTTCATTCAATACTTTTTGGCCAAATCCAGACAATTTTGTGTCTCCTCTCAGGCTGTCACAACTCAATGCCTGACTGCAAGTTCCTGTTGAGCAGAGCTGCTTTTCACTGTATTTGCACATCCAAAACTTTGCTATGGTTTCTAGCAGTTTACACATTACAAACCAGTTGAAAGAAAAGAAAAAAAAACCAACATAAACCAGAGAGACCTCTTCTTTGTCAAAAGTGATAACTGTTGTTTCAGCATTGAAGTATTCTAAATGTTTTGCACAGGACATCACACTGGACAGGAAGTGAATTTGAATTTCCGTGCACTTCTAATTTGCTTTTTTTTTCATACAATATTTAAGGAAGAAGTATTTGCCTCTGGTATGTATTAATAGTGCAGAAGGCTGACGTAGAAAACAAAGTAAAGTCTATATAAAATGAAATCATTCCATACAAGGACACAAAGCCTTGAGGGATGGAATTGCCAGACCTAAATGGCACAGCAGCCAGCTTCTGCAGTGTCTGGTCTTGCAAACATTGAACACACATGCTCAGCTTGACTATGAATAACCCTATGGAGTTAAATGGAATTACTTACAGTAGTAAAGTCCATGCATAAGCACTCACAGATTTGGGATTTAGCACGGGCCATTAGAAAACCAAAAGGAAGAAACAGGCCCTGTGCTGCAGGGAGGTTTCAGACCAGCAGATCTGCTCAGATGCTGGTCCAGAAAGGCTGGAACTTTCTGTAAATACCTACTGTGGAGTGTTCCAAGCAAGCAGATGGGGTGGAGCTCCCATGTACCAGAGGCACTGTGGTACCTACCCAAACATCTCCACAGTGCCCGTGGTGCTTCTGGATCTAAGGTGGCAATAAAAGGCACTCTCAAACTGGGCACCTGTGGCCTTTTCACTCAGTTCAGAGAAACCAAATCACATACTGTATGTTCATTCACAGTGAAATACAAGCCAAGAATAAAACCACACAGGCTTTTCAACACACTGCCCTCAGCCCACCACACTGCTATTTTCCAAACTCCCAGGCAAATGAATACATATGTCCACAGCCTTTGAAGGGCCAGCCTCCATACTGGAGTGCATCTCCTCTTTACTATCTCTGTCTCATCATTTAGATCTGACTTTGGCTTCCTTAATAGTTTTAAATGCCATTTTTTTTTAATTTAGGGAGTAAATCAATTCACTAGGTCCTGAAAGGTACTTAAGTCACAACACAAAAATAAATTATCTGTAGAGCATTTAAAATAGGCCTGTACTCTCTATTCTGTAATGCTTTATGATTTAGTCACTGGAATAGAGAAGGGATGATGCCACAGCCAAAGCATAGGATTGACACTTAAGAGACAGGGGCTTTACCAACAACTGTTAGACATATCCTCTGTGATTATAAGCACATTATCCAAATTCTTTGGATGAGTTTCCATCAGTGATCCATCATATACAACCAGAATCTCCGGGCTGGATACTTAGATACCTTACACTCTTCATTCTGGAAATCTAGAAGTTTTCCTTTTCAATACCTCATATCTTGCTTACCTCATAACTGATGTTTTCAAAGGAAGTGAGAGTGAGGTGGGGGACATTAATTCAGAAATCAGATCATTCAAGTTGTAAACTGGGGTTGGATTTCAAATCCTAAGGCTTAATTCATTAATGAAAACATCTGAACAGGAAAGTGTTCTGGACACAATGTGTTATTTCTTACATTTTTCTCTCAAGTTTGCTTGCTCCAAAAACCACGCTCACATACCAGTCCCTGTAAGGTCAACCTGAAGGTGTTGTAGTTATGGCAGCATTAGAACTGAAATAGCCCCACCAGGAAAGTGCTTTACAGCAGACTACCTTTGACTTCAGCATGGGAAAATAATGCCAACAACCCCTTTTAGGCTGACACTTCTGCCTGGTGTAACAGGAAGTGGTGTGCACAGCAGTCATAGAATTCATCTATCTAAAGCAGAGCACAAAGCAGGAGCCAAAGAGCTTTTACCCAGGTTCACTGCCCACCCTGCTCTGCAAGGCAGCAGGACACAAGAGCAGGTCTGAGATGATGGCAGCAGGGCCCCATCTCCTCCTTTGAAAGGCACCGATGCAGAAGTGACTGCAAGGCAGTGGTGCAGCAGAGGAGGAACCAAGACCCCGTGCTTGCAGTGACAGCGAGTCCCTCCCGGCACAGCCAGATGCTGCTCACACTCCAGTGGCAGAAGTTCAGTGTTGCATCTAGAGCTCGTTTTGCTGAGGTGGGCTAGAATAAGCTGTTCAAGCTGAAACACAGCTTTGCTGTCCCAAACTGTGGCCACAACAGGGAACTGGTCTGAACTTTAATGGCACAGAGAACTGAGTAGCACCTCCTCCAGAGAGACAGAAACTGTGTGCAGAGGTTGTTGTCAGGCTATCTGGTTCTCATTTCCTTCTGCTTTCTCCACTTGAACAAAATCAGAGGTGTTAGTCAGCAGACATGGTGAATTAGTCTCACCAGTGATTTTGTCAGTAATAACTCCTGATGCCTTCAAATTTAATTTTCCTTTTTTTTATCATAAAATATTAGAAAGTCCTCACTGTTTGTATTTTACTTCAAAGTTGTCTGAAAATGTATTTTTGAGAAGGGATTATCAGTAACTACTCATTCATTAGGATTATTCTGAACTAAAAAATGGGTTTAAATTTGATCACTCCCCTTTCATAATAAAAAAAAATTATAAAAAAGTCCTTGTGTGAACAGACATGCACACATCCTTACAGTATTCTGTCAGTGCACTGTTTCATAAGATTATACTGTCATATGACAACAGGCCCATTTGTATCACAGGCTTCCTTTGAACAGAGAATGTGTTTCTGTGTTTCAGCAGTTTGGATTTCTGTCTCATGGGTGGGCGTTTGCCAGAGAAAAGATACGGATGGGCCTGTTTAAGCAAGTGGACAGACAGAAGTCACGGAATACAGCTCCAGGGTTCTGACAGGTGTGAAACACCCCTGAGCTAACTCTGAACGGGACACCAAGTACAAAATAGCAGGGACTGCAAGGCCAAGAAAGCTCAGGGTAACACACAGGAGCCCCAGAATGCTTGCTTTAGGCTGTCCAAATTCTGGAGCTATTGAGAAGTCTGTGCTCTCAGGGCAGAGCAGAGTTGCCACATAAGCAAGAATCAGAGTTAACCTTGCAATAAAGGGATGTCATCCTGGTATTTAATATTTGTGTAGAATACCTGTGTTTTGTTCACTGCCATGTCACCTGCTAGTTCCATGGTTTCAGCCACAATAGTTTCATACAGCTGAAATGTTTTTCCTGGCCACAGAAGTTTTGCCTTGCCCAGATAGAAATCCTCTCAAATGTTTATCTTGGTCTCTTAGAATCCTGGCCCAAGAAGCAGAAATAAAAAAGTGCAGCTAATGGAGCAAATGAGTGGAGGGGACTGAAAAGGGAAACTGGAAAACAAAGATCTAAAGAACAGAACAGTGAGCTACCTTCAAAGATATCAGAAGAATAGCTCCAGCTGCGAAACTAAAAAGGTGTAGTATGTGACGGTTTCCTTTTGTATATATTAACAGAGGAGAGCCAGAGCAATTCAACAAAAGGCATTATTACCTCTTGTGTGTAATGACAGCACATCTGAAACTACCAGTGAGGAGTTTTAACTGTGCTAGGCCCAGTTCTTACGTGAAGAATTGTCCTTATCCATCCCCTTGAGTTCCCTTTGCTAACACTCAGCAGACTGGCATTTTAGCACCTCTCACATTCCTTTGACAGCATATTCATGACTCCACAATGTGTGTGGAGAGAAAAGTCAAGCTCATTGTTTTTAAATGCACTAAAACAAAAGCCAGAAAAGTCAACCGTAGGGTATTTACATGCTTATTACAAAAAGCAAGGATTGGGAATTGGACAGCTAAGATCTATTTAGTCACTGTCTTAGCCAACATGATTTCTTTGAAATTTGGACAGATGCATGACAGAGTTATTGCAGCTCAACAAACAGCTGGCAATTACTTTAAATGCAGCAGCTCAACAAACAGCTGGCAATTACTTTAAATGCAGCAAAGCATCCACTCTGTGTCAAGAGATCCCAGATGACAGAGGAATCCAGACCGATGGGGCCCACAAGCTTCCAGCTGTGGCACAAGATCAGGAAAACTGAGCATTGTGCCTGGCTGTAAGGACTAAAGACCTTTAACAGTCTGCTCAGACTTCATGTAGATACTTCAGTCTGTAATTCTATTGCCACAGAGGAACTGAGCACCAGCCTTGCTAGATCTAGGCTTGCACATCTTCTTTGTTACCCAGATTTTGGTTAGACAGGATCTTGGCTCCCTTGTTAGAGTTGATTTTAAAGAAAAGTGAATTGGGTAAGGTGATATAAATAGGTAAAATGTTGGCTGATTTAAAAAAAAAAAAAAAAGAAAAGGTAAAGTAGACATTTCTGTTACCTCACCGCAAAAGAGCCAAGAAAATACTGGAGCAAACAGCGAGATGATAAATTCAGAGCTGATAAGAAAGTTATTATACATATATATGTCATATAAGAATTTCAGCCAAACCCTACAGTCAGACAGTGTCACTGAAGCTACAAGTTAGGCAAGACTCTACCATGGTTTACACATTTATAAAACAGAGTTATGGTAGCCATTTTTTCAAAGGCTAATTAATTACACTAATTACAACAATTACATGCTCCCAGGCTCAGTATTTAGAGATTGCATTGCAGCGAGGAAGAGGCTCCTTTGAGGACCAGAACCTCGCACATGCTAACTAAAAGCATGCTGTGCCTTCTGTGCCTTGCCCTAGAGCATCCTATACTGACCACTGCTGGAGACAAACTCTGCAGCAGCTTCACTGTGGCAGGGCTGGGCTGAAATGGGAGCCATGGACAGGGTGAGGGAAATCCCTTAGGGAAGCTGGGCAAGGCCATTAGTGCCCTCAATGCCATAGCAACTTATGAAAAGAAAAATTTTAGTTACTCCCAGTTGCTAAATAGTTTTTCTATGATCAACTCAAATGCGGCTTCCCAAGTTACACTGAAAAAATAAATATTCATCAACTTTTATGAATAATATCTCTGTCTTTCAAAGGGTGGAGGCATTGGAGTGGGAAAAGCAGTCCCAAATTCTACTCTTGGCCCTGCTAATAACCTGCAGAGGGGAGGTCACTTGCCCTCAGTTTTGCCACTTTAGAATAGGGGACAATGAAACAGTCCACAGCTACAAGCAATAAGCTTCACACACGGCCACAAGAAATGGGATCATTTGCATCAAGCCATTTTGGAAACTTTGGAAACTTTCAGAATTGAGGTTGAGATACTTGTTTTGTTTGCTAATATATGCTATATCTTGGGGTTATTTTCTAGCTAATTCATACCCACACTCTGTTAGTTGCCAAGACTCCAAACAATACAATTCTGGGAAAGAGAGAACTATCTCCTCAATGCATTTAATGTAGTTTAAGACTATGCAGAATAGTTTATCGGTATCTAGATGACATTGTTAAGGCCGATATGACAAGCCTATCTAGAACAGATCTGTGTGAGCAGTACCCCTAACAGAGAAAGATCAAAGGTGAAAGTATGGTCAAAGTACAGGGTAGATTGTTTTGGTTTGCTTTTATTCAGGTAACTCCACAATTCAGCACAATTATGTCCTTCTACATACCGAGTGCTGTTATCTCAGGAGTCAAGCAGTAATCCAAGAAAATCTCTGCTCTGCTGATTTCAGAGTTGTTGTTTTTTCAGATACATTATTTAAAGACTATCATAAGTTTTACATTGGCCATAAGAACAGATGTTGTCATTGTTCCAAGAATCTAATAAACACACCTAGCCATCAAAAACAACCAAAGCAGAAAAAAAGAATCGTGAAGCACTGCTTACATTTGTATCTCATGAGATAATTGTAGCTTTTCTGAATAAACAACCAAAAACTCAAAAATAATTTTGCAAGTGAAATCAGATAAAAAGACAGAAGTGCCTCAGATAAAAAGATGCGTTCCTCACAGAAATATGGCATATAAGGAAAAATATTTAGATTTAAAAAATGGAAAGGGTCTAGTCCAGTTTCACTGGTGTTAGAAGTGTCTTTCCATTGACTCCACAGGGATGTGCCCAAAGACAGCAGTTAGCAAGAAGGCCTGAAAAATGTAAGCACTGGATAAAGGATTTGAAGGATAAGAGCAGATTGGGCTTAAATTATAATGAAGTTAGGATAAGGTTGGATTTTCACAAATAAAGAACTGAACTGATTTCAGAGAGGGTCTCTTATATTTCACAGCCATTTTGGGGGATATGAAACACTATTGACTATTACCCTCTTAGAAATGTATAAACTCCAATTTTCCCAAGTACCTTCACTACTTATTGGCCTGGAATTTTATCATAAATACTAGAAGCAATAATCCCTATTGAAACTGTGTTATCAGGATATCAAGAGGTTGGCTTGCATGGATATTTGGTCACCGTCTGCCAGGAAGGTAGTCAGAAACTAATTACAGCTGTCTGACTGTGCTGACATTTTACTCAGTGTTCACCAAGTCCTTCATTTCTGCAAGTCTACATTAAAATTTGAGCTGCTGAGAGTGAAGGGAGGAAATAAAGTTCAGTCACTGTAGTCTCCTCTGCATCAGGTTGAAATTTTTATTTAAAATCAAGTCTGATCAGTTCCCTAACATGGGTAAAAGTCCTGTATAAGAGGCCATGTCAGTCTCCATTCCAATGGCCAGAAGCCATCGTTTCCACAAGAAACAAAAGCAACTAAAAGCTTTAAATCCTATCCCATTGTAGGAACACAATTGAATTCTCCTGCCAACATGAGGACAGAGTATACATAGTCACTGCATAGGACTGACAGTCTGTGTGGGAATTACTGAAGTCTAGCTGCAAGATTCCCATATACAGACATTTCCTGCCACTAGAACATTACAGTACTAAGTCAGCATCCAAAGTAATCTAAAGAACAAAAGGAAAGCCTCTAAAAGAGAGAGAAGGGGAAAAAAATTATACACAAAGATCACTTCACATATTCAATACAGGCATTTAAAGTGGAGGATATCAAGGTCATACTGTGCAGCCTTTTTTCAGGCACATCAACAGGAGTGTGTTTTTAAAGTAAAGCCTGAGGCAGTACCTGACCTTTTTCAATTTTATTTTCTTTTTCCTTTGGATAAGATGGTTGTGAGATGCTGCCCAAGAACAGAACTAGAGGGCATACCAAACTCAAACACAGATTTGAAACTGAGCATCATCTGTTTCAAAGTATGGTCTCAAAGGAACCCTATGAGTATCAGTAAAAGAGATGAAAGATTCCTGAGCCCATAAAAATTCTTGAGTCCATACTCTGACAGTATAAAAATAATCTATTCTTGCTATAAACAAAGCACAGAGAGTTTAATTAATCAGCCACTATATCAGTCATGTTTTAAGTGAATACAGCAATCCTCATATAGTTTTGATAGCCTTCCAAACTGTTAAATTAATTTTGTGTTGACAAGTGAACTAATGCAGATAATGCTCTGAAGAAACTCTGTCCACCTACCTCCTAAGAAATCTTGCTTAGTATAGAGAAGAGATGTGTAGGCTGTGACTGTATCAGCTCCAAAATCCAGCTCATCCTTGTGACTTTGAATCCTGTTGCTCAACACATGGAGGAAAACAAGATTTCCCCAGAATTGTCATGATGCATCTCCTTCTAAACAAACAGTTTAGGCTAAATACTTTTGTGTCTCTATATACACAGACATCTGAGAAATAAGCAGCCATCATCCATATCAGCTCCCCTTCTATGTTGCTTCAGATCAATCCCACTATAAAGACACGAACTATTGAGTCTGCAGTGATTTCCACTGTTCTTTCACTTTCCTCTTCCCATGTCTCATGACCTACAACTACATTGCATGTAACAATAATTTAAAAAAAAACAAAACCAACCAAACAAACAAAAACGTATTAAACTACACTAAAGCATTTGTTTTTTTATGTATACAGGTGGTACACCTGTGCAGGGAAGCAGACTGTCCCAAACCTAGCTCTGACACTATTACACACCATTAATGTAACACTTCCATATACATCCTGTATCTCACTGCTACTATTATTCATCATTACTTTGTAGTATTAATTACAGTGTTATCAGAACAGCTCTTAAAAGTGATGTAACAGGCACCTGAAAATATTTGTGTGCCATTGCAAATGGTGTGCATTAATACCTGTTTTGCCTAAGCACTTATGTGCTTGAATAAATCAATAAACTCTTGCTTTCTTACAATGTGCTCTTAGAACAACTTGATTTTTACTGAATTTTCTGGTTTCAGCTTCTCCTAGAAGAAAGCAGCTTTGAAAAGCATATTAAACCAATCACATCATGCAAGGAAACATGAACCCCTCTATGTGTGAGTGCTGGGCTAGGCTTGGTGCCCTCCTCTGAGGGGCACGGCTGCCTGATGCACAGGGTGTGATTTACACGCGTGTAGCATCTCCCTCTACTGGCTAAAACCCGAGCAATGCTTCAATTTTCAAGCAGAAAGGTTTTACGTGCAATGAGAATCCCCACATCAGGTCACCTCCTGTCCTCTAGTTTTCACACACTTTTTAATCTCTCTCTGTAACCCTAAAGGAGACAAGGCTTGTGTGACGGCTCAGGTGATGATGAACAGGGCACAGTTCAGTGAAACCCTAAATCCTTGATGCTAAATGCCTTAGTGAGATGCCAAAGACATCAGTGAAATGCTCTGAAGACAAGCAGACTTGAGCAAGTTCAGTAGGGCCTTTCTTGGGAGCTCAGGACTAAAGAGGACTTTTCAACTACAGTTGCTCTGCAGAAGCTTTCATCTTGGATCTGAACAATGTCTGATTTAGCAATACTGATTATTAAATCGTTTTGAAAACTCTGATCTTAATGGTGAACTCAAGTCTCTTAAGTAAAAACCAGAGCCCATTAAATACGGATGCTTTACCAAACCTCATTTCCTCACTCTGATGACCTCTGAAGCCATAACTCAGTGTTACTGTGTGCCCCACACCAACAGCATTTTTGTGTCTGTGTTGTCTTTAAATGCTCAACAGCTCACAGAGCTGATGAAAAATTATCTTGATACATTCTGAGAACAAGAAAGGCTCACCCATGAACACAGTCCAGATGGAAAGGCATGGCAAGGGATTCCCTGTGAGGAGAATTTCACCACACAGCACCTACAAACACGTTCCATTTCCAGCAGTGCATTACATGCTTCCTCCCACTCTGGAGAACTGATAGTTAACAGAGCCTTTGGGCTACAACTAGTAGTCTACAGCCAGGATTTGTAAGGTACAATTAATTCCCACATACTCCAACACCAAATGGCATTAAGCTGAGATAAACACATCCTAAAGTTACCCTTCTTTTTTTTAAGTTGCTATCAGAGTTGCCCATGTAGACCTCCTGTAGTCAAGAATAACTGAAAATATGATCCATCCATTAAAAATGGAGAATTCACTTAATACCAACCCTTCTAAAATGTGGCCTACACTATAGATTCTTGACATATAGGGCTACAGACACTAATATTTTTCCTGCTACAAGATTGTAAAGTTCAACAAGTAATTAAAAAACTATTTCTATTATAATTCACACAATTATAAATAAGGTAAATAAAAGAAAAACTATGTTATTCATAGCAAGGAAGAATTATATTCTTTTCTTTCTTCTCCATCTTTTAAAAGGCTTTTTAATTCACAATTTCTTCCCTTTTATTTCCCTTCTTCTTTTGTTTGATAAGCTTTTTTTAAATTTCCCTTCCCTGCATCCTGCATGCAGGGCAAAACCATTCATGCAGAATTCATCACAGGAAAACAAACATAATATCTCGCTCCCATATTCCCAAGAGGGAATTAGCTGAAATTACCAGTTCTTGGGAAATCGGCGTTAGAAAAAAGGCAGGAGAAATTACTATAGCCAAGTTGTCAGGGAAACTGTTAGCACACGGGCAGCTCAGGAAAATGGGCTATTTGAAACACTTTCTACTAAGTACCCAAGTAAACTATAGGGTCGTTTGTGGGACTGGAGGCACACAAAGCCTGAAAGCGTTATTGCCTTTGAAAGGCTCAGTAACTCCTGGCTATTGTGGGGGAGGCCCTGCAGAATGGACGCTTGCTACCTTTTCAGCACAGACACAGAGTTCTATGAATAGCACTTGGCTAATTCCCCCTTTGTGGAAGTCTTTAGGAAGCTTTTCATTGTATAGTCCATTCTATAGAACTCCTAAAGCCAAAAGATAAGGGTTTTCTAAGGAAGTTGTCCAATTCTAAGTGGGCTTTTTAAAAATCATTTGTGCCCAGCCCTGTTACGTTTCCTTTGCTACCCAAGGGGCAGCAATTATCCCAGCGAGCAGCAGCCAGACTTTTGTGACAGAGCTTCATTGCTTTTGGTCCTGCATGAGTACATGAAAGGACAGCACGCTGCCAATTCCAGACTCGGTAAGCTGCACCTAAGTCCCAGAGCAAACACAGCGCAACACAAGGCTGTGATGATCAGTGCAACACTGCCCTGAGCTCGGTGTTAGGGAAGGCTGCAGACTGTGACACACCTGAGCTTAGGGCACCTGCTGCTGGGCTGAGGGACTGGCTCCAACAGCCCGTCCTACACAGACACACTCAAACCCAGATGGTGTCTTGTTCTGCTGTGCTGCTACAAACACATGCAACTACAACTATGGCTGGGAGAGCAGAAGATGAGAGCTGGAGCAGGGGGTTTTGTGGTGTAACTGCACCTGAAGTATATTTTTGTGAGGAGAGTAATGCAGGTAAAAAGAGAAAAAGCACCATGCCTATGCCAACCAAACTTTCAAGGCGACTGTGTTACAAACAACTGACTGGTCAGAGCAAGTACATTAACTCTGGGCCAGGGTAGATGGTGGAAAGAGGAACAAGAAATCCTAGGCTTTAACCTGACCCAGGACTGCAGTGAAAATGTAACAAATAAAGAAATAAATGTTTTTTATCATATGAAGAGATGCCTTAATCAATTGATGGTTAAAGGTGTGGAGCTCTCGCATACCCAACATCATATTCCAGGAGCTTGAACAGCCAGCAGCAGATTTCACATTATCATTGCATTCACATGGATCAGACAGAGAAACCTGTGATCAAAATTACACGAGGCAGTCTGGGTTATTCCAAACATAATCCATGCAAGGGTGGAGGAGGGGGGAATATCAAGAGATAAAAAACTTGCTGATGACAATAACAGGTTAACATCAGAGTAAAAACTGAGATTTTTCTGGGCCATCCCAAGGTTTTTCTCCCAATTTTCCCTCTTTCAGGAATACTGCCTATGCTATACCATGCTTAACTATATCAAAAGTTACTTGATTACAAATTTTGAGACCTGCTAAAGACAAAGTTTTGTGACCTGATTTTACCTTCTGTTTCACAGGCTGTGGAAAGTTTCCTGCACAGCTTACTCATAGAGCCTTAAAGTATTCCTCTTTCTCACATTACCTGATTTGTGTGCATGAACTGCAGACCTACCAGCCCTGGAAGTCCATCTAACTTGTACCTACTTATCCTCCCTAAAAGTGCTTGGCATCTCTGGCTCCCTTTCACCTTAGAGCGTGAGGATGTGCACGCACATATCCAAGGTGTGTTAAGAGGTTAAAAGGGTGCTGGGAGCATCACGTAGATGATTGGAGGCTCAGCTTGGCACAAGAAAAAAGGCCAAGGCATGCCAGAATTTGCAGAGGCATATTCCTCAAGTTGCTTGAACTTTACTTGGCAAAAGACCACAAGACTGAAGGTCACCATGGTCATACAGAGAATTGTGAAGCGTGTGAGTGCACACACCGCTGACTCTGTGCACATCTGAGGCCCTGTCATCAAGGGCATTTTGCCATATGCATTCCTCCCTATACAGGGCTTCCCCTTCCCCTGGCAAGGAGCAGCCATTACATTCAGATCATTCATTTCACTGCTATAAACCTCCAGAGCAGCCTAGCCTGCAGTTTTGCCTTTCTCTGCTCTGAGGAAAAACATTCATTGTAGTTCTCCGGGTTACCAAGCACATATTGGAAAACTACTGGGGCTCAAGAGGCATGGGAAAAAGAGTGAAATCCAAGTCTGCAGCCCCAGGGGCAAGAAGGGATTGCACAGCTCTGTCTGGACAGCCTGCCCACAACATTTGGCTCTTCCCAGCAGTGCTTACACTCACCTTCCTTATAAATTAACCTGCTTAAGTCATCTATACCAAACCTTGAAAGAAGAGCCAGAAGACACCTGCAGCAAAGTCCCACTTCTATGAAAAGTGCCCTGCTGCAAACAATTGGGAAGGATACTTTTGCAGAGACTGGGACTCTGGTTCAACTCCGTTCACAACTCAGCAATCAATTTCCATTTCAAGACAGAGAAAGGCAACCTGTGCCTCAACAAGTAATGTATAACAGGGAAACAGTGCAGCCTTTCTCCCAAAGACACCTTTTACTGCTTTGCAGAGCTTGGCCCTGAGGTTACTGATACACAGTGCAATCTAGAAGGACTTGGAAATACCTGAACTAGCTCTTGAGATTAACTTTAAGAGTGGAATACAGTCACATTAATAGTACCTTTGGTCAGTTAGCCCCCACAAAAAAGGAGGATCTGTCCTATAGGATGTCACCTTTTTTCTCTCTACCACTAATCTCAAGATCCTTGAGAGGAGAAAGACGTTGGCAAATGTTCCTGGCACAGGGTGACAAGGCACAATGCTGATGCTCCACAAATCTCTTGGTGAATAATCCCTCTCGTAAATATAACTCCCTTTCTCTCAGAGAAAACACAGCAACTCTGTTCTGAGACTTCTCTAGAGAAAGATAAAAGCATTGCCATGTGGAGTTGAGGAGAGGGTGATTAAAAAGAGGACTGTGGCATCCTTGGAGAACAGAGGTTGTGCAAATAACACAAGTCATGGCTGAGAAGAGAAACATGGCAGGTGAGGTAGGAAAGGAGGAGTACAGCATTTCAAAAGGATCAGGATAACAGAGAAACATGTTAACATTGGTATATATTAACACTTAACATGACATGTATTCGGCATTGCAAAACCCCTACACCATCACAAACAGCATCACAGGATAGCATCAGGCCATGAGCACACACTAACCTGTAGGCATGTCATTCCCATCAGCTTCAGTAGGAATCATGCATCTGACTAGGGTTTGGTAGCATTTTACCTCCATACATGCCCCATGAGCCTGCACTGAATTAATTTACAGATTAATTGAGACAGTGTCTGCCCAGAGGATGCTAGGTGTTGGGAAAAAAGAGCATCACTACATCTGGGAGCTGTTAGCTCCAAACTCGTGCTGTGTCTTGAACACACAATAGCTTTCAAAGTTGGTTTTTTCTTCTCTGCAGGCCTAGTCCCTAATGGTATCACCAACTGCATGTTCTAGCTTGCATTTAGCAGCACCCTATTCACAAGAAGTAATTTTGCAAGAAATTGAGGTGGTTTCAGCATATTTCTAGGTATTAAAAACAGTTTAGCAAGTATCAAACTCTGAAGTAAAGTAGATAATAGGCATTAATCACCGAAGTAAATCCATTAGTCAGTTGCACAGCATTCATGGCTGTTCCTGTACCTACAGTATCGATGAAGTCAGGATGAAACATCAGCCTTCTCCAACTTGCTATAGCAAATCCATGTTACTTGAGCAAAATAAAAAATTCCAGCCCCGTGATCTCCTCCTTCACTCTTGCTAATTACTTTGGTACAGAGATTTCAAAACCATTTTTATGCCACAATAAAAACTTAATGGCTCATCTAGCCTGCAGAGGCATAATTACTACAAATATATTTGCAAAGCAGATAATGATTCTGAATAGCATGTTTCCACAGGCAAAAGCTAAAAGGAGAAAGCAGACTGATGACTGTCACCTGACCGCCAGTCTTCTAAAACAATGCTCCCTCCAAGAAGATCAGCACTGTTGCCTAAAAGCTTATGTGCCTAAAAGTATGTGTCTCAGGCATCACTTAATATTTGATCCTTTGTCACATTATTGGTCAAAGTTATGTGTTTTCAGAGGGTTGGGGTTTTTTTTTTTTCTCTTATCTTGTAAATTTTGCACTAAGCAAAGAGCATTAGATAAAGGATCACTAAATAAATATATTTCACTCTGGAAAGTCAAACTTCAGTCAGCTGTTCACCACTATGGAAGCAGCTGTTCAACACTTATGCATATTTAATGCATAGCATATCTAGATTGATAGCTAGACAGCTCCACAAAATGAGATGTGGATTTATATGTTTGCAATTAATTTACATATACAATTGGATTTATCAATACCATTCCATGCTACTGAAGGCAATCTCCTTAGCTTCCTAAAATGAAAAAGAAGGGTCCATACATGGAAAGCAGATCCATGTTCTTAAAATTCCCTATTTAAACTATCCCCATTCATAAAATGTATGAGGTAAAGTTGAGGAAGAAGGAAAGACCAAATTAAAACAAAAAATACTGTTTTTCCTTTTTTAAGTTATGGGAGGAAAAAAAAAAACCTGCAAAATAGAACTAATCTTAGTGAAGAAAGTGTTCTGGAACTTTAAAGTTCTACTCATAATTAAAATGTAAAGGATGGAGGGATTCTGAGGAGCCCAGACAGTATTTCCGTCAAGCCAGTTATGACTGCTTGCATTTCTCCTAGTCACAGCGTCCAGGAAGATTTTACCCTGAAAAGAAGGCAGCAACCACCTGGAGAACAGCAGCCTGTCTCTGCTGCACAGTTACCAGCAGGACTGCGTGTGTTCACCCCAGTGCATGCCAATTCAGAAGGCAAATGTTGCCTTTCCTGCTCCAAATGGTCAAAGGTGGGAACATCAGAAAAGCAAACTCTCCTGTGATACCTTTGCCCTTGCTGAGCAGCTGGCAGTCTGAGGCACTTCCAGAGCTCCCTCCTCCTGTGAGGTGAAATCAGAGGAGAGAGGACACCCATCGTGTCCGAGCCCATCTCCTGACACTGCACACACACAGGCCACCTGCTGCAACAGCCCTGTGCCAACCTCCTAGCTGGGAGCCATGGCCTCTCAGGATCTTTTTCTGGTCACTATGACCCCAAGAGATGTTAAAAGTCTCTTTCCCCAGCCTGAGCACTTGAAGAATGAGTCGGAGCGCTTCAGTTCTTGGTCTCAAGGTTGTTTATTGCGTTTTATCTATAAAATATTTTCTCCTGCCCTGCTGAGGTCCGTCCAGCAGGACAGTTCCAGGCACACTGCCTTCCCCCGGGGTGGTGTTGTGTCTTTACACTAAAAACTACACATACAATGTTTACAATTACTTTCCAATACCTACCACCTATGTTAGACAGTGAGCTTATACTCTAAACCAATCTGTGAGTGCCAACATCACAGCAGAAGATGGAGGCCAAGAAGAAGAAGGAGAAAGGCTAATCCCTCCATCTTGCCTCCTGAACCCCCATTCTAGAAACCCCAAATCTACTTTTCCACTCTGTGATAACTTCACTTCTACTTAAATTGTTGTGGGTTGCTGATCTTCATGTAAGGTTGGTAATTTGCTCCATGGGTCATAATCAAAATCACAGGTGTTTTGGGCTCTGTGCCAGGGCTTCTGAGCCCCTTGGCAGGGGTCTTGGCCATCCTGGACAGCCAGAGGGATGTTCTGGGTTCCCACAATGGCCTTGGGGGCACAGGAGTTGGGGAGCAGCATTTGCATTGCTTCCACATGGACCCTGTCTGCTCCCAGCTGATCCTGCACCACCCCTCAGCAGCGCTGGCCAACTGCACCAGGGCTGCACTGGGAACCACACCAGGGCCTGACCCAAGTGACCCATAACCATCTGCTGCCAGCTTAGCCTTCAGACAAATCAGTCTTCTGATCCTACCCACAACTCCATCCCACATGCTGCTGTAGCAGCACCACTTCTAGGGGCACGTGGGGAGGGTGGAAAAAAGAACAAACACACGAAAATGCCTGAAAACAGGAGGTACACATGGCATCCCCATAGCCAAAATAGGTAACTTAGTAAGTAATTAGTTTAAAGCCTGTTCTCGAAGACTTAACATGTCTGAATTGTTGAATTCTGAGCCTTACTTCTTCTCCTTCATCAATCCCCCTTTGCAAGAAATCCATGAGTCTAAGCTTACTAAGCATAGTTTGAAAACTGTTCTCTCACTTACAGTGAGGGTTAAGTAACCACCTTCACATCATCTCTCTCTCAAGCACACAAAGCCATCCCCAGTACCATGCTAGGTGGGTTAAGTTGTTGTGGGGAATAATTAATCTTTGAAATAATTGATCTTGCCAGATTCCTTTGGTCTGTCCCAAGCAAGAACTCAGAAACTGTTGAAAACACGCAGAGAGATGGACAGCAAGCAAAGAAGAGAACAGAAAGGAAAAAGAGAATGGACAAACAATAAACATATTTGAGTCTGAAATTAAAATGGGTTGGTTTCCAGGTCTTGTCTAGCTTTAATCCTGGATGATGTGTTTGCCTGAACTAATCTGTCAGCTAACAAATGGCCGTCAGCAAACACTTCAATAGTCTCCTCTTGAGTTATTTTTTATGTTCCAGCTTCTTCACTGCCAAGTGTTCAAACCTATTTGCAATGATTTGATTTTCTTTCTAGCTTGAAGAATGTGATGACAGTCAGTGCAAGAAAGCTGTACAATAGTTAATATTGTGCAAGCACTAGAATGAGAACACAGTTGTCAGTAAACATGGTCATTTTTCCCTAAAATGCATTTATCCAGTTATTGGGCTGGCTTAGTCCATACTTGTGTGGACTACTGGAATTACAGAATACTATATCTTCAAAATGTTCATTTGATTCTATTGACAAAAGAGAAAAAATGAAGCTGAACACCTCAGGATCAGAAGAGCAGTCTTGTAGGAAGAGCACATTCCTTGGAGAGCAAATGGAAGGTCTTAGCTACCATATACAGCTTCCTAAGCCATTAAGGACACAGAGAATTGTCTGTTCACAATTAAGTCAACAGCAAAACCTCACTGGCATAAGAATCAGCATCAACAGGAGAGCTGATCTGAAACACATGTCCGGGCCCTAGCAAGCTACCTTGACACAATGGCTCACCCTTTACTTCACTAGCAGCATTTCCCCCCTGAAAAACAAAGGCAACTTTTAGTAATATACTTGCAAGGAAGGAAGTTCAGAAATTCTACCTCATGAAAGCTCTCCTTCCTTCCCACCCACTTGGAGCGGATTTTTTCTGCTTCTTGTCTCTCTCATTTCTAAGTCAAACTCCTAGCAGCTGCTTATTGAAGACCTAAGTGGTGATTCTGGCTGGCTGGTGGCAGCTTTTTCTTTCAAAATAACAGACAAAGAAGGATACACAATAAGAAAGATTTCTTCACAGTTTCCAACACAGTGGATGAGTAATTCCAAAGGTATCAAGAATTTCTTCCATTTGCAGTATTGCTCTCTTCTGCTTTATTTAGAGGATATGACAAAGAACTAACTTAAGAGATATCAACAATGCTGTACCACAGAGAACGATCTCCTTTGCAAGGGGGAAGGATGTCATTAACAGCTGCCACATATAAAAGTTCATTGCACATTATTCTTTTGCAATGGAGATTTCTGAATCCATTTCAATAGTTTATCAAGATAAAACAATGTCAACAAAACAAGATACAACCCAAACAACTCCCCTTGTAATTTATTCAAATGCTTAAACACTCTTTAAAAGATCACTTAGTTTGCTGCTGAGTGACAAGCAAGTGGTATATAATAACCATACACACATGCTTTTCTCACTTTTAGGCTTTGATTTAAAAACTCAGAGAAGATTCCAGTACAAACAGCAAACTGCAACTTGCCACAAGTAGGCTGCACTCTTGCAAGCACACAGCATTTGCCACAGCAATGGTGAGATCAGAGAGGGTTCATGGTGAATCTCTCTGCTACATGAAAATGCAGTCTATGTAAAGCTTATGTCCCAGAGACCTGAACTCAGTTTTGATGTGCTGTTGATTTTGCTCACTTTTGCAACATTTGATAGAACTGCTGTTATTTATTTAATCACTACCACAGACCCAATACCAGCTGCAGATAAATCAACAAGAACATTCTTGCTATTCTGGCATGCCTTCTGTAAGCTCTTATAAAAGAGATTTCCATTCTTGCATGCCTAGGAATAAAAGTTCCATCAATCAGAATCATTCATCAGTTTTGTAATGCCCCTCTGCCTGACCTTCATTGCCTCATGCAACAAGCAACCTGCTGAGTCTTCTTCTGTAAAGAAGAAGCCTATTCATCTAATCCATCAAACAGAAAAGGAATAGTCATTTTGGTCAAATTCATGGAAAAGACATGCTGGGGTGGCTAACTGAACCCCAGGATCCACATCAACCTAAAACTCTTACCTTCCAGTACACAACAGGGGCAATATTGCACTAATCAGACAAGCAGGCAGCTGACACCTGCATTTAAACAGATCATCTTAAGGCCAATGTTGTAATGACAGGACTACGAGCAAGAATTATTTTAAAATTACATCCCTTAGATGCTGCTTATGATACAGCTTTTCAAGAACATTTACAGTAATATTCTCCTTCAGGACAGGCAGCAAAAGTTGTATTTTCCATTAGCCTACAGCATCAGAAAATTTCAGTTGGGTACGACATAAAAGAAGAATTAAAATGGATTGGGTGATTTTGAATATGCCTTTGGTGATTTAATCATATTCAAAACTACTGCTGAGAGAAGGCTGATTCTTTGTGGCCCTAGTACAGAGGCCATTCTGACCTGAGCTTTAATCATACATAAACAGTATCTGAAAGAGATTCTCTGTTGGAACTAATCCTTTCACACCTTGACTCACATTTTTCCTCAACCAGGAGGAATATCTAATAGATTAAACTATTAAATATTATTCTGGTCCAGACCTGGATCATAAATCCTCAAGAGAAAATTTTCAATTAAAACAGCCTGAAATGACCTGGTTTTCAATGCTCATCATCTGACACATCTATTTGGTTTAACTTATTATTCTAGTCATGGAACTTGTTAAAGTTAGGTGCCATTGCAGCATCTTAATGATAGATTAGGACAAACCTTGGAATTATACAGCTTTGTCTTTCTTCCAAACCTCTTGACCTTATTTTCCTAAATCCAGCCTGACCAAGGATCTCTAAATTGTTAGCATTTTGCAGATTTTTGTGGCATGAAACTGCTGAAAAATATATCATGAGAAAAGCAGAGGCATCACAGATGGGGAAATAGTGACAAGAGCTGGAAATATGAACTGGAAAGGAATTGGAGTTTTTACAGTGATAAAAAAGAGGTTCACCCTTTCAGGATTCATTCTGAGGAAGTTCTGATTGCTTTGTATTTGAGGAGGAATATTAATTTCCTCGCTTCCCATCCCAAATTAATTTACACCACACATCTTTCCCTTTCCTTGCAAAAACTTGCAATTACAGCAAGGAGGAATAGCACGAGAGCAGACTTTATTTTACTGCATATGACTCTACAGTAATATATACACACCAGTTTGTCTTAATTACTTCAAATATTCACTGACATCTATTCAGAGCTGACCATCTAGCACCCAATATCACAGAAAACTACCTCATGTTTCATTATTTTAGAAACTTTCATGAATCTTGCTTTTCTTTGTTAATTTTGCATCATTTTTTCCACTCTTCCAGATCCTTCAGAGATACTAATATGCTAAAATATGGCTTAACCTCAGATAGACTCCCAGGCACTGCACCAAGAACAGTTAGCTTTAACAAAATATAATCTCATTCTGCTTTTTTTCTAACTGCTTAGCCAGTTCCTCATCTCATGCTCTGCCTCTCTTTCCCAGTTAAATGAAAAATAACACCCGGTCTGGAGCTTTGTCAAAGGCTTTTTGAAACACGATCTCTCCATAAAAGTTGCTGCAAAGATGTGGACTACACTAAACAGAGAAGGGATCAGAAGGCCAACTGCCTGGGCATGACTCATTTTCTGCCACACATGTAAGCTGTGCCTCGAGAAAGGCTCAGAGACAGAAATCAAGACGCCTGTGATAAAATGGGGTCTGCAGTTCAACGATTGGCTCCTGGTAAGCTCCAAGCTTCACCACTCTGAAAAGGAATTGTTTGTGCAAATGGTTATGCTGGCTCCCAGCAGACCCTCCTTGTCTCTAAGTCATTAAGACTCTCCCTCTTGCCACTATTAGTCACGCTGAGTACTAATATTATTCATTATTACTCACAGTTTACTCTTTGAATAACCTCATTAATTTCAGTGAGAAATTTGCAGTAGGATGTATTAGATAATCTATGCATTTATATATGCATGTACGTCTAATTAAAGGGTATCAAATGAGATGACAGAGTTTCTACTGCTGACTAAGCTGATCCTTGAAACTCTGGGCCCAGAAGTGAAAGTGTTTGTGGCTGATGCCAAAGACATGCCAAGTCAAGCCTTCTACAGTACCTGTGGCAAAATCAGTCTTTACAGCAATTTTCATGAGGCTACTGCAAAGTTACAGCAGCCTTTCACCTCTGGGCTCTACTGCACAAAAGAGCCTTGGAAAGGGGCAGTGGCCTGTCCCTCAGTACTCCCAAGTAACATATTAGTAACAAAATTGGGAAGCAGGCTTAGAAGAAAACACACACAGGTTTGTACCTCACAGACCACTCTTCCTGTTCTTTTTGTGGACGCCACTGACATTGAAAAAGTTTCTGCGGATCTTCCTCCTTCCAAAGCTAGGGAGAAGAACAAGTCAGTTAACCATTCATTATGAGATCAAGCTGTACTTTATGTCCCCTCTGAAGGCATCCTGTGTGAGGATCACCTGGGAGCAAAGGGCAGACTCTACTTAAAGAAGTGAAGAACCCATGAGAGCATCTCAAATCATTCAGGTTGCAGACTGCATGAGTGTTGCTGCTTTTTATTTTTTAAAAATGAAAGTTAATTTTCTCAGTGATTTCAGCATATTGCAAAACTTCGTGTATTACAACATTAATTCTTTAATTATATTTTTGAAGAGGGAAATTCTTGTGATAACTTTTTACAGAAATAAATTGGGACAGCACTGCTACAGGCAGGAGGAGACTGGAGGGGGGGATGCTGTCTGAAAACAGGACAATGAGTCAGAAAAGCATGACTGGTGTCCGCTCCCTGATAATTTCCTTCAAATGTTAACGGAGCTCCTTCTATGGGAGATTTCTAACTTTTTCCTCTGTCCCCCTGTCTTCCCCTCAAGTCCCCTCCCCCAAGGAAAGTTTACCAGCACAGCTACATAGTCATCACCCATCCTGTTTTGTCACCACTGCCCACCTCATCCCTAGGAAAGCCAGCTGGATCAGGCAATGCCTGTGAAGCCAGGCTCCTAATCCCATCAGGGGAGGGTGATAGCAATCTGAAAGTGGCAAGGCGGGACACTTTCTAAACACTTCCACCCACAGGAAAAATTGTACTCAGCTGCCTACAGACTATGCAAATCTGCCTGTTCTCCTGGCCTGGAAAAGGAGCAGGAAAACAAGGGCAGGATCAGTCTGTGCTGTTCACTGACGAGGCCTTGGAGAAACAGACACAGTCTATGCCCAGCTCTGCGGAGCACACCTTGAATGTCAGCCCTGTAGACTGACTTTGTCTCGTGTGCTAGACATTGCTCATGAGTGGTTCTCACTTCATCTTTGTCTGGAGCCAGGGCTAAACTTCATGTTCAAGGCAGAGCCACAGGCTGCTGTGACAGCTGAGGTGAGCTCAGTGGATCACAAAGAGGTGACAGCTCTTTTGTCACTAGATCCCCCTTACTGTGTTCCCATGTTCAACAAAATCCTTCTGTAAGGATGCACCTGATCTACAAGGGCCCCCCTCACCATGCTGTGCACCAAAACCCTTCCTCTGTCACCAGCCTGGCTGCAGCACTCCTGAGAGGCAACCAGGACACGGCACCCTGGATGGTACAATGCTGCCTGCTTCCCCAGATTGTAAACACGACCCCTCCCTTGCAGCTGGGGACAATTTTAGTCACCACAAGCTCTTGAAAACAACTGGTGTTGTGTTTTTCTCTGATACACATTCTGAGGCTGGGGAAGGAAACATTTATCACCTCGTCCATGGTGGGGCCAGACTACAGGCAGGCACCAGTTATCCAAAGCAATTAATTAAATGATCCTGCCACTGACTGAGCTCTCAAATAGCTCCTTTCTGTCAGACAGGCTTCTTCACACATGAGGAGTGGAGTTCTTCTCAGACTTGTTACCAGAGGCACATGAAACTTATTGATTGCTAAGGTGTGTTTCTAGACCAAGAGCAATGCCAACATGGGCAACAGCTGCATTCAAACATTCAAACTGTCCACCACTTCCCTTAAGAGCTCAGTCATAATTCAGGACCTCAGAGGGATGGACCAAGGCTGACATACTTTAGGTTTAAAAAAAAAAAATCAGCTTCAAGGCTTCCAATTCCACTAGCATAAAAACAGGAATCTGTCAGGCAAAACTAGCACCTTCCACATCTGCAAAATTCAGGCCAAAATTCTTCAATATTATGAAGAATTCTGTAATTTCAGTTCTATCATTCCAGCCAATCATGCAGAAAAGTCTGCATTAATATATTTCTTTGTTGGAGAAATAGAGAAAACAGTCATTTACCTATCACATAAGAATACAGTGAAGAAATATTGGGTAACATCTCTCTCCCATGTCATAAATCATCACACAGGTACTTAGGAGTGTTAGGACTTGAACTTTTTTTAAAACAAAAAAACCTCATCATATAATCTGTCTTCTACATATACAGTAATGGCAATTCCCATGGATATGATAAAATTATGTGTTACAATCTTTTAAGAAACACGTTTCATCTGGGGTCCAATGAACAAATACTTTTTAAGGAAAAAAGAAAACAAAATGCCAAACCCACTTTAAAGCCATTTCAGTTTTGATCATGAGGAATGCTGGGTCAGTCCAATGCCCAGATACTGGTGAGCAAATGGCAAATTGACTCCATTGACTTCAATGGGAGAACAATGGCCCCTCGAGGCAATGTATTTTAAGTTCCTGATATTCACAGGAATTTCCCTGCAAGCACAAATGTCATACAGTAACCACTGGGCAAGAATAGAATAGTGACATTATTACTAGTGCAGAATAATGGTTCGTGACCCTTGCACTGTGCCCTATAGTGCAAATATCACTACATTTATTAAGCTATTTCTTTTCCTTTGTGTCTGAGGGTATGGATCACAGCAGGCAATATTTTTATTTCTACAATGACCTTTGCAAAGCTCGCACAGCTAGATTATGCTATGGTAATGGTACTACCCAAAGGTCATGGAACATTATTCTGCCCTAGTAACTGTTAGGGATGTGATGGGAGTTAGAGGAGGTGTCTGTCCCTTGGGCCAGTTTTCCACCTCTGGAGACCTGGGTTCAATGTTGGCCACAGCAGTGACACATTGGAGGCTGAGAGTCCTCACTAACATTTCACCAGTGAGCTGAGGGCTGTGCTTTCTGACTTGATGAAGTTCACTCTCTCTTTAGCTCCTGCTGAATTATCCAGATAATAATAATGTTAATATCAGAGGGAGTGAGAGCCAATTTCCAAACGCAGAGGAAAATGCTGCTACCCTCTAATGAGCAGACAACATGAAGCTACAAAACCAGCTTGAAGGTGAGCAGAAGGCATTGTCCTGGAGAACACTGACAAAACAAGCTTCTAACTCAGCAGTGCACAGCTTGCTGGCAGCAGGCTACACTTGTGCTGTGATTGTCAAAACATTAGATTATGATGACAACATATTGTGCCAGTCCATACTTTTCAAAATGACACAAATCTAGGACAGTGGATGAAAAGCACAGCAAAAAAGAAAAGAAAGTTTTAAGCACATTTTATGTGAATTTGTATAGCAGATAGGAAAGTGAACAGCAACACTGGCTAATGGGTACAAATGCCTGCAAAATATGTGCATTTTCATCAAAATGTCATTTAGGGACACAGCATACAAAGTGCCAATGGAAAAAAAGGTAAAATCCAAGGCTCAAAAATCACACAGAAGACAGAAAAAAAAGCAGCAATGAGACACTAAGGAAGCAGAAGCTGTTGCATCCACTGGTGAGTTCAAACTATCCTGTTGATTCACACACAAGCAACAAAAGGTGAAGCAGTTGCAGCAGAAAGAACAAGATTCCTAGGGATGACACACAAATTAGAAAACCATTCACCTCCGTTGTTTCAGAACACCCTGTTCTGGCACTGCCACAACATGTCACTTTGAAACCAAAATGGCATTGAGAAGAATTACACAAACATGGGCATGTGGTTCACCCTGCTGGGGCTTGTTGCTTGTGATGTAACCACCTGATTTTTTCCCCTCAGTGTTTTGCATGCCAGGATTATACAATTTATTTTTTTTTTCTACAATTTTTAGCCTCCAGACCTTAATTATATTTGTGTTTTGCTGGCACAACAGCATTTTATGCTGTGCAACTGTAACAGAACAGCACCATGTCATGTCTGTGCAACAGTAAGTGCATTGCATGGCTCTCTTCACACGAAGCTGAAAACATCTTAAATATTCCTACTGTGATAGAAACAGGGAACAATTGCACGGAGAGAAATGAAACACTGGCAATTTCACAACAGTTTTAGAAAACAAGAGGAATGCTTTTGGGGATGAGAGTTTCAGCACACTTACTAGTAGAATTCCATCTAGTTTTTTTTTCATTTTATTCTTATAAAAACCCCTAAAACCAAACCAAACAGAAAAAACTGACATAATTTTCAGGGGAAATTACCACCGAATAAGATTTTGGTTTTTTTCCCTGACAAGGATTGGACTCGGCTGGTGAATGTCACGTTGGATTCTCTCGAGTGAGCGAACAGGTTTTGCGGCACAAACCTGCCCTCTGCTGGAAGTACAAGAAAATGGGAAATACAAAAGAGAATCCCAGTATATTTCCAAATGGATACTTTTTGTATTTTTTTTGTACGCAAACAGCACTTCTTCACGTTACATGTTATCGTTCTTGGAGTGAAAATGAACTGATTTTTCGAACCTTGAATAATCCCCTTTATTCAATGCTACAGAACAACACCTCATCTACCAAGAGAACATTACTAATCCTGCATACACCTAGGTCTATGAAGGAAAGCAAATGCTGGTACAGTGAAGAGGAAGCACTGACATGATAACAATATGTATGCCTTCCTTTCCTCGTGAAACTCACCACTAAAAGGCACATCTGAATTTCACCTCCGGAATATTAAACCTTCTTCTAATACTGTCACTCTATAAACTCTGAAAATCACATCTCTCATTGCTGTCTTGTCCCAGTCCCGTATATTACCAATTATTTTTTGCCATTAAAAAACCCCAAAAACCTGCTTCAACAACTCCAGCATATATTCTGTATTCCCATAAACAAAGATCAGTGCATATCAAACAGACTCTTAAGTCCCTTCAGCCTGTACAAACACATCACTTTTGATTTAAACAGAATAACCTTGTTAAAACTCAGTCTCCTTGCAAATGAAGGGCCAGCCAGGCCAAATGAAGGAGAGTGACCAGTCTTTCCTCCCTGCAAAGCTGCAGGAGTAGAATATTTGTAAATACATGGTTTGTAGGTACCATTCACTTACTGCAAAAGCAAAGCCCTGTCTCTTTCACTCTTGATTTAAAGTTAACTTGTGCTTCACTCTTAAAACCCCCTGGGTATTGCAGCTTATCCAACCTGGGCACACTGCTAAAAGGAAACTATTAATGGCCAGACCTCAAAAAGCCACTTGTGCCAAGAGATGAACTTCAGGACCACTTACATTTTTTGTGGACTTCATGCCAGTAAATAACTGTGCACAGGGGCTTCTGCACAAACTCAGGGTTACTTGAAAGCCACTGTCACTGCACATGTCCCAAGACCTCAAAACTGTTCATCCCTGCTTGAAGATGACTGTTGTAGTATTCTTGTTGTATTCCATGTTTCTCAAGTCTCATACTGTACCAAGCTGTTCTTCTCTGCAGCACAGTTCTTCACGTGTCTTCTCAGGGGCTCCTCCTGGGCTCTCGACCCACCCCTATTTATTCCAGTTACCTTCACGAGCTACAGCTGCTGCCCAACTAAGGACTTGGCAGCTGTAGCTCGTTTGGAGTAACTAGGACCCACACAGATCTTACAATACATAGATCTTAACAGGGACTCTCTCCATAACAATACATATCTTCAGACCCCCACAGATGACTTTCCTGTAGATGTGATCCCTTATCTTGGTACTCCAATGGGGCAGGTGGGGCTTGAAACATCATGGATCTAAGGTGACCAAACACACTTTTAACCACTTTCCCAGTTTCACAGTGCACCTGTATTCAGATTCTGCAACTTTCTGGGGGTTGATAGCTCACCTCTCTGAGCAGTACCTACTGCTGTGCCATTATCCAGCCATGCTTATGCTTTTAGAAACATCACCTGGCAGAAGTCCAGGTGTCCAAAGTTGTCCAGTGCTAGGACAGGGCTGCTCCGGAGCTGACTAGGAGCTGTGTCACACAGATCTGCAAAGTGCTTAGGGACACAGCTTAGTCCAGGTATCCCTGGCAGAGAAGGAAAAGTAAGGAGTCATTGTCTGTCTGGGAACAACAGATTCTGTGTGGTTTTTTATTCCTGTGTAGGACAGGAGCTCTGGATTCTGCTGTGCTCCTTCCTGTTCCAGCTGTAGCCAGCATCCATCCTGAAGCACAAAATGGACAGCCTGGCAGATCACTTGGTTTCTGTGAAAGGCAAACGCTGCTGCACTTAACTGTGCTCTGATTTCAACCAGAAATCCTTATGTGCACGCAGGGACTGATGATCCTGCATTTGAACATTTGAAACCTGAAAATTTCTCAGCAATATTAAAGCTGGCCTGCCAAGTGGCAAATACCTCAGACATGCTGAAACTTCTAGAAAACTCTGATAAGTAAGCTTATAGCCACATTCTTGGAAGAAAAGACTGCAGCTGGAAATATGTGAAAATACCTTATTCACCTGCCAAAAAAAAAGTATGTAGGTATTGCAGAATTAAATCTCCTGGTTATGCACTCTGTAGTTTCAGTCTAAGCAGTATCCCAGGAGAATCAGAGCTCAAGTCACCCCTTGCACCTTTGCACTGTACAAATAAGTCTGGTGTTCAGGATAACCCTCAGCAGGCAGAGGCTTTGCCAGGATCTTGTGTCTATATAGTCAGGGTACTTAAGGTGGAAAAATACAATCCAGTAAGTATGGAACATAACAAATACATTCTTACATTTTCATGTTGCTGAGCAGCACTGGTATCTAATTAATAGGATCCCAGGTTGAAGGTAATTTTGTGGTATTTGAGATAATTATTAACTGAGTTAATGTCTTGCATTTGAATAATTAACAAAGCCTATCATTATTAAACCAAAGTAAAGCAGTGAATTAACTGGCTTTATGGCATACTCACTTCCTTTCTGTGACAGACTCTGAACCTACAAGAATTTTATGTGCTTCAGTGGGTGAGAAGACACGGCATTCCCAGCCCAATCTCACATTACCCACCTCAAGGGCTGCTGGTGGTACCTGCAGGTGCAATCACAGTGCCCAGGGAGGGCAGACTGGAGAGCAGAATGGGATGTGCCAGTAGGACTGGGAGACAGGATTGCAGCATTTTAGTGACTGAATTCTGCTCCCAGTTATTTTCATACAGATGTGCTGGTGCTCTGTATCTGTTTTCTAGTCAGGATAACATCCTTCCCTCTTTCCCATTTCTCTGTTGCTTTCTATGCAACTCAGGTCTGTTTGCATTTCAACCTGTTCCAAGTGCTTTTTTTTCCCTAGATTTGTGCAATCCAATGGCCTCTATTGAGGAACTAGGTTTGACTTTTTCATTTCTTGATGTTAGCATTCTTGCTTACACAATTCAGGTCTTGGTACTACAATGACAATTTCCTCCCTTAGCTGTCACTTACACTCCTTACAGTTTTGCCATGTACCCTCCAAAAGGGTAGCTATATTTTTAGAATGATCAAAAGGCATTTTATCAAATGAGTGGGACACATCCCTAAATTTTCTGTGTCAGAGTTGAACTTATTTGCGTAGGCAGGTATTTTTCTTGCCTTGTAATCTTGAAATACTGTGGTCACAGCAGATTTTTGCTTTGCCATTTTCAAATGATAATGCGTCAAAACCCTCCTGGGTCTGTCCTGCTCACTTAGTTCTAATCACTGTGCCCTTTCTTCCCTTGAAGTTTTCTTTTCCAATCACAATATGTTAATTCAATCTCCCTAATTTCAGAGGCAGCTGACAATTCTGAGGCAGAGAAAGGAGGAAACCTGGTTTGGTCACTTATTTTTTGCTATGAAGCACTTCAAAGGCCCGGCCTATGAACGTGGAGAGAGCATCTAGGACACCTGGGAGCCCCTCTCCATAACAGGTCCTGCGGGCATCACCTCAACAGAAACAGCAAATGTTCATTTTCCGACTGATTCCAAAATCCTAGCAGAACACAAAGCACATTTTAAGCTGTAAAAGCCCAAGGGCCGTCCTTATGTTTGGTTGTACCACATAACCAAATAAGCTGCTGGCCAAAACACAGCTGCCAAAGGCCAGAAGAGGATTTTGTGCTGGGTTTCCCTCCCTCCCTCCCCGGTATCCAGGTGTTGTGCAGAGAGCTCTGGGATCGGCCCGGCTCCAGCCCCGCTCGCTCGCTCGCACCAGAGGGCACTGCAGGCTCACACATCGGGCACACATCGGGCACACGCACCGGGCACACGCATCGGGCACACGCATCGGGCACACGCACCAGGCGCACACATCGGGCACACGCATCGGGCACACACATCGGGCACACGCACCGGGCACGCATCGGGCACACGCACCGGGCACACACCGGGCACACGCACCGGGCTCACACATCAGGCACACGCATCGGGCACACGCATCGGGCACACATCGGGCACACGCACCGGGCACACACATCGGGCACACACATCGGGCACACACATCGGGCACACACATCGGGCACACGCATCGGGCACACGCATCAGGCACACATCGGGCACACGCACCGGGCACACATTGGGCACACGCATTGGGCACACAGCGGGCACACGCACCGGGCACACGCATCGGGCACACATCGGGCACACATCGGGCACACGCACCGGGCACACGCACCGGGCACACATCGGGCACGGCTCCCCACCCGCACTGCGCTCACCCGGGCACAGCCTGGCTCTGAACCGCTCTGCTCTCAGTGAGGAGCCCCCTCTCCCCTCACCCAGCCTGGCACCGTGGGGCACTGTACACATTGCACACACAGCAGAATGTGTCACTCTGGGCTAAAATATACACCCAACTTTGAATCAAATTTTACAGTTATGGTTTACCTGCATCCCCAGGGATGTGAAGTCAGGGAAAATATCAGAAGCGTACTTAGAAAGAATTTGAAATCCCAGTTTATGCTACTGAACAATCTTCTGTGCTTGTTATAATGTGAATATTTAGATTACATTGCCAAACAGAAACCTAGATACTCATTCAAGGGACAACTTAGAAAGAGCTCATGGCAAATTCAGGTGAAGGGTAGTAAAAACTTATTAGTGTGTCTGCACATTTGTAAATAAATAAATAATGTTCTGTCCCCAGGATTAGAGTGTTCAGAGTTTCCACTAATTCAGATACAAGTAATAAGCACGATAAACCCCAAAATATCAGCCTGCCACTAACACAACATATACCTGTCAGAGTTAGGTAAGTTTAGGCTCCCCACTTAATATATTCAGTTATATTTATAATGAATACCAAACAGCAAAAAGGTGAAATACTTACATCCTGTCTCAGCACCTCAAAGTACCCAATGTTTGTAGCTCTCAAAACAAAGTAAGATAAGTCTGTCACATGGAATTGTATTTATGTTCTGATTTGACTCAAGTACTGGGTGGAAATGTAGGCTATTTAGAAAAAAAAAAAGTTCAGGATGGGAAAAATTAGAAGATTAAAATAATATCTAAATCAAAGAGTGGCCATTCCTGGTAAATCAAAGAGTAAGAGCATAAGCAAACCCCTCTTAGGCTTTTAGAGAGCTTTTCATTTGGCACTGATGATTAACAGAAGTGGTTTGAAAAGAACAAATCTCAGCAACATGAGTTGAGATTTCCAGTGGGGAAATCTGCAACCAAATTTTTGCAATGAAAGGGTGTAGAATTTAAGAGGTTCCTATGAGGAATCAGGATTAAACCACATCAAGGAAGTGTTAAGCATGATAGTCCAGAAAGAGCTCAGGAAATCCTTCAAGCTGGTGCCTGGAAACTCTCAGGAGAGCTATCAATCCCAAATGTGTCTTCCTCTGTATTAGCTGCTCCAGGGACAATCTGCTGCTCAAGGCAGACTCTTGGTTAATGCCCCATGACCTCTGTGTTCCTGTGCCCCCCTTGGCACACAGATCCTGAGAGATGACACATCAGGCCTTCAGCCTGGGTCACTTCACCTTCCTCTAAATGCTAACATTCAAAGCACAAAACTTCCAAGCATTTTCCTGCTCTTAACACCTTTCTTGTATCTCCTTTTATTTCTCAGCCTCACTTTTACTAACTCTACATCACTGAAAAATCCCACAGCTCACCAGCCTTAGTTATGGCTTCTTTATGCTGTTTTATCCTAGCAGACTCAGATTTAAAAGGCAGCTAAAAGTCTATGACTTTAGCAGCTGATATCACTTAAAATTTGCCAGGTCTCAGGACATCTAATAAATTCTGAACTTATCAGCAAGATAATTAGAAAGCCACCTAGTCACAGCCTCTCTCTTTCCTGTTCTTTCTTTGCTTTTACACTTTTGTCTTCTGCTGTTGCTGTGAAGCAGAGCTGGACAACAGAGAGCACAGCAAATGCTCAGCAGACTTCACCTAATAACAGGACGTGATACCATCCTTATGCCATATAAAAATCAACCAAAAACCTCAACCACAAAACTGTCTTTGAAATAGAATTGCAGATTTTTTTTTAGTTTAAATCCTCTCTGGAGCTAATAAAAGGGAAGTAGGGGATATTGGTACAAACTTTCTTGACACTACAAACATTTATGTCCCTCCATATCTTCAGAAGATTCAACGTGCTCATTTTTTGGCACAGTATTTCATAGACCAGTATCTCTGTTCCCAAAATGTCAGAGAATGGTTACTTCTGTATGGTGACAGTGACACAGAGACATCATGAGCTCTGAGTCCTTTAGTCCAATAAAAAAATAACACAGAACATGACATGGAATCAAATAAAAATTCTTAAAATTCTCAGCAAAGGCACAGCCTAAACCCACATCTGGTGATCCACCTCTAGATTTCCTAGGATTTATCTCCCATCTTTCTTGTGCCCAGACACAGCCATAAATTTCTCCTACTTCCATAAAGATCACCTTTTGTGAATGGAAAAGTACTTTTCTGCACTCAGTGCTAGCATTATAGAACAGAAGACTTGCCTATCTCTGAACCACTGCAAAAAACACATGTGAGGTTTGAAAAGCTGCTGGTGTACAGCCAGTTCTAACATTTGCTATTTACAAAGACAAAACAACTAGAGTAAATTAATTCTACCAAGATCCTTTGCACTAACCACCGGAGCACTACAGGTGCATTTGTAAAGCCAAAGGGCATAGCACTAAAACAGAATAATCCCTCGTGACATACAAAAGCAGTGTCTGATTTGCTTCTGTCATCCAAAGACATTTGCTTGTAGCCCTGTGCTACCTAAATCTAAGGTGTTAATGTACTAGCCTGACTTCAGAAATCTCAGGAGCTGCTCACCCCAGGCAAAAGATATGCATCTTTTTGGGGGCCTATTATGGAATATAACACATGAAAGCTCTATTTCTAAGAGGAATAAGGCAGTACCTTACATAATATCTAGAGGAATAGATTTTTTTCCTCCTTTTCTAGGCTAATTCTTCTCTTATTACATTTGTAGGAAAAATAATCACGTTGTTCTGCCACCAACCATCCCCCACACCTACAGAAAACCTGCCAGAACAAAAATCCCAAATCCCCTCAAACCAACAACTCTCAGAGCCAATGCAGCACTGGACCATCTCTGTTCAGATCCATTTTAAAGAGCTACAATTTTGTGTTACTAACCTAGGGCCAAATTCAGCATGTTCTACTCATATTAACTTCAACGGTGATGCACAAATAAACAGCATTCAGTGGGACATGTAAGCACCACCTATCAATGTGCAGACTGCCCTATCCAGGCCTTTGTGACCCTATCTCTCTTAGCTAGTCTGAGGGCACCCTACCTCTGGAAAGTCTCTGATTCCAGCCAACCATTTCAGAAACATTGCCACTTCTTTGGGAAAAGTTTTTCTACTTGTATCCTACTTTATCTTTCTCCTAACCGCACTCCTTTGCCTTTTCCAAGCTGCATGTGAAAGACTGCATGCTAGATCGTTATGCATGTACACACCTTTCTGCATATTTAGGAGCATGCTAGAGGGTCCATAACCACAGAAACATACCCCGTTTGCTGTGACAAGTGTTACATTTGCAATCCGAAACGCTGGAGAGTTGCAAGCCCAGAAAACAGGTCTGTAAGCCTTGTATGAATTACTGCATGGAAGCTGACACTATTAAGTTTATGGAAGTCAGGCATATCCCTCAAGGCTGACACCTGGAACCTTCCTCCACCCTGGGGAGGCTTCCTCCTAGGGCTGTCCTTTTTAACTGAAGTGTAATTCTTACCATTTAGGAACAGCTCCACAATTTGGAGGTTGCTACAATGAATTACAGAGTAGAACTTAAACCAAGTTAGAACACCTCCAGAAGTGAGAAACACCATGCACAGATGCAGGGGCTCCTGATGGGTCTGAAGTGTGCTGATGGGTCCAGCTCAGGTGCTGAAAGGAAGTCAGCTTCAGAGCAGACATGCACAAATGGGATGTAATAGGGACTAAAACCCTGCACTGGCAAAGAGAATCCATGTGCAACTTCTTCCCACCTCTTCCTGATGTGACTCTGTGCTGCAGAACTGGACTTCATTTTGCGGAAATAAGCAAGAAGCTCCAATTTGGCTTTTAAAAGCTGCAGCTCAAGGGCTTGTCCCTGGGAAGTGCTGGCCACTTGATTTTTGCTGCAGTCAGTTCTTTTTTTCAATGCCCAGCAGCCTACACCCTCTGTAGATCCACACTCTTTCTTAGGGATTTGTGTCCAACTTTTCATCAGGAGCTCAGGCAGGGAAGATACCTGACTTACTCAGAAAAACATGAATATCAGAGTTCAGCTGCTCAATGATTTTGTGTGACCCACAGAAAAAAGCAGCAGACTGCCAGGACTGTACAAGAAACAAACAGGGAATTTCTCATTTGAAATGGAAGAGGTCAAAAGTGTCAGAGTATTACATGGAAAGCAGACACAGGAGCCAAGGAGCCAGCTCCTACTGATCCATTTCAGTGGAAGTTTTGCTCTCATATAATGCTGCTTTTAATAAACAGCAGTGAACCCAAGATACTATTTGCCCCTGAGTGCTGTCAGAAGGCAGCTAGCTAAATATACTTTTACAGTTGTAGGCTGAGGCCATAAAGCAAGACTCTGCCTTAAAAAATCTATAGTGGTAGAAAACGTTCAAAATTATTTGATCAGAAGCATTTTGGACAGTTGGAAAAAATTATGAGCAAAAACCTTCTGTTTAAATTCAGCCTAATTCCATAAGAAAGGTTATTGTATCCCAACATGGTAGCAGAATATTTCCATCTAAAAGACAGCAGAACTCTTGCCTTATTCATTACATTGCATGGAATTTTGGACCAACTGCTGCAGCAGGCTACTGCATAGAAACTTCAGTGGTATTTTCAGTACAGGTAATACAATAAATACTTTTATTTACCTGACAGATTGGCACCTCTCTTTAGAATTTTGACTCTCTTCAGCAATTTAAAACATTAGTCCAAGAAGAGATTTTCTTGATACTAATTTCCTGGTACTATATCATTATACAACTGATGATGAGGCTGTAATAATTTATGGCACTCTATGAGCTTCTCACACAGTTGCAAAATAGAAACTGAAGGTGCATTTTGCTTATTAATAATAATAGTAGCATCCAAAATTCATACTGCATCAAACACACCTGTGACAGTGATAATTCTGTGACTGAGGGTTAAGCATGACTTCCTAGCAGTTACCAACACTTCTTTAAAACTGAAATACAGTGTTTATCAACACAATTCCATAAAATGCTAACTCTGGTTGTAGGGCAGTTAACATCAGATTTAAAAAGGTGAGAGAATTACGTAACACAAAACACTATGTTTCCATGAAATAAATTTTCTTGATAAAAACTCTTCAGCTAAGTCTTGAAAGGTACATCAGAATCCTGGAAGGCATCTGGAAAAAGCCTCTAAGACCATGAAGTCCAAGCCATTTACCATGCACCACTGTCATGTCCATCACTAAATAATACCCCCAGGTGCCATGTCTAAGCTTTTGGTGACCACCTTCAGGGACAGCAATTCCACCACTATCCTGGGCAGCCTGTTCCAATGCCTGAGCACTCAGCAAAAACATTTTTCCTAATATCCAATCTAAACTTCCTCTGGTGCAACTTGAAGCAGTTTCCCTTTGTCCTATTGCCCATTATGTGGGACAAGACTGACCTCCCACCTGCCTACAATCTCCTTTTGGAGAGTTGTAAAGAACAATAAGTTTCCCCTGAGCCTCCTTTTCTTGAGGCTAAACAGCCCCACCTCCCCTCAAAACACTTGTGCTCCAGGCCCTTCACCAGCTTTGTTGTCCTGCTTTGGACAAGCTCCAGCTCCATTCCTCCAGCAGGATTTGTTTGATAGTTAGCACATCTTCACCCTGGCTCTGCAACTGACCTTCCTCACATCTCCATTCTGTACCTCCCTCTTCTCCACTCCCAATGCTCCACAGTGGCATGCCCTTCAACGCTGATCCAGGCCTCCGAGTTTTCTCTTTTCCTTGGGTACCCACCAGAGCCAGGCCTCCCTTTTTCTGCTACTGAGCCACCCCACCAACCTCCAGCCTGCTCTAGATCCAGGCTCCATCCTTGTGCAGGCTGCTGCTGAGCAGATGGAACTGGGTCCCCACACCAGTCAGCAGAACACCCTAACACCAGCACACCAACCCAGAGAGCATCCATGCAGGACCCTACTGCCACTGCCAGGCCCTGAGAGGCCTCACTCCATCCACCACTGCCTCCAGAAATGAAACCTCCCAGCAGGAACTCAAGGGGATGCAGGGCTAAGGCTCCACACCCCAGACAAGCTTCCCTCATGGCTCAGAGCAGTAACAAGCTCAAGGGCTGCTGGAGCATACCAGCTCCTGCACTGCCACCAAACCAGTGCAGAGAGAAACTAAAATGCTTTTAGTACTCCCACTTACTTGATGAAAAGAGACAAGAACAAGGCACTGCTGAAAGAGGGGTGGGCACTCAGGCAAAGACAGAAGGAGTGAGAAAAGGGCAGCTCCAAAAAGCAGCACTCGCCCCTGAGGATCAGAAATCCCAGGGACTGTGGCAAAAAACCCCAGAGGAACCTACAGAAAGCACCTGCAGTCTGAAAACAGATGTAAAAAGGAGATTGCTTGGTTACCCCCCTCACAGGGGTTATAGGATCACAGTGGGACAGCTCACACAGCTGGATCGCTGCCAAGGATGAATCCAAGCTCCTGAGGACAAACACACGGGGAAGGTGAGGAATATGGATGACTTAGAGTCCATGCAAAGGGCTGGCTGCAAGACACACTGCTTTGCTTTGAACAAGAGACAAGTGAGTCCAGACATGGGTGAGGATCAGAGGGTGAGGTCCAACCTGATGGCTTTGTACCAGGGGCCTGCTACCGACCTCCTGGGAGAAGCCTTTGTTTGAGAGCTGAAGGAAGCCCCGTGAGCTGGTACCCCAGAGCTCTGGTCCCCACGAGTACTGAGGATGAGAACAACCCTGATATCTGCAGACAGGGTGATGCACCTGGGCAGGCACAATTTCCAGCTGATGGTCATTTCTTTGTGCATGTGACTGATGAGTCTTCTGGACTTCTTACAACAGGATGTAAAGGGCAGCTGTAAGATTGGGATTAAAGCTCTGAGAAGTCAGAAAGACAAATAATACAGTTACAAAATGACACTTCAGGGCAGAATTCAGCTTAGTTCAGAGTTGTTCTTGGTTAGGATCCCGTGGAAGACTGCTGAGGAAAGGAGAAGGAGGAGGAGAAGGAGAAGGAGAAGGAGGAGAAGGAGAAGGAGAAGGAGAAGGAGAACGAGAATGAGAACGAGAACGAGAACGAGAAGGAAGCTTGTGAGATCTGGTTGGTCTTCAGGAACCACCTCAAAGCATGAGAAGCCCATTCCTGAATGTAGAAAGCCAAACAGGAATGGTGGAAGGCCAAAGGGATTAACAGAGAGCACCTAGTTGCTGAGTTCAAACACAAAAATGAAGTCGGTGTGTCATTCCTGAATAAACAGCAAGACCAAATCAAGAACCAAGGATCTTTACTGCTTTTTGGTGGTTTTTTTTTAAGACTGAAGAATTACAGCCCCCCCATTTCTGAATGCACGCATCAGCTTTTTTAAATGAGACAAAGATTTGTGTAAGCCACTCAAACTAGCTGTGCCTGACAATGCCCACCACACAATTGTGCACTCTTTCTCTCCTCAGGTGCTGGTGGCTGGAATTTCCAAGTGTGCTGTGAGATGACAGCAAACATGACATTTCCTATGCAGCACACATGCACCACATCTTAATCAGCCAGTCCATAATAATTAACTTCTAGTTTTTTCAAATTAGCACAGCCTGCTACTACTCATACACTGGATGTTAGCTTTCTCCAATGGTAGCTTCCTCCCAAAGATAAAGGAAACATTTTCCACTCTTCCACTCCCAGAGCCTGATGCAGAAGTTGTGAATTCAGTGCATATCTCCCTGTTCACAAATTAGTCCCAGGAAACCTATCCCAAAAAGGATGTAATTAATTACAGTTAAATTTGGGTGATATTGCAGGGTCACCTGCCTGCACAAAGAAAAGTCACACACTCCAGCAATATGTGCATTACTGGGTTCCCTGACATCTCTTCCTATCTGATCCCCACATTTCCTACAGCCATGGCACAGTGAGTGACTTTCCCAGGGACTTTGGCCTTTCTGGACACTCAAAAGGAACAGAAAGACATGAAACATTTATCCCAACAGCCTGGGAAAACACCGTTTGAGCTGAAGGAGAGAATTTTGTCTTTCTGAATGATAAAGCTGCAATTTTGCATCACAAAGTGAATCAACATGAGACTACACCAAAACCAGATCCTGCCCTCTCCTTGCACTGCCTCTGCTCTGGCTGGGCCTTAGCTGAGCTGACCCAACTCTAGAACCCAACAGAATGCAGCTGTCCTTTTCTCCTGGATGTGTTTTCTGCCTAATCTGTACAATGAACCGACTCTCAGAGAAACCTGGATGAGCCCCACAGCTGGTGCAAGGTAAGAAATGGACCTGCAAGCCAAGCCCAAAAAGGAAAGAGATGGGTTCATATCTCTTTCTCACAGTAAGTGGAACCATGAATGAGCCCAATCCCCCTCCCACAGATTCACTCTTTCTCTCCAGTAAAGACAGCATAAGAGAGCTTTTAGTTTTAATGCCATACTTGAGAGCTTTGGCCTATTAACCTCTGTGGCTGTTATAACAGAGAACGTTGAAAGACAAAAGGGACTTAATCTACCTGCTGCCCACCAGGATTTTTTCTAGGTGTGGTTATGGTCCATCTTTAAACTTTTCTATAGAGAGTTTTTCACTCTATATGTCGGTGATCTTCAAAGACGATGGGCAGCCATTAGCACCTCTCAGCAGAACAATTTGAAATATCAGCGTGGAGAACGACGAAGATCAATCGTGATGGATGTGAACAGGGTGGAGGAACAATTTGTCTGCTCCCTGCTGCTTTTGCTCTCCCTGTAACTCCTGGCTTGGAGAACATCCCACCAACAAGAAAATGGATCTGTGGGTTTGGGTTTTTTTTTAAATTTCCAGTCCTGGAATTATTTTTTAATTTTAATCCCAGGCTAGGTTGAGAAAACATTAGAAGGGCATTGTTTCTCATTTTCTAGTTTTGATGCTTCTCTACAGAGACTAAATACAATTCAGAGCAGAGGGAGACACATTAACCACTTACCAAAAACACCCACAATCCAGTCTAGCAAAGTCAGTCATCACCCCGGAGTTCAGAACTATCCTATCAATAGCTGTGGGATCTATTTTTTTATCTCTGTGGTGACATGTTGCACTATTTTTTGCTTGTCAATTTCTTGTGTAGTGTATTAGAGCCAAACACAGCCCTTGTTCCAAGCCAAATGTGAAATGAGAAGCAGCCTGCCATAGAGCATCCTTCCTGCAGCTCCAGGAGACACTGCCCTAAAACTTCCTAAACTCCTAAAACTTCAGGCCATTTCCAGGGGAATGGATGGCACCTCCTCTAAGGTTGCTCAGTCAGTGAGAATGTCAGAAAGAAGAACTTAACCCACATGTTAATCACAGTTTTTGGGAGCAGAACCACAGTTGCACATGTTCCATGATACTGTGCAACGATGAAGCTTTTTGTGGTACAGCAAAAACAGGGAGCTCCTGTTTGCTGATACCTATGGGAAAGGCTCTCTCTTCCCATGGTTGGAGAAAGGAAATTGCTAGAAAGACCCAACCAGAGTCAAGGAACCACAAAGTAAATTGTAGAACAAGTGCATGCCCGTGGACAGCTGTTTTGGGGTATGAGAGGTGCTCTAAACCTACATTTCACCATATTCCCACAGACAGCTCTAAATGCTGTGATTGTACCACTGTGGCATCTCCATCCTATCCAAAACTCCTCTCACCACTTTCCAGACAAGAATGTTTATATCAGCCTGTTTAAATGCTTTTGAAGTTCATTCAGTACCTAAACTGGCCAGGTCAGCCTCCAGACATTCACTGTCATGTGCTGCAATTGAGTGCTGAGGGGTGGTATGGAAGGAGAAAAGATAAACAATCACAAATACTGCTGCTTAAACTGCTGGAAGCACTCACCAGCACCCCTGGCAGGAATATACAAGTTTTTCACTCTTACATTCTGCTCCATTTCTTCTCTCTGCTCAGTGCCAGCATGAGCATTTCTGCTGCTGCACAGTGAACTGAAATAGAGAATGGATGTGACTGAAAAAAACCTCGTTGTCCTCTCCCCTATGCTGAGGGAGACATTTCCAAAGCATTCTTATGCACACATAATTTAAGCAGATGAAGTAGAGAAATATGTTGCATATTTGAAAGAGAGATGTACAATGAAGATTTATCTGCTGTTCAGGATCGTTACTAGCACAAACTTTAAAAATAAAATTTTTCCTCTGAGTAAAAGTAAGACCACTCAAATTTTGCCAAAATCTTTTTTTCTGGATCAAAGATATTTCCCCTCAAAACAAGAAATTTACCTGATAGTTCCTTTCAAATTATGCTGCAAAGGAGCTGAAAGACAAAGGCAGCAGAGCTGAATCCTGCCTTCACTGAAAGAACTAACAGAAGAGTTGGGTTAACCATAATCTTGCAATATACAACACAAAGTTAATGGAAAATGAGCTAATCAAGGTATCAGAGGACACCAGGCTACACAGGTGAGGCTTTGTCTGTCCTATCTGGAGCAAGAGATAGGATAAAATTCACATGCTCTTGTGAATAGCTCCTGAAAAGAGATCTTTGCACTGACATGCTCTCTGCAGTGTCAATTGAACAGGTCTGCTTGCTCAACTCATACCTTCATCAGGGCAGGAATATCATCTTATAGTGTTTGGAATGAGAAGTGAGGAGAAAAAAGCAATAAAATTTCTGTTATTGAGAGCTTATCACTAAAAACAAGCATGCTCTAATATATTACCAAACTATTTTGTTTCCTAATAAAGGTTGTTTTCTTCCTCAAAGGAAGTTTGAAACTATGCCAAGCAATTTGCAAAAACTACATTACTTTGTGGACAAATGGAATTATAACTACTCCATGAAGTTTAATGATCAGTGCCCTACCCACACCACAGAAACCTCACCCTGCTCCAAGAAATCCAGGGATCACTACAGAGCAGAGCCCTTTGCTCTCCTACTGTGTACTGCCATGTAAAACCACAGTGCAGAGGAACCTTAACACAAAGTTTCCTTTTCAAACCTGCTAAAATGACACTACTTCATGGGGTACACACTTTAGCAGTGCCTACTTCATCCACCAGAGTCCTTCTATAAACCAGTAAAACTGCAGAGCTCATGCTGCAGCAGAGGAGAACATGGACGCACATGGAGCTCCTAATACAGATTTGTTAATGCATGTCCCACTCCACACATCCCTTCCTTATTCACAGACATCACACCCCACTGATGAGAAAGAGAACTGATATTTTTTCTGGGGGGTCTTTCTTTCTCTGTGGAACACTCCGGGAAGAAGGAAATCACTTTGCTTTTTGCCTGAGCTTGATGATAGACAAGTGACTTTGACAAGTGACTTTGGAAAAAGTTCTAAAAACACCTGATCAGATTTGGGTCTCAAAGAAGTCTGACAGTGAGCAGATGAAGAATACAGGCTCCTTTTCAAGCTGCAATCATCATCATTATATGAGTTTAGATATCCATTACTTTAATTCATTTTAGTGGTGTGAACCAAGAAGTGGCACGTGCTAGGAAAACCCACGTGCTCAATGCTTACCCAAAAAAGCAAGAGGGATGAAGAGCAGCCAGCCAGGGTTTAGTGCTGTTACAGGAACCACATCATCTGAAGCCCTGTCCCATCCATCTTCTCAGACCACCTTTTGAGGGGCACTGGTCAAAACAGGTTGGAAATCAACCCCTCTGCTAATAAACATCAGCAAGAAAACAGTTCCCTGCTGCAGATGGAAACTGAACTGCACACAGCAGACAGAAAAATCAATTTTGCTCTGCAGTCTGGAACTGAGCTAACATTGAAAGCCTAGGCAGGAGAAGCACTCTCCCACCAGAAACAGAGACTTCCTGCGCCTGATTAACATCACTCACAGGTGGAAGCCCTCTGCAGGCAGGTATTTTCCCCTGCGACTAAAGTTAGGCCTTTATTTTTACTCATCAGGATCAGAACTGCAGATTTACCCCCTTTCCACCCAGCACTCCCTGTGTTTATGCAGTCCACACAGCATTCCATCATCTCTCCTGTATTTCCCCTTCCTCTCCTGCATTTTATCTGACTCTGAAATGAAGAAGGGGGAGAGGGTGGCAGGTTAGAGGAAAGCCTGCAGAGGATTCCTCCTCCACAGATTAGGATTTAATTGTATTCCTAGTGAGTCCCTTCTGGTTGCGCTCGGTCTCTCAGATGAATGTTTCATCAATATGATTAGGATCATATCCCTCAGTCTCCTCCAGCTACACAATCGGTTCTGACAGCTCAGAGTATAGTACTCCCTAAAGGAAATATTAGATACCACCCTATCTTTTTATTCAAATCATATTTTGCACTCCACACTTTCAGGCTAATGTCATTCTCCCCTGGATTACATATCTGTGATACCCAGAAAGCACTAAAATCCTTCCAATAAGGATTAGATTAATATTTACATTAGCCATACCCGCATCATTATGATCACAGCTATGAAGATGAAGATCTGGGGAAAAGGATGAGTGGGCTACAGAGCTCAGGGGGCTGGGGAATTGGCCTTGAATGAATGAATGAATGAATGATAACAACAACAACAACAACAACAATAACAATAATAATAATAATAATAATAATAATAATAATAATAATAATAATAATAATAATAATAATAATAATAATAATGTCACAATTTCATTGGGTGGACGGGCATGAGGAAAGTGCCAGCAGCCCCCGTCTTTCTCACCTCATTCCCTCCCGCCTCGACTTTCGACCCAGAGCCGGGACCCCGCAGCGGACACCCCCGGCTCGGCTGGCCGGTATTCCCGTCGGGAAGGGGAATTTCTGAAAGGCAACGGTACCGCAGGAGCCATCGGGGCCCTGTTCCACCGCCTCAGAGGCAGCCCTGGGCGGGGGCTGTAAAAATTCACCTTTCCGGGGAAAGCCCCCCTCCGTGAAGGCCGCGCTCCCCTCCGGGAGGAGGAGCTGGGAACACGCGAGCAGGTGCTAACGAGGCGGCGGCGTTGAGGAAGGTGGGAGCGGAAATTCAGACCGAAAGTAAAACCCCATCCCATTGCTCGAAGAGAAAACATACCGAAAAATATCTGTCCCCTCCTCCCCGGAGCGCGGTGGCGGCGGCCCTGAGGAGAAGGAGCCCTTTCTCCAGGGAGGGTCGGGGCGCTGCCGTCGGAGCAAAGAGCTGCGGGGTCGTTTCGTTTTCCGCCCCGGGTGCGAAGCCGCGGCCGTAGGGTTTGGGGCGAGCAGCGAGGGATGAAGTTTCGTTGGAAAAAAATTACCAGAGGGCTGTTCTCGACGTGCCAGGTCTGCTTTAACGAAAGCGACACCAAAAACCAGAGTCTTCGCCGAGGAATGGCCTCAATCCATGGGACGAACCCGTCTCCGCTGCCTCTGTTGCCCCGTGGGGCGTTTTTGGTATTTAAAAATCAGGGCTGCGCACCCAGAGCACCGAGCCGCTCCCTCGGTTCCGGGAGGGAATCTCCCAGAGAATTGCTAACTCGGGGGAATGGCCCCAGGGTGCGCAGCCCCTTCTCGGGGCCGGGGACGGAAGAGCCGAGCCCCGAGTCGGGCAGAGCCTTGGCACCGCCGAGGTTCGCGTTCTCCCTGACCTAGAACGGAGCTTCCCCTCCCCATCGGGCAGGGCTCGCCCTCCACCTCCCGCCGCACAGTGGTGTAAACAACCATTATTTATTTCTTTATTTCGCTCTGGACCCGCCGTGCCCGTCCAGCTCGCGTCTCAAACTCGCACGCAGTTTTTTTTTTTTCGTGCGAGAGCGTCGGAAGTGGCGGGGCCGGGGCCGTTCCCCGCTGGCTGCCAGGCCGAGGTGGTGCCGCGTTTCCCGGCACACGCCCGGGGCCGTGGGGCTGCGGAGGAAGGGGCGCTCACCCTCGGGGTGTCCCCCTCCCGCCAAAGCCGCCAGAAAAAGCCCGGCGGGGCGAGGCGAGGCGGAGCTCCCCGCCCGCAGCCCGTTGTTTGTGGCCGTAAATCACATTACGAAGCAAAGTGCAAGGGTAGTTAACTTTATCTTTTGTTAATGTAAACAAATAAAAAGCATTCAGTTCCTTGATCTTTATTTAAACCTGGCGTTGTTTATCGGTGTCATCCTATGAAGATTAATTAGATACCTTTATTCACAATTTGGCGTCTGACACCCCATTTTAGGAATGCATTATAATCACAAGGTGTTAATTGGGGCCAGCCAGGCACTTACGTTTCTATTAAACAGTGTGAGGACTTTTCACAAGTATTAAGTTATTTTTTCACCGCGCGGTGCAAAAACATACAGCTTTTATTAAGAGAGCGCGGCGGAATCGTGCTGTGTAATGGGCGTTTGCAGGGCGGGTGGGGACGGCCGCATGCCGCCGCACCCCCGCCGGGGACAGGGACAGACCTTCCCGGGGCTTTTCCGAGAGGAGATGGCCCCACTGGGAAAAAAAAAAAAAAAAAAAAAAAAAAAAAAAAGGAATAACATGCTCGGTCTTTAGTATCTTAAAAATTGCCCCCATCCCGTTCCAGACGGGGCAGAGGAAGAGCTGACAGGACAGCTTGGCACCGCGCAGAGCGGGAGCGGCGAGGCGCTGATCGAAATCTCCCCGGACACCCGCCGTGTCCCGCTCCGGAGGAGGGGGAGCCCCTGCCGGTACCCCCCGACAGCGTCACCTCCACCGGGGACAGCCCCGGCCTGAGCCCCGCGTTTATTTGGTTTGCAGCCGGGAATCGTTAACAGCTTAATCCCATTACTGCCTGCATATCCTCAGGAAAGGTCCCGCTGCCGCGGGAGCTGGGATTCAATCGCTCTGCCAGCAGCTTCGCCCTCAGATAAGCGGGCAGGGGAATTTCGTGCCTTGTTCCGGGAAGCAGAGGGGGTGAGAAGGGGGCGGCGGGAGGAGGCGGGCTGCGTTCACAATTCGCTGTCCGAAGAGGGGGTGGAAGGGGACAGGAGGCCATCGTATTTTGGAGCGAGCCGGGGGCTCCCAGCTTGTGCAGAAGATGCACACGAAAATGAAAAGCAAAGAGACTTAAAAAAAATTAAAGGAAAACCCACACAGCGAGTACAACAGATAAAGCGTCAGTACCGCAAGGGATGGTTAGATATAAAGGCCCATCCCCTAGGATCGCGCTCCCTCGTCCCCTTTCAGGACACCCAGCAGAGGCAAAGATGAGGCAGAGCCATATCGTGTTATGCCTGGCACCACCACATTTATTAAAAATTATTACTATCTACATAGAAAAAACAGAAACAACTTTATTGGAAGGGGAAAAACTTTGTGGGCCAGTTGCTCTGGGGCAGTTTAAAATGGCTGAAAGTATAGGCAAGAATGGGTAAAGTTACATCACTTCCAGTTTCATACAGGGCAGCTGTAAAAGTCACTTGACATACACATAAATAGAAATCTCCTTTTGCAATGTGTCATAAGCTAAGTTGGATTAATCAAAAAATGCCTTTTGAACTTCAATACACCACCGGATGTCCTTCCAACTGAACAGCTATAGGTCAACTATTTATACATTATTCCACAATATTCTACAGTGTACCTAGACAAAACACCAAATGTACACTTGGTTTTTGGCCACCTTAATGAAGGTTAGGCTTTTGGGATGGAGGCAGGGTTTTTTAATGCAAGTTCTAAGCTAAGAAAAGTCAGATTTGTCATTGTAATCCCGTTGGCAACAAAACCTTCAAGTCAAAATCCTGCCTGGCAAGCAGGCCTTATTTTGGCATTTCTGCCAAAAGAAAAAGCTGTAGCTGAGCAATATCCAACTCAGCCAACTGTGTTGTGGATGGGTTGAAAAACAGCTCGGTCTAAAGCAGAACATAGCATTTGTGCATTTCCCTGCAACCCAGTTCCCTTTTATTAAGCAGGGAAGGAAATTAAATTTGGGATCCCACCCCCTCTTTCCTTGCTCAGGAGTGCATAGATTTAATCAGGCTTCTGAGCAAACCCAAACTGTATACTTTAGTGTCTCCAATAAATATGCCACATATTTAGACACTAGAGTATACTCCTTACAGCTTCTGCATATGGTTCCTTCTAAAAGAAGGGGAAGAAATCTCCTATGGTTTGCTCTTTCCCTTCTTTGTTACCTGCAACAGTCAAAAAGCTTTGGCACCTTCTTTAGAATTGCACACAACAACTCAAGGTGGAAGGCAAGAGTCTTTTTGGCAATTGTAATGCAAAAAAAACCCAAGGCCACCCTGAAAAAAAAAAATAAAAAACACCAAAAAACCAAAACAGCCAATTGGAATAAAAAAGATGCTCTAAGAACTAGCATAGAAGGCGTAGTAGCCCATGCCTTTTGAAGTGTCTTTGCTATAGTCCTCAGCATTAATGTCCTCACATTTCATTGTTGGGGAATTTTCGTTGCTGGAAGTGCTAGGGGAAAGCCGCCTTCTCTTACAAGCGCCTGTGTACACCCCAGAATCATTTGAATCTAGAGACTTTATAGAGGGTGGAGTCTCTATCCATGACGAGCCAATTTCTTCTTTCACCTTGTCCTTGGAAAGCTGGTCTTCAGTGAATCCCGGCGGACTCGTTCTGGAGGGCCAAGTTAGTCCCGTTGTCATTTTCCGCTGGTAAGAGCCCCTGCTCCCCCAGCCTGCCATGGACGGGAACGCCGGGTCGGGGTAGTATCCCAGAGCGTGGGACGTCTGCAGCGGGAGGGATTTGATGCCATAGGGGAGCAAGGTGCTGTGGGAATACTCTGTCTCGTAGGAGTTCATGTCCAGTTTGTTGGCACTGGGCTGCTGCACGGGCGTCACGAACCAGCGCTGGGGAGAGCTGGCCACCTCCTCGTTCTGCTGCGGGGACAGCAGGCCATTGCTCTGAGGGACAGTCCTCTCACCGTTGTAAAACCTGGCTGGGGGCAGGTTGTTGACAAACTGTTCCTGGAAGAATGGCTGCACGCTGTATCGGGCACCAGGGACGATCTGGTGGGATCTAGGAGAATCCGTGGGAGATGGAGTTAATCTGTCATTTTCGGAAGCTGTGTACATGCTACAACATAAAAGAGGAACACTGAGTGTTTTTCTTTACAATTCCACTATGACAGTAACACAACACAAAAACACAAGCACAAATAAACTGGGTATTTCTAAATTAAAATCATAACTACATTTAATTGGATGGTGATAATCTGATTTAGCAGGTGCTTTTCCTAGGCCACTGTAAATTTTCTGCTACTGCTACAAGCAATAGCGCAAGTGAAGGTAGAAAATTATTGCAAGAATTCTGCTGACAATTTGAAGACCCTGTCTGTTCTGTGGAGACACCCAACATACTGCTGCCAGTAAAAACTGCAGGCCAGCTGGGTTCTGCCAACACAGGTTTCCTACCAAAATTCAGAAGCCAGCAGAAAGACAGAACATCTAGACAATACACTATTCAGACATTTTAACATAAGCAAGATCACCAGTAGAAGCAGTGCTGGCACTGAATAACTGAATTAAAGTCTAAAGAAAAACCCTTCCACAGACATTTCAGGCCAGAATCATGCCTCCTAGACTGACACATCTGCAAAAGAGAATAGAGGTATACTTACGAGTCATAGTTGTCTCTGAAGCCTTTTGCAAAAGGATTATGGTCAATTTTGAGCTGTGTAATCTAAAAGTGAAAGCAGAATATATTAACATGAGATGCTAAACCCACAAGTCAATTTTGTTCTTAATTGCAATTTTATACATCGATACTTACATCAGTGTTTTGATATGCTGTAACTGCTATGAACTGCGTTTCAGGAAAAATAAACGTTTGAGTCTTTGAGGAATCATTCAGATCTTCAACACCATCTTCGGTCACTTCCACAATGTGAAGTCGGGGCTGGTACTTGTGTAGGGACTGAAGTACTATCATCTAAAAGAAACCATGAAAGAGACAACATCGTTAGACAAACAGCATCTAACATTAAAAAACTTATTTTGCAGCATGACATTTTTTCCCTGTAAATTGTAATCTCTTGGTTTAGAAACGGAGCAGTTTTAACTGTTATCAGGAGCTGAGTCACAGCTTGCAGCCCTGCTTTACTGAGAGCTATCAGCTATCCTCCCACTTTTTGACCAACTCCAGGGGATCAATATAATAACTAAAACAAAAGTGATTCGCACATCGTAATCGAACATTTTCAACTATTCATACGGCAAAACAAAGAAAATAAGCTCTATGACCCAGTTCAAGAAGGGAACGAGTCACAAGCACAGTGATGTAGCGGCTCGATGAAATGTTGTAAAAGCCCCAAAACCCCGCTGAGCCACAAGAGCCCCCCAGGCCTCTCTCTCCCTCCTTACCTGTGCGTTGTTGTTGTTAGCACCTTTATTGTTCGTTAGCTTCAGCTTTCCGAAGGAAATCTCCTGCCTCATCCAGTGCGCCCCGGTGTTGGGCGACTCGGGGTGCACGTAGACCTTGTTGCCTGGGGAGGACAAGGCGGTGAGAGGCGGCCCGGGCGCGGGGCTTTGTTCCCCGGCCGCGCAGCCCCTCGGCCCCGATGGCCGCCCCCACACAGCCCCGCACACCAACAGCGCTGCGCGGCGCAGAAGGAGCCGCAAGACGATCTTAAGCGAGGAGCTCGACCCTCAGCAGGATGCCGGGTATGGGGAAGACCCGGGGGGGGGGGGCAAACTGGGAACCCTTCCCGAGAAACCGACCCGCGGGGAAAGGGGGCGAGGAGACCCCCGAACTTGCATCTACCTTGCATGTTGTTGTCGGCTTTGCCGCAGGTCACCCACTTGCCCCCCTGGAAACGCCAGTGGTTGGGGTCCGCCAACACCACCTCCACGAAGACGTTGTAGTGGGCCGTGGGGTTGAGACCGGTGATGTTGAAGCTCAGGAAGGGAAACATTCTCCTGGGGAAAGGAGGAAAACCACAAGGCATGGTGAGGCGGGCGGGGGGAGGGGGCGCGGGCTCCGGCGGATGCCGTAGGCGGCCGTGGAGTGCCCCGTCCGTCCCAGCACCAAAGAGACTAAGGAAGCGGCGAGCCCCAGCCGACCCCCACCTTATCTCCGGGCCGCCGTGTGTGGGGAAACTGGGGAATAGTTTCTCCGGGAACACATCCCGGGGCACCACCGACGGACAGAGCATGCACCTCCCATCCGCAGGAGCGGGCAAGAGCCGCCCGACGCGAAGTGTGCCCGGGGGTGCCACCTCCCCCACCATTCCCGACCACCACACCACTTCCCTGCGTTTCCACCAGCCCCCGCGCCCACTTACCGGCCTTGCTTGGTGATGATCATCTCCGTCTGATGCCGGTGGAACTTGAGCCAGAGGGGCCGGTTGCAGAGGAAGACCTGCGCTCGCATCCCCGGGCCGGCGGCTGGCACCCCCAGAGCCCCGAGCCCGCCGCAGGAGCCCGACGCCGGCGGGTAAGGGCCGTAGAGAGGTCCGCCGCCCGTCGCCTGCCCGTACTGGTACCCGCCGCCGCCTCCGAACTGCGTCCGGCCGCCGGGCGGGCACACGGCGCCCGCGAAGCCGCCCGGGGACAGCACGGAGCCGTAGGGGTAGCGCGGCCCGCCGGGCTGCTGGTAGACGGCGCCGTGCTGCGCCGCGGGCGGGTACGGGAACAGGGAGCAGGGCCCCCCCAGGTCGGCGGCGGGCGGCCCGGGGGACTGCAGGTAGTAGCGCTCGGGGCTCAGGCTGTCCATGGAGTAGCGGGCGGCGGCGGCCGGGGGCAGCTCCTCGTCCCCGCATGGGGTGGCCTTGCGACCGTCCGGCTTGGGAGCGGCGAAGGGCGGCTCGACGGCCTCCGTCTCGCTCAGGATGGCGGGGGCCGCTCCAAACTTCTTAGGCATCTTGTCCAGGTCGAGGCGAGGTGGCGATCCCGAACCGGGCGGCCCGCGGGAGCCTCCAGCAGCGCCTGTCCCACCTCCAGCTCCAGCAGCTCCAGCGGCTCCGGTGCGTCCGCCGCCCTCCAGCGGGTAGAAGGGGGCGCCCGGCAGTGCCCCCGCCGCCGTCAGCAGCGGCTCACCCAGCTGCATCCTCGATGGGCGGTGCGTTCGAGCTCCCACTCTATCCCGTGCCGACCCCGACCTGCGGCCGCGCCGTGCTACACTCCGGCACGGCTCGGCAGAGGCAATTTATACCGCACTGCTCGGGCTGCCGGGGAGGGGCTTGCGCCGGGCTGCCTCGCGTCGCCCTCCACCCCCGCCGGCCCATTGGCTGGGCCGCGTGACACTAATTTAATTAGACAGCTACTAATTGGAACAAGTCACCTGTGACTTTGGTGCGCGCCCCGTCCCCTTCCATGCCCCCTCCCCCTTCCCGCAGCCGGCTACCCGAGGGGCTCTTGCCCGCTCCCTGCGCCCACGTCGCTCGGACTGAGGGGAGCTCCGCATCACCCCACGGTGGCTGCAGTGGAGGGCCCGGCTCCCCCTCTTCCAAAATAATTAAAAAAACAAACAAACAAACAAACAAAAAAAGACCTTTTGCTGAGGTGGCACCGTCCTACCGCTCGGGCGCGTAAGGAAGAATCCGCCGCGCTGAACTAGAGGTGGGGACGAAATGGAAAGGTTTGGGTGGGAAAACCGGCACCCGCCAGGTGGGGAGGGCGGCGATCAACCGGGCCGCTGAGACGGGGCGGGGGACGCCGGCCTCCCGCAACCTCCCCGCCGGCCGCCTCGCCGCTCAGACGATTCGGCTTGTGTCTCTGCTGCGTCCAAGAGCCTCCTTCGTCCCGCTCCGCTCCCCGAGCAGCATCCTTATCATGAGGTTAACACGTTTCACCTTATCTGTGGGAAGTGGCGGGTTCGGTTCGCAATTCCAGTTTTCAGGAACTCTGCAGTCGGTTTCTCACAAGCCGCGTTCCCCTTCAGCATCTCCCACCGGGAAGGCAGATTTTTAATTGAGGCGGGTGCCAGATCTGTTTGGCGCTTTCTCTCAGTGCAAATCCCCGAACCTTTAGCCTCAGAAGGGTAGGGAACAGCCCTTGGGAAGGGGTAGATGCCCGTGTGATTTTGTGGAGCGGGCAGAGCCGCCGTGAATGATTTGCAGCTACAAATCCGCACCCCCTCGCCCTCTGCTCGCCACCGGCCATCTCGCAGGGAGCGCTGCAAACACCTGCCTCCACCTCACGGCTGAATTTTGAACCAGACCCGCTGAGCGGCCAGGATTTCGTTGCCTGACAGAAGGATCTGGCCGGGCTGGAGCAGCCCAGCTCTGCCGCGCAGCCCAGCTCTCCGCGCCGCCTCGGCCCGCTAGCCCCCCGCTCCCGCCGGGCCGCGCCGCATCGGGCAGCCGAGATAAATGGGGAAGAGCTGACCGGGGCCGCCGAGAAGCCGTGGCCGGGCGCTGCCGGAGCCCCGCCGGGATGCGCGTCCTGCGCAAGCCGGGCACCGGCAGGTGCGGGTGGCGGGGCACTCCCGGTGGTGACCGCCGGGGACGGGCAGGACTCATCCCCCATCCCCGGTGAGACGGGGGAAGCGGCCCCTGCTGTGCCCACCTCGGGCTGCGGCCATACAGCCGGCAATGAAATACCAGCCCCAGCCCTAACCACACGTTCTCTCCGAGATAATGTTTGCCTCAGTTTTTGCGCGGATCTCGTTCGACCGAAAAAGACAACAACAATGTGTCGGAAAAGTCCGACGCTCCGGCACGAAGCGGAGCAGGCGCCGGAGCCGCGGGGTGCGAAGCGGAGCAGAGCTCGGCCGAGCTGCCCTGCTTTGAAAGCAAAGCAAGGCGAGGAGCGTCCTGCCGGGCGCTGCCGAGGCCGAGCCGCTGCGCCCCTTGGCGCGGCCGGAGAGCCCGGAGCGGCTCCTCCCGGCGGGGCTGGCTCCGGCAGCCCGCTCTCTCGGGCTCTGCCTCTCCCCGGCCAGGGCAGGGACGGAAGGAGATTTTAGAAAACCACTATGTAGGTTTTAAGGGAGTTCATTTTGCGGTCTTATACACTGAAAGAGTCACATTATTTCAAACATTCCTTCGGGTGCCGCGTAGTTCAAAGCTATTGCGGGTTTTTCCCCCCAAAACTCAGGTGGTCTCGCGTTCATCTGGGCAAGGTAGTAAAGCTTTCGATGTTGCTTAGGTTTCTTGCGGATTGCACCGAGAGGAGGGCATAAAACCTGTGGCTGTCCCGGGAAAGGGAGACCCTTCCGTTTTGGTTCGAAATATGCCCGGGATGAAGCTCTCCCTAACGAACGAAGGATTGATGAATCCTTCTCAAACTTGGGGTTATTTTCAGCTCATCTCGGGAGAACAGCAGCCTGGCTTCCATCCCTGCCTCTATTCCGCATCTCCCGCCGAGCCGAGGCTCTGGCGGCGGTGGCGGGGGAGGCTGGGGTCGGGGCTGCGGCCCCGGGAGTCCCGTCGAACCAAACTGCCCGGAGACCTTCAGCGAGAGGGAACCCCGGTAACGCGGGGGCTTCTTCATTCACTCTGCACGCTGAGGAAAGAGCTGTAATTCACCCCCTCCAGAGTCCCGCAAATTAAATGAACAGTCACGTTACCAAATTCTTGGTACCCAGTATTTGTCATTCCTATCGCTGCCGATCTACCGTCCCTGGGAACCAAGGGGGCAACCGGGCGAATGCCCCCCAGCGCCCTACAAGCCGTCTCCGTCCTTTCTCCCTGCCCCGGAGCCCTACGGGCTCTGCCCAGGAACTTCGCCGCAAGAACTTGCGGGATGTTTCAGTCCTGTGGGACTGGAGACTTCTGAATGGGTCCCGCAGCCCTTAGCTGTTATCTTAAAAATAACACTGCAGAAATATCAGTCTGGTGAAGCAGAAAGGAGCATGTTAGATTTATAAATCTACCAGAATAACCTCTAAACCACACACAAAACCCAACAACAACAACAAAAAAGTTTTTGAAAGAAGACGCAGGTCTTTGAAGGGTTACAGATTATCTTGTTTCGTTGGGCTTTATTCAAATATATTCACGGGGTTTATTCAAGTAAGGAGCATCTCTGGCTCTAAAAAAGCTGTTCTTCCCCAAAAGAATAGCTTTTTTTTTTTTTTTTCTTTCCTGCAGCCCAAGTTACAGCAGTGGCACACTGGACTGAAATATTTAATACTTTGCTTTGGGGCTGAGATTGAGACCTTTCCTTTTTCATCGGAGTATTGAAAAACAGCCTCTGCTTCAACAAATTGCTCGGACTCTTGTGACTGAAACTGTACAACCTGAGCACCCTGCTCAGGAGGGCCTAAGAGGAGAAATGGGGAACAATGGGATCTATCAGGCTGTTACACACTTACATATGTGTGTATGTACATATGGAAATCCACATATCACCATTTATAGCCATATATGACCTTTATCCTTATAAATATGGATCTGGATACATATACATACTCCATTGGATCTATATGGACACTTAGAAAGGCTGCTTATTAGAATGACGTGTCACACTATTCCATTGCTGTATTCTTTTCCTGATGTTCTGCTGCCACCATGGCAGGATTCACAGGTATTTTCTGAATGCTACATCTGCTTAGTTTAAGTGAGGTAATTTTTTCTTTGTTTGATTTTGGTTTAAAAGCAGCTGTAAGTTTCTGGATATCCTCTTCAATTTGCTAGCATCTGGTTCCCAAACGGCTTTAATACTTTCACCTTTATGTCCAGCTTGTGCGGAGATTTTGCAGATTTTCTTTCTACTTTTCCAGTAATTCATTCTGTTGAGTTTCCCCCCCCCCCCCCCTTCAACTTACACACAGAGTATCACACTGGGCAAATGAAGGAAGACACTATTCACTTCCACTCTTTCACCACGTTTCAATGGCATTTTAAAAATCACTAAAGCTGGGATTTTTCAGATAGGGCCAGAAAAATATTAGTGCTTCCTTTTAAAATTCTTTACACCTTTCTTTTCACAGCCACTGAGTCCTTACAGCACTCAGAATAAAACCAAGGAGGTATTACTATGGCTGTGCAAGGCTTGGCATTTCAGCTTGTTGCTGAACTTCAGGGGCTGTTTTTATGAGGAAGCTAGCTACACCCTTTCAGTGCCCAGGGACGTTCTTCTGTCACATGCAGTCAATGTCCGTCTCTTTCATGGGAACGTTAGGAGACTGAATTAACTGAAAATGCTCTTTATTTTCTCATGAAAACAAGTCCTGCTATAGCTGCAAAAACCATCAAGCCATTTTATTTATGCCAAGTGGGATTTTCAGTGTGCAGACATACACAGTCCTGAAGAAAAAAGTGTAGTTTAAAATCTACTACGAGGCTGAGATAATTTGAACCCAAAAGGGTTAAAAAGTAGAGTCAAATCTTGTTGAAACACATGTATATGGACTTTAAATAGTGGAGATCAATAGTCCTACAAAGCCAAATAACTCTTATCTTTAATATTGACCAGGAAAGGTGTCAAATTAACAGCAATTTTATCCTTTGGTAATGATTCAATTTAGCTGCCACTTTTTTAAAAAGGCAGCATACAGACATACATACTTTTAAAAATGGCCACATGTGGACATAAACCCCATAATAAAGGCAGGGCTAACTTATAAAAATCAGAGAGTATAGAATAGCCCTTTCCACAGAATAGCCCTTTCCACCCCAGGTATACAAAACAGAAAGGGCAGACAGAAGTCAATGAAACAGGACCTGGAAGAAGCAATTCGGGATTTGAAAATAAAGTGGTATTCAAAGCAACTTCATTAGTCACTTCCTTTCTCCCCCTTCAAATAAAATAGCACCTGAAAAATCTTTAGTTGTAATTTTAAATTAAATGGAAATGCAATGGTTAGTAAAAAATATTTAAAGTCTGATCCTAATCGGTAAAATATGAACAGACAAGGGAAAACATATTCAATGCTTGAAGTGAATTTTTTGCAATGGCTAATTTTGCTTGGTAAGACCATACACCAACTTTCTCTTCTTGGGCCTAGGATACCCTATTGGCTAAAGAAGGAAAAAGAAAGTGTTCAAGAAAGTGTAGGTCTTTCTAAGGCGAATGCCTTTGTTACTTTAACAAATATGTGGGAAATGTATAGTAAGGGAGATGGGAAAAGTATTAAATTGTCATTAGCTTCCAGATGACTTTCCTTGCTCCAAATGGAATTGTAGAAACTTAGTGAAAGAAAGAGCCTGAAATTAGGATCACAAACACAACCATAGCCATGACCAGCATTTAATATTTTTGATGTAGCTCATGACTTGGGCAGATGGACACTCTATTGGGTGAAAAAACATCTGGATGGCCAGGCCCAGAGAGTGGTGGTGGTCTGAGTTACATGCAGCTGGCAGCTGGTCACAAGTGATGTTCCCCAGGCATCAGTGTTGGGCCCAGTCCTGTTTAACACCTGTATTGATGATCTGGATGAGGGGATGAGTGCACACTCAGCCAGTTCATGGATGACACCAAGTTGGGCAGGAGTGTTGATCTGCTGGAGGGCATGAAGGGATCTGGACAGGCTGGATCGGTGGTCCAAGGCAAACTGTATGAGGTTCAACGAGGTGAAGTGTCAGGTCCTGCAGCTGGGTGATGAGAACCCCACTGGACACTGCAGGCTTGGGGAAGAGCAGCTGGAGAGAAGGAAAGCAACCCAGTGGAAAAGGACCTGGAGCTGGCTGGACATGAGCCAGAAAGTGCCCAGGTGGCCAATGACATCCTGGCCTCTATCAGCAATAGTGTGGCCAGCAGGACCAGGACAGTGATTGTCACCCTGTGCTCAGCACTGGTGTGGCCACACCTCAAATCCTGAGTTCAGTTTTGGGGCCCTCACAGCAGAAAAGACATTGAGGTGCTGGAGCCAGTCCAGAGGAGGGCAACAGAGCTGGTGAAGGGTCTGGAGCAAAATTTATCCAGAGCAGATGAGGTAGCTGGGGTCATTAACCTGGAGAAAACGAGGCTCAAAGGGAACCATTCTGTTCTCTACAGCTGCCTGAAAGGAGATTGTATCAAGGTGGGGGTCCGGTTTTTCTCTCAGGTAACAAGCAATAGGATGAGAGGAAATGGTCTCAAGTTGTGCCAGAGGATGTTTAGTTTGGATGTTAGGAATAATTTCTTCTCTGGAAGGGTTGTCAAGCATTGGAACAGGCTGCCTAGGGAAGTGGTTGAGTCCTCACCCCTGGAGGGGCTGAAACAACTTATAGGTGTGGCAGCTGGGAACACAGTTTAGTGATGGACTTGGCAGTGCTGGCAGCTGGACTACATTATTTTAGAGAGAGGTCTTTTCCAACCTAAACGATTCTATGATTATTTATGCATAGGGATCTCCAAACAGCTCTTTGTAAATGCTTGCTTTTTCACCCTTCAGTAAATTTAGTGAGGGATGCCTAGCACCTTTTCCCTGGTTTTAAAGCAACATTGCCTAATCACATATAGATTTGTGCCCATAACCATCCTGACAGTCACACAATAGAGACGTGAGAACATAATAAGATCCATGTCATGGGTGTGACAGCCACAGATCTGGGCAGTTTGATCCTATTTGTATTTACAGATCTGTTACAGACAGTTTTAAAGAGCTAATTTTGGCTTGCTTCTCCTGTGTTGTATGAGAAATGACTTAAAAAGCCTGGATTCAGCAATCTCAGTAATTAAAATTAGCAGCTCAAATCCAGTAGAAAGATGTTTTGCTTTTTTATTTTCTCACTTTAAAAAGTACAATTTCATCATGTGAAGGCTCTGATAAACTTCATGCTGCTCAGGGCTTATGATGTCAGAGCTATGAAATATTTCCTGCTGGTAACATAATAGCTGAGAAATATGAGTTTTGGAAGGTTTGGGGTTTTGTTTGCTCTCTGTGCATTTGGTATGAGGAGTACAGTGGGAAAACAATTAACTCTAGGGGCTGAAAAAGCGAATAGCAGTGGGCTACAGTGTAATTGCAAAAACAATGAGCAATTTCACCTGGTATTATTTGTGACAGCAATCAAATAGCAAGGCCTAGCAGGGAACCACATATTAAATAACCACCGTGACGGGCGAGTCCGCTATAAAGATAAGCAGAAAGCAGAACGGGGACGACATATGTACTCTCTGGGAAGGTGAGAAGATAGCTGTAGGGTTCCCCTCCCAGGGAGGGCTCAGGCTTGCTAGCTGCCCGCCCCGGTTCCCATCAGCATCCCACTGCTACCGGGGGCGGGATGGAGCCGGCATCTTCCCTTCCAGCCGCTCCGCACCTTTTCCCGGGATAACGGGGGCGGGAGGGGAGCCCAGCGGAGGAGGGACCGCCGGGGGACCGTACTCCGAAGGCGCCCCCGCAAGCGGGCGGGGGTCCGTGGCGGGGCCTGGGGGGCAGCTCCAGCCCCGCTGTCCCCGGGCGCTCCCCGGTGCGAGGGCCCGCGGCAGCCGCCGGGACGGGACGGGACGGGCCGTGGGTGGCGGGGAGCTATCCCGGCCGGCAGCTCTGCCCAAGGCCAGCTCGTCACACGCTGCCCCGCAGGCAGTTTCAGGCTGGGGCGTGGTGGAGGAGGGGGACGAGGGGACATGCCGGCCTCCGCCTCTGTCCCCGCTCTTTTAACCAGTTTCCAAACATCGCTGCCAAATCTTCCGACCTGCGGAACGCCTGGGCACACGTCGCCCCCCGCAGCTGCCGCGGGGAATCCCGGCAGAAGCCGCTGCGGCCCCGCGAGTGAGCCCTGGTGGGCAGGCGGACATGGCATCCCCATCTCCATCCCCATCTCCATCCTCATCCCCATCGCTTAGCGCGAGATCCGGCGGGCGATCCGGCCGGATTAACGCCGGGCGCTTTGAAACCGGGTGCCGCAGTGATCCCGGGCCGGGGTGCTTAGGGCTCCCCTTTCAGTTGTTAATTACCACTAAGCGTTTGTAAGTACCTGCGCTCACAGACCTCAGCGCCTTCAAAACAAGGGCATGCACGCAAATAGCTCCAAAATTACCCATCTGGGTACCGGCAAGACCAAAGGCACAAGCGAGCGGAGTCGTTAGAAAATAATTGAAGCAAATGGGCACTTTCTTTGCCACGTGAATTTCAGCTGGGAATCCCGTTGGCAGGAGCGGCGGTTTCAAAGGCGTCCGCACCTGCGGAGCCTGCGCCCGCGGGAGCGCCGAGCCCGGGGGGTCGCCGGGCGGGGTGACCCCCCCTTCCCCCCCCGGCTCTGTTTAAATGGCCCGGAAAAAAAAAAAAAAAAAAAGCCATCAAAACAACTTCCACCAGAAAAAACATTAGCTAAGAAGGAAACGGCTGTGGACACCCCGGTGGGATATCTCCTGACTCCGGGCAGGAGGGTTCCTGCCATTGGTACCAGTCCTGCGGAATTGCCCTCCTCGCTTTTGTTTGTTTAGCAGCTGAGATTTAGAATATACACAGCAGAAGGAATTATCTTCCATTATGAAGAAACAAAAAAGATGTGACCTACATCTTCACCCCCGAGCCCACCACCAACCCCCCCCCCCCCTCCCCACAAACCATCACAATTTACTTTTCGGTGACACAAGGACAATGGGAAGTGAGTGATCCTTGCACCACTTTTCTCCAAATAAGTTCAGTGTGAAGTATAAGCACTGTGTTTTCTATCACTGATGACTGTGTTGATTCCTAACACATTAGTGAAGGAAACTTTTAGCTAGAAGAATTTGAATTTTACAGATGAGTACAGACAAATGAGCAAATGTCACAGAAGACCGTTAAACCATTTCACAAATGCATCTTCTTTTCATATTGCTTTTTCATTGTCTGTTTTTCTGGGGTTTGTTTGTTTATTTTTACCATTTTTTCCTTTTCCCGCTATTCACATCTCGGGCAGTTACTGGCTCTCCTGTTGCTCATAGGTATGGATTGAAGGGTAGAAAATGATGTAACAATTAGGAAAAGGAATTAAATTAAAACACAGCGCTCTTAAGGGACGGCACATTAGAAAGTAGCAAGGAACTTGGTCTGAGCAGCCAGACCTTGATGTCCTCATGGTGGTGAGGCCTTGATAAACATAATGTTATCATGGCAACATTTCTGCCTATTTTATACGTTATTCAGCTCTACTCAGGCTAAAATCCCACCCTACAGTTTCTCTTATATATAGCCTAAGGCGTGGGGTTTGACAGCTGGGGAACAACAGGGCAGGTAAAACGCAGAACCTCGGTATGGTGATGGAAAACAGGGGCCGTATCCTTCTATCCTGCAGATGTCTTCCTAAGGCCGCGTTCCTGCTGCCTGCAGGATGGATGTCCTTGGTTCCTGAGAGGAATGCCTGTCTCTGCTGCTCCTCCGGATCTCTTCCCAGCCTCTTCTCCTAAATGACACGTGAGAATGGGTCAGAGATAAGCAGTCGGCCGGGAGGTATCACAACAAATCTAAGCACACGCTTTTCCTTCGGCCCAGGAAGCCACGGGAGCAGGGGCTGTTTACCCGCGGGGCAGATGGAGGCCACAGCTGAGCCGGGCACGGGATCTCCTCCTCCGGTCACCCACCCTCGGAAAGAGGAGCGGGACCCACAGGGTCTGTGCTGCGGCACCAGCAGCGGTCCGGACAGCGAGCAGCGATTAGCAAGAGGAACTTTGGCGAGCAGGTTAAGCTGAGTCGTGTTTGCGTTTGAGCCATGGGCTGGGTTGGGATCCTGGCGTGCTCCTGCCAGGCAAGTGCTCTCAGTATGCAGCCTTCACCATTTATTTCAACACTTCTCCACATGGAGTGTAGTAGGTAGGAGGTTCTAAAGGGGTGGATTTTTAGTGCATTGCCTGTCTCTGAATGCTAACTCTGGGGACTATTTGATGAAAGGTGGATATTGGCAGACCCTGAGTAGAATAAATGTTGTTTAAAAATCCACATTTGAAAAAAATCTTGCTGCAAAAGTGGAAAACCATCCCATCAGGCAGCCATTACACAAGTTTCAGGAAAAAACAAACAAAGAAACAAACAAACAAACAAAAAACAAACAAAAAAAAACCCCAAAAACCCACAAAAAAAAAACCAGAGCGATGCAAGCCTGTGTTTCTATCTGGTAGCAGAACAGCTCTGGAAGTAATTGTCCATTTTGTTTCACCTTTCTCCTCCTGAGGTTTTGGGTCTTGCCTGTCACGTTTCACCATCGAGGAGACCTCAGTGAGGAGCTGTGGGGTGGGTGGTGCCTGTAGGGAGGGCAGGACCCACGTGGGGAGCAGCAGCAGCACCCGCTGGGGGACACCAGTGGGCACCAGTGTGAGCCGCTGTCCCGGTTCGCTGAGCACTCCGCCGGTCCCTGGGGCTCCCCGATTCCGGAGAAAGTGGCCAATTATTTTTCTGTCTGAAAGAGTCTGTGATGTGGCAGAGAATGACAGCTCCAAGGGAGAAAACACCTCTTCATTAAAAAGTGCTGCTAAGCATACTGAATATCCAGATCCCAGCACCCAGTTGCACAAAGGTTAGGATGAGAGCCAAGAAATTATGCATTTTCACAGATATTTTTGTACACACATACATATATATGTGTGTACAATGTACATGCAGACACAAATACACACACACAAATATCTACAGGCTCAGGGTAGATAGATAGATTACAGCACAGGGTAGCCAAAACCCTTTAAGTTCCTACTGAGACAAAAACTCCTGCAGAAGTCAAGTTTTGCTATCAGTTTTGATGTACTAGGAAAAAACCCAATTAAATTGGTTGCCAAATGCAAGAAGAGAGTCAGCTTTGTGGAAGTAAATGATTAGGCATTTGTTGAGGAAAATATTAAACAGAAAAGAGAAAGCAATAATCTCTGTTTTGCATACCTCTCTTTGAGAGACTACTGGAAGTGAGGGCCAGGCTGCTACATTTTGTAGGTTTCATTTTAACTAATTTCACTTTGGTGATTTAATGATTGCAGGAAGCAATTTCAATGAATGAGAAAATATTTCTAAAAAAAGATACAAAACACATATGAATAATGTGACAATGAAGAATTGGGTTTACTGGTGAGGCACATGGTGTTGTAGAAGAGAACCACTTCTATACCACAGAAAGATCAAAATGGAAGCTGCATTTTAACAGCCCCCTTTTTCTTTTCCTTCAGAAATTCTGGAAGGCTGAGAAGAAGGCATTTTAAGGCAAAGGTGGGAGAAAAAGCAGTGACATCCAAGGCTACCGCAAGCAAGCAAGGTAGAAGTAATGGTTTCCACAATGGCTCTGTGGCAGAGTTCAGGCTCCAAGAGGAACAGAAGCAGCCCTCAGCCTTAACCTAACTCCTCATGGCCCAGCAGCTTTCCTCAGCCCAGGTCCCTGGCTGCCTGCACTCGTGCCCTGAGCTGCCTGGGCTCAGCAGGCTGCTGCCTCTCTCCCTGGTTAGCAGCCTGACTCTCCCTTAGCCTACCCCAGGAGGGTGGCCCAAGTGGGATGCTCAGAGCATCACACCGAGGTTTTGCAGATGAGCCCCACTCCCTCTTGCTCACATGTTTCAGTGAAGCAGGAAACAGAGTGAGGGCATGGCAGCAGTCAACCCTCCAGTTATTGCTATCCACTTTTTATAGGGGGACATACTGAGATAAACCACCACCAGTTCCATCAAATCAGGGGAAATATTCCAGTAATCCAGGGGCACAGTGATGAATAAGGAAGGAGACAGATTCCCATATTTGTTTTTCAGAGATGGGCACTGAGAGATGTGAAAACCCTGTGCTGACAAAAGGGTTAAACCCCTGTGACTTTGAATATGCTGCTATTACTGACTTGTCAGAATCACTAAACAACATTTTTCTAACCATTCCTGCAGTTTTATTTTAAAATTTCCACCTCCCTGTGTCCTCTCACCTGACCAGATAACACAATGCCTTCTTCAGCATCCTAAAGAAGGAATCTAATCTGCAGCAGGGCAGAAGTACTTGAAATAGAACAGGTATGTTATTCTCATAAACAATTTACAGAACATAACCATTTGTTCTCAATAAGGATTTTAAGCCAAAATCACTATTTTCAGTAGAACTTTAAATTCTACAACAGTGTATCTTTGTTCCCCTGTTGCAATGCAGAATTGCTGGGGTTGATTCTGTGATATTCATATTTGATTGTTTTCTGTTTTAAATGTGTGCAAACATAACCACAACATGATAGTGCTTTTCCATGCTTAGCATATTCATCACCTTATCTTCCTCTCAACTTCTTGATTTGCATGCAAGAAATCTGTTGTTAGAGAGAATGCAATCTGCAAGGCAACAAAATTTTGCACATACTTCATACTCTTCATCTGATCTACATGTACCACTTTGACTCTTCCCATGTAGATCAGATGAAGAGTATGAAGTATGTACAATAACCTGATCCTGCATCATATAAAAGGCCCACAGTCCAAGTGCAGTGTGCCAGGGAGAGAATAACTATTGCAAGAAGCAGTGAGAAGACTCTGGTTGAAGTTCTACCAGGTATTGGCTTTATTGACAGGAGCAGACCATGAAGTCTCTAGTTCCCTGGTGGCTGCCTCCCTGTGGCTCAGGTCTCTGCTCCTCAATCTGTATGAACATTTGGAAGGCTGTGCTGCAAATCAAACTTTGAGGGTAGTTCTAATTAATAATTACCACCTCCCACAAGAGTGTGATTTTAATCTTGATGTTTTCATTTGGTGATCAGTGCAATCTTACCAACAGCTGCATCAGCACAATGAAGACAACAAGCAGCATTCCAGGAACAAAACCAAAAAAAAACCTGTAGGGTAGGAATTTCTTCCATTGGTTTTGCAGGCATCCTGTTGAACCTTCCCTCGCAGATGAGCAGGGGCAGGTTAGCCAGGTTGTTGCTGGTTGCCTGCCTTCAGCACCCAGGGCCAGGGCTCTGTGCTTAGCAGGGCTGCATCTGTGCACTGCCCAAGAACCCATGGCGCTCCTCTGGCCCAGTTCAGGCTCAGGCACGTGGCCACATTTCTGTCAAATTAGTCCACACACCCATTAGAGGTTTAGCCCTCTGCAGGTGAGGGGGCAGCACCCAGCTCAGGGCAAAGGCTGCTGGTGCAGAGTCAACCTGTTGCCATGTTTTGAAGAAATCAGAGCCCAGGCAAGAGTTTACTGACCAACGACCTGAGGCCCACAGTGCTTCTGATTTAGTACTAAGAACCTTCAAACCAGATTTGTGGAACCATGGTCTGGTGGGCTTGCAGATCCTGACCCACTATAGCATCTTAAGGCATATGAAGATAAATGATAATTTGCTTGCAAATGTTGCACCCTTGACTCTGGCTGTCTGGCAGGTAGTCTGGCCACAGCACAGCTGTATTTACAGCAGAGGCTGGAGCAGTAACACTGTCAGGCCTTCTAGCTCCAAGCAGAGCAGCAACTAGAGAGTTAAATCAGTCAGCACTGTTTTTTCTCCCCAGATTTGATCTCAAACACCCAGGACAGAGGCAATTACACCTCTCTGAAACAGCTCTCCACTGCCTGCCTTCCTCTATATTCACTTGCATAAAACCCAGAGTCAAAAATTTGCCAGTCCAGAATAGTAATAGGCAGTGGCAGATCACACCTAGTTGCACTTTCTGTCTCTCTCACCAAAGTGTAATCCAGTGGTATCTGATATGGCTAAGAGCTAGAACGATGATTTACTATGCTTGGTTAGCATAAAACAGCTCAGGCTGCTGCAGGTTCACAGGATTTTGCTTTGGGGCACGCCCTTTTCATCACTCCTATTCTCAGCTATGGCCTGGTCAGGTAGGCTGGTCCAGCCATTGGTGGGATCTCCTTGTCAGTCAGAAACCTAAATTAGTGCTTAAAATTCATGCTCATATCCCAGTCCCCATGTGCTTGTGCTAGGAGTCATATGCTATGCTGCAGGAGCCAAAACCCATTGCAGAGGGGCGAGGTGACCCCAGGAACCCCTATGACCACTAAAGCATGTTGAAACCACAGCCTTGCAAACTTCTGTAGCTGCACTTTGTGCCCATTACCCGAGCAAAGGCTTTGCCAAACTTGACTTTGAATTTGCTCCCCATTATCCAACCTCTCCTTCCAAATAACTATGAGTCTGCCAGAGACTTCTTATTTCTCTGCAAAGGTGCAGAGTCAGTGCTACTCAGATGAAATTTGCCTCAGTCTCTTTATTCAGCTAGTCACAGGTCTGTGTGAAACTCTTTAACCTACTGCAGAGCCTATCGCACTAAGCATCAATAGTTTTCAACAGATACATCTAAAGCACCCCCAAAAGCTGACTGAGAAAAGTATGTTCAGCCATATATTCTGTAAAACTGCAAGAGTTTCAGAAACATATACTATTTTTAAAGAATATGTTGCATTTTCCATAGAAAATATTCAAAGGTCTGTGAATTAGAAGATGTGCTCAACTCTGCTGTAGTGAATCCCTGAAAGGCACAGGTGAACAGCCTCCAAAGGAAAGAGGACCACAGTGATGTCTATTAAATCCTGATTGAATACTTGATTTGCCACAGCTTGCTGATTTTGGAAATTCTGACTTAATAGAAGTTGCAAGCAGTTATAAAAAACAAGAAGTGGAAATGATGTATGTAAAAAGAAACACTAAAAATTGCGTAGCATAATACCACTACAAAAATGTAGTTAAACAAAAATATTATATAAAAGGTGTAGCCAAAGTCCTGTTAAGGCAATCTGCTCTAAAGCATACATGCAGGGGCATTTGAATGGTGACAGCTGAAAAAAATGTCACAATTACATCAACTTTTCAGGCTGAACTGTTACTATCATTCACAGGAAAACAAACCAGTGAGTAAATGAAAAAAAAAAATTACAAGGTTCCCTCCATCATATTTCTCAATAGCAATGAGAAGAACTCTCCCTGGCTGCAACTCACATGAACATGTCTGAGATTTACTGGGGTTGAAACATCTCTGCTCAGTTTAGCTACTGTGTTTTTCCACACAGCCCCATCCCAAACCCCTCTCCCCTGCGGCCTCAGCAGGTTCTATCCCCAGCACTCCAGCTTCACCTTTCCTACTTCTGCTTTTTCAGTATGGGCAAGTCTGTGGTGCAAGCATCTTTACTATTGACTCTCCTGGTCTTGCACCAGCACAGGTCTGTCCCAGCGCCCAGGCTCAAACCTACTTCCCACCTTCCCAGCAGCACTCTGAATCTGTGTCTTGCTGTCCTGTGAGCTGAACTGTCTGTGTGTTCCACTGGGGGTGACCAGGGTGGCTGCATGCTGAGAGAGGCCCTAATGTCATCCCACAGCTGCTGGTACCCATGCACTGCCCCAGCAGCCTCTCAGCACATCACATCCAGGGAGCTGGGTATCCATATCCAGCTGGGTTTCCTGTAGCCAGCACTGAGGTACTCCAGGGTATACAAGAAGCTTTTTCTGGTCTCAACACTTTAAACTTCTGCTGGATGAAAAAGCAGAGCAGATGGTGCCTGGACTGGGAGCAGCTCACCTTTGACGTCTTCTGAAAGCACAGCCTGGCCAAAGGCCACTAGCAGTTCTGAATAACCTGAGCACCTCATCTCTGTCCTTTCCTGCTCTTACTCTGGCTCTTGTTGCACCAGCCATATGAGAGGGGCTCAGCCCCCAGTGCTGATGCTCTGGAATTGAAAATGCCTAATGTTAGAAATTGATTATGCTACATTCCAGTTGACAGGTGTAGAAATATTTATTGGTTGAGCTTGGCTACCTTACCTGTCTTGGCTACAAAATAATTTGTCCTTCTTTACACTGAAATAGAGACAAATCTTACTAAACAATCTTTTATAGTTAAATATGGTTTTGGGAATAGTGATGGCAGTTGAAATACAGCATTAAAAACCCCCAAACTCTTGGTCATGTAATTTATTTAGAAGAAAAAAAAGTACAGTTTATTTTCCTACCTTCTCCTTAACCCCTACAGGCTGTGATATCACATGTGTAAATTCAAATTAACACTTCTCCCATCTGGATTTCTGTATATTTAAATAGGAGTCTTGGAATAACATTTTTCTCTTTATATAAATGCTTGTGAGTAACTACCATGTTTGAAGAGCAATGGGTTGGGTTGCTGACCAGTCCTCATGCCCAGCTAGGAAAACCAGAGCCAAATCTGAAATTACTTTGTCAAGTTTTTTTTTTCATATTTAGCCTTCACAGCCTAAGGACACATTGGTGTCTTTGAAGGCAGGACACATTAACTGATAAATGTTTTTCTGCAACACTGTTAAGCCTTTATTTTTATCATAGGCATGACCTACTACCTCTACCTTTTTTTCCCTCAGTCCCCTATGCACCTGGGCACTGCCAGCAGCATCAACCCCTACCTCTGGGGCACCCTGCCCCATGGGGGACCATGGCAGCTGCTCCACTCACTCCTCACTCAAATCTCCTCTGTGAGGCAGGAGGGCAGGTGTGGGTATAAAGGGATGAGTATAAAGGGATGGGTATAAATGCTCCTTCAGCTGATGGGAAACCCAAAACCCCAAGAAGAAACTTCCCAAGACACCCATTGCATCAGTAATTGGGGCAGAGCAGAGCATCACCAGAGCCAGGCTGCACTGCCCTGCTTGACACTCTTATTGAGAGAGCCAGCACCTCTACCTGCCCCCTTCCCCCTGGCAGATGGGCTGAGCCTGAGTGAGTGCTTATGATTTGCCTGCACATGCTCCACTCAGCTGTAGAAAGGTGTTAAAGTCCTCAAAACCAAAAGCATCAGTGGGCAGCTCCCACCTCTCTCTCTGTCGCACTTTTGCTTGCAGCTTCCCCCAGCTCATCCTTCCCTCACAGCAGGGCAGGATTCAGAGAGGAAACTTTGCTTTGCAATTCCCAAACATGCTCTGCCAGAAACCCACCAATGAACAGAAACAGCTGCTCCTCAGCTTCCTCCTTGCTCTCATGGGTGTGTGAAGAGTCTTCTCCATGTGGAGAAACAGGGAGGAAGCATTCCCTGGGCTCTGGATGCCCCATCCCTCTCCTCCCTGGTGCCAGCACAAGAGGCAGGAAGCAGCAATAGCTCAGCAGATTTGCCTCAGCTTGTTTTGGCTGGCTCAGGGGAGGAAAAGCCTCAGAAGTCAATTGGCACAGCTTGAAAGGAAATCCCAGCACTCCCCACTCCCATCCTGCCTGGTCCAGACTCCAATGCCTATTCCCAAACCCAACAAGCAGTATTAAGCTGAGATGCTTCACTTGACTTCAGCTGCTGTGGATCCCCACTCTGCCCACAAACGGGTAAGGGGAGAGCTGGACTTCCTGGGACTGTCCTGAAGCATGGATGTGAGCAGCTGGAGGAATGCTGCTGCTAGTGCCGGGTGGTCAGCATGGGGTGCGCCACAGTTTCAGCAGGAGGCTGGGGGGAAGTGATGGGCTGTTTGCTGACATGATCACAGCTTTTTAAAACAAGCTTATGCTGCAAAAGCCAGGACATCTCAGATGATGCTTTTCAGCATACTGCTGGCTGGTGTGGCGGCTCCCAACAAGTGCAATTCAGAAGGGCTCCACGTGAAGCCACACACGCACCAGAGAGCAGCCAGAAACCTGGGGCAGGATGCTGCAGCCCTTGGGCCAGAGGGGAAGCTGTGGGTGATGGGCCAGGCAGAAAGATAAACCTATGGGCTTTCAAGGATTCTCCCTTTCTCCATCCCCACCTGCAGCAGCCACACACATTTCACTTTGCATGCTGCAGTGCCATTTCGTGCTCTCAAGTAAAGTTTTTATGTGACTGGAACTGGTGCCAGGTCCTCCCCAGCCTGAGCTGGTGCCATCAGGCCAGTGGGAATCCAGTCTCATCTCTTCAATGCAGAATGAATCATGGATGGCTGGTGTTCCTCTCACTCCCAATGCATCTGGAAATGCTCCTTCAGCTCACCAGGTGGTCATGCACCAGTGTCACAAAGCCCTCATGTCCCCATATGCCATGGGACAGGCACAGTGCAGAACAGTGCAGTGTCACTGTGGGCACAGCAAAGACTCCAGCAGCTTTCACCCATGCTGGGTCTGAGCCAACAGCTGCACATCTGCAGTGCACAGAGCCCAAATCTTGCTTACTTTCATTCAATCAGGAAACAGGACTATGGATATCATGGACAGTGGGAGAGGATGTAGCCTTTTCATAGTGGTATCACTACCTCTAGAACATATAAGTTGAGCATGTTTTTGTACATTATGCAAGTAGCCTTTTTTCCCCAAAAATGAAGCCCCAAAAGAGCTGAAGTTGATGAATTTCTGCCTCAAGTGGTGACCCCATTCCTCTTACACTCCACTTCTCCATTTCCCTGTTTTTGTCTCAAAGACTCCTTCCCACACTGAACTCCCGGTTGTTCGTGTGGCCCTTCAATTCACTCAGCTGATGAAGAATCCTCAATATGATTTTCCTGTGGCCATTCACACGAAAACCATGATTTACTGTGTGTTAACATTTTGCTGAGTGGAGTCACAGCAGGGTCTGAGGAGCAGACTGGGCAGGTGGAGAAGAGAAGGGATGAGCAGAAGGAAACAGGACATCTTCCTGTTGATGGCAGAGACCAGCACAGTTGCATCACCTCAACTCCTCTGATTAAACATATTTTAGAGAAGCAGCTTTGTTGATTAAAAAAAAAAAATTATTTTAACATTAGAAGATCAGCTTACCAGGTACTTTGTCACTCTTCCTCCAGATCTGATGTTTAACTTTAGAAAATGCTCTTGCTCAAGCAGAAAGACCGTGCTTTATGCAGGACTGACTAACAAATCCTACAGCTTGTGTTGCAGAGAAGGGAGCTTAGAGGCACTCAGAGGTGATTACCAGTTTAGCCAGCCAAAGGCACCAGGTGAGGGTACAATTCTACTGCAGGTACTCAGTGCTTTGCCAAAGCCAGACCTCGGTGTCCTGCTCACAGTTCACTGCACACTCTTACTGCCAAAAGAAGTAATTGCTGGTTTTCTTGAACTTAGATAAGTCTTTCTGTAGTTAATCAGTAATATCTTACACTTCTTGAAAGATGTGTTATTATCAGCATTCCGGCCCATCCAACAGTGTTTCCAGTTCCTGCCTCTGATGTTCTTCATTTTTGTCAGGGGGATCTGAGACAATAAATGTTAAGTACCGCAATTATTGTGTGTTGTTACTTATCATGGGTGGTTACCGTGCATTGTACTTGGAGAAGCCTGAATCCCCAGGGTTGGAGGCACCTTTAAAAACCCAAAACAATTAAGCCCATCAACGATTTATCTGTATGTTTGTTAATACAATGGAACTTGATCCAAAATAGCATACAATGAAAAGACCATATGTCTTCAAAAGAATTTCCTTTTGACCACACATATAAATGTCAAATTATTTGATTAAAGGAGCTGAGATTCTGCAGTTAATTTATTCCTGGCCTACTGCATGTTTCGTCACATGCAAATGTTAATTTTTTTTTTCTGGGGACAAAGGAAAAGATTTTTGCTGTGTTGTTCTATCCACTATCTCCTTGAGCAAGTTGAAAAATCATTTTGGCTTTGCTGGGATTTTGAATCAAGTTACACAAATCTGCTGATTTTATTAGGCAGTTTGGGTCTGACAACAATTTAAATCACCTAACAAGGTTGCCACCATCGCATGCAGTTCATCTGGTACATTTGGCATATCCAGTGCTCAGGTGATGACATAGCGGGCTGTAGGTCCAGCATTGTTTGACTGGCTCTTACCCCAGCTCTGGGGTAGAGCTGCAGTGCATTCAGGAGCAGGGAACCCACGGCAGAGCTAGCTGAAAAACAAGCAGAGTGGTGGGAAGGATCAAGTTCATGGCATAAGCAAATACTCTACAAATCATCAAGAGACTAACTGGATGGCCACAAAGAGATTTTTGTCAAGGGTTTTATGCAGCTAAAATCAATTCATTCACTTCATCTGTTTTGAACATACTGGAGATGCAGCTAAAGATGTCACAAATGGTTAGAGTTGCCTGGAAACCTTCAAGGTGTCAATTGACCATATTTTTAGGTGCAGGAATGTTGCATGGACACACCACAATTTCACCAGTGATTTGTTTAAAAAACGAATGGAGTCAGAAACCTACAAGGGAATAAAAATATCAGGAGAGTGAAGCTGAGTTGAAGCAGGGTAACTCAAAATCAATATTTTGCTTTTAAACTCTTAAGGGGAGGCCCAGGAGGGCTGCACTCATTTTGTCCTCCTTCCTTATTGTCCTCGGAGGATTGGCTGAGAAGTGACAAGGCTGCTCCGTTCTTACTGCAGGACATTCCTCACTAACAAGCCACTTGTTAGAGTATTCGCTTCCCTGCCCAGGGCCCGGCTTTCATCACACAATGGTCAAGCCAAATTTGAAACTAGAGATGGAAAAAGGGCTCTTCTCCTTTTGCCGTAGGAATATGTTGAATGTCCCTCTGTCCACAAACTCGGATCTGTACACGAAAACGGGTCACTGCACCTCCAGCATCCTCAGCACAACCCCGAGGGTTTGCATTCAGGAAGTAAATTCAATCTGAGATTGCTCCACAGACTGAGCTTGTGATGAGGGGAAGAAGTGGCCACATAAGTGTACCCTGCCCCTTTTGCTCGTGGTTACTTGTCTGTGGCTTTGTCTAATACGACTGGGAGGAAAGGAGGCAAACAGTTTGTAGATGTTTTTCTAAGTAGAGGTGGACAAAAGGCCATGAAACTTCTGTGGTGCCATTTTCTCTAGCTCTTCCAGTGTAAAAAGAAATGTCTACAAATTATTATGAGGTCCTTAGATGCTTGACTCCCAGACTGGCTCCTTGGGGCCACACATACCCAGACAAAGCACAGCCACACTGAGGGATGGGTTTCAGGATAATGGGCTCAGACAATTCACAATGGTCATGATAAAGATGCTGCATTGAAAAATTCAGAATCTGTGCTCTCATGTGGTTGTGTTTGCTGGACTCAACAGCTGAGAGTGAACTACTCATCCTTTCACCAGGGGTGAATGAAACAGATTTTTTTTTCTCCCTTAAACAAGGACTACTTTAGAGACTAGTGGCTGGCTAGCTGAAATTCTGGATGGTCCATTAAAGACCTTAGTTTACCAATAACCACCTGTGCACCCCTCTCACCTCTGCAAGACTCAGAAAGGGGCCTGTGGTCCTGCAAGCCCTGTCCTTGGCAACACAAGGGGGCTGTAATCATAGCAGAGCCTCTTTCCTGACCCATGAGGCAGCAAACACACCATGAGCAGGGCTACTAAGGAGAACGGGGGGACAGCAGAATAAATAACAAAGCATGTAAATCTACAAAGTCATCCAGCACCAAACTTCAAAAACTATTTTATGCAAGTCCTAAGTTGACAGAAGCTGGGTGCCTCATGACTTTCAAAGCTCTGGACCTAAATCCTTACAAAAAAGCAGGGCAAGATCTCAGCCATCCCTTGGACTCTTTGCAAACCAATAAATCAGAATGAGCACAAGCAGAGGGTAGAAGAGTCATGGTCCTTGTCCCTGCTCTGCTTGGTTCATAGCTCTACAGTTCAGTAGGAACTTTGCCTTGCGTTCAAGATCACCTCTTGAAGGAACATTTCCAGAAACATCTGTTGCAGAAGGTGCAAAGATTTTGTGGAGCCTGAGCCTTGAGATCAACACCAGAGCAGGGTGTGAAGGCTGTGTAGTATCTTGGGAAGCCAAGGTTCCCGTTTCCTTTCCCTGTGAAGCAAGGAGAGTCACAGGCAGAGCCACAGGATTTCGTTTTTACAGAAGTTCAGGCAGCATGAGAGCTTGCTGATCCAGCTGAAGCCTGGAGCTATGCAGTCTTCATCCACCTAAACCATCCCTGGCCGTGTGTAGCTCAGCTGCCCTGATGACAAGCAAGGCTGCCTTTCCTGATGGGAGGCCCTCAGCCAGTGCAGGCTGCAGTGCAATGCCGTTGGGCACTTTTCACTCACTGTGTCCTGGGGATGGAGGGGTGCCTTGGGAGCTGGCTTCTGCTCACAACAACAAAAAAATTCCAATCAGAGGGAGGATTTACACTTTGAGGTTTTTTTTTGTTTCAAATGAGTCCTCCCCCAGTGGTGCTGCCCACTGAAGGTTTGATTGGCCCAGACAGTCCCCTCTGAGTAGAGCTGCTGGTGGACCATGTGCTGGACTTCAGATCTCCCAGAGAGGACAGATGTGTGCTTCAGTGCCACCTCATTAACTCATTTGTTTTAAGCCCCCAAACAATCCACTTCCATGCAGATGGAAATCCCAGCCTCCCCCTTTGCACTTGGATGTGTATTCGCCTGCAGATACAGCAGATATGTGCTGATCTGCCCAGTTAAAAAACTTCAAACCCCTAAAGTTCTGGTCTTTGACCCTACCCTAAAACTAATTTGAACTATTCTCAGCTGATCTGAAGTTGAAGGACATGGCTTTTGACTAGAAATACCTTATCTCTAGACAAGTAATCGTTGTTAATTAAAGCAGTAAAAAGACATTAGCCTCTGCTTACTTAAGTTTCAGCCAGCGAATTAACAAGCAATCTACGGTGTCCTTTTAAATGAAGAGGTTCTCAAGGAATAAGACAGTCCCAGAATCAATATACTTTTCCTGTGAGATTTGAAAAATAAACCCTGCAGCATAGACTGAGAGTAACTTCTCCTGCATAAAGCACACATTTCTAGAACTTGCTTTCTCTCTTTAAAACATACAACTCCTTTCTCTCTTTAAGACATGCAACTCCTCCAATTATTTTAGAAGTAGTAGATACAAATCTGGAACCAGCTGCTAATACAGAAGTCACCATGTGGAAAAAAAAGGGGATGCATGTGTGTGTTTGTACACGGAGCCTTCCCTCACTGGCATTTCTGTATGAGTAACAACGAGCAGGTGCTGCAGTTGTAACTGCAGGGAGCTTGACAGAAGATGGAAAAGGAATAGGCACAAGATTTGACAGTGGAAGAAAAAATATTTACGGTAAAATACTTCACATTTTATAAAAAAACTCATTTGCCTCACTGTTTACCTGCAGAAAGACAAGGATTACTGTGATAATTGCAAATATGGTGATAATACACCGAGAAAAGCTGCTGCGGAGATGGGAAAGGGCCTGGAACAGCCCAGGTAAAACACACCCAAGATGGTGCTGCCAAGCACATACATGTGATGCAGGAATCCCGGGAAGCATTCCTTGATGAAAGTGTGGCATAGGTACCACTGCCAGGGAGAGGACAGATGGATGTTTGGACTGATCTACTGATGTATGCACACACCCCCTATATAAAAGTTTTCTACTTGAGGTTTGACTCTCCTAAATCTTTAGTCTGTGTCAGCCTTTAACATGGGCCAGAGCTAAACACCTCCAGTGAGTTGTAATGGTTATACTTGCTGATCTTCAGCGTCCACAGGCTGAATTCTCTGTGTACTGTGTCCTTTGCACCAGGGGAAAGTGATGCCAGCTGCAAAATGCCAGCACTTGACACTTGTTTGCTATCAAAAATGTATTGCAGTGTTAGTCAACAGCAAAATGATTCCACAGAAGTTTTCCCATTGACTACAAACTGGAGAAAGCCACACACAACAAATTCTGCTTGTGAAATATGATATACAGAATGACATTTCTGTTTTTGCAAATTAATCTAGTGGTCCTAGATCTCTCTGATCTCTAGAACGTTCTTTGGAGGTTTATTCCTTCTGTAGAGTCCTGAAAAAATGAAAAAAACTCAAACCCCAATTATTCTCTATACTTAAAATTATCATTTCCCTGTCAAATGGTAGATTTTAAAAGGTTGTGAAACCTGGAAGAAACATTCTGTCTGCACAGAGAACTGCAATCACCTCAACCACCTCACTTTGTAGTGAAGAAATACCAATGCATCACAGGCCAAGTGAAGCTGAACTTTTACAGCTTCACAGAAGTTAGCAAACTTGCTGGAGTTTCTCCCATCAAGTTTTCATGGCTATTCTCCTTTCAAATGGCATCAGTTTTTTTTTTCCTCTCTCCCTCCTCTGTCTGTTGCATGCAAACATGATTCCTATTACCAAATCAAACCAACAGAGGTACAGTACATTTCCCATGCCCTAATTAAGGTTTAAAATTGATTCTGAAATTTCACATATAGCAAAAAAACCTGAACGTGATCCTCAGCTATGATGCATTCTTCCAGAAGAGCCTGACATTTAAGGTACTGAGGAAAGATAAAGATGAAGAGCAGATAGAAAGAGATCAAAGAAAAAAATTCCACTGCCATTAAACCCCCTCTGTGTTTCAAGTTACTGACTTTGAATGTCCCATCCAATATTTGCTAAAGAAAGCTACCTAATGTCTGTTTTCCCCCTCTTCACCACCTTAGCTACAATGGGTGGGCACGTGCTTAGGGGACATTGGGATAAAACAGGGGAAAATCAAAGCTTTGAAGTGCACAGACTGGCAGCTACAGCTGAGGCCCTGGCCTGTCAACACCGGGCAGCTCCAGTCAGAGCAGACATTACAAGGAGACTGCACAGCACCCCTGCAAAGGGCACCTGCACCCAGGACCTGCCTCTCCTTTTACCTAGGAGCCACCACAGCAGCAGGATGGGAGCAGGGGCACAATCTCATCCCCCTGATCTACCAAGTTCACAGAGAAGAGAGACACGTTATTAGCATTTAAATGGGATCTGCAGCATGTTTGTTGGTTTTACACATCTGGCTCGGGGAGGGCAGCAGCTGGGATGACTCCAGACAGAAAATACAGACTTCGGTGCTTCAGAGTCCCAAAGCCTCCTTCAGCAAGTGGAGTTCATAAACCTCCTGGCAGCCCCAATTATGATATCCTCACTCATAACAAGCAGTACCTTACTCCAGGGGAAATCTCTTTGATTTTTAATTTAGCCTAAGTTGTCACATAGGTGTAAGACACCAAGACTCAAAAGTTCCTGGAGAGTTAGAGAATACTGGCATTTGCATTTGAATCTCAGCTGTTGGCTTCAAGTGTGAGGGAGGAGAAGGGGCACAGTCTCCCCTCTCCTTCCTACTTACACTTCTTGCATATGTTATTTTGGCAAGAAAAGGAATTCTGGAAGAGCAACAAATGCTGGGGTAGGTCCCAATGTTTTCAAAGGCTGTCATATTAAAAATGAACTTCAAATTTGATACTTTTTTTTTTTTTTTTTTTTTTAATTCAGGCATTTCATTCTTTATTTGAGAGACTTTGAAGAAGTGTAGTTACAATCTGTAATGAGTTACAGAAGAGATCCCTAGCAGTTTTCTATGCCTGTCAGCCAAATCTCCTGCAGAGCCACTGGTTCTTGCCATTTTAGCAAGTAAAACCCTCATGTTAAAGATAGGAAATGGGGCCATCAAAAAAGTCTCACCACAGCCAGTAAAAAAGTCAGAAATAGCACCTTTGTCCTGACTGCTTCCTGCTCGACCCACCAAGCCATGCTTCTTTCTTGGATGCAGAGAGAAATTTTTGCTTTTTAAGCTTAGCACAAACTCTTAATTTTCTGTTTCAGTTCTAGCACTATGTGCCTTTGCTCTTCCTTGTGGTGTGTTCTTCATTCAGCCTCACTGCACCCGCGTTTTCCTGCCCACAAACACCCTGTAACAGCTCCTGCTGGTGACTCAGCTGCAGTGGAGCTGGGCATGGATGGGGTGTCTGTCCAGCTGCCACTGCTGCTTTGTCCCCCACATTCACTCTGAAGGGTCTGAAAAATTTTCTGTGCTGAATGTAAAGTGGAGAGAAATGGAATTAGTGCAAATATTAAGACACTAGTGTGATTGCATGAATATTTAAGAGTGTGTGTGTGAATTTGATGGCTAAGTGGCCACCAAAGGAAGGCAGAAAATAAACCCTGACTGCACTGCATCACAGGCTGTAATAGCTGCAGATGAGAGACTGCTTTGTATTCCAGTTTTTCAGAGGGTAATAAGGAGTCACCTGTTTGAAAAGAGATAAACAGGCTGGATCTTCAACCCTCCCATTTGGGAACATTGATGTTTAAAGTGAAATGTTTATTGGCTCTAATGAGGTTGATGCAAAAGGGTGTTGGGTATTTGCATACCAATTTCTAAACCTCCAAAAGAAAGGTGGTGATGTCTGAAAGCATAGAATGACACCCACAAGCACTTCTCTGGTTTCAAAGTAGTACCGGTTAGAAAAAAAAATGACATCCCAGATATTTTTTTTTAAATGCAAGAGCAAAGAAATTTGCAAAGTAATTAGGAAGCAAATAGCCTAAAACCATCAAGGAGACTAGATTTTTAAGAGTTAAAATGTTGTTATAGGGTTCTCTGGTAGAACCTACCATTAACATTAAAAAGAAGAATTGGACATTTACATGGTGGTAGGCAGAAGGAGCACAGTTCTTTCCTAGACAGTGAGACATACCAGGATAGAAACACTTTGACATTAGAGCATTAACAAATCTGTAAATGATTAGCCAAGAAAAGAAATCTGGCTGATTGTTTGTCAGTTCATTAACTATCCACTGCAAAGTATATGGCTATTGTTTCCTGCAGTCAGAACAGGGTGATACAATACAAATAATAAAGATAACAGCCAGAAGACCTATTTCACTATGTGGATTGTGCACTTGGTCTTGTAAATCAATTTTTGCATACCTTGTCTCTCTGCAAATAATATCTACAAGGTGAAGAGACAAAGTAACAGACATCTAAAATAAATTGAATTAATCTGGAAAATAGGCTCACTACCATTTTTTGATCCACAACTTAACGTAAGAAAAAAATTAGCTTTGAGTCACAATACAAATGTCAGTGTTTTACCTTTTCTGTGCACAAGTGAAATGAATTTGATTTGGCTGAGCATGTGCCCAGCTTTAGACCTGTGCCCAAGTCCTGTTTTTAGCAACTAAACACTGCTTGCAGTACTTTGCTGAGTCAGGGATTGGATTCAGTGCTCCCATGCATAGGCAGCCATATGCCAGGCACATTATGGTATACAATGCTTAATTTCCCAGGGGAAAATAAACCTTGCAGAAATTTTTCTTCATCAGGCCTTTTATTAGACACTGCTAGATCTGAGTCCCAGGAGAACATGTTTTCCTTGGCTCCAATGGCATGTACCCTCCTAGAAAATATAGAAATTGCACACTATAACCAGAACTGGTAGCAATGCCAACAGCCAACTAGACCCTGGCTTGCACGGTTATTAAACAATGATCAGGAAAATATGTGATCACTACCTATTCCTATTTAAGTCAAGGGGAAACTAAGCCCACTGCTGAAAGGACACTGCCTATGATCTTTTTGCCTTGAAATGCCACACTCACCCAGGGGCACTCTCCCCTTCCCCCTGGTGAACAGGCAGTTGCTGCTGGTGTAGGATGATATACTTGATGGAAACTTGCTGACTGCTGAGACATAGGTAACTGTCCCCTCTCAAGATCACCCTTCTATTTTCTTTCATCTTCCATCATACATGCATGGTAAGATTTTCTGAGCCAGGATTTCTCTTGCCATATTCATATGTAGCAGCTACACTGGGTCCTGGTGACAGATGGGCACCAGAGACAAAATCCAAATCAGTTTAGTTCCTGATGATTTATTTCTTACCCTAATGTTGAGAAAAGTATTTGCCTTCCTGCTTTTCTACCTTCCCTTAACTCATCTTGAGAAGAATTCATATCCTGAGATACACTTGCATTCAACAGGCCAAGGGAAGGGATCACCATGATAGACCACTTTTAACACAGATTATTGTAACTGTAATTTTAAAGTGAGTCAACTCCTTGGCTTTTTAATCTACAGATTACCTTGCTATGCCTTACCTGCATCTCAGAAAGTGATACAGATGGCCAGAATTTTCAAGTTTCTCACTGATTTTCCAATAAAAAGGAAATTACACAACAGCAGACGTTGCTTATCACCTATACATGATCTATACATAATTAGCTTTCTTATGGTTAGTAGATCCAAGGTGGAAGAAATCTGCCAGCTGAAGACAAATGGAATGCAACAAGCAACTCTTAAAAAGGCTTTGGAAAGAAGCATCCACTTGTGAATGGAGAAACAAGCTCAGCTTAAAAATAACAAAGCAAAAGCAAGGTAAAGATTACCCTTAGAAACCATGGACTCCTGGGTGATAAAAGCCCTGCTCAGTCATAACTAGGAGCTGCTGCAGGGCAGGACAAAGCAGCCAGAGGGGAAGAAAGTGCTGCTTCAGTCCACTTTGCTGCTGGGAGAAAAAAACCAGCCATGAAATCATTCCTCCCCAAGGAGGGGGTTTTAGGTGACCTCCATCCATCTGAGAAGAGAGGACATCCACACAGGACTGATCATAGACCAAACACAGACTCTGTATCTGTGCAGACTCCTGCTTTGCTACACACCCAGGCATGAAGGAATTAAGGCCTGATCTGCAACACAAAGTTAATCACATATTAAGACATCATCAAAGCGTGGAACTTTTCTTGTATGCTCCAGGGTTAGCATAGTCCAAATCAAATAATTAATAAAATTTAGTACTAGTCCTGAAAATATTAAGCATCTCCTGTTTCCCCATGCTCCACAGGGCTGTGATTTCATGATACAAAATGTTTGGCCACAAAACAGGTGTGTGGTACTGTTGGAATTCCATCCATGGCTCTGCCCTCCTGTTCCCTCCAGCTGTGGCCACTGATTTCTGCTCCTATACTGGGAAGAAATAATCAGGCTGGGATGTCAGAGGACACATCAAGCCATGTGAATATGACCACTATCTTCATGCCTAGATGTTGTTTACTGAACCAAATGATCTATGAGGAAGAAAGAAGCAAATAATATCAACACACAAAAATAATGGCACACACATTGCAAAGAAAGGCAATGTATCAGACCAAATAGGGTTATTGTCTCTGTATCTCAAATATTTCTAATCTAAGTTCCTATAAAAGATAAGCCTCCTTCATCTCTTCCACAACAGCTTCCTTCAACATTGCAGAAAAACACCCCAACTTAGAAAATGAGAAACACAAATTAAATTGTGTATACTGCAGGGATTTATCAATCTATATCACCAAGGGAGAAGAAAAGGACGGACCAGCCATCTTTGTCTAACATGCTGTAGTGAGAGAATTGTCATTGTCTTTGCATTCTTTTATAAATTAAATAAATATAAAAAGACAAGTAATTTTCTCACCTAATTTTCCTGTAGAACTGATAATTAAGTGTTGTTGGCTGCATCACCAGCACACATTTGTGATAGTTGATTTAGTGTCTCTGCACATTTAAAAGCTAAAAATTTTCTCTTTTCCTGAGTAAAAATACCTGTTTCGTGGCCTTTTCTCTCCTTCAAGTAATAAATAAGTTTTATTTTTTTAAAACTTGTCATCCGTGAAAAGTGTTGCTTTTTCAGCAATCTTTCATGTGTCTAGGACTTCACTGAAAAGTAATTATTGTGTATGTTGTAGAATGACTCTCAAAATATTAATAAATATGCAAGATGCTAACCCATATATTTTTTAAGTATATATTACAAAGACACTGGCTTGAACACAAGGTCAAAGTTTAGAGGGACAAACCTCTGAATGGGTGGAAGTCCTTAACTCACTGTGTGATGTTTTGCACATCCAATAATTTATCTTAAGTGGGAAGTGTTGAAACTACAGCTAAGACAATACTGGACATGGGAATAAAGCATCACCTATGTGGGAAGGACTTGAGGCTTTCCTCACAAATGTGTCCATCCTTTTAGCGTGGTTCATCCTTGCCGTAGCAGCAGCAGCCTGGCAATATTGTATTGCTGAGTCAAAGCTTCAAGGCTGAGAGCTATGCAAAAGGAAGACAGTTTGGATACAAAAAGGAGAAGGTTTAATTTAAGGTGCCCAAGCTGGAAATAGACAGTCAGAGTCTTTGACCTGTGTCTTTTGCACATCCTCAGAATTAGGTGCAGCTAAGGGAAGTGCTCTGTTCTTGGCTCTTCCTTTCTCAGTGGCCTTAGCTCTGGTTCCGGAAGACAAATCCTTCACACTGTGATGTTAGAATGTGTCTGGATGTGTCTGGCACTCCTCTCTGACCACACTGACTGACAGGCTTTCAAGAAAAACAATGTCTCTATGTAAATCTAGGGCCTCAACACCTGTGCCAGGGCATCCAGCACCTTGCTTGTAGGCACACACCTTCCATTTATTTCCACTTATTTTGGTACAAAAAGAAAAAACAACTCTCCCCCAAGAGGTGACATTAAAATAAATCACATTTAAACTGAAACCAAGTACTTGTACAGTTTTCCCCAGTGTGAAACTTGTTTTAAGTTAAACCATTGAAACTTTCCTGAGTACATGAGGCTTTGAAGAATGCCTACATACTACCCATGACACCGCAAATTTCAGCAATAACCCACAGTAACTCCCACGTCATGTACACAGTGCTTGCAAAATTGTTGTCATTGAGCAGTCTCTGTACCTAATCAAAGCCTGCGCGCACACACACCAAGCTATGGCCAGAGCTAATGACATGCCATGGGGTCATTTTTGCCACCCTGAGTTGGCAAGAGACATTAAAGGAGACATTAGAAGAGCCTCCCTTGAAATGGCCATGTGAGAATAGCCATAAAGGTAGAAAAATAACATAAAGTATGCAAGTTTTCTTATGAAAGTAAGTAATGAGATAGGACCAAAGTCCTAATATAATTCTCCTAGCAGGATCAATGCTGTTTCTGCAAACTCTATTGCCTGAATATTGCACTGTAAATCCTTGACTTATTAGCTTCTGCAAGTCCCTCTGGGGCTATTTAAGAAGTTTATTGTTGTAGGTCTGTATATGGAGGCATTAGGAGAGATGGGAATTGTATGCAAGCCTTTGCCACCACAGTGTGCAACCTGGAAAATTAAACTGCTATCAGTCTCACCTTATGTTAGTATTTCGGCCCCTTGGCAATGGCATTCTGAGTAATCCAGTATTTACAAACATATATGGTTTTCAATTTGGCAATTAAACATCAGGGACCCTGAACTGAAGCCCACAGCTGCCTGCAAGGACAAAAAGCCATTCTGACAGCAGCAACTGGCATGGGCTGAGCATGGGAGCACTTTCTCTTCTGTCCAGCTTTTACCTGTGCTTTTGCCTGTCTGTCACTGAGCCTGAGTGTCAGTGTGTGCAAAGCCCTGGCAGCAACATAATATTCACCAGTGGTGCTTCAAAACTCAGTCTTTTCAGGACTAACCCTGCCATCTTATAAATTCCAGATAGCATTTAAAAAGGCATTTCTAATGAAGGGCTTGTTATTTCCCAAGTAGAGACAGGCAGCCTCAGCTTTCCCCTTTCTGTGTCTTGCCTTTTTCCTTATCACCATTGTGTAACAACCCAAAAGATACATGACATTTATCACAACACTTCTCATCCATTCACCTGACAATTAGAAATGCCCAGTGGATGGGCTGGAGGCCTGGTATTTATGTTTGTATTTTTGAGTTTCAGCATTTCTGTAACCCTTCGTTACCACTAGCAGAGCCAAAAGTCAGTACTCGCTTCATACTGCAGGCACATCCACATCACTAAAACACAGGACAGAGAAGGGGCTTGGGTGTGAACTCTGGTTTGTGTAAAGAAGCACTCTCACCTGTATTTTCTGCCAGCTGTCACATCACAACCAGTTGCACTTACCACCAGGAAAGATTTGTCACAACCTCTTCTCCCTCTTGGAAGACAGACCTGAGTGTGGGGCAGTGATGCAACCTGCTGTTTATTTGCCCATGGACAGCTAAGGCCAGATCCTGCTCACAGCAAAACCAGACTGTTACTTTTTAAGAAAACACATCCTGACTACACTTCTAAACAAATGATAATACTCTATTTCCTTTTCATACCTGGAAAATTTTATTGGCCACCACATCTCCCCACTGGTGATGCAACTCCATTTGCAACCCATTGCTCATGACCATCCTGTATTTTCAGGTGCATCACACGGGCACACCATGCTCAAGGATGACTAGAATTTAAATAAACAGAATTATTTAGGGCAGAATTTAAATGAAATTATACAAATTATGATGTATTTATGGCTAAATCTAGGGCCAACTGAGCTACTAAGACCATTACTGCTGAATTTATTTGCAGAATAAGTAAATATAAGAAAAGCAGGTTCTTGCTTAGACATGTCTGCAAATAATCGAACATCATTAACATGCAAGAGACTTGTTACATTTTGGTGGATTTGATTTTCGAGTACCAGGCTGGGTTTCTTGCTTGCCAGTCTCTGCAGCCCTGCCATCACCACTAGTTGCAGGAGAGGCTGTTTCCAGGCAGTGGCATTCCCCTGCAGAGGCTGTAACACCACACTGCCCAGAGGCACGGCGTGTTGATTGAAGCATGGTCTCTATGTGTCATGTGTCAAGGATGATATGTCACCAAGTCAGCCTTGCATCTCTACACAAGGTGTTGAGATAACACTATCAAATCATGGCCTCGTGACTGGTTTTTTGTGTCTAATACAACAAATGACTATAAGCTCACTCTGGATTAATGTCGGTGTCATGAATGTTTACTAATGCATATCAAAGCTGGGATCAATGCCAGGAAAGGATTTTAAGTGTAAGTTTAGAATGAAACACAGACAGAGAGCTGACTTCCCCCCTCCAGCACAAATTACAAGCAAGTTTACATTGCATTGTGCAGGGGCAGAGGGCAATATTCCTGACATATTAATGAGAAAACAAAGCTTCTCTTCCTTCTTTCTGTGAAGGAACAACATCATTTTAGTTATATTGGTTTACTGCTTGAAACTGTAAGATAAATCACATTGTGGGCAAGATGTAAGCTCTGGCTTGCCAATAGACTGGTTACACATGTACTTACAACTCTCACTGAACGACCCACACCATCCAATTGGACATCATCATGTTTTTTCACTTTTCTTTTTATCATTTTCCACAGCTGGACATGTCTTCCCAGACCCTTGAAAACTGTCCATGATTGTGTCAGCAGATGTGGCAGCATGCCACCATCTGTGCTCACAGAAATCCCCACCCTGTCCCACCAGGTTCCTCCCAAGCAGCTGAAGTTTTTCAGGGTCCCATAGCTCAGAAGTGAATGCCAAGGATGCAATTTGAGAGCAACATACTGTTGCTTTCAGTTTTAATGTTTTGCCATTGCTGCTTTGAAGGGCTTTGCAAGCTTGCCTTAAGGATTGCCTTTCTTTGCCAAATGGCAATATTTATTTGGGGCAAACAGGTTAAAGGAAGAATCCTCCACTTTTAACTCCTTTTCTCTGGAGGAAAGGAGGAAATTCCTACTTCTGCATTGGAGCCTAAACTCTGTATGGGCAATTCCTGACCTGCTGGACATCACAGTCTGCTACCCAGGGCCTTCAGCCCACTCCTCAGCAGGCCGCAGCACTGTGGGGTGTTTCATGGGGCCAAGGCATACAAGAGACAAAGGACAGACTCATCCCTTTCCTCTTTCATGCACCCTCTCTGCAGCCAGCTAATACATCCTTTGGCATGTGCTGAAGCTTGCCCAAAGTGGCTGGGACCCCTTGTTCAGCAGCATTTGGTGGGCAGTGCTGCCATACACCATGTCAGGCTGCACACAAGTAAGGCAGTGCCTGAGCCTCACACATATCTGTAGGAACCTGAGCACTGATATCTCACTTCAGCCTCATCCCAGATATGTGTTTGTGCACGTATGCATTTTCACAGCCTTACAAATGAACAAAAAGTATGGTTCTTTCAAGCGGTGACAGCGTCACAAGGAAGTGGCAGACTTGGGACATCAACACTGCAGCTCCAGTCTATCAACCTGGGAAGCCCCTGCCCTGTGCATCACTACTTGCAGCTGATCTCAACAGGTACATCCCACTCTCCTCTTGGGTCCTCACCATTGCAGCTCGTCCAAGAAAACACGTGTAAGCTGGACCTCTGGGAATTACAGACATCTGAGGCACACTGGGTGTTGTAGCTGTTACTGCCCCTGCCTTTCTGCTCTCACCCCAAAAGCAGGCAGCAGATGCTGACTCACATCTCATCAGCTCCCAAGTTACAGCCTCTGAGGAAGGAGAAAATCAGCTTGCAGAAAGGGGATGGTGTGTGAATTGCGGCTGCAAAACCGGCCTCAGCCTAGCACTGCTGTGGCCAAGGAGCCAGCCAGAGCAGCAGAGCAGGACAGCAGCAGCCTGTGCAGCCCCACAGAGCTCTGGGCAGCTCTCAGTATCAAAGCTGGGGCTGAAGCAAGCTCTGGCAGGTTTAAGGCAAGATGGGGTAGCTGTGGCTGAAGGTCCTGGCTAGCAGTGAAGCTGCACGCTGCTCTGAGCCATCATCCAGCCTGGCCAGGCTTCCTTGCCTGATGCTGAATAATGCAGCAGCCTGCCACAGCCTCGTGCCTTGGTGTTCCCATTTGCAACCCAGAGTCCATAAAACTTCCCTTCCTTCATGGAACATTGCAAAGTGTTTGGACCCAAAGCTGTACCTAAGAGCCGGCATTACTGGTGTTCAGCTGATGATGCTGAAGGTAAAACTGCAACAACCTTGAACTTGGGGGAAGGAGGGAAGGAAAGAAAACCTCTTCACATGGACTCATGCCAACACCACAGCTGAATGCATAAATGAAAAACATTTTTGTTTTGCAAAGAGTGGGCATGTGCAGGCCATTGTAGGGCAAAGCAAAACAGCTGAGCTGTGACCAGCTAGCAGCCACAACTGGCAGCCACAACTTCCCCACTTACATCGTTCGCTGAGAGGCAGCAGTGGCTAAATGGCCCTGAAAGAATCCCAGAAACAAATTTTGAGCTGACAGCCAACCTCCTTTGCTGTCAGTGAGGCAGTGGCACAGGAGGAGCTGGCATCTGACGGGATGGGCATGTGGGCTGGGTGCCTCCACACGGCAGCAAGGGGAGGGCAGAGCCCTGCCCTGGGAATCACCAGGATCAGAAATGACTGCTTGTCCAAAGTATCACAACTACCACTTCAGCTACTCCTCTCTGATGTATTGTGGTTTCTTTATCCAGCACCTGAGTAAACCAAGCACACGAAACATCAGAGGCTGCATGATGTTTTTAATCTATTAATCTATCTTTGCAACACCCCTGGGTTTAGAACAATTTAACTTTTGATTTCTAACAAAACCAGCAGTTTATAATCCAGACTGCCTGAATCAGAAGAGTACAGAACTTGAGCTTCAACCCCCCACCCTCTGCTTTAATTTCCTTCAGCAATTTATCACCTCTTTGCAGCTCACACATACAGAACAACCAGAAAAATTTCTTAACACCCCTTTGGCAAGCCACAAGGAAGCAACTGCCACAGTATTTTTTTTTATTATTGTTTTCAGGGCCTATGGCAAAGAAAATCTAAAAAAAAAAAAAAAAAAAAGCACCCAAACTAAACTAAGAAAGAAAAAAATTAAATACTTACCTTCCATAGGCAAGACACATGCAGAGTGTGAGACTCCACATAAAAGGCCAAAATATTTTTTTTCAAATAGAATTTCCCCAGAAAACATATTAAGAATAGTATCATCTCCAAATAAGTATTTACACTACCTATATACACATGTGTTTGTCCGTGCATCTATTATATATTTATAGAAATTATTTTAAATGCAGTAGAAAAGGTGTTGCTTGAAGTTTCACATAAAAGCAGGAAAATAGGAAGCAAAATTAAGTCCTTGCTCCAAATCCACTAACACTGCATATTAATTTAATACTTTTTCTATTCTATTGCTCTGGTCTTCTATTAAAATCAGACCAAACTCAGGCAGCCAGTGTAATTTCAGGACAGATGGAACTGCCCTTGCTATTTCCCGTCCACACAGCAAAGGATTCTCTAATGAGGTGAATACCTGGGGCTCAGGTTTTCCTCTGCCCCATAGCCCAGATTCTCATTTTGCAGGGCTGTGAAGTGGTGTTAAAATGATGCCTTACTAAATGGTAGCATTTTACACCCACTAACCCAACTCTTCAAAGCAGTGTTAATGACTATGCAGACTGCAGAGCCAGAAGAATCAGACCTTAGGTGTTTATGGCCAGGAAAAGTGAGAGCAAGCAGCAGCCCTGCCACGCAGAGGCTTGTGCAGCTCCTTCAGCTCTCTGCATGACCTGCTTGCAGCCAAGCAGCTTTCTTTGGACTAGGGTGTAGCTATGCCCTCTCTAATTTGCTGTTTCATTGACAGGTTTTGTGTCCAGGACTGGATGTCAAAGGCCATAGCTCTTATTCAAGAGCCATCTTCCCTCACCATGCCCAGCTCAAGGGTACATGGAAGCCACATGAAATGCTAGAAACAAACCCAGCCCAGTTTTGAGACCACCCTGCAACAGACATGTCATCACCTACCCTGGGGCTTGTAACCTTTTCATCACTGAGATTCGTCCCTTGCATCCCACACAAGTGTGACCAGGTTAATTAATTCCCTTCACTCACCCTTATCATTCTTAACTGTGTGCTTTGCAGCGATGCATTTCCACAAAACTACATCAAAAAGCAACAATATGATTCCCAATTCATACTTCTTCATTAGGTCTGCTGAGGGAGCACCGGGCAGAAGCACCCCACTGTTTCTGGTTGTTGTACAGACCCGTGTCTCAGTTCAGAGATTCTTGTCTGACTTTCAGATCACAGGTTCTCCAAGATGGAGAGTATCTTTCTGTTGGGAATCTGCCAGTCTGCTGGTATAGTGGAGTCCTGACCTGGGAGCAAACACAGACCAGTCTTTCATCTCTTGTACAGAGAGCATGTAGAAGAAAAGAATTCTGCCCAAATCACTTCAACTAGTGTTCTCGGAAAACTTTTGTTATACTGCAGGGTGAATACTTTAGATGGGACAGGTAATGGTTCCCATCACCCTTTGCTCCTGAGACTCTTTTCAAACACCATGTCTATTGCAGAGGAAAAAAGCATTCATGTAGCTGCATTTTGCTCCCACAACCTCTCAGTATGTGGCAAATCCTTCTCTTCTATATGTGCCCTTGATGGGCTTGCAGAGCCCACTGAGAGGAGGCTGACATGCAATCCACTAAGTGCCAGCATTGCAGTTCCCTGCTGTGCCCTATCTTTTGCACACCAGAGACATTTGCCAGCTCGGGGCAGTGGTGTGTTGGCACTGGGGTATCAGTTCCTCCTTTCAGAAACAGGAAATATAATGGACATGTTATTTTTCTTCCTGGGACCACCTATCTACTGATGGCCCTACAGCACTGTTAATGTGCAATCCAAACACTGCCCAATTTGTTCACAGACATGTTTTCCTCTTAAGCCCCCTGTGCTTTGTACCAGAAATATGTGTGTGCATGTGAATTTCTGCTGCTAATACCAGAGGCACAAGGGAGTGTACATGTGTGCAGATGGATGATGCTTGCACAGTAAACCCTATGCAATCCAGAATAGAATATGATACCAGTCAGTCATTGTGTCACTTCAGATCTGCCTTCTTCTTTTCTTATACTACATATAGTGCATTTCCAGAAGTTCTTCTACAGCGCACAGGATTTTCTTGGAGAAGAAGAGGGATTCGTCCACTCGATGTTAGGCATCTTATTGAGACTTCTAAGCTGCCTGCCTTAAATTCTCTTTAGGAAGAATTCTAAACTTGGTTTACTTCAGTCTTCACTCCAGGCTGATTTCAGAATAATTATTATTCCCGAGTTTAGAGTGAAAAATCAAGCAGTGTAATTTTGCTGCAATGCAAACTCAGAGTGACTGACCCCCTGGGGTAGGCTTAGTGAGGGATTTGACCCTGTCCACCAGGGAAGAGGGATAGCACCAAGGGGCCAAGTGGCAGTAGTCATGAGATAAGGTATGGAGAGGCAGGAGGCAGTCCTCAACATCTCCAGGTGCTCAGACCATACCCATCACTGCTGTTGGCTGGAAGGGTCACTGGAATTGACACCAGTTTGGGAACAGACAACTCTTCACAACTACCCATGGGGGTTGATGCAAAAATGGCTTATAACCAAAAATTCAGTAGTGCTGCAAAGGCTGGATAAATTTGCACTAGAAGAAGACCAGTTAACATTAGCTGTGCCCTCCATCTGAGGAACTGCTTCTGCCTACAGCATCAGGCTTCTGACAGTGCAGCTCACAGGGACACCGCAAACTAAAGAAGCTGTACTGGTCATTGCTTTTACTTTTTCCTTAGTTGCAAACTACAGAAGCTGTACTGGTCATTGCTTTTACTTTTTCCTTAGTTGCAAACTACAGAAGCTGTACTGGTCATAGCTTTTACTTTTTCCTTAATTCCAAACTACAGAAGCTGTACTGGTCATTGCTTTTACTTTTTCCTTAGTGTAACTGCATCCACAAAAGGCTTTTGGTAGAATAGAACTGCTGTTTAAAAAAATCACACTTCAAATCAAGAGTATTTTTCTGGTAGAAGTTGCTGGAGTGTGATCTTTAAAGCACTTTACACTTGTGATTCTCCTCTGTCGTGCTCATCCCGCACCACAGCACTGCAGGAATCAGGAGCACTCACAACATCAGTAGGCAATCTTCCCCAGTCACAGCATGTGCCCAAAGTGTATATTAAACACCCATCAATATTTGGCACAAGGACACTATTTGCCATCCTACTGTCACCCAAAGACATTTCAGCTTTAAAGCTGTACCCGTACAGCTTTAAATTCAACCTGCCAGGGACTGCTTTTGGCCACTGAGGGCAGCCAGCACAGTATGGCCTGTGTCTATGCTACCGGCTGCTCTCCTTGTCCAAAAGCTGCCTCCGGTCTGGTCCCTGGGAATGGCCCGTGCTGGCTCCCAAGCACTGCTTGCGACCTGCTGGGAGGGCTGCTGCCTGCTTGGACCAGGTAGCAGCACAGATGACCGAGTTCCCGTCCCAGGGATTTTCCCTGCCGCTGTTTTCTGACTCAGATGGACGCAGACAAGGCGTCTTCACCGACTGCAGCACGTGCTGAAGATCCTGGCTTACGTTATTGCACAGAAGGATCGGGACTCCATAGGTTTGGGTCAGCAAACAGCCTTCACAAAGAACAGCTCAGCAGAGCCTTTACACATATGCTTGGCTATGAGTCGGGTAAAATCTGGGCTAAAGAATCCCCTTTCTGTGCTTTTCCATAGCAAAGTGGAAGATGAGTAGGAAATGCAGGTCCTCTGGATGCCTCCTGCAGCTTTGCAGCATATGTGTGGTAGTCATCATGATGTCCACGCAGTATTTAACCAGAACCTGCCCACTTTCAGCATGAAGATGGTGTCCCTGCAGGTCTCTCATGTCCCCCAAGTGACTTGCCATATCTCTCAGGGACTTGTCAGCTCTTTAGAGACAAGGAAAGTGAGAAACCACAGAAAAATACAACAGCAAGGAAAGCTCTCCAGGGGTAAATAATGATTTTTACTACAGCAATTAAGACAGCTGGAAATAAAAGACTTCAAAGGAAATAATTTTTAAAATTTGATGTTTCTGAAAGGTTATCCCTTTTTTCCAGCTATCACTTGAGCTAGTAACACAAATTGCCTCCCCTTGCTATTTTCCTTAGACCAGACTAGCTGTTACTGTCAAAATTACTCTCACTCTGCAGAGGAGCAGATCACCTAAAAGAACCACACCTGCTGCTTCTGGACATGATGAAAACACTTCATACCAGAGCTAGAGCAGTCTGCCTCCCTTTCCATGGCGTAATCCCATGAAACCAGATCAACTTGAGGACTAACCAGCCCAGCTATTAAAATCCCCATGTCTAAAGCAGGGAGTAACTTCCCAATCCACTGTGTGGGCATCATGTCTGCAGATAAGAAAGCTGGTTGGACAGACACGAGATTAGATTAGATTAGATCAGATCAAATTAGATTTGATTAGATCAGAATTAATTCAAGATGGGTGCTTTATTATCTCTTGACAAGGTTCTTGCTCTCCTGCTGGGTTTTTAGGTAGCCATGAGACATCTTGAATGTTTAGAAAACATAAATACATTTGTATTCTGCACAGACTTTTTGATTTTGTTAATATTAAAGATTTAAGAGGGGACTGAGGTGTAAAACCAAATTTTCATCCTGTTGAAGACAGATATTACCTGTATTACCAACAGTGTTGGAAGTGCTAAATGACAATGTAACATGGAAAATTTTTAGCTGGGAAGGAGAGATGCACTTGCAGTTTAAGAGATAAATAAACAGTACATGTTTAAAGATTCTCAGAACAAAAATAAATACAATGATTCCTCTCGCAGGACATGGTTATTTGTTTGCACCATACAAAACCAACAGCAGGGTAATAGTCTCAACCTGAAATAGCTGCTATACTTCTGTTCTGAAGGTTATTAGACCAAATTTTTGCCCATGCTCAAAGTCTGAATGCATCAGTGAACTACAAAAAACTTCCCTTATGTTTAGCACTGTGCAGATTAAGTGTTGAGTTCTTATTTACTCCATGACAAGATTCCTCAGCCTCCCCTTGGTCTCCTTTTTTCTGCTGAAGTAAGGACTCAAGTCCAGGTACCCTAGGTTCTCTCAGCAGGCCTGGAGGCTCTCACTGCTCTCGTGCATATGAGAGGAAATGCCATGCTTCTGGTTTTTGCTTGGGAGCTTTCAATGAAGAGTTGAGAGAAAAGGCAAAGTGGACACTTCTCATTAAAGGAAGAAGGAACACTGAACTTTCTGAAGGAAGTTTTGCTTTATATACTTTATACACTTTTAATATACTTTTAATATATTTTATATACTATACAGCTGGATTTTTTAAATTATCACATATACACATGTAATAGCTTCACTCTTGTGTTCTCCATATCTCCTTATCCCTCAAAAGGTTTTCCAAAGTTAAACAGGAAATAACTTCAAGGCTCATCCACAAACTATCTGTTCTATCAGGGGATAAGGCCATTAGATGCATGTGCAGAAAAGCAGAATGAAGGACAGGGCTGGAAGCTTTTCCAAAGATTCTCAGGCTCCTCACTGTCTACAGAGGGCATCAGAGAAACAACTAAACTTAAGCCACTTAAGTGACTTAAAAGGCAAAAGCAAAATAAATTCTCCAAATACCACTGATGTACAGTGATGGGGCTATTCAATCAAGTCATCAGTGGCCTCAGGTTTATCCTGAAGGCATATGAGATCCAATCAGCTTCCTAACTGGCTTTTACAGATTTCTTACAGGAAACAAAGGAATTAGGCCATATTGGTACTGAGACTTCTCTTTTGGGGGTTGTTTCTCATACATTGTTTGGTACCATTGTACATGTTGCTTTTCTGTGTTGTTGGAAACCCATGGTCACAACCACAGATAAATTTGAGTTCTAAATGCAAGGGCACATGCATATTTATGTGCTAAGAATGGTTCAATTAATAAGAGGAAAAAAACTGAACTAAATTTAAGGTATTATTGGGTTTCCTTCTGTGCTTTATTTGTTTTACTGGTTGCAGTGTCCTTCACCATTCATTAATTTTGGAGTGGATGAGGCAGACTGCACCATCACTCAGTCACATTTCAGGGAAGTCACCACTGGGATGGGACACCTGAAAACATCTCTCCTTGGGCTGTCTCTTCAGACTCACCACAGGACCACAGTGTCTTTTGTGCTGCTCAAAACAGTTTATCCTCTCATGGAAAAGAGATGGAAGAGGAATGTGAAGGCAGACACCATTCAGGACACATACCAGGTTTGTGAGCAACATCAAGAGGCTTCGCTCCCATGTCCGCCTCCTGCCCTGCACAGTGTGGTTCACATCCATCAGATACAGCCTGCACACAGCTCTGTCATCCACACCACATTTTGACTGAAGCTAGTCATATTGAATGAAGCTAGTCATATTTTTAGGAACTGGGTATTAACCTGCATTTCTATGGATTTACCTTTGTCTGTAATTCTCGCATCCTCTTGGATAAAAGGAGAAATAATTTTTGAGAAGGATTTAACTGTTTTCATGTGTCCTTGTGAAATACTGCAGTCAGGCACTGCCCTTCATATCTGTATACAGGCACTGACAAACAGCAGCAAAGACAGAAGTGCAGATACAGAGATAACATATGGTCACCTCGAAATTTGGCATCACTATTGTCTATTGAAGCCACTGAGATTGCTTCCAGTGAGTGGGCAGAGGATTTCAGATATGACATTTAAAAGGCACAAGCGAGAAGCTTTAAACTATAATGTGTTACTAACAGAGCTAAAGCAGTCTGACAGCCCCTAGCAGACACGAGGCAGCCTGGGAGCTCTGTCTCAGCTGCTTTCCTTGGTCTCCACCTGACAGGAGCAGCCCTTGAGCCTCAATAGGTACAGACACAGCTCCTGGGAGACATTACTGGGAATGTGTTTTGCTTTTATTCCTGCTTTAAGTTAAACTCTTTGCCTTAAGCAGCCATGGTGGCAGGTGACAGGTTTCCCTTTATTTTGCCTCAGGTGAGGGTACCAACCACTAAGTTTCAGAGGCAGCAGATTTATAATGTGAATCACCACAAGAGCCCTGGTTTAAGCTATTTTGTCATAAACGTGGCTTTTAAACTCCAGTGGCATAACTTAAAGCACAAGCCTGGCCCTGAGTAGCTTAACTGACTAAAAATGGCAAATTTATTGTCTATCAGCACTGGCAAACTGAAATAAGGCCACAGCACACCCTAAGTCTGGACTGATGGTGCCAGTTTGGGTGTGGTTTGCTTTTACAAAAAACAAAGCATCCTGAAACTGACACTGTGCTATGCTATCTCATAGTTATAGAAGTTATTTCATTGTCATTTGATGCCATTTTGCTACAAGGATGTGCAATGGAGGGAAAAAGAAAACAAAACCCAATAGCAAAATCACCTAAAGACAGATGGTGACATAGAATTGTAGGATCATCCAAGGGTCTGGGTTGAAAGGGACCTTAAAGATCACGTAGTTCCTGCCATGGACAGGGACACCTTTCACTACACCAGGTTGCTCAGAGCTCCATCCAACCTGGCCTTGGACACTCCTAGGGATGGGGCATCCACAGCTTCTCTGGGCACCTGTTCCAGTGCCTCACCATCCTCATAGTAAAGAACTTTTTCTAACTTCTAGTCTAAATCTACCCTCTTTCACTTTAAAGAACCCCTTGTCCTCTCACTACATGTCCCTCTCCATCTTTCTTGTAGGCTCCCTTCACATACTGGAGGGCTGCAATTTGGTCACCCTGAAGCCTTCTCTTCTCCAGGCTGAACAAACACAATTCTCTGAGCCTTTCCTCATAGGTGAGTTTCCCCATCCCTCTAATCAACTTGGTGTCCCTCCTCTGCACCCACACCAACAGGTCACTGTCCTTCAATCTGATGTGTAGAACAGTCCATACAACCAGGTCTCATCTCATTGCTGTAAAGCCTGTTCTAAACCTGGAAGTGATGACCAAGCTAGAGAGGAGCCTTGTTTGTCACAGACAGATGTATCAGGAAGATGTCACATGCAAGTGCAGGTACACCAATATAAATGCACCGTATGACTACAAAATCACAACAGCCTTTAATCTGACCTGAACCTCTGCAGGGAGGAGTATTACTTTAGCTAGACAAATGGACCTTATTAGCCTCTATACACTTCAGCAGCTTAAGCACCTTGTCAAATAGGTTTTTAGCAGTAGAGGGCTCTTTAATTTAGCCTGTAAAGGCACAACACCATACTATGGCTAGCAGCTGAGGGAAAGTGCCTTTGGATAATACCCAGTAAACAGGACTGGATACCAATGTTAACTTTCATAGTGTTCTTCATTTGCTAATTTATCACAGTTTTAAGATTCCTCTGGCCACGTGCTCCCCTGTGTCCCTCATTTAGAGTTAGGGATAGAGTGTGGGGTCCACCTCAGATCTCTTGCCAGTGGAGGTTTTGCAGTCCAGTCCCAGATGGTCTGGTGGAGGCAGATCCTACTGCTGCAGCAGATGATTCTGTTCCCTTGGATTTGCCAAATCCTACTTCAACTGACTGCATGGTCACATGCTATCTGAGGAGGTAGAAGCCACTAGTGAAAAACAGGGTGAAGAGGTGACACTTTAGTTTAGGTGTTGTGTTTGCCCTTTCTTTTTTCCCCTAGGCAATAGACAAAATTATTCAGCATAGACCTGAATTTAATTATTGCACCTCACAATAGGAAAAGCGATGAACTGAAAATGTGCTCAGTTTTTCTGCTTTAAGCTTTAAATCAAACACACCTGAAAAACATGATCTAGTTTAAACAGATATTAGAAATCTCCTCAAATTAATGTCCTTATGTTGTCTATCTAACTAACATCCATCTATTAATCTAAAGGCAGCTGGCAGGTATGGGGAAACCTTACTGTTCTTGTGCTAGATCAGTTACTGCAACAAAGAAAATGTGTTTGTGAAGAAGTCTTAAGAAAGACAAGTAAGAACTTGCAGGTGATGACTGAGGAGGTCCATCCTGCTTCCTTGGCAGTGAATGTGCAGTAAGCATAATGCTGCTCTAACTTGCTCCTTCAGAAGAAACTGTACAGTTGACATACAACTTAGCCTACTTTACATCACTCTCAACTTTTCCCAAATTAATTTCTGAACTTGACTTCCAATCAAGATGTCAGCAAAAAGCTGAAGTGTTTTTGAAGACTGGACAAAATTACCTGCAGAGAGTTCAAAAGCTGGACTACCCCAGCAATGTGTGGGGTGGCATGGAGGCACGTGCACACAGCAGGATTTTTCAGAAGTTATGTTATTAGTCAAAAGGTTATGAGTGGGTGTAGAACTTAGATTTAAGTAAATTTAAGAATTTAGATTTAAGTAAAGTTTGTCTTTTTTATTTTCTTGTTATTCAGCCTAGCAATAACCAGTAGGAGTACATTGCTTTACAGAAGATTCTTGGAACTTGGAATCATTTTAGAGCAGTAAAAGAGTAGTAATGAAAAAGACCAGCAATGAAGCAGAGGTGAAGCAAAAGGACAGATTTGAGCCCTTTCTCTTTAAGATAATTTGCACTGGGCTCTGCTCACTTCTCTGGGTAAGTCCCAGCCATTCTCCTTTCCTCACTCCTACCTTCCCCTTGCAAACTTTTAGCTCCATTACAAAATAAAGCTCTTTTTGATGTCATCAAGCACAGTGATGGGTTTGTACAATAGCAAGCATTATTTCAAAAGCCATCTTTCCGGGTCCCATGACTTCTCATTGAGCTACTTAGTAGAAGTTTCCTCAATTATGTCTGAACAGGTTGCTTTTGTACCAAAGTGAAGTTTTTATCAAAAGAAAACAAAGCTTTAATGGCATTACAAAAGCTCTTCAGAGCTATGTATATCCTCAATCAGCAGCCCCTCCTCAAAGCTACAAGGATGTTCAGAAAGCACACCCAGGCAAAATGAAACATGATGACAGACTGCAAGGATACAAGAACTGGCAGTAAATTAGAATGTGTATACAAAATAATCAGCTATCACAGAATATTCTGATTTGAAAGGGACCCATTAGGATCACTGAGTTCAGCTCTTAAATTAATTCCATACAGGCATTTAACCTGCATCCTTGGGGCTAGGAATCAGCTGTTCCCACAAGCTTTGAGACTCAAAAAGCAGTGAAACCAGAAAAGTAGTTTCAGAAATGCAACATCAAAACAACTTCAGGCAAGACAAAGCCAACTTCAGCCAAGATGAAGTCTGTATCTCGAGGAAAATCTGCAAAACTTTTGGTTTGGGGCTAGTTTGATTTTCTTTTTTTTTTTCTGTTTTTTTTTTTTTTTCTTTTTTAGTCTACATTTAAACAGAATCAAAACCACAAGGAAAAAAAATGGTTTACAATATTGTCAGCTCCCAGAAACTTCAAAACATGATCCAGAGAGATGTGGAAATAGAATTAAACCATTGTCAGCATTGCCAGACTACAGGATTCTAAAGCAATGTAGATTCTTAATATTCCTCAATGTTTTGAAAGTTTCAAAGCCAGTTTGCCCCTTTCTCATAGAGGTAATGCTACAGAAGTTCAAGAAGTTTGGAGCACTGATTCTTGGTTTGTCTCTGTCCAGTTTAAATACAGACCACGCCAGAAGTGGTCTGTAGAAGAAGAAGACTTTTCCCATAACAAAATTAGGAATATAAAATTCTCTACAGATATTTAAAATAAGTTTAAATTAATTAAATTATCTTAAACCAGTGAAAATATAAGATAATCAGTAGTAATATGGGGTTTTTTTCCCCATATCTCTTCTGCTTTATCACCACCTATGCATCTTGGAATTTGCATATAATAGTTAAAGTCTCACATACACTCTAATTGTTTTAAAACCATATAATTTCATGTATCACAGCAGTTACTTCCTATTCTTCCTGTACATTTTAATTTTTTTATCTAGTCTACTAAAAATAAACAGTTAAATTACAAATCTAGTGTTAGTTGTGATCAGGTACTTTCTTAATATACTCTATGAAAGATGCAGCTTCTCTTTACCCACAGAAGGGGCCTGAGGGGTTTTTAAAGTTAAAAAATATACACATAAAGGAAGGCAGCAAAGCTTCTGATTGTTGTCTGCATACAAATTACATTTTTCTAGTCTCTGATGCTAGAAAATTGCTAAAATTAATACAGAAGACACAGGAGAAAGAAGAGACCTGATTTCTGTGGATGGGACCTGAAATATAAAGTCTGCAATCTAGCATGTCTTTATTTTTATACTTATGCAGCTTTAATTCTAGATTAGCATTTCAGAGAAGGGACATTCTTAGAAATGCACAAGTTTAAACACTTTAAGGTGAGAGAGACACAGTAATTTCTGTTTTTAAGCAAAACCAGAGCATCCTCAGCCTTTCTATGGAGAAAAAGGCAATGGGAAAATAGAGAAAACTTCAAGTCAGCCTTATGTGTCACACAGCAGTGACACAGAAAGACCACAAAGCTCAGATCTTCACAGCTGATTTTCATTCGATGGAGATAAGCAGACCAGAAAAAAAGCAACAAAAAAAAAAAAAAAAAAAAAAAAAAAAAAAAAAAAAAAAAAAATAAACAAGAGAAAAAAGTAGTGAGTGCTATGGCAGGAAATTTAAGTTCAAAAGGGAATTCCAAGTGTTGCAGACGATGGGTATGTTACTCCCTGATCTCTCTGAATTAGCTTTTGTCTTTGTTACCAGGTGAAGTGGACAGGACCAGACCTGCACAGTCCTTGCATTAACCAAGCAGAGCCCAAGAACCCCCTCAGCTGGCAAGTCAGCAATGCTCCTCATGCCTTCCATGCAGAGCAAAAGCCACAAGGGCCATGTGTGTGGCACAAACCTGAACTGTCCTGTGCCAAAAAGGCAAGGCAAAATCAAAGTGGGGGAAAGGAAAAAAAAAGCCATTAAATCAAAATGCAAATCATTTATACATCAACATGTTGAAAGTCCTGCTGTTAAAAAGGGCAGGCAGCAGACGGAAACCACTTCTCTTTAAAACTGGCAGCATATCAAAATGTTTTTAAAAATAATCAGGGAGGTGCAAACCACCAAGGGGACCCTGCTGCTTGCAAACTGGAAAGTGGCTTGTACTTCTCAGGGCATGACTGATTTCAACCCTGTTGTGGGTCAGCACACTTCCCACCTGATCCCGAGATATGGATCTCTGTCAATTGATACAGCCAGCCCCAGCCCCACAACTGCAGTGGGCTCTGTCTGCTCAGTGACTCACAGCAATCCCACACAAGCTTCCCACCACGCTGTGTCTGGCAGGGTGGTGGCTCTCTTCCTTGTCAGCAACCAAGAGATGTTCAGGAGATGGACTTTTTTGGCTGTGGACGGTCACCTCGGGACCCCTCACAATTCAGGCAGGGCTGTAGCACTCCAGGGCCATGCAGAAGGATGCTGTGGTCCTGCAGCAGGCCCAGGGTGCCAGTGCATGCTATTTGGGCTAATGGAAGTATTGGCTTTTTCCACGGTACTTTCTTCCCTAAAAGTTACTTGGCAGCAGGAATGTGTCCCTTGTCTGCTTGTAAAGCGAGGGATGGGCAGAGCCACTGCAAAGGCTCAGCCCTGAAAGGTGACTCAGAGCTGGGCCTCAGCTTCACCTCCTGCAGCTATGATTTCCTGGTGTGATATGTTCAGTGGTGACATTGGTGGGTGACCTGTGTCCTCCTCCTCGCTGGGCTGCTGATCCTCTGGTGCTCCGGCACCTCCCACAGCAGCTCGGGTTCATCAGCCCCTGCCAGTCCCAGTGACCGGCCAGCAAGGTGGTTTCAGGGGAAGGAGCCAGCCCTGGTTGCAGAGCGGTGCTTTGGCAGGGCCAGGGTCAGGCAGTGCCCCAGCTCCCCTTGGCCCAGGCCCACTGCCAGGCTGCGGAAGGGCTGCACAAAGGGATCCGCGGCTGTCTTGCCCTCCCTCCGCAGGTTCCCACCCGCACAGCCAGTAAGGGCTGACAAACAACAGAGGATGCTCTGCTAGGGCTGTCAGAAACAAAACGCAATTACCCTCTGCCGATTGCTTCAAGTTGCAAACAAAAGATGACAAAAAAACCACACAACAGATCCCCCTCCAGGCCCGCAGAGCCATCAGGAGGAGGCTGACAATGGCAGGGCCCCTCCAGCTCCGTGCCAAGGACACTCACCCCCAACACAAGCACACGCTGCTGCCTCGCAGAGCCCCTGGCCACCCGCCATCCCTTTTGTCTAGCACGTATGGAGCCCATCCTTGCTTGCAGACCGCCCTGGCTATGCCAAAGCTGCATCTACCAGCGGCTTCCGTGCCAAGAGTTCAGTACCTCTCCTGCTGCAATCTCAACTTTCCACTGTCAGCTCCTGCCCGTGCAGCAGCACCACCACCATCTCCTCCTCCTCCTCCCCCGGGAGCTGGATGTGACACAGGGGTTAACACGAGTTACCCAGAAATGAGTCAGCAATTTCCTTGCCTTGAAGTCACTGCCTGGTTTCCAGAAATGCTATTTCCAGATCAGCCCAGCATCTGAAGAATAAATGAAAACGTGACTCGGAGCCTCAAAAGCTGATGAACACATAGCTGATCACTGTGCTCCCCAGGCCAACACCTCAAAGTGGTATGTAAGAACCCAAGATCACTTTTTATTCAAAGCCAATTTGACAACCAAATCTCTTCAGTTGGGTGCCATTAGGCCTGTGCAAACAATGTACTACGTTTACCACTGTAATACTGAGAAGTGCAGTGCAAACTCCTCTGGTTGCACTTGCTTCTGAGGTTTGCAGTCCCCATCCTACCTCCCTTCCCTGCCAGAATTTCCTTTAAAAAAAAAAAAAGAAGCAGAAGGACACAATGTTTTTTGCTAAGTAGAAAAACATTTGTTCTCCTCTCACCTAACTATGAAGATATGATGATCAGGGCTGATGGGATTAGGAAGTTAAGGCAGGTCTGGCTGAGTACTGGGGCACTTGTTCAACAGGCTACCCCAATCTCTCACAGCTTCTAAGCAACACATGAAGGCCAAAGAAGAGAATACATATGACATCTGTGAGCTGTAGATGCAAGAGTGGCAGGAAACACTGTGAGAACACTTTTTCTCAACATACATCAATGTTTCCACTTCCAGACCACGAGGAAATCCTCCAAAGAAAGACTTTAAATTGAAATGTTCAGTCAGTACACAAGATAATCAACATTTTTAGGAGTTCAAAAGACACAGCTAATGGCCCCTGTGGTAAAGACTTCAGACAAGGGACAACTTTTCACTTCATTATGAAGCACTAGGAGCAAATGTTCACAGTTCTATGACTTCCCATTAATGTAAGCACTGTTTTAGAGACAAATGCAATGTACTTCGATAATGAAACTAAATTTGGAAAAAAGCAGCTTAAATGATAAGGGTCTGTAATCACAATCAGTGTATGCTGACTTTAAGTGTTGTCAGCCTGTACAGATTATCTTAAATCTTATGAATGTATCACCTCCACTAAAGATTTAAAGATTTGTATCCTAAAATCATGTTATTTGATGACAAGCTCAAACCAGCTTCTTGGCTGGTTTGGGGTTTTTTTTTTGTTTGTTTTGTTTTGTTTTCTGGTTTGGTTTTTTTTGTGTGTGTTTTTTTTTGTTTGTTCTTTTTTTTTTTTTGAGGATTAAAAGCAAATCAAGCAGATCCATATTCACTCATACTAATTAAATAGCCCACACAGATGATTTTGCCAAATTTATCAATAGCAAAAAGTCAAAACCAACTGGGAAAAAAATTTGAGATTTGGTGGGGAAGGAGGGGAAGTCAAACAAAAAATCTGAAGCTGTTTCAACAATTTCTCATCACTATGTACATATTTTTATAATTTTTTCCAAGGAATATTGATTATTATTTACACGAAAAAAGATAGCAACATGTAAAAGAAAAAGTACGGTGCTTTTACACAAACAAAAATGAATAATTCACCTAAAAGCACTGTATATTTCTGTCCATGATTTCACTGATTTTTTTAAGAGAGTTCTTTTTGTTGAATTACTTTTTCCCCCAATTTGTCCCACTCCCTACCCACTCTCATTCCAAAACTAGTCTCCCACATTATATCTGAGCTCTCATTTAACATAACCTACCTTACAGCCATTCAGACTAAAATTCCGCTTATTAAAACTGATTTCAAGTGATCATTTTTATTTTGGCTCACCCATTCACAGAAATTTAATTTCAAATTAGGTTCAAACAGTCCCCATTTGCAGCTTGTGAGTAATTTTTAATGTACTTTTACCACAAATAAAAAAAAATAAAACCCCATTGGTTTATTCAACAAAGTCTCCATTAGTCATCATGAACCATATAACTAACAAATATGGTTTTTCTTTCATATACTCATTGGGTGTTCAGGGTGAGGGTGGAGGTATGAGTGGGAGAAAAGAGGTTACTGAGGTTAAAAAGAGGAATGTATGACTGTGTACGCCCCTGGTACTTCTGCTGCTTATTCCCTCTTTGTGTTGTGTGCTGGTGGGCACAGAGCCAGCACTCTTGCACAGAGATCAGTTGCTCCTGTGGCAATTTCTTCTGCACATTTTAGCTAATGGATGTGGTTGTCTATGTGGTTTTATTTCAGCATGTACAAGTCCAAATAGAACATTCATTTTGGCATATGTCTGTATTTTCCCACAATATTTATCTAGCATGCTAGATAAATAGCTATAAAATGAAATGTGTGTTACTAGAGGTGCCCCTAAATTTGTGTTGAGTTTATTTATGCCTAATATATGCTCACAAAGGCAACAACACCCAAACAGATGCATGTACCTGTATTAAAGGTATGGATTTTCTCCATGTTCTCATATGACTATTATCAGTTTGGAGAGCTCTGCACAACTAAGAAATCACAGACTCCAGAGACTTAATGCCCTGGCCTGTCTGAGCTCTGCACAGTCCGAGAACCAGCAAACAAAGACAATTCAGGGCTCAGTCATCCTGGCAGTGCAGTCATCTTTGTACAATAAAGTGGTCACTGTTCTCACTCTGCTGCGTGCCTCTGCCACTGTCCCAAAACCCTGGTGTCACATTTGCCAAAAATCTCTGGGTAAGATACTCTTTGACCTCCTACGACCTCAGTGTCACCCACTGAAGATATTTCACTGAGGAAACCACTATGGAGTATTTTCTTCAGAGCCCCTGCCATGCAGGGGACCATGTACTGGTGAGCTGCTCCTCTCTAGGAGGCAGATCAGGTGGGGGCTGCAGCTGCACAAGCCAAGGGAGATGCAGGTCAAAGTTCTCTCTCACAGCTAGATCAGGCAGCTTGTGTAGGTTTTATTCTGAGATCATCTCACATTCACCCAACACTAACCAGCACTGGCAGGTGTCTCTAGGCACTGTTCCACCCCAAAACAGAAGCCCAGCAGTGTCTATGCAGGATCAGTCCAAGGACAGCTCAGCACTCCCAGTGAAACCTGTGGGAGGCACTGAGCTGGAAGGGCCACCCTCATGGAAATCTCCACCTCTGCTGGAAAGAGAGGCCCTCTTTTCCTCTTCTCTCCTGCATCATACTTTTCCTGCTCAGCTCTACTGAATTTTCTTCATTATTTATAATTAGAATGTGGAAAGCAAGTACTATCTTCCCTGTTGTTCATACTCTAAAGCAATACTTAAAGAACAGAGAAACAGCTGAAATCTAGGCCATTTCAAAAACTTAACTGCACTCCTAGTCACTACACCTGTCCCTGAATCCCCCCAATGTTTGTGGTTTTGCATCACATTTTCCTATGTTAAAAAATATATTAAAATTATCTTTTTTGTTGCCAGTTGAAAAACCCACAAACAAATGGGCAAATCTGACTAAGTGCTTAAGCAGAGAAAACAATGGAAATGTGTATGCACCAAAGGCTGTCAACAGTCCCACAGAAAGAATTGGAAAGACAGAAAAAAATTCTTTAAGCTCTTGTAACAACAAAATGTCAAAACCAAACAAATAACAGACAGAAGTGGGAGCTAAGTGTTGACTGTGCCTTGTTAAGAGTTTAGTGAGCAAAGCCGTCCCAGCCTTCCCCTGGGGTGCCCCAATCCGGCCCTGGGACTATTTTGCAGCTTCCAGGGACAGCTATTGGGAATGCTTCCTCCTCCCCTCCACCCTCCTTAATTATTGTAAATAAAATGTATCTAAAATTCTGTCCTGACATTGAGATACTGGTATTTGTAGTGCCTGTTTCTTTTTCTTCTTATTATTTTTAAAAATATTTTTTTTACAATCCCCTTTTTATGCTTAACCTAGAATGGGTTATGAATTTCCTGGCTTTTGTGGGTTACATAGGAAACTCAATGTTACTATTTTAGTGTAGAATGCAGACATTTTTGTGGTCATACTTACCATAGCTGAGCTAAACTCAACAGGAAGCAGCATTTTTATTTGCCTGATGGCTCAGGGTGCATATCCCACATGTATAGTGCAGAAATAACTGATAAACTAATGAAGGACAATTTAGAAGGAATTGGGAGGTGATATGCCAGTGGTCCAGGTATAAACCATGCCAAGAAAATACAATGCTGCTTTGCATTCAGGGGTTTGTATGAATTCAGGACCAGCTAAAAAGCCTTGGTTACCAAGCTGCCCTTGTTTTTATGCTTAAGTAAGGAAGGAGGCTTCCAAAGGGAGACCTCCAGGAAAAAGCCTAGAGTTTGCCTTCACTTCAAGTATTTTCTTCTCAAGTAATTGTCACAGCTAATTTTTTTTTTTTTTTTTGCTATAGTCACTCTAAGAGATTGCTGCCAGAAATCCATGAGGGGAAGAATCAAACCTAGGGAATCAGAAAATATGTATTTATATTTTTGTTTTCAATATGTCTACACAGAGCAAAGTTTACAGTACACTGTACCCATGGGAATGTTGCAGCTTGGAAGACTTCCAATAGCACTACAGGTCCCTTCTGCCCCCAAAATCAGGAGCCTGCAGCAAGGACACTGAAAAATATCTCTGGTTTGGGTAGGTATAGAGTTGGGTCTCAAATGACATTTTGAGGAGTATGTGTGGGAAATGGTGCTGTCCACCTTGCACTGACCCAGCAAGGTACTGATCGTTCTTTGCCTCTTTTAAAAGCAAATGTTTCTTGGAGTTAGTCCTCTACAGGTTCTAGCATTATGATTAAACTCAAAGGCAAACATAATTTGTACAACATCCTTGTAGGTTTGTCTCATTCTTACTCTGTCCAACCACAATTCACTCACTCTTCCTCTGGTATACTACATCTCTGGGACCTCAAGAACTGCCTGTCTCCTTGCTCGGGTAGGTTTGGGGGTGGAAAGCGCTCCTCATTCATCACTTTCCAAGCTGAAAGTCCCTTTTCTAAATTTGAAAGTCTTGCTCTGTATGAGAATCTTGGGGAAGCATGGCACAGCCCTTTTCAGGTTTTATCTTGGTTGATACTTTGTGGTATCAATGTTGAAGGGGGTCACATACTTCCTCTGTGATCTCCACCCAAGCCACTTAAAAAAAAAGTGCCGTGAAAACCTAAAGCTCACTTTCTATCACACAACTCTGTATTCATGGCAAGAAAAGGCAATACAGAATATAAGCCTCAGCAGGGGGGATTGTTAGAAGCAAGGTTCCCATTTGTGCCTGCATCTGGCAGTGCTTTGTGCACTGACAAATTCAAGTTCTCCCACCCCGGCTGCTCTGTCAGCTTTGCCCACCATTCATGTGGCTTCACACAGGGGAGAGAAAAACATATTAAATATAGGAAAATGTGACTGTGAAACTCCCAACCTTGACAGGTGAAACTCAGAGAGTAAAAGCGATCTCCAATATCATATACAATTTAATTTTGTAATGACTGTATTCTGAATCTTTTTCCACATTCAATCCCCCTGCTAAAGGAAATCTGGGGTATCCCAGGAGTGTTTCATGTCCTAACCAATTAGTGCAATTTAATAGCCAAACCATGACCACAGTTAAAAGGACCCTTGGGGAACAGATCCCTCTCTGAGAATAATGACAGATATTGGGCAGCTTAGGTAGCCAGGGCTGGTTTTGTTTGCAATAGTCTATAACACACCACTGTTTTCTGAGCCATCTGATCCCCTTGTAAGCCAGATCCTAAGCACCACTTTGGTCTATTAAACTAGCTACACATCAGCTTTGGTTGGCCTGAATATACTGGGTAGCATGGCTGTTGGATGAAAAAAGTCAGATATTCCTGGTTAGATGCAGAAACACAGAATAGTTCAGATTGGAAGGGACCTTTACAGGTCACCAATTCCAATAATCTGGCAATGAGCTGGAGTATCTTCAGCTAGATAAGGTTACTGAGAGGCCCATGCTACCAGGCCTTGAAAGCCTCCAGGGATGTGGCATCCACCATCTCTCCAGGCAACCTGTTCCAGTGTTTCACTGCGCTCACCATAGAAAACTTCTTCCTAATATTTAGTCTAAATTGACACTCTTTTAGTTTAAAACCGTTGTGCCTTGTCTTATTACAACAGGTCCAGATAAAAAGTTTCTCTCCCCATCTTTCTTAATGGTTTTGTTTAAGTACTGGTAGTCTGGAATGAGGTCTCCCCGGAGCCTTCTCTTCTCCAGGCCGAACAGCCCTGACTCTGTCAGCCTGTCTTCATAGCAAAGGTGTTCCAGCCCTCTGATCATCTTTGTGGACTCATTTCAGCAGTTTCATGTCCTTATGTTGATGGCCCCAGAGCTGGATGCAGTGTTCCAGGTGGGATCTCACTCAAGTGGAGAGGCAGAATCCTCTCCCTTGCCCTGCTGGCCACGCTGCTTTAAATACAGTAAAGGACATGGCTGGCCTTTTCAGCTGCGAGCACACACTGCTGGATCGCATCCAGCTCTTCATCCCCCAAGTCCTCAGCAGGGCTGCTCTCAATGTGTTTATTCTCCAGCCTGTGTTGATACCAGAGCCAGCCTTGACCTAGGTGCAGGATCCTGCACTCAGCCTTGAACCTTGTAAGATTCACATAGGCCTGCTTCTCATGCTTTTTCAGGTCCCTCTGGAAGGCACTCTGCCCCTCAGGCATGTCAAAAGCACCATTCACCTTGATGCTGTGGGCCAACTTGTTGAGGGAGCACTTGATCCCACTGTCTGTGTCATTGATGAAGATATTAAACTACACTGGTTCCAGTACAGACCCCCAAGGGACACCATTTGGACCCACTCATCTCCATCTGGACACTGAGATGTTGACTACTGCCCTCTGGATGAGACAATCCAACCAATTCCTTGTGCACAAAACAAACCACCCACCATCTCTCTCCAATTTAGAGAGAAGGATGTTTTAGGGGACCACATCAAAGGCCTTATAACAAACATCCACTAGAAATGTAAGGAGGTTGGGAGAAGCAATTGCTTCAGCAAAGACTAGAAACTCAGAAATACTGCTCCATAACTTTCCTCAACCACCTGAGCCAACACACTGTTTCTAACTCAAACTCAAACTCATCCTACAGAAAGAATGCTGTACTGGTTGTATTGGGACCTTATGCAGGCAACTGCCTCCAATACACCAAGCCATCCTGGCATAATTCCAAGCACAGGGATTTGATGTCTCTGCTGCTGAAGGTGCAGGCTGCCCTTGCCAGCACCACTAGACACTACAGCAGCTTCACTGTGACCTGAAGCAGTGCAAAGTGATCAGAAAATACAATGATATTTTAAAATCCAGGAGACAGAGCCAAGCAGGAAGCTTTTAGAAAATGCCTCTTGTCTCAGGACACCAAACTCTCCATGGAGGTCCTCTGCTGGGTTAGTGAAACTTTCTACTCTCTCATTGCTCAGAAGTCTTTGTTAATATCTATTACATTCAGGTATGCATATATTAACTGTATATTAATTTAAGTTAAGAAGATTCTGCTTGCCTTGTTGCAAGGATCAATCTTATTATTAATCTCACTTATCTTTTCCATTTCACTCTAGTGGTGGCCACTGTGGAAAAGTCATTAACTTGTGTGTTGGCAATTTTAAGAGCTTGATGCCATTTTGTGTCTGAAGAAAGAAATCCATCTGCTCTTTTTGATCCTGAGCTTACCTTTGTTTCTCACATTTTCTGTCTTTGTAAATCTGCTTATTAACAGTTCCACTATATTGCCCTATATTCAACACTGTCTCAGTCACACTTCTGCTGAAAGTCTTATTCACACTTTTGTCTTCTCCGGGCACAATTATTGTAATTTTCTCTCTCCATGGCCTTTTCCAGGAGTCTCCTTTGTCAAGGCACAAGAAGTATCATAAAATAAGAATAATGCTCACTTTGTCCTGTATGGAACAGAAAGAATAAGGCGATTGAGAAGAGATGAAGAGAAGTCCTCAGTTTGCATTAAGGACCTGTACCTTCAGCAGCTCAAGGCACAGCAGTGGGCAGTGACACAGCCAAGATAAGCAGCATAGTCTCACTTCTATTTTGAGCTACTCCCTGGAAACAATATTTGCCCCCTTTTCACTGCTGAGCTCAAACATCTGACCCTTGTTTCTCATTACACAACATTTTGTGTTGATCAATACACCAACATAGTGGGGAAGACCTTGATGCAGATGAAGTCAAAATATTTCAGTCCCAGAGACAAACTATAGGCCCTAATCTGTCTGTATGGCTCAGGCCAGATGTGGGGCACACTCAGTATCCTGGCCAATACAGTGCCTGTGGGGATGCAGCTCCACATAGGCTGTGTACACTGGGATGGCCCAGGTTATAATGGCATGTTCCTGTCAAAGCAGAAGGCATCACTGAGAGCAAAATGAACAGGAACGGGCCTGTACACTGTCACAGCAAGTCGTGATACATCTGTCAATCAAATAGATTAGATGTTGATTCCCACTTTCACTCTACAATTCACAGGGTCTTCAAACAGTCACACCTACACAAACAGGACCATACTAAATATCTCTTGCCAGCCAGAGTTGATCCAGCAGTTTAAGTTTCCATGCTGTAGATAAGAATTTGGATTCAGTTGTGGCAGAACTGCAGAGGGGCATGGGTCAAATCCCTCATTGAAGTAAATGTCATGAGGTCTTTTCACAGCAATGCAACCAAACTGGCTAAAACCCTGTCTGCACACAGTCCCATAGTATGCAAAAGTTAGTATGAGGTTATTCATCCAGCTGACAAGACGCTATATAATATTTATATAAAATTACTCACAGTCTCACAGAGTTGCACCTAAATTGAGGAACACTAATGTGATTAAACAAATCTTCTAAAGAAACATCTTACCTTGTTATAAAAACACCAAGAAGATGAAATTCTACAACTGCTGCTAGTGGTTTCCACCAATCATTTATTCTCCTCACAATTTAACCAACTCAGGCAGTACATCTTATTTCTAGCATTAATTTACTTAGCTTTCCTTTTCAGTCACTGAATCTTTTTGTTTGCTTGTTAGGTTAAAGACTTATACGTATACACAAGACAACAAAGTAGCTCTTGATTTTTCTTGTGTTAAAGAATTGATTTACAAGTGCTTTACTGGAAGATGCTTTCTCCAGCCTCCTTTGCATTATCTCCATGCAGGCAGAAGAATGTTGTACAATATTCTAGTGGGGGGTATGCCTATGCTGTATTTGGAGACAAATTTGCTTCTAATCATTTTCTATCAATCTAAAATATCCCTTCCTTAAGGCAGGATCTATATAATTCAAATGTTTTTAACTACATCTGTTAAAATTCATATCTTGGCTTAAACCAGAATAGTTCCCACTGAGTACAAACCTTTGATATTGGCACATAAACAACATGTTGTGACATACAGGACATGAACAAATGAAATAATAAGTCCATAATATAGTGTGGTCTTAAAAATCGCCAGCTAGTCCTCACCAGTTGTACATATCCATATCATTACTCCATTCAAATTCAAAGGATGACAAGATATAAGGTACATTGCTGTAAGATTCCTCATAACACAACATGTGTAGAGCCTGCCAGGATGAAGTTACCTTCATCACTTCTTTGAAAAAAATTAAACCTTGCAGAATGAATACAACACTTGTACTAGGAGCCCTGTGACTGGATTTATTGTCCTTTGGAATCAGAGTCTAACAAACACAGACTCATTAATAGCCTTTGATTAACACAGTTCTCAAAAAAACCCCTGAAATCAGTTTCATGCTTGTTAGAGAAACTGTATCAGAAACATGTTTTAGACATAAACCAAGATAAATCAACTTTAGCAACAGAGAATGCAAAGCATTGGATTACATGATCCAGAGTGCAAAGGTTTTTGTTTGGTCTTTTGTCTCTTAAATTAAGCAAAGCATTGACACAGTGTTTTCTCTAGAACAATGTGGCCTCTCTAGCCTCATGTGACAGTGCTTGTAGAGTAATTTTGTTTCCCCGTATATCTTCCTCATGTCTGTAGTATAGCCATGTGGATTTGCTGGTTTTGTTGTGGTAGTGTTCTGGGGACAGAAAATGCTTTAAGATCACAATTCAGAAGTTTTGCTGGCCACTATTTACATGTTTTGGTTGCAGAGTTAAAGGAGTCCAGTGCTCCACAGTTGTCCCCCATGCAGCCCCATCAACACACAGAAACCTGTGACCTGATCTTAGCTATGTTTTTGGAGTTTTCAGCTAACAATGCCACTGAAGAACTTAAAGTTTGCTTTCATTTTTCTCACTCAAGTAAACAACCTGCTCACTTTGCAGTAAAACTGCCTGCCAACCCACTGGCATCCCAGCAGTTCTCCAGCACCTGTCCATGACTTTCCCCTTGGGCCAACACCAGGCATGTTTTACACCAGTTTGGTAGCACAGCCTCCCAGAGCAGACCACGTTCCTGCAGGGCTGGGAAACATGGGATAAGCCCCACAGGAGCAAACAATACCAAGGAAGAGCAACTTGTTTGTCTGGGGTTTTTATGTGTGACTATTCCTACATGAGCAGCCCAGAGCAAGGTCACAGCTGCACATGGTTATCTGCACTATGAAGCTACACTTGGGACAACTGGGAGATTGGTTAGTAAAAAATGAAAGGCATGTTGTTTATAAACATTATATAGAATCTGGAGAAGGGTTTTCAGTTAGAAGGAGCAGTAAATTCATCATGTTACAGATCCACTAAGAGATGCACTATCAGAAATTAATTCAAAGGCCAGGCTGTGCTGAAACACAAACAGAAAATGTTGTTGCCTGAAGGGATTGAGGGTAGCCAAAAAGTCATTGAACTAAAATGTTTTAGGTTGCCTCTTGTTTTGTAGTATCAATATAGAGATGAATGTGCTGTCTTACTGACTACTGCTTTAATCATCAGCATTTATTAGAAAAATCTATGTTTAATAAAGCATAAAATTCTCTAAAATATAAAAATTCTCTAAAAATAAAAGGGAGTTGTGCTATTTTATTAACTCTTGTCTTAACTAACACCTAAAGTTACACTCATTAGAAATATATTATACATGTAAGTATTTAGAGTGCTGCCCAATAATTTTCATTGTTCTTCCTCCCCCCAGTTTTTACTTTCTGCTTTTCCTTGCCTTTTTTTCTTTTTTTTTTTTTTTTTAATACAATCAGTTTTCTGTTTCAAGAAACAAAATATTTCAGGTCTCCCTTATCAGGAATTTTCTTCATTTAGAAGAAGCATTTCTATTTAATGCCATTATTTGCACAGTGAGATTATTTCTTATATTTTGCATAGGGATATCAACAACAGTAAAACCAGTGGAAGATGAAAAACTACATCAAGGGATACACCAAGATACAAAGCTCTAGCACCTTTTTTTCTTCTTCTTTTAATGGAGCAGCTACACACTACTGAAAGCAATCCACATGTACCTGCAGTGATTCAGACACTTTAAATGCCTAGTTCAAAATGCCATGAAGTGAAAATGAAAGTAAATGCTTCTGATAGCAGGGGTACTGCAGCTTAGATAAATAATTGTAAGAAAAACAAATAAATAAACAGAAAGTGGGAATTATCAACACTAGACTACCCTAAAACCAAGACAGGTCTATAGAACACAGTGGATGTGAGAGACAGTGCATGGCACACACCTAAATTTCTGGGGTTTTTTCCCCTGATATTGGTAACATCAGATCAACTCTTGTCTCTCTCACTCTTACGTTTTTCCTGCCACCCTATTTTTGTTAATGATTAATGAATTTTAAAGCAGTTTCACACAATTAGCAACATGTTTAAAATTTCCAACTTACATAAGAGAGTATTTTAGGATTCATAGGGGGAAAAAATCAAGTGTTTCAAGGTCTTTTCCTTCACTTTCCCTCACTATCCTGAGTTCAGAATATCTCTTGGTTGGGATTTGACAAATTATATAATTATAACATCTATTTAAATTATCAAAAGAGAATTGATACCATCAATGTCTAAGTCAAAATTGTGGCAATGAACACCACTGCTATGTAGCAAAGATTGTTTCTGAGGAAGAAAGAATTATACAACAAAAAAATTAAATGGTATAGCAAATTACTTACATAATTTTGAACATCCCATTGAGGTTCTTTGCATATTCAGTGGAAAAACAGATGTTTCATGTAGACGATGGTGATTTAGATGTTAGTGTAAGTTACTTCTTCCACCATTCACTGGGATTTTCTACTGCATCTGTTTTTTTTCATCTGAAGTTAGGTGAGCTGAAGTAAACTTCTATGGAGTAAAGTAATGCACAGACTGATGAGAATTAAGCTTATTCCTGGGCTTTTTGCTAAGTTCCCAGCAATATGAGTTTGAATTCAGCCCGTGCTTCAGTTCCACCTGTTCACTAAGGAAAGGTGTTGCTTTCCCTTTCTACCCCTTGACAGGTGTTGTAAGGCAAAGCTGCAGCTCTTATAATGATAAGACTTGATTGGTACTTAGAAAAACTACTCCAATAGGTACAGGAGAAGAATAAATTACCCCTACCTTGCAAAACCTGGATATATTTACTGATGTGTTTGTAATTGTGCTTCCTCCTGTATTTCCTTATCTGCTTCTGTAGAAGTCCTTCAGAAGAGACTTTGTACTGAAGGCTTGGGAAAAACGACACCATCGGGTTGTAACTGGATTATCAAAAGCCAGTCTATTATAAGAATTCTACAAAAGCATGTGCCAGGTTCATCAAAACTCTTTAAGGATGTTATTATTTGTACAATAACAGCTATGTGTAACAGGTACACATAGGGGAAGAAGCCCAGTCCAGGAGAGATTTCAGCCAAAACAAAGTGTTCCACTGTTTCGCACAGAGAGAACTGAAGCACAAAGATGTGATTTGCTCAAAGATGAGAAACCTCTGGGAGACCAAGAAAGTGAACCCAAATCTACTGAGCTGGTCCTTGTTGAGTGTTACAACCACAAAGCTCTCCTTCCTCCCCATCTTGTTGCTCACTCTAGTTTCTCTTTTGTTTCTTTGTAAATTTAGTCCTCTCCTCTCTTTTACAAGAAACCATTACTTAAAATATGTGAGATGTAAAGATCTTTCTCCTCCCTTGATTTACTCCTTACCTTGACAAACCATATCTATACAAGTAACTGCTACTTAATTACATGCTATACCATAAAAGATGTACCTTAAATCCTTTTTCTATGTTTTATGCAGGTCTCTACTTCCTGCTTTGTTCTTAGGTTATAAACTAATGTGGTAGTCTGAATCTTTCTGGAGCAGCTTTTCTTCTCAGATTAGAAAACCATATCTTAGTGCATGGGGAAATGGCAACTCCCCATGAGAGAAACAATTCCTTAAAAGTCACCTACACAGTGGAAACTCTTCTTGTTGCAGGAGTAGCAGCTGATTTTTAATTCAACGATGGTTCTGCAGGCAACTGACATGTAAAGAATACTAAATTCTTTCCTCAGTGTTTGGGGACCTGACTCTAACTCTTAGTCATACTGCTGAATACTGAGTCACCCAAGGACCACTTCTAGTCAAAAAAGGTATTACTCACGCAGATGGTCCCCAACTAGGACAAGAGATTTGTTCCTAATGTGTTAATAGCTAGGAATGAACCTAAGCAAGGTTTTGCCATGCTTGGGGTCTGTCCAAGAAAAATTAATGATGAAACTCTTATCTCAATGGGCTCATTCCATTTTAACTCTCTTTCAAAATCTGTGGCAGTTGAAGTGAAAACATATACAGTCTTAAGAAAAATCCTCCTGGGTTATTCCTCAACAACTGCTGTCATAGGTGAACACATGTATGACAACAGATGAGCAAACAAACCAAATTTCTTAGTTTGTCTGGGCCTTTTCTGAATTTGCTTTATGATTGCAGTTAGCTTCTCCCACTGAACTCTTTTACTTCTCAAGTCCAGTAGGTAAAAATACAGTGCAGAGAAAACTAGAATGTAGATAAGGGGGAGCTTGAAGGAACATTTTCAAGGAGGAAAATAAAAAGTTCAGCAGAGCTTGTTTCAGCACTGCAGCCACCACATTGCTCAATTCAAAGGAGAGTCATGTCAGTGTCATATGCTACAAGCTTTCACAGCCATGTGAAATCAATCATGTGTGCTTCATTGCTTAAACTCCAGCGCAGACTGTCATTGTGAGGCAGAAAAATGAAAAAGATCACTGTAAGACCATGACAACAGCTAGCTTATTTCTTTTGGGAAGAGAAAGATGAGATAACCTAGTCACTAAGAAGTCTTCCACTGTAAGAAAGCAGCTACATACAAGATCATTTGTATTTCAAGCTCTGGTTGTGTACAGTGTCAGATGGATTACTGATCCCTGTATAGAACCTCATAAATCTGCTTCGTTCCTCCCCCTTCCACTTCTCCCCCCTAAAAAATATTCTTGGTAACTGACACCATTTTGTTTGTTAGCAAAGGCAACAGACAATTAGATTGAATAGAATTACTTTCTGTTTACACTAGATAAACTGGCCAGAGCTAACAACAGGTGGCTGCAGTTCCTGTAGATGGGGAGAACCTTCTGCTGGAGCACAACCCCAAGAAGCTGTGCTAAACCATTGTTTCAAGCTGCAGCCTAGGCAGGACTGGCACGGTCAAACTGGGATTAGGAAACGTGAATGAACCCAGTCGCAGCAGGAAATGACTGCTCACCTGTGCCTGTCGCTGTGACACAAAGTCTAAGAATGGTCTTGCTCAAACATAAGTCCACGGAGCCCACCCATCCTCCTCCAACAGTGGCAGCAAAGCATCTCAAAACATCCATCCTTTCTTCAGCGATGAGAAGTGCAGGGACACTCTGAGCTAGAGGAGCTTTGTTTGAATTTCAGTTAAATGCAGGTAGCATGCTATGCATATTTAAATGCAAACTAAACCATTTGGGGATGCAAGGGGCCAAAAGAGCAAGCTATTGTGGTAAAAATCTGGAATATAGTTTCTCTCAGACAGCATCCAGATGCTACCTTAGATGTGCTGGTTTGTAAAAATGCAGATGATCAGGGTATCCAGAAAGAAAGTGCCTATAGGACAGGCAAATTGAGTGTGGTAAAGATCTTATCTCTCCATCTGCTTATTTAAAGACAGCTAATGAATTTCAGTCTCCTAAACTGCCTTAGCTAGGTATTTGTAACACATTGACACGGGGATGGCATTTGACTGCAATTTAGGGAATTCACAAACTACAGTACAGGTGTTTCAGGTCTGGCATTCTCCTTGCTCAAACACATCCCTTCCCCAGCCACCTGACATCCCAGCAGTGCTAGGCACAGTTCAGCACTCAAGAGGAGCTGCCTCAGGTTGGTTCCCAGCAAATCCACAGAGGTGGGACCAACTAGGGCTTTCCTCCGTCACCCCTCCTTTTTCTGACTGATGTTTGTATATTGACATGTTTGTATTATTTTAATGGTTGCATTGCGAAGTACTTGCCATTGGTTCATGCTCTGAGCAGCATGATTCTTTTCCCCCTAACACTTAGGCGACACTTGGTAGCTTGCCATGCCAATAGAGCCTCATTTTAACTGAGCTCGAATTGCACTAACAAGATGCAGAGGAGGAAGTTAGCAGTACCTATTACAATGACTCTTTGGAAAGAAAGATAGAGGAAGAAATTCATTCTTCAAAATTATACATCACACCGAATTGCAGGAAAACATCAACTAGTACCTCTTGCAGGGATTCACCTGTGATCTTAATCATAAGTGTTATGTGGGTCCACATCAACATGGGCTAAAACAACATTATGTCTATGGAACAAGAATGACAAAAGAAAAGTAGAAAAGAGAGAAAGACTACAAGCATTGACAAAGCCAGCTGTGGATCACCAGCCTCAAGGAGCACTTGATTTGCGATTCCAGTCTTTAGATAGCTAAGCTTGAAATCTACCCCTCCATGAAGACATGCCAGGGCTTGCAGCTGTACTAATTAAGTACGTTAGGTGAAGGTTTCTGATATGATAATCAACAACAAAACGGCAGCTTTAGCATTTAAACCATCTTAATGAGGTGTTAGAACTGAAGCCCCTTTGAGGTGAATGGGGAAAGTTTGTACGCGCTGCTATTGTTCCAGCCCGTCTGGCTCTCCACTCGAAACAACAGCGCGGTGATTACCTTAACAGCCAGGTAGAAAAGAAGTTGAATTCCTCAGCTGTTTTTTTTTCTCTACGCCCTTGAAGTTTTCAGATGCTAGGAAATGTAAGGACAATGAGAAAAATTAACTGAGATTGAAAGCACCGGGAGAGGGAACAAAACTCCTTGAATCACCAACGTATGCAGATTTGGGTGTGCCTATAAGTTATTTGAAGCTTCAGTCTATTTTGACAGTGGGGGAGTAAATGTATGTTGTGTTTTTAATGGCTCATTACCTTGTTTTTTCTTTTTCCCCTTACAGTACAAGACGGCTTTTTCCCAACAAGCATTGGGTGCTCATCAGTGTGATTAACCAGCCTGTATTTGCACAGGACTTTGAAGACAAGAGAAAGCTGGTAGAAGTCCTGCGGGTTATTACTGCCCAAGTAAAACTACCCGAATTCGACTTCCTTACTAAGCTAGTCTTGCAAATAACTGCCAGCAAATAAACAACTGAAGACATAAGTACATCTCTCCATTCTCCTCAGAGAAATGTTATTTTCAAAGCCAAGTTAGGACCATTTAAATTCAAGTAACTCTCCAAGGAGGCTGCCCAGGGACCAATAGTACAGTCACACACGAAGGTACTTCTGTATACAAGCATCAGCCAAGAGACCGTGCATAACTTATTTTTTTACCAATAGCACTGGAAGCAGGCTTAATTTCTCATGCAGATTTCAGTGCTAAACACGGAGAAAGGTTCACAGGAATAAATACTCCCTCTTATTTTTCCAAGAGACACTTCATCCTAGTCTGAAAGGCAAATCCCCAACCCCGTGTAAGGTAAAGCTGCTGCCACTGGTCTCCACGCATTATTTTGTTGTGCAATCAATTTTATTGTGTTATTAAGCTATTTGTTGTAGAATTTGTCATCAATCAAAACACAAAGTACAGTTCTGGTGTATGGCTTGCCCTTGCAAAGAAATAAATGCTTTGATGTTAGACATCGATTTTGTTCAGCATTAATAAAAAATATTTACTTGTGTACTATGCCTATTCACTGTGTAGATGGTCAGACTATGGAAAATGTTAAGGGTGTCTCCCAGAATAATTGTTCCCTTTAGATATTCTGTTGTTTGTGTGGGCTTGTTTATTGTGTGCTTTTTTTATTAATTAATTGACTGACGTAAAGCAAGCAGTTGATTACAAAAAAAAATTCAAAAATAAAACAAAACAAACAAACAAACAAACAAAACTCCACAAAAAAAAAAAAAAAAAAAAAAAACAACCAACAAAAGAAAAACAACAATAAAACCCAAAACAAAAAATTAAGTCCTATCCCTAGAAAGGAAGAAAAAGATTTACTTAGACCACTGAAGACCTCAGTGCAAGCAAGAAACTAACAGGCTTACCTGTGTCCTTCAAAAACTGCTCTTGAATAAAGTTTTATTGAACCCTCTGGTCCTTATGCTTAGTATTGCAAAACCAGATCTCTGCACCCATACATGGTGAAACTGAAGTAATCAAGACTGTACATAACTCTTTGTCAGATGCAGATAACTCTGTGAACTATTTTCATAGTGAACTCTCTTATCTGACCCTAATTTTAGATTGATATCTTTAGTCACCCATTCTGCAAAACCCAAACCAGAATAACAGTACTGGGGCTGAATCCTTCAAAAGGGCCTCAGGAGAGCTGAAGCGCTGGTTCATTCCTGAAAGCAACACAATTAATTTTCAGCCTCTGGTGAAAACGCTTTTAGTGATAACCAGAACTGCACAATTTTTCATATAGATTTGGTACTAATATAATTGTACTATGCCTGACTTGCTGGGCAGAAGGTGGGAGAGATTAGGCTCATTAACATTTTGTAACATAGACAGTGACTAGTTCTACAATTGCTAATAACAATTACAAAACTTCAGTTGAGGAGAGAAGGTATTTCAAAGGCATTTTCCTCCTTAATTTTCATACTTAATAGGAATATTAATCTGCAGCCACAGCCCTGCCAAGAAACAGAGCCTGAACACAAGAGTGCCAGAGAGTGAACATATCAAATCCACCTTTCCAAAGGCAAAATTTCCAGCAAGAGCTAATGAAAACATCTGGGTGAGTAACCCCTTGAAGGACCTGTGGTTAGCTGGAAGGAGTGGGAAAATGGGGTGCTGCTGTCTGCTCTCGCTAATGCCTCCTGGGCCAGAAGTGCCATGGCTCCCAAAGAGGTTGTGAGTGTACTTTCCTCTGCTGCCAGGCAGGGCCTCAGGGCTTCAGTTCCAGTTGCTGCTAACAGCAGTTGTTCCAGAAAAAAAGATTTTCTGGAGAAACTGTGCACAGCTAAGCATGTGCTGCATCTCAATTGTGATGTTTAACAGGCCATTATGAGGACAATATCCACCTTGTTGCACCAAGACTTCGTATCTCCTTCCTCCTTGTGGTTCATTTTCCACACTTCTAAGGCAAAGAACCACCCATCACAAAGCCTAGATAGCTCTCTCTCCAACCAAGGAGAGAATCCAAGAAGACTCCAGAAGCTGAAACTTGAGATAACCAAAAGAAAGGAAAGCCATTTCCTTCAACTTTACTGATGATTTTTTCCCCCTAAATTTGCAGAGCATGGAAGAAAGATGCTTTTATTGTTTTTTTTTTCAATGTGAGAAAATATCCCCTCATTTTCTTCCCTGTTACTGGGAGAAAATGAGTAGTTAGCTCATTACACTGACACCAGAGACAATATTTTTGGTTTACTGATTTACATCTTCCATTTTTTCTTATTTACAGACAGACATGTGCTTCTAAAAATGTCCAGCTATGGCTGTAGCTACAGCCCTTTGCATCACACATCTAGCTGGGGAGTGTGAGACACAAGGTGTTCACAGCTATCAGGCCTAAGACCTGAAGCAAAACTGTACCTGTTCCTGCTTCCACTCACCTGTACATCCACTGGTTGAGGATGCTGTGTCAAGAGGAATTTGCCTATCTGAGGAAGACATGTGTGTTAACGCCTTTATGGAAGCCAGCCTTGATGCTGTCAGAAGAGGCAGGAGCAGTGAGTAATTTTCACTGTGACAAAAAGCCCAAAATCAGGCTGTCAACCACCCAGTCACCACCAAAGGGAGTTGCTGGGGGTTGCTGGTGAGGCAAAGAGGGAGAACGTGGGAGTTTGTTAAGTTTTGACAAAGGTGGGCTAGAATTACCCCGGAAATCGTGACTCAGATGTTTTCATGGCCCCAGCTAGCATTACTCCCAGGAAACTCTCTGATGCCAAAGTCACAGTTTAGTTACACCAGTGACTCACAAGTGTGAAGATTCATATTTTAGCACTTGACAATCAGAGGCAGCATTAAACCATTTAAAAATGGGTTCTGATGAAAATTAAGTACTTGGGCTCTTCTGACCATGGGTGTGCATTAGGATCCTAAATTGAGATGAATGGTTTAATTGTTCTTTGTCACTTATTTTGGTTAACAGTTCAGAGATAAAATGAGTGTATTGCTGTAAGAAAGATAATTGTTTAAACCTGGCAGGAGAACCTACATTAATTTTCACTTTGCCTTATGTGCAAAGTATAAAATGTGGAGAAAATCTAAAAAGAGAAATCTTATCTGTGAACACTTCTGTACACTGGACTGCCTTTCTTGAGCTAATAGAGAGCTCTTTAAATGATGCCAAAAATAACATTTTCTACCACTTTTAGGAGAATCTTTCAAATTGTCAAGAGACTTCTTTTATTTTTTTATAGTATCCAACACAAAAGAGGTCTGCCCTGGTAGCCTTTCAGAATGAAAATGTAAAAATTATTTGTATTACTAGTTTTGCCAAACCTTGCAATTTTTATCTCTGGTATTAATTTATGAGTTTAGAAGTTACCTGTTAGTACTGATTTTTCAAGTCTTGTGATTAAGTGGAAATTTTGGTCCTCTTTTGATCTTCTCAGTGGAATAACTCTCCTACCTTGTGCAATGATAGCTAAAAAAGGTGAATGCAAAAGGCTTCAAAAACCAAAGGAAACACTCCTCTGAGGTTTGTAAATACGCTTATGCATTTGCAAAATGTTGTGATTTTTAACTTACTGTCCTCCTTTCTTATGCATTTTGAGGCAGTGGCTGAGGGCATTGAACAGCCATGAAAAATATTGTAACTATTTCTTCAGTGTCTCTTTAGTGTGAAGTAAGTTAAAGGAATCATCACTAACGCAGAACTATCAGTTTACCTGGTGTCTTGAAATAGATAAAGCATGACCCATTAGACTCATCCTTTTGCCCCAAGGCATTAAGATCTAACGCATTTTATTAACTGAGAGAGTGTAGCACAAAGTGGCATATGGCCTTTTGGCTGGGATGATTTATGGTGACACACTCCAAAGGAGCTAAGAGAGCTTCAGATTTCTCTGTGACTCTTGAAGCTTTTCTGAATCAGACATAGGAAACTGAATGGAATAAACCTGCCTCTAATTTACAGTGACAGGAGTGAGATGAATACTCAGTAAAAAATAGTGACACTGAATGAGAGCAGCAGTCCCAGTTGTTCCACTGGTGAACACTGCTGGAGCAAGGGATGAAAAAAGAAACAAAAATGCCTTTAAACTGGGAGCTGTTTACATTAGCCCTTCCTAATGCTGCATGTCAGCATTAGGATCAGAGATTAAAATCTCTGTAGAAGCAAAAGGCAGGTAGCTCATTCAGAGCCACTTAGCATTGTATTTTGTTTTAGTTTTGGCAAGGCAAGATGAACTAAGATCAATGGGGAAGCAAGTTCAATGTGCAAGATTCTGCTTTACTGCCTTTACTTACTGCACTCAGTTTGCTTTCTAGTTTTTACTGTGCTACATGGTGACAAGTGATGAGACAAACCAGCAGTGTTAAAATAAGCTGCAGTCACACTGTCAAAGATGTATAGTGTCTTTTCCTTTTGGAGCTGCCTGCCTGATGCACAGGGAGGTCTGGATGGCCCTTTCTTGGGACATTGGCCAAAGAGGCCATGCCTGCTGCCAGGTACTTGCGTACCAGGGCAGCAAAGTCACCAAGTGAGCATCCAGGGCTTCAGAGGGTGAGCAAACAAAGGTCCTTTTATCAAAGGGGCTGTGAGGAGAGCAAGGGCTGAGGCTGTATCACCTGTGTTTGCTCAATGGCACTGGTGGAGCAGCCTGATCCTGATGTCTCCCTGCCCCCTGCACTGGCTGGAGCATGTGGAATAAATGACTGGGAGTGGACAAGCCCTTTGCCCAAGAATTGTCACTCCCTCTGGTGTTGCATCACACCAGAGAGATTCCCCTCTTCCTCCTGTCCAAACCTCCCTGGAGCACAGGAAGATGATGAGCCACATGCCTCAGTGAATGGGGCAGAGATTTTGTTCTGATCCCTTACTTTCCACTGGTCACTACAAGAGACAAGCCCCAGCCATGGGCTGCTCCACTCCTACATTGCACGAGTCTCTACCTCAAATCCCACACAGGTCCTCTGGTTTTTTACAGTGTAAGGCTCTGTGCAGGCAGTGTTCCCTGCAGGCAGTGCCCAGAGCTGGGCCACAAGGCAGTGATGACCGTGCAGTGCCCATAGCAGGAATGCCATTGCTTCCATTGGAGGTGATGCTGTGAGACCAACAGGAGCAGGAGCTCTACTAGGAAGGCTCTGGCACCCCATGTGCCCTTGAATTCACAGAAAGAGCATGAAAAAGCAATGGATCCAAGGCCCATTTTTTTTAGATTGGATAGAATGGTGTTGCAGCTGGGGATGGCCAAGCAAGGCACTCCTATGCAGTGGTTTCCAGGGCTGGGGTTGCAGGCCCTAGAGCTAAGGAGATCATGGTGGGACTTGCAATGACAGACTTTGCCCAGTACTGCACAGTACCACAAGACCCTGCCTCCATCACAAAGCTGGTGGCAGGTAATCCCACCCACATCCAATCCCACTCCTAATATATGTCTCAATGACTTATTGACTTCATGTCACAGTTTACCACACTGTGTTTATCACTGTGTAGGGGGCTGTGCTGCAAAGTAAATCAGTAAAATAATCCCAACCAAAAATAAAAGTGTTTGGTTTGTTTTTCTCCTGGATTCTAAAGCAGTATAGCAACACAGTGGAGAGATAACTGCAGCACAAAGACAAGAACAAGCTCTGGGAATCAAAGGAACCAGAACTTTTAAAGATGATTGTGCCACCAGAAATGGCATATTCTGAAACTACAGCCAGGATCTACACAAAGGGTCTGTACTTGCATCTTTACAAATTTTCATAACAAGAAAGCCTTTGATGTCAGCTATCATTGGCAATAATGAGTGCTGTGTGCCAGACCTGCACGTGCCACTTCAGAAATGTATGCCTAAGAAGGGAAGTTCTTAATTTGATTATTCAAGCAGGCTTGAGACTGGTTTGCAATCTCTTGCATCAAGATTCCAAACATCTCCTGTCAGATTATATATCTTCACTTATGCCCCATAGCTACTGCCAACAGGATCAGAAATGCTGTTTTTAATTAAAAATGTTATTTCTAAATACAGTTTGCAGTGTATATTCTTGGTGAGAAGCGCTCCTCACCTTGTGAACTTTCAGATTGCTGTACTGCAATCAAAATATTGCAAGCCTTACTCTGATGTCTTATCTACACAGGCTAAGAAAATGTGTCTGGGTTCCTCCAAAAGGCTTTCCTGGTGTAGCTGTGCTGGCTCAGAGTTGAAAAACCCATGCTGGCAAAAAGCTAGAAAATAAAAGGGCGGAATCTCCAACCTTTTGCCATCATAGCTTATTTAATTTAATGTGGGCATCTACAATCCCAAAGGAACTCTCTTGCAAACATTATCTACACTTCACCTATCTTCTGTACTTCTGTACTAGAAAATTGCCAGTCATACTGCACTCTCAACCCCTAGAGAGCTCATAGGAGAAACCTAGTAGCAGATTAATTCATTACCTCAAATGATTTTACTAGATCAGGATGGGCCATCTCTCCAGGTGCCCAAACCAAACTCATTCTTACTTTTGAAAGTGTAAAACTGGACTCCTGCAAAGAGGGTGTTTTATAATGGAACTCTTTTGCTTATATAAGCTGAGTTTCCACTGAGGTATTATTGTATACTTCTAGCAGTTATTGTTTTCAAGGGGAGACAAGCTTAGGGCCTTGACATGGGTTGTAGCTTTGACTTAATAATATCCGGCCTGGTTTTCCCCCGTCCTGCATCTTGTATGGTCACTTATACCTGTCATACCTATGGCTGCTAAATGCTACCATGTGAAAGCAGTCCTGTCTTACATCCTCCTTTATTTACTTGTCATAGGAGTAAAAAACTCATTTTGTTTCAGGACAATGGAAGTTCATACCCAACATGCTCTGGACCAAAACATGCAGGTGAAAGTGCTTTGATATACAGCCAGGTTCAAAGTACTCAAGTCCAACCAACCAAGGTATTTCCCTATGAATTTCTCACCATTCTGCTACCAATACAGTAATTCCCCAACAGAGAAGCCACATAAAAAAAAGTGTAAAATATGGTCACCACCACTTTTTCACAGGTGCACATATTAGCTGCAGAATTAACTCACACTCTCTAACTTTGCATGTTCCCTTGCCAAGAAAGCTACTACAGATTACACCTGGGGTAATTCAGGATGATTAACTCTCTGTCCTGCCTTAGGGGGTGAACTCCCAAGAAAAACCTTCTGTAAGGGGTCTCTTAACTCTCTTGCTTTGCAATGAACACAAAACTGCTCCTTGTGGTCACCAGTCCTCCAACATCTTCTGTAATATTCTGTGATGAGATGGGAAGGAAAGAGAAACCCTTTCACAACAGACTAGGAAAGGATCACAGAGCACTTCAGCTTACCACACTCATAAATTTCAGGGGACAAATCCTCATACGCCCTCGCAGTGCCTGTAACTGGTTCTGCCCTGTGACTGCTCACCCTCTACAACAGCTTAAGCTCAGATGTTCATCCACATTAATGCTGCAGTGAATCTATTCCCATATTGACAGGCAGTAAGGCAAGAGAGGCCACACTAGCTAACGATGCCTGAGAAGTCTAGCTGTCCTCTTTGGGCTCAGAGAAAAGCTGGTACGACAGGGGAAGGCAAGGTTTATACACACAAGGCTTTAGAGAGCAAGCAAAACAGAAGTGCAACTGTGTTCTTATCCATAAGAAGCCAAAACATCATAATAAAAACTGGTTCACTGTTTGTGACTTTACTGCAACACTTGTCACGTTTGATCATTTTCTTAAAGGCCACACTCTCAATTTTCTTCTTGAAGAAGCTGAAGGAACAGCTTTCATCTAAAGAATATAAAAAGTATCCCTGTGGTTGCAGGGCAAACCGTGAGAACACAACCCACAGCAGTTAAAAAAACAGAAAGCATATCAAAACAGCACACTGTTGCCTGAAAAAGCCATGCAGTATTATAATACTTTCATGACCCTGTGAGGCAGAACTTAGTGTCTTTTTGAGTGTTTGGCACTGGCATTACATTGGTTCCACTGCAATTTTCTTAATGTTGTGAATTTGCCTATGAGCCTTAGCTCTGAGTGCGTGTCCAGCACTCAGCAACACAGAATTCCTGACATTGTCAAACACCTTTTCACTTTTCTACAACACTTCTTTTCTTAGCTTATCCAGTCAGCTTGTAACTTCAAGCAGACAATAGGATGCTCACAACCACTGTAGACCTTTCCCAAGAGCAGGCTATCAATTTGCATGAAAGCAAAAAAAGCAGAAAGACTCATCAAATTGTCACTGCATCTGTACAGAGCTTTAAAAAAAAAACCTGGGTTTTTTTCCCCTTTTCTTTCCTTTCCTTTTATTTTTCATGGAGGTTTTCCCTGAAGCCTCAGCTCTCATGCACTGTTCAGCTGTTGCTGTGTTTCTGAGAGCAACCCTGTGGATTCCAGGGGTCCCTTTCTTGCTGAGCCTCTCTGATACCGCTAAAAAGAGAGAAAGGAAATGTTACTGCGTGCTACATTATTTTTCTTTTTTCTCATCTCTCATGTGTTTTTAGTTATATGTGCATGTTGTTGATTTTTTTTTTTTGAGACTGTTCTAAAAGCTTTTAACTTCTCAAGCTTTCAGTCAAGCGCAGAGCTGAACATTGTACAGATGCTCGTTCTGACAGATCCTGAAGAAAAGGGACAGAGCCATTTGTAGCAAATGGGAACCCACGTGCATGGGCATAGACAGGGACACACACAGGGCTATGGGAAGCTTTGCAGGAGGAAAGACTGCAGGATGGACCCGCACAGGCCCAATTTTGTTGGGGTTTTTTGCAAACACACAATGCCTTTCCTGCAACTTTGCTTTCACAGTTTATGGCTTCCAATATTAGTAAGTGACTAGAAGAAGAGAATGGCAGCCCATGTGTTTGAGAAGAGAATATTTGGATTTCTATGCACATTTCACAAGGAACTAATCCACATGAATCCCAGCCCCTTCCCTATTCTATGGGAATAGGCACTGCTGTCCATCAAATAGAATGTGGTGTATGCTTATTGTAGTAGTATTTTACTTTTTTGCCAGCAGTCTGTCTTTTCTTTTTCTTCCTGCTTCGCAAACAGCAAGTACAGAAATCTGCAATTCAGAAACTGTCCTAGATTCTTCCACTGCTGCACTGTTAAATCACACATTTGATGGAAAAAGACAGCCTAAACATTCAGTTCAGTTATGAAGACTCAAACATGAGATCCAGCTGTTCTCATGAAGCACGTTTTGATGGATGATACAGGCTTCAGACAAAAAACCACTCCAGCTTCCAGTGCCACAGTGCATTTGATTAGAAACAATTTTAAAAACATAATTTTTTAATTAATGAAGTGACCCAGAATTTTAAAATATGAAACCTGACTTGCAAGATCTAGGAAGCGTCTGCCCACCTTCTGGAGTCCAAGGATGAACCACATGTATATGCATCTTTTTTTGCTGTTAGTAGTAGTATATGGTCTCATGCAAACACCAGCTTTAATGGAGCACTCACACTCCTCCCCATCTCAGAGGGAGATTTGAGCCACACTGCCTATCTCTTGGAAAATAAAGAAACACCATGAAAATTAACAGCTCTGTAATCTTTCATAGAACTTTTTTTTTTCCCCAAGTCACTAATGCCTGTTTATGCTTTCCTCCTATTGCAATCAGCCACTGTTCCTCCTAAGCTACAGAAATATCACAGCTGTAGGGAAAATAAAGTGTCCATGCAGGTCATGCTGCTACAACTCTTTGTTCACTGGCACAAAAGGTAGCACAACAAATTTCCAAATTAGAGTCTTAGTTAACCACATACATGTTTGATCTGGAGCAATTCAGAGGGGGGATCCAATTAGCAGTTTAAAAATAGCAACAGATCTTTAATACTAAACAGCATTTTGCTCCCCCTGCTCCCCCCCAGCCACTTTGGTAAGATTCTTGATGAAAAAGTTGCTGAAACTCTTTTACAAGCCCAACCTGGCAAGAAAGGTCCAAATGGATGACACTGATTTGATCAACTCAGTCATTAAGAGTGTTACTGCCAGCAGGGATATTGCAACCTTGCCTGACCTGAAAGAATTGATAGCCAAAACAGCTCTGAGGGAGACACCAATTAATCTACTTATCTTCCTGCAGAGTCAGAATCCCCATGTCCTCCCTTCTGCTTTGATTCCCAGTTTCCTCTGAGTTTCTCCACTGAGTAGCTTCTAAGTTCCAGCACTGAGGTTATACAATATACAACCTCAATATAATATATATAACCTCAATTTGCAGCACCAGCTGCAGGTCCAGTCTGCTCAATAAACTGGCTGGTGCATCAGTCTTCCAGCACTGCAGCAGCAGCAGAGGTGAGCCCAAAGGAGCCTGACCCTGCCTGACAGCGAACCCCAGGAGCACTCAGTGCCTTAATAAATAATGCAGGGCAAGTACAGAGAAGGCATGAGATGTGGGAAATGTGATATCTCAGTTCTGAAACCCAGGTGGACCAAGTCGGCAGCCTTGGATAGAAACAGAATAAGTGTGAGAAATCACTCATCCTTAATAAATACCAGTTTCATAGGCCTTGCTGGTTGTGAGAAGCATTCAGCTTCAGCAAGTCATTGAAAACAAAATGTGCATTTTTTCACTTCAGAGGATTTAGGATTTGATTAAGTACAAAAAGAGGGAGCTCAGTGAGTAAAAGGACAAGACTCTCACTTCAGGGAATTCAGGTCAAGCCCTCTGTGAAATGAGTTCACATCTCAGCTCAGCATCTCCAGCAGATACTAACTCACATCACAAAACCACTGTAAAGGATTTGGCACAGTATGGCACATCTGAGGATTTCTGCTCAGAAAGGGTGAAGGAAGGGATGAGGCTTAGCCTGCACTAGTGTAGGACTATCGTCCCTCAGCTGCAGAAAGCAAGCCTGGAGAGCACTGGACAGGAAGGTTTGGATTATCTTTAACCTGGAATCAGATCTGTCAAGTGGAGACCATTGGAGTTTTATTTTAGAGCTGAAATAAAATTCTTCTCCCTCCTATCTGGAGATGGTGGTGTTGAAGAGAAGGACTAAGGTACCTTGTGCTGGGACCTCTTTGAGAGAGGAGGAGGGAAAGTCCACACACAAAAGAAAACAACTGACCATGGGTGAATCAATAGCCACACTGATGTCTTGTGGGCTGTGTCCAACCAGCCTCCAGCCAGTTGTGTGCAGATCTTCCTGCTGCAGTGTGGCTCAGAGACTGCTCTGCAGCTACCACATGAGCTCCCCAGGGTTCATAAAACCTAGTGTACCATGGTGAAGCCACAGCCACATGCAGTACTTAGAAAAATAAAGGCAATCAACCAAACCTGTGAAGGGAGCATACCTAAATTAAATTTTATAAATATATGTAATTCTTTTGTTCTCAGGAACAATTAAAGCATAGCAAAAAAAGGCCATTGTATTAGATACTGAGAACATTCTCCTGACTTCCTTCAGCATCTCTATGTAGATTAATTCCAAGTGTATTCAGAGGGGCAGTAGGTAAACTGAGTTCCTCCCTCTTTCTCTCAAAGCCCATTTGCTCTCTCTGAACATGCAGGAAAATAAACAAACATCAATTTCTGTTCATTCAGGATGATCTTTGTCAAACTTTGGTAACCTGCAGAGCTTGATATACCATCTTAAACTTGGCTTATTAACACATTTCAGTGTATTCTTCTTTTGAGGACACAAAGCACAAGGATGTGTTCATTAAAGAAAAAAAAATGCTGGAGGCATTGAGATCCAGGACCTTTTTTTACCTTTAACTGAAAATACTGGGCTGACATTCTGCAGGGGTGAACAGGATTCCACTCCAGCTGTGAGCAAGAGTAGATGCCCTCTAGTGGTGCATTTATTTCAAATTTCTGCTGCTGTGCCCCGAAGGTGCTTCTACATGGAGCTCCATGTGCCTTCCTCCACAGTGCTCTGCACAAGGGAGCCAAAGCACAGAGCAGGCAGGAAAAAGAGAAGACAGCATGTATAACCTCAATTCTGGGTAAAGCCAGGCTGTGGCACGACACTGAATCAGAATAGCCCTGTTCCCGACTTGCTGACCTTTCCAATCAGTAGGCCTCCTGATAAAAAAAGCGCCTCCAACTTGACCAAATGTGATATCATCTCCAGGTTTCAGAAAACAATGCATTTTCCTGTCAATCTCAGTCCTCCTTGACAGGCATTCACCCTCTTTGTCTACCCATTCCCTTCCAACATTGATCTCTATCCTCAGAGCGGGGAGCTCCATAAGAAGCACTCTCCAACAATTAGCTGACAACATGTGCTGACTTTGCCAAGAATTGTGAACAAGCCTTTCTGCTCTGTGATAAAGGTTTTGAGAGATCCTCAGACAATACCAACTAGCCAAAACACTCTAATGAAAAAGTTGGGAACTTGATGGAAAATTTTCAACAGTTCCTTGTTACAGGTCAGTCCCTTGGGGGGATTGTCTGTCCCTGTTTTTCTGTAGATCAGTTGGAAAACGGTTTATCCATTTTGCATTTATCCACTCCAAGCAGTAGAGAGCAGACTGCAGCTTAAAGTATTTACAGTTCTAGCTGCAAAGGCATATATAAACTAGTCTGATGCATTCATGTGGTGTTTAACTCACTACCACTTTATGATAGTGGACAAAATGACAAAAACTACACCTTTGTTTGCCTACTGTAGGCAAGTGCCATTCACTGGGACATGTCTAGCAAGCAGCTCTTCCCTCCCTTAAAGGGAAACTGCTTTAGATTCTTGAAACATCTTAATTACTGGTTTTAGAAACCAACATCCTATTTACTAGTTTAGGAGTTACAGTCAAAAGCCAAGAAAAGAACACCAGTCATTTTGTGGCTCTTTCTGATCCTGTGTTGTCTATCCCAGCCATGGTGAGAGGCTCCCTTGCAAGTATAGCTGTAGGAATTCCAGAAGTTACTGAGGACAGAGGCTCTTCAAATGAACCTGGTTCTGCTGGCACTGTGAAACAGAAGTGCTGGTGCAGCTGCTTGTTCAAATTCAGTGTTTGAATGAAGAGATGGGGTGGTGATGCTTAAACTGCTTTAGGTTGTCTTGCAAGAGGACCTTTCACTGTGAACTTAGACTATAAACCTTATCAGGCCTTGGAAGAGACAGCTAGGTTGGCAGTTTAGATGACATTTTTATCTGAGATTGTTGTTCCCAATATGTTTGAAAGAGGTAGACACTGCACTTTGTTGGCTTTTTTTCCCCCAGAGGACAAACATTTCTGGAGCATTTACAGTAAATGTAAAGAGAGACAATAACATTTGAGTCCTGGAATGAGGTTCAATGGTCTGTCCAGCCTAGTATATTGTTACACTATCAGTCAATCAGCCAAGCCATTTAAACTAGGAATGTAAAATGTTTTCTAGATAAACCCTAAGGTTTTGTGCAGCAGCTTGCACAATGATTGGGGCCACTAGAGTTACCAAACTATGAATAAGAATTATGGCAGAAGGGAGCAGTGACTAGACTGTGAGGTAATATTAATGGCCAGAGTGCACCTCTGAGGAGCTTTTTGCCAGGGTGGGGCTGTAGGATCAAAAGAAACATTACAAATACATTGCCAATGATGTTTCCATTGAAAACAGTATCTGAGTTGAAGAGAGACCTGAAGAAATGTGTTCCTGATACCCTCAAATCTTAAATTCCATACAAATACAAGATGGACAACATGGGGAGGAAGGGGAATTTAGATGGATTTAAGAGTTGCTCCATGCTTTTCAAGGAATGAATCATTACTGATGACCAACACATGGAGGGGGGTGGCCAAGGCCCCCCGAGGTTGTCTGACACTCAAGGAACAGCGTTATGAAAGCAGACATCTTATAAATAATTATAAAAAAAATCTGTTCCATCCTTTTGCACTGACCCCAGATGGGCAATCCAGCCCCTTAAAGATGGTCTTTCTCTGCTCAGTCAAAAATTGTATGAAAATGGAAGCATTTGACAAAGAAGCTGTGAGTTTTTGCAAAATACATTTTTAAAGCCCACCCCAGAGTAGCTGCCTGAAAAAGTCTTTGTATATCTAAGTTTCAAGCCACTTGTCAACAATTATTATCATACAGAAAGACCATTAGCTCTTCTTTGATATTTGGACCTTTATGACTAGTTCTGAAATAACTGATTTTTTGGAAAGGAGCAAAAGGGAAAATCACACAGTGCTAATTACAGCAGGGCAAGAAGCATAGACTTTTAATGTTAGTTGTGATTTCTACCTAACAGGCTGTGCTGGTCTACACCTAATTGGAAGATCCAGCTTTTAGTGTTTTGGGTATAATTTCTAAAAAATGTTCAGTACATCTCTGTTGCACTGCCAAAAAGAGTCATCAAGGCTGTGCATTTTGAAAAGACAGGTATTCTCTCAAGGAAAAAGGCTGCCCTCTCAGTTTATGTACATCTCGTTTAAAGCACTTATTACACTGTTTTATTTTGGCACTTTGCTTATTTTTATAATGGCGCTTTTGCCTGTAAACCCTTTTTCTCTTCTGCATCCCTAAACCTTTCTCCAGCTGCCTCTTGCATACCTTTTGTGCTCTCTGCAAGTCTCACTGCATGGAATTGAATCCAGGCCAAGAAATTCTTGCCTCTTTCTGGGTCCCATGCTACTGCTCATGGGGCAGTGCTGCATGGCCTCTAGCAATTAAAAGCACAGGATTTGCAACCACAGCATGCCCCATCTCAAAGCACAAATACAGCACTCTTTGGCTCTAGCTCCAGGGAATTAGCCTGCAGAAAAGTGGTCTTGGGGACACAAGTCAGGGCTGGTTAATTACACACAGGATTTTCCCCTGCTTCAGAATGGTCTCTTGAGCTTTGAGATGAGAGAAGATGCTAAACTTGCAGAAAGGAAGACCAGATATTTTAAGCAAATCCTATTCTTTGGTCCCCACTGGATTTAGCAAAATGCAGCAATATGTAGAGGTAGCTGTGCTGCATTTAGACATGTTAACTCAGGAGCTGTGTAAGCACAGCAGCATGCAGCTCAGTACAGGGCTAATTTGCCTTGCTGCTTGTTTAATGCCAACTTGTATAATTCCACAGTGATTTGCAGTAGCCATACCCAATTTCCACATCAGTTGCAGCTGGGTATAGTTTTCTCTCCTGTAATTGAGTTACATATCCTCTTTGCGCACTTGCAGCTTTAATGGCTCTGATTTAGGGAAATGTCTCAGGCTGGATAGAGAAGGGGATTAAAATTTCTGTTCTTGGACCTGTTCTTGTGTCTAGGACTTGTCTATAAGTGAAAGACAGGTCATGACATGAATCTAATTAGCATGGAAAACTGTTGTACTTCAGCTGCCAAAGGGAAGGACCATGCTTAGTTCTCTGCCAGTGTGGATGTATGTGCAGTACCCAGCCCTGAGATCAGGAGGCGCTCAGTTCTGAGTGCTAACACAGTTCTGAGTTCTGCACAGTGCTGAGTGGTAACTCTCACACCAGATCAGCAGAAGTCATGACACACAGTTTATTTCCTCCGGCCTTGCTAGCAATTAAACCCTCTTCAGGAGTCAAATCCTTAAACCCTCCTTGCATTATTTGCACAAAAAAACCCCTCCATGCCTTCAACATCCATATCCTTACTCCTGTGTATAGTTTCTCAAATTTCCAAAAAGGAGCCATAAGTATTGTGCTTTATGTTGCAAGGTGAAGGCAAAACAAAGTAATTCTACCAGATGTAGCACAGGGGAAGGCTGTGCCCCTCAGCAGGCTGAGGATGCTGTTTACAGCATTGCTCTTACTGCACCCAGCTGTAGGAGCAGAAAAGGCTGAGAGGGAAGGGCAATACTTCCTAAAGGGAATGGTCACTACAAAAATAATTCAGAAGTGCAAACTGACTTCTTGGGAAAGTCAAAACAAGGCAGCATTCAGCAGGGCAGAGCTGCCACTGAGCCCCATCAAGCAACTCACACAACTACATGTCAGAGCCAGAGGCAACTCCATGGCCCCCAACACAACCAACTGCCTCAGGACTCACACAAGGAGCCAGATGCTCTGTCTGGGAATCACTCTTCCACAGGTCGACATCAAGATCCCAGAACTGTCATTTTGAGACGAGGAAGAACAAGTACAACATGGTGACATAAAACAAAGGTTGAACTGGACTATATTTGCGGTTGTTTGGTTGGATTTTAGTGCACTGACTTATAAATAAAATACTCATTTCTGACTTACTTTTGCTTTGCTGCATGGCTAGATTTAGTTATTAAAAAAAAAGTTCTATGTCCTCTTTATAAATATTAAGGATGGGCCCCAATTACATTTTTCCCAGCACTACTGCCTCAGGCTTGGGAACCCAAGGACACCAGCCCCTCATGCTCCTTTGAAAAACAAATCCTCAGATCACAGGCTGATTAGGCAAACAAACCCCTCCCTGTCCCAGCCATGGAGACAGGCTAGGGGAAGAAACATTTACCTAGCTCTCCACCCTGCTCTTAGATAAGAGTCTGAGCCATTCTTAATTTCAGTAATCAAGGATGCAGCCAATGACAATTGCGAAATCTAATTCAAAGGCAATGTCCATCCTTGGAGGCACATCCATCTGGGAAAAACAAACTTTGAACAGTTAACTCACTCATACCAACTTCTTTACCACCAAACAAAAAGGTAACAGAATGATCAAATCCAATTCTCTTGCCCTGATATTTTAACAGGATCACAATTTAAAGGAGAATGCCTAAAGTCTAACCTTACAAATTACTGATTTTTTGCAGTGGGATCTTCCCATCATTTTTTCTGCTATTGTAAAATGCACAACAACTAAATAGTGCCAGAGAAGAAGTCTGCAACAAAAATTAAGAAACTTAGGCAACTATAAATTTAATCCATAGATACCTAAGTTTAGATATTGGGAAGCAGCTGTGGTGTGTTAGATTCAGCTTTGCTGGGTCATTTTTGCCTTTGTAGCTTCATGTTGCTGCTGTTGCTCATCATTCCAGTACAGGGGGAAGAAATGCAGAATATCTTGCAAGAATGTAGGAAGCATCATGTGTCTGGCATTTGGGCAAAATGTGTTCATGTGTTACACCTAGATTAAAAAGAGTGCTTCCTCAGTAATGGAATGACCTGGCCAACCTTCTTTGCATGAAGTGTTGTTTTTTTGTAATTAGGCCTAGTATTTTGTTGTTTTGTGAGAACACATCTGGTGTATATATATATATTATACCAGACTGTAAGTAGAACTGCACAAAAAGGGATCTGGGGAGATGACACCCTCCAGCAGCTCCATCCAGCAGGTGGTACAACTGCCAGTGGTCTTTGCTCCAAATCCCACAAGAGGAGAAGAGAGATCCTTGTGTCCAAAACAGAAATATTCATCCTAGAAGCAAAAAGTGTTTTTGCTTTGGTATCCCCACAAGGATCCCCTCAAGTGACTCTGTAGCAGCAGGCTGAATCAGACTAGATCAGAGCTGATGTGGCAGCAGTGACAGCGCTGCCTGCTCAGGGCCAGCCGCAGCGGGATGTGCGCTGCCAGGCTGGACTCTGTGGCTGCACACAGAAATGGTGACTGGCATCATTCAGTGTTTTGCACCAGAGCAGACAGACAGAGGGGAAACATCCCTGACCAGCACTAAATTCAATTGGATCTGTGTGTATTGTGTGATGGGAGTAGGGACTGGAGGCTTTTCTGCATCTTTGCAATGACTGGACCTTCAGACTGATCTATATGGGAGAAAACTCAAAGCAACTACAGCAGTAAAGCTGGAAAATGGTGAAATAGAAGCAATTAATGGCAAATGTTATGTGTCAATCCATCATAACATGGTATAAATGTTATGGACATAAGCACACTAGGAATGACCAGTGTAATGATTATCTCCTCTGTTGTATCTCTTGTAAAGCCCACAAACTCATAATCATCCATAATTCTTGGTATTGCAAAACCACACAATTTACATTTCAATACAAAGAAGAAGCAGGATAGATGTGAAGCTGATCTTACTGCAAACTTCCAATGAACCACCCACACAAACTCCTTCTAATATTCTGTATGCTCGTTCTTAAAAATGAAACTCCAGCACCAATTTTGGTTTAAATGTCAAATACAACTTCGGAAATTCCAAACAAAATGTCCTATGACATTTTAGGGGTTTTCCATTGTTTCATTCAACATTTTGCTACTTTAAATCTCCATGAAAACTGCATCTTTCACTGCAATCACATCCCACTCATTTATGTGAGTGATGCCTTCAGAATATTCATATATGTTGTCAAATGCCTAGGGAACACCACAGGACCTAAATACATGTTCTAGACATACTTTTCTCTTAAAGATATTTTAAGAAGGAACTTCTCTCTCATCCTGAGTTTACCTATCAGGCACACATAAGCATAAATGTGTGTGTGTTTCAAACTCACAATACTTTCCATACTGTTTTACACAGCACCAGTCAGGTTTAAAAGGGTCATTTCAGAACACCAAGACTGAGAAGAAATCACAGTAATAAAACATTGATCCTGGAGTGTGGGAAGTGTTAACACACAGACAGTGGAGAAATAATACTAGAAAAGAACTGCTTTATCTGTTCTATGTACACAGTGTTAAATAATCTGTTGACTCAAATCAGCTTGAATTTGTCTGTGTAGGTGTCACGCACAGGACTGTTCGAATACACCAATCCATAGATGCAAAGATTTTGCCTGCAACAACAGCATCTTTCCTTGTTATAGATGTGTTGAATGATCTGTGTTTGTTGAGTGTAGGGGGAGAGAGTGTGCTCCCACTAAAGGGCAGAGGCCCAAAGGGTTTTGCTCCATCTCTGGGCGATCAGCTACAGCAGTTACTGCACCCCATTGCCCACATGCCCCTGCTGGCAGAGGTCACAGCCCCCTTCCTATGGATGTCAGTGATTTGCACTTTAGGAAAAGTAATTTGTAATCCCTTGTCAGTGATTACAGCACCTTAGGAACAGGTGCTGCAGTATTTATATAATGCAACCTAAGTTTTGCTTTAGGTTTACTCCCAGGCTGTGAATTTGGATGAGGAGCAAGCCTTGTTGTGCTATTCCTGATCTAGGTCATCTCTCCAGCAGATAGGAAGGGAAAGGTAACAACATTTTCACCCAGGACAACTGACTCAGGGCCGTTAGCACTATGTAAAGGGCCATTGTACCACAAAAGTTTTACTGATAATGTATATTCAGGTAAGTATCTCACCTGTAGGAGTAGGACTTCATAAATTGCTTCTTCTGGCCTTGGTTATTTGCTGTATACTAAGGTCAACTAACTGCTGGAGATCCCCTTGCCTCAACACAGTCTGAGTGCCCACAAAGCAATACATGGGATTTCAGGGTACCAGTATTAGGTCTTGCATGTCCATGAATAGCTTGAAGTCTGTATCTTGCACTCCAGTTAATTCAGCCCAAGAGTAAGAATGCCTGGTTCAGCACAGTCAGGTGATTGTTCAGTGTTGATGAACACAGAATTAAACCCCTTATACCGATTCTGGTACTTTGCCAAATTTAATTCCACTGTTTTAACAATGCTATTTTTTGCTACCTGTTATGGTTTTAATAAAAAATCCCACTGTACCTGGTCTTCTGTCTACTTACTGAATTACTAGGGTCAAATGATCATCTAGGAACCTCAATATTCTTTAATCTAGGAGAAAAAATAAAAGGAAGATAACATTTTCACCCTTTGACACTGAGATGAAAAACTTGGAAACTGAAACCAAGTCTTACCATTGCCCTAAAAAGTGGTCAACACTTACTGTTTAAATCTAGTTATTTGGGGACCTTCAGTCATTCTTTTTTGAATGTTGGGAACCATAAAAATGTACTTTACTGTTATTAACTTTTGAGATAGCCTGGAATAACTGATCCATCTCAATCAGCGATGTAGATTTTTTTCTGCCTCTAGCATCATTCATGTAAGATTCACTAATCATTCCTTGTGTTTTCTATACAGTTATGGTGTCCCTATTCTTATTTCCAAGATCAAGAAGATTACTTGTCTAGGGCTTCCAGTTAGCCTCATGAAGTTGGTGAAATTGGCCTTTGGAGGAAGAAGTCTTTAGAGGTTTCTTTTTTATACAGATGGTTAATTTTAAGAAAAAAATATTTGTTAAAATCTTTTAGATAGATTGAAAGCTAAATTAGATTCAAAGCAGATGGAACTATATAAGTAAAGTGTTCAAAGGTAGGCTACATGCTTTTTTTCCCCCTAGAAGTTTATCCAAACAATAATGTGGTTTGTGCCTAGACTTACACAGGGCATGAAACCAGCCTCATTAAAATCAGTAGGAGCCTCTAGACTTCACTGGAACTAGAATTAAATCCAGAAAGTTTTACTTCTCCAACTTTACAGCATTAGAGCATTCAATTGGAACACATCCTGTATGCAGAAGGATGTTAGTATTATCAAATCAGGGGAGGCCATCCTATAGGACTGCACCAGGCTATGTTTAATACCCACTAAATTTGCTCTAGCCCCCAATGATTGATTTGTTTTCTCTTGATCAGAATCACACTAAAAGAAGTCCAATTAATTCCTTATAAAGACTCAGCAGTGAATGCATATGAGACACATAGCTCATATGTGTCTCATATGCATTATCTGAGCTATTGTTCCTAATTTTCTCCCATTCCCATCCATCTTTTTAAAAGGATGCTGCAGCCACATCACTTCAGCATTCAAACATTGAAAACACACTCACAGTTTTCACTGCTTGAATATTCTTGACTTTTAACAATAAAAACTGGAAAATTTGCCTGTAATGATTTGGCTTAATTATGTCATTGATGGGCTGTATCTCTGACTTGTACCAGAATGTAGTATAGCTTCCAAATTCAGGAAAACAGTTACATGTTGGAGGTGAGCAGCGTGGAGTTTAGAAAATAGGTTGCGGTAAATAAAAAATATAATAAAGGACAAAGAGGAGACAAGTATTTTGTGCAGGATATGAACTGCCTGCAGATCAGATTGGTGTTAAATCCTGAACTTTAGTGAGTGGGTGATGAGCTGGGTTCATCTAACACCAACAAACATGATATAGCTACAGGGTATTTCACCCTGGTTAAATACCAGATGAATTAAAGGCTGTTGCCAGCAGCTGTGATGAATGTCACTGGGATGCTGTCTGATTGCTCTCTGGGTCTTATGAGTGAAGTATGTCGGCTCCTTCTTTGTTAAGGTCAGCATGTATTTCTAATGGTTCATCTGCAGGGCTTTGCTGAAGGCACCAGTGAGAACACAGGTGCTGGAAAATGTCTCTTTCATGCAGCACAGACTGAAACAAGCGGGACTGAATAGTGTAAGGAGGAACTTTTGTATCAACATGTTTGCAGTGTAGAAACAAGGCTCACAGATCAGGACATAAAGTGACAGGCATTTGTGGATGGGATGAACATACTGCCAAAGGAGAGGGTATTTTATTTAACTTCTATAAGCAAATAATTTGCCTTGAGTTACCTGCTCAGAGAGACTTGCACAATTTTTATATAAAGGTGTCATCTCTATGACATCCTTATCAAAGGAGCAGAAGGAAAACTGAAGGAGCCCAAGGCAAAGATGCCTGAGTTACATATCACAGCTCCAAAGGTCTCCATGCCACATGTTGATCTAAACCTAAGTGGCATCAAAGGTGCCAAAGGGTGATATGAATGTTTCCATTCCCACCATATGAGCTGATTTGAAGGGTTTTGAACTAAAGCTCAAAGGTTTTTTATTTCAGTGTATAAAAATCCTACTATTTTAAGAAAAAAAAAATTGCCACACTGCAAATCCTGTGCTCAGTTTTGGGCCCCTCACTACAAAAATGAAATTCAGGGTCTGGAGTGTGTCCAGAGAGGGGCAACAAAGCTGGTGAAGTGTCTGGAGCACAAATTTGATAAGGAGCAACTGAAGGAGCCAGGGATGTTCGGGCCAGAGGAAAGGAGGCTCAGGGCCTTATTGCTCTCTACAGCTGCCTGAGAGGAGGGAGTAGCCAGGTGGGAGTCGGTGTCTTCTCCCAGGTAAGAAGCAATAGAACAAGAGGAAACGTCCTCAAGTTGTGCCAGGGGAAGTTTAGATTGGATATTAGGAAAAATTTCTCTACTGAAAGGTTTCCCAAGCACTGAAACAGGCTGCCCAGGAAATGGTGGAGTTCTCATCCCTGGGGGTATTTAATAGATGTGCAGATGTGGCACTTGGGGACATGGCTTAGTGGTGAATTTGGCAGTGCTGGGTTGGCAGTTGAACTTCATGATCTTTTCCAACCTAACTAATTCTACGACTTAATGATTCTCATTCTTTCTAACCCAAAAGCTGCCTACGTCAAAGGAAGAAAACATTAATAGAAAAAAAGGAGTGGCAGCCCTGTAGCCCACTTAAGTTTGAACAAGTTAAAGGGAGAAGGTTGGACTTGATCTTGGATGTCTTTTCCAACCTAAAAATTCTATGATTCTACGTTTAAAAAAATCTCAAAATGAGAAAGGACCAATGATTGCCTGTTTTCAAGGCTTGCAACGTCTCAAGTACTGGGTTTTGAGACAGTGATCCAGAGAAGGGGTTATGAGCTTTTTAACACTCCTGATCCTCTCTGGATGATTACCTCTATTAACTTAAGTGCTTCTTTTTCTCTGGTGTTCCTTTGTACAGAATAAAGTGAAGGTTGGCTTTCACAGTAATGGGAAATTTCAAGTCACTCACTTTCCCACCCATTCTCAGCTGTTCCTCCTCCAGTCTGTCTCTACACAATACTGTCAGAGGAATAATTCCTGAATTTTTGTCATGATCAACACTTGCATAACAAAATAGGCACACTACGGCATCTTATTGTTTCTCAGTGAACAAATGAACTGGATGTACTCCTGCCCTGGAAACCTCCATGCATTTCTTTAAAGAATATTTTAAAAGAAAATTTTATCATTACTACCAACAAGCCAAATTATTAAGCTGTTCTAATGGCAGGAAAACATGTTCTAGTTAATTCTCACCTTGCTCACTAACAATCTCTTGAGGTAAGACGATAACTAAGACTTTGCCTACACTCCAGAGTAACCCTAATCCTGAATGTTGATAATGGGTACAGGTAAATATAGTCAGACTGAAGCTTGCATTGACTGAAGGAACCCACCCAACATCCACCATGATCAGAGTGATGAGAATCTGACCACATCCAGCAGAGGCCTACCAGGCAAGTTCTGCTGACTAGCTCAGCAGGACTAACACGCTTCTGGATTTACTTCTCTTTCCATGAATCAGCTTTTCTGCATGCATGCACAGACTCACTCTCACACATGCTCTCCATGCTTGATCCCACTGTTCCACATGTGCCATGAATCCCCAGTGTCTGAGACATGTTGAAAAGCCACAGATGCTTCTCTGCATGTATGCAGTGATCACTTGTCTGGCCAACTGGCAATTGATTACTGCCAAAAGTGGGCACCAGGCTCTCTACAAGATGGTTAATGCTACCATTTGGGTGTTAGAAACATCAGTATAAGTCCCTCTGCCTTCCTTTTTTCTTAGCACAAAGTCTCTCTAATGTCAGGAGATCTCAGGGGGACAGAATGAGTGTTTATTTGGAGCCTCTTGAGATGTGGGTAGCAAGGCTGACATGATATAATTAGGGTCAACCCTAAGACACTTGGGAAAAAAAACACCCCACCATTTAAAATAGTGCACAAAATTCATTAATATCTATAGGAGGCACAGCTTGATTTGAAACACAGGTATGACTTTGTACCAGCTATTCCACACATCAGATCCAGTCTGATACGTGCCAGTCTAATTCACTAAAAAAGAAAAGGAAAACCCATGACAGTTTTCTATTGTTACAGTGAATTAAATTGGCTCATGGGAGAGCTCAATGACTGCTACAGATGAAATAAGGGAAGAGGCATGGAAGTAGAAGAGCAGAGGAGGATAGTTACTCTGTCATGGCAGTTGTCTGTTGCTTCAGGATCATACTGAAAGCTAACATAAAAGCATATGTAGCCAGTTTAGAAACAATCAGCATATTTTAAAGTTATAACACAGAAGGTGGGGGCAACACCTGACTTGTAATCTTTGTACCAAAGACTTACTGGAAAAAAAAAAAAAAAAAAAAAAAAAAAACCAGGGAAAAAAAAGAAAAAAAAAAAAAGGCAAATATATAACTAGGGAACCTCAGTTAGTACAAGTACTTTGTCCCAGACAATGTCCCTTGACACAAGTGCCCTCTTTGTCCCCTTCTCTGTTATGCCCTTCCACCACAAAATCAAGGTGAAAGCTTCACAGCCCTGTCACTTCATCATGGCTTGCACTGCAGTAAAACAGAACTCCAAGTAAAGACAGACAAGTCTTAGTTAAAAAAAATTACTGTCAATAATTCTGCAAGTTCCCCATCTGACAGATATCATCAGGGTCAACCAAAGTATATTGGGATTTTTCCAGTGGTGTGAAGTTAGATGTGTTCCCCAAACCAGGACTGGGCTCAAGATACCATTTTCTACCATCCCAGCTGCAGTAAAATTTTCACCAAAACTCAGTGAACATATAGTGAACCATATGCTTTAGGAGAAAATAAAGCTCATGCCACTTGACTTGGTTTTGGGTGCTGCTCATGCAAAAACATTCCCATGACAATTTACAGTCCTGGTGAGATTCTTGCTGGGCTTCTACAGCCATACAGGCCAGAGCTGGGGCTGGCAGTCACTGCAGCAATTGCCCTGATTCCAAATCACACCAGTTTCTCCTTGCTGTAAGGCTGGCAGTGACTGAATGCAACAGAAACCACCAAGCTGTTTCCTTACCAGTAAAGGCTGGTACAAGTCCAGCAGATCTGTGTCAGACAGACTCAGCTACATTTAAAACCAGGTTGTAGTAAAGTGAAAGAATAATGCTGTGCAACAGGACTGGGTCTTTCATTTAATTCTCTCCATTAAACTGCTCATTTGCACTTTGAAGAATATTGACCTTGAATGCTGAAAGAAAATTACTGAGTACACGTTTTTCTTCATCTTCACAGCATGTAATTGTTCTATTTCTTTTTGACAGATGTAGGGCAGTACTGACTTCAATTACTTTCCTTCATACCTCTCACCTAGTTCTCAATCTTCCCCTATTCTTTCCCATTTACTCTCTTACCAGAAGCAGTGGGTTCACACTCATAAACTGAAATGAGATCCACAGAAGCTGATGTACAAGAAAGGGACTTCTATCTGTCACTTACAAATGAAGATATTTGAAACTTCAGCCAAAGAGTAGAATAGTTGTTTGGCTTAATAGTGTCCTAAAACACTGTAAATAAATCTATTAGAGCCTTCCTCTCAAAAGGTCTCAAACTTTTGCCATATCTTCTTTTTTCTTAATAGCTTCATTACCTTCAATTATGCTACTTTCAATTTGTGTTTCTTAATTAAGGTCACCAGTAACAGAAAATGAAACCAATTTTTACTTTAAATGCTTGTCTGGTTATGATAAACAAATCCCTTTAGTAGTTTCTGTGAGTTTGAAAACATCTGATTTCTTCTTCAGTACGTAAAATGTGGTTTTCTACCGGGCTCTGATAGCACACTGAAAACCACAGCATTGACAAGGTTCATGATTTCACAAGTGAGCACTAATTTTTAATGACTGAACTTTTGCATGGAAATGGAGATTGGTGTCTCATTCTCCAAGCTGTTCATGCACTGTAGCTCTACGAAGAACCATGAGGTACACAAATCCTGTAGTCTGCCATGTCCCACTTTTAGTCCAGACATCCACCCAGAATGGACCCCTCGTGTATAGCAAGTATGTTATTAACACAAATGATTGAGGACAAGGCTACTTGGGTCAGCAGCAGCACTCATTGCTTTGCTGAATCAAACTTGTGCTGTACTAAGCTAAGCACACACACACATACACACACACACATATTTATACTGCAGTGTGTTCTCAAAGCAGCACTGTGAAGCGTCTGCTTTTTCAGTGTCTAAGCTGAGGGGACACTCAGAGTTGAACAAAACAAAGAACAGCTCATGAGACTAACTACAGGGCACTCACAAGTACCTAAAATTATTTGGAAAGAGGGGATAAATGGGGTTTGAGAGCTACCAGAGATTTCTTATAAAATGACCCAATATAAGATATTCCAGGCTTGTCCTCCTCCTGTAAGATTTATTTTGTACAAAAGTATTCTTGCATAAAAAGCAAGCCAATGTTGCAGTGTAAAACCTGCAACTGACTTCCATCATGCTAGCTTTTTATGAAAAGGAATTACGGAAGGAAAAAGAAAGGGAAAGGAGAGGAAAAATGAATTCCTGTACTATGTAAATATCTACAAGAATAAGAGCTTTGAATTGGATGACACCACAGTGGAATCTAAAGTTCAACTATGTCAAAAACTCCTAAGTAAGCAACAGAGAGTTTCACTTTCACACAAGATTACTCAGTGGACTCTTTGGAACCAAATAGTAAAAGATTAAGTTTTTCTGAGTCAGGAACATACAGGAGTTATTTTGCCATGTGTTACATTATGCCATGCCATAGACAGAAGCTAAAGAACAAACATGGAGGAGTATTTAAAAAAACATTAGCACTGCAAAGCACCATAGTGGTGATGCAAAAGGCTCAAAAACTTTGAACTGGTGAAAGCAAAGAGAGGGAAATTTCTTTCTGACTTGAACACTCCCCTCACACTTTAACATGACTGTACTGTCTGATGGTTGTCTCTTCCTGAAAGCAGTCTGTGAAAATGGGGATGGGATGTGAGACACATGGAAATAACAGTGAAAACACAAAAGAGATAGGACTGGATATTGCACTGTATCCATTGTTGGTTTGATTTTATCCCACTGAAGCTATTATACAACCTTCAGTAATTCAGCAGAGCAAAGCTGTAACAGGACTGTGTCCTTCCAAAAATTTGATTTTTTAAAGAAATGCAACTGAAAGACTTCCAGGACAGTAGGAGTCCCCAATCAAAAAGCAAGGAAAAAGAACCTCTTTCCTTATTTCCAGTGAGGAACTTGAGTTTTCTTACTTCTGAAGAGGAACTAGCTCTCTGAAGTGAATCAGCACACTTGCTAGACAAGGCAAAAAGAGGATCTTTGCCTTTGCTGTCTGACTCTAAATTGTTGAGACAATTACTGCAGTTTGATGTTTGTATAGAGAAAGTGTGGCGAGGAAGGAAAAAGACTTCCTCTCCCGAGGACACCTGTTCTAAGAAGCTCTGATAAATTGAATATGCATAGCACAGAAGAGGCACTTGCAAAGTGTTAAGTAAATCACCTAACAAGTAACAAGGGAGGTGGGAAGAGGAAGAACGGAAGGATACAAGACAGACGGACTATAAGATAAATCAAAGCATACACAGAATGCCACCATGAATGTGTATAACAATATTTAAGCTATTTGATTTTTTTCCCATTAGAAGAATGCATTTCTTTCACAGTTTTCAAAGGCAAGCAGTGATTTCATTAATTTTTCCACCTTTCCAACTTGGTAGATTAAAATGAGAAAATACTTCATGTTAGCCTTATGATTCATTGTTTTAAACATGAGATAACTTCATTTTAAATCCAAAATTTTTACATTTCCCACTTACTCAAATTTGTGACTTTTCAGAATTTGTTCCTTAACACTACCTCTTTCTGATTACCTTAGGTCCATGCAGAAATCATTCTAGAATGGCAAGATTTTTAGCTAGACAAAAATTCAACTTGCTGAACAACTCAAATATCTATCTTTCCTCTGACAGCTGCATTTGGTGCCCAAGACCTATGAAAAACATAACATAGCTTAGATTTATTGTATTATCATAAAATTTTAAGCATAACCTCCTGAGTTTGTGACTGATAGGACTGCATGCTGAAATAAGATTTGAGCAGAATTAAAGATTAATTAAGATTACTGAAAATATGGGCAAACCTCACATCTGAGATGCTTCAATAACTTGCCATCAGCTGAAAGGAGAGATCTGCTTTCCTGTTGCTCTACTCCTACTGGTACATTCCAATGCCATATCACTTCTTCCACCTTACATGGAGTGGAAGACTCCATGACAGCAGCTCTGGAGCAAATTCAGCACTAAACTGTTCATACTTTTGCTGCATAATGCCCTGTTGGTTTAGCAAGTTCAGCAGTATGGGATCAGGAGAGAACAAGAGGTCGTGCAGGGTGGAAAGGGTGCCAATAGATCAGCCTCACTGTTATTATAGAACTTAACAATTTGGCATATTTTTCAGGCTCTTACTAGCTTTAATATATATTTTTGTTATCTTTAATTGCTAAGAGAGAACTCAGCCCTAGAGCTATTTTTCTTTTGTCCAGTATACTGAACACTATCTCCCACAAGTCTCAGGGAGCAGAGGGAAGTCAGTCCTGCACAAAATGTCTGTCCTGACAGCTGCCAAGGAAGCCACTGACAGATCCTTACTGCTCAGTGCCTTCTAAGCCCATCCACATGCTATTTGTCCTGCACTTTTATATGTGTCACATTTACTTGCTTAAAAAAAATAATATCTGTGGTCATCTCAAGCATAGATATGATGGCTTTTTGTTGGTAACATGTTTGCACTTTGCTAGAGGAACCTCTGCCCAACCGAGGCTTATTGTTGACTTCTCTTAAGAACAGCAGGTAGGCCAAAATGTTCACACATTACACCTATATTTAGCACCAAATTGACATGGAGGACTACATGACAGCAGGATGGCATTAGAAACTTTTGCTGGTAAAGCAGTATGCAGCACAGAGCTGGTTAGAGGTGTGATTTTCGTGCAGCACCACTGACATCAGCCAGAGCGCTAGCACAGACACAGTTAAAAAACTCCTTCTTGCCTGTAAAAGCTTATTTCATTCAGGGAACTGACACAAGATGCAGCAAAAAGAGGTGTTTTGCTGATAGAAGTTGGGATGGACATCAACAATGACCTAAAGCAAGTGGGTGCACAGCTGTGATCACATTGTATCACAGAAGTACCTCTTCACTGGTACATACCACAGGGTTATTGTTAGCTGGCAAAGCTGCTCCCAGTCAAAGTTGCATTTTCCAGAGGGGAAGGCAACAAACAATAGGACTATACCAGAACCAGCTTTAGGCAGGGAAGTGTGCATCAAGTTTGGTGTCTTGCCTTTACCAGGACTCCACAGAGCTCAGGTAGTGGAGTGTTTGTGAAAATTTCAAATGCTAAAGTTGGAATATGTTGTGGCAAGTTTTAGGTACCCATTCTTAATACCTATGTTCTGAATAGCTGGGTTCCTAAGTCTGTCCTCACAAAGACAGTCTGGGACACTTAAAGTATCTTCATGACATCTCAAGAAATAATTAGGATTAAATGAGTGAAGGCTGAACCCTACTGTGTGTGTGTGTGTGTGTGTGTGTGTGTGTGTGTGTGTGTGTGTGTGTGTCAAAGAGAGAGGGGGCAGGGAGGGAGGGAGACAGAGAGAGAACGGAGGAGAGAGATCCTTTTCCTCATAAGTGTGAAGGAAAGCTACCAACATACCACTTCACATAAACATCACGTTAAGCCCTACTGCTGTCAGGGCTAATTGAAATTTACAGGATTGGTACTTGCAGTATTAACCCAGGAACTGTCAAACTTCATTATTTCCAGTGGAATCTGACAGTCTTGTCTTAACATTATGAAGTGTCAGTCTCTTTTCCTTTGATGACAGAGAAATAACATCTGCATTTCCCCACCCAGAAAGGCTGAAAGGGCATGAAAACTAGTGTTATGGTCAGTATTTCAGTGTTCTCAAGATCGTGATGGTCTAGTCACATCTCTTGTCACAAACACAAAAGAAAAAAAAAACAAACAAACCTAATTCTGTTTACTTTATATTTTTACCTTTATCATTCCCTGTTGTGTCAAATAAATACAACAATTTCCCCTTAGCAGAAAGAATGCTACAGTTAACACTTTTGATTAAATTAATATCTAGAAAAGTGTGGGATCTCAGCACAGCAGTCCTGATGTGCAGAGTCACCGAGACAACCCTTGGGGGGCTCGGAGGTCCTGGAATGTTGCCAGAAGTGTCTGGTGGCTGGACTTTGATCCTACACAGGAGACAACACCTGTATGAGGATGGGAGGATCACACTGGGGTAAATGGTGAAGGGATAGGTTAATTATAGTGTAAGACACAGGGTTTAGAATTTCAGTACAGGGGGGTCTAGAGAAACAAGATGGAGGAACTGGGGCGTGTCCTGTCCTTCTTCTTCTTCTTCTTGGCCTCCATCTTCTGTGGTGATGGTGGCACTTTGGGATTGGTTCTTACTAAAAGTGCACTTGTCAATAAGGGTGAAAGGTATTGGGGAAAACAGGTAAATATCTTATACGTAGTTTTGAGTATAAAGATAAGTGACCGCCCCGAGGGCTCTCAGTGTGCTCATGGCTGACGTGCTGTGCAGACCTCTGTCGGGCCGAGAGAAAATCTTGTAGATAAAAACTAACAAACACTGAAGACCAAGAAAAAACCTGAAGACTCTTTTCGTCCTTTGGAGCACGGGCTGTCCCAAGGCCATCCCGAGCCTTTCCAGGCCATAAAAACAGCCGAGAACGGGACAGAAAAGTCCTTTCTTCCTCTGTTTACAACTGACTGAAAGGACTGAGCATAGCAAAAGGCAGACAGAGAAAAGCAGTGTTTTGTCTTCAGAGATCTGTGTTCAGCTAAAAGCTTGGGCATGATGTAGAGGCTGTATCCAGTACAAACCTCCTTTATTGTTTCAGGTTCTCAAGTGCTGTCCACAGGGATGAATTTAATGCCTTAAAAAAAAGAATAACACCCCTATATTAACATGAGCTGAAGCCTTATACAGTGTTCCACACACAGATCTTTAACCACACTCTATTAAAGTCACTACTGATCTTTTTCCCAGCATCATTGATACCCCTGCCTGGCTGAGATGTTTATAGCCACAGATGTTCCTTGGTAAAAAAGAGTGAATATACAGATAAGTAAAAACCAAAGTAAAACAAAAACACACACAAAACAAAACCAAAATAACTCCCCCTACAAAAAACCCCAAACAAACAAACAAAGCCACAAACACCCCCCTCCAAAAAAAACCACAAACAATAAACAACCAACATCAGCCACTCCCCCTGCCTTCAACTACGCAAATTCAAGAACTTGCAAACTAACTTTCTGACATGTCACTTAAAAAAGACACTGGCAGTGAGCAGCTCCAGGTGGACTGAGCAGGGTATCTGGGGCCAGGATGGATGGACAAATCCATCTTCCCCAGAAATAAATAATTGGAGGTAGCATTATATATAAAACTACATTTATAAAAGTTACCACAACCTCAAGTTGTGGTAACTCTTATAAATTTTCTTCACTTCTTAACTTCTTAACTCTTATAGATTTTCTTCACTTTTTCTACAGAAGTGAAGAAAATTTATCAAAAATGAAATAAGTTGCAGCTGTATTTTTTCAGTTCAAATCCAAGTGCTAAGTTTTTGCTCCTAAAAGCCTGTGCACAGATTTGATCCACAGGACAGCTTTTTGAAAAAATAAGATTCCACTTCTCCCCAGCGGTGCAGGCAACATAGAAAGCGAGATAATGTAGCAATATACATTGCAACAGTGCAAACCAGTTAAGCCAAAACTAAGTAAAATGTACCAAATCTGAGCAAATTGCCCTCCACAAACAGTCTGAGATGAGCAGTTCCATCACAGATATTCCTTCTCTCACTTTCCCTCCTGTAGTTGCTTATCTCTTCTTTTCCCTAATGCCAAGTTGCAGTGTGTGAACCCAAAAACAGTGAAGGATTTTGGCTTAGCCTAGTGAAGTCAGAGCCTGCTTCAGCAAGTAATGCTTGGGCCATGACATGGCGCCCACAAAAGAAAAGGGAAACAAAATACTTGGGGCTGTTGTTTTGTACAAAACTTACACAATGAACATTACCACCTACAAGTTTAAAAACACATTTCCAATGTATTTCCAATGTATCTGTCTACAGACAGATAGAAAACATTAGAAATGTAGAAAAAATTAAAAATCAGTGGATCAACTTACCACCACTCCATCAGGTTACCTGAGATAATTGCTGGCTGTGAGTTACTCATTCTTATTGTTAGTATGTCCAATGCTCCCAAGTTCATTAAGGTGCTAAATTGAATGTACATAGGCTAGTATCTATTTTCACATTCAACTGGCTAAAAGAATTAAAATAATTTCTATGATCATAAGTACAACAGATCTCATAAACATTCAGAACTGGCATGTTTCCAAGTACTCAAAAAACTTTCTTGACAAAAAATGGATTAAAAAAAAAGATAAGTAGTTTGATGAGGCTGAGAGGAAGAACATATTTCCTGCTCCTTTTCCATCTCAGTTCTTTCAGCTCCAATAAAAGCACAAAAGCAGAGGTGAGAGATCATCAGCTCCTGTTGATATACACTCGCTATAACTATGAGGATAATTGAAAAAATCCTAACTAAAATCAGTGATTATAATCATAGAAATAACCATAGCACACTTGCCTAATCCATTTATTCTGCTTACCTGCAGGGAGGCAATATTCCAAAGTACAAGACACAACTTATTTGACATTCAGGTCCTTGTTACTGGAGAAATTAGGAAAAGAGAGAATTCAAATGGAAGTCTATTTAAAAAATGCACAGTACAGGAGAATTCCACTCTACAAGGATAAACTGAACATTCATTTACATTGGAAGATGCTTTAAAATTTTGAGGATTTCTTTTCCACACAAGTTTTCCTTGGACTGTAGAACTGTCATGGGAAGCCAAGAAACCAAGAACATCAGAAGATGAAATAGTGGATTGGACTTCATTATACAGCTATCAAGAGAATCCATATATATCATAACCAACCACAAAATTCCTGAATGGTTCCTAAACCTGATTCACTAGAACTTAATTATTAGAGGATAATACACCATCTTAGTGCCATTCACTGTCAGGCACTGGATGTCTTTACTAGATCAGACCTACTCTAACTGTAGGTCTGATCTAGTAAAGACATTTCCATATTTCTGATTTGGCTGAAAAACTAAAGCTTATTCACACATTTTATCATATGTGTATCCTTTTGATAATCATAAAGTAATTTACAGCATTTGAAAACCATCCATAAGTGAGGCTTTTTATTAGCATGTACCTAATCCCATGTTTGGCATCTGTTACAAATATTTTTCAGGACATGAACAATTAATGGTATAATTACAGCTTTCATATTGGCTAATATATTTAATTCTGGGCAGTCATTTATATTATAGGTTTAGCAGCATTTAGCAGCATTTAGCCTTGAAACAGAGTCCAGCATTATAAATATTTGCTAATAATTAATAGCTGTTTTGATTATTGTGAAGTAGCATTTAATAAACAAAAACAACAAAAAAAGCAAAAAGAATAATCAAACTGCATTTCCTGAGTAGCTTCCAGAAGCTCTGTTATGCTTACCTAGCATCATCTTCTCCTGTTTATATAAATTATATCAATGCATATACCATGGTAAATGCTGATATATCAGGAACTTATGGGAATAAAACCCCCCCACATTTAGGCTGGCAAATTCATTTTGTGAAAAACAAGAAGTCCAGGCAGAGGATGAAGATTATTCTCACTTGAAACAACAGAACAATTGGTTTGGAAAACAGAGCTTAATGTGTGAGCTGGCAGCTATCCAAGTATCCCAGAAAGATGTTCATTTTCTTTGCTCAGATGCTTCTCAGTCTCTTCCTGAACTCCTGGTTTATTGTGACAGTCAAAAGCTGCACAATATAACCAGGTTTGGTGATCCTTTGAAGGAAACAATTTTCACCTGAGGATCTAGAAACAAGAGAATGTGGGTTTGATTCCACAAACGGTAATTCTTAATTGTATGGATAAATTGTCTGTGAGATATATCTTTATGGACTGGGGATTTTTTGTGTACTTTCCTTCAACTACCCTTTATAATTTTGCTTTCATCCTCTTTCTGTTTTTTTGCCTGGAGAAAAAAAACAAATGCCCATACTACAATGCATTCTCTGACAGTCAGTAAGAATTTAAGACAAACACTGTTGATATTTTTCTTTAGCAGAGAACTGGATGGATTTCCTACTGGCTATTCCTATGATTTATGTTTTGTGTTATTTGTATATTATTTACATTCTGAAATATTGCTATTTGTTATACACAAACTCATTCATTTCCTGTTCCCACTTCAACCTCCAATACTACACTGATTTTTGTCCTCTCTTGAAAGCCATTCATTAAGTTGAAAAATTAACAGACATCTTCATTCTTGTGCAGCTAAACTCACAGGGAATCAGTTGCCAATAAAAGTAGAAAAATAACTGCTTAAAAGTGTCAAAGATGCTAATTGAATTCCAGTAAACTTGGCTTGGCTGAAAGCCAGCATATCTGGTAAGGACTGACAGGGAGCAAAGATCTATCTGCTGCCTATGTATTGTGTATGTTTTTCCTAATGTCAAAAAGTTGTTTGGAAAAGGAGTAGTAGCAATGTGTGCAAAGCAATTTTTTCTCCTATTATATCACTTTGCCTAATGTGTTATTGTCTTATGGTTAAATAGTTATTATCATTCAATGACCACGATTTAAAAGAAAAGAATGAGTAGAGAATGATGTACATGAAGAACAAGAACTTCTTTAAGTACAATTTGCAGTTCCATACCTTAAAAAAATGACAGAGCAAAGCTAAGAAAGTAAGGAGAACAGCAAATAAAATAATAAAGTAGAGAGAGCTCCTCCTTTGTGAGAGACTAAACTGGATGGAACTCCAAGCTGAAGTTCCAAACTCCAAACTCTAAACCTGTCCTCTCAGCAGATGGCTGAGAGGACAGGTTTAGAGGCTTATGGACAAGGTGAATGGTTGTGCAGCAAGTTCCAAACTATTTAAACAAGGGGTACAGAACAAATAGGTGACCCACCTAGAAATAATTTTTTAAGTGGTTAGCTTGGTTTTAACCAATAGGAATGAACCTCTGGAATATACTGCCACAGGCAGTCGTAGATGCAGAAGATATCATCAGATTAAAAGAAGTCTGAATAAATACATGGACAGCAGTAAGTAAGTAAGTAAGCACACACTAACATTAACAGGCATGATGCATTCTCAAACATTCCTTATCCAGCAGTTGTGGAGGGTGGGAAAATGCAAGAGAAAAGGACTGCAGAGAGTAGCTAGGGTTGCATGCTGTTCCCAAATAGCATCCGCTGTTGTCACTGTTGGGAGAATACATTGGATAGGAAAAGGAAATCAAAAATTGCCCTGCTGGATTAGACCATTGCTAACACCAGCATCACATCCTCTATGCTCATCCTGTACTCTGATTTCAACATGCTTGTACCATTTCCAGCACAAGAGCCTCTGTGCCAAAGGCTCAAGGAATCAAAATAAACTTTAAGGTACACCCAAGTCTAGAGAACTACCTAACATGCTTGCTGAAGGCCTGATGCAGATCCTAGTTATTTGACAACATAATTTGTTCCAATTTCCCCTCTTCTTTTAAAAAACAACCTTTCCTCTAGAACTTTCAATAATGCACGCATTCTACCAATGAGGCATGTCTAGTTAGATGTGATTAGAGGCAATAACGCCCTATTAACCTCAAGATAGACTTACAAAGGTAAAGCAAATACATCCCATCGGAAAACCAGCGTTCATTTAAGCGTTCCCTTTATTTTTCCCTGCTGGAAATCAATACATTGCTATGGTAATTCACCTATTTTATCCTCAAACCATAATAACATACAGATCCAAGGAAAGAAAATTAGCCTCTACATGAAAGTATAAAATTAGCAGCACACGTCCTTACTATGATAATCAGAAATATTTAAAGTTGACCTCACAGCAAATGTAATTGGGTTTCTGCTCTTTTGTCTCTCTTAATTATCTCTGGAGGGGATACAAAAAAAAATTGTCTTTTCTTTGTTTTCTGCATTAGAAATGCAGATGGTTTTTGCCTTGGAAATCTTGAGATCTAAGACTTCACATAAACCTGGAAGTGGCTAGCATAGAAGGGAAGAATTCTTATGGTTTTTTGACCTTGAATGTCATGTAAAGACAAACGGACAGAGCACTAGACTAAATGGTCCTGAGAAAAAGCATTATGCATGCTTATGCCTGAAAACAAGGCAGATGAATCCACATGCTTGATATCTACAAAAAAACAGATGCAGTTTGGATTCTTTAACCTGGAAATGATTTATATACATTTATTTTCAGGTAAGCTATGGACTTACCACTCACTTATGCACTTTACAGAGCCCATACAGTTCTTCCACATTATGTTGGTAGACCTAGCTCCTCCACCTATTCTGCTAACAATTCAAGTTTATTTATTAGCCCTTGCCACCAGATTATGGCATGTGCAATATACCAAGATTGCTGCTTGTTATAAACTCATGAGCACATGTTTTTGTAATGAACACTTAGCATTCTTCAAGGAAAAGAGAAAATAAAAGAAAACTGTCACACCCTTTTGAGTAGAGTTGTGTTTTCTGAAAGGGTTTTCAGTCAATCTAGGTATGAATTCATATCCCCTATTCTTTTTTGTCTGTCTAACAAATCTTGCAGTGGATGTTATTATTCTTGCATTTCTTGATTGGTTGTTAGATAAAAATATTGTTATTTTCTACTTTTTAACATAGGAAAAAAATCTGCTTCCTCGTATTTACAATTATCTTGCAAATAATTGCAACACGTTCTCTAGATTCCTACACCAGGGCACATAACACTACCTTATGCCATTCTTCCATCACTGACTTTCTTGATAAAGACCTGTAGTCTGTAACACCATATATTAAGAAACCTAAACCCAGATTACCAAATAAAATAACAGCTAATTTCTGCAGATAGTTCTTCTCTAGGAATAGCAAACATCTTTACTTCTCATACCAAAACCAAGGGAAGAAGTACAACTTTATCCAGTAAAGCATGGTCAACACAAGTTTAACCATGAGTAACATCTTTTAAAAAAATGCTTGAAATTCAACCAAGTACTGAGAAACGTAGGTGTGCTGCTGTTGTAAAATTTGCATTTCTGAAAAATTTTGTTTCTCTCCCACCCTGCTTATGTGTCATTTTCCCGTTCTTATTTTAACCTCCAATGAAATAATCAGATTACACAAAGCCCAGTACCACCTCCGTGCCGAATCCCTCTCTGGCAGGAGATTGTTAAAACATTCCCCGAAAGATCTACTGACGTGATGTCCCCTGACTGTCCAAACGTAGCAGCACGCCGGCCCTGCATCCCTGTGCCGGGGAAAGCTCCCTGGGAACAATACCTCGGTGCTCGCAGGCAGGAGGCTCTGGGTGACCGTTGAGTGCACTCGGATTTTACAAACTGTCATATGGCGAGATAGTGGTGGGTTTCAATGCCGGCACCTATTCAGTCAGCGCAGATGAACTAGAATCACCATTTCAGTTATATCATAGCTCGGGGCGAGAACATGTCACCCTCTTTATTTCCAGCTCGGAACAAGCTGCTTAGGCAGATGCTAACTGTGGTCCTCCCTGCCATGTTCTGTAGAGTGGCCTTTGTCTGGGTTAATTGAGCCCCCACTCCATTTAATAGGCTGTTGAAGTCTTATTGAAACAGAGCTAGTGCCGCAGGTTAAATACATTGCAGTGCTCTTGTTAATCCCCTCATTAACGGAGCTGTAAAGCTTGTTGAGAGCTGTGAGTTTGCATATATTATCAGAGAGTTCTTCACTCAAGTGCTATCAATAAAATGACAAAGCCAGTTTGCAAATAGTGAAATCAACAGTGACACAAAGCTAGATACCTTAAAAAAATAAACAAGTTAATAACTGATAAATCTAATTTTCACACTTGAGGGATAAAAAAAAACCAAGGTTGAAGAATCTCCTTCTTTATTGGATGAATTTAAAACATGAGTTATACAAACTCAATTACTTTCCCTGAGCAAGAGAACAATCAAGAAAAACACCACTTCTTCAACAGGGGCTTCTGGCAGTGGTTTGGCTATGGCTGTTCAGAGGATATGTAATGAGCCATGCACAGACTAGCAGCACTTAGCAAACTCAAAGAAAACAAATGAACTCATAATACAAAATAAGAAGTGAAATTAGATATAAAATACAATGGAGAATATTAAGAAAAACCTCATCTGGTCTCCACAGGAAAAGGAAGCTGAGTAGGCTCTGGAAAAAGGAAGTTTAAGAGGAGCATTTAGCCTATCAGGGCTCTCTCACACCTCCCAGGAGGGGGAGCAGGAGAAAGGACTCCCCCAACACAGGCACAGAAGGATATGTCTGACTGATGAACAACAAAGAAATAGGACTGTGTGGGTGATGTTCACCAGGAAACACGAGAAGAGCTCTGACCAGGAGAGGCAGCCGGAAAAAGCAGATGAGAGCCAAGCTATGGTGCTGATGTTGATGTGAAGCAACAATCTCCCTTGTTCTAAGGAAGACAGAACTACCTGAAAATATATTTTTCATGTCTATTCATCTTTTATCTTTTATCTGCATTGTAGGTATGATCCTACAATTCAGAATTCAGTTCAGAATTCCACAGAGAAGCCTGTAAGTGAAAGCAGTGACTAAGATAATTGAAACTGAACCATTGTAGTTAGAATGTTGTTTAAATGCTGTTCAGATTCTGTCTCTGTTTAAATGCTGTTCAGATTCTGTCTCTGATCAATGAATGCATATATTTTAGAAAAGTCCAGTAGGGTCATTTCAGAAACTTGACATCAGCAGCCAAGGCTTTTACAGATACTTTCAGAAATTATTTTTCTAAAACATCACATGAATGCCTCTGGTTGCCCCTGATTTTCCACTTCTTGTTCTGACTCACTGGCCTATAAGAAAAACTGACTTGCATTCTTTTCTTAACAGTCCTATCTATACAAATAGCTGCAATTCTGATCAGGATCTTCTTTAAAACTCTGGAATAAAGCACAGGCAATATTTGCCCATCCATGCTAAGAGTATACCCTTTCCATGCACACCAGTGACTGGGCTGGATGATGACTGTTAAAGGCAACTCTTCATGGTATAATGAGAACTGTGTTTTCTTGGACACTTTCACAACATAATCCTGAGTGCTTTCTTCTGGGAATGAATATTATGCCATTATGCCATTTCTTTTCTACTGTAGTTTGATGTTCTACTCTTTTCTTTTTTTTTTGTTTGTTTGTTTGTTTGTTTGTTTGTTTCCCTTGGAAGCAACCAGAAAGTGGGGGTTTGGGGTTGTTATCAGGGTGGGGCTTTCTTCCTCTTTCTTTACCTGTATACACTATGTCTATAAACTATATACAACCTGATGTAGATGCAGAATATTTCTTTTCCAGATCACCAGGATGCTATATTTGCACAACAAAAAATTCTGAGAAAAAGTGGACAGGAGATGATAATGTGCACCTACGGCCCAGAAAACCAATTGCATCCTGAGCTGCATCCAAAGGTGGTCAAGAAGTCTAAGGAGGTGATATTCCCTCTCTGCTCTGCCTTAATGAGATCTCACTTGCATCCAGCTCTGGGGTCCCCAGCACAGGAATGTCACTGACCTGTTGGAGAGAGTCCCAGAGCATGGCAATGGAAATGGCCAGAGGGCTGTGAGGAAAGGCTCAGAGAGCTGAGTTTGTTCCACCTAGAGCAGAGGTGGCTCTGGAGGGACCTTATTGTGGTCTTTCAATATATAAAGGGGGGCTTGTAAGAAAGATGGACAGGGATTTTTTACCAAGGCATGTAGTGCTAGGTCAAGGGGCAGTAGTTTAAAGAAGCTAGGTTTAGACTGGCCATAAGGAAGAAATATTTTACAATGAGGGTGGTAAGATGTTGGAGCAGGTTGATGATAGAAACTATGGACGCTCCATGCTTGCAAGTATTCAAGGTCAGGCTGAACTGGGATTTAAAGCATTTGATCTAGTGAAAGATGTCCCTTGCCCATGGCAGCGAGTTGGATTAGATGATCTTTTAAGGCTTCTTCCAACTCAATCATTCTTTGATTCTAGATAAATAATATAAAATTACCAAAAGTTGCTCCTGTCATCTTATCTCAGTACTTAAAACTTTTTTTTGTAGTATTTATATTTTAATAGTAGTAAAAAAATGGTAATTTTTTTTTTCAGTGCATTTGGCTTTACATTCAAGTTTAATTTCTGTCATCATGTTTATTTTTATCATATCTTAAAATGTAATCAACCTGAAGCAATAATAGATAACATAAATACCTTGTTATGTCCCCTGTTACCAAGGTCTCACAAGCCAGTTTTTCACAGCAAATATGTAATGCTTATATATTGCACTCACTTTTTTCACCTGAGTCAGAAACCATGTTGAGAGAAAAGATGGCTACAGTCACAAAGCTGTACACAATGCTTGAGAATTGTCAAGTCTGCAAGTCTTGCAACAAATAATATTGTGTTTTGTGAGTCGATCCACTCTTCAACACAAAGGGTGCTGTGTTTAACATCCCAGCCACAATGATTGTTTCTTATTGGTTGAATCACTATTCACCTAACTGCAGGCAGTGCTAATAACAGCTTCAGCTGGCGTGCTCCAGAACTTAGTGCTTGCCTTGCCACGCTGGAGACTTACTGTCATTTGTATGGAGATGCCTTTACTAAGCTTAAGCAGCATAAAATGTCTGTATGCCCATGCTCCTGCACAGACTAGAGAACAAGTAGCAGGCTGTTATTGAAAACTGCATTAGTCCCTTAGGCATTTCTGCGAGGCTGCACTCAAGAGGATCTTTATTACATGCACAGAAGACTCACGGTAATCCACAGAATCTCTGCAGTGTTTTCCACAGCAGAAGATATTCCTCTTTGGTACAAGTCAGCCCAACCAATTGTTTTTCACTAGACTTAGCAAAATGTGTTTTGAAATATTCTTCCCTATATTTTTACATTATTCATATTAATGAAAATATTAATATACATTTCTCCCCATTCTTGAGGTCATCTGTAAAATTAAAAAAAAACACAAAAGGAAAGGATGCCATAAGTGGAGAAAAGGGTCCTTCATTACCTGGCATAGTGGTTGTGAGTTGCCAGTTTCCATTTCAATTTATACAACTGCTGTCAGTCGAAGGAACTCACTTCCTTTCCACAAAAAGTATACTGTTTAATAGTATTTCTATTAATAATTAAAGCCTTTGGGTTGCAGCAAGTGATTCCCAGAACACTTGCCAGAACTTGCATTTTTTGATCAAAATGATACTGTTGGTGAGTGCAAGCCAACAATTTTAAATGGAATTTCCTTTACTTCCTCTCCTATTTCCCTCTCAGGAAAATATTCCACCAGAAACATTTTTCACTGGCTCTTTCAAATATTGAGCTTGTAGGCAGGCAGTGGCTGAATAAGTATAATACTGCTAGCATGGGTCCAATGAATAACTGTCCATCTGTACAAAGCTTGCTTTGCTCCCCATGGATCTAAAATGGCACCTGTTAAACAACACACAGATGGGTTTTATGTTTGCCAGTTGATCTAAATAGGGATGGTTGTCTTATTGATGGTGATCCTTGGCTGGCCGTAATGCTCAAAAAAACAAGGAAAATTTTGGCATAGAAACACTATTAATATACTTTAAAAAATATCTGTTTAGATAGATTTGAGAAAAATGTCTTTTTATTGAATTTTTCCTTACTGCTAAGCAAAAACCCCTATGCTTAACCTGAAGAGGTGTATACCTAGCATTAATCAATAACTCAGCTTGTGAGTATATCAGAAAAATCTCTTCAACCAGCATCTTCCCTCTGAGGCTACAACAAGCAAACGTTGTCTGTTTGACTTTATCTAACCTACATTGCCTTTCAGGTCTAGGGAAGCCCATGTGATATGATATCCCTTCAGTGTTGTGTTCTACTGTCATACACCAATGTTTTAGTGCTCAGAGCCTACTCACTCACCCAGCTAACATCCAGCCTTCCACTGCACACAGCTCCCATAATTTTACAACATGCCAACATTGTCATCTCAACCCAGTGCTGTACTTTAGCTAAGCAACAGGGATTTGGAGGCTGTGGTAACATGTTCCCTTTTTCTCTCAGTCAGTCAAGAGGAACCTTTACTAGGAAGAACCACATTGACAGAAAAATTAACTATTTATTTATTTCACAGATTTTTAGTGTAGAGTAAACCCTTTAGGAGTCTTTGCTGAATTTCTCATGTAGCTTGCTGGGAGTAAACTTTCACACTAACAGTGTAGGACATCAGTTTCACATAATATCTCTGACTCTCAGTGCCAACCCTTATCTCTCCCTACCAAAATGTCTCATAAACAGCAACATCCTTGCTTGCTTACAAGGGAGAGAGTTGTCTTCTCAACTTGGGTTAAGCATATGCTGAATTGTGCTAATAATCTTTGCAAAAGATGGGTATTTTTGATAAGTTTGTTTGATTGGTAAGTTGGTTTTGAGATTGCTGTAGCTTTTATTTCTACAGACAGTTGAAGGAAGAGACTTGGTTTAGAGCACACTCAAACATATAATCAAAAGAATTAGGGCTACCTTCCTGTGGAGCCTGGAGTTTCATTTGTGGATGAGCTGCTCTCCCTTCATAGCTTGAGAGGGTTTTGGTCATTTTTGGAGATCACATGGTCAGAAGAGTGCTCCAAATTATTTTTGTGTGCTCTTCAGGAACACTACCTAAACTGAAGCCATGCTATAATGAATTGTAAACAGCTGCATTTGCACACTAGAAAGAGAAGGATTTCCAGGTTGTAGAAAAGTTACATATACCATGAAGAAAGAGAGAAAAAGGAAAGGAAAGGAAAGGAAAGGAAAGGAAAGGAAAGGAAAGGAAAGGAAAGGAAAGGAAAGGAAAGGAAAGGAAAGGAAAGGAAAGGAAAGGAAAGGAAAGGAAAGGAAAGGAAAGGAAAGGAAAGGAAAGGAAAGGAAAGGAAAGGAAAGGAAAGGAAAGGAAAGGAAAGGGAAGGGAAGGAATATTTATGTTCAAATGAACTTGAAAACACAGATGTAAAATTAAAGTCAATTCAGCACCTTTGCCCCTACAGAGGGAAAATAACTCAGTGAACTTTTCAGAACATTAGAACATCAGTCTCTGCTAAGCTCTTTCCCTCAAGGAAAAAATGTTCTGATGACATTGACTGTATGTAGACTGCAGTTTTTAAGAAAGCACTAAGAGTGATTGAAACAGTTACTTCCCCCTGCTTGGGTGTTGTGTACCCCACGGGCACTTTGAAATTCTCATGCATGATGATGGATGAATTCAGTTAGACAGTCTTCTGGATTGTTTTCCTTCTAAAAGCATTTGAATTAGCTCAGACAACTCAACTGAGAAATCAACTATTGCCTCTTGTGTGATATGAAAATGTTTCTAAAACTACAAATTTATTTTTATGTCTTTTCCCTAGAAAGCTTAAAGAAGGGAATCCACAAGTTAGGTTTAGTTGATTTTCTGGTATAAACTCCTCAAGATCATTCAGAAATGGAGAGGGGAAACTCAGAAGGACAGTCATTCACTAACACTGTAGCCTTGGAACCAAAGATGAGCTATCTGCTAATATACTGAGTACTAAGACCAAGAATCCCTTGATAGTTATCTCTCCATAAAATCAGCAAAGAGATTTATTTGACTAAACATTGAAAAAAGAACAGCCAGTAAAAAAAACACCTTGAAGGAAAGTGAATTAATGAAGTACCAGGTCTTCACTTTTGATATGCTAGTTGTTGGCTTTGTAATGAAATGTGTGTTGACCACTTGTACAGGAAGAGCTCACTGCAAATAATTTGTCTTGTCATGTACTGTAGAAGCCACAAAATGATACATATTAGCATGAAAACAGGGAAACAAAGTTTTAACTGTTCCTAGCCAGGTACTGCTCCAGACCTGAGCACTCCAGCAGAGCCTGTTGCGTCAGCTCAGCTCAGAAGATGACAAGGCCTTGACTCCTCATCTCTCTGTTTCACTTGGCCAAATGTGTTAATAGAGCTAATGCCATCTCATTTTCTCACTTTGGTTCTAAAGAAGGTGACCAGACAACGAGTGTGAGGTCATTTTGGAAAAAGGAGGACTGCTGAGGTAAGGGTCATTGAAAAGGCAAGGTGCAAGAGTTCAGGATCTTGCCTCCTGGGAACACTGAAGTTTGCACTCTGATTTCTACATTTTTACAAATTCCTTGTCATGAATTTAATATCTCCACCTTTTTAGCCCATTTATCTTCTTTGCTAGAGTTCATCTCTCCCTAGTTCAGTGGGTAGGGAGGAACGTTCAACATTTGCAAAAGAACATGCAGTTGTGATTAGATAATCGTAGGTAGAACACATCACCATTATGGATCATAATTGTCACATATAATTGCAGTGTCCTCTTCAGAGCTAACTTCACTTTCTTTTGTGGAATAGAGATGCCCAAAGTTGCTGTGACCTGCTGCTGTAGCTGCAAAGCAAAGAGCTGCTGCTGCAGCTGGACAGCCATAGGGGACAATATCATGAGCTGTATTTCCATGTTCCTAGACAGAAGGTGCAATTAGAGTTCTGTGGGAGCTGTCATAGGAGTGGCCTCTCCAACAGGATCTCCAGGAGGATTATTCTAGAATCACTTTTTGACAGCAGATTTGTCTCTGCTCATAATTAACCATCAAATCAAATCACAAAATGACCCCCAGCTGTCTGCAACAAATTCTTCCTAGTTTTACTCCTTGTTTTGCTAAGTGCACATTCCCAACTCCTTTGTTCGTTCTGAGCTCTAGTATATCTAGGTACGCGTCCAGAGAGAAAAGAAAACTCAACGCGCTTGTTTCCAGATGTTGTAGAAAAATCACGTTAGATTTTCCACTGTAATAAGAAGCATTTTTATTTTAAGGGGCAGACTGGGTCAGGATATGCTACCTGAGCATCCAGGAGTCTCTGCTCTAAATCCAAAACAATCTAGCAGAGAAGGGAAGACTTCTGAATGCAGCCATCATCCCCCATGTGCAAATACTCACCATCCCAGGAGCAGCAGAGTAAGACTGGCCATTTTGTGAGAGTGCCAAAAAGACAGAAGGCCATCTGGTGCTATAGACTAATCTAAAAGCAATGAAGTCAATACAGCCTGGTTGGTATACAGTACATAAGGCTCCCTTACAGACAGATTAGTCCCCGTCCCCGTAGTCAGGAGAGACTGGACATTACGTTATCTGCACTAGAGAGGCAAACACTGACAAGCTGCAAGAGACAAGCTGGCAACAGGCCTTCAGAAAGAGCAGAGAGTAGGAAGTGAATCACAGATAGATTTGTTCAGGATTAAGAATTTTGGGAAAGAAAGGGGCTGAATGTATTGGACCCAGCTGCAAATCGCTGTGTATAAATTCCTGCCTGTCGTAACTTAAGACATGTTACCATTTGTACAGGTAGTTCAGAAAAGCATAAAGTTGTTATGAAGACAATATGGGAAGTAAGGGAGTAAACTGTGAGATTCAAATCAAGAGAGTAAAAGGTGAGTGCTAACACATGCAATCACACCAGCATAACCCAGTGTCTCAGTGGTCAGTTGTGTTCATTGCATGAAATGTGATAGTACCATGTGCTTATGCAAACATTCAGTACTGAAAGACAGGACATTTATACACACAATTTTTTACTGAGTGGGAGAGCAGGATTGACTGCCGTACTTGAGGGACAGTCAGTGCTGCACAAGCAGTTACATGAAAGAGTGAGCAGTCATCCAATCACTTCCAGACCAATAGTTTCCTTTCAATAACTGGTAAATTATTTGCATTGGTGCCTTTAAGATACTTAATATAAAATGAAATCTATAGATTGTGAGCTCTGCAAAGGAGCTAAATTGTAAAATTTATTTAAATGAGTCAGTAGTTTAGCAGGTAAAAGAGAGGACTGACATAAATTATGAAGTTCTCTGGTCCTTTGGTCCTTAGCTACAGAAGCTAAGTGGGCTAAGTGGAGAAGGCAGAGGAGACAAAGTAGTTGCACAGATCAAAAATGGTGAAGTAATACGAAACAAAAAGAAAGATGGTTGCTATGGTGTGAGGTTATCTGTGGTTGTGCCACAAGGTCCATCCCAGGGCATCTGTTGTTTATCAGCTATCTGGAAAGTGTTTTGCTGACATTCCAAAACTATTCAAGTAGATGCAGACCAGAGAAACTGTGAAAAACTTTGAATGTCTTAAGCAAGTAGAGTGAATATAAAACACGATGGCAGATGAAACCAAATGCTGGCAAGTCTTGTTGGAACACTTTAAAGGAAATCACTGGAACTGCTCACTTTACTAGGTTCTGAACTGACTGTACCTCAGAAAAAGACTCAACAAACACTGTAACTAGATCAAAAAAGATGATTATTCATGAAGAAACAGTAGTGGAAAAATCAAGCAGTTAGTGGGCTATGCATAAAATACAATGGCAATAGAACAGAAATAAAATTATGTATGTCTGTGTATTGCAATTTAGTTAACTAAGAAATATCTTGTCATCCGGAACACTGCACAATTTTAATTACCCCTATCAAAAAGGTGACAGAAGAATTAACTGAGATTAAAAAATAGTAAAAAGACACTGACAGACTCTCCTATGTTTGCCTTAGACAGAAGGCAATTAAGTGGGAGCACACAAAAAGAATCACAATAACAAATAGCACGTTCTCAGTACAAGGGAGCATCCACTGAAATGGAAATTTAGTGGCAGAGCAGCAATAGGAAAATCTTTCACACAAAGCAAAATTATATATAATTATAATTATAATGTTAAATATTACACAACAGAGAATTTCCACAGCCAGCAATTACAGCTTTTGGAAGCACACCCTTCTACACAGTCACCCAGCTCCCTGGCAATATACTGCCAGACCTCCTGCAGTTTCTTTGACATATCTGGTACTAGGTACTGCTCAAGGTGGGATGATACACTTCAGATCTGATTTACTCTGGACACTACTATGAGTAATTACTTGAATAAAAATGATTAGTATTGTATATAGTCCATATTGACATTAAAGCTATCAGTTGAATTACTTTATTTCAAAACTTTGCTGCTTGATCTGTTTCCACTGTTGTGGTTTCAAACCCAGCTGGCAACTAAGTGCTATGCAGCTGCTCACTCACAAGCCCCACCTCAGTGGAAAAACCCACAGGTTAAGAAAAGTTTAATAACGACATAAAGCAAAATATAATAGCAACTACAACAATAATAGTAATGAAGAAAGGGGGAAAAAAGAGGAATAAACCACAAGATAACTTCTGCACACTACAATTGCTCACCATCCACTGATCAATGCTCACCTTGTCCCTAAGCAGAAACTGGCACCTCATTGCTATTTCCCCACAGTTTATATCTGGGTGTGGAATACTGATATTATAGAATATCCCTTTGTCCAGTGCAGGTCAGCTGTCCTGATTATTGTCCTTCCCAGTCTGTTGCGCAGATCATTGCTGACAGAGCATGGAAAACTGAAAAGCCCTTAAATTAAGGTAAACATTACTCAGCAACACTAAAACATCAGTGTGATATCAACATTATTCTCATACTAAATCCAAAACACAACACTGTACCAGCTACCAGGAAGAAAATTAACTCCATCCCATCTGAAATTAAGGTACCACCTATTTTTAACTGTAAATAAAAAGCAAGGAAACCAGCAGCATTCAACCCTTCCCTGTCTCATTATATTTATAATTTGTTGTAGAAGAAGTGTTGTAAATTCCCTTTTCTCTGATAGGGGTTTGAGTGGGGGAGATGCAAGATATTTCTTTGATCATTAAGTTGCTACTATTGGCAGCAGATAGCTATTTATGTTACACATTCACTTACTCATGCTTTCACTCACAGTTACCAGTCAGAGCAATAGTAGGGACAACAATGCCACTGTACATTTGGAAGCTAAGGACCATGCAGAACCATCAATGGCTACCAGGGAGTAATTCAGAGAGTCCTTCAGAGAGTCCTTCTGTTTCCTGAGGTGGGCATACAATCCTGTATTCTTTTCATCCAGCTGCCAATGTCTCCTGGATGTGGTCCAAGTTATCCAGCCCACTGTTAGTGCCAGCATGTTCAAGTAGCCTTGTAACAATTCAGCAGACAAGGTGCCCTGAGTTTGCTGGATGTTGCAAATTCAACATGACTACTTGTCTCCAGATCTTATCCTGAGCAAACTTTCACTAACTGCCTTCTCAGCACCTACTTTTCCCCTCCTAGGCTTGTAGATAGTTAGCTACCAGAGTTAACACAGGCTTATGAGAAAGTATTGATTCAATCAATCCTGCCTTGAGTTTTTGTGACAAGGCTTATGAGTAGAAGCAGTGCAAAGACACTTCTGTCCACCAAAGCTAATTCTTTTACAGGGGAACTTGCTGCCTCCACATGTGCTATTAAAGTGTGGATATAAGCCAGAGTAGAAAAGCAGCAGCTGAAGTGGCAGGAGGGGGTGGCCCTGCCATAATATTTTTTTTTTTGCAGAAGTGTCCAAGTCTTCTCCTGAAAGTTGTGTTCACATCATGTCTTTAAAGTCTGAGGTATTAACACTTTGCCAAACCAGCGTGTTGTACAGCATATCTTATAGCCCAGCTTCCTCTTCCAGGGGACTCCTCTGGAAAAAACCTATAAATGGATATTGTTCATATCATATATGAACAATATATGACAATGTAGTACATTCAACAGCTCTGGTTCTTGCTCCACAAATGCCATGCAAAGTAACAATAATAGCAGAGATCTCAAAATAAATTCATACTACTAATCTTTGCCAGCAGTTTGGGTTTTATATTGTATCTTACTTTAAATATCTCTGCATTCATTAAGACCTTCCTGCAAAGAGCAGGAAATCTTGCTTAAATTTTACACAAAATCAATCAGAATCAATCAGAATAATTTAAGTTTCTGGAGGGCCAATTTAAAGGTTGCCTAAAAGATCAACACTGAGACCTGACTTGCAAATTGGACCAAGCTGCTCAAGCCTTTGATGAATCATGTTCTGAATGTCACCAAGGATGGAGATTCCATGATTGGTCTGAGTCCTATTTCCACTGTTCCTTCATCCTCACTATGTTCTTTTCAACAGCCTTCTACAACAGAGGCTTCTCTAATTGTCTTTCTGACTCTTCAATAGATTTGCTCCTGCATGTCACAGAATCACAGAATGGCTGTGAGTTAGGAAGTGACATCTGAAAGCCACCTTGTCCACTGCTCAAGCACAGCCACCTAGAGTTAGTTGCCCAGGGCTGTGTCCACATAACTTTTGAGTATCTTCAAGGATGGAGACACCACGACTTCTCTGAGAAGCAGAAGCCAATGTCAGTGCTTAGCCCCCTCTCAGTGAAAAAATGATTCTTTGTGCTCAAAGGAACCTTCCTGTGTTTCTGTGGGATTGCCCCTTGTGCTGTCACAGGGTACCACTGGAAAGAGCCTGGCCCTGTTCTCTCTGCACCTTCCTTTCAGGTATTTGTAACATTGGCAAGATTCCCCATATACATGGATAACATGAATACTATAACAAAGTATAGACCCCCAATATGTACCCAGTGCCTCAGAATGGAAACCAGCTGGCACAAGGGATTTTAAAGGTACCAAGTAGTGGGGGACAGTCATTTCCCTCAGCCTGCTGCCCTATTTTACTAATGCAGTATGGAGCTTGCCTTAATCAGGACTCTGTTGACTCATGGTTAAGGACCTGAATGCCATATCAACATTTCTATACACAACCACTCAGACACTCATAACCTAAATACCAAAATCTTCCCATTAACCCACACACATCTACTGGGAAATTCCCTGGAGCTATTAAAAAAAGAACTATAGCACATGGGAAAAATTTGTACAGATCACACATTCTGATGAACACCAAATATAATACTTATAGTTTTTACCTTCTTTGGATTGCAGTGATGACCTGCATCAATTACAACCATGACCCACAACAAATTAAAAAAAAAAAAAAAAAAAAAAAAAAAAAGATCCTGAAAACAGCCGTGCTTTACAAGGTATTAGGATGTATTAGAGAAAAGAAATAACCAAACAAATTGTCTGTGGATTAACAGTCTAACAAGTGGTATCTTCTTTCAGCACTCTGTCATGTTATATGTGCACCCATGTGAAATTAGCATTCTCCTTCAGAATGAGATCTAGGCAGTATCACTCCTTGAGAGGCATGCAGAGATTCAGTGTAGAATCTGTCTTGGTCTATAAAGAAGGAAGAAGCCAGCTCTGCTGATGGTGCCTTTTAGGAAATTTTAGGAAAAGAGAATCAGGCCTTGAGAAGGCTGCTGAAGTTGCAGAAGCAGAGAGACTGAAGCTAAGCCTGCAAGGAAGACAGATGGTTCCTGTGTGGTCAGAAGTAGGTGGTAAGAATGGTTGATGATGCAGGAGGAGAAGATGAAAAGAGAGGAACATCTGTAAATATTCCCAATATTTGGCTTCCAGAGCAGAGACTGGCAAAAACTTGGTATTCTTTCTCTGATGTATTTATGAATTATTTTAAATGCAAATCTACTCAGGAGGAAGATACAAAATTAAAATGGAGCCAAAATCAGGACTATGGTATGAGGTGAGGAGGAATGATGTGGTGAAAAAGACACTATTAAAACAAACATATAATGAATAAATACATCCTAGATATAGGATGCTTCACAAGTTCAAAGAGCTATGAAAATCAGACAAAAAGGCAAAACTTTGCCAAGCCATTCTAAATTCTGCATCACCTTTAATGTAAACATGAGCCCACAGATGTTTAACAAGGAATAGGGAATTTCATCTCTGATCTTTTGCCATATTCTTTTAGCTGTTAAGTCAACAGATAAGTAACATTTTCCGCCATCTTGTGTTATAAACACTAGTTCCCAGCTATTTTAATTCTTATCAAGAAACTGAAGTGTGTACTTCATCATACTGGTGGTGACATTAATCTGTGGGTGACACTGTGCACCAGACATAAGTAGCAGGAACAGATAAAAAAGAAAGCAGAAAATGTAGAAACAGATAAAAAAGAACAGCAGAAAATGTGGAAACTTAGTCAAAATTCTTCTCAATGTTTTTGAGAGTAAAACTTTTTCTGTAACTGCTAACAAACAATGGTCAGCAAGATTATATCCCCAAGGGTTGATAAATTTGGTTGAAATTAATCTCACTGTATGTATTTTCAATTCTATTTTATATGTTTTTAAATGGATTTGAAGAAAATAAAAGTATCAACATCTGTGTGTTTTTTCCTTCATAGATTTAATATATTACCTGTGCAGGTCACTTCAGAGATGAGCAAAATTCAAGGAGTGAAAAAATGTCACATTTAATTAGGAATAGCAGTAAAGTACACTCCTCCAAAGCTGTTGAGAAAAAATTATATACATTTCATATGACTTTAAAAAACACTGTATTCTGAGGTAGATTTGTATGTATCCAAAGCTGTCCACTGAAGTTATGTTGGTGTAAACCTGGAGAAACTAAAATTGAGGGCTGTCCCAAAGCACTTTCCTTCTATAATTTTCTGGAGAGTAGGTTCCCAAATAATATACATTGGAATAAACAAGAAAATAACTCTAATACCAGCAATAGAGTTATTTGTAATATGTAACTACAGGAATGAAACCAGAATCCTGTCCTCAAAATTGCAAATATTCCTGCTGAGTCTCTTTTCTTGTGATGGAAACAGATGGTTGGATACATCAAGGCCAGATTTTAATCTCAGCTGTAATCATGTAAGTCTAAAGCTGTTTTGCTGAAGTCTTTGCAGGGTCTTGTTTTACAATAGAAAGTGGTCAGTGGCTTAAGGTATTCCCAAGCCCTGGCTTGTTTTCATTGGCATGCTCTCCCCTCAGGGATTTGGGTCGAAAGAAAACAATTAATAAAGCATGACTTTTACAGCTTGGATCAACTCCCTGATTTCATGCACAAAACTGACTCACAGCCACTTGCACCAGGACAACTCGGAGGGTGATGTCCTATGACAAACACCAGAGCAACTGGGACAGGAATACTATTTAGCCAACAAACATGAAGCTGCAGCCTCAGAGGGTTAGCAATGACCAGAGGGCTGACACCGTGATGTAAAGCAAGAACTTGGGCTAGGGAAGGAAGAGAACAAGCCAGAAATTACTTTGATAAATTAGAGTTTACTAAATTACATATACCTGGTGAAATTCACTGTGGCCTAGAGCTCATAGGGAACTGGATAAAGTAATTTAAGCCCATTAGAAATTATTTTTTACAACCTTCAGGATAAAAGGAGTGCCAAAAGTCCGGAAATAAGCAACCAGCATGCTGGCTTGTACAGGCAGAAAGAAAAGCTGATAATCATTTTAACCCAGTATATGTGTATGCAGTCAATGGACAGGGCAGGCATACTTTGTCCCACACATCTGTCCACCTCCCTAGTGTTAGCACTGTTATTTTTCCTATTTTCAGCTGTGTGGTAAGCCAAGTGAAGGAACCAGTTTGACTGAAACTGAAAATTCCTCCCATTCCCTCTTTACTCCACTCCTCAAAGCTGCATTAGTTCTGCTGGAACAAATCCTTAATTTTACTTAGCATGTGGCTGTGTAGACACCAATGCCATGCAAGAAAAAAAGAACAAGCAAATAATGTGCAAGGAGGAAAACATGATAGCCCAAGTTCATTTTGGTAACACAACAAGAAGATCCTACCTAGAAGCTGGCCGGCCTAATTCAGCACAATTAATAATGACATACAAACCCAAGATCTAATAAAGAGAAAAGCAAAGGCTATGATACATTTGTTAAGATTAAATCAGGTCAGGCAAACCTAATTTCCATCTATGACAAGCACCAGACAAGGATAGAAGCAGTACCCATGCCATAATTAAATGTCACTTAAGTTCTGCCACTTAATTTCTGCTACATTCTTGTAAATCAGGTAAGGCAACATGGCCTGGACAACTAACTGCTAGATGGGCATACTTTGTGATCAAAGCTGGAACACAGAATTATGAATGTGCACGTGAAATAGGAACAAAATTAAATGAAAATACCACCAATAGAGCAGAGAGGCTTTTCAACATTTTCATATGGGAGCAATACTTTAGTATAGTCAGGAGCTAGAAACAGCAGACTTTCTTTATACTACTTTCATTTGTAACAGAGACATAAAGACTAAAAACCCGACAGAATTATATCTTCTGTATTTGGCCAGCTGGAATTTCTTTTCTTCTTGGCTTATAATTCAGGCATATTAGAACTGTGCTATTGCTGGTATTGCTTCCTGGTGGCTGAGATTATATCTATCACATCCCAAGGGAATTCAGCATGAATGAACTAAAAAGAGTCAACACAGAAGTAGGACTTTAGTTTCTTCCACAATAACTTACTTAAACTTCATGTTTTAGGCAATAACTGAACTGACATACCCACTGGAGTCTATTTCTATAGCTATATACTTGATTATGTAGAAAAGTACTTACATTTCATGGTTTAAATAAGAGTTTTGAACTGTTCTACTATTTTAAATTATGTTAACACATTTTGCCTTTCATACAAATAGTCATTTTTTTCTTCCTAGCATTTAAAATACCCATTGTCATTGCTGCATTGATCTGGCTGATACATTTATCCACTTGGGGAATTAGTTCTTCCACCTAAACCTAGAGTGAACCCATGGAGTTTTCTAATCACTACATTAGAAACCCTTGTCTCTGAAAATGATGCAGAATATCTTCTGGAATTGATAGTATGTTCCAAATCTCTGATATGTGTTTGATTATCTCTGCTTTTGATATTCCTCAAAGGAATTTCAAATAATGTCTATTCTTGCAGCTCTTAATCTTCTTTCTCTCAAATAATTCTCCACAGTCCTTCTGTATCAGGACAATTAAAGCTCAGTTTATTTTTGTTTGTTTCCCTGTTAAATCATCACTTCATTTTCAATTCCTTTAACATGGCATCCAGCAGGTTGATCAGTCATTTTTGTTTCATGTCTACTGATCTGTCTTGGCTAGTAGGTGGCATAAATGCCATATTTGACTTCAGCACTATTTAAAGGTCTATAGCTATTTGATCTGATTAATCTATGACTCCACCTATATTCAAGCATCCACATACATTTCTGCATATAAAAGACAGCTAAATTTGAGGGAGTCTTTTTTGAACTATAAATATCTCTAAAGTAACAGCTAAATATTCTAAGTCCCACTGTACATTAGAAAAAGAGAGGAAAAATATCAAAAGCTCCCCTGAATATCCCACTTCAGTAAACCCATCAGCAATGCAGAGTTCTAGCTACTTTCCCCTTTGTTCCTTTGATAAATGCAGTAAACTGCAAGGCTGTGACACAAACCAGTTGAGAGCAGCTAGAATTACTGTGCCCAAGAGAAAGATCCCTGTGAAGCTTCCACAAAAGGTATAACATTGACCAGCCATAAAAAAACTACATATTAGCAACTGAACACATGCATTGTGTTGGATTTGTGTTAATCTTTGACAAGCTACAAGATAACAAAAGTAACTACATTAAGAGATTTCCACCGGATTTGTAATTTGTGCTGCTAAATATCTCTCAGATCTATAAAGGCTTTGCAAAATAACATTTTTATATTGCACACATGCTAGACTCAGCAGAGAGACAGTGAATGAAATCATGAGTCACATAAGATGTACTCAAACTGCTTTGAATCAATATGTCTCTGGCAGGTCATCATTTACCAAGCAGCTTTCTCACTGGGGTTGCTGTATTAGGTCTGAGTCATTTGATGCAGGTGAAGTGTTGCATATGAAATTACCTCCAATACAAAAAAAAAAAAATATCTCCAACATGAAACCCACAAATAAGTCATATGTACCACTCTTTTCAAAGTACCAAGTTGTTTATTTTATACTGGTGCATAGTGTTCTGTGTGATAAAAATCAAATTAATATAAGGCCTGACAATTCCATAGGGATTTGATAGTGTGAAATTATATCCTCTCTCAATTATAACAGCTATATGAAAATTGCTTTTCTTCACTATTTCATTTTGCACTGGGGTGTGTAGATGAGGAAGCAAATAATTTCTGGGTATCATTTCATATCATCTCTTCCTGCCCTGCAGATACTCATGGGCTGAAAGTTAAAAATCCCTTTGGAGACCAGAGCAACTATGGTAGCAAAACTCCAGGTCTGTCCATGTCCACAGCAAATAGAACCTGCAATAATTTTCTGTGGCACAGTGGTGAGTATGATACACAAACCCCTTCCATCTCTGTGGATCAGAATCCACACAGGAGACCACAGCAGAGCAAACTCTGACTTTCTCAGGGCAGGTGAGCTCTGTTACAGCTGCAGAGCAGGGAAAATGAAAGACAACACATGAGCTGACACAAGATGGGTGTTGATGCCAGGTAAACAGCACAGCTCCATGTTGATCAGATGTTGCCCAGCACAACTAAGTATGATTCCCACAGAGATGCCTCAGTGCACTCATGGTGTCTCCTTTACTAAGGGCAAAAAACATGGATGAAACCCAGCTCCCACTGAAGGCAGCTGGAGCTTTGGCACCGACTTAACTGAATAAGCATTTCACCCCAGAACATCTCTGTCGTAGGTTAGCAAGGAGATTCAGGAGCTTTAAGCCTCTTTTACTTCTTTAGTCTTCATTTGGCAAGAAGTTAGACAGCCTCAGGAAGAACTGCACCTGCAGCATGTGGCTGGCACCACAATATCCCACCCTATTCCGCTGACAACTCTAAAGAGACCATTTCAGTCAAATATTATTCACCAATTTCACCAGTTTCTAAGGGATTTACTTGGAAACTGAATGACCTGCACCACCTCTTTGACTGATGCTTCTGCTCTCAAAGCTCTTTTTCCTTTTACCAGCGTTGGTTCCATCATTCTGTGTTGTATTAGTAAAGGAAAAACAATCTTCTGAATGGTTGCCTACTCATAAACCTCCCTTGCAATCTTTAACTAATGCCAGCAGGACTGCTATTGCCCATTTGCAGGGCAAAATGAAGCTTATTGATGAGAATTTTACCTTAAGTTATATCACACAAATCTCCCATAAAACACTGCTTTAGCAGAGTCATGTTTCAGAATCCCAGGATTTCTCCCCCACACCTTTTTTTTTCTTGTTAACTGGCCTATACAGTACAGTATTTTAAAAATCTTGTGATTCCTGATGTCTCCTGCCAATGAAGAGTGTGAGCACACTGCTATTTTTATCTTGCCTGAAGCCAAATAATTAACAATTATGTTACACTCAGCAATTATATTGCTTCCAAGGGCTGTGCAAACATGAGTTGGGCTTCGTAAGTCTCAGTTTTTACAATTTAAATCAGGTCATTCCTGGTTAGTATTTTGAACAGAGCCCTTCCCTCCTGCCTCCCAAATCTCAGAAACTCGGAAAGCAAATATCTGAGAGATCCAATTGAGTGCTATCCAGAAAAGAGTAAACAATTTCAGAATGCAAACTTTCTGAATAATAAAAAGACTTTCATTTTCATGGAGTTATACTGAGCCTGGTTTTGCCAATGCCATTTAAATAATCTTTTTGGAACAGTAAGAAGACTGTGGTTTTGAATGGGAAACCAATATCAACAAACAGCAAGCAAACAACTTAGATTAAACCCCATCCCCCCCAAACATGCCAACATTGAGAAGAAAATTCATGGATTGTTTTTCAATATACAGTTCTTCTTGTAACAATTCACAAGGGCATCACTTTCTGAGCACCAGTAACAAGTTAGAGATATGCTGATACCAGCACAGCCAGGTGGCCTCTTTGATATGAATTACAAAACCAACATCTGACCCACTAACAAGTTTCCCCAACATTCTGAATAATGGTATCAGTGTAATATTATTACTAGTAAGGTTTGGGGGGGTTTTTGCACTTGAGTTCTTAACAATTCAAAATGATACAAACACAAGGATAGGAAAAACACAGTAATGTTCCTAAAAGCCCACCCACAAACCGAACCAATTTAAAATAAACACATTTTTAGAGTTATCACAGGAAATTTTAGATTTTTCCTTAAGTAGCAATTCAGAGTGATGGTAATTTATCTCTCCAGTTACTCATGTTTACTGCATAAAGCAACCTGTGCCATTCTCTATACACCTAATGCCATACACTTCAATAAACAATGAAATGGTTAATGAAGTTGACAGTTAAGTTAATGGCATTAGATCTCCAGGCTGATACTGCAATGAGATTAATGGGGCATTTCTATTTCTCAGAGATTCAACTGCAAGCTTGCAGAAGGGCAAAACAGCTTCATTACAATGCTTGGTATTTGGTTTATACAGTTCCAGCACTGATAGATTTTAAACTGATGAGGGTCACATATAAACTGGAAAAGAAGGGAATGGAATTACAAAGTTTTTCTTTGTAACTATATGATCAAGTTCTCAGTTGTTCCAAGGGGTTTTAATGTGAATGAGATCAAAACCCTTACAGCTGATTTTTGCTTTAATGAAAACCTAAATTCTGGAGCACAGATGGTAGCTGAAAAAAAAAGAAGAAAAAGAAACAGCATGACAACCTACTGTAAGGCAACTCACTCCAGTCCTTGGATAAGGGTCATTTCAAAGTGTTTTCCAATACTGCTATATATTACTAACAGTTCCACTGTACCAGGAAGTGTGATGAGACTAATAAATAGCCTTTACATGAACTGAACCATTTTCAAACTGTCCCTTCAAATGAAAATTTCTATGCAGCTGCAATTTTTTAATGGTTTAATGGGATGTGTTATAGGGTTAATTTAATTTCATCCATATTTTATTTTATTTTATTTTATTTTATTTTATTTTATTTTATTTTATTTTATTTTATTTTATTTTATTTTATTTTATTTTATTTTATTTTATTTTATTTTATTTTATTTTATTTTATTTTATTTTATTTTTTACAAAGCTGACTTAAAATACCAGGAACACTATTTTGCCTCTTTTGAAAATCTGAACTAAGAGGTGTGAAATTCTGCCATTCTTACTCAGTTGTTACACGTTCAAACTTATAGAATTCAGTTTTTGCTTTGCTTCAAAAGCCAGACTTGTCCAAACCACTTGCAATCACAAAGTTTTCCAGAAACACAGGTTGGAAAACTAAAGTGCTTTTAACAGCTGTGTCCCAAGTTCAGAATATAGGTCTCTGCGTGCCTTGTTAGCCCTGAGGAGGGAAGCAGGGACTTCAACATTTTGGCTACGTCTTGCACTGTTTGCCTTTTGCTGTCACAGCGGCTGCTGCTGCTGTTGCTGTGGATGACATCTGATGTTGACATCAGACTTTTGGGAGATAGAACAGACTTTCAATATCTGTGCTCAGTCAGTGGGAGAAAAAGCCTTCACAAGAGGGATCACAAAAGGAGATAATTTGCTCCTCCTCCTCCTCAACCTTCCATCACCCTCTCCTGCAAACACTGAAAAGCTTCAGAGGAAAACAGGCTAACGAGTCACCCCCGAGCCCCACTTGTAATTAATTTATGCTCTATCTTAAGGGAGTGTCTCTGCAAGCACAACTTGCAGAGACAATGATAATGTAAATAAATCATCTGTATTTTGCACAAAAGTCATATTTATTGAAATCATTCTAAATATTGTAAACAACCAAGCACACACTGACTTTTCTTGTTTTAAGAACAGAGAAGGACTTGTGGGTGACATAATGGCTGAAGGCTGGCTTGAGCATAGAGATTACAAAATGGTGGTTTTAAATTCTCTGAGAAGTTAGGAAGGGGTCAGCAAAACTGCTGATTTGGAGTTCCAGAGAGCAGACTGTGGCCTGTTTAGGAGCCTGGTTCACAGAGCCCCTAAGGAGGCTGTCCTGAAGGACAAAGGAGTCTGGGAGAGCTGGACATCCTTCATGGAGGAAAACCTCAAAGGCAGGAGGAGGTTGTTCCCCTGTGCCAAAAGATGAGCCAGCAGGGGAGAAGACTGGTCTGGCTGAACAAAGGGCTGGTCATTAGGAGAAAAAAAAGAAGAGCTTATGACCTTTGGAAGAAAGAACAGACACATCAGGAGGACTGCAAGTATGTTATGCAGGGAAAAAATCAGAAGGGCCAAAGCATAACTAGAACTTGGTCCGGCTACTGCCACAAAAGACATAAAAATGTTTCCAAAAACATGTCGGCAACAAAAGGACCATTAAGGAGAATCTCCATTCTTCACTGGATGTGGGGGGAGATGTAGTGACAAAGGATGAGGAAAAGATTGATGTACTTAATGTCTTCTTTGTCTCAGTTTTTAATAGCAAAGAGCAGCTATTCCCTTGGTACTCTGAGTTGGAAGATGGGAATGGGGAGCAGAATGAAGGCCCCATAATCCAATGAGAAATGGTTAGTGACCTGCTACACTACTGAGACAAATACAAGTTATGGGGCTAGATTGGATCCACCCAAGGATACTAAGGGAACTCATGGAAATGCTCATCAAGCCACTCATATCCCAGCAGTCCCAGCTAACCAGGGAGGTCCTGATTGACCGGGCCTTAACAAATGCAAAGCCCATCTACAAGATGTTCTGGATGAGGGATATGGGGAACTACAGGCCTGTCAGCCTGACCTTGGTGATGGGAAATATGGGAAATGTCATTGGTTCATGACACGGCCATCACACGTACAGGATAAGCAGGAGATCAGGTCCAATCAGGATGCATTTATGGAAGGCAGGTCCTGCTCGGCCAACCTGATCTCTTTCTGCGACATGGTGACCCGTCTAATGGCTGAGTGAAAAGCTGTTATCCAGGATGTTGTCTACCTGGACTTCAGTAATGCCTTTGACACTGTTTACCATAGCATTCTCCTGGAGAAACTGGCTGCTCGTGGCTTGGACAGGTGCATGCTTTGCTGGGAAAGAAAACTGTCTGGATGGCCGGGCCAAGATGGTGGATGGAGTTGTATCCAGTTGGCAGCAGGTCATAAGTGGTGTTCCCCAGAATCAGTGTTGGGGCCAGTCTTGTTTAGTATCTTTACCAGTGATCTGGACGAGGGGATCGAGGGCACCCTCAGTCAGTTTGCAGATGACACTAAGTGGGGAGGATCTGCTGGAGGGTAAGGAGGGTCTAGAGAGGGATCTGGGCAGGCTGGAATGATGGGAAAAGGCCAATTGTGTGAAGTCAACAAGGTGAAATGCTGGGTCCTGCACCTGGGTGACAACAACCCCACTGAACCATGTAGGCTTGGGAAAGAGCAGCTGGAAACCTGCCTGATGGGAAAGGATCTGGGGGTGCTGCTTGACACCCAGCTGAACATGAGCCAGTGTGTGTGTCCAGGTGGCCAAGCAGGCCTATGGCATCCTGGCTTGTATCAGAAAGAGTGTGGACAGCAGGAGCAGGGCAGTGATTGTCCCCCTGTACTAGTGGTAAGGCCACACCTCAAATCCTGTGCTCAGTTTTGGGCCCTTCACTATAAAAAAGATATTGAGGGACTGGAGTGCATCCAGAGAAGGGTAACAAAGCTGGTTCTGAAGGACAAGTCTTATGAGGAGTAGCTGAGGGAGCTGGGGGTATTCAGGCCAGAGGAAAGGAGGCTCAGGGCCTTATTGCTCTCTACAGCTGCCTGTAAGGAGGGAGTAGCCAGGTGGGAGTCGGTGTCTTCTCCCAGGTAAGAAGCAATAGAACAAGAGGAAATGTCCTCAAGTTGTGCCAGGGGAAGTTTAGATTGGATATTAGGAAAAATTTCTCTACTGAAAGGTTTCCCAAGCACTGAAACAGGCTGCCCAGGAAATGGTGGAGTTCTCATCCCTGGGGGTATTTAATAGATGTGCAGATGTGGCACTTGGGGACATGGCTTAGTGGTGAATTTGGCAGTGCTGGGTTGGCAGTTGAACTTCATGATCTTTTCCAACCTAACTAATTCTACGACTTAATGATTCTCATTCTTTCCAACCCAAAAGCTGCCTACATCAAAGGAAGAAAACATTAACAGAAAAACGTAGTGGTAGCCCTGTAACCCACTGAAGTTTGAACAAGGTAAAGGAAGGAGGACTATCAGATACTGTCCTACACTTACTTTGTGAAAATAGGCCGAATACAGGACTTCCATAGGAGCAGAAATTTTCAGAAAGCTTGATGCTGCAATCCTTATTTCCATTATAGAGAATCTACCCTACAATACACTTGCAATGAATCAAGTAATTTGTATCTATGAATGTTGTTCAACATAGGAGCTGATAGAGTCTGATAAAGCTTTGATTCTCAATTATTAAACTTAACTAAAAACTAAAAAAGCAACTACTGTGAAACAATTGAATTTGCTCATGTTAACTCTTCTTTAATCACATTCAGTGCTAATATCATACCGAGCCTATCTGAGTTGGACAGCTTCCTAGTATTTCCATAAAACATAAAATACACAACATAAATTCAGCAACATAAAAATGCTTGTTCTAATAAGAATGAACTGAATTAGGCACAACAAGGAGTAAGAAAAAGGAGTTTTTGCAGCAATATGGTAAACACGTGTTCCATCCTTTCCAAAATGCCATTGTGCAAGCTATTTGGTGGGGTAGGCTGATGGTTTGGTGTTGATGTCTGCAAAAGATTTATTGTCTTTCAAACTTATGTCAGCTGCAGCAAAACAAAGAAGTATGTCAGTATGTTAAATGACAAATCTTTTCCCATTTACAAAAAATGTTTCAGCACTAGTCAAAGTTTCAAGTCCTCCAATATTTTATACTTCTCAATTCATCTATTCCTCTTCAGTATTCACACATACATTTCCAGCCAGGACAGGTGCACAGTTCTGCCACATATCACTCAGTCAAAATATTCAACATTTGGTGATAAGCCAAAGAGACTTTTTTATTTTTTTCTTATTTTTTTGAGGGAAGTCCACAGTTTCCTTTTGAGAGAGAATAGGAATGAAAGGGGAATCCCAGAAATGCTCCTCCCATTAGCTCTGTGCTTGAAATATTATTAACACTTTCATTTTCTCACTCCTACTTTCACCATTTGAATCTGGGTCATAACAGCATGCCTACCCTTCAGTACCCTGAGTGGGTGGTTGTTTTGGCTGGAACTAAGGCATACTTGCTTTGTGACACAGAGTGCCCTTATGGTGACACATACCTGTCCTTTTCAGTTAGTCTTTTTTTTAAATCATCTTGTTTATTAAAAAAATAGACTAGAGAGTAGAATTTATGTTATTCAGTATTCACATTGTTTTAGCAATGTGTGAAAGGAAAACCTAGGCAATACTTTAGTCTGTTCTTTTCACAAAACGACAGCATCTTTTCTTTTCCCTTACCAAATACCTTTTCCTAAGTAAAATATTTTGATACATGCTCCAATCTCAAATACTACAGCACATGACTGAAGTCTCAGGTTCAGTCTCTAGTACTCAGTTCTTAAGATCCAAAATGAAGAATCTGCTAAGCTAGAATTAAATTACAGTGGATGTTAAATTCACTTAGTGCCAGGCTGCTTATATAAAGAGACTGTCAGACCTCTAAGAATTCTTGCATGAGAAGACAAGAGGAACCAAAAGAGATACATGAAAGAAGCCCAATCTTCAAATTTCCCTGCTAGCCAAAAAACAAAATCAAGAGCTGGTACATAAAAGGCTTAAATGATGTGCAGCAGAATGGGAGTGACACCTGTAGATTTATGCCTTTCCAAGCAAGTAAGGTCTCCTATTGACTCTGCATGTGCCTTGCTGCAATGCTTCTTTCTATTCTGTTCGAGGGGTGGAAAGAACTGTAAGCAAATAATTCTGGACTTCTACAAAAGTTGCAGAGAGGTGACATACTGTTTTTCTGAACTAAAACATCAGCCATTCTGAGTGTGATTCCAATGAAGATAAAGAAGAGAGATTGTTCTGCATGGTTTTCTTTTTCCCAGTTATTAAATGATCATTAAATACTTGACAATTATTCTAAACAGCTGCTATTTTAAAACTTCTATAAAATCCATACCAACAACCTGTTCAAAGTAGTTCACACCTATTTGTTTTTGGCTAACGTACTGAGTAGACGTAAATTACTGGTGAAATTATACACAGTATTAAAACAATCCTAAAATTATACAAATATATGTGTAGTGTTTGCTTTTACTATTTCTGCCACAAAATAAATGCAGGATTTGCAACCTGAGTAATTTGCAAGAATTTGCAAGCTGTAGAGAGAAATAATGCAGTGTTAGTTTTATAATTTAGTGTACAGGACACATTTGTGCTGAAGCTCTGTAAACTGGGCCCGTGGTCAAAAGGAGCAATTAGCACTTTGTTAGTGTGCAATGATGTACTAATCTACACAGTCCCCAAAAGCAATTGTCTATTCCTTTTGCCCTCATGTATAAATTTTTTACAGTATGTATTACTCTGCCCCTAAAATAGCCCATTATAGCACAGCTGCTGTAAAATAAAAAAGGTTTCCTGTGATTACAACCTATGTATCAATTAGAATTTGTTTATTGGAATAAAACCCATGTTGTTCCATTAACCCCTTTTTCTGTGCTCAGATAGCTGCACAGCTCTCTGAAAGTGTCAAACAGCTGTAACTGTTCTATTAAAGAGCAAAAGGGGGTCAAATTTAGGTGACAGAATATTTCCATCTGAAGGTTCCACTAAAGGTTTCTGCGAACTAAAATAAACTGTTGCAAGCTGTGATTTCCAGAAAAATAAGCCAGGTGGTAAAAGTGGATGGATGGTAAAAATTAGAGAAAGTATCGGTAACACTGACAACTGTGAGAGGACTAAACCCTAATATTCTGTGAGTGTTCCACATCCCCCTCTTGTGGCTGCTATGTAAAGGATGTGAATCTATCACGAGTACCACTTAAATTAACATTCAATGTAGACGGCCTTTGTGATAGTCACCAGAGATGGTCCACACTGAGGGCTACAAAAATCAAGGAGGAATACAAGGCAGCACACTGCCAGAAATCTGAGAGTGTTAGAGCCTTGTTGTTAAAAGCCTAGTTTCAAAGGCTATTTTCCAAAAATCAGTCTCATTATAAGCCATCACAGCTGTGGCACCCACCAGCCACAACACCTTCAGCCACTAACCATTTTGTAAAATCTTGGTAGTGTAATATGTGCCTACCCACTGAGGGGGTACAGGCACCCTCTCTTTATTTCAGTTGCCTCAAAGCAAGCTAACACTGCAGTTTCATATTTACCCAGCAAAACTCACAAGGTATCTACCACAGAGTTACAGTTTCCAAAAAGGGTATGAACACTGAGATCTTAGCTCCCTCAGACTAATACTGAAATTTAATCCTCAAGTTAAAGGAGAAAATAAAAAAGAAAGTTCTGTGAACTGACAGCACAATCAGTGACATATCAGAATGAACATTCATGGGGACCTCTAAATAAAAAGATATCCTTCAGAGTCACTGCCACATAGCTGTCTTTGATATTATGCATGAAAAGCTCTTTGGCTCTTCAGACTGTGAGAACAATGGGCACACCCTGGGATTTGACAGGAGGAAGGGAAGAACAGTGAAAAGGTTTATGTGTAAATAAATATCATTACCTTAACTACTTGCAACACTGCATAAACTAATATATTCCTTCTAACCTTCGGAAAGAACTAAATTAGAGATTATGATGGGATGAGACTATTTAGATCAATTTTAACATATAGAACACCCTAACATTACAAAATTTATTAATGGATCTGTTACACAGCAAAATAGTTCTACTAAGGTCATATCAACTATTTGTCCACCTCATTCAATTCCTTTTGCAAGCAGCAGTACCTGATTCATTTGATTTCCTCCATCTGTCTTTCTGTTTCCCCAGTTCAGCACTCCAGGACACCACCTTTTGCAAAGAATGCTTAAATTTGCTCTGGAAAGAAAATATAGCAGCTTGGATATTATCCAACAGGGCTAGGCATAGATTAGATTTCTTTGCTTGTTTGCTCCCAAGCTGCAGAAAGCTATCTGAAATACTTGTAACAGTACTGAATTAGTTTTCAGTTAGTTCATTTAGCTTTCATTGTCAATGAGTTTTGTAATAGAGCAGTGGTAGGTGAGGAGTAGATAATATGTTAACAAGAAGGCTGTTCCTGTCTCTACTTAGTGTCAGCACCTGCCATTTGGGATTCTCTCCAAAATTTGTGTTCCATTTGTGAGAATACTGAAAAACAATGAAGAGACTTACTGAGAATTCTAGTTCTGCTTGTCTACACTTACTTGGCAAATTAATAAAGAAAAAGAAATGAACATACGGAACTGTAAGTTTTGAGATATGCTATCCACAGTAGACGGCAATAAGATTCTGCCAGATACAGCATTTGAACATATTGTTTAATATTTATGCAGCAACATTTAAACTGATTATATTCCAAAAATATTTTTTTTAGATTTGACTTTGCTGAAAATAGTGAATTGCTCATCTGCTTAATAAGTTTTTATTTAAATAAAATAACATATTTTAATATATGTTGCTATCATGCTGTTTTAAATATTGGAAATGATTAACACTGGGAGAGAATTAAAAATTTAAACTGTTTCACCATCTGTGCTGTTTGTTTATTTTTCACATTTCATTCAACTTGGAAAGTGAAAATAGATTATTTTTTTTCTCTTTTACTTTTCTGCGTCAGCATGGCAATTCAGCATCCGTGCTACAAATATTGCAAGGGTATATTTCCCTCCAGACTGTCAAACCAAAAAATGCTTTTCTCATACAGCTATAAATCGGTAAATAAATAAATAAAACCTCAAACACAGATATCTTGACTTAATTAAAACAATTACATGATTGGCTTGTTGTTTCAGATTTTTATGTTCGTAACTTTCCCTAATATACTACAGACAAGCCTGGGTTTACACAGCTGGTGTATATCTGATGTACTTGACAAAAGCCTTTTGCTAAAAGTTTGTCAGCTAATCAGGACAAAGGATACCTGAAGAGTGATGATAAAGTATTGTCTTTGGTAAAGTGCTCTATGTTGCTTTTATGTGATGGATGGAAGACCAGTGTGAATTTTTTTATAGGCCCACCTTAATGCCCTGCTCACTTGATTGTTGTAATTTAAAAGCACTAAACTTCTAAGCTGCAAAATCACTGAAGATGGAAATGAGTTTCAAGGTCCAGCTTTACTGCAGAAGAGTGGTTCTAGCTCTGATACCCTGTTACAATTTTGTTTTCAGTTGGAATATCTCAGAGGCATTCTTCTTCCATATTACAATGAAGAAAAATCTGAAAAACTGAATCCTGAATTCATGTTGTGCCTCACAAAGAAAGGTCATGTCCCAAGGCCATTTAATCCCTCAGAATCTGACAGAAGAGCAACTCCCCACTGAATCACTTAAATTATAGCATGAAAACCAAAAATAAATCTGTTTGATTAGCAGCAACAAACACTTTCTTTGTTCCATGTTCTCAGGCACAATGGCTAGAGATCAATGTCATCTCTAAGCTGGAGTAGATTCCACGCATTCCTCATAAAATACTTCCAGAATCATGCCACAATCATCCCACATTTGTTGATTCCAAGCCTGGATTCAGTAGCAAAGATCTAAGCCTGAGATCTTTGTTTTTTTATCAAAGTAAAACAAAATAAAACCAATTTCATACAGTGCAAAACTTCAAATTGTGAGCATTCTCTACTTACTTCTTGGTTCCGCTTCCTCTGGACAATTTCCAGCAGCCATTCCACTGCAATTCACTCGTTAGCTGCCGTGTTCTGAATTTCAACAGAACTTTTTAAGGCTATAGTAAACGAGATGGAAAAAAGAGGAAAGTTAAAGTTCAAACCTCTTCTAAATGAATAATTTTTTTTCTTGGCAATTTACTTTGTGTGGATCACAGTGATCAGAGCCAAAAAAATACCACTCTACCATTGCTCCCCCCAGTTACAGCATAGTGAGTCAGAATAACAAGAAAGACCTGGGAATTTAAAAAAAGGAAAAAACTGTCATTTAGAAGGAACACTTGAAAACCTTAAAAAATTACATCTTTAAATGTGATATAGAAACGAAGAACAGCTGTAAACAAATTAGACTTGCCTTATATATCAACATGATCACATAGATTTTCTTTATCCTTTCATTTGCCCTCAAATTTTGATAAGAATTCTCTTGCATGCTAATTGCCTGGGGTTTGAAAGGTCTGACACACAACATTCATGGTAGTCAGTTCCACTAATAGTTCTCCACTCTTCTTTTTCAAGTAAAAAATCACACTTTTCAGAGACATAATTTTCTTATTCATTTTCTCAGGGGGGGATTAACATGTTAAGTCCTTTATTCCTTAGCTTTGATGAGTCTGGAATGGATATTGTGAATGTGGTATTGCAAATTGGCAGAAAGAGGTTATTTTGTCTGAATTTCTGAATCAGCCTCTCTCAAAGAGTCTAATCAAACCTGTCACTCTTATGAAGACTGACATGGCCAACAAGTGTGCTGATGAAATGCAACCTGCCAGACTTAGCAACTCCTACCACAAACGCAGCTGAAAACCTGGATTTCCTATTGATCCCAACTTGGTTTTGCTACAAGGTGACTTCTGTAGCTAGACCTTGTCGATATTTCTGTCAGAAAGGTTACTGCATGTGTTCATGTTCAATTTGCAAAATGTTGAAGTGACAATGATGGGGTTTATTTGAACATTTATTGTTGAACAGTGAGAAACAAGGTATTTGCTGATGTCAAGGAAGAGTCTATATGTGCTCACACACCAGCAGGTGCAGAAGTAATTTATCCATCCTTCCAAAAGCCCTTGGAAAACTCTTTTTCAGTTGTAGCTCAAAAGAGCCTTAGGCTCAAAAATAGATGGTCAAATACCCTCTGATTCAGAAGAAGGGTGTGTTTTAGTGCAATTCATACTACAAAATGAGTGATTTTAATTTTCTTTCTCTCCATGGGTATGGCTTGCAAACATATATTCCCTTGTTCCCTCTCTCCTCTCTATGGATGTTGCACTTTTCCTGCTGCATTCAGCAGCATAGCTTACACTCAGATCACAGCTGGTCATTTCAGGGCACTGGGAAGTTTCTAGCCAAAACTAATAGTTAGATTTTTAAAAGAAATATGAGATTGAGGCAAGCAGGGGTTACTGAGTTTAGGGGGGATGAAGAGCTAACTCACTTCACCTCCAGCAGTAATCCAAGACTGGAATTTGGGAATTTTTTCCCAGGCAGGATCCAGTAGAGAGTTTTGTCTGAATAGGGATGTCAGGACTATATCTTTACAACACCATCCTTTACTAAATATGAATGGTATCAGACCCATTCCAGGGACTTTGCTACATTACATTTCCCTAATGTAAGTAAGCAAGCAAGAACAAAGGAATCTATATAAAGTGGATAGAGCAAAAAGAAACAGTATCTCAGCAATTATCTGTGGGTATGAAGGGTATAATAATATTATTAAATACCTAAATGTTTCCTAATCAATCCAGTCAAGTACCTATTGAAAAAAAGAAAAGGAAAAAAGAAAAAAAGAAAAATCTCTCTTTTTTTTTTTCCTCAGCTATGGTGGTGCAGCACCTGCCATTAGCTGTGGTGGTTCCTATTTTCATATTGTCTGACAGTAGCAGTTGGACTGAGCCAGAGCCAGTGAGGCCGAGAGGCAGACTCCCTGCTTCCTCAAAGCTGAATTTAATAAGATGAGAACAGTATGCCAAGATGGTGAACTCCCTCCCTAGCACTTATCATGACACTAGTCACTCAGCAGGGCCCTTATTGCAGCAGTAATCTGGGTGAGCCTGGCAGAGCATCCTGCTTACAAGTTCAATATAATAGAACAGCAGGGCACTGGAGGCCTGGCAGAAAAGCTTAGCAAAGTTAAAGCCTATTACACTATGCTTGAAAAAAATGGCTCTCAAAATATTATATGCCGAGCAAAAATCTGGACATTCCAAATGCAGTGACATACTAAGTCTCCTCTATAATGGTGCACTCATTAGCCTATAGACACAAGCAACATGGATTTAAAAGTCCATAACCTGAATGGAAATGGATATGCAAATTCATCCTTTCCTTCTGCTTGGTTTGAATTTAATAGGCAGGACTAGAGTATAATATTTAGATAGCAAAAACAAACCTGCTCTGAGCTGTTTAAAGTTGTTGAAGTTAGAAAATCCCTGCTCTGCATTTTATCTCCTTTATATTTTCATAAATAACAAAAATAATTTGGAAGTAATTACCCATCTTACTTGTATATACTAGGATGTGAACATGAAATCTCAACCTGTACAAGACCTGTGGCAAGGAAAATGTATCAGACACAACTTTAATGTAGCAACATATGACCACATGCCCAATAGCATTTAAATTAAAGAAGTACAAACATTTGAGTGTGAGCTGCTCACAGTAGTATCATAAATCAGATTATATTTTCCACTGGATTATTACTTATAGGATTGAACATTTTAAGTCCATTTTACTCCTCTCTCCATTTTTAGCCTCAGTGGTATCTGTTAGTGTACAGACTTGAAATTAATCAGGAATGTCCTGATATTACCCTGAAAGATGTTCCTCAATTTGAATAGCATTTTGAAAAGAGAATTTTACTTGTTGGGAATTGCCAGAAAAGTCTTTCCGTCTGGTCAAAAGACCATAATGAAAAGCTTCCCTGAAATAAATTCTAAAATGATAAAACAGATAAAAAGAGATGAAAAAAGAAGAGGAAGGCATATACTGCTCTGCATAAACATCACTTCTTGTAGGAAGATAAGCGTGTAATTTGGCTATTTTTCAAAGTCAATCAGACTTTTTGCCTAAACATAATCCTTAAAGCCATATGACATGCCTTTGGGTTTCCTCTATACTGTATAATCACCAGAAGAGCACCAGAAAGGGCTAGTGTCTCCTGTAGTTTCTGCACCATATACATATATCCCATATATGATAGAACTGCACGTCTTTCCAGCTGCAAGGAACCACAAGAGATCTTCAGTCTAACACCCTGTTCAAAAAAGGATCAACACAGCATTCAGAGGGTGTTGTTCTGGACTTAGTCCAGCTGGGGTCTTCAAAACCTCCCAGGATAGAGATTTCATAATTTCTTTGTGCCCCTCTTCCAATGCTCAATTATTCTCACAGTGGAACAGTCTTTCCTTACTATAAGCTATAACCTTTCCTATTTCAATTTATAGCTCTCATTCACCCACCATGCTCCTTAGCAAAGAAATTGTGTTTGCCCTCTTAAAAATTAGCTCTTAGGTATCAGAAAGCTGCTACTAGACACCCCACACTTTCCCTAAACAGTCTTGCTCTCTAAAGAAGAACAGTGCCTCCACGCTCTGACAAGACATGTGCTGCAGCCTCCTCACCATCTTGGTAGCTCTCTGCTAGACTTGCTGACATTTACCAGCATCTTCCTTGTGCTGGAGAGCCCAAAACTGAAGGCAGCCTCAAAAAGTGGCAGAGGGGAATTACCACGCTTTGATCTAGTGGCTACACTCCTGTTGAAATCTCCCAGTGCACTTAGACTAGTGCCCACCAGGACCCTCAGGTCCTTTCCAGAATCTTTCAGTGCTGGTGCATCAATCTGTATGAAGAAGGGTTAGCGATCTGGTGACTTTCTTGAGCTGCTTAAAGAAAACTTTATTTCCCAATATTGACTATGTGATTTGTACCAGATTCCCACTACAGTGTTGCTTTTCCCAGCCTCTCCTCTGATCGTGGCTCACAAGTCCTCAATCACTCTACCAACTGTTCCACAAAAGAGCTCAATACATCCAGGCTGCTTCCTTGCATAGACAGAACCCCTCTTCCTTGTCCTTGCTGCCTGTTGTTCCTAAAGAACTTGTGTGTTCCTTACAATGTAGAGACCCTGCCACATCTCAGTTATTCTTGTGCTGCCTCAGTTCTGTACCTGCACACAGAGATCCACCTCCTCCTGTTTGCTCCCTAGACTGTGTGCATTTGTGCACAAACACTTGAGGCAAATCTTCTTTTAACCTGTCTTATCTTTCCTGAGGGCTCTCTTGCTCCTGTCACGCTGTCCCATGTATTTACTGCCTGGACTGCTCTTCCCTCACTTATCTGCAAGCTGTCATCACCACCCCCTGACATACCTGGTTTAAAGCCTGTTGGCAAAGATCATATGTGTGGATATTTTGGATACTCTAGGGCACCTCAAATGGAAAGTACTTGTGTTTAGACAGTTAAATCCTGCCTTTAGTGTCTGGGTTCAAGACTTACAACTGCTTCTGTCTGGTCATGTCTATTTCTCATTTTGTCCTTCCAGTCTGTACCATTTCATTGATTATTTAAACAGAACAGAGAAAGAAATTTTAGATGCAGATTTTAGGACTGTTTTTGAAAAAGGTTTTCCTGTGTGGAAAAAAAATTGACTTCTTTTAACCCCCCAACAGAATCTAGCTAAGTACTCAAGCTTCAGAGCAAACCTAGCAAAACCAGCTAAAATATTCCTACCTTAGCACAAGGGTGAACAATATCTGTCAGATGTAATAAACACAGGAGGTAGCAGAATTTTAGGTAACACACAGCCTGTAGCCAAGATGCCTGAGTGCACTGATAGCCAAAATGGCCCTGGCCCGCCTCAGTTGGAATCTCCACACACACCCACAATTCCAGATGATCTACGTAAGCTCAGCCCTGAGTGTTTGTTTCTTTCCTAAGCTTCTCTGGAGGAGTGCTGGTTTTCAGCTCAGCTGATGCTGTGCTCCTGCCTTCCCAGCCTGAACCTTCAATGTGTCCAGCTGACCCCATGAGCTGCTTTCCCAGCCTGAACCTTCAATGTGTCCAGCTGACCCCAGGAACTTCTTTCCCAGCTTGAACCTGGGGTGTGCCTGGAAATCCCTGGACCTGACTCTGACCTGCAGATTGACTTCCTGGCTTCACCTCAGACCTGCTTCATCATCATGAACTTGCCTGGTGATTGCAACTTTTGCTTGGGCCTGGCTACTATCTCTGGGCCTGCCCTGCTCAGGGTGGCCCCTGCCTGACAAGACCCCTGCCCTGCTGACCCCTGGCTCCATTCCCCTTAGGGGCCCCTCTGGCCCCTGAGGAAAACTGTAAATAAGGTTAATGCATGGTACTGGGAGCTAAGCATGTAGTCAAAGCATTACTGTGAAAACAGCAGAGACAGCACTTAGAATTTTACTGTAAAAGAGAAGCTTTCAAAAATGACACTTGCTTCCTTTTTAAGTTTTCCCCTACAGTTCTAGACTGCTGGCTAACTTTAATATGTATTGATCTATTACCTTTGAAAGACTCTACTTAAGTACTTATTTTCTTGCCTCAGACCCTCTCTGCAGTAGCTTGTTATATTCTGCCATGTTGTTATGATAAGTGACAGTCTCCTGATTGAAGCACTTTAATTTAGTATTGGCAAACTCATGTCTGTTTTCCACTTGGAAAGGGATGCTTTGTGGATTTTGTAGGAAATGTTAATAGTTCACTTAACCCAGAGAGGACATTTTGTATAGTAAATTACAACCCATCATCATTCTTTAGATTTGTGACACATCTGTGTAGGCAGCAGAATTGAGAGAAATTTGATTTTTTTTGTATCTTGATCCCACAGAAAACACACTGGGGAGCTGCAGATATGCATGGTGTCTTATGACCCCTGCACACTGTAAAGATCAATTATACCTGCAGTTCATCTGAAAAGATTACAAATTTAGCATAAGGTTAAAAAATTACAACTGGTTTAGAAAATGAATAATCTTAACTCTGCCTTGCAGTATATTTTGGGATAACTATTAAACAAACTTATTTGGATATCTCTAGCTGTAAATTACATGGAACTTATTTGTACACACACTAGCATTGGGAATTTGGATTACCTTTTTTTCCATTGTCATTTTGAAATACACAAACTTTTGTTGCTCACTAGTAAGTGATAATCTACGTTATTATTAACTGATAATCTACATTAGCAAAAGACTCCTGGCTAAGATTGGACAACTTCATGCAAATAAGCCTAAGAGCCTTAGAGAAGGGCAGTGTCCCAGAACACTTCTCAGGGCCTGTGGGCATGACTCACATAGATGGAAGCAGCTAAGCCTTTCATTTCAGCAGAACCTCAGTGAAAAGGCACTGTAAGAAGCCCTTGCTTTGCTCTGTGGGAAAGCCTCTGGTGTTAGAAAGCCAGGATGTCACTGATGTCCTCCTGTGCATATCCAACAAGCAAGAAGAATACACACAGAGCACTGCCAAGTCTTACTAAAGCAGAATTTTTTTCTCTTTTAAGTCTCATTTTGGGCAACTGGTTTTAGTTTTGTGACTTATCATCTAACAATGAAACATTGTCAGGCAAATTACATGTTCTGGACAGCGTTAAATGCTCTTGGTAGATTTTGGACTATCTTTTTAATATTAGGTTGGTATTCAACCAGTGTCATATGAAGGATAGATAACATTTTCAAATTATTTTGTTGCTGAAGATGAAATTAGTGACCAAACTTTTCAAATAAACTTCTAATAACACTGGACATCAGGACTACTGCAGAAGCCATTAGCAATGCAATTTCATGAAAGAAGAAATCCCTTTGGATGTTCCAACCAATGGGACCAGTGTACTTGTTGCAAGGAAGTGAACAAATGAAAGCAACCCTGGAACAGAAAGCACTATGTAGGTAGTGTTATATAAAGCTGAGTGTGCCACTTGGCTTCTGCTATAGCAGCTGTTACTCAAACCCATATGGGAATTTCTGAAGACAACTTTTACTCTGAATTTCCTCATCTGACTTAGCAGAGATGAATACATAGTAATGAGCATGTATACTCTTGATGAAATTTCAAGAAAAAGGAGTTTCAACATTCTGAAAGCAAAGTCATAAGGCCTTTGCATATTGGATTAACTTACATACTTAAGACAAATCAAATTAATGTTTCATTTTGTGAGACCAGACAGCTAACACCTCACAGAGTAAAACACCAGCTGCCGATTTGTTTGTTGGTGTTTGGCTTTAAGTTACTGCACGCACCGGGAGGCAAAGAATAAACTTTTAATTAATGTCAAATTTATTATTTCACAATTTGAATTTTAGTCAAGTTCACATTGAGTGGACCAACAACCTGGGGCAAATCCTTGCGCTGTTCTCTTAGGAAATATTTCCTACATGTACTTATTCCACTATTTTGATGTGAAAGATGGACAGTGGTGCTTTAAAAAATCCTCTACTCCTCGAGTTTCAAACATCAGTGCCAGAGTAGCTGATTGTGATTTGCCTTTGATGATGGCTTCAGTTTTTTTTATGTTGATATCTACAGATATCCAACAGCAACTATTCCAGCTGTTGGATATCTGTAGATATCCAGAATACATTGTAGCTATTCTTACACATTCCCCAATTGTGTCCAATGACATAAAAGGCCAAGATTCATCATTATTGATTTGTAATGCATAGTCCAAAGATACAATGGCATAGTCTATGACAACATCACATCTGAATAAATCTCAATATAATTTCTGTGTTCAAGACAAAATAAATATATTCTGCTTAAACAGAATGTTTAAGTGTTATGCAATGGACAGACCCAATGGGGTGCATACTAAGCCAATAATTGCAACTGACTCTAAACCCCTTTTTACCAGACCTTAGCACTGAAAGTTTAAGCTATTATTGTTATTTGTACTAAGAGGTAGTTTAGATATGGGGAAATAATTCATTCTCATTTAAAAAATAATTGAAGTGCTTTTTGCACGGCTTATGTAAAAATTAACTTGTTGGTATATCATAACATTTAAAGTTATTTAGATGTTTGAAAAATTTTATAGTGTCTAATAATAGTAACTATGGAACTTGCACAAATGCTTTTTATAGTATATTTCTAGTAGGCCACTGATAGTGACAACAGGATATCCACAAGAGGGATTCTGTTAATCAGGAATAAACTGATTTGCTGAACTATGCTGTTTGGTAAACCATGCAAGAAAGAAAACCAGTTGTTTGACTGCAGTGTCAAATTTAGAAAACAAACAAAAGGGTTGGTGTACCCAAAAAGGGATTATTTTAAAAAACTGTTATTCTGTGTACATAATATATTTAAATTCCTTTTAAAACATGACAATTAATTCAGGAAAGAAATTAATTGATAACTGGAACATTAACAGCCCCAGTTTAAATAAAAATAATAAAATAGAATAATGGGATTTATTTCAGGACAAAGAGATCTTAATTTTTTCTTGTCCAAGAATGATGGTGAATCTGCAGCTGAGGCCTTTGTAGGACAAAACCAACTTGTAAAGTACCTACACATCAGAAGTTGGTGGTTTGTTGTTTTTCTGGTTTTGGTTTGCTTTCTTTTTTTTTTTTTCCCAACGTTCAGTCACTGTTTTTAGTTTATTCAGGAATGAAAGCTAAGTCATCAATATTAATTTGCTTTTTCTCTCTATCTGGGAGATGTACAAAACTCAGTCATTTCACTTGCAAACGTTAAAATGATGACAGAAGTCCTACACTGTTAGCTTCCTGTAAACAAAAATCCATAAATCCAGTGTTGCCTGCTGAAATGGGATCTGGTAATATGATTCGAGGGAATTCAATCAGCATATTTTAGGTTTTATTTATCCTATATTATAATATTCAGACCAAGACTGAGTAATTTCTCATTGAACACAATGAGACACAACGCCTATTTTTCAGATTTTAGAATGTACTGAATATGTAATTTTATATTTTCTCTCTAGCAGTATTTTCAACAATGGTACTAGACTACTTCTAGTTTCATCTCTTGATTTTCCTCCTGTTAGCCGGCTGGTTTAAATCTCAGTTCTGTCTTAGGAGTTATAAACTAAGTACCTCCAAATATGAAAAGACTTTTTATTGGAAGAGCTACTTAATGCTTGTTTATTCTGGAAACAAAAGAATGGCACTAAATGAAAGTGTGCTTGTGTATTGGATTCCAACATTGCACAGAGCAGATGAGAAGTGAGACAAGTGAGCAATGCTCAAACTTACATACTCTGCTGTGTGAGGGTAGTGGGATGGATTTGTGTGGACTTGCACAGTTAGTGTAAATTACAGCTGATCTGACCTGCAGTCACTTTCATGCCTGTCTGTGCTTTGTGGTACTGATAAGGAGCTGCTCAACTGTTGTAAGCCCTTGACCTTTCACTTGTCTGAAGTGGTAAGTGTGAAATTTGTGACCAGCTATACTTTGGTGCAATTTCAGAGCACATGAAGATGATGGCAGGCGATGGATGAATTGAACTGGATAGTGTAAGAGCCAGCATTACAGACTGAAATTTTGAAATAAGATCCTTAGAGAGAGGTTCATCTTTATCTTATGCAGCATCAATATTGTTCACTGTTTGCTACTGTAATAAAATTATACCTATAATTAGGATTTCAATTTCAGATGTTTATATTTTACTCTAAAAGGAGAATTTAATTAAAAGAAACTTGCCAAATAAAACCATCTTATCCTTCCTACAATTTCCTCTGCCATCAGCAAATTAAAATGAGTAGGAACTCGTGAATGAGAGCTCAGCTTTATATATTTACAAAGGTGTAAATGTCTCTGACTTAATGTCTCTGTCTATGACTTTACATTATGAAAACAAATTACCATCATCTCAATGTAAGCCAATACTAGGAAAGATTCAAATCTCCATATCAATTTTCTAGTAGGATCACACTTAACTATTTTCCACTCCTTGCTACAGATGGATAGGAGGCCACAGGTGAAGAACATTTGAGAATGGTACACCAGAGACTTTTCTTATTTGATCTCAACTCATGGTGGGACCCAGCCATCACCTCTGTTCCTGCCCTGCTCTGCTGACAAAGTCCTTGCTCTCTTCTGGCCTGCAGTACCCTGGTCACCTGGAATGTGCTGTCATTAAAGTTTTAAATCCATGATAAAATTAATGAATAATTAGTTAATATGAAAATTTAATTTCTGATTCAGTGGATCAGTGGCAGTATTTCTTCATAAATTCTAAGGGGGGAAAAAGACTCAATTCTGGGCTCAGAACTGGAGTGGGTCTAGGGAAGGGTGACAAATTTGATTATGGGACTGGAACACCTCTCTTAGGAGGAAAGGCTGAGGGAGCTGAGCCTGTTCAGTCTCAAGAAGAGATGACTGAGAGGGGACCTCATCAATGTTTGCCAGTATCTAAAGCAGGGTGCCAAGAGGATGGAGCCAGGCTCTTCTTGGTGGTGCCCAGCAATAGCACGAGAAGCAATGAGCAGAAACTGCACAAGAAGTTCCTTCTGAACATGAGGAAGAACAGCTTTACTGTGCAGATAACCAAGCACTGGAACAGATTGCCCTGAGAAGGTGTGGGTGTCCCTCACTAGGGATATTCAAGAACTCTCTGGACACAATTCTGAGCCATGTGCTCTAGCACGGCCCTGCACGAGTAGGGAGGTTGGAACAGATGATCCACTGTGGTCCCTCCCAACCTGACCTGTTCTGTGATCCTGTGAAAAAAGTAGCCACGCCAAAAAAGCTGTATTGAAGATGGCTTCTGTTCACACAGTTTTAATTTGGAAAGTGAAATTTGTCAATGAGGCAATTTATGAGCTACATAAAGAGGTATTTTCTGCTGTAAGTTGAACTACTCTTCTATACATTAGGCATTCAAAATTCATGGCTTAAATCCTTGAAAAAGATAGTAGGGTTGCTCATTCTGACTGGAGAGTGTACACAAGTTCTGCTGTCACTGGTGGAATTGTACCCAAGCCATATCCTTGTTTAGCAGGTCTTTTGTTTCAAAGATGATAATTCTTATTGCTCCTAAATCCAACTAATATGGTATCTGAAAGACAGAGGAAACCTGAAAGCAAATTTTCAAACCAGTGCATAATATGCATACTGAAATTAGCCATATAAATAAAGGTCAAGCATGACTCAAACTTAGCAATAGATATTATGTGGCCAATATATGGACCTGCTTTTATAATTGAGGTTTTTTATGGTTCTAAATGTGTATGTTTGATTCCAGTATGAATACTGGAGTGACTGTAAAACAAGAAAATATATGAAATGTATAGATCAGACTGACCCAAACAAACAGTCAATGGCTTAAAATCATGAATGTTCATGAATATCTTGGACCTATGCTATTGCTTGGACTAATTTACCTATTTATTCACTCTTCTACGTTATGTAAAAAGAACACTTAGATGTAAGCTCAGATAGAAGATGCTACTTAAAAATTCCCTTCCATATCAACTGAGTTTTTTATATATTGGAAAGACTAATGAATATGGAAAGCTTAGTTTTGACAACCTGGAAAAAAACAAGGTTAAATGCAATCCCAAATATGGCTTAGCAGGGAAGTTTACGATAATTGTAAAAAATATGCTTTTAAAAGAAAAAATACTGAATATTTAATACTGCAAATACATACTATGTAGAATTATGCCTGAGGGCTCTTTTGCTATGGTGAGTGGATTTAATTTAATTTTAGAAGGGCTGAAAAAATAGTATACAGTACACACTTTTCCAATCTGCCACGTTTTTGTTATTGTTGTAGAAAAGCAGAGAGGAGGTTGCACAACTAATGAGAAAAACCTCAGAAATAATTTCAATAGGAGCACAGTAATAAAATGTCCACTTTGCAAGCAGCACGGCAGAGAGAAGTGCTACACTGATAGTAGAAGGCATTTCATTCACACACTTATTTTTACTTACATAAGAGAGAAAATCATTATCATCAAGCCTGCTTTTACTGAAGTACCTGTAGAAAAAAAAATATTAAACTAACTTTTCATTAAACACTATAAATAAATCTTAAATACTTTGCTATATTGGAAATGAAAAAAACCAAACCATCCTCTAAACCAAACACATAAGGAAATCAATCAAAACAATAACTCAAGACCCCTCAATGAAAAAGCTTTGCTGAAGTCATGTGTTTTGGTCAAAGTTTGTAATTTCTAGTGGTCTAGTAATTGAACTTGCACCAATGTTGTAATGTTATCTCCATGTAAGTATTTTAAAAAACTTAATGGGCTATAGAAAGTTGGAAACAATTTAGTGAATACTTTCTGTAAGAATCAGCACTAAAAATAAAATACCTTATTTATACTCTGTGGATTATTGCTTATACAATAATATCTTCTATAAATATAAAATATTATGCTTGTACAAACACAAGAGGTAGATCAAGTAATTTGTTTGGAATACTGAAAGAGTGGAACTCTTCTCACAGCTGTAGCCTTTGCATTCTGTCAGGCATGTCTGCAGCCAATCTTAGTAGCTGAACTCAGTGAAACCACTAATGCCTGGTTTCACTGAGACTTACTCTGTGTAATTTATACACTGCTAAATACATTCAATAAATATTGGCTGGCCACCCAGATACCTGCATTTGTTTTACTTGTGCTACAGAACTGGAATGACTGGACATACCCAAAATGATATTGTGCAGTATAAGATCTACAGGAGTTTGGAAATACACAAAACTTTGTACTTCACAGAACACAAAGATTTACCAGTGTATTCAGTCAACCCTTTGGAATCTATGCAAATATTCACATATTATATTTGTTTCACCGTGAAACCACATAAAGAAGGATATTGATTACCCTCTCTTTTTTTCCTAGCACTCTTAACAAGGTAATAGCAGCATTTCTCTTCAGCACACTTCAAAAGTCAAATATTTTGACACTTTAGAATTTTTTAATTATCTGTTATGAAGGCATTAATTAGTTCACTGCTTCATCAAATATAACTAGCTATTTGTACAAGCCTAGATAAACATCTAATTCTGTATTCATAAAATAGAAGGATTATATATATATGTCAGTGAAGTGCTGTATGTAACCTGCTATTGTGTCATGTAACCCTTGGGGCATTTTCCTTTACGTTCACAGTCAGGTTTTGATGTAGAAGTGAACTGCATATATGATTCAAATGGGCTCCAGGCAGATGCTCAGATTTTTTCTGAAAACATATAAGGGCTTCAGGGAAACATCTTCCTTTGGTGGTCATAAAAGCACCACTTGCATATTTCCATATGGAATATCCTCAGAACCTTGTTCACAAACATAGGGAGAACTGAGAAGCAAACCTGAGTGGTTCTGGTGCCCTAAGGATTTTGGAGATAATAACCGTGAGGAGAAAGTTCTTGTGTACATAGCAATGTGCTACAAATAGTGGAAGATATCTTACTATTCTTAAATGTTGGGCAGTGCTCTGCTCTGCTCTTTTATAAATCTAGATATTAATTTTGGACTAGACAGATCTTTCTTGCAAGTTATAAATGCTTTGGTCTAAAGCATTTATTTAGAAACAAAATACTGCATATATATTGATAAAATAATAGTATTAGTAGTAGCAAGGTAATGGATGGTAGTACTTATTAATTTGAAACTGTTGGTGGTTTCATAGCTGTTTTATGAGAAAATTGCTGTCCTTTGTAAAATTGTATTAGGAAGTTAATCTTCTCATCACATCATAATCACTACTAAATAAAAGCTGGTTATGTTAATCTAAATTTTCATTTAAGTAATAGTGATGGTGGGCTAAGGGTGGGAGAAAGCCCCTTTTAAACCAGCCTCCAAAACCACTGGTTAATGGAGCTGCATTCAAATATCTTTTTCCACCTAGATCCAGGGTCAGTATAAATGGAAGCATTGCTGAAATTCAGTTTTTTTTCAGTTTTGCAGGGTGTCTCCCCTATATAATTTGGTTATACACAGTCATCTTTTTCTGTGCATCCCCTGACTTATCACTTCCAGGGTGGTTTGCATTTCAGATTTTGTTTTGGGATGTTGCTTTGTTTTTCTTCTGTTTCCTTTTTCTCCCTCCCCGCTACTCTCTTCAGATACAGAGAATCTATCATACATTCATGCAGTTCAGGTAAGCATTTTACTTGTCAGTAAATCCTAGTTTAGAGTCTTTAACTGAAGTCTTCATTGGGCTTTCTATCATGTTGTACCCTATGTAGCAAAGCAATTTCAATGCCTGTAAATACATTCTATTACCTGCATCCAGCACATGATGCTCAGGACAACCCTTCCCTTGGAACACTGCTACTTTTAAAAATTGACTTTCCTTGTCAAATCTTTTATGTGTGTTGTTGAATAATGACTTTTCTATGCCTCCTAATTGTATTGCAACACCAATTCTGTCTTCTGATTTTCTCCCTTAACCTTTTCTCTAGGTGTGCTACATATTTCAACCCTTAACATTATTTCCCCTTGTCTACCCATCTGCTTATTTTAGCTGCTTCTTCCTCTCTGCTGGATTCTGTACAGACTTCCCATCCCCCCTGTCCACTCCTTTAAACTCTCCCCCATAGCTCTGTCTATCCTCTCAGTTGGTGCATTTGTGACCCTTCTGTTCAGATGGAACCCGTCCCACCTATATAGGCTCCATCTGTTCGAAAATGTCCCACAAACCTAAAAGGGGACAGAGGAAGTTCTCCTCTACAGAATTGACGTCACTAGGTGGAATTCTCCTGGGGTTCTGGCCCCTGAGCATCGGGAGCATCTACAAACAATAAAAAGGCTTCTTGCTGAAAGGAATTCCTGGGAACAATGTTACATTACCTACCTATTGCACATATACTTCTCAGGACCCGATCCAAAGTCTAAGTCACTGGGGATTTTCCACTGATCTCAGTGGATTTTGGATCAAGTCTTTGTTCCAGAAATATATGTGTTCAAAGGATGGGTTTGAAAAATAGCAACTTCTGCCAAGACAAGGGTGTTTAACACCTCCAAATCAATTCTCTTTGCTCAAAAGACTATGGCAACTAAGAAAATAAAATATTAGAGAGATACTTCTTTTGGAAACTATTCTTACCAATATTTCCATGCATATTGAGACTTGGTGAAATTAAATCTCATACATATGATGCGACCTTTTGTTGGTGAAGTGATTCTTTTGGTCATTCTCCAAATGTTGCTCAATATCTGCAGTATGTAAAATATTAAAATCTCCTTGTGATCTGCTTCAAGGGACAAGAAAAGCTGGAAACAGATAAAAGCAAAAAACTCCCTAAAATGGAACCTGCTTTCAGCACTGATAAAATCTGTGATGATTTTTTTCTTTATAGCCTAAGGAGAAAAGTTGTATAAGTCTATTGTGTGAAGCAAATATTTTGCTGTTCAAAACAAATAAGGACTGAAACCTGAAAATTTAAACATACCAATGAACAAAAGTTAAAATGTGGAGGGAAGATTAAAATTATTTCTTAGCAATTATTACTCTACTCAGTTGCTGAGGTGCATTTAAAAATGGTTAAAAGACAGGAACAAGAACTGCTCTATACTTTATTTTTGAATAAGGTTCCTTGCAATGATGGTCTCTCCCAGCTTTTTGCAAGGTACAGTAGCTGCAGCTTTGTTTATCTGGCCCCTACACAATATTGTCAGGATGCATTTCCATTTTCCAAGTGACTGCTGCCACTGTGCCACAATCTGTGCTCATTTCTCGAGCAGCTAAACCCTTTGACACTGTGGTTTTTAATTAAAATTACATTAAACTTAATCAGCCAGAAAGAGGCTGCTGTAGAAGGCAGGTTTGATTGCAACCTGCAAAGGGCGCTGGGGCTGCCAACTCGCTAAAGATGTGCCGGCAGATGCCAAGCTGCTCGTGTGAGCCCCATGGTCACAAAAATGCTATGAGAGGTCAGTTCTGTCTTCACTTTTTTCTAGCACTGTCACCAAACTATAACGCGTGACAACTCTTGATAAAGCTCAAGAAAGAGAAAGAAATACATTGCTAATGCAGACAATGTATCCTATTCTTTTCTCAAAGAGTTGAGGGTCACAGAAAAGATATATTTGAAAAAAGTTATTTGGTAAATCCTGCAAATGACAGCACTGTAGGTCTACTTGCACTTTTAAGAATCACAATATATGCAAGGGGTTATGAAATTGGGCCTTGTGATATAAATAGTCCCTCATTCCCTCAAGATTTTCCCCAGAGTTTGTTTTTTTTGTTCTTGCTTGGCTTTGAAGGGAGTAATAAATGAATGAGCAGGCCTTAGAGTGCTAGATAACAATCAGTTTCTTTGTAGAACTAAGACTGATATAATTGCAGAAATTAATAGTTTTTATCTGAAAATAAATTAAAGGTTAAAGTAGAGTTTTGAAATACCATTCATAACATTTTTAGATGTTGCTCAGCAGCAGCCCAGAGCAACTACAGAATTTCTTGAGTTGATCACTGAATGAGAGTTACATATAAGGATATTGTTATTTATATTATTTTAATACATACAAAACTTAAACCAGCTGCCTCTATTCTCCCCTCCTCCTTTCTGCTTCTCCCTCCACTATGTCCATTGTATAGATCTGAACAAATGCACAATGAACAGGAAAGGTCCCAGTGACAGGATTAAGAAGTCTCTGAAACCTATTCCCATCTTCTTGAGTTCTGGATTTTATACTCATAATCTAGAGAGTCATGGTGGTTACAACAACCATGTTTCATGTTTGAAACTGTCCAATCTTCAAAAATTGTATTGCTTTGAAATTTTGTACAGGAAGAGTTAAAAAATGTCCAGGAGCCTTTTAGCTTCTATTATATGGTATTAGACCCACTAACAAGGCTTCTGAAAGCTTCTAGACAAGATTTTAGTGTTTAACTCTATTTTTTATTTCCTTATGCAGACTATTTCATCCTTCTACCTACAATTATTCATTCAGGAATCACTTGATTTTTGCTGAGAGAATTTGATTAATTTTATGTGTTCAAGGGAACACCTAACTACTGTGATCTCATGATTATACAAACTAACCAGAATGTGATGTTTCACACAGTTTTCAATTGTGCATGCCTGGAAATGTGTTTACAGAAACCTGGAAAATCAGGAACAAACTGGTGAAATTAATGAGAGAAACAGGGAACAGCCAGATGAGAGATGTGATGAAATCTGAGTCTAACAGAGTTAAAATTAGCGAGGGGAGCATCTGAAAAGAGAAAAAAAGAACAGGAAGGAAGGTTTCCCAGTGAATTAAGTGGTAGGATAACAGAGTTATTTTCTTACTTCATAATCAGACATATTAAATACAGTGAATGGTATTTACTGTGCTAAGATCTATTATAAACTACCAAAAAAAAATTACATTAGCACTCTTATAAATTAGGAATAACACTAATTAAGGCAATGAAATCAGATTGTTCTAGGAGAAACAGGAATGCTTTTTCTTCAACTGTTCACTCAATGAGAAAAAGAAGAGCAAAGCACATCATGCTTTCTAATTACATTTGGTAGAGGAAGCAATAAAATATATCAGAAAAATTAAACTCATCTTGTGTGACACAAAAGCATAAAACAGAAATGATGGAAGTAAGAAACAATTTTTAAAGTCTGGACTTTTTTTTTTGGGGGGGGGGGTATAGGGATTTGTGGACAAGCAAAAAAATAAACTGTGATGGTTCCATCATATTATGTCTCAAGTAACAGGGAAACATTTTCTTTCCCCTTATTCTTGCAATCTTCACTGTAATTTCCTCAGGTTTTTTGCCACATTATGTATACGGCTCTTATAATTTTGAGTGTTTGTTTTGTGCCTTGGAACTATTCTTGTAACTCCAGCTTTTCTAACTCCCCATGACTAAGCTTTAACCCTGAAATGAAGAGATGAAATGTGGATAGAACTGTAACAGCAAACATCCGTCTTAATTGTTTGGGTTAAATAGGCATTAGCAGCAAACATGAACCAGTTTTACACCTTACTAAATGGTGTTTATTTCATTGTATCAACTAGACTTGATAATGTATCAAGTGTGCCCAGTTTAGAGCAAGATGCATGGCAAGAAACACTGCTATTCTGCACGTGGAGCTTGGCCAGTTGCTTAAAAGGATTACACAGTGGGATCTCTACTGTTTGCAGGGACTGGACCCAGTAGTCAAATACTTCCTTCTAGTACAATGTTCTTAACAAGCAAGGATTAAAAAGCAGACAAAATACTCTTTCACATTTTAAGTCATCTTTTAAGCTACTTCCTATGTAATGAAATCTGCAGTAAAGCTGGGGATAATACTCTTTACTGATCAGCCACACAGCTTTATTTGGAATAGTAAGAGATATTATTTACAAAAAGAGAAAAAAGGGTTGTTCCAGGAAAAGTAGAACTGATGTTTCCTGGTTTGTCTTTGTATACTATCAGTAATTAAAGCTTCTTTTGTGATAGGTCTTACTAAATAACATTATATTTGTGGATTCTCTGGGATCTAATCCTAGTTGAAATTACACTGCAGTCTTTGTCTGGCAGACCATGGCCTCTCACAACTCAGAGATGCCTTGTTTCAGGCAACTTGCTGAATTTATAGATTGTCTACCCACTTCTTGACTTGAGTTTGTGTTAATGAATTGCAAAGTAGTGATGGACAAAGAGCTCTACAGTTAGTGCAAGGCATGGTACATGCACATAAATTCTGCAGGCCCATGGAATAGCTCAAGCCACACTTCCCCCAGGAGAAACAGGGGAATCTAGAATGATGTGTACTACGTGATGGGATAAAGATGGCATCCACGGCAAAGGGCAATTTGATATGGGGAATTTCTACCTCCTGTATAATTGGGGAAACCTCAGAGGTGTGATTGAATGAAGGCAAGGGTGATGGTTACAAAAAATGATGGCTTCTGAAACTAATGTGTAGAGAACCCTGCCAGGAATGGTTCATGTCTAGACCTCGTTAACCAGTTATCAGGCAGTAAGAGCAAATTAGAATTGAGCCCCTGGGCGTCAAGTGACTACAATCTAATTAAATTTATTATAATTCAGAAACCAAACCAAATTAATACAAATATAAAAAGTATGACTTCTGACTGGCCTGCTCTGATGCCTCATGAAGAGGATCTTGGTAGTACTTGTACACTGGAGAAGGCAGCTCTTGTGAAGCTCTGGAGCTCAGGTTATGGAAGACAAATCTAAATTGGTTCTGTCTAAAGCTTGACAATCCAAAAGGAAAATAATTTTTTTCCTCCTAGAAAATGCCCTCCTACCAGTTGCACTAGTTGCATTTGAAGTGATGATTCCTCTCTAATCAGAAAAAGTACACTAAAGACAGGATTAACATGAATATTATTAGCACTCCAGACACAAGACACACCTTTTTAAGAGATTGCACTTTACAGGGACATCACACATGAATATTATGATATCAGTCATATGCATTATTAACATATGTCCAACCACTGCAAACAGCTGTATGGCTGGCAAGTACAAATCTCACGGACCTGCACTTGTTAGGCAGAGTCTTGTAAGCAAAAAAAAGTGAAACACAAGAACAATTATTTTCTTGAGATGGGATATCCAGTTTTTATTTGGTACCAGCACAGCATTTTGTAAGAGATGGGCACACATCTATATAATGTGGCAACTGACCTGCAGCTAGTGAGAACTCAAGTGGGGATTCCCAGCTTCCTCAGACGTTACAGGCAGGATAAAACTTTTTACAAGGATGTATATAAAAGTTGTAACACACCAGAAAAGATCACAGGCAGAAAACTGGGCAGTATAGGTCCCCCAAACACTCATGTCCAAACTTGTCCACTGTCCACACAGAAGAAAAATCCGGGCTCATGCTGCCTTTTAAAGTCCAAGCACATATAAGCCTGACATATATGCAGGTAGCACATGACAGAGGAACCCCCCCTAGAACATCCCCTGCCAGACTGGCAACTCGTGTTTGTAGGAAGCCACAGCCCAGACTGCAGTCAGAGTGTGGATGCTGGAAGCAATGTGGGTGCACAGAGTCAGCTTGAAGAACAGCCTCTTCCAGCCTTGGAAGCCTCTTCCAGCCTCTTCCATTATCTTTGGCTGGATAGGCCAACTTTGGCCTATCCAGCCAAAGTTAATGTAGTGCCACGTGATCAATAAAGGAATGACTGGTGCTTTGAAAGAAGGATTTTTAAAATGAAAAGGTTAAAAAGCCTCCCATGCTATAGAACTGCTGATGTGCAGTGCTGTGTAATGCACAGCATGAGTCTCTCTCCTCCCTACAATTTGCAGTGTCCCTATTTAAAAGGCAATGCCACATCCGTTCATGTACCAGCTCATGATCAAAAGCAACACTCAAAATCTACAATGTCTTGCAGTCATATCTTAGGAGGACTTTTGCCTTCTAGCACTGTTCTCTGGCCTGAAAAATCAGCACTTGGCTCTTTTAATAGTTCCAATGGGAAGTGTTACTTTTGATTAAGCCTGTGTAACACATTTAACATCCAAGAGTCAACAATATAGCTTATGAGTTACTGATTTCTAAGTTTATCAGACTTGATGCTAAACCATGAAAAAAAAAGGACACAAATTATGAAATGGCAAATGTAATTTTTCATCCATTAATGCAACAATGTGAGGTGCCTCAAGGCAATGGAGATGGTTTCTGGTGGCCAAATATCCGTCATTTTTAAGATACCCACAATAAACTAAAGAATTAGTCATCACATTGAAAAATATACAAAAATACCTCTGTGCCAGTAAAGACAAAATCTTTGTTAAATAACTACAACTTCCACTTGGCTGAGTCTGCCATTGATATATCTTCTGACTGGTACCATATTACATGAGTAACCCCACTAATTTCAGTGAAATCAGGCAAGAGGTGAAGTCCTGCATAATGTAAGCACAAAGAAGATCCCAGTATTTACTAAACTAGAAGAGCAGCAATAACCTCCCATAATGGACAATTTCATTTTAAACATCTTTGAAGACAACAGAAGTGAAGTCCAGACTGTTGTTTTCTGTATACATAAATTGATACAGAACTTAACTCTTTTTACTACAGAGAAACATTGATTTAGAAGACACCATCTTAACAACAGAAATATTCTGCCTGGAAATTAAATGAAAAATGCCACAGGAAAAAAAAAGTAAAGGAAATATATATTACAGAACTGGATATAGAATATATCTTATAGAACTGCCTTCTTTTATGAAGTGTAACTTACTGTTCATAAATTCATTTGCTATAATAGCTTTGATATTTTTCAGTGAAATTTAGTAATGTTTGTGACCTGAGAATAAGTGGAGGAAAGAACTAAGCTAAAGATAACTAAGCACATTCATTCTTCAGAAAGTATCTAGAGAAAAGAGTAAAAATCCAATAAAACAAATTTTAAAAAACCCAACTCAATTCCAAAGCAAAATTACTTAGATTATGTTTTTCACTTTATATTGTTCTATTTTCATTCCTGACTGCTCTTTTTCTTTACAATTTTATTGTGTTTTTAAGCCACTGTAGCTGTGGCTTTTAAATTTTGTGTTTAACCTTTTGCAAGTCTAAAGACATCTTTCCACCCAACAAAGGAACACATGCAGGACTCATCTGGACCTATGACTCTAGTTGATACATCACCACTGATTAGGACACATAGGGGTCTATCACACCAGGAGTGTCCCTGGCAGCACTGGGTCATTGCACTCAAGGGGTTAACTGATGGCATTTAATATGCTTATCTGGGGGCAGTGGTTCAAGGCTGGAAAATCCTTCCCCTCGTATTACCATTTGGTCAATTAGCAACCTTTAGGCCAGAGCTATGTGTTCATATTCTCTCTTAATCCTGTCAGGACTCCTTATGCATTCACCAGTAATGGAGTCCTGTGATTAAAACCTTTCCTGGCCAGGGTAGCTGAAAGACCAGCTTCTGATTCCTCACAGAAACTCTCCTATAGGCAATAAAACAGCAGTTATATCACAACTGCTCAAATGGCAAATGTGAAGTGACTGCTCCAGTATAAGATGCTGCCTGAAAAAGAGGAGATGGGGGTAGCTCATTTGACAGAGCTGTTCACACTTTTCCTGCACAGCTGAGAGACATTAGCTTGATTTCCCAAGATCGGTGTGTTTTCCAGCACGGCGAGTTAGAAAAGCCAGCAGCCTCACAGATAAGCTGGGTCTGATCATACATGTTTCAAAGCTCAGGCACCAAAACCCATCTCAACAAAAAAAAAAAAACAACTCACAGAAAGCTGAATATTTTCACAAGGTCAATAGTTCAAATGAAGTAAAAAGAAAAAGAAAAAAGGCTTTAGTGACCTGTCTCTAGTCCATCTTTCCCACAATGATACCATATCTAAGCTCACATTTCCATAGAAATGTTTTTTGTAGATCTTTGGGCAAAATTCACTTGATTTAGTAAAAAAGAACAAATTATTTATGTTCACACAGACTGGAGATGACTGGTAACAACTATCCAGTTCAGTAGATTTGGGAATTAAGCAAAGCAGATACAGCTGATGCAAAACAAGGAAATGAGATCTTGTTTATTTTAGTTTTGATTGTTGTCTGAAGCTATAACATCTGTATTTTATACAGAATGACAGTCAGGAAGACTCATAATTAGCACTGATCGTTACCCATTTACCTTGCCCAGAGTACTTATGACTTCTAAAATATCAAATAAGTTTTGAATGCCTCCATATGGATTTTTATCTTGGGTAGCCATTTTTTTAAACTTGCAGAAAAAAATATATTTCACCAATCTCATTCTATCATAGTGACTGATAATCAACATTCCTGTAGAAAAAGATATAAAACATTCTATTTTTGGTAGTATCAGAACTACTTTAAAATGAGTGCTGTATTACAATACAGTTACTCTGTGTATTATATTGAATCATAATAGCTCCACCTCTGTCAAAGAGAGTAAAAGCAGCAGAGACTATTTGTCTAGAAAAGATGGAAATCTGTTGATTTCAACAGATTTTGGAATGTGAAAATTTGGAAACTTACTCTTTTGACTCATGGTATACAGTGAAGGACCAATCTAAGCTAAGTGTCTACTATTTCACTGTTGCCACTGAAATAATTTATAGTGGGACACTACCATCATTAGACCTTAATTATTATATGGGTAAAAATAGAGCAAAAATATAATAAATACAGTATTTTTACCTTCCCTAGGTAGCTTTGATATCAGCATATCCCAGTTACTGGATTTTTTTTTTCAAAATTAATATAAATAATTTCTCTTGATTACAGGGGATCTTGAAATCTCACTCATCTCACAGCAGAAAAAAATGGAGAAAACAGAAATGAAAGGAAACAGAATTAATTGGCAGTACCTTCTAATTGTGAACACCCCTCTTCATCAATGCTTCTAATTTTATGTTACTTTAACTACAGTAAGTACCATCTAATTTTCTAATAGCTAAACTTCACAATAATATAAAGATGTATTTGTTTTAAACTACTAGGCATACTTCTCATTTTAGTTATAATGACAAAACAGAAATTCTACAAGAAAAAATCAAGTTAATACATGAGAGGGGTAGATCACAGCTATACAGATTTATGCTTCAGCATACTCAATAAAACTAGAGACTGTGCAGGTCTAATGTTCCTCTTTACTATAAAATAAAAGACAAACAACTAGGAGAAAAGCTTTTTCCTATCTCCTAAAGTTGCAGACAAGATATTTTTCTGAAAAGCATTTCCCTTTTTTCTGCTGAGATACATGATTCCAAACCCTCAGTTTATTTATAAAGTGATACATTGCCTCCATCAAAATGCCAAGATCAATCCGTTCTAATTCAGGATGTCCCACTGTTTTACATATTTGTTACAATCTCCATTAAACACGATTGGTAATAATTGATCCCTGATTATTTCAATTCAGACTTTGAAAACCTGACTTTTTATTTCAATTAAAATACATTACCCAGGTATTGTACTGTAAATTTTATTTTAATTGTTCAACATTAGTTTGCAAGTAAGATGTATTTTTGAGGCAGACTTTCCTCAAAAGTCCTCGCCAACAAGTCTGCCAAACTTTTTCAAAGGAAAACAGAAGGGAATTAGATGCAAAAACCAGATATCTTACTGGAATGTTCTAAAAGATGGGTGTGCAAGATGGGCAACAAACCTCCACAAGGAGTCAATATGAGACTCATACTTTGATACATTTCAGGTGCCTGTTTAAAATTAGTGTTTGTCACTGTGAGAAATTCTATGATGAATGTTGAGACAAAAATCAGAATAACAGCAGTGACCACAGCTGGGAGTAAGTTTGAAAAAGAAGCAAAAATGAACAATCCACTCTCTAAATCGATACCACTGATAATGTAGACATATACTTTTTTCATATTGACTGAAAGCTGGGAGTATGTTGACCTAGGTCTGAACCCACTGCCATGCCATCTATATGTATCATGTGCTCTGAAAACTAATTGGTTGATGGACTTGCGCATGGAGGCGTGAAAAACTTTGTAATGCTCAGTCACAGCAGGATAAGACCAGAAGAAGACATTAACAGGGACTGAGGAGGAAGATGACATGGTAACAAGAGTGAAGAAATGCATGTCCTTGTAGACAAAAAAGACAAGAGCGTTTAAGTAAGCAAGAACCATTTTTCCTTTTTCACTGTTAAGAAACAATCCTCACATATATTTTGCTAACTTTTGTCAAAATCAGACTCTATTTTTTTAAATTTTTTACATATAATAGAGAACACAGCAATAGTTCCATATGATAGAGGTGAATGCAGTACAAATCCCTAAAGTGTAATCACTTTTCCTCTCCTATTGGGTTCAAATTTTCTTTTAGAACAGCGGAAGATGGAAGACAGATTTTTGCTGCTGTTTTCATGTGCCCAAAGTCTCTCAGAAATATCTTTTTGTTAAGACTTCATAGCTACAGCACAGTTTTCAGCTCTTACTGCTACTTCTTCCATTACTAGAATTCCTCTTATTCAGTTGGGGCATTCGGTGGCCCATTGAACGAGAGGAATCCTAGTAATGGAAGAAGAAGCAGTAAGAGCTGCAAACTGTGGAATAGCTATAAAAGACAAAGTGGAACAATTCTGCAGTTAATCCATTAAAGAACAAGAAGCATTTTACAAGCATTTCTATCATGAAGAAACCACTGTCTGTACAACCACATAATTCATTGCTTGGATTCTACAATTGACAGGCTTGGTTTGTAGTTTAGCAAGCTAATGCTAACTTTTTGCCTACCAGTCCTTTGCACATTATCTTCAGCTGGGTAGGTGGCTTCTCCATGCTGCTGAACCATCATGAACTACTACCCAAAAGTGCATTAACCATTAACCTGTATACCAGGCACATAAAACCTTCACTATTCTTCACTTTTTGTTCTGGTTTGCCACTGAATATCAAAAGTGAGGGCATTCATTTGCTCACACAAAGATTATCAGTACGAAAGATGACCTAATGCCCACGCATGAAGATGACAATCAACAATTTTCTGCTCGGTTCAGTGGAGCTTTCAACTATCAGGATTATTTTATCTGCACAGAAGACACAGATTATGAAGTGCTTCTTCATTTCACCACTTCATAGGGAACTACAGACCATCACAAACCTCATCACTGCCTATTCAAGCTAGACACTTCTGAACTTCCAGCTCTCTCAAAATAAAGGCCCATCACTGAACACACTGCTGCCTCTCTGGAGTCCAAGAGCAAACACAACAGATATCAGACAGCTTAACACATTGATGGAAGGCATAGGGATAAAATGGTAAAGCCTCAGGAGAAGAGAATACTTCAGTACATATACAGCTGACTGGAAGGGTATTAGCATAGCAAAATATAAGAAGAGAAAAAGCTCTGTTAAGTGTGAAGTACTACCTGTCATGGAAATTAAAAGCACTCATAGCTGTGAGTACAGCCTGTAGTCTGACTGTTGAACCATGACCAATACCCCAGTACAATACACTCTACTTCTGCAAAACAAAAGTGAAGTACTTTGAAAACTGTTCAAATGCTTAAAATTACTTAAAATTAATATAGATTAAAAAACAAATGAGAACTATGCTACAAAGAAGATGCCACAAAATCTGAAAAACAGATTGATAAGAATGACATTTACTGGTGTTTTCTGATGAATTCTGAGGTCTCCTATAAGAATAGTGGATATAAAGCTATTGCAGGACTGAATATGGGCAGCACTAACCAGACAACTCCAAACAGGGACAGCAGTGAAAAGAAAATACCAAGGCACACAAATGTTCTAGCCAATGTTTGCACATATTGTAGGAACTACTCTTGCCACCTTAAATTTTTTCTTGCTAAGATAAATGCCATTCCTTTTACATATCATAAACTGGAATGTTGAGTCCGTTAGATAATCATATGTACCTAGCTGATTTAAATTTGAGACGGGCTGCAGGACTGAAAATCATTAACTACAACATGCACCAGCACAGATGAGAATGTTTACCCAGGCCCAGGATGGATCACCTTGCACTGTGCAGCAGTGGATCCTGACACTTTGAGAAATTCCCATCCAGATTCCTCTACAATGGACAATGGAGACTACAGCAATATTAAGAAGGATGTGTCCTTTTTATGTACTTAAAAAAATCAGAGGTGCTAAGAGAAAATCTTCCTCAGATACTATTGGTAAATTGGCTGGTTAATACTCATGAACCTCACACCTGAGGAGACAAGCACCCAAGTGGGCAGGACAGGAGGAATGTCAAAAGATTTGTGTCTGGTTCAACCACTCCCAGTTTGTATGATATTTTTTGGTTGGTTTTGTTGGCTTTCTTTTAACACCAGAATTCTGCTGGCAGCCATTTCAACAGCTTGTCTTTGGCTGTGAGAAAGACAGTTTCTCTTTCCATGTGATCAAAAGATACAAAAATAACAACCAAACATACTGTAAATAGCTGTAAAAATACAGCTAATACCGTATGTAACATCACACACACTGTAAAACAGAGCATTATTAAATTTAAAAAAACCCTACAACTGGTCCCCAGAATACTGGGGATCCTTATCCTATGTGAAGGAGCTCCTTTTGAATTTCTGTAGCTAAGATCACTACTAGAGAAAGATATCCTCCCAAGGAAGTGGAAAAACAAATAAAATATTTACACACATAATATAATCCTCAGTAAGCTTTTCCCTTATTTTGTTGAATGAGAAGGAAGTTGCTAAGCTTTTTTTTTTTCTTTGTGAGGGGGCTAGAAATGCATTTCAGTATTTCTATCATCATTTTAATTAGCTCCAGAATAAGTTATAAGAAGATATTTAATTTATTGTTTCTCTTTGCAGTGTTGCCACGAATATGAATTTCATTTCTTTTTACCCAACTACTTCAGTATTGTCATTTTAAAAGAAATATGGTACCACCATCCAAGCCCAGTGTGCAGTACCTTAATTTCACAACATCAAATATAGCTTTCCAAACTAGCAAATACATCTAGGCTACCAATATCTGTGCAATTTGATATGCTGACACATTTTTTTCTGTCTCATTTCAGTAACTCATTGCCATAGGCTACAAACAACTCACACTCCCTGAAATGTCATACATAATTAATACATAGTAAATTTTAAAAGAGGAAGTTCTTCAGACCCCTTGAACAGAGCATTTCTTTCAGTTTCTGTCCTACCATACTGGCTAATGTTGATGCAAATCCTATTTCAATATTTGGATGAGACGTGAAAAACTCTTACATCACGATATTCTCTAACCTTTGGTTGAATATACATAAGCATTGAAGCTCAGCTAAATATAGTAGCCTGCCTAAGCAGTGATTCACTGACTGCAAGCACTTCTTACATAGTTTATAAATGTACATATGCTTTTGGCCCTATAGGGCTTGTTTGGCTTGTGCATAAACAAAAAACCTACTCTATATATTCTGTATGTATTTTGAGTATCTGTAAACAAATATAGTACTACATACTTAAAAGATATATTTTCATGATGAAGTGCTGTACCTAAGACCTGTAATTCCTGGAGTCTTCAAGCCAAAAGCCATTCAGGAAGTAGCTTCTGTCCCCGTGGTTCCTGGTTTCAGTTACTACAGGAGCTGTGTAGTTACCCATGTGATACCACTGGTACAACAGCATGTGTACACAGACACAGTTTGCTTCCACAAATGATGTTTGCTGACATAACTGTTTGCAGATTTAGCTGCACAGTCAGTTAGAAAAAGTAAAGCAGCCTTAGGTCTGAATACCTCATCACAATCAACTTCTTTGAGATGCAGAGACACAACTATACAATGATGACTGAAGCCTTGCAGTACAGGTGGAAAGCCTTTGTTTCATTTTGCCACCCAGTCTTAGCCTCGTTCCCTCATTTTTGCTTCCCTGTTGCTATTTTAGTCATCAGTCTTAAAGCAGGTAAAGCAGTATTTATTGCAGTCCTTTAGCAGCAACTAAAATGTGAAACTTACACCTAAAAATTCTGCTTACGTTAGATTGTGCAATAAACCTGCAAGCGTCTTACCAGATAGGAGCTACTAATATTATATAGGCCATACAATTTAGATCCTTTTAGAAAGAAAAACTAGAATGCAGTAGACTTATCTTTAAATGCAACTTTATGATTGTAACACCCAATATAATCAAATTTTCTTTATGCCTGGACACAAGGAATCTGTTCCAGTGTACCACTGTACATCTGTTGCACTACCAAGAAAGAGATGGCTAATAATCTTACATTTTTTGGAGCCTTTTATAGGTGTGTCTATGTGCTCTTGGTTGCCAGGTCTAAAGTCCCAAAGACAGATGGCTAAAGCCATTTGTGTCCCCACTGTCATCCCACATTCACTTACAGCTGATGCCCACTGCATTCAACTCACTTCAAGAGGTTTGTTGGGCTCATTTGCTTTTGCACTCAGCAATGAGAGGCCTTCTCAGGATTAAACATGAAATGATTCTTGTGCATTTCACACATCTTATCATCTCCCAGCACACTCTGTGACAATCTCACTGGCTCAGGCAGGACTGAACTCCCTGCACAAGCTAACTGCATATGCATTTTTGAGCTGATAAAGTCTGAGATGTAAGTGGCTCCCCTGCCTTGAAGCCAATGCCCCTGAAGTTACAGGACACAGAATTTCTTTGCTTTTTACTTTTATCTTGATAGGCCTAACTACAGTCCCAGCCAGGACAGCTCTATATTTCTAGATCTAGGCAGACTCCTGAGGCTTGCATGAGTCTTCAGAGTGCCTATGACAGATTTACTGACCCATCCTTTCAAGTTTTAAGAGAACCACAAAGGTCTGGGCAACTCCTCCATATGTTCTGCATTTCCAGTTGAAGCTTCTTGTTGGGAACCAGTTGTTTTGCACCAAAGAAGAGACCAAATGTGAGCCAACAGTGGTTACTTGGGGGCTCTGAAATAAAATATGTGAGCTTGCTATCTGAGTTACCATGAAAGCACAAAGTGCAGTACTAAGCACAGTCTAGGTTCTCACTCTCAGAGAACTTCTGTTTGTTTCCACAACTGTGTTCCATTAACCAGGCAGGCTACAGCTAGGAATCAAACCAAGCTTCCAGCAAGGCCACTTTTGTCACTCATTCATTCCACCTCATATCAGAATCACAGAATCACAGAACAGTCTGAGTTGGAAGGGACCCAGAAGGATCACAGAGTCCAACTCTTACGTGAATGGCCCACACCATCATTTTTCCTTGAGAACAAATTGAAGAAATTGGCATTCTCATTTAAACAACATGTTCAGTGTACATTTTAATATCATATATCCTGCACATTTAATGCATATTTTTACAGACATGAAATATTTTGGAAAATAATTCATTTTCTGTGATCAATTTTTTCTTTGCAGACACATATCTAACATGCTCTATCATTTTGTTAGAAGCTTGTTTCCAGTTACAGAACCCCTTCCTCAGCATGTTCAGTAAAAAGCTATTTTTCTGCATTGAACTAGGTAAACTTGCTCTGGTTTTAACCTGGGTAAGGATAACAATTTATAGTCCAGCTTGCTTATGTGAAGGATTAATAAAAAGAGAATTTTCCCCTTCCTATAATAAAATGTTTACTCTCTAATAATTTATCTTCTGTCTGAATTGTCTAAATACAGCTGGCACTTCGATACAGGTGGGAAGGGAGGGCTCTATCCCAAGTCTGAAATTTCTCAGTGTGGGAATACACTATTCACTGACACCATGTTCCACCAATGTATTTATTATTACATCTAGCCAGATACTTGCTTCAAGATAATCTATGAATCAAAGACACTATTTTATACGGTCTATGAAGTTGGCAGTTTGTGGGAATTGTGGCTATTTAGCTAACTGAACTCAAAGATGTGAGAAAACTACGCAAAATGCCAAATGCCAGAGGGCATTTATAAAAATTTTCTCTGCTGCAATCAGAATTATTTTTCTTAAAATGTGATAAAGAAAATTCAAGTGTCTTCTGAAGAGTTACAGCATTATTCAGAGACCAAACCCAGTCTTCAACATGCGAAACAGAAGGATTCTAATTTTGCTTTTCAAGCAAGTATCAATAGAATTTAATTATGGAATTATGTCTGATGCTTCACTGAGTGTGCCTTGTAAAGCAAAATAAAAGACTGTCTCACAAGAAAACAACATTATTATCTCTCTAGCTTGAATCTAGCACAAAATAACCTCTTACCATCTTATCTGCAGCTGTAACTGGCTTATTAATCTTTATACAGAAGATATCATAATATCTAGACTATCATAAACACATAAAACATCAGTTTTATGAGTGATGGTTCAGGAAAATCCCTGACCAAAAAAGAAAATCATTGATATAAAGAAAACCACCCAACATATTAGTTCAGTTTCACTATGTAGTAAATCAAATTGTGAACCATAATAAATATAACTGGATAATTGCAGGACATCTACCAAACCAGTTGGGACTATCCTGCTAAATTTACTGTTCATTCACACAGAATCTAGGAAAGGCTGCAGCAAGTGACACAAAATGGCCAATGGCTACCAACCACACAGGTAACCTGCTGTGAAAAGTCAGTGCCAAAAAATTACTCTCCTGTGCATAGGACACCTGTGGGTGAATCCTCTATCACACCAAAAGCTGCTAGCTGGCAATCAAATTCAAACACCTGATCACTAAATACATGTGTATTTACTTGGTCCATCTGCAGCACAGATCATGTGCCAGAACTGTGACTTCAAGTGAGTAAGAAAGGAGCCGTATAGTGTACCACATGTTTGAGAAACAGTTAATAAAACTGCACTAAATATTTTATTACTTTTTAAATTCACAATCAAAATGCTCCAGAGAAAGTGTGAACATCAGATTTTTTGTAATGGGATTTACAAGTTGTTGTTATTATTATTATTATTATTATTATTATTATTATTATTATTATTATTATTATTATTATTATTATTATTATTATTATTATTATTATTATTATATTTTTAAAATTTAATTTTGGGGACTACTGCTGTTGTAGTCTGAAACCTTTTTTTCAAAGCCCTAAAATTTCATAGTAAGAGAAATTTCTGAAAAACCCCATAGTTAAATCAAATAATTTCTCAACTGATTTCATTAGTTCGTGAGAACATGTTCAAAATCAGATCACTGGTACTAAATGCAAACTTTCTGGTACACATGGGTGAAAGGAAATCTAATGCATGATGGGATAAAGAACTGCCAGTCTTGTTAAAAACCAAGATTAATCTAAACCTCACTGAAGCTAATGGGACTTTCCATTAACTTCTACAGTCTTTGGATCAGGTCCTACAGTTTATTTTTCTCTGTCCTTTTATCTTCTCTCCCTTTCAGATTTGTTTTTCTCCTTTATGTGTTACAAGAGCAGCAGTGAGAGCTGAAATGGACAATGCTTAGCTGGCAGTCATTCTCTGGTAATTAGACCGAGCCTCAAACACCTGACCTGCACATCTATGGATATCAAGCACGTCTGAGTGCCCAATTACCCAGGAGTATTAAGAAATAGGTTTGGAGGATGGGCAAATGATTTGATTCTTAAACTCTTCTGTAGTTGATGCTGTGCATGCTTCTTCTTCAGCACAGACTAGAAGACCCAAAGAGAGACTGGAGGTCAAACCCTGTCTGAACCATGATATGCTGTGAACAATTTCTTCATAGCGTTTAGGATCTTTGACCTTTAGAAAATCTACAGCATTCATAATTATATCTAAAGCAGCTTTGATGGTGTCTTCCCCTATAATGGATTCACAGACGTGAATAATACTCCTTAATTTTCAAGTATATCTTTTTCAAATTAATATTTCAAAGAGAAAAACCCTTATCTTGTTAAGAAGAAGAGTTTTAGGGTAGTAGCTCTTGCATAGGATGATACAGTTTGGTGGCCTATCTTGTTAAAAATGTTCTAGTACCCATCTAATGCCCACTTATTTATGGATTTTAGACTAAAAGCCCTTTTTTGCCAGTTTTCTTCACAAGCACTTATCTCAGCATCCTCATTAGATGGTTTTTCTCTTTTCTTTTTTTTCAAGGCCTATCCATGCCCTTGGTACTTTCTTTTGTTCCATTCTGCAAAAGGAATGGCTTTAAAGGATCTCTCTCTACCAGTTTCAACTTTTTTTCCTTTGTAATTAGCCTTATTTGAGGAGCAGAAAAGTAGAAGACCAGAGAGAAATAATAATAATAAAACCCCCTGGTGAACAAAGCAGATGATGTTCTTTACTTCAATCATATGCTGTATAGCCTGAGTCAAAGAACTTGCACATCTTTTTTTTTTTTCAAATCTGACTCATACAGTACATGCAAGCAAGCTGAGAGACAGTTCTGAAGCTAAAGAACAGGAATGCTTTATTTAGCTGGTTATTGTTATTACCAAGAGCTTATTTAAAAGTTATAATTAAAGAAACCTTTTGCAGATCATAATTTGAAAATGAATTATATGTTTACCATCATCTACTGACAAGGAATATATTGATAGTGTTCATACACAAGTGTGTGAATAAGAAAGAATATATTCTATTATATTAATTGGCAAGTGTATGAATCTTTGAAAAATAGGCAGTGAAATAAGATATGGGAACTAAAATGGAACCTGAATATTAATTAATGTAGAATAAAGTCTAGAACTGCTCTTATCGTAGCTAAATCTGGTGTCAGCCTTTATTCAAATAATCAGGGAGGTAAATTTCTTTGCTAATTCTCTTTCAAACTGAAAAATACATATTGGCAATCCTGACAAATTGCTAAACTCTAGAAAGCATTTCAGCACACACAACACTGGCAGAAACACAGAAATCTGAATTTGTAATGATTCTGAGATTCACTTGTGAATGGTTCAGAAGGGCCAAGAAGAACAAAAAAGGGTCCCTTTACTAACAAAGTGAACCGATTTTATTCTTTTTGCAAACTAACAAAAACCCCCAAAAAATTTGTACCTTGAATATCACTTCCTGACTTCCTACAATTTGTCTCCATTTTTCTGTCTTTTTTCCTTCTTGATATGCAGTTCTTGCTATATTAGCTATCTAAATGAATGAACATTTATTACCTGGAACAAAAGCATATTTGGATTTTTAAAAAGCAGAACTCTCCTCTAAAATTACTTCCAAGGACTTTCATTAACAAGATTTACAGAAGATATTTTACTACTGGAAATCCACAGCTGTTGAATCATGAGCCTTTTGTATTTTTTTAATCTGTGAATTACATAAGTAATTCATATTCATATCACTTTGAATAAGTACATAACATTTGACTGCTACCAATAAGTCAGTTATCTTTTATGCACTTGAAGATTACACTTGTGTCATATGTTGACCATCTTGGTTTTATGTTGAGCCTTAAATAAGTTCACCCAAGCCAACAGTCATTTTCACAGATGTTATAAGATTACTAATATTTACTATAAAAGAAGCAACATACATGCAAAATCTTGATCTTTCAATTTTTGTTTATATGTCTAACTTTTAATAATTTTAGAATTATCCAAGTTAAACTAATTTTGATGGGTACCCAGTTCAGTTAAATATTTCTACTTCTGTGAATTTTACTCACAGTACAAGATCTCTTTGAATCTGCAAAACTGACTGGAGTCATTCCAGTAAAAAAGATGCCATTTGTTTTGTTGCTTATGTCAGAGCAAACACCATTTTTGCCACTCATTCTTTTTAATTCTAGGCAGAAGTCTAGTGAAAATAAAGCAGTTTATATAATTTCAGAATGATCACTGTACAAAATTGAACTACAATAAATAAGGTCTGAATTTTGGACAGAAAGTTCAGACATTATCTAAATAGGAAAACTTTTCCTCATTTTGTATATCCTGAACCCAGCCAATTTACCAGCATTCTCTGTAGGATAATTCATCAGTTTGTTGATGCTAAAACCTGCATGTCTGAGGTGGTTAAATCTCTCACTATCTTATCTCTGTACCAACTCAGATATTTTCCTGTGGTCCCTGCTCATTTACAAAACTGTCTCAGATAATGCAAATACATTATGCAATCCCTGCTCACAACAGAATGATCAAATTTAGTTTGTGGTCTGCATTGTTTAAAGAATTACATCTGTTTCTGTTAGTATGCTTAAGATACTGAGAAATACTGTATTTTATCATTTAAAGGACTTTCTTTTCTTGGAAAGGGAAGTTTACTTCTTTTCATTTCATATTTTGTATACTTTCTTTTATATTTTAAGTTACAAGCTGACATTTTTAATTGATCCTCTAGCTGAACCCAGCTATGGCCTCAATATGCACAGGAAAGGCAGACAAACATCACAGATTTTGCAAAATCTATAAATGTGCAAACACCTGTGGTGCCTCACCTGCATGAAGTTAGGCACAGAAAACATCTGTGGGAAAATTAGAAACTGACTCTTGCTCAGGCTAAGGGAAGGTGAAGAGATTTATAGAAGGGATTTCTATTTCCTTCTCTCCTTAATAATCCCAACCTAACACACTGAGAAGAATATAGAATGAATGAAGCCATTTTAACTGCATCCTGCTAGCATAAGCATAATTGGATGCAACAAACCTCTTCAAAATCTTTTCAGTTACATTGTACAATTAAATTTCATTTAGCAGGATGTTGCATAGAATAATTAACTTGAATATTAAGGGGTTTTTTTCCCTTTCCATTTGTAGGAACTTACCTACCTACTAGTGGTAATTTACTTTATCTGGCAGTAGGTATTTTAAGTGAATATTTCATACAGGAAATGACTCCTCCCTATGTTTTAAAGAAATCAAACAGAAATGAAAAGCCTGAGAGTCCATTTTCTCAATTTAAACTTGTACCTATGCTCTCAACCTATTTTTTTGGCCAGCCTGTATTTGTGCTCAGGACTGCCCTGACTCAGGTGCAGGTCCTTGCTCCTGGCCTTTTTGAACTTCATGAGGTTAGCACAGACCCACCTCTCAAACCTGTCAAAGTCCCTCTGGATGGGATTCCTTCCCTCCAGTGGGCTGACTGCACCAAACAGCTTGGTGTTGTCAGCAAACTTGCTGAGAGTGCACTCAACGATGCTGACAACGTTGCAAAAACAGATATCAGACAGTGCTGGTCCCAGTAAAGACCCCTGAGGAACATCACTCATCTCTGGGCTCCACTTCAAGCCATTGACCACAACACTTCAAATACAACCATCCCACTAATTCCTTATCCACTGCATGGTCCATCCATCAAATCCATGTCTCTCCAGTTTAGTGATAAGGATGTGATGCAGCACAGTGTCAAACACTGGTCAAATGCATCCCACTCTGAGCAAGAGGCTGGAGTAGGTGACCTCCATAGGTTCCTTCCAAACAACTTTTCTATCATCCTCTGACTAAAGTGAATGAATAAATCCTTTAATTAGGCACATTCAACTTTGGCTTTGGTACTCACTCACAAAAGAACAATGTTACCTAAACCCTCTGTTTTTCATAGAATCTTTCTTCAAATATTGGAAGCAGAAGCATTAGATGGTTCTGAATGCCTTTCATACAGAATGACTGTCTTTGGTTTCATGGCCAGACACTCTTACAGATGAGCCTACCCCCTTGATTATGGATTTTCTTACTCAGCAGAGAAAGAATTCTGCTCTCTGCTGACAGACCTGAGGACCATAGAATTGCTCTGATCCTGCTGTGCAGAACTTGTTCCTTTGTGAAAATGCATTTATATACACATCACAAATGTTGTGAGTCTAGCATGTTGTCAGCTCACTTAAAATGGTATCCCAAAGCAGAAGATTTGGAAGAAAACAGATGAAGCAGAACCAGAACTATAATGACTGGCAACACACAGATCTCAAAAGTGTCTTTCTATGTTACTCATGACTGATGTCAGACTCCTGCTGCTAAAGGCAGCTGGGCACTCTAACCCTGTTATGAACCAATGAAATGTCCTCCTTAAATCAACCCCATTTGTTCTCTCCATTGCTATTTTAGAGAGGCTGTTTCAGGGCTCATTCTTCTTAAAAATGTTTTAATATTCAATGACATGCATGCCCAGATTAAATCTTTCTTGTGCCAACTCAGATCTTTTGCCATAAAGAGATCTACCTGCTACCAAGGGTTGAGAACTGGTAAGAAAATTTGTTTCTTGACTGAAGATGAAAGCAAATTTACTTTTGTTTGCAAATTAACAAAAAGTGTTTTGCCACAAGTTCCAAAAGCCAAAACCAAATACTTTGTGCTTTGTCCAGCACCGTTTTTTCTTTAGATTAAGGAAATTAAACAAGACTCTGGGGAACCACAGAGCAGCAGGAAAGAAAGACAGGAACCTACTTCTGAGTTTTTGGTGGATCAGCCTCTACAGGACTTGGCCTCAGCCATGCATATGAGCTCCCATATCATCAGCACTAATGCTGCAATGGCAGTCTTAATGCCCCAAGTATTGCCAGTAGCCTGAAACCATACACAGCAAACCTTTCTCAGTACACTCTGAGCTGAAGGCATCCATGGCCAATCTGTTCTCACCAGACTTTACAAATCTTGCAGGCACCTAAAAGGGTTATCTCAAGTCCTCCTCACAGTAAATAAAATATTCTTTAAAAGGCTTTTGGGGATCCTCAGGGCATTCCAGTATTGCCAGGAAGATGCTCTACCCTACCTAGTAGAGAAATACATAACAATGTGCTTTAAAAATTAAAAATTTAAAAGAATCTGAATAATGCTTCCTGTCAATTTTCTAGGTTGGCATCATGTAATTCAAGAGAAAACCATCTCAACAAATTCATCTGGAAATGTCTGTTTAGCCTGTGGAAAAGCTATGTAAAACTGTGTACACAGCACAATACATAATGAGGTTTACACTTGCTTTGGGTTTGTCCTGAGGAAGGTACAGCAATTCTGACACAGTTTCTGTCAGTGTTACCAGCTACAACATGCAGCTCACTAGCACAGGAATCTACTTCCTGTTCAAAGGGGAAAACAAGGACTTTAATATTTACAGGTTAACTGTCTCAAAATATTATCACTTGCTTCTCCTTAAAAATAATTAAGTGCCTCTTTACCAGAATTAATGAAAAAGAATATTATTAGGCAGATGTTAAAACTACAGGGCAGGTCAAAAAATTCATAATGAAACCAGTGTTTTTCTATCTGCTTCTTTAGATTTGCACAGGCTATAATCTCAGACTGCTCCCTTTTGACCTGACCATAAGAATGAATCAAAACTAACTTGATCAGGGTCTTGTACTCTGATGTGCTCAAATAATTTTATTTTTTTGACATGCACCAAAGGGAGCTGTATGCACAATTGGGGAGGATGTATCCTACCAGCAGAAAGACTATGGTTTATTTCAGTATTTTCTGAATCTTGAAAATAGAAAAAGTGAAATGGTAAGACATATTCGATTATAGTACACATCCACCAACAAGTGTAAAATGCCATCAAACTTGAACAGAAAAATCTCTGAAAATTGCAAAGAGCTGCTTGAAAACTTTAAAGCTACAGAATTTCTCAGGAATGCAATAGCCAAGCAAACAAATACACAGTGAAAAAAACAATCTTTTCAGTAGGATTCTGGGGGAGAGTGCTTTTTTTTCTGTTTGTTTGGATTGGTTGGGATTTGTTGTTGTTATTGATTTTGTAGTTATTGTTATTTTGGTTTTGTTTGTTTGTGTATTGACATTTCTGGTTGCATGTTTATTTTGTTTTCTTTCCCCAGAAAACAGATTGATTTGCTTGTTTTGATTTGATGATTTGTTTTGCTGCTTTTAGAAAAACCAAGGAGACTCAAAGCAGACTCAGACCATGAAGAATTTTAAACTGTATGTCTTCCTGTGTCTCAAAACTAAAGGCATTCACACTGTGACCAGATCAGTGCACAAAGCACAATGAAACTTCTGCTATGACTGTAATATAAATAACTTTTGCATTAAGTTGGATGCATGTTAAAGACTAAAGAAAGAATATTATTCTCAAATACAAGGTAGAAAAGTGTAAAATTACAGATTTGAGATAGGAGTAAAATCAGATATTCTCAAGAGTTAAGCCTTCTTATATACCTGCTACTGCTTCAACCAGTGTTGCTAAGGTGTCTTTACTTACCTGGGCAATGAATCGATTACAGCTATACACCTATTCCACTACTTTCATGTATTTATATACATACTTTGAAGGAATCATTCTTCCTGCTGTGGGAGACTTACTGAGCAAAGAAGACTACAGCTCAAAAAGAAGACTAAAGTTCCCAGTTGAGCTACAGAACAACACAGCAAAAAAAACCCCCAAACCAATTAACCAACAAAAAAAACCCCAAAACCCCCAAAACCAAAAAACACCCCAAAAAACCAGAAACAAACCACAAAACCAGAACATTTTGGTTGGAAAAGTAGCTGATACTGAATCTGTTATCTCACTTGTTAAAAATAGGACCATGCTGCTCATTTTCACTTGTCTTGCTCTCATTTCTAGCCTCAGAATTTCCCCACAGATATCCATGCACAATCTGGCTGTATAAATGTATGCCTCACACCAAAACAAAACTTTGACTACAGTCTGCTTCTTAACATGCTTTGACCTGAGAATTCAGAAACAACACTTGTGAATCACTATGAGTATTATGAAGTGTTTAAAACATAATATAGAAAATCTTAAAATTGTAAGGGTAAAAGGTTTAAGTTGCATTTTTAGAGCAATATTCAGTTCTTAACTTTGGTATCTTGGATACCACTATTTACATGATATGGAGCAATTTCAGAAAATAAAAATTCAGATGAAAAGAAAGAAAACAAAGAGGAAGAGAGAACTACTCTTCACTGACCAAACTGACTGGCAGTAACCCTCTTAGTTATTTCAAAAGCTGTGTGATACCCAGGTGAACTTAGAAGTAATTTATTGCTCTTCAGTCCTTGAAGAACTAGCTTCCTTCTTGTCCTCCAAATACCAACTGACCAAACAATTTTCTCTCAATCTGCAGGAAAGGGGTAGTGAAAGTTTGCCTTTAGGGGATCACAGAGGCAAAACATTGTTTTCACCTTTTCCCATTGCTCTCTCAGGGCATAGCACTCCTGACTTCAAGGCAATATCAGCAGTATTTATTCACAAGCCTAGCAAGAACACCCATTAGTTATACTCAAGACAGTATTATTGTGCCCTTTCTCTAATTCTATGTACTAACTCAACATAAAATCACAGTTTTGGGTATTGATCAAATAAAAAATTTCCACTCGAGCAGTCCTGGCAGAAAGCCAGGAGATTTGCTGCACAGCACCACGGTCCTTCCCTGCGTGTAGCCCCATATACTGAGGTTTTCTCTGAAGTTTTGTATCCTGACAGCTCTGCCCCTGGAGTGCCTTGGGATATGCCTGAAATACCTCTTTATCCTCTCTCTGATCTTTATTGGCCCTTCACCCCAACAGGAGACACCAGCCTCACACTGATCCCGCTCTGTTTGCCACATAGCATTCCCCAGCTGCAAGGTGCCATGAACATGTCTTGAGATAATGATCCACATTTGCAGAAAATGCTTCCGAGAAATCATGGGCCCTAAAGTTATGATTTCCCCCTCATCTACCTGAACCCCAACTTTAGCCAAGTTTAATGACAAAAATTCCCCCCACCCCCAAATGAGTAAGCGAGTATTAAATGTAGACTTAGTTCAAGAAAAGAAATCCTGAACTCCCACTTACACCCCAAGCCTGGTTGCTCAGTCAGTAAGACTCTAATTTTTATATCTGTAATCTCTATTTTTTGTTATATTTTGCTGTTAGTTTTAGGACACAAAAGCAAATATTTGAAGTGCTCCAGCACAGTACGGATAATTGTAAAATTGGGGGTTACCATCATACTTATTTAGTGAAGCTCATCTCTTACAAGGAGTGCTTTTTAGACTGGACACTACATCCACCAGCAGCAATGCCAAAACTTGATGAGCTGAAATAAAGAAAAAGGTAAATTTACACAAAATTTACTTTTGTGGAAATACAAAATGAAGCATAGGCTTAAGCATCTTCTTTGAATCACCTGAGACCCACTTTAATTTACCCGACATTGGGAATTGCACGCAGAAAAGCAATGAGGTGATTCTTCTTCCTAAGCTAACATAACATAAAGTTGTTAATGTCTTTTGAACTCTACCTTTGTGCTTTAGCAGACCAGAAGACAGAGCTTGACAAACTGGAGTATTTATCCAGACAAAAATAGCCACTCAGCTGTGCTTTAGTGCCATTTTCTGTCACACCAGCATGACAGCACTAAGTGTTTAGTTCAAATAAGTGGTTCCACGTCCTCTGATAATACAACATGGTTCCAGCATTCTGTTCACTACAATTTCAGCTCCATCAGGGGTGGCACAAGACAGCTCAGTATTCCCAGAGATTTTCAAACTGTGGTGCATGTGTTCTATTATGCACTCAACCCGTCTGGTCCATTTGGACTGGATTCACCAGGGAATACAATTAGCTGGCCATTTTATTTACACAAGCCAGCCTGCCAATTTGTCTGGAGCTTCAGTTATTTTTTATTTTTCTCTTTCTTGCAGTTTTGAATTATTTCTGATGTGGCAACTATCTGTAGCACAGATTCTTCTTCCATCAGGAATTAGTGTGTTAGGCAACCAGCTGTTGGGGGACTCATCTTGGGGCAGTCAAGATCTTCAAATTTGAAGCAGTAGTTATTTCCTCAACAAACTCAAGTACATTGTTCTTTAAAATGAGCCACTAATAAGACTTCTTGTTAATGTGCTGCCAAACAAATAATGGAGAATACAAATGAACAGCAACAGACAATGGCACACAAACACAGGGCAATGAATTTATTCTGCTCCTTATCACACAACTTATCAGTGCTCCCAAAGCAGGGCACTATTGCTGCCCTAAAGACCAGAATTTAACACAGGCAAGGTGTTTTAGGAAAACAGGCAAATATTCAAAAAAATGAGACATGAAATGATCTTATCCAAAGGACAGAGAACTCAAATAATCTCATCAAGCCTTACAGAACCACCATTGTCACTGTATTTGAGATACACTTTCCAAAGTTCTGTTAGCACATACAATACAAATATTTAATGTCAAAAAATAAGACCAGACAAAAAGAAACATAAAAAATCACACTCATTCAAATGTGCTAATTTGAAATGGTAAATATATGAAAATATTGTGTGCTTTTTCAGACATGAAGGTACATATATTACCGATTTTATGATGCCAAATATTTTCTGCCAAAGTCTTCACTTTTCTTCCTCTCTCTCTGCCTCTCTCCTCCTGCATCAAAGAAAAATCTCTCAGCCTTCATTTTTATCTTGAGCCAACAGTCTCAAAATGTTCCATACAATTAAAATGAAAACCTAGTAAAATTGAACCACCCTTCATTAGATATGGATTTTTTTTCTCTGCTGCTACTCAAAACAAATTTCCTGTCTTTCAATTTGCCTAATGACTTTAATTATATTTTTCCAAAAACATGCTACCCTTGGACAAGTCCATAAAGTATGTCCTAAGGTATCCTCTTGCCAAAAGCTTTTCCCATAAGCTTTTCCAGTCAGCTTCAAGAAACTTATTGTGTTTTTGTAATGATTTATAAATAAAATTTGATATGGAACTTTTGGCAACATACCTATAAAGAATTCAAATTATTAAAAATTTTATCATATAAATTGCAAACACAAAATGACTGATCAGATTACATAACATCTCTCATAACTGCACAGGTTTCAATTACTGTAAGTCTTTTTGTGAGCAATAATGAGTCAAACTGAAATTACCACCAAAAAAGGGTTAAATGAGAAAACATTATCCATGCATTTATGGACTGCCACAAACTACCTGAAGAGCATCAAACATTCACTCTGCTCACTGACACCACCAAGCACATTCCCATTTACATTAAGAGGCTTGAAAGCAAAAACCAGAACCTTTATGGAACTACTTATCTCGAGGGTCCCTTATTCTTCAGGCCAGTTCACTGTCTCCTGGAATGTTTTCCTAAAGCACTGTGTGTTACTAGCTCCCCTCTCAGGGAAGAAGAAAGTCCTAAAATCTTTTTCTGTATTCTGTAACTTCATATTGCATATTTGTCTGGTGGACTGACATTGCAGTCAGAACAAATACTCCTGCTGGGATGAGAGCATCTATGAAGCTACAGGAGGAGAGGGGGACACATTGTCAGGAAAAATGAAGTGCCACTGCTCACTGTGGCAGAGAACCTGTCAAGGAAAGGTCTTAAAAGCACTGACATCATACCATAATCAAGAAATGCATCACTTAATAGCTAGTTTTTGTACCTTCATCAATACCATTGCAAAGACATGTTCTAGAGTTTTGATTAACTGCTGGTAAAGTTTACATATTTAGGGAGACTAGATTTTGGGGTTCATAAGGGTTGTTTACAAAACACACTAAACATATCATTGTTTTCATAAATTAGGACACCTCAGCAATAAACAGGAAAATTTCCAGAATGGATTTTACAGTGAATAAAAACATCTGAATTCTAGTTCATGGATCAAGACAGTAATTGTCTTTGTTCTCCCCTCCAGCTGAGTAGAAGTCCTAATACATTGTATTGGTGGAGGAATTTGTGCTCCCACACCAAAACCAGAGCTGTCTGGCCACTGTAATCACTGCTGGGATATAGGGTTCTTGTCATTTCTTCAACATGACTGGTAGCAGTTATCTTAAGAGCTCTGTGATATCTTGGTGAACTTCTAAGTCATTTAATGCTCTTTGTTCCTTGCTGAACCTGCCACCTCTGTTTCTCTCATGTCTTCTACATACACAATATTAAGATCAGAGAACACAGATTCATAGGGCCATTTTTATTTCCTACTGATGAAGGACAATTCATTTGCAAATACAGAACAGTTACATCAGAAAGATGACACTTAAAAAGCCAGTTATTGTTGAAAGGCAATATAGTAAAAAAGCCAACAATGACAAACAGTTCCCAGAATGTTCAAATTCAGACTTTCAGAAAACTCTGAAATAATTACATCTGCCCTTAAGCCATTTGCCTGAGTACAGCTGCACACAGTGAGTGTCCAGGGACACTTTTCAAAGCCTGTGACTGTGAAGAGCAGACCACTGGGTACTGGTGGTCACAGGCAGGAGGCAAAAAAAGTCTGCTTAAGAGGGAATGGAAGAACATAAAGACAGCAGCTACAGGCACCTTGCTGTTGTACTTTCTAAAGCAATGATGCTGACACAGCTCCTTCCCAAGCAGTCCAGAAAGGTGCCTTCACACAATGAAAGAATCAATCCAACCACATAAAGATGGCTTACAGAGTACCTGAATGGTAACTTTATTCCATTTTTACTGGAGAAAGTGAACTCTAGGCCAAGGTAAATGGCAAGGGACAAGTTTTTTCCTGTAGTACAAAACAAACCAAGTCAAAGCCAAGCTCAGAAAGTCAAAAAGAATGTGTCCATTTCTATCTCCATACTTGAATGAATTGTTGAAGCAGTTTCTCTTCTGCATGAACTTCAGACTAGAAGTTCAACACACTGTACCTCATGTGCAAACTTCATTCAACATTGACAGCTTGACCATTTCCTAGACTGCTTTCAAGGATTTCCTTTTTATTTATAAATACAAGTTTACTTTTTACTTTTGCAGCATAGTAGTTTATGCTCAGAAGAAATAGTACATGTCTATCCCACCAAATCCATTCGCACATTTGGAAACATTTGGGGTTGCTTAAGGTGTTCTTAGTTTTGTATCTGTTTTCAAGAAGAGCAGGTTAATTACAAAACTTATTTGAAAGGCATCTGTCTGGTCATGTGGTTTCTGCTGCAGTCTCCAGACAGGGAAAGTGAGGAGGGGAAATAAAAAAACCAGTTGTCATAAATAAACACACCCAATTTATTTTGTGGTTTGTATTTCTGCATTCTAGGTTTGAGCATGTAAAAGGGATCTGAATCTTCTGAGAATTTCTTCTCAAAGAGATTGCTGCTGCTCTGTGCTTCTGGATGTTGCAAAATATTCAGTGCTGCTTGAAAGGGGAAAGATAGTTTTCCCAGACAAAATAGAATTCAGTTTTGTACGCTTTGTCAAGAAATTTTTCAGGTAATATTAAAATAACAAACATATTAATATTTTAATATGAAAAATACAAGAACTTTCCTTTCAAATGTTGGTCAAAATTACTTTTAACATTTACAATAAGAGCTGGAGAGAAAATGATAAATTTCCAGCTAAACATTTAGCAATATTCTTTAAAGTTTTCTGTATTTCAGACAGATTATACAAATCTTAAACACCACTGAATTCCTACACAGCTTAATAGTTTTCCATATTTCCCATGGACACTTTTGTCATCATTCATTATCAATTACTCAATTACATCATAACTCACCCTCTCTCAATCTCAATCTCAATATTTTTTCTGTAAAACAGATAACACCCATATTAACATTCCAGGAACAAGCCTAGCTCCTATGAAATAGTAAGGGAATGAAAAAAAGTCCTTTGTTAAGTTTTTTCTGGACATACAAAAGAAAAAACCCACCACACACAAAGAAATTATGCAAATCACCTTTGTAAATGTACTTGAACAGTCTGGAGATTTGTTAGTTGAAAACAAGAGAGTATTTCTGGTCCTCTGATAATTTTAATGGTAAAATGACCTAGGTGTGCCCCCATAAAACCCAAATACTGAATTCTTCATCATTATTGCCATCACAAGAGGAGACCTAAAACTTAACATTGACACATACAATATCTGGTAGTCCAGAAATCAATAAGAGCAGTGACCTGCTTTCAACTGAAAAGCAGGAAAAATCTCTCCCAAAGGTCTTAATGTCTATATGTCCTTCCAGCTAACCAGTAATACACAAGAAAAACATAGAAGCCTCAAACATGATGATAAAATGGACAGAAGTGAAAAAAACCACTTGTTTTAAACAAGTATGATTCAGACTTATTTACATTACTAGTTGGGTTTTTTCATACTGCAGAAGTCAGAAGTGGCCTGGAGTAAATGACAGAGGAGAGAGAAACTGAATGAAAAGGTGTTAAGAAGAGGTTAAGACAAAACCACCTAGCCAGAATGGCACACTGCTTACAGAATTACAGTAGTCTTCTGACTACAAGTGTGTGAAAAGCTAGGAGGGTATTTCTGATGTACATCAAACACAGTAAAAGCTGAAGTGAAACCTCAAAGCTCTTTCTTTTCTGAAACAGGTTATGAATTTAATTATGCAGAAACAGAATTGGTATGTGCACATCTTCTTCCGAAGGCCTTGCAGATCCTTCCTAAAAAATTGGTTCCCTTATGGTAGCAAAGCCTCCAACTCCAAAGAGTTTAAGTATGCTAGTACTTGCTGCTCTCCCTTCACTGCAGACTCCAGCTCCTCCCTGAGTCAGAGTGAATGCACTTCTCTAAAAAACACAACTATTCTGACAATATGCTCATCCTTTCCCAGGATTTACTGCCAATTTCAAATGCCTAATTGCTGTTGTGAACTGTGAGGACATCCAAACTCTGTGGAATGGAAAATTACCTTTTTCCCTCTTCTAGTCTCTCCCTAATTCAGCTGCAGATTTTCTCCCTTGCTAACGCAAGTATCTTTTGTGGAGGATTTTCCCTTTACAATAAAACCAAAAGTATCTCCAGATTTCAACATGATTGTTACAGATTAACACCAATTCTGACTTTGTATTTGACATTAGCATTGCTCTTTAAAATAAATTTGGTAGTTTCTCAGCAGTAGCACCACATTTCTTTAATGCTTATTGACAGGCAGGTCAGTAGCCAGTGACTTCTTTTTTTTTTTAATGACTGTATTCTTTTGTTCTCTTTGCAGTACCCACAAGGACTTGAATGACAGAAAGTTCATTTTTCTCCGAATGAACATCTGATTAGAGTAGCCCATGCTTTACCCCCCTTTGGGAGACATGCTGTCAGCCAGCAAAGCCATGGTGGTCGTGGTAGCTGTCACTGCATATCCAACAGCTGCTCCGTCACACATTCCCTAGCCTGGCAAGAACCGTGCCGCAGAGATTCTGCCGCTTTTCCCCAGCCTGGCTCTGCGCTGCCCTGGCCCTCCAGCAGGCAGCCTGGCCAGCAGCTCTGCCTGCAGCTGCTTCCCACCCTCCCAGTGCTGCTTCACCGCAGCAGGAGCTCTCCCGAAGGTGCTTTCTATGGCCTTGGCCCTGGAGAGTGAGCGTCACCCCACCAAGGAACCAGCACTCCTTGGCTGTGAGCTTGTGGAGCCCTAACCTGCTTGGTACCCACCCCCGCACACTGCAGGGCCTTTGCTGTACCAATGGAAGGAAATTATGGGGGAAAAATTATGCTGAAGTGGACATTTTGGATTATTTACATTCAAGGCAGAACATGGCTTGATGAATAGAAAGTTAATCAAATGGTCTCTGTATGTTGCCCCAATATGAAAAGAATTATGTCAGTGCAGTAGAGCCGTGCTCTAGCCGAGTGGTAGCTCAGAACACGGGCTAGGTAAGAAAGAATTCAATGCAATTTGCATTCAGTAGATGGACTGAGCATCACCTGCACCGTCATTTCAGTTTAATGCTGAAGAGCTCAGAATGCTATTTTAATTACACAACACTAGGTACCTTAAGATTTTCTTTGGAACAATCCTTCACATTTCCATCTTTGTTGAAAATGTGGTTAGAATATGAATAGAGCTAAAACTGCCACCACAGCTGGTTACACCTTCCCAGAGGGACTTTGCACTAATGGTGGGTGTCCTGGTTAGGATTGTATACTATGTCTCTCACATATGAGTAGCTCTGTGTTCCGCAATGAAATCCAGAACTGAAATCAATGTGAGACACTCTTTAACATCATACTTTTCTAGAAGCCTGAAGGTATAGAAAACTGCTTTAATTTTTTAAAATTAACATGTATTCCTGCTTGGGAAAACCATACAGAGATTAAAAAAGAAATTCAAAATTTTCCCTAATTTTTTGGCTAAGTGATAGCCAAGTGAAAAAGAGTTAATCTGACATTCCAAATGCAGTGTTTCTTTAGAACTCAGGGGTTAAAATCTAGCTGTTACTCCTAATCTGCTGCTTTGCATCAGAAAATCATGAAATTCAAACTTCAACTTCCCTTTCTATAGCTTATCCCAGCATGGGAATAGATTCATCACACACTGCAATCAACTTTTTGGTACATAACTGAATACAAATTCAGTTATACTGAGGGAGATTTACATGTTTCTGTCATAGAACACAGAGCTCATGAAAAAAACAGTTGGTTTATCCAATGCAGGGATTCAGTTACATTTCCAAATAGCCATTCAAAATAAAGCACAGAGAGACTGAGAGAATGGGCATTTTAATTGTTTTCTCTGCCTTTCTATTTCTCTATGTTTGTTTATGTAACTGGTAATTTTTAAAAGTATTGTCTTCCATTTATCTCCTTTGACTTACCAGAGATACCAAATTTGCTCTCCCATAATCTTGTTGTAAAAGTTCTGGATAATCTCAGAAATGTTATGAACCTTACTGAAAGTTTAGAGGACTGAATATTCTTTTCTCAAAAATGTGAATTAGTCACTGAAATTAAATAAAAGGTGCTCTAAAAAGTGTGGGGGGGGGAGGGGAATCTCCAAGAAAGAATGAATCTGAAAATACCTGATCAAAAATCCCTGCTTTTCTGAGTTGATTAACACTTAGTCCCAGTTATGTAAAAACATGACAGAAAGTTAAATATTAAAGTTACACTTTCTTCTGATACATCCCCATTCAGTCATGTCTGATGCTATACTCCTTTCTAATTCTGTACAATAAGTCAGAAAGAGAATCAATATCTGCATATATGAAACTTTTACTACATTTCACATATATTACCAATGTATAATGGTAACAGATACACAGTAGATGTTTTCATGCTAAATATGACATTTGTAATGTCCTCTTGCTCTTTTTGCCCTTATTCAATTCTGCTTGTTAGGCCATTTCAATTGTTTATACTGCAAGATTTTTGGAACAGATATGCTAACAATGCCTGAAAAAATAGACTCAAATCCCTCATACTGATGCTAATAATGCACAATGATCTGACTAATGCTGAATAAATAGTAAATAATAAAAATAGTAAATCCATCATCCAACATTGCATTTTATTAGGAAAAGTTAAGAAATATAGGATACACCTTAACTACCTATTTAATTGGAGAGCAAAGAGGGAACTATGAAATCCTAAATCATAGTATCTGTATTCAACTCTCAGTTTCAGTTTGCCCTAAATTAATATTGTTACCATTGTCACTGAAGTTTCAGAACTGTCCAGCACTTCCCAGATCTTAAAAGATTTGTTTTACTAATTCTGCCAAGGGTTCTCTTGAGTATCCATTTCTGTCTCAAGCTTCAATTACATTACAACACATGAGCATACATGTCCTCATATAATTTTCAGTTGTGAGTAAAGGTTGAACATTGGTAGTAAAGCAAAGGATGTGGTTAACCAAATGCTTTGCAGCAAAGAATTTGAATGTGGAAGTTGTCAGGCTCTTATGGCCTCCTAAGTGCAGCTGGAATCAATGGGATAAATTGCTCGAGTTTTCACCTTGATTCTGCATATTACAACATGTCACATTAATCAGTCCAAAACACATCTCATGATTCTTTAGACAACACCATGGCTTGACACATCAGCAGTGACCAACCCTTGCTGGACCCCCACCAAGCAGCCATCAGAACTGGAGTCAACCAAAGCCTGTATGACTTAGGGATGCACGTATCCCAGGCAGGGAATTAGGTACACACCAGAATCAGACTGCAGAGAAATACATGTTGAGAGCTGAGTTTTCATATCAGATCTCCCCCGCATTCAGGTCTCACTCAACACTGAAATGAATGTCAGTAGGTGAAATGAATGTCAGCAGCTATAAAACCACACTCAGGAACACAAAAAAAGAGATGAGAAAGGGAGATGAGGGTAGAAATAACATTTGTTTGCAGGTACAACAAGAATTTATCTCTCAGCTCAAAAATATGGGACATTATAATTTCATTGCTTTCACCAATAAGTCTCCTATAGTCACAGGCAAATGCTTAACTGCACAACATAGAGAAGATACTAGGAACTAAGCAGTTGATTTTCAAAGCAACGGACGTCTTACAAAGAAGCATGCAAGACTTTTTTCCTTTACTGAATTTCAGGTTAAGGAGTTATATGACTGCCAATTCTTCATCTTGACAACATCCATACCTCAGTAACTAAAACCTCAGAATCAGCGCTGGTCAGTTGAGGTTCCTTAGCAGAGTAGTGTTAAAGTCACATTGAATTTTCCAGACTGGTGAATATAGAGAAGCTAAGTGTTCAGAGTTATTATTGTTGCATCACTCTTACGCACCTAAAAACTAAAGAGGATGGAAAAGATTTTACAAAAAAACATGTTCTGACCGTATCTGTTGGGGTAGAAAAGCATCTTCCTCCACTCACATTCTGTTTATCAGACTTTAAGTGACAAGCTTGAATTTAGAAACAAATGCAGGACAGGTATTCAAATGTAAATGTTAAGGTAAAGTCCCCGTATCTTAGACTGTATATTTTATTTCATAGAGAAAAAGACAACTAACCAAAGACTTCTCAACAATATAAACCTAATAGGTATGCAAATATAACATCATAGATAATTATGTAACACTGTGAATCTGGTTGGATAGGCGTGAGGATTTACTGTAAGTTAAATACTGAGAGCTAGGTGCATGCAAAAGAAGCCATCTGCTGACAGAAGGATTTTTGAGATGGCATCAGGATCACATTTGGCAATGACATTGCTTCTCTTTCATTTCAGCATTCCTCTCTACATACATTAATAAGTAGCTTTTGTTTCATCACCTTTTTCTTCTGCCCCAAGGACTCGCATCTTATCATTTCCAATGATGACAATCCAAATGTAGAAGTATGGATTGTACTTAGGCTTAGTTGCCTGAATCATGAGTAGTGTTACAATCTGAAGTAATCTGAATGGACTATAAATTGAAGAGCTTGATCTTCAGATCTTTAGTCTATCACTAACATTCCTCCACAGTGCCAGGCAAACTGCTGAAGCTCTTTGTGATGGTTTTTCCCTATCTCTAAGGTTCTTTGTGGTTTAGAGATGAAAGAAGCAACTACTGCAGTTGTATGGTGATCCTACATTACAGGGTAGTGTGCCCTATGAGAAACAAACATTTCCAAAACGAAAGAAACAGACAATAATTCTTAAGAGGCTCAACCAGCAGTTAAGAGGATTTGTATCTCTAAGCAGGGATTTACTAAACAAAATGAGTATGTACAAACAAGACCAGCACTCGAATAGGACTGACTATGTAGTGCATTTCAGTTATTAAAAGCTTCCTCCTTCTTTTTCTGTACTTGTAATACAAGGTGACACCAAGGGTGGAGCTGTAACCTCTGTCTGCAGTAAAGAATGGATTGGAAAGTACCTTAGAATTTCAGAGTTTGCCTCCATAGCAATGCTCTCTGTTGTGGCACAAAAAACACAAACAAATTAAAACCATACCAAGGAGTGATTAGGAAACATCCAGGCTAGTACTGATGCAAAGACAGCAAGAGAGTTCTTGTGCCAGCTCATATATCTAGAGGACTGCACCACACAGTAGTTACTGTGGCCTAGAAGCCACATTGAACACTGAACCATTTATTTTTTAACATTTATCTTCCAGGATTGGCCCTTCTCTGTGTGGCACATAAAAAAATGGGAAAGGGTAAAGCAAGAGAATGGCTAAATAGCTTTTCAAAGAACTTCACGAACAGAAATAAAACTTATGATGATGCAGAGCTGCAAGGAGGGAAAATGAAAATTCTAACCTCTAGTAATGACTCAAATAAATTTCTAAACAAAACTAGCAATATAAGCAAGAGTCACCCTATAGTTGTTGTGAATGTATTCAGACAGAAAAGCATTCTGCCCACAGCCTGAAAAGTAACTCTTCTTGTAAGCAAGGTAAATCAAATGATGAAAGCTTTGTTTTGGTGGTCCTTCCCTTCCTTTTACATTACTGAACTAATAATACCTAAAAATCTTAATGAAAGTCTAATGATCTACACTGCTGTAGAGTTTTTAGCTTTGGGATACATCTGAATCTGTTGATATAAAAGAGGAATTTTTTAGCAAACAAAAGCCAGTGAAAGAGTGTGCTCTTGTGTGCAGACTTCAGAAAAGAAATGGAACTGTTTTCCACTTTGCTAGTCAGATCCAGTAGTGACTGGCAAAAAGAATTATTATTTGATGTAATTTTTCTACTTTAGCAGATGGCCAGCTTCCTATATACAACTTCAGTGACATGCTGATAGAGACAGCAAGTTTTGGTAGTCACCCTGATTAGATGGTCCCAGCTGTCCTGAAACTTGGAAAGGTCAGGCCTATGAAGGGGAAGATTTCATTCTTGGTGAAGTGGTAAAAACAGTCCACAGGACTCAAGATAAGCACTACCACCACAGAGCCTGCCACCAAGCAACAAGCCAGTTGTTCTTTGACAGCAAGAGAGGCCAAGGCAATGCAGTGCCAGTGCCTGCACTGTGAAAATACTGCAGAAGTCTCACATCACTTAAGTGAGCCTTGACAGGCTGCAGGTTCACAGGTCTGCAACACAATGGCATCCACTAATATCCAGAACAGGCAAAATTAGAGACTCATGAGACAGGGCAGAAAAAGTTCAATATGCTTAATGCTTCTTCCTACAGTAACAGATTCTGCTGTAAAGATGTCCTATCCTGAAGAGACATATGGATGGGTTTAATTCTGTGGGGGAATAAATACAAAATGCTGCAACTTACATAACAGAAAGACACTAAAACTCCTTCATGTTTTTCCCTCTTCTAGAAGATGTCTCAAGTCAGTGAAAATCTTGGATGGCAATTGCAAATAAGGCCCTCAACAACTTTGCAGTGACTTCAGTAAGAGTACTTTACCTCCAGAAAAGAAGGAAACACTTCTTTGATTCTAAATATTCTCATTTAAAGTTCCCCCACATCTCACACCTATGAATGAATTTCACATGGGTAAGCTTAGCAAAGAATCACAACCCTTTACTGGTAGGTGTATTTCATGAAACAAGATCAAAAACATCAACAGTGAACAAATGGGTTTAAGAGGTGCCACTTGAAAATAAGCCTTTGAACTCATTTGACCAAGGCTATTGCTTAAAAAAAAAATCACACCTGTGTGCAGACAGATAGGCTCTCTTTATCTGGCAAAAACAAGGTGAGGAGACTCATGGGACAGATAATTAATCTCTATTGCTATCTATAGTTTCTTTGTTAACACTGTCTTGGTTGAAGTGTGAAAATATGTTCACACTTTGGAAAATGGGCGATTAGCTAATCAAATAACAATATGAATCTTAGAAACACAGAAATTACTGTAACCCAACAGCACTACTTCTGACTATATAGGGTTTTAAAAATTTTATAAGAAAAACATTCTCTCAATCATCCTTCAAGACTGTAAGGGAAGTTATCATACCTTCCCCACTGTAACAATCAGTGCACAAGTTGTGACCACCATCATCAGTCTATTTCCAATACTTCACCCAGTATTTCATCCTCAGGGAATTAATTGCAGGGAGAATTTTCTTTGTATAGACAAATTCCAAGAAACTGTGAAGAGAGATTACATAAGCAGCAGTGAATAACTGCTTAAGTGCTTAAGTGCTGAGGGGCACTCAGCAGTAGCCACTGCTCTGTTAGGGCCCTGTTAAGTAGCAGTTGTGTGTATTAAGTAGCACTGGTCTCACACCAGTGCCCCAGGAGATGTCCCAATTAAGCAAGTTTACCGTAAGTGTCTCAGTTAAATGAAGCATATGGTACAAACTACGTGGCAAATGCCCCACACATTTCAGCACAACTTCACAGGGCTGCCCAAGTTGTGCAAGATTCATATTAAAAAAGATCTGACTAAACACAAATTGCATACTCCAGATGTCATTTCAAAACTCTCTCCTGGGGTAAAATACAAGTTAGACCTCATGTTTAAGGAAGACTCACTTTGCACTTTTTTTCTTTTTTTTTTTTTAATTAAACTATCCCCTTGAATGCTCCTACAGCATGGAGCTCATTTTCACAGGCGCTTCCACATTAATGGAGGAAGCAATTCTTTTCTCTATATAAGTAGATGATGTTATTAACATCAAGATTGCATATAAAAGCATGAAGAACACGTATTTACAAAGTTTTGCTTTTTTATCTGCGCTACTAAAATTCTTGATGCGGCACTTAACACTTCACATCTCTCACACAGTAACTTTCTCTCTTCTGGTGGCAAAAACTGTTCTGCTTCTGTTCACTCAAGCTGCTGTAAGAACATAATTATCCTGTGTCATTGAGTCAGCCATTGTGCCACTTCCTGGGATCACTGCACTGGCTCCCAAGTCAGACACAAGATATTATTCCTAATTTAAACCCCTTGTGGACACTTGCTACCTTACTGTCTTATTCCATTCCTCCTCTGCATGTCAGCCTCATTTGCTTATCTGTCAAGATAACACTTTCTCTGATACTTTCTCATTTCTGATCATTTCTGCTAACCCCAAAAGCACGAGACTGTTATCAGACTCACAGCTGCATATGCCCTCCCTCAAAAACTATTTCTGACCCTCAAATCTACAAAACAAAGTTGTTCTATCAACTTTTTTTCCTTTGTCCTTATTTTCTCAAGGTGTGTCTCAGTCCCTTTTGCACTTCTTCTTGTCTGTCAGACTTGGAAATAAAACTCCAGAAAGTCCTGTTTCTGCTTTCCAGGCCTGCTTCTGAAGAAGCAGCAGCAGCAGAGGACAACTTCTCCAAGCTACAAAGCTATTGGACATTTATTTTTGCAGGTACTGTTTCCATGAAAGAAGCAGCAAAGATCTGGCCTGAAACTTATCAAATTAACACAACACATGGAGCTGACATGTAAGTTCAAAGATCTTCATCAGTAAAAGAAACCTTCAGTTCTAATTTTGCAGGGCATATATAAGATAACAGTAGCCAAGAGTTTAAGAGCAGGAAAATTACTAACTTAAATAATGCCTTTTTTTAAAAGACTCAACTTACTTGGAAAGCATACATTCCACTTCTTTGGCTCTCATGCTGAAAGCTCCTCTTTGTATCATATGTTTTCTTGTATTTTCTCTTTGTAGATTATATAAGAACTCTTTGCAGATTGGCTGGTATCTTTTTCTTTAACACTCTTATATTCCTTGCAGAAGTGGCATAGCCAAAATCCCTTAATAAAACAAATACAAATAAATTGACATGGTGCATTTGCATTGCTTTGTTCAATCAAAATTCTCAAAACAGTTTATAAACATTAACTGAAGTGGTGTAGTTTAAAGTTACAGAAAACAACTGTAATATTCATGTTTTACTCTGAGGAATGAGATCAAACTTGTGGTTAAAAAAAGAAAAGCATAGAGGCACTTAATGGTATAAAGCAGAAATGCTCTAGATCAGTAAGGCCAAAAGCATTCACGTGGAAGATTTTGCCTACATCACGCTCTACTAATTTCTGTGAATGTATCAACACGAAGAACTTGGCTCTTAGTGTGGCCTCAAGTTGAAAAAACATATTTCCTAATAAAGAGACAAAATTTTCAAATAGGGAAAATATTGTCAATCTGGGGAAAACCTTGAAAGTTTGATGGAAAATCATTTTCCATCAAAATAATAAATAACATGGCATTATCTAAATTCCTCCTACTGAATTTTCTAGACTGCTTATTATCTTCCAGAGGCATACAGTCTGGAAGTTTGGGGAAGGCTCCTGGGTTTCTCACTTCCCTGAGAATGCAATGTTTAAAATTCACCTTTCCACTGTACAGAAAGTAACAATGCCAGGTAACAGAGGAAATGCTATATTTGGAAGAATTTTTGCAGCCTCCTGTAAGAGGCTACTGCATAAAATGACTGATTTTTCATATCACTTGTCAGTCTAAAATGTTAAAGACAGGAAAAGAGGGTAGGCTTCTGAAAATTCTGGCTTGTATTTATTAAAACAAGACTCGAGTTTCAGATATGTCTCCTTACTCCTCATTTCTCTTAATTTCTCGAGAATCATGTTCTTGGGTTTTTTAAGCGTATGACAATTTAAGGAAAATTTATCACTTTTTAAATTAATTTTTTTGCTCTGTGTTTTGTGTCCCAAAGTGGTTATTCTTGCCTCAAGCAAGTAATAACTAAAGGTTGATCAATTAAATATATTGCAGACTCCTAACTAAGAGTTGGAGGTGGGACACTAGATTTCCTTGTTCCTCTGTCAACCGCACTGCTGTCACAGGAATGTGGTCCCAGTGACACTGAGGCATGAGAAGGGACCTCATGTCCAATGACTGGGAAGCCCATTTTTATGGTCAGAAACCAAGTCATCGATGAAAACAGCCACCAATGAAATTCTCATTTGCCACTTTGAGTCCTTGCTGTGGAAGCCTCAGGCACCCCAAGGGCTGGAGGATGTGACACCAGTCCCTGTCAGAGGCTGCACACAGGCGGACACACACACACACAAGCTTCCCTGGGGTTTCCTGGAAACTTGGTGCTCACACCCAGGCCTGTCAGGAGCCCAGTTCCAGGATCCTCAGTACAAAGAGCCATGGAGCTCCTGCGGTGGATCCAGCGGAGGGCAATGAGCATGAGTGAGGCACTGGAGCATCTCTCTTATGAGGAAAGGCTGAAGGAGCTGGGCCTGTTCAGTCTTGAGAAGAAACAACTGACAGAGGACCGTATCAATGTATATAAATATCCAAAGGCGGGCTGCCAAGAGGATGGAGCCGGGCTCTGCTCACTGGTGCCAAAGAATAGGACTAGAGACAACAAGCAGAATCTGATGCCCAGGGAACTCCATCTGAAACATGAGGAAGATTTTTTTTTTTTTACTGTGCGGGTGACCACGCACCGGAACGGGTGCGGAGTGTCCCTCACCACAGATACTCCAGAACGATGGGGACCCAATCCTCCAGGACGACCCTGTTTGCGCAGGTAGGTTGGACAAGATGACCCACTGCGACCCCGTTTCAACCTGACCATTCTGTGATTTTCTGATCCCTCGGTGACTCACGGAGTATGAGCCCACCCACGGTCAGGAAATCACCGCGGTGGCGGCTCAGTCGCGGTGCCGCAGGGCCGCCCCCGTGCCCACACGCCCACACGCGCGGCACCTCCGCCCTCAGCGCTCCCGCCCCCGGTCCCCGCCCGGCGCGGGGAGGAGCGGCCGGGGCGGCCGGGCCGCACCGCGCCTGCGCCGCAGCGCCGGGGAAGCGCGGGTACGGTGTGCGCAGCTGCCGCCGCTGCGTGGGGCCGCAGATGGAGCCTGCCCCCGGCGCCGCAGGTAGGGGCGGCCGACGGGCGGGCGGGAAAGAGGGAGGGAAGAAGGGAGGACGGCGGGGCGGCGGAGCGCCCCCCAGACATACCCACTTCACCCCCGCCCTCCTCTCCCCCTCCGCCGCTCGCCTCGCCAGGCTTCCTGTGGGAAACCCCCGTCGCTTTCCGCTGGCCCTTCACACCTAGCGGAGAGGGCGGTGGCGTGGGCTGCGGCGCACCGCCGGTGGGTGCTGCGAAGGGCCACCCTGGGGGGCTCCGGCCCGGCCTCCGCGGTGTTCCCGGCGGGCTGGGACGTTCCTGGTGCCCTCAGCGGGCTCCCGGCGCCACCTCCCTGCTTCCCTCCTTGCCGCTCTGCCGCCGCCGTGACCTCCAGCGGCGGGACGCGGGGCGAAGGCAGCCCCGGGGCGTCCAGGTGCCTGCGGGTGCCTGCTGTGGCCTCTCTGGCTGTGTAACCAACGTAAAGGCAAAGCACCGAGATTATGCTGTCCTCGGCTTCGTGCTACCGACGTCTTGTACGAATGGCTATAGACACGTGTCCTCAGGAGTGAATGTAAACCCGTGGCCTTTATACCCATGCGGTGTTCACTCGCTGTGCCCGCAGTTCCCGAGTCAGGCGCCTTCGGCTTGGTGTCTTAAAAGGCCATTCTCTTCAGCTAACGCAAGGTGTTGAGTCTCCCGTAGGTGCTGGTGCCCTGCAGTGGTCCTGGCTGTGCGCCTCGGTCCCTGCCGCCTGTGGCTGCTTCTCCAAAAGCTGAAGGATGCTGGCCGAGGCCAGGCTCTCAGTTTCTCATGGAAACCTAGACCTTCTCAGTTTCTGATGGAAACCTGGACAAGGCGTGGAGACCAGACCCAAGGCCTGGGTCTCCAGGCCTTGCAAACAAGGCATTCATAGAGTAGTCAAGTTCTGGGTTTATTGATGGTATCCTCTACGCATCGATCTCTTAATCAAGAAAACATTATAAATCTTAGCGTGGCATTTCAAGTGGTGGATGTTCATCTACAGTGTAATTTCACTTCCCAGTTGTCCTGTGGAAAAAGCCTAGTTATTACATTAGTTAATTAACAGATTCACAGAATAGGCTGAGCTGTAAGGGACCTGCAAGGATCGTTTGACTCTTAAGTAAATGGTCCATAATGGGATCAAACCCTCAACCTTGGTGTTAGCAGCATGCTGTAACCAACTGAGCCAATCCCAGCAATTCCACCTGTTGTGATTTCAGTGCAGAACAAAAGGCATGGCACCAAACACTGAAGTCATTGGCATTCTGCTTCCATATTTATGTATGCAATGACATTATCTGTTCCTCCCAAACTATACTGTGGTTGTGTGTTAGCTGTGATAGGACTGCTAAGGGTGTACCTGCTGTGTGGCACCAATACTGAGATTCATCTGAGCAGTGACATTGCTTACTAACACCTCTCTAAATCTGCTACCTTGTTATCCACTATCTTTTGCTGCCCTCCCCCGCTCCCCATCAGTTTCTGGCTTGTACAGTTCTGTTGAAAACCTCAGAATGAACTAAACGTGGAGATGTCTAAGTGAGGTAGTAGAGAAACTGGAACAATTGCTGCAAGAGGTGTGAGCTGCCCTGTTCATGTTAGCAAGGTGTTAACCCAAATACCCTGGTGTGGCAGGTTTTAATGTCATTGTTGTTAACTCCTTCTTGGCTCAAATATGAGAAAAAGAGGCAGGATCACAGTTCTGTAAATTGTTACCATGACTGATAATTCATTTTATGGTCACAAAAGACACAAGTATTCTCATGGCTTTGAAAGGCAGTAGGGAGTGAATATCAAGGAGTTCTCTTGAAACTCAGGTTGTAGAACCTGTGAATTATGTTGTGATTTGTATGGGAGGAGTTTTTTGATAGCCATAGTTTGGGAAGAAACTGTGGTTGTGTCATTAGGTAATTATTTCCAATAAATAAATTGGCTGTAAACATGTTCACGAGATTTTATGTTTATAAAATCACAGATTATCCTGAGTTGGAATAGACCCACAAGGATCCTCAAGTCGAATTCCTGGCCCTGACTTCTCCAAGACTTCCCAGAGAATCAGACCATGTGCTTGAGTGTGTTGTCCAAACACTTCTTGAACTCTGTCCTGCTTGGTGTCATGAGAACTTCCTTGGAGAGCCTGTTCAAGTGCCCAGCCACCATCTGGGTGAAAAATCTTTTCCTAATATCCAGCTTAAAAAACCTCCTGTAACTCAGCTTAAAGCTTCTGCTTTTCCCCTCGTGAGAAAGCTTGAGACTGCAGTGAGGTCTCCCTTCAGTCTCCAGGCTGAACAAACAAGTGACCTCAGCTGCTCCTTGAGTGCTTCTAGGCTCTTCCTCTCCTCTACACCCCTCACCAGCTTTATAGCTCTCCTTTTGATGCTCTCCTAAAGTTTTATATTCTTTTTGTATTGTGGAGCCCAAAACACACAGGACTCGAGGTGAGGCTGCCCCAGCTCAGAGCAGAGCAGGACAATCCCCTCCCTTGCCTGGCTGGTGATGCTGTCCCTGATGGCCCCAGGACAGGGCTGGCCCTCCTGGCTGCCAGGGCACTGCTGACTCTCATTCCACTCTCCAGGACCCCCGGGTCCTTTTCTGCAGTGCTGCTCTCCAGATGCTTTTCCCCCAGTCTCTCTGTACGTCCGGAATTGCTCCATCCCAGGTGTTAAACTGTGTTAAACTTCACATGGCTGCTGATTGTTCAGCCCTTAATTTGTATAGGTCTTCCTATAGGGCCTCTCTGCCTGAGGGAGTCAACAGCTTCTCCCAGTTTAGGAAAATGTTACACTATTTTGTTTTGTCCTTCTCCAAAATCAATGTCCTGTAGCCCAGCACTGAATTTGATTTTTGTATGCAGCACTTCCGAAGCTATGTAGGGTGCAGTTTTTAGTGGTAGAGGCCATGGGTTATGAGAAAGTTCATTTTATTTTTACTGTGCACTTGGTTATAGCTGTCATTTTCAGGTGGTGATGTTTGGATCCCTACTTGAACATTCACAGATGCATAAAGTGGAGTCATGGACGATAGCTGAGATAGACAATACAGATTTTGGTACCTATCCTTGACATAGGGGTTAAAAACAGAGGGTCTGAAGACTGTTTTGATATTTTAAGTTACTTAACATGTCTATTTCTTCATCTCAGGTGGAAGTGTAGGTTGCTAAATAAAACGGTTTTATCAGTGGACAGAGACAATTTGGCTTGCAGAAAGGATGTGACTTGTTTCAAAGTGGCAAGGGCAGTAAGACTAGAGGTAGAAGAATACACTGAAAAGAGTTAAATTATAGCTTCAAAAGACAGAAAGGATAAAATAATGAGGGATAAAGCAATGTTGAATTTAAAGGGAAAAATGTAGAAGTAAAAGGAAAAGTTGTTTTTCAGCTGTTCTTTTTCAACTTTAAATTAACTTCTTTTAGATAAGTTTTGTGACTAATAACATAAGTTACCAGAATAACATCTGCAATCCTTGTGTTAATGTAACTGACACGTTTTTAGCCTTGTCACCTCATGCTCTGAAACTTGAGAGCACCGGTATGTTTTAATCATATCCCTGATGTTAGTTTCCAAGATGTTCATTCATTTATATTGTGTGTACTGATTGCTCATTTACTACAGAGGTACAGAAGTCAAAGGTAGGCATTGTTTTTAGTTTGTCTCTTAATCCTTACTTCCAGTTAAAGAATTTTTTTTTTAAATTGCAGGAAGAATGTTATTCAGTCCTGTTATTCATAAGCCTTGCTCTTCATTTGTGTGTGATGTTCTTTATTTGGAATGCAAGGTGTAAATTTTATCTTGAAAGGAGTAGCTGAAGAGCTAAATATTCAAGCTCTCCAGGAGTTTGGGCAGATTTGTTTCTATAATGAAACTTTTATTTGTGATTTACATTGTTTTTCATTCCATCTTGTCACACGCTTCTGAAAATCATGTAGTGCTGGAGCAGCTGATTAATAGTATTGAGCATGGTGGCAAATCTTAGGTGCTTAATGTCTCCTCTTGTGATAACTGGGGGATTTGTTGTTTGTTAGATTTTCCTGCATCCCTTCCTTGTCCATATTGAGTACTTTGTTCTTTCTATGTTGGATTTACTTCTTACTCATCTCTTGTTTCTGGTGCAAGTTCTTGCACAGTTCCTTATGTCACTGCTTAGCTCTATTTCATGTGATCTGTTTGGTTTATACAATTCAGATAGTTTGTGGGTTTTTAGGACCTTTCTCTGTTTCTTACTCAAAGTGGAAGTAAGCAATAAATTCTTGGACACCATTCACTGTTAGTTAGAAAGGGCATAGAAAAAATAGGAATTTTACACTTGGGACTGATTTCAGACCCAAGAGGTGCTCAAATGTGCGGGCTTGACTTTTTAAAAAGTGTGCCACCCTGTCCTATATGTAGGATTTGAATTGTGTCTGTACTGTTAGTATATTTTAGCTTCTCAGAAAAACCCCTGGAATGTATTTGGTTGCTGAAATCCTGCTGCGTGGTGTTTTGTTTAAGTGATAGAAAGTTATGTTGAGGATTTTGCATCAGTTACCAAGTGAAGATTTACAATAGGGGATTTAGGGCTGGCTCTGCTAGTTTAATCCTTGGTCAGCCCACAGCCCTATCTGTGTTTTCTGCATTTTGCTGGAATTCTTACCTGTTTTCAGATGGGATTTGAGGTGGGCTGAGGTGTTCCCTTTATAGGTAGCTCACAGCTTAAGTTTTCCTAACTGGCAAGTGTGTCATACTTGAACAATGGTACAAGCTATGTGTTAATGAAGCTGCATTATTTCCAGTAGTAAATATCCTAATCTGTAATTAATTTTCAGGCCCTGTAACTGGATTTGCTGTGTGATCAGCAGTATAAAAATATCTCCTTGTGTTGGCTTGGCTTTAGTTATTACTCACTAGATGTATGAGCATTTGCAGTCTGCATGTAATTAACAAGAAAGTGTGCTTTTCCTTTTCTTTCTAGGCATTACAGACTTGCTGTAATACAGCCATTGTTCACTTTTAGCAAACAGCATTCTCGTAATCCAGTACCGCCATATTGCAGGAACACGAGCCCGAAAGCAAAATGTAAGATAACAAATTCAGCCAGTGAAAAAGGTGAAAATTGACTTTGAGGTGATGATAGAATGGTGAGAAGTTAAAGCTTTGGAAATTTTCCCTGGTGTTGTCATCCCTGTACTCCATCTTAATTTAAAATGTTGTCAGTATTAAAAAGATCTCAAAATCTGGAACTTTTAAAATACAATTAAATTTATTCATATACATTTAAAATCTGGAACTTTTAAAATACAATTAAATTTATTCATATACATTTAAAGAAGAATAAAAAAGGATACTGCGTAGAAAAGCTGCATTGATAAGTTTCTTTTGCTTTTAAATTAGGGTTTCAGAGTACCACAGATCTAGTTTCATTTGGATTATAACACTTCTGTCATTTCATATTGTCCTTCTGTATTTTAAAACCTCTGTAGAAGCTTGCTGCTTAAGGCTCTAGTTTGTATGCAAACACTGATGTGCAAATGAAATTACCAAACTCTGTAGCATTTCACATATGTATAAAAGTGTTTCTTTGGTCCTGGTCCGTCATCCATCAGTTCACACTGGATGTCTTTGATAAAATTCTTAACCTTTAAAGGATTCTGTAGGGTTTTTTTAGGGCTCAGGTTTACAAAGCAGGATGCTGAAATTATTCTGTAGCTTTGACCCCTTGAATTCCTTGTCAGTAAAGGCACAGAAGCCCTCCCAAAGGCTACAGGATTGGATACTTAAAGGATTAATTGATACATCAAATACAATTGTAGGAAAAGACCCTAAGATTTTGGAAAGATAAGTTGTTTTTCTCTCCCATGACTTTAATGGGTCTATCTCTAAATGAATTTGTTCCCATGTGTGACTTGGTGTTTTCAAACAGAGGTTTTGAGTAGTTGATGCAGACTGATTCAATGATACAGACTTGTTGGAGAAGTTTTTATGATGCACATAGGCATAAATGATTCACATGAATTAATCTAAGAATGGTAATTTTTATTTAATACAAGGGGAATAAGCTAGGCAGAATAATGGAGATGAAAATTTTGAGTTGAATGTGTTCTTTTCCTAGAGGAGTACTAAGCTCTAATCATATTTGCTTACTCAAAACACTAAAATAGATCTGATTATTTTTTTGTAAAAAAAAAAAAAAAAAAGTAATGTCTAGAACCAATAGTCTGATTGATGAAAGGAGTGTTTGCCAATAAGCAGGCAGTGGACACTCTGCTGCTCCTTCTGTTATTTAGAAAAGTTTACTTTTCCAGTGTATTTTATAATTATCTCATAGGCAAGTGTTCTAAAGCAAAACTTTGTAATGAAATGGAGTATTTACCTCACAGAAACAATTTTTACCGAGTGACATGAAGAATAACTGAATCCTCTAAATTAATGCAACTTTGCAACTTTTTTATAAACTTGTTATTCATTCTCCAAACCATCTCAAGTATTGTGCAAACTATAGATCTGCATGTGGAAGAAATGACAGAATGGCTGTTAAATTCAAGTTTTAGTAGACTTGTCACAGATTAAAACAAGACCTTCCAGGAAAACAGCTTCTTTGTAGTGGAGATTTTCTTTAAATGTGATGTAGGTTAAAGAATGGTAATTCTGCATCTCCTTGGTTTTCTTCCCTTTTCACTTTAGTAATTGCTATTTCTAGTACTGAAGTTCTTATTGATACTTTGTTTGAGTTTTATTTTTTAGCTTAAAAAAGAAGAGTATCTTAGAAATCTGTCTACTCACAACTGTCTACCTTTGATGGCAACTGGTAGGATAAACTATTAAGATGTAATAAAAAAGAAGATCCCATTTATGGCTCCACATTTCTCAATCTCCCAAACTAATGAAAGTGATTGCTTTTCAAATTTATATTTTGTTGTATTTTAACTTGGATTCATGAACCTTGACTGAACTTTCTAAAGCATTTTTTCTAGTAAGGAACATAACTGATGCTTAAAAGTTAATTGAACTGGAATTCCAAGAAAAGCATGAGGTAGTAAAATTGCTAATTAAAATGATGTAAAGTTACTAAAACTTTCTCTGTTCTTCATACATACTATGATTCTTAATGAAAAAGCAATAGTATTTAAAGTACTGTTTTGAACACTTTTTGAATGTGGCTAAATAAAAAAATTAAGAAAATCCAAATTATAGATTGTATAACTAGAAATGCATATTTCAACGACTGTTACTGGAATTACTTGACTCAGTTCCCTTTGGATGGAGAAAGTGTGAGGTTCTTTAAGTAGCTGGGTAGAGTAGATTTCAACTTTTCTGAGTAATCTGTGTCCCTGCTACAAGAAGTCGTGAAAGAGGTGAGAGCAGAGATGTTAACTACCAGCAGGATGAGTAAAGGGTGAGCAAATCAGTTACTAGCTGTGTTGAATGGAGTGGGGAGATTACATGACTTCTCACAGGACACTCTTCTAAGAAAGCTTTTGTCTTGATATCCTCTTCTTGTAATAGTGTTCTAATTAATATAGAAGCTGCTAGAGTCCCTTTTGTTGTTAGGACTGTAAAGCAGCTTTGTATTTCATTCTCCTCTCACCTTTAAAGGTCTGCTGCCTGCAGCACAGCTCTACACCGTGCTTGAGGTGTTCTCAAGGCCATCCTGGCTCCTTTGGTCAGAGACTAGAAAGTCAGCAGAGTATTTGTCATCTGTTTTGCCAGCTTCCGTACAGAGTGAATTTGGTGTGTTCTAGTGGTTGGGATGTTCTTATTCCTCTTTATGTATATTAGTTTCTTGGGGTTTGGTCATTTTTAGAAAAATAGCAAAAACTATTAAAATGACCAGCTGTGGTCCCTGGCCTTCCATGGCAATAAAGAGCTTTTGCAGCTGAAGGTTTTTGATCAACCACAGAAGGCTGTTATTGCAACTGTAATCTTAACCCCTACATATTGTATTCAATGAGAACCATGAACACTGAGATTTGCCAAACCCCACAGATTCCATAAATGTTTCTTAGTGATTTAGTGAATAAGGATATCCCCTAGTTAAGTAATCTCTCTCTTTAATTCTTTACACTGGGCTGAGGTTTTATGGAAAACAATTTCTCTTTCACAAAAGTATTCCCTTTTCTGTAGCTTTCTCTCCTTGTCTTTTTTTTTTAGGCAAAGTTGTAACTTCTTTAACTGTTCTTTATCTTCTCTTCTGTTCTTTGTCCCCAAGAGGAGCATTCTGGAATCTGCTGATCAGTCTTTAGGAAACATTCAGTAGTTCTATCACACAGATTCCTTGTCTGTAGACTTACATTTTCTAGGAGCTAGTGACTTAGCTGGAAGCCTGCCTTTGGTTTTAATTCTGGCTAACTTTTGTGTATATTTTTACAAAATACTTATTTTTAGCATTAGTAGTATTTAGTCTGTGTTTTGTAACCTTTACTTGATTAGCTGTGTTCATCCATCTGTCCCTTGTAATATTTGATGGTACTTGGAAATTTCATCAGAAGGTAAGGGTAAACTATCAGAGTATTAAATTGATCTAACAAAAATGCCCAAGTTTGGGTTGGCAGAGGGAGAAGAAAAAGCTGCTGCTAGCATTTGTCTGGGGTGATGTGATGGTTCACTTTGTGGCCAAAGGCCGTGATCTCTTCAAACAGCCTACCCAGAAGACCAGGAAAAGTGTGTGGAGGATGTGAGTGATACCAAAAGTATCAACTTTCAAATGCAGAAGGCAAACTGTAGGAAAATATATTTCTTACTTGTCTGGAAATAATATTTTCATGATGAAATAAAACAGGAGTAAGACTGTTGAAATGCAGGTTCTTCTGTAGGGACTAGTTCACAGGTGTCTGGTATTAGAGTAAGAAGTAGCTTTCTTAGTGCAGAATACTGAACTTTAAAAAGGGGAAAAAAGCTCTTATTCTGGAAACTGTAATATAATTGAAAAAAGGCAAAGGGGGTTGATAGTTTTACATCATGATTGTGGCCTATTTTTTTATGAAGTCTTGCTTCTGAGTTTTTTGGGTTCTTTTTCCCTGTGAAAGTTGTTGGCATATATGTTACTGCAGAGGTGAATAGCTTGAATTGATGGTGATCTTGAAATGCTTGTACATCAGTATCAGAAGTGCAGGTACTTTGCTTGTGAACACATTTGCTTTATCTGGTATCTGCTATTTTTAATATTTCCACCTTATTTTTCTTAAATATTTTGTGTAAATCCTAGGGATACTGACTTCAGTAAAGTGTTTTAAGATTGTTGAAGGAAAATCACTGTAATTGTAAAGCAATGGATAGTTGAGAATCGAGGAAGAATATTTAAGATGTCCAAGTAGAAACTCACAAGTAAATATAGTACTGCTTAAACTGAACATCTGCATTTGGGTTATTTGGAGAGGTAGTTGTAGCCAGAGCCTGAAACTTAGACATTACAAGATAATTAAAGTTCTTTGGACTTTTCATACAGTCACTTAGGCTAGGTTTAACGCCATCATTTTTACTGTGCACTGTTAAGTACTAAATATTTTCTAATTAAAAATACAAAAGCAAAATCCTGTAAATACAAATATTTTTTAAAATTAAAAGAACCCATTGAAACTGATACTTCACAACAGAGATGGTTCTAAAAGCTGTAGATGAGTTTATAAATAATGTTTACTGTAGTTTCCTTTATACTGTTGTATAATTACTTTTGAATTACTGCTGTAGCTCTCTTCTCATTCTGCCTACTGGATGCTGCCCAGTGTCCTGATGTGCCCTCTCCTTCCTGCATTTTCAGCATTTGTAGACTTGACAACATGGGACTAAGAAGAAGGAATTTGCCTGGAGCACAGTTCTGTCATGGTTCTGGTTGTGCTGGTGTGAACACCAGTAGAGCTACTCCTTGCTATCAGTCTTACGCCTCTTTCTTTTGAATAATCAAACAGAAGATTGGGTGTTTAACCTAAGAGAAAACCCAACAATCTTTTTGGACTGTTCTGGGCTATCAGGGAAGTCTTCTCTTTTTGGTTTTCTTTTTCTTTGCTTGCTTGCTTCCTTGCTTGTTTTTCCTCAGATGGCCCTGTGTCCTGTTTCCTTTAGTTGCATTCCTACCCTCTTCTCCCCTCTGTCAGTAGAGGGATAGCTGATCCTTGCACTGGAGGCCTGTGCTTTGGCATTTGTGAAAATTGTGGATGCTTCTATCCAGCTTTGTCAGCAGGGGAAACCCAGCAGCTCTTCCCAGGCCCTGAAGACTTCTCTCCTCTCTGCTACATTTCCATGTATGCTGTGGTATAAAAGTTAAACCTGTGCAGAGCCAAGGGTTGGGCTTGGTGATTCTTGTGGGTCCCTTCCACCTCAGGTTATTCTATGATGCTAATTATGGGAAGAAGATAAGTGGATTTAATTACTCCAAAGTGTGAATCAGCTGAGAAGCACCTTTTTACATGTATTTGAGTTAGCTTTTTTGACTTACTCACTGCGAGGTTAGGTGCTTAAAAATGGTGATTTAATGGGGGCGAGTGAGGGCAATGTGGCACTGGTAAAACTTCCCTTTTGGTGACAGCAGGCAACCCACTTAATTCACTCTATCTGCATTTGTATTTGTGTACTCCAAGCACCTGTATAGCCAAGTTGAGTTTAGAAAAAGTGTGGGAAGCAGAAATTAAGGCTGTAATCTGAGCCAGTAGTACTCATGATACTTCAGTCTTTCTTCTTGTCCTCACCTCACTGAATTGCCTCTTATGGATGGCTTTGGAGTTATACAGTGAACAGGATCAGGGAATTCACCTAGTTAAAAAATAACCTAACAGGAAATTAATTTAAAGGAAATTAACTTCCCCTTTCATTCACCAAAGGGCTGCTGAGCCTGACTGTGTGGGCAGAGGGAAAAGAGATCATAGGGATGGGGAGAGGGCAGGAGGGCTGCAGTGCCAGCTTGCTTTGACTGGAGTGAGTGGGGGCACGTAGAGTGGTGGTGCCAGTTCCTGCCGTGTCATTCCACTGAACTGATTTGTCCTGTTTTCAAAACATGCTTGGAAGTTTTCTGACAGCTTTGTCTTGTCTCTAGCCTATGTACTGTACCAAGTGTTTGGTACACTGATGCTCTGCAGAAAGTTAAAATGAAGGATATTTGCAACATTTTATCTGTAAAATAATATATTTGTAGAAATCTGATATTTGTAGTATTTTAATATGAAAATCAGTGCATGGAAGCAAATCTAAGTCTGAGCTATTTGCTTTTAGTGTTTCTGTTGTATGTACAGAATAAAGGGGTTTTTTCCTGATGTAGAAATGCTAAGAAGGGTATTTTTGAGGAGAAATGTCTTTAGTGTATATTGCTCGTTGTAATCCTCTGTTGTTGCTAGATTCCACTAGTAATATCACATACAGTACTGTGTAGTCTTATAGTGTAATGTCTTAGCATTAGTAAACTTTAAAAGATGATGACCTAAGAATGACAGATGTTGGTTTCAGTTGTTTTTTGTAGAGAGGTAACAAAAAATGCTCTGAAAAATAGTGTTTGAAAGTTGATGGTAACTTAAAACCTGCTTCTTTCCTTAGTTTCAGTACATTGCACTTTCACTTTTTCTTCATTTCATCTCCTTTTTAATGAGTAATTTTAAATTGAAATGATTGTCACCAAAAATAACTCTGACAGTAGAATTTCCATAGTGTGAGCATCCCAAGCGATGCTATTTTGAAATGTGTTATCAGCTTCAAAAGATGAATAAAAAGTGTGTTTCAAGATGAAAACCATGTATTTGGTATAAGTGCATTGGACTATCCAGTGTCTTCTAAAGGGTTTTAAACTCAGAAACTGAGAAATAAAAAACTGTTCTTGATGAATTCTCATCCCTTTGTTTTGAAGAAAGTGGATTTGGAAAAGCAGTATTTTTTTAGTGGTCTGTGTTGTTTATTCTAAATCACTAGCTGTACTCAAGAGAATTCTGGAGACGCTGAAAGCGAACTACAACTTTACTTTTGGGTATAGAAATCAGGCAGCAGCACTTCTCTTTTTGAGTTGGATTTCTGAATGAAAAATCTCCTAGATCCTCCACTGAAGAGACTTCATTTTCTTCTGAAGAACCAGAGTCTTCCACATAGCCACACAAATTCTAGCTTGTGCTCTAGTGTGTGCTGTTTTTGTCAGCTTTATGTTAGTGAATGAAAGAGTGCATACAGATCGTGGGCATAAAAAAATATTAGTATAATAAAAAGAAATAAAAATATTTAATTGCTGTGCTGTCTGTATACAGATTTTTTTATTCAATAAGGCAGAAATACAAATGTGCTGCCAGAATTTGCTCCTTTATTTTTGGTTCACAGTGCATATTAAACAGAGTAGAAATATTCAGGATAATGCTCATATTTGTATCTGAGCAAATTTTGGACTTTCCATCCTTTTGGTCTATGTAGTCTTTTCATGGTACTTTCTGCTGCTGTTCGTGACAGTTTTAGTATACTCCTGTATGTTACATAAACAATGTTGTGTTATTTCTTTAGATTGACTCTTTCTGATGTATGGATAACAATTTTTTTTTCAAAATTATCTTTTTTTTTTCACTCTTGCAGAAAATTCTAAGCTGAGACATGTAGAAAAAGATGTTTTGATTCCACAAATAATGAGGGATCGAGCCAAGGAGCTGTGTTCAGATAAGGTGCAAGGTAAGAGTCAAATATTCATTAGGAGATCAGATGTACTCACTTTGTGCCTTGAATATAATCCTTGTTTTTGAAATCATGTAGTCAGAGAATTAATATGTGTGATCTCCATCTTTGTCAGCTCGCTGTGAAACCAGTATTGAAGCATATAAATCTGCTGTGTTGGCTTTGGCTGCTTAGTAAAAAATTTTGGACTATTTTCCAAAATTTTTTACTCTCAGGGGCTGTCGAATTTAGTATGATTAATACAAATTTTTTTCACATCTCAGTCTGGTGAGATGTGAAGAGTTATTGTGTCTCAGTCTGGTGAGAACACAAGAGTTATTGTGTTTCTGTATGAATATTTAATATTAAATAAATTAACCTGCCTCATGCAAACCTTCAGTTAAGGCTTCTCTCATTATAACAAATTTGTTTAAATATTCCCAACTTACTGCATCCTTTCCTTGCCCCAGCATTGAAATGATCCATGCACATAAACACACACGTTACTAGACAGATGTTGAAATAGAGTGATGCAGTGCACTTCTGCTTTCATTTTCTTGTGAAGAGCACTGGACTCTTTAAATTAATAACTCTTCAATAACTCTTTAAAGTGGTGTCACCCCCTCTGCTGAGGGCTGCTTACACACAGGTAAACCAAGAATGCTGCTATAAGAGGGATGTAAAGATGGATGAAAAGCCACTGAATTATTCTGTACAAGTGTCAGCTTTCAGTGGAGAGCATTTGCATTCGATCATCCAGATCTGAGCTCTTTAAACTTCTTTTGTTCATGCACTCCAGCAGTAAAAATTTTCTGACTGCACAATCCCAATATGGGTATATTAATTTATAAATTATGTAAATGTATCGCTGTACTGTATGTTATATACATTATAAAACATAAAAATAGAAGTTTGAAAAGGATGAGATAAAGGTGAAATAAACAGTACTTTAAAATATTTTAAATATTTATCAATCTAAAAAGATTACTGCTAATAACAGTACTTTTTATTGAGATCTATATGACTGAACATGCATCTTAGTTTTTAAAATCTTTAACACTGTAATATAGGAATTTGAATACCTGGTTCTAAATTCGGTGTATTTCAATACTTGATCTTGATAGGTGCCTAGAAAAGATACCTTACAGAGGTGTAAAATTACAGAGGTAATTTTACTTACCTATACTCATTTTTCAGTCCTATCCACAAGTTTTGCAAATGGTTTGCTTGAAATTAGGCTAATAAATTATCTTCTCCCCTGATGTCAATCAGTTTTTCTTCCAAACTAACGCGTGTCAGTGTTTTCAACCCCCTAAAACTCTCCTTGGGAAGATTTTTAACAGGTTAGAAAGGTTTTTAACAGGTAGAAAGGTTGACATCCTTTTAAAGTGCACAGATATAGGAGGTTTCTGTAGGTGACACATGTTTTTTGTTCACCTACAAAACCAAGCCAAAAATTACATAATTAGATGAACATATCCAAATACCTGTTTTCAAAATGCAAGTTTCTTTTGCAAAGGAGTTACTTTCTTAGTCATTATTAAAATGACACCTTCACCTTAAAGGGACACATTGAGTGTTTAGTTTTTGGAAATTCCTGCTAGGTAGCAAACTGCTCACAGCCACTTGTCATCACCAAAAAGGTCAGTGGATTTGGAGCACTTGTCAAACCTGACACATTTTTTTTACAAAAGACAACTCTTGAAGCACTTTGCCACAAATTATCCGGAGAGCAAACCTCTCTGTGCTGCCAGGGATTTTTGTGGCCCCTCCCCATCTCATTACAAAGTCTGGTAAAGATGCCAACATTTAAAGGGCTCGTTTTTGTCAGGTTATAACACTGATGCTGTCCTGCAGCACACTGTGCACTCCTGGCTCCAACTACTTTGCTGCAATAGCTTACCTCTGAGTGAGGCAGTGAAGGAGTTTCACAGGCAGTGCTCTCTCTGTAGCCTTAGTCTGCAATTCCTTTCTTATTCCAGTCAAAGCAGCCACTCCATCAGTAGCTACTTTTGCACAGCTTTTCCATAATACATTGTTTTTTATTCAAGATGCCACTTACTGTTGAGAATACATCTTCTCTAGTACATCTTTCCTTTAGTGGCTCACAAAAAAAAATGTATATTTTTGTGCATTTGATTGTTGAATTGCAAATACCACAAGGTGTGAGAAGTTAAAAACTTCTCTACTTTCAAACTCAACTGTATAGCAAACCTCCCACACTATGTAACTTGTTTTAACACTTGTTTCTTCAAATCTTTAGCAGTGTCTTCTGTGCATCTTCCAACAGTATTTAGTGACAAAGGAGTGCATTTTAGTTTGTTGCCATATTATTTTCCCTGAATTATTTCAGCAAGTTTTACCATGACAGGAAGAACAGTTATTTCCCTAGTGGCATGTGGCTTTTTGTGTTTTGCTATTATTTAAGAAACTTCAAAGGAAGTTTCTGGAGTTTTATCACTAGGGCACTCTATGACTAGAGTCAAGTCTAGGTAAAGTGGACCAGTGTATTTTTAAGCATCTGCTTTTAGAGGTTCTCCAAAAAATTTTAAAAAGTAGTGTTACCATAATATCTGTCAAAGAAAAGTGGCATCATGTAATAGGTGCCTTCTGCGCTGCCAGAAGGACTTAACAGACCTTTTTCTAAAATTTGAACAATAGTTGAATCATTTTTACTTTGAATTCTATACCTGTTGGGGAAAAAAAATGAAGATGAAAAGCAATTACAGTGGTGTGGATCGTTTGAAAGATGTTGGTTAAAAGTATTTTGAGAGCTTGCTATTTGTATAATATTGTTTGAGGTTAACCAAAGGCACAGTGTGAATGTATTTTTCTCCTCTGAACTTTGTGCAATATGAGGAGTTTGGTTTCAGCATCTTCATTTTCTGTGGCAGCAGCCAATATTGGAGGTTCTTGAGCTGTGAACCATTACCTCGCAGCTTCTCCATCTTTTTTCCTACCTAAATTTTAAAGCCAAATGTTATAGTTTTTCTGTTAGTTAAGCAAATTTGTAATTTCTTCCTTCTTTCTCCTGTGTAGAGTTTAGTTTTGTATCTTTAGGAAAATAAGGTTTGTGGATGCATCCATCTCCCCATAATTCTTCTGTCACCTGTCACTAACTTTGATCAAATTGTGTGAAAGTTAGAAGTAGAAACTGAGTATTTCTGAAACAAATTTTTTTGTCAAATAGGTGAGCAAAACCCCACATTAATACCTCTATTAAAATAAAAAGGTGGTAGCAGAGCTTCAGTTATTTTGTTGTACACCTTTTCATCTGGGTGGAGGGGAGAGACCAAACCATGGGAGATGAAGCTTAAACAGTTTTGTGATCAGTAGATTTACCATCTCATAAATCCATTGTGAGATTATTCCTGGAATAAATTTGTCTTGTTAGTACACAGGGATAGGTGTTAATCAGAGTAAAGAGGCTATGCTTTTTATGCTGTAAACAATTATAAGCTATGAACATAAGCTGTGTAATTAAGTAATCAAAGCTCTTGTGGCTTGGTTTGTGTGCTGTGGAGTGTACACACATGCATGAAATGGAGTTGTTTACACTGAGGGCAGAGTTACTCATTTAACTTGCTCTCAATGTAGGATTTTTCTGCTTTATGTTAAGTCCATGTTTCAGAAACTCCTATTAGTAGACCTCTGTTTCTTTTTGTCTTTAGGAAATTGTGATAAATGCATCAGTACTGTAGGAAATGAGGCTATTCCACAAGTGTGGGCCCTTACAATTGGCTTGATCAGGCTGGGTTCACATGTGTCCCTATGGGGAGCCCTGTACATTCAATAGTGCTCTGCATGAGCACAGGGTCCATCTGTAGCCAGCCCGGTACCTTAGCCTGCAGCTATACCACCTAGAGCTGTGTGCTTATCAGAGCTAATAATGCAAGTAATGACAGCCTGTCCAGCACGTGTTCCAGAGCTGTCCAGGGAAAAGAAACCCCAAGGGTTACAGAAATAAATAAAAAAAATAAAAGGCTCTTGTTAACTTAAGAAGTGATCCTAGCACACAGTTAAAAGGCTGGCTCATTGCTGTGTGTGGTTGTTAGCCTACCAAAATGCCTTAGGGAAAAAATAACCATGGAAAGTATGTCCACTCTGGTCATATACCATTTTACTTAGATAATTGAAATTTGCTTACAACTTTTTTTTTCAGATTGTTCGAGTATAAGTTCTTGTGTGTTCTGTATGTTTCTTAAGAATTTTGTAGCTCTCAGTTTCAGAAAGATTTTTGTGTGATTTAGGATTTTCGAGCACTTTTTTCAGTGAAAATGGATATATTAGTAGTTTTGTCAGCTTGGGTAGTACTTCTGTTAACATGCTTTCTGGGAAATACTAGTCAGTTTTCTGTGACCGTTATGTAAATATGCTTTATTGTGTTCATATCCATGCATTGTATGTGTGTATGTGAAATTGTGGGCAAAAGTGTCAAAAAACGAGCAAACAAAAAACCCCAAAAACATTGTCATAAAGGAATGTTTCACTGTATTTTTACAAACTATAGCATGAGTCTGCCTGAAACAATATTAAATGATATATTTCTGTATCAGCATGTCCTTGCATTTCAAACCTAAGTAACTAAAAGGATCATTTGTTAGCTTTTGCCTCATTTACTGCTTTTATGAAATAATTTCTTAAGCGAGCTGTTTTCCTGTTTTGCTTTAATTTCTAGTTATAAAATCTAAATGTGAGTAAGCTTCTTCAAAGCAAATTCGTAGCAAATTTCAGGAACATGGAGTTGGCGTTTTTCATCAGAATGGTGACCTTTAGCACATCAGAAGTTCTGTAGTTTCACCAAGCTCTGCTTTGCTTTCCATGAGTCCGTGCCCTAAAATTAGGGAGACCTCCATGCTCTAAAACTTGGGACAGTCATGGAAAAATTTGCAAGAGCTGTAGTTGTTTCTTAATCATTTCTAAAGAGAAGTTTGTCTAATTTCTTGAGAGCACTTACTCTGCTGTTCAAAGTTACAGATTCTGAAACTGAATTTGATAGTTTTTTTTTTTTTTTTTTTAGTAACAGAAATACAGAAACTTGAGCTGTCAGCTTAATTTGATTTAATTTTGGGTTACTTGGCTTGGAAAATAGAAACGACTGACTGACTTTGAGATGTTGAAAGTTTAGACTCTGAAGAAGTGTTGAATTGAGATCCCAAAAAGAAATTACTGGGTCACAGAGTCATTAATGAAATTAATTCTATATTATATTTATTGTAGATGTTTCATGTATTGGTTGTATTGTAAAGCATTTCTGCCCACCTTCCAAAACGTCGCAACTTTTTTTTTCCTGGGAAAAGAGCAACTTGCTCCAGTGACAAGGGGTTTAAGTTCTGAACGTCTTTCCTCTGAATTTTGTTGTCTGTTACTGTCACATCATCTGGATTTGGGCTCTTAGGGTCATGAAGAGGACCTGCAAACATCTTCTGTAACTGAGACTCCTTTGTATGATTGAAGGATTCAATAGGAAATAGACCTACAGTATTTTCAGGGTCACTGCAGGGACAGATAGTTCAGCCTGGTTCTGCCATTAGAAAGATGGTGAAGTAGAGGTAGCCATTTCTTATTTTAAGCATATTTTGGGAGACGTCCATTTGATCAAGATGACAGGTTGTATTGTCCTTAAAAAAAAAATTATTGATCTATTTAAAAATTTTTACGAGGGAGACACAAGGAAGATATTTCTCCTTGTACTGAGTTGAGGACCTTCACTGAAGAACACTGTTGTGTTGGTTCTGTTGTCTGGAGGAGCTGTGTAATTAAAGCAACTGGAGTTACATTGCAGAAAAAATCTCATAATACTTGGCAGGGCTTTAAAAATGGTTTGGAAAGTGTGGCTGGAAAAGGACATTTCCGAGCAACCATCCTCCTCCCATTCTCCAGATTTCCCATTAGCCCTCTCCTCCTCAGGGCTAGTGTTGATACTTAGTGAAGATGATGGGATGCAACACTACTGCAGGCTTCTCTACAGTTGGGCATGACCAGTGTCATCAGGAGTTTTGATAATGTGCAGTTACTCAACAGTCCTGTCACTGACATTATCTCTGTCACCCTAGGGGCCACCTGCTCCAGACCGTGACCCTTACACCTGACATAGCAAGGTCCAGAAATCCAAAGAAATTTCTGATTGAACTACATGTGGTGCTGTACATTTAAATGCCCAAGCACACCTTTAGATACTCCTTCTTTAAAATCACATTCTTTTTATATATACTTTCCTATCAGAAATTCAGATAATGAAATGTGTTAAATCCTTAGCAAATTTTGCTTGATGTTTCTTACTTTCTCTGGTATTGCAGACTGAGTTCTGTTAATTGTTGCCAACCCTTGTTGAATGCTGAGGGAGGATTAACCTGGTGGTACCTACAGTTCTGACATCAGAAAATGCTAACACTGATAGTAGAGGGAAATTACATGACAGCTCTGCTTAAAAATTTTGATGACTGTTCTTGTCTTATAGCAAATTAAAACTAAAATCACCATTTACAGCTGAGCTTTGCTCATCTACTTTGCATCATTGTGAAAATATAGTCCTTACAATTTTTTTTCAAGTTCACATCTCCTAGGAATATGTGGGAACACAGTGATCTTCTAATTGACCAAAGCAAAAAGATCAAGTGACTGATAAAAATCAATGAGTTAACATGACAGCTGCCGGTACCTTTTTTTAAATTGAGCTGCTGTGATCAGAAATTGCTTACATGCGCTTATGTCTATATTATTCAGAGTTTGGTGGAAAGCCTGAGAGTTACAGTGGAAGAATCACAGATTTTTTATGACCACAATAGCCTTCTCTTAGGAGGATGAAAAAAAAAAAGCTGCATTATTCTCTGCAACTCCATTTTTTTGTGAGAGGAAGGTTAGTATAATTTGAGAACATAGTTTCAATTCAGCAACAAAACTGCAGGTGCAGAATGGAGGAAAGCTGTTGTCCTCTGTTGCTATATTTATTATCTGAATATTGAAGTATATTATAGTCATATTGTGTGACCACATGACCTTATATGAAGCTATTAATATTACCTTATGTTTTACATGTTGTGCAGTAGTCAGTTATTTAAATTATTTTAGATGTTTTGGTAGTTTGCAGTTATATTTAGTACTAATAGTAAATTGCTATGAACTTTTTTGTGGCTTGCATTCCTTGAGAGTAAGATGCTGAATTTTTATACGATGCTCTTATTTGCACACAATAGCTTTTATTTTGGAAAAACTATTCAGTGCTATATATTTCCAATGAAAATTTACTCTCATCACATTTAACTATGTGAATTAGTACAATCTCTTGAGGGATTATGGTATATTGAGCTTTGCTCCATCAAACTGAGAGAACAGCTATATGTAAATTAGAATTTAAAGACATGAGTTTCTAGATTTGTGTGTGTTTGTTTGTTTCCTTGAGTGAATGATAACAGCATGAACTACCCTAAGCTAGTTTATAGAAAAGAAATATGAAGGCATATTGTCTTGCTTGAAGATAGAAATTTCAGTGGTCCAAGTAGTTTTGAGCACTTTGAAGAAAATGTTCGGGGAGGGAACTTGCCTGGTTTGATTATTTTTGTTCTTCCCCCTGTCCATGTCATTTCAACCCAGCTGATGACAAGAAATGGGTCAGACTGCTGCTAGCGTTACCACTGCAACTTAGTTGTGTGGGGTTTTTTATTTTTTATTTTTTTATTTATTAGGGAAAGGAACAGCTTTTACAGGGACAAAGAGAAATGAAATCACTTTCAGTGAAAGAAAGAGGCCTCATTATAGCCACCAACAGCAGTTATTGACAGCTACACTTCCTATTAACAAGGAGCATTTAAGAGTTTGGCTGTTGGATCTTTGGACTTGATCTAATTTGCTAGCATTAATTAGTTTCTTTTGAGCACAGACACTTGGTGCTCACAGCTATAGATTTAGAGGACTAATTAGGACAGAAAATTGAACAGAATGGGGTAAGGCATTAACCTTCAACCATTACCAGCTGGGGCTCTGATAAAGACCACAGAGTCCAAATGCTCCTATTCATGCAAAGAGTACTTTAATGAATATCAATTTCAGCCAGGTTGCCATATCTTACAAGCCCTGTTCTGATTTTGATTCTCTTACCTGGTAGAGATTTTTATGTATAGATATTAAAGTGATATTGGTAGTTCAGAGCTCATAGATGAGAACCTCAAAAGGTTATCTGTGTTTTGTGCAGTCTTTCAGTTTGCTTTTCTCAAGTTAGAGATTTTATTGGTTTCCAGCTAAGATCCTGAATTTCAAATTGATTTCTCTGACCAACATAAATATATTAATATAGCCCAGATTAATTGCATGTTCTTAATAAATGCTGATGTAAAAAGAAGATGCCTGTGTGGTTTTGGATTATTGTAGTACATGGTAGTAATATCCATGAGAAGAGCACTCACCAAGCTAACTGCTGAAAGTTTAACAGAGGTTTGCTTCTTCTGCAGCTCTTATGGTGAAATACAATTATTGTGTTATGGTGTTCAGCTGGTAATCCAGTTTTAGGAGGAAAACTATTCTTCCAGATTGTTTTAACATTTGCAGAATGGATTTTTTCTTTCCTTAATTGTATATAAGGAAAGACAAAAACTAACTGCTTTTGTCCTCTTGTATAATTTCTTGGATTGTTGTAAGAGTTGAACTTGAAATTAAGCATCCAAATCATCAGTTGTTTCCACCCTTTGGTCATATTACTACTCCCTGACAAATTCCCCGTTGAAGCTGAAACATTGTTGCTGTCTTCATTTGACATCTGTACTTGGAAATTCTTTGCCCACTGATGAGAAAGGTTTAAAAGTCTCTTCTCTATCATAATTTCTCCAAACTTGTTTTTTCAGGAATGATGCTAACATTGATGGATATGCCTTTTATGTGCTCTAATTATTTCCAGTTCTCCACTAGTACACTCTGTAGTGTTAGATTGAATAGCTGGTTTTGTGTCTTAGGGTCCTGGTGAGGTAAGATTGGTACAAACTGTGAAAACAGAGAAATGCAGCCTTACCTGTATCTAATGATCGTGGGGTATTTCATGGTGTTTAGATCAGTCTTTAGGGAACCATGTGAGGGGAGGAGTGGAGGAGACATGGTCAAGTTCTCCCAACAAAAGGGTGAGTTCCAGCCCCTGACTAATGTCTTTTCCCAGGTGTTATACACAGTGTTTGCTGATCTCAGAGTTTTCTTTTCCACTTGACACATTTTAATTCTTCTGTGTCAGTCATTCTTATTACCAGCAAGGGAGCACAAGCCTGGGATTCTGTGAGGGGTTTTTGCATCCATTCTGATGGTGGCAATAACCTCTGGGTGCAGTGTTAGAGTGTTACAGTGAGATGTTAGTGTGGCGTGGGTGGACAGAGCAGTGGCAGTTCTTGACTCACAGTATCTCTTGCTTTAGCTGCCTGTCCTTAACAGTGTATGAAGTTGTTGCTCTGAAATTTTGCTATATAAACCCCTCTTAGATACTGCATTCAACAGCTACACAGTTAGCAAGTAGTGTAAATAAATCTTAATACTTCTAAGAGGTCATGCTATATTCTCATTGCCTGTGTATAAATATTTATGTTGTATATGAATTATTAATATTACCCTTGGGTTAGTTTCACACAGAAAACAGGTTATTTTTCAGCTGTAGAAGTCAGAATGTGTTGTATAGGTACCATTAGGTTCAGCAGTGGAAAATAAAACTTAGTTTGATCAAAATGTTGCTTCTGTGAATTCAGAAATACAATAACTAGTGAGCATTCATGCAGCCTAAAAACAATATATTGACCTTGTATTTGGCATAAGGTGATAGGGGAAAACTTGTGTCCATTCTTTAGAAAACACGTGGAGTTGATAAGTGTATTTGCCAAAGATAATTGCTTATCCAAACCTCAGAAATTGAAATGAAGCTCAATGGGAATTAATACTAAATTGAAATCAGAATAGGAGTAGTGATTTTACTTAATATACTTTGATTTAATGAGACAATGGATTATGAGAGTTGTAGTTTTGATCTCCTGTATGTTGGAGACCTATACCTGTTGTACATATTTTGTGTAGAATGTTACAACTCTGCAGAACCAGTAAAAGAAAAAAAGGACAGGAATCACAGTTCTTATCAGGCAATAAGTGAACAGAAAGTTGAAACATAGTTTGGCAACTACACACACTTTAAACAAGAGGTGATGTTCCAAGTGTTCTTCATGCTTTTTTGCTCTAAGTGTTCTTCATTGTTTTCTGAAAACAGTGAAATCTCAAATTTTTATCCTGTTTTAGGATGGAAACATTTTAAGCTTCTTCTTACATGTAGAGCAGTAGTTCTAAAGATTGCTTAGCTCAAACTGAGGGAGTTGTCCCTCTAGTACTTATTCTTTGATGTAGTATTTAATGGGTCCTGTGGTAACAACATTGACAATGCACAAGTGGGATTTTTTAATGCTAGAGACAATGTTGTCTGTTGCTGAATAAAACTATGTTCTTGTACATTATTTTTCAGGTCCTTTTAATAACAACAACAAAAACTAATCCCCCTCTTTCCCACCCCTAAATGTAGTTTTGTTGCTTTTGTAAATGCTTTCCAGCAGTTGTCTCTGTGGTGCTGCAGAGAAAAAGAGTAGGGGGATTTGTGCTCTGGAGAGTGTTTTACTTAAAGGCTACAGTATTGAAAGGTCATAAAACATTGTGCTGTATTGTCATCCCTCTGAATTTTATTCGTAACAGTCCTGCAGAAAAGAGCACCTGGAACATTTGCTGCCCCAAATCAGGATGGATGCCTCTACAGGAAGTGTAATCATGTAACAGAAGGCAGGAGGTGTTTTGGATGAGGAATTAAGAGCTGCAGAACTGCTCAGAGGATAGGAAAAGGGATGATCAAAGACTGCTAGAGGTGTACAGAGCTTTGGAGGTATGGATGAGGCTTTAAATTTATGATTAGGGAACAAGAAAAGCAGTTTAACTGCTCTATCCTAGATTTGAGTGGAATACTAGTAAAGGATTTGAAAGGAATCATGGAAAGGAGGGAAGGTAGTCATGCTGATGGGACAGTGAGTAAGAAAGGAGGAATTTTGAAGAAAATGTAGAACACCTGTGCATGAAAATTTCCCTTGGATGGAGTGAACAAATTCTTCTCTTAGTATTTATTCATTGTATTGGGAAGGAGTTGAAATGGTTGTAGGGAATTTGGGACTTCAATTATGGTATTAAGAAATCTGCCTTCTTACCTTTTTCCTAAAATGAGTATAAAGAAAGATTTCTTTAAGTCACTACTGCCTTTTTTGGGGGGCTTCTGATATTCGTGTTCTGGATTTCCTTGTATTACTTTTATCACCTGTAATGTTGTTCACTTTTTAGTTTTCTTTCCCTGTGGCTGTGATCTGGAATCTCCCAAGGAGAGTCCACTTATTCTTCTTTTCCCTCCTCTTCAATATACACTAAATGATGCCCTTCAAGCTTTCAGATGACAGCATTTCAGGGATGTTTAAAGAGTCCTTTTTGAAGCACAAAATCAAAAATATATTGTTACATTTGCATGCCAGGCTTGAGACAGATCTTGCTTTGTTTCCTGGTGACAGAAATGTCCCTTGCTCTTTGCTGCAATCGGATGCCTGTGAAGTTGGTGAAAATAAAGCACTGCAGGGTTGTGGTTTGAGATGTGATCTCACCTATGGCTGTAGACTGTCAGACTTTTAAAAAGTTGTTTTAGGGAGACACAGCTAATCTTTGCAAAAAGACCTTCTGAATGCTATGGTTTAATATGTGGGAAATGTACAGAAAATGCATAATGTGGAAAGACAGAGAGAGTTGAAAGTAGGACTTCTTGATGCCATCTAGACTGGTCTAACTATCCTTCAAAAGCATGAACTTCATTTCTGTAAAATGCTTACCAAACCTGATGCCCTTGGAGGGCACATTTATCAAGCATGAAAGGGTTGCAAGTCTGCAAAGGACTTTGGGAAGGCATTTTGGGCCATCTTCTTCTCTTGGGGCCATACCTAGTGTGCCTGTGTCTGTCCTGTAATCTGGTTAATGTTTAAGCTGCTATGGCCGGTTTCAGTGTTTAGTTCTATTTTACTATTGAAAAATGCTTTTTGCTTTCTAAGTTTTTTGGTTTTTTTTTATTTATTTAATGTCCAAACTAATTTTTCTTTGCATATCAAGCAATTTGGGTTCTCATATATTGGACAGATTGCTGGCAGTGATCTGAATAAAAGGAGGATTTCAAATGGAAGAAAGAGGATGATCTGATTTATGTTAACGAGCCAAAAGGAAAAAAGAAGAAGAAAATACTTACTCAGTAACCATCCTGGACAACTATTTCTGTCAGAGTCCCCGAAATGGCTTAGGGAAGGTGTTGAACCCTGAGATTCCAGACTTGTTTTCAGGAGTATTAAGTACTTTAAACAAAGACACCAAAAATCTTTAATGCTGTGATGTTAAAAATTACATTTAAGTTCAGAGGGAGAACTTGTGCTTTCAGCTTGAAGAAAATTATATCCAGTGAACAAGAGTGACCACAGTCTGCAACTTCAAACTTTGTTGCTCATTACTTTTTTTCCTGCCTTTGGGGTGATAATTTTCTGCAGTGACTCTGACAGCCCAGTCAAAATGATTCATGAGGCCAAGGGTGAAAAGAACTCTTTCTTTTTCTCTGGTGTAAATAATCTTTGTCATTTCTGATCTGTCCTGATTTCCTCCTTGTGCTTCTTTGCATGTGTGGTTTTCCTTCTTTTTTGAGTGGTTTAGGGTTTTTTTACATTAAATGTAGGCTTTAGCATGTATGTAGTTAATGAACAGAAATTTACCTTTGCTTTCCATAGAATATGGAAAAGAGGAATACAAAAGAATGGTATAGTGTTTGGGGTTATATAACTTAAGATTTAATTAGTAATTAACTAATCTCTACTGGGGTGCTAGAAGAGCTCACAGCTTCTCTGGCATCTTCAATGACTTACATCAAAAGCCCTATGTTTAAAATATTTTATATTAGTTATGTGTAACAATGCTTCATGACAGTTGAGTAGCAGTATTAATGGTTCTTCAGCCTTTTCTTCGTAGTAGAGGTGTCCCCATACTTTTGAAAACTATTCCAAATTTAAGGAAATTAAAAAGCATATTAATGTATGTATGTGTGATGATTTTTTATATTTTATTTTATACATTCCAGACAGCTTGAGGAAGTTTTGAGTTCTTTGTGGAGAGTGAGAGTGGTGTGGAAAAGATGCTTTTGCTTCAGCAAGACTGGTGTATGTTCATTTTGATGTGCTCCATCTGTTGAGTAACTATAAAACTTCAGCAGTTTTAAACCAAAATACTGTTGGGGGAATCTGTCCTCTTCACTCTGCTGTCAAATTCATGCAAATACTACTTACTGACTGTGCACAAACCATTTAGCAACATTCACTGTTGGGCAGAGAATACTTATTAAATTACTACCCCAAAAAATAGTATTTGCACTTCTGTAGAAGGAAGATATTTAACAGAATTGTGGACTTTTGCTTTGGCTACCTTCTCCCACCAGATGAACAGTTCTGATCTCATGATTTTCTTTTCTTCAGTGGTTTCAGTGCAGTGCTGTTTGTTCCAGACCTGATGTTACAGATCTCTGTGGCCCTAATGTTTGAGTTGCAGTGACTTGACTTGCCTGAAAGTAATTCAGCCACTCTAATAAAGAGGAGAAATAATTGCCTCTGGGAAATGTGTTAAAAGTACTTAAAGGTAACAATGTTTGGGTTGTGGTATCAAGTTCAGCCAGATCCATTTCACATAAGCAGTAAATTGTAACAGTGACTGTAATTCTTTTGTGTGAAGCAGGTAGAATCTCCTTGTTTCTAATGTAATATAATCACCGTCTTAAATTTGATTGTAAAGTTGATACACTGATGACAGGGTTCTGCTGTGTTATAAAAAGACATTTTTGTACTAGTAGTTGTCAAGTCCTCAGGTCTCTAAGCTGAACTTGTGACAAAAAAGTCAGAATGAATACCTAAAGCTTGTTGCATTTCAGGCAATCAGAGGGGATGAATCTGAGTAAGAAACAGAGTCTAGCCTTCCTCTTCTCCCTTCTGCAGTCTTTCTAAGCTCAAGGGGGATAGAATTTACTTCACTCTGTTCTGCAGTGTCCAGAGAAGAGACCCTTATAAGTGGAATACCCTTGGAGACTTATGTCAGCTCCTCAAACTCCTCCTTTGATTCTTGGTTAAGTCATGTAGGATGGGAGACATCTCATCCCAGTTGTAGTCCTCTCTACCTCTTCCCCATCCCCTTACCCCTGCCTTGTCAAGGCTCAAGGCAACAAGGACAGGAGGGTACTTTCAGAATCATCTTTGGGTGGGACATGGAAATTTTGGGTGGCTGAAAAGAGGTAGAGTGTATTCTGCTGGTAGTCATTCTTAGTGTCTGTTCAGCATGTGGGACACTGCATTGGTATGCATAAAGCAAGGATGGCAGTGCTATCAGTTTTTGTTTGGGTATTTGATCTTCTGCAAAAGCCTTGTAGAAACTCTTGGACTTTGCAAGCATTTCCTAAGGATTTCTTTGAGCTGTTTTTTTCCCTGTCTGTCTGGTTGCTTCCATATCTTGGGAATCCCATTTGTTTGTTAGTGGCTTCTCTAACATGAAGCATCAATGTGTCTGCAGGTTCTGTGCAGGTGTGGACTGGCAGGATAGTGTCTTTCAGCTCCCAACAAGATCTGATCAGAGTAGGGGAAAGGCAGTTGCTGCCTGCTGGTTCATGGCAAACAAGGCTCAGCTGGACACTGGTTACCAATTTAAAATTTGGGAAGAGCATTTGTAATTGAATGTAGGCTTTTTACTTTTGAGGCTCCAATCACTTTCCTTTTTTTTTTTTTTCTTTCACTTTAGTCCAGCTAAAGTCCTGGACTTTAGCTAAAGACCAAAATCTAAATCAAATCAAATATATAAGGCTGAAATCTTAGTATGAAAACAGGCAAATAATCTTAACAGTGTAAACTTCGATTTATAAATTTGAGACTTGCAAGCAGACTGCTGTACAAGAAAACAGATGCCATGCAATAAATTAATACTAAGCTGAATAATAAACAAGACTTATTGTTAAAGGTCTTTAATGCAAAGACAGTGATTTCAGACTTTCATATGCTTGTTTTCTGTCTTTGTTTAAATGGAGCCTTTGCATGTGTTTTCTTTATTGTTCTCTTTTGCACACATTTGAGCTTTGTTGGGTGGAGGACTCGGTCTCTGGTTGGGCAGTGGTGATTAACTTACACTAAATAGGCAGCAATAATGTGATTTGAGAATGAAAAGGATTCATTTCTTTTAAACGAGGGGAAAAAAAACAAGGTTGAAGGAAATAGTTTACATAATCTGTAAACTAGTTAAGGAGCTGAATATTTATGCAGGTTGAAATTGAAGCTTAGTTGCCCTCTAGGGGTTTTACATTAATACAGCATATGCTAGCTTTTGGGTGTTTTTTTCTTCTTTCAGAATAAAGGTGAGACAGGTCTTTGGAAAAAACTTACATGCTGACAAATCTGTGGTGATAGAGGCATGTGTACATCTGCATTCAGTGAGTAAAACTCATTTAGTTCAAAACTGAGAAAATGGAGGAAAGATTTTTAGGCACATTAGGTTCTTTTTAATCTCGTTGTACCAGTGGAGAATGTACTCACAGTCAACCAGTCATAGCACTGAAGTCTCAACCAGGAAAGGTCCTTTCTTTCAGTCCTAAATAAACAGAAGACAAAAAGTCACAGGAGGTTGTAGTGACAGAACCAGGACCCTCAGTCAGTTTCTGCTCATGTCCCAGCTGCTGAATGCTGCTTCAGATTCTTGTGTCCTCAGCTGCCACTGAGTGATGCACAGGGGTCTTCTGTCACTTCTGGTCTTACAGCAGGTTGAGCCCTGGATATTGGTCTGTGATTGAATGTGTTAGGAATAATCTTAGTCTCCTCCTTTAGAAAGCAATTGACAAAACCAGTAGTTTTGCTTGGATAGGCATGTGCTGTTTCATTGGAAGTATCCTCATGCCATAGGAAGAAGTGACAAATGGCTTCTAAACTGGAGCTACATATATGTATCCCATTGTCTTAACTTTCAGTATCTCCTTTGCCAATGATTTTGTAGCAGATGCACTGTTAACATATTTAACTGCTAAATAAATTCATAAGTTTGGTTGTTTTTCTAAAAATGGAAACCGCATCTCTGTGATTGTTTTTGCCGTTTCTTTCATAACACTGTATGTTATGCTGTATTTGTATGTTGATGCTCTAAGATGTTTTTGCATCAGAAACAAGATAACTGGAGCAGGCAGAATAGATGCACTTAAACAACTCCCTTCTGCCAAACTTGAATCCCTCTGCATACAGCTTGAGGAGCACAGTGTAGTCAACTTTCAGAAGGTAGAGCTGTGTCCCCGAGGCTTCAGTGTACCAAACTGCACCTGGATTTGTGCTAGTAAAGCCAATGTTCTCACACAGATTTTTATGCCATTTGCCTATTAAGCTTTACACTGCAAAGCAGTTTCTCTCTTTTGAGGGGTTTTCATACCTAGTTTCTGGTGCATTTTGTTTTGCTTTGTAGATTTATCAAAGACTGGTTTGTAAATTCCCTCTCTACTAGTATTTTATTTTATTTTATTGTCCTCAAAATTACAACTTTTCTTCTGGAAAAATGTACCTGGTTATTGCAGTCCCTTATTTAAAACATTTTACAGAAGATGAAAGATAAATTTTACAGTTACTACCAAGTTTCCAGATATTGCTGAGTTTTGATAGTGTGCTTTCCTGCCTCGTGGTTTAAAGTAATTTCTTCAAAATCATGAAATGAGTAGGGTAGTCTGAAATTCTAAATGCCTCCATAGTCAATGATGCAATTTAATTTGAAAAAGTAAGTTTAGGTACTTTATTACACAGCGGCCATAATTGCAGGGGTTGAGTTACTCTTCACTGTTCACTTCAGAATATGGACACAACAGAATTTTTTTTTTCCTGGAAAATTTGCACTTTGGTTTTGTCATCCTTACTAGCACTGAGTAGTACCTCAATTAGCAGGAATTCTTCCATGGTGAAGAATTCCTGCCTCCACACCAGCCAATGGAAAAACTTGGGAAAAAAAGACATTTACTGGAAAGTAGGGTAAGTACATGATAACTGTTTTGGAGATGTTGGAACAGTGGTTGGGGATGAACTGTGACCTGTGAGGGAAAGTAACTTCCTCTTTTAATAACTGTATAAATATTTTATATTCCATATATTGGGCACATTCTGTAGACTCAAAAGACCAGAGATTTTGACCGTATTCTGTGTGCCCTATCTCACCCTCCAGCTGGAATACTGGAACCAGTTTCAGGTTTTTTTTAGAAGATAATTCATTCAGGGGAATGAGAACTACTATTACTGCTACCACCAACCTTCAGTATTGGAGCTCTGAGTTAAATAGGTAGTTTTGGAAGTCCATGAAACTGAACAGGGGCAGGAGGAAAGGAAGAGTCCCTGGCACAGCACGGTGTAACTGAGAGCTGGTGTCATGGTGGAATAGCTGGGCAAGTGCCTCCTCAGGAGAGATATAAATGCCCCACCGTGTGGCAGAAGGCCATTACTGTTACTTCTTCCGCTCCGTGAAGCTCTGCTTTTGAGAAATAGATCTGTTTTGCCTTTAGAGTTCAGCTGAAGAGTCAGTCGCTGTGGGACAGAGGGAGGGGTGTTGTTGCTTTAAATCCTCTGTTATCCGAACTTCTCAGCTGTCCCCGAGTGGCTCGGCAGCTCCCGAAGGAGGCGGGAGCGCCGGCAGAGGCGAGGCTGCTCTGCACAGCTCAAGCTGGATGCGCTTGTTTATATAAAAGCAGGCAGTGACAGACAGTAGCCATGGGGGAACTTGCATTTGTTCCAGTTCTGCCTCTTCCAGCGCCGGGTATGGTAACGCTTGATGTCAGGGATACTTACTGCAGGGTGGCAGGAAAATTAGATCAAGGCAGTTGTTTGAAACCAGTGCAGTTTAACCAGGTGGCTGTGCTTGCTGGGCTTGCATTACCTGAAGCCTTTTAGAGAAGGTGATGCTTGTGCTTGACAGGAACATTCCTCAAGCAGGTTTCTTTAGTGGACAAATCATGATTTACCCAAATAAAATGCTTCACAGCAATGTGCTTGCTTTGCTTAAAAGGGTCAATTTTTGTAATTGCACTGGGAAGAAAAGGAGGTCTGCTTCTCTGGAAAAATCTTCCTGCACAGCCCAGCAGATTGTCCCCTCTGAGCACTTAAATCTGCCTTAACTGACAAAGTACTTGCTGTAAAGCTTTATACATAATAGTTATGCCCTTGCTATTTCTCCTGTGTCTTCTGAGGACATAACCCTCCTGTGTACTGCTGTGCTCTGCCTGTCATGCTTAGTCAGAAGCAGGAGGACTTGTCTTGTAGCTCTTACAGAGCTGGGTTGCTGGAATTTGCTTAAAAATATGACAGTGTACTGGATTCCTGTGTGTTTGGGGCAAAATGTGTGCACACGCATATGTAGGTAGGTGGGTATACTCATGCATACAGAAAATGCTGACAACTCTGTGCATCCAGGAAGGAGGATCAGATCAGGTCTATGGCACCAAAACTAACAACTAGACATTTCTCTTTATCATCTCTGCCAAAGCTCCTTTTCCTGTTACAGTCCAAGTTCTGTTGAAATTCTAGTGACTAAACGTATATTGCTAATGAATTCTGTCTTTCACAGTATTTAATCATTTAGCAATAGTCAGGAAGTCTCAACCTGCCTGACATTTTAAGGTATATGTTCTTTTCTGACTCTCTGACTCTTAGGAAAACACTTTTCCTAGTCAAATTTCAGTATTCATATGAAACTGAGAACCTGCTTTAGTCTTTCCAGCTCTTGTCCCCAAGAAGACATTTTGGTTGGATCTCATACATGCAGGACATAGAATGAGCAGAGCTGACCTGCCTTTGTCCTAATGGCAGAACTAAGTGCTCCTTAAAGTATCCTAAGATTGCATGTGTATGTTATTTTCAGAACTTTTTTTTAATGCTTAATTACTTTAATCTGGCATATTTTTGTTAATACTCTTAAGTATTTGTCTGGGTTTTGTTAGTTGAACTGATTGGGTTGGCTTGAATTGCTGTGTTTGGCTGTGTTCCTCAGCTTGTTTTATGTGTTTTTCTTAAACAAAACAATTATTCTGTTTCTTAAACTTTGCTTTTCAGTTCCATTCTCTGTTTCTTGGTGCTTATTATAAAATTGGAAAGAAAAGGTACAACAGTCCACTGTGGATAAGTGTGGGTTATTTGGGACAACAGAAGGGCTTCTCTGCTGTTGCTTGAGGTTTTTGGTTATGCCTCTTGGAAACATCCACAATTCTCAGTCTGAATGGTAGCAAATGTTGAACTGCAGGACACAGGTAGTGAGTCTGGTGAGAGAGGCTCCCCCAGCACAAGCCTCTGCATCACATGGGAATGGGACTGTATCTTCATGGTTCATGGCTTCCATGAATGTGCTTGTCATTCCTTGATGGTAGTTTCTTAAGATCCTCTTTTTCTCCCCTACAAATTCTGTTGTTGGATTTGAAAACAAGAGAAACCCTGCTAATATTTCTGTAGGAAAAAGATCAGCAGCTAAGCAGTGAGTTTTGAATTAACTGATGTTGGAGGATCCCTATGTGCCTTACATCCGTTTTCAGAACTGCTGTGGTATTGTGGTTTTTAAAAAAAAATAAAAATATATATTTTAATAATTTTTGAAACAGAATGTTTAAATCGGCCATTGATTTCCTATATTGATTTTAAAAGCCCATTGTAAGCAGTTGACCAAACCTAGATCCTTGTAATATCAATGGATGTAGGACATGAAAACTTTGGAGACTCTTGTTCCTAAGTAGGTAGGTGGAGTTTACAGAGCGAGTAACTGGATTTACTGAAAAAAACCCCAACCAACTCTCAAACATTTTTGATCTGGGTACAGTGCCATTGCTCCCTACTGCTCTGGCCTGTTTCTGTATCCAGCTGAGAGATACTTTGAGGCCAATTAATTTTTGCAGCAGGATTTTGAAAACCTGCTAATGAAAAAAGCACGCATGGTATGAAACAAATAACTACAATTGCAGTAGCTGGGAGTTTAGCAGGACTTGAGTGGGCCAGGGCAGAGAGATTTTCAAGGAATCCAAGCTAGTATATACCTTTCTGGTTTCAGGAAGTTTTTCCCCTCTTTCATCCTCTTGGTTTGGATGCTTGTCCATTTAGACTCACCATGTAAGGCACCCTAAGGGTTTTGAAGGGCATGTGAGAACTTTATGCTTCAAGATATAAGCCAAACTTACAGTTGATAGGGATTAGGAAGAAACTTCACTTGAGAGGATGTTTTTCCATAATGTAGCCTTTCTGACACATTTCTTTAAAGCAGCTATTACAGCCTTCTGAGAAAGATGGTGTACAGGACAAATAGGCCCTTTGATCCAGTATGTTATGTTCTCATCTCTCAATGTCCCCTAAAGCAGTCTTCAGATTTATTTCTAGGATATTGGTAAGATGGTTTCTTTAACCCAAGGCATTGTGTTTAGGCAAGCAGTTTCTAGGGGTTTTTTTGAAACATTCTTCCTCTGCAGATCACAGTTATGCTGTTTGCCTTCCTGATGTTCCTCTCCTGCTGTATGTTCACCTCAGTCATGAGGCAAGGGAGGTTTCTGCATTTTATTCTGGAGTGCCAGAGATGCTGTGGTCTGCTGGGGGATCCTCTGTTTGCACTCTGTACTTTAAGATAAAGCTAAGAGTGCTGTGGTAAAGATTGGCCAGGAAGATGAATATCCCTTCCTTAAAATTCTTGAATTCCTGGGATTCTCTGCTCCGCAGTCCTGTATTGTGTGCTAGTATGTATTGATCATCTCTCCTAGGATAGATGCCTGCAGCTAAAAAAGCTGAAATGGAGCAGATTTTGGGGGGCTGGTGATGAGCAGGAAAATGGAAAGTATATGATTTTTATGTTATAGCAAATGAATATTTGCAGAGACAAAGTATTTGATCTGATAACAGAGGTTCACTTGAAAGAATCAAGGTTATTTTATGTCAATTTTCTCTTTGCCCTATATAAGATGCATTTAATTATTTCATGCTATCTCCTTCTATTCAAATTAATCTGCCTTATATATGTTGTTGCTCAAATTAGAATAATTCTTTAATCAGCTGTGTTATGCATGCCATAGAAGGCTAGAATAGGAAAGCTACTCCTAGCATACCGACGATGCATGTATTTTATTTGTTGTTGTAATTTAAAAGTAAAATCAGAAATATTGATTTCTACTTGACTGGAGAGATGATTTAGTTTGAATATCAGACTGATCTTAATCAGGTGAGAATTAATTGAGTTGGAGGTATTAGATATTCAGTGATGTTAACTGAACCATGAGCAATCTACAGAGAAGCTTTCTTTTGTACTGTGTTGGAAATATCAAATAGCTCATACTCTACAATGTGAAACAATCTCTCCATGTTCATGCTGCTACTTCCTCTGGCTCATTAAATGCACCAGTAATCTGTTCTGTGCATACTGAGTCATCTTCAGAGTAACAAGCTAATGAATCATAATTTAATACAAAATTTAAAAGCATAATAACTACCCTTAAAAATGTTGCTGGTAATGTTTTGGATCATTTAATGTTTTTGTACACATTTTGCAAACATAGGTTTTAAAATTTTGCCTTTGTTTAGATTTTAAAGGGAGCTGTTTCCTCCTCCTTCTGCTATCACCCCCAAGTCCCCATTATTATTTGGGCATCTTTCCCCACTCAGTGGGGAAAGGAATGACCCAAGGAATGACCCAAACACCACACAAAAAGACAAAACTATTTTTTTCTTTTTTTTTCTTTTTTCTTTCTTTCTTTTTTTTTTTTTTTCTTTTTTTTTGTGTAGAGGGAAAAAACCTACCCCAGAATAAGTCTGGTCTGGATCATGATGCAAGCTGGTTTGTTTTTTTTCTTATTTTAAGAGTGTGATAGCAGTATCATAAGTGTTGAGAAAATATAAATGGTGAGATAACACCTCTGTAGGACTTTCTCTTAAGTAGTAAAATTGTAAAGTCTTTAAATAAATGAGAGCCAGACCTGAGAGGATCATTTTATCTTGATAATGGGGAATATTTCATTTATTTTGTGTACAAGCACATCTGCAAAATAGATGCACAATTATAATTGATAAAACTATGCTTCCAACATGATATGAAATGTACAACACTTCACAATATGAGGCAATACGAAGGTGCCAAGTATTTTTATAATCTGAATCTGCAAAAAATGAACTTTCAGAAACAGCCTTCACGCTACAAACAGTTCAAACACTGAAGATAATGAGGACAATTCCTTGCTGTTATATCAACACGGTTTCCATGCTGCTGCTGCTGCTTGTCTGGATATAAGTCCCACTTTTTATTCTTCTCTTACTTTGCACATGGGAAGACTTTGATGTTTGGAGGAAGAAATAATTAACTATCTTAATATTTTAAAATATTTTAAGTAAAGAGAAAAAATCCTTTAGAAATCTGCTACAAATACAATCTGATGCTGGTTGTTCCTCTTTCTTAAATTGCAAAAAAACCCCAGAACTTTCAGTTTGTTTTTAAACTTGTGGCAGGACGTAGCATGGTTATTTTTTATGAAGTCTTTCCTTTATGTACACATAACTGAAACTTCAGCAGTCCAACACAACTATTCCACCATTTCATTTTGAATGCAGCACAGTGAAGAAACCAGCTGAATTCTGTTTGGATGAGGGATGGTGTTGTAGGGTACATAAAGATCACTTTCATCATAAATATGTGGCCTTGTTTTTGTTGTCCACTGTTTGTAGTCCTGCAGACACTGTGATTAACAGTGTTAAATTTAACCTTGTCTGGTTTAATGGCGTGGAAGAAAATCATCATCTTTATTCTGCAGAGCTGTGCCTATGTCTTTTGCCAGATGTTGGTTTGTCCCTTTGACTCAAAATCCTACAAGTTTTATATTTTTGTCATAGAGAGCAAATATTTATTGAACCTATCAATATGTTCTAAAGTTAAAATGGACAGGACCCAGGCTTTTTATCTCCTTTTTTAAAATTAGGACTTGTATGTCCCAGGACATCTGTTGGTGGACCCCCACCAACTTTGTTGTAGCTTTCTGTTGATGTATCTGATCTTTTCAAATACTTTAGTGTGTATTGCATATGCCTGACCGGCTGCTTGAATGGACAGGGAAATAATTTGTCCAGTTTTTACTCTGTGATAAGTGAACTGTTAGCCAGCTTCACTTCAGTTTCCATCTGCTTCTCATATTATCTTGTCACAAAGTCATAAAACAGAGTTGGGGAAAAAGCAATTAGAAATACTAAAGAAAAACATTCTTCTTAGATACTGTTTTTTTCAGCACAGATTAGTGTGGACTGTAAAGATCTTTGTAAACAAAGTTTTCTTTACTGTGCCAACCTAGCTAATTATCAAAGAAACCTTAATAAAAAGAGTGCTCTGTAACTTAAAGAAGTTTTTAATCAACCATCAAATACACTAAGTCAGGCACTCAAAACTAATTGTTCATGCCTCCAACATAATTTGTATAATTCTGTATCTGAAGGGAATTACAGAAAGACTTGGAATGGGATTTTTATTTAAAAAATGCATGTCTCTCCAGCTTTTTAGATAAATTAAGAAGGCTTTAAAAAGCTCCTTTTTTGCTTTTACGTATGTCAGGATCTAATTTCTCCTAGTTCTTTGTGTCGTGCTTTCTCAGGTGGGTAAGTTGGGATAGGAAGACCCAGTGAGATCCGGCTCTTGGATCCAGGGCAGTGCCACAGGACCAAACTCAGCAGCTTCTCTGAGCTGCTCAGGGCTGGAGATGCTCCCTGCTGAAGGGTCAGTCCTTGGAAGGACTCGCTCATCTCTGGCCTCAGCCAAAAAGCCCTCCTGTCTCTCCCTGAAAACGTGCTCTTCCAGCATAGGCAGATCCCTGGCACATGCCAGCATGCCATAGTGAGCAGGTGAGAACTGGCAAAACTGAATTGCTCTGTGTTCAGACATGGCTGTTCAGCTCTTGTTCAGTTGACAGCAGACCTCTGTTTTGGCAAAGATGCATTTTGGCCTTATGTACTTGGTTGATTTAGAAAAGGTACTAAATTGCAGGCTCGCTTTAGCAGTTAAAATCTCTCTATGTGGCTGTAATGGCCAGAACGTAACGAGACTCTGAACTGCAACCAAAACTTATTTTGGACTTGCCTTACAACAGAAATGCAAAGCTTTCTTCATGAGAGAAAAAGAAGAAATCTGGCCTCAAATCAGTGCTGAGCTGTTCAGTGAAGTCTCTCTGAGCTGTAGCCTCGAGAAGAGATCTTTGCTCTGTGTGCATGCCCTTAGACAGAGCCTGTGGCACAGAGAGGAGCCTGTGGGGTGACCTATGTCAGATCTGATGTCACGAACCATGACTGCTGCAGGTGAAAGGGGGTCTGTAGCCAGTTTCCGTGGTAACTGGTGAGCACCTGCAGCTTGCTGACGCAGTAGTGGATCTGTCCTTGCCTGTGCACAGAGCATTCAGTGATGGACATATGTAGTTGTCCTAGAAAAGCCTTGGCAAAGGGTGGATTTGATGGAGGGCAAGCCTTTTCCCCCTTTCTTACAAGGCATTTTCACTTCTGTGGCGTTGAGCTCTCTTCCTCAGTTTATTTGCCTTCTATCTGGAAATATTGGGAATGACCTTTATTGTTTGAAAAATGACTTTCCTTTGTGTTACAGTTTGCAAGGAATTTACAGACTTGCTCAAATTTACTTCTTGTTTTGCTGCTGCTTGAGGTTTTGTTTTGGTAGCTTGCTGCTTGCAGGAAGAAAGAAAATGTATCAGCCCATGAACTTCTAAAGTCATGGAAAGCTTTCCTGAAATCATAAAGATAGTACCATACACAAGATTATGAAAAGATCAATTTTTCAATTTTGTTCTTTCTGTGATGTGCAGTGTATCAGGCAGAAGGTTTGTTCGGATTCTTTGGTATTCTGATTACCCCTCATAGCTGCTAAAGTGTTAAATTACAATAGGTTTGTAACTAGATGCTGTGTATCTGCTCCTTTTGTGGTGTCTTGCTATGCATCCTGAAAGGATGGTCAACAATGCAGATATTGCCTGAGTGAGGAATGACTAAAGATTATCAGACATGGAGATAAATTCTTGGTTTGAGATGCCTGCAACTATTGAGCACTATTTCAGACATTATTCTCCAAACAAGTAGTTCAAACACTGTGTGTGCTGCTCAGCACTGACACATTCCATTTCATGGAAGACTCACAGGATCGTAGAATAAACTGAGTTGGAAGGGACCCGTCGGGATCATCAAGTCCAGCTCCTGGCCCTATGCAGAACACCCCTATCACACCATGTGCCTGAGAGCATTGTTGACACATTTGGTGCTGTGACCATTTCCCTGGGGAGCCTGTTCCTGTGGCCAGGGTGGATATCTTTTCCTGGCAGCAAACCTAAACTAGCCCTGACCCAGCTTCATGCCATTTCCTTGAGTCCTGTCACTGGTTAGGAGAGTGAAGAGATTGGTACTTGCCCCTCTGTAAGCAAGACAAAGCACAATTTAAAAAAAAATAAAAATTCTCCAGACTCCTGAAGGTTTCTGGTATGTGTCCATAACTAAACCTGTCTTGCATTCCTTACATGACTGCCAAACAGAAGAGATGGATAATCAAGCTTTGTGTGCTCATATAAGGATGCCTAATATGCTTTAACCTTTCTTCCTCTCTGTTGTTAAGCATCAGTAATGTTAAAGCTGAACAGCTGGAAGCAGTTTTATCACTTTGCAACAGTGCCTGGCCATGTACCACAGGCAGGGCCTTCTGCAGCCAGGGAATGCTGGCAATTGCAGTTCAGGCTTTTTTTGTTCACTGGGACATCACGCCTTTAACCAATCAAGACTGGTGAGTTAACAAGTGAGAGGGACCTCCTGTTGTCTTCAGTGGTTTTTTTACTTCACAGCTTCCAGAAGAAATGATTACTACTACAAAAAGAAAAACCCCAACCCAAAACCTCAGCACAGCACTTAAAGAAGTGCCTGTAGAGAGTATAAATCAAATTAGACAGACCAAAAGCTTTCAAAAGCTTTGGATGTTTTTCCCACAAAAAACCAAAGAAATGTACTAATAGGTATGATTTTTCTGAGATGCTGATGTAGGAATAGTCAATATAAATAGTCCAGGAAAGAATGGAATAAATGACAGATTCACCCTTGAAAACCAAAGAAATAATCTGATAACCTAATAAAACATTGGCCTTGTTCTGAGCTTCAACTGCTTAGTAAACTTCAGCTGTCCAGGTGTTTCCTCAAAGCTGTGCTTGTGCATTTGGTGACTGTAAGTCTAAACCACATTGATCTTAGAAACTGGGTGTGGTTGCTAATAAATACCTTTGAGCACAGGCTACAGTGTCTTCCCAGCTGGTAATAACTGGTTAACTTAAACCCATTTTCTGCACACTTTCATCTGGTTTTCATGTAGGGTGTGGTGGAGTTGCCAGTGTGTAACGCTGGGTGCTGTGTTGGAGAAGGTTTTTAAGTGTTCATCAATAAATAATATGTTTGAAGTAGGAAAGAAGTCAGTTCTTTGTAAAGTTTCACAGTATAAGAACCCTGAAATCTGTCATCAACACTTTAGGCAAAAACTATCTTGTCTTGTCAATTATTATAGTGAAAGCCTAATTAATAATAGCTGTGGACAAGCAGATTAATCTCACCTAGGGATTGCTTGCAGCTGTTGGATCACTTTCTCAAAATCTTGCCAGTAGTGTTCAGGATCCTAAAGGGTGGATTTTGTTCCACTGAGGTCCACAATTGCTTAATGCCCATTTCAGCAGGCATCTGCTATGAGCAAAGGACAGGAGTGCTGCCTTTATAGACACAAATCTCCTCTTTCTTGTTTATTTAAGTCTTGATGTACCTATACACTGAGCATAGGTAACATGATTTAGCTGTTGTGTGATGTAGTACCATTACATGTTGATGTTACTAGATTAGCTGTAAATTGTGCAGGAAAATAATTTTTGTATACCCTAAATTTGCTGGATATTAAATCACTACCAGGAGGACCTTAGAGTAGGACAAATGGATGGAATTCCAGAAGGGGATGTGGTAGGGGTGAACTTTGTTCTTGATCTGGCTCCTGTTGATCGTGGACACATGGCATTCTTTTTTTCTCTCTTTCTCTCTTTTCCATCTGCTAAATGTAGCTGATTACCTCTTAGAACAGCTTGAAATCTCCTGATAGAAATAACAGCCAGTTCTTATCTAGGGTTATTATTCAATGAAACATCTGTACAGAGTGCTGGTAACAATGAGGCATAATTTTAGTTACTCACAGATAAATCCCATGTCCTTACCCATGACTTTGCTGTTCTGTTTTAGTATCTCACTGACTTGTTTTTAAGTCTTAAGGTCCTTAAAACAGACCAGGTACTTTCACTTCATTGAGCAACTTCATTGTTCTTAAATGCCAGAGATCTAAGTGGTAGCCCTGAGTTAGAGCATGTGAAAAGCAGGCACAGCATCATGGATTTGCTGCAAGAATAACTCCAGAAATGGTATTAGCAACAGCCATATGTGTGTGAATGTGCTACATGATGAGGGGAGAATCCCAGTTAAAGTGTTGTTGCTAAACAAGTGACAAAGACCTCGCAAACAGTATGAGAATCTGGGCCAACTATGGTTGTATTAATAATAAATCAGATCTGGTCTGCTACTTCCTACACATAGAGTTTTTTCACCTATTGTCATTTTTCTAACTTCAATTTGTTGGGGTTTTTTTGGTTTTTTTTTTTTTTTTTTTTTTTTTTTTTTCCCCAGCATTTACTAAATGCTGTCAAGAAACTGGTGTTCTGATGGTGGTGAAGTGTCGGCAGGAGAACGCAGCACTGAAGGACTGTCTGGTTGGCTAGTAAGTCCCTCTTGAGTTTTTGCTTGGGTTTTTGTGCATGGCCTGTACTAATCTAGAAATGTTAACTGTTCTGAAAAGGGCTCTGCAGGCTTAGGGACTTGGATGTATTTTCTGAAAATTGTATCTTTGCTTTATTAAAGCCGTGCTGGTCAGGGCCCTAACTGACAAGATTTTATTTACCATATGAATCTATGGCTACAGAGCCCCTCTTCTTGATTCACCTGGGGACAGATTTCAGCCCAGAGGACCTGCAGCCCTTTATTTGCTCTGGTACATCACAGATGTGGGGATAGGGGTGCACAGTGAAGCTTCTTTGTAGTCTGTTAGTAAGACAGTAAAAGTTGGTTTTCATTTTGCTTCTGTTTTTTAAGATTTAGTCTGTCTTGAAAGTGTCCTGCTGTTGTGAACAGCAGTTGCAGGAGCAGTGGGAAATTGTTATATATGAGAGGTCAACTCAATGCCATGGTGGATTGAAACATCTTTTTTGGAAGTCCTAATTTACCCCCAGTGCCATTAGGCTGAAGTGTTAGATTCTTGAATTTCCCAGGGTGAGGGCTGCGAAGTTTTTTAGTTTGGCTGGGGGAAAAAGGAGATTGGTTTGATTTTTGCCGTGTCCTGCTCTCTTAAACCAGCGATTGACATTAAAAATAAGTGCCTTTGAACTAGTGACAGTTATTCTCAAGTATTTAGGAACTGATGAAAAAAACATCTGCAGTCAGGCAAAAATTTAGGCCTAACTACAGCCAGAACTTGCTGGAGTTACTTGGTTTTATTTGTTTGTTCCTTCACCTTTTGAAAAAAATAAAATTAAACAAAATGCTTTTGACAAAAAAGGTTTATAGTGTTGAATAGCTATACTTCAAAAAATTATGAGAGAAAGGAATTTAATATAATGATCAAGGACCATTATATCTACTGTTAAAGACATACACTTGAACCTATTCCCAGTAGTTACTTGGATGCACTAAAAAAATAAGTCATCTCCAGCAGGTTCCTGTGTTGAGGAAGAGAACTGCAAGTGAATTCTTCAGCTGATCTTAAATACCAAATGTGTTTCCCTTTTTTTTTTCTCTCCTCTTGATGGCTTCACTACAGAGGCTTGAAAAGGAGAGTTATTTTACTGGTAAAGGCAGACAAGTTTTCTTTGGGTGTGGAAGGAAGATCAGTTATGAGTGGTACTCGTGCAATATCTGTTCAGTATTCCAAGATGAAAAACAATGTGTGTTTTCTGTCTTGTAGCTATTCTGATCCATCATTCTATGAAGAATGCAAAGCAGAATATTTGAAGCAAAGAGAAGAATACAGAGCAACTGGAATTAAGAAAAAAAGACAGAAGTTTACTCAGAATGTGTGATTAAAACTTAAAATGAACTTTTTTTACATGCAATTTAGATTTCACTTGATTTAACAGACTTAAATTGTCTGTACCACTCTGTGTGGAGTTTAACTGAAATACACAAAATGAGATTAATGGAGAATAAAATAATGTCTGAAATTAAGAGTCAGCTTTAAAACTTTTCCTAATTAAAGATCTAGAGCATGCCGTCACAGTTTGCAAGAGAGGTGGCAAAGGTGTGTTCCTGTATCTGGACTTGAGATTTTGTTACCAGCATTCAAGTTGGAGTTTATAATTCCAGCATGTCCATTTGAAATTTAAAGCCTATATCTAGCTGCATGAGCCAGGCTACATAAAAACATAAGGGTGAATAATTTAAGTTGTATTAACTGGTCACAGATTGGGTATACACTGAAGTTGGTCTGTCAGTTATCACCTGAAGCTGACTGTATGGAGATGCCCTTACTAGAAGAGAAGGGTGGCAAATGCAGAAGAACTACTCAATGTGAATTACCCTTTTCATCCAAGATGATGTCAGATGAGAGCCTGGCAGTACTTGTGCCTGCACTGTAACTCATTTTTACGTCTACACTGTGACTCACTTTCAAGCCTACACTGTCAGAAGGGATGGAAGGATGCCTTGTGCTTGTACGTGGCCCAGACTGACCATTTCAGCTCTAGGGGAGACAGTAATCTCATCCAGACCTTCCTTGAGAACAGGGAATGAGCTGCCATGCTTCAGGAGTGAGTGAGTGACCACACTTGCAAAATTATCCCAGGTAGAGGTGAGAAAAGAACTAAACCAGGCATAGAAGATGCAGATCACTTTGCAGGAACTAAGCAGGTCCCTAATTTTAAAAGAGCATACAAACATTCTTTTGTGCACTGATACTTGAAGCTGCTTAATTGTAGTTAATTAATTAAATTATTAAAAAATTAATTGTAACTGCTTAAATGACTTCACTTATGGCTTCACTTGGTGATACTAATAGAAAGTTTTAGAAACTATCTTGGAGTATCATCCAAACATTCTGAAATTAAATGAAATTGTTTAAAAGCAATGAAAGGCTGCACTTAAACTTGGTAACTTTAATGCTCTGATTAAAGAAAAAAAAAGTAATTTTCTGAGTAAGGAATAGGATTTGATACTGATCCATTAGAAGAGGCAACATTTTACTTGTTTATTTTAATACTGCTTCACCACAAACAGTGTTCCTCTGTTCAGGGAGGCAACTCTGACACATGTATATGAAGGACTTAATGCTCCAGGTCAGTCATTGCCCTTTATTCTGTGCCTGTTACTGGAATACTCATTAATAATGTTGCTGCAGTAGATTGGGTGCAGGACTGGACTTGTGAGGGACAAACTGAAAAGATGTGCAGCATTCTGCCTTGTTAGGCAAACTTAAATGGCACTCAGCTCTAAAAGTAACCACCTTGAAACAGCGTATGTGGAACAGTGTCCTTCACGTGTTCTCAGCTTCTTATCTCAAGCGTTTTGGAAAACAAAAATTTTCCTAATGAGTTGTTTTGCTGTATGTATTTTTAAAAGGAGGAAATTTAAAATAGATGTGTTTTTGATGACAGTGACTGTTCTTCTGTCCCACTATGAAAATCTGCTCTATTTTCAACCTCTGGAAAGCCAGCAGGAATTGACCCTTGGATCATGCATCAGCTTCCTCTATAATACACCTCAGGCCTTACTTCATGTGATGTTCCCTAGCTTTGAATTCTTGGTTTCACACCTTTCATTTTCTTAGTATCTTGTGCATATCCTGTACTTGAATTACATTTACATCTTTTATTTAAAGTTTAAATGAAAGAATGAGTACCATGACATGACAAACTCATACCACTGAATTACTTTTGGTTTTGGTTTTGTCTCAGCCATAAACTCTCCTTCGTACTCAGGTTAATTGGAGGCAGCCCTGGATTCTAATCAGTGTAAGAAAGCACAGCACAGGGGCCTATCTGTCCTCTTCAGAGCACTTGGCAGGCACCCAAGACACTCCCATTTTTCACTGGAGGCTGTATTAAAGGTCTCTTCAAACTCTTGAGGGGAGCCCCCTACAAATGGAAGATATGAGAGGAAAGAAGGAGAAGGTGTCATGTACTTATTTAGAAGTTTGCCTTCAGACACTAAAACCCAAACTCAGAGGGAATCTGAGGGGCAATTTGTAATGCACAGGTTTTTTAAAGAGCAGTGGAACAGCCACTGCAGTCTGAGACAGCACCCAGAAATTAACGTGCAAGCCAGAAACCCATTCTGCTCCACATTTAGCACAGCCGTACTCCTCCTCAGGTAATTCCTGTAGGAAATTCCTCTGTCCTGTTCACTCTGCTGATCAAGAAATGGTCAAATACACTTGCACTGTTAAGTGTTCCACCTAGTTAAAAATTGGTTCAATAACAGTAAGCACCTGGGTGTTTCTTGCATGTTTCTCCCTAGATCAAACAGCCATACTCAAACATAATCATCTTACCACTTTGATTACTGTATCTTAATGTTTGACTTGCTCTTTTCCATCTTAAAATACAATTAAATTAATTTTGCTGGACAGTTACCACACAGGGTGGGTTTTTTAATGGTCCAACTGCAACTCAGTTAAAAGTAGTTTGTACCTTTACTACTGGTCATAAAAAATAAAATGCTCTCATAGACTGCTCTATGTTCATACAATTGCAAGTAGTAACACCACTCTCCCTAAAGAAAGGCTCAAAAGCCTGAAAAAAACCCTCAAAAAAAAAAAAAAAAACCTAAAAAAAAAATAAAAATTTAAAAAACCTTGAACTCCTACCTGCCCTTTTTTACACTCAGAGAATCAGGGAAATACCTTACACCTCTGCAGCCACTGTCCTTCACAGGGCCTGTCTGAGATCAGAAAAAAACAGAGGTGTCAAGTCAGGTGCCAGAGCTCTTGACTCTTCCTTTACCAGCCCACAGCATCATTAAAGTTGCAGTTGTCTCAGCACAGGAGTGGCAAAGTCTGCTGCAAGCTGGTGTTGGAAGAAAATTCAATCTGCTTTATCCCACCAGTATAGTTCATGTGATACTTACATGGGCCTGGGTTTCATTAGTTGGAATGGGTATTGTTTTACTGTAACTCCACCATATGTCTTGTGCTGCTCTTGTCTTTTTCCAGCTGTAAAAATTGGACAATGCATCACAGCTAATTTGGGGGTTTGCTTTCTTCAATATGGATAGTTCACATCAGCTGTACACCAATAAACGGCAGAGAAATTTCAATGATCAGATTTTAAAAATACTTAAAATTAACCAAACAGGGCAAGTTAACATGTAAGTTATTAGGAGGTTCATCCAACTCACCAAATACCCAAATACATAATCATCAGGTTGCCATGTGATCATTTAAATGTGCAAAGCAACAACCTCGTCTTGCCCCAAAAGCTGGCTTTCATTTCTGTTAAATGTAGTTAGTGCTTTCTTAAATTAAAAATTGTCAATTTGGTGGAGGTTTTAAAATGTTCAAAGTTTGCATTCAAGTCAAAATTTTCTTGAGATCTTTTAACATAATTATTTGAGAACTTTGGTCCTTACTATATGCAGTTTTACAGTTTTATGTAACACAGGCACACTAACACCAGAACCCCGTTATTACAGCTACTTCTCCATGTAATTTGCTGTCACTGATGAAAAGATTTCACTTCTGAAAATGGAAACAGCACTGTAAGCCACTAGTGGCGTGGATTTAAATGACTTTTCCATCTTCAGTCAAAATCTGATTGTAAGCTTCAGACCCAACAGATGCTTCACAAGCCAGCCAGCTCCCAAGTGACTCCAGGTCTGGGGACTTCCTCTTCAAATGCTACAGCCTGGACATGGCAGTGAGTGATTGGATTGGAAATGCTGCCTGCAGCAAACTCTCTGGCATCAGTCCCGCTTCTCCCTAGTTAGCAGCAGCACTCCTGAAGTCCCTCTCATCAAACATTGCCTGGGAAGGAGCACAGAATATAAAAGCAAGGGTCAAAGGCAAAACCTGGAAATTCTCAGGCTCTGCAAAGAAAGTCTTAATTTCATACAGGACAGGACAGGCTGACTGGGAATCTTTTGAAACAAGTAATCAAAGGTAAATAAATCCTTCAGATTTCAACATCCAGAAGGATACTTCTCACAGAAGATGCTGAAGCAGGCTACAGCAGATGGCTGATTTTTTTTCCTTGATTCAAAGCAATGAACCTCAAATCTAATTGTTTTTGGAATAACATTTATACACAATAAAGAAATTAAAACTTCAGCAAAAAAATTTGTGCCCAATACGAAAAGGAGATTTGTTAGTGAAACCAATTTCAAACAAAAATAAATTTATTTAATATCTTACACAGTAGAATTCCTTCATTGCACAAATCATATTAATGCCTGTTGAATATTACATTCCTTAATAAAAAACCTCTGTAATACTGAGGTGGGGGACCCCAAAAGTAAACTACATTAGAACTAGGTACCATATAGCTTATGCAGCCACATGAGAAATGTTTTCTTTGTTATTACATAGGTAGTTGGTTCTATCAGCTAAAGCCTAGTGACTTGGATTTGTTTTATGCATATTGGATTTTGTTCTATTACTTTCCAAGAGATTGTACTCCCCTGAGTCAGCTGTGTTCATTGGTCAGAATAAATTCCAGCATCTGACACCATTTCCATTAATCACAGACAAGCCAGTATACGTGAGCAAGATAATAGAAAGATAAAAACAATATCTGGTGAATGGAAAACATTGTTTATGTATGCTGTTTGTACTACAGGAGAAGGTCTCTGGAAGGCATTGTTTTTGCCTTTGACAGACAAAGTGAAAGATGGGCTCTGTGTGAAGTACTTACTGTGCAAGGGAGGGTGTCTGGAACCACACAGGTCACGTAGCACCCTCCTAACGCTTCTACAGCCCATCATTACTATGGCTGTGCTACTGCCAGAGCTTCCCCATGTATTTGCAAGCCATCTTAAGATAATTAGCTACTAAACAGCTGTGAAATTAATTTTTATTACTTTGACGTTAAGCTGGATCTGTGAAGCTGAATACTTCACCCACCCACACATTTGTAAATAGCGAATTCAGTATTAGATACCTTCCTGCCCATTACAAGTTAGGTATCATGGATCTAAAATACAATGCATTTTTCTTCAACTTTTTGAGCAGTCAAGACATTTCACTTAACCCTGTTGTAGTAAGCCAGATATGAAGCAGAGAAGTTTACAAAAAAACCCCAAAAACATAAATTATGCTTGTCTAGAAACAGTTCATGGCCTTAAGAGGAAAAAAACAATGAAAAAGTAGTGCCTATACACCCATAATCTATAAAGCAGGTAGCTGGAATTCCAGTAGCTCTGGTTCTCAGTGGCATACTAAAGACACCACAAAAATACTTATTTTTGTATATCAACAATGCAACAACACCAAGTCTGATTAAATTAAGGCTTTGTTTCTTTAACAAAAGAAAAATTAGTAGCCTTCACTATCCACAGGAATGAAGAGTCAGAGTTGTGGTGCTGTGCAAAGGAGGCACAATATGGAAAACTGCACTGTGAGCACGCTGGGTCTGTGGCAGCAGCACTGCAGTTACAGCAGCTTCCTTCAGCAGGAACTGAGGGAAACAAGCTGAACCTCCAGGATTCACAGAGGGCAGCAGCAGCAGCAGCTTTACTTACGGTCCTTCACCTTTCACAATCAAGCCCTAAATGGGGCAATCAAACAGCATAGCCTAAGGGTGGTTCTTCTGCCACTATCTCATATAAATCAAGGTTGGAACAAAAAACAAACCAAACTCACCTTTCTCAGTTAGATATTACAGAAAAATGCATTTACAAACCAGAGGAATCAAAGCTAATTGAAAGGAGGAAGGAAGAGAATCCAATTCTTCATATTATCCTTATTCTGAAAAAGAACACTGTCAAAATATAAGCTCAGAGCTGGTTCAAGTTCTAACACTGGATGCCAAGTATTTTCTTGATAACATACAAATAGCAAACAAATACAGAACTGGATTATTTTGTTTTATTCCACAAACTCACTTTTCATTGTAACCTTTAGCAAATGTATGTCATTTGCAGTACAAGACTATCTAGGCCCCATACCAGATTTCTTTGTATTTACATTACACCAGCACAGCTTTAACATCAAGGAACTCACTCCTGATTTACAGCAGAGGAAGACTCAGCTTTCTGATTTGGAACTAGAATTAAAAATAAAGAAAGAACATTTCAAGCAATTTGTTTTCTCTCCTTAAAAGTTCGAGCATTAAGGTGCCTATTCAGAATCACTCCAAAAATGCCTCAGTTCATTCTAAAAATTGTTTAACTCTTGTGCAGACAGTTTTGATTACACTGATCCAGGTAATCTGCTGGACAGTTTAACAAAGTTGGATTATTTTTCATTTCCCAAAACATATTCTCATTGGGCTTTGGAGGACTTGGGAATACCCAGGAATTATCTTCCAGAGAGCTCTTTCCAGAGGAACGGTGTTCCTGAAACATTTTGCTGTCAGCTGGAATTGGTCTCTCATCTGTCCAAGCTTGTAGGGTCACCCTTTCTGATGGGACACGGGCATCTCTCAGCAGAGGGGGAGACACAGCACTGCCGAGGGCTTTGTCGTTTTGTGACAGGTTTTTATGCACTACCCCAGATGTCAGATTCACCTTTGAAATGTTCAAGTCAACACATTGCACTGGTGCAGTAGAGGCAGCTGAAGGAAGAAGATAAAAAAGATTTTTAAATTACATTATCTAACGCATTTTTCATGTACCCCAAATGTACTACAGTCTAGCAGGGATGTTAAACACAGTTTCTTCCAGCCACAAGTTTTTGGACCATATTCAGTAACTACTTGAAATCTAAAAACAACATACTACCCTCACCAGTCTAAAGATGAACCCAAAATCCTGACATCATAATGTCTAAAACACACCCAACTCCAAGGATATCTCCAAACTCCTATTTCAACACAGATAAACTGATGAATCTTTCTGACCAGACTGAAATGAATGCTGAAACAGAGACCATTTTCACATGCTGGAGAAATCATCCAGATGCAGAAGACTGAATGCTGCTCCCTATTCTGCTGATTCTTTAACAAGTAGTATTCTTGTGCCATCCAGAACCCAAATTCTCGCTGCCTATGAAGCAGTAAGAGGGAAACACGTAGTGTTCACAGGTTCTCTTGTCCGACTTTCAAAAGTAAAGTGACAGACTGCAATGTTCAGCTGTGTGACATTCCAGAGGAGTTTTCAACTGTTAGGGGGGGTGGGGGATTTTGAAACAGAACAGGATCTACCTCAAATGGAAGAGCTGTACCTTCAACACACATCTGAACATTTGGCCAAATACAAGCAGGTAATTTTGTTTTGTAGTGATAATTTACATAAACATGTAATCAGAGTAGATTAATGCCTCCTGAGTTAAAACTCACATAATACATAGAGTTTTCTAGAGCAGCTGTTAATCTTGAGCATGAATTGTAATTTTTAACCTTTGTTCTTAAGGGATAGAAAAAGAAGCTGGTATCTTGGTCAAAGAATACAACTTCTATTTGTCACAATAAATTAAAATTTGTGGATGTCAGCCCAAACCACCTTCCAATACCATGGGCATCATGTCTGAAAAACATGCAAGGCACTGGATTTGGCATTTTTGTGCTGGCAGGGGTAAAATGCAATTAGAGGCCCACAGACCTTTAGAAGTTCGAGAAAAACTGAATCCACTAAAATAGATTGAAAAAAAACCCCAAAAAACTCCCAATAAACCAACTAAAACCACACAAATAAAACCACCACCAACAACAACAAAAAAACAACCCCACAAGCACATCCATTTGTTGAAAATTCCTCCATACATAACACATAAAATGCCTCTCTACATTCTACGTAGAATCCACAAGTTAACTGATACTGTTCATGTCCCACACAAAGTACTGAACACGTGTTCTGCAGAATTAATGCACCTCTGACAATGGCAGCTGGTCTGTAAATGCCAAAAGTCAGTACTAGAGGTATAGGAAGTGGAAGGCTTCAGTCAATTGTACCCATATTTTGCATAAGCCAAGATTTGTCTATAAATACAAGCAAAGATATATCTGCATTGCATTCGTAAGTGTGGCTGATGACCAAGATTAGACCTGTCCACAAGATTAGACCTCTCACATACTTCTGAAAAATTACTGAAAAAAGTCTACAGATGAAAAGGCAAAAGTCCACTGTTTCCTGATCAATCAAGAATGCCTTCTGTGGCTGTGGATGAACAACCGCATAAGAACTGCAGAAAATGAGTCTCCTCACCAAGGAGAAGAGAAAAGCAAGTAGTTGTGTAGTGGCAAGACAGGTAACTGCAAATTAAAAGTAAGGACATAAGGACTGTATGTGATCACATCAAACCTTGACAGATCTAAGATTATTTAGACTCATTCAGCTGCCAGTTTCTCTGATGCAGTTATTTGACAAACATGTTTTAGAATTATAGGAACACAGACTCACCTGGTAACAATATGGCCAAATCTACAAAATGTGTTGACAGTTTGTATCAGCCAAGTACCAGAGACAAAGTGATCATTAGTCACTGCTGACCACAAAGGCAGGGACTGCTCGGGAGGTGAATCCTGTCATTACCTCACTGAGCTGTTCAGAAACAAAATGTCTTGATCTGGTAATGGACAGGGACATCAGAGACTGTCACCAGTACATTGTAACCAAGTCCACTGTCTTCCACCAGTATTCTGAGCACAGTAAAGATCACAATTGAAGTGAGCAGAAAACAAAGGAAATTAACTCTTTACCACAGTTTGTTTGCCTGACAGTCCAGCATTTGGCTTCAGAGAAACATATGTATGGAGTAGAAGAACTGTCTGATGAAATGCTCATGGAAAATTTAAATACTTTATGTGAAAAATATTTAACCCTTGAAATTAAAGGCAGCTTTGTTTCCCCAGTATTCTGACATTCAGAAAATGTCACACTGTGTAGCATTTCTTCAGAAAAGACAACTTTTCTGAATAAAATACAAAGAAATAGGAAACAATAAGGAACTTCATTCTTTTAAAGTCTGATTTTAAAATGTTGCAAATTTAATACTTCATATATTCTGCACTGGGAAAATAAGACTGCATTTGCAAAAAGATTTTTTCCCTCCTAATATGAAGTAGTTGTGGTAAAAGGTCAAATACGAGTAAACTTAACACCTCAGCCTTGTGCACATAAGCAACACTTGACTGAGAAAAAAGCCACAAGGGGAACAGAATACAGTACTGAAGAAAAAACACATCAGCAACACCTTTATGTGTGAAGTTGACCAGTATGAGACAGAAGCAAAAGCAGAAAATGGGGAAGCTGGAACCATAATACAGTCTAGCTTATCAACTTCAATTGATGAGATTCTGGTAAGATATGATAGCTGGTTTATTTTTAAAATGCTACAGCTTGCATCAATGGTTTGTGTTTGTAAGGTCTGTTACTGCCAACACTGACTTGCCTTTCTTGGCTCCTGGTGGGTTCCTTTTCAGTTTTCGCAGGACCTCAGCTTGCTTGTCAGTCACTACACGTAAATTGGACATTTCTCTCTTCAGGTCCCAATAGGTTTGTTGCAAACTTTCAAAACAAAAATTTATTACAAGTTAAATATTGCTGCCTCTAAAGCAGCCTATCAACATGCCTATCAAGTGTTGACTGTTAGTAAATTGTTCTGCAAATTTTGTTGGAGCACCCTAACTGTAACTGGACTGAACAGTACTAAGAATTACCTTCAATGGATGGACCTTTGTATCTAATTTGATTCTTACCTATTGCAATATACAATGCATTATATATTGACATACTAGGTAATAATAATAATTTCAACTCTCCAAAGGAAAGAAACATGAAGCTTACTTTTCATTTCAGTATCTGAAACTAACCATCTTCCAATAAAATTAGTCATCTCAAAGGAATACTTTAGTTAAAGTGACACCAGGTTATAAAAAAGGCAGAGTGTTAACTCTGAATACCTTTCAGTAAATGACCACATACCCCAACACATACTATGAGCCTAGTAATACTGATTTATTTTTATTTCAAATAATCAAGAACCAGTATTTGCGTCTTATACCATGCACATTGCTACACTGAATTCAGACTAAATACCTGAGACCCAAACTGGGCATACACACAGAGTCCAATCTAAAATATAAACCATACTCGTATTCAAGGCCTCCAATTTGTATTAATACACTGCCTGACCAGACAGTGTAAAAAATAGTGTTCCAATTCATTCTCTAAGACAGCACAATAGAAGAAACATATTTAGCAACAGCAGCACTGTTCCAACACTGATGTTTCAGGTTAATAACTGGTAAGAAAATTAAGAGGGGGGAAAAAAAGTCAGCATTACCATATGTTTCTTGGTAAAATTTCTAGCAAAGGCTCACTGAATATCACATTTATGTTGATTAATAATTAACTTAGTGTTCAAAGACATAAGGATGTAGTTACTTCAACTTAAACATGAATGCAATGATTTAATGCTTTTTTAATGATTAACATCCTACCAAAACACATTTATTGAAGACAAATATAATGGACGAGAGTTTCCAGAATTTTTTCCTCCTCACTACATTCACTAAAGGCATTTATTTCAAAACAGCTCAATATCTCAAGCTACTGAGATGAGTAAGAATTAATAAGCTTTATAACAGTATGTAACACTATCCTTCAAAAATAGCAATATAGGATCACTCCTGCATGAAATATCAAGCACAAATGTGGTCAAAATCACTCTGAGAAGTGGCTATTATGCAAGTCAACACTGAGAGAGTTCCCTTAAAGAAACAGAACTTCTGTCCACAGAAATAATTCCCCGGAATACAAAAGTTCAGATGCATAAAGTTCTGTTAAAGAACATAGGAAGGTGTTATTTTAATAAATAATGTGTTAAGTGTCACCAGTTCTGACTAATAGGAAGTTAAAATTTTCAGAACTGATATTTCAAGAAGTTCAGCTAAACCTGTGGCCTTTCTACTGCAGACTCCTTTTGGCTCTTTCAGCTCTTAAGAGCTGACAATTTTACAGCTGATGTGGCAACCACACTTCCTTAATTCTCATGTTTTGGTCTAAAAAATAAGATCAAAAACTTTAGTTATGTTCAACCAGAACTGTCCAGTATTTGTCACAGAAGTGACAAATACAGGGACATCTCAAATATCTGCCACCAACCAGAAGGAAAGTGCTTGAATTAATTTTTTAAAATGCATTTAGCAGTTTTACAAGCATCTTGCAAAGGGTTGCAGGTACCAGAATTCCACTTAAATCACATGCAACTGATTTTAATTGTTTTTGTGGATACTGGCCTAGAATCCCATTGCAAAGCCTAATTTTCAAGTAATTTGTAATTGAAAACCAAGGATTCCCCATGCCTGGAATTCCCTGCCTTCTAACATGTGATATGAACCTTCACTATGACAGCCTGTTTAAATGTACAGCAGATTAGATTTGCACACTGAGAATTTAAAGTCAGATTTGCAGGCTGCTCACAAATATTAAGAAACTAGTTTCCAGAAAGTTAACTAGGGGCAAATGCCTCCATTTCCTATAAAAAGCAGGATTGCTTGCTACAACAAATGTTTCTCATAGGAGGTTTTTTGAGTGTTTCCTCCACAGATTTTTGGATGGGCTTACATATTTATTACACGTTTAGTATTTATATTACAATTAACACTATAGAGTCCATATGCTCTTTTAGATGGCTGCCACCTGAGCACCACTTGATGGAATATATCTGCTCTGATTAGTAATTATTTGATCAAATGATCAGTTTAATCAGAGCAGTGATCAAAGAGATAACTGCTGTGTGTTGAGAGAACATATTTCATCAGGTGTGTGAGGCTGACAGCAAAGCTCCAGGAGGAACCACAGGAATAAGTATCCAGTCAAGGTGAAAGGACAAAGTGTGATTTGTGTGTAGTGTGTGCATTGTTAGCCTCACTGCACCAGAGAACAGATGATGGGAAGTGTCTGTACGTTCTCTTTCAGGCTGAAAAGTCTCTTCAACACCCAAGGAAGCAGCAAGGCTCACTGCACTAAAGCCTGGCATTGTGAAGGGCTGCTCTTCCCTCTGGTGGAAAATGCTGTAAGTGCACCAAAGGCATAACTACCTAAATATTCATACAAACACAACAAAGGAAAAAAATGTACAATGATCTTGCTAAATAACTATACTTAGACTTTCAGTGAAATTATGAAACTTGAAATAACACACCTAAAGAGTCAGCAAGAATAATTTACTTGTTCAAACAACTGTCCCTCTGTAAACTGAAGTATTTCATACCTCTGGATGTCTTGCCTTTGAAGGTGGTCTCCATGTAATGGATTTTCCTCTTGAGCCTGGTCCTGCATAACAGAGTGAAAAGAAAACAGAGAATGAATGAACATGATTTCAGATCTTCTCTCTCAAACAACAGCAGTGAAACTCCAATTTGCCTAATACTGAAATTCACAAGTAGTCTTCATTTGTGTTAGCTGCAGTGGGTTTCAAAAGTGATTTCAATTCTACTAAGAATTTCCACTAAAAATGCTTAAACTACCTACGTACATGAAGGCATTGTTCAGCCACCTCCATACTCTTCTTTCTTAAAACAGCTGAACTCTCAGAATTAGACTTTTCATGTCCATTTAAGAAAGTAATCATTCTCTCAATTTCTGCTTTTTAAACAGTCTTTTTTTTCTTCTTTCTCTGTCACGGTATATAAAGATCTTTAACTTCAAGGAAGCTGTTTCAGTATAGATTTACTTCCACAAGTTACTTTTATAACTTTATAACATAACAGAAAATAATTTATGTTAATTTGTTAAAAATAACATAACAGAAAATAATTTATCTCTTCAGTCTGAAAGACTACTTTCAAATTGCACATATAGGCAGCCACACTGAATTTACCAGGATTGTTTAGGAAATCAAACATTGGACTCACTTTGTTAGCTGTGCTTCTATTAGACTCTCACTTGTGATGAGCTCCCTCCCTTTCATATCCCTTCTTTCCATGTTCCCTTCCTATCATGCCCTCTAGCCAAAGCTGTTATGGATTTGATCCCTTTACAGTGGCTTTAAGACAGGCTGCACATATTTCAATCAACTTGTTAATGTACACACTGCATCAACTACAATATTAAACTTGAGTAAGAATATCTTAAAGTACAAAAAATAGAAAGTACACTTGCCTAAGGTAGAAAACATTTGAAAACATGTTTTCCTGTTTTCATTTTCATTATTACCTATTACATTCATTAGCTAATGTAATGAAAATAAGTAATAATGAAAATACCAGCTGAGCTGAAATAATGCTGATTTGTCATTGCCCATTGATCACACTTGACTGTATTTCACCTGACAGATTTTCCCCTCCTGAGCTTTATCACCATCTCCCAAAGGTTTAAATTCATAGCATAAAAAAGTTGCACTGTATTACCCCATATTTGAAAACATGCACTTTATTTCCTGTATTAAGCAGTTACCAGGATCAAGAAGAAATTGTATTAAAGACAAGCAAAAAAACAACAAACCCCCCCCAAAAACCAATGTAACAAAACCTCCCAAAACAAAACAAAAAGCTGTTCCCTGTATTTGCTCTGTGCAACAAAAGCTGCTGGCATAAACATTATTTAAACAGTGTCACATGCAGTATTCCTTACAAATGCTATTTTAGTCTGTTCTCTCTGACATCACTCACTCTCACAATACAATCTGTAATTATTTATGCAGCTGTTACTCCGTTCTAGAGTTACCCGAAGACACCAGAACTTCACACAAGTTACAGCAGGCCTTCAGATTTACAAGTTATTGAAGGCACCTGAAACAGCTCCAGACCCAAGTGAAACAACCAACAGTAAGGGAAGTTAACAGAACACCTCACACGCTTTATCCCCACCTAGTGGAAAAACTGCAGACTCACGCAAATGCTGTGTGATACCAGATTATATAATCATCATTATTAATGACCATAAGGAATGTAAAACAGTCTGCCTCCTCAAACAATCACATTTAAATGTTTTACATTCACTGTGTGACTTCAGTGGGACTGCAGAGTCCTAGAGACTGGCACTGTACCTTTATCAAAGGTAAGATGGAAAGAAGAAAGAATGCACTAGACAATAACTTAGTGCTTTTTGTTACAGTTATCTTAATTTTCTTTTTGAGATCCTAACAACGCCTAGGTTACAAAATGTGTCCCTCAGAACAGATACTTGTCCCAGAAATGGCAGGGAAGGGTGCCAAAAGAGGAACTTTCCTGACAAGCTTCATGCAACTACCCTGAAGAAAAGTGCCATACCTCCTTAAACAAAGTTCATGACATCTTTAAACATTAGCATCCCGTTGCTATTAAAAAAAAAAAAGAAAATAATAGAGGCCAGCTTTTGCCCAAACTTTCTTAGCAGCCCAGGTTACACAGAACTTCAGTGGCTACTTATAAAAAATCATAAAGCTTTATTTTCTGTTGCTATATGGGCAACGGCTGGGAAATCTCACCCATATAGAATCATAGCATATCTTAGAAGTGACCTGTAAGGATTAAGTTCAACTCCCTGCTCACTGCAGTACTACCTAAAGCTAAACTTTCTAATTAAGAGTGTTATCCAGACACTTCTTAAATTTCGACAGGCTTGATGCCATGAACACCTCCCTGAAAAGCCTGTCCCTATTTCCAAGAAAAATGACAGTCTACGAAAATATTTAAGGTTAATTTTACCAAGATATTAATATTCATATATACGTCATCTTTTTGTTAACCCTTGATTTTGATTGATCTTGGGATTTAAAAGTAACTATTAATACAAAAATTCCTTAAAAATTAAGGTACCTTCTGCTTGGAATTTTGCAACTCCTTCCTGAGACTGTTGCACTCTTCCTTGAGTTTTTCTAGATCTTGTTCCAGACTATGCACTTTCAGGTCACTGCTCAGCTTCTCTAATTCCCAGTTAGCCGGAGTACAATTCAGACTTTTTATCACTGTGAAGAAGACAAACAAGACAATTAGATTCCAATCTCAGTCCAAAGAACATAATTCAATATGCAAGATGTTCTTCAATCAGCCCATGCCTTACAAAAACATTATATTCTGGAGAAACTGGAGTCCATGGCAACAGGGAATTATAACACTGGTAATGCTGTTATTGGTCTATTTTCTGGGTTTAAAGCATGGAGCCCTACTTTCTAGGAAAGCTAGACATTTGACATAGAGAAAAATGAAGTACTAGCACAAAAAGGCACTGGAAATAAAAAAATCAATTTATGGCAAATACACATCATATATGCCAACTTGCATACTTCTCACATGCTTTGAAAACATGACTCTTTTTGCCCTCAGATTTGTATTATTACAACACTTACCATTACGTTTTCCCCAAGTTTAACATCAAGAAGTTGCCCACAGAACAACAAAAGATACAATCCAAACAAAAGGGGAAAGCATAAAAGTTACACAAATCTTGTTAGACTGAAGCAATTCACATGGTAAGAAGCAACTTAAGCTGATGCTACCATCAGATCAGTAGCAGGGCAATAGTGAGACAGCAAGAAAAGAAGGAATGTGACAGGAAGAAACAAGTTTTCAACTGCATGGTACACTTATTTCCAGAATTAATAGTTTAAACAGCCTTAAGTTACACTGATTTTTTTTTTAAAGCAAGGTACCCAGAGTCCACTTATGAGTAAAAATGAATTACAAACAAGGAAATCATCACATTTTCAGAGCTCTCCTTACAAACTCTGCAATTCTTACCTCCTGAAACGATGACATCCTCAACAGTGATACTAGCACTACCTGCAATTTGTTTTTCTAGGTTTAAACATTTGTGCAATTGAAGTAGTGCATTACATACATTTTTAAGGTCCTCTTGGAGAGTAATGAAATTCATGCACAGCCATACTCAAAAGTGCCTTTCAAATGACTGCATTTGTACATACTCTGAAGTCAGTCCATACTCTATACAGATGGCATCTTTTTGTAACTAAATAAAGGGTTTTTTTCCTTCCATGATGTTTTGTTTTATGCATCTATTACATACAGAGCACTCTTTCCAACTGCAGTAAGAGACGCTGGATTTGGGCTTTTGGAATTGCCAGGATATAATGTTATTTTCTCCTTCCTCTTTTCACCAGGTTCTCTACAACCAACATCTTTCTACTTTCCCTCATTTCCCAGCCAGCTAAGTAACTGTTGGCAACTGCAGCTGTTGCTATACAACATCCTCTTGTATTTGTTGATCCAACAGCAAGACAAAGCAATATGCTGGACCCTCTACAGGTGCCAGAGGAAGTGGGATTGACTGAATGATCTTCATACTTGAACAGGCCTGTGCCCTGCTCTGAGGAAAAGGTGCTGGGGTCCAGAGATGCACATGACCCAGCCTATAAACTGTTAGGTGGTGCCCATTTCTCAAATTTGTCAATCACCTAGGGTGGGAGAACACAGCAGCCTCAGAATATACGTTTCACCATTCACGAGAATGAAGACAAGTTCGAAGTAGCTCACTGCTGTTCATGCCTCTCTTACCTTGCCCCTGTACAGGGTTAAGCCTCTTCATGCCCCAAGATCACAATATAACCACTACAGTTCCTCAACATACCTTAAGATGAAGTAACCAAGTGCATACCTTGCTGAGTTTCCACTTCAGTTCTTAGTTGTAACAGCTCTACTTCTTTAGATTGCAACTGCTCGTTCAAGTTTTTCAAGGATTCCGCACTTTCTTTTGCCTATTTTTCAGAGGAGAGAAAAACCCCAACCCAAAATAATTTGTGAGGCATTTTTCTATCATGTCAGACAATTCAATAATTCAGAACAAATACAACAACAAAAAATATTACTTTGATTTTTATTTTAAGCATTATTCTAGCCCAGTAATAAAACTGAGGTACATTAAATCGTTATTTCTACAGAAAATATTGTCATGTACTTTAAAAGGGTGATAAAACCAAGACCACAGATCTTAAGAATATAAAGCTCATTCTAGAGTAAACAGGTACTAACTATGCAGTGCTGATAAAGCAAGCCCCGAAGCCATTACTTAAAAAGGCACACCATTTTTTCCAGTTTGCTTTTCAGATGGTCGCGGTCGATGCAGGCCTCTCGGTAGGCTTGGTAGGCCTTATTGACTTGTTCCCGCCCAACCGAGCTGCACTCCTCTTCCGCCCGGGAGCCGAGCACCTGAACGGTCAACACACAGGACAAGGCAGAAGTTTTCTGTGTTATGCTGGGAACTGCAAAATTTTAAGCCTGCCATATTAATCTAACAGCTTTTCCTTTTTTTTTTCAGTTTAGATAACAAATTAATCAAATACGCTGATACAGGCCATGTTTTTTACAACAGTGCAGCAAAGGCTGTCTACAGATTCTGAAATCTCTAACAATACTTAATGCTCACTAATTTATAGAATCATAGAGTAGTTTGAATTGGAAGAGGACATTTAAAAGCTCACCTAGTCCAACCCCCCTGCCATGGACAGGGACACTTTCCAGTACACTGCTATGAGTTCACTCCTATGAGTACTTGAAAACTATTCATAAGTTATCATTACTCCCACTGATAATCCCTTAATCATATTTTTTCCAGGCTCCAAAAAAATGTAAACTGCTTTTTGAAAAAGGAGTTTTAAGCATATAAATGCACAAAAAGTTCAAAGGAAGCCAAACATAATTACTTAAACACCTCATAATGTAAATAAAGATTTTTTCCCGCGTATTTATGTACAAAAAGCCAAAGCAGAATAATTTTAGAAATATCTATTAACTTTGAGATTACCACCATCTTACTGCCTGCTATGGCAAAAGACAAGCAAGGCAGAATAACCACTACCCACTGGATTGCTAGAAAAAGGGGAACAGAGTTAAAATATATTCAGTGTTTTTAATAAGACAGAAAGAAGTCTTACATCAAATTATATCCAGTCATATTAAAAGTTCTTGTTTTAATTAAGTATTGCATTCTCCTTTTCATTCTTTTTATCCTGCACACTTCCTTTATGTGTACCTCTTGCAGATATTCACAACAGATTTTCATATATTTTCTTAAAAATTAGGAGTCACACAAAAGAAATTACTAAAACAAAGCACTGACACTCACATATCTTCCTTAAATATCTCCTCTTTAAAGTGTTTGCTTGAAAGAAAGTATGGGAAAACAGGAAGACAGATAGGAAGCTTCTGCCCTTTGCTTTTTTTGTTTATCTGTATGATTCCCTTTAAGTTTTGTCCTTTATATTTTCTCCCCCTAATAAAGCCACTCACATAGAACACAAGCCTTAATAAGCTTTCTGGAAGTTTCCATGCATGCTGAAACGACAGACTCCAAAGGGGTAACTCCCCATATATTTTTTAAGCATACAGGTACATTAGCTATTGACAAAAGCTGAAAGTCACTAACAGCCTTGGCCTCCCTCATGAAGCATTTTAGTGGTATTCACACACTAAAAAGTTTTCTCTACAGAAAACAAAGTAGCATCTTAAGGAGAATTAAGCTAAACCAGGCCAAACCAAAACACACAAGACAAAAAGAATTGTCAAGGTCAAATCCTGTTTATTGTGATTCTGAGTAACAACATAAAAGATGTTACACTCAGCATGGTTCAGGTCTAAAGCTCTATTCCTATTCCCAACATCCCCTTAAACTTTACATAAGACAGTCTTGAGATGGTTTTCCTTTTTGAGAAAAAGTCAATCCTGTCTTCATCAAGAATTCCCAAATAAGTGTCAAAGCTGTGCCAAGTGTGACTCAAGTGCTTCATTCCAATGCCACAAAATAATACACACTTGGAAAGCTTTTAAGAGTCAGTAGCATAGTTAGGAGAAAAGTCCTAAATAATGTCTCAGCTCTAACACTAGGATCTATCTTTACATCTTATATAAGAAAGCAATCTATCAAAGTCAAGAACTTCTGCAGTACAAAGACACTCAGTGCTGAACAATGGATGTACATTTCATCACAGCATTCCTTACTTGGAGAGAAAAACCTGTGCCCTGGTCAATTTTTAGCTTTAATGAACTTCACTAGTTTATGGCCATGAGAAACTGCTTATAAAACAAATTCCAATATTCATTTATATTTCAGAATTATTGCACAAAAACCAGTCAGTCAACATCTATGTTAGGCATTTCAACTTTGCATTTCACACTTGAGGCTGTGATTAGCTAGACCTAGCTGGATATTCTTACCAAGCAATTCTTCCTTATCATTTTGGTATGCTTAAGGGTCTTTTGACACACAGTTCCTGGATTCTGATTATTTACAAGCTTTGCACCTCACTGTTCAACAATAGTGTGTCACATGTGCCTAAGCTAATAAACACCACGAAGTGGCACCCAAACTACAGTGAGGAATTCTATGCAATTAGACATCTGTCTGAATCAGTCACTGTCTTTGCATTGCATCATGTATGTGCCCAGTGAGAATCAAAAATGCCAGTATGACACAACTACACTACCAGAGGAACAAACTGCATTTCACTTAAATAAATAAAACAATTTATAAAAACTTTTTAACATGGAAATTATTTCAAGTATATATTTCAAATCCTTAACCCTCTTCTCTGCCATCCAGCCAGGAGCAAAAAAGAAGCTGCTACCAGAAACTGGTATATCAACTATTTTCTTACCTTCTCTTCTAAAATTCTCACTTTTTTTTTTAAGAAGGAGTTCTCCTTCTCTGTCTCTTTCAGTCGTTTCTTGATATCTTCATATGCAGTGACAAGTGCAAAGTGTGAGGCAACAGACTCATCTCCACTATAGGATGGAACAGGAATATCGCTGTCTCTCTTGTGAGCATTGTCTGCTTTTTCATGGTTCAAAATACAGATGTCATCCTCTACCAACTCCTCCATGACAGCTGTTAAAAAGACAGATACAAGTGCTAAGTTTTCACAAAGACAAATTCATCAGAGAGTCTGAAAACCTTCCAAAATAATACTGCAGGGTGTTTCTGTCTAAGTATGACAAGACAAGACTGAATAATCAGGAAGTATCTTAATGTTGCAGAAAAATCTTGAAATCCATGTCACCTTGAAAATACACTGTTTAGAAAAGACACATTTCACCGTTACTTGATATAAATATTGAGTACCTATCAGATGTAGGAACCCCCAAATTCATTTTTATTAAGACTTAACACCAATGTAGAATTTGGCTGGTACCAACTATCTGAACTCCAAAGGAGTATTATATCAGAGCTTTTGCAAGCTGGCACTGAGCAGTAAAAGAGTACAGTTCCAACAAATCAACCAACTCCTGTGGTTCCCGAGCACAAGTGCCAAAGCCTCTTTATTTTTGAATGCAAATACTTATATTTTTCCAAAACATTAAAGTAATCTTAAATAATCTTAAATTACACTTTTATTTGTCCTTAAAGAGACTGCATGGGTAGCTATTCTTTCCCTGGTCACAGTAGAAAACCTCCTTCTGAACAATTACAGTAATTTTTGACTGAAAATATGATGAGAATGAAAACATGCACAGTAACATGATCTGCCTCAATATGTGTGGAGAAAACTGACAATAATCTGATCATTAGTAAAGTGTCACTCTAAAATACCTGGCAGATCCATGTGAATTAAAAATACAAAGTAGATGTTACACTGAGCTTTTGTTACAACCTCCATCATTCAGACACAGCAAAACATTCAAAAAAGAAAATACAATCTTAAAGAAATTCTATATATTTTCTTGAGCAACAGGTCTCAATGGAAAATCCCCAAAAGCATTTTCTTTAAGAGTTACAAGTTGTCTGGAACAAGTTTTGGGGTTTATTTAAAAACAAGCCAACCTCCAAAATGCAAAAACAACTAACCAAAACCAGACGCATCTCATTTAGTTATGAACATCAAGATTACTTGTATTCATATGCAGTACTAAGAAATGCTACTAAGTGCCAGATAACACCACCGCCCTTGAAGCAAAATAGTGATGTGACTTCTACAAAAAGCAGACTTTTATTTTTTCCCCTTCAACAAATCCTTAGGTTCCTGATGATTAGCTAATGAACCAACAGAAATGCTGGAATGAAAGAACTGAGCATAATGAAGACAGTTTTTTGTACTGCAGGAAAAACTTACTTCAACAGAAAACCGACTTGATCAGCAGAACTTTGCAGAAAAGGCATGCCTTAGTGGAAAAAAACCACAGTCACAATTGCTGCTTCTACTGTGTATTTGCTATTTGAATTCAAGCTAAACTTCCATTTGTTTATAGATACTGGACTTCCATTTGTTTATAGATTACAAGAAGTAAAGGCCTGGAGCTTGTCTGTATGGTCAAATTTCTCTCACCATGCTGGAAAGCTTTCAGAGTGCAGCATTATGAAGAGCTGTAGTACAGCTACTGCTGAACAATAGTGCTGTTATCACATTTGTCTCAATTTGCTCCCAGCCAGTTAGACAACATGATAAAAAACTGTGACAGCTCATTTCTACTAAATAAGACAGCAGTGGAGTTTTTCAACAGTGAAAAAAAGACAAGAATACTACAAACCAAAGCTGAACTCCTTTTAATGGTTATGTTCAGGAGGTAAATAGATGCCTTGCATGTTGTTTGATGCATTCTGACAAAAAAAGTAGCCTAAGCTTCCCTTGCTTGTTGTTCTGCCTTGAATATTCTGTGATATTTAAGTAGAAAGAACCCTGCAAGAAAGGTTTGCTTCCCTTTCATTGTAAGCACAGTATCACTCCATGCACAAGGTGACCTTCACCAAAAGCACCACATCATTCAAACTGCATTAACTGACTGAAGGAATTGCTCATTTTGTCTTCCAAGATGAGCATAACATACCAGCTTATCCTCCCCCATTTCACCAAAGGCTCTGCAAGTCTTGTCACCCATCTCATCAAATTCCCAAGAGCCTGCCCTCTCAAGGCAACACATCTCCTTTTCTTGGAACACTTGACTCAAATGTCGTTAAAGAAGTGTCACAGCTTATCATTATCTCTCAAAGAAAGCAGCAGATTTGTGACCTTGTACATAACACAGATCTTTGTCCCCATGCTTTCCTAGAGCTCCTAAACCTGAGCATCAGATATTCCCTATTTCTTGCACACATCAGTGCCACCAGGAGATGGCAATATGGGAAAACAGGACCATATTTATTCTGCATTTGTTAACCAGAAGTGCTTTTATGAGCCTCCAGGAGAGAAACACTTTCCAAATAAGACTCAGTATACACAAATACTATTTTATAAATACAAATACACACCTAATCTGCACCTGTTAGGAAGACTAGTTACTCTAACATTTTTTTACTTGAAAGATCTCATTTAGTTTATAGGATTATTCAACTCTGGTTTTCTGATGCTGCTCTCTAAGCCAGAAGTGGAGATTATTTAGAAGAGAAGCATTTAATTCCATATAATTCAAAGGGACTTTGTTTGCACGCTTTTCTAAATTTCTACACTGAAGATAACAGTTCCCAAAAATCCAATATACACATTTTTGACTAACTGTATTGCATACTAAATGATGACAAGCTGCCATTAAACAGTTCAAGATCAGCAGTACTGTAAAAGGCCATGGTGAAATGCACAGCTCACCCAGCTTTTTTTGCTGTCAGGATAGACAAAACCCTCAGTATAGAAAAATAAATGTCTGTAAGAAATCCCCGACTCCAGCTGTAGTCTTTGATTTCACCCGAGGACAGGAATCAAAATTTAGATGCCCCAGTACTGTATTACCTCATCTTAAAAATATGAACTGACAGCAACAATCAAGCAAGTGTTTTGATTATTCCACAGGTTATAGCTCCTCAAATCTGGAAGAAGGATGCCAGAAGGTCTTTCAGGATGGTTCACCAAGTCCTGCCACAGACTTCTGTCCTGTTTTAATCAGTTTGACTTCTCCTAATTCAAAGTCACATTCGTATGCACTGCTGAAAATGCCTCAGAGCTGACACTCTGAAACACCTGAGTGAATACTGACCTCTCTGGAGCTGCAATTCATGAGATAATCTGTCCTACAGTAACCAGGTCAGGTGAAAGATTTCTCACTAAAATATTTGAAGTAATATACCGACAAGTTAATGTTTCTGAATACAACTCATGTCCATCTCGGCCTCCTTAAGGCAAACTTCACAATCCCATTTACCACACATCCCATCCCAAGAAAGGTCTTCTTAATACTTTTTTACTCCCTTTACTTCAGCACAGTAGCTAAGTGTTTTGCCAGTGATAAATATATTTCATTTACACTTTAGAATGATCTGCACACTTAAAACAGCCTACTTAAAAGGACTTTAATCTTTATGTCCAAAACAAAATACATTAAAGGAGTACCAGTACTACTATTTGTATTAACTAACTAATGTTTAAAAGCCTACAAACAAAAAACCCAACCTGAACACACTGTTCATAGGAAACAGCATTAAGTTCTAGCTGGACTAATTATGCTCCCTGTTTGTAAGCAAATGAGTTTGAAGAGGTGGCACCACCTAAGTTTTCTTTCACACAATGTGAAGAACAGAAGAACTAACAGGAACCACTTCTGTTGCTCAACATAGGTTATAGAACAGCTTTGATTCAATACACTGAATATTTTGAGCAAAATAATGTTTTCCCCTTATCTTCCTAATGCTTGGCAGAAACACTGATTTTCTCTTTAAAGAGCTTTAAGAACACTAGTCATTAACACCATGGGAGGCAGTTAAATATAAAACACATTCTACATATGAGGAACATGGGATGCAGAGGCTCTAATAGCAAACAGACCGCTGCACAAACAGAGCTCTGTAGTTTGAAATGTTAATCTTATTCTCAGATCAGAAGGAGAGATAGCAAAAGCAGGATAACATTAAATTTTTCCCAGTATGAAGCAGATTCTTATTTTGGCCTAACAGTTCATTTGAAAGAGAATAAAATAATTCTCAAAATATTTCCAAATACCAAATGCAAATAATTTCAAGATGGTTGTTTTCTTGTTTGCCTTCCAGACTTGAAGGGTTTGACTTCCTAATGATAATATGAACTGTTTCCAGCTGTTGATAACAACAGCATAATTTTTGTACAGAGAAGGGTATACATAAATGCATGTAAACATAAAAAAACCCTTTAAATTCAAGAAATGCCTTTGAACCAAAGGGACGCTGAGTGAGCATGTTACAACCTTCATCTTAATTTCAGAAAAAAGCTGTACTGTTTTTTTTTTTTTTCTTTTTTTTAAAGACACTTCAGCATAGCAAGGAATAATACAGAATTCCTGTAGCCAGCATCAAAAACTCCACACAGTACTTGGAGCGTATGACACAAGATGTTAAAACAAGCAGCAAGACTTCCAGTCTCTTTAAGCATCCATCACTTTGCACCTCTCCTTCAGAAATCTTAGGTTCTCTTTGATTCCAATTGTGAACAGACTGTTCTACAGAGAAAGGCATCACTTTTTACACATACTTGCTCCATTTCAGAGTAATAAAAATTCTCACACATCTCAGCAGCTGCTCACACCCACATCTGCTGCTTTGGCCGCTGCTCATCCTTCCTTTTAGCCAAAGTCCCCAGGCCCAGCACGCTCCCAGCGAGTCCCTGAGCACAGGGGCACAGCCCAGTGCACTGGGTGCTCCTTCAGAAACACGTCAGCATGGGAGCTGCACCACAGCTCCAGAGCACTTTCATTCTACTGCCTTCAGGAAATGGAAACTCTCTGTCTCTGAGCTCACACACCACATCACTGTAGCTCATCTATCCCGAACATCCGGGTAAGCTACAAAAGCCAAGTAAAATCTCCTTAGGTACAACAGGCAAGTTTTTTCAATCTCAAGGTTTTTACAATAAATAATCTACTCTCACAAGGACCAGAAAAGCAATAAACAGCCCATTTTATTACAAAAGCGCTTGATGAATTTTACTTTCTCTGAACAGTGTCAGACTCCAGTACCTCCACTGCTAATTTGCAAACCTTATGCATCCTCAATGTAATGTATTCAATCTGCCTTTCTGTGGATGCTGTCACAATAATCACTCTCCCTGACAACCACCTGAAAAGGGGAGAAATAAAAACCCAGAAGTAGAAATCAATAAAATATTATCCTTTCAGCATCATGTAATCCTGTTTATTAAACTAATACATTTAATGTTGAAAGTAATTAAAAGCAGTGCTGTCAAACAAACCTAAGTAGGACCAAAATGGCTTTTGGCTGTTAAATATCTCTAGCACCAAATATAAGTATCTTGAAAGGTTATTGAAACCCTTCTTTTGCTGTTCATTTATTCCCATTTCAAAAGGTTTATAAGGAATAACTATCTCCAAAAGTTTAGAGGATTTGTTTTGGATTTTTTTTTCCGTATCTTGCTTTGTAAAGCAAATAGTAGGTCCTACCTCCCAATCACAAGTTTCTTCCTATTCAATTCAATAGATTAATTACAATTCAGTAAGTTCACAAGTTCAGTGATAACTCTTTTGTAATTGTATTAACTTTTAATTCAAGTGGAAAAGTGCCTCACCTGTTACAGCTACTGGAAGGCAAGTGAGTCTCACCGATGGCCCTTGCACATCCTGCAACTCACTAACACATCATCTGCAGGTTTCCGATTTCATCCAAAACAGGATGCCAGCAAATCTGATTCAGGCTCCCTTTTACAAGGGGACCAGATGATCTTGCCAGGGCCTTTTCAACTTGGGCTGTCTTCTAAAATCCTATATTCAGATTTATATGGCAATATTTCAGACAAACCTGGTAATTTGAACCTAAGTTGCACTTAACAGCTTCCAAGTGGATGACTTCGAATATTCAAGCCATTTATGCTTCACTTACCCTCTCAAGCTTAATTTCTTCTCCCCAAAGGTCCTGTCAAATTTTAGTTGCATCTACAGTTTCATACACTAAGAACTCCACATAAAAACATTGTATAATCATGTACATTACTTAGTTAATGCAAGTATAGTATAAACATTTAGCAAAAACATAAGACTGAGTCCAAAGTGAACCATGGATAATGGGCACAGGTATGGAGTTCAGCAGAACTCCCCACTGACTCCTACCAAGCTGGTTCCTATCCCGACCCCTTTGTTAATCCTAGCATTGCCATCTTAGCAAACTGGATCTCATTATCACTGTTTTATTCAATATGGACTGTCAGACTTCCCCTGTCTAGAAAATCCCTGTGAAAGGATGAAAACATATATCAAAAGGTAAACCCACATTGCATTTTATTCTGTTTCCTTCTACATGTTCTCTTAGCATGTGCAGTGACAGGGGAGTTTCCAGTTTCCTAAGTAGGCAACCTACATTTAACATTTCATAGTGCACAATCTCCAATTCAATGCATCTATTGAAACAATACAAACAAATTTTACTGCATTTGCAACTCTATGATTTTCCAATGCTGTGAGACGAAATTATTCTATTTCTCTGCCCTGAGTACACTAAGTAGTTTGTTCATATATTTGACCAATAATTTTCACACTTTCCCCACCTTCTGAGTGTCACATATAAAAGATATACTGAAATCCAAAGTAGAATACTTGCTGAAATTCAGGCAATCTTAAAACTATCTCTCATTTATTTCCCATTTTTGCTGCACAAAGATATCACTTCACCCTCCTTGCTCTTTTGAAAAACTTTTTACTATTTAATTTTCATTGTAAAGCATAACCTAGCTAGCACTTGGGTAATGGTCACCTCGCACTTTTCTAAACTACAAATGCAGCAAACAAGGTTCTGAATAATTATAAATGTTAGCAAAAAACTGTGTTGGGAGTGAGAAAGTGGCTAAACCCTTCACATAGTATAATTTAGAGTTCAGTGAACCTGTGTTTTCTGCCTTTTGACTTCACTGAGAGTTTAGATGAAAAAATTCTGCTTAAAATTTGAGGCAATAATCAACTACTTAAGTTATAGGGCAATTATCTGATAAACACTTCTAACAAAAGTGCTGTTATTAAACAGCAATTATTCAAAGAACAAAAAGTAGTCATAATGTTAGATTTCTTTTGGTTTCTACAGTAATTTTAGTAGAATTACTAAAACTCTAAAATAGATGTTGGAACAGATAACTTGGATTATTTGCAGCAGAAGCATGTGATCATAGATCACTATCCCGGAAATGAAAGTTTCCCATAACAACATGTCCCAGAAAACTGTCTCAGAAGAGAAACTGACCTTTGGAGTCCAGAGCAGACTTCACTGTCCTGGCAATAATTCTCCCCTAAGTTAGCTTTTTCCAGAGTCTGTTTCCAGCACACTGATTTTACTGCATACATACAGTGAAAGGCAGTGGGGAAATGAAAGGATTCCTTAAGAAACAAAAAACTCCTAAAAGCACTCACTGGAACAGCTGACACTCACTTCTAAGTTGCTAGGGGACCAATTCATTTAAGGAGATAAGGGTATTTTCCCTACCAGGTGAAACAGCAGGATTTCAAGAGGCAATTTTTTATAAGTTTAAAGCACCACTAGCATACACAACTACCTCAATGCTCATCTACACTTCCTTCTTCCAAACTAACACGGCCTGCAGCACCTGTATTCCTGTCAGCTCCAATATTCTATCATGTTTCTGTTTTCACACCCGTAATTTGCTCATTTCCTTCGCCAGACTGCTCTGTACCAAGGCACAAACTGCAGCTCCAAGAACCCACGCAGCTTTTCAACTCGATCAGAGGCAGCTTTGTAGCCAGGCTAAGAGCCTGCCCGAGGCCCAAGCCCAGCCTGCTGGCGGTACCTGTAAGCCTGGCTCACCCTCCCGCCACGGCATGACCCCTTATTCCGGCCAAGCGTGACTGGGCAGGGACACGGCACAAGACCGACAGGCTGCTCCTTCTGAAACTCAGAAGTTCCACTTCAACATGAGGAAGAACTTTATATGAAGGAGGCAGAGCACTGGAACAGGTTGACCAGGGAGGGCGTGGAGTCTCCCTCTCTGGAGTCATTCAAAACCCACCTGCACACAGTCCTGTGTCACCCGCAACCCGCTCGAGGTGACCCTGCCTCGGCAGAGGGGCTGGACTAGATGATCTCCCTTCCAACCCTCAAAATTCTGGGCTTATACGAGGACGACTCTTATTTTAAGGAGAGAAACGAAAGACCAGCCTCTTTTCCCAGGGAGAGTCGCTCCTCTTCCACGGGGCACGAAGCTTCCCAGCACGCCGGGGGAGCCCCGGCCGGGGCCGCCCCGCGTTCCCCCCGCGCCGGGACCAACCTGTCCGGGCCCCGCTCGGCCGGGCGGGTCAGCGGCGGGCGCTCAGCTCGGCGGGGAGGCAGCGCCGCCCCTCGCGGTCTCCGCTCGGGCCCCCTCGGGCGCCCATCGCCCCCAGCCCGCCGGCCCGGCCGCGGTTTCGGCCTCCGCCACCGCGGGGAATTCCCGGGGCTGGGCGCCGCCCCCGCCGCCTTCGAGGAAGTCAACAAACGCCGCTCCCGGTCCCCGCCAACGGGCGAGCGGCGCTCCCGGAAGGAGAGAGGCGGCCCCGCCGGCCGAGCGGGCAGGAAGGAGGGAAGGCGGACTGCAAATCCCGGCGTGCAAGCGGGCCGCCGCCCCGCCCCGCCGGGGGCCAGAGGGCTGGCTCCGCCCCGACCTGGGTGGGGCTGCCGCCGGCCCCGGGCCGCCTGGGAGCTGCTGCGGGTCGGCGTTCCCATCTGGAACGCTCTCGCGGAATTGTTAGTGATGGAAGGGACCTCTGGAGATTATCCAGGCCCAGCCTCCTGCCAAGACAGGGGTCAGCACGAACAGTGCTGCATTAACGCGTCCAGGTGGGTTTGGAATTCCTGCAGAGAGGGAGACTCCCCCGACCTCCCTGGTCAGCCAGTTCCAGTGCTCTGCCCCCTCAGTGTAGAGAAGTTCTTCCCCACGTTGAGGTCCTGTGTTTTAGTTTATGGCCATTGGTCTCTGTCCTGTCTCTGGCGCCATCCTCTTGGCATCCACATCTGAGTTATTTATATGCACATTTGAGTTATTTATATGCACTAATGTGATCCTCTCTCAGGCCCAGCTTCCACAGTCTCGCCTTAAAAGAGACTCCTGAAGGGCCTCCACTGACCCTTTCCAGCAGCTCCTTGGCTTTCTTGTACCGAGGAACCCAGAAACGGGCACAGAACTCCACTCTCGTCTGGCAAGGATACAGTGCTCCCCGGCGGTGCCCACTCTTCCAGCACCACTGGGCATCTCCACAAGCAGGCAGTCACTAAAAACTCACTTTTCTCCCTTTTCTGAGGCTCACTGCACTCCCTGCCATCATTCAAAATAAGGCTGTAGCAAAGCAATAAAGATCAGTGATTTTTAGTGGGAGCTGCCCCCAGCTTGCTCCAAATACTCCTTAGCAGAGGAGCCCATCCAATTCAATCCTTGAAACTCTTTCCAGCTTCTTGAGAAGTTACACCTGCACACAGCTGAAGAGACATGGTGTAACATTTTACATTCGTACTCTTTCAATTTTCTTTTTCTCCCAACCAGGGAGAGATGAAAGGCACCGGATGCTCTGTTGCTACAGCAAGGTGAAAGATCATCTCATGTAACCTCATCTGCCAAAACCACTGCTTTTGTTCCTCCACCAAGGTCGAAACAAAGCAAGAATAAATCTAAATTGCAGATCAGGACCTCTGTTACAGGGAATAAAAGCAAGCTGATTCAACAAGTCTAATGTAGATTTACAGGGGAGAGCAGCTGTGCTCTTCAAGACTAATTTAAAACTAACAGGAGTTTCCTTTGCTGCTAAAAAAACAAGCAGTTTGCTTTTATGTTGTGAGAGTTCTTCTTTAGCCAAGTCCCAAAGGACTTTTGGCAACTGTGCCACAAAGTCAGCTGGAGCAAGGGAAGTGTAGTGCCAAATTGATCTATATATGGAAAAATGTTGCAATATTGAGTACTCCTTAAATGCTTAAAGACCAAATGGAAACAGGACCCCTGCTGTGGGTAGGGAATTGTTATTTGGACGAGAATCTAATTTAAAAACCAAAACCACAAGTTCTCCATTAATCATGCTCACAGACCTCAAATTTTTAAAAAGTTTGTAGCATGCTTCCATTAATGAGATTTTTACTAGAAGTTTATGTTACATGTAAACTGCTTTTTATTTTATGAGCCAAAATAGTACAATGCTATTTTCCACTATGTTTCTTACCAAGAGCAGCGGCCTTCAGTTGAAGGGCAAAAAATACTATTTCCAAGTTAACATCTCTTTGTAACAATTCATGTGACATGGATACAAATGTGTTTGCATGTCACTAAGTTACAGAACAGAGGTCTTACTACATAGTTTAACATTGATTTGAAATAGTGCCATTATGAAATCCAGAAGAAAAGCACATAAGGATTTGGGCTATCAGATATGCCCACTATTTTTGTGGATAGCATTCACAGAATAATTAGCACGTTTATTTTTAATAATGTGTTTAATTTGTAATCTTTTTCCCATTAAAATATATCCTATCTACAGAACAGTTAAACAAAAAATAGTCCCAGACAATGGCTGGTATTGTAAAACCTGTTGCTACACATTTAAAACCAGCTTAAAGACAGTTATATTAAAACTAATGTCAGAATTTTCCAGTAGTAGAGAGTCTGGTTTTGTTTGTGTTTTTCTTTGAAATGTTGAATCTTTAGGTGGATAATGATTCATCATGTCATTTATATTTCCTGAAAGAAACATGCTTTGATTTCTGAAGAGATAAAAATGAATTTATTATCATCCCATTTGCACAGAAAGTACTAGAACAGGGTATGGATTAAAAGCTATTTAGAAAGTGTAAAAACATACATAGTTCAGCTGCCTATGGGCATGCATTGTTCTGTTGGACAACTATGGAATAAAAATAAGATAATGAAACATACCATTAGATTGATAGATTCTTCCTGTAACACCATCATGTTTCCACACATGTTTGTAAGCTGCCCACCCTAGAGCTTGGAAGCTACCAGGAATTATCTTCTAATTTGCAAGACATTTCCCTGTACTTCAGCCTGACATCCTAATCCCAGGATGTGTTTCCTTTGAATGTTAAGCACATACAAAGGAAACACATTGCCAGGCACAAGCATTAGGCCTCCAGAACCAGAATACTGACTTTTAAAACACAAGAAGAAAACCCCACCAAAAGCAAATCCCAGCTCTTTTCAGACTTTAGCAAATAATTCACCATAACAGATGGCCGCAAGGATGTGTGCCAGAGCATCCGGTGTGTCAAAAGGTGTGTCTTTAACTGAAACTGGTAACTTTCCAGTACTAAATACATTCCAGTTTCATGACCCATCAGAAAGGTGTGTTAACTGATTCCACTGCTTGTTTTTCAGATTTATGGGAGGACTATGTTTTGCTACAAGAGAGAAAAGTTAAAAATTCTATCATGAAAACAGATAATTCTATCACTGATCAGCAAATATAGTTGTTTGTATAAGTAATATTAAATGACACCACATCAGATTTTCACCTAGAAAATGGTAAACAGAAGATAAAATATTCAGAAATGTTGAGGCCCCAGCTGACAATGTGAAGCCTGGTAGGGTTCAAAGACAGGTTGGATAAAGCCTTGAGCAACCTGGTCTAGTGGGAATTGTCCTGCACATGGCATGGAGGGGCTGGGGCTAGAGGATCTTTAAGGTCCATTCCAACCCCTTAGCATACCATGATGGTTCTGTGGTGGTTAAATAACTCTGATGCATTAGAAGTGTGTGCCTGGAACAGCTTACTCCCTGTGCTCTGTTGAATTCTCTTGACTACTTCTATTATGTGTGATTTAAATAAGTACAATTAGAATGATACAAAACTCTTATTGCATATAATTAGAACAGAACAAACTTGATAGAAAAATCAGCATTCTGTGAACCACATTTCATTAGATTTCACTTTGACAGATGCAAAGGCTGTGTTAAACACATCTATTTATGCAGTGCAAGTCCTTGCAAATACAAAAATAAGTCATAGTTGCTTTCTTCTGATCCCTTTCTGTGCTTGACATTGTACAGAAGCAACAGAAAGATCACAAAACCTGTCCTGCTCAAAGATAATGGCTCAGCACTCTTTATACTCTCTGCAATCCTGCACCAGTCAAAGTAGGACACAAAGCTGCATTACAGTAAAAATTTGGAAGTACCAAATAATAATGTATGTAATTAAAATCCTAGTTGTGCATTTCTCTGGACTACTGATAAAGCATAAGTAACATTTAAAATAAGTCTGCCCCAGCACAAACAAGCAATCTGTTTAAAGTCAGTAGGTAGCTGTAGAGGTAGAAAAAATGTGAAAAGAACACTCAAATAAACCAAGCCCAAAACACTACACAGTGTGATTTCTGAAGTGCTTTGTTTATGGATTTATAACAAATCAAGCCCTTTATTACACATGAAAAGAATATAAATGTCCATTCAGTAACATGTGCTGTGCAAGGGCGTGGGAAAAATGCTAGGTAAGATGACTAGACTGGTATTATTTTTAGCTGTCTATCTTGACAGATGCAGGCCATACTGGAAGGTAAATCTTCATGGTTTTGGTGACAGCAGGCAGCTGGTGCTTGTTCTGTCCTGGCTATTGTTGCAGGGCCTCTTAAGGAAGGCTATGAAAGGAAGGATTTTGTCAGGAAAATCCACAAACACCAGAGGTTTATGTCCAAAATGAGATAGAGGGTTCCTTCAACTTAATCAAAAGTGGGGCAAACACATGCTGAGTTTTTTCTCTCGAGGTTTCAGAGGACACAGCCTCCTTTTATCCTAAACTTTGGCCACATGTCACCCTCTTCCTTTCTCCATTGCCGAGGCACTAGGAAGGTACAGCCTTCCCAATCTGCCTGCTACATATTCCCCCCTTGAACTGACTGTTTTACCCCAAAGTTCAGAAGTTCAGGCTTGTGCAGACCCACTTGTTTGTTCCAGGAGCCAAGCTGTCTGAGCTCTGCAACAAACCTGGTGCCAAAGTTAGTAGAGAATTTAAACCTATATCAAAGATGTTAGCACCCATACCTTCACCCAACAAATGCTTATAAATACATTAGCTTTCCTCTCATTTTGATAACACAAAAAGAAAATAAAAGATAGGTCTGTCTGGGGGAAATTATTTAGGATTTGTTTTTACTTTGTTACTTTTTTAAAATTTTTGTTAATCATTAAAATGCAGAAACATAACTGGATAGTTTTATGACTAGCAAAGAGCAAGCGAAGACTAAGAACAGTAGAAAAGCAAAACCCACCTTTATTTTCTTAACAAAAATGATACATTTTCCTTGATTAATTCTGAGGTATTTACAGTCCTGTAAGAAAACTATGACGAAAAACTTCCACATAGGCTAAGTCTTGTATGAGGGACAGGTGTGGGTGACACTTCCAGTGAACCAACTTCTTTATGGACCCTGCACTGGAAGAACTTTTTTAAACCTTACAGTATCTAAATTATTCCTATTGCAATAGCAAACATCCTTGAAGAATAATTTCTAAAGGTTTAGTTAAAAAGGATTTGAGAAAGAGCTGTAAAGCTGGTTTTCACCAGGCAGGGCTTGCTGACTTGGGCGCCAGTGGGTCCTGCACTAGAAAAGTTTATGAAGACAAGTTTCTGACTAAGAACTGTCTTACCCAGCTGCCAGCAAAGACGATGAAGCTCCAAATTAAAAAGCTGTCAAGCTCCGAGACTGCTGCCCGGCTCGGGTGCCCTCACACGCGGCGCTCCCTCAGCTTTTCCCTCACATCGCTCCGTGCCTCCGCCGCCGGCCGGGCGCTGCCTGGCGGGCTCAGCGAGCCCGTGAGCAGCGGCGGAAATGCCCGCAGGGTGCGGGGCAGCGGCTGAGGCCCGGGTCGGGTCGGGCCGGAGGCGCGGGGGGCACAGCGGCCCTGCCCAGCCCCGCTGTCCCGGCCGCGGGCGGGCGGGGGGCGCCGCTGCTGCGCCCCTTCCCCTCAGCGCGGGCTGTGCCCGGCGGCCGCTCCGGCTGGGCCCCGGGCTCCATGTCCGGCGGCGCGGGGAGCGGGGCAGTGATGCCGCTCGGTGGTGCCCGGTTCGCCCCTCAGCAGCGCGGCCCGAGGGCTCCGGCCGCGGACAGGGCGGTTCCGCGTCCTCCGCTCGCTTCAGGTGCCCGCGGATGCTCGGGTGCGGCTTTCGGTGAGGCGATGGGCGCTGCAGGGACACCGCAGGTACCGCGCCCGCTCCGGTTCGCTCGGAAAGCGGCAGCTCTGGAAGCAGAGCAGCACCGGCCGGGCAGGCTGAAAGGGGCCGCCCCCCCGCCCTGAGGGCTCCTCGCAAAAACCTCCCTTTATTCCCCTCATCCACAAGCCCTAACAGGTTGAAGGAAGAAGTGGTTGATCATAGGAGCTTTGTGGCTGGAGCTTTTTTTCCCCCTTTCTTTCTTTTTGCTAACCGCTAGCAGGCTTCTCAGTAAATCTGAAGAATATTATTTTTTTTAAATCACAATAGGTCTACGTATATTTATATTCCTTGAGCCTAGTGGTGCTCCCTTGGTGAATTAGCTGAAATGGTGGATCCTTGCAAAGAAAAGATGCTTTGGCAGACGAATATTAAGTTCCTAATAAGAAAGATAGTGCTTAAAGGAGGCTAAAAATATAAAACACTGAACATTCATCTTTCATCATAATCTATAGCTTAATGAGTAGGGGTGGTTTTTGATTGACAAAATCAGTGTCAACCCTTTACTAAATTCAGCTGAGCTAAATTTCTCTTGCTGCCTCCTAATGATGTCACCAAAATCCTCATGATTTTGAAATACTAAATTGTTTTGTGCATTAAAATCAAACATTTCTTGTTTGTGCTTAAGCAAATACTATTTTTAGTTAGTTATTCTTACTTTGTCCTTTCTCTACTTTGAAGTTTAAAACAAAATAATAGGTCATTATATCAGTAAATTTGACTAACTTTTTTCTTTGTACCTAAGACACATCTACTGGGTTTGTTCTGTTCCTCAAATGAAGGAACTGTCTGTTTGAAGCTTTGTACAATTTTACAAATGTCTGGAAAACTCTTGGAAGTTCTATTTTGACTATTGTGTGATGTTGCCAGAAGGTTTATTTGTGTGTGAATGAAAAGAGAAAGGAAACAGAAAGAGGTCTGTCCTGAACTAATTTGGTGGTAAAAATCATGCTTTGGAGGGGTCACTTCACTCATTTTTTTAATAGGAAGCTCTGTTCTGAAAGAAAATCTTGGCTAAAAAGTGCATAAACTCTGAGGCACAGCCCTTGCCATTCCAAATATGGCAATTTATTGCCATAAACTTTTTTCACAGTTTTTACAGAAAAAGGTTTTTGATTAAAAAAGGATCAAGGATGAGGAGAGGAAGCTTAGAGTATGACCAGAGTTTTGCTACTGACTTAATATGGTATCAGGTTTATTAAGCATTACTTGTTTTTTAGTTGACACTTAGTTATTTGTACTTTTTTCTTATCTATTTCATGTGTGCATTTAGTTTTATTCTGCAGTGCAACTAGGATATGGCACAAATGGGCCAAGATGAGGCACACTCAGATAATTTCAGCATGATAAAGAAAACATAAAAGTATCAGTAGTGTGCAATTCATAAGCTGAATAAACAATACTTTTATTATCAAATGAGTTAGCTCTGGGTTGATTTGTCTGTCAAATGTCTCCTAAATTAAAGCTGTGTCTGTCTATTCTTTCTTTCATGGATTACAGCAGGAGAAAGTGGTAAGAGCTAACAATACCCTCAGAACATTCTAGTGTCTTGAGACAGCTTCCTGTAGCAAATTGGTTTTTGTCTGATTCCACAATCAGAATTCTAATGGATGGTTTCTTTCCTTGTGAAATGCTTTTACTGTTTTGTATAATCCTTGATTGTAGTTACTGTTTAGGTTGATGATTAAGGGTTGTTAGCATCTTTTGTAATCTTATTCTTAACCTTTCTTAGAGTAAGCTTTTACATTGTATGAGTGCTGTTGTCATTTCCAGTGACACACTGTTAAAATCAAAATATAAGGTAGAGACATGGTCAGGACTTGCAGCTCTCTGAAGACATGAAATTATCTGAATTCAAAAACTGCCGTGTCCCAGCCCACAGGCAGTGCCTTGCCCTGTGGAAGGCGCTGAAGCAGCTGGCCCCTAATGTTTCAGTGTTTTGTCACTGGCAGCTGTGATCAGGGTGCCTGAGCCACAGAGCTCAGACTGTCAGGGTGCTCTGGAAGCATTTCAGCTGAGCAAAGGGAGCTGGTCTTCAGCACACTGAACTTGTTCTTGTTAGTTACACGGAGTTTGAACTTCCATATACCCATCTGATAAAACCAGTTAAAATTCCATTACCCTTTCCTGACTAAGCTTTTGAATTTTATTTCAGTGTTAATCCCAAACTGCTCATCTCTCAGTTATGAGTATTTAGAATTGGAAATGTAGCTACTTTTTTTAGCTAAATGTCTTCAGAACTTGCTCAAATGCAGGCATCCCTGCTGTTTGGCTGTTTCTTTATGGATTTCTTGTACAAATCTTAGTGAAACACATTAAGTGAGCAAAGGAAACAAGAAGAATTTGTAGGGTTCATTTTATGGTTTTGTTTATTTGTTTTTCTTTTTTTTTTCTTTTTTTGGGAGGAGGGGAGGAAGAGTTGTTTTATGGGAAGTAGGCTATAGGAAGGAAATGTTTGTATTCCTTATTCATGGAAGTTATTAAGGGGTACTGTGATAAATAGATGATTTGGTACTATAAAAAGAATGAGTGAGTAATTTTCTGCTGAGATAGTTACATTAATTAGAGACTGGCTTAATAAGCCTCCAGTTCAGTGATACACACTGTAAATGCTTTGTATTCTCTAGTCTTCCCTAACCAATGGAACTCTTTTCCACAGCTTCAGTTTTTAAATATTTTAGTTGAGTTCAAACTGTCACTTTTCATCTCAGGAAAACAGAATGACTCTTTTGAGGCCTTCAGATGATAACAAAAACATTATCCTACTACAGAGGTATATATCTCTTTAATGAACAGGAAAGTCCTTTGGCATAATTTTTCATCTCTGTTTTCTGCCACTTAAATACTGATGAGCCAGTCAAATTCCAAGACTGCAGTTTCAAAGCCATTAGCTGGTGAGGCTGATGTGAAAAGAAATGCAGAGAGATGTTCCAGTCCAGTCCAGTCTGCTCCTTGATGGGTCAGCAGCATGTTCTAGGAGGGCAAGAAAGATAATTGATTTCATTAATTTTGGAGGAATAATCACAATTCAGGATAGACTAATGTACTTATCAGAAAAGCATTTTCCTGAGGGCTTTTCCATTTTTTTGACCCATGAGAAGAAGGAGAGTTGTAGATAAGCATACTGTACTGAAGGTGGGCTCCATGTTCTTGGGCCTATGCTCTTCCTATTTTTTTTTCTTCTGATCTCTTGTTTGAGAATGCATTTATGAAAGTCTTTCCTTATCATCTGGAATGTATATGACAGAAAAAGAGTATGGTCCAGCCATCCAGGCATGTCATCCACACATCAAAATATATTGCTGATTTTTAATTCTTTTTTTTATTTCTTTTTCTTGCATACATGTACCAGCAATGTTATATTCTGCAGTTAAACCACTTAAACCAGTCTTGGGTTCAAGTTGGGCCTGCTGTGCTTTCTGATCATTGTGCTGACCTTGTAATGTAGGCAGAGGTTGTTGCTGTCATACTTCATTTCATTATCAAAGCAATTAATTCTTTAACAAGACTCTCTTCTTCCCTTTGTGCAATATTCTGATTTGACAAAAGTAAAATTAAAAAATCTTTTAATATAGTCATTCTTCTGGGATAAAAGAAAACTGTTTTGTAAACTAGAAAATGAGTGAAAATAGGAGGCAATGTAATGATTTTGTTGTTGAAATGTCATTAATGTTCATATAATTAATTATGCATTTTAAATATATGATATACATTTGGATGTAATAGCTATAGGGAAATGGTGATCTCAAAGAGCTGTATTGACATATATATTTTACAAAATCCTACTTTTTCTCCACAACACTTTCTTGCTGTTTTTTCCTATTACCTTCTTCCCAAGGTGATAGAGAAGTCAGTGGCTGGAGTAAACCATTGTATATGCACTGACTGACAGTTTCCTGGTATCCTTGTGGTGTGTAAAGATAAAATGCTTTTGTTACAAGATGTTACTTTTAAATCATAAAAAGAACTAAAAATAACTTTACTGGTAAGTAAATCTTCATTGAAAAAAATCTGTTGTATTAGTTGTTATAACTCAGGGATTTTTGAAGAATTTAGAATAAACACAGTTTGACACTTCGTAATGAAGGATTTGCAAAGCCTTTATTTTCCTATGGCTGAAAAAAAAGAAAAATGTATCTGTATAAAGTGTGGGTTTATAATGAAAATGGAAAGTGTTTGAAGCAGGGACTGATGATGCAAGTTCATACAACTCAGCCCTGGTATTGCAATATGGATACTCATCCATATTTTAAGTTGAATTTCTGACAAGTATCTTCCTGAAGAGACTGAGCCCCATAAGAGTGGAAGTAATCACATCTATCTGGAGCTTCCTCTAGGAAGCTGTTCTGGGAAATATGCAGATAGCCAAGGTAAGATTACAGGGGCTGTAATCCTAATTTTTGGTCATCTTTTTTGTCGGGGCAGGCACATACTTTGTAATATATGCAGAAATATTTTAGATGTGCTCTTTTTCTCAAGAGTTTAAAAAATTAAAATTAGTTGTAGAAAACCACTTTCAATCACTGCTGAATCTGTGCTCCATTACTGGGGGCAGGATGATTTGTATCAAATTTTCAGCACCAGTGTATTTTTAAATTAGATTGTCCTTCCTGTTGTCTCTACTGATACCTATTTAACTTTACTGACTAATGTTTTTAAGAAGTCTCTGTTGTGATTTCCAGCTTCTAACACCAGTTGCCTTTGAGCAAAGCTGACTTTTCTGATGCTCTCAGGCTTGGGTTAAGGCGTACAGAAACAAGAGCAACATACAAACCGATCTCATCTTTTCAGCAGAGCAAAATCTGACCTGACCTCTCCACCCCACCCTTGCATTTTCCAAAGCTTTTTATTCCTTGGGGCTTTCTATTAGTTTTACTCTCTGGGAAACCATACCATAATCTTGTCCACAAATGAATATGCTGAACTCTTGCAAACCCCTGAATGATGCTCTCTAACAGACAAATGTTCTCTGCCCATTTCTCTGGAGACCCTCAGCCCCAGCCGTCACCTCTCTCCCACAGTGCCACAGCACAGCTTTGTACAGAGCTCTCACACTCTCCTGTGCCCTGCCCTGTGCTCCCAAGCCTGTTGGCATTGATTCCAAACAGCTGCAGCTCTTCTGGAGCAAAGGTTCCCTCTCCTTGCCAGCTGCAGCATTGACAGAATGCCTGGCCCTTTGCTGTGGAACAGGAAAGCTTTCTGAGTCCTTCTGTGAATTTTGCTTTTATAACAAAGTTAAGAACATAGAAAATACAAAACATACATCTTACATTTACTACAGTAGAAGTTCTTTCAATTGAAGTTTATTTATTTTGGGGCAGGATGATCCCCAGTTGAGAAAAATTGCACAACTGTGATGTTTGTGTCATAGTACTTTTGGATTTTAGCATCGACAGGTCCTTCAAATTCATTAAAAGGATTTCTGAATGTCTATAAAGACAATCACAATTGGAAAATTGATCAGTGAAGGATCTCTGAAGCTTTTTATCTTTACTTTCTTTACTTTTAAATTATAATAAGCATAAAGTAAAAAATGAACAGGTAGTGTGTCTTGTTACTGCAGGAATAGCAACGAAATGGAAAAACTAATTTTTTTAAATGTATTAGATTGGACTTGCTCTCTGTTGGTACAGAGGTTTATCACAAAATTCAGATGAAGTCAATTTGGATTATAATTGTTCACCTGTGAGAGCTTTCAAAGATAAGGATTTTATTTCTTCCTCCTAATGCATTCCATGCAGCAATTGATGGCAGCAGAGATACGGATACTTCTCCCGAATAGACTTCCTACAAAGGCCTTTTTTCTTTCAGTGGCTTTTTAGGGTGCTCTGACAAATTTTGTTCCAATCCAGGTAATAGACATTGCGTGGTGTATAATTTAGATGTCTTTGTTAGAGCTATCATGCTGAATTCCTGGTTACTCTTTGTTCCGGAGCTTGGATAGCACCAAAACACATTAACAGTGATTTCAAACTCCTTTAATGTTGGGAAAATAACACATTATGCACACATGACTGATAGAATATTTTCATATATGAGTTACTGTATAGCTGTGCTTAAAGGTAGTTGGAAACTGATTTTTCATATTATATAGGCATTAACAGACATAAGAATAATACAATAATTTTTCTGGGAATTTTGAGATTTTCCGACTGTCAAAAGTTGAGAAGTAAAACCATGTCTTAGAAGTAGCTTAAAAAATTCCATTCAAAAGTAAAATTAAAGTACAAAGAGATTAAAAATTGAAAGTGACACTCTATCTGAAAGTACACATGCATACAGTAGTGTAACCAAAGCTGTATGTTCAATTTGGCAAAAAAGAAGGTAGAGAAATATGGCTGAAGTTCCTATGATCATGAAGGAAGTGGATAAAAAAAAATGTGGAACTGTTGCTGGCCAATTCTCGCAGTACTAAAACTAGATGGCATTCAATTAAGGTAGTTGGAGGTGAATTTAAAAGAGACAAGTGAATTGCTGCTTTATGCAGTAGAGATTGAGCTCTTGGAATTTACTGGAGATGGTGTAGTCAGGTAGTACAAGTGTGTTCAGAAAGGAATTGTTTCATAACCAAAGTAATTACTTAGTAAGAACAAAAGTAGGCAAGGGTGTGCTTCTGACATTCCTAGCCCAACACTTGTAGGTGCTGTGCGAGTGTGCTGGGAGAAAGTGGCTGGATGTGTGTTCTCCCTACACAGCATTTCCTTTTGTTACTCAAAGAGCTGTGCTATGTGGGTTTTTTGTCTGACTTAGCAGTACTTACATATAAAACCTTCAATTTGTCTCACCAAAATATATTTTTACTCATGCTTGCTGGCAATTTCATAGGAGCTTAAAGCTGATACGAAATATAAAGTAATTTCTAAATTACTTGCCATTTTTTGGGGGTGTGAATTAATTTTTTCTTTTTATAGGCATTTGGAACATCAATATGCATTTCTTGCCAGTGTATACTAATGAAAATGTCAGATATTTACCATAAAATAAAACTATCTCATGACTATTGCTTTGACTGCTTTTGAGTGCTTGCCAGAGATTAGACTGTGTATATAATTTTGTTTTAATAACTTTATGTTGGGTAGCCCTGCACTCTAGTTTACCCAGATTTGTGCCAGAACAAATCAAATATGAAATCTCTGTCTTATTTATTTTGGAATTCTAAATGTAATATAGCTTATGGATATTTTAAGAGAGTATATTCTGTGTGCCGTCATCAACTATGATCTATTCTTCCTTCTGTTCAGTGTATCAGCACTTGTTCCTCAGTGACAAGCATGTTTTTCCTGGAAGATGTTACTCCTTACATCCCACTTAGTGGAATACAAAACAGAGAGCTCAAAAGCACAATCTTTTTTTGTTTAATATCATTTGAACCATTTTTCAGATGATTGTAATTTTCAATAAATCAATAATGCCTTGCAAGATAGTTGCTATGTTACCCACAGCCAATGCTTGCTTGGTTTATACTGATAGAAACAGCAGAATGCCAATTTATTCATACAGGAGCCTGTAAGTCTCAATATTCACTTATTTGGGTTAGAAATTGTTGAAGTGCTGTCATTTTTGAATGTTCAGGCACAGCACAACTTTCTATCTGTGAATATATACCTGTGCATACATGCATACTAATAAATTGGAATGTTGAATGTTGAAACTAAAAAGAAATTGGTTTTAAATAAACAAAAATTGTCCTGAGAGATGTAATATTTTGTGCAGAAGGGAGTCCTGGTTCATTTTTAAAAATAGGTTCTGTAATATTACCATGAACTTTTCTTATTTATGTATAAGTTTACTATGCCAAATATGAATGTCCTTTTTTATTGTTTTTATTTAGTGTTCAGACTTCCATTATAGGAGGAAAAATCTGAAAGGGCACATTGAGTTTGTGTATCAGGGTCTTGGTAATGGAGAGGCTCTAGGGCTGGCTTCTGTGAGAAGCTGCTGAAAGCTTCCCTCAATTCCAACAGTGCCAGTGCCAGCCTGGCTCCAGGATGGACCCGCCACTGCCCAAGGCTGAGCCTGTCAATGGTGGTGCTAGTGCCTCTAGGACTACAGATTTAAAAAGGGATAACAGATTTAAGAAGGGGAAAAAACTGCTGTGAAAAGGTACGAGAGAGTAATGAGAACACATGAGAGAAGCAAGCACAGACAGCAGGGCCGTGGCAGAAGGAGGGGCGGGAGGCGTTCAGGCACCATCACAAACTCCCCTGCAGCCCGTGGTGCAGCCCATGGTGGCGCCCCTGCAGTCCAGGTTCATGCTGGAGCAGGGATCCACCTGCAGCCTGTGGAGGACCCCATGGCCGAGCAGGTGGGCACCCAAAGGAGGCTGTGACCCTCTGGAAGCTTGTACAGGAAGCAGGCTCCTGGTAGGACCTATGGACCCATGGAGAGAGGAGTCCATGCTGGAGAAGGTTTGTTGGCAGGAATTGTTACCCCAGGGGGGACCCATGCTAGAGTAGCCTGTGCCTGAGGGATTGCACCCCTTGGAAGGGACTCACGATGGAGCAGTTTGTGAAGAACTGCACTTGTGGGAAGGACTCATATTGGAAAGATTTTGGAGGACTGTCTCATGTGTGATGGACCCCATACTGGAGCAGGGAAAGAGTATGAGTAGTCCTCTCCCTGAGGCAGAAAGAGTGGCAGAAATAGTGTGTGATGAAGCGACCATAACCCTCACTCTGTGATCCCCTACTCCTCTGGGAGGAGATAAGGAAAAACAGTATTTAAGCCTGGAAAGAAAAGAGGAGTAGGGGGAAGGTGTTTTAAGGTTTGGTTTTATTTCTCATTACTTTGATTTGGCTTGTAATGAATTAAACTAAGTTCCCTAAGTCAACTCTATTTTGCCTGTGACAGTAATTGCTGAGTGACCTCCCTCGTCCTTATCTTGACCACAAGCTTTTTGTCATGTTTTTTCCCCCTGTCCAGCTGAGGAGGGGAATGACAGAGCAGCTTGATGGGCACCTGGAAGTCAGCCAGGGTCAACCCACCACAAAAGGCCATCTGTCTTTTTATGTCTCTGATAAGTGTTGGAGTGGTTTCTTTAGGAAAGATAGCATGTTGTCATTGATCTTTAAAGCCTCCAACAGATTATTAAATTTACAGGTGCAGAGTGTAGAGAGATAGGCCCCTAAGCAGAGTTGATAATTTAAATAGTTTCCAGTTTGTCTTAGATTGGCTGAAATTATTTTTTTATGTGCTTGGAGAAAAACTGAACCTTTGGCCTTTATGATGGACCAGAAGAATTTGTCATGTGCCTGATACAACTTATGCTTAATTCACCCAGCTGATCATGTACTTCTTAGTATAGTCATTCTGATTTTTTCCAGATATTTCAATTCTTTTTCTCAATAATGATATGCCCATTCTTGTAGAGAGGAAAATATTCTTAAAGGAATTACTGTGTTCTTGCCTTTGGCTGAAGCACAGCTCACAGCTAAGATCGTGAGGAAGCTTGCCATGCCACTCTGCTAGACAAGCAAGACTACACCTGAGATTAGCAGTCCTCTTGACTTGTTTCATAGAATTTTTACTAATACCTGTCTGAAAAGGTGATTACCTAGAGCTCTGAATGGCAGCAAAATTAGCTCCAAATGGGCACTACATGGGGTCTGTGGAGCATTCCTCCAGAAGTCCTCAGAACCATCTGCTTGTGAGAAATCCAAGATAACATGCTTCAGGACTTTATTTCAATTTTCACATCCATCTGTTCTGATCATTACACACATCTGATCTCCATGTTGGAGAGGCTTTTCCTGACCAAGAGAGGTGGGATATGAGAAGCAGCTTTATGTAAGAGTTCCAGAACTCTGACCCCTCTCCTTCTGTCCTCCCCTCAAACCTGAGCAAGAGGTGCACCTTCCAGCAGCAGGCACAAATAAGAGAGCTGTGTTTTAATGAACATAAGGGAGTATATATATTTTCATTCTGGCAGCACTTTGGGACTGATGTTTACCTTCTCAAGTACGTCTGATGCCAGCTTTGCCAAAGGCATGTAGAACCCTACCAGCAGGTCTCAGCCACAAGTTTCAAGATTTCAAAAGTGCTGCTTAGGTCGTGGTATTACACTAAGCTTGCTGTTCAGGAGGGGCCTTGATCTACTTGTAGACAAAATATGACCTAATGGATAGGAAGTATTCCCAGTATTCCCTGTCAAATAGAAGTGGATGGAAACTTGGTCCTGAATGGTTTTGTGCTGGATTTATTTTTGTGAGTTTCTGTCAATTGCAGAGTTAATCAGACAGATGCGCAGTGAATCACAATGTATCATGATGATTTCTTCTGTACAGATCTGACAGCAGCAGCATTGACATTTTCCCACCTTTCAGCAGTATCTCCTTTCCATATGGAGAAAAGGCTGCCTGATCCTTATCATTACATCATGGCTTAGTTCATGCTAGACCAAGTATAAATGACTTTGTAAGTCAAGATGCTCTCTGGAAATGTGTGTGTTGTACAACTTTATATGTGGGACAAAACAGTGGTAGCAGAGCAACATAGCCCCCCTCCTTCTGTATGTATACAGTCACATAATTTACTGTGTAGATATCTTTAGTTTCTCTGGCCTCTTGTTTGGATACTTCTGTCTTACCTCTTAACTTACTTATGCCTTGACTAAGAGTTTTATGAAAGGTCATAGTACTGCAATCCTTTTCACAGCAGTAACTCTGTTGCATGACTTCATCCTGTTGCTCAGAATTAGATTTTTCCTTCTGAAATGTTCAGAATGCACTTTGTTATGTTGCTGAAGACTGCATTTTTATTACTTAAAAAAATAGAAATGGGAGACTTTAATTCTCGCTTTGTTGTATTCTTCCACATGAATGTATTTAATTCTGGTCTAGGAAAAGCATACTCGCAACTTAATAACAAGGTAGCATTACTTATGCTCATTTTATTTTGTTCATATTATATTTTTGCCAAGAGTGTAATTTGCTTAAAAAGTTTATGAATATGATTTGCAACACAACTGAGCTCTTGTCATATACAAGCTTATTCTAGGCTGTTAAACCAAATACTAATTGAGATTTCAGGGGAAAAAAACCTTTAAAGAAGATTGTATGGGACTTTCTAAAGAAGTGAACTCTTTTGTGGTTATTGTTATATAAGCAGATAAAATAGGAGAAATTCAACAAATCTAAATAACTGTAAGTAGATAAAATAGCGTGGATTTTTAAAAACACCTTCTGTTACTTTATTCCTATTTTATTCAAGAGATACTGTTTTTCTGATTAAAATTTTTTGATAGGTATTTAATTTTTTTTTATATTAGAAATTTTCACTTGAATAGGTATCTTAGCGACCATGTTGTCCAATACATTTTATGCAATGAAATTCAACACAGATTTTGATAGGGCACTGGTTCAGGCTCCCCAGGGTCACAGCATCAGACTGACAGAGTTCTAGAAGTGTTTGAACAATGTTCTCAGGCACATGGTGTGACTCTTGGGGATGGTTTTGTGCAGGGCCAGGAGTTGTAATCAATGATCCTTGTGTGTCTCTTCCAACTCAGCATATTCTGTGGTTCTGTAATTATGCTTTGCGCTTAAAATTAAATACTCAATCTCTTCACAAACCTAAAAGTAGGTGAGTGAAAGTATCTGTAAGACTTAAAATCTTGTACTAGAGGTGTGAGAATTTCAACATACCTTTTTCTTGTAAGGATCTCAAAATAAAATTTCAGTACTGCTTTAGCCATGATGAGCTGAATTGCTCTTCAAAGCTGCACGGAGTCAAAACAAAGGTTAGGAGAAAGTTGCATTCCAAGTAGGATTTTCATGTAAAGAGATATCGTTTGTTTCTGAGGCATGATATCTTTTGTTTCCTAAAGTCTTCATATCCTTGTGTCTGCTAGAACCATACAGTTTGTGTGTCATGAAACCCAAGTCCAATTCCATTCACAGATGAGGGAGGGAGTGGTTTTTAGGTGGTGTGTGATTTTTTTGATTCAGATTAGGCTTAAAATTTAGTTTGTTTTCCTCAATAATTGAAGTCACATTTAACAGTGCTAGTTAAAGCATGTCTGTTTTAATGATAAAACAGCATTTGAGTCAACTTTCTCTTTCATACATCACTAATAACCTCACTTAAATTTTAGAAGAATACCCATTTCTATATAGAGAGCCCATAAGTAGTGTACTCTTCTGATTCTATTCTGCCTTCCCCCCACCACTGACCGTGTCTTCAGGGTCTCTCCTCGTAATATCGAAGGCAAAACAAATGGTGCTCTGCAGCGCGGTGTCCTGGCCTGCACTTAGGCCGTGTGACCACGAGATGTCACAGCCCAGCTGCGGGTGCGGAGCTCGGCTTCACCCCACCTTCCCTGCCCCTGTTCGCGAGGAGCATCACACACCACCCCCTCCCAGTATTGTCTTCGGAAAAGTATTCATTTCCTAATGGCAAGTATTTCTGTCTGCAACTGCCTTTATAATTTGCTCTCCATTTGCTAACTCGGTAGTCAAAATACTTTGTCTGTTCTGTGGCAAGCATTCATTGGGCTTTCTTCACAGCTGTACTGTTATGCTTTTCTCCTTTAAGCAACTGCTTCCCCTATTGTTGTCTGTATTTTTGTGAGAACATAGCAAAATAGGAAATAATAAAAAATCTCTTCACTTTCTCTATGCCAGTCAAGACTTAGTGTATCTCCATTTTATGATCTTGTCAGCCATCCCTTTTCTAAGGTAAAGAATTCTACCTTATGTTGCAGTAGTTGAAAGGTGTTCTCTACCTTGATTCCTTGTTGCCGCTCTCTTTTTTGTTCTGTCTTGTTCTCGTGGAACCAAAAAGCATGCAGCTTGTGAGATTTGGGAGATTTGTGAAATCAGGTGGTGGCATGGTGATGTGTTCCTCTGTTCCTTAGTAATCTTAGTAATTCCAAATACTTGATTTCCTCTTTTTGATTGCTCCTGAGCATTGAACCAATGTTTTGATAGAGTTGTCATAACTTCAAGGTCATGTTTAAATGTCAATTTTTCAGCTTGTCATTTTTATAAAGGTAAATTATTTTTCCCATATTCATCACTTTTAAGTTTTAATTTACCCTGTATTTAATCTGTTTTTTATTGCCCAGACAGGTCTAGAAATGTGTGTAAGGTTTTTTGCTATTTTTTGGTTGCTTTGTTGGTGTTGTTTTCCAGTTCCTTATCCCCATGCCTTTCCTCTTGATAGTTGATACTAACTGATACAAGTTAGTATCAATTTACAGCATACTTAGAGATTCCCCTTGGTGTTTACTCAGTTTTCCAGATAATTTATGTGCATGTCGCACAAAAAAAGGCCAATTTTTGGATTGCATTAGTGAAAAGTCATTACTGAGAAAACAGTCCAAATATGCTTTTGCCCTTCTTTTTTTTCATTTTTTGGTCATTGGCTTAGTCATCTGAGGATCCATAAACCATGGCATTCTTACTTGTCTTAAGAATCCATAGTGAGGGACTAAGTGCCTTGCAGAAATTCAAAGTTGTATTAACCTGATTTCTTTGTCAAGATACTTGCAGATGACTTCAGGGAGTTTGAGTGGAAGTAATAATCTTTACATCTATATTCATTCTCTATGATAAGATGTGATTCAGTATTGCCATCACCTGGAGGATCTTTGAAGAATAGTGGTTTTTTTCAAAGCAGTGATTCAGCAGCATTGCATAGATCCATTTTCTCCATACTAGCACCATCATCCCAGCACTGTATCCTAAAACTCATCTGGAACGGACTTTACACTCTCATTGTGGATGTTTCCTCAGCCATGACATTATCTATCCCAGTTACATAACTTCAATGTTCAGAAAAAGAACTCAAATAGGAAGATTATTTTTTGGTGCAAGTTAATTTGGAGGGGAAAATGGCAGTAGTTTCTGCATGTATTTTTGTCTGGTTGGTTGGGCGGCTTGGTTTTTCTTTGAAATTGTATTTGATTCCTGTGCTCTGAAAGTGAAGTTTTTTTCTGGGTTTTGGGTGAATAGTTCAACTTCTGAAATCCTAAAGGCTCATTTAGCATCAACCTGTGTGTATAATTTCATTTTCCCAATGTTTTAAAAATATCAAACTTCAAAAAAAAATTTGTTACTACTGACGTTTTTCTATCTGGATGGGGTGCTTATAAAATGGAGGTATCAGTTTGACTTTCATTAAGGTGACATGTTGGGCTCTCACAGAGCATTCTATCCTATTTTCCTGAAAAACTTGGTGAGTTATCCAAATATTAGGTACATACCTATCTGCTGCATCTTCACTGTTAAGTCTGAATGAAGTTCCTGTCCTGGATTTGAATTATTCTACATACGATTGCCTTAACTGAAGAAGCACAAATCAAAATATTCAGAGTAGCCATGGGAGAGGTAATGTCTCTTCTTCAGCCAGCACCTTAATCAGAAATTCTGCTTAAATACTATGCTTTCTCTTTTGTTTTAAACATTTTTCCCGTGCTTAACTGGAGAAAAACTTATACCTCCTTATGTTCTGTGCAGATTATAGCTGTTACCTAACATCTACTGAGGTCTTTGAAGGAATGTAGTTTCCTTGTTAATAATGGTGGTTCCCTAAGAATTATCACCACAAATTTTCTGCCCCCTTCATCTTCTGCAGCAAAGTTTACTTTGCTCAAGGTAACATCACACTCAAAGAGGTTTAACTCAGTTAAAGTTAACTGAGGACTTTTTCAAGTTATTTTTTATTAATGTTTTCAAGAACAATGCCACCGAAGGAAGAATTCCCATCCTTCCTTTTGAGTTCTTGCTCTAAAAGAAAAGGAAGATTGAAATCAAGCTGGCAAACAAAGAATTTTCAGTTGATTATGCCAGTTCACTATATAATCATACTTGGAAATAGGATTTAAGACAAACATTTGACTTTCAAATGTTCATTTCAATGACCCTGAGATTTGTTAAAAATTTGGTAATCTTATAATCAGAGGATGCTAATTCCACAAACAACAATATACAGAAGTAATGATAAATTTCCTTCAATAAGATATGCTCAGGAATTTAATTCTCCCATTGACTGAGTCTCTCCAGTTTCAAAACTCTCTTAAGGTGCTGATTTATTTCTCACTGTTCACTGGCAAGCTGTAGTTCATGAGGAGCTCCACCCTAAAGGGTGGTGGGGAGAAGAAGGCAGATTTTTTCAGGATTCTGAGGGGAAAGACCTTGGACAAGAGCAATCCATCATGATAATGCTACTCTCAGAAGGCTTTATTGGAACTTGCATTAGTGTCCAACAGCTGTGTGCCTGGTCCAGCATGAATGAACCATGTCCCAGTCAAGGTGAATATTATGGTGAATAGGAACCATCAAGTTATAATGCTGTCCAAAAAATACAAAGTACAAGGGTCCATGTTTTTTTAGTGGTCTTTCCCCTTCATTTGAGGAGTGCTGGGTATCTTCAGGTGCAGGTCCTGGTACCTGGGTACAGCAAAATCCAAGAGTGCTATGAATATGTTGCAGATAATCTCTGTTTTCAGATGTGAACATCTGCTTAAGCTTAGAAGCCAAAAACTTACAGGCATTCACTTTCTTTTCTTGTCAAAAAGTGAAAAGCATGATCCCAAAAATATCTGATCCTTCATGGTAGATTTTTTGATCAAGTTACTAAGTTTCAGTTCAGTGATCTTTTACCAATACAGAGGATTTCAGACAGGCTTCTTTAACGCTGTGAAACCAGAAATCTCAAAAGGACATGAGATTTGAACAGAAGCCATAAAATAGATATTGAGTCTAGAAGTCTTTTATTTTTGTATACCAGTTACAAGTAGATTTTATTATTGTTTTATTAAAGTAATGTCTAATATTGAAGACTTTAGTCCTTCATGTCAGTATTGGGACTTGTATCAAATTTAGAAATAGTTACTAAAAAGGTTAATTTTAAATTATATTCTCTTTTATGCTTAATTTTTTTTCAGATTCAGAATCACTAATTTCATAAATAACAACTTATTATTTTAGAAACTATAGGAAAATAATCCACATTTTAGCTTAGGAAAAGCCATAACATACAAGTCACTCTACCCGATGAAACCTTATCATTAGTCAGATGCTCCCTGAATGACACATTATGAGAGCTGAACAATATTCTTAGTGAAAGAGATAAGTCTATACTGGATTTCCTACAGATGCCCAGGGAGTTTTCATGTCTCAGTAAATATATAGAAATTTACTGCAGAGTTCAATTTGTTTTGATGCTGCTTTCAAGCAACAGCTCTAAACACACTTAAGAGTTGTGAAAGCTCCATTTTTTGCTTCTTACTGTCAACTTCCACACAGTATCAAACAACTGTAGGTAGATACTATGATAGGCAACTGGGCTCAGTGATCACTGTTAGACTAGAATCAAGGCAGGAAAAAAGTTAAGGTGAGAGAAAGAAGCAGAAATTAAGAGTGGCACAGAGCATCTTTAAAAAAAAAAGAAGAATAAAAAAGGCAAAAAAGTGAAAGCATACTCAGGAATCAGACTTGGAATGAAAATGCCACACAATCAAAATATATACTAAACAGAAGGGCAAGGTGAGAGTTCTTTTCAAGAAGCAGGCAGGCAGACTGCTCAGGATTGGGAAGCAGAATGAAGCAGGTATTAAGCAGGTGAGAGAAGGAAGCCACAAGAATGAAGCTGCGACCGATCACAAGTAACTGAGAGCTCCCCTGGATGGCATCTCAGATTTTGATACACAGACAGTCAGACACACAACCCAGTACCCCCACACAATCACACAACTGTTCCAATTATTCAGATTTACTAGGTCTTACTGGGAGAATTCCTCTCCCTTCAGTAGAAATCCAGATTAACAGGCACCACCTGATATCTTTATTGCTGTTGTTTATTCTCCATCTGTTTGCATTGCTCGTACTTACACATAGCTCCTCCAAGGTGTCTGTCTTTAAAAAAGGGGAAAACCCCAAAACAAAAGTGCTGCCCTCATTTGGTCAGATGGTCACCTCAGGGATGGCACACAAGGTATCCCAAGGGAGCACTGGGTGCTCCACAATGCAGAGGGGTTGACAGTGCTGCCATCACTTACTTGTTTTCAGTGTATTGTCTAAATTCCCATTTACAGATTGTATTAACTAGTTTTGATTACATTAACCCTCACAAAATGGACAAGTGTCTTAAAAAGAGTCCTGCAAAGAAATTGTCATTGAAGATGATTCTCAACGCAAGCAGGGAACAAGAAAATGGTAGAGCTGACCCTTCTGTTCCAAGTGTGACCTCTTTGTCAGCCACACAACATCAAAACCAATGGTGATCTGATTGGATCTGACAATAAGTTGATCGAACACATTAAAAATTATCAAGACTGAAGTATCCTGTGAGGAAAGGCTGAGAGAATTCAGTTAGTTCAGCCTGGAAAAGAGAAGGTTTTGGGACCATGTAATTGTGGTCTTCAAGTACTTGAAGGGAACCTACAAGAATAACGGAGAGGGGATTTTTACAAAGGGGGCAAAGGGGACTAAGGGGAATGGCTTAAACCTGAAACAAGGTTGGTTTAGATTAGATATTAAGAAAAAGGTTTTCACTGGGAGGATGGCAAAGCACTGGAGCAAGTTGCCCAGAGAAGTGGTGGATATGTCATCCCTGGGAAGAGTTCAAGGCCAGGTTGGATGGAGCTCTGAGCTACCTGATCTAGTAAAGTTGTCCCTGCCTATGGCAGGGGGGTTGGAACTATCATTCTTTGATTCTATGACTCTATGATTCTATGAACTGACAACCACTGTTAATGAAGTTCACCAAAATGCGTATTGTGTCTTGAGATATCAGCTAAAGTTGGTATGGAGCCACTATGGTTAGCCAGATGTTTACAAAGCTACACATTCAGAACATGAAGACAGACAGACCTTCAAAATATTTTTCAGTGATGCTTTCAGTCATGCTGCTCAATCCAGCACTTTGCAAAACTTAATGATAAAAGTCTAGAAGTTTCATAGATAATAGCAAAAGACCACATGCCATTGAGGAAACAATTGTTATTCCCATGACAATAAAAATAACTGAAATAACACAGGTAGAAGAATACAGCAGCAATCTAAAACACACTCTTGTCAGTAAATACAGTTGAAAGATGCATAGAAGACACTGCTGAAGATTTGAAGAAACAAGCATTAGGACAATTACTGCTCCAAATGTACTGGAGAAGATCTATTCTCAACAGGAAACAGTTTTTTTGATGAAACTGATGTTTAATGGAAAAGCTGTGCAAATGTAGCTACTGATGGAGTGGCTGCTTTGACTGGAATAAGAAAGGAATTGCAGACTAAGGCTACAGAGAGCACTGCCTGTGAAACTCCTTCACTGCCTCACTCAGAGGTAAGCTATTGCAGCAAAGTAGTTGGAGCCAGGAGTGCACAGTGTGCTGCAGGACGGCATCAGTGTTATAACCTGACAAAAACGAGCCTTCAAACAGTGGCATCTTCACCAGATTTTGTAATGAGATGGGGAGGGGCCACAAAAATCCCTGGCACTGCACAATGATTCTCTGGATAACCTGTGGCAAAGTGCTTAAAAGTGTTGTCAAACTTAATACATTTTGTTTTACAAAAAGACAAGTGCTCCAAATCCACTGACCTTTTTGGTGATGACAAGTACCTGTCAGTAGTTTGCCACATAGCAGGAATTTCCAAAAAATAAACAGACTTGATGTGTCCCTTTGAGGGGAAGGTGATGTTTTAGCAATGAATGAGACATGCAAACATATTTTATTATATGTTATTCATTAATGGTATGATGTTTGCTATTCATTAAAAATAATAACAGATTCCACAGATCTACACACCTAAAATGGAAGTAATTTGAAAAGTGTGAGAAAATGGTTTATTATACTGGTTTATTGTGACATAATAAATCAACTACAACACCTGTATTAATATATCAAAAGTGGAGTACATAAATCTTACGAATAACCAATATAATATAATTTATTTTGTTTGTCAGATGTATTTGTCTTCTGCCTGTATTGGTTTGAAATGTTTTTTGGCGGTACTACAGGATCAAAAAGGTAGTAATGCTCAGGTGAAGAGTGAGATCTCTTATAAAATTTTCTGCAAAATATGAATCTCTAATATTCTGATTAAAAGAGATGATAGACAAGGTATTAGGTTCATAGTTTTTGCATCTCTTACCTGTGTTTTTTTAATGTCCACCAATTTTAGATTTGTAGTTCTTAAAGCACCTTGAAAAAACAACTGGAACCCCTCCATCACAACAATTCTGATGTTCTTTAGAACAGAAAAATATTAATTTTTTTAAAAGCATAACTAGAAGATTGTAATAATGTATTTTAAAGTATCATAAAAGCAATTGTATTTGTAAATACTATTTGAGTTTTGAATTTCTTTCATATTACTGTTTTTTGCATATTTTTCATTTTTTTCCACATGCCCTTTTTTGTGTATTATTCTGTATTTTAAAAGTAGGTATTTGAAATGTGCTAGTGCAAAACTGTGAGGCACAAAGGGGGCATGTTTTGAGGGGCAAGAAAGCAGTATCAGGTGTAAAATCTGTAAAATCTGAAAAAAAAGAGTAAAAGTGTACTTTAACTACCTAGACATTTTTTTTGCATACTTCATCTTTTTGCAACCAAATAATGGCTTTGGACATATAGACAGATGGACAAGTTTAAAAAACCCAAAATACCAGATTCTGTTAAATATCAGGTCACAATATGGCTATGGGTCTGAGGGTGTACAAGATCTGAAAGTCTCACACCACATATAGGAGGCAATTCTTTGAAACAAGCTGTTAGAGTAATTTTGGAACTTCTGAGAAATTACACCCTGCCCAAGGTAAAGAAATTCTTTACCTTGCTACTATTAGTAGCATTTCCAGATGTTACACTTTGTCCAGATGTACAAGTGGTACTACTTTTTTATTTATTAATTTACTAATCTCTGACTTCCTGGAAATAAATTTTAAAAAATACTACACTTCAATTTATGAATTAAATTAAATGCATACTTATTATCAAAAATATGGAACAGTTGTTAAATATGGGATTGAAAAAGAACTTCTAAAGTGCTAGTAGACAGTAGCTGTACTGTAAAAACAGGTTATGCCTCTGTCCCTGTAACTGGAATTACAACTGTACTTTTGTGATAGCTAAAATTTCTGATTTCCAGTCTGAAATGTGGTTTCTAGTAGATGTGTAACCATTTTATCCGAGCTTGTGTTGTCCTTATGTTTAAACATCTATGTTTCTTCTCAGTGTTTCCTTTCAACATGTGTTTATTAGCAAACAATGATCTGCACTTGCATCATAAATTTGCATTGTTATTCTCAGCTTCAGGCCTTATTTTCTGTGTATATACTTACATACTGAGAAAAGAAATCCCATCAGGAAACTGATGACTGAAAGGTTTTTATCAATCATGAGTCCCTTGACTCAGTTCACCGCATAGGTACAGGAGCATTAGGGCTTGTAGAACGGTGCATTTGAGGTAGAAGCCAAAACAAAATGTGGAATTAGAGGTAAGGAGAAAAGGTAGTGAGCCATCACTTTCTTTAACTTTGATCTTACAAAACAGGGAAATTTCCATTTTCTTATCACCCTAGTAACAGTTCTCCACATGTCCCAGTTTGAATCCATTTTTCTTTAATATAAGTTGCCAGAATTCAGTGTAACAGTATACACAGGGACTCATTAGTGCAATGTAAAATAACATAAAATCTTCTCTTACTCTACTGAAATGATCATTTCTGATTTAAGGTCATGTTTGCCTTGTAGGGTTGCATCACATTGGTGGCTCAGTTGTCCTGAGATTGACTAATATGTTATGATCTTCATTTCCCTAATAGGTTTTCAGTGTGTTAGTTTCTGAGGAACTGTCTCAGAACTAGATTTAGGCATAAATAGTTGTGTATGATGACAGACTGATGTGTCTGCAGAATCATCATGGTACAGAATTGCTCCCATATTTCATCCTCTCTTAGCAGCTCAGGGTGCCAAGATCACATGAGCATTAATTTCATGACTGCTGCTATGCTGGCTGTGTACTGGTCCCCTCCTGCTCACACCTTTTCCCCAACACTGTCTGCTTGATTGCTAGAGTTGATAACAAAGCAGAAAAGGGTTCATTTCAATATGGGGGAGTGGAAGATGGATTTAAGAGTTTAAGCTAGTCCCTGCTGCTGACAGGGCTGGGTGATTTAAGTCACATAGCCACCTATTATTGGGACTGGGAAGCTTTACTTCGTTGTGACCTTTGTTGCCTCCTCTTAATTTCTCCAGACTGGAGAAAATGGAGTGTTCTAGGAGGATTTGGCCATTGACAGAGGTGAGCACAGAGCAAATTGGGATCTTGGCTATCTGATGCTGGAACTTTTTTGAAGTTCTTTTCACATTTCACTTTTCTGCCTCTGCCAGTAGTTTTTGGTTCTTCTCCTCAGACAGGGTGCATGGCTCCAGCCCCGAGACAGAGAGAGGGTTGTGCAGAAGGTGGTGGGACCACGGCTGTTTGCTATTGGTGGTAGGGATGTTGCTTAGCTTAGCAACACAAACTTCTCAGGGAAGATGTTCCTGTCCTGGTTCCTCTGTCATCACCACAAAATATAGTTTTGAAGCCTGTTCTTGTTGAGAAAATAAGTAATTTTATCCTCTCCTTGAGGGCATCAAAATCCAATTTAGTATACACTGCTAAGAAGCCTTGAGCACGGAGCCTGTGCCCCAACCTCATACTTCGTATTATTAAATGTCATGACACTTCCATTACTCCAGTCCCTGAGTCACCCGGTTTTTCCTTTGTCTTAGTTCAGTTCTCTGTGATCACACATGGTTAGGAGGCATTGACATCACTCCTACTTTTTATGCCAGGGAGTTTTAAAAATATTAAATAAGACGGTTCTCAAAGATGATCTTTGAGGAACTCTACTACTAACTTCACTCTAGGGCAGAGGTCTGGCTCATAGGAGTTGACATCTCCTCCACAGCCAGTTCCTTACTTCTCACAATTGCAGCAATAGCCACAATTTTATGTAAAACTTTTGTGTAGAGTGTTACAGAGATCTAGACAAATACTATTCTGCTTTTTATTTGTTCATAAAATTTGCTCCTTTTTTAAGACATCCAGTCATTCTAGCAGGATTGCTTTGCTAGTCATGTCATTTTATTTCATTTTCTGTTCACCCTCATATATTTAATGGTTTATTTTCTCCAGAAGTCCTTTTAGATATTTTGTATTCTGAGATCAGAGTAAAGTGTTCAGGTGTGTAGATCACTTTTTTTTCTGTACTGTTTGCTGACATAAAATAGGTATAGGAATAGAGAAGTGGGAAAACATTGGCAAATGGCATAAGTTAGACTTTCTGTAATATTACTTTCAGTAATGGTTGTTATATTTGAAAAAAAGAAAAATTATTGAAAAATATTCAGAAATAGCTATAGGAATGTTTGTGTGCTGCTTGTTATATGGGTTATGATGAGAGGCTTAGAAAGCTCAATCTGTTCAATATGTTTGAGTGAGGATTCAGATGTAATTTGATTAGGGTCCACAAATAGATTCATGAAAATGAGATTTCTAGTATTTAATGGCCTTAAACGGTATAGAATGTAATAAGGTTCAGAAGCTTGAAACTGAACATAGACAAATCCAGACTAATAAAAAATGTGGATATCCCTTAACAATGAGGGTAACTAACCTTTGGAACACATGATTAAGATTGTCATTACTTGGAGTCTTTACAAAGACATTTAGTTTTGATGTAATAGCAGGAGATTCTTTGGCCTGCAGAGGAAGTATGGTTGTGCTAATGTAGTTATAGTCCCTTTTGGCCTTGATATTCTTCTGCTTCTTTTTAAAAATTCGGATACATAAAATAAGTCCCTCAAACATGCAAAAGAATTGAAATAACATTAACCTCTCCTCTCAGCTTGCTATGTTCAATGCACTTATCTTCATTTTCTATACTTACCAGGAAAAGACCTTACAAAATGAAATCTGCCTGCCCTCCTGCCTTGATAATCTGTAAATGATGGCATTTTATAGCCATGAAGTGTTGGAAATACTATCTTATTTTTATAATACAACAGAGTTTGTTATTTAGTCAAGATTATTTCAGCTTGAATTAAGTCCTAGGCAGTCTATTTTCAAATAAGCATTTCTTTCTTTGTGCTTTGAGAACTAAGAATAAAAAAGCCCCATATGCTGAATATTGGTAGCCACTTAAAAAGGCAAAATACTGCACTTTTATTGTATGTGGGAAACCCGTTGTAGACAGGGTAGCATTGGGGGATTTTTTGAGCCAAGTTTTATGGGACGAGACAAAAATTCATTAAGAAAAATGGGCAGACATGGAGAATAGCAATGGTACTGATTTTATTAGTTATCCAAAACATAGAAGTAGATGGGCCAGTGCTTGAGGTGGCTCTGGCATGAGTGCTTCTGGGGTTTTTTAACAAAAAATTGTCTAAGCTCTATGCTTTACATTTACTATTCAATGTAGAAAAAAGGAAAAAAAGTATTTAACCCTCCATATCTCTCCAGACTTCATTAATTAGTAAATAATTAAGAAAGAGGTTTCTATTAAACAGGTAGAGGAAATAGGAAATGAAAATGAGTTAGCTTAAAAATATTGCATCTTAAAATATTTCATTATATCACTTCTTTCTTCCAATGTCATTTCACATTTCAATTGTTAAATTTTAGCCATTTAAAAGTTAGCATGACTTGAGGAAAAGAAAGCATGAATGGAGAGATAAACATAGACATTTTTGTTAATTTCTTTTAGTTTAGGAACATTTTCACTTTACAAGCACAGAACTACTGATTACTGTGGTAACATTTCTTGACATTGCACACACGGTAAAATTCAGAAGACTGAATTAACTGTGACCTTTACGAGAAATCTTAACCTAGATGATCAAAGTAAAAATGGATAAGCAGTCTTTGACAGATGGATTAATAGACTGTCATCTAATACATTTTCGATATAAAATTTGTTTAATTACTGCACTATTTTGAGAAAAACATATTGCTAGTTTCCAGAAGAAAGTCAAAACTGATGAATTGTCATGAATCTTGAGGATCTAAGGAAATGAAATCAACAAGGTTTTATAGAATTTTATGAAGAGAATAAAATATTCTTAGGTGTTCAATAACAATTATACTAATTTTTTGCTAGGCACCTGATTCAAGAACATTAAATAAGGTATAGAATCTAACTGCAAAAGCCTGCCTTTGGCTTCTAAGTAATGAAAGTGCAAATGGGCACTATGGTACTTAATTAATGCCTGTAATTTTTTATCTGGAGCATTTTGGTGCAGAATAGTTATGATCATTTATTTGAACATATAAAGGGTTTAGGAAACATTTACTTGATGTTTGAAAAATGATGAGGTGAAATGTAATAGTATGTCATTACATAATTTCTTTCTGTAAGGGCAAATTTGAAGTGAAAGTACAAAGTTCATCTGGATTTGTCTGTTAGAGCAGATGTCTGCGATGAATGCTGAATTACTTTAGTCTTTAAACAGAGGATTTAGAAAGCTTCATGTTTTGAGTTGAAGTGGAAATAGCTATGAAAAAAGAAAGCTGTTTCAATGCTGAAGATACGTGAGTTTTTGTGTATATTGTACATTATATAACCTTAAAATTGTAGTACTGTTGCTGTTCCATTCTCAGCAGCTTTTATGTGTCATGTTAAATCATGCCAGATTGGTGGGTTTTACAGTGATCTAGTAGAGGCTACAGGAATACTACCTACTCAATTTTTAGATGTTGAACTTGCTAAATAGTAACATATTGCTTCAGCAGATTTTTAGTGCACCATTTTGCCCTATAGAAAAATGTTTAGGGGAATGTACAGCAGCCAGCACTAAAGCATATTAGTTTATATGAAGAATATTCTCAGTATAGATGTTTTAAAAATAATCGACAAATTGGTATCATCCTTCTTTAACTTCTTGTTAAAAAATGCAAAATGTACTAGAACAAGCCTCAATCCAAACCTGGAATTTAATGTAGCAGTTTCTGCTGCTCTTAATTAAACATGCTTGTTCTTCACACAGAATAATTTGATAAAAATTGCTTATTAAACAATTACAGCACCTTACATTCTGGAAAGTACAGTATGGTACTCCTTGTTCACTTGAACTTGCAAAGAGTTCAAATATATTGTGAAAAATGAATATCAAAAAGGCATAAAATTAGTATAAGCTTAAAATTAAGTTAAACTTGCATGTTGAAAATATTGAAATTGCTATTTCTTAAATTACATGTGAACACAAGAGCTGTGGTTGTTGAATACAGTATTACTGATAAGTAAAAGGTTTGCAGATTGGCTGCACTCACAATAGAACTTAATAGAACAATATTCTAAGACTGAGAGAATCAGATAAATTATAATGACATATAAAGCAGACTCTTCTAAGTATATAATTGTTAGTACTCTAAGGGAAAGTAATAATAATTGTTATAACCAGTAATATTGGATTGACTGAAGGCTTGCAGCAAACAGACCTGCAGAACAGTAAAGCATTTGATAGAATTTCTAACTATAAACTTCAGGACTTCTTGTCCTTCTAGGCATTTGAAAAACAAGCATGGGTGACTACTGAATTTCTCTATTGTGTGTGTCTGCAAATGCCCAAAGATGCTTCTGACAGGGTGGATAGTATCTGAAATTCATGAAATTTGGGGAAGGAGAGAGAAGAGCTTGAGAAAAGAAAGGAAACCCGTCTGGTTTATGTATAAGACAGGGTATTGGACAAAATCAAGTTTTATTGAAACAGATCCTTTCTGAGAACTGCATATATTTATGTAGGTACAGGGTAAAGTGAGAGAACATAGGTTTTTCTTTGTTTGCAGAGCTTATATTAAGTTTCTTACGAGGAGGAATGTTAGCTGTGCAGAGACGTTTAATATTTGATGTGGGCAGTAACTCCTCAAGCTGACTTCAATGCACAGGCTGACAAATCAAGAAGTTGCTTTAGATTTTAAGTGTAAGCACATTTATTGTTTAGTTGATTTGTGCTTCTGGACTGAACGTGACCTGTTAGCATTTTTTAATGATTACTTATCTATCATTAATGGAATTATCCCAATAAATTTGCCTGATTTTCCTTAGGATGTGATAATTTAGAGAATCTTAATAGATAATAGTAAATTTTCATTAATGTATTAAATGCATCAAAAAGCCTGCTGCATGGGATGCTGTAGAAATGCACTGAAAACTAACCCCTTCTATATAACCCAAATATTTCACAACACTGTTGAGAGGAAGAAGGTCATTGTGGTTGCAGGATCCCTATAATAAAGAATTTTTAAAAAGAAGACACAGATAAGATAATAGTTAAAAATTGCAAGGATCTTCAGAGTAAATATAAAATTATTTTATTCAGAAGTTAAGTATATTATTCTGTTAAATATAAATTAAACATAAATATAAATATATAAAAATAAAATATAAAACAATAAATTATTTTATTAAATCAAGTTATTTTATTAAGAAGTTAATTCTTAAGTAAGAAATATTTTCATTTTTATCCCCAAAACCACATCTGCTCCTTGCTAAGTGATTTACTTCTATTTCTAATTAGTTAGATTTTAATTGTGATTTTACCAGGTTTTAATTTCTGATCCAAGCTATGTTAATGAAAACAACAGCAGATACAATTCTTATTGGGTCATAGGACAGGCCCTTTTTGCCTTCAGTGTCTCATTTATCAGTGAAAGTAATTAATTCCTTAAGGGTCTACATTACTTAGAGTAGTTTGTGAGCTATTTAGGCAACAGAGTTCCTGAAAATAGAAAAGCTGTTTTTCAGAGTGTGAAATTGTGGAATTATTTCCCTGTTAAATAACACCAGCAGAACAAGCTAAGTATTATAATTATTGCTAAATAGTGAAATTAGTCTTTTCCATCAGTCAATTTCCAACCACTAACTCTTTCATGAAATGATATGTCTGGAAATAATATTTCACTTTTTGAAATTGTGAGACTTATGGGTGTTTAATGACATTTCACAAAACTATACAATCTTTTAAAGGAAAAGTGTGCTAAAACTGTTGAAACAGTTCTTGTGGGGAGGTAAGACACATAGAACTCCTCATTTCTGAGGGCTGTCTCATCAGAAATTACTCATATACAAGTCATATAACACATGTGAAATGCTTAATACTTTCTCTGTGAAGGGAAAAGAGTTTGTTTCTGATATAGCAGTGTTTCAGCAGTCAAGTCAGTTGTTTACTTCAGGCCCAGCTTTTCTTGTGGTGTTTTTTTTTTCTCCCAGCTTTATTACTTTGCCTAAAAAAATATTTTCTTCTTAGAGTATTTGATCTGTTTGGTTTTATTATTTTTAAAATGCTCTAATGATTACAATTGGAATTATACTACTATAGTTACAATAAGTATATATATATATAAATACTATTTTATATATATATATATATATATATATATATATATATATAATACAGTAAGTATAAATGGTGCAAGAAAAAAAACAATTTCCAAGACATTTTACTTCTAATAATTTCAAGATAATATAAATTACAAAGGCAAGTAAACCTCTAATTTTCAGCAGCCACATCCTTAGTGTTTCAGTATAAGTAATAGCTTTCATTTTGGCACTGAGACACAGGATGGTTTGCTATCCTACTGGTGTACCTTATTGTTTTATTAAGTATTATTAAGGCTAGATTACAACATTTACTTTGCCTCCCGGTTTTTAGTTGAGAATTCTGTTGGACTAGGTTTAGTTTAAAACCAGGTGAACCAACATATAAGTAAAGGTGTCATTAGTATCCAAAAGAAAGGTTCTACTAGGTTTTGTGGTGTTCTTATGCCACACATTGTTCTGTGCAGGATCTCAGATGATCAGTTAATTTAGCTAATTATTTTATAAACTGTGTGGTGTGAAAAAACTCCACTCAGGAAGAGCTATGAAATTTAGAAGTTTTAAATCTAGATCTGTTGGAAAATAATGAGGCTTAAAAAGCCACGTCACAGTTCCCAGCCAAATTCATCTTCATATAAACTGCAGAGCATTGGGAAAGAATAGGTTGGAAAAGGAGGAGCAGGCCTGAGGGAAGAGAAGTTGGACTTGATTTGCTCTTACCTTGTCTGGATATATTGTTCTCTCTGTTCTTTATCTAGGAAGTCCAAGAAGTGAAACTTAGGAAACCTGAACCTCATTCTCTACTGTTAATTATAAAAGCATTTTTGAAATAAACAAGAATCACAGAAGTAATTTCAGTATCAGTATGAGGCTCTCTTTCCCCCAATTTTGCAGGAGTAAGTATTCACAGGTTGTTTTGTCATACTGATTCCAAGTGGAGTTCCAGCTGTTTCTGTATAAACCTTCTGAACTGCTTGTATAATTTTCTTCAGCCAGTCCTGGTTTTGCTGGATATTCCTGTGCTTGCCAGGGAAATAGTTAACAGGAAAACCCAGGAAACGAAAGCAGATATTTGACCAAATTCCATTATCAACTGCACTAAAAATTCCTTAAAAACACTAGACTTCATAGTTTTAGAGTATGTGGTTTTGATAGATAAACCTATGAAGTGACTGCATGTTGCAGTACCTAAAAGTGTAAGAAAATATGACTAAGTAAAATAACCCTTCAATGTAATATTAAAATTATACTAGAGATTAAATGGCAACTATTTGTTTTATTTCCCTGTTTTCTTTTTTGGCATTCCCAACAGCTGTGGGTTGATTTAAAAGTCCTGGAAAATACTGTATGGAATTTTGTGTAAGTGCATTTATAGGTCGTCTTTACGAAGATAAGTACTGTCAATCAGTCAAGAAGAAAATGAAGTCAGGTACCCCAAAAGAAAGCAAAACTAAGTATCCTGAAATCATTAAAATAGAATTTTAAAAATATCTTCTATTTTTGGTTTTCAAATTTCTTGCTGAGCATTCTTTGCAGTGACATTGAAAGAATTAATATTATTAACTTTTAGGATATAGAATTGTTGAGTACGGCTGTGTTCCTTAGCTACAGCTTTGAAGGACACAAATATTTCCACAAATATTCTTAATTCTCTAAAATAGTCTGACTGCAATGGACTACAATATGTAAAAAGAGCATTGAACTTTTGACATTTCATGTATTTTTAAAATATTTTTCACTGTTTCTTGGTATGTGTGTTTTCTTCTGGAAGAAGAATTTTTATTGAGAAGGAAGAAATAAATCATACATAAAATAACCATTTGTTATTCTGGTAGCTGATTTTCACATAAACAGCAAGAAGCTGCTGTAAATTAAATGTTTCCTGCTGATCCACTTCCTTTTAAAACACAGTAGGAGGGGCATTAGTTAACATTAAGGCAAACACAATTATCTGCTGACTACATTGTATTAAAAATAGCTAACAGCAATAATTCTTTGGCTTCTTCCATCTTTGCAGGTAAGTTATGAAATTAGTTCATGTAAACATGCTGGAAAGCAGTAAAACACTTAATGATTTCCTGTATGCTACTCTGAGCCTTGGCTAGAGAAGTAAATTTTAGTTGTGAAGAAACATATTAACCATGGAAAGTATGACCAGTTTCAAATGATCTTATTTTCAGTAGAAAAAATGGAAAAGTATTTGTGGTAAACATGAAATGAACAATTTTTTTAATATATATATACCGGTATATAAATAATTTATTTCCCTCATATTATGTATGCCTTATACCCACGTATGGAAATATGGAAGATGGCTGTTTATGGTCCTTTGTCCCACAATCCTCTTTTCTCCAATTTTAACTCCCAAGCTGTCCTAATTTTGTATCTGAGAGACAGATGACCAAAACCCAACCAATCAAAAAAATCCATCGCACTTTTCAGGAGTTCAGCCTCAGGAACTTTATTTTCTCTTGTGGAATTTTGTAACAATTTTTCTAGAGTGTTCTGCCCAAAAAGGTGAAGATGTCTATTTTGATTTCTGTGTATAAATAACATACACAGTTTTTCTTAAGTATTCACTTTTAATAATATTTCTACTATCATCAGCTGTAGTACTGACCCAATAATTTCATATTCAGATGCAATTATTTGAATATTATTCACTTATTTTAAATAAGAAAAATCTCTGGGATAAATTATGTCCTAACCTAAAACAGAGTTAATCTTGCTCACTTCAGTATCAATGAGACCTGATCTTTTTGTCTGCTGGTTTTAGTTCTATATGCTTTGCTAATGTGAAACCCTTTTAAAATGGTTAAAATAACACTTCACAGGTAATGATTACCTGTATACCTGTATGTAAATACCTCTTACAAATAGGGCCCTTCTGAGATACTATTTTAAATGATCAAATAATAGAAATCATATTGCATAAAATATCTGGAACTTGGGCATGTTGCTGAGCTGTTGCTTTAAAACAGCTTGTGAGTCATGTAGAAAGAAAAAGGAGCAATACAAGCAAAAATGTGTAAATTATAGTTATTTTTGCTGGTAACATGACTAGAGTAATTATTGCATTTTGCAAGTATATTCATGATTATAATATGAAATTTTAAAATTGCTTTTCAATTAATAAAAATAATTTCTGAAAGCAAATAATGTTGTTGAGATGTTGAAGCATTTCTTACATGGTGGCTAATTCGTCCTATGATGTACTCCGTAATTTGAACACTAAAATTTGAATCCCTCCCTGCTGGTCTACAGAAATTCTAGATCTGTTAAGGGGTGCAGTACTACTCATACTGAATTAAATTGCTTGATACATCTGTAAAATAAAGAACACTCAGCCCAGTTTAGTCCTTTAATGTTTACCATATTATTCAGACCTGCTAACTATGTTCATATATCTAATTAAGTATTTATATTTCATTGTAATTCACTTGATCAGTGAGAATTGATTGATTTGATCACTCTGACATGGATCAAATCCAGAGAGTTGCAATTCAAAGGGCTGCATCCTATCATCCTGGCTTTATTCTTCTCTAAGACAGACTTTTTACTTTCTCATTTTGCATCCAGTTTATTACAAAGGATCAGATATGGAAAGTCTTTTTCTCATTGTACTGACATTTCTGCTGCCTTTCCCAGACAAGGTAGGATGCATAGGTTGGAATGCTGGTGGTTTGTTTTCTGTAAGCTTTCAAGTGGGCCATCACAGTCTTCATAAATGTCTTCAGTGTGCTTCTAAGGTCAGACCTTTATGGAAAAAATCAGAGCTGTTCCGTTCTGCCTCATTGTGTGCTAAAATATTGCACCTGAGATCTGCCTTTCTAAGTCTCAACTGGATTCAATACAAGTTCTGTCTTGTGAATAGGAAATTAATTTATAGAACTGCAGAGAACGATGATAACTTGCATAGATGTACTATATCTAGTGGTTTGAGGAAATAATAAAGTGTAAGAATCAAGTGAGAATGACAGTCTCACAGCAAAATTTTTTGATTACACAGAGCTGGTACTTCAATGGTAGTTACAAACTTAACAGTAAGTAGCACACCCTGGAATTGGAACAAAAATACAGCATTTGAGCAGGAAAAGATAATGCCAGAATAGATCTCTGCTTCAACTCTTTCATGGCCATCAAAATTTATTATTCAATGTTGGGAATTTGTAGAGATGTATAATCAGCTGCCTTTTTTGATGCAATTTATTTCTAATTGAATTTGAAGAATGAAATTTCCATACCTCATAAAAATGTCTCAGTGTACTGCAGACTATTTTAAAAGACAGCATTATAACTCAACATTTATTAATGTTTGTTGTTCCATGCACTTTCTTTTATTTGAAAAAGAAATATTTTGGATAATTTTCAAATGATTTTTTTTCCCAGAGAAATGTGGCTTGTCACTTGGGACAACTTTTTAGACTCTGTTACACTCTGTTCCTTTCACAGCCCTTGAAACTGGCTGTGGTCTGCATTGTCTTTGGACATGAAAATATGCTTCTTTTGCTGTTCCCTCCTAGGAGCATTATCCCAGGAAAGCCTAGAGTTTGTTCTATCTTATGCCAGGCTGTTTGGTTCCCATTATGCTATTTATTCCAGGAAAGCCCTTTAAGAGTAATGCTTTTGATATACTTGAGCTCTCTCAGCTTTCATCTGTTTCTTGTCTTTATTTTCTCATCATGCCCCGCTAGGTCAGACACAGTAAGGCTATGTTTATATAATCTACATGTTATTAGCATTGAAATGCACCCTCAGGCACACTGCTTGTGGAGCCTCTTGGGCATGGTTTGGAAGTTCTTTGCTTCACCTGTGTTGTAGAGCCTCATTTTGAGTCAAAGTTGATGTGAAAAGGATAGAAATGTACCTCTCTGTTGCCCCATCCCCCAGAATGAGGTCATGAATTCATGTGGCTTTTTTTTTTCTACAGTAAGACAGAATCTACATCTATTTTAAAAAGCAACTGGAAAGGGCTATACAGCATTTAAGTATTCTGCATGATCTGAAAGTTTTCTTGATTCTTTTCACAGGGTGGTTTTGCATTTACATGTAGAAGGAGGTCGGATTGAAATTATTTACAAGGCAATGGGTCATAGCTTTTGCTTTAAGAGAAACTTCAGACTTGTTCATTTTCTGCTAGTGCAGCGTGCTTTGAGGACAGCCATATTGGCCTAAGGCATTTCTTCAAATGCAATTTATTATAAATCTTTTCTAAAATTTGCAAAACCAAAAGTTATCCTTTGAGATATTAAATAGCATGTTTGACTAAGTTAAATGCATGAAGCATATTTCCACATAGTTGAAGTCAATTGTTCTGAAGGAATTTGATCCAAGACATCATCCAAAGGGATGGAACTCAGAAATCAAAGTCTAGAAGTAGTCATCTTTTAAGCTTTACCTACTCAGATGTCAGGACAGAATTTATCTTAAAATTCTGAGTTTTGACAGAGGAAACTTGTAGTTGATTGACTTCTAATAAACTAAATTGATGGTAACAGCATATGCTATGTTGGTAAGGAAGAAATTTTCTTGTTCCTTCATTATTTCTGAGTATAAGTAAACTATTTCCAAACATTAAAAGCAAAATTGGATAAAATACAAACTCTGTTATTTATGACTTACATTATCTCCTGTAAAAAAAGTTGGTATCTTCCAGCATTCCCAAAAGCCTTCTAGCAATTAGAAAGTTTTCATCAAATTACCTTCGTCTTTTGAATGACTTTGCTGTGGTGTTACATTCTTTAAAACATTATCTCCTGATTATTTACTCTCTATTTTTAAAAATTATTCTGGCAAGATTATTTGTACTGTAATTTCTTATTGAAAGATTAATATATCAGACTTCCATCATATTTCTTAAAAGTGATCATGTACGTGCAAAAAATTAGGGATAAATTATCTAGAATTTGTTTAGAAAATTGGACTATTCCCACAAATGCTTTTAAAGAAAATAGGAGGAGCAGCAGTACCAGAAGGGACTGCACTCCTCGTACCCTCTCGAAAATGAAAAATGTAATGATTCAGTGTAGTTTAATGACTGCAATCACAGGGTCTTACCTTTCATATTTCTATGCAGTAGAAATTGTATTTTTCAATCTCCCAGTTATTAATATTTTATTTCAACATATTCATGCTGTACTTCTGCAGCATCAGATCTACAAATGCTTTGAAATGCCAGAAAATCTGGACAAAAATTCTGTGGTTTTTTACTATTGCATTGTTTTGCCTTTCCTGGTGCAAAATTACTCTGTCATGAAAGGATTATCACAGAAGCACAAAATGGTGGAGGTTGTGATAACCTCCCGAGGTTGTCTGGTCCAACCATCCTGCTCTAGCTGAGGACATCCAGAATTGTTTGCCCAGGACCAAGTTCCAGTGGCTTTTAAATATCTCCAAGGGTGGACTCCACAGCATTCCTGGGCAGCCTGTGCCAGTTCTCAGTCACCACCATGGTGAAAAGGTGTCTCCTGATTTTCAGGGGGAGAGTCCAGTATTCAGTTTGTACCCATTGGCTCTGGTCCTGTCACTGGTCACCGCTGGGAAGAGCTTTTATCCTGTTTGCACTGTCCCTTCAGTTATTTGTATACATTGGTAAGGTCCCCCTGAGCCTTCTCCTCTTCAGGCTGATCAGGATACTGCTTCCTACCACAGTTCTCTTCAGAAGCACATGCTATCTAAGCAGCCACCTTTTTCACTCTGTTTTTTTATTACCATCTTCAGAACTAAGATACCTCACCTTTGAAGACTTTTTTGGAATCTGGTACCAGGAGAAATTCTGTAGAGCCACCCAGTCATATGAGATAGAGCCAGGCTTAAAAATACAGTAATTTTTCACATTCGAGAACAATAGTGTAGCTCTTCATGAGATACTTTCGACAGCATGTTTTTTCACAAAAATTTTTTTTTTTTGCATAGAATTTTTTGTAAACTTAGATGGTACAGAAATAATGACAGCATCTAAGAAATGTTGCCTTATTAAGTTTATTTTTTCAGAAAACCATAGATTGCTTTGGGTTAACAGTAACCTCTGAATATCACTGAATCCAAGTCAGCAGTCATGGGCAGAGACATCTTTCCCTAGATCAGGATGCTCAAAACGAGATCTTGTGCATTTAGTTTTTAACATACCTTGGGATTCAGCCATGGAGAATCACTTAGTGACTTGTGTCACCACGCTCTCACTACTGCCCTGCTGAACTCTACTCACAGATTGCCCATTTTCTCACAAATTCACTGGTTCTTCATAAAGCAGAATAGTTTGAAAAGGAATAATTATTTTAAGTGGTAATTCTGAGACATGACACAATTTCTAAAAAGCTTGCTGTATTTTCTTGTTTAAGGATGAAAACTGAAGTAGTATTCTTTTACCACATAGATATATTTTTGTTTAGATTTTTAAAACCTGCAGATAACTGAAATATGACTGTTTAGATAGCTGCTAAAATAAAACCAGTCAAGTTCCTCTGATTCTAAATCAATTTTTAATGCATTATAGGAAAATGATGAATATTTATATGTTTGGAACTGATTTGCACATATCTTTCAGTGGTTAGAAACTGCATCTCAGCTGTACAGTCTTGACCCCCCTTTTTTCCAATATTAAACAATAGTGGGGTTTAATTGTGCTTTGATCCTCGTATATAATCCCTTTTGGTTAACATTAAGTTCGTACCAGAAAATTTAATTCTAAGTAGTCTCTAAGAGTTTTTTCACTTCAAAAATATTTTGTTTGTCCAGAGGATTATTAGCTGCTACACAGCTTTTAGTTATGGTAGAGAACATCCAAGGCATGCTCATTTCACTGTCCTACAACTAAAATTATACTTAAAAAAGAAAAACCTACAAAACAGAATAAAGATCAAAGCAAACTTCTTTCCTCCCACCCTAAGGAGCAGGGAAGGGAAAGAGAAACAGAACAAAGTGGATAAAAATGGAATTAGGAAACAGGCAGAAAGAGACAGATAAAATATTAATTTTAAATATAAAGGCCTTCCTTTCACTATTTTATGGGATAAATGGTCACCACTCTCACATTAATTTTTCAGTGAAAAGACCTTTAAAATTATTTTGTGCAATTTTTGTAATAATTTAATTCCTTTTGAGACATTTTATAAAGAAAATATTACTGAAATTATTCTCAAAACAATTTTATTTCTGACAGCTCTTGTTATTGAGGTTTCTTAAAGTGTCACATAATTACATATTAATGTTAAGAAATATTTTAAGTAATAAATAATGTCATTTAGGCCAGTCATCTTTTAGTATTTTTATGGTCTCAAGCAAACATAACTTATCTTTGAAAATACTTCTTCTTTGATACATGTTGCTTATGACTAAAAGACAAAAGAACTCAGAGCAAAAGAGAAACATAAAATGTGAAAGTGAAGCTCTAAAATCTGTACATCACTTAAGGCAAAAAAACTGCAATGTTTTAAAAATGTCTAGTATTGTTCCCATCTTTAAAAGGATTCAAGAATGACTCCAGGTATCACAGGCTTGCAACTTCTTTTCAGTATTATAAGAAGGGATGCAGTATAATTAAGGAGAATGTAATGAAATGCTTGGATAAATATATGCTGATATGATCAACCTGGCCTAGCTGCCACAAGGGTAAATCACACATTCTTGACCAGCTAAATTCTTTGAGTCAACAGTAAGTGTATAAAGGGCATCTTGAGGAAGTAATTTACTGTGATTTTTCAAAAGGATTTCTGACAAAATCTCTCAGAAGAAATTGGGTAGAAAAATAAAGCAGCCAAGAGGTAAGGCTGAAATTCTGAGAAGGTTTAAAAGGAAGTAAGCAAGCCAAAATAAGCAACATTTTAATAAATATTTTCTTCACAGACTAGGGAGGAATTCTTATCAGGCAATACGAAACACTTAAGGAAAAAAGATTTTATACTAAAACTAGCTACTAATTTACCTTGTTTCAATAATTATGCTACCTAAATGGGTGTTTTCCAGGAAATCTCTCATGACTGCATTTTCATCACAGTTAGCTAGGGCCACTGATGTATTATAAGGCACCATTTTATTTTAATCAGACTTTGGTAGTATCACAGCTTCAAAGCATTGAATTGACATTGCTGCAGTCCAGTCCTTCTGACTTTGGTGCTTTGTTTTTTTCAGTGTCCCTTGATGCAGTGAAGTATTTGTCTATTTAGTAAATTAGATCAGAAAACCAATCTGGATCAAAATAATCCCATATCCCCTCCAGCAAGGAGTTAGAGATTGTCCAGGTTACTTTGTTTATCCTGTTCACTGTTAGTCACATAAGTACATCTGGTGATGTAAGAGAGGGAATAGAGCAAGGGCAGGAATAGTGGCTGTAGGAGATGCCCTGTTTTGATGGCAATACCTGTTTATTCTTCCTTCACATTATTTTTGAAGCTGTGTCTAACAGCTTCAGGTAGTAGAACAGGTAGTGAAGTCAACTATATTCAGTTCAAACTTGAACTCTAGCAGTTGCTAGCTCAGACAGAAATGCAAATGATGAGACATTTCTGATAAATGCAATGATGAGAGGTACCCTAAAAAGTCTGCAATAAAAATATGATACAAGCTATATATTGATTTTCACCAGACAGCTATGCTGGGATGCATTTCACTTTTCTGAACCAACAGTCAAACTGGGAGTCACTGAGAAAAAATATTAAAATTCTTTTGAGTTGGGAGAGTCATGTCTGGATTATTATGAGAAATACTTAAAAATGTAACTGAATTTCACAGGAAGCTTGAAGATTTAAAAATCAAAATAAAAGCATATATGATGAACTGTATTAAATATGCTTACTAATATAGCATTTCACATATATTAAACAAATTGATTTTTTGTTTTTTTTCCAGTATGTAGTAGGAATAGAGTCAGAAAAAGCTGATTAGTTAGTTTAAACACTAGGCTTAGAGTTTCCTGACATACAGAAGCCTTAAAAAAGCAGTAAAATTTCACCCTTAAACAAATAACAGAATAAATAGCTTTATGCTTTATCAAAATTAATGTAGAGATGAGAAAGATATAACAGAAAATTCCCTGGTTCCTTGGTATGTTGATTACATCTGAACATTTTGACCAAAGATTGTTGGTAATGGATATTGGAGAGGAGTTATTTCTGAGTTTTTCCCTGTTCAGGTACTTGTAGCAGATGATTGACAGCCAAAATATTATGAGCAGTATGGGCACAGTACCATTTCTGGCTACCTTGCAGGAAGATAAACAGCACATCATCTTATTTCAGCTGGCTGTACATGGACAAGAATGGCATGCAGAGCAGGATTTTAGCATGCATGGAAGAGCCAAAGTTAGAGTTAATAGATTGATGTGGCTGGATAGGACAGTTTCTTCAGCACAGTGGATTTATAAAAAATTCTCAGGATTTATAAAAATCTCTAGCTACATCTACAATCTGTGAATCTTCTACTTAAATTTGGCAAAACTTGAGTTTGTGAACTCTCCAAGTGTAAGGTAGAAGTGGTTCTTGTTGAAACACCAGAGAGGTGCCAGTTCCTCAGAACACAATACGCTCCCTAAACAATGTGTCCTACCATTTATTCACATTAATCTTTAGGGAAACAGATTTCATCAGGTTTCATGCTGCAAAGAGTCTTTGAGAATGCAAGAAAGGAAGCAGCACAAACTCTTAAAAATGTTTTACTTAACAGTATTATTAGTAATCTGAAAGAGAGGAGTGTTAAGAAGATAGCAAGCAAATTAGAAGGTGTCGCAAAATTAGTGAAAACAGAAATAAAAACCAGAAGGAGATTGCAAATACAGGAAGGAAATAAGTAAACCAAGGAAAGTTTGCTTAGAAAATTCAAAGTTAATTATACAGAGAAAAATAATATTAAAAAAGTTCAGCATTAGAAATATGGAAAGTAGTAAAAATAAAGAAGCTACGAGGACAATGATTGAAGAGCAAATAGTATATGATTGTGAATTGGAACATGGAATAAACCCAAACAATTTTATTTTGGAGGCAAACTCCCTTCTCAAGCTCTCTGATCTGCAGAGCATGTAAATAAACTGTATCATCTTTCAGAACAGTGCATCTTGTTCTCTCAAGTTTATCTCACCAATTTTGTGAGCTGGTTGCAAGAGAGGATGTATCACCACAATGAAGCATTTTTATCATGCACAAAGGTAATGGATGATGTGAGCTACATTGCTATAAGCAAAAGAACTATAATCCCTCGCTATCTTTGAGGCCAGAGGGAGGTGCAGTATAGCTGTTCATGGCAGGGGGAAAGGCTGTGTCCCATTTCCATAGTTTCAGGTCGTTCTCCTCAGGCTGGGTCATATGGTGGGGCATTCTGCCAACCAAAGAGCTGCAAAGCATATTTTTTGCACTCACATTTTCAGGTCCTGCACAGCACTGCAGTTTCTCTCCATCACTGGAGGAGCTGGAAAGAAACTGCAGTGCTTCACTCAAGTCAAGTCTGAACAAATGAGTTGCTGTTGCAATGGTGGAGAATGAGAGAGCAGGTGGAACACTGTAATAATAATGCTGTCAAGTAATTATTATAATTATTTGCTCTAAGTATCTCAGAGCTTTCTTTTCTCTGTAAGGAAGAGTCCAAATTGAAACACTTTTTGATATTGGAAGGGTTGGCTTGTGGAAGAGGGTAAAAGAACTAGACATATGATCATTAATATGACTATGTCTGCATGGCACCTTAGGGGCTGGACCATGGAGCTCACTAAGGCTACTGCGCCCCTTGATGTGTCTTAGTGCTTTTCATGGTCAAATACAGGAGTCTTGTAGCATTCCCTACAGGCTAAGAAAGGCTTCTGGAGCTCACACAGCCTACAAATCCATCTGCTTTTGTATTTCACAACACTGAGACCTGAGACCCTCTTCTGAAGAGTCACATGGCTGACTTGTCATTGGCCATGTTATGGCACTGCAAGGCAGCTGATGCTTGTCCATGTGTGATTCAGTCAGGAGTATGCTCCAACTTGCTTGGACATGATCTAAGTTTGCAGTCTGCAGCACACCCCAAATCTATTTTATGTTCAGTTTTCTAGTACACAATAAATAACCCAAACAGTGGGCCTGGGACAACCACGGGTCTTAGGAAATGGGCTTTAAACACACATTCCACAAAAACAGAGGCAAAGCCTGTATAGCATGCCTGATAGCTACCTGAAGAGAACTTAATGAGCATTCCCTAATAAAACAGATCCTGTAGAAGAAAATGGAAAGTGGCATGTGTACATTACCGTGCAGTTTAACATGAACAGTAAATGAAAAGACAATGTTAGGATGTTACTGTGCTAACTCTTAAAACACCCTGCATATGTATCCTGCATTCCAAAGCAAGCTGAATGTACTGGAAATCTCCATTGCCATTGTCACTAAACTATTCTGCAGCTGCTTGTCACTTTGTTGAGCCAAACACCAAAAGTTTGCACAGCTATCATCTTCCAAGGGTGCTGCCAGGTTTGAATAGCTTTATTTTATGCCATGATCACATTCATCCTTTCTGGCTGCAGGTATCTCAGGAAATGGTGGTTCAGTCTGTCTCCTTAGGCACTGGGTGTCCTTCATACCTTCTTCAGAATTGCACTTGACATTTCAATATCCCAAACTTAGTATATGTGATACATCGTGTTGATTTCCACTCTTGAGTTAGGCATCAGGAAGAGTTCAATGCTCCTGCCCTAAAGAGAGAAAATATTTCAAAAGATTGAGGATTTTAAAAAGTGCTTAAAGGAGACACAAGACAAAATAAATAATTTAAAAAATAGTGCCATATGAAAATTTTGTAGAAGATACATATATACAGTACAGTCCTATGATAAAGAAAAATAGTTCTAAAAGAGCAGAAAAATGTCGCCAGCTAGGCAGCTGTTAGGGGAAAAAACTTTATCCTAGTTCTAAACAATAAGCTGCAAAGAAGCAGGGATCCTAATGTAGCTGGGACACAGAGTATGAACATGGGATCAGTGGCAGTGAAATGTTTTCTCAGGACAGGGTCCTGTTTTGTCTCTGAGCCCTAACCTGAGCCAGTATTAGTACAAATACGGTAAGTGGATGTGTCTATTTTTGTCAGTCTTCCTCCAGATAGGCTAAGATAAACCTAAAACTAATTCATTTACTTTGAGATTAAGTCTGGCAAAAGTGGAAAGTACTGTTTTACTGATCTCAGATTATTTCCATTGGCACCTGCTTTGGTATTTCTTACCTAGTTTAAAAGTCTTAAATTATATAACATGGTCTCTAATGTCAGAATTCATTTTCCTATAGCATCAATGCTTACTAATATTTATACTAATACCCAAGTGCCTATTAAAGTCTACCAGAATTATTAATCCCCCCCCCTAGTCTTTATTTTTGTTCTTTGGAGTAGGAGTCATTGTTCTTTCTTTTCTCTTTTTCTTTTTTTTTTCCTGGTACAGCTCCTAGCACAATGGTATCCAGATCTGAGTCTGATTTTCTTAAAGTTCTAGAGGAGACGTATTGGAAGCAAAAGTTTCAAAATAGATCTATGCCATCTGAACTTCTGTGCTTCACTGCGTGATGTCCATTTTAAAGGCAGGGTCAGATTCAGGAGCAAAATAGTTGGAAAGATAAAGTGGGGGCTCTGTGAGACTTTAGCCAAAAATAAGATCCTCCATCCATAGTTCTGCAGCCTCTGAGACTGACCTGTAATGTTGTGAAATTATGAACCTCATGCCAGCTTTCATTTGTGTATTGAGCAAACACAAGGACAGAAGGTTACAACTGCTTCCAAAAGAAAACAAAAAAAAAATTAATACTAAAAATATGAAAGTTTCATGTGAGGCTTTGGTAATTGTTTTAGCAATTATTTGATTGACTAAGATTTTGCATCTTGTACTCAATAATATTTTGATTAAAAAGGGTAAATTCCAAAATATGTGAATCTTGTATTATTCAGTCAGATAATATAAACTGAAAGAGTGACTACGTAAGACTGAGAAATAATTAACAAGAAATAGAATTTACCATTATTAGCATAGTTCTTAAATTTCATTCTTCTTGGTTGTGGAGGGAATTTTCAAGAAACCCCTACTACAGAACAGAGAAGTATTATGGAGGCACATAAAGAGTACTTGCTGATAAGCAATCCTTTGAATCCTTGAAAATCTCTTCTCTTTAATAATTATACCAACTGCCACTTCAACCACAAAGCAAAGCTTAAATGGCACAGTGAGTTGAGAAATGCAGCAGTTGTCTAGGGAGGCTAAACAACATATTATTCTGCACTTATTTTAATAAAAATATACATGCATATACAATTTGAAAATGCATGTACTTTCATAAGTATAAGCAATAAGAACAAAAATACCTCAGCAAACAATACTTTTGGTGATTTATGATTCCATTATCCCCTTTATAGCCCCCTAATAGGCATTACATGTAGCAAAAACAAAAAAGGAAATTTTCTGTTTTAACCAGGCCTCTTAATCCTGAGAAGTATTTAATCTTTTGGAAATGTCTCAGTGGCACATTGCTGATGGCATGCAATAAAGGTAGTTGACCTGTCCCCTGTGGAGCAAACCCAAGGCAATCTGCTTAATCTCATCCTGGGAAACACACACAGTATCACTGAATCTGATGAAATCACATGGATATTTTTTCAGATGCCTTGCAAATGCATACACAGAAATTATTAAGACAAGCTTTGTTCAGTTCACAATTCAGCCTTTTTGAAGCATCTCCCATGCCCTTGAAGAACAAAGCTGACAGCCGTATTTAAATTTTGTTTTTAAGATTGTCTGCAAAATTACTCTCATCCCCCTGAGAGGAAGTAACTCAATCCCCACAATGCCGGGGACAGTTAAAATCTAAAATAAACACATAAGAAATCCCCTTATTTAAGACACTGTCTTTTCCCATTATTAGTGTCTTCAGATAAAATACAATTTTGCTAAATTTTAAATAGTCAACTCGAAGCTTTCCATGGCAGGTGTCTGCCTCAGGCTGAAATGAATGTAGTACTTTACTTGTCTTGGAAAGCTTAAGCAAGCAGGTCCATGCTTCACAATAGATTTCATAGGAAAATAATTTTGCTCCTATGAGAAATGTTTACAATTATCAAGGAAACTGTATTATCTTTATGTTCTGGAGCAGTGGCCTAAAGCTTGGCATGAGTTAGGCTGTGAAAATATGCCTACATTTGGCTTGCGTTTATAACCTCATGGAAAAAAAAAGAAAAAAGGAAAAAACCTCCATGTTTTTAGCCACTAGGGTTTGGCAGTTACCTTCTCCAAAGCTCCATCTTCACTGGATCTGCTCCTTGTTTGGACTGAAGGGGCCAAATAAAGCTTTGTGCAATTCCTCCTCTCTTTGACAAGCATTGTGGTTTGGAAAACAGAGTTTGTAGCAGGAGATTATCTCTCTTTTAGTGTCAAAGAACCCCTGCTGATGCCACAGCAATAGAAGGAAAACTGCCTAAGTGGAGCACTAGGAACTGGGCCTGAGTGTTACAAGGATGGGGAAAATTATGGAGCACAGGGCAAGAGAGAGTAACTGAAATTATTAGGGAAAAGAAATGAGGGCAGAAAAAAGTGGAATTAAAATGCAAAGTTAATAGAAAGGAGTGGGAACAGTCAGGATCTCAGAAAGAAATTACTTGACTGGGAAGGCCACCAAGGAATTTATAACTATGATATGGATGTAGAGGAAATAGCACCCTTGGAGGATTTCTGTTTAGGAAATGATAGATAGGTATTACCTTTGTCTTCCCCTGGAACTAGTGTTTTGCTCCAGCCAGGCAATAATTCTGTAGGCCAGATGAAATGCGTGTCTCACCTGCCTCTTGTGGCTGATTCACAGAAGAGGGAGAGTTTTTCACAACTCAAGTACTTTTCTAGGTTACATGTCAGAGGTCTGTACTGCACCCATCAACACAAACTGGTTGAGTGTGTGTACATGTTATGTAACACCCGTTTAGAATTTTTGCTTTTAGAAGCTAGGCAGCTGCACGAGCTTTCCAAACATAGTCCTGTTGTTCTTTGGTCTTTTATGAATAACATATACCTGTTTCCTCAAAAATTGATAGTTGCAAGTTTTTTTTACTGAAACCTGACATGAATCAGTCATTCTTAGAATACCTTCAAGAGTCTACATTGTACTTTCTGTTGCCACATGCCTCTGAGGAGGAAAAGTCTAAATTGGCATATCCAAGTAATGAAAGCATCTGAGACATATTTAAGCTTATGAAGTTAAAAGACAGGGGTGTATGTATAAGCTCAAAATACATCTGCCTGGAAAAATTCAGTGATGAGAAATTTGCAAGGTCAAAGGACAAAAATCCAGTAAATTATTTTCTGGTCATTTCAGCTATGTTGCCAAATTTACTAGAGCTCTGGAGACAGGAACTGACCCATCCCACTCACTATGTGGTGCCCTTTATTTAAAAACTGATGGTGTTACTAAGCATTTAGGAGTTTCCTTTGCCTTTGTACAGTAGAACTAACTGGATTATTATGCAACCTTTATATTTTTCTTTTTTCTTACTATTTACCATTTCTTCCCTGCTGTCATTTTTAATAGCACTGATATTTACTTCTACATTAAATTACAAATGAAGCTTTGTTATGAAAGAGAAAAGAGTATTTTGACTGTAGTTCTGCTAAGCATGCAGTGCTTTGTCATGGTAAATGCTCCCCACAGATATCATGTCTTATAATCACTCTTGCTTAGAGTTAAAAAAAAAAAAAAACCCAAAATATGCAAGTGATAAAGTGTACTGCAAGATTGGTGGAACATGCTGAAACTCCATTCTAACTAGGAATATTGAGTCATTGGCATGATTAAGGGAAATGAGATGACTTACTCATAAATCCCTAGCAATCATCATCTCTCAAATACCACAGCTAATAAATAACCATTTGTTTACAAATAGGCTGTATCATCCTCTGGTGGCTGAGGCCTGTGAAGCTGGATCATATTTACCTTTTTCTGAAGCCTTCCATTAAAGTTTCTAAAAGGTTTCCCTTTAGATGATCTTATGTCTATAAAAACTGAATCCCCCTTAATCTCTTTGAATATTGTATTAAGTACAGCTTTTCTCAGCCCATGCAAAAATCTTGAAATATCACAGTGAGAATTTTTTAAAGATAGTTTAATTGTAAGTCATTATAAGTGATATACTGTAGCTGCCTTTCCTTTAGCCTCCAATTGTAATTAATGGGTTAATTATCTTTTGCATTTACAGTGGATATTTTTTTCCAAAAAGTTAGGCCTATTAGGCACCTGAACAGTTTTCAAGATAATGAACAATGTTGAGTGCATCCCAGTTATTACAATTGTTAAACAATAAGAAGGAAAACCAAAATTTGATTACCAATGAGCACCTGAATATTATGACAAAGCTGTTTTCTCTGAATTAAGTATTTCACAAGAATTTTTCAAAACTTCTCTCACCTTTGAACTGTTTTGTTTTGAAAACCCTATTTTTCAGTGCAGAGAAAAAGTTCATTGATGTAAAATTCCTTCTGAAGAAGAACAGGGATTTCACTCATCAAACCACCACCATCAGTCATAAAGGCTGTTCATACCTCAGATTTCTTTCAGTTGCCTCCTGAAAACAAAACAGATTTAGCCAAGTATTAGAGAGATAACAAGGAGCTGTATTTTTACCAGTAGAGATAACTTGGTTGCTATGCCAAAGACTTAAGTTTTTATTTTTGAAAAAGAAATTACTCCAGAGAATTTTTTTTTCCCACAACTCTTAAAATATACACCAGCACCAAATAAGCAATCATGGATTCACTTGAAGACTTGAGCTGTGAAATTGCATCTCAAGCAATTAAGAATTCTTTGTACTATGACAAGTAATGCATACTAAACTTGTTACCCAGAACGGGCCAAATGAGATCTTCCAATATAATAGTAACTTTTTATCTTTTTAGTGAAATCAATACCTGTAATTTTAACTTTCCAGATTTTCTGAATTTCCACTTGAGAGCATGTACAGCCAATATAGTCCTACATCTTTTCAATTTATATCTCTTCTTTCTGCTACTCTCGAATTATAAACTTGTTCTCCAGCCAGTCTTCTGCATCCATTTAATTTAGTTTTAGCTTTCTGCTTAATCTTTTGCTATTCTTTCAACACTTATCCATAATCAGCTACACCAATTAGCTAATTTCTATTCAGATTAATTTCTTTTCCCAACATTTTAGAATTGTTTAATCAATCAAGATTTTATTCTGGATTGTTTTGCATTTTGTTTTCTTCCCTTGGAGACTGATTTCAATTGGCTTTTGTGTTTGAAAAGAGATTTTCAATTTCCATTGATAAACACAGTTTTATTTTATTTTATTTTATTTTATTTTATTTTATTTTATTTTATTTTATTTTATTTTATTTTATTTTATTTTATTTTAATTATTTTTTTCCCAATACCTTAGAATTTCTTGCTTGTAAATGCTTTTCTAGTTCATTCTGAAATATGGCAAATGACAAGCAAGGGTGCTTTAGTTTACCATATACCCACTATTTCATGTCATATATGGGGGGGTAAGTGCATCCATATAATATGGAAATATATGCTTTATATATGTTTGTGCTTTATATAAAGGTACATACTCATATGCTTAAATGCACAAATGCACATGATGGTTTCAGTGGATGTTCTAATGAAACATAGAGACTATTTCTAATATTTTCTTGTCCTCTTTATTTTTGTAAATTGCAGTTATACTTGAACCATATTGTTTCCTAAATGGAGAATAAGAAACTTCTCACTCTAAATGGCAATTGTGAAGTAAGTTTCTTCAGAAAGAATGGCCCAAAGGCAATATTATCTGCTTGTACCTATTTAATCTCCCCATCCCTCTGAATCATGTGCCAGAACACAGGTTTTTTTAGTGGGAGGCAAATCTTAAATAAGAGCTCTTTAAATAGATTGTTATGTTGTTGTGACAGGTAGAAAAAAGTTAATGAGCTATTAGATGTCACAGAACTGTAAAATCACCAGATTGTTTAGAGCTTCAATCTGACTGATAGCACTGCACTGCAAGATGCAGCTGTAGAAATAAAAATGCACATCTGAACAACGCTGAGTCATTACTCATGTTTGAGAATGTAATGTCTGCTGATTTGCATTTGCTTTGCTGTACCTTATTTTGGAATTTTAAAATGGCTTTGAAATTCTTAGAGTATTAGACCTTTATATGGGTAAAGAGAAAAACAGTTACAGGAGTTAGAGCAAAAAATATTTTTACACTGTACATATAATTTGTTATTTTGGGCATAAATTAATGACAGTGTGGTGGTAATTAAGAGGAAAATCTAGTACCCACTAGTTACTGCATATTTATTTGGCACTTTTGTCTACTTATTTTCCTTTGAAGTACATTTGACACTGGGCACTGTCAGGGTGGTGGAGTAGGAGGCCTGTTGGTCTTAGATAAGATATCAACTCCTAGTTTTCATCTAATTTTCTTTAGAAAAGACAGAAGTGCCTAATACAGTAAACACAATTATTCCAGAGCACTTAATAGAAGGCTAACAAAATAGATAACTTGACAAGCTTATAAAAGCTGTATGAATATAGCAAAGTATGTAAACTGCAATGTTTTTATTAGAAAGTAATAGAAATGCAAATTGTTTTCAGAGAAGGCACTCAAAATAGAGTTTTTTTCCTGTAAAATTGTTTTCTTATTGTGAGACACCAGTGTGGTAATGCCCCAAGAAACAACAGGCATTTTGCTGTTGGCTTAGTTCTAAGAAAATAGGGATTTTCCCAGGACCAAACAGGTTATTAAACAGCTCTATTGTTTATAGTAAAAGCTGTTTAGTACTTTGACTGTCTTCCAGTCAGATTTCCAGTATTAAACCAGAAAACATTTGCTAGGTCTATTTCATATAGGCCTTCTCTTCACAAACACATCCTCTAGCTCTTGAACTTGAATTCCATTTTAAAGTATACTGCATTCTGCTATGGAGGGACACCATTTATCTTATCTGGAGGATGAGTTTCAGTTGAAGTAGATATAGGTAGATCCAAGGAAAGTACCTTTTGGAAGTCAAGAATAAATTAATTGCTGATGAAGAAATAAGAACGTAATCTCTTGGGTTGCTGTTGAATTCTGACTTCAACTATTTTCTGGAGCTGTGAGTTCTTCTAGTGCTCCCATGAAATGAGATAAATAGCTGTATAGATAAACTCATAGACTATGAGTGAATGTGTTTTATTTTTTGAGGGCTAACATTGTCTCTTAGAGGCAAATGCAAGAACTAAACTGGACAGTGAACAGCTTTATAGTCCCACTCCTCTCCTTGGCAGCTGGGCCTTGTGTTTTGGAATCTAAGCACTTACGCTAAATAAATACTTACTATAATACCCTGTGAAACATGAATAAATATAGAAACAATGTATATTAATGGCAAATACACAAAGGCCAATGGATCCCTGTGCACTGGGGAGAGCATGGACTGTGCTGATACAGAATTTGGTGAAGGGGCTAGCTCAATGCCAAAGATGGCACAGAGAGAGGTAAGCTGATTAATTCAGCCTCACACCTCTCCTGATCCAGGAATTTTGGCTCTGTTTACACGACTGGCACCATTGTAAAGAACAGACCTGCCATGAGTCTTCATGGAAGGATCAAACAAGAGTACTTAGTTATGAATTGTGTCTACTTGTAGCAAAGCACTAGAACCTTCTCTGAGGTAAAGAGACCTCTACAACTGTCAAAATTTTATGAACTACTTCATTGTAATTAAAGGGCACAAGAAAGGAAACAGACAAACACAGTCTTAACATCTGCATGATGTCTGGCATCTTGTTTGTTTGATTGTAAACTGTGTTATCTTATTTTGGTGTCATTGCTGGAAATAGATTAGATTCTGTTGTATTGGGACATTTTGCTTTTTCTGAGCACTACTCAGAACCACAGTTTCGAAATCTGGCATCTATTTTTCAGGTACAATTTGAGCACTGCTTTTTCTGCAAGCAAATGATAAAATATACAGATATGCATACAAACCTCAGCTGTATGTGCTAACTGAATACAAACTAAGCACAAACAGGCTTTTACAGATGTAAATTCTATCATTTTCTTGTACAAGTGACAGTGATAAACAACCACACACACCAGTGATTTGCATACACAGGGCTGAAGTTTAGCTTTGAGTGCTTTTTGAGACCTTAAGTGTCATACCCTGTTGACAGCATATTTGACCTGAGAACTTTAGCTTTTAAATCAAAACATTTCCTTGCAACTTCAGTTTATTTTCTTTATATCCATTACCATGTATATTTATTTTTAATCTGTCATCAAAACATCTATCTGTGAATGGTTAGGCTGACTGGTGTCTTTTGCTGAGCTATTTCTAATATGCTGGGAGGCATTGCTGTTTAAGTACATTTGCTTAATTTTGGATCTAATTCTATTAATTTTGCAATGACTGGACATTTTTCCATAGGGTCTTTTGATTGTACATTCCTTGGGGCAGGGATGTGTCTTCCATTGTTATTTTGTGAGTGAACTGCCAGTGATGGTATCCAAGAAGTACAAGTAGACAATAACCTATTCTTTCAAGGAACAAAAAGATGTTCTTTCCAATGCATTCATCTTTCATCTCTCTTGAGTTTGCCATTCAGAGTCAGAAACTGTTTGCAGGGTTTTTAATTTTCATCAATTTCCTAGGTATTTTGCATCTTCTAGTCTTCTCATTTCCTCACTAATTTGCTTCACTATTGTACTCATTAATACTCACTCCTTCTAATGTCTATTTTAAAATCTACAATTCTTGAGTAGAAAAATTAAAAATCAATTTTTCAGGTTGCTTTTTGAAGATATATGATATCCCACTCAGCAAAGCTTTCCTTCAAACTTACTCTGTGGGGTTTTTTTTTCTCTATAGCATCAAAAAAGCAGAAATAATGAAAACATGGCTTTTACAATTGAGGAGACATTGCTAGCTCCAAAGTATAGCTATATTGAAACTATTTATGGAATTTAAAATTATTTTGCAAAGGGAAAGTTCTGGATTTTGTGTTTCCCCTTCAGAACTAGGTCCTATATTTCACCTTGTAGCTGTAAAACTGGCATCAAAACAGATTCATCCTAGACAGCAAAGTCAGACTCTTTTCTAAATATTAAGGTGCTGAAGACTATACTACTTAAATACATACTCTCTGCCTCACTGGATTCAACCAGCTGCAGGTGAAGACCTGACTATAGTGGACAAAACTGGAAAACCCTGTACTCGAGTCCCTGTACTTGAATAGAAGAGTAATTGATCATATATACACTTATTATCAGTTCTTAGCCTTTAGAAGATGTGATGAATTGTGTTCAGTCTCATTTATGTGTAAGACTTTGCGTTTTATTACTCCAAAGGTTGATGAGTTTGAATATATTTCCAATCTGCAGAAAGAACAAGGAGAGAATGGGGCATATCTCAGCAGGACCAGAGAGCCAGCAGAAGTTGAAAGAAGTAGTCAAATTGAGCAGTATGCATTAATTTAAAAATTAAAAGCAGAAATGTTTTAAGAAAGTGGGTTTGTGCATATTGTTTATACAGATACTACCAAACAGATTACTCATCTATTTTCGTCATCAAGAAAATCTTCCAGACTTCATTTTGATAGTTTTAAACAAAACCCATCATCCCAGCTCAAAACTGTATTTGCATATGTATATATGCAGTCTGCTATGAAAAAAAAAAAGATGCTATTAGCACATGGAGTCCTTATGCTTCACCCTACTACAAGAGACAGAACTATGAAGAGAGATTGGGAAAGGAAAAAAAAGGAAAGAAAACCTAAGAAAAAAAGGGATTGCTGGACCTAAACACACAATTGTTCTGGGCTTCTTCCTTATCCCATGACATGCTCCTGTTCTGATGATGTTTCCCTACAATTCCACTAGGAATTTCAGATATAAAGGCACATAGGAACACTCCATGGCATGGAAGATCAGAGGAATTGGTGCTCCTAACACCTGCACTTGTTCCTCCACAAATCTCCTCTGCACTTTACACAGCAGGACTGTGAGTGGCTTTCAGACCAGCTGGTGAAGCAGAAATGCTGAAGGGTTTAGCCCACACATCATCTTGTCTCCATCTCTCCCTGTTACTGTGACTCCAAACTTCTGTTCTTGCACACCAACCCTTGGCTGCCACTGAGGATGTTCTATCCCGTGTAGAACATTCTCATGCCTTTATCTACTTCTGTAAGTTTCTTCTCTAGCAATGAAGATGTAGCATCCATTAAGAAATTATCTAGATAAATTCTTTTTCTGTTGTTTTAAAACATTTCCCTTTTGTTTGTTTCTAAAAATTATTATAGCGACAAATTACTTTTTCTCCCAATTTCTAACTTAAGTGAATTCAGTGGAGATATTCCTTTCCCAGGTACTGAAAACTGTGTAAAACTTTTCAGTTTGACACAGATCCAGGCTTACCACAGGAACCAAGAAGACTGCAGCATCACCCAGTGATATACAGATGTTTTCAGTGTGTGAAACAAATGTGGTTTGCTGCCCACCCACATCCCTCAGAGCTTCATTTCTTCCCTTTGAGCCTCCCAGGTTAGGCCTTTCATCCCACCCAGTGATGTCTGACCAGCTATGAGTCCAGGCCAACTCTCAGAAAAGTCAGCACAAATAGCTGCTTCTTTTTCAACTTCATGTAGCAATTTTGAGGTGAATAAGAGCTTCCACACAAAAAAGGACAGATACTTGTGTGCTCAGATCATGATGCTGCTATGGAAAGTGAATGCATGCCCATTTCTCTCATTGTCTTGGGCAAGGAAGGATGAAACTTTGCCTATGGCCAGAGAATAGTTTTGTTTGTCAGTCATGTAGAATTTAAACTACAAGGAGCTATGTTCATGTTTAAAACTCTTTAAGCCTATCAATTCTATTTTGATAGTTTTCCAGAAAAGGAGAAACAGGATTCTTTATTCCAAAAAAGGAATGGAGATAAATCTTTAAAAGTGTCAAAAATATCATTCAAGGCTTGAGTTGTGCAGCCATTCTTTGTGGTTTTGGGATCTGTGAGCAAAAATGTTAGAATGCAGGGGAGAATGAATTAAAATTGGGGTAGAAAGCTAGAAGACAAGATGTTTTTGAATATGTAGCTTGTAATTTATCAATTTTCATGTGGACTGTGCAGAAAATGGTGAAATTCAAATAGTACATTCAGCTTTTACTCTCTATGAACATCCAGAGCATGTTTTTATATCCCAGTGCAATGTAATTGTTTTAGGATAGCATTTATTAAGCACATAAAATTATAGACTTTTTGAGACAGAAAATACCTGCATAGATAGATCTCAAAAATTACAGAAGTCCCCAGGTTACCAAATATTTACTTACCTGCAGTAAAGTGCCTAAGAGGCAGAAGCAGAGATCGATGAGTGGGAAGATGACCCATTGGATATTTGTATTAGCCACTTTGAAGACACAGTATGGAGGGAATTATTGATAAAGTCACAGCCTTCACGAGAAACCAACTCTGTTTGCAACTCTTAAGTGAGAAATGAAATTGCCTAGAATGCAAGTTGACAGATAAGACTGTTGAGTGAGGCCCCAAGGAGCTTGTGTTGACAACAGGAAACCTTTTATTTGAATTGTCTAAGGGTGGTAAAAGGTCAAAATTATTCAAATGCTGAGTGCAGCAGATAGATGAATCCTGAACCAACAGATTTGTGAGGCAGCAGAAAGCAAAATGCTCTGATAGCTGCATTTTTATAAAGATTATGTAAGTCTCTCTAATTTGTAATAGCCACCTTTTTATATTTTAAATGCAACGTCTTCAGTTCATCCACATTGTAAATGTAAATGTAAGTGTGCTTGAGAAAGACCTGAAAATATCTTTGAAGATTAATTCTTATGTAAGTAAATATCAATAAATGTTTTAGTTAGCTTCTGAGCAGTTATCCTAACTACTCACAAGAGGTGACAAATTGCTAAGTGAAACAAATGACCAAAAGAAGAGATTCTGGAAAAGGCATAAATGTTCTTTTTAATCTGCTGCTGAGCTACTTTATGATCTTAGGCAACTCATTTAATTTGTGCATGTCTTCCCACCATTTCTACCCTTATTAATTAGGACTACATAGAATCTCCCTGCCATGTTGGCTGCACAGTATGTTTTACTATCATCTGATCATAACCAAGAATAACAAGATAAAAATTACACTGGATTCTAGAAGAAGTCTTTGACCCTTTCCATTAAATTGTTCCAATTCTTGGCCTGTAATTAAATTCATATTGTCATCACTCCCCGAGTTTAATTTTTTGAGCTACGAAGAATGGTCATGAAAGGTCTTCCTTTTGCATTTTAGGACATCAGTGTCTCTGTAGTCTATTTAGTCACCCACACCCATTTTACAGTACAACTCACAACTGCAAAATATGCAAGAGCATGGAGTGTGTGTTAATGAGTCATAGTATCGATTTCACCAGCAATATTTTAATGCTGTTTCTCTTGAAAAATGTACAATAAATCTGGGCTCAGAAATCCTTTATATATGTTGTGTATGGTAATAGACAGTCCATATTCAGTAATGTACTTTATTATTCTATATAGAAGCTAAAATATACGCTGTTTTACCATAGTGCACATAAGTGAAAGATCCATGCTAATTTTTTTCAGTCTGTCAGGACATCTGAGAAGCATTCAACACAATGTTGTTTCCTTAGGAGCTCAGCCTATTTGGTGTGGATTGGCTTGCCCTCTAGTGAGACTCCCTGCTTTCTGCTTCTCAAATGCATGCTCTTCCAAGACGCTGCCGTGTGGTAAAATGCTCTGGTTCACCATTATTCCACCTCAGCTCCAAATACAGTTCTGTGGTTTTAGTTCAGTGTAGGTACCAAGTAAGTTGGAGGTTCCAAAACCTTTTCATTAGGCAATACTGATGAACTGCTCAGTTTTGTGGCTCATTGCATTATCATGGTCTGTAGTGCCATTCTTCAGAAGGACCACTGGAAGGAGGTCATGCTTCCTATCTCCCCAGGCTGCTGGTTCAGATCATGTTTTCCTGTCCAATTTGTTAGCATTTCTAGATTTGTAGTTACTGTTTCTAGCTCAAATTGTGCTTGGCCTGGAGATCTTTATTTCTCTCACTGAGATTTGCAATGATTATTCAGAACTTTACCTTAGCCTAAAAAAATATATTCTACCTAGAGTTCTCTAGAAATCCTTTGAATAACAGCAATCTGGTTTGTGCAGAGAAACTGAGAGCACACTGTTATGATGAATTGATTTTAATAATATTATTTTTGCAATAGAGTTGTAAATCTCTTGCAGCACAGAAAGGAAAGATAGGATAAAAAAGAGGAAGAAAGGGAAGTTTGAAATCAGCCAAAGGCAAAAATTTGTACTGACTTTTACATAGTCTAGGGCCTGCCCTTTTCTTCTTATGTATGATCATGTTCACTTGAACTATCTGAGAAATTTCTTTTGGTTTTGGGGGTTAAACTCTCTAGGATTAGGAGCAGATCTTTCTGAGTCCAGGGCCCCCACCTTTGGAATTAGTTTTCCTTGGTTCTCTGCCAATGTCCAACTCCAGTAATCTTCAGAGCACATGGACAAATATTTGTATTTGGGTAAGTTTTTCTGTATTTTTAGGCTTGGTTTTGCTTTGAATTTTACTTTACAGTCCTTGAGATGGTAGATTGGGAACTGTTATTTTCTAACAGGATTATTTAGTAATACCCACCACGGGAAGTTTTCTATGTAATTTATCAGTTGTTTTTAAAAATGAGCACTGTGGTGCCTGAGTGAACAATGTATTTATTTTCACTTTTATTTTGCCATTTTCCAATCTGTGATACTGGGAGTACTTTGACTGAAAAGCTCTAAGGACAGAAGTTTGTTCCTTGCATGACTTCTCTGAGCAAGGCAGGGGTGACTATGCAGGTGGACAGACAGTGGGATGGCTTATCAGCTGTGTGGGCTCACTGCTTTGTTCTGGGCAATTCTGCTGTCAAGTCCACCTTGGTACACGTTGTGCAGCCATTGTGGCTGTGCAGCTCTCCCCTCCAAAGTGCCTGTCTGCAATCGGTACTGCTTTCTGCTTATGAGACCAGAACTGCAAGAGTGTCCAGAAGGTATAAAGCTTTCTACCCAAAATGTAGCCTTTCAATAAAGTCTATTGTAATGATTACAAATGGATGACTGTAAGTAGTCTGAAGTATTTGATTATAGAAGTTAATATATTGATTATATATTGTCTAATTATTTACTTCAATATTAAACAATTGTGCTGGTAATTTCAGTAGAAATGCTCTTCATTTTCACCAATCTGAGAAAATAGCAGGGACTGTAAATACTTGACATGCTTTGAGAATAATACAAAAGGATCTTTTATTAGAGATCTTAGAGATGTGTATTTTAAAAATTCAGTTGTGGTGTGACAAAGACTTGTTTTCTCTTGTGCAAGGTTAGCTCTTGCCCTTTGTCTAAATATATTGTAACAATAAGAACTGTTCAGGTTCCCACAGTAACAACACTGTTGGGGGACAACCCAAGGCCAGGAATAAAAGGGTGTCATAAAGTCACCTGCTTCCCAAAATATCCTGGGAGAGGTTCTCTCTTGGCGTAAAACAGACCAGCTACCAAGGATGTGGCCCGGTATCTGGGCAGAGCGGGTAGTCGCTGTCGGAGAGGTCAGTACATGCATCAGCTGGATGATGTATAGATCAGATCTTTGCACTGCAGGCTCTTAGGAGATGTTTCCAGTTAACTTCCAGAGCAGCTGCTCCTCAGGACAATGGGATGTTATATTTAGAAGTGCAGACTGGTCACCTGATGGTGTCCTGATTTAAGAACGATCAGGTCTGTGCTCACCACTCATCTCTTTGAAATGAAAAGAGGAATAGCTGAAGAGTTGGCTTGGCTCTGGCACCGTTAAGAAATTCTTGTTTTGGTATAAAGCACTCTTAATGAGATTGCATTTTTTTCCCTATCACGTCTAACTTCAGTCTGAGAAGGAAGATAACACAAAGAATAAAACAGTCGAGAGTGCACTGCGATCACAACTGATTTAGCAGCTTACACGCGATTTTTTTTTTCTTTTTCTTTTCTCTTCTTTTATCTGTGTTGATAAAATCGGAGAGCCGGTGGCTAGCACTGATTTAGATTTCCAGCCTGGATTTGTTCTTGTTTTTCTCCTTACTTCAGTTCTCCTTGTGCAGTGCTGCGTGGCGCTGGCAGCCTGAGAGAGAGGGAGCTCCAGTCACACGCATAGACTGAGACCGCTGAGAGGAGATTAACATCAAGGAGCCCACATTTGCAATAGCGGGTGGTGCTGGGGGGAGAGGCGAGGGGAAAATAAAATAAAAGCAACAATCGGGTAAATGCTCCTCTCTTCTCGCCACCAGCACCTTGCACAGGTCTGAAATCGCTTGTTTTGCTTTGCTGTATTGCGCTTGCCTGGGCTGTGGAGAGGGGAGGGGGAGGGGAGGAAGGGGGAGGTTTAACTTTTACTTGACATTACCGGGTTATTGTCACTTCCCCCGTGTTAAACCCCGGCGGTTTCCCCTCGCCCCCACCCCCTCCCCGGGCTCGGCTCCCTCCAGTTAACTTTGTTCAAAGGGCTGCAGCCGGGAGGGCTTGTCCGGGCCTGGGACACAGATAGCGTAAAGTAAATAACCACCACAATTAGGCTGGGGCCGCGAGTTGATCTTCGTGGCGAGAGATCTGCTTAGTTAGCGTTTGCTGTTTCGGGGCGATTGAAGGCCGCCGTGCCAAGGACACGCACACGCACACACACAGACACACACAGTCACTCTTACACACGCACGCTGGATACAAAAGTCTGGAGGATCTAGGGGAGAATTGCAGCCGCCGGATCGGTGCAGCAGCGGCGGCCAGAGCCATGCGTGTCACGGCCTCCTGAGGGGGGAAAAGGAAGGAAGGAAGGGAGGAAGGAGGAAAAAACAAAAGAGAGAAAGAAAGAAAGAAGGAAAAAAGAAAAGAGGGAGAAAGGAAAGCAGAAGAAAGACGCGGGGTGGTGGAAAGTGTTTGCCTGCTTTTGTCTCGCAATACAGTGAACTGGAAGATGGAGATGGATGTTAAGGGAGTTTCTCCGTGCCCGGAGCCCATCCCCCCGGCGGCGGGGTCTGGCGGCTGCCCGCACCAGCGCCCGCACCACCGCGATGGGCAGCCCGCGGAGCCGGCCCCCGCCGCCGACAGCGGCCACCCGGAGCGGAGGCACGGCACTGAGAAAGAGGACAAAAAGGTAGGTCCGCTCCGCCGCCGGCCGGCCGGCGCCGCGCCCGCCGGAGGGGCCGGCTGCCCGGGGCCGCGCTCGGCGGGGCGGGCGGGGCCGCTCCCGTTCCGCTCCGCTCCGTTCCGCTCCGCTCCGCTCCCCGCCGGCCCCGGCCGCGGGCAGCCCCGCGCCGCCCTTTGTCAGCGCGGCGGCGGCGGCGGCGGCGGCGGCGGGAGGCGGGGGGCCGGCGGCCGAGGTTGTCTGAGGACACGGGGGTGGCGGGGCGGGGAGCGCGGGGCCGCCGCCGCCGCCGGGCCCGGGGCGCCGGGCATTGTTCCGCCCGCACGCCCGGCGGGAGCGGCCCAGGTGCCGCCGCCAAAGTTTAACCTCACTCTTCGAGGGGCCGCGGCCGGCGGGGCCGCCGCTCCCGTTCCCTCCCCGCGCCTCGCCTCGACTCCCAGCCGGCGGCGAGGGGCGAGTCACTTGGGGGGAAGGAGCCCGGGCGCTGTGTCCCTCCAGCCCTGCTGTGTCATTGCGGACCGGGGGACGGCTGCTCGCTGCCGAGTGAGAACCTGCGGGTGACGGAGTTGAGCGAGAAATGGGTCAGATCGCACCCTTTGGTGCGGATGTGTCTGCTGCTGGGAGAATCGGAAAGTAGGGAGGATGGGATGGAAAAAGGTTGCCATTAAGATAATGTCAGCGGAGTGCATTGATCAGTGCTTTTGTCTGTGGGCACTGTCTTCATTCATTTTTCTCGGCATGGGTTTGCTAAACTGAAGCCGATGAATTCTGCTGTGTCTGTAGTCTGTGACAGGCAGAGACTGGTAAATGTGTAAGTTTCATCGTAATTCGGTGATGGTTGCAAGGTGTGATCCCTGTGTGCTAGACCGTAAAACACATCCGTTTATATTTTACTGAAATCCGAGTAATTGTCTGAATGCACAGATACCCCCAAACAGATTATAATCCTAGAGTAACGTAAAAAAGAAATGTTGACATGTACTGGATTTGAGCCGTGTTTCTTCAACTAGTTTTACTATAGTTTGGTTTTGTTACAAATGTGTAAGAGAACAGTAACACAATGAAGGAATGTAAGCGAGCAATGCAATAAATCAATGCAACAACTATGTCACACCACATATTTGCATGACTAGAGCTCCAGTTGTCATGAGAAAGATTTCTCATGTTGTATTTTTTAAAAATTGTATTTTTAAATGTAGACTCCGAGTTTTCAGCATTTGCCTCCTACACTTCTGGGTTTGTTACTGTTCGGTAAAATCTGTGCTATTGTTTTAATTAAAAGAGGGTATTGACGTTGGATCATTTCAGTAGGGCCCGTACAGCTTAAGAGGGTGGATGCAAGGGCTTTATTTTTAAAATGGTAACTGGTGGTTTACATATTGTGATAGATGAGCACAGAATTCCATCTCCTTTGAGTTTATGAATATTTAATTCTGTCGTTACTGCATGTTACTGTACCTAGCTGAATGATTCGTGTGTGTGTGTGATTTGTTTCTAGGATCCCTTTCCTTGCACTGTGCTACTTACTAAACTTAAAATTATTTTATTTAAAAATAATTAAAATGTAGAGCCAAGGTTGCCATTTACATGACTTCGTTTTGCCACTGCCTCAAGAATTTTAAAACCCTGCCATCAGCAGAAATCCATGCTCAATAATTACTTTCTGATGCACCACACAGTCTAATGTTTTACCAATCATGGACATGAGGAAGGCAAAGAAGGTGTGACTCAAGGTGAATGAACACCAAAGAAGGCCAGATTCTCTGTGGTGTGGCTAATTAATGTGTTTAGACGACTCAGGATTGCACTCTTTTATTCTGTATCTGCCAGCATTTTCTGGACGTATAAACAAAAGTACGACCTCCTTTTTTTGGTTTTTTGTTCTATCTATAGCCATGCTAAAGTACTGTGATATATTCATCCTTTTTTAATTCCACTATTAGCTTTTCCAAGTTTGCCATTGCCAAGGTTGTTGCAATGACTAGCTTGTATTTTTGGGATGTGCTGTGATATTTCAAACCTCCCCAAATGTATGTATCTTTTCTGGATGCTGTCCCAGGACAACCAGTACTTCTTATTAGTGCAGAACTATTTCAGATATCTGGTAAAGTACTGGCAACAGAAATATAATAAGAAGGGGAAAAACCATTCGAGTGATAGTAAAATCCAACACTATTGTGAAAAAAACTCAAGTCAACTACAAAACTGAACTCAAGCATTTCTGGAAGTATCATCTAAGAACTTTCTAAATTGATTGAAATAACTGTACCACTGTTCTCTTGGCCCTTATACAAACTTCCAAGGCACACTGATACATGCTAGAAGTGTCAGCGCTCTACATGGAAATTGTAAAGGACATTAGAACCTGGATTCCTGACAATGTATAATTATGACTACCTAAATATTAAGATCTTGCAATGTCTCATGATTTCACTGTCAGATTTGCTTTTTGGGATCATGCTTCAATTAAAAAAAAATCTCATATATAATCATTGAGCTCCATTACCAGTGGACATAAAAAAGTTCCATCTAAAAGGAACTGGGTCAAATTTATGTTCTAATAAAAGTATTTTTTGTCACTGTCTCCAAAAGGAACATTGAATTAACCAAAGCAAGCATTTTCCTAAGTCTATGGAATTTTAGTAGAAGATACTACCATAGTCTTACTTATACAGATACTAAAGGTTTTTCCTCTGCTGTATATTAGTTTATTTGTCATTGAGCTTCAATAAAATTTTGAAATGTTTGTAACTTGAAATATATCCCACTGTCTTCAGCTGGGATGCTGATGTGCTGAAGTGTGTGCTTAAGTGCTTTGTTGGAGGAAGACCTAGGCTACTTCTCTTATATCTTTCTGTTGAGACCATCTCTAACTGATGTATGAGAATAGAAATTATGAAGCTAGACTTTATAATTTATTAAGTATACTTGGTGCTTTAAAGCCTAGTTGCCATTTGGGTGGGAGAAAGCGAAGCACAAATAGTAGAGTGCAAGATTTAGAAAGCTAATAGGCTGACTCTATATGGATACTATTTTTTTTGTCTTAAAGCAAAACACATCAGAAAATATTTTTCAACACTCCTACAATGTTTTCTGTTATTTTAGTTAAAAGCATATAGGTCTAATCCTATATACAGAAGCATGTTGACATTCTCCAGTATGGCAAAGTGAGTGACTGGGGGAGGGAACAACCCGCAATCCTGGCTGTTCATTCCTGGCTGGAGGTGCAGCTGATGCCTGTGACAGGTTGTGTGGGTGGCTTGTCACACCATCTTGCCACTCCATGACTCGGTGCCAACAGATCCAGGCCTCTAAATTGTACTGAGAATTCTTTTCATCTTATGTTGGAATGATTGCATCTTTACAAGGATCAGTGTACGGAGCACTTTGGGAGTAGAAGGCAGCTTTGCAGTTCCTTTGCAAGCTGGTGACTGTAGGTGAGGTTTATGACAGCTCACAGCTCAGGATGGGTGGAGTTTTCCCAGAGGCGATACCCTGAGCCTTGCATCAGGACTTTCAAGCCCTTGGCTACAGCCAATCTATTACAGTGTTTTCATTTTCCAAAGCCCCCAAGTTGTCCAGAAGTTTGTCTGAGGTATGGATTTGGTAATGTGTTTTATTCTGAGGAAGACTTCTGCATCTCTCTGGTATGCACAAATCATTTAGCACAAATTATCTACAAGCACCTCCAGAGCTTTCACTTTATACCTGCATTCCAGATATAAAACCATCTGTGAAGTGGCTCCAAAGCGAAGAACTTTCTGTGTATTTATATGGAAGTGAGCACACCGAGGTTATAGCAAAACCAAGCTTATGTGGGCTGGCTACATTGTATTCGGCTGCACAACCAATTCACCCGTGCTTGATGCAAGAGTTCTGAGGTGTTTTGTGGGCTTTTTGTATGTTATTTCCCAGGATGCTCACTTGTGATAGTGCTGTGTGATAATGGCACCCAAGTGTGAGCTTCTAGAGGGGAAAAGCTGAGTGCTTTGGGAAAAGGCACTTGGTATTAACTTGGGGATTCTGTTCTGCTGTACACATGATCTGATCATCCGTCTCTTCTGCTAGCATATTTACAAGAATACTGCTATCAACTATGCAGTGCTTGTTCACTCATCCTCCACAAGCAGTAGGTCAGGAATAGTGGGAGACACTTCAGGGGAATTCTTTTTTAATAGTTTCTCTTATATATTTAGTTATGTTTGCTTTGGAAAGCCAAATGTTACTGTGTGTTTACATTTAGAGAGAGAAGGCTCAAGAAATGCAGTTTATGCTTGAAGCAGATGGTGGGGATTCTTTCAGGGGGTAGATCACTCCAATCTCAAATCAGATGTGCTTGTCTTACCTTAGGCAGTTCTGTTGTGAACAGAAGAGGAGTTGTCAACCACTGCCATGTTTCTTGGAGATTTGATTTTCTTTTGCCAGATAATCTGGACTCATCCCATTGAGCAATCAGAAGTTGAGAACTAAAAACTGAAACTGAAATCAATAATGGCTATGAGGAACCAGTATAGGGTGTGTGGGACGAAGAAAGCAGAAATAGACAACACTACTGGTTGCTTATGGTAGCAGCTTCTCCTGATAATAGTGTAAAATGCACCACCTTGTATTAATTGGAGTTTCTAAGTGCTAAAGGCTTTGTGCCAAGTGTATCATGGGCTATGGTTCTGCCAAGATGTAATGCAGGCATGAATAGCCAAGGTCAGGCCATTGTATGGATAGATGGACAAATTCTTCACCACACAGATAGGGCAGAAAACTATACTTGTGGTTGTTGTTATTCTGAGCTTTTGATGTCAGACAAAAATTCAAGTGTATGCTTAAAGTGAGGACAGAGCCAGAGAATAACGTCTTGTCTAAATCATTGGTAAGAAGATTTCAGAAATCATTCTCCAGCCCAGCAACATCAAGTCTGTCTTTTTCAGATCCACCCTTAAGCATCTGTTCTTTATTCTTAAGCTATTCCTATCTGTGCTGTGTACCATTGTGATATTGGTGTTGATCTGTATAGTTCAGTTTCTTCCTGATGAAGTGGTCTGAAAAAAAGTCTTCCAGGGTTCCCAGAGCCTGGTGGCTGCCTGAGTGGTCAGCCTGACCCAAAGCCACAGATCCAGGACATTCTGAGTCCCTCATGTTCAGGTATTTATCCTGCACATTCCTAGATCACAGCTTTGGGCCAGGCTAACTCATGGCTGTATGGTGAGACTCCTGGACACCTGTTCCTGGAATGGCTGCCCAAAGCCAGAGTGCCTGGCAGGTGCCTCTGGAAGGGAGGTTTTAGTTCTTTGTATTGCTGATGTGGGCAGCAAAGCTATTAGCCCTGCCATTAACCTGTTTTGATGAGCAAGACCCAAGAGCTATCTGCTTTGAGGAGACTAAGTAAAAAATTTAGATTAAAAAAAATTAAAAAGAGGAAATGCATTATGAACTGAAAGCCTTTGCAGGCAGGTCTACTTCTGCATTTTGATGCATTTCATGTATCTGCCTCACTCTTTTTTCTAGTGAGAGAATGAATCCTTAGATGAACCTAGGATTGTGCCTCTGTTACAAAATTAAGCAGATGCGAAGAAGAGAGAGAAAGAGAGAAACTGTTAGTATCTGAAGTCAAGAATAACAAACTCATGTTCTATTAGACATCAAAGAATCCAAAAGGAGATAAGATATTGGGAACAAGACCTCACCATTTTCATATCACCAAAATTACTTTTTTATTATATTTTGGCATTTCCTTTTACCGGGTGACCAGCATGCGGGTCAAGGGGCAGCGATTCTCCCCCTCTGCTCCACTCTTGTGCACCCCACTTGGAGCACTGCATCCAGCTCTGGTGCCCCAACATAAGGAGGACATGGAGCTGCTGCCCCAACATAAGGAGGACATGGAGCTGCTGGAGTGAGTCCAGAAGAGGCCACAAAGATGATCAGAGGGCTGGGGCACCTCTCCAGTGGAGACAGGCTGAGGGAACTGGGGCTGTTCAGCCTGGAGAAGAGAAAGCTCTGAAGACCCTAAGCAGCCTTCCAGCGTGTAAAGGGGACTTACAGGAGAACTGGAGAGGGACTTTTTACAAGGGCATGGAATGACAGGACAAGGGGAAGGGCTTTAAACTGGAAGAGATAATTCTTAATTAGGCATTAGGAATAAATTGTGTGGGTGGTGAGGCACCTGGAAGAGGTTGCCCAGAGAAGTTGTGGATGCCCCATGCCTAGCTGGATGGGGTTTTAAGCAACCCAGTATAGTGGAAAGTGTCCCTACCCATGGCAAGGGGTTTGGAACTAGATGGTTTTTAAGATCCCTTCCAATACAAACCACTTTAAGATTCCATGATTATGATATGGGAAAAAATCTTACCTTAAGTAGATGTCGACAGTATGACAACATTATTCTTACACTAAATAAAAAATGCTGCACTCTCCCAGCTACTGATACGATAATTAACTGAATCCCAGAATTTGGAGTGTGGAGTATGTGTGTTTTATGTTAAAGCATAAAGTTGGAGAACGAGGAATTCACACCTGTGATTTGCCTGTGTCTGTGCTAAAATAACACACATGATAGTGCATGTGAATGATTCTTTAAAATTTTATCCAATACAAAGATTTCTGAAAAAAGAATATGCTATTTAAAATAGTTGTCCTCTCAAATAAATCATATGAGAAATGTTTTGGTGAAGTTTATCAGTCTTACAACTGTTAAAATTTTTCATGCCACTGATCAATAAGTGGATGAAGCTTGAAACGGTGATCGCACTCTGACTGGTTCCTGTAGAAAACATATTCATTGTAATGAAGAGATTTCATGAAAAGTAAATACTGCTTAGAGTTAGTACAAAGTGAAATTAAGTGCATATGTAGCTGATTGAATAACAAATCCAGCGACATAAACAATGAACATCATGGATGGGAGCTGAACAATGCTCTTGAATCATCGGCAACACAACCACAAGTTTTGTGTGCAGAAGACACAGAACTGACTCTCTGGTTAAAGGCAATTTTGTCTTGGCTGCAGAAGGGTTGTGAGGATTCCTACTTGGACGAAGATGCAGCACTGAAAAGGGCTTTGTTATCTCCTCTTGAGCAGTTGGGCCATTGCCTTGACTCAGATGTAGTGGTATGTGCTCATGCCTATGTGCTGAGACTGGAAAGCAGTCCTATTCAGGACTGCATATGACAGCTCAGAGCTTGGCCAGTGCATGGCATATCCTTCCCACTTAAGTAGAGCTTGTTCTCAAAAGCCCAGTATTCACAGGAGTGCCTGGCCAAGAGCTGAGTGCCAGCTTGTAACAAATCTGAGGCTTCAAACAATGGATAATCAATGAAGCTAGAGACGAACAATGCCCATGTTGTAGCATGCTATTCCCAGTGTTTTCCTAGATGCTCGTAGTGTTTTTAGACCATCTCCAGCTATGATAAAAACTTACTCTTCTGCTGAATCCTTACAGCACAGCAATTTATACTAGACTGAGGTTTCAGTTTATGTAATTGCCTAAGCTAAGAGAGATGTATAGTTACTGATGTATGAAGTGGTTCAGTTTTTCTTTGGTTCCATATTTGGTTGTTCTCTGCCTGGCTGTAGCCATGCTGTTCATACGTGACTGGGATTATTTCCCAGCACCTTGTGCTAGGTGGATTTTTCTACTGACTCGCTGCCAGCAGTAATTGTCCGGCAATGGTATAAAAAGTTGCAGAGTCTCGGTATAGTTATTGTTTTTTAACACCTTGTCTCTGAAAATACCCAAATAGTAAAGAAAATGGGACTACAGCTGCAAATGGGAAAAGTAACAACAGGACCACTGATAATAATTTCCATAAAAGTAGGGGTCAGATCAGGTTTTAGTGTGATGTTTAAATGTGTAGAAGGAAAAAAAAATGGATCTGAAAGGCAATGCAGATGTTAGTATTCTACAGTAGTTTCTTTGCTTCCTCACTGTCATCCTTTCTGCATGGTTCTGAAATTCTCCTCTGCCTATAACAAAATTTTCTGTTTTATTTCAGTTCCCCACATTGCATTCTGAGATACAGGGGCAGTATAAACTGTTTCAGGAACTCTAGTAACCAGTACATCTTAGCTGGGATAAAACAAGACAACATTTGGCTCATAGTATGGACAAGGACAGTCATGTATAAAATTTGTTCGACAGCCATGATTTACTAGAAAAGGAGTAATTCTTCCATGCCTAATGGCTTCTGCCATGTGTTTAAATGCAGCTGTTATTTTTGTTATATATTATATGAAGACAAATCTTGTTACAGAAGCAGAATAGGAATAGTTTCTTTGACTGAAAAGCAAGTGTTGAGTGAATCAAAATTACAGACTCAAGCCACAAAGCTTGGTTAATGCACTTAGTGTTCCTGGGCTTTGGAGTTCATTCCATTGAACACCTTGTCCTATGGTTACAGGGTTTATTGTTTCCAAAAAGCTATTCGGCACAGGTTATTCAAAGTGATAATGTGATCAGGAAGTGCAGGGAAAATAAAGGTAACATTCCCCCCTTTAGTTCTAAACCCTCTGCAAAAGATTCTTATAATTGATTGGAGAATTAAATGAAAATACTGTGGAACCCATGCCTGTTCCATCAGCACAGAGTGTGTTAATTGATTTCAACAAGTGCCTCAAGCACCACTGACATCTCTTTTTTGCTATTACCCAGTGATGGTTTTCTCACTGAGGTTATTACTGAGTCCGTACTGATTTTTAGGAGACCATAGCAGAAAATCTGGTTTTGGACCCATACTACTCAAGGTCTTTGTGGAAAGGGAGTTAAAGGGCTAGAATCTAGCAAAGATAACTTTTATGGCTATTGTATTTAGTAGCAATTTTGTATTCAACATAGTATAAATAAATAGGCATTGTGCTTTTCTGTGGATTCAAAAAGAGTAGTGTATTGCCTTGAGGTGTGAATCAGGCATGACACAGGAAGGGTGACTACAAGTCCTCAGAGATGGGCAGGTGAGCATGATGTGTGGGGGTAGGTTGTAAATAACTTCTGCTCTTCAGGTGAATTAAGAATGAGAGGGAGTGACGTGGAGGGGTGGAAAGGGAGTAGCTGGAAAACTAATCGAAAGCAGCAACTTTTGAGTAGGGCTAGCAGAGAGAGGTTTGTAATGTTTGTGTTTTGAGGCAAAAGAGCTTTATGAAGTGTGCACTGGGTCCATGTGGAGTTAAGGAAGCACACAACAGAATTCCACAGCATTCACAAAATGCCAACTGAGGCTTCACAGACGTACAGTGCCCTGGTTAGCCTTGTTAACTTTATTGAGTGTGCTTCGAGGACATGCAGACTTTCAAAGTATGTGAAAACCACTTTTAATAATTAATTGGCTTGCTTTCTCCCGCCTATTGTTTCATATCTAATAAAGGGCAACAGCAAGCCATTGCCAAAGAAAATAGATACAATAATATTTAGGTTAGTTTGGTTTGAGACATGACAGGCTAAAAAGGATCTCCCCAAAGATCTCGGAACTTAAATAATCCCCATTTTTTGTCCTGTCTTATTTCTCTCACCACCATAAGATATGCTCTTAAACTAAATTTTCCCCGATCTAGTAAGTGGTTTCGGGAAGATTGGTCCATTTATAGAGTGCTTCTATATGAACTAATTTATAACTGGAAGCATGTTTCAACTTTACTATGCCAGGGACATGCTGAAATTTCCAAGTGATAAAATGACTTTTTCCTTAAGCAGAGCAGCCAGCATCTGCATTATCATCTACATCCCTGCACACATGGTGTGGCACAGGAAATGGCACACCATTATCAGATGGCTGTTAAGATGGATGCAGGGAAATGGTGAGGTTTCTGGCATGGCCTCAAAGACAGATATCCACAGATGTTCTGTAGTCACTTCAGTGCATGTAGTTAAAGGGTGCCTGCTGTGCGCTTGGGGAAATTTTTGCTTAAACAGATAACCTTAAAGTTTCAAGGAGGTCATGAATATCCTTCCAAAGGGAGAAGGGAGGAGTAGCAAGCTTAGGGGGAAGGAAAGCCATGCAGATTTTCAAGAGGAGCAAGGCAGCAACAAAGAGTCAGACTTACTTTGCCTACTACAGTAGGGAGGTGGCTACTGCAGTGTCATGTGCTGTTGTGGTCTTACACAAAGCATAGCCTTGTTTGACCTTAAAGTGGGATCCAAGGGTGCCACTTCTTGAAGTGGTCAAGAGAGCACACCCTATGCAGAAGATAAATAATTGATGGATCAATTCAGAGAGAGACCATGTGGAGGTTAGAGCATCAGAGGTGATCAAGGTCAGTGTGTCTCAGGGAATCTTTACGACAGGAGTGGCATGAGATAATCAGCCAGATCAACATCAAAACTGGGATCATCGTGTGCTGGGAAACACTGCTCAGGGCAGGGAAAAAGCTCTGGGCTCCCTGATCTGCTCTCTGCTCTGCGTGTTCTGCCTGTTGGAAAGATTCAAAAACTTTCTCTCTTCAGGCAGTTGTTTTGCAGTCATATGCTTTTGTATGCTGCTGCACACAAAACAGTCACTGAGGTCTTCCTAACCAATCAGGTGATGCAGTCACACTTGTACTTAATTGCTGCTGTTTTAGAGTCACACTTAGCTCCTCACAGCAGGGTATCAGTTTGGTCACACTATCCTATTGACTGGCATTATTCCTGGTATCCAGAGCTCTCCATACTGCCCATGTTTGTCTGCAGATTCAAGCAAAGCCCATGGAAAGGTGTCATTCTGCAATGTCAGTCTGCATTTCACAAGTGACTGTGCATGTTACCTGTGATCATAGTGTGACACCTCTTAGTCATACATCCACATCTGATGGTAGTAAGTGGAAGAGACTGGAGACAATAAGTCAAAAAACCATAGATAACAGGTACTTAGGTACTTTTGTACTATGAACTGTGTGATGATAAGAACTAGGAGCAGGAAAACACAGTGACACAATAGTTAACAGCCTTGCTCTTTTATTTGCTGATAGAGATGACTTGTTTCTCACCTACACAAAGGAAAATTATAGATGAATCTGTCATAGGTAGGACTTTTGCCATTTTTAAGACTCAGGTCAGAGCAGTTACACCTGTTGACGCACAGTTCTGTGGTATCAATAATCTCAGTATGCAGTGTGGTCCTGTTTTGTCGTACATCTGTGACAGAGACTGTCACAGCTACCCAGAGCACTGTGAGAAGTACAGAAGTTCAGTAGCCAGGGTCAGGACCTCTGAAAGGTGGTGTGGAGATCACTGCAGAGAATTTAAAAGGTGAGCTACCAAATGAAAAGTACAGAAATGCACTGTGTGCATCAAGCCACTCTGTGCACAAACATAAGTGTATGAGTTGTGCAGAGTAAAGACAGAAAATGTTGAGCTCTTCTTCCAGCCAACACTTGTTATGTTATCATGTTGCATAAAATAATGGGGGAGAAGCATACATACAGCAGTGAGGCAAAAATAATAAAACTCTTATTTAAAAGCCAAACCAATGTAAAATGCATAAATGGGATCAAGTGATAAATTTCAAAGGCTAAGTTACAGAAAAGAAGAATGAGGCAGTTCATCCTTTTCCCTCAGTTAGCAAGAATGAGGGAATGTGACCTGCTTATATGGCTGGCCACTGCTTGGTCTGTAGTATCTGGAGGCACATTCACCATAGGTAAAATACTATTCCCATATTCCATTTGTGCAGCTGGTGCTGGATGCCAATGCAATGCTGGCCACAGAAGGACAAAGTCTTACCTCACATCTGTAGTCTGTTACTGTCCTCTCTTCTGATCTCCTTCCAAACCAGTGCCAGGATGGCTGGCAGTGCTCCTGCAGACTCTGCAACAGAAAACAGAGACCACACCCTTGCCATGAGTGTTACTGTACCTCTCTGACAGCACTTCACGTCAGCCCAGAAGTGTAAGGATCAAAAGGACTAGTAAATTATTAAACTTAAAAAACACAGGGTTTGGAAAAGTGCTTCAGCATCTTTAAAGCTGAGATCTAATATTTGACTTCATGTAGGCTAAGGACAAATTTTGTGTCTTACTAGCAAAGGAATTTCACCATGTTTTTCACAGGCATGTTATATTTTACTGACTTAAAATTATTTATGACCAAGTAAAACTTGTTATGAGTAGAAATTATGCATGAGAGAGTGGAGAAGTACAGACTGTTAAAAAATAATCCAGAGGAAGGTGTATTAGCAGGTTCAGATGGGGTTAGTTGTGCATTGTCAGTGCTCTAACAACTTTCAGAATTTTTACATATACACACTTAGGAGAATGACATTCTATAGTATCAATGGGAAATTGAAACTCACTTCTATTCTTCAGAGCTGTAAGAGGATTGTTTTGAGCAATATAATTTTGGGAGAAATTTTCAGATTTGGAAAATAAGAAAAAGGAAGGAACACGGACAGATCTCTTTTTGAAATAAATCTGAATATTTAAAGTTTACTAAAATTACAATTTTACTGAGCATGCATTGTTCAAATCTTACTATGTTCCACACAAAACTCTCTAGAAAGTCCCTTGATGAGATTTTGTTTGGGATTAGGAATTATCCTTCCTTGGAGCAGGAGAATGCTGTAAATCTTCCACGTAATTTCTGTATGGTTCTGTGCTGGAAAATGCTTTGACAGTTTTTAAAATGAAATGGCATCTACTGAGAGTTTTCAGATACATTTAAGCTCCAAAAGTTAATATGAATTACCTGACAGTTGTCTTAAGTGATTGCAACTATAAATAAAACTGCAGTCTTACATACTTGCATGATCAGATCTTGGAATTCTGAGGTTTTGAGTGAGAAGTGTCATCCTCCTTTATGTAATTAAACAGTGCTGCTACAATGAAACCTGTACACTTCCATGTCCATGTAGCACTAAGTGTAATATTTCAACAGTATAAAATTGCATACCCTACTCTATCAAAAACAGTCTTAGAACTAAGGAACACCAGTGTGCTGGGGATGTGATACCTAATCTGAATCTATTTTTGGTATTAGGCAGTTGATATAAAGTGTTAGTGTAATAACTGAACACTGTTTTGAAGGACCTTAAAAAGGAAATGTATTTTGAAGTGGAAACTGTTGGCTAACTTGCATTTTCCAAGGCTGATATATTTAAAGAGGTATTTCATTATAATACAATATTTCAGATTCTAAGTAGTCTTTTCTAGAAGGGATGTGTAACAATGTCAAATATTGCAGTTGATAGTGTAGCCTTAGCCTGCACAACAAATTTATAAAAGTGGAATTCTTTGTCCTCTTGCTCTTGCTGGATCACCAGTTTGAGGAGTAACACATCTGTAATAGAGTCAGGCTGCTTTTTTATCAGCAGCTGATGGTGACACTCTTAAAAAAGGGCCGAATTCATACCTACAAATAAATTTGTCAACAAAATATGAGCATGTGAGGCAACAGTTCAGTCACGTTTCACTTTCATTTTTTCTCTTTTGTGCTAGGGAGTAACTTTAAAGTGTCAGCTCTTTCAGCTGAGTGTCAGCTTTTTAATAATTTGCTGCAGTGTGTCGACCCCCTCAGAATTACCACATGTTAGCTGTTTACCATGTTACCAGGACTGAAAGCATGTGCATTGAGCTGCTCCCCTTTGCCTACCTGTGTTGCTCCCAGTGACAGCCAGGTGATTATTTTAGCTGACAATTCAGGCACCATCAGAATGCCCCAGGTGTATTTGGTGTAGCTGTGCACAGTCTGGGAAGGTCAGTCAGTCACAGAGCCAGGCAGAGGGAGGAATGAGCCTGGGTGGTGGATGTGCTTGGCAGCCTGGATGGTGAGCAGGAAGACTTACAGGCCTAATCCCTTCCTTCCTTTTCTGAATAGTTGGGCAACCAGGAGACAATTACACTGTAGGTTGTGTGATCTCTGTGGGAATTTGCTTCTGAGAAGTCCTGGCAGTGGAGGCAGGAGAATCTGTTTATCCTACTGTCTGCCTGAGTTTTTGACTAATGCTACCGCTATAGGATGTTATCACCCAGCAGATATTTGAAATACTGTAATAACTCTATTTTTCCCTGTCCTCACTGTCAAAAAGAAGAATGACAAAGGGTTTTACTCATGGCAAACCTTGTGTTAATAATGGTAATGTGCCAGTGTGTATCTAGTTTTGGACTGCATCCTGTGGCTGGTTCCTGACTGTGAACCGGAGCTTTTGCTGGCATTTTCCTGTGTCTGACATTCAATTTGGACCTGTACTGCAGAGGGAAACAGTAGTAAGCTACTAACAGAGTGCCAGATAGTAAGAGGATGACAAGTCTTTTCCAGTCTTGTGTGAATGCTATTGAATGAGCAGTCAGTGTGCTAGGGGCCAGTGAGCCAACAAATATGTTCAGCGTTCCCAGAAAATAGTCTTCAGAATAGTAGGAGGGGTGATTATGAAGGGGAAGCATTTGAGAGCTATAGATAGTGGAGTTAGGCAGGAGAAGTGAGCTGGCAGGAAGGCATTTTGAAGCAAAATGGGGCTCTTTGTAAGCCTTTCCCACAGCAGCTCTGCCCATCCAGCCTGCACGTCCCGCTAGTGTGGAGCTGATGGGGGCAGGAGACTGCCAGCACATTTCCCTGTGGGAAAAGAGGAATGAAGGTTATAGGGAAGTGTCAAGGGGACACACACATGGCATGGACACAAAGGGCCATCTCTGCCAGGACTGCAGCTGTAGCAGTGACCAGGACTGACTGTGTATTTCAGCTGCTTTTGCCAATTCTCCACATTCTGTGAAAGTGAGTTCTCTGAAGCTGAATTGTTTGACAGTCCCTCCTTTTATACTTAGCTGTATTATTTACCAATTTTGAAAGCGGTTCAGTAGGGGATAACTAGTGTTCTGAGATCATGATGGGTCTCGTCAGGTTTCCAGAGAGTAGAGCAATTACTGTGTGAATAGAGGTGAACGTGACGGACAGGCCGGGTGGCTGCTCTCTCTAACCTGAGCATGAGTTTTCTCTTGTTTATGTGCACACTTCTTCTCTGTGATTAGCCTTGGTGGAAATGCCATCGCCAGGGTCCTGCAGGCAGCAGCAACTTAATAGGCAAAATGGAAGGGGTTAGGTGTTCTTCTGTCTTTTTCATTTTTCATTAAATAAGGCAAAATACACAATAAGTGAAGTCTGATTTGCATGGAAATTTGTATGCATGTATAATAGATCTGAATGTTCATGTGGGAAATTACTTTCTTTCAACTCAGTGGCCTGTATGTTTGATTTTTAGAATTATTTGCTTCTTTGTAACTTTCTCAAAGTTTCTATTGCAAAATACTGCCTCTAAATTCCTTGAGAAATACTCAAGCACTTGTGGCTTAGTAGATAAGGATGTTGTTGCCTTCTATTGGGAAGTATTTTTTATTAAAATCCATTGGCAGCTTTTCGATAAATTCCTCTTTTCTTCCTCTGTCAAATGTATTATTACAAGGATAACAATGAATACTGTCATTAAGAAATAGCAGGCATTTAATAGCCATTATTTAAAACTTCTATTCCATAGGCAAATATCTCTGTGTGCCTGTATGTGTAAAAGCCAGTTTTCATTGGGTTTTGAGTGCAACTAAGTCTTGAAATGAACTAGCAAATGTCCTTTGTTTAAACTTAACAATGATTGTACTTGATATTTTCAGAATTAATTTTTAGACCTGTTTTCAATATATTGCTGTTGTGTTCTGAGTACAATAGGGCAGCTTACTTGCAGCTGAATTAAAATCTGTGGTTTAATAGCACTTTGCCTTGCCTAGGCAATAAACTATCTCCCACAAATGGAGGTGCTATCAAGGTAAAACATGTTAAGTTAATTCTGTAACAAATCCTTGTGTTGCTGATGGAAAATATTTCAGAAGAATTACTCCCTGCTATGCGTGGGGGCTTCATGAATTTCAGGATAATGGAGATAACACTCTCTAAGGGGTCTGCTGAAATATACCCTTTCTGAAGAACTGTCTGAATTCTTCTTGGAAGTATTTGTGGATCAGAAACTGGCTATGGCCTAACTACACTTTCATTTGCTTTGCTTTAACAAAAGGTGTCATTTTAAACTGACTTCAGGAATTTGATGAAAAATCCTGTGTGGATACACTTAATTCAGTTAAACCTAGCTAATACAAATTTAATATGCATGGCTAATTTATAGATACAAGCTAAGCTAACAGAGTAAGTTTTTAACTGTTTACATAAATCAGTTTTTAAACAGACAAGGAAAAACTTTCATATAGCACAAGATTGAAGAGATTGGGGCTGTTTACCTTGGAGAGGAAATGAATCAGAAGTGAGATGATAAAAGGTTACAGACAACGAAGGTGTAGGCTTTACAGAGCAAGAAATGCTATTTCTACCATCAGGGAAGAACAAGGAGCATTGTGTGAAGGTTAAAAGTGACAAAGTCAAAAGTAAGTCAGAAGAAATGCTCTGCCATGCCGGGAACTCATTGCTGATGGAAGCTGAAGTTGCTGGATAACTCTGAGGGCAAGAGTTTAACAGGGTAGGCTTAGGGACATGATTTAAGGGTCAATTTGGCAGTGTTAACTGTTGGACTCCATGATCTTAGATGTCTTTTCCAACCTAAATGATTCTATGATTCTATCCAATTGCAATGGTAGGGATTAAAAAAATAAAAAGTGGTGGAAAAGGTAAATGCCTGTTTGTTTGAAGCAGCTCTGTTATTGATGAGGTCAATTTCCCCCCATATTTAGCTGCTGGTTCAATCTCTCAATTGCAGTATTGTGTCTGGGTAGATCTCCAGTAGCAATTTCTTGTTACTGTACAGATTACCACAATTGTGCCCATTTCCTTCCAAAATCTCATCATGTCTGCTTATTTTCTAAAAGCCACAGCAGACTCTTTTGTGGTCTCATTAGGAATTTGAATCACTGCATTTCACTGTTTCTAAAGAGCAAATGCCACAAATTTGTCTCAAAAGGTGACTGTCTCTCCCACACATGTTGATAATAGCAAGTACCTTTGTCTGGTTTCCCGAGTATGACATAGGACAGGTTTGGAAAACTTTCAGTGTTGCATAATGCTTGGTTCTTGGGAACGGGAGTGCATCATAGGCCAAGGTGGTTTGTTCATGGCTGTAGCTGCTAATCGAATGACTGGGATGACAGAGCTCTCCAGAGGACTCCTGGCTAATATCACAGTCTAATGGATGGGCCCCTGAGAATTGCCATGGAGAAAGCAATGCAGACAGAGCAGGAAAATTAAGATTACCTGTTCTCACCTGCTGCCACATCCTGGTGACTTGGACGTATCCTGGCACCTCTTGAACACGCTTCCTAAAGCCTAAAGGGGACTGTATTTTGCTGAGTAAACAGAAGATCCTAGAACCAGGCTTTTGAGTTGGATTTTTGGAGACCATGAGAAAGACTGCAGTGCAGAGTTAACCAGCATTTCTGGATTGGTCCCCATCAGCCTGGTGAGCTGTGTGCTACATGGATAAGAGATCTGGAGAGTGACATCTCGTTCACGTGGATTCCAGTCTTTTTGTTGCTTACTGCTCTGCAGCAGACTCTGAGAGTGTCTCTGCTGTCTCTTGGCTCTCCTTAATCAGCAGCTGCTGCTTTTTATCTCTGGAAGCAGCCTAATCATCTCCCCTGGTAGTTAGTGAGGTTGTTCTGGGACCCAGATGCTACCTGAGTCTTCTGTGTCTCTGGTGCAGACTGAGCATTGTGGCAGCCAAGAATGAGTGTGCTGTGCTATTTCTTTTGTCTCATGTGCTCAGCTAACCCTGCCAGGTTTTTGATCCATACAAGAGTTCTCTCACTTTTTGCCGTTTATGATAGAATGAGGTCACGAGTTAGGTCTGAGGCCATTTAATCATTCATTTTGTCTCTATCACTTACCCTCATATCCCACCATCCTTAGTCATGCCTACAGTATCAGTGGACTAATTGTACTATGGTGGAAAGACCTGACATGCAAATCTTTGCAGGCCTGCTTTGTGCGCCAAGTCTTCTGTCTCTCAAGCTATGTACTCTACAGAATCACAGCCTGGTGACAATGACCCAGTTGTACTCAAAGTCTGAGAAGTTCCCTCTGTTTTCCTCCCCTCCTCCTTCTTTTTTTCCTTGGTTTCATTTGGTTTTTTTTGTTTGTTTGTTATTACTCTGTTTTTCTTCATTAGTGTAAGTGAGCATTAGGCACTGGACAAGAGTCAAGATTCATTTTTTGCCTACTACTTTCTTTTCCTCCTCTCCATTTCTTGCAATCCCTCTTTGTGGATCTCTGAGGATGCAGCTTCAACAGATCCAGTAGACTGGATGGAAAGTTGATGTGTCAATGGGGGAGCTGAGCTGGTTAAAAGAATTTTTCAAAAATATTTCCTTAGAAGAATTTCAGATTTGATCCTATTTCAGGAACTCAGAGACATGTTCTCATGGCCAGACGTGGATTAATGGCAAGCTTAACAGGAGCCTGTTACATGAAGATGTTCTTTGTGGGAAAGTCTGATGGCCTTGCACTTTGGCACTTGGTGTGGAGCCAAGACTTTCAGAACTGTGTAAGTCCCAGCAGTAAATGGTGCTTACCTCTTAGATCCTCAGGAAAAAGCCTAGAGAGGTCGGATAGCTCTGGAGAGGCAGCAGAACCAAAGGTGTGAAAGCTCTGGTTTCGCAGTCCATGGCAGTGTGGCTGCCAGGAGGGAGCTCAGCCCTCCTGGAGCCCTGGCCCTGGCAGGGGTGACAGCTGCTTGGAGTAAATGACATGTTCCTCAGGCTCATGGCTACTGCTGACATCAATACCAGGTTCCCTCGGGCTCAGAGAAGTGGTGGGGATCACCTCCCTCCCAAAGCAGAAGCCTGCAGACTGTCCCAGCCATATGGCAGAGGCAGCTTTAAAAAATTTATTCCATTTGTTAAAATACTGCTTCAATCTAAAGGAAGATGAAAGCAAATAGAAAGTAATTCCTGGTGAACATGAACTGCTGTATTCTGGCTGGCTCCAAAGGGGAGCCTGAGAACAGCTTGCCAGCTGCACTGGAGAGCAACTTCTCCCATTAAAGGGATACAGCAGTGCATTTCTCTTCCCAGCTGGCATTCACTGCGGCTCATGTTTATGGCACTTTCCGGTGGAAGCAGAGCTCTCCAGAGGACTCCTGGCTAATAACACAATCTAATGGAAGCACCCCTGTGCTGAGTGATACTGAGGATGGAAACCTTACAGCCTGCACTGAGAAGTCAGGCCCTGTAAGTAAAAGCTGTAATGATTCATTTCCCTCGTGGAGGGACTGTGGAGAGGCATGTGTAGTGTACAGTTACAGCTAGCACGACAGTAACACCAATATAAAACAAAACCGTGCCAGTAAAAGTAACACTGAAAAAATGTCAGTGAAGAACTAAAGCAAAGGTGATACATGGCTCTTTCTGCAACCAGGACGTGTTTGTCAGTTATTCTCATGGGAATATCAGGTTGTAATTCTGAGATAAGTAATGTTAATACTAAAATAGAGTTTTGTGCCTGTATAAAAATACAGGGCTTAGGAGCGTGGTAGTTTTAAAAAAGCTCTTTTCTGATGCTTACCTATGGCTCCTTTTTGAAATATTGTTTGTACACTAAAATATACTGCAAGTATAAGTCTATGTCTTGCATTTAGATCTAATGTTACAATGACTGTAAAATAACCCATTTAGAATAATATGCAATCGAACTCCATTAATATTGTGTTGTAGCCTGAAATTTCTGCTGTAGTGAAGTTATTTTTATGTAAATAGAGAAGTTTGGATTGTAAAGTAAACAATTTCCATTCTGTATTCAGCAACTGAACTATATTTCTTTTTGACACTTTTGCAAAATGTGTTACACAGGATTAGTAAAAAAATCACTCACTGGAGCTTTTATATTTAATTTCACATGGCTGTGCTAACTGAAAGAGGCAGTACTATGTTAGAAATACAATATTTTCTTTGTTTGGAGAGCGGGATGTTACTTGTGATTTACTTACTTGTGGTTATTGGTTGTTACTGGGAACGCCAACATTTTGGAGCTGAAATTAATAAAGTTGAGGTACATTAAGCAGAAAAAAAATGTAAAAGAGAAAAATGTGTATTCCTTTGAAAATCCTGATGTAGGTCATAGTACAGCTGTGTGTAATTCTTTTAGCTACTGAAATGTAAAGTAGGTGATTGGAAAATGCCTAGGTTTTGTGACTCCCTAGGATACTAATAATCATACTTCAGGTACAAACTCTCCATGTCATGGTCTTACCAACTCAGCCTGCTGCTGTGATACTGGTACCATCAAATTTGAGGCCATACCAAATATGGTTAGATGCTGTCAAAGTAAATTTAACCCTCATCCATTAGGGAATTAGTCCAGGTGAAAGGTTACTTCCAATATCAAAGTGGCCATTTAATGCTCTTATTTCCTTTAATTGGAAATGATAATCAATGAGAATCATTTATAAAACCTGTCCAGACAAGTTATTCTCTACTTAAAATGACATCTTCTGCCCAAGGCACCGTAATTGCAATCAGGTTGATGCCATATGATCATAAAGAGATTCAAAACTTAATTATGTGTATGGTTAACCTGTTTGCAGTACTTGGCAAATAGACCTAAGCAGGTTTTTTCTCTGATAGGAACTTCATTGCGTTTGACCTTTTGTCATCCAAGGATTTGCATAAAGTATTTCCTTCTCTTGAATTAGGTTCTTGAGCGAAATGTTTCACGGGCGTGCTTAACTATTCATCTGTGCTACAATAGCAATTAATGTCTGTGTAAGTAAACCTTCTGTTTTAAAGGTCATTAATTTTCTATACATGATACAGCTCAGAGATCCTGTTACTAAAATAATTGGGAGCTAGAGGTACTGATTTATGAAGGAGGATTAAAAATACTAAAAATCTAAAGATTAGCTAAGTGGTGAGTAGGAAAGGTTGTGATCCAAGTCTTCCTCTTGGTGGTTTTGTTTGTATTGTATATTCATATATTTGTCTGAAGGCCTTTGGCTTTTGTTTCAAGAAAGTCAAACTAGATGTTCCAGTCACCCTTTCTGGTCTTAAAGTCCATGCATCCTACTTGCCTACTTCTTTAAAACCTGAGGAGAAATATGTTTTTTCTTTTTGTGGAGAAATATTTTACCCTGCAGACAAACTAACGGGGCCGGTTGTGCTGTAAGACTTGAGGATGTAGAGAACTTTTGGGTGGTAATGCAGCTCCAGTGTGGCAGCTCTGCCTCTACATTTTATTTTTGGGTCAGTGTGGAATCTGTGCCAGGCAGTGTTTGTTCCACACACAGGCTGCTTTGCAGTGGTGTCACATCACTATCAGCATTAGCAGATCAGTCTTTGCCCTGATGGAAAATATCCTGAGTCCTGGCTCTCCTTTACATCAGTTCTAACTCACCTGTATGGGAGTTACTTTGGTTTTACAGCTGTAACAGGGATAGGCTGCATTTCATTAACTTTATGAAGATTATGCTAAGGTGAAAAAAGGTTTGTGTGGCAGAAGCTTTTCTCACTGATGAGGTTGGTTCAACATTAATTCCTCATATGGATTTGTTTTGGATTTGGCTGCTTCTGTTGGCAGCACAAATAGTTCTGTAGCATCTGGAAAATGGCCGTGCATTGCCATTATAAGAATACTTACTGCAGTATATTATTTATTTGTAGCAATGCCCACTCTTTATTGGGGCTTTCCAAAATGTAGGAATATATTTACTCTGAAGTAATCACAACCTAAATAATCACTAACATACCAAAATTTAGAAATTAACCATTATTGCCAGCTAGATCCATAGAGAATATTTGATGGCATGGCTCAGAGTACTTCAATTAAGAATTGCTGATGAGAATCCAACACAGTAAGTAACAAATTAATGGAAGGGCAAGCAGTGGAGCTTCTTGCAATATTTCAGTGTTATAAAGCTCCATTTCTAAATTAGGAGAGTGCGCATTACCAGACTTTCAGCTTGTTACTGATCCAAAAATGAACATTGTGCGTGAAACACTATTGGATAGTGTCATCTTTGCAAGGAAACCACATGAAGAACTGTGCAGGAGAAAGCAATGTTTTCTTTGGCAATTAAAAAATAGGTAGCTGTTTGAACCTGTGCAGAAGCTGAAGTGTGAGGAAAGCAGAGGGAAACTGGTCAAAAGCAAAGGAGAATAAATGGAGCTGAGCCTCAATGCAAATGGAGTGAAGAGTTCAATGCCTGGCTTCTATGCCACAGTACTTCATAATTTTGCATCACATTTTCCTAAAAACTGATCAGCACTCTGAAGCATGATAAACAAATTCACAAAGAAAATGGAGCTGAAGAATTCTGTTAAACAATATTCTGCAGTACACAGATTCACTCCTGGTTTTTAGCAGAGCAGTTCAAAGCATCACGTGAAGCACATCTCCTGTTGGATTTGTTTTAGTTTTCTGTTAGATATTTCTGTCAATGAGTGTAAGTTCTCTTCCCCATACGACTTCTGTTGACTGGCAGAAACCATCTGGTTAGATATTTTTATGCCTGTTTAATTGATAATCAAGATTGAATCCTGTTAAAAAAATCTGACTTGCCTATTAGTAAATTCTATTTCCCCATTAAACTCTGAAGTCTAGAATACAGAGAGAAACTCATTCCTGACCTGTAATAAAACCGACAACCTCTACCTTCAGCTGGTATCTGTAAGTACATCCTCTTTAATCATGGTCTAATTGAGGCTTTGGTATTAGAAAGGAAGAGGAGACTGTAAGAGCCTGAAGGGACAGTTTATCTTAAAATGCCAAGAAAAATTCCATAGCTTCCTAGCACACAGAGCAAAGTGAGTTATGTTCACCTGTCGGGAAAGGAAATTCAGTGGTTATGGTAGACATTGCAGTTCAAGTCATGAAACAGGATCCCAGTGATGAGTATGGCTTAGGACTGATGAATGATTTATGAATGGCTTTTGCTTTTTAGCTTCTGGAGGAATCTTCTTTTCAAGACTTTTCTTATGCTCTGCCCGCCACCTTTCTGTAAAGGGAAATTTGCAAGTATGACAAAATACCTTGATTATTAGAACTGAAGGTTTAGGAAAAAAAAATTGCTAAATATTGTAAAAGTAGGAATTTAATCATGAGAGCTAGCAGGAATGTGCCTAAGGCTTTTCTTTTTCTCCCCCCACCCCCATCTGCATATCTCTAAAGGGTGTGTACTGTGGAAAACTTAGTGCTTTCTCCTCTATGCCTTCTATATGCCTTGAGTTCCTGTCATCTTCCCAGCCTGCTCCAGGTCTAATTGATGATAGCAGTAGTGCTTTCTACTGGAGAAATACTACTGTTCAAATCCTGTTCATAGTATTTTGGGCAGTAATTAAGTTCAGAATGAAAAGTAGGGGAAGGACAAGTTGTAGATTGGGAGGTATCAGGGATTTGAACACAGCAGTGGCTGATCACAGTTGTCTATTGGTGTCATGCTAGTAAAGCAATAACTTTTAGCTTTCAAACTCCCAGGTTCTTGTTGATAGCTTTTGCAGGTGGCCATTGCCTTCCCTCCACCACAGAAGGTAAATAAACTATGTAAAAGGCCATAAAGTTATCAGGGAGCCTGCATATAACCTGGAAAAGTTGTAGGAATCTGAAAGAGGGGGAAGGATAGATGCTGCATGGCTGGGCAGTCGAATAAACTTGGCCCAGGAAATTGCCAAGTAATTAAAAGAAGGATCTGTGATCTAGTCCATGGTCAGAGCAATTGTTCTGGGCATGCATCTGTACACAGAAATGTGCATGAGGAAATCCTTGCAACTGTAAGCAAAATCCAAGTAATTCCCTGTGTTATTTTGGTTGAGACAAGGGGTTCCCTGTACCTGCATGTGAGCTACGTGGCACATTTCCCTCTGCCTGACTGGGGGCTGCAGTAAGTAATCACACAGCTTCTGGTTGTTCTGCTGCAATCACCCAGGTTTAGATTGCAGCTAAGCATTATCCTCACAAGGCTTAATGGTGAAAGACAGGTATTTCCAACCTCTGCAGCATAAGCACCAACATTCCTGTTTGAAATGGATTATGTTTGTGCATGTAAGAATTTTATTTATGGCTGTTGTCTGAAGTGTTGCATCTGCTGCTCTGTCTTCACAAATGTGGCATTTGTGTTTGTTTCAGGGCTGAGGGATGTATTTGTAAGGATGAGAATGGCTTCAGCTTGCTTTGGTGGTATAGAAGTTTTTGTAAAGCACAGCTAAGGTTTGAATTTAGAATGCAGTAGCCCTGTGCCAAATGGGTGATTCTGCCCCCAGAGTGACTGTGTAGTTCAGATTAGGTGGAAAACAGGGTCTTAGTGCAGAGTTAGAAAGCCCAGGTGAGAATTAATGTAGAATATCTATAAATTGCTCCTTTCCCAACTAGAAAAACACTAGACAAATTTACTCTTTAGCCATCAGGCAAACAGAGACTCTCTTTCCTTGGATTCCTCCTTATATTACAAACTATTTGTAAATATTTCTTTTGGCTTTAAATGCGCTATTTAATAGTCTGAGTATTTTTTTTAATGTAAATGGACAGTTTCTTGTAGCTTGAATGGAACCAGTCATGATGCTGGCTTGTTGCTTGCTTTGTATAGGGAATTTGGGATGAGACATTTTCTTCATTGTGGTTTCTTTATTTCTTTAGTATTGGAATGTATTTTATTTTATTCTGAAGTCAGTGAGCATGGGGCAGAATATGTTCTCTTGAAACCCTGCTGGACTTGATGAGCAGTTTTTCTAGTTAATCCTCAAAGCTCTAGTGCCACTTTCCCCCCTGCCTTCATTATTTTGGTCCCAGTTTGGCCCACTGCATAACAAAAACAAGCTCGAAGGATGCTGTAAATTATATTGGCATGTGTGCTCCCTTGAGAGATAATGTGCTGCTTCATCCAAGTCCCAGGGTACCCTGACACCCATCTGCCAGGGAACTCCTCATCTGCCTAATGTGGGATTAGATGCTGTATGAAGCACTTGCTTTTTTTCCCTTTTAAATACATTTTCTGAATACAAAATATCTCTTTCTACACCCACATAGCTTACCTCTTTCATGTTGTTTTATAATAAGTGTCCGTTATTAGCATAATAACTGCTCAAAGTGACATCTTACATTGCATTGTCAAAGATCCATGTATTAATATTTCCATAGTTCTGATGCTATGATACACTGTAGTACTGTAATTTTACCAGAGATTATTATTTTTATGTCAAAGACCTGCCTATTCCATTTACATACCATACAGTGACACCAAAGCTACTGATAGTGGGCTGTTGTGAAGGTTCTGTAAAGCAATGTGTCAAAAAAAGTATGTAAAGCATAGCAAACCTTGGAGTGCTTTGATTGCTTCTTGAATTGCTTGGAAAAGGAGAATGAGAAAATTCATTCATGCAACATTCCCCTGTTGCGTATGGATTTGTTTATTTTAAAATTGTTTAGGCCTGTCTTATATCCTTTCTTATAAGCAATGTGAGTTGGCAAAGGCCAGCACGCCCCTCTTAACTCTATTTTATTACTTATCAAAAAGCCTTTGTGCAAAGATTAACTGTTCTTGCTCTCCATTTGCTATTATTGCCCCCCCACTGTTCAGTAAGTACCCCAAGCAGTTTTTGATAAGATGACAGAAAGGTTGCCTGGTTTCATTGTTGCTCTTCTCAGAATCTCTTGTATCCTCTGGTGAAATGTTATCTTGTACTTTGTTACAGTAATAGTCCTCAGTGATTCAAAACAGGTATTCTTTTGTCTCCTGCCCTAACAATGCATGTATGGGAGAGCGTTTGTTCTCTTTCACCAGCTCTGCTGCTGCTAACAAAAGCCACGCTGGATCAGAAGAGCAGCTGTCTTTACACCCAGTATCAATAGATCTCCCTCCTCCTCCTGCATGATGATAAGGGAGGGGGGGTGGCGAATGAGCAAAATCATTTTGACTCTTTCCTTGCTCTGTAGGCTGCAGACTTCTCTCTCTGCTGCAAGGCATCTTTCACTGAGTGGTTAGACACGATAACAGTGTGGAACTCAAGTATCTGTGTGCTCTTGAGAGGTGTCCTTCTTGAGCTGCCCCAGTTCTCAGGCAGGGTCTATAAAAAAATGTAAAAAATGCTCACTTGAGGTGAGGATTTCCTTTGACAGTAATGTGCTTATAAGGTGGGTAGAACTGCTAAATTCATACTCTCTGTTTACACATAAAATCTGGAATCTAAGGGAAGTTCATCATCAAGCTATTCCATTTTTTACCATTGACAGCATCTTGAAAAGGATCTGAATAGGTTTCAATATATAATGAAAATATCAGTGGATAATGCTGTTTTAGCCCTCTGCCTCTTTTGGGGTAGCAGGAAAGGGAGTTTGGGAGAGGGGTTTCTTTTCTGTGTTTGTTTGGGTTTTTTTTTCTTTTCTGGGAACTTGGATGAAAGCATTTTACAGATATCATTTGTGGGTAACTGATGATCTCATCCCAAACTTCATCTTGAGGTTTTCTAAAGAAACCCAGAAGATGGGAAGAGAAGAAAGAAGGAAACAGTGCTTGTTGAAATCCCAACACTGGATATCCCTGAGACTTGGTCTGGGTTATGTCTGGCATTGACCCAGATCTTGACGTCGTGCAAAACCATCTCTCACCCTACTTTGGGAATGCTCACCAAAGAGCTGTAGGCTCTCCTGGGATGTTCTGTTATTCTGAAGTTCTTCTGTCATGAGAACAATAATGCTCATAGTCTTAAAGCCAGAAAGACAGTGAGAGTGACATGGAAGGGTTCTCATTTTGGCTCCCATGAGTGTTCTGTATAAAGTGATGCAAGCCCAGTTATAAGTGCTGAAGAAAAATCTTCCTCAGAATAGCTTTCAATTTCATGATTGCATCTGTCTCCCCAGAAATGAAAGCGCTGGGTTAATGTTACTTCCCTACCTAAAACCTTAAAATAAGGACTCTGTCTCTGTTTGTTGTAAGTACTAACACCCCATAAACATGTGATTGCCACTGTAGAAATAACTTGTGAAGAGTGTATTTCAAGGTCTTTTAATATTTGAGTGGGTGTTGGCTGTTTCACTGAGCCATAGTTATTTGCCAAACACTACTTGAATTTCTCATGAGCAATATTAAGATCACAGTAAGTACAAAAAGCATGCAGTAAAACCAATGTCCCCATCCTCTAAGCAGACTTTGACCCAGCCCTGATTGCAGTCTTTGCTAAAAGATAAAAAAAATTAGAAATGGTATTTTGGTGCACTGCAGCACCTACACAAGAGTTTGTCTTTCCGTCCTCTGGTCCACCAGGGATGGCAGGTTCTTATTTTAAGGAGTACATGATTCAAACAAATGCCACTCTAAATAAAAGAGAGGAACCAGTACATTCTGTAGTTATTGGAATGTATTTAGAGCTTGTAGAGTTAAATGATTTACAGCTTTAGATATTTGGATGTGATTTCCATCTGTATGGTGTTATTCATTCCAAAGGGTCAATGAAAAGTACAATATTTTCTGTACTTATTTCCAATCAACTAATGAGATTTCTTGTGATATTTAGCTGCAACAATACACTGCAAGATAGGAAGAGACTGTTCATGAAGATTTGGAGGCACTTCCCAGACAGGCAGTTTCTCTAATATGCCTCTTGGTCCTTTCATTTCTCTGATGAGAACATAATGTGCATTTATGATGAAAATTACAACTTCTCTACATCTTTAGTCACTCTAGCAAACTGCCCTGTTGAGAGTGGTTTGTTCCACAGAAATAAAATGTAAATGAGATCATTTATTTCTAATAGAATAGGTGTTGTGCACTATGATTCTCACAGTACCTGGCTGAACTCTTTCTTGTACAGACACAACTCTTACCCGATTTCTGCAGAAAGTTTGCTGGAACCTCATGGATAAGGACCATGCATGGAAATGTTCTTGTCCTGACTTACTTGTTGGTGAATACTCACTCACCAATTAATTTCAAAGACAGACAAACATTTTCATATTTTGTTTCCCTGTTCAATAATAAATTCAAAGGGGTAGACTGGACAGTGGTTGGTATGCTTAGACTATGATACAGATGTTGGTTGTGTTTATTGACATTATGATGTCAATTTATGTTTTGCCTTTAACGTTCTAAAGTAGTTGGAAACAGTGGGTTACTCTGTTCTGTTGATGTAAATCTGAGTGGCTTTGGGGAGAACTGGTTCCCTCTTTCTCATCCTTTTGGGTAACTGATTTATTTGTTTGGGATTCTGGACTTGGAATTGATTTTGTTTATGTGCTTTAAGCTCCTGTGAGGCAGTGACAAACATTGCTGATGTCTCAGTAACTCTGCAGATCTGATTATCTGAAGTAATTGCATTATGTGACCTCTCACTTTCCAAATCTTCAATGTTGTTACCTGTTTTAAGACAGTCTCTAAGAGCAGCTCTGAAAGGAGGCTGAATTGCCCCTAAAGTGAAGCTCTGTAAGAATTTGAGGAAGGGGGAATTAGATTTCTTTTCTGCTAAACATTTCTATGTCCATCTTCATTACACTAGATAAAATGAGAATGAGGTAAAAAGGCTCTGCAACCCTTTCCAACTAGCTTTGTGAAACACTGAATTTGGTGTGCTGCTGAAGACTGTACCAGAACAAGCTAAAAACTTGTGGAGATCAGCTAGTCCCAGGTTTACTGAAAAGTACAGTTTAATGATAATTTTTGCTTTAATAATAAATAAGGCTGTTCTCCTTGAGTCACAGACTAATCAAATGGCATTTCCAATAGTGCTGCTCCTTTGGGCTGCTGATGAGTAGGAGCTTCAGTTAATGTGAAAGGGTGTGCTGCATCCTCAGATACTTGACTGCTGTGACGTACAGAAGTGGGATGTCTGGCTTTTGGCAGTGTTAATCACCTGTGCTTGAGGGACATTTGTGCATGGATTAATGAAGCAAGAGTCAGGGCAGACTAGATCATGAAAATACTTAGATCTAATTATCTATTTATTAATTCATGCTTTTATTGACTATTACAAGACTTACCGACAGGTAGGATCAGAACCTAAACTTGCTGGACGACTGCATTTGGGGGAGTGGGGGAGAAGAACAGTATGGAGAAATGGAGCTAAGTTTTCTTCTTGAGACTGTTGCTTGGAAAAAAAGAGTAATGTTGAAAGCTACTGCTGGTGAGTTACTGCTGTCTTCCCTGCTTCTGCCCCTTTGGAAGCAACAGAGTTGTCACAGCCAGTTCCCAACTGGTTCTTGGGTGTGACTCTGGAGCAACACTGTTAGGGAGTTTTTTGCTAATATTTAACACACTGTTTTTCAATAGCTTATTATAGCTAATGTTTAATATTTTACTAAGATCAATTTTATTTAAAAAATAAAGCTATAACAGGCTGTAAAACCATATCTTTTCAACTGTTCTTTCAGATTTTTTCCTATCTCTTTAGTTCTTATTGATTCTTATGCAAAACTTGAAGGGAAAATAACCCCAATAACCCCAGCTAGGTTAATTCATTGTCTTATCCCTTTTACTTTAGATACATGGGGGGTGTTTTTTTACCTCCTTCCCTTTCCCCCCACCCCAGTATTTTACTCACAATCTGCTCAGAGTGCTTGTTTCTGTGCCCTGCTAGAATTTGGGCTGAAGGAAGGCTGACCAGGGTGGCAGCAACACTTCTGCAAATGCCTGCTCATACCTGAACATGCCCTTTGCTCTTTGGGACTAAGATAAAATGGGAAAGCACTGGCCTCTGTCCAGTAAGTTCCCATGCTGATCCCTGTGGAGCTGTGAGGATTAAGCCCAACACAAGTGTTTGCTTGGGAACGTGGCTGTAATGTTTTTCAAGTTTCAGATCCTGGCTCATGGCAGTAGACAGCTCTTTTCCATCTTGAATACAAGCCCCTTTTCTTCCTGTCTACTCCTATATAGTCAGCACATCTACCATATGTGCCCCACCTTGCAGATGTTTTCAAATTTGCACAATCCTTTTACTTGACCTGCTCTGTATTCTGAACATTTTCCCTCCTCTGGTAAATACTAGATATATTGAATTTGGAGTAAACCCCTTGTCTCAACACTGTCTGTATCTCAGGCTGAAATCCTGAGCTTGCTGCTTTTAAAATAGAGCTTCTAACATGGTTTGCTTAAGGTGAAGATGATTTCCCAGTTTGTTGTTTGCATTTTTTCCCTTTTTCTTTTTTGGCTAGGTTTTTCTTTTTTTTTCCCTGTTTGTTTGTTTGTTTTCTCAGTTCCTCGAGGTGCTGGTGATCTAGAGAAACTTGTAGCTGCATAAAACATGCAGCATTATAATATGGATACTTTGTGGCACTGAACTTCAGAGGCTGGCTAATAGATGTGGAAGGGGTGGAAGCCTTTGGAGTGGTGTGTGCAATCTCAGCAGACAGCAGCACAGAGTCACTTCCAGCAGTCCTTTGCCAGAGCAGTGCTGTGTGTTTTGGAGGCAGGGTATCTGCATGAGGGTCACAGCTGACAGTTCAGACAAGGAGCTCGATCTTTGTTGACCTGGACTTTTGTAATGATCCATGAGAGCTGTGTGAACCTGTTTTATGCCCATACTGCTGTAAAATAGCAGGATAAAAGGCACACACCAGAAATTCTCTGTCTTTCCACTGGCAGTGTTCTGTCTCTTTTATGGAGGTACATGATTGCAAAGCAGTGGAAAAATTGACTTTACTACACATCATTATAAATGTCTCCTGTTTCTGCCTAGGTCATAGAAAGAGGGAGAATGAGAGGACTTTAAATTTGGACTTTTTTGTCCCTCAAAAAGCCTAAAAGATCAATGTTATTTACTGTTTGTATTTAGCCCAAAAAAAACCTCTCAAACTCTTGTTGGTTATTTTAAAAACCTTTCTGATTTTCAGTACCAATCAGTAGAGAAATTGCAGATATTTTTAATAATTGTTTTATTGTAGTTTGTTCCTATGTGGGCGCTGAAAGTCATACTTCAAGATGATTTCTGTCTGAACTTCTGCCTAGCATAAACATGGGTTCATTTGTTAAAATAGTGTTCAGTATATTGAAGAATTCAATTCGTACTTCTTTGCATATCTCTTAAGTAATATTTAGCCAAAATTTTCATATTTTGTTACTTGCTACATGGAGATGTCAGGCAGTGAGTTTCAAGAAGGCAATAATAACTGGATTCATGTGTTTAAGACCTGATGTATTGGTGGCTTCTGTGTAGTGATTTGGTACTATTGAATTTTATACTAGAGACTTTCTTTTTGCTGGCTCTGAACTTCCATTGCAAAGATGGGAATCAGTAAGTAATATCTTCCACTCCTGTCTTTAGTGGAATTTTGCATGCTGAAGGCACACCCTTAAATGTTGCTGGGGTTGAGCTGGGGTTGCTGAGCCCACCTGAAGCTGTTTCTCCTCCCTTTTTTAAAAAGAGCCATGGTTGAAGAAAAAGTGTGTATTATGATGACTTCAGGAAAAATGTGTAATATCTCAAATAACCTCACTGCTGTTTATATTCCTCAAACCCTAGGCACAAACTAGCAGTAGAATGCAGGCACTCCTTGGATCTCCTCCTGCGCAGGGTTAGGTGCTGGCTGGCTGAACCCCTCTGCCCTGGCTTTCCAGTAATGCTTCTGGACATCAGCTTCATGCTCTGTGTGTGTCAGGAGCAATGCAGGGAAAGGATTTGTTCTTGTGGCAGAAAGCGTTCTTGAGAGGCTCTTCACCGCACAGGGCCTCACACTTATGTTTTGACAGGATCTCTTCTCACACTGTCATGTTCTCAAAGCCTCTCTCACTTGAAGACTCTTATGTAAGGAGTATGGAACTGAAATAAATGCTGAGGGCCAAACAAGTCCTGACTTGATCAGTACACAAACACATTGTCTTGCTTGTCTGAGAATGGCCTTTTTTGCTTCCCGGGCTACATAAATGATGTGTCTTTCTCCAATGGGAATACAAGGCTGAGTATGTCCACACCTTTTGTAAGCATGCTGTCTGGCAATGCTGGCTGGCAGCAAGAAGGCCCTTGGCATATCATCTTTGATGGTGTCCTGGATACAGAGAAGCAGGAAGAGGGATTATTTTGCAAAGGTACAAGCTACTCTGATCCTCTTGGGGCTGGGTGACTTCCCACCACACTTTCCTTGGGGATGTACTGAAATGCCATAGTCTAGCCCACATGCTTCTGCTTGGAAATCTGAACCTCCAGGCATGAATAACTTACTGGAATTAATCTTCAACTGTTGTCATCCAGTATTCAAATATTAATGTGGCTGATCAGAGTGAGGCAGTGCAACCATGGTGGTCATGCAAAGCAGCGCATCGCACAAGTGACATTTCCTAACGTGAGGCAATGTTTGTTCTTCTGTAAAAGGCATTCTAACATTTTTCTTCAAACTGCCAGGCTAAATGGCTTGTGCTGGCCCAACCTCTGCACAGAAAGCAGTGCATTTGTGGTGAACAGCAAATATCAAGAAACAGCATTTGAAGGGGGAAGGAGTAGTAATGGAAATGCAAGAAGGTTCCATGGAGGTGATGAAACTTCTGAGATGCTGCAAGTTTAACAAGAACTGCCCTTTCCTTTGTCAGCCATACAGGCAGTGTAGCACTGGGAAAGAAACAGCACCAGGATCTGAATGAAGTGATCCTTCCAGGGAACAAATGACCTGGTAGTTCTCAGAGTGGCAGGTGAGACATGCCATATGCCAGATTTATTGTGTGCTTTGAACTGTAAAGTTTTGTGTGAGTTCATGAGCTATGGCACTGATCAAGATATTTTTCAGCCTTTTTACTGAAAGGCAAGTGTCACCACAAGTTAAATAATCTTGGATCTAGGTTTTTTTGGGTTGCCACAGAGGAGGCTTGTGTGGTAGGAAGTTATGTCTTCTTTTTAAAATCACCTCCTGGGTTGCATAGGGAGTTGGAGCAAGTACTATTCTCTCATGGGGCTCTGTTTTTCCCATCTGTAGTGATGCTTGCAGATTTTATTTAGCAAAGTTTCTCTGAGTAGCCAACAAAAAGTGGCACGTAAAACTTGAAATCACCATGTTTTAAGTAAATTCAGGAAAAGATCCCAGAAGAATACTCTATTTGTTCATGAGAAGGAATTCTGTCCTAAGTCAATGAAGCTGCTCAGATCAGATTTTACCTTAGTACCAAAGTTATCCCCTTGTATGATATTAGGATTAAAACACTCTTTGAGGGGAAGGAAGCTGCACTCTTCAATATGGCCATAACTATTTCTCAAGAATGAAAAATATCCCTTTCCTCATCTCCTCCACAGTATAAAGTCTTTATGCAATGACAAGGTGTACATTTCAAAACACAATTTCCTAACTCTCATTGAGCTTCAAGAAATAGAAGTGTGTAGATAAGTACAGGCTGAGACACCACATGAATGGATTCAGCTACAGGTTACAAAATCAAGCCTTTTAAAATAAAACTACATGAACAGACCAGGGAGTAGGAGAGACACAGGAGAAGAACTTGTTCCCTGCCAACTCACTTTTTGAAAACCCCAAATTAATTGTAGAGTGTGAAATGTGAACTTCTGTGAGTTGTTGGACAGACCAGAGATCTTCCTGTCCACCCCATCAAGCAGGGCCACTGTGGAATAACTGGTGGCCACCAAGCGTCTTTCCCACAGGCTGGCATGAAGCATCACCAATCCCATTTATGATTCACTTCATAGAGATTTGACAGAAATCTTAGCTTTTGTCTCAGCCATAAAAATTACCCTGGTCAAGTATTACAGTGACCTGAGGAGGTCGCTTGGGGTGAGAGAAGGACGAGAATCTTGTTTCTTGATCAGAAGGCTGGATTTATTGATATAAGATATATAATACACTATAACTATACTAAATAGAATAAAGAGAGAAGTTGCAGAGGCTTGCTAAGCTAAGAATAGAATAGAATCTATAACAAAGTTGTGTCCAGGGACTCTGTCCCCAGCTTGCTCCTGTGATTGGCTCTTAATTATAAACATGGGAACATGAACCAATCACAGGCGCATCCTATTGCATTTCACAGCAGCTGATAACAATTGTTTACATTCTTCTTCTGGGGCCCTTGCTTCCCAGAAGATGCAGAAATCTGAAAGAAAGGATTTCTATGAAAAAAATGTCTGCGACAGTCAAGGATCTTCCTCTGGTCCATCTCTGCTTGGACTTTGGTATTTTCTGCCATGTTGGTTTGTTCCCACTGAACCTCAGGCCTGGACTCCTTTCCAAAGATTCTTCAGCTAGTTGGTTCCCCTTGGACATAGTCTCAGCATTTCTTCTGCATCCAAGATCATCAGAGCTGAGACTCACACCACATTGCCATACCTCTTTGTTGTGGTTTTTTTTTTCTTTTCTTTTTTTTTTTTATTTTTTATTTTTTGACAGATTTCAGTGCCAGACTTGTGAATTATCTCAGTTTCCATGACTTTCAAATCCCATTTCTCATCTATGGTAATTTCAGCCTCTCCAGGCCAGTCATTAAGGGTTTAGGGAAAGAATTTTTCCTACCTACATACTTTTTTCCCCTCTATTTCTCCCTAAATGTTGCAAGCCTGACACTTTTGTCTCTACTATGTTTGTTTCTGAAAACTTTCTCTTCCATGTTCACCGGAGCAAATGAGGTGTTGGCTGGGGAGACACCAGTGGAGGGAGAGGGTATCCATGCTTTTATAGAGAACAGCATTCAGCACACTGAAATTGCAGTTTTAGGGAAAGTCCTGCTCAGCCCCAGCCTGGGGCAAACCTACTGGCTTGGGAGCCTTGAGGGAATGGCTGAAATTGCCTAAGCAGCTTATCAGCTAAAGCAGCTAAAAAACTAAAGCAGCTAAAAATTGAATATATCTTTATTGACTGTTTTTTAACTGGTGGGTTTTTTTTTTTTTTTCCATCCTCTTTGAGGACTTGCAACCTGCTTAAATTCAGGCCGGTTTTTGTTTAGACACATGCCTGACACAATCAGGAAATTTTGGATCTGTGACATACTTATTGTCAGACCCAAGGCAGGGCCATAGTGGCGAGTCTTTACTGGAAAAGAGCTTTCCACATCCACACATTTCCCTGTAACCTCTTTCTCAAAACTACCTACAATATTATGTCTGAAAACATTTTCCTCCCTCCCAAATCAGGCTGCAGCACATATTTAATGCATTTCAACCCCAGTTTCCCATTCAAGGGGGTCAAACTTTTGCAGATTTATTGGTGATTGAAAATGAAATCTTATGTGGGGAAGTACCAGGTAACCTTGGTAACAAGCAGAGCTGTGCCCCACAGCTCTCTGAGCTGACACCCCCCCACCTCCCTCCTGTGCCTTTTCTTGCCGCTTTATTTAGCTCAAGGTTTCCTATGATTGAGCCGATTCCTGTTCTCAGCTGAAGTCAGTGACAAACTTCTTGCTGGCTTTGGGGCTGGAGTGTTCATTGCTGGATAAAATGGGAACACACTCAAGGGATCAATCCAAGGGTCACAGAGCCCAGCTGGCTGAGGCCACCGCAGGATATTCTGCTGCTGAAAAATACACAGCAGAGTCGGATGCGCTCTTCTGTTTTGTTTTAACTTCATAAACATCAGTTCATTTTAAATAGTCTGCTTTTTCTGCCTTTTTTCTTTTTTTTTTTTTTTTAACTTTGAAAAGAGTGCTATTGCTGGAGGTGCTGTAAGAAGGAAGAAGATAAGTTGTTTGATGCTGCACATGACACAAAGCTTGGGGTAATGAAGGAATGGGTATGTTTCAGGTCAGCCTGAGTTCAGGCAGTGAGGTCTAAATAGCTGCTGGAATGGCACAATTTATCATTGTGTGAGAGAGAAGATTTTGGTTGCTAGACCCATTTATCTATGATCTATGTGCCTTCTGAAATCACAGGGCTTTATTTACCATAACAGAAGTTTAGATATAAACTTAAATATATTTTTTAACATAGGGAGAATTTGGTAGCATCCAGATACTATGATAACATTATCTTAAAGTGAAGGTGTGGAAACACAGTAAATCAAGGTAAAGTATCTGAGACTAAAGCAATGCTTTAATGTGTAAATCTTTTCTGTGGCAATTTCCTTGTGGTTTTGAAGTGGCATAGAACCATATGGCATTCTTTCTATGAGGCAAGACTTTTTTGAAGCAATTGTAAGTTATCCTGGATTTGCCATAAGGCATAGAAAAACATACATGTAACTGGTTGATGTGAATCAACAGATGTGCAGCAACTCTTTGTAAGTCTAAGGCCTTACTAAAGTCACATGTCAGTGGCTACTGGGCATGGGCTGATATGGAGAGTTTTGATGAATACAGTTAAAGACTGTAATTCATTGAATGTACAAAAATGTAGTGAGCTGGGGTACTTCAAGATACAGATTAGGTGAGCCTTTTGGCATATTTAATTATTGATGTAAGTCTACCTCTGCAAAAAAAAAAAAAAAAAAAAAGAGGGAAAGCATATTCATAGAGCTAGACTCTAGACTTCTTTTTTTGATGGTGGTTTATGCCATGTGAAGTCATCATAAGGTAAAATTGAAGCACTTTCAATATCACATTGATTAGCAGAGGAATGAAAGATAGAGGTGGTGGGGGCTGTTATTGATTAACATAGCAGAGTAAAGGAGGATTTAAACACAGAACAGTTAACAGAAGAAAGAAAGATAATTGTGATACAGTGATGAAAGAGGTGTGGTGCAGGGCAGAAGGTAGGAGTTGGAGTTACACGGCTGCAGAGACAGCTGCTGATGAAGAAAAGCTGAAGGAAAATACCATTGACATTCCTGAGTGGTTCTCAGGTTTGGTCTTGTTTTTAAAATGTGCTTTCCAAATAAGCTTTTAGCAATGCCACTGCATTATTTTATTGCTGTCATTTGTATGCACTATTCAGCTGCAGCTTTCCATACGTGCTAGAACTGTGAGCTGGGACTGGGGCTGGCACATGGGAGATTCCTGCAGGATTCAAAAGGAGAGGAGGCTGGAGGATTGAGTGACTACTGCAGCTGAGAAGAAGGAAAATGTATCAGTACCTTTGGGAAGTATTCCAGATGGGAGAATTTTTCCCTTTGTATCAGCATCTGCCCAGCTTGAGGCTGGAAGAAGGGAGAGGGTACACTGATATATAACTGCAGGTGTTTCTTTGAGAAATTTCTGCAAAGTTTAGGGGTTATGCCAGCTTTATTTAAAAAGAAAGAGACATGACTAATGTGGGAGGAGCCCTGCAACACAAAAAATTTTTCAAAAAATCCATAATTTTGATTACTGAGCGCCTGTCCTGAAATCCTACTAGGAGCAATATTTTGTATTGGATAAGGAAGTGTGTCAAAGTTTTTTGGGGGGAGAAAAGATATTCTTACACTACTGTAAAGGTAAATCAGTAAAAATACACGACATAGCAGAATTTCTAAGTTAAATCAATAACTCTACACACTAAAGTAGTGCTTTGTAAGCTAAAACTGCTCCACACATCATACTAATCCATTGAGAGTGTTGAGAGTTTAGGAGATTGGTTATACCCTCTGCAATATCAGTAAAATACAGTATTAGGTTACATATGCCTGCTAGGGCAGGCATCAGTAAATAAGTATGTGATATTAAAAATTTGATACTTCTAAGTCATTCTTTGATAGCAGAATGTGTTTATTGGCTTGTTGCATTTACCTTTCTGTGTATGTGAGCTGAGTTAAAATCAGTCCTTTGGCAGAGTTAACAGGCTGCTTAAAGCATTGGCTGGTGTGGGGATAGACCTGAAGATTAGTGCTGTAATAGGAACAGGAGTTGGAGGGCTGACATTAGTTTTCAGAGGTCTCTGGGGTGCCTTACCTGCAGCTAGAGAGGCTGCATTTGCCATTAATTTTTAAATGGTGAATGAGCTGGGCTGAATCCACTGCTTGCTCCCTGCTGCACTGGGTCTAAAGGAAGCAACGTGTGCTGCAAGAGGTGCATCCTGGCCAGGATGGCAGGGGCTGACTGCTTTCTCCCCACAGTGTTTATATCCTTGAGAAAGGTAGACTGGGGTTTCACTGGTTACCTCGGGGAAATCTGGAGGGTAAGTGCATCCTTTAATTGCAGTGTTGACCAGTCTCTGGAGTAGTCTTCTCTGAGGAGAAAGTACCAGCTGCTTCTGTGCTTTAAGGCTGCAATGAGCAGAACTCTGCTGGAGAAGGCAGAATCAGAGTAATACCAGTATCTATTTCCTTCAGTTTTTGGTTTTTTTTTCAACTTTTCATTGCTTAGGAGCAATTATGTACTGCTTCTGGTGCAGGAAAGGGCCATGCAGGGTCTGAGCAGACACCTTTCAGTCCACAGCACTGCTCTGTGAGGACCACCAGCCACTTCAGATCTGATGTTTGCCAGGGGCCTGTAGTTTCTATGGTGAAGATCCTATTTCTAAAGAATCTACATGTTGTAGCACAGCATCCGCTCAGTGTGTTGACCTAGCAATCCTGGAGTCGTGCTTAGCTGAGGTGTTACAGTTCTTTTGGTTTTCTACTTCACTGTAGCTGTTGTGCTTTGCTTGCTGATTCAGGACAGACGGCTTTATCCAAAACATTGGAATTAAAATTCTCCCACTGTGTTTTTGTTCTTAAAGTGTATGCATGCAGTAAGAATTGCCTCTTTTATTATTCTCAATGGTACTCACCAGCTCAAGTCCCTGAAGGGTTATTGGCATTATATTTGAGCCAATTATTTTTATTTAGAAAATTATACTTATTCATCTAGTATAATATTAAGTTACCAGGCTTGATGTTTTTCTCTTCCTCTAGCCTATATTTGCTGAGCTAGAACTGGGAACATATGCATCACATTCCTTTTTATTTGGTGGGCCTCAGAGTCTAAATTGGGACTTCTGAACTGCTCTTGAACACTGGGAAACCATATGTGGCATTGTGTTGTTTGAATGACATTCAAAGCCAGAGGGTTTGTGTGAGCAAGGAACGTGCATCATTGTTCAACCTATGCATGTGCACAAGAAGGCTGAGAGTGGGGGAGAAGAGCTACAGCTTTTCCCAAATACAAAAGAACAGGAAAAAATGTCTTTCCAGATGGAAAAAAATCTCCAGAGCTGGTGTATTCTACTACATACCTTGGCTTAATGGTCCTGGAAGCAATGGGGCACTTGCAGCCCATAGCTGGGTGTGGACCTGCCCCTCATGTTTGCAGCTCCCTGGTATTCAAGAAAGCACAGTGAGAAAAGCTCTCTTTGAGGCATGTGACACATTCCTTACAGATGGGGCAACTCCTGTGGGTGGGGAGGAGTTGTTCCAGGCTGTAATGTATGCTGTCATTTCAAGAAGAAGCTAAAACCTCAGTGTGTGAAGGGTAAGGGTTACTTTAAAGAAGGGTTGGACAGAAGATTTTTGAGCTTCAGGATGTTTGTGCTTCTGTTATAATCACATAAACAAATTTCCCAAGTTTTGTTTGGTTGGTTATTTATACATCTTCAAAAACTTTCAATGGGCTAAGGCGCGAAGTCCTTAAGTGGATCAATAATAATTTCAGTTTAGGAAATAAAAATGAGGGGAAACTGGCCAGCTTTTAGAGAAGGGATGGAAAGACCAGTGAGGTCATGCTGTTGAGTCTGGTGCTGCTCAGCATAGTCCTGAAAGAGGTGGAGAATGAGGCAAAAAAGCCTCCTGATGATACCAGATCAAACAGGATAGCTGAGGTGAGGATGTGCTATGGGTCTGCAGAACAGCCTCACCATACAGAGTGACCAAAGGACCACCTGGTAGAACATGGAATAGTGCAGAGGAAGAGAAACAATTCTAAATTGAAATACACCATGATGGAATGTAAATTACTGTTTGGAAAGAAAGCTTGGTTTATAATAACTGTATAAAAATGCCTGCTGAATGTGCAATAGGAATGAGAAAAAGAAAAAAACCCAACCTGAATACTGGGACTGGTTGGTAAAAAAATTGTGAACAAAAACAAGAGTCTTTATGCTGCAGCGTGAATGCATGGCATGCTTCAATATTGCATCCTTGCTCCATCATTTTAGAAAGGATGCAGAAGAAGGGGAGATGATACAGGAAATACTGATAAAAATGTGGAGTGACTCCCATATGGAAAACTATGCTTGGGTATCTATCTGAGCAGGAAGAAACAAAGATCTGTGAACTCTCAAGTGGCATGGAGAAAGCAAATAGAAAATGCCCATTCACTCTCTCATGCCATGGGAGCCAAGCAGCCTCAAGAGAATTGTTAGGTGACAGTTTTGAAACTAGCAAAAAGGACTTCCTGTAGCTGTGAAATTGCCCTGGGATATTATAGATGCCAAGAATTCCCATGTCAACAGGGGTGTTTGGACATACCCCTTAAAGAAAACTCTCCCGAAGGCTACTGTACACAAAAATGTAGTTCTGATTCAGGGAATCGCCTCACCAGAGATTGCTGGGAGCTGGGGAGTCCCAGAGGCTGGGACAGTGGGACTGGGGAAGGAGCTGAGGCTGTTTGCATTTGCCTGAGGAGGAAAAAGTGAAAGTTGTGAGTGTGATAGGATGCTCAACTTCCTCAGTCTCTGAGCCTATCACATCTGTCTCTTCCCATGTAATTACACCCACCCCGTGCCAGGGTATTGTTTAAATACATGACAAACAAGCTCCTATCCTTAAAAAGCAATTTGAGCTTTTGTGGAAGGATTTCAGTGAGTGTTCTTGCAGAAAAGAATGGCAGAAGGATTTTTGAAAAGAGAAGTCTGGGAGGGACAAAACCAGGTTCAGGGTGAAGTCCTAATTTGCAAAGATATTTTAATGATTTTGAAGGGTCTTTTTTGTCTTAATAGCTGTTTACATTGTACCTTAGTGTGTCACCCACGTGTGAATAACAGTGATGTTGATGTCTGGCAATAATCTCCAAATTGTGAACATCTTTCTATCCAGGCACTTGCTGTAGCTTTTCAGAGAGAGTGAAATGCAGCTGACCCGAATAAAGCCTGTGTACTGAAACACCTGATTTTCTTTTCTTTGAGGGTATTGTAATGTGTGCAGTGTATGTGCTAAAAACGTTGCTTTCTAGTTGGCTCTCCATGTAATGTTGGATTGCAACAGACTGCTCTCTGTCACACCTGATGACTAAACCTGTCTCACCCACGCCATGGGAAAGTACTGGTGCATTGAGCCTTCTTAGAATCAAGCTGTAGGTTATCCTCAGATTTCAAATCTCCTGTGCACTTTTTTTAATATGGCCTCTAACTCAAGAAATACAAGCACAAATGGATTCCAGGCAACAATTAATCAGATAAGTATTTATTTATTTAACTCAACCTATAGAATTATGCTGGCAATAGTTCTTTTTTTTTTTTTTTTTTTTTTTTTTTGAGTTAGACTTTCATTGAGCAAAAGACTGTCTTTTAAACACTTTTCTCTCTTTTTCAGGCATCTACACAGAAGCATTCTGGATTTCATTTGGCATGGTAAGAAACTCCCACTTAATTACAGAAAAAAGAATAAGTTAAGAGCTGTCTGCTTTGTTTACCTCCTGATATGTTCAAAGTGAAAATATGGCTGAGGAAACTAGATGCATTTGATTCATGTTGTGCATTTTAAAAAAGGATGGAGACACAATTAAAGCAAACTTACATTTCAACTGTGTGGTACAGCATTTACTACCACAATACCAAGAACTGGGTCAGAATTGGCTGTAAGCTGGGGATGAGAGTTCATCAGAAATTGCAGAATGTGTGTCTGCATGATGGAGGGAAATTTTTTAAACAATCAAAATTAAACTCCTTTTAAATGGCCCTAGGTGAGCCTGCAATTGCTGTAAGTGTTGTCTAGGAGATCCATGGTTACCAGAGTATGGGCAGGAAGCAATGCAAAGCCAGGTGACTGGGGAGGATGCACTGTGCTGTGAGGGGAAAAGCTGGTAACATAAATGTTGCTGAAATATGAAGCACTTCAACCTAATTGAGAGGAAGGCTTTAGTCTTGCTGCCATAGCTGTGTCAGGTAGGGATTTATTCTAGTTTTGTCATCATTACTATGCTAGCAAAAGCCCTAGAACGTATGAAGTTAGACTAGGGGAAAAAAGGATTTTTTTCTTGGTCAACTCAATATTTTCATGGAAATGTTGTTAAACTATACCTGCAAATGGCCTTTCTGTAAGTGTAAATTGTCTATGCTTGTGTAACCATACCAACACACCATTCCAAGAGTCTACAAGTAGTTGTTGAAAAGAAATCAACTGCACAAAGCTAAAGACAACAAATAATCCTTAGTATAAATTGACTAATTCTTACAACTGGTCGTGCTATATAAAAGGGAAATCCAATGACACCCCAAGTTTTTTTGGATTGTTTTTTGATTGGGTTTGGAGTTTTTTTCAGCCATTCCTCTCAACATGCAGTCATTTCTTCCTAAAGTTCAAACTAAGGAAAATTCAAGACATCATCATGCAGATGTTTTTTACCTCCTTGGGCATTTATTGTCTCTGAGGGACTGGTGGGGCTTGAGCCAGCGCGTCCCAGCAAACCTCGCTGGCGGGCCGTGAGAAGTTCGGCTTTCTCGGGCAGCGCTGAGGGAGTCTCTCTTTGAAGACTCCCTCCTCCCACATATGTATACTGGGCTTGAAGCCAAGCCTCTCTTCTGTAAAGAAACCTTGCTAAAATTTCTCATTTCATGCCCCTTTATGGAGAGAGAGGGAGTGCGAGGGGGAGAGAGAAGGAGGTACGTGCCAAGAGTATTGAGAGAGCAGAGCAGAGTAGATTCTTCATTTTGTGTGTTTGGGGACAGCAGGGCAGCAAGGAAGGAGAAGGCTTTATATTAATTAGTATCATATTTGCCATCCCTTCCTCCCACCTCAAAAGTGATAAGTTGTCCTCCTTCTCTTCTCCCAACCACATCTGTGTTTTTTTTAGACAACGGTTTTTTGTTTGAGTCCTTTGAACTAGCAGAGACACTTGAAATAAATGCACTTGTAAATGTGCCTCCTGCCAGCCTCTGTCTAGTCTGCATATGGACACTTAAAAGAGTTAAAGAATGTGTCTTATGTATCTTAGAAAAATGCTAAGTTCACAGTGGTGACACCTGAAATGACTTTATTCTTGCCTCCCTCTTAGAGTACAGTGGAATTGCTAGTGTATTATTTGATAAACAATCACCAATTAGTTGTTCCAATCCTCACTAATTCAGCAACTGCTCTCCAGGGCCTCCAGGCAGCTTGTATGCCAGTTCATGTGCTCGCCCCAGGTAGCTCTGAACTGAAGGAGTCTCCTTAATTGCTTTTGCTGTTATGTCTGTTTTAAAGGTTTTACTGTTCCTGTTGATGAGCTGGGTGGTGTATTACAAATGTGTGTTTGCTGTCTTACCTTTCCCCAGCGTGCTGTTAGCAGCACAAGTGACATAAACCATAATGCTGCATGGTGGGTAAAAACGCCCACTTTGTGCACCAAATGGAGGGTGGTCTTGCTGACTGGAGGCTTCACTTCCTCCATCTTTTATAGGTTTGGGTACTGCTGGGTGTCTCCATATACAGCCCTTCTGCCCCTGCTGTACACCTAGATCACAGATACATCAGATATCACTCATCTGCTGATCACAGAATGGCACAGGACCAGGAGATGAATTAGTCACCCTTGATCTTAAAGATTCTTGCAAATTCTAATGAACTACGAGCTGTGGATGGGAAGAGTGTCTCTCTGTTAACACTTGTTCCTTATTCTTTTGTCTTACAGGTGCTTGTGACTGATTACAAAATCTGCTGCTGAAGCAACTTTAGAGGTGGTGGAAGACCTATGGTTGTGGATCCTTTGCACATATAAATGTTATTGTGTGTGTCTGTTTGACCATGGTAGGATATTTAATGTATCATAGAAACAAGTTTTGTATCTCCAGTTTCAGTGTCCTTCTCATCATAGAACCTTCCTTTCAAACATATTTTCCTTTGTTTGAGTCTTTAAAAAACCTTGAAAACCCGAAACCTTGAAAAATTGTAACACTCTATGAGAAATGTACACTATTGTCATCTTCTGGGGAAAAGGGGAACTTTACTGTGTCCGCTGTTTTTGTAAGTGAAATGTGGTGTACAGCATGCTAAGTAACTGCTCAGTCAAATGTCAGTGTAAATTCAGAAATCCTCAGAAGAGGAAAGAAATAAATATTTTTATTTTCTCTAAAAGCTTCCCTGTAACATTCTTCTAAAGATTTTCTTCATGAGACAACACAAACTAAGCATTTGAGTGCCCTTTCACTTCTCAGCTTGATGGCAGGCTTGTTGTGACTTTTGGCCAAATGCTCTGAAGCCATTGTAAGCCTCCACAAAGATGTAGCCCATGCTGATAACCAGGGATATGCCTCATCTGTGATGAGCAGGAGGCTTGAGTAATAGATTTTTCTGTTTTAAGTGACACCCCTTTATCTGTACCTTGGAAGAAACTGCAGACAACTGACGTGAAACGCTGCTCACAATATCTGGGCAGAAAGTTGGGCAAAGCTGTTCCTTTAAAGTTGTTCAGCTAAACCCCTTCAGCTGGACCCCTTCCCTTCCCTTCCCTTCCCTTCCCTTCCCTTCCCTTCCCTTCCCTTCCCTTCCCTTCCCTTCCCTTCCCTTCCCTTCCCTTCCCTTCCCTTCCCTTCCCTTCCCTTCCCTTCCCTTCCCTTCCCTTCCCTTCCCTCTACACTGTCTATACTTCAGCATTTTCATTCTGATTTGTACATTTTTTTTAAGTCCTAATTTTTAAACATACTTGCTCTTTTTCAATTCTCCAAATGGATTCTTTGGCCTCCACTTACATAATCCTCCAGACTTGTGGAAATTGTAGATTGTAGAAAAAAGCTGATACCACAGCATAGTATTTGCAGCATAGGGCATCTGTAACCAAACTAAATAGCAAGGCATTATTCACAAGGAGGTGAGGTTATATTTTGCTGCTGCTAAGCTCTTTGCTGTTCAGTTTTAACACTGGATGCCTGGGTTTCTTTTTCTGGAGTGCCTGTTTACTCTTGTATATTTTTATAGAGTGAAAGGGTGGTGGGGAGAATGAGGGTGTTATGTGCAGTAGAGTTATAAATAATGTTGGCTCTCAGGTTATTTGCATTATATCTACTTGCCTGAATGCGTAAAGTTAAACAGAAATGTCTTATAAGAAACCAAAAAAAGGGCAGAACAATGTCATGGATAAGAGGTCTAAAGGCAATGCTATAGAATGTGTTGATTGGGGAGTATTTCCTACCTAGCTAATAAGCCAGACAGAAAATTGCTTACTCCTCCCTCAGCCTCAGAGATCAAACAGAATATTAAAGCCTTAAAGATGCTGATGCAAGGAAGAAGGAGGGTTACTCAGCACCCACTGCACTAAACTGACAGGCAAATGGGGAGCATGCTGGGAACAGAGCTGTATTCCCAGCCCAGAGACAGTGATCCTGGGGTGGATGACATGATGAAATGCAGCTGCTGTGGAGCAGGAGAAGCACACACATAGGGGGTTTTGTTGTTGTCTTTTTGCCCTGTATGCTGTTGACTTGGGGGCAAATAAAGAAGTGCCCACTTTTGGGCTGCATTTCAGTCACTGTGGTGGCTTTTGATTCAATAATGAGACATCGATAATGTTGCAGACTCCTGAACAAACAAGCCTGGGACAAGGATCCAAGGGAGAGTGGCTGCACTTTCTTCACTGACCTGTGGTTGCTTACATGGAACAAACATGCCAAGGTTTAGTCTTGCAGGGCTGAAACTGAAAAGAAGGCAGACTCTAATTTTGGGCAGTGAAGGACTGAGCCCTGAGGAAGCAATGCTGACATTGTGAGGGGTGTCTGGAAGATTTCAGAATATGTCTATGCCTTTGAGTTTTTCAGTGCTGGAATTTAGTTTCTGAAGTGTAATAACACCACTGCATCCTTGTAATTTTATTGCATTTTTATTATGGATATCATCTGCAATAACCCTGCTATCATATTGGCCTCTGCTATGGTTTCAGTAGTCTCTCCATCTAAGATGATGAAAGTGAAGTTGGGCCACATCATACACACTAGGTTTTCTTCCTTTGTTTCCTTTCTCCAAAATGCTGCTTGAGTTAGTGGAATCCTTCTGGCTTGTTCTTTCTTGGTGTTCATCCTCAAAGGTACACAGCATCCAGTTGATCTTTTCTTGGAGAAGAAGGAGTAAAAATATATCCTTGACAGAGCTGCTTCCTTGGTGCAGCAGAGATCATGGAAGACACTGTCCTACTCATTCCTCCTGTCCTTCCTGGATTGCTTAATTGCATCCCATATCAAAGTCTTGCATTCCTGCATGGCAGATGAGTCTTTGGAGCTCAGAATTCAAATTCTGGAGGACCTTGAGGCAAGAAGAACCCTTGACAGGCTTCTAGAATAGCTCTGGTTTCCAGAAGTGGTACAGAAACACCCGTGAATCTGCATAGCTGCCTGGCAAATCTGCAAAGGAGAGCAGTGCAATACTGAAGATAACAAAACAATGTGAAAATAAATGGAATGGCTGAGAGCTGGGATTCAAGCAAGAGCTGCTGAGTGCTCCAGTAGCAAACTCCTGCTAGACCAATTGGTCCCATATGCCAAAGAGGAGTTTGATTTGTGGCTGGGTTTCACAGTGATTTGAGCCTTGTGTCTCCTATAAATTCTATTGGAAACAGAGCTTCAGCTGTGAATCAGTTACAGGCGTAGTTTGTTAATTCAGTGATATATTTAAGTAACACTTTACATCTGGACTTGGCAATCAACTTGAAATCCTCATTTAAAAAACAATAGTAAAGTACCAGAGAGGCATGATGTAGTCCACCAGGGTTTTTTGGTTTTTTTTAGGTTTTGTTTTTGGGTTGTTTTTTGGGGTTTTTTTGGTTTTTTTTTATATTTGGTGGGGTTTTTTTGCCATAAGAGCCAATGTTTCAGTGATGTTTCTTCTAGCATGGAGAATGTATTAGAAAAGTAATGAGTAATTGGAAACAAAATGCTGTTGAGTGACAGAGCTCTGGACAAAATAAACCTACAAAATCTCCAATGTTGTGGAGTAACAGGCAAAATACTATTATCAGACTGAAAGCTAGAGAGGAGAGGAAAAGCAGAGGGTTAGGCTAATGTTTTGGGGTAGAAAGAGACCAAAGCTGGGCTTTGGACATCTGCAAATTAAGTAAGATTTCTGTTGTTTATGTATTTATTGAGAGACAGCTGGAGCCACCATGTTGCAAAATCTGTGTGGAAATACTTACACAGTCTGTTCAGGAGGAGCAAGAAGTATTAATTCTAAAGTTTTCCACCAAGTGGGCAGAACAGTGCTGGATGAAGATCAGTGATGAATAAAGAACAACTGAGTGTGAACAGTCAGTCCTGACAGATCCAGAAGAAATGAGTGTGAGAGATCAGTGGGAACACTTGGTCAAATTACAGCAGCCAAAACCCAACTGTGATATTGGGTTGCACATCATTGAAGACTGCTAAGAAGTTGAGTAACTGAGAGGACATTGTACAGACTTTTGTAAAAAGCTGTGCCTGTGGTCTCAGCTAGAACACAGTGCAGTTTTGGCCTCCTGAGCTCAAAAAGGGTGTGACTGAAATAGGGGGGTTGGAAAAAGGGTGGCAAGAGCATTCAAGAGCCTGAGAAAGCTCCTGCCAGAAAAAGGACCAAAAATATAGCCTTAGGAGATGGAGAAGAGGAGAAATAATACAAGTATGGAGGATACTGCTTATGGTGGAGGTAAGAGGTCAGGAACTTGGTCTCTTCTCATCCCATATCATAGGCCCGCAGGGGTTCAGGATGAAACCCCACAGTGGTTCAAAAAGATAGTAATTATGACTCATTTGGGAGGTGATATTAACAGTTCAGTCTTAATGTCATGACCTCAACTTTAAGATTTTAAGAGGGTAAAGGATAGGTGACAGCTGTAGTCCTATAAAAGCATAACTCTCAGCAAATGTGCCTTGTCAGAGGGTTTGTTACTTAGTTTCTTCATGCTCCAGTTTTCAAACTGTTATTTGAATTTTTTGTGATTAGTTCCTCTTCTGAAATCCTGTTTACATTCTATAAGAGAAGTTAATAATACAGTGTACTTTACTCAAAAAAAAAGAAAAAGCCTTTGATAGAGATGTCTAGTGCTTGTGCTGATACAGTGTAATTCAGCTGCTGTGCAACTTAACAAATCTCTTTTATAACATGTAGTAGTACCTTATTGGTCTAGTTGGCATGCTTTGGAAAAAACCAGTGGCCTAAAACCACTTGCTCAGGTGTACATGAAACAAATGTGTGTGTCTGGGTGTGTGCAGGCACAAATGAATTTATAGTGCAGAATGATAGGGGATCTCTTAATAGATGTAAACAATAATAACATGGTGTGATTTTTTTTTTCCTAGTGGCTTTCATAACTTCCTTCTTTCAGGGTTGTACACAGATGGCTCTTTCACAGTAGGTCCTAGTTCCTTCCACAGTGTCAGAAAGTTGCCTTTTGCTTTGAGAGATTGTTCCTTGAAGCAGAATCATAATTTTTAAACTTCTCTTCACTCTGCTGCTGCTCGGGGTCAACACGTTTGTTGTGCCACAGCAGTGTACTGGTTAAATTTTCCTGAAGGCATGATGCTGCTCTCAAGTAATATGTCTGTTGATGATGAACTTGCTGGTGAGCATAGAATGCATGGCCTTAGACATTTTTGCACTTCTTGGAGCATAGAAATTAATCTAAACATCCGTGTGCCCTTTGTATTGATTTGAAGCATATGGAGACATTTAACAGCTGATCTCCAAAACAATCTGTTATACAAAGCCATACCTTTGTTTAGCTTGCCTTGAACAACTCTCAAGAAATTATGTATTTTTTAACAATAAGATGAACAAATATTCTGAAGCCTGAGTCTTCCCTCTGACAGATTTATCTTTTTTTTTCCCTTAAAGAAACAAGAATAAATTGGTTAGATTTTGTAATATAAATATTGTTAAGGACTCTCTCAGGCTTATAAAGAGAGAAGTGTTTATTTTAGAATGGTATATTTCAAGATCAAGTAGTAAATTATTAATTTTTTCCCTTTCTCCATTTTATTACAGCTTTCATTTCTAGGCGGCTGGAATGATTAATGGGATATGCTGGGCTAATGCCTTGTATTTGGGTATACAAATGATAGAAGCAGCTTCCTGCAAAGCTTTTAGTGTTGGTGCAAGATTGGAAGATATTTTGAAGGCAGTGGGATGGCCATGGCAATTCCACTTCTCTCAATTTAGCCATAAATCAATTGTGAATTATTCTCCCACAGCAATTTTTCATACAGTTTGAACCTGGGTAATGAACATCCCTGTCCTGGAGTGAAATTGTGATTTTTCTAGATCTTGTTGAAGACACAATCAAGATTTATGAAGGGTGACAATGTAAACCCATTACATTTGCCTCTCTCTCATTTGCCTCTCCACCTCATCCATCCTTCCCTTCCCTTCCCTTCCCTTCCCTTCCCTTCCCTTCCCTTCCCTTCCCTTCCCTTCCCTTCCCTTCCCTTCCCTTCCCTTCCCTTCCCTTCCCTTCCCTTCCCACATCTGCCAGCCCAAGGAGCTTTAAAATGTCCATTAGAGCACAGCTGTTGCATAGCAGTGGCTCTTACTGCATGGGCAGTAATTTATCTGTGACAGACAGAGGAAACAGCAATAACCTAGATGGATATGAGATGGTTCAGATCAAGTAACAGGAGGATGTGAGCAACTTGCTCAGTTCTGAACTCTTTTTTTTCCCTCTGAATCTATTACATTCTCTTTTAATGTTGCTTGATATGAAAGTACAGGTTGCTTAAAAAGGAACCTTGCAGAAATTATGCTATCTCTTCCTCACTTTCAGTTTCAAATGCTCAAAAAATGTCTGAAAGCAAAAAGATGCTTTTTTGTTTGTTTGTTTTCCTGGCAGTCCCCAAATCTTCTCTGAACTCTGAAGCTCAAGGTATAGTAATTTCTTCCTTCTCTCCTCCTCCCTCTCCATCTTTGCCATTTACCGATTTGAAGCTGCCAGCACTGAGTAACCTCACTAATGCCTTGCTAATGGTGCCCTTTGCACCAGATGGCAAACCTACATGACAATCACACTGGAATTCTGCATTTGCATACTCTGGAATAATCTGCAATGTTTATGCTTCTGTGTTGCTTGGTTGGTAGCTGTAATGTTGAGCTGCAGTTTATTAGCCCTGGGTAGGGGTTCTTTCCTTGAGAAGGACCCTCTAGGTCCCTTGGAGGCTTTTGGCAAGTCATACGTCAATAAGCACTTTGGTTTTTCAGCCAATAATAAATACACACACACACAAAGTCATTTGGCTGCAGAGTGCCTGAAATTCAAGTTGCAGATTGTATCTGGCCCTTGGGCCAGGAATTCCTTGTTCCTGTATTAGACAGTGCCTAATAGTAGTTGAAAGAGAGAATTTTTAGAAATCATTTTGCAAGTGGCTCTGGAGAGACAATGAATGTAAATCCTTGCAGACTCACAAAGACTGCAGTCAGAATACTGAGTGAAACTCAAAGTGCAACATAGCGGTTCCTCCCTCATCTCAGGCTTCAAAGATTTAGTATTCAGAAGAATGTGGGAAATTGGGTCATTTCTGTACAGTTTAGAAGAGATCTGAGGTTACCAACTTTCTTGCTTTAGTCGTGTAGAAACTCTGAGTCTGGATTAGCAGGAATCCTGAACAGGATTTTCCTCTGCATTTAACATGAAAATCTAATAAATGTCATTTAACTCAGTGAGTGAAATTCTGTCACCATTGAAGTGGATATCAAAATTTCCATTGGCTTTTGTGATAATAGAATATCACCCAATAAGAATAAATCCAAAGTAAAATCTCTAGGTTTTTGAAGTAGTTATTTCTGTCAGGACACACCTGTGAGGCTTTTTGGATATGTTGTTTTAAGAAAAACAATTTAGCTTTCTTACTCAAAAGTAATTTTTCTGCCTTTTAGAAATGGCTAAAAGTTGCTTTTTATGAAGAGCATCATTTAGTGTGACACCTTAAAGATGTGAAGGAGGTGGTGTTAATTACTGTAAAATAAAAGCATATTTAATATCCTTCCTTCAAGAAGTTTGAATTTCTATTACTTGTTCCCCCCTGCCCTTGTTTTTGGTGAGAGTTTATGTGATGACTTTATGGTTCCCTAAATAGTTTTCAGAGTTTATGGGGTAGTATTTTATAACTGCATTCTGCAAGCAGTGGTGTCTTCTGGAATGGCCGTGAAATGTTATAGTAGAGATTTCAAAATGACAGGGTCTTGGCATGGGTTTCTGCAGAGAGGAAAAATGACTTTGGACTTGTTTAGAGTATGTCTCAGTGCAGGATGGCCCCAGAGCTGCCTGGCTTTGTAGGCTGAGGGGTCTGTTTGATCAGGTGGGAATTAGTAAATGTAAGAAATGCCAGAAACAGACTCAGTGTGTAAGTCCAGGTAGTATCTCCAGCACAAGCAAGTAGCAGGTGTCTTAGTGAGCTTATGGAGATACCTCTTGGTTATACTTTCCTAGATTTGGGAATCTCCTAAGCCAGAAAGCACAATAATAGAGGGGGGCTGAGAAGGGGAAGCGACATCTGGTTTATCTTTCTCTGTGACAAGGCTCTGGAAGAAGGCTTCCTTTATCTATTTTTTCACAACACCTGTGTCTCAGTAATTGCCCTGCTAGAAACTAGAACAACCTGACACTATTTTTACACAGAGCATGAAAGTACTTAATATATGAGTTATATGAAAGAAGATCTGACTGGGAGGAAGCTGAAGAAAAAGCAGGAAGTTAAATAGGGTGGAAGATAAAAAGGTTGCATTGCTTTTTACTGTATTTTATTCTTAATTACTCTTTCAGGTACTTCTCCCTTCCAGTATCTCAACATGAAAGATAAATCTATTTTACCCTGTGTGAAAACCCACAAAGTTTGATATAAATTTCATTTTTATATACACCTGTTTCTCCAAACAACCCCAGGCTAACATTTTGTCTTAGTGTAGAATTTGTCCAAGAAAATAAAGTAAGCATTGGCAAGGAAAAAAATAGGAATTTAATGGTATAATAGAAGTGTAAGTTTAAAGGCATAAAGTGATGGTTCACATAAGGATTATAAGACATTTTGGTTGCAGGCTGTTAACCATGCTACCAGTACATTAGAGGAGCCTAACTTGCAGTTGCCTGCATTCCAGAGTTTCACCCACTAAGTCATTAATTTGTTCTCATCTCTGGAAGATTTAACATGACACTGTAGTTTCTTGCATAATCATTTTATTATGCTAAAATGAAAAAAAGTAGCTAAAATGGGTTCTGATAATAGAAACCCAAATACATGAGACACTGTTTGTTCTGTTGAATGCCAAAATCAGTTATAGTTGTGTTTGCATGGTTTAAAAGCAAAAATTGCATGCAGATTTGAAAGCCCAATGAAAAATCAAAGTGAAAAATATCATATATTGAACAACACAGGCCCCTTGTTTCCTGTGCAAGTCTGAAAAGGAACATAAAAGAAAGTATTGTTGATTGTCATATAGAAAATGGACTCTGCTGTATTATCACATAAAATACATTTTCCCAGTTTCTAAGAGGAACAGATTAAGACATTTGAGCACCTCAGCTAGACTTCTTAGAGATTGGCTTGAAGTTATCGAACATATGGTGTTTTGGGTAAACAGAGAGCAACTAAAAAGATATTTGAAATCTTTTAGAATATATATGCCAATCAAATTCCCACCAGGATCTGACATTGTTGCATAGAGCTAGATCATGTAACCACTGCTAAACCAGATCTAAAAAAGGAAGCAAATAGCCAGAGCTAATTCTCTGAGTTCCTTCTGTAGTCAAGGAGTTAAAGAGGTAAATTCATTGCACTTAATTTAGAAGCCTGTGTTGGAATTAAATGAATCTTCAGCTGCCTGAAGATTCTGATTATGATGGGAATTAGCTGGCTAGCCAAGGATATATGCTTGAACTCTGAAATAAAGTGAGTTAGGTGAGATGAATCTTATCCCAAAGATATTACTTTCCTACAGTATGGTCTGGGTGGAATTGTAGTCAAGGCAGCATTTTTGATGATTGACAAATGTGACCCAGAATGAACTGCAAAGAAAAGTCTTCAGGACAAGTGGGAAAAATACTGGACAGGGAATGGGTTCTGATGGTTTTCCAGGGAGTTGTGCTATTGAAGCATCTGAAAACTGCTGGAGAAGTTTGTGTGTTGGAACTGCCAGGCAGCAATTAAGCCCAGCAGCACAGGCTGTTTGTTGTCGAGACTGAAGCATATGAGTTGAGTACACCCTGTTCTAGAGGGAGTTCATGGGCTGGCTGTTTTGCTTTTGTTGGAAAAAAATCCCAAGATGAAGAAAATACCCAGAGTTGTGCTTTCCTTTCTCTTTTGTGTTTGTCTCTAAGTGTTTGGCAGAGCTGGGGTTCCGCTCCAAGTGGTTTAAGGGCAGGCTGATCTGTGCTGTAAGGCTGCGTTGGCAGCAGTGGCTGACATTAGTCCTGCTAGAGAGGTGTTCTCACCAACTGCAGTGGCAGCAGATTTAGGCCTGTATTGAAGTTCACTGTTGACAGATATTAGGACAAAAGTAATGGATGTTCTGTTTGACTGGAGTGTTCAGGAAGACATGATCTGGGGAGGAGGAAGAAACTGAAAATGTTATCAGTACTTAGCATATCTTTCCCTTTCCCTCCTTCAAAACTAGCTGTTTTATCAGTGACCTACACTTAGGAGTTGTTCAGATAGAGGGATGAATGCTTGTGGGTTTTAAAACCTTCTCTTATCATCAGGTTTGCAGAAAACATATTCTCATTTAAGACAATACCTATGCTCTTCATCCATACAGGCACAATGGCAATGTATCAAATTAGATTATTTTTCTATGTCCCTCTCTTTCAAGTGTTCAGAATTTGATGCATATCAGCACTTTGTAGAGGATTTATGAGAGAGGATGTACATGAGGAAAAGATAGTTGATATGCCTCAGATTATGAAGAGTGTCTACGTACATAATATAAAATATTTTTTTGTTTTATTTATCACCTTCCTGGAAAACACAATAATCCAATCAGGACTAATAGTTGGGTTTTTTTTATGTCATTGGTTTGGCAAGCTAGCACACTGCGTAATTCCTTGTTTCTTTCTGGGATGACTGAAAAAATGGCAAAAAGCCAAGCTCAGGAAGCAACTGATCTCAGGCAATGTGCTAGAACCTCTCAATTGGTCTTTGGACTAGAATACAGCAGAGATTACTTTTGTGTTGCTGATGGATGATTTCTTAGTAATAGCTCATAGACAGATTTATTTCTGGCCTGTCTAGAATATTTGACATTGTGAATAACGCATTGCAGCTGATATGCCTTGAAGATCTTGTGAAGATGTAAGCAAATCATATGGATTGTATCCAGCTGCAGTGACTGAATTGTAATGCATAACTACAACTCTTCTCCTGGTATTCTTCTTTGTGCAAAGCCTGCAAAATGCTATCCTCACTCCTGTCTTGGTATGAGCACAAAGAGAAAATTAACTGCCCCTTAGCATGTATAAGCATCTGTCCTTTGCATTCAACTTGTAAAACATAAAACTTCTGACTATTCCTGTAACTAAGCTGAAAAAAATAAAAAAGACTTCCCTGAAAAGCTTAGGCTTAAACCATACACAGGCAAAATGAAAGGAGCAAGGAAAAGCTAACATTTTCAAGACTAGATAATGCATAACATCATCAGTTGCCCATGAAACTATTCCAAATGCCATGTACTCTTCCAATGGGTCTTCACTTTTTTGCCTTAGATCATGGATGATCAAGTAGTGATGACTTCCAAAATGTTTCCTCCCTACACTTAGCAGATGTTCTGTGGACAAATAATGTTTTCATAATGTTCCAATGTACCTTTAGCTCAGGTTATATTCTGTTTTCAAATTGAAAATCTGGTCTCCAGAATGTCAAATTACCTTTTTAAGTTGCCTAGATCAAAGTTGGCCATCACTCTTATGCTCTACTCCCCTTTTTGGTTTCTCTTAAGTATGAGATTAGGTGGTAAATCAAGCTTTATAGGGCTTAAAGGCAGGAACCCTCCATTCTTTATGTAACCAAAATCTACCATAGCATCAAGCATTCATCCATGGGAAGGAATTAATTTGGAGATAAAATATTCAGATATCCAACTCCTTGTTTCATAATTGTGTCTTAGAGATCAGGCATATTGTAAATCAAGTTGAAACTGATTTGAATAATTCACCTATACTTATCAATTATTAGCCAAGGAGGAGGCTACAGTTGTCATTAGCCAAGGAATAGAGGAAGAGAGATTCATGAAACTGCAAATGTGGCTGATAGGCAGATTATGGTGCAGGTCATAAATGTTATTAGGCCAATATATTGTCCAGACTCTGGGTGGCATCACTTTGTTATCCTGTGTGGGCTGTAAGACTTATTGTCCTGTGCTCATCCTCCTCTTTCAGAACCAGGTGCTTAGCTGCATGCAGTTTATTGTCTTCAGAGAAAAATCTAAATCATAACAATGTACATAACAGTATCTGGATAGAGTAAAATCTCCCAAATATCAGCAAAATTCCTGTTGGCTTCATAAGAGCTGCACATGAAATTACTTCAATATTTTATCTGATGAATCACTCTTTTTCCATTCCTTCATAACATTCAGAAGATTATATACTCCAAGGAACATTTTTTTACCCGTTGCCTAAATGCATTTTTCACAGTAAAGATCAGAAGATCACGTAAAGGTGTGGTTGTAGTTTACAATGATAATTTATTAGTGCTATCATTCATATCTTATTTCCTTGCCATACCCTTATGGCATGGAGCGATGCTATCAAAGCATAACGCATTCAACTAAGCAAACATTTTGAATACATTTGGGTAATTTTAAAAGCTAACTGTGTGGTTATACTGTGAATCCTATGTGAGTCTGAGATTGAAACCCTTGTCTGAGATTAATGAAAGGGGCCTGCCTTCCTCCCTTTCCCCTGCCCCAGTTTTGGCCTCTGAAGTTTAGTTTTGGGTCTAGTATAAAAAGACAAATATTGAAGAGCATGAAAAACCAATAAACTCGGTTATGTTAATTCTAAACTTTAATGGGTTGAAAGCAAACAAGTTCAAAACTGTGTTGATTTTCTGAATGGCTTTAACTGGAAGGTAGCTTATTTTTTTGCCCTTGTGGCATGAATTCACTGTATAAAAGAAGGGATTTACTAGGGGACTAAAATGAGATGTCCCTCATGTAGCAGTGTAGCAGCTATATTTTTTTCACTCTTGCATGATCTTTGCCCTACATTGTTCCTCTTGTTGCATCACAGATTTCCCAGGAGCAATGTGCGAAGTTTCCCTCCCCTTGCTCAAAACCTAAGCCTTTTTTCAATAATCTTGAGGTTTTATCCAGTGATATATAAGGAATTATTTCTATTACCACCAAATCCTCGAAGAGAACCATTGTGAAAAACTGTTCAAAGCCCAGGGTGAGCTTTTCAAAGGTATGTGCTTTTATAGGGAGTTGGTTTCATATCATCTCATGATGCGTCTTTGAAACTGTCCCCCATATGACTAAGACCATGTGTGAGACTCTGTGCCTAATTTGTGAGCAGTCATAATGATGGTACGGTAATAGGCATGCAACTGAGCCTGCGTTTTGTTCATAACTCCAAGTGCCTTTAGCTGAATTTTCAAAGAGGCTGAATTCTCACATCTCCTACTACTTCAGTGGAGCTGTAGGTGCTCCGGGACTGAAAATCAAGCTACTGACATACTGCAAAATTAAAGCTGAGGTATGAATGAGTCAATCAAATATCTACTGTTCATTCCTAAGTCAGACTTACCAACTGACTCTTTCTGAGTTAAATAGAGGCTGCTGCCTTCGTCTTTCAGGAGATTGTCAGTTCAAGAATTCCCTCTTTTTGTCACCTCACCTCCCAGACTCTAGCCTTACATAAGTGGTACTTTCTATTCACAGGTAACTGCCACATTTTATTTATTAGTTTGTGTATCTGGTAGCCACAGAGCTTGGTTGATGTGCTGTTTTTTCATCTTCATACTGTATGTCTACATGCAACACTTTTGATTTAGGGTTTGTTTTGGATGCTCTGTTGACTGAGCCGTGATCAATCATGTCATCAAGGCTGATATTCACTTTTAATACATAGAAACAAAAATAAACAAAACTTTGTATCACATATTGTGAATATTAATACATGTTTACGCTTATGCATGTGTATAATTTCATTAATTTATTTGGCATACTGGTATATATGGTTAAGCAGGTATTTTCATGCTTGCAGGGGAAGACATTTTCTTTATTTTTTATTTTTCCCCTCCAGTTTCAACCTTTATAAATCATGTTTTACTTCAAGAACATCATGATGTTGGCTGAAAAAAAATGGGGCTTTAAAAAAATGCATGCTCTTTTTACTTGCCTTTTGGTTTTTGATCTTTTATCTTCAGCTTGGAGATGTTTTCAAAACTCCTCTTTTCAACAATGAAGGCTAAGAGCATCTGGATTTTTATTTTAAAGGAAAAATGAAATCCTTACATAAACATATCATTGAAGGAGCTGGGCTTTAAAAAAACCACCAAATCAAAAGACAAAAAATAAAATTATGAGCCAGGGGTAGAGAAGCCTTAGAGAGAGCAACCTATAAACATAAAAGAATATCTTTTTATCAGTTCAAAGCTTAGAGGCACTGAAGTAAAGACTCTTGAAAGGTGTGAGTTTTTGAGACAATGGAGTTCTAGGAGTCTCTCCTCCTTGCAATGCTTAATTCAGACCCACTATCAAACAAGTCTGAACTTCACTTGGCCAAGAACTTAATGTCTGGATTCTTGTAGGTGCTAAAGAGTTACTGATGAGTAGGTGGAGGAATTTTGGTTATATATGTTGGTGTTTTTCACTGCAATAGCTGTAGCTGTTTGCAGTGCTGTCTGTAACCACCTCAGTCGAGGGTGAATTTTCCTGCCCTGCCCTTGCCTTTGATTGTGGTAAAGCACCCATGGACTGTGAAGAAAACAGCAGGGCTTAAGTGTAGTCTATTCAAGTATATTCAAAATACGTTATTTTTAGCATTATTGTTAATATGAAATGTTCCACCAACCAGCTGGAATTATGCAAATCCTAGCACATGCGTTCCTCACTAATCTGCACTCTTGGATGTACTCTTTACATTCATTTCATTTTATGAATGTCTTTCCAGCATACTTCCCTACAATAGGAGATTGAAAAGCCTGCAATTTTCTTCTTGCCTGATTCTCCCATTGGGTTTTGTTAGTATTTGAAAAAATAAATTGATGTTTTTTTTTATTATTTTTAGTTTTAAGCCCAGATTGAAGAAAAAAATCAACCTGCCAGCACAGATGAGTAGGGAGAAAAGGGAAGGCTCAGCAACTGCAAAATCTGAGTTCTTTATGTTGTTCTTTGTTGACTCACTGTTTGCAGTGGAGACACAAATTAGGGCAGTTATGGAAGGAGCTCTGAAAGTCTGCAAAGTTTTTCAATAACCTCTCATAACCTCTGTCACTTTCACTGATGTTACCACCAAAATATCATGGGCCAATTTCTAGATGGGAAGGAAGGTAAGAAGTGATGGGTCTGTGGTGTTGGCCTGTTTTACCTGTGCCATGTTTGTGGATTAGGAGGACATGGCCAAGGCCTTTGCCATCCTCATCATCCCAACATCCTTACTGTAGGGATAATGCACAGCCTCTGTTACACATTTCTCCTTCCTGCTTGGGGCCTGCTTTGGGTAGCCTGTGTGTGTCCTGCTCCTCATGTACCTTTGCATCCCTGTTGATTTATGGAACAGGCCTTCAGTGCCTTCTGGCATCATCGTAAGCACAGCTGTGGGAAAGGTTTCTGTGGGGCCCTGGTCCACCTGCTGCTGCAATAGTTATCAGTTCCTTGCACTCTAGCAGATTTCCTGGGGAGCTGGAGGATTTGTCCCAGAGGTGAGCAGCCTTGTTCCCTGGTTTGAATTCCCATGGTTAAATGACATTCTAAATCTCTGTTATATCTTCACCTTGTAAGTTGTCTGTTTTAAAGCTTTCTTAGAAAACTCATTCAATTTTAAAATCTTATTTACACCTCTAGTTCACCTTGTTTTCCTATAGAGGTCTTTTCAAACCTGGTAACTTCAATAATTTGTTGTGTCTCTGTGTTTTTGCTGAACTTGTGATTTCCAAATTGAATTGGTACAAGGTTTATTTGCTGCTGCTGTTTTAGTTTTCCGCAATGGAAGATAAAACACACAGCAAGACAGGATTTTTCAGGCTTTTTTTCTGACTAAAATAATAAACCAGCTCCAATTGCTCCTAACCAAAAGCTGGCGATGCATTTCATATTAGCCCTTCTGGGCAGAAGTGATCCACCCTGTGTGCTTGCAGACTGCCTAGCACCTCTGGGTCCTGCACACAAATTCTGATGGATATTGGGATTTTTCATTGCAAGATTCTTACCTTGCCTGAGGTAATCTCTTTTGTTAAGCAAGAAGGGACATTTAGAGTTGTCACTGTGCACAAGAGGTTTCTCACTTCTCTAACAAAAACAAACTTGCAGTTCTGGTGGCTTAGACACACAGTCTTCCATATTGACCTAGAGCTCCAAGAAGTGATAGGGATTTATTTCTTAATTGCTTCAGTCAGTCCTGCTTCCCAGCTACTAGTTATGCTACTTGTTTTTATCTATTTAGGGCCTGATTCTGATCTGTGGTTACTAACACTGTTTCCTTAAACAAATGGAATATTCATTGAGCTACTGTTCAAAGAAGGTGAGAGGGAAGGGAAGATCACTCTGTTAACTAGTTTGAAAACTAAAAACTAAAACTGACCTTTATTTTGCTAGTTCAATATTTATTAGCCTTTTGTAAACATTATGTGTGGGCAGCTCAGTCTCACCTAATTCAAATCAGATTGTTTGAGATTTACTGATGAGCAGATCTGAATGCTGATTTTAAGTATTCTGGCACTGAAACTATTTCCTATGGTGTAATGGTAACCATAAATGTTAGCCCCATAGGTTAATAATATTATACCATGATTGCTTTACAACCACAACTAATTTTTTAAAATTAATTACTTCTACTCAGGAGTTTGTATTGTAAAACAATCTGTCCTCTTAATTTGATATGGTTCCTGGTTTCCTAATATTTTGATAAAGTTGCAAAATGTTGTTCAGAATTATGGCTGTCCACATGACCTCTATTTTCATACTGAATAGCTTGATTTGAGTGCTCTTGCTCTGAATAGCTTTCAGACTTTCCTAGACCCAGAGTTTAACTAATATTGCCATAATTAGGAGTATCATATGAACATAATTAGGTGTATCAAACTCCAGATGAGTTGTGTGAAACAAAAAGGTGTATCAGATGATTTCTGAACTTTAGGAATTTAAGCATCCCAGACATAGTAAAGAGAATGAAAGAATGGCAATTGAGTTTAGCCAGATTTCTAGAACACTTCTGTCTCCCTTGGGTCAATCTGCTTTGGATCCCTTCATCGCATTCTGTAGGAAAGAAGTAATTTTGTGCCTGTATCCATTTAATGGCAGGTACCATGGAGTCCACGTCATCGATTAGAGCTTCTGTGTGGCATTTCTGTGCAAATGAGAAATACCTCACACAAAGCATGGACAGGATTTGCTTGGAATAGTGTAAAACTGGCAGCAGTACCTCTTTGCTGGCACTGATTTAATATTATGTAATGTTTTGTGTAATGTTTTTCACAAAGACACCTTCTGATAGCTGTTTTAAATAATTTTCACAGACAACTCAAAAACCTGCAAGATGAATACTTTAGCATTTACCAATCAGGGCTTTAACCTTCCACTCAGTTGAATGGTGTGGGATTTCAGTTTTTTCTGGATGCATTCCAGTGGTAGTGATTTCCTCTGTGGGGTTTATATTGTCCTTGTAGTAAGGTAAATGCTGAGTTGCCAAAAGCATACCCTTTTCAAAACAGGAATACAGCTCATCCAGCATAAGGCAAGATTCAGCAACATTCCTGCCTGGTATAAACTTTCTACATGGAGAAAATTCCTTCATGCAGGAAAAGCTTTTTCCATAAGAATCTGTTGTACAAAGTATAATATTTTTTTTTATTGAGCGGGTGAAATAGGGGCATAGCTCTTTCAGAAAACTTCATAATTCAAAGATCTGAATTGCCACAGGTTAATCATACATGATAAAAGAATATTTCCCATTGTCTTATTCCAACTGTAAAATGTAAGCAGCTTAAAAAGAAGCAACAGCACATGGAACTCTCTAGAAGTCAAGACAGATTCAGCAAATCTGACAGTAGGACTGGAGAAATCAAATATGTTTCTAAAACATATTTTTCTGATGGTGAGAGATTGTCAGAAAGTGGTGGCTAAGAGAGGTGGCTAAGAGTAAAATAACAGAAAAAGAGAGGAGGAAAGAAGGAGACTGAGGAGAGATTGTCTTTGAAACATCTCACATTTCACTTTGCAGAGCATGCACACATTTCTTTTCCCGATCTTGTTTGCACTATCTGGACTCTGAACCAGAGAAGACTTCCTAAAAAAGGAAGCAGTGGTTTCCTTCCTGCAGCCTTAGACACAGGCTGCAGCCTATAGGGTCTAAGGGGCTGAGTGATCTCTGCACCTCTCTGGCTTGCACACCTTCCCCTGAAGAGCTGGCCCATGCTCCAGGCCCAGGGCTTGTGCTGGTAGGGAGCTGGAGGGCACTGGGGGACTCAGGGCTCCAGCCTTCTCCACTGGCTGCAAACTTTTAAAAGACTTGTTATTTTCCCACACAGTTTTTATTGCTGCTGTTGTACATGGAATGAGTATCAAAGGCTTTAGATGCCTTTAAAATGCAACTCAAATACTGTAAAAAAAAGTCTGGTACAGTCATGGATTAGAATTTCAATCCATTTCAATAGACAAGACTCCAGGCAATTACCAATTCGGTTTCAATACGAAGCAAATGGATGCTGAGACATTTAGAGGCAGTGAAGGAAAGCAATACCGTGCTGCCACGGGGTCATGTAGAAATAAAACTGTTTGCCTCTGTCTTAAGAAATGTTGACAGATTTCAACACCCCTAGGGAAAGAGTGGTAGACGATGGATAGAACAGAAAGAAACTTGTCTTAAGCAATAAGTTGGAGCCCACCAAAAAGTGGTTGCCTAGTGATGGTGCTTTGTAAGATCCGACAAAATTATGCTGGGGACTTCAGAAGTGAATTGATGTAGTCTCCAAAGAGAGGAGGTTTTCGGTTGCAGGCAGCTTTTTACAATGTGTCTGTCTGTGACTGGACTAGTGTTCAGAGATGGAGGGCCAACATCATAGCATCAGATACTCATCCAAACCCAGACAGCACATGAAGATGTGAATAACTTTTTTTAAAGTTGATCTGCTTTTCTACAGGAGGTTGTTTTGACACTCATGTTTTTGATGGATCCCTGGTTCCTAGCATTTGTTGTACTCCTTTACCTGTACAATTTATTCTGTCCTTTCATTGCCACAGCTGTGCTTGTTGGCACTGGTTTTTATTTAGAAAGTGGGAAAATGGCAGGGTCCATGGCTCAACCCGCTCCTTCTGTTCCTTTATTCCCCCACGTGGAAGCAGAGACAAAATTAAATTGCAGAGCATGAGAATTGCTGAAGAGCAAAGTGCTAAGGCAAGATTATAATTGATACAGAACAAAGTTACCGTATGGTGGAGTGATGTTATGCCAAATATTTTTGCAGCCTTTCTAAAAGTGGGAGCATAACTTTGCAAACAACTAGGAAATGCCTACAAATTGCCTGATGTGAATTGCTTTTCTTCATTTAGCAATTTTTTTAGGAGAACAGAATGGTTTTGCTCAATTTTAGCAGTTAATTTGATATAATGCAATTGATGTAAATCATGTAGTTAGCTTGATTTATGTAATTTGTACCAGCAAAAAATTGTTTATAAACCAGGCCCAAAGTGTCTTTCTTAACACGAAAAGTACTTTTCTGACAACTACTGCTGTGAAGTAGAATACATATTGCCAGGCAAACAACATTTCAATTGTATTTTTGATTTCTTTATGGTTGGGGTAGAGAAAAGACTTGAATTATTAATTACAGAACTGTGACATTTTGTGGTAATTTCTTAGCAGATTTGGGAATTTCATTTTCAGAAAAAAAAAAGCTATTATGTTCAAAAGACATTTGGAGAAATAGAATGTTGTTTTCTCACTAATGTATTTCCAGTAAACATGGAGATTTAATGATTTTCAGAGATCTGTAATTGTATGCTGACAGTTCCTCCACTGAGGGAAGACCACTTTACTGAGGAACAATTGTCCCACATGTGGATGATTCAGAATTCCTTTTGCAAGAGATTTTGTGGCTTCTGTGGGCATTTATTACAGCATTTTAAAATATCATGTCTTAAGACAGTGACATTCACCGGATAGTTCTTCTGTCTCAGGATTCTCTTGCAGTGAATCTGTAGCAATTTCTGTGGGATCAATGGTATTACACTGGTACAAAACTGCTGTAAGAGGAAAACCAGATTAGATGCATGAAGTTATTTTTACAGTATGCTCTCTATTGTCATCAGCACAGGCACAATAATTAATAAATTTAAGAGTTTTAAGTATTTGAAAAAGAATGGCTGTTTTTCTTCATACGGAATACTTTGAATAACACATCTAGCAAGTGCTAGTTTAAGAATCTCTGAAAACCAGTGTATGAACAAACAGCTTAGGGTTTCTGCTCTCTACTGCATGTATATAGGTCTTCTGAGGGGCTCCAATAGCAACAACATGCAGTATGCTCCCAGTCACACCTCTCCTTTCCATATGCACAGAGCTGCCATATGTTTCTTCAGTTTCTCTGTCAGCTTTGCTGTTCTTGTTCCTGTTAAATGCAGAGCCTGGAAGCTAGATGTGATTTGCCTCTGGAGCAGTAGTAAATGTGACCCTCTGGGAGGGAAACTCATTATGTGAAAAGGCTGCCCAGTGGCATAAATCAGCCCCCATGGAGTTTGGGAGGAGCGTTTCACACCCTTGAATCTCTGCCAACACTAGTTAAACTGAGAGTCAGTTGTAAGCTTATTGCATACATGCTCTTCCTAAAGAAATGTTTTGGGTTTTTTACCCCAAGTTTACTGTGTCCTTTCCCACTGAATAGACCAAATCCCATTCCACTATATGGACAAACTGAGTAATTTGGTTTCTTGCGTTCTTGAGACACTGTCTTCTTGCTGTGCTGCCTCAGCGCCTTTCTCTGGGGAGCTGTCACAAAACTCCAGCTAATGCAAGTTAGGAAAGCAAAGTTGCTGTCAGGGCTAGTTCCTAGGGTTGTTACTGTCCCCAGATTCTGACTCCATCCAAAATCCTGATGATGCAGTTCATTTGGCTCAGGGCAAACACGCACTTTGTTATACATAACACAGACATGATTACATTTTCCATTTGGTAAAGTCATAGAGTAGCTCCAAGTCTGCCAAAAATAGAGACATGATTCAAGTTGCAAACAAGATGGAAGGATTTCAAATGGCTCCATTACACATAGAGCAAGCATAGTGAAATTAATAGGAAAAAGCTGGTTTGGGGACAAGGGCTGCACTCCCTTTTCCTAAGAAAATGCATAGTTGTGAGGCTGTGCAAATCAAGAGTTCCACTGTTGCAAGTAGAAAGAGTCTGATTTACTTAAAATGCAGGCTGTTGCAGGCTTTACCCTCCTGAAAAGAAACAATTTTTCCTAACTCACTGACCCATTTGTTTATCTGCTGAGTTGCCAAAAATGCATTTACAACAGATGTTTGCATGCATAGTGTGTCTATCTACTGCATGCTTTTGCATCTTTTCTTAGGAGAGACTGAGGCTATTTTAATTGCTAGTTTTCCACTCTCTGTCCCATTACCCATAGCAGCCTCACTGACCTCTGCAAAAAGAAATGTACAATTTAATTGCAGTTATCACTCTTTAAGCTAGGAGCATGGGAATAGGGTGTTCTTCTTGTCTTTTGGTGCAAGGGTCCAATATGCCAAATAGTATTTAATGGATAAATAGGGACTGCATCTGTCAGGCCAGGATATCAAAGCCTTTTAAAATGATGCCAGCATTAGTTTTACAGGGAGGGAAAGACATCACTGTTTGTTCAAAACTGCAAAACAAGGCCTGAAGAAGAATTGTGAGTGGCAAGTCCCAGGCTCATTAAAAAAGAAGAGATGCTCCTTAAAAGACACTCCTGGTTTGCATGTTCAGGTGCTAGGGCAATAGACTCTTGGCTCTCTGAAATTCCAAATCCCATTTGGGGATCTGTCTGGGCTATTTGTGTAAGTCATTCTGAGTCTCACACCCCTAAAATGAGGATATTAGCCATGTTCTAGTCTAGAGGTCTGAGGAGGTTAAATTCAGGTAGGAAAGGAGAGGAGATGTCTACATCTTGTTATGGACATGAGGCTAGAATACGGGTTTGGTGGCCTGTTTGCACTAGAAAAACCACAAAATCACAGAATTATTTGTGTAAGAAGGTGCTTTAAAGATCATCTTATTTCAACCCCTTTGCTGTGGGCAGGGACATCTCCAGCTAAATCAGGTTGCTCAAAACCCCAGCAAACCTGATCTTGAACACTTCCAGGGATGGAGCATCCATAACTTCTCTAGGCATGGTTTCAGTGCACTGCTAGGCATTCTCTTTCATTGTCTCACCCTCATGATGAACAATTGCTTTTCAGTCTAAATTTATGCTCAATTTAAAGCCATCACTGCTTGTCTGACTGCTACATGTCCTTGTAAAAAGTCCCTCTCCAGATCTCTTGTAGGCCTTCTGTAGGTACTGGAAGGTGCTCTAAGGTCTCCCTTGGAGCATTCTCTTCTCCAGGCTGAAGTACAGTCTACTTTCTGCATTAGGCTTTGGAAGTTTTAAAATGAACTGGACAGAGATCTGGAATTTTCAGGATGAGAGGACATAGCCTCAAGTTGTACCAGGGGAGGTTCAGGTAGACACCAGAAGGAATTTCTTCATGGGAAGGGTTGTTAAACAATGGTATGGGGACACCCACCATCCCTGGAGCTGTTCAAGAAATGACTGGATGTGGCACTTGGTCTGGTTGTGTGCCATGGTCTGGTTGGCATGGTGGTGATTGATCAAAGGTTGGACTAGATGGTCTCAGAGGTCTGTTCCAAACTTAATGATTCTGTGATTTTCCAGAGACTGAGAAGAAGGTTCCCTCCTCCTCTCACTGTCTCCAGTGTGCTGGTCTGCTTTGCTGTTATCTCCCCATAGGAACTGCAGATCCTGGTGAGGGAAATGATTCGCTTAAAGTAAAATGAACCTCAGGTAAAGAGTAGCTTGTAAAATAGCATATTTATATAGATGTAATCATTGTATTCGATGATTAACAGTGAACATTATACTTTCTGCATAATAAATATTTTAAAATCAGGTATCTATTTCTATAGTACCAAACATTTGAGTTTTCAGAAAGATGAAATCCTGGGCTAAGATTTTAATACATCAAAATAATATTCATAGATGCTGCTGTTCATAAGCATTCAAGTATAATCAGTGTGCTTTTAGAGATGTTATGTATGTTAATTTCTTCACTCAGTTCACAGTAGTTTTGGTGTTGAAAGAAAACAATAAGAAAAGCAAAAATGTAAATATTCCAATTTAGATATCAGTTATTTATTTCCTCATTGATGCACATGAATAAAAATTATATGAACAAAATAAGGAAAAAAAAAAGCCTGAAAACATAGAACAATATTCTGCAGCACACACAAGGTTTCCATTGGAACTTTAATGAGGTTTATTGGTTTCTGATTTGTGCCAAAGCTCAGGTTATGACCAACCCTGACTCCTTGCTGTTCCTGTGGCCCAGCAGTGCCTCACTCTGCCTGTGTAGTTATCCATTTTTTCTATCCTACTCATTCTCGTGGCAACCTGGCTCTTGGGAGCCTCTGATCTACCTGGGGTACAATGCCTTGTTCTTTCAGTCTCACCTGCTTGCACAGGGGGTCTCCTGAGCATGGCTGACACAGCAGACACCACCAGACACCCCAACACACTTGTAAAAGACAGGCTGGTGTCAAACTAATCAATTTGCTCAGGGGCTAGACCTAGGTGTAAGCTGGTTGAGCACAAGGACACCAGCTGGGGAGTGCTAGTGTGGGGAGTCACACCAGTTTGAAACTGGACTTAAATGGATGCCAAAAGTTTGGTGGTTTGCAGGGCTGCATTTCTTCGTTCTCAAAGAACCTGCAGGAAAGCACAGTCTGTCTGCTCTGCTGCCACAGAGCCTTTGCCTTGCTGTGTGCTGCCTTTGGAGTTTGAATTGTTTGTTGACTTAGAGGGATATAGCAAAATCCAGATTAAAATAAACACCAAGTGTTGCTCCATTTGATCTTGTCATTTCCTGTTGCTAGCAGTAGATAATGATGGAATAATTTGTTACTGTGTTCGAACTCTGCAGTATTGAGAATTCTCCTAATCTACTTTAGCCCATAGTTTGTTCATGGGAAAAGAACAAGAAATTTTCCAATGATTCTCTCATTTCTCTTTTAAAGAATGTTGAACCTGTTTCTGTGCTTGAAAGCAATTAGTATTGAGACTGCTAAGAATAAATTGCTGATACCCTCGAATCCTCTTAATTGCTATGCTGATCAATGACACGCCTGCTTAATTGGGATGATTGTCAGGCAACTAATCCTGTGCAATGCATTTCAATTACTCTAAACAATATATTAATGGCCTACCTCTGTTTAAATGACACATCTCCTGTTGTCTTCTGCTGCTGTAAGCTTTTCATAAGAGCCATAGAGAGAAAGATGGAAGCTTGAGAGGAGACATGTCCTACTTATGCACCCCCTTGCTTTCTTTATGTTGTTCTCCCACTTCTATATCACTCAATTTTATCCCAAATATTTAATACAAAATTATTATGTGTACTTCAAACACAATTCACAAACCGCAGTGAAGTATTTTCCCTCATCCCTGATACCCAGAAGAACCACTTAATTAGTTGTTTTCTGTTTACACTGGGTTCTTTGTGCTAACCAGGGTGTGCTGTTACATGTAGCTTCTCGCTTTGTTTTCTAATGGTATAAAAATGTGTAATTGGACAAGCCAAGGTCTTAACTATTAGAAAAGAATACTAATCAAGTATATTAATGTTCTCCTGTGATTAGGGGAGCTCATTTAAAAAATGTCAGTGTTTTAATGATGAAAGAGAAAGTTGTCTAAAAAAAAGAGTAAAAATGCTTTTCATTTTAATTAGCTCTAATTAGAAGATTAATAGATTTTAAGGACTAAAGGAGTCATTGTGATCTTTAGGGCTAGCTCCACAGGACACAGTGACATTAAAGAAACCAGATGCAGCCTCTGATGGTGCATCAGTGTGCATGCAGCAGATATCTGCTGCTTCCTGGTCATCTAGACCCATTCTTCTGTCAAGAGGGAGGATGAGACTTTCACCTCTTAAGTAAGATATCCAAACCAATTTAAATTGACTGTGTTCTAAAGGTACCTAAGCTAAAAAGAGCCATAGACTAAAAAGAGGATTGAGAATGACTAGGTCAATATGGTGGATAGCAAGCCATATAATAGATTAATCCTACTGTGTGTCATATATCTCACAAATAATGAAATAAGGAGTGAGCCTTCAAGCCACTGCCATAGCCTGAAGGTGCCTGAAGTTACATACAGAGTATTTTGTCCCTGAGAACTCCCCATGCTGCTGTTCTCTCTAGTGTAAGTGGCCAGGGCTGCTTTTGTCTGACCAAACATTTTCATACTGACACAGTGGAAACATTCAGTGAAGGAAAGCCCCCTGACTGTGCAGGTGCCATGCCTGCTGCTGCAGGTCCTTTGATGGGAAGCAGAGTGACTTGGTGATGTGGGAGTGCATGCTGGTAGCTCCTCTGCTTGGGATTATATGGTTCACATTTCTTCAGGTAAGAGGCAGCTCCTTGGCTTTTACTTTATACCTAAACCATGTGCTCCTAAACCTCTTGTTGGTACCCACACTGTAGATTTGCTGACTTCCCTCTGACACAGGCTGGTACACCCAGGACCTTCACAGAAGCACAGAATAGTTTGGGCTGGAAGGGACCTTTCAACTCATCCAAATCACCTGCAATGACCAGGGACATCTTGAACTACTTCAGGTTGCTCAGAGTCCTGCCCACCCTGACCTTGAATGTTTCCAGGGATGAGGCATCCACTATACCTCTGGGAAAATTCTTCCCTGTATCTAGTTCACCCAGAGGCAGAAATGGCCATTATCTTTTTAACTCACTGGAGGGAGAAAGGGAGCTATTTTCCATACAAATATATAATGATCAGGAGCAATTTATTACTTTTTTTTTCAGTAGGAAAAACAAAGTCACTTGCTGTCCCAGTCTGGGTTCATTCAAACCTCAGTGCCCTGCATATAAAAAGACTTAAATTGAGGCTGCTGTAGGTGAAAATTCATCCCTGCTTTTCTTATTCTTTACTGTTACAAATCCTGAAGCACACAGTAGTTGTGTTTGTATGAGAGAGCAAAGGTACCTTTAGTGTTTCCCCTGCCATCCCTCCAGCTCAGCAGGGAAACCTCTCTCTGGTTCTCACCTTTCTCATGAGTTCATAGGAAGGACAGTGTCAGTGTCACATCTTTTTTCACAATGCTGTCCAGTTGCTTGCTCTAAATGTATGATAAGGGTATGGATTATTTTGGATTGCTTCTTTGAAGGGTTGTCCTGGTGCCAGCCAGGACAGGGTTGATTTTTACAAGGAGGGGGCATGGCTGGGACCTGGAGATTATTCTATATCACCTCATGTCATTGCTGGGGATGGGGTAAGGGCGTTCTTCTGGGTCACTGTAGCATAGCAGAGGAAGGGGTTGGGTATTTGGCCTCTTTCACCCTCTTCATTAGTATTCTTGCTGCAACTGTTTGTCTTATCTCACTGCTGTCTCCAGTAAATTGTTCTTATCTCAACCTGTGATCCTCAACTTTGGTGCCTCCAATTCCCCTGTCTATCCTGCTGAGGGAGAGGGCAGGGAGTAAGCAGCAAATGGTTTGGAGAGTAAACTGGAGAGCACCATTCCTAAATCATTACATGTGTGTATTTCTTCACATGAAGACAGATTCCATACATAAACCTGGTGTTTGGATTCAGCCTAGCAAAAGGAAGGGACATCAGGTTTAGGATTGGAAGATCCTTATAGGAAGTCTTCATGTCTTTGGGTTTTTTTTGGCATCATTCTCAGTTTAACACTCCATCATGATTCTTGATAAACTTATAGCTAAATTATCTGTGCCACACTTCCAGGCTTCACTTACCTAACTCTGTCTTTTCTGTTCAGCAAGGAATTTGACATAACCTAATTTGACTCAATTAAATTCTTCTTGTAGAAATCTTTATCCTACCTATTTGCTGATGTACTATGTGAAGTATGTAAAACAATAATAGAATGACTATTTAGCTTTGCTTTGTTAGGTCACAGATCACATAGCTTACATCTTCAGCTTTACAGTAACAGCTCTGGTGTATATTGTTAAAAAATGCAGTTTTAAAAAATGTAAATAGAAAAAAATGGGTTGATTCTTTATTAGGGATGTTCATTTCTGTGCATCCCTTTCATAAACATTTTATATGCCTATTTGTTTCTGTTTATCCTCTTACTGATGCATTTCTGTGTAATTTGTGATGAACAGGCAAATGCATTGTTTTCACAGCACTTACACGTGTAAAATAAGATTTTTTTTTTTTTGCTATAGATTAAACCTCTGGAGAATTGTAAAGACAGACTTCAAGATTTCTACCTTTGCTACACAGCTTTGCAGCCCCCAGTCTTATTATTGTCTTTATATGTATAATCACTACCTCAGGGACAAGCTTCCTTCCAACTAAGAGAGTGTAGTTGCTGAATCTGTATTTTTAAAGAAATCTTTCTTTTCCTGACAGTTACTCCAGAGTAACTGGAGAGAAAAGAACAAGAAAGAGAAAAGGACAAGTGTTTTCTTAGATGTTGATTTGGTGACAAGGTCAGGAGACTGAGGAGGTTGGAGTATTTATGTGTTCTTTTAGGGGAACAGAGGAGAAAAGGGAATAGTGAGAGGTAAGAGGAACAAAAAAAAAAAAAACCCCAAAAGACCAGAAGGATATTGTGTGGATGTGTAGAAGGTAAGACAAAAGGAACAGGGATGAAATTGCTGTGACACTTCAGGGAAGTTGACAGTGGGAGCCAGTATTGATTGGCCATTGCTGGGACTGAAGGGCACTGAGACAAACTTCCATGCCATAGAGGAATAGGGTGGTCAGCTACCAAGATTTTTGATTCAGCTTTGGTTCTCTATGATGTTGCTGTCACAAAAGCCCATTTCTTTTGCTTGAAGTGCTTCTCTGTATGCACAGCACTAGGCTGCGTGGGCTGGCCCCGAGCAGTGAGTGTAAGCCAGCAGGGCTGCAATTCATGTGCAACAGGAGATGGTCCTAGCAGGGAAGACAAGTGAGGGTGTCTGGGGAGAAGGAATGGGGGCCCGTGGACTCCCTGCATATGTGTGTGTGTATGCATTGTGTCTACCCAGTGCACAGGGAGGGCAATCTCCAGCCCTGTCTTTCAAAATTCTTCTCTCCGAGGAATGGGACAGTGCTTCAAGCAGACTTTTGATGGCTGTCTTCATGAATAATGCTAATTGCGTCATAATACAAAAAGTTTAAAACTTTAGCTTTTGTACAGTAGGAAACGGATGAACAGTGCATCAGAAACATCTGTCAGGTTATAGAATAAAGGCTTAATTAGCATTTTTGTGTGGTGCAGAATAATTCATGCTGGGACATCAAAATTTGTCTTCTCAAATGCACAGGAAAACCACATTTTTTTGGTCTTGTTATTCTCAGGCTGGAGGGAGGGAGAAAACAGAGTTGTACCATGTTAGCACCAGTGAAAGTCTGCAGGGTGCAATGCAGTAGTATGTGCATCTTCAAAGTGCTTTAGAAACATGAATTAACACATTGATGTTGCACTCAGATTCTGTGGCAAGGGTAATGCTGCAGTCTTATCCAGAGTTCAAGGGTGTGATTTACAAAAGCACAATGGATGCTACAGAACTTTGTAGCACAAATTCAATTCAGTGACACTTAGGATTCTGTTGCCTAAACCCTGTCTTGAGTTGGCACTGAAATAAAGATAGCAGAAAAAAAAAAAAGGAAGAAAGAAAGACCTCTCTGAATGATCTGTATTCTGGAAAATCTGTCTTACTGTCACATTGCAAATTCCATGTGGTTTAGTTATTACAGAATTGCATGTATGGCTATAGAGAAAGTAGCTGCCTATTCAGTCTGGGAAATGAAGTGTATTGCCAAAGACAATAGTTGGAAGGAGCAGCTATCAGTAGGAGGAGGATCTTGAGCAATTCAGAACAGAAGTCAGTGTAGGTATTTATTCTCCTAGTCTGCTTTTAGCTCCTTCAGCTGTCTCTGACTCAGTGTGCTGAAGCTGACTGACTGCCTCCTTTCATTGACTAGGCAGGGAACTCCAGTCCTTCGCTTTGATCTGTTGAATCATTCCTAAGCTAGATACCTAACATGGGCATGCATATATGATGTGAAAACCTGCCAGAATGTATACTTTTACCTGCAAGGCTATGTTACAAAATTGGAAGAAATAGATGGAAATCCCTAAATGAAGGTTGGATACTTGAAAAAAACCCAACTCTTCCAGAAACCCTTAGCTTTATGAAAGAATCCTTGAGTGAAATACTATGGCTCATGCCTTGTGAATATTAGAGTCATATTAGAAGGACAAAATGGTCCCTTTGGCCTTAAAATGAATATGAAAATAATTTTAAGTTGCTCTCGGGTCTCTTATACTCCTTATGTTACATGCTGGGCTATAGGGTTTAAGGAACAGAATGCAATATATTCATGCTATGTCTTGTCTCCACTGTGGCAGAGAAGTTTAAAAAACTGTAAATAATCAAGAATTTATTAACCCCTTGGTCTCAGTTTTATTTTCCCTCCCCTTTATGTACTGTAGACACACAACATTTTAATTGAATCAATTATAAGTATGATGGGCTAGTTAATAGGATTTATATGCTTTGTATATCCTTCATAAATTCTGAAGCACCATAATGCATTAGAGTTACAGATAAACTATACGAAGAAGCTGGTGAATTGAATAATAGGAAGAATAATAGGAAAACAGTAATTGAAAAACCTATAAACTCCATTAATGTGCGCCCTTCCTTTATTAATTTGTAATAATAATGTAGTGGCTAAATCAATCAAAGATATTACAATAGCTGACTTAAAATGTTCTCTTCTAAAGAGATTTTTTTGCAATTTTATTCTAATTCCCCATACTGAGTGAATTAAGGATGGAGTCAGTTAGATATTGTTCTGTGTTACACCCAACTGATTTTGAGTGGAGCCATATTAGTGTAATTGGTAGCAGAATTTGGCCCTGAACTCTCAATTCCCATGCGAGGAAGGAGAGGGGAGAGACCCTCCCCAGATTTGCCCGTAGTTTTTTTAATTTGAGACTTGCGCAGAAGGAAAGCCTGAGCCCAAGTACCTCTGTACCCACGGCAGCATCCATAATGCATAAGCTATTAAGTGTTGTGAAGAGTGCTCTGCTTGTTGGATAGCTGCAGAATAACATGGCTAACAGATGTTGTGCTTCTAAAGCAGTTGAACTCCTGAGTGTGTTTTTATCTTCTGATCTGCAGCGCACTGTGGCTCCCTCACTGGTGCGTACACAAGGCAGACAGATTAGCGTTAATTAGAGATAGGCTTTGCTCATTTTTCCTTGCCAGTTTCAGTTTTTTGGGAAAGAAAACGTTTCTCTCCTTTGCAATTTAAAATAAAGGCATTTTAGAGTATATGTGGAGGGGGAGGGGGATTAGGCATTACTCAGTGATGCTTATGCTTAAATTGGCTGGTCCAGGTCTGGGAGTCAGCTGTCAAAGTCCCAAAGTGGATGAAGGCTAGTGGGGAGGATGGGGAGGGCAGGGCCAGGCTTGGTGCTGACTTCAGCACAGGAGTCCCAGGAGGGGAGGCACAAGAGCCAAGGAGACGTGCCATTTTGCAGCATGGCTTCGTGAGGAGAAGCATTAGCTGATTATTCCTTATAGGACATTGCTGAGCTTTATTAAAGCATTTTGCATTGCTGCCTATAATGAGAAAGGAAAGGGAGCTCTCTCCACCTTCTGACCCCCCTCCCTCCAGCACCAATGCAAGGGAGGATTTATTGCTTCATTAGCAGCATGATCACGCTTCACAATGAGTATTAAAGTATTGGCTTACTGAGTTATTTAGGGAATGAGTCTCCCCCCAGCTATTCCTCTCTCCCACTGCTACTGCACCCCCACTTTATTTCATGTGTTTTTGCCATTTACCCACCATGATCAAAATATCACTGTTTCCCTTTCAGTAGTGATAGGACACTGGCAATAGAACAAATATTTTTGGGTTGACAGTATGTTGCAGAATTGTAATGTGGGCTGGGTAAATTGAAATCAAAGCAAAACCAGATTCCACTCATTCTTCAGATTCCCAGGCAGACTGAGACATCTTTTGCAGTTCATTGATCTTTTAGCATGGGCTTAGTGATCATTCCCAGACAAAGGGGTGTAAGTTCCCAGATGGTGAAGGCTGTGCTGACTGCTTCAGTTGTACTTGTTTGTTTGGCTTTTTTTTCCCCATCTCCACAACTCTCCAGTTGTGAGAATATGGCAGAACCTCTGCAGTGCCTGCATTTACCTTCCCCCCCTTTTTAATGACCCCTATGATGTGGTATTTAATCAAATCTCATAATTCACTCTATCTAGTGTCCTCCTGAATATATCAGTGACAGAAAAGAATTTCAGCTTTTGCAAAACAATTATTGTGGTAGGCTTGTGAATGTTGCCTTCTTCTCTCATTAATTTCAATTATGTTCTGTTAGATTTCCACAACAGCTGTCCAGCAGTGAGGCTCTGTAGGCCACCATACCTTGGCGCTTTAAATTGTGGTTATGTTTAGAAAAGTGAATTCTTATTCAGCCTGTCTGTTGCCTGTGTGCTTTGAGTCATATTTGCTTACTTTACTGACACAAACACATTGTTTATTACCACTACAATCACAGTGCCAATATACCTCCAAGCTGCAGGATGACCTGTAATCTGCTCTGTCTCATGTAGCCTCAACAACATTGTCAGCAATGCTTAAATTGTAGATGATATTTTGGCCCTGGTGCTTGGAACAGATGCAGCTTGGCCTCCATCCACAGAAAAAAATTGTTACAGTGTGTTTTTTTTCTTTATCTGTAAGGAGGCAATTCACTACTTGGTACTTGTTGGTTTTGTCACAAGTGATCAGCCTTTGATACTACCAGAGCAGCAGTCACAGCAGAGAGGGTTCAAGTCACTTTGGTGAACCTCAGGGGTGTTCAGCAGATGCATATGCTCACTCTCTGAAGCCTCTTCAGAGGCAGCGTCCTTGTTGGACTTGCTGCATTTGTATGAACCAAATATTCTGAGCTGCATACCTGTTTTCCTATTGGTTTTTCCCTTGGACTTGTAAGACTGCTGTGCACACAGAATTTTACTATCAAAGGGTACGATGCTTGTTTTGGCTCTGTAGTTGATACTTCTTTTGGCTGTGTAGTAGCGAATGGATTTATTTTTAACTTTCAGCCAGGCTAATCTGACAGTGCTATTTCAGTTTAACAAATTAACACTTTAATTTGTCATTCCTACCATCTCTTAGGGGAGGGTTTATTCTGAAGGGTAATGTAGTTACAGTGGCAGCAGACACCACTGTCACTGGCAGCAACATTTTCTGACTCCTTGCAGTTTTGTAGTGGTGAAAAATCAGTACTGACACATTTTTCAGGCTATGGGGACACCTGCATTACAAGCACTCATGCCAGGATGTTTCCTTGCTGTGGAGGAAGGAATAACCAGGGCAGTGCAGAACTGGTCTGCTGCTAATATTCATACCGAGGATGACTACTGTTCTTGTCTCTATTTAAGTTTTTTACCATGGGTGACACTGTGGCTGCCTCTCCTTTGAGTTTCAGTTCCTCCTTTATGCAGCCAAGTCTCTACACCTAGTTACACCAAAGATCCTTTGATATCCCTGAAGCAAAGGGCTCTGGCACAATGTGTGTGCATGCTGCTGAACTCTCTTGCCCCTCAAAACCTAGGGATGGAATTCAAGCATCCTGTGGGAAACGTGGGGCTAGTCCCACTAACTATTGTGGGAATTGACTATTTTAGCAGCACGGATGTGATCCTTGAGGCCAAATAATTTGCTCATCTCTTGTATGTTGACTTGTGTCTGGTATATCAACACCACTCTTGCGCTAAACATTAAACAGAAAACTTAAGGGTCAACATGGCTGATGCCAGTGGTCTTTATTGTGTTCCTCCACTGAGTCTTAATGATGTCTGTCTGACACGTGTTCCCCATTTCTTGTCTGTGGTGTTGTGTCTTTTGGTCCACTGCTTTTCACAAGGTCCACAAAGTCCTCTAAAACCTGTGTACAAAAGTAGAAAATCCAAGAATGAGTTTTCCATTCCTCTCCTCCTTTTCCCCACCAAAACTGTCTCCAAGGGGAAGGCATCCAAATCCCTCTGTATTCTCTTGAGAAATGGTGAAAGGATCAGATGGGGCATGCTGGAGAGTCCTGCACAGAGGTGTTGAGCCCTGTTCCATGTAGTGCACATGTGATGGAGCTTGTAGGTGCTCTCTGCTGCTTTGTCTGCCCCAGGGGGATGGATACAGGCCGGGCCCTGGCAAGATGGTGGTCCTCAGGCTAAGTTTGCCCACACCCTCATCACATTTTTAATCTCAAAACTGTGAAAGTTGGTGGGTTTGGGTCTGGTATGGTTTGCCATGGGACAGCAGATTGAGCTCGGCCTGGGCTAAGGACTGGGGGGTTCTGTGGGAGACTGTAGGATGCTTATAATCAAAACACTTGTGATTATCATGCAATCATTTTTTGTTGTTTCTGTGGTTGAGAACACTTGGCTTTGATTTAGCTAGGCCCTGAGCACAAGCTTATCATTAATAATCAGGAAACTCTTCTACTTTTTGTGTTTAGTTAAAAGGAAATTTTTTCACTATTCACCACATAACCTCATCCTTTAGTGTCACAGTTTTATTTTCTGGCTATCCCAAACTTTGAGAGTTAATACCTCAGAGCTCAGGCATTGGATGGGATAAATATTCCATTTTTAGTGTCAATGGTTGTCATAGATACTCATAATTAATATTTAGTGTCTAGAAGAGATCTCAGAATAACTTGAACATAAAAGGATGCTGTGAGATTTTGGCAAATCAGAAAGTAAGTACCTGTTACAGGAATGAAAACAAATCAATTTCAACACATTGTCACTGACAATGTTTATTTTATTGTCTTTGTTCCATAACCTTGTTTCATGGATTTTCAGTTTCTTACATTTTTTCCTCACAGTGTAAGTGGTATGTTGGGATTAAGGCATTAACTCTAAGACAAGGCTTTCCAGTTTCTACATTACCTCACTTGACAGTTACTATACATTAGGTTTCACATTACAGCTCTTTAATTTCCACAGTCTCCTAACTTGATCCTCTTACAGAAAAGGGTTTTCCAGAGTGTTACAGCTACATCCAGCTTCGTTTTAGTTTCTGCCTTTAACAAACATTTGACAAACTAAGGCATGAATGGTACAGGAAGAACCACTTGCTAAAGGCAATCACAATCATGTCCTTGCAACACATTAAATTACAGTTTATTTTGTAGTTTGCTAGTCCTCCTGTTGAAAAATGTTTCTGAAGTGTGTCAGGGTACTAATCTGTCAGCATGTGGTAGATTTTGTCTGACCTTTCACAAATTGTAATTTTGGATATGTAAATTTCTTTTCATTGGCACTCTGTGGTAAGGATCATGATTTCTTAAATTTTTTCTAGGCAGCATACCTGAGATATTTTACTTCTTACTGGATAAAGTAAGATTCAAGAGTGTTCATAGGGTCATAGTGGTTTATCAAATTTTGTGTTGGCCAGAGATGAACGGCAAACCTCTGTTTTGATACAAGGTGAACCTCAACTCTTTCACAGCAGTTGGGGTTTGTCTGCACAGCCCAATGTCTTTCCCCCAGTATCTTTCCTCTCTTATGTCCAGGTGAGAAGATGACACAGTTACCAGCAATGCCTCCAGGTAAGAGGCTCTTTGGGCAGTATCAAACTTTATTATCCCCAAGAGCTCGGATGGGAAAAGCAAGAAATAGCAGTGCTGTTCTCGGTGAAGGATTTTGATTTTTCTTCCTAAGCATTTAGCAGGAGGTCTGACTCTGGATTTGCCTCTTAGTTAACACCTATGTTAACCCCATTCAGAAAACTATCCTTGATTCTCCAGAAAGAAAACTATATCATCAGATCAGTTGTTTTCATTATTATGAAACTACTCTCATTTAAAAAGTTCAGCAAAAACTGCAATCTAGTAATGCACTTCTATAGACAGACAAATTTGTGTTCTCCTTTTTCTTACTTCCTTTTAAGTAGCCTTAAGAGTATAGATTAATTAATTTTTTAATATAGAAATAATCCACAGTAATAACTTGATTCTTGCAATTTTTGTGCCCTTTCCCCAGTTGTTCCCTGATCACTATAATCTAAGTTCATTTGCTTCTATCAGTTACATCTTTTTGCTTGTACTGTCAGATTAATTCAGAAATATTTCCATTGTAGGAGGTATTTAAACCTTCTTTCTTTAGATCCATACCAGATAATCAGGGCAATTTGATTAAAATGGAAGGCTGATTTTTGATTCATGTTTCTTCTTTTTATGATGAGGGAAGAAAGTTCAGGTCATCTTTCAACCACACATAATACTAGTCAAAAAACAATATGATAATCCTGACTCCAGTGGTCTTCATCTCAGCAGGAACTTAATTCTCTTTATCTACATGTAATTCCTATTTAAAATATGAATTAAAACAATGCAATTTAAAAAAATTACAACTGTTCACATAAAATGCAGAGACAATTATGCTGAAGAATCTGTAGAGACATAAATATTCTGCCAGTGCAGCAGAAATAAAATGTGTCCATAGTTCCCTTTAAGAAAAGAGAATGAAAAGTGATACAGCAAAATGGGCAGAGGACAAAGCACTATTTTGATGTGAGATTTTTAGAAGGTACTTAAAAATTCTAGTTGGGTGATCAGCATAGCAGCCAAGAATTTTTTGTCCTGAAAAATGTAGATTAAGGCATGGTCAAAGGTAGATTGCTTATTTCTAAGCACTTGGGAGGCAGAGCTGGACAGCACTGCAGGGAGTTCTGCATGCAGAAATGGTCAAAAGACGAACAAAAGACTTGCTTCAGTAGCTTTCTTACTGTCCCTGGAACTGGGATGTTTTTTTCTCAAACTGGATGGAAGCTTTTGGGTTTTACATTTTTATGAAACTGGAGTTGTTTTAAGGGACAATCAGTTCCTGCAGGTAATAACTTTAATATTCCTTTAATTTCTTCAACACATCAAGAAAGGAACTAATTGATGCCTGAAAATATGACTGACTTCTGCCTCTGAATTTCTGTGCATTTCAAAAATAACTTTTTTTAAAATTAATTTTAGTTGTGCATTATTCTAGATAACCAAGACTTAGGAAATACAAGTCAGTTTTTCAGAATGATGTTTATATATTCATTGTAGTTATAGTACAGTTCAGAAGAGGACCGCTGGGATGACGTTTCTCTTTGGTTTCTGTTTGGGTTAGATCTGCTGGCTTACCAATATAAGTTGAATGTCTGCCTTCCCAGAAAGGGCCAGAAGACTTTTGGGGTTGTTGGATTGCAGTATCAGATGCTGTCAGATGAAGGGACACTTTCCTAATTCCCATCTATTGACAGAAGAGAATGGCCAAAGCAGTGTGGCCAAGAGGGCAAGGGAGGGGATTCTGCCCCTCTATTCCACTCTCCTGAGATCCCACCTGGAGCACTGCATCCAGCTCTGGGGCTCCCAGCATGAGAAGAATGTGGACCTCCTGAGGCAAGTCAGAGGAGGCCTACCAAGGTGATCAGAGGGCTGGAGCATCTCTCCTAAGAGGATAGAGATGAGGTTGTCCAGCCTGGAGAAGAGGAAGCTTTGGAGACACCTTAGAGAACCTTTCTGTACCTTAAGGGGCCTGGAGAGAGACTTTTTACAAGGGCATGCATTTATAGGTTGAGGGGAAATGGCTTTAAACTGAAAAAGGGTAGGTTTAGATTAGATATTAGGAAGAAATTCTTTACGTGAAGGTGGTGAGGCTTGAAACAGGCTGCCCAGAGAATCTGTGGATGTCCCATCCATGGAAGTGTTCAAGGTCAGGTTGGACAGGGCTTTGAACAACCTGGGCTAGTGGACAGTGTCCCTGACAGGAGGGTTGAACCAGGTGATATTTAAGGTCCCTTCAAACTCAAACCATGCTACAAAGCTATGATTTTATGACACTGGAGTAGTTACCTGATAAATAGGATTTCTTGTATTTCCAATTTTCAGGATTTTGGGGGAATATTTTGTTGCTATAAGAGTGACTGACCGTGCGTTGCCAGTGCGGCATGGCAAGTGTTTGTGCCTGCCCATGTTCAGCAAAGCAGTTAAGCACATTCCTAAATTAAAATATGTGAGTAAAGCAGCTTCACTGCTTTATAAAAAGTTATGGCTGTCTCAATCTTGGCCAGTGAAGACTAATTTTCTGACATCTGGGCAAGCTACAAAGGCCTGTCCAGCTGGGAGTTGCCGTCTCTCGTTTCTGCTGTGATTCAGACGTGTCTGCAAGAGGTCAGTGTGGCTGAGGGACTGCAGATTGCAGATTTTCTAGCGATGCCTGCATTTTCTCCATTATACCTGGCACAAACAATCAAATAAATGCAAACCAGAGAAGCAAAATAAATCAGACAGAAGCCTCAAAGGTAAATGAAGAACCTTTGTTTTCCATTTAAAACGGCTGGAAGCAGTAGTCTGTATGCCAGACCTTGGATCTCTTGAAAATGACTTATTCTCAGCATAATTTGCCACCTACATTAGACTGAATGAAAATCCATCAGCAAAAAGCTTCCAGATAGAGAGTCTGCAACACTTGGATTTAGTTCCAAATTTCAAAGGTCATTTAGAAAATCCAGGTCAGGATACAGAGTTGAATTTCAAATGTCCCTGAAGTTCATGTTTGTTCAGACCTAAGCCTAAAGATCTGAACCAACATGATAATGCAGATTTAAAACCTGAGCTTGTAGGTTTATGCGGAATCATTTATACAAACCCTTGGTTACTTTTTTTCTCTATGGTATTATTTACCACACACAAGGGCATGTAAAATAACTACTTAATAATTATGAACTGCTAAAACCTCTCATTATGCATTGAAAATGTGTGAGTGCAAATTCCCTAAATGATGTGGAAGTTGGACTGTTGGGAACATTCAGCTTGTACATTACTGGAGTGTAGGCTACTCTCTAGTACATTTGTCTGATATACAAGACAATTTCATCTCAGCTTGGATGAGATACAGAAGTGTAGGCTCTGTGGAATATGAAGTGGGCTTGGTGGAGCAGAGGGAAATTCATGTTACGTTCAATGTGCCTAGTAAATAATGAGATATTAAATTATAATGTGTTCCAGGAGTTTTCAACTGTATTTTCTCTTTAATCATTTCATTACTCAGAGTCCTTTGTTTCTGACTTGTGTCTTTCATTAGTTTTTTAGTACTTGAGTGTGTGTGTGGGGAGCTCTGGGTCCCTGTGGCACCTTTGCTATATTGATCCCTCAAGCAAGGAGATTTGTCCATAGCAGAATCACTTTTTTTGTTTCCTGAGCTACAGATTTCTGCTATGGGCATGGGCTAGCCCATGAGGAGAGGCTTCACCCACAGCAGCCACCATGTGTAGCCAAAGCTCCCCTGGACCATGTCCCGCTTCCATGGCCCTGCACTCTGAGTGGGCAGGTGTGACTGCAGGTCTGGGAGCAATGGAAAGGGCTCTTGTAGCCTCATGTGAGCAAGCAATGACCTGCTCACTGTTCCTGTCCCTTGGCATCACTGCCTGAGCATTGGACCAGCAAAGCAGGATTGGTGCCTTCAAACAGATGGGCCTGGGCACAGTCTGAGCCAAGGGAAGCAAATATGTGAATCACTTGTGGATGTTAAGGGCAGGATTCCCATTCAATGTTCTCAGCATTGTAGCAGGTATTAGGGTCCAAGCATTTAAACAGTAGAAGTGACTTGAGCTTATGAAAAATGCATGCTGGATAATTAGATTCCTCAAAGTGAGAAGGGGAAGGAAGTCTGCAGGTGTGCTCACCAAGGAGCAGAGGATTTAGGGATGTGCACTCTGGTTTGTACCAGTGAGTCAAAGAAGCCCTGGTATGTGAATTTGTAACCAAATTTGCCACAGGAATGCAAATAGGCATCTAATGCATGGCCTTAGTGAAATTCAATAGCAGATTTTTCAGGTATTCCCCTTTAATTACCAGGTGCTAAAGTGTCCATTACAGGAAAGCAAAAAAAGTGCCTTTATTATGTTTCCATAAACAAGGTCCTGATTTCTTGGACTGAAGCCTCAGGGAGCATTACAGTGTGGCAATTGGTATGGGCTGGTGTACTGGTTGTTTTGTTTGACCTTTTGCTGTTCAGAGGAGCCTAAAGGTGTTGGATCCCTGGTTGCTCATAATTTTCTTATGTTTCTTTGAAAATCTCTTCTTTAATGTTTGCTGTAAAATAAAACCTGTTGACATTGGCTGTGTTTATGGTACCAGTCTGCAAGAGCTCTCCTTTCTGTGCTTCACAGTCTGGACACACAAAGAATTTGTCCAAATATGGGGGCTTACTTAACTTACTGAGTAACCTGCCAGATTATTTGTGAGAACACTTACTTGGGGGCAGTTGTTTCATTTCCATGCACACGCCACTTTTATTTTTCTTAGTGTGAGTGAATGGGCTAGCATACTGGTATAGTTGTCAAAGCCAAAACTGGAACAATTTAATCAAGTGTAAATAAAAAGCCAGGAAATCTTTGCAGTCTTGTATTTTAGTGTGGGTCCAGGGTTGCCTCCAAATAAACTTATATAATGGCAGTGAGAATGCAGAAATGTTGCAGAGATTCCAAAACTGGAAATTTTAGACCATGTGCTGACTGAGTGCTGTGATGCACAGTGGTGTTGTGTTGTCTTTAACATTAATATATAGGCACACATACACTGTCATTAGGAAAATGTGCCCATAGAAGGCACTCAGAAAAATGTAACTGTGCTTCTGACTTATGCAGGATCAATAAAGTTCATTGTTGTGCACTTCAAATGGCTCCCCTCGGTGCAGCTCTCTTTACAGCAGCTTTGAACAATAAAGCCCTTGTTGGACGGTTCTGAGAAACAATAATGAATTTTTAAAGATGCTCATATTTAGTTAAATATATATATATTTATATACCCACACATGTATACCCATACATATGTGTACACTTATGTATTTATATTTATATAAATATTAAATTTTAAATGTATAATATATATTCATAATATATTATTATAAACATAATAGATTTTAATACATATTATCTATATGTTTACAATATAAATATAATAATAATATATTAATATACCCACTCATATGTCCCCATACATATATATGTGTACACTTATGTATTTATATTTATATAATACAAAAAATTAAATATATGTATAAATGGAAACATTTGATAAATAAGAGAAAGCCAGCACAGAAAATGGTAAATGTCTTTTAATTTGGTTATTGTAATGCAGGGTGCTGTCAAATAAATATGCACCTTTATTTCAGAAGATCTGTATTGCTTTGCTTAAGTAAAAAAATATATGCAGTACTGCTCTGAAAAGTAACTTGACACTTGAAAATGTAACCTAGAACTAGCAAAAGGACTAAAAGAAAAAGCGTTGGCCTGCCAACCTCTTAGCTTAGCACCTGACTCAAAGATGCCCTACATTTAAAATATTTATTTTTTTAAATGCAGACTCATGGATTTATTTATAACATGACTATCTCCATGTCTTCCTTCACATTTTGTTCCTTTTGTAGACAACTCCTAACTGTGCTCTTGCATACTATATGGTGGCTTGAATCTTTCACAAAGAGTGTACTCAAAACCTAATTGTATGAAGTTATCTGGGAGGCAGTGGTGTCAGTCTTTTAGAGGTAAAGACTCCTCTGTTTGGCAGAGGTTCTTTACTGTGGTTGTTGTCTCTTCTGCACCCCAAATTTGCAGTCTGGTGTCAGACAGTGTGTGCCCTGTTCATCCTGGGTAGATGGCCTGTATCATCCAGACTCAGTGTCCTGCTTGCATGGCCCTGCATCTTCTGCAGAGAACAGAGAGGGAGTTTCCCCAAGAACTGCTGTTGATGGATGGGCTGGACAAGTGTCAGTACCTTTTCCTTGGCACATCAAACACAGCCTGTGCTGGGCTGTGAGTTCTATGAGGCAGTGTTACAGTCACCCCTGCCCACAGTTCAGTTGTGTGGTTGACAAATTCTCTCTGAACACTTCATGCTACAATACTCCATCCTTTTTCAGTATGGCAGGAAGTCAAATCTGTATGTGCTTACCTCTAAATACAAATGGATACAAATAATAGGTGAATATTTTCATTTGATATTCTGTTCAGTGAAAGAATCAGTCAATTGATTAACCTATTATTCAGTCCATTATTCAGGATTCTATCACCATGAAGTCACAATTATTTAGGAAACTTTGATAAATTTTAAATCTGTTCCTGGCTTAAGACTATCAATTAAGCTATATAAAAAGAAGCAATTAGTCACTTTACCTTTTAAGAATTTTTATTGAAGTCCACACAAAGATTTATTTCTGTTTTGAGAAGACTATAGCCATGTGCCACTGTGTTTGTCTCTCTTAGGTTTATTATTTCATGTACTGTTTTCATTTAATTCCATAAAATTGCTGAAAGCTGTGAGTACTCAGCACCTTCCCAAACTGGGCTACTTCAGTTTCATTGCCTAAGTTTGCATTCAGGCATTTCCTTTAGGTAGAAGTGTTTTCATAAGCTGGGCAGTGGTTTCTGGCAGGAATGTTAATCTTTGCAAGTGCCACCACTGAGATTTCAGTCTTTGAGGGCTACCCCTTGTGGTAATGAAAGAGCCTGTGTTTCAATAATCCTATCATCTCTGCTGGCTGGAGTTTTAACTCCTGGTATGGCCACTTAAGTCTAACAGGTCAAAGAGGGCAGATGAAATGAATTTCACTGTTTTGCTAGACTGGCAGGTGATTGATAGTTCTATAACTTATACTCATTAGCAAAATAAAGTCAAGCATCAAAAGCATGCTAAGGTAGTCACACAAGAAAGGTAATGCACTCGGCAATTTTTCCATGAATTGTTGGGAAAGCCAGGTCTCTACAGCAGACTTTACTGAAGGTAAGTATGTATGAGAATTTCTAGAACATTTGGAGCCATAGTTGCAATAATGAAAGTTGATAGCGGCAATGAAAGAAATGGACAAATGCAAGCCCTAAATCCTTGTAGCACGCGAACATCACTGCTGACAAAAAGCATTTTAAAAATGAGGAAATCTGCAATATATCCAAGATAGTTACTATTCAGTGAGCATCACATTAATGCAGAAACAGCACCATCACTCGTAGGCTAAGAGCCAGTTATGACTGTGGAGTTACTCATCAGCATGCTCCGACTGACAACATTGCTAGGCCAGGATCTCTGCAATAATGGCAATAACAAAAGTTGAGGCAGTCAAAATATATTGAGAAATGCAATCAGCAAACACCATCCCTGTGTTTTAGATCAACATGAGGAAAAAAAATAATAATCAGTGCCCAATGTCAGAGTTCAGAGTGGGTGGAAATCATTGTTAAATCTGGCTGTCTACAACTCATAGGAGTCATCCAAATAGAGTCACCAAGGATTGCTTAGATTGTTTTAACTTCTACTGAAAGGAAATTTGGGTCAAAACTCTTGAAGATGTGAGCTGGTGTAGATGAGTTGATGCTAGAAGTTTTTTATTTTGGTAAGAACAAATTCATTAAAAAAGCACACTCTTTTATTATGATGATGCAAAAATATGAGAATGAAGCTGTGAGATGTTTAAACTTTTTTTTTCTCAGTGGCAGAAAATGTGCTCTGCTCCTCCTGAAACTGGTGTAACCGCAGCTGAAATATGGGTTTTGGTAGATGGGCTTAAGAGTAGACAGCCTGGATAGACCCCAGAGGAGAGTAACAGGAAAAGAGGATTAGAAAACCTGCTTATGGAAATCGGGTAAAGGAACTGATTTGTCTAATTTAGCAAAAAGAGGCCTGAGGGGAAACTTCATCTTCCAAAACATATATGAATGATGGGAAGGAACAGTGAGCAATTGTGGCGCTGGGACACTCATTCAGGGCTCCTTATTAAAGGTTTTAAAAAAAGTGGTTAAAGGAAGCTCTGCCAGGGGTAGACTGGAAGGGCTTGATCCCAGCTCATAATCCAAAGAATGGGGCCAAAATTGCCTTGGAATTCTTTTCCAAGTCTTTTTTTTTTACAATCTTAGAAAGCATAAGGAAAAGGCTTTTCAAGACACAAACCCCACATTTCAGGTTCTACCAATGAAAGGAGTCCAGGTGTATTGAGGCTCAGGCTTTAAGGACAGCGTAGTACAAGGCAACCTGAGTAGAAATGAAGGAAACAGCATGGATATTTTAATCAAGAAGGCCAAACTGTTGGTTAAGCTGCAGTAAAGGATTCTACCAGCTCAGCTATTAATGCTTTATGACTTTGACTGCTCAGAAATTGCTATTACTGCTCTTGCTTTACATGTACAGTACAAAAAATATGACAAACATTCAGAAACTTGAGAAAACTTCAGATGAAGCTCATATCACTAGGGAAATGCTTGTGGGAACAAGATGGCTGATAAATTATGGAAGTCTTCTGCAAAGCAGGGAAATAGGAAAAAATCCCAGAGAATAATGGGGAATGCAGCACTATAGCCAAAATATCAAAGAATACAGATGTAAAAAGTGATAACACTTAACAAAGTAAGCAACTATGTTACACTTCTGTTGACAGGCAAGCTCTTCCACATTGATATGTAAACCAAAATGAATTAATGGCAGTGCTGCAGCCTGGACTTTGACTTGGAAAATTAACCAGTCAACTCATTTTTCACACAAGGTTTAATCATCAAGAGAACATCCAACAGCTTCAAAAAAACCTTAATACATTTTCTGAAATCATGTGACAGATCTCTTTACAAATAACTCTGAAACATCTTGATGTGTCACAGTGTACCTGTAAAAATATTGAGGTAAAAATATCAGTGTAATCTTGAGCAAATGGTTTGATAATAGATAAATTAAGCAAGCATTGTGGCATGATCTCACCTCTGGCATTTGACTAGCCATTAAATGAAAAAGTAGATGGACACAGCACAAGCACCATATGACTCAGAAACTCACTGGAATCAGATTTTGCTGGTTGCAGAAGTCCTTGAAATGGCAAAAAAAGCCCCAACATCCCCCCACACATTCAAGACATCTTAGCATTGTAAATATGAGCTGGTTATCCAACAGGTGTGAGTAACCAACAGATATTGCAGCAAGAACCCCCCAGGTCCCACCTCACGTGTTATCTTAGGAGGCAGAGCTTACAAATGCTAATGCACATCCTTTGCAATAGATTATGGGTCAGTACAGATGTATAAAAGGATCTGCTGTCAAATAGCCAGAATGTGCCTCCACTTGAAAGGCAATTGAGTTTCAAGGGTCTACAAGTGGAAGGCTAACTGACAAATCTTCAGCTCAGAAGTTACTTTTGATAGATAGAGTGCCTTAAAAATTCGAGGCATTAAGTGGAATTAATTTATAACAAATAGTAGAATTCATCAGAGTTTTCAGATAATTGTGCTTTATCATTAATGCTATTCAGCAAGGAAAATGGGAAATATTTGCTGGGAGTTGTGAATCAAAGCAGAGCATCAGCTGTGACAGCTCTGCCATGGGGCAGTTGGAGAAGCACAAGAAAAAGGCCCACAGAAAGAATGTTTCTAATTGAACTTTATGCAGTGTGGGAAATAGTGCAATATTTAACAATTCTGGGAATATGTAGAAAGCTGTCCAAATTAAAAAAACCCAAAAACCTGTCAAGGCCTCGTTCTGGCCTGAAGCTACTTTGGATGGTACAGGAAAGAATCATGGAGGAGTTTTAGAATCTCTTGTGTTTCTACAGTCCTCGCAGCTGCAAGAGGTTTGTGTATGGAATTGAAGTATTTCATCACTGAATAATATATTACAGAGGACAACTAGTGTTACTAGTTCATTTAAGAAAATATTTTCAAAAGGCACTGTGTGCCAAAATTGCAAGAATAAATATATTGTATTGTAAAAAAAATACTAATAATTGCTTCCTGGAGATGAGCATTATAGGTTTCAATTTGTAGCTACAAAGCAATGACACTTTGAATGCACTCAGAAAATTGTACATTGTCTATTAAGTGAATTGAAGACTTAATGGATACGGGTGTTCAGTTTTTATCTCCACACAACTGTTGAAGAGTTAGGTAAAACCACTTGCTTTGACATGACTCCAGAAGGAAAGTACTGATCCAAAATGGTTACTTACAAGCAAAAAAAATTCACACACATTCCCCCAAACTGCTCGAATGTGTTCAGCACAGTCTTTCTATAAGCTAGCAGAATTACTCAAATACTTTTAAAAAGGAGTAGAAAACTGAGCAGAAGCTTTAAATAAGTATAGTCTGGGCAATCACAGACTCCCTTATCACTTCCAAAAATGACTTGCTTGGAGTAAATTGAAGAGCTTTGATAGTTCAGATAGCTGTACAATTCACATGTTCAGAGTGGTGATCACCTTCAAATTTAAGCACTTAATTTAAGAGCTTCAGTAATTTTAAATTGCTATGTTTCACTGAGTGGCAGGCAGAGACTCAAGTGCTACACTATTTTAAAAAACTTTGGGTGTTCTGCTTAATATTTTTCTTTCAGGGAATCCAGAGAGGATTTCTATAGCCAAGCATGGAAAATGGAGCAGATTTCAAGATTACTGTAGAAAAGCAGGAGACTGTGCTTTTTAAAAAGCAGAGCAGAGGAGTTCTCTGGGGAGCGTGCAGCTCCGAAGCTGCGCTTGCCCTTTTCTGTGAACTGTTTGACCAGTCCTTGTGTGGGCTGCTGCAGGAGGTACAAAGAGAGGTAATGACGTTTACATGGGCATCAAGAGACTTCTCTGTCTATTTGCTCTCCTGAAAGAGCCTGCCCAGGTTAGGTTTGTTTCCATTAGGCATTTCTGCTTAACACTACTTGCACAGAAGCAGATAGGAATGAAAGTTTACTGCTGTTAGAACGCTTCCCCCCTTGTGGATTCAGATATTTTTACCTAGCTGTGGGTTTCTTCATTTGTTATTTTGGTTTTACTAGGCTTCAGTTTGATGTCACGATAAATTCTTCCTGTGTGCTTTTAACTAGCTTGGTACAACATTTACTGATTAAATACTTGGCTGAGGACTGAGCTGAGCACTCTAAGTGGTTGCCATGAACTTTGTCTCAGCAGCTAGGAGATGTGCAGATGATACCACAAAAACCCTCACAGCCCCATATCCCTATCAGATGTGGGGAGCAGGATTTTGGAGTGTTGTGAGAAAGTCAGGCTTCAGAGCTGGTTATTCAGGGGTGCCTGGGAGGAGGTGCAGCTCTTTGGGGCAGGAAGGTGGCACTGCAGCCTCCTGCAGCCTGGATCACCACGGGTACTGCTCTTCAGGCTGGAAGGGAACAGGGCTGGGAGCCACAAACTACAGCCTCAGAAAACTTGCAGATGAAATGTCAAGAATTAAATATTACCTGAAGAGCCTAGGAGAGATTCATTGGAGCTGATACCTTGTGACCTCTCATTTAGCGGGACAAGACCAAAATTAGTCTCCTGTGAGGTAAATGTAAAGAATATCTTTCACTTCCAGAAAATTGCAATCCAGCTCAAAGACATTTTATTATTCAGGGTGCCACTTTAAATGTTAATCACTATTTGCAGGCTCATTGCAGCTTCAGACTGGCTTCTTCAAAGGAATGAAGGGGTAGTTCACATTCATCTACCACTGAAATTTGAAAATCCCAGCTCTAAGGTGTACGAGGGGCACAGGCCAAATTGAGTGAATTTGTCAGCTGTTATTTGGGACAGAGTTAGGTTGCTTCCTTGTTTTTATTTAAGGAAAATCAGTAATCTTTGCCTTGTCTCTGAACTTTCACTGGCTTCCTCTAATTTTTCAAAATGAATGTCTATCTCACTGCAAATGTTCACCTCTTGTGTTCTTTCTCTGTTAATAAACCTGCATGTGTTCATTTACCTGTTCAATTTCTTTTTATTGATAGTTGCTGTCCATAGAAGGGTTCTTATTGCTCCAGTTGTTTACTTTATGAGTCCTGGAAGGACTCCGTGAGCTGCGATTACAGCTTGTCACGGAGTAAACTGAATTGTGTAAGAATGTGATATTAACTTTTTAAGAGGTATCAGACAGTTAAGTTACAGCTCACTTTTGATGCCACCTCTGTAATACTGAAGGGCAGTGGGCTTACCTGACTAGTCCTCTCACTAGCCTGAACCTGGATAGACTTGCATGTGTGAAGAGACGAGTAATTTTATGTAGAGGAGGCTTATAATGCTTTCTGCAAAAACAATTTCTTAAATTTTATTCAAGTCCATTAGCCTTGCCTGTTACAAGAAAGATGCTGGAGCTATCTTGTCCAGCAGCCTTTTAATTTTAGGATCCTTGTTTGAGTTTTCCAATAAGTCACACCAGGTGCACAGCTGTGAGGGCAGAATTGTACCTCTGTATACCCACAGCTGGAAGGAATACTTGGGGTTTTCCCAGGGATGTGATTTTGTCATGGAAACTGCACTCCTTATCAGTAAAATTGTGAACATTTTCATTTTTCTCATGGGAAAAAGTAGAATAAAATTAATTCCAAAGCTGAAAATGTTGAATGGCATTCCCAGACTCACCAGTGGCTTATATAACGGGATCTGTCACTTCAGAAAATTCATAACCCAATCTCTCTGCATAGTACAGGCAGCCTTATGATTTAATGGCCTAAGAAAATTCAAGAATGCCAATGTGGACACCCCTGTGTTTCACTGCAGGAAAGAATTACAGCACAGTTCATAGGAATTCTATTGTGCAAGAACTAGCAATAGCATAAAAAATGCTGGTATTCAACTAATATGCCTTTCTTTTACACTGTGTCTCAATTGAATGAAGGAAAAATACCCAAACAAAGCTGTACTGTGTTTTGATTATTAAAAAATCGTGGTTATATTTGACATTGAAAAAATTTCCATTGAAATAATTTTAGTAAGTGTATACTACCAAATCACAGAAAATACTATTCCTATAAATAAAGATAGCAGCATGAGAGGTGGCTGAGTCAGTGTGAAGAATAACAGGGGTTTACTGGCAAAAGGGTGATATTTTGAATACTCATAATTTATTTACTCAGTCTGTCTTAAAATTTCAGCCCATCAATTATACATGAAACTGAATACCATAGCATAGGAGGGGACTAAAAGGCAAGTATTCATTTCCAGCTCTAACATCTCAGTCTTTAAAAAAGACCTACTCCTTAGCATAGTGGTAAGACAGATGGATAAGTGTTGGGAGATATGAGATTTATAGTTTGGCATTATTTAACTGCTCTGTAATTTGCTTGTACTAGCACCCTCGAGACACATTTTTTCAGAAAGTCTGAATTTTCTGCATTTATTCTAGTAATGGTATACTGAGAGTTGTTAAGGAAATTAAAGTCCCATTTCAGGCCTCAGTTCAGCAAAGCATTTAAGTAATTCTTAACTTAAAGTACATCTTAAACCAAATCCTATTTAACAAAGAGGAAAAAAAGGCCCACAAGTCTTCAGAGAGACTTCTTCACATGGTTAAAGTTAACAGCATGGGGTGTTTTTTAAAGTGAACTTGGAAATACTGCCTGTTTCACAGACTGAAGACGCTGCCTGTGCAAATGGACATGATAGATGAAATTACCTGTTGTCCAGAAAGCCTTTATGATGTGGTGAAGGAGGAATGAAACATGATTCAAAATTTTGATCAGAACATAGAATGAATTAGACTTACCATGCTTTGAGACAAGATTAAAAAAAAAAAAAAAAAAAAAAAAGTTGTTTTGCAAGGAAAAGAGCAATCTTGCAGTGACAAACTTATTGGGCATTTAGGTGTGTTCTCCTGAGACATCATGACATTGGAGGCTTTACTGAAAAGCTAGAAAAAAGAGCTTTTCTAATGAATGGAGAGACTTTATCAAACTGGCAGCTAAATCCCTTTCTGTCTTAGGACCATCTTTTAGTAGAATTGTCTCTGCTCCCTGTTCTGGAGAATTTCAGTGGGCTATATTGAGAGTTAATGGCTGTTTTGTCTAATACAGTTCCAGGCCCTGGTAAAGGTCCTGAATAATGTGGATAGATAAGTATTAGATTTGGTCTTGTGGAGCATAATATGTATTTCGAGGTCTCCTCACAAGATTCTATGATACAGCTTTCAGTTTTCAAAGTAAAACACCAATAAAAAATATTTATGTCCACCTCACCTCCCCAGTAAATTGGAAACTGTTATTTACGGTCATTAACCCAAATACAGTTACTTACTTCATACAGGTGGTCTTCCTTATGAAAATTCTATGATATGCACCGGGAAAATACCTGGTGGTCTTGTGTTTTGCCACCTGGTGTGATGCAAGATTAAAATCCAAAATTTCACCTGTGAAGACACTCAGATGACAAATAGCAAGGAAAAAGAAAAAATTACTTTTTGTCTAAGTAGGCCGTTTTCTAGTTGTTCATGAATGAAATTAAAAATAGCCATCAAGTAGAAAGCACCAATCATGATGACAAAGACTTTTTTCCACTCACTAGTTTAGATCATTAGGGAGATCAAAACCTATCTAAACCCCAAGTTTTGTTAGAGGAAAAAAGGCAATTTTATCATGTTTAATGGAAATTTCCCTGTGACAGAAATTCAGTGCTGCAAAATGTGTTTATTCTTCCATATGACAGCACAAAACATGACATAGGGAAAATTCAGACTCAATAGATTTCTTAATTAATTATGTGTCTATATTTCAGCATGTGACTTGAAGTATAGCACCCTTACAGAAACAGTATAAATGGGTCTGTTGTGAGTCTAAAAAACCACTCATTAATGTGTAGCTAATGACAAAAAATGCTTTCCTTTATGTGATAGCAAATTGTTATTAAGCAGAAGAAAGTTAATATGCTAATATTGCACTGCACAGTTAATTTCACCACATTCTTATTTTAACTTCAAGACATTCCGAACTTCTGTGTATCTTTTATTAAGTTTGTCTGAAGAGGGCAGCCTTTCCTAATACACTTGGAATTTTCTTAATTTGACAAGGTTACTGTATGCTGAACAAATTGACAAAGGACAAGCTCGCAATCTGAAGTTTGCCTCTTATTAGTGCCTGTGTTTTCATTGAAGTTTCTCTCCATGTATATTTATCAACCAACTGCAAAGGATATTATTATTTTAAATATTTGACCCCTCTGGTAAAATACATTCCAATTTCACTTACTCTCAATGCTAAATGAAGGAAGACTTTCTGTGATATTTCTGAAAAGAAATTTTAGGAGAATATTATTAGGAAATTTCTGGAAATATGGGTGTCGTTTATTCTTTCTGAAGTCTAAAAATAAGTGGTATTCACATGCATTTTTAAATGCTAAGACTGCATGTGAATAGAACAGGAAAATATCTGTCCCTTTGTGCTGACAGTCCTCCTAATCTTTCATGCTTTTCATGCTGAACTCCTCTCCAGGCTTCAAAAAAAGCATTAGCCTCAAAGTAGACAGTGATGTTACATTTTCTTTTATTTTATAGCTTAATGATAAGGAAACATTAGAAGAAAAAATCTTACAGCAAATTCATGCATTGCCATGTTAGCAGGAAAGATGAATGGCTACTCTGCATTTAGCAATTAGTGTGATAGATTTAAGGGCTCTTAGAAGAATTTATTGCTCTGGTGTGCCTCGATCACGGAGCAGGGAGGGGCATTTGAAGAAGCTGGGATGATAAATTTTTGCAGTTACTGCTGCTCTCTCCACTGTGTTGCATCTCTCCTCTTGCAGTGGCAGCCAGGTTTGAAATGCTGTCTCACCTTCTGTGCTGTTGGGGTTTAGATTGCACAACAGGAGAAGGAATGCTCCTGGACACAGGGAGTGAGCACAGGGGTTTGGAACAGGGAGCCCCTGGCAGCTGCTGCTGGTAGAAGAGGAAGGTAGGTGGAGACAATAGGTGTAGGATTTCACAGGATTTACATAAACAAGCCTCCTGTTTGCAAAAGAGTATCACCAGCTTGATTAGAATCCCTATAAAAACCATGTTAAACTCATTACTTGGGCAGTAAGAGTGGTGGTGTGAGTCCTGTGCAGGACAGTCAGCTAAGCAGTTCTCTCTAGAAATAGCTACAACAAAATCACTTCATGTACCCAGGAGCTCAGTAAGTTTGCTGTGGTGGTTGACAGCTAGCAAACTCTGTGCCACATCCCAGCCACAGCAGCTGTCACCCATGCCAGTTATATTGTGCTTGCACTGACTGCAGTCAAACTGCACTACAATGTCACCCCTTCCATTTCTCAGCTTTTCTCACCTGATGATTAGGTAATACCACTGCCAATCTAGTCAAGAGATCTCTTTTTTTTAATTTGGTGACTTTTTAGGGTCTATTGTCGAAAGAAATTTTTCCTTCTGTCATTAGGTTCAAAGCAGCAAATAATTGAATTTATTCCTCCCATGAACTTCTACTATTATTTAAAGCCATCATCACCAAACTCATTGCAACCTCATTGCCTGACAGAAAGCTTGCTCAAAATCTTATCATTACAAGACTATTTACCTGTTTTTGCAATCCTTGAATATCATTCCTGTTCACTGATCTAAACCTACCATTTTTTCTCACCTTGTCTTTCCTGCAGCAGTCACTTAGTCAGAAGTTGAGGCAGATTCCTTCAGTGCCTTCCAAGCAATGACTGGACTGATCTGAAAAGTGTGGGCCTTCTTCATCTTCCCATTTTAGTATTGGATTGCTATGAAACAGCAGAAATTTCACTGTATCTCTACTTGAAAAGCATCAAATTTCTTACATAATAGTCTCATACTTGTCCTGTGATGTTCCAAGATGTCAGATACTCTCCTTACAGGCCAAGGACCCACTAGATTATTGCTAAATCCTCTAAGAAATCACACTTAATTGTTTTTATATCATCATTTTTCCTAGAGACAATGCCTAACTAAAAGTGATTGCTTGTTTTCATTTTTTGTGGCTAATCTTGGAAAGGAACTCTTTGTCAGACACCAATATTCACCATCACTCACTGTTTCCTGTGTTTAAAGAGTATGTGTCTGTAAAAGGTATGAAAGCTGGATTTTTGAGGTTGAAATGGGAAGAAACATAAAAACAACTCCTACGTTTCCAATACATCCTGGTTTTCAAATTGGAAATGTGACTTTCTCTTTCTGCTCTTAGGAAATATTATCAAAATTAGGTTGTAAAAAATTTGACTAAGCTTATTGTATCTGAGTCTTAATAATTTAGTAGGAATTGCCAGCATTTTTCCTGAATGTCTAATTGCCTTTAAAAATTTGATTCTTCTGGGAATGACTCCTTTATCTGGAAAATAACTATTTGTTTTTCACTTTTATCTCTCACCATTAAAGAGATCATTATAGTACCTCCTCCACCTTTCTATGATTGCATTGTTTGCAAATAAAGATTTTTATCTTTGTATTTTACGGAACCTTCATGATTCATGTCCTTGCCTCCCAGTACTGAAACACATGTAAAATATTCTGATTATTACATCTACTGTATGCCATATTTTACTTTAATTTCTGCATTGTTGTCTTTTGCATTGTCTTATCAAGGCTATTCTCTGTTCTGGCTTTATTATAATCTTCAATGTAAGCATAAATCTGAATTCTTATTTTCTCTGGTAAACATTAATAAAAAAAGAAAAAGTCCCCCCATGCCTTTATGAGAGCATCCATTGTCTTTATATTTGCATTTGTTCTTCTAATGTTTTTTGATACTCTCTATAGTGCATGTCTGATGGTTTCCCACTCAGTACCAGTTTTCAGTGTGGTCACTTTGTTATCTTTTAATACCTCAGATCCAATATTTCTCAAAGATTCTGGGTCACTTTTCATATTTCTTGTCTGCTATTAAAATGGAACAGATAATCTTTCTCAGATTAGCTGCTCAAATAGAACAGCTCTCATTACAATCAATTTATTTTACGTTCTTGGTGTTATTCCTTTATCTCAAATCAACACAGACCTGTTAATTCCATTTTTACAGGCCTGTGCAGGCTTCTGAAGAAAGCTGAGTCTTTTGGTCCCACAAAACAAATCCCCTTTTGCTCTCTGCCATAGCCAAGACTGTCTGTGTCATAGAATCATAGAACCACAGAATATCCTGAGTTGGAAGGAACCCATCAGGATCATCAAGTCCAACTCCTGGCTCTGCACAGAACCATCCCCAAGAGTCCCACCATGTGCCTGAGAACATTGTCCAAACACTTCTTGAACTCTGTCAGGCTTGGTGCTGTGACTTCCCCTACATCTCCTATGACTTGCCCTACATCTCAATTTTCCTGAGTAAATGAAATGCTGGGGCATTCATTTACTCAGGAAAATGGTGAGAGTCTAAAGGACAGAAAAGATGTCAAATGTTCCAGGTTCTTCTGATAACACATCTTATACCTCCTTGAGCATTCTTTCAACAGGAGTGGGTATCCTGGTGATATCCAGGACTGTGGCATTCACTGACTCCTTGTTTAAGTTACTGATTGATGATAATAGAACATTGCTTGGCTTAATACTACACTTAGTTGCACAAAAGCAGCTGCTTTAGAAAGCCACTTTATGACTAAATTTTCTTTCATATGGCTGTGTTGTGCTCCCCTACCTTCTCTGTAGCACTTGGGGGAGTTCTTGACCTCAAACCATTGAATGTCTCCATATTTTTATTTTCTTTTGTTTTTCCAGCTGATTTCTCCTCTTTATCTAATTGCATGTTTCTATGTCTTGTGACTTTCTTACAATTTCTTAATTGTACATTTTATGGGGCTAGAATGCCAACTTTATGTCAACTCCATCTGGAAGACTTGAAGGTTGTTCCTCAATCTCATTGCAGCTTATCTTCAACCTCTCTCTGGCCTTGGAAGAAAGTGCTGACTGCACAAGAAATCATGATGTCTATAGCATCTCCACAGATTTCTTTCCAGATAAAGTTCCTAAGAAATATGTTATTGCTTCTCACCAACAGTAATGGTTGTTCAGGTTGTTCGTGATTTCAAGGGTGCTGCATTTTGTTTGATTGATACAAATAGGAAAGGAGAAGGAATTAGTGGTTACAGTATTGTTGGCTCGAGCTTGATCAGTCAGTTCTGCTAAGGTAGATGTGGTTTGAGATGGATTTCTTATACACAATTTTTAATATCAGTTCTTATTTGATTTGTGAGGTATAAAAGGCCTGTGGACTTCATTACCATTGAAATACATACTTTGAAACTTAAAATGCATTAATTATTACTTTTAACAATCAACTAGGATATGGGAGGTCATGTAGGGAACGTCTGGGGTTTTTTTTAGCACAAAGCTCCTGGTTGGTAAGTGTAAAGAGAGTTTATGAAGACATGATATTTTTATCTCTGGCTTTGTCTAGAAGGTTCCCTTGTTTCCTCCTTTAATGTCTTTATTAAATAAGTAAACAGGGGTGGACAAAGAGAAAAAAGAGAGGGAATCACAGTGTCATGAACCTGCACCATGGTTCAGAGTCCATGTCAAATCATTAGGTCAAGAATCCATGGATGGGGCTGGGTGATAGACATCTACTAACTTTTGGCAATTTCACCTCAAAAATTATGAGTCACTATGTTGATGGTTGTGACCAGACAGTGGATATGAAATGTGAGTACTTTGAGTGAGTGCCTGAGTTTCTATAAAAGTGTCTATGGAATGCATTTGCTTCATCAAAGCCCAAACCCACAGGTTCAGAGAGATGTACTCCTGTGGTTGACAGCTCAGTCAATATCTCTCCTGCTCTGTCTCTTCCTGTCATAACATTGATTTCTGTAAGCTAGAGGAAGTAATCCCTAATGACATTGTGTAACAGCGTTAAGGAAAGATTGTTTTCCCACTACACACTTTTTCATACACAACTTATAAATACATTTCATTACTTGCAAACTTTACCTCTTGCAACTCTGTTACATTTTATGTTCTGCCATTCTATCCAGATTGGCTGATTTCTTAATGTTTTCTTCCTGATTTTACACTTTTATGGAGCAACATACTTGGTGATTCCCCTGCATCACCTCATCACTGCAAAACAATGATGTCACTCTGACATATGCTATTCTCTCAGCTGCCAAGTAAGCTAAGGGATGCATCATGCACCCTTTGCATGGAGGAGAAGACCATATTGTCACCTCACCTACCATCCTTCCACTGCTGTCAACATCACTGCGCTTTGCTTCGTGTCCTAACCCCGTGATCAACAATGTTTGCTGTTGAGGGGTAAAAAATGCTGCATGGCTGTAATGAAATTACATTCCTGTTATTAATCTGATTATATAACCTTTTCCTGTCTTCTGTCTTCCTTTTTACTAACCAAAAAAAAAAAAATGCATCACTCTGCAATTTTGTAGAGCTAGCATCACTAGGAAGCAGGCAGTTTTCCAGGAAATTTTGGAGGATTTTTAACTTCTATGGTTTTGAAGAAACCATGGATATTTAAAGTACTTGGAATTTGTCTAGTCTTATGTTCAGAGCACTAGCTATGAATTTCCAGCATGGTATTGGTATTGTTGAAAAATGGGCAGAGGTTTTGAAGGGAGCAAGGAATTGTGTGTATTTATTACACAGAAGTGAAAATGGTTTCATGGGTGAGCAGCACATTTGAAATGAACAGGCTTTACTGGGGCTCGTCTCCCTGTGGAGCCAGGTGTGGCACCAGACTGGAAGCACAGAGCTACCCTTTCCACTGAGCTGACTTCTCTGATCCCTTGAGATGATGTTTGTGAGGAAGAGGCTGTAAAGGATTTAGTATTATCAAGTGTGTGAGGTCTTACCTCACACAGAGAATCAGCATGGCTTAAGGGTGTCTGGAGCCAGACCAGAGGCAGGTATGGATTGATATGTAGGCATGAAGGCTGTGTTGTTTCATGAGATATTACTGGTTCAAATTTCAGACTGTAATTCCTCTAAGCAGCATTTTTGATCAGAGAGTATCACATAAATTGTCACCATTTCTATTTACCTTGTACGTAGAAATTAATAACTTGTCATTTTCTGTACTGCATTATTGTGGGATAAGCCCAACAAGTGAAAAGAAATAAAACTCAATACTTCAAAAACCAGCTCCCACTGCTTCAGTCTGCTGTGGTTAATGTCAAAAGGACTTTGCTCATTATTCCTTCCTGGACAGTCATAAAGGATATTATAGCCCTTTATAGTATGAGAAGTTAAAACTTTATTTTTCACTTGTGTTTTCTTCATAAATTCCTGCTGTGAAAAAAAAAATAAACACGTTAACCCAAAGGCCAAAGGCCTGTGTCTCACAAGAAGCACTCCCTGAATATTGTTTCTTTTTAACATAACATTGCTGGTTCCTCTTTGCAAAAGTTACAGATATATAAAACTCCATTAAAAAAAAAAAGGAAACAAATTCAGAGAAAGATCTTCAGTGCCTTAACATCTTACAGAGTTGTTAGCTATCTCTGTAACTTTGTTCAGGAAATGACTTTTTTTTTTAATTTAAGAGAAAATCAGGAAAATTCCATAGCAAATACAAGGAAAAAAGAATTCTAGATATTGGACAGTGCACAATATATCCTCAATTTCGTATCCATCTATACATAAACAACTGGACTCTACATTCTTTAAAGAAGCAGCATCTTTTGTAAACCAGATGAACTAGAGACCAGCTGAATGCCATCAAGGTTTTAGGCCAGAAAGCCAAAGAGCCCAGGAATTGGTGGTAGATCAGGTGTTTCATGTAACTGTAATTGTATTCTCAGAGTACTACAGGTGTATGTGTAAGTAGATTTTCTTTGAAGAAAAATGGTTTTGGTACAACTAAGTATTTAGTATACATTCCATTTCTTTTCATATTTTATTTTCTCTATTTATAAAGAAAATAATTTTCTCCTCTTCTTGCCCAGCCAAAAATTTCTAAGTCCTGCAAGTCAAGACAGTGTTTCATGTCTTTACCAATGACCTGCATTTTGAAGAGTAACCCGGTTTGTGGGAGTTCACAAGGCAGTTCACAAGTACCCCAATTGCATAACAAATTTGCTACCATAATAACCCTTTGAGAGGTAGAAGAGGGCAAATTGCCTAGGTCCCTTGGTAGCAAGGAGAACAGGGACTGTGGGTAGATTTAATTTCACCTAACATTAGCCATCCCCAGTTAGATGTCTCAATTAAACTGCCTGCTTAGCCTTTCTCTCCAGTGAGTGGATGGAAAGAGACAGGTACTTCCAGACAGTAAATCATCCCATCTCAGGATGCTTTTCCAGAATAATGAGATGAATTGCCACACTCATCACAAGACTTTATAAGTTTATTTGGGTGTAGAACAAGTTATAAACGTCGCCTTTGTTATCAGAATATATACTCCTTTTTTTGCTTTTAGAAATATTGTCAGAGTAATGACATTTGTCATTCCGGGCTCTGCTTTTTTTTCATAAATTTCAAGTGTGGCCTTATCTTGGAGCTCTCCTTGACTGACTGAGGAACTATTTAGGGCCTGTATATGCTCTTGGCTTGTATTGCATGCAGTCACTGCATGCAATAAGCTCATGGAGAAGCTTGTACAGCCTTATCTCAAGAATGAAATAGTAACATGTGTTTCCCTGAACTGTCCTGTTGAGCCATGCTCCATTGTATTGACTTCCATGTATTCTTTTTAAAGTTTTTATTTTCCGGGTTTCTTGCTATGTTATATACTGTGTTCAGTAGTAGGAATCTTCTGAGAAAACAGTTTTCTTGTGAACTGCATATAAAAAAAGCATCTTTGCACATATACTGCGTAATTTGCTCATCTTTTATCTGTGCCACTTCAGGAGAGTGACAAGTACTTTTTTTTCTTGGTCTCACTAGGATTTGCAGGCAGTCTGATGTTTCATTCAGGCTCAGGTTTGGCTAAGTGCTTGAAGCATTGCACCTGCATCTACGTCAGATTTTCTCCTCTCACACTGACTGCTGCCTGGGCAGCAGTGTGCAGACCACCAGCTTCCCTCTCCATTTTTTCCACAATTTCCATCTCAGTTACAAAGCTCACACATCCAGTTTCCAGTCTTACTGCCTTTGGAAGTACAGTCTTCTGTGAGTCAGACCTTTCTAAAATTTTCAGCAAAACTTTGTGGTCTTTTAAAACAACAGGTGCTCATCTGCAGCTCAGTGAGTTTGACCTCTGTTCACCGGTGGAGGGAATGAGGAAAGGACCAGGACATAAGGAACAGCTTAGACAGCAGGTAATTAGGGCAGTCAGTCTTAATTAGTTTTTAATAGTTGGGGAGGAGCTTTTTGTATCTGCATATGGCTGAGAGGCAGCTTAGGGAGCAGGAATGAGCTGGGGAAGCAGAATGGAAATAAAGGTAGCTAAGAGTGGGACTTGCTAGAGGCTCTGGAGGTGTTGATGGCTGTTTGGTTTAGGTTGTTTCAGTGATGCTGTTAGGGAGCTCTGCAAGAGCAGGGAGGAAGTTTATGTCCAGGGCTTGTGCTAATTGTGCCAGAGGGAGCATTCTTAAATATCCTGTGTTTGTGCTCCTTCTTTCTCAAAAGAAGGAGTGATGTGGGAGGTGATTTTAACTGAAGAAAGGGATATGGTTTAAAGGCCTGAATGCAGCCTATGTTCTCCCTGGTAAAATAGCTTGGGAAAATGCAACACCTTGAGGTCTTTGAGGTGCAAGCTGCATGCAAAAGCTGCTTATCCAGCAGTGAATATGGTCTGGCTTATGGCCTATTCTGCTAGATATCAAGAGACATTCTTAGAGGTAGGTGGGTGTCTAATTTCTACTGGTTGCACCAAAATAGGGGTGGAGGTGTGTGCATTTGGAGTTTGCTCGTGCATAGCTTTTTCACTTGCTTTAAATATTTTAACCATTGAGATGAGCAGGGTTTGTGATCTGGCCTTCAGAATTTTTCCTGTTGCCCTTTAGAACTGGGACAGAAGCTTAGATGAAAGTATTTTCCAGATATTTCAGAATCTACTCTGAATAGTCTGTGTGTGAGCAGTACAAGCCTTTGCTGTATAATCCGGCAATCTGGTTGCCTTGCAACATGCAAGTGAGCCTGTTTCTTGGTCTGTGAATGGAGAAGGGGGGAGGGAAAGCCTGGAAGGGTAGGGAAAATAAAACTCTTTTATACTACTATTTGCAGTTTTTTAAAAATGCCATCTTAATCATATTGGAAGATGAAAGTCATCTAATAAGTACTTCTGAAGTGCTAGTATTTTCTTTTTTGTAACGTTAAAAAAAAAGAGAAATCATCTTCTGTCCTTGTCTTGGGAAGTATTTGTTTGCTGGATGTTTGTCCTGGAAAGGGTTTGCCTGTTTCTCTGTAATATTGCAGTACTGTTTCTCTGTGGGATATTTATCTTTCGGATGTCTTTGAAACTGAGACAGAAAAGTTCAAAAGAGTGATTGCTATGTAGGAAATGTACCTACTAAAGGTATTGGAGTGAGTAATGAAACTGCAGACTGGTATTTATGAGTTTAGACAGGAGGAAGATGCAGCTTTATTGGATGATCCTAAAGGCAGATATCATTACATATATATTAATTAAGAAAGGTGTGTGGTGCTGGTGGAAAGGGATCTTGCTGGAAAACGATTTCCAGGTGCTTCTAGAAAAACCTCCAGCTATCCCATTATTCAACTTGTTCAGAGATTGGCTGGTCATTCTTCTGAAGCAGATGGAGATAGTTTTTCTCGAAGCTGAGACCAGCATAGTGTGCACTTTGTCTTTTCTGAAGTATCTATCAAAAAAAAGTGTTATTCTGTTACATGGTGGATCTGTTCATTAAAAATGCCCATCCTTTTAAGGGTGTCTAGGAGAAGATAAATACACTATACATTAATGCTAATAATTAAATTTGTAAAATTACTGCTTTTTGATAGACTAACACACAAATACAATTCCAGCAGTGGCTGTTTTTCATTAGTTAGAATGACATGCCAGCTTTAGAATATGTAATGATGTATAAGCCCTGGTGGTTATGATTGGCATAGAAATGTACTATATCCTTGGGTGTTAAAAGCCATAAGCTATTTATTTTCATACTTACAAAGACTGTACTACATTGTGGTATAAATCTCACATGGTTGTCACAATTACATTTTTTTTTTTAGTAATTTATGTCCATATGGTTCAAATATGAATCTGTCCCCCTTATTAGCATCCTGCTGGTCACATAATGTACTGATAAATTAGTATCTTATGTCTGAAAAGCCTGTTTGAATTCAGATCTCATGCAAAAGAAACTTAAACCCACCTGGTCTTCCTGATATAAGTACCCTTGTTGTCATGCAGATTTTGTAATACATGAGCTTACACAGTATAGTAGTGACATGCTTGCAAGAAACTTGGTTATTTGCTGTGGTATCCAGTGGGTTTGTTTGGTTGTTTTTCTTTCTTTTTTTTTTTTTTTTTTTTTTTTTTAAGCACCACATTCACATAAGTAAGGAGTGGACTGGAAGCTCTTCTATTATACCAGACTCTAGCTTAAACTGGGTGTAGATGGTGTTGAAGTTGATGATATAAAATAATTTTGAAACCAGAGATAATGTGTAACAAAATAATTGATGTAGTTCTATTAGATGCCATAATGTATTGATTCTTCTTCAGTATCAAAGGCAGTTTGATTGTAAAGTCTGTATGTGACACACATGATATGGATGTGAAAGTATGGCCTTTGTTCTTAGGATTTTGGGGAAAAAAAATAGAGAAATGGGTGAAAGAAATATAGAGATAAATCATAAAGGCTGTTTTTCTTAAAAAGAAAGTTGGTATATAAATAATCCATTATGTATTCCAAAAATATTAAAAAATGAAACTTAGGTAAGGTGAAGTGATTCTGAAAGAACAAGTATTTTGTTTTGACACCGTCCTTTCAATCTTCCAACCCATAAGCAACACCATGTGCCCCTGTTCTCCACTTGAACAGTGAGCCATTGACCCCAGCTGAGTGTGACCTTGTTGCCAGTTCTTTATCTGCTGGTTGATCTGTCTGTCAAATCTGTGTCTCTCCAATTTAGAGCCAAGGGTCTGGTGTGGGACAGTGTCAGAGGCTTTTCACAAGCCCAGAGAGGTGATGTCAGTTGCTCTTCCTTTACAGCATGTTTGCTTAATCTGAGTGGATTCTCTGCCTGATGGGTAGTGCTTTGTAGCCTCAGTTTAGGTTGGGGTTTAGCATTTAAATATGCAGTCTAGGGGACAAAGTACAGATTGAAGTGTATATTGAGGTCCTGAGGTTCGAGGCTGAAAAGGGCATTGGTTGCAAATTCATCAAGCTTCCATCTATGTGATTTTAGTGCAACTGTCTCATATTTGTGGTTTCTGGGTCTCTTGCTTAGGGTTTTGGGTTTTTTTTTAAATTATAGTTATTTACATGGTTGAGATTGGTGAAGTTGCCTGTGTGTACGACAGACGTGTGGGTGAATACTTGACCTGTCCTTCTTTTATTTTGCAGAGACCTACAGCCAACAAGACTTCTGGTGCTCCTTCCTACAGCAGATGGTCCAGTTCACAGCCCCATCAGGTAATATGCCCTTGTCAAAAAGGATATGCAGCTCAGGTTGACACATGCATCCTTTGAAAGTGAATTTGTGAGGGGATCTGAGAGCGTTACCTTCCTGCACCAGCCCAACTGGGTCACACTGCTCTCTGAGGTTGTTGCAGAATATCCTGTGGCAAACTCTTGGATGCAGCTGCTGCTCATGGAGGAGCTTGTACAGCTGTGCCTCCTCTAATGCAGTGGTGCCTCTCTGGTTTGTCAGGGGTGGTTATTGTGCCTGGATCCCCCTGTCCTTTGCATCCTGTCACTTAAGCTACAAGTGTGGGTGTTTGATGCCCTTTGGCAATGCATGAAGTCTGTTCTCATATGCTAGCCCTCCTCCCCCACTGCCCTAGGGTTTCTTTGTGAAGTGGCTGCAATGATCAAAACTTCAGGAGAACTTGCCGAAGCCAGAAACTCTTAAGCGTTAGCCAGGAAACAATATTCTAGTTAATGATTATTTATAAGAATTTGAATGGTATTCAGGGTTTCTGTTACTTATCAAAATTGAAAGACTTTTTTGACTATACACTAGGATATGACTTGCCTTTGTTATTAAAGAACAATGTATTTCAACTAAAGCAACTTTGTCTTCAGAAACTCTTCAGGTATCTTTTCAGTAATGATTGCATTGGCTTTGCTTTCTTCCAGCCTCTACTTTTGTTTTTTCATACCTCTTCCTACATACGCATTAAAAAAAAAAACCCACAAAAACCCCAGTAACCCAGAAAAACCAAAACCACTACTCCCCCTTGACATCATGAAAAGTTTAAATTATCATGGTGAACAAACTCTTGATCTGACATGCTAGATTTTCTTCTTGAAGAACGTTTGTAGACTTAAGAGAGGAAACTTCCACTAAGTTGTGATTTAGCCTCAAAAACTAAAGCAAAAGAAACCATGAACTTAATTTGTGTTCAGATTAGGATGGGAAAAAATGTGGCTAAGTGCTTCATGGGCTGTTTTTCAGCCCATGATACTTTTTTCACTATCCTCCCAGTTTTAATAGTCCTGTTTTCACAAAGTATTGTGTGAGTTTTGTGCCTTCTCTTCATATAAAAATATGGTTATTTTGCTTGCAAAGTTTTCCAAATATTCTGTCTTTCACTTTTTCAACACTGAATTTTTAGGGTAAAAGTGAAGGATGCATAGACAAAATGTTAACTTTTTTAATGGTTATTGCTTGCTCCATCCTAGGGCATTAGACAGTGAGCAAGAAAAAAGTTCATAACTAATGCATATGAGCACTGTTCTGCTCTTCCTGTGTGTGCCTGCAGTTGTCTGTTAATAGGGGATGAATTCTTGAGTCAGGAGGAGATCATCCTAACAAATCATATGAGATGCACCTTATGCTCCGCACACTTGCTTTCCTTTTTGAGGAGGGAGGGAAACATAAGTGCATAATAAAGATTGTTTGTAGTGTTACAACCCTGTCAAACCACTAGCAGAGTTGAGGGATTAACTACCAGGAATGTTGCTTGAAAGTATGTCTAGACTATCCAACATCTGCAGGAAAAAAAATTGTTCTAATGTATTAAAGAGTGCTCGTGGTAGTTTCCCTCCACGTGTGTTGTACCCTTTGCGTTTGACTCTTGTTTTCCTTTGTCATTTCTCCTCTACTCTTTTCTTTTTCTTCCCTGTTTATTGTCAGCTTTTGTCTTCTGTGTTTTGGGTTAATAAGCTTATAAACTTGCCTCATGGATATTATAAATGCCAGTACCAACTGTGAGGATGTATAGGCTTGCTGTGGTTCTGTTTGGGAGGCTGGAATACCGCTGTGCGCTCTCATGAGCTGAGTGGCAAAATATTTGTATTGGATAAGAGATTTGTATTCAGCCTTGCAACTTGCCAGCATCTATATATAGTTTATTTAAACTTTTTTTTTTTAATATTTTTTTTTAAAGATAGCTTTCCAGGAAAGAAAAAGATTAAAGTTCAAAACTCATAGTCTGCATTTTCTTTAGTCTCATGCAGTGAACCCAGTGAAGGCTTTTCCACATGCATCTTAGAAGAATCCACACACAAACCTAATAGAACTACATAGCTGAGACCTTTGATGCATCTAAGAAATGGTAAAAGTTAAATTGATTTCTTCCTTCTTTCCCCTAAGTTTTTCTTTTTTCCTCTATCTATGTGGAGTTGGAAGGTTCATTAGGTGAGAGATTTGAAAGGGTGAGGTCAATGAGTCACAGAAAATAACACATTTTTTCCTGACTTGTTTTGCTTTGTGCTACCCAGACATGCTTATATTTTGTATTGGATAAACTGGAGCATGTTTATCTATCTCAAATATGCTATCTGGGGAAGTTTTTTAATAAGTTTCTATCAATTTATCGCTCTCATGGACACATGGAATTTGTATGGTCAGGTTTTTTTTATATAAAGTTGTTCAGAGAATAGTGTTGTCTGTCTTTTTTTTTTTTTTTTCACTGCCCCTTGAGCCTGAGAAAATGTCTTGTTGCAGGGGAGGCATCTTTGAAACTTGATTTAGAGGTTCCTTCTGACTGACCTGGGAAAGAGGCAATCGTACCTGGTTCAAGCTAGGTTTGTTCAAGCATTCCTCTTTCTCAATGTCAGAATAAGAAGCCATTAGTCTAAGAGGTTGATTTTTTTGGATTTGAGGAATTTATCAGTTGAATTAAGGAATTTGAAGGAGTGGGCAGGAAAGCCAAACAAAATCTCAGCTTCTGAACCGGCATCCATGTAGCTCTGGGATCTTCCTGCCTTCAGATGTACTAAACTGGCTTGAGGGATGGAATCAAGGAGGGGATAAAGATGCTAATGAACCAAAATTGCATACACTGTGTTCTGGGCTACTGGCATTGCTTGATGTGTGAAGAAGTCTGCAGCAATTTTGTGAGAAGCTCTGAACTTAGTCCTTCTGTGGTACTCTGAAGGCTGCTGCCTGAAGTGCAAGTGGCTCTTAGAGCTGATGAAAATGAATGAGGAAGTGGCACTTTATCAGGGATGATGGTATAGCTCTTTCTAACATGATGCTGCTTTTGCTGAGTGGGATGGCATCCAAGGCAGAGCTTCTTGTAGTGATGGCAAATCCTTGTGTGGGACAGTCTGTCTGACATGAGGAATCAAAGGTACACAGGCAGGCTGGGACACAAGACACTCAGCTTTGCAGCTTTGTTGTCTCTGAAAGCAATTTTAACATGAATTCACTCATTACTGGTAATGACTTGAGAACTGTGTGCTAGTAAAAATGAAGACAATTAAGAGAAAATCCCTCTTTTTTCCTTAGGGAAAAAAAGAAGAAACCATATATCTCAGATGCCAGCTTAAGGTCGAGGCATTGAAAAAAATCCATAGATAAAGTGTCCTAAAAGAAAGAATAATGGGACAATGATCCTCCTAATTTGCTATGTCTTAACAGTTAATGAGAGGCAAAAAGTCAGTAGTACCTACTCAGATCTCAGAAATACATCCACCTTGTCTGTGGGTAGAAGACAGTGTTAGGCTGACTTTTCTTGCTCATGAGCACACTAGGGAGCTGGTGAAATCTGACAATTCATTTGGTCTCCACTGTTGGCTGGCATCTTAGTGGCAAAATTCCAGGTCTCTTGCACAAAGGTTGTTAGCAAGACTATCTTTAGAAATGCCTAGATTATATTACTTTCTAGAACTATTCTAATGCCTCTTCAATATTAGGTGCTAAATGAGCCTGCAGAATAATTGGTGTGTATTAAATGCCATTAAAAATAATATAGAACATTTTAGCATCTTTCTCCTCCTCATATCTATTAGCAAGGCATTAGTTTATGAGCTAATGAAGTAAAAAATGCAGAAAGTGAAACTATATCCAATGGGCCACAGGACAGGAGGGCTCTCAGCTGTGATTCCATAATGTTCCTCTGTCTGGTTCCACTGCTGCTTTGTTACAGAGTTATTGCTCTGACTTTCTGGTAGAGGCAAAGCAAGCTCGTTGCTTTCTTGCTGGTAGTCAGAGCTTTGTCCATTGTTGAACTTGACATCAGTGCCTTAAGGCCAGAATATGTTTTCTTTTTTTCTTCAATAAAGAAAGGCTCTTTAAAACTTAAACCTCTTTAAACACAGGGATAACTACTATATTTTAGTACAAAGTGGTTAGCAGTTTCTCCTAGGAATCTGGATAGACAATGGATGTTGACAAACATTCAGTGTAGTGTCTATATTTCAAACAGCCAAAATATTTTATCTTTCCATATGGTAGTTTATAATACCGCTGCTTTGTGATGGGGATGATGGAAATACCAGTATACCAGTCAGGAAGGCAGAAGCTGGGAAAGGTGATTTTCCAGCTATACTGTGGCAGCTGTTTTGTTGAATTTCAGGTTAGAGATTTCAGTATACATAATTTCTCTCTCTCTTTGTCCCTGTTGTGTGTGTGCCTGCTTCCCCCTTGCCTTGTTTTTGCCCTTGTATTCTTCCTGTGTATGTGTTGGAGCAGTAATGTGTTGGTAAGAAGATAATTAGACAGGTGTCTGTTCAGTAGGCTTTTTCACAGCGCACAAGGTCAAAATGAACCTTGTGATTAATTGTGCAGCATGAGAGTAGAGAATTTATTTAGTTTTAGGAAGCCAACTAGGGATGGCTTCTGGTAACGGGTGGGATTGTTGTAGCCTAAAACACCTCCAAGTGGAATTTCATGGCTTCTTGGAGCAGGAAGATGGGTAATAGTGAGCTTCCTTGATGGGTTCTGGCAGACTGCCTGAACACAAAGGTAATCAGAGCAATGGCTCAGAAGATTCATTCCTGTGAAGTGAGTTTTCTTTTAAACTGGTGGAAGATAGCTAGTTCTAAATACTAAATAAAGAGTAATAAATAGTAATGTACTCAACTGCTTTCAGTCTTATTTGTTTTCCTTCAGTGCCTCAAGTCTGACTTGGAAAAAGTCAGTATTGAGAAAGTCACTGTCTCCCTGATGACTCAGCTCTTTGCTTTTCTGCTGAGCACTGCACACTGTGGCAGTAAATTTTAGGTTATGTGCCTGTCTGCTAGAAAACTTACTGTGAACACCAACTGAAGAAGCCACTTGAAGCCACTGAACAGCTGTCAAGTGGCAACAGAATTCCTTCACTCTTGACCTAGGTTTGAGCTGCAGTGTGCTCATCTAAATGACTGTGACTTAGTCCAGCTATTAGGGTTAAACCTTATTTTTAAGGGTCAGATGAGGTCTGGCAATTTTCCAAAGGCAAACCAGACAACCCACGCCACAGAAATATCTTCCTTCTTCCAGGCACTTGGTGTTTACCCCAAAAAAGTAGCAAAAATCAATGGGCTCAATTAGACTTAATAAGGGAAATTTGCCAGTTTTGCAATAAATGGAGTGGAAATCCCTAAATACCTCCTTTCCATAATACATCTTTTCAGAGCTAGGCATTCCTCTTTACCATAGGTCATCAGTTTTGCAGCATTGCATTTTGATCTTTGTTACATTTGGATAAGCACATGGAAAAATCAAGTATGTACTGATAGAAACTGAATTTTTTGACATGTCAAAGGTACTCACTGAATTTCAACAAGCCTCTGTTAGGTTTACCTTGGATCACTCATTAAATTTGAATTTGAGGTGGAGACAGTGCCTTGCAAGAGCAAATTTAAGTAGTTAAACACTTAGAAGGATAATTATTATTTTATGCATCATGTGTTGCCCTAAGTTCACTGAAAGTTTGGAAAATATGAATATCTGTGATCAGCACTCCAGGTGTGCTCTTATTCCATGTATAAGCCATATTATGCACTTGAGAGCCTTTTGGGATTTTGTCAACTATTGATAAAGATAGACCCATGTGTTTGGTCAGTCTTTATTAGTAGCAGACAAAAAATTAGCCATTCTCTTTTTTTTTTTTTCTAGTGTGTCTCACCTCTCATACCCTTGTCCATCTTTTCTGCTGCTGCTTGTTAGGTTCAACTGGAAACCTGGTGTTAAAGGTTCTTTCTGCTTTCCAAAGTTTGATGATTCCTCAGTGAAATCAGGGAGCTGCTGCTTCTGGCATGATGCTTTTTGTAGGAGCGTGTAAGGGAAGATTGAACCTGGCATATGTTTCATAAAGCCACAGGAATCTGCACTGGCAGCCCCAGCTTCACCAAGGTCATGGGCAAAGGCAGAGTTGATCTCAGTGACTGCTTTGCAAGTAACAGGAGAGCAGGGCACACTGAGTTGGCTGCTCAGCTAAATGCATCAGTACACCAGGATGTGTAAGCTATTTTTATTGTGTGAAGATAACTCAGCCAAATGAGACTCAGGAGCAATTGTGTCTGTTGCCAACCAAAGTGCAACATAAACTTAGCTTTGAAAAGTTAAGGCTTTTGTAAATGAAATATGAGGGGAACTAAAAAAGGAAACTGTTTGTTTTTTTTTTTTATTGGACAGTGGTAGAATATGAGTAAATGTAAATGTGTGCACTGTTATTCAAAGGTTGCTTTTCCAAGTATGTTACCTGTTGTCTGGACATAATTACCAGGCAGCTGCTTGAATTGAACATAAAGCTGATTCCTAAGCTCCAACAGGGTAAGAGCCTGAGCCTGGAGGGCAGCAATGGTGTTCATAAGATCCAACCCCATGCTTTCACTTAACTACTTGTGGAGAAACACTTTGTGTCTGACACAACTACTGACACAGCAGGATGAAGACTGGTGGTAATTTTAGAAAGAACCCCAAACCTATATTTAAAAGAAGGGCTTATGTTTTATAGTCACTGTAAATGATAAAATGCAGGCTCTATTCTGCAATCTGTGCATCTGGTACCTCTAGTCTACTCTATCGGTTGGATATATATATTCCTCACCAAGCACGGGATTTGGGCATTAGTTCCCAATACCAAAGTCTTGGTAAACCAGTTATGTTAAATTTCTCCCAATTATACTGTATAAATGTTAAACTTTAGGTGTAATGGTTATGAACACATAGGAGGACTCTTCCAAGACTCAGTACTGTGTATTTCTCTTCTGCAGGTGTGAGGAAGAAATAGCAGGTTTCCTTTCTCAGAAAGGGAAAGTTACCATTACTCTGTTAGATACCATTGTGTATCATGTTGCACTTTCAAGTAAGGGTTCAGAAGATTCCACCTATAGCTTGGCTGATCTTAAAAATCAGTATGCAGGGGAGAAAACCCCATTTTTTCCAAATGATGTTTCTAAACAGCTGATTTTTTTTTTTAGTTTGTTTGGGTTTTTTTTTTTTTTTTTTTTTTTGTGTTTTTGTTTTTTTGTTTTTTTTTTTTTTTTTTTTTGTCTGGTAGGCCAGCAAACTTTTTAGTCCTTTCAATTGTTGTGTAATTACTTTTGATGACAAACACCAAATGTATGTGTTGTGCTAACCCTCTGCTCAGTGGGCTCAGGTTTGTGTAGAGAAATGTGTGTGCTGGGCATGAGGGAAAAGACTAGCAGCATTTGTAATGACTTCTGTAGATGTAAAATGTTTCCAAAAGCTATTTGTCATCTGCACTTTTGTTGCCTCTCAAAACTATTTTCTTCTAGAAGAAGAATTTAATAAGATTTAAAAAGACTGCAAATGCTATCATTTTATAAAATTTTTAACTATAAAGACAACATTCTCCCCGTGTCACATATTGTGTCATTGCTGGAAGATTCCCAGCCTCATTTGGAAGCCTCACTTCAAAACTGCAGACTCAATTTGAGAAATCCCAGGAATGTTCCTCCCATAAGTCTTTTTTGCCTCTTTGGCTTAGCAAGTTAAGTTTATTGGTATTTTTTTTGTGAATGCTGACTGCTCTCTCTTTGACTGAATTTGGTGAGGAAAAGGAAGGATGCAAGTTTTCTGAACCTTTTAGAGACAAAGAAAAGCATGAGATCACCCTTCAGTAGCCATTGGGCAGTTCAAGGGGGAGAATCATAGAATGGCCTAGATTGGAAAGAATCTTAAAGATCATCTAGTTCCAAACCTCTGCTATGGTCAGGAACACCTTTCACTGGACCAGGTGGCTCAGAGTCCCATCCAACCTGGTCTTGAACACTTCCAGGGATGAGGCTTCCACCACTTCCTTTGACAACCTCTTCCAGTGCTCCACCACCCTCACAATTAAGAATTTCTTCCTGATAGCTAATCTAAACTTATTCTCTTTAAACCCATTTCCCCTTGTTCTCTCATTACATGCCCTTGCAAAAACTCTCATCTTTTTGTAGGCTCTGTTCAGATACTGGAAGGTCACAATTAGGTCACTCAAAACTTTCTCTTCTCCAGGCTGATAAATCCCATTTTTCTCAGTCTTTCCTCAAAGGAGAGGTGCTCCATCTCTCTAAATGTGGTGGCAGTCCTCCTCTGGACCTGCTCCAACAGGTTGCTGTCCTTTCTGTGCTGGGGAGCCTACAGCTGGATGCAGTGTTCCAGGTGGGGTTTCACCACATGGGAGAAGAGGGACAGAATCCTCTCGCTTGCCCTGCTGGATGCAGTCCAGGGTTGGATTGGATCAGCTGCATGTTGGCTGGAAGTGCACATTGCCAAATAATGTCCAGCTTCTCATCCACCAGCGTCCCTGGTCCTGAGCTGGGCTGCTCTTGATCTGTTTGTTCTCAGTCTGTGTTGATACTGACCCAGATGCAGCACCTCGTTATTGCTCTTGTTAAACTGTGAGATTCCCATGGGCCCATTTCTTGAGCTTGTCCAGGTCCCTCTGGATGGCATCTCCTCTTTCAGATGTGTCATCTGCAAGTTTGTCCGGGGTGCACCCTTTTTCTATGTCATTAATGGAGACATTAAATAACACTGGTCTCAGTATGGAATTCCAAAGGACACTACTTGTTGCTGATGCCCTTTAGAACTCTGAGCCACTGACCACTACTTTTTGCAAGAGTCCAACCAATTCCTTATCCACTTATCAGTCCAGCCATTGAATCCACCTCAATCCAATTTTGAGAGACTGATGTTATGGGGGACCGTAGATGACATCTATGTCCCTTCCCTTGTCCACTGATGTAGTCACTCTGTCATGGAAGGCCACTAGGTTAGTCAGGAAGGACTTGCCCTTGGTGAAGCTGTGCTGACTGTCCTCAATCACATCTTTGTCCTCCCTGTGTCTAAGCATAGTTTCTAGGAGGATCTGTTCCATGGTCTTGCCAGGCACAGAGGTGAGGCTAGTATGGGTCCCAGGTCCTCTTTTCTGCCTTTTTTATAGATGGGTGCAATGTTTCCCTTTTACTAGTTACCTGGAACTTTACCTGGCTGCCATGACTTTTCAAATATCACAGGGAGTGGTTTTACAATCAGCCAATTCCCTCAGGACTCTGGGATGCATTTCATTGGTCCCAATAGACTTATTTACATTCACGTTCCTCAGGTGGTGGTGAACCTGTTCTTTACTTGCAGTAGGGAAAGTGGTCCCCAATGTGCTCTCCATCCACTTGAGAGGTGTAGGAAGAGGAGTTGCCATTGAAGACAGAGGCAAAAAAGTTGTTTAGTACTTCAGGCTTCCTTTCATCTGTGATTGCCAGTTTTCCAGTTTTGTTCATTGGGGAGAATACACCTTCTTTGACCTTCCTTCTCTGTTTAACATTCCTGTAGAAGCCCTTGTTATTCTTTGTATCCCTTAACAGGTTCACTTCCAGCTTCACCTTGGCCTTTCTCACCCCATCCCTATACAACTGAATGTCATCTCTGTATTCCTCCCAGATTACCTGTCCTTGTTTCCTCTGTGCATTTGCTTCTTCCCCTTTAGTTTGACCAGCAGTTCCCCACAGAGCCATGTGGGTCTCTTGTCTTCCTTGACCAATTTCTTGCTTGCTCTAGGACTCTATGGAAGAATTCCTTAAAGGTCTCCCTGCTCTGTTTTACTGCTGTATCCTGAGGGCAGTCTTCCAGGGATTCCTATTGATTATCTTTTTTAAGAGGTGGAAGTTTGCCTTCCTGAAGTTCAGGGGCCTAACTTTACTCTTTACCTGACCCATATCTCTTGGGACTGCAAACTCCAGCAATGTGGGATCACTGCAGCCCAGTCTGCCTCCAATCTTGATGTCCACAATCAGCTCTCTTACACTTGCCATGTTATGGATTTCCTAACATGGGGCAAAAAACTCAGTTGTTGGTGTCTGTGTTTTTTCAAGAATGACGCTAAACTTTTGCTCCTGTGCAGATTTTCTGGTTAAGGGATGAGCTTACCCCAGAGCTCAAGGAATAATTCACTTAAAGTCAATCAGATGCAAGATGTGTGTATATTCACTATCAGGCTTAATTAGTTTTGTTGTTCACACAGCTACACAGCTGAATTCTAACAAAATTCTATAGTGGATTGATTGAATTCAGAACTCTTTAAATCTGTGAGTCTTTTAAGGAAACTGTCTCCTTGCTGTGTATAGCAACATTATTCTTGACTCTTCCCAAGGTTCAGATCTTGTCATATAAACTTCAGATAATATTGTTTGAAGCTGCACATAATCTTACAATAGGGTCTTTTCATTATGTTATCTGTAGTATCCCTGATGTGTTGACTAATAGCAAAGATTGACAAAGCGTGTTACACGCAAACATCTTGCCTCATGTTCTATTAAATGTGTCATTTGATGTCTTCTGTCTTCGTTTTGACTTTGCTATGACATCTTAAAAGAAAGAGAAGATGCCAACAGATGATGTTTTAACACTTGTCAGCAATTCGTCATGTTTCTTCTTACTTTAAATTTAATTGTTCTTGGAATGAACAGTTCAGAGGGATTTTTTTTTAAATTCTGCTTTCTGGTTAATGCAATCAATTTGATGCAGATGATAATTAGTATGATAATTGCAGCCTACACACACGCTACTCTAACCCCCCGATTTCTTCAGTGTTCCAATGTTTTTAAAGATTGCAAGATAGGTGGGAGCAGAAGAGTTTAAGTTATTTTTAGGGGCCTTTTGCCCCCTTGTTCTAGTATTTAAAAGTAACAGATGGACTTTGCTCTTTGTGCCTCTCATCTTTCATGCTCCTGAAGCCTTACACCTGGAAAGGAAATGCAATGAAGAGACATGGCTGGGTCCACCATCAGCTGCACTAACAAAGGAATTGATGGTTTTCCAGAGCAAACATTAGCTGAGGAGGAGGGTTTACCTTTGGAGGAGTAGCATCTGGCATTGAGCTGCGTCCAGGGGCTGATCTGGGGATGGAGGCATGTCAAGGGAAGATGGTCAAATCAGGGCTGGTGGCATAGGACTGCTTCTCTGCCTTTCTAAACCAGGTCCAGACAAAAACTTCTTTAAAAGCCTTTCCCCTTTCCTGTCTTTTGCACGAAGGAAAACAAAGCGCGCTGATGGATTGTTTTAATAATCTAAGTGATGATCATTCTGTTTGATAATTAGCCATGCAAATCTGAAAGAAACAATTGGTGGATCAACAAAAATAAATCTGCAGGCTACATTTGGGGGAAGAGCTGAAAAAGCTAATTTGGTTATAAAGATAGGTTATGCTTTGTAATGAGAAACGACAAGGCGTTTTGCTGCAACTGTCATGGCAACTTTACAGCTCCTTTATATAGTCTAATTTAAAATGTATTTACCCCGTAGCAATGAAATTGCAATCTATGTATGAATCATAAAAGCTGGGGATGGAAAATACCTCTTGAACATATGGACCAGTTCCTCAAAGGATACAATTCATTTTAACTCAAAGTGAGAGAATAAGATATTCTCTGTCTTCAAAGTGAGCTTTTTTGTCCGAGGTTTTCTGAGTGTGGACTCTAGAAAGGGTCTCTTTGTCTAATCTTGGAGCTGGACTTGGCTAAGAAACTTTTGTTAACTAGAGATCTCAGTATTTAAGTTTTGCTTCAACAGCTTGTGAGCTCTGCTGTCTACTACATGGCTCTACATAAGCTTAAATAGTCATTGAACACTGATAAAATTCACTTTTATCAAGATGCTTGTTAGTCATGTTTCAAGGCACAGATTAGTTGCCTACTGAGTTAAGATCTTAATTGTGTGAGTGCTCCATTTTTGTTCCATCAAGCTGCGTTGATATTTGAAATCAAACTGTAATCAGGAAATGAAAGCCTTTTCCCCCCCTGTTCGGTATTAACAGTGACTCAGTTAGTTGTTAATGCTAAGCATTGGTGGCAGTTATCTGAAAAGCAAGAATATGGTGCTAGAAGGAAAATAAGACTTTTATATTGGTGATTTAAATCAATGTAAGGTTTAGGGTGCTGGTTCTCCCAGCATGTTTAGAGATCCTGTTTCATTCTGATGATCAGCTTTTAGACTTAGAAGGAAATTCTTTGAGAATTTCATGACATCTTCCTAACAGAAGCTAGTTAACTTCCCCAAAGTCACCAAAGCTTGCATTACTCACTCTTATTCATAGCTCAGTATGGAAAAAAATTATCTAAAAATTCTGTTTTCAAGATCCATGATGAATATCTTTATTTCTCCTTTAGTTCTGCCACTGTCTGAGAGCCTTCTGTAGAGTGACCATTACCCTCCCTGTGAAGTGAGCTTTCAGCTTTGACTGGGATTATTTTTAAAAACACCAATGTTTCACACATTTTGGGGGATGGCATTGTTAAAAACACCAAGGGCCTACAAGTAACTTACAGTAATACCTCAAAGTCCACTGATGTGGGAGGCCAGGACCTTAATTCCATTCTAAATGAAATATCCAGGTTTTCTAAGGGAATTGAAATAGGGATAATGTAAGCAAAGAACTAGAAAGAACGATTCTGTAGAAACATGACTTACATATTGTCATAAAACCACTGTATTTCTTGCTTCAGCTGTATGTAGTGGATGTTCAAGACAATTAATGTATCAGGGCAAAATTTGCATAGATGTAGAAACTTGAATTAAAACTTCAAAACCAAAAGCAACTAAGAAGTTATTGAAAAGGCTGAAGTAGCCCAAGCAGAAATCCTACAGAAATCCAAATTTCTGACCGGCATTATAAGAAAAATGTGACTCTGGCAAAATGAGATGTTTTGTTGGTTTCTTTTTCTTTAATTGTGAATGGTGCTCAAATAGGGAAAGCATCTGGACTCCCAAGAATGAATGACAGTGCCTCAATGGATGAGATTGATTTGAATCCCTCTTCATGCACAGGTTAAAATGAGAATGTCAACTGGATTGTTGCAAAATTCAGAAGGGAAAACTAGAGTACTGTTCAGGATTGCAAATGTAACCATCAAAAACTTGTGGTGGGAGATGACAAGCTGGCAGAGTATGCTAATGAGTCTTAGATTTAATGCACATGAACTTTCATCCATGGTTTCCATTTATGGGCAGTGGAAGTGGTAAGCAAAATCATGCTGTGTGCCTTCATAACCGTGGCTGGACTATAAGAAGTAGGGGGGGAAATTGCTGTTAATCCTCCCAGTGACTTTTAGATGGACCTCCAAAGACTAGACAAAATTCTAAGCCTCTTATAACAACTGAGCTCTATTGTGTCCTGCAGTACAGAGCTTGCTTATCCTGCTAAAGATCAAGCTCTGTTTGTAGCCATCTAATGGGAATATATTGAATCTTGCATGGAGTGCAAGCAGGACTTTGATCAATATTGCACGCATTTTATGTGAGGACCTACAGCAGAGGCCCTACACTTAGAAAAACAATTGAAGTAGGTCTTGGGAACACTTGACAGAATATATAAACATATGATGTTATGGTCTCTGTGGAAATCTAGCTGTATTGAACTGAAAATAGACCATACAAGGAGAAAATTGTAGAATTGTAGTCCTTGTAGTAGGACACTATGCAGTAGGCCAGCAAGCTCTGTTTGGATTCCTTTGGAAAATAAAACTACAATAAAATATCTCCCTCAAAGAATTTAGCACATCTCTCCATACTCCACTATGAACTTCTGAAGGAGGAGTTTCTCTGTCTTACTGAGTGGTGTATACTCCAGGTATCTGATAATAAAAATCAAAAGCATGAGTTGTCCAGAGGAAGACATTGCAGGAGGTGCTCATGAGGCTCCATTTCTCCAAGGGGAAGCATGAATTCTACAGTCAATACACAGTTAGGTAAAATAAATATATTACACCAGGGCTTCCATCACTTGTGTTCTCTCTTCTCTGAGGCAATAGCACAATGCACATATCAAATGACTACATACTGACAAACTTCAGGTTGGGAAATGTTATCTGAGCTACTGTCCTCTGTATGTTCACATAACTTTCTGTGTGTTGATTTTTGTCTAGGAATGTTGTGTTTACACTTATTTTGAAAAGTAACTAAGGAATACTAAGGGAAAGTGGGATTAAGTACTGATTTCTGTGCCCTTTGGCTACTTGTTTTCAGTTCTAGTCATCGGGCCTAAGTCTTTTATCTCAGGGCAGTAGTCTGGTATGCTTTCATTTCTATCTGTTATTTAACTAAATTGCATTGTGAAGTAGGAACTTCTTAAGCTTTTTTTTTTAAAGTCCAGTTTTCTAACTTCTCCTTAATCTTGTTTCTTCTAGGATGTTATTTCCCAGATGTAGTATATGAGAAGTTTTATAGTTACTAAGCAATAGTGGTTGTAGTAGTCTTTGCAGTACAAATATTAATATGAAATCCTCCCTATAACAGTGGTGGTTGTAAAACTGCTGATATATCTGCTTTAAGTATGAGGGAAAAAAATGATAAAAGGCCATGTACTTTGACTGATAGGGGAAGTGTCCATGAACTAGAGTGTTTTCATGTCACAATTAAGTGCTATTCTTGTTCCAGAACAGCTTCATGTCCATGAATTCTTCATGTTTAAGGTTGCAGTGATTGTTTTTTGTTTTCAGTGAGAAAGCTTTCATTTAGGGACATAGTCTGTAGCATTTTTTAACTCCTTGTGTACTTTTCCCCATTACAGAATTTTAGAAGCATCTGCAGAATCAATTTTGAGTATTTAAATCTTTCTCTCATATTGCCCTTGATATGATCTTTCTCAAAAACTACTCAGTTTTGGTCCCTGAACACAACAAAACCATCACTATTGAAGGGGCTTGTTGAAGAGCTGCAAACTGAAAGCACCAAACTTTCAGCTCTGGTTCATACCTTGTCACTCAGAGTTGTGGAATGTGATGCCAGTTTCTCAAAGAGATACTTGGGTCTTATTTTTTATATAAATATATACATTTACTGATATATATATGTTGAACTTGCAAGCAACAAGGGTGCTGATTAAAACCTCATCTGTAATTTGGAAGTGCCACGAGGAAGGAGATCTGCCTGAACTCTACCAAGGAATTGGCAAAGTCGTAGGTAAGAGAGGCATGGATCCAGCAACATGCTTGGCTTCCAGCATTAAAAGTCTGACTGAAGTTCTTCACTGAAGGTGCCTAAAACAAATGGAAAAAAGCTCATTAACTCCTCAGGAAAATAAGTCTACTGAGGTGTGTTCAACATAGCGATGCATATCTAACCCTTGGCTCTGAATGCCATCACTTCAGTAGGGCTCAGAAGACAGAATTTCTCACTCTCCATACTTGAATCTTTTTTTGTACATTTTCCTGAAGCAGTTGCTCATCTCAGGGCTGGAGGAGTACAGGACCCGTCTGGACATTTACTCTGAATTGTTACAGCTGTTCTGTTTTTACTTAAATGTGTATTATTATGATCTAAAGTTCTTGGTTATAGAGAATATTTTTCACATGTAGGGCAGGTCAGCTTTTCCAGCTTCTGCTGCAGTGGGACAGTAATCCATCACCATGGCATATTGTATTTGTATCAGTGTACCAAAAAGACAAGTAAGCATTGCACCGACCAAGTCTCAAGCAACTTAATGCTTTCCACACCAAAGCCAGAGACTCCTGTTGCCTCAGCTTGCTAAGGCCTCTAGATGAGTCTCAGGACCCAGCCCAGCTTTGCTTTCCCCTGAGCTGATGTCTGCAGGGATGTGCAGAATAGCCATTAACTCGGGAAGAGGAGGGGATGCCACAAATTTTCCAGCGGTTTTTTTTCCTGTTTCTTTTGTCCTGAAACTTGTTGTGGCTTCTCACTCAGTTAAAATGTTAACTGTACTCTGCTTTTTAATGATTTTATAGGAAAGCCAACGTTTCTTTGAGTTTCAGAGCTGACAAATGTGTTTGCAGCTGAACTAGCTCTGGAGGGAGGTTCATGCCAGCATCTGCCACAAGGAGGCAGAAGCATTAAATCTTAAAATACTTGTAAACCACGTCCTTGATATGTATCTCAGTTTATTAAAACTATGCTTTGGAGTATCTATAGCTGCCTCTGATGTATACAGAAGCTTGGGGAGAGGGAAAATTTGCAGGGGAGAATCCAAAACATCAAAGAATTTCGTGCATGGTACGGTTTTACTTGGTGCTTTGATAAGGTGGAAAAAACTGTTATAAAAACATATAAGCAGCAATTAAAGCAAAGATAAGCCCCCCTTCCCCACTGGCAACAGTTACATGACAGTTTCCCACCCATTGCATTTCATACTTATCACTCTTGGTCACTTACCCTTTGTGAAGGCAACTCTAAAGTCCAGCTCAGTGACAGTGACGCATTAACATTGCAGTAATTGTATTTTCAAGCATGCCTGGTTTCCTGTTCAGCTAATAAGTTGCTTGCTCAGCTGCTTGCAGTAATTCAGAAACGCAGCATGGCATATTCGTGTTTCTGGACTACCTTTTTGGTCTGATTGCACTGTGATAATTCTCTTAGAGGTTAGCTAGAGAGAATTCTAAAAAGCATGAGTGGTTTAATTGAGTCTGATCCCTTCACAGCACTGCTGAATGTGAATGAAATCCCACTTGCATCCTGGTGAACAGACTATTGAAAGCTTGGTGGTGGTTTGCTGTGGATGCTTTTTACACCTGGTAATGCACATGAAAGAAATGGAGAAGGGGAGGCAGAATTCAAAGTGAAAGCTTGTATTTTGTCCTTAATTTGTCCTCCTTTACTTAAGCATCAAAGCACATATGGAAGAAAGGTCACTCTGTTATCTGAAACTACTGCAGTTCAATACGTACCTGGGCATAATGGAATTTGTTTAAGGACATGGTATCATCTGTAATGTCAGATGTCCTACCTGTTACCATCTGTGTCAGACTTCATCTGACTGACTGTAAATACAGATCCTCTGCTGTGTGTCTTTGACTGCTGTCTTGGTTAATGTAGGTTGGTTTGTGTGTTGAAATCCACTTAAAAAAGAAATTTCTTCCTGACTTAAAAAGCATTTGTGTAAGGAACACCTCTTCTGCCTGTGAAGGGATATTGCAGTCCATTGTGTTAAGACGTATTACAGGTTTAAATTACAGATTATGACACTTCAAAGGTGCTCTCTGATACTCATGCAGCAATCAGACATGCAGTCACAATGCTCCTGTGGCTTAGAGGCTCACAACTGAAAAGGAAGGAAAAAGGCATTTGATACCAGAGATGCATTTCTGAAGAGCAGCCTGTTGTTTCACTCTCTTCCTTATGCCACCACAAATGCTCATTGCTGAGGGCAGGCATGCGCTCCCCCACTTCTGCTGCAGGGAGCTCTGCTAATGTGGTGCTTGTAACCTTCCTCTGCTCCAAGCACTGCCTTTATATTTCAATAGCCTGTTGAGCACACGTCTTTCCACAGCCCAGGGCTTGAATTTGGGATCACATCGTCTAGCTTCCACTCCAATTAGCTATTGAATACACTGGACATGTTCATGTGTTAATTAATACCCAGTGAGATGGTATACAAGGTGATGAGTAAATAATGCATCAATAGATGTACATTCTTTCTTGGGTACTGTGAATATCAAGGAGTAGCTATACCTGCTTTTAAATAGGGGGAATTTTGATTTTATTTCTAAAATTATGGAAGCTTTGGATTGTAATTAATGATGCTGTTCTAGTAAAATAGACTTAGTTAGGTCAAGTTTTTGACCTAAAATTATTTTCCTCTTACATTTTGGAGTTAAATGTAGCTTTTATAATTGTTATTTCTAAATAAAAATTTAGAAATTGTGCAGAAGTTGTGCAGAAATTGTGCATTAAAAGTTAAAAGTGAGATAGTGAAAGCAGTTTAGCATCCATGTTCTTTCCTTTGTGTTGCACTTTCTTGTGATTTTATAATGTGCTTGCTGGAAAAAAATAATCAGTGGTATGTGTTGTTCTGCCACAGGCCTGACATTCTGGTAAACACTTCTCCCGCAAAAGATGTGTCAGAACCACTGTGAGGAGCATAAAATAAATGTTTTATATAAGTAAGCTGTTTAATGTCCTGTTACAACCAGTAACATCTATGTTGTCCTGCTAATGCAAGTAATCACTTAACCTTTCTGGTAAGCGACCTTTCCTCTGCTGTGTTTAGGAGGTTGTTTGTGCATCTCAAGACTGCTCAAACCGCTGTGTGTGATTGTCACGTAGCAGAACGCATGTCTTAATGTCACACAGGACTGCCTAAACTCACTTCTGCTGCTTGAATGTTTTATCAGTTTCTTCCGTTCAGAATGGCCTGCCACAATTTTTCTATTTTTTTTTTCCTCTTGGCTAGACATAACAATTTTAACTGCTATTGAGTTTTACCATTTGATTGACTTCTCTGTTATGGAAATGGTGTGTGACATGCCTGGCTTCCTGTTTCCAGGTAAATCGCACAAAAAGAAGGGAGCCTGGTTTACTGTAATGATACTTCACATTTTCAGGTATCATGGCTGAGCAAATGGTTCACTGCTTTAATTACAGTGGTCACTGAGGTAATGTCTGACAGGTTTTTAAGTTCCCAGTTGTCTAGATAATAGTCTGTGATAATGATGTTATTGTGGGCTCTTTTTTTTTTTTTTTTTCTGGTGAAATTGGTGATTTCTACTATTCTTGAAAGTCTGCTGTGCATTTCAGCACAACTGCAGCCTATTGCTGAAGCTGGATATCCTAATGCACATCACAGCTCTGTGCTGGGAGCAGTCATGGCTCTGGTGGGGAATGCACTGTATCCTTAGATCCTCCAGAGAAATGGTTCTATTTCAGAGTGACTCCCACATACTTCTCAGAAACTTCTAAAAAGAATTTTATATTACACAGCCAAAGTGTTTTCTCTCACTGTGTGTAACACTGAAGTATTTTTCAAAACACCTTGACAGTTAAAATGTGCTTGAGTATGAAGTTTTTTTTCCTGCAGTGTCTGATTATGCAGGTGCAGTTGATATAAATTTTTCCTTTTTAATTCCCTCTCCTCCACCCCCAGCTGTTACCTTGAAGTGGTCTGAAACAAGTTTAGTTTAACAGTTTATGTTCTTATTGAGATGCTATGCTTTTCTGCTGCAAGACTGTCTTACAGAAGTCACTGATATATCCCTTGATCATTTTTTTAACTTGTAGTTGTACTAGCAGTGACCTTACTATGAAGTCTTCTCTGTCTGTTGGTATCCTACTCTTGGATGTTATTGCAATGGTATGGTGTGAGTTAAACTGTTTGTCAGACTTTAAAAATATTTTTTTCCCCATTGAGGTGATAGTTTGTTCCCTCCACAGAAGTGAACATGGAACAAAAGCTCTGAACACCGGGAACCTCGGAATTGTTTTTGAAAGGTCCTTTTTGCCTCACTGAATAATTTCAGGACTCAGATCTTTAATTTTTTTTTATTATTATTTTAAGTACAATTTCAGTGGGACCCAACTCTGACTACTCGATAACTACAGCACAACTTATGTGTTGAAAACTTCAAAAGACACTTTTACAACTTGTAAAGCTAAATAACCTTTGAGTTTACTCAATCTCTTCAGGAAAGATTTGTGTTGTAGTGTTCACACCTCTTTAGGTAACAGCATGATCTTTGGGTGGACAATGAGTACATGGTCTGGACATAGCTTTACTCTTAGAGATTCATTTTGATTTTCTTTTATCTTGTGTTTTACCTCCCTGTCTGTTTCTAGCAAAGAAGTGAAGATATAATTCTGATATTGGTTGCTGTCTCTGGAGCCATTTAGTTGTGTTATCTATTTTGTGCCTGCTACACACAAATATGTCCTTGATGTTGCTACTAGTCTGTGATTTAAAACTGCTCTCATTCTTTTTAGTTTTGTCATATGCATACAATATTTCATCTTTTGAGACTGCCTGATATCTTACTGCTGTGTGCTTTCCCTTTATTTACAAGGATAGGTAGAATCTTGTCATAGTTATTAGCTCTGATTCTGTCCACAAAGTCTTTCTTATAAACCTTGTTGTAGCTTTTCTCTACTGCACCTGTATGTTGCTTTTCTGTTTAACTTTTTTACCCTGTGTCTTGTGCAAAATCATATTTTTCCCTCTTTTATACACTTTTCCAGTTCTACTGAGTGAATTATTTGTATGTCTGCTTCCCCAGCTTCTTGGAGTTCATTCTGAACTTGATAGCTGACACTTCCCATGCATTGGTAGAGTTACTGTATTTTCTTCTGTCTTTGCAGATGTGTATCTCTTGTCCCTTTCCTGAAGGGTCTCTCATAATATGTTTTTATTGTGCAATAGCTTTGCAGGAGCTCTGAAAGCCAGAAGATGCTGCTATTAGCCACTATGTATAGAACCCCCCTCCTACAGATATTATAGGCTATGCCTTTCCCTTATCAGTTCCTCTCAGCCTGTGGTGTAAATCATTCAGCTGTGCTTCCTTTGTTTGACTCTGGGTACAGCTCTGTGTCTTCTCTTTTTGCTGGTCTGAGAGGTTCCCACTTCAGAGCCCCCTCTTACCACTCCTGGGAGCAAAGCTCAAAGTCTTTGCTTTTTAACCAGGCCATCATTGTATGGCATTGGAGTTCCAGCTGGGTCTCTAACATAGCGTTCCTGTTGAGTTCCTTCTTAAATTCACATGTATGCTCTGGTTGCCTCCATTGCTTCCGGGAAGAATGCAATTCCTAGCAGGCATTTAAATCTTGGACTGAATAAGGTTGGCAGCATTACTTCCAGGATAATTTCAGGCAAACCTCTAAAAACATCTGCTAAAGCATCATTATCCCAAGGATAATGGCCACCTTCTATTTCCTACTCACCATTTGGAGGTAACCTGTCCCACCATGATTTCGAGCAAGAGATTAAACCAGTGTGGTGCCAGTTTTAGTGCTCCTTGTGGAAAACAAGATTTTAAAGCTTTGTGAAAATTCCTGTTTTTGCACTCTTCATGGGAGGAGATAAATTCTCTAATGAGGCACTGTATAATTTTTTTGGACCTTCTCCTTTTACTCACTAGAGGAAAACTAAGTTTAAAATGGAGGCCAATAAATTAGAAATTGTTTTGATACCATTTTTTTGTCTTCTCCTGCCAGTCCCTCATTTGCTCCTTTAGACAGGCTGTAATGAAACCTCAGATTCTGACACTCAGCAACCCACTTACTCAGTCTAAACCATGAGACAGAATGAGCAAAAGGGACAGCAGTTGTGTCTTTCTGGAGATATTTTTTGTTTTTTATCAGGTCTATTATATCCAAGTAGAATTATGTAAGAATTTGTCTTGACAGCCTAATTTATTCCTTTTTTTTTTTTCCCCCTTCTTCTCCCACAGTCCCCCAGCAGTAGGCATGAAAACTCCTGCCTGGCTTGCTGTCCTCTTTGGGAATTACCCATGAATAATTTTTCAGCATGCCCAAGGTTCTTATCCCTATAAAGCTTATGTTTCTTCATTGTGTCTCGGTTCCCTGTTAGCCATCTGCTACTGGTGACCTTGCAAAAGGGCCTGAGGACTCTTCCCTTCTTCCTCTTTCATCATTTCTCACTTCTGGCAAGTCATGCTCGTGGTATAAGCTGAGCCTGAAGCATGCCAGGAACAAACTGTGCGAAGTCCTTTGTGACCTGAGCAGAGGCTGAGGCTTCGGTGGAGAAAACAAGAGCTGATACCTGAGCTCACATAGACTTTGTAGTGCCTCAGCTTCATCAGGGCACTGCCTCTAAGCTGTGTTCCTGCCATTTGGTGGCATCTGGATGCAGCAGCTCATCTCTGGGGAGCAATCAAGAAGCATGAGACTCTTTGAGGTGACACTGTTTTTCCTTTGATCTCTTGGGCCTTCTTGATCTGATGGTAGTTTGAGCTGCAGCATGGAGGAATCAGCCAAAAAAGTGCCTTTTCCAGGAAACTCTGAGCAGATACCTTCTGATGAGAAATTCAACTCTTTTCTGCTTGTGCAACTTGAGAAATTGCATGAACTCAAATAGGAGGCCCCACAAATAAACTTCTCATTTGAGGAGGGAGAGAAGTTCCATGGCAATAAGCATTGTTAGCAGATACCAGCTGACACTTGAGTTTCGGGCTTCCTTGTGTAATAATGGATGATGTTTGTAAAAAATACTGTCGTAGTCCTTTACCTTTCCCAATAAGTTCTAGTACAAAATGAAAGAGATTCTTTTAAGAAGAAATATCTTCAGCATGGGTACTGACAAAGTACTTGTGGGGAATACCTGGGCAGAACTTTTTTCTAGTTGCAAGTGAAGATGTACCTAGAGAGAAAAAGCAGCTCTTGGTCTTATTTCTCTCCAGGTAAATATGGTTTTCAGTTGCAATTGCAGGGATTTTTTTTAATTTTTTTTTTTTTTAACTAAGCTAATAGTTGGATATGATTCTGTCATTGTGGTCCCTTTGGAAGCATGATTCACCTGAATGTCTGAGAAGGGATGTATGGTGAGTGATGTACTTGCATAGGGTTTCCAGGAATTACTGGTACCTTTCTGTACTGGTGAAATGTGCAGATGGTTTTGGCAAGTTCTGACAAGCTCCTTCTATGACTAAGCATAGGGCTACTCTCATTGTTCTTTCTATTAATCTCTCTAACAATACAAGATATTTGAAGGTTTTTTTTTTTCTTTTTTCTGATCAAAAATAGTCTGATGAAAATATCTGCATGCATCAGTTTGCTCTAGGACAAATTTTGTGTGGCATCAGTTTTTCGTCTTTTGTTGAAGGTTTCCAGCTTTTTCAGAAATCTTGATTTCTGATTTTGAGCATGCCTTTAGGAGCTGCCTTGGCTTCCCCTTCCATTTTATGTTTAACATGCATTAGAGACAGTACAGTTCCTGGAAACTGCAGTTTTCCCTGTTTAGAATCTGTATTATTTTAATGCATGTGATTCTGGTGATTGTAAACATAGGTATTAGTTTTATTCCTTTTTTTCCCAGGTTTCATGCTGCATACATGAAAGAGTGGATGTGTCTGTTCTGTGGGTTTTTTTTTTTTTTTCTGTTGTCTGATGCACAACTTGGTTAGTTTTTTGGTTTTTATAGTGAGATGTCAGCATGACATCCCAACAATATGTGCATATGTGTTATATTGACCTCTCTGTAGCTGAGCTATCAAAGTCTCATCTTGAAATTATTTATATACTTAACCTTAAGGTCCTGAGCAAACATACAGGCTTGATGGATATTATTGGCAAACATTAAAATCAGTGCTCGTCCCAACATATGTTCCTGCTGAACAAAACCTCGTCGTTGTTGGATTTTTTTTCTCCCTGTACTGACTATTGCTCTTTCTAAGAATATGCAGACCACTCACTAGTTAAACAGTCTAGTTTTTTAAAGTAGACCAGTTTCACTTGAGGACTGAAATCATGACTCTACCATATGATCTAATTAAGAGTTTGCTGACTTGGAAGACAATATTTGCCACGTAATTTGTTATTTGTCATATGGTAACCTTGAAGTTAGTGGGGTTGTGTTGGTAGCTGTAGCATCAAGGAGCAAGCAGTCACAGTGCCCTACACTGTTCTTTTGGGATGATGATAAACTGCATTAGTCATAAATGCTGATACTTAGAAAATAGTATTTATTCCCAAGCCTCTCAGTTGCTCTTAAGTATTTACTTTTTGGGTATTATTGGCTTCAAGGAGCATTAACAAAATGATGATTATATGTTGGTTTAAAGGCTATGAATGTTTATTACTTCAAGCAGAAAGACTTTGATTTATTCTTGAAATCACTGGTAGTAATTTGGAACACCCCACTTAAACATATGCTAGAACTGAGGCTTCCCTTGATAGCTCAGTCAGAGATGGAATTTTTCTGTAGTTATGCATTTCTAGGGGTCCTGAGTGTGAACTACTTGCCAGGCTCCACCCATACCTTATGTGTGCACACAACAGACAGATATAATGCTTTACCTTTTATCTTTATTGAAGATAGGTTTTAATATGAATTGGCACAAGTGTTTTGAATTTGGACTATTATGCAAAGAACAGAGCAGTATGAATATCTTAAATAGTGCCTGACTTCTGTTCTTAACACCTGCTGGCCTCCTCCATTGGCCTACTATTGTGAGTGTTGAATAAAAGGGAAAAAAGCTGTATGTTTTCAGATCTATTTTACAGCTGAATGACACATTTCTGAACAGATTAAAAGAAAAAAGAGTAGTGGGGAAACAGCATGGATTTACCAGAAGTAAAGCATTTGACCAATCTTTTGTGGTCAAAGGACTAGGCCTGTGGACAGTGGGGGAGTGGAGGGTATAATTTTCCTTGTCTTTAGCAACACTTCTGATGTGGTCTCCTGCAATATTTGTGTGCCCATGTTAGGGGCAGGTGTTTAAATCGATGCATAAATAAAATCTGATTGGATGATCAGGCCTAGGAGCAATATGTAGGTAGGGCTGTACTCTGCCTGAGCTGACTCTGAGTGGAGTGGTACTCCTGAATTCTCCTGTGATTCCTATGACCTTTTGTGATGAAATCAAGGTCTACATGAAATATGTCTTTCCTGTAGAATATTTTAGAAAATGCTTTGCTTTATTTAGGAGCTTGACATATTTTGTTCTAAGATTCAGGAAGAGTTATTTCTTTGCTCCAAAGAAGTTAATAAATACACATTTCAAATTCAGGAAGACTAAAATTTAGTATATTGATAAGTACGAACAACAGAAGAGTGAATTTAATAACCTGACAGTAATCTTGCCAGTAACACAACAAGATGTGCATTATAATTCAGTCAGGTTCTTCTACAATAGTCATCATCACACTGCAAACTGTACTTAAAGACATGAGCTCAGAAAGAATTTCCAAGTTTACCCAATTTCTTATGAGTTTAGAAGTTGACAACTGCTTTTGTGAATTTTTATACCTCTATCCCATTTTGCAAAATAGTCCTTCCTGTTAGGGTTAAATTGCTGATGGAGTGTCTCAACTGTTAACCAAGAGCATGCACTGTCTTGGTTAATGCACTTACCCTGCCACAGATCTAGGCTGTCATGCTTTAGATCAATCCTCTTGCATATTACAGTAGAGAAAAATCAGAGGCATATCAAAGAACTGGATGTGAAACAATTCAGAAAGCTGCCATTTTTCATAGAAAGCTCCTAATATGCCTTGTTAGGTGATGGCAATCTCGTTCTTGAAAAATCTGTGTTGAAGAATCATAAAATGGCCTGGGTTGGAAGGAACCCTAAAAATCCTCTTGTTCCAACCTGCAGTGGGCAGGGATACTTTTCATCCACCTGGTTACTCAGGGCCCCATCCAACCTGACCTTGAACACTGCCAGGGATGGGGCATCCAGAACTTCTCTGGCTAACCTGTTGACTGTGTTTAGTGTAGCTGAGGGGGTTTAACTTGTGCTTTTCACTTTTCACTGTCTGAAGAACCTTACTGTCTTCTGGGAGAGGGTTTGTGTTGATGTGGTACCACAGTTCAGCCATCAAGAACTGGAGGTACAAACTAGTTCTACATAGGGAAGTACTTAAACATGTTGCAGTGCCTCACCACCCTCACAGTAAAGAATTTCTTCCTGGTATCTAATCTAAATATCCCCTTTTTCAGTTTGAAGATGCTCTGCATTGCCTATAATCATTACACATCCTTGCAAAAAGTCTCTTCACATCTTTTTGTAGGCCCCCTTCATTTACATGTGGTTACCTCTCATGTTACCCCAAGCCTTCATTTTTCCAGATGTCCAACTTGCTTTTAAAATTGCAAATTTAGTGACAGTACAATGATAAAAGCTTTAATCCCAGCATCCTTTTGCCGCTTCCTTTAGAGGCATCAACATTTGCTATCTTAGCAGTAGACTTGCTGCTAACTATCCCTGCCTGCAATGGCCTGGTCTATTAGCCTGGCTAAGGTTCTGATGGCTAAATCTGAGCTTACTCTCGATGATGAGCACATTTTTGGGACATGGGTAATTATCCAGTATGAGCTAATTTGATCTTAAGGGCATGAGAGCAATAAAGATGATATTCATCAGGAAGGCATAATTCAGCTGCTCATAGCTGCTTTCTGTCTCTATGGGTGATAACACTAGTTTTATGTGGCAACATTATCTGGGAAATTTCCTATAAGCCTTAATCCTCTTCTGAATATATGTACAAGGGTGTTCTGTCTCCAGCATTTCAGCATGTCTGTTCTGGGTTAGAAATTCTACCTCTCTCATGGGAAGATGCTTGCTTCTTACCCAATAACAGTGTTATTTTGGCTCTGTCTTTCTGGCTGCCCCTGCACCCTAGAAGGTGCTGTACAGTATAGAAATGGCAATGTCTTACTACAGCAGGACATTGAGTAGTTGGTGGAAATAGCACTAAAATATCTTAGTATTGAAAGAGTTGATTGTCTTTCTTAGCCACTGCAATACCATTTCTTCAAAATATTGATAGTCTGTAGCACCAACTCATAAATTTAGAAGCAGCTATATATTTTTTTTTTTTTTTTTTGGTTTGCTCACTGCATAAATCAAACAAAGCCTTTATGGAAATATAACAAATAATGATGGTCTATTGTTATAAATTTTCTGCTGCTAAATAAAAGGAGAGAAACTCAGTATGAAACCTATGAAAACACAAAATGATAAAAGCAGGTATTTGACTCTGTAAATCGTTCCCAGTTATTCCCAGCACAGGGGGTTTATTTCTGGGTTGTTGTATTTCACCTTTAAATGTGTGACTGCTGTTTTTCTTGAAACTGAGATCTGCCCGCTGTCATCTGAGGACCGCTATGGTCCCTTCTGGGTTTTAGTGAGTATATGATGATCTGGTAGCTGAATTTTACACAGCTTCCTGTGATGAGCATTACAGGCTCCTGTGAGAAGAGACTTGAGCAGCTGAAGCTTGGCAAGCCCCAGTGGATCCTGTTAGAGATCAGAGGAGAAACCCACAAGCAAGGACAAGGAGTAAACAGCGATACATCTGTCAGCAGGCAGCTGATCAAAAATGTGCTCTTGGTACAGTTGAGCATGAAAGAAAATACTCAAATTGCTCTTTCACCTACCTTGTGCTCTGCAAGCTCTTGTAAAAGAATGGCCATCCTGTTGGATTTAGGCTGCCTTCTTAATGAGAAATCACACTATGAGTGAATGTGTGCTATGGAAATTGGCACATCGGATTGCTGTGTGTCTTCTTTGGCAGTCTCTGGAAGAAAAGGGGCCAGTGCTCTCTTCCTTCAGCTGGGTTTTCTGTGCTATAATAAAGCCAAAGTCTAGAAGTAGAACTGTTTAATGAGAAGTATAGTAAAAGAGCTCAGTTCTCACTATTAGGACATTGAATTTTTATTTGTTTTTAAAGAGAAGGATATTATTCTGAGAGGAACAAAAAATATCTGATTAATATTTATTTTCTGAACTAGTCTCACTTACCCTTTTTTTAAGATATTGGAATTATGTCTGCTTTTTTAATTCCGAGTGGTGAAAATAGGAAAAGAGACCCGAGAGATTTTATGCTTACATAATTTACATAATTTTTTACAGTAATAGTTAGTCAACAACCACATAGTAACTTAACAAAACTTAAGAATTGGCATTTCATTCTAGGCATTGCATTATGTGCAAATGTAATATCTTTTTATGATGATTTCTTTGGAGTCTAAACTAGAAGTGCTCCAAAGAGAACACAACAAAATGTGGAAAACAAGTAATGAGTCCTGCTGGTCCTTATGCCATCTGGAGGAAGGGAGCAGAGATCCTGGCACACAAGTGCCCCTTGGTAGGCTACACTGCTGAAAGAGGATAGGATGCTGCTCAGTTGCACTCCTGCAGCCAAAAGCACTTTTTTTTTTTTCTGCTGAGCAGAGCAGACATCAAGTGCATGCTAATTTGGTGCTTGATACACAGGTTACTTGTAAATTGGGAAACTCATAAGACTGGACCTAGAAGCATTTCTAGTGGAAGTTGCATTTCCTTCTGATATTAGTCTTAGGTCAGAATTGCTTGGCAAAAAAGATTTGCTCCAACCTCATTTGAATGTAAAGGGTATCCCAGGTTGCACCTACATTAGGGGTTTGTTCAGAGCAGCAGTGCTGCTCTGAAGCAAGTCTGCTCAGCCTGCCTGCTTGCAAGGCACTGGTTTGATTCACAGTGTGACTCTGGAGCACATGGATTATACCTCTGATGGACAGCAGACTTGGAGGCCAAGCAAATAATGTTACAAAACTGATATTGCCACGGAGAGGATGGACCAAGCAAGACCCCAGCACTAATTGTCTTCTGTGTGAATACTGAAGTGTAACTCAAGAGCTGCCTGCCTGTGCCACACAGGGAAGAGCATTCCACTGTAGCTTTAATGCACTTGGGTGGTGAAAGCGGTGGTTGCTATGTAAGCATGTGTGTGCAAAATATTCATCATAGAACAGATGCATGAAGGACACTGTTTATGTTTTCCTCTTTAGTATCTGTGTATTTAGGTTATCTTACAGATGATATAGTCCTTTAGCAAGAATCCCTAAGGGTGTTGAAGGATCAGAAGGATGGGGGAGAGGTCCCAACTGCTGTAAGAAGCTCAGAAGAGCCTTGCAGAAGTGTGCAATGGGCTGTGGATAGAAATGGCACAAAGATTTGAAATTACCCTCCTCCTCCTGGCCCCAGCAAGTTTTTGGCTGTCTACTTTGGTGGATGTTCAAAAAATCCCACTCTGGCTTGACTGTGTTTAGTGTAGCTGAGGGGGTTTAGTAACTTGTGCTTTTCACTGTCTGAAGAAACTTGATTCCGGGAGAGTGTTTAGGCTCGCGTGGTGCCACAGTTCAGCCACCAAGAACTGGAGGTACAAACTGGTTTCACACAGGGAAGTACTTAAACCTGAGATGTGGCTAACCTGTTATGGAGAGCAGGAGGCATCAGAATTGCGTTTTGATGTGGCTCTTTCTTTGTGTCTTTCTGGATCTTCAGAACATGCTGAATCTAGCTGAGCTACTCTTGCTGGTGTAATTTGGCTGGGTTAGGAAAACCTTAAGAAAAAAAAAATTTGAAGCATCAATCTGTGAGTGAAATATGCCAGGATAAGTAAGAAGTGTTGTAGTTAGAGCTGTAAACAAGATTATATTGCTTTTACTCCCAAATATTAATGCCTGACAAATCTCTATGGAGACCAATGTTCTGCAGGATATTATACATGAGAGCTAAAAGTAATGACAATGAAGAAATTAGTGAATTTTTCTGTAATGGGAAAACGAGGCTATAAAGATATTTTTTCAGTTACATTTGCACAGCTTCTACCTTTAAACAAAGGCAGTTTGTGCAAGAGTTTGAATGCAGTGTGTGGTCTTGTAGGGAGTGTGTGGCTTTGACCTCTGTCCTAACTTCTTATGCACTGGCAAATAAAATACTTACAGTAACTTTTTTTTTTTTTTAACATAAACCACATTTTGAGGTTTTGGGTTTGGCCTCCCTTGTTCATGATGAAGATCTTTTGTTTGAGGTTTTGATCTTCTATGCCTATTGCTTTTCTCAGTTTAATCAGGAGCAGCAACAGATATGCACTACCTTGTTGAGATGCCATGAAATCAACACTTTGATATGGACAAGGAAATCTAAATTTCCTGAGCGATGCTTTTCTGCAATCTACATTTAGAAGACCTAGCCATGCAGTTCCCTGTTTCATATGTTTGATCACATCCAGGAAAGAATGGTAGAGCCTGGAAGTTGCCCTAGTGAGGCTTTCACCCATCTCCACATGGGTGGGACCAAAGCTCCATGCAGCCATGGCCAGCTCATCCAGTCATCCATCTGCCAGCTGAGCAATGGATGCTCTGTGCTGATGGGCTCTGAACAAGAAAGCTGCTGCTGTCAGTCTAAGCCCTTTCAAAATGGGTGCCTGCCTCCTAGGAAAGAAAATAACCACAGCTGGCATTAACTGAGGTTCCCTTTTGGAAGTTTCTGTGGACAAAGTGCCAGATCAGCCCAGGTACTGAAAAAGTCACGAGAGATTAAGTGCTGCTGGATCAGTGTGATGCAGTTAGTGATGCTCCTCTCTGTGGGGATATGCTTTACTCTGTAGCAGTGTGAATAAAGGTTTGCTGAGTTTTTAAAGGAGTTCTGCAAGCATCTAGTTAAAAAGCTTGTTGCTGATAACATTGGCGTGGATAAGGATTTGACTGGCCAGCTGTCCACATGACAATAAAAGACAACTGCCTCTCTCTAAGACTTTCTACACACCTGGAAGATAACTGCAAAGCAGGACTGAAGGTTTTCTATATGCCCACCTGAAACCTGAGATAATATTATATCAATATAATAATATTATCAGTATAATTTTATTTGGATAGAACTTTTTAATTAATATAAGAAATAGAAAATTAATAAAATTAATAGAAGAAATAGAAAATAGATGAAAAGCAATCTTTTGGCACACGTAATAAGTTTTGGTTTGCAAAACTGTTGTAGTGAGTGCAGAAAGCTGCCAGACTGTCTGTTCTGTTAAAGAACCTTAATATTTTGGTGCAAGCTCAATGTGTCCAAACAGAGGTCTAATAGACCAGCAGCCAGAATAAGTCTAAAGATGAATTTGCTTACCATAGTGCCCCCTGTCCAGAGACCTTTCAGGAAAAAGACAGTCTTTAAGTAGCAAGGATTTCAAATTGCTTGGGATTTATGAGCTAAAGCCCATGTGTTGAATTATGCTTGAAAACAAACTGATAGCTACTGTGTTTAAGGACTGTGCTTTCTTCTCTGCAAAGGGCTGTGCATCGCTGACATAGCACATCCTGAAACAATTAGCTTAGGAACTGTACTAATTGTGTTCTTGTACTGCAAGGGAACAGAGTAAAGGAATGTAATCCCATAAATTGTGCCCCAGAATTCAAAAAGGTTGTTAAGACATTTGAACAACTCTAGACAAGGGCAGCAATGCTGGTGAAGGAGCTGGAAGGAATGTCCTCTGAGGAGTAGTTTAGGACACTGGGTGTGTCTAGTTTGGAGGGAAAAGGGTTAGGAAGCCACTTCACTGCTCTCTACAGCATCCTGAGAAGAAATGGAGAAGGGAATGTTGGCTGGTCTCTTCTTCCTAGGATCCTATACCAGGATGTACAGGAATGGCTCAAATCTGCATCTGTCAGGGGAGGTTTGGACTTAACACGAGGAAACACTTTTTCACCAAGAGGGTGGTCAGATCCTGGAACATGGTTCTTGGAGATGTGATTGATCCCCATGCCAGTCAGCAGTTAAGAGGCATTTGGACAATGCCATTAGTAGAATGCTTTAAGCTGTGGTAGGCCCCAAAGCTGTCAGGCAGTCAGACTGGATCATTGTAGCACCCTTCCAGAGGAATTGTTCTATTCTGTTCTTCTTCCCCTTTTCCTTTTCCTAGAAGTACATGCAGAGGAAATCTCTGATGACGTTTCTTCACTGCCCTGCAATAACAGAAGACATTGAAGGGTAATCATGTCCCATTCTACAATTAGGTTCTGTTATTTTGTGGGCAAAAAGGAATGTGCCTTCTGATGGGGGTGACAATTGTGGATTTTCTTTAGGTAATTTGACCACTTGAAGAAATTTGAAAAAAAGAAAGTGTGTGAAATGTGGGTTTTGTAAGACTTGTGTTCATCCAGTTTAGCTGTGATTTCACAGGGTGGCTTAGGGCAAATGTCTCAGCTCAGCCCGGGGCCTTCAGACCCTGCCTGAGCTACATTGTAGGATTGCACATCTCTGTCTCCTGGAGCAGCCTGGGACCTACAAGGGAGAGCTGCTCTTCTGGATGGACCCTTCAGGCCTAGGACACGGCTTGTCATGACTAACTTTGGGGATAACACAACATTGCTGTCTTCCCTGTGAGTCAAATAATGAGACTCTTATTTGCCTGAAGTGCCAGGAGTTTTTCCGTTTCAAATCCACTTTCAGGGACGCATATCACAAAGGTTGCAAGCTTCAGCAGTGTTTTATTGTCTTTCTCAATCTGCTTCAGAGCTGATGTTCACAAATTAACAAAATGAACATATGTGGCCAGGAGCAGGCAGATACATTCTTCAGTTTAGCTTGGAAAAAAATCTTTGCTTCTTTTCAAAAATAAATGGCAAGTGCCCAGCTGTGGTTTCTGATGCTGACTCTGAGGATCATGCATGCTGTATCATGCATCACACCTGTACCTTCTAGAAGAAGGAGAGGTTATAAAAAGCATGGAATCTTGTAGGAGGTGGGTCCTTCCAGTTGATACAAAGTTCTGGGACAAATGAAAAATTCTTTTTTAAGCAGACTAACAACAAAGCTTCAAAATCTTCTATGAAAGATCTATATGTTTTTCTTTCCCTTTAGGAAAAACCATTTCACATCTATTGTCTATTTTTTAACTTCATATAACAAAACATGAAAGCTATAAATTGCATTTTAGAAAGGTCAAAGTTGTTCAGCTCTATAGGAATGTTTTGGTTTATTTTTCATGAATGAAATCTTGTTTGCTGAAGTGCTGTTTGCCATAGAAATGTTATTTTGGAAAATGCTTATCAACAGCTCTAATAGCTCTTGCTCCCTGCCTTAAACAGTTGGACTTTTCTCCCAAGTTGTATTATGAAAGTCTTGTATAATCTGGAAGTTTTACTCATTAGCAAGGCAAAAATTAAATGCAAATTACAGGAGAAAGCTAATCTATTATCTTTATTTTGGCTAAAAAACTCCTTTCAACTCAATCTAGCAGGTTTGTTGTTGTTGTGCTCTTGGAAGTGATCTTTATCCTTGCTGTTTTTGGTTTTATGCTGTGGGTTTAGATAATATCAGGATAATGTACCATGTAAGTCAAGGAAATAATCTTAATCTTCTGTCTGGACTATGACAAGTGTTTCTAATTGTAATTAATAACTCATACATTAAACACTCAAATTAGCTTTGGTTGTTTAAGGTAGGAACTGGTTTCATGTCAATGACCTGAAATTGTTAGGCAGTCTTTCTGAGGATCGGATCATCAGATCTGCCATTAGATTCTCATTTCTTTGGTCAGACTGTTTTCACAGAATTTCCTCCCTGTGTGTAAAATTAAATCCCACTAAATTTCTTGTCATCTTGAATTTAGTTTCTTGCATGATGTTAGAATTTTATCAAGGTTTTGATGTCTAGCTAAAATTTTGTTTTGAAGTGTTTTTTAACCCATTGTTTCAAAATACTTCCTACGGTATAGCCTTAAATACACACATTGCAGTTAAAAATATCTGTGACTGGCCCAGAATCCTGAAAACCCTGGGTTTGCAAACACCTGAACTTTCTCAGCTAGCATAGAATGACATCTTTGCCTACAAGTTTTCTGGTTTAAGAGCAAGCAAAGCCACTGCCTTGCCTCCTGCTCCTCCCTGGGCCGTGTCACGCAGTGGTGGTGCAGGCTGTGTCAGTAGGTAATGTGAGTCAAATGGAGCTCAGCAGCACCTCACCTTTCTGGTGTTGTGGCGTGGTTTGGCACAGTACTTGCTCTTGAGCAGAAGTTTGTTTTTGAAAGGCTGAACTGATGTCTGCATAATTTATGTGAAAATACAGCTACTGACTGGCACCCAACCTCCAGAGAGATGCCATAAAGATTAAATTATGGAGCAGACTGGCAAGCCCCACCTATTTCTCATTTCCTTTGTTTTAGTATGGATGTTAGCAGCTCTTCTTGTGGAAATATTTCTCTTTCTTTCTCTGATTGCAGAACCTTGATTTTTTTTTTTTTTTTTTTGTTCTCTGGAATTTTTTTTTTTGTTCTCTGGATTTTTTTTTGTTCTCTGGAACTTATTTATATAAGTTTCTTTCTCTTCTGACCAGCTGTAGAGATGTTACTGGGAAATTCCTGAGCAAAAGCTCAGTTTATTTCCCGTTGTATTCCACATTATGAAAACTCCTTTACTCCCAAACTATGATACTGCTGTGAATAGGCTTGTTGGATTGCCCTAGAACTAAATTTATAAATGGAGATGCTCCTCTATATGCTATGCTATGATAGATTCTGCTAATGAAGGGCTTGGGTGAGGTGCCTTCTCCTGCATGGCTTGAGGCAAGTGCCATATGAGAAGGGGAGGAAGGAGAAAATGAGGAAAAACGTGCTGCAACTAATGTTTTGCTGTGAGCATGTTTGCAGTATTAAAGCAAATTCATTTTTATAGCCTTGTTAGTTTTGACTTTATGGCCTCCAATTCAATTCATAAACTTAGAATGTCTCATGTAAATGCAAACCTAAAAATGCCAGTAGTGAAGAGTTGGCAAAATAGAGAGTTATCCGTGTAATTTATTGAAAGAATGTAAACAGAGATGAACGAATAGACAGACTGCTCTCATGGGGACAAGGGGAAAGCAATGTCAAAAAATGTACACTGCATGAAGCCATGAAAAGTTAATACAGCATAATGCAACTAGGTCTGCAGAATATCAAGTGAAGCCAATTGCTGCTTTTAGCCCAACATGCTTAATAGATTCAGTGTTTTGTCCCTGTCCTCTCAGCTAATTCCCTTGGGACAACACAAGTAGCTACAAGATGTGACTTACCTCAAACAATTTCTCATGCTATTATCAGTTAAAATGTTTGCATGAAGATCTGTGAAACTTGAAACTAATGTTTAAAAAATTCACAGAACAGTTTTAATGGAGGTTATAACTAGAGCAGAGAGAGCCTGATGCTTCAGTAGATGCCTTGTCTGGGTTTGTGTTGAACTTAGACTTGTTTGATCCTTTGAAGTTGTGTCCACAAAAGCTGTGGGGTGGAGGGATGGGGTGGATTTATTTCAGCAATTTTTAATTTATTGCCTGGCACTTTCCCAACTTGTCTTGCACATGCTTTTTCCCCTTGACTTGCACAAAACTGAAGCATCATTGCAGTTACTTTCCTGTATCTCCTCTGCTGTTCATCCTAACGTGACTAATTAATGATGAAAAACCATGCTCAGGACTGAGCAGGTATAGGGACAGTGCTGGTATTTAAAAAGTTGACAAGACTGATCTTGTTAAGTCACTCACTAGTCACAGATAAGCCAGTTGCAGTGTGGAAGTGGTTTTACTGCTCAAATGTGATGCTGTGCTATGAAATCTGCCTCTTGCTTCTGCCAGGTGCTGCGTTCTCCAGCTTTGGGTGGTGGCCATGGGGTATGAATAACAGGAAAGAAACTACAGCTTTTATGCAAGTCTTTCAATGTCAAGCTTCTCATGAAATCCATTTCATTTGTTCTTTAGTCTGTCTTATGTATTTTGGCTGAAGCTTTCATGGCTACCTTGATAAGGTATCATGGTGACAGTATGGTAGGAAGGAATAGTTCCTTCTTTTCCCAGGAAAATAATTTGAAGTCAGAGATGAACTCAGTCCCCTAAGTTAGGTGAAAAAATACAGCCAATCAGCAGCAGTGGTTTCAGCTTACAAGCTTTATCCACTGGACTGATATAAAGACCATGTCCTTACCCTGCCTTGGTGTCCTTTGTCTGTAAAACGGTGTGTAGGACACAACCATACAAGGTTCTTCTGCTGTGGAAGTGAACTTGGAAATAGTCTGCATAGGGTTGGATGCACACTTCAGGTTGTGTGGGTTTAAAGTGTTTTGCTGGAATGAGTCAAGTGCTTAGTGGTTTGTAATGCTGGGGGCATTTATGGCTAAGTGCAGGACATCTCCAATATTCATGAGAGAACAGCAGCCCCATCATGGGACAGCGTAGCAATAAAATGGTTTTTATTACAGCTTTATAGCCCTCTCGAGATAAAGCCCTGGTTACAGGATTTGTGATCGTACCCTCAAGTGTGTGCAGGAGGACATTTTGCTTCTCTTGTTTAATTTCACGCACCCCTGTGAATCTTCAGCTTAGAGAATGTAAAGATTTTCACAGACATGGGTAAATAAACAAACACCTCTATGTTCATGTGTTAGAGCTTTCATGTCTGCTCTAATTTTGGTAGGAAGCCTGAGGACAAAATTCCCATCAGCTTTAGCATGAACTGGTTCCATAGGTGCTTTCCCTAAGAGAAAGCTCACCCTGGAAGGGGGGTCACTTACTACTATATCCACAGATGTAGTGAAGTGTACAGAAACAGGATGTGTTACAGCCAGTTGGAGGAAATTATATATATCAGCATTTTAATGTTTTTAGTGTATGCATTATATATAGCTCAGAAATTATACTTGGGTAACCATAAAGTTATGACTTTGTGAAGGTTGACTCTTACCTTTTAAAATGTACTTTATTGATATCCAAATGAGCAATACAGCACAAGAGCTTTTGGCATACTGCAATAAAACTTTGAGCAAAATTAGAAAAAGTCAGAAGGCAAGAACAATTTTAAAACAATGAAGATGAAAATTTTAAAAATGGGCGTGAGGGAGGGAAGGAACTTGAATTTCAAAAGTAGTGGTGGAAATATTTTTAAAGTGTCAGTGGAATCCTGCCAAGGATACATACTACACTTTCTGATTGATATAGAAGTTGCCTACCAGCAAAATTTTTGGAAGTAGAAGCAGAAAGATGGACAAGAAGGACATTCAACTGCATGTGTAGTGTTACTTCCCACTTCTCTAAAAAAACCCATAAAAATCCTGGAGCCACCAGCCTTGATGTGCTTATGCAGTTGAGGTTTTTTAGCATGCACAGATGCTGTGGTGGGATTCTTGCAAGACAGTGTGTTCCATATTATCCCCAGCAGTTGCTTAGCATGAAAATTAAAAGCATCTACTTATTCAGCAAACCTGCACAGTGCTGCAAAATGAAAATCTTGGTCCTGATGTTTCTCTTGGATGCGGAATCAAGTCCTTCAGCAGCCTGAATGAGTGGTGCTTATACTGTCACTGTAATGCAGATGAACATATGAGAAGGTTGTGTTCTGTGTAGCATGATCACATAGAAAGGAAAATGTGATAAGTAGCAGATGACTGATGATTTTACAATAAAAAACAATAAATAAAGAAAAAGAAGATGCTGTATAGTTTATTGCAATTTTCTCAAGCAAGAGAAGCTATCGAATTACTTTCAAGAAGGATCTCGGGAGCCTTCCTTAATGCACATTCAATGCCAAGCTCTTGAAAGCCCCATGTATTGTATAATATGGCTAACAAAGAAAAAACTGTGCAACAAAGCAGGGGAGGGGCTCATATTGACTGAATGTGGACAGACTGTGATTGATAGTGTTGCCTTTTTTTCCCCTTTGTGCGCTGTGCACAATAATTACTGTAGGCAGAACCTCATGTTTTAATATATTGTACAATAGCCTCTCTTTTGATTGAAATTCATGTTCATTTGATCTTGACAGCAATGCAAAGTTAGTTTTTTCCGGTAACATTTTTAATAATTAAACAAGCTATTTAAAGCTTGGCATTTTCATTATATTTGCACCAGTGCTATCCATTATTCTGATGATCCAGTGATTCTTTATTAAAACGAAAAATATTACATTCAAATATAAATGTCAGGCATAATTCATAAGTGTAATGAAAGTCATATCTGGCTTGGAGATGCAGTCCCCTCATGCATCTCAGTGGCCAGAGATTGCAGCATCCTTTTATGCTGGGCCACCTGGGTGACAATGGATGCACTCCTAAGCCTGATGTCTGTTAACCCTGGCATACTCCCTCTGGAGAATATTCTGTATTGCTTTCAAAAGTATTATTTCTCTGGATGGAAACTAAAGAGCAGCGCTGTCTCACAGTATTGTTAAGTTGAAATACCTCAGTTTTAATAGTCTGGGCCTGTTATCCTGGAGGGGCAAGAATAAAAACTGAAAAGCCCATTTAGGGAGACTGAGATTTAGGTGAGGCTGTGATCAACCTTCTGTAAAATGCCATCATTCCAAGGGTTGTGTATGATATGGAAATACTACAGTTTAAGTTCAGGGCTTAGGTGTAGATTAACTCTACCCACTTCATGTCTTTGCCCTTACATTAGAAATATTTTCTAAAACAAAGGTAAAGAGTCAGAAAGTACTAATTTCCTATTGAGCAAGAAATATTGGTAATATAGGCCATTATGGCTGATTCTCTTCTGAGCAGCACATGCTTTTCTTAGAAAACCTCCTGTCTGGACTCCTGGTACAGTTCAGGACACCCTGTTACAGCACCCTGTGCATCTGTCCCTATGTGACATGGTGTGACTGACAACCTGACAGCTCCTGAGTTAGCAACATGGATGAGCCACGAGCCTCTGCGCTGTCCTGATGTGCTCATGTGGCCTGGAAGGGGTTTGTCCTGCTGATTCCCTTCAGTGACACAATCCCAGTTTGGTATGTCTGTGGCTGTTTTATCCCCTGTCATTAGGGGATGACATACTCGTTGCAGCTGACTGGGTGGATGTCACTGCTCCAGGTGAAGGACAGCATAGCATTTTTCCTGGTTGAGGACAATATAGCATTTTCCCCCATTTACTTTTCACAAGCACACTGCTTTTGCCTGAGTTGCACCAGTCAGAGAGAAAATGTCAAACCTTGGCTTCTCTCTGAAGAAAACCATTCCAGATGGAAGCTCACCTGGGAACAGGGCAAGAGGTGACCTCATGGGAAAGGAATACTGGCTTTGCAAATACAGGTGTCATTGCTCCATCCTTGCTTTGTTTTTCTCCCAAGGGGAAGGAAGGATTGAAATTAATGTGGTTTCAACTTATATGCAGTCCCAGAAGACTGGAATCAGAGTGGTCGTACGATCTGATATTTTTTACAAAGGGCAGCAGTTTTTGGGCTATTTCTTCATTTCCCCTAAATTATTTAGCATCTTCTGGTTTATTGAAATGACATGAAATGGCAGCTGTCTAAAACTCTGGAGCCAAACTTAAAATAAAGAGTTGATACTATTAGATACTATAACAGACTGAAAGTATTTTTAGATTATTTAAATGATTCTTGAGAACTTTTTTGGAGCTTTTTCTCAGACAGCAATTTCTGGACCTCTTTTCCGGCCTGCTTTTCTGCAGACAGATGGATATAGCTGGAGAGAAATCTGGTGAGAATTGCTGAGAATTGTGAGAGAGAATCTGGTGTTGAAACGCTCCCTCTGAGACATGGTTCTTCCTGGGATTTCCCAGCTCTGGTCTGGTTTTACACCCAACTGTTTGCTCAAAGCACTGCCCACAATGAGAGCCTTCCCCTTAGCATGTGGCATGCCTGTTTGGAGTCTGTGTGAGGATGTCAGTGCCTGTGGATCAGAGAGACTTCTTCAGAGTCACAGGCTAACTTAAAACTCACAAGTATTTACAGAGGGGGTTTAAAGAGGGGACAAGATTTTCTTTAGTACTTAGTTCATTTTGTTGCTTTTTATTATCAATCTGTTTTTGCATTTAAAGAGAATCCCCAAAATTTTGTTATGCTTTTTTTTTTAATAAGGGTAAAGCCATTAAGACAGTATTCTGGGTTATTATTTGAGTATCAGTGTTGTTGAAGCGCATTTTTCAATTTACTCTGACTTTGAAGCCATGGGAGCAACTTTGCATTTGAATCCAATCAAGGAACTCTTGATGTAATAAATGAAACACTAGGGAAAAATCAAGGGTAACAATTGTATTTTCTCCCTTTGACTTTGGATTTTTAATGGGAAGAATAATTTTTGAACATTTTGAGAAATATTAAGTCTTTCCAGGCGAGCGTGCTTTTGCCTATTTGTTTTTTATGTATTCTTGGCACATAACAGTGGGGGATTTTTAACATACAGCTGAGACTGAAATATAAGCTCCCCTAATGAGTAAGATATATTGTCAGTGTCAAGTCAAATACAATAAAAAATGAGTGAATAATATGTGTACAAAAATGTACCATATGCCATTTCGTGATGATTTTTTATTATCATATTTATTCTTCAACTGATGCCACAGGCAGGCAAGCACTTTTTACCTTGTGTGATTCTTTTTCTTTGAAATCTGTATGTTCACTTTTATTTAGCTGATGCTAATCTGTTTCTAGTTGAATAATGTGTGTGTATTTATATATGCATGTCTATAACAGTATGTACATGCCTGTGTGTGGTGTGAAATTCTTGTGACAATATAATACTGCTTGGTGACAGCGAGTGTCTCTTCCTCTCCATGTTTTTGCCTTCTAACCCACGTGCTGGGGTTGAAATGCAGTCCACAACTCAGGCCAAAGGCTCAGTTCCTCACTGGGTGGCTATGCCACGCTCCAAACTCGATTACTTACTGCAGACTCTTCATGCCCCTGTACTAAGAACTGAGAATTAGTTATAGCAGCGTCTGAGCCTGTATTTGGGTTTACTGGCAAAGCTTTTATTGTCATTGATCAGAACTATATCCTGTGTTTAAAAAAGAAATAAATTCTGATTTTGGCCAAATTCTGTAATTTTATTAAACTTTCTGGTGCTCAGAATCTCATTGCATTCATAGGCAGCTTTTAGCTTGACTGTTTCTTCAGCTGAAATCTTTGCTGGTAGAGCAGGGCTGTGATTTATTATGAATTCTTCCCACCCCACCCACTTCTTCACTCTGCTTTTCTACCCTTCCCACATATGTTTCTTCTCTTCGGGTCTTTTTTTTTTCTCCTCAGTTTGTTTATTTTCTTTCCAGTGTGCTTAAACATATTGGCCAATTTAGAAGTTCAGAAATCTGAGGAGCTTTATTTGAGTGTCAGATGCAAGATGCTTTAAGATGTTTCAGTTTTGAGAAGGTTATCTTGGTCTTTGGAAAAGAGGTTTGTAAAGACGTGGTAAAAAGTGTAGCCTGAGCTTCACATCACTTTAACAACTCTTTTTCAATTTAGTCAGTTTTGAATTTAGTTCATTCGGATACCAGGAGCAAAATGATTTCAAGCGCTTTTTATTCGCGTTGAGTTCAAAATATTGATGAAACTAGCACTAATACTTTCTGTATTTACAACCACACTCTGAGATTCAGATGGGGAAAAACTTCCCACCAATGAGAATGCTGAGGTTCAAGAATGTATGAAAATCTGATGGGGGCAGCAGAGGAGAATGCAAATTTACCGGATATTTCTGAAATGCTTTAGAATAACAATTGAGTAGAGTGAAGATTTTCTTTTTTTAACCTTGGTCTGTGTTATGTACACATACAAAACTTAAATTGGTTTCCTCTCTTTGAACACTGACTCTTAAAAAAATACAAAATGAATCCTGAGTTGAAAAAAATGGTTACAGCATAGTGGGGCTGGTTCCCTGTCCTTTTTTCAAATTATGTTTATATTCAAATAGCATACTGTGTTCTAGACTTCAAGGTTATGTTATTAACCATGGATTTCTCTTTAAATGAAGGGATGCCTCTATTGTAATGATCCTGGCTCCTAAGGAAACTCCATTTTCTAATTCAGTTACCCTAATGGCATACCAAGGGTAGTATTTGGTGTATTTAACTAAACCTAGAGCACAGGGGATATCAGAAAATTCTGTAATACAGACTTGAATTAAGCAGTAAAAAGTCGTATTATATTCATCTTCTTTCCACATATAAATAAATAATGTGCCCTGTTACCAGGCTGTGAGGCTTCATTGTCTGCAGTTATGGACTTTTCCTGGCCAGGGGGGAAATACAGAGGATGCAGCTATAGAAAAAAAAAGATAGGAACATGTGTGAATTATGTATTGAGGTTTCTAAGAGTTCTGCACTGTCCTGGGTTATTGTAGCTGTTCCTTCCCTTCTTGTGGGAATGATGATTCATTCAGGCACTGCAGGATGAGAAACTAAATAATTTTCAGTGTGTTGATGAAATATTTGTAAGAGTTATGAAGTATGGCAGGGTTGGTGCAAGAATGAAATAGCTAACAAAAATTATTAAATAAAAGTGTAAAAATATGTAATTATCTGCCACTTTTACAGTATTCCCAGGGATTCTGCTCATCATTTGCTATGAGAGAGCAACTTTTATGACCTTAGGGCCTGGTTCTGTAAATGTAATATTGCTGGCATAATCCTACTGATTGCGCTGGCATAACTTTGTGGAAATCTTTCCAACACCTGGTGCTTAATATCCCAATTCTGAAATGTTAGAGCAATACTAAAAAATGACTGTACATCCTATATAGAATGTGTTCATGTGCACATGCCTATATATGTGTGTGTATATGATATAAGAGACACAGGAAGCAAGAATTATTTTCAGTCCTAGATGAGCAAGTACTTTGTCCACCAGCTCCCTCCACTACTCTTTGCAGTCATCCCAAAATCTTGTGCCATGCATCTGCAGTTGTATAAAAATACTTATATTGTACAAAACTTGTTAGTCTGCTTGTTGCCTCATTTCCTTGCTCAGTATTTTGCTCATGTTCACATTCAGGAAAACACTTCCAGGTCCCAAGAGATGAGGTGGATTCAAAACTCCAGAAACTGTAAAGCATAAACTTTTCTGATCTTTTTTTACCATGTGGATTTCAGACCTTTAGGTTCACAAATTTACATGATTCTTTACAACCTTCAAGGCTAGAACCTTAAATCTGCTTATATGGTGTTTATGTCAAATGCTGTGAATCTTGCTGGAGTTAAAACCCCAAACCAACTAACCAAAGAAAATACACAACCCACTATAGATTCACAAGCTCATAAGGTTAAAAAAGAACTGGTTCAAGCACAGAAAATCCTTTCTGTGGAAATGTTAACATCTGAACTATTTCTTTCCAAACTAGAGATGTCTTGGGCTTTTGTCTTGTCAGCTGCTGCACTGCAGTTTTATTTCACTATTTAATATGGTGCCTGCTTGACCTTCTCAACAGAATTTGAGAGGGTGAGAACAGTTATGCAGATAAACTTTTTATCTCTAGAAAATAGCACTTCTCAAACAGAGAAAAGTTCAGTTAGATTACATAGAAATAAAATTACCTTGCTCTAGTACTAGGACTTTGAGGGGGCTTGGTCAACCAACTAATTGACACATCCCAGGAAGGTGAAGTTTTTGTGAATTTATTTTAGCAAATAAATCAAGATTCAGTAGCCTTCATAAAACCAGCTGTCTAACTGGGGAAGACTGAGAATGTGGGCTCAGAAGAATAACATAGCTGTGTTGAGATTTTTAGTGATAAAGGCTGCATTAGAATTCAACTTGCTGTTGCAATATATCCTATATTATATCAACAACACTGAAAATTTCACTATATGCTTCCTGTGATGTGGAGGATAAACTGTCCTTTGTACTGCAGATGAGGTCTGTGCGTACCTCTGACCTTTCAAGTCTTGCTAATCAATTCTCATCCATCAGGCTCTCCACAAATTGCTGTATGAATAGCTAGAGAGGGGAAATTCTCCTCTCATTATACACACTACAAAAGGTTTGTCTCCCCCTGAAGCACGGAGGTACTGCTGGAGGCAGGTTACTGAACTAGATGTACAAGTGGACTTGATGTGTTCTGGCACGTCCTGTGGCTCCAGCACGAAGGCACCGAGAGAGCCCGTGCTGGGCCACAAAAATGAGTGGTGCCCAGCCTGACAATTCCGTAACTCCTGCTGTCAGAGTGGTTCTCTGCTGGGGAAAATTTGTGCAAGTCAGGGGAGCTATGCCAGTAAAAAGCTAGGAAAAGCTCGCAGTAAGTTATATCCATTGAAGAGTATTTTATTTGGCAGGGGCTGAATGCCTGTCTCTAAGTGCAGGATATCTCCTGGCACCCATGGGAGTGGTGGAAGTCCAGGAACTGTAGTAATCTGGCTGTGGGAATCTGACTCTGCAAAGTGCTGTGCGTCCCCGTTAGGGTGAAAGGCACCTACATAATAGCAATAGGATGTGATGTTAGGATAAATTCAGGATCTTAGAGGAATCTGCTTTCAATATGATGTCCATTGTTTGATATTCAGGGCTTTGACTTCAATGGCTTGTGTTGCTCTAGCATGACATGCTTTTGGGAGGAAAAAGCCCTCATCCTTAAAACAAAATAACCCTCCAATCCTACAAGTTCTTAGTGCATAATCAATCAGAATACAGGAGCTTTTTCCTCACGAAGAATTCCTAGATCTGTTTGTTCACAATTTTTGCAGATGTTTATGTGAGTGCAAGCAACACAGTGTAATGAAACAAATGAGTTGGAAGTGTCAGAATGCCCAATTATCCAACTCACTGCCTGTCTATGGGGCTGAACAATGGGAACTACTAGGCATGCTTTACTCATTTAACTTCGTTTAAACTATTCTTGGCATCAAAGTTGCATTAATGTGATAACTTCTGTGTGGCAATTAACAAACTGTAACAATTGGAGACATTCATAGGGCCTGCTGGGGAAGGGCTGCAGAGTGGGCACTTTAGCTGTTCGGCTAATTTCCTGTTGAACCTGAAAGGAGGAAGGAAAAGATTCGATTCTGGCTTCCTTCTCACAAATCTGAAAAGGAAGAAAAAATCTACAGGAAATCTGAATAGGAGTTGCTGTATCTCCTCCCAAAAGGACCTAAATTCTTCTCTTTTCCAGTTTATCCCTTTAGCCACCATGGCAATTTCCTCTCCTACTCGCTCTCAATTCCTGTGTCACAAAAAAAGGATGGACAGGGGGAGGAGGATATCATTGTCAGGGAAAGGTAGAAGTGAACAGAAAGCAGGTGAGAATCAACTAGAAAAAGGCAGAAAAATCTCATTATATTCAGGAAAAGGACAGCTGGAGTAATAACTGCAGGTGGATCATCAGGGGAATGGAGAACTTGAAGATAAAAGAGCTATTCCTGAGTCCTGCACACTAAGGAATTTTGGAAAGAATAAACTTGATCTTATGCTCTGAAAGCAGCCAGGCAGGCCCTGTTTTCACAGACATTGTTCTCATTGACTTATATTTAAGTTTTCTTTGAACAGAGACCACAGATTTGAACTCACCTTGTTCAAATAGATGTATCTTTTATACATGCAAAATGTCACTTGACTGTAAATTATTTCAGCCTGTGCTTTCTGTGCTAAGTGGTAGAATATAAAGTGGACTGAGACACACATTATGCGGAATTCTGTATGATTGTTAATAATAGCTGCCCAGCCATTCTCCTACAATTTTATGGCTTAAAAATAACGCTCAGCTGTTCTGGAACAAGAGGCCATTGGAAAGGGGTGAGGGCAGAATCTTTCATAACCTCTGAGTGGAAACAGTAGCCGCTGATCTGTTGGCACAGGAATTACCCGAGCCTATTATTATTCTATAAAAAGTAAATTGTTATTACCATACGTACAGACCTCCATTTTCTGGTGCAGAATCAGAACAGCTTTTTCCTGACAGCCCATGCTTCTCAGAGCTGTGCTCTGTGTGTCATGCAAAGGAGTTTCTTGGGGATGGAGGGTAGAAAAATCACTCATGAAAGGACGACCACCTACTGTGCATAACTACAAGGGCTTTTCCAGGGGATGTGACCTCCAAAATTCCTGTCAGCACTAAAACAATACAGCATCTTTCTCACCTTTTTGTAGTGAAGAACAATACATAGCCACTTTTGGTGGAAGCACATTTTTAGTGGCCAAGCCCACAATTCTCACTCCTCTTTAGCAACACATATTCATGTAGGAAATGGGCAAATAAAGGAGTAGAGAGCTGAGCTCTCTAGAGGGCATTTGAATTTTCTAGCTTCAGGAGAATTTTAAAATCTTTTCCATAATAAAACTTTGTAAGAGCATGCTTTTTGTTGACTTGAGGCTGAAAACCCAAACCCAAGTCTGTGCTAAAGCAACAGCAATTGTCTCCACATGGAATGATAGTGTGACTTGGCAATTTTTGTGTCAGATCAGTGAACAGTATTTTTTTTCTGTCAAACTGACTTCCAGCAAATGGTTTGCAGGAGTAAATACTAGTAATGAGTAACGCTTTCAAAATTGTGACCTGCCAAATTTTGACAGTTTCCTCTTTTTAAAAACTCAGATTTTCTAGAGATGTTCTTCTGAAAGATGCAGAGTGTAATCTGTGCCTGGCAACCCAGGGGTGAAAGCAGGCAGTGCAGTCAGCTCTTGAACAATGTTGCCGGAGTATTAGTTTGTGCAGGGGTGTCATGGCTTTCCTGTAGAATTTGTATGTCACACAAGATCCTGGATGCAAAAGAGTAATTGTCTAATTCTGCAGCTTTTCCTTTTGCTGGTGTGAGGTGGGTTCACCTCACTGGGTTCTCAAATCAAATATATTTTAAGTGTGAGAAAATGGCTCTTTATGTTCACATACAGTATGAAGTGCTTAATCATTCATAGCTGAAGATTAGCTGAGTGTGATTATTCACCAAGGTACATTAACAGCAGCTGGTGTTTTACTGCACTCCCACAAGAGAAAAAAAATGTCGGTCCAAAATCCATGCAGAGCTTTTAAAATCATCTGGATAAATATCTAGTGTTAAATGGACCAGATCTTCCTGCCTGCACCTTTACTGACAGAGGTGGTCTTGTTTTCAAATCTCCTGCAGTAAAATTGGAGGATGAAAATGTTTCTTGGGCAGTGTGGCATAGAGGCCAGCTCCCACTCCTTCTGTCGTTGCTGTGTCTCTGCTTCTGGTCTGGATGGTGGAGAGCAAACACTGAACACCTGCTCCCTGGGGAGGAAGAGAGATTGAGCATGTGTCCTCTTTATTCCAGGACAGAAACCAAATATTGCTGGAAACCATATTCAGGTCTGCCTGTGAGTTCTGAGGCACTCCCCTCTACTGCCTTTATCTGTGTACCAAAACTCAGAGGAGGTGCTGTGATGACACCAAGCACCAGTCTAGTGACTGCTCATACATTTTCAATGAGAGAGATGCTCTGCTAGAAACAGACATATTATACTCCAATCACTTATTTTTCATAGTTACAGTGGAAGGTGAAAGCAAAAAAATGTTGTAGAGGTCAGTCAGTCCATCCACCTGCCCCAAGACACTGCAGATAAAACCAATATGTTTCCGACAAGTGTCTGTATAGCTGTTCCTGAAAGGCCTAAATAATGGTGATCCAAGGTCTCTGTAGGCCAGCTCTTGCAGGACTTAGCTATTCTTACCACTAGAAGAAAGCATTTGCTGAAGTCTAACCTAAATCTCCCTTGCTGCCTTTTCAGCCTATTTCTAGACATACAAACCTTGGCCCATGTGGAAAAGGGCTTATTTCCTTTCTCTTTCTAGCAGTCCTTTTCTATGTTTGAAGATCGTTATCGCATCTCCCTTCAGACATCTTTATTTTTAGACTAAACAACTCTGCTTTTCCCAGACTTCCCTCCAAGGATAGGTTTTGAGACCTCTGGTGATAATTCTTTTCATCTGAAATCCTTCAAGTCGGCCTGCGTTGTTCTGGTATTAGAGACGGCACCCAAATCCGGCTGCAGTGCTCCAGCTGTGGGAGCCTCACTGCTTCTGAGCAAAGCAGAAGGTTTGCTTCAGCTGTCTTAGGAGCAGTGCTCCCCTTTATACATCCCACTTTGATATTTGCTTTCTCTCAAAAGCAAAATATTCTTGACTTGCATGCAGTATACGACCCATTAAGATTTGCAAATCCTGTTCTGAAGAGCCACTGCCTCTCCAGTGGTTTCCTCTCTCGTGGCTTTTGTCAGCTGCACAGGTATATAGATGGGTGTATACATATATGTGTGTGTATATATATATATATTTATAAATGTACATCCAGTCATCACATTTCTAGTCTGCAGCCTCACACTTGCTGAAGTGAATCCTCATTTGCTCAGACACTTTTCCCTCTGTCTCAGGATTACTTGGACACTAAATCTCTTCCTCTAAAGGATCTGTTGTACTTTCTCACCTTGATACTCTCTTTAGGCCTGGTGTTTTCTCCTTCATCATACTAAATTTTTAAAGAAAATACTGAAAACTCACAGAATGAAAACAGGTTCCTGCACTTAATTCAGCTTTCCTGTTTGGCAGTGAAGCAATGCTTGTATGATTTTTCAAATAGTCATGTATTAAACTGTAGTTTCACCTATACCTTGGTTGATTTCTTGTTTATGATAAATTGGTGAACAAGTGTTGGAATAGTTACTAAAATCAAACTTAGTACAGCTTCTGCTTTTTCATTCTTCATAAGAGCCATGATGCCATGGAATAAGTTGTTTGTAGGATATGTTATGTGTGTGAGCCATTTGTATGTTTGTTTATAACTTTCATTGTCTGCTTAATTGCTACTTGCAAATATTTTAATTTCATTCAATATCTTTCTGGGATTTGAAGTTACTTTGATTAATCTGAAAGTGTGCTGAAGGTATTTGGAAAAATGAAACACATTTTATCGAGATTTCCTGAATATGGTTATCTGGATGCAAATATGTATTTGTCTACCCATCCACTTGAATTTTGTTGAGGAGATGCTTGTGGGCAGCATGACCTAGGCTTAACATGTACTTGATATCTAGTCCCAAGTTTCAATGTAGTTGTCAGCTAAAAATTTTCTGCAGACTGGCTGGCCTCCCTATTTGGCAGCCTCTTGAACCTAGTTTATTCAGGCCACAGGGAATGTGTTTGTTTTTCTGTGCTTTGGGACAATAGGCTTCTCCTCCTCAATTAGGCAGGAGAACTTCTGTTCAGCCTAACTAGGATGAGAAATGGAATGTAGTTACAGCAGGCAGGTTTGTGCTTAGGTTTGTGACTCTATGACACATATTCTGCCTTGATTTTTGCACTTTGTAAATATACAGAAGTGACTGAAACTTCAAAATTTACCTCACTATTGGAGCATGTATCAAACTACTGCTGGTATGGTTTAGGGAGTTGAGCACATTTGTCACAGGTTTTTTCAAAGTTACTAATGTGTCAGGATCTTGCTATGGCAGAGTTTTGTTCCTGCAGTTTTGTTCTCATGGTGATAGAGCTGTCGCTTCAGCAACATTTTGACATCTAGAATTTTTTCACCAGTATCCTGAGTTGTACTAAGTGATTACATTCTATCTTCAGTGGTGAGCAGAGTTTAGATGTAATTCCTATTAGAACCCAGCCTCTGTCTCTCTGCCCTTCACACTGCTTCAAAATCACAAAAGCAAAACAACAGCACAGTAGCAAACTTGGCTTTCCAGTTCCTATCAGGAGCAGTGCTTGTGTGAAATCAATGGCTCTTAGTTTAAATAGACCAGTTTGGAAACTTTTCCCTTTCCTGTTGGGTTTTTATACTTTTCCAGATTAACTGATTTGCCTTCCATGTTTAATGGAGGAGTCACTAGCAGTTCCTGCTTGTAAATTGCTTAAAATTTACAAAAAGATGGTTGCAGCCTTTCCTTTGAGAAGGTTCTGTCTTTTTCCTGTTTGCAGTGAGTGGTTATATGCAGCATTAAGGATGCCCTTTGGTTAAGGAAGTGCCTCTTTTTATTATTTTTTTAAATCCTCTTCCATAGAATGACATCCACCTTGTCCTGCAATATCAAATATTAAAAAATGCCGCCTCACTCTGTTGCCTTGTGTGCTCCAAGAAGTGCTGGCAGCCCACCAAAATCACTATAAAGTCTAAAGCCAGGCTCTCACTTGTGCTACACCTGCAAAGGTGGAGAAAGGACTATGAGTGCTAGAAAGGTTATGTAAGAGTTATAGTTAAGTGGTTCAAAATTACTTCTTGCTTTCCAGGGAGAAGAGAGAAACTCCCTCTCACAGTGTAGGTTTCAAGCAGCCTGTTGCTCATCCACCTCCAAGGTACCCTTGAGGGCTACAACTTCTTTAGACATCAGTGACAGTGCCTTGCTCCTCCAACTGGTCCTCATCTCAGGGAAAAACCATGCCAAACGAGAATGTCCAAAACTCATCCCACATTCAGCCCGTGCACTCTGAAAGAGAAGGTCCTGTGGTGCAGAAGGCAATGGTCTGTGTATCAGAACAGCTGATTGCACCTGGCCACCATAGAGCCATGAAGTGCAGGCCACCTTTACAGCCTGAGTAAGCATTTCCTGAATGCAGCAGAGCAAGGTGGCAGGGTAGATGGATGTCTTGAACCTGATCCATGTTACCAAAGCAGAGGTACAAGCAAAGGTTCCCTTGCTACCCTCTCCAGCAGGCTCTGGCTCTCTGCAATGGCTCAAAATTACCTTTTGAGTCACCTGGTGCCTCATGTGCCCCGAGCTTGCTCCTGTTGTGCATCACCTGCCAAATCTAGTCTGGTGCTCCTAGATGAGCAAAAGCTGCTGCTAATTTTAAGAGATTCCCTGACTAAAACCTAGTGCTGCATGGCAATTGCAGAGGCAGGGGGTTCTGGTGCTTACTCTTGCCCTTTGGTACTGTCCTGTGTGCAAGGCAATATGCACTTCACTTCCACTACGTGTTCAGATATGTAAACCTTGTGCAAGTGAGTCTCTGAATAGTTCAACCAAATTGCAACCCTGAATCCAACCAAGCAGTTCAACTCTGAAGACTGCAGAATCAACCACAGGTGCAGCAAAAAAGTGTTCCTATTTAACTTTTTATTCCAGCTGAGATGGGAACATACAATCCATGGTGAATTCTGTCTCCTTCCACTCTCTCTCTATTCCCCAGGTATGTGTTTCTTGTTATTGTTGCAAGGAAGGAAAAAAGCTGCAGCATATTGAAATTGCCACACTTCAAGGCAGCATGTTTTGAGAAACTTCCAAAACAAAAAGCTACCACCAGTCTCCAAGCACTGTCTCACTGCACAGCTGGAGAGGACCATCAGGGCTTGAGGAGATGCCATCTGTGCAATTTCAGGGCCACTAAGGTCTTAGAAAGTGTTAATGACATTCCTTAAAATGTCTTCACTGTGGAAAACTTCAGAGCATCTGTCATTTGCCAGTTTTAACAGTGGGAATATCCTGCAGAAGAAAAAATAGAATCTTAACCTGATGTATTGGTTAAATATGGATTCTCTGGCACAAGTGACTGTTTTTTAGTATTTGTGTGCCCTACTAGGGTTAAGAAATACAACAGCAATTAAAGTAGATGCACTCTGATAACTTGCTTCTGCATCAGCGCTATTAATATCCATCTATCTTTTTGGCTAGTTTCAAACAGGAGACCAAAAGAATACCCCACAAAATGCTGAGGCAATACCTTGCATCATAAACTGCTGTGACTGTAATGAAATAAGATTTACACCGCTTTATTTTATAAAGTGTATTTTGTCAGGCTCTTGACAACGTCCCCCTGTTATCAGGGGCTACCATGTGCCCTACAGTGTAAAGCAGACATTGCCATTTGTGTCTCAACTTGTCCAGCATTCCCATGTCTTTGAATTTCCTGGCACTTTAATTCACTCGACAAATGCAGCTTTCTTTTCTCCTTGAGTCAGACGCCGCTATTTCCCAGTGGCGATAAACCTGAAGAAACATCCTAAAAGCTAGATAGATACATCTCTTTCACATTTATTGTGGAAGTAAAATACTCTGCAAAGAATATAAGCTGCTGTCAGGCATGTAGCCACAAGATGGGTGTTTTTCTCACATATGTATCCATTTCTTTTAATAATGAATAATGGACTTTATATTTAAAAGTGATGTTTCTATGAATGTGCTAGATTGTGCTATATTTCTTTCACATGAGTATATTCCCATCATGGCAAACTTCTCACAGAGCTTGCCTTGGGGGCTTTTGTTTAAAGTAATGCACTTTAATGAAAAAGGGCTGCTGAAATTTGTCAGCTTCTTCCAGCATGATTGCATTTTGGTGGTGGTTTAAAAAAATCTTTACCCACTTTATGATCTTCATGCTTGTTCCAAAATCCCTGTTCATTTTTAAAAGTAAAAAGATATATCTACACACATATTACCAAAAGCCCTAAAACTGCCTTGGACCTTTTGCATGAATAGTCTCATTGAAGCCAATGAATAATAGAGGCAGACTTCAGCTGTGTGCAATTTTCAAGCTCAGGCTGTAGGGTAGATTTCAAATATTACCAGCAATTTAGAGACATACACTTTGTGTGTAGTTTTCAAAGCCAGCAATATATTTTAAGGGCTTATATCTAATGAGAAATGGATGAAACTGATACCTCATTGCCAAGAGACGATTTTTGAAATTATCAACCTTGACTCAGTGAAGTAGAGACATCTTTGGAAGAGTGAGGACATGTGAGTGAAGTACCCTTGGACGTGTAAAGGTGAGCGTGCAAGTTCTTGTAAGTTTTTTGGGTTTTGCATTTTTCTTGCTAGAAGTTCAAGTCCTCTGGCACCAGGCAGATGGGCATGGCAAACTGCATGGCTGCAGTGATCTGTGACCCACAGGTTCTTGGTTATTTGTTTTCTCTTCTCCAGGGGGCTGTAGGGCAGACTAACTGAAAAATAGTACTAATTCCTGTAAGACTGGCTCTCCTTTAACAGCGCCAGTAAGGGGCTGTGTGGCTGTACTGCTGAAAAGTGAGAAAGTATTTAAAGGAGACTGGCACGTCCTTCAAGCCATGCACTGTAAGCCCTGCTGGATGCAAGGTGGTCTCTGGGGGGCTGCTGAGGAGATGGGCCATCCTGTGGGGCAGCAGCTGTGCTCCTGCAGCCCAGCCTGTGCAGGTGTGCTCCCACCAAGCAGCTCTGCACTGAGCCAGCACCAAAGGCAAAGGTGACCTGCAGCACAGTGTTCTGGGAGCAGCTGGTTTGTAACTTACAGGGGACAAGAACAGGGCGTGCCACACTTTGTTCTGGAAAATGCTTCCTAACTGCAGGCTGTGTGCTGGATTTACAGACAATTGGTTCCTGTGGTTTAGAGGAGCTACCTACTATTCAGGTCCTTTTCAAATCCAGCTAACCCTAGCTTCTCCTGTCTTCCGAGTATCTTGATGGACCCTGACAGATACAAAGTAAATAAGGATCTCAGGAATCATAATTTTTGGAGATGAATGTTCGTTTATGAATGCTGGTGGGAATCTGAAACTAGAAAATTATACACACACATGTACTCAAGAAATAGAAATGCAAAGTAAAAATAATCCCTCAGAGACTTACTCTGCAAATGTTTCAGGCTGTGTCAGACTGGCCCATGCAAGAGGATTGTCACAGAACCACAGAATAGGCTGAGGTGGAATAGATCCATCAGGGCCATTGAGTCCTGGCCCGGGACAGGACACTCCAAGAATCACGTCATGTGCCTGAGAGTGTTGTCTGAGTGCTTCTTGAACTCTGTCAGCCTTAGTGCTGTGACCACTTCCTTGGGGAGGTGGTTCCAGTGCTCATCCACCCTTTGTGATAAAAACCCTTTACATATCCAGCCTAGAACTTCCCTGACACAGCTCTATGTTTGAGCCAGTGTGAGCCTTGCAGGATCAAATTGTCCTTCCTGGCACAGAAGCAACAAAAATGAACAGCAAATGAAATGTACAGCTGTCATCTGATCACACACTTTTCCATAACAAATATCAGCATCTGTTTTCCAATGACAGGCCTTGGGTTATTGCTCAATGGTTCTCTTGATTGTTTGGCAACATTGTTAGGTGTCCCTAATGGTTGGCTATAAACCTGAAACTTGATCTCCCTTTCTTCCTTCATACTGTTCTAGACAGGAAAGCATTTCCTCCAGAGCCTGGACTCATTTCTCTGTAGAGATGTCCAAAATTTCACCAAGCAGCACTTAGATGGTGTCAATCTAATGGTTCAACAAAGAAACACACTTTAGAGGTTATCAGATAAATATGAAGCCTGTAGGAACTCTGTAATCTATGTAAATTCTTCTTCAGTAGGAGGAAAATTCTTTCAATATGGGAGTAGGATTTCTTCAGATCAATACTTCCTTTTCCCTTAATAAATCTTTAATAGTATCTTTAAGAATTAAAAAAAAAAAAAAAAATAGCACCTCAAAAAAAAAAAAAAAAAATCAGCTCCTATCAGAACATGCCCTGAAGGAGTAAATGAAGCTAGAAAGGGCCAATGTTTTTGTTATTGATTTATATCAGATGTTCCAGTGATGGGCAGAAGTAAATTAAGTGGAGTCTGGTCTTCAGTGGCATCTGTGCCTTTTTTAAAATTGGATTATGTTGTTTGAACTTGCTAGTAGCTCTTCAGAAACATTCTCAGCTTGTTGGGAAAATACTTTGTCATAGAGTAATTTCTGTTTTTTTCTTCTGCAGAGTGGTGTCCATGTTGTCTTATTCTGCTACCCATTTTAGAGTGTTACTCCATATGGGAACCAGGCAGGCAAATGCTTCCTTCCCACACAAAATGATATCTAGATTAGCTGGTTTTGTAGCTCATATATAAATGCCTAGTGGAGCTCTCAGGATTTTTTTGAATTGCAAGTAATACACAAACTGAGTTATTCGGTAGTTGAAGTGTGACTAATACTTGTTTTACATAGTTCAAGTTGATGATTACAAAGTTTGAAGCTTGGTTGAATAGAATTTAGTACCTAATACTCTGCAGAGCTTGTTTTCATTTTGCATTTAATCAATTGGTTTTTTCTTTAATGGATTCTCTTTGAAATTTTATGTTTGTACCAACGCAAAGACTTCAGTATTGCTGTGTTGCATTACCAAGGGCAATATCAGTTTAAATCACTTCATGATAAAACTTTGCATAATCTGCTCATACAAACTAATTAAATGTCAGGTCATTGTAATACAGAGCTCATATTATCACCATGGGTCACTAGAAACAGCAATTAGTAATTCATGTGTAATCCAGTTAAATTCAAATTACGAAAAAGAATGTCAAGTCAGAGTTTTGTTCCTAATTCCTAGTTTTTATAATTTTGTACAAGTTGATGGGGGCACTTAAACATACAAACAGAACTGGTTCGTAATTTAATTTGATTTATACTGCTCAAGCATGCTTTTAGGTTGTTCTAACCAGTGGTCATATGAGTGCTTGTACTTGGAAATCAATTAACTTTAGAACATATACATATTTTGAATATGTTAATCCTTCACTAACTACACTGTTATTTTACTGATGGGTATTTAATGGTTTGAAGGACCTCTGCGTTCAGCTTTCGCAAGCAGAAATAAAAAGTGGCTGATTGTTAGGTGAACTATGCAACCCACAAATAAATGAAAGAGCACCATGGTGGAAAGTCATGGAGGTTGTGCACCCTGGAAAGTGCTAGGTGCAGACAAGTGAGAAGGCAGGAGAGTGCTTTCTTCCACAGGCGGGGCAGGGGCTGTGTGCTGGGGCAGCCCCAGCTGGGGCTCTGTGCTGCCAGCTGTCCAGCTCAGCCGGTGCTTTGTATGGGCTGGTGCCTGCGGGACAATGTTCTGCAGGATGCATTGTCTGGGCTGCCACGTGAGATCCTGTCTCTGCAGCCAAGGACTGGGCAGCTGAGGTCAGTGTGTCCTTCCTGGAGCTTCTCTAAATGTACTGCAGCCAGAGCAAAATCTCCACTGCTACAGTCCTCCTGCTATGGCTCTTTTTGTTTGGAGCTCCAGATAGGGAGGGCATGCTCAGCATTAGGTACCATCAGCTTGCTCTCCATATAGTTTTTATAGGATTTTCCTTTAATTTTCCCAGATATATTTGGATTCAGGCTTCTCAGCATTTGCCTTTCTGTGGTTAAAACCTCATTAGGCTCCTATCATATTTCAAACTAAATAGAATATCCTGACTAAAATGTCAGTGACATTCTTATAATGGCTGTGTCTGAAAGAAGCTAAAGTACTGGTTGTAATTTATTTATATAGCATGCAAAGGTCTTAGGTGATTTAGAGAGAAGTCTAAAGAAAACAATCCTTCTGATCATGTAATGACATATTCTCAGATTATTTTAGCTTCCTCAGAAGACACTTAGTTGGTGCAAGCAGTGTCAGAGCTGGATTAAAAGTCACAGCGTGATGATAATCACTATTCCCAGCCCTGCTCTTCAGTACTGCTCAGATCCATACATACCCAGTTACTGGTTTCACTGGGTGGTCTGTTGTACATTGTTTTCTCACTATAAGACTCTATCAAAATCTCTTTAAAAACATAAAAGGAGCAGCCTATTCCAGGGCACTTTTATTTAAATGAGTCTCAAGTTTAAATATCTACCTTCAGCTTCCAGGTTTAAAAGATATGACCTTCTTTTTTGTTGTTTTTTTTTGGGGGGAGGGGGGGGTTTGGTTGTTTTTTTTTTTGTTGTTGTTGTTTTTTGTTTGTTTGTTTTTTTTGGTTTTTTTTGGTTTTTTCCTTAACAAAGTGAAAATTCAAATGCTAATCACAATCAGCCAAGCCCATCACTGCCAAATTAGGGATGACAAGTATACCCTGCTGTGTTAAGAGATGTTTTCAAATATGAATTTTCAAGAAAGGCATGATTTCTTTGTAGCTTTCCTGTGACATTCACTTTGTAATACAGTGATTACTGAGCATTCAAAAATAAGTGGCTACCCCAAAATATTTTTTGCACTCAGTTTATTGGTGTGTGCAGCACAGCTGTGAGCTGGTAACCTGTAACAGTGCAAAATACTGAAAACTTGAACAGCAGAACCAGATAAACCCAGAGATTGATCAATTTTTATATTTAATTAATCAATTTTTTATATTTAATTAAAGTATTTTGCTTTGGAAAGTTGCTATGAGAGCTGCAGAATTTCCATTCCCATCCCAGGAGATTGATACCAAACCCAGCCAACCCACGAGGCAATGGTACAGAGAGAGGGCTGGTGGGTGTCACAGGGAGCTGGAGCTGCCACAGCTGAGCATGGAGGAGGCTGGGATACACTCATGACTCTTCTTTTCTGAACTGATGAATTAGTAAATATCACACAAGGCTGCATCTTTCTATATCAGCTGAGATCCTGGCCTTGCATTTCTGAGAAAAGAGTGTTTTGAAAAGAGAGACGAAGTAATGAAGAACCTGGAGATGGGAATTTGGCACACTACCAAGAGCATCCTTGCTTTAGTGGAGCTGTATTTAAGTACTGCTGTGCTCTTTGCCATTGTTTCAAAAAGGCAATTATGCTGAGTTCATTAAGATGACATCAAAGGCAGAGAGCTCCCACCATTTATTATGCAAGCACTACAGCAAGTCTGCTGTTCATGCGTGTAGAGAAATGGTAGCGGGTATTTTGTTTTCCCACTTTAAAGAGTAAACTTAACATCATTTATAAGCAACGAAGTCAATAAGAAATTTGAAGAATGTCTCTGACAATAAGCCTGCTTTAGAGTAAATATCTCTTGGTGTCTTTAAAGGTTATTTTAGAGAGTGCGTAGTTTACAGAATCCCAAATGGGAGAGTTTGCTATCTTTATGTACATTAAGAGACCATGACATCAACTCCCTTCACACTGATGTTGACAGAAAACTCTACCTGGTTTTGAATACTCGGATTTGTTTTCTAAACATAGTCTTAGATAGGTCTGCCCTGCAGAGCAGCAGGAATTCCCATTTACCTCACCTTGTGCTAGCCTAGTCACAGTAGCAGTGATGCTGCAGCTGTGTGCAACTTGTCCCAGGCAGTGAAAACACAGAAAAAGGCAGCCACAGCAAGCAGGCACCACACTAGTTACAATAGATAAAATTTTAGCTTTTACTTAATAAAAGAAAAGAGTGGGGTTTTTCCCATGGAATTGCATGCTTCTGGAGTATGATGCTTTTTAAGTAAAGACCATGAATGTTAAAAAAAGTAGGTAGAGGTGATCACTATATCAAGTGGGCATCATTTGAAAGGAAGGATGTTTTCTCATGGGGCATTTAAATGTTTGGCGATCTTTAGTTGTGAAAGAAGTCCTGTCAAAGGAAAGGAATTGAAGTGGCTTGGTCTACATGGAAATGTGGAAGTGAATGAGGATAAATTTAAACTTGAATTAGCTGTGAGGCTGGGATGCTTTCATCACTGGTAAAGGATGAGTCAAAATAAAGTGCAAGTATGCTTAAGAACTGATAGGTTAAGTTTGTCTTGACCTGTAGGTGTAACAGCTCAGAAGCAGCCTGGTCTCACTCGTGTTGCACGAGCTAATGGAAATGCCAGGATTAATTGCCTGTGCACCCGTATGATGACATGAAGCTGCTTGTATACACTCAGCAAATAAAAGCAGCACAGATGTTTCTTCTGAAAAAGCAGTGCATATCATTGTACCAACTTACACAATGAGATGGGCAAGGTTACTGATCTTGGTTTCTGGAGATGTTACAGCAGCCACATCACCAGTAAACTCCCTCAGTGTCTCCCCCAGGGTGATATTTGAAAAAGTTGTGTGCCATATGTTGTGGTCTATGTGGGTGCATTTAGAAAGGAAGCACCCACAGCCATGCAAAAATAAAGCACAAATTGGTGTTTTCTGACCAATTTGTCAGAATCTAGCACTACTGACAGAATAAATATGCTGCCATTTCAGTTGGGTTTTTGGGGGAAGATCTGTGGCTGTGTATGGAGACACTAGTGAAATAATACTAATTGATAAAAATATCCATTGCTTTTTGTGGACAGCCAGAGGAGCTGCCTTTGTGCAGACCAGTACTACTTCTGTGCCCATGGAAACAGCATCCATTAAAAAGAAAACTGGAAAATTCTTATGCGCATTAGCAGAGCATAGAGGGAATGGGATTGTGGCTGCAATAAATCCCTTACCTTTTTACATTCCTCCCTTTCACTTTGGTAACTGCAGCACTGAGAACTTTGCGTTCAACTTAATGCTACATCTGTTCACTTCTGTCTGCCTCTGTAGCTCTGAGGCATTGGGCTCAAATGTTTCCCAGGGCTCCTGCTAGGGAACTGCATTTCCAAATGTGCTTTACTCAAGCTTTCTTTATAACCACAAAATCCTACATGTTGGCTGGTGGACTCTGGGAACACAGACTTCTGCAGTGTAGGAAACACCGGGTTGCTTAGGTCTGAGAGGCAAAGCCACACCATGTGGAAAAAAGATACTGAAAATGCTTCTTTTCATGGCATGCAGCATCACTGCTTGTGCTTTCTCCTTGAAAAGCAGTTCATTTAAACTGCCCTGCTTTGTTTCCATAAATGTAATCTATAGAGGTAATGATAAGCCAAGCAAGCTCTAAGGGTCCTGGCACCGTCAGGCTCTTTAGGATTCATTGTAGCAGGGGAGAACATCTGCAGTCTGAAGCTTCAGGAGTTTGGAACGAAAGATTATACTGTGTGTTTAACCAGCAATGAACTATTTTTAAATAAATGCCTCTCCTATTTGTTAACACTGAGAAAGGACAATAAAAAAAGCAAAATGTGGTCTCACATAGCTTTAGAAGAGACCAGGCCATTACTCCAAAATTCTTGTTTCTTCACTTATGGCTTTCCCCCTCATTTCTAAGTGTGTCTTGTTGATGACTGTGACATTTCTAGCAGTCAGGATATATTCATGCACTGAGGTCCACAGTCCTGAATGTGAGCTGAAATTGTTTGCGATTCAGAGAAGCTCATCATCCTGCTGTCTGCCTTAAGTACGTGGTGGTGGGCAACCTTTCATTATACGTTCCACCTGGGAAAAATCACACATCCCCTCCCAGTGACTGACAAGAGGCAGTGAAATCTCATCTCTTTCTGCTCTCCATCACCCTGCCTCAGCCCATCAGCTAACTGACAGATGGGACATGGTCCTGATGTATAGGTACTGGGAGATTAAAGAACAACTCTACAGCAAAATAAACCCACAGGACACAAGTAGCTTTTAAAATGGCCTCAGGAGACATGTCAGTCAGCACACAGTATGGGATTTTCTCAGGTAGGAATTGCATTTGCGGATTGTGTGTGTTGTTTAAACTGTAAAATGCCCTACTGCCAACCATTTGCCAAGCTGTTTCTTCCTGAGATGAAGGGGGGAGCTGGATCCAGGGCTCCCTGTGTTCATAAATAGAGATTATAGATCTGTATCTACTGTTATCTCTCCATTTACCTGTGTATGCCGAATATCTCTTTTTAAAATGACACTGGCTAAGTTTTGTGTACAGTGGAGCAGAATTCTCCTGTGATATTGATTACAACACACACTGTGCACATTTCTTGTTTCCGGGGGACAATGACTTAAAAAGTTGTTGAAGCAGAGAGAAGCACATGGGTCTTGGTTTAGTTTAATGGCAAATCACATTTGTCAAAAGCACAGATAAGGGAGCCTCACCCCAAGCGATTTCTGTAACAAAAATTGGAACAAAACTTGACCCTGGAATCTGTGAATTCTGAGCTCAGTGTGGGAGTTGTGCTTGCAGGAGAGTGGTGGGCTCAGTCCTTTAATAATACAAAGGGCTTTGTCATGGTGTCTGTTTTTCATGCCCTTCCTCTGCACCTAAGGGGAGAATTTTAGCCTAGGATTATTTTTTTTTTTCCTGTGGAGATGAGCAGTTTGTGAGCTTTTAAAACCCAGAAGCAGAGGCTCTCAGTAGCTCAGCAGTGATTTGTGCTGTGGTGAGCTGAGCTGGTGTGTGTGAAGCTGTTGGTGATCAGGAAAGCAGCAGTGTTCCATGAGGGCAGCTTCCCTAACTAGCATCACATAAAGTAACTTCTGTTTATCTAAGGATGGCTGATTTGTTGTGCCACTCAAATTTGTAGATATTTGAGGGACTGAGTCTTTCATGACATGGTGGTTTCTTTGTCCCTTACAGGCAAAATCATTTGGGAGGTAAAAACTTCAAATTGGGGTATTTGACTGCCTCTAGTACAGGAGATGTGGGAGAAAAGAGTTGAAATCAATGTCACAGGTGAACTCTCAGGTGTTCACAAGGTGTTGTACAAAGCAGATCTGTATGGTTGTTTGAAAACCAAATATACCTTTTAATTGCTCTGAAGTGATTTACTCTCAAGAAGAAAACTTGACTAATTTTTTAGTAGTCAAAGGTAGCAAAGACTTCTTTGGAATTTCCCATTTTAAATTTTTACATTTTTGATCTCTTTAATTACCTATGTACTCATAGGCTGTGTAACACAAGGCAGTTTTGAATGGTGAGACAAAGAGTAAAAGAGCTTTTGCAGCAGCTGGAGCCACTGAAGAAGTAGAGACAGAATTCTCTTTGGCTCTGGCAGGAAAAGCTGGGGAAGGTCTACTGAGGAAATTAAAAATGGAAATTAATTCTGGCCAAGCCCAGTATTTAGGTCTTAATCTTTCAGTCAAAGCAGCCAGTCTGCTGGTGTCAGATCTGCAAAGAACCACTGGAGCACCTTTTGGGGGATCCCAACTCTTCTGACAGCTAGGGGAGGTAAGGGGTTGCCCTTCAGGTCACTTTTTGAGTGGGGGGTGTGCCTTGGCTGAGCAATGATCCCTTGCAGCCTCCTGCCCCTTCTTGCTGCCCTGGGCTGGGCAGGAGAGAAGGTGTCAGAACAGGGACAGCCTTGTGCTGCAGCCAGGCTGAGGGCTGCCTCTCTCGTGCAGGAACCAAGCCCTTGGCTTTGGGCTAAGCAACACTGGCAAATTTATAAGCAACTGAAAGCACTCTGGAAAGGAAATATATATGATTTCATCTACCATGGCATGCTGTAGAGGGTTGAATTATTAAAATGCATGAGAGTTTCTCTTTCGAGCCAAATCAGGAGCTGTGGCTCTTCTCTGATCTGAGGCCTGGCAGTCGGTCAGATTTTTGCTTTCAGTGTACAGTAAGTGCAAGATGTCGCTGCACCTATTTTGCCTTGGTTTTCTGAGATGAAGATTTGCCAGGTGCCTCCTCTTTGTGGCTGCCTCTAAGTGCTGTGGTCATGCACGCTGCAGCCTGAGACAACTCTGGCTCAGCGGGAGCAGTGCCCAGTGGTCACATGTCCTGGAAAAGTGGTTGAAAAGTGAGCTTGGGTGATTTTCATTGCAGGTTTTAGGCAGAGGAAAACAGACTGAAATGTCTGCTCTTCTCCAGACTGTGCTGGCTACTACTGAAGGGCAAATAATGCAGAAGATGACCAGGGAAGCTGCTGTGATTGGTAGCACAGAGTCGAGGGCACCTTTTTGGTACCTGTCAGGCTTTACCATTGTGTAGAACCAGAGCTAAGACTTCAGTTAAATCAAGACCAGGCCTCCTCCCTCAGGAAAAGACTTGAGGAAGCTGGTCAGTCATGAAGCTGTATTTCTTGGGGTTTCCAGCAGGTTCTTCTTACTAAGCAAATGCTCTCTTGCTGAGTGTGTGGGTGTTGAGTTCCAATGGAATCATGAGGAAATTAACAAAAAACATAGAAGGGCCAAGACATGAAAGGCCTGTGCTCCTGGCAGGCTGAGAGATCTTTTTTCCTTGATGTAAACACTCTGTCCCCTTCCACTACTCCTCATGCCGATTTTCTGGCAGTAAAAGTCCATAAAATTGTGCTGGTAAACAAGGCATCCCCGAGTACTGCCTTGGTGGCCATGTGTGACCATGAGGGACTTCATGTGTGGTCACCACATGAAAACATATCCTTTCAAAGAGCTGCAAGCATAATACTTTCACTGTAGCTGGAGCTTTGACAGCTCACTGGAGAGCCTCACATGCAGCTCCTGTACGCTTGCTGGAGAAACGCCGCCCCAGGCACCTCTCATCTGGCTCTTAATTTCCTCCTTGGGAGACAAGGTGTGCGTGTGTGTGAGGGGAGGTGTCAGGACAGCCTGGCTAAAGCTCGCTCAGAACTGAGGGCTGGGTGAAGCTTTCAGCAGGCTGCTGCAGAGTGGGTGTAGGGAAGGAGTAGTGTGGAGCGTGCACAAGGGCACACAAAGCCTCGGTGGGCAGAGCAGCCCTGAGGGACCAGCAGAGCTTCTGGAGGCAGGAGCTGCCCAGCTCAGTGCTGCAGTGTGCAGCCTGCCCAGGTGGCTCTGGGAAGCTGATGCAGGTCATGACTCTGTGCATAACTTATGGTACACATGGAAGTGACCTTCCCTGCAAAATAGATGCGTGCTCTCATGCAGGGTGGGGTATCAGCAGGGCTTCTGTCTTTGTTACATCTCTGACACACAGAAAAATAATTAAAAAGAGGGTGTTTTACAGATATTTTTTTTTGCATTGAGGATTTTGGAACAAAAACGAAGCTTTTCCTGTCACATTGTTGTTTTCCCAGAAGCAGTGATTAGCAACTGCGATAAGCAGCGAAGGCTTTTCTGCAGAGATAGTGTGCTTGGATGCAAAGCACAGCAATTCCCACGTCTGTGCTGCATGCTCAGTCCCTGCTGCCCAGTGCTGGATCTGCAGCACCATTTTCACTGCATCCTTCCTAGAACAACAGAAGTAGGGACCTGGATGATTTTATTCTGTAACCTGTTATCAGAAGTAACTCCTTCCTTCTGGCATTAAGCTAATTGCCTTTATTCTGCATAAAGCGTTTCAGTGACTTGGTGAATTAATATTTGCTCCCAATGGAGAGTACATGAAGTATATTCTTTGTGAAGCAAAGTTGTAAACACACACTGTAAACTCCAAAGCACTGATGCAATATTTATGTTGTTCCATGTTCTACTGGCAGATTTAAGCATAATATTGTAGACTGGCAGGAGGCTGTTATGATCTAAACTCCATGATTATGTCAGTGTTTAATTTTAAGTTCTGTTGCACACAGCACAGTATCCAGCTACGTTTTTTGTGTATGAGTTTCCTTCTGGAAGCAGAGCTATCACTGGCCATGACCTAGACTGAAAAGCATAGAGTTTTCTTCTCACTCAGAGTAAACCATGAATAGTTTGGGTTCTATAATCTCAGTAATTTATCTAGAAGATGTATTTTTGGGTGCAAAGGCAGATGACATATCTCTCACTGATCCTATGTTATCTCTATGTCCCATACTGACACCCCATTATCACCTTTCATCTTCATGTACAAATACTGTAAGAAGGATCCAAATGTAGAAGACCTTTCCTCAAAATGCCTTCAGTTTTATGCAAGGCTCATTTTTTAATTGCATTATGCTGGCAGAACAGATTAGCTGCTCCCTCTCCATTCCCTTTTCTTCCCCGTGAGAAAGGTCCATCAGAGCTAACATGCACTCTCTGTGTCAGTCTTGTCTCCTAATATTTAATTGGTTCATTTTTGCATTTACAGAACTTGACTTCCTCAGCCCACAGTCCTAAGAGAATGCCATAAGCTTATGGTGATCAGCACCCATTAAACCATTAATTTTTGTGAAGGACTCAGCTCCCACTTAAGCAAGAAAACATCTCTCATTTGAAAATTTGCATAGCCAGCATGCTTAGCAATTAGAAGGATAGTTTCAATTTCAGAACTGTGTTTCTTGGAAACTGTGGGGCTTTAGATCTGAGTCTTTAGGTGCTGCAGCTGTGAGCAGTTGCCCTTTCCTGTTTATGGTGGCTGTCAGACTGATGGTTGTTTTGCATGCCTGAAGGTTATTTGTCTGGTAACTAAAAATAGGCTGCCCCAAATAGTTGGCCTCATCCTATGAACTGATGAATTCCTGCAGAAGATACTTTATCTTGGTTCCATCAGTACAGATTGCAAGAGAAGTTGGGTTGTATATATTTTTCCATCACATGTGATGCTCAAATAGGTGGTGCAGTCACAGGAGTCAGAAAGTGAATTTTAGTTTTCAATTTGAAAGACAAATAGAAGTTTTTACTTCAATCCTTTATGCTAAGAACATTCTTGAAAACTTAATTGTATTTGTGGTAATGTAAGCCCACTCCATAAAAGGCATTTCATCATTTTAGTTCACTATAAACTCAAATTTGTTCTTGGCAGTTAAATATGGAGGCTGAAATTTATCATCTGACTGAGGAACTGTAGCTTCCCTGTGTGGCCAAGGAGGAGAGGTCAACCTAATCACGTCTTAAGTGGGGTGTAGCACCTTTGCAAGCATCTCTCTCCACTGATTGCATCAGCAGCTCTCCTAACTTAAGTACTTTGGTCCTTAAAGTTAAGGATGAACGTAGGCCTGAGGAAGACTCAGTTTTTGTTGATGAACAGAGGTAAAATGCTTACAATTCAGCCAAACATTTTTCATTCTGTTATTTGTTGCTGTGGCTGACTGTGAATGTCTCTCTTCCTTTCTATTAATGAATACAGATGTGCAGCTGCCTGCACCCATCTGGCTTTGTTCAATAAATGTGCAGGCACAGACGTTTAAATCAAATATTGATAAATACAGCTTTTAATATGTAAATTCTTGTGAAGAAAACTATGTCTGCCTGTTTTGGTTTTTTTTTTTTTTTTTTTTTTTTTCTCATGGAGAGGCATTTCTGCTATACTGATACTTTTTTTAATTGCCATTGTATTCTGCCTACAGTGGTACATGCATTGATGTTTGAGAGTCAGAGGGACAGGACTAGTTCCTGGAATAGATTTGGGGAGTGAATAAAAGAAGGTAGAAGGAATTCTTTGGGCATAATAATTATTCTGTTGCAGTTGCAACATGTTCCTCATCCAAACACCTTTTCAGAGATCAGAGACACAATGTGTGAGCTGCACTAGTGAAGTCTTGAATGGTCCCAGATAACATCTACAGGAGTGTCAGACTGGATAGTGTTGAAATGTGCACTGGTGTGTGTATACTCAGAAAAAGTGAGCAATTATAACCCCACAAATTTCAAAATTTGTGGCCCTCTTGAAAGTAGTGAACTAAGGCCCTGCTAATATGTTTGACAGGTGCTTAGTGGGGTTATAAAATACCATAAGGAGAGTGGCAGTAGTGGAGAGCCTAGCTAAAGGTCAGCAGTCATTTCTCAGGGTAATTTCTGATCAATTATCACACTTGCTGTTAATTCTAAGATCTTAAGGATCTGTGATTTCAAGGGATTTTTTTCTTCTTTCCTCCCCTTTTTTTATGACAGGAAGTTATTAACCAGAAAAAGTCTGTTGAAAAGACAGGAAAGAGGAATATCCAAAATATCAGGATCGATCTTTTCACAAGAGAAAGCTGCAAATAAGTGTGACTTTAAAGGAGGCAACACTGTTGTATGGGTGTTCAAGGAGCACATGGTGAACTCACAGCATGGCTGAGTGTGCCTTTCTCCCCATTTTAATTTTTTTTCCCCGCCTTTCCAGAAAATCAGATATAAAATGCTCTTACAATAAATAAGTGGCCTAGTTATATATATATGTATATATATAATTTTTTCCATGGGTTCATAAATACACTTTTAACTGCACTTTCTGGTTTTCTCTGGTTTAGAAAAGTTTGTCTTGGTTTGGACTGCTCAGAATAGAAAGGACTCTTTGTTATCTTGAAATATGAGACATTTGCCTTCCTACTCCCCACTTTCCTTGGGATTTTTTTTCTCCTTGGAAGCTGGATATAATGAATTATCAGGTCTTTGACTTGCTTGCAGATTGTATGATGCCCTTTGCTACATAAGAAAGACTTGTCCATCTTGTCTTCTTTACTGGACAAGCAGTTGAAATTGCAGCTTTTGTTGGGCATTGAGTTGAAGATTTAAGGTACAGGATGAGAATAAGAAGTGAGACTTTTTGTTTTGTTTTAACATATGTTACAGTCTCAGCATAATTTATTTTGAGGCAAAAGGAGTCGAAGCAGCTTCTGTGTCCTTCAGCATCTCCCACCCTGTGACTTGCTTCCTGCTTTGCTGTCTAAGGAAGTCATATGTGAAGTTAGTTCCTGAAATGGAAGAGGTGCATTCTCAGAGCTGTGACTGATGGGTTTCTGTCAGCACTCTCAGGACCAGCCCTGCCATAGCAGACATACAGCATTTATTATGCTGCTAAGCAGACTTTTAAGAGGAATTAAGGTAGACATGTAAAACTGCTGGGTATGTATCGTTACTCAGTGTCATAAAATGCAAACTTAAGCTATTCAGTCTGTTGAAATACTTGGGTTTCCTCGTCTGACCTCAGAACTTTCTATGGAGAATACTTGTGTGTCACTTATGGCTTTTTTAGTATCTCCAGAAATGTCAGAAATTTTGTTAGTTTTTCCAGAGACACATATGCAGAAATAGATGGCATTGTTTCAGTGGTTTATAGAGAGATTATTGGATTAAACAACCGTTTTTGTCTAGACTAAACTGCCCTTTTTGCACTCTGGTACAAAAAGTAAAACCAGAAATATATTTTAAAGCATCAACATTTTATTTAAGGCTGTAAATTGTACTTCAAAACATTTTAGATGACATTGCCATTATGTATGCAAATGCAAGGAGCAATGTCAATAAATTGCTCTGTGGGTTGTATTTTATGCTTTGTACTGCGGTAAAGGAATGTATCAAAGAAACCTTTCAAATATACACACATGTTGTAAAAAGTAACACTATAAAACATCAGGATTTGAAATGCTTGCAGTAAGTGCTCTGTGGGATTATGCTGCCTTCATAAAAAGGTTGTCAGCACAAAGAGACTAATTCCAATCTTAAATTAACCAGCTCAGGGGAGCATGTTTTGGTACCAAGTGGCAGGGCTTGTGAATCACTCCTGGAGTATTTGCCCTGTGGATGGAGGAAGAACATGGTCCATAAAGTTCACAATGGTTTTGAAAGGCAGAAATGTGTGTTGGAATCCTGTTGCGCTGTTGGCTAAACTCAGTGGTGGGGAGCTTGTGCTTCATCAGCTCTGCCTTCATCTAGGAAAAGAAAAAGAAAAGAAAAAGCACAAAGAAAAAAGCCCCCAGAAGCCATGCATGGGGAAGTTCCTCTCACCCTGAGCCTTCTTTTATCCTATTTTTGCACAGGTTTTATTGTTGGCCTGGGCAGAGTCTTAAGCTTTGAATTTTATGTAAATGTTTTCTAAAGAGCAGTGCCCAGATAGAACAGGATGGAGTACACTTTTCAGCCCTCAGGTTCAACATGTTCTGGATGCCAGGTCACTCACCCATCCTTCTGCAGGCTCCCAGTATCTCCAGGCAGGAATGGAATCTCCTGCCTTCCCCCTTGTCCCCACCCTGTGCATGTTCTGGGTTGATTAAAGTATTCCTGGGTCCTTCTCTGAGAAAGGGCATATCTTGATGCTCCCAGTGGCATGTCTCCAAGTGCACTATAGGAACCAGAAATGTGAAACAACTGAGTTGTTACTATTCTATAAAAAATGAAGCTTTTTTCCTTAATTCCCTCTAAAGTTAGATCATTCCTGCATGTAGGGAACCAGAGAACAGTATTTGATCAGTGTTACCTTGCTTCAGTAAAACCCCAAGACAAGACACTCTCCTGGAAGGCCATTGGCATTCTGTGCTTTGTCCTGGGAAATAAACACCTGCCTTTACTGTGCCACTCTAACACTGCTTTTAACAACCTTTGCACACACAAATACATCTGAAGCAATCTAATGTATGTTAACCAGGTGTTCATGAGCTGTGATAGATTACTATTAATGGCTGGCATTTGCCTACTCCATCAAACCTTCCTTGGTAGGCTGCTGCTGTGGGAGGATGGAGCTGAACTTTGTGGGCATGGAAAGCCCAGCCCCTGGCCTGAGGAGTTTGAGAGACACTGGACTCTCTGTCCCTGCTGCTTTCCATGTCTATCTCACTGGTCTCTTGCCATTTTCATGCCAGTCTCCATGGAAACTTCTTTCAGGATAACGTAACAGAAATGTGAGTTAGCTCCCTGCCCGCAGGGAAGCTGCCATGGTCCCAATGCCAGAGCCCTGGTGAAACACGGCCCCAGCACGTGCATTCAAGTGGGGTTAGGTGGGTTACAGCAGCTGCTTCCAGATAAAGGTGAAAGCTCTCCTTTCCTGCTTGCCTTGCCAGGCCAGGTCTCCTCAGCCCTTCCCTCTCACGTTTGGAAATGCCCCTGTGTAATTATCCAATGGATTACTTTTCCCCTCCTGTTTGCAGGTTTGCATGATTCATTTTACATTTTAAATGGCTTTGTCAATAAAAGCTTCAGTTTTCAAATGAAACATTAGCTGGTAACTGGGGAAATGTTACAGGAAAATTTTTACTAACAGTTGTTGGTAAATTAATGAGTTTGCTGTGCCACAGTGTACTTAGGAAATGGCAATATAAAAAATGATTTAGAGAGTAAGGCAGTTTATTAGGAATAAAGCACCTGAGTTCTGTCCTTCCCTTGGCTGTTCCGGTTGTTTGTCCTTGTGCAAAGTCGCTGTTGAGTCCTGTGCTTTTCCTTCTCTAAATATGAAAAAAGCAAATACTTATACACATTCTTCAAGGATTTTGAAGATTGCACATGAATGCTACCTAAGTGGGAGCCACAGTGGGCTGAGGAGCCACTTGGGGTCCTCAAAAACAGATGTTCGGTTTTTTGGTGTGACTTTAGGAAGTGACCTGTAACTGAGTCCCCAGATACTCTAGAAGTAGATACTTTAGATGTTTAAAACACTTTTATTTCTTTTTAAATAAGGCCTTGTAGACTTCTTGCAAATGTATTGCTTTGCATTACCCTTTCTTCACAAGAAGTATCAACTGGAATCACAACTCTGTTGTTCCAAGCTCCCTATGCAAACCTCAAGAGAGACTTCCAGGAACCACTCAGTTCAATTAGACAAGACAGAGGCATGTTGGAAATGTTAACCCATTCTGAAATGGCCTGTATGAAATGTGATAGACCTGGAAGGTGAGTTTTAGCATCCTGAAATATTTTAACTGAAAAACAATGTCCTCTTTTGGGCTTGTGGGAGATGAGGGAACTCTGGGGACAGCAAAATTAGTAATTTCTTTTAGTTTCATATGAAATCTATGTCTTTAAAATACCAATTTCCCAGTTTGCATTTAGGGCTGGAATTCTCAGCTACACCTACCTCCTCCCCAACATGAACTGAACTTCAGGTTCAATTCAGAAAAGTCAATAAAATTAAATAGCTGGTTTGAAAATGGTGATTTTGAGAACATTTTGTTCAAGGCACCTTTTGTCCTTCGTTCTTGTAGTGTCAAGTGGGAAAGAAGGCAGAGCTTGAATTGCGTGTGTTCCTGAGCTGTAACCCTCTGCACAGCCTGGGCGTGGAGCCTTGGAAAGTGCTGCCTCTGGCATTGGATGAGAGGGCATGTAACAGGTTATCATAATTCCACTCCTCATCCCCAGTGCCCTTCATAGTAGCTATTAGTGAAATGAGGAAAAGAGGCAGTGAAGTGGTCCTTCACAGTCCCTTCTGTATGCCTTCTTTTCCACAAGGTAGGAAGCTAAGCCTTTGAAGTGACCCTGACAAATGAGAGCATGCACAAAGTCCTGCAGGGAACTTAAACAGCCTTTCTACCAGCTGCTGTCCTCTTTTTGCATGGGATGCTTTCTGCTAAATCTCATTAGAATGGGTAAATATTTCCAATAGGGATGGTGTAAAAATTCTGGTGGTTTAGCAGATGCTGGCTTTACTCACTCTTCCCTCTTGTGCTGAGTAGAGAGCATTTATTTAAAATGTTGTTGAGGCATTTGGTATTATTGCATCTCAGTGAAATAATTCATGGTATCATTAATTGTGGGTTGTTGACAAGATTTTTGTGGAAGCAGTGAAGAGATACATTCTGCTGTGTGGAAAAAATTAATGTATAAATAGAAAACAGAGAAAGTGGAAGCGTTCATTTTGCAACTCATGAACACAGGTGACAACAGATTTTGAATGCAAATATGTATAAAAATAAGGTATTCTGAATGAGTAATTTGATTTCCTGTGGGAGTGTATGAAATTGACCATTTACTCAATATCCCCAGTCTGAAAATTGAAGCTGCGTGTTGTATCAGCTTGACAACCACATCGCATTCTCCTCTTACATTGGCGTTAAGAGGTCAGAGATCATTAATATTTATGTGTGCAGACCAAAATGTAACATTTGTTTTTTGAATTGACTTCTTCATAGTAACTCTGGCCAGATTACCTGCTTGGGATGAGCTATACAGAAGGGAGTTGTGGCAGGGGGAATCTCTCCATTCACCATATTGCCCATTAGAAAAATCAGGTTCATTCAACAGCAAAAACCCGGATCCACTCTCAAAGCTGTTGCTCACACAGAAGGGAGTCTTCTGCTGTCACTCTGATCCCCTGCTGTGATAATTTTTCTTCTAAAAGAGCCATTTCCTTGGAGCTGTACTATGGAAATGCAGTGTGGCTCTATCCTGGCAGGTCTCTATGGTGCCCAAACAGATTAATGAAGTCTCTGGGCTTGGCCTTTCATGGCTCAGTTCTCACTGTAGCGTGTCCAGACTGCCAGAGCACTGAGTCTTGAAGAGATCTGTTAGTTTCTGACAGAAAAGTCCTAATAACATTGTTGTAAACACAGCTGTCTCCCACCCCCGGGTGGGAGTACCTTTCTTGCAGATTTCTGAAACAGCGTGATTATTTGTTAATTTAAAAATATAAACAAAAGGGATACTGCTATCAACAAGGGTGATAAGAAATTAAATTAAAAAGCCTGCAAAAGTTAAGCCTCATGTTATTGTCCTTCATAATCAGGACAGTTGGTCTTTTAAAAACAGAGAGAAAGGGGCTTATTGTTCCTTTGCTTGTTTCAGAAATATATCAACATTTTTTACACCTGTGCTGAAAGTAGTAAAGCCTTCTGTTTCTCAGTATATTTGCATTTGATCCAGTGTTCATGTTAGGGAGACAAATTTATTGATGAGCTAAGTGTTTGAGGCAGTATTATGTCTGAGCATTTTGTATCTCCCTCTTGTGCATGATCCTTTTGCTAGTGAGAAGTGTTCTGGTGCTGTCATGTTCTTCTTCTCCAGGTATCTGCCTTGGAGGTGCTCTTGCTTCTCCTTGCCCCTAATTAATGGCACACAGTACTGTGTTTGCAAAACAAAAGGACTCTGAGTTCACCTCAGCAGTTATTTACTGTCACCCAGTTGCTTCACTTCATTATCTATTTTGCCAAGTAATGTCTGTGGGTGTGATCAAGTGGAAAAATCTACTTGCCACCTTTTTATGGTTGGTGTGGGAATCCCTGTGCACAATGGTCACTTGTCCTTGTCCTTCAGCTTGTAAATATTTACTGGACACAGCAGAAAAGTGGATAAACCCTGTTGGGATGTTTTCCCTGGGAAAATCGAAGGATCATTTGGGTTGGAAAAGACCTCCAAAATCACGAAGTCAAACATTTGACTGACCATGGCACTATGTGTCCAGTCATTTCTTGAACACCTCTAGGGATGGTGATTCTACCATCTCCCTGGGCAGCCTGTTACAGGGCTTGACAACCTTTTCATGAAAAAATTCTTCCTGATGCCCAACCTGAACCTTCCCTGGAACAGATTGAGATAGTTCTCTTGTCTTTGTCACTAGTAGCCTGGTAGAAGAGGTTGACCCCTACCTTGCTTCAAACTCCTTTCAGGAGCCAGTTGGTGGGTGCTGCTGAAATTTTCTGCTAAACCCTGTTAACCCAGCTTCCATTCCTGCTTTCCTGCTGCTGATGCTTCTGCCACTATGGGAGATGTTGCTGCTTTCTACTTCTTTATAATTCAGGGCCTTCCTTACTGTCTTGATACCATCAAGGGTCCTCAGCAGCCTCCCAGCAGGAAAACAAGTAAATAAAAGGAAGAAAAAAGATTCTCTTCTTCAGTGATCTAGAAGTGTTTGGTTAAAATAGAACCATGTGACACCATTCTTCTCCAAAATCTCCAAAGTCATTGAGGGATCTGGTGAGAAGATAATGGTGTAGAGCAGGACCTCCATTAACTTCCCACTGAAAGTGAAAGATGAGGAGGTTCAACGAAGCTCTTCAAAGACCTGAGACAAATGGTTATACCACTGCATCCTGTATTTAAGTGGCCAAGGATTCTGTGTCTTCATGCTAAATGTGTGAGTTGAAGAGAAAAGCACTGGGAAGCACCGTAGTCTTAGATTTATGGCCTTGGGGGATTGAAGATTATTTTCTGTTCTAACTCAAGGTCATACAGCTCCATAACAATTTGTTCAAACTTTCTCCAACCTTGTTTCTCCACTAAGGATGAGGATGGTTGGGCAAATTATGGCTCATGTTCCTCAGATGTTCTAAAACATGTGTCTTGGTTGAAGGTAAGTATTCCCTTTCATAGTTAAATTATTGATTTTCTTAGTGCAAATTTAGTACATAATGTATTTTTAAAAGTTTCAAATAGATAGAAACACTACATTAAAAAGGATTTACATGCAACTCTCAAATCTCTGTTGTAAATGACAGAATTTGAGATTTTAGAAATTAAAGGTAAAGGAGATTTCATTCCTGATTCAGTACAAGAACCTGACAATGAGGAATACTTATTGTCTGGTTTGTAGAGAATTTTATGTTTTTCCTCTACTGTAGTCAGTCAGTTTGCCAACATTCTTTAATGCTTCTGCATAATCTTGATTTTGATTTTAACCCCAATGTGTTTTGTCAGGAAGAGTCTGCAATGGCACTGTGTTGGGAATTTAGGTGACTAGAGACTGGAAAAGTACAAAGCCGTGGCTAATTCCAAGTCCTGCACCTGCAAGATAGTGTGTCCTTGGGCCTAGCTGTAGTATGATAATAAATAGTGAAAGAGACATGAGAAAAGAGAGATGTAGGCCCAAAGGAATGAGGAAGAGTCAATGGTATAGTTTAACCAATAGATTGCTTGGCTTACAGAATATTCATAAGCTTATTATTTGCTGTATAAGTGTTTGATGCTTTTTTCAATAAACTGGACCTGTGATGAACCATCTGGTGTCCTGGTCTCCTTCCTTCAACAGCACTGCTCACAACCAAAAGAACTTGAATAGTTTTTTAAGATTTCACAATGTCATTTAACAAATGTGGCACTATAATTTACGTCTGCAGAGTTTCTGTCAGCCCATTTTGGAGGCGGGGGAGAAGAAGATCTGTTGAATGTAAGAGTAATTGTTATGTTTTCTTTCTCAGTGATACAGCTGCATTTAGTTGTCAGTTATTTTCCTTTGCGATTTTAGTGTGATTTTCTTCCCTTTTTTTGACTATTCCCTGGTTTGTTTTATAAAGAAATTACTTTTGTCCTGAAAGTGTGTGTTTCATAAATATCATCTGATTAGTTTTAGTGTCTTTTGTTTTTACTTTGTTCCTTTGACATATCCTCGTGACTTTATAATCAGAGTAATCTTTGATGCATGCTCAAAACTCATTCCCTCCACTTGACTTATATTTAAGTAGATGTTTTAAAGTCTTTGCTGCAGCAAGATCTCAGTCACCAGTGTCTTGCAAGATTCATTAGTTAAGTTCTGTAAATACCATAAAATGCATGTCAGAAAGACTATCCATAATCTGTGGTTTGGCTAGGAGAAGGTTTCTGCTTTCAGTTTAAGGGGATTTTTTTATTTTCTTTTCTTCTCTTTACTGCTTTGAAAATGCTTGGTATTTCTAAATGGAGCACAGTCCTAAAAATTCCACTGTCCTTGAAAGGAATTTTCTAAATTCCCCTGTGTTTCCATAGCATAGACGCCCCCTTTATTGCCGGTTAGGTGGCACTTCAAAGCTTTGGTTTGAGAAATTGCTGGTTGGAAGTCACACAAGAATTTTTGTTTTAAATTAATAGGAATCTGAATCAGATTTGGGTTTTGTCAGATTTTAAAATTGAAAAACCCCATACCAGCAAGACCACAAGCACTTGTTTCATGCCAGCCTGTTTTATGATGGTGTTTCATCTTTTACTTAGGAGTGGGGATATGATCTACCACCCTATAAGCAGCTACACAGTAAAATCCAAGAAGGCAGTATTTCCTCTCTTTGATGCTCTGCTCTTACTTACCTTCCTGCTCCCAGCACTAACTTCAGTAGGAGTTTTATTGTGACAAAAGATTTGTGATTTGACTCACTGACTTTTAGTAATATTGTTTGAGAGAGAACTATTGCACTCACTCCCAGTTAGTATCCTCCTGTACATTTTATGGTGAAGCATAAACTTAAGTGAACCCTTTATGTAAAATTCCTGCTGTGGTAGTTTTACTCATCTTAAGCAGATCTACCTTAGTCTGAAGACAACAGTGCACTTGGATGACTTTGTGGTCAGCATCATTAGAAAAACAGGTTGTCTTGGAAAAATATATTTGCCAGTGTTATGCATTGGAATGTGGGTTTTCCATCCTACCACTCATATTCCGGTGCTGATGAAAATTACAGTTATTAAGTTAGTCTGCTTTGTCTCAGCCCAACTAGCATTTTACTGCTCGTTTGTCACCAGCTCAGGATGAAAACTTCTGCTTGCCTTTTTTTTTCCCCCCAAGGCAAAATACAAGTAGAATCTATTGACATTTTGCTTTAACAAGAAGCCAGGATGCTTTTCCTTTAAAAGTGATCTTTGCATGTTGCTATGCACTTGATCATAGTTTCCTACAAAAATGAATATATTTTGGAAGCCAGGTATGGGTTTCATTCTCCCTCCTTGCATTGTCTGGAGAAATCACCATTGTTTGGATTTGGATAGAGAAACCACTGTAGTCAGAAACTGAATTGGTCTTTATTTGGAGGGGAGGGTGTTAAGAAATGCTGGATTTCCCGGGTTTGCATAATGCAACCAAGACAAAGCATGTGAAAGCAAAAGAACTGTAAGAATGTTAATATGACTCCAATTGCTGAAACATATGGAGCCAATCGCTGGCACTGCCTCAGCACAACTGGGAATGGAAATTAGCATTTTTCTCTGAAAAATATGGGATATTTCTCTTCCTGCAGTTTGTCTAATTTTTATGGCATTTCTCTTGTATAAAAGCAGGGAGACTTTCAAGATCAAGGTAAGCTATTTTGCCATCAATATTAATTTCTGGTCTTGTTTTTAGTACATTAAAATAGGAGAATTATGTGCAAGGAAAGAAAAAATATGAGGAGGACTTGGTATGCTGTTGAGCATATTCCCTTAACTTTGACACATTCTTGCTGATCTCACTATGGCTCACACTGAGGAACTCCTAATAGTTTTGCAAAAAAATCTGCTCATATCTTGGAGGTGGTACACTGACAAACTGTAAGTTTAAATTGTATTTGGGTTGTGATGTGTCTTTGATCTTAGACATAGATCTGTATTTCAGCTCATTGATGTGATGAGTCACCGTTAAAAATAAGATCTAAAAGCTTTTAAAATCTTAGATGTTGATCTTAAGAATCCTTTAATATTAAGAAAAACTATAAGGTAACTTCAAAAATAACTGTGCTCCAAAGGAATGATTGCTTGATTTGTCCTCTCTGGTGAACTTTCCTCATTCTTCCTCCTTCATTCCTTCTTTTCTGATTTTAGAATTGTTCCAAGTTGAGAAAGCAAGGCTTATTAACCCTGTGGCATCTGTAATTTTTAAAGGACACTTTTTGCTGTTTTCTGTTCATAAAGATTTTTTTCAAAAACTTTACTTTCTTTTTAATGCAGCTGTTATTAATTTATTTATTGTTATTATTCCTTAGTGGCCCAAGAAACGCTATATTTAATTTTATGCCTAGAGATTTAAACATACATAGAGCTGTTTACTGGAATATCACCAGCTGTTTAAGGACATTATATATACGCATATATATATATATATATATACACACATATATATATGTTTATGTGTGTGTGGAAATTAGTATTTCTTGAAACCTCTGCCTTAATTTGGCAAATTCCCTCTGTTTCTAATAAAGCAGGTCAACTGCTGTTGTGGATGACAGCAGGACTGAAAAATGGTTCTTAAGCTACTTTGTGTAAAACAATGAAAATTCTAACACAAGTATCTTTTCTTTCTCTTGTGTTTGTTTTGCCACTGTGTCAGTGGGAAAAACTAAGGCAGGGAAAGAGGATGACCTTTGTTTTTGAAGTAATTTAGATTAAACTTCTTCCAAAAATCTATTTCAGTACAAGCTGCACGTTCACCTCATTGTTTAAAATTACCAACCCAAGATGCAATGTGTTTTGGTCAGCAGGAGAGAGAACTGAGTGCTCACCTTATACATAGCTCCCATGCACACAGTGACTCAGTGGGGAGCTTCTTTTATGAATTCTGCAGTATCTTCTGTGGTTTAACTGGAATGCTTCCTGGTTTGAAGTAGCTCAGGAGAAAATTGCCACTGGGCTCACTTACATGGAGTGTAAGAACTGGTTGGCTGTTCTTTTTTTTTTTCCCTAGTGGAAAGAGCCAGTTTTGTCAAAACTAAAGTGTTTATAGGAACATAACCTTTTTCGATGAACTTTTCCTGGGAAAGAACTAGGTAGAGTTTCTAGTGAAAATTCCCTTAAAAGAACAGTGCTGTTACATGTATAAACTTGAATACATATTGAATATGAAAAGCACCAGTCTAGAGCAGTCCTGCTGGGCTGCTTATTTGCCCAGTTCTTGGCAATAAATGGCTTAGTGGCTCTGAGATCAAGGTTGCATCTAGGCTATTAACCTTCACAGCCATCACTGGATCCTTCCTCTGTGATCTATTTTGCAGCTGTTCATACTTCTGGCTACCAAATTGTTGGGTGGTGTGAGCTGCACAGCTCAGCTGGGCTTTTCCTGAGAAAGCTTTTTCTTCTGCTGCCTTTAAGACTGATAAGGAGCTTCTCTGGGCATCCCATCCTTGTATTCCTCGCCACTTGTCCAAATTAATTTTGATTTCTTTCATACACTTTTATTGCCCTCTTCTCCAGGTTTTGTCTCTTTCCCAAAGTGGAAGGAATGTCACACCTCTGATCTCTTTTGTACCTCCTCCTGTAGCTTCTCAATTTCCTGTATGTGGTTATTGTGAGATGAGGTGCCCAGAGAGTCAAGCACTATTTCAGATGCAGTTGCTGCAGAGCATAACAGGGCCCCTTCTGCTTGCATCCTTAAATAAGTGACATTTGTGGAGTCCTGTCACTCTGGATGTCATCTCTCTTTCTATGGCTCAGCCCTTGCAGCCTGGGGCCCCTGTGCCTCTGGGCTTGGAAAGGATGGTCCCAAGGCGCTGCTGTTTGCTGGTGACAGAATTCTGATTTGGCATGAAATAGCCACCCACTTTTCCATGGTGGAGCTCATTAAAAATTGTAAATTTGCAGTCTCATGTTCCTCACTTTTTATGTATTTCTTACTCTAATAACACCGATAATCTGAGCCCTTCTGAAGAGTGAAGTATTGCCGATACCAATTCCTTTATTTCTTCCCCAAAACCAGACCCTTCTTTTAATGACAAATAAAAAGGGAAACCATTTCACATAAATGGTCAGATTTTGGAGAGAAAAATAGGTTTGGAGTTTGTGTTTGTTTTTTTTTTTTTTTTTTTTCATTTTGTTTTCTTTAAACATGGATCATCCTGACTACTGAGGTGTGAGGAGCACAGCTGTGTCCTGCAGCCACTTCTACACTCTTCCTCTAGTTACAAAGTGCCTGATTTTCCTGTCTGGAGATAACAGCCCCACTTATCCAAATTGTTGTATCAGTCAGAGTGAAAATTAGAGTCAAACTTGCTGGGTTCTCCAGCATGTCTCTGCATTTTACAGCAGGTTAACATAAATTAAAGCAATGTTTTTGTTACCCGAATAGTCCTGTCATTGCTCTAGGAGGTTTAGATTTGACTAATTATAATGTCAGAGTGCTTTTCTGCCTATAATGAAAGTTTTTCCTTCAACCTGGTTCTATTGTTACGTTTGGTCTCCTGGCAAGGTACAATGTTGAAGAAGGGTTTTCTTTTCTTTTTATAAAATGATTACTAAAAGTGAAACATTTACATCCCTCCAAAATTTTCAGTAAGTATAGGCAATTCTAGGGAAGGAAAGTCTAGAAATTAAGTTGAAAATACAATCTTTTAGTAGTGGTAGGTTGTTACACAAAAAATGGCAGGGAAATAAGTAGAGGTTTAAAAAATGAAGTGACCTAGCCTCCAAATTACTCTTTACATTCAAATTCTCAGCTTGAGTAAATCAAAACTGCTGTGCAAAGTGATATGATCTATTTTCACTTAAAACTATTTATCTAAGTCAGTGGAAATATGCTATTTGCACAAGCTTGCTACTGGGGTATTACAAAGATTGTCCTAAGAAAAACAGCTGCCTTTTTGATTCAACAATGGGGCTTAAATACTTGAAAACTAAAATTAGGCAAATAGTTGATGTTATCATTGCCCAATTTATTCCTCCTTGCTATGAAGAATGACACGTCCCAGACACTGGCAAAATCTGAATCCGGACTTTTAAATTCAAGTATTTTGGATCCAGATCTCTGGGTTGGAATGATGAGTAGTTTTCTTTTTGTTTAAGGCATGTTGAAGCTATTTCCTGCAAAAGGAGGAGAAGGATGATGGAATCCTCTGAAGTTCTTCTGCAAATGGCATCTGACCTTAACGTGGGAACTTCAGTGGGTTGGTTGTCGGTTCAAATGCAGAGGAGCATTCCAATCTGCTGTAAATAAACAACAAAGCTTCAAAGGAGACAAGTTACAGCAATACAAACTGCATGCCCTATACCTCTTGTATTGATTAAATCATTCTCTAAACCTGGGGACATTTGACACCTCAATCAGCTTTCCCAAGTTGTACATCAATTTTCTTTGGTGCTAACAGCTCGACTTCTAGCATAGGTACATTGCAAATATAGAAAGATGGTAGAGAAAAAATACTAGGAAGGCTTTACAATTTACTTTTGGATCAAGGGTCACTAACTCCTTTGATATTTTCTTTTCCTCCTTCTGCATGGTTCATTAAATTCCCTGAAAGAATGGTGTGTGTTGTGCACATAAATAAACTAGCAATAACAAGGTTCCATCACTTACGTCTAGTAACTAGCTTAAAAAAACCAAACAACAAACCCCAAATCCTTCTACTATTGAATGGGGCTATCTTTACACAAGGAGTGTCCAAGTGCTTTTAAATCTCTGTTAGTCAAACTTGTAAGAATATATTGCACTCATGAGTTGCAAGGCACTTTTTCAGGTAATTAGTGTATTTATTATGAATTACTGTGGTAATAATTGGAAGGTAATGTAGGTCACATTGTCAGGTATTGTCTGGTGCTAAGTCTCATGGTTGTGTTCATCATGCAAAGTGAACTGCAGGCCACTGCACTTAAAGGACAGTTGTTGCATCTGGCAGGAAGAGGGGTATAGGAGAAACCTTTTGAATTTGGCATCTGTGACCAAGAGTTTTTACCAAGATTGCTAATTACTATACACTTTTTGTGACAGAAATTATAAATCCACATGATCAGTGTCTACATCTTCATTCACATTATTTAATGCAAATTAATGTAAAAATACCATATTGCAAAATGTTACAATAGTTTCTGATTTATAGGTTGCAACACACTTTATTCCCTCCCCTCATCTGCAGAATTTTTCACGTTTTTTATTTCAAGGATTCGCATGATAACATTATTGTTCTTTTTATTAGATGTATTGAAAAAATAATTTTATTATAAATGCTTCAATAAGGAAGGTATTTTTTCTTCTTTGTGAACATGTTCCTGAAAAAATCCATTTTCAGGAATTTGGTTCAGCTGGTTTGTAAATAGTTTTTTCATGAGAATTTGTCCCCTGAGCTATTACTGATTTAGTTAATGGTGTACATTAGCTATTAAAATTGTTATGCTTTTTCAAAGATTGCATTTGCCTAAAACAAGCCTTGGCCATCTCGCCTTCTCTTGCTTCTCAGGCCTTGAAGGAAGTGCAACTAACCCAAGAACATTAGCAAGGTCACTAAATCTGAATTTAGGAAGGATCAGAGCCAATGCAGTGTGTGTTTATTCCTTCCCTTTAGGATTACAGATGCTCCTTGCACAGCTAGAGTTCATAGGATAGGGGAGCTGATAAGGAAGGGAAAGACAGCTGAGCAATATTTGCTGCAGTAACATAATCCCCAGTAAAATCCTTAATGATATCAATGGCCTTTAAAGCCAACTTGTTTTCTCTATGCACACTGAGATCCTTACATATTACCACACAGTGTTCCAGCTGTCTAGAAATCTAGCTCTCACTGTCTAGAAATCACAGGAGGAGTCGGTGCAAGCATCAGGAAAAGTCACTGAGTCTTGTTCTTCTCTCTGGTCTTATGTGATGATTTTATATGACCTTAGAATTTGTCTGGGTGTAAATAAATGAAACAATAAATGAAAAGTAATAAATGAAACTGGACTAGTAATGCTAGTAATGCAAGTCCATTTTAGCTCAATTTTCTGCTGTGAAAGAAGCTTTTGAGGTCTGCTGCCCTGAAAAACACTTCAAGGTGAACTGGATTATCTAGTGAAAATGCTTGACTCAAGGAAATAACAAGAAAGGGGAGAAAATCAGAAGTGAAAACATTCTTTTGGTGTTTCCTGCAGTCCAAACTTATTTTTCATTCTGTGCCTCTTGCTGTTTCTTCCAACCAAATTTTTTATTTGACTTCTTTATTTTTAAAATTCTCTCCCTTTTTTATACTCATTGTGTTTTCTTTATTTGATTACTGATGGCATCAATTCAGCTGGACAAGGAATAAAAAAATAAGTGTGTATAAGAGGGCTGAAGGAGGAAAGACCTTCAAGCAATTAGGCTAATAAATATTCATTATTATTTGTGTTGCATTCACAATAAAGGAAAGAGAAGAAAAAAGGAATTCTGCATTTTAAAAAGGAATTCTGCAGTTTGCCAAGAAAAAAGTGTGCTCTGAGGCATCTCTTGCTGTTAATGAATGCTTAGTTTTGTCTGTCTTCTTGCATACTGATGGTACTTGTTAAAACAATGACCTTTTCCTCATTGTCCCTCTGATCCAAATGTATTTTGCCCAGATGGTTAGCGTAGGTGTTGATCTGGTAGTTTGGAAATCAGTGAAGTTATCTGCTGGTTTATTTATGTGATATTTCTGTATGAGAGCCTTAGTTGACACAGATTTTATTTCAGTGCTGATCAATGAGTGTGGATTTCAGCTGCCTCGCTGGCTGCAGAGCTCTCTGTTGCCTTTGGTAGTGTCTGTGAGTTTGAGGGGTTTGAGGTGAGCTCACTGTGCACACAGATGTCTCCCATACCCAGACATGACCCCATGGCAGGGAGCTCCTACAAGGAGCTTCCCTCAAGTGTTTCCTTTCAATAACTGCTTGGGATCTAATGAAATGTAGAATTAATAGCCAGGACTGAGCTTTATATATGAGTTGGTTCTGTAATCCAAGCACTATCTAATGAGATGGCTAATTAGCACTTTTTTGAGCATCTCCACTGTTAAGGTGAATTGAATGAAGTAGATGAGCTCCCAGAAATATTTCCCTTCAGAGTCAAAAGAGGCGCCCATCTGCCCCATAAAGTATCCTTCAGAAAATTTTCAGATTTGAATTTTGAGCAATGTTTAACTTGTAGCAAGCCTTTGCAAGCATCTGTGAAAGAGATAGGCACTGAGATATGAGCTTTCACCATTAGATTGCTTTAGCCCATTAAATTTCCTCTACTCCATTAAATGTTTCCATTACCCATTTCTTCCTGAATCATGGAGCTTTGTTCTCCATGGCAGGTTGTTTCTGACAAACCTGATGGCAGCTGTGGAAGACTGGAAGTGATAACATCCAAATGATGCAGCCAGAGAAGAGTTGGCAGAAGGATACTGAGGCCAGGGATTTTAGCACCCCTGATAAACCATGATTCAGGGAAACCCCCTTTCAGCAGAGATAGCTGGGATATCAGGCAGCTGTCATGAATAATCAAAGTACATGCATTTTCTTGCTGCCTTGGCTACTAGTTTCTTGTTATGGCTCTTTTTTGGTCTTGAGACTTCAGCAAGCAAAAAAGATCTGTTCCAGTTATGGCTCTGCAAGAATTCTGCTTTGGATCACACAGGTAGGAAGACCTGTGATTACAAGCTAGAGAGAAGTCCTACAGAGAATGCCCTTACACTTTTTATTCAGACTGTCTTAATAGAAAAGCTTAAGCAGCAGGGATAGAGTAGTTATGTTGTTTAGGCTATTGGATAGGAAATGCAGCATGGAAAATCTGTCTGTTTATGGACAAGAATTCCCACTGGCCACATTTACCTGAAAATCAGGTCCAAGGGGCGGTGGAGCTTTTTAAAGTGGTAAATGAAGGCTGCATTTAATTAAAAGAAAGATGTTAATATGAAAGGATTTTTCTTTTGTATAAGCATGGATAGGGATGCTCTGAAATACATAAGAGTCAAAGGTACTTATTGAAAAAGGTCAAATTTGTAGAATGAACAGTTGAAGTGACCAGATATATGCTTGCTTTACAATGCTTTTTTGTGAGGTAGGCTCTCTAATTAAGAGCTGTTTCAATTGAGGAAGGCATAGGGAAAACTGTGGACTTCCTTGACAAAAATTGAATTTTTCCTATGTTTAAAAAAAAAAAAGTGGAATGCTTTTGGGCCATTTTATCTACATATATAGCAAATAAAGATTATATTAGTAATTTTTAATGGTGAATAATGTGTAGTGCTCAACAAATATTTGTAACTGTGTGTGCCTGTGGAATGTAGCCAGGTGAGCCCAAATGATCTGGTGGTAGTGGTAAGAGTGGAGTGAGTTTGCAAGACTTCTGCCAATATTTGATTATCTAGAATAATATTAGCCTGTATGATTGACTGACTTGTGATTTTTTTCTTTGTCTGAAGTATATTTGTATTGTTTTTAAAAAGAAATTAGGCAATTTCTCCTGTTTCAAGTACTAATGGAGTGTATGAGTTGTTCAATATTCTGGCAGCCTTCAGAAGACTTTGCTAAAACTGTCTGGTACAGGGTGTGTGCCCTTTGCACATTACTAACAGCATATTGATGCATTCATTTTGAATTGCAGTAATCTATAGACTATCAAAAAATCTGAAACAAGGGGGTTTATTGTGGTAGGAGCCCCTCGGATTACTATTTTTTTTTTGACATGAGCTTAACATTTATGTGCTTATGTGTAAAGTAACACATCTTACATGATGCAAGATACATCCAAAACAAATCTGGCCCTATTTGTGAATGCTCTTGATCAGTTTTTTCCAGGGTTTCCAAGCTCAGTCTTCAGAATTTTTTTTCCTTTGCAACTCCAGTATACTCCATTAATCTGTTTGAGTTGTGAGGGTTACAGGTGTTTTCTGCTCAGAAAACTCACCTTGAACTGTGCTTTCTGTTACTTCCTCCATGTTTGCTCTTTGCTCTACATTATCTGGTGGAGAAATCAGAATCTTTGACAGTTAAGCTCTTTAGTGTATTCGTTATTCTAATTAGTTGAAACAATTCTATGTGAATTGTTCTTGAGGTTATCATATAAATGCTTCCCAAAAGGGTACATGATACATGAAATGGTCCATGTCAGCACATGGGCGTTCCGTGCATGGTGGGAAACAGCGGAACGTTTAACAAAGACAGTCTTTAGCATGACTTCCTTCTCCACATTGCCCAGGGCAAGCCTATGTCTGTTCATTGGCTCTGGTGGGAACACAGTCTCACTAGATTAAACTCTGCTTTTGTACATACCCTCTCAGCAGTACAGAGCACTTCCATTAAATCAATCAGAATCAGTCAGTTGTTCATTGACGAGTTCTTAAACATTTGCAAGTCAGCTTTCTCCAGTGTCTCTCAGGAGGGTCCTCACACTCCCATTTCAAGAAGAAATGTTTAGCCATCTCCCGTGAAGCATTGTGGCATTTTGGCACCTAGCAGCAGTGCACAAAGCTTGTTTGTTAGGAGGCGTTTTGGGGATGAAGTGGGAAATATCTCTCATGAAGGTGTCAGAGTTGATGACATGAAACCACTCTTGCTGTTATATATTCAGGCAGAATCCCAGAGCCTGAGAGCTAGGATTTAGGGAAAATAGCTAAAAAATCTGGTGCTTTGCCCGGCTATAGCACTTTTAATTGCTGCTTTTTCTCCTTTTTTTTCCCTTCATCTTAAGTTCTCTTATTAGAATCAATTGGCAGCAGTATTTCTCCTCCTCCTCCTGCTTCCCACTGCTCTGTGAAGAAAAATGTGTCTCTTAGGGATTGCAGGGAACAGCACAGTCAAGAAAATTCTTTGTATTTTTAAGTGGGATGATGGCTCTTTTGCCCGAAGGTAAAACTCGGTTTGAGCAGTAGGGGGCATGGAGAGTGTTTGTAAGCATAACTGCAGGCTGAAACACTTTTGTCTTCCTTCTACACCTTGTTCTGGAGGGCCAGAGGGGAGGTCGAAAGTCAGCTTCAAGTGTGCTGCATTGCTCTTTTTGAAATCTCCCAGCTCCTGGGGGTCCGATTTTTCAATGAGAAGTGGGCAGTGCTAGGATGAAACTCCTACCCTTTTGTGAGTTACAATGTCTTGAGCTTTAAAAGAACTATTCCTATAATTACACCTATATCCAGATGTTATTCAGACATTTTAGCTCAAGTAGCCTGGAGTTCTGCAGCTTAGCCTGTGGTCTCAGGGCAGGCCAGTGCTTTAGAAGGAGGACTTGCACCCTCTCTCACCCTCCTGTTCTCTTCTCCAGCATTCTTTTGTACTCCTAATATTTGAATTGCTGTTACCCCCAAACAGAGGCTCGTAGGAAAGGATTTTGGCACGAGAGGCTGCTGGCATATTATTTCTTCCTTTGTACTTCCCAAAGGATGGGATCCCTTAATCTCCTGATTGATTTGGAGCCAGCCTCCCTGCTGCTGAGGGAGGGATGTGAAGCTTTTCTGCCATCATCCCTTTCAGATACACTGCTGGAATGTGCCACTAATCACGAGGAAGAATTTCCCCTTCCTGCTGGCTGTTGCTCAATGCTCTTTGGCTTGCCCTGGGTTGTGCTTCTGACTGGTATCATTGAGGCCTTCAAATTGGAGCTGTTCCTTCATTTCCTTGTGTCTGGAGACAGTTTTGGAAATCATCCTGTTCTGCCTTGCTTCCATTATCTCGGTAAGGCTGCTGGCATGGCCTGTAGTCTGTCACCAATTTGCCTTCATCCAGAGCTCCTGGTTCTTCCCTGGCTTCTGAAATCACCTGAAACACATTGCAAAATGGGGTGGGTCACTGGAATGTTCTGTACCTGCCTTTGCTTCACAGCTGATGTGGATGGCTGAAGATGTGGATTCCTGACCCTGTGACGGTATTTGTTGTATATGTTTTAATTTCCCTTTTCTAGCGGAGAATCTGAGTTCTCAAGTTTACTCTCTATCTATAGGAAGGCAGCAAAGTTGTTGTAGACATGCACCTTCTGTCACAAATATGCTGTGTGTCCCTTCAGGCTTGCATCATGAACTCAAGAGGAGAAATAACTCAGAGTTTCTCATAGAGGGCTGATACACTGCAACCAGGTCCCTGATTTCTGTTTGTGTGCCTTTGTCCTTGAAAAAAGTGTCACCTTCTGCCCATAGCTGCTGGCCCCAGGAAGCCTAGGTTGGGACTGGAACCACTTTTTTTGGGTCAATATGATGAGCACAACAAAGTACTCAAATCAGTTTTGGGAGTTTTTTTAAGATACAAATTAAGCTGAAATGCTGACTCCAGGCACTACCAGTAACATCATGCAGATGTGAATGGGGATCTGGGGAACTGGCAGATTTGTGGTTCCTCACTCTTTCTCCAATGAATGTGGTCACCTAGGAGGAGAAACTCCATCAAAGCACCTGTCCAGTTTTGGCTGGTTTACCTAGAATGCCCAGAGGGATTGTTACAAATATATGCTAGTAATTTCACAGTGGTTGCAGTAATAAAGCAAATTTTTGTCTAAAAAAAGGCTTCTGTGTGTAGTGTTGCATGTGAATGTTATTAGGTGAGCAGCTACACTAAAGTCAGTCAAGTTCCAATTTATCACTGTTCTGGAACCTACCATGAGTAGTGTTCTGGTGAGGTGTAATGGAATGATTGGGTATTTAAATTGCACAGCAACAGCATAGCTGCTTACAGTACCAAAGGATGATAATGAATTTTCAGTTATTCCTTGTTGCTATAAGTGATGAAACAAAACAGTAATCTGAGGCTTTTCTTCTTTCCTCTATATTTTATTTCAAGGAATAGGATCATTTCAATTACAATAGAATTTGCTTACTCTGACTAATACTAAATGCAGCTAACTAACATCATCTACTCCATGCTATACAAACCTTTTGACACAGTTTCATTGCTGCCTCATAATCAGTAAGATTTTCTATTTACTTGAGAGTGGGAACCAGAGTTTACTTCTATGTGGCAGATTTTATTAAAATCAGAACTTTCAGGAACACAATAAATTAAGGGTGTGTGCAGGGAATTTGTACAAAGATATATAACCCTGCATGTTATTAACTACTAATAAAAGTTAATTAGTTACTTAATTAAGAACTAATAAAACTTTTGGCTCTCTAAACTGTGATTTGTTATTGGTGGTCAGTTTGCAGGGGGCTTCAGGGTTTAGCTATAGTGAGGACTTTGAATGAGGAGTATAAAATTAGGGCACATTATGGAAAGCCCTGAAGTTGCCTCACATCTTCTGAGCTAACCAGGGGTTTTGTGGCAGCCTTCAGTGAAGCACATATTATTTCTTATGCAGCCTTGCTGAGAAGTAAAATTCAGCGAAATTCTGCTTACAGCATTGTGTAAGATGAACTGCTATTTCAAGTAGCTGTTTGGAATAATTCTGTGGTGGTCAGTGATCAATGGCAGAGACTTTCAGCAGAGCGTTGGCCCAAAGGTTTGGGACTTTGTGATCTGAAAGCTACTGTGCAGAACACAGCCTTGTTCTGAATAAATATTAGGAATGCAGATTGTGGTGTGGGAACAGAAGATGTAGCCTAGAATATCATGTAACTCTTCAGAGTTTTTCTTTGCTTATTTATCTTGTAAATGTATACTTCAATTGCCGTCCACTGTTGAGAATAAAAAAATTGCTTGAGGAAACTCTTCAGTGCAATTTTATTTCTCAGCTTTGGAATATGTGAAGCCTGTATATTTAAATAAGAAGCTGTGTTTCATAAAGATATATGGGTACTATACATCAGCAAATTAGGTATGATTTCCTGTCTTTTGCTTGGCTTAATTTTTGTGTGTTAAACCTGAGAATCTTCTTATTTTATTATCCATTCAGAAAGAAAACTCTTTGAATAGAGAATTTCCAGTCTTTTGGGGGAACTCAAGAGACTTATGTAAAACTGTTGTCATGCTGATGATGTTGCTTTCTAGGATTTGCAGAGAGAAGTGTCTTGTTTATCCTAACTCAAATTGGAACAAGTTCTTCCCAATAGATTTCTAACAGGAAGTGTTGGACTACTGTGTCACAACAACTGTCAGATGCTCTGTAAAGATAGTTACCCCCATACACTTGGTTGACCTTGTAAATAAAATTTGGTTATACCTTTGAAGTGATTGGCCACACTATAGTTAACTTTTTTTCCCAGTAAAATGCAATGTTTTTGACAGGTGCAGGATAGAGGAGGAAGCAATAAGGGGGGTAATGGGGGGAATGGAATTGATTATAGGTGGTATAAATTTCAGGACAAGTATCAGCTCCTTGCACAGGGAAACCAGTGATTAAAGACCTGGATAGTTCTACACAATTGACTGCTCTGGAGTAGTGTTCTCCAAATTACAAAACCAATCAAGCACCCTAATTGCCTTCATTCAAAACCAGTCACCAATTTGATTCTGTTACCAGCCAAATAAGACAGCATAAATCAGGCAGTGTGGGTGTCAAGGAATGCACAACTGGGACCCAGCCAGATCTTATGTAAACCTAACAATAATGTATTAAATCCACAGGCAGGGGAGACTTGCAATTCTCACTTCAGAGCAGCATCTCCTTTTGGCTTTCTGTGACGTGGCAAGTGTAGGACTGCAAAGCTCCAGCTCTGAATGCCAGCCCCAGATATGATGGTGTGGCTTTACAATGGCTGTGGTGTAAGCGAGGCCTGAACGGGGCCTTTGCTTTGTAGTGTCTGCTTTTATTAGGATTTTTTTGTAAAAGGCTCTAATGGGATTTACTTTGCTCCCATTGAATCAAACTGTTACTGACATTAGTGAGAGCAAGTTCAGACCCCAGTTAGCTTTTCACTGTTGTTGTAAAAGCATTTATTGCTTTCTTTTAGTGGAGTGGAGCGAATTCTTTTTTCATCTTCAGCATGCATTCTCTTTGTCTGCTTTTGTGTGCATATTCTATTTTTGGGGGAAAAAATCCTTTACTTGAAAATCTCACCCTATTTCAGCATGCTTTTAAATGGGAAATGGAGCTGTATGACAACTTTTGGATCTTGAACACACTGGAATGACTATGGAAACAATTAAATGTTGCACTGCCTGAGAAGTCTTTCCTTGGAAGGAGGGATGAACTTCTCTGTAGCTATCCCTAGGACAGAATACCCATTAAACATTCTCCAAGCCCAATTTGACTGTCAGTTTAGGAGGTGCAGTCACAGATAGGCAGTGAAAGATCTTGTTGGTCAAACAACAGGAGTTAAAAGCAAATGGTTTAAATAGATGCTTGAAGCAGAAAAATAAATGTCTGACACTGATGGGGTCATGTAAGAAGTAACAAATTGTGACTGCTATACACAGGAATCTAATGTGAAATGTAAGGATTGAATTGTGTAATATGAAAAAAGGGTAAATTTAACAGAATTTAGAAAACTTCCAGATCTTTCAAATGTGAACAAGAGGATAGTGCAGAAAACTGACAAAATGACAGAATAAACCTAAAAAGGAGTTACAGAACATTTCACTGATACATGAAAAACGGAGAATGTCACACGGAAGACTTGACCCATCTCTCTAATTCTGCTAGTAATAAAAGAACATGGACACCTGATTTCTGACAAAATATAAAGGCATTTAATAAAAATAAATTAATACTTTTTTGGAGAAAATATTGAACCTGTGATATTTTTATAGGAGAAAAAGCTGTGTTTATTATGACCAGTACCTACTGCCTTTATAAAGATGTAAATACAAAAATAATTCATTCTTATGTTTCAATATATAAATGTAGCTTAAAAAAATTCCTGTGCTGATGAAAAGCGTTATTCAGCTTTATAGGTCTGTGGTAGTGTTTGTTTTCTGAGTTCTCTAATAGATTACCTCTAAACTGGTGAACAGGATGCCAGATTCTAAAATAATGGCAAAGATTTACTGTAAGTATCTGAAAAAATATATTTCCTGTTTCTAAATATTTTCTGAAATAGCTGGAAGATACGCTCTTTGACTTCCTTTCGCTGTTAAGTAGAGAAAAAACTCACTATTTTAAAATAGCAAGAAGACTTGCAACCAGTTTCAAGTAGGTGAACATTGTCATAACCCACGAATTCTGGTTAATTTTGTGAAATTGGTGTATTCAGTTCAAGGCTTCATATCTGTAGGTATGTCATTTCTACGCTTGGACAGAGGAGAGAAACAGAGTGGCATGCCTGTGTTGGGCACAATTGTATGTGCAGGACTTGGTCCAGGAGGCAGAAAGCTGGTTGCAAAGAAGTTATGCACAAGGTACAGAAGTCAAAGTAAGGCCAATAAAGACTTCTTTAGGAAGGTCTGACCTAAGCAAAGACAACACTTAAGACTGTTTGGAAAACTGAAACAATTTCTTGGCTTTCTGTACAGTTGTTTCTCAAGCTTGTGGGCCTGCCAGTTGGCTGCCAAAGAGGTGAACTGAGGAAAAAAAAAAAAAGAAATTATGAGTAGGAGATAACCTCATGCTCTTAGTGGATGAACAGGAGGAAAACTGCCCACTGGAACCTGGTGGTGATTGGAGAATATACAGACAAGTGAGGTGCTACTTGTGTAAAGAAACATAGAACTGCTGAGCTGAAAGTGAGCTAAGGAAGGCAAGGAAAGAAACTGGAGTTTCTTTCGCCAAGAGTATGGTGAGGGCCTGCCCAGAAAACCCCTAGACTGGGGGTTGGCTCTGCTCAAACGCAAGTATCTCATTCACTCCTGCAAGTTTCTCATCCAAACCCCAAAATATACTGATCTAATGGGAGAACCTGGTAAAGAGCAGTGGATTCTGAGGAGTATGAAGAAGCCCTTCCCGCCACCAAGCCTCCCCCTTCATGTGCTGAGGGGAGTGTGGAGAATTTCTTCTGAAAAGTGGTATTGTAAGCTGGACAGAGGAAGGAATTGAGTGCATCTCCCTATGAAATCTAATTGCATAGTAAATACTTTTTCTTTCTCTTTTCACTTGTACCCTTTCTGCTATTTTCTCTTCCCATGTCCTGATTTTCATTCCTTCATAGTCTCTCACTTCTCTTCTATTGTGATTTCATGTAATTTCATCATTACTATCTTCTTTTGCTCAGATTTTGGGAACATTTGAATATTTTAGCTAAATATACCAGTACTATAGTCTCTTTGCCTTTCTCCTCTAAATGACCATATTCTGGACCCTGTGTTCCACTCCTTGGCCCAAATTCTCCATCTAGCCATGCTGAGGTGACTCCTTCCCTTTCCACATCCCCAGACGTGTAGAGCACTCAGTCTTGGGTGGGATTTAAAGAAAAAAGCTGTAGGTGCCTGTATCCATTTCCTTCTTGCAGCAGGCAGCCAGTTCTCCGGAGGCAACATTACTACAGGTCAGACTGTGTCCTCCAAACCCTGAGATGGTCTCAAGCTACTCCTCTTTTTAGAGGAACAAATGTATGCAATGTATTGATCTTTCATACCCCTCAGAAAAATCTCTGTGTTTTTATGGTGAGTGGCCTGAAAGATCTGGTTTTGCCAGATGCAAACAAAGAATCCCAGATTTCAGTCTGCAGGCAGATGGACCTTTAAACAAAACTCCCTGCACAGCAGGGACATCTGTTACAATTTGTGATCCACAAACTTTAAGGATACTCAAAATTCAGCTATGGGGCTCAATCCTTAGCTAGACCCAGCAGGAGAAGTAAAAGGCAAAGTCTTTGTGCTGTGAGATTTGCTGAGAGCTGAAATAGTTCCTGCAGCAAACTGGAACTATGTGATTTTAACCTCATGTTTTCTGGAGCATTGTTTGGACATCTTTTCTTCCACTTTTTTATCATAGAAGACCTGACTAAGGAGTTGGGGACAGTGACAAACAGCTTGGTGGGGACATTAGAGGGGTACTGTACATTAGGATGATATTTTTGGAAATACATCCTACCTGAAACAGTGCCAATGGCAATTTTTCTCTTACCCTGTGGAAGCAGGAGCCAGCCCAATTGTTTGTGTTTACATTTAACACTTTCTGCATCTTCTGTTGGGAGTTAAAGGGTACCAAATAATTTTTGTCTCTGGTGTTACGTGTTGGAGAACATAGAACTGCTTCCACCCTACTTTTTGTAAATTTTTCGTAAATTCAGATTGAATTTTCCAAACTTATGAAAAAATAATAATTTTCTATTAAGTACTGGGAAATTTATTCAATGCCTCTTTTCTTTAAAATTTTCAGGGTTTTCTAGAAAGGTCATATGACTCTTCATTGCAGTGGCCATTTCTGATGGCACTGCTAGTGTTTGTGCAGACATTACATGAGGTTTTAAAACGTTAATTACTAGTTGGGATGTTTTTCCCCATGAATGGTTAATAATAAGGGTCATTTAAGACAGGACTTAAGTACTTTGCCTTTTCTGTCACTCATTAAATGTGTATGCTTTCTTTTCTTCAACTTAATTGTTTCAGCAAATACTCCTTCAACTGGGTTCCTTGCAAACATTAAGCAAGGAATTCAAGGAGCTTTGCTTAGATGCTCACAGTGTGTTTTACTTGGACAGATAGGACAAACATGAAATTCATAGGACTGTGTGGCTGGCACACCACATGCTATGTTTTAGAAGAATTCTATCTTTAGCCTCCCCGTTCCTGATGCTTTTAGACGTGAATTAGTATTATGTTTATAGAAGTTCTGAACTAGTATCTGTGAATATTTAAAAAAAATAAATCCAGAAGGTGCAAATTTATAGGCAAGCAGAGCCAAAGCCATTTCTATTTCTTCTTTTGGCAAATATTTAGGAGAAATATTTAGATATTTTAAGTTCTGCTTGACAAGTTTCCCTTAATATCTCAGGTTCTTCTATCCCTAATTGCTGGTGTCACAGCTTTTCCACACTTGTGCGCCTGCCAGCAATGGCTTGAAAAAGCCGTCTGTAATCTAAAACTCCGTTTTGAAATTCATTTCACAGGGTATACCTGGCAAGAAGTCAAAGTGCTTCATTGTGTGATCTTTCCACTTTCTGCACTACACAACATGCCTATAGCTCTCCTAACTGTTCTTTCAGGGGTTGGCTCTCCCCACCTCCCAGATCTGTCTCCACATGATCTGACCTTTCTCATTCTGGGGTAGAAATGTGGAAATACAGTGTGAATATTAATTTAGCAACTGAACTGTGTTCTCCAGAAACAACCTTCTCTCTTACATACAGTTGGAAAAAAAATTGATTTAGCATCTGCTGGTGTCAGACTGATGCTTCATTGTGCCCCTTTGGAAGAAAAAGTAAAAAGCAGGTCTTCTAATCACCTTCTCCTGTTTCTCCCTAGTTTGGGGTAACATTAATTAAAAGGAAGAAATTCATGTTTTGTTGAAAATACTGTCCAACCTTTGTCTAACCTTTAGGGAATATTCAATAGAAGAAGCTTACTGTTTTTCACAGTGACCTATAGTGTTTTTTATCTATTGAATATTTAATATCAGGTGGAGTGTCCCGTGACTGTGCAGCTCTGCTAATTACCTAATGTTATTTGTAGAAATCATTAAGCAAATTTAGTATTTCTCTTTTTGCATAACCAAGTCTGTGGGGAGGTGTTCCCAGCTGGTTCTCTGCCATTTTTAAAATTTCTACCATGTTTAATCCTCTGTAGATTTTTTTCAGATTATCACCTTTTTCTTTGTGGATACTTGAAAACAAACACATTGCTCTTCATAAACTTTAAATTGTACTGGTAAGAGGGAAAAACCTGGATTGTGCATTCGTTGGGAAAGTTGTCAATTATCAAGTAGAAAGAGGGCTACCCCTGGGGGTTTCCATTTGCCAAATTGCCATAAGAGATCTTTTGCTTGGAAAATACTAAACTCATATAAGATGCTAATAGAGTGTACTTACAAGAACATGCCAGTATCTTTATCTTTGAAAATTTCTCTTTTAAACTCTTTTCATGTTGCTGCTGCTCGGTTTGGGACTTTAGCATAAATTCTCATTTCCCAGCTAACATCTGTGGTCAGTCTAACTGGGACATGCTTATGACTGTTTTGTTTTATATTTAATATCAATAAGAATAATCTATTAAAATGCAAAGTCTACCTTAGAGAAACTACTCTTCAACCTCTACATTCAAGTTTTAAGAGTTAAAAAAAAGTTCACTATGTCTCTTAAAAATGTTATAAATTCATGGATATCAATCTTATCATAACTCAGTGAAACCCAGAAGAAAGAAAAAAGATAAGTAAAGACCAGTAAAGTTTATATCAACTCTTATAATCAGTGGAGATGCCATGCTTCTTATCAGAAGTAATTAATAATAGATTTTTTTCATGTCAGTCATTTGGCTACTGAGGCTTTGTTGGCCATTATAAACCTCAAATTCTTTAATTGCCCATTTAGTCTTGTGCTTTAAATTGTTGTTTGTTTCCTGAGAGTCAGATGAGAATACAAATTATCAGGTGAGGATTCTACATATATTTACCTAACTCTAAACGGCTAGCAATATCTAGAGAGAAAGAAGTGAAAACAGTTTCACAAGAATGTGCTGAAATAAGAGAGGAATGGAAGAGTCATCAGGACAATGAAATGGATACCGAGGAATACTCTAAAGCTGGTGATAATTGAAAATCTAGATGCTAGTTGCTTACTTAATTTGTCTGCAAATTCTTGTGCTTCTCTAGTCAAATGTAAGTATTTAAATACAGATTACACAACCAGTTCTTTCTGTTCTGTCATCTTTTCTTCATGCAAAAATGTGGGTTTTTTAAAAAAGGTACAGTGGATGACTCACCTTTTGAAAAAATTAGCCCTTTAATAGAAAGTAAATAGAAGCAGGAAGAATACTGAGGGAAGAAGCAAGACAGTGAAATATTTCAGTAGTTTGTTCCTGTTATTGAGTCTTCTGTTTCCAGACCTTAGCTGCACCAATATTTCCTCCAGGAAGTAAGGGACATAATGAATGTGTGTGTTTTTTCCAAAAATGAGTTTATTAAAAGAAAAAGGTCAATAGGGCTCCTTGCAATTTGCAACCCTGTTACCACAGAGGTAGCATTCTGCCAAGAACCTACAAACACTATTGACTTCCCTTAAGTTCAGAAATTTTGCATCATAGCGGTATTGATTGATTGATTTATTTTCAAGCAAAGAAAAGCACAAGGGAGGGAAATGCATAATCTGATGCTATGTTTTAGAGATTAGCATAGTGGAATTCTCATGTAAAGATCAAATGGGGCCATATGCGCTCTCTGGTTTTGATTGCTTTATCACAGTGATCGATGCAGCAAGGCCGTATCAGACCATTAAACATCTCTTGTTCCATGAGCCATTGCTAAATGCTTCAGAACAAGGTGCAGGATATACTGTGCATAATAAGAGTAGAATATCCTGCCCAGAGAGTATTAATCTTTCTAGCTTTCTTGTATACCCTGCATCATGAAGATTTATATCCTTTTAAAGTAAACAACAATGTCCCCCCTTTCCTATCTAATCCTCCATCTTTTTGTTCTTGCAGAGAAATAAAGTTTTTATCTTCAGCACAGGATCAATTCTGTTAGATATTTAAGTCTTTCAAATGAAAATCTTTTCTATGATTCTAGTGTTGTAACAAACCCTCTGAGCTCCTGTAGACTCCTTCCTGTGTTTGTAGCTGTGCATATTCTTAAGGGTTCTTGCTGCACTGGGACCTTCGCATCCAGAACAAAGCTGACATCCAGGGCTTAAATGACACTTGCTAAAGTTATCCAGTTTTTGCAGAGTGAATGGTTATCAGAATCTTGTCAAAATGCATGATTCTGATGTTAAAGAGACAGATAAACACTATATCTTCTGCTTCATCTAACAAATTTGCCTTTCTTTGATCAGCTGAATGTGATCCATGAAAGCAAAGAACTTCTTAAAATTTGTCTTACTAAATCTGAATTCTATTGTTTTTATAGTATCTATATTCCTGCATATTTTTTCTGGAATTTGAGGATAGAAGAAAATATTTACTTTTTTAGAGTAAAATTTTCTGCTTCTTTAAAATATTTTTAAACTAAAAATGGTTTTCCATCAACTAATTAAATTATTTTGCATTAATTGATATCTTCTCTAGTGAGTTTTGTAACAATTACAATGTTTCTGACTAAAATCAGAATTTTAGGCAGCAGCAAAAAAACCCTTATGTATGTTCTATCAATTTGATCTATCCATCTAAGTTAACAATTCTTATTAGGAAAGTCAATGTAGAAAATATGCATTTTTCTGTATCATGGCCTAAGTAAAAGAGACCTGTAAAAATGTTGGATAACCTCAAATCATGGTGTGACTTGCATCTATTCAGCATCTACTTGATTTTTCTTTTTACTTTGTTAAAAGGTTGACAATGCCATCAAATATTTGAATGGTTTGGCTATTTCATTGCGCAGCAGTATCTGCAAACAATTTGGGAATAATGACAGTCTACAGCAGATATTTCTAAAATTACAGGAGATAGGGACATATATTTGTATTTTCTTCCATATTTAAGCTGTAGACTGTAATTTTTTTCCTGTGTCTTTCTGCATTAGTGTTACATAAAATCTTAGCAGCAGACAGTTAAAAAAATTATATTAACCCTTTCCTCCTAAATAAATGTTTCTAGATATTTCTCTTGAAATATATAAGTTTAAAAGAATGTTCAAAATGTTGTAACAAGGTGTTTTTAATTTCAACATTTTCCCCTTATGTAATATAGACATAGATGAATACATGTAAATATGCATAGCTGAATGAGATGGAGTAAGGCTCTATTATAATGATTCAGCTCCTCAAATTTAATTCCCTCATCTTTGCTCTTTTATGCTGTTTGCTGTCTTAAATTCACCTAATTCATGTTCCCACTTTCTGCTTCATTAAAAAATTAGTCTGCCATCATATTTAAACAAAATTAGAAACATCCTCTGTGTTGTTCTGCCTGTGTTGTTATTTATTCCACTTAATTGTACTTACATTATATATGTGAATTACTGGAGGCCTTTCTGTGTCTTTTGTTGTGGCTGTTCCCAATCATGCAAGCTTTCATACTCATTATATACCTGAACATTGACCAAAAACCTGATTCAGTGATTAGATGATTGGTGACTGATTTGGGACTTTGCTGTTAAAATTTGAATGGACAAAAGATGTCACACATTCTCCCAAAGGGTGCAAAAGAGGAAGCAGTAAATTCTTTTACAGAGGCTGGGAAAGAGCTGTGCAATGTTTAAGTCACATAAGAAGCCTGATTCAGAGGTAATGCTGATTTTTGATCTTCCAAATAATAGTTTTCCTCCTTAGGTGAAAAACCATCTTTTTATTCCAGATATAGTAGGTAAGATTCCTTTCTTTTCTATCTATAGTCATTAACTTACCCTCTCAGTATCTATGTAACAGTTCACTAGATATTGAAAGTTGCACTTAAATAATCATGAAAATACTTATAGGTGATTGGAACTTTAAAAATTTATTTTAAACTGAACAAATAATGTGCCTCCAAAAATATCTCTTGACAATCTTCAAAAGTTCTGAACTGTTCTGGTAGAATAAGGTAACTAGTGTTGTAAGCTTCTGTACAAATCTTTTATTGTTTTTTCCTGTTTCTCCTATAAGGTTATGGCACCTGTATATATTGGAATACAAAAGATATGACTAAATATACTGTATGGGTAATTTTCCTGAAATGTATATTCTAAGCACAGAGCTGCAGAGGTAATCTACTGGCATAGAAACATAAGATTCAAAATGAGACTTTTAAAGGAATTTCTAGGGTATTATTTTTCTGTTAATTCTTTAGCATTTTAAGACCAGCGTCCTTACAGAGGGGTAAGAAATTCTACTCATCTTCAGGCTTTGGAAATATAGTTATCAACTCTAGAAAGGCTTTGACTTGAGAAGCAGAGGTTTTAGAACAACTGGGAACAATGTGACAGCACAGTGTCTGTTTATCCTCAGAGCCCTCTGCTGTGGTTTCTGGTTGTCTTCTATCTTCTGCTCAATCTCTGTTAATTTCTCTTCTGATTTTTGCAGCCTGGACATGATTGCTGTACTTATATTTTAAAATCTGGATTTTTACATTTTAACAAACATTTGGGAATATGAAAGGAGGCTCTGGTTGCATCAGGGAGAAACACAAAAGTAGAGGTTTCCATCTCCCCATTTACCTGTGAAATTTATGATGTTGAAGTTCAATAGGAAGGATCTGAATCTTACTCATCCCATTGGGCACTAGGGGAAAAAAAATCGCTGAGGCTGAGTTGCACTGAGTTATTCCCCTAGCTGTCAGTGTTTCATAAGTGAAGAAGTACAGCTCCACATGCCAGGCTCTGAGGAGCTTCAGCTGGATTTCCTCTCTTGAGGCTCAATGACTTCTCTTATTTGAGCACCCTCCAACAGGATTCAAAAGATCTCTGCTTTCCACTTAGAGCCCCTCAATGTGTAGTGTGTTTGGCTTATTTTTTCTCAGCAGTGTAATTTCATGACAACTGAAGCTATTTTCAGACCTGCCTGGGTTTTTCTTACTGCAGTAACCTTTCTAAAATGTAAGTAATTGGCATTTTGCTGTTGTTATTTTGGTTTATCAATTCATAAAGTATAAAATGCCAATCTGAAACACTTGTGGCTTGGCCAAAAGCAAGTCAGCCCTGTATCTTTAGCTGGTAAGAATAAAAGGAGTGGCTTATAGTTTGAAGGAAAAGGACTATTATGGGGAGGTTGCTTGTATGCATTCAGATTGATACTTGATAGGAAAAGTGATTTAGTATTTAGAAGCATTTGACTGATATTATCGTTACATGCAGTAGACAGTGATGCACGAGACAACTGAGTTTAACTCAAGAAGTAGTTTTGACAAAGCTTTGTCAGGGATCTGTTTGCTTAAACTCATGGTTTACTTTGAGGTCGTGAGTAGTCCCATTGTTCCGAATGCTGTGCAGACCAAAGCCAGAGCAGCTTTGCATGGTCAGATGTTCAGCATGAGTGCCTCATGTGTACCTCATGCTGCTCTGCTCCTTCAGATTCACTAAGTGTTCCATTAACTTAATGTATTTTTGTTTGTTTGTTGATGCCTGTGTCTCCTTCATACTAGTTTAGACCACAGGATTGTCAATAATCTGCAGAATTATTTGGATTTTAATAGCCTTTCATTGCCTTTTTTTTTTTCCTTCAGGGGAATTAAAGCAAAACTAAGCAAATCTTATAAGCTCTGATCCTGTAGTATACTATATTTTAGGCATTTCTCTTGTCTTTTATTTTGGGAATTTTAATGTCATTTTTCATTGAGATTTACTTATTTTTTAATGAAGTCTGTAACTGTATATTGATGTATCCTGGAAGTCCTCACTACACTGAAATCATACAGTTTATGGTCAACTTCCCAGTTATAATTTGCTCATCCTTTTTTATAAGTTAATAATTTCTCTCTTCTCCAGTATGAGTGCCCGAAGCTTAAGGGAAGAAAAAGCAGCTTTTCTTGACAACTCAGTAGCCCTGTGTGCATGTTCCTCTGTTCTGTATTTGATACTCAACAGATATCTGAGGCAGTTGAAATTGATTTGGAATACCCTGAGAGATGGTCTTGAGAATGTCTTCTTATTTTCTTTTTCTCTTTGTAGTGCATTCTGCTTTCTCTTTTGTTTTTTGTCTGTCCTACTGAAGTCATGGAATTGTTAGACTGTCTATTATATTTCTAATGGATCAGTTGAGTACTGGAAAAGAAAGAGGATATTAGCCTTTTCGCATTCAAAAGTGTCATTTACAATATATATGGTTCTATGAATAATTAATTTGAGTGAAAGGCCTGTCTGAGTATGATTTCACTAAGCAAGAAATAGCTTTTGATTCCTGGATTTCCTGGCTATCCAGTTTGCTCCTTGTTTTTTATAACATTCATGGAGCATTTTCAGCCCAACAGAAACCTTTGGCAAGTTCTGATTCAAGTAGCAAAATTCTTATTAGGTTTAAATTTCATTTTAAAAATATTATTTTCTCTGTTCTATTTATCTGCCTTTTGCTTCATCCTCCTGTGTTCCCTTAGTTGGATCTTTAGGGCTGTGTTGTCTGTAATGTCCCTCAAGTGATAAAATGTGTTGGTGCTTAACAGATAATGAGAGCTCAGGCGTGATATTGAAAAGTGAGCCATAATTTTCCCTATATTCCTTAATTCCATAAGAAATGGTGCTGAGCTTCAGATTGTTGTGCTGAAAATTATAACTCCATGGTCAGAGAAACCAAGCTGTTTTATTGTCAAGGGAGCAGGAGCCTGTGCACCAATCAGCAGTAAAACAATTTATGGGAGGAGTATTTGTTTCTCCAGCAGAAAATAAAAACTGTTTGCAGGGTATTGTAGCTAATGACAGGATGGATAAATCATGCACCTGCAGAACTCCTGGTATACAATAGATATAATATTATGGGAAGGAAATCATAGCTTTGATAAATGTCCTAATCCCACAGTGAGGTTTACAAAAGCATGCAAGCCCATCCACAGGAGTTAGCAGGAGAATGGTACATTGGTTAGTTTTGTACGATTTATAGAATTCCTACCAGTGGCCAAATGAGTTTCATAGCTGCACTCATTCAGTAAAGTAAGCATTTTCTGTACGTGAAGGCTTGTAATATGCATATGATGCTGAAATCAACACTTGCCCTACTGTGGCCAAGGAAAGAAATTTGGCTATATTTGGTAGAATTGCAGAAGTGATGCTGTGCTACAAACATTTTTCAGTTGTTCATATGCATCCCTCTTCCCTGATATCTCAGTCCAGATTACATTCACTGGTTAATGTTTCAGATTTGCTTAAATTGTCAGCCAGTTGTTACTCTTGGGGTTGTCTAAAAAAAGCTGTGTATTGCAGATCTAGTGTGAGGAAAATGCATTTTGTATCCAAGACAGTGGGTGATTTATTGTTCATGGAGTAATTCAATATACATGAAGTAAACAGATACATCAGAAAAAATGTTAAGATCTTGTAGAACATAATGAAAAATACCTTTGGGTACTGTAAAAGGGGAAGCAATTCAAGTGTTAATAAAATAATTATTTTTCTCCCCAAACTATCAAAAAATAATGAGTTTCACAAAAGATGTTAGCTCTCTGTAAAAAGTCCCAACTTGGCAGACAGGTAAATGCTAACATCAGTCATTAATCTGTAAAGCTCCTGAACTTGTGTTGCAGTTAGTGTAACACAGAAAAATAAGATGTAGGAATAAGTGGTTTGTTGACTTACAGAAGAATTGATAGAAGAGCTCTGTGTACTTGGAAATGTGATCCTAAGGAAATACATTTATAACAATTTTTTTTTCAATTTTTACAGCACCCTGTTTTGTTCTGTGGTTTACCAAGGGAATGCTATAGCAGTCCCAAATACTGCTCTGTATTTCACAGAAAATTCATTTAAGAGGGGCAACAGGCACATATGAGTCAGCGATTCTTAGATGTTGTAAAAATATTACTCTGGAGATCTGTCAGCAATACGTTTTGTATTTTATCAACAAATATCCTTAATAATAGTGTTCACCAATAGACTTTCTGATCTAGAGCAAATTTTTTGCCTCTGTGGCTTATGTGCTTAACAGCTGCTGGTGGAAGAACATTGTTTTCTCCACTCACTCTGTACAGATGGGCTGTATATGCATTTGTAGGAATATTGCATTGAGTGGTTTATGTGGGTGACTTCTTTAGAAATCAAAAGTATTCAGGTCATCTGTGAAAGAGTCTTAGCCAGTTCTGTCTTACCAGAGTTTACTAGAAACACTCAGTTCATGCTCATCTTGGGTTAACAGAATGCTTCACTGCTTTAAATTGCAACTGTGATGTTTTAAAAAAGGCTGGAGTAAATTTAACAAATACCAATGTGATTTATTTTCAGAAAATAATTACTTAATGACCTACCATTACAAGGTCATACAAGTCAGTGTCCTTCTGAGGTTGTTATGATTTAAATTTATCACAATACATTGACTAAATAATATTCGGAACAGAAGAAACTTTGACATGGCCTTACATGGAGTCAAGATATTCACTGTGTTTAAAAGTAAATCAAAGGTTTAAATTAGACCAAAAAGAATCTAGAAGAAATACATTTTAATACCAGTTTGCTTTTTACAAAGAGGGTAACAAAGTTAAACAAATAAAATACGTACGTTTTGGAAAGTCACCTTTCATTTTCCTTTCTGTGAAAGGAAGACATACAAAAGTGTGGTCCAGAAGCATGAATGTCCCCATTCCCTATGGCTTGGTACTACATGGGTATCAAAACCATTAAAGGCATCTCTTATGCATGCAAAATTCCTTTTCTTCTTCTGGAGAAATTAGTTTGAAGTAGAGGAGCATTTCTTGAGACTCTTGGCTTTGCACCGACTGTCCCTGCTGAGAGCTGGTGGTGGTAGTGCTTTTGGAGATGGATGTGTGTGCAGAAGTTGACTGAAACCCAGTAATCTCTTGCTTAGAGAATCATCAGGTAACAGCAACTTTTTTGGTGCGTCCCACACAGGTTGCCAAGAGGTTTTAAGGCTTTAATCTGGATTACCACTGGCCTATCTCCTATTACTAATTCTTTGCTCCTGGTGCAGATGCTAAGATGGCAGAAAACCAGCCTCTTCATGGCCTCTTCCTCAAGCTGTGAAGGCCTTCATTTTTTCAGCTCCTCTGCTCACTCTCTTGTAACTACAAGAGCAATGTTTCATATTTTGCCCAGGAAAAAAATGCTCTTGGGATTCAAGCAACAGTTAAAAGTACAACATGAATTACAGTGTTGTCACTGGAAATGACAGCAATTCTAACCAGAAAGTGTGAAAGCCATATATATTTTGTTTTCAAGGCATAATAACTCTGGGGGAAAATAATGAATGGCAAAATCTTTTTCTGGGCTACATTCCTTGAGTTATTTGAGACCTATCCTAAAAAGTCTCCCAAGTTAGCATTTGTACAGGGCCCCAGCTGAAAGTATTCCAGCTGTGCAGACCTGGGTCCCTTTCACCTGGCTGGCGGGGATCTTGCCTGCCAAGCAAGGCAATCCCATGGAGAGCATTCCTCTCTCACTTCCTGGGAGGGGGCAGATGGGCTGCATGTCCTGGCTTTTGGCATGGCGTGGGGCAAGTGCTCAGTGCTTTTGGACCCACTGGATGAGCTGCAATCTTACATGTATGCCGAGGTATGAAATACAGCCTCATCATTTCTCTGTGGTTTCAGTGGAATGCTATTTCTCTCAGTTGATCCTGTTTTTCCAGGTAGAGCTTATTGAGTTTCAATCCCATGTCTGGAAAAACAATTTTTCTCTCAAATTTGGTCATGTCTACAAAGTTTTGTTTTTAAAGGTTATGAGACAAACTTGATAAACTTGAAATCTTCTATGGCCAAATATTAAAAACTCATTTCTTACTGAAACAGATGGAATCTGGTCCTAGACAGTAAAAGATTTGCAAGCTATGGTGAATGATTATGTTGGGAAAAGTAGCAGCACAAAATTCCTCTTTTTGCCATTAACAAAAACCCCAAAACCAATCTGCAATACCTTCCACGTTTAGTTTTCATAACAACCCCAAAAGAAAAAAAACCTTTGCTCTTCAGTTTCCCAAACCTTTAAGGTCTCTCAGGGGGATTTTGTGATGAACTAACTTCAGATTTGGTTTGCCAGTTTCATATTTTCTCTGAGCATAAAAAAACCCCTCAACATTTTAGCTCATGCAATAATGTTCCAAGGAAGCTATTTTCATTTCTTTCTTTTACAGGTTATAGGAAACCTTTGATTTCTAGTATGGGAACAGTAGTATTTTGTAAAGCATCCAAACTTTTAAGAGCACAGGACTGTGCTTCGCATCATGGCCTGATCCATCCACAGGCATATAGAGTTTCTGGAAGCAGTACCTCCAGAATGGCAGTTTCTCTCCTTGGCTTTTCCAATCTTCTTAAATCATTTTAGCATGCAAAATAGGGGATGTCAAATCCCTTGAAGAGATATTGGAAGAGGGTGGATACCCTTTCAATCACAATTCCTTTCAGGAAAAAAAACCAAAAAAACTCAGAAGATGCAGCTGAAGGCAGAACCATTCCATAATGAAAATCCGGGGGACTAAAAACAGCTCAAATTGTGTGGGCTAAGAAAATGACATCATAGCTCTGTAAAGTTGCTTTTAAAAAATGAGGAAATGGGAGGCTGAATTCAGATGTTTACACCTCTTTAATCCCATTTGTTTGTTGGTTTTGCTTTTTTTAAAGTCAATGTTAGTCAAGAGGTAGTGTGGAGGAGAACATTTGAGCCTCTCCCTTCTTTTGGAGTGCCAAAGCCAATAATAATCGTGGCATCTTGTAATGTTTGGCAGAAAGGTATCTGATAGATGTAGTAAATCTTGCATTTGATGTGGTGTAAAAATTCAGAAGTTAGCACATAGTTTTCCTGTTACTTTACTGCATGATGACCCTGAAATGCAAAAGAGTGGAGGGCAAGGGTGTGATGACACAAAAACTAAGGCTGTGTCAGAAATATCAGATTTGTTTAATGTCCTAGTCAAAGGACATTATTTATCTTGACCCATGAGCTTCATTCACATTTGAATAGGAAGGAGAGGCTGCTAGTTCTGACATCAACTATAAACTTCTTTAAAACTTGGAAACGTTGCACCAGTCAAAAATATTACCACCATTTAAAATGTGCACAGTGCTTTGATGATAAAAAGTGTTCCATAAATACTATATTCTATTTTTTCCACTGTTAGACTTCACACAACAGCTATTACAAGAACTAAGGACCGAAAGCAGTTAAGCTCAAGAAATACTAATAATACTAATAACACTTTCCACTTCACTCATGCTTATGTCCAAAACTATTCAAATCTTTTACAAACACAAGGGAAAGGTTACTCTAAAAGTTTTAAAGTAAGATTATCCATACTTATAAACCAGAGAAATTAAGGCACAGGAAAAAGAAAAAAGGTTACACTTTAAATTATGCTTAGACATTTAAATTTTACTGCTCTCAATTTTACATTGCATTAGGTGTTTGGGGTATAAAGGGACTGGACTGGCTTGCTCAAGGAAAAGAAAATTCTCCTCTTGCTTTATAATGTTTCTTGTTTCTGGCCAGACATAACAAGGAGGGCAAAAGTTTTTGTGGGTTTTTTTTGGGTTGGTTTTGGGTTTTGTTTGTTTTGATCTGATAATTTTCTGCAGAAGTTTTCTGAAAGAAGCTGACTGGGTTGTCCCGAAAGTGGCAGAAGTGGTCTGCCATTGGCAACCTAAGAGCTATAAATAAGACATTAGGATTATGGGGAGAGGTGATTCCTTTTCTTGATGGAATCAGTAGTTAAGGGGAAAGAGATACACTTCTAAATCCTGAGTAAAAGCTCACATGCAATAAGACCTGCCAGTTTGTGGTGAGTTTACCTTTGCTGGCCACCATATGCTCATCCACAGGGTCTTTTACTCTCCCTCCTCAACACAAACAGGGTGGAAAATAAGGTGGAAAAGCTCATGGGTCAAGATGAAGACAGGGTGATCATTTAGCAATTACCTTCACAGGTAAAACCAGACTCCACATGGGAAAAATAACTTAACTACCAGTTAAAATAAGTTGGCATAGTGAGAAAGAAGGGGAAATTATTACAATACTCACGCCTTCTTCCCTCTGCCTTTTTCCCAGGCTCAGTTTCACTCTTCTGTTCCTGAGTCTGCTTCCCTGCTGGCACAGGGAGGTTGGGTGTTCTCCCTCTCCAGCTCCTCATGCTCATCCTCTGCTCCAGTGTAGGCCACAGTTCCTTCAGGACATCTCCACCTCCTCCAGCTTGGCTTTCTTCACAGATCCTGTCCCACCCTTGCTCCAGGTGGGCTCTCCAGGGGCTAAGGGGAGCCTCCTCACCCACCTCCCGCTCTCCCCCAGTGCTCACAGGCAATTTCTCACTTTTTCCCCTCACTCCCAGGCAGCCTTTTGCTCTTTCCAAGATCCATTTTCCCAGAGGCAGCGCCGCCTTGGCTGCAGGGCCCGGCTGGGCCCTGAAGCATGTGGGTGGCTGGGAGCCAGCTGGGAATGGCAGAATATGGCTGAGTATGGCAGGGTACGGCCCCAGCCTCACCTGGCAGGGGCTGCCCTGCACTGCCAGCACCTGGGCACCTGCCCCGGGCACCATTGTCCCCTTCCAGCTCTCCCAGTTGGTCCAGTGTCTTTCCCAGAGCTGCCTCTTCACTCTGCTGAGAAGGCTGCAGAGGTATGCAGCATTTTGTTTAAAGCTGAGAAAATCAAACCATCAACTTTTGGAGTCCCTGGTCTCATATCCCTGCTCCCTGACCACCTGAGGGGACCAGGCCGTTCTGGGACTTTGTGGCTGGTGGTGCAGAGATCCCTATTTTCTGGCAGACAAGCTGTATTTCTTCAATATTTCAAAGCCAATTATCCTGTGTCTCCACTGACTTTGACTTTGTTTTGCTATGTGTTTTGGGTTTTTTCTGGAGGGGATCCAGCAGCAAGAGAGCAGTTTTTATGGCTTCAGACTTGGTGGTCCCTGACCAGAGCTATTCACAGCAGAAGGGTCTCCTCTCAGGGACCTTTCACCCATGGCTCCTGGCCACCCTGAGGGGTCTGTGGGGTCTCATTTTGTGCCTCTGCATCCTGAGAGATCTTCATGGGAAGGACACCCTCTGCATCCTTGGTGCTCTGAAAGCCTCACTGTTCCTCATGCACCCCATGTGGAGGAATAGAAACAGGGCAGAGGGGCTCAGCTCTGTGCCTGGATTTAGCACCGGGGCTGAACTGTGCCTCCTGCACGGGGACAGAACAGGGAGAACATTTTGTGTAGCACACAAACAAAAGCCAGGCAGAAGGCTGTCCAGCAGCCCAGGGAGTCTGTGTGAAAAACAGGCTCATTTTTGGACCTGTTCTCTCAGAAGTGAACAGGGATAGTGCACATCTGTGTAGTGCCAGGGGCAGATCTCTCCTTACTGTAGTGGAGTTCGCTGCTGTTGTGAAAATAATCAGTTAACAAATATCACAACTGACAATGCACTTTTACATCCCATCAGCCACAGATACCTTCCACTGGTCCATACAATGAAAACCCCTCAGAAAAAATAGGAAGGAGCAAAGTTATTATTGGGATAAAACATTGAATGTTCACAGAATATTCAATGAGGGATCAACTTCTCAAGAGGAGTTAATAAGCAGCCACACTTAAATATCTGATGTTTATGAAGGGAAGAAATGTACACAGTACATGTAAATGTACATTAGTCAAATGTTCATTATGGCTAAAAACCTACTTGATCTGGCCAAAACAAAACCTAGCCTTCATCTCTTATGTAGAAGCAAGTGTACCAGAGCCCAGAAAGAAAGACTTGTTTTGAGGAGTGATCTGAAAGATAAGTAATATGTCAAATGAAAGAAAATGCAGTTTCTGCTCTTTGGGGAAAGAGGGTAAAAGGGGGAAGAAATAAAAAGAAAAACCCCACATTAAAACTCCTCAGTTATTTTTTTTTTTGGTTTTGTTTTTTTTTCCTAGCTGTAGCTATAGCCTCTTTCCTTTGATTTGTCATGATTTAAATTCATACAAAAAGATTTATTTCAAATAAGCCCCTTTAACTGTAGGGGCAGATATTTTTTTCTCCTAAAGCCTTTTGTAAGAACAAAGTAACCACTTGTCACACACGGTGACTAATGAGAGTTTAGTGTGGGTTTTAGTGTTCATTCATACGCTTTGTGTTCAGCTAGTCGTAAGTTAAATCTTTAGAAATCACACCGCAGGAATCCTTCTCTTAGGAGTGGGGGCGGGAGGCGAATCTGTCGAGATATTGAGAGCTGGTGAGCGGAAACTGCTCTTTTCAGGCTTCCTAATCGGCGGCACAGGAAATAAACACATGCAGGAAGTCGTTTGGCCTTTTCTTGAACTTAAAGTTTATGCAGCAATTGATAACTGAGGCAAACTTTGTGTACTTAAACTTTTGAAAATTAAATTAAATGAAGAGGGCATGTTCAGCGCATGCCAGCATGGACTGTAGTTTCTGCAAGCAGCTGGTCTAAATACAGTACTAAAAATTGGAAAGACTACAGAGTATATATTTTTGCAGCTAGAATGTGTCCTTGAAACCTTTTTGTATGTCTTCTCTCTGTCCTCTTTTGCTTCAATTTCTCTAATTCTCTCCTAATGAAACTGAGCTGAAGCATTGAAATCAAATTGAAAGTCATGTTTATGAAGCTGTTTTCCATGCTTCTACACCAGACTCTGCTCTTTCATCCTTTCCCTGACCTTCTCATTTATCTTGTAAGCACTTCAGGGTAAGAATGGTCTTGGATCATGTGAAACACCTTGTTTGATGGTGGTCCATATTGATATTTGGTTAATGCTACACGTATGATGTATAAAAGTTGTCTTTGAAAGGAGGGTAAAAATAAATGAAGTGTCATTCTTGGGTATAGCTTTTGAAATTGATAGCATCAATTTGCTCACAGGGACGTTTATAAGCATTTCTAAGAAATATTATTTGTGTTCATATTTCTCGAGCTTTCACCGTATAAACAAGGTCATTGTAAATTTAATGCTCTAAAAAGAATAGGTTTAGTTTTATAATAACCACAATTAGCTGGGGTAAATTTGCATGGGAAATTTAGAACACCTTTGCCAATAAAAAGAAAGCAAGCAAAACCCAAATCAAGAGCAGAATATGGAAAAAAAAGTACATTTGCATGTCTTTGAAGACCAACCTAAATACCTGCTAAAAATGCATCCACTCCTATGCATCTTCTACTCTTTTGAAAATTGATTCTTTTTTGCTGTCCTAATAAACCACCCCTAACAGTGCAGATGTTTATTAAGAATATTTTTCATAAACAAGGATAGAAGCAGAAAGCTGCAATTAAAATAAAATGAGAGAAAGAAAGAATGCAAGTGACTTACATATCTGTAGTCCAGGTTACTTTCAGATTAAATAATTGAATTTAAAAAAAAATTTCAAGATTTTTGATTTTTTTTCCCTAAGTAATTAGAATGTCATGAAATTTTATAGTGTGCTTAGAAGGTTGCACATTTGATATGTAGTTTTGTGAAGGCCCAACTTTGGCTAGCCCCTAGATGGATTTCAGGTCTTCAAGAAATAGATCTAAACATTGGCCCCAAACTGCCATTTACTGTAAAATGGCCATAACTGATCAGTTGTTCAATAAATGTCAATATAATAAAAATATATGGAAGTTTCTACAATTAATCTTGGGATTGTACCTTCTACACATTTTCAGAACATCCCCTTACTTCTATCACTTATTGATTGTCCATTTGATTTATATCCCAGCCTGAAGTCTAACAGTCATCAGTCTTCCTTTTGGGCATTACAGTGACATAGCTCTTTCACTGATATCTTTGATGGAATCCATTTTTTGCTTTTCCCAGCTCCTTACAGGAAACATTCAACTTAGTTCCAGACCATGTGGCATTATATGTATGCACAATGATGATTTATAGCTGCATTATTTGTATTCTACCCTAAAAGCTATTTTTACGTTGCATTTCTTTCTTTTTTGATAGTCCAGCTCCACAGTGAGAACGTACCAAAACAGTAAATCGAGAGTGACCATGAGCCCTGGCTTTAGCTCCCAGTGGAATAGCAGCCAACCTGCTTGGAATACATACACCTTTCCAAGAGCAAGCTTGCACTACCAGTCTCATGCTAGCTACACCTACTGTGCTGGACATCCTGCTGTAAGTAATGAAAACCTTTTCTGCAGTTACCTGAATGAGCTCTGTGATTCCCTAGGAGGTGGAGGCACTCAGGGGCTGATGATTCAGCACCCTTCTCCAGCAGTCTATATGTCCCATGCCAGACAGAACAGCTCGCATATACAAACCCAGACTCTAAAAAAAATATTAGAATGAGTCTTAGACATAAGCAAATGTGAAAGTTTTATGCCTCAGTAAAAATATATACTTTCTTGTGCATTTAGCATTCTTTCTCCTTGCATGAAATTACTGTTGTTTGTCTGGGTTTTGGTGTCAGAAACATAGTCTGAAAAGCAGTGTTACAGATGGCCTCGTTTCTGTTTCTGGTGAGCCTGTAAGATGAATCAATTATTCTTTCTATTTCAGACATTTTAAATTGTGTGGATTAGTCAGAGAAGAAGAGCATCTCTTCTCATCATTAGATTTGTTTTGACTCACTACTTTATCATTAATGTGATCAGTGGTGAACATGCAATCTTGTTGCTAAGCAAAGACTACTGGTCTTCCATAATTGCGTGAACTGGTGGCCAAAAAGAATGTGGAAGGGTGGCTCAGTGTTTTTGTGTGTTTTAATTTGACAGTCATGAAAGGGTCACAACTATAGGCTAATGGTGAATTTTGTCATATTGGTATTGTTGACTGCTTACAGCAGAGCCCTTTCGTTCATGTAGTTTCTGGTTTTGAAAGACCCCAAGAGAGTTAATGGGGGAAAATCTCATTAGTGTAAGCAATCTTCCTTTCTTCCCCACTCCACACTTTGTTGTTTTAATGTTTGGATTTGAACTTAGCTTTGGACATTTGGTTATAGAACTTCTTAAAAGACATAGCATCTTAACCTCCTGCTGTGTGTACGTAATGAAGTTTTGCCATCCTGTAGTGAATTCCAGTGGGGAAATGCAAAAGTGCAGCTTTTGGTACAGAATGGAAATTGTGCTGTGCAGCTTTATTGCAAGATCTTTGTCATTTGATTTAGATTTGCTATCTTACCTGCCAGCAGACTTCTGGCCAGAAGTTTGGGTTAGAAATTGTCTCAAACATTAACATGGTAATTGAAATAAAGTAGAGGAATATATTTGTAAAATCTTACTGTTTTTTCTGGGATGATGAGTTCTCAGAATAAATTAAACATCTCTATGGACTCTTCTGTTTTCTCACTTCCATTATGGTGTCATTGAAAATGATAAAAACTATTGTGAAGAAATAAAAAGTATTTGACATCACAAGGGCACAGATATTTTCCTTGTTTAGAATGATGGCTCAAAAAGAATCCCATGACAGCTTAATTTATCTTAAACTGTGGGTATTCAAATCATTAACTGCCCCTTAACTTTGATCAGCTAGAATAAACACTATCCCCTCTGTGACTCAAGCTTTGACTCTGCTTAGCAAAAGAGCATACAAGAAGAATGCTGTGCTTCCTGGAAGAGAGCTTAAAATTTGAATTGAAATTTCAGTGTTTTCAAGCTAATTCCACAGTTCCTTTTTTTTTTTGTTCAGACTAAAGTTGAGGGTAGCTCCGCTAGAATTGTAGTACAATATTTATAGGTTATACACATACAATCTGTATGATATTTGTTTTCATTGAGCATCTTAATATGTAGTCACTGGAAGTGATACACCAGTCTGGAAGTTGATTTATCTGATTTCTGGAAAGCAGAGATTTTAGAATGTTCAGAATTGCATAAACCTTTGTGCAGATTGGTTGATTAGCCCTGCCCTCAGTGTCCCTGGGTTCAAACATTTGCAAAACCTGGCACATTTTTTGGTTCTGGCTCATCTGAGGAGCTGTTGCAGGGCTACTCAGCAGAGATTGGACCGATTTCTTAAGCTGGTGGTGAGAAGCTGTAGCAGGTTAGCTGCCATTGCATGTGCCTACCACTGTGATCACACGCTTTTTCCATACCTTCCCTACTTCTGTATTCTCTAAGGAAGTCCATAAGCAGGGCCTGGGCAAGGCACTCCAGGAAATTCAGCTGCAGCATCAAATGAATTTCAAGTTTCCAAGAGAAAAAAAAAGGCCTTAATATTTGGTTGGATATCTGTTTCATTGTATATTATGAAGTTAGACTTAGTCTGGTTCCCGTTCCTCACGGGGATTGTTTTAATTTCGGCTCAAACCAACCTTTTTATGGTAAATGACAATAATAAAGCTGGATATGGACGAGCTCCTTTATTTGTGAATCTTCCAGTATTACATGCTCAACTGGATACCTGCTTTACTTCAGAGGATTTTATTTGCCCTCATCTGACACAGGTTCAGCTGAACAAGTTGTAGGTTGTAGAGCTGTATGAAGCTGTTTCTGCAAAACCTCCCACATGGAATATGTCTAAAGATCATTGCAGTTCCTTGACACTTTGGAGGCTAACAAACTTACAAGCACTGTGCAAGTTCAAGGCAGACAAATGTCAGGGAGTTGGATCTACCCTTGCAGTACTTAAAGATATTAGTCCCTGAAGACAGTGCCAAGAGAAAAGCTTTGGATTTCTCTACTGTTTGGAGAAAAGCTGAAGGAGACAAAAAAAGATTAATTTTAATTGGGCCAAATGTAACTGAATAAGAAAAAAAATCAATTCTCTAATTTTTTTTTTTTTTTTTTTTTAATCTAAATGAAAGAAAAAATATCTTACACAGTGCAGTGTTAAGAGACCCTTATGACTCTGGCTGGTCCTGAGTATGTCAGAGCCAAAGGTGGGGTTTTTATTTTGTTTTAACAGAGAGCACCCTTGGCATGTCTCTTCCATAGTGCTGCAACCATTGATTAAAAACAGTCTTTCCACCCTAGGAGAGAAAGGAACAGGAAGTTTGTTTAAACAGGGTTATTTTTCAGCTCTTGAATTATCTAAGGGAAAAACAGACTGCATATCAACCCAGTCAACAGTGCAATGCAGTTTTTGAACAAACAAGAAGGTGCTAATTTCTAGCTATACTGGGAAGCAGGATACCCCGCAGGATCTGTGTATACTAATATAAATGATAATGTGGTAGATGGTCCTTACATAGTAAATTATTTTTGATATTGGGAGCTTGAAATTCTCCTGGCATTCACACTCAGAGGTTTACAGCCAGAAAAATACAGCATGTATTGCTCAGAATAGGAGAAGACACCTAGTCATGTTTTCCTCTTGAACTTTCTTCACACAGGAAGATAAAAAATAGACAAAGTGATTCTGATTATCCCTGCTGGGCAAGATAGGAACCTTTGAATGATAGTGTCCTTTGAGCACTTTCACATCTACACAGGCTTCCTACCCATGCTTTTTCAAAAGTCTTAAAGACTCACTTCATTTCCTTTTCTCCACATTTTGCTGGAAGGATGATAGAATTTCACAGATCTTCAGAAATCTTGTTCACTGAATTAACTCTAACAAATGAACTACTTAGACTGTACTGTTGTTTTAAAGGAATTAATCTGTAAAGTGAGAAAACAAACACAGATCTCATCAGCTTTGGAGTATTCCAGCTGAAATTGTAAGGGAGTCTGTTATGCCTTTCTTGGATATTCATGTAGCAGTCTCAGATACCTGCCATGCTCACCTTTGTAAAAGTCAGTCCTTACTTATGAAGGAATTTGGCCCTGTGATCCCCTCTGATGAAGCAGACAGATCTGCTACAGAGTGTTGTGCCCTGCAGGGTTTGAAACCTTTGTTGTATGCCCATGGGGTGGTGAATTTAGCTGTGTGTATTAATTTCCCCATGTGCATACATCTCTGTAGCATGCACAATGTCTTTGAAATCCTTATCGAGATACCCAACCCAGGGTGTGTAAGACTTTCCGCTAGAATCCATTCTGCACTCTAACAGGATTTGGTCATGCTCCACTGGATCAGTGACAGCCTTCAAAGCATGATTGGTTAAATCTGTAGAGTTATTATTTGGAGCTCTACACATAATGTTTACAAGCTGTTACATCTGAGATGTCATAGATGGATCAGACAATCAGTTTGCTTAGCAGTCCCCATTCCAACAGTCTGTCCCCAGACTTCTTTCTATGGCTTCTTTAAATGCGTGATTGCTTCTGAAATTATGCTGTTAGTTGAAATGTGAAAAGCAGAATTTAAAAAAAATGTGATGCAGAGTGCTATGAGACACAACTGGCATTCTTCCACTCAATTCTGCAAGCCCTAGTAGGATCTCAAATCTTTAATCTTAGAAACCTTAAGACCCAGTAGAAGGAGCTGTAGCTCCTTTTACACGTTTCTGCTGGCAATCCTTGGATAGAAAAGCAGAAAGGGAGCAAGGCTGTCACTGTGGACAAGTCTAATGGAAGGGCTTACTCACTGTCAGCATGACTATGCAGAGTCCATCGGAAAAATTTCCAGTTCCAGGTAGGTAAGCCTCATTGCTGATGACAGAACTGCCGGACTGCAGCATTGCACAGCTGTAATGCTTTATGTAAACTGACTGTTCTGATCATTACCACACAAATTGGATTAACATCTGTAGTGAGCTCTCGGTGATTGACTGCTTAAGCAACTTATTTTGTATACATTTACAAAATTAGAAAACCTGCCATTTTTATTGGATTAGATAATGCAATGTTTAGGAACCACCTGGGGTTGTGAGATACAATTATCAATTTGTATGTATACATGTATATAATGGCTAAGTTATTAGTTTTAAATGTATATATATATTTAAAAACCCCACAGACCAGGTTTTTGGCTAAAATCTTTGCAGAATGATGTAGGAAGGTTCTCAGTGCAGGGCTGGAGTTGGTTATCAATCTCTAGTTTTCTGATATGATCCTATTCTCTGAAATGTAAACTTAATTAGGGAACACATTTTTGTAAGTGAAATATTCCACTCAAAGTTGGTTCTTTAACAGCAAAATAAGACTGACAGAAGCAATTTACTGGTGCATACCAAATTCACACATCATACCAAATATGATATGACCATACATTATAATGCAAAGATAATGTTTTAAGAAGCACCTTTCTTTAAATTCAGGAAGCATGCAATACATAGCATGAGTGTCCTATACCAAACAGACCTTTATTTCTCTAGAAATAAAAGTAGAAAAGATCAGCGATGAAGTTTGGTTTGTGGTTTTTTTTAATACTAAGATCTTTCCAGTGAGTAATTCTGTTGCACCTCTCCTTAGAGAGAAAGTGCAAAGAGTGAAATGCTTATGCAGTATAATCCTGTCATCACTAATTTCCGAGATATCTGTTTAAACAAAAGCTGTCACTTTCTGATCTGACTTGAGCCTCCTGCCTGATTCATTTTGTAATGTCACGAACAGTGGATTGTGGATTCGTGGAGTAGAGCTGGTCTGATTAGAGAGGAAGAAACTCCTTTTTACACATGCACATCCTTATAATCAGCAGTGATGGGAAAGGAAATAAATAGTACAGTAGGCATGAATTGGAAGTGTCTCTCTAAGAACCTCTCAATTACACTTGCAGTTCTGAAGTCTCGGCTTTCTCTGTCCTTTGTGTTAACCCTTTCTTACCTTCCTAGGCCTTTCATGTGAGATTGCTCCCTACCATTCTCTAGCCAGTATTTCTTTGGTGCTATTGGCCCTTGTCATTATAATGGCCACAGATGAAAAAAAGTGGAAATGGATTCCAGAAATTATACACTGCTGAAGGACCATTGAGCAAAATATCTGCCAGATGTCACTTCGGTCACAGTCTTACAGTAAATAAAGTGTAAAGAATGTGTTTTGATCTTCTAAAGTTGGTGACAGCCCCAGCTTTCCCCCATTAATAAATCTGGGGAAAGGTCAAGCACTGGCTGGAAAGAAGTAGGAAAGGGCTCTCCAACCAGAATTAAAAGAGAAGTGTATCACCAAAAACTATTTTATGTAGTTGTTGACATGTTCCTCATGAAATCCTGCAAGAACAAGTGAGAGTATAAAATGAAGAGGCAGTCATTAAAGTGAGAATCAAAAGGATGTCATCTCCATTGCTAGGTAAAGTTGTGCTATAAGAGAGAAGCTGTGCCAGTTAGGAGAAAAGTAATGAAGGATTGTGGAGAAAGGAATATTTTTGATTGACAAGATATTGTAGCTATCAGGTGCAATGAGTAGCTTAGCAATCAGCTGCAAATCCATATGCTAACGGAGACATAAATTATTTATTCTGTTTATCTATTACCTCCATCTACAGGAACAGAGCCTCAAAAACATGAACTTATTAGGCCACTAACGTAAAACACATTTTCACTGTGGCTTGGCTTCTTTGGAGAAGAGAGGGTGGAAATTTCAAACCCCCAAACAAATATGTCTCTTAATTAACTTTTCTCACCATCTGTGCTTACTTATAGCTGAGGCAAGCGGTACCAGTGACTTGTGAGATTGCTTTCAATGCTGCCTCTTTAGGCCAGCTTTTCAAAGCAGCAATCACATGCAGTTAATTCTGATCAGATCAGCTTATCAGCTCAGTTCATTGTGGTGCTTTCATAATAATTCGTGTGTGACAGCCCATTAAAACTTGGCCAGGCCTTAAAAAAAAACACAAAATCCACCAATGGGTTTTACATTCCGCCTTTGAGTTACCCAGCATATTCATTTTGTGTGTTAAGCTTTGAAATGGAACTTTAGTGAAGGGTTGTAGGGAAAAGTCACCAGCAATATAGAACTCTAGCCAAAGTAGTTAAACTGTATTTTACCTCAAAGAGTAGTTTTATTCAAAAACGTGTACATGATGCTGTAATAATTGTGTTAAATGCTGCCTGTGCCTCTGCTTGGCTCCTGCAAAGGGACAGTGCTGTGCATGGTGCCCACCAGATCTGTGGAGTGTGTGAAAGGCCACTGCCCATGGGTGGCTCAGGTTGGCCAAGTGAGTTTTTCTGTTCTGGAGTACTTTTGATGGATGGCAATTACAATTTGAAGTTGAATGCCCTGCTCCAAAAGGGCAGTGCTTCTCAGAGGGGAGGGAGAGCACTGATAACACAAAACCCTTCAACTGACTCACAACAAATATTTTTCAGAAAGTCTGGAGAAATGGAGAATTTCCACGTAAATGAGTTCAGAAATGTTTTGTTACAGAATTCTGGGGTTTTTTTATTTGTAAGTGGTGTTTTAATGTTATTTTTTCTGGCATCCTCTCCTCATTTACACATCACACATATTGTGTTTTGTCATTGTTTCTCCTAATCTTAACAGATTAAGAATTTTGTAGATTGATGTTTGTTCATGCCTTTTATTGATCTGTTTCCTGTGTGTTATTTAACAGAAAAAAGTTAAATTTTATGCAAAAACTACAGGACAATTTTTTTTTCAACAATTAATGCTAGCAGGATTAGGAAAAAATCCCCTGTAAATAACTAGTGCCTTATTTTGAAGAAGAAAGATTTCTTCATGGGAAATATAATTGAGATCTTCAAAATTACCAAAAGTCCTTACACAGATATATCCACAGCACTTATTTATTGGTAAAATTACTACTGCTGGAAAGTTTCTCATCACCTCCAAATAGTAATAAAGTCAACCACTTTGGAGATGGGAAGTTTTTGTTTTTAAACAGACTCTATGGGAAGCAAAAATTTTCTTGCTGATTCTACATTTTTTTATTCTTGCATACTCAAGAGGAAGAAGACAGAAAGATGGTATTTTTAATAGACTTTAAAAACCCAAACCAGATGCTGCTTTTTTTTTTCTTTCTTTCTTCTTTTCTTTTTTTTTTTTTTTTTTAGGAAAAGAAAATTCCCTAAATTTAGACTGTAAAATAGGCTTGTAGGAGGCAGTAAATACAGATCTTAGTAAATGTCTGTAATTTACAGCTACAGATATATATCTACCTATACATATTTCTATATGCATTTCTGTCTGTGTTCATGAATCTGTGTCTATATATATGTGTATACACGCTTCCAGTGTTTGTTTTGGTTTTCTGCTTTAATTTAGCAAATAGGAGATGCATGGTTCTAATTTAGCTTCTCCATCTCATTTTCAGTAAGCCAGACAGGTTGTCTTTAGGATTTGTTAGTTAAGGTGATGGGTTCCTTCAGGCTCCAGAGAAAATCCTGGTATTTGGGCTTGACAGTAGATGCTACAAACTGCCAACCTGTCACATGTTTTGGAGACCCCTGACACTTTTTGAAAGATTGATTATCGCAAAAGGCCAGCAACTGTGTTGCTTTCATTTTAAATAATTAACACGCTCAGGCAACTTCCTTGTATTGCAGCCTCCAAGGGTGAAGAGTTTTGGACTACTCTGAGCAAATACTGCTCCAAATCATTTTGCTGATGGACTCGTCTCTCTTAATTTTAATTTGGGTTATTGATTTAATGTAAACCCACCCAATTCAGTGAAGGCATAAGGGATGAAACTTTCCTTTTGCCCTTAGACCTTGCCTTGAGGATTTATTTACACCAGGGATGCTATTCAGCAGCACTGTTGACAGGGAGTTCTGTTTACAAAGGGAGATGGAAGAAATGCATGTCGGTGGGAAATATTGATTTGTCAAAATTGAAATGTTCTTTTGATGACATTTCAGTTTTTTTACCCTTGATAAATTTCAAATGTTGCTTTACTGTAAACCCAAATGCTGACCAAAGATCATTTGTCCCTTGCTGATTTCTGACATGTGTTCCAGCAGTGATTTAAACCCTCTGTTAGAGCACATGATCTAAAAAAGATCAAAATCCTAGGGTTGTTTGCATGCCTAATTTTTAAAGCAATCTAAATTTTCTTCTATGTCACCATTTTCATCTTTGTCACCTTTGTTGAAATGTTTGATCTTGCTTTTATTAGCTGGGTTTCCTCTAAAAGAAACACCTGAGAGACATTGTGATCCATATTTCAGTCTTGGGCAAGTTTTTCATTAATTTATCTACTTTTGTCCAGTTTTAAGGTTTCTGTGGGAGAACTTAATTTTGAGGTGACTGGAGGTGTTGTGTAGGAGGTATTTCTGCATCACTCTTGAAAGAGGGAGTTGGAGTTTTTGAGAGGAAAAACAGAGATCCACAAAATAACAGGCTTCATTTCTGAAATCCAGGAAACAATTCATCACAGTGCTGTGTTGACTTTTTCCTTAATAAGGACTCTATTGACCTCAGATTTGGATCAAAAATACTGTAAAAGAAAGTCCCTATCACAAGGCATGTAACTAGACGGGACAGAAAATAGGAAGGGAAGCAATGGCACTGAAAGAGATCCTACCCTAAGTTGTTTGAGGAAAAGAATGGCAGTAAGCTTTGGTTTTCATTCATTCCAAGTTGGTACCTTATCTGTCAAACCTGGCTCTTTTCTGTATTTTTTCCAAGTATATAACTAGGCAGTGTTTGCTTTTGTTCTAAAACCTGTAACTGTAAGGTGATAGAGGTGTTTTAGTGAAACCCAAAGGTTCTAGCTGAAAGGAGTTATGGTTAGTTATGTCCTCTGCTTTCCACCAGTGTCTCTCTTCTAAGCTGTATCAGGTTCTCATTAAGGATGTCAAATACAGGCGTTTGTGCTTTTGGGAAAAGAGACTTGCTTTCTGCAAGGGTATCTCCCCTCAAGGCATCACTCCTTTGTTTCCTTTTTTCTGCTTTTTTTTTTTTTTTATTTGGGGGCTGTCAATATTTTAATGTAGTTTTCCTTTTAGCTGTAAGATGGACTGCCTGGAATTTTGCTGAAGAGATTGACAACCTTTAGGTTTCACAAGGAGCAGAATATTTTTCCATTTATGTACAAATACCTTTCTTTCTTGTGTATACAGTCAGCTTCAATGCAAGAGGAAAAAGATTGTAAGGGTCTGGAAATATCACAAAGGTCTTTGCAGAGATTCTCTTCAGTATTTTCACCTTTCATGCTTTTTTCTCATCTTTTTGAGCATTAGCCTTCTGGCATGGTCAGGTGCTAGGAATTTCCTGGCACCACAGGCAAATACTCTGTTGAGGCTCTGTCCTTCTGCCCTGGTGACCTGTCCCTGGATGCCTGCCAGCATGGCTTGCTCTGCTGAAACCAGAGCTGCGGCAGATCTCTCTGCCAGCTGCTTGCAAGTCAGGGAGAGCAAAATTCAGCCTTTATGTTCAGCATGGTCACCAATTCTTTACAGTTGGACTCTGTCTTAAAGGTCTTTCCCAACCTAAATGATACCATGAACCTGTGACACAGTGTCAAGGTTGTCAGGAAGTTCCAGCATCTTCACTTCTGCTCTGTGCTAGGTTCTCCTCCTGCATCTCTGTGTGGTCTTGGAAAAGCCATGTGGTTTTGTTTGCTCCCCTATCCTACTTTATTTCTTTGTTTGTATCCTGTAAATGAGAACATTTGCCCACAAACACTTAGATGTGTCATTGAGCTTTTTTTCTTTCTTTTTTTTTTTTTTTTCTTTTTGTATTGTCAATGATTTATTTCAAAAGTAGGATCTTTTAAACTCCTAGAAAGCACCTCAATTTTTTGCTTTGTTATTAGGGCAGTCTCTCTTTGAAGACTTCATTTTCTTTAGAAGCTGCACTTGTAGAAATCCTCATATTGTATACAGCTGGGTGAAAGGTTGGATTGAGTTGTTTTCCTGCCAAACTATAAAGTGATTTTCTCTTTAAATCTTTCTTTCCATTTGGCTGCTACTTAATGTCTTTTGTCTGCTTAAGGAGGACAGGTGCAATTATTCACCTCTGAGTCCTGGGAAAGAAATAGTAATTCAGCATGGTCTCTTAGAAAGGAATGTAATTCACTGCCCCACATACGGTACATTATGCAAGACAAACAGAACTGTGAAAGCTGTAGCATTGTAAAGGAGAGCATAGGATGAACAATGCCTGATACCAAGTCAAGCTGTTTATCTTAATATTTTGTTTGGGAGTTGGAAAGTAAAAGAATTAATTATATATTGAAGCTTGATAGAATTGCCTTTTCAGTCTTTTAAAAATCTCTTGGCACTGCTATGTGAAGAAAAGGATATGTTAACATTTTCCAACTAGTTCATTGGGATGTAGATTTTAAAGCAGTGATTGTGGATCCATTGTTACTTAGTTAATTTAATATTTTTTTTCTTTCATTGTGATGAAAATGGGGACAAAGATTTCAGGAGTGTAGCTCAGAATCCATTTCTGAAGAGTGAAAGTTCTCACCCTCTTCTAAAAGAGCAAACCTGTCCACCTCTGAGTTAAGATATTCAGGCTACATAGAGGTTTCAGCCCACAGTGAATATATTCAATATATAATTAATAACTTAATAACTAGAAGAGATCTGCTTACAGAACAAAATTCTGCATTGGGTAAACAGTTTCTAGCTGTGGTCACATAGAACTGCAGAGCAGCCTTGTCCCATTATATTTGTTGCATGACAATTACACAAAAGGAACAGATTTATTTTAAAGCTATTTAATTAAAATTAAAAAAAAATCCCACTCATGGGCAAATAAGTCAGGTTACTGCTTGTACATAGTAAAGTCTTTTAATTTCAGTCCCTATTTTTACTTGCTGATAAGTTTATGACACTTGTACCTTCCCAGAAAAATCTATGAGGTCTGGTGTGATGCTAGAGGGATGTTGTTGTGTAATTTTGAACAGAGTCCTTTTAGCTCCTCATATTCAAATAATTCAGATGCACTTATTCATCAGATCTTTTTCTCCCTTTAAATGCAAGACAATGGTCTATGGAATAGATACCAGTCTCTTCTGGCAGTTAAATGTTCATGCTTCCCCACTTCCTCCTGCATGCTCAGTTACATCAGGAACAGAGACATAAACTTGATGCTTTCCAATAGAGAGTGTCTGAAGCAGAAGTTTGGTCATCTTGCTCTTCTGAAATGTAAAATGGAGTAATTCTGTGATTCTCTGCCATGGCATTTTTTGGTCCCCCTCCACATCCTGCTCTATACCTTCCCCCCCCACCTTTTCTTTTTTCTGCCAGAGGGGTTAACTCAAGGTAAAAGGAGCATCAGAAGGAGGACAAGCATTCAATTTGTTGTTCTTACAGCCAAGTATCATACAATAGGCAAACTGACTATGGAAAATTTCTCTGCTTATGGTTAGATGTACAATTCCCTTCAGAGAAAATACAGGCTACTGTGTAAATCTAAAAAAATCTCAGAATCTGGGAATAAAAGGCTGTGCTGCCATTGCAGAACTGACTGTACCACATGGCAATCACTTTGTTTTTCTTGAAATATTAGTGAAGCAGAAAACAAAAAAAAAATCGCATGACATTAATAAAAGAAACTAAGCATGTTAGTGCTTTTGTGATGGCTAAGTTGTATGGCTTCATGAGTAACTGCTTTTTAAAGGGCAACCAGCACTGAAATCTTGTTAACTGACTAAAACCAAATTAAATTATTTGAATGACTACATCCAATTTTGATATTTTATTGTAAGACGTTCCATGTGAATAAACACCTTTTTCTAGTCTTGTTAACCTCATAAGGGGCATCTGTGTTGGTCGTGGTCGCTCTAGATAGAGTAACTGGCATGGTTGAAAACATTTTTCCTTTTTTAAGGCCAAAAAAAAGAAAGGGGGTGGGGGGGAGTGTAAAGATCTTTTTCCTCTGTAAAAGGAAGAATAAACCCACACAGAAAGAAGAATGCCAGTCAGATTATGTTTTGGGGAAAACAGCTAAACTGTCTGTAAACAACATGTCAAATATAAAGAAGGAGGGAAAAAAAATAAACATAATCTCTTTCAGCAAAAGAGCGAAAGTGAACTTACATTGTTAGCTATAACATTCTTAAGGACTTTTCCATATTGAAATTTGTTCTAAAAAACTCAGTACCTTGTCTCTCTTGCTCACTGAAAACCTAAAACCCAACAGAAATGTCATTCCCACTCAATGAATGCTTTTTAAACCAACCCTATACATTTTTAGGAATCACATGTCTGGAAGAATAAAACCATCTAATTTTACTACATCCAAAATAAAAATAGTTCATTCTGTTTTAAATGACAGTGAATAAAATGGAATTGAAAAGCAGAAGTAAACAAGGCTAGTGATCACAAAGTATTAGTTGCTGGTCCAAACAGGGGAGTGAAGGAGAAACTTGAGAGTCAGTCTGTGCAAATTACACACTGTAAGGAGAAGTTTTTCCTGCTTTATACAATTCCTAAATTTCACGAGGAAGGGAAGGTTTCTTCCATGAAGTCTCTAACTAGAGGGATGTTCAGTGATGGTGTTGGTACCAGCAGATCTGCAGCTGAGTGTGAGACTCCTTGCTATTGGACATTCATAATGCAGATTCCAGTCTTTATTGTTGTGCAGAATGTCTCCCACAGGTATTTCACTTTTGCTTTTCCCTCTCTAAAAGCCCCAAAATATACACTTGCAGTTTCTGTCTGGAGAATACAATCAGCCAAGCTCTCACATGATCAGAGGTGATGAAGGCCCACTGGCCTCCACCAAGAGATTCCAGTTTGTATTCACTGATGATCAGAAGTAGAGGGTGTTTGGTGACAACATGGACTTCTTTGTCTTTGTGTCTTTATTATCTATTGTATCAGTACACTGAACAAGGTTCAGGTGGTTCTAAAGAGGCAAAATGGCTCTGACCTTGTTACTTGACCACATGTGTACATACTGTTATTTTCTGTCCTCATCTGGCTTTTCTTGAGATCATGGCAGAAAGGAAAATACCTTTTCTACATGAGGTAAAGAGATTTTTTTGTTTTGCTTCCCACTATTTTCTTGGCTATGTTTCTGTTCTTTTGCAGGTGCAAGGATCCCCTGCCTACCTGTGGGGATTTTAAGAAAATAATCCTTTAATATGGAAGTGTTTATGTTCTCATTAAGGGGTGAACATAACATTGATTTCCTGTACCCTCGCCCAAAATCTAATTGCAAACTGTAGTGACTGGAGATAAGTCTGCCCACCAGGTTTAGTGCTGTTTTACTAGTTTAATTACTTTTGGGTTTAAGGTGTTTCATGAGAAGAAAAGGGCTTCTCAACAGTTGGGTTAAAAAGGCAGAGAGAAACTACAGCTGTAAGGGCACTTTCCCATGTACTTGAGCATGATTAAATGTAGCAGGGGGTTCTTCCTTCACTGAGTAAATTACCTTTGTCCCACGTGTATATTGATATAAACTTTAAACATTTGCCTTTGCAATATATCTCTTGCTGCTCAGGGTCAAGAGAGAAATTCATGAATGCTGACAGGAAATCTCTCTCCAAGTATAAGGAATAGGTGTACAGTTTCTCAGATAAACAGAAGATTCAGATTGTCAAATTCTTTGTGTGCTTACTTTTAAACAACACACATAGCAAATAAAGCGACATTTTCACCAGATTTATATTAGTGATTTAGATGCCACATCATTTCTCTAGTGTCATACATAAAAAATTTCTTGAAAAATCTGCTTCCCTGTACAGATTGTTTAATCCTGCTGTGATGATTCAGAAAAAAAGACTGGTTTGGGTTATTTGTTACTATTTTAGAAGCTAAAAGATCTGAGTCTTCATGAAACTCTACCTGATGCTGCCAGATGCTACTCAAGTGATAGTTGCATCAAGGTGCCACAGGGTTTTAATAAGAAGTGTGTATTTTTTTTTTCCTCATAGGAATATGAGATCAGTTCATAAACTTTTAATTTTCTCTCCAAACTGTCCCATCTCTATCCATCTTAAAATATTTTTCTTCTCTGTAGCATTATGACAGATTTATGATCCCAGCTGAAGGCTAAGACATAAATAAATTATATATGATCTACTTAATCCAAATGTAATTTGTTAAAATTTGTTCAAAATATTGTCTAACAGACTAGCCTATATTTTAAAATTCTCCAGATCTTATCTCTTCTATCTAGAATTACTTTAAACTATTTAGGACTGCTAAATGTTTGATATTTATTAAATAGAGTATTAATATATTTCTATACTTTATAATTTTCTAATATTGAAACAAATACAAGATTTTCTTGGTTTAACATTAAGATGACATAAATTTGTGATGTGCTTTTCAGTCAAGCTGAAGATATTTTCTTGGACCTTGTTTTCATAAAAACATGAATAACAGGTGTAAAGGAAATATAATGGTTCAAACATTTAGCCATCAAAACTTTTAGATACTAAAATGAGACCAAACCAACTCTAACAAAACACCTCTGGATATATTCATTCAGCCCATGCCTTAGTAGCAGTGCTTTCCAGACTTCACAGAATGGGTCAGGTTGGGAGGGACCACAGTGGGGTCACCTGGTCCAACCTCCCTGCTCAAGCAGGGCCATCCCAGAGCACATGGCACGGGATTGTGTCCAGAGAGTTCTTGAATATCTCCAGTGAGGGAGGCTCCACACCCTCTGAGCTTCTCTATGGAAGCAAGAACGAGGTGGCATTTAGGCCTGTGGGGCTGTGCCATGTGGTGACAATTCACCCCACAGAAGTCACCAACTGCCAGGAGCTCCTGGCATGGCTCTCATTCCACCACCAACCTACATTGGGTCCTGAAATATCTTAAATGATCTTTACTCAACAGCAAGCTTTTTATCTCCGTTTCTGACTGGGAAGTACGTCAATGAATATCCTTGTTCATTAACTACACACTAGTTTTAAACATTTGTTCCATTTAGCCACTCTTTAGGCATGCTATTTCTAGCTCATGCTCTGAATGCACTATTTGATAATGATGGTGAGCAAATAACTTCAGCCATATCACTAATAATCATCTTAACCAATCCATTGTGCAGCTGAACCGGTTGAGTTAATGCAGAAGGCAGAGGGGTTTAGAACCAGTTTCCCTATCAGAGAAGTGTAAGGCCAATGTATATTGATTCAGATTTTATTAAAAAAAAGCAAATTGCTGATCTGAACAGAAATATATGCCAGTCAGAATCAATATTGGCCTCGATGAGATTTATTTTGTTGGAGAAAAGGATCTAATATTCAGGAGACACTTGAGCTGTGGTAGTTGTTGAGTGTTGTTTATTCAGGCAGTTGAATTGTTGGGCTGAAGTAGGGAAGGTTTATTAGCTCTGCCTTGGGCATCAAACTATTAGATTTCATGTAATTTCAGCAGGTTTCTAGGAAATATTTTACACCTTCATGAGTAAATTTGAAATTTTGGCCACTGGGAAACTACATGAGCATTGTATTTTTCATACCATTTTCCAAATAGTGCTTACTTCCTTGAGACCATAATGTTTTTATTATGATAAGCATTATTTGTCCCTCTGTACTGTTGGTGCTCATTTTCTTTTTAAGGAGAATATAAGAATGAGTGCTATACGAGGTGCTGCATAACTATGTTAAAAATAAAAAGGGGAGGGAATGGTGGAGAGCTGCCTCAGATGAAAAATGCCCAGTATGTCAAGGAAAATATATTCCCCGGTGTCATTTCATGCTTTGCAGGGGTCTGTTTTCTGAGTCCAGTGCAAATGCATAATCTCAAGAAAGCTATTTTCTGCTTAATGTGAAAAAGAAGAATAAAGCAATTTTTTATTCTACTTTTATACAATCTTGTCAGAAAAGAGAGGTGGATGAAGAATTACAATCTTTAGAGATGCCATCAGGACTCCCTAAACACAAACCTTATCAACCCCAGTCTGAAATCATGTCAAATTTCACAAATTAAGCAGGACTGGAGATTCTGCTTTGGACACCTCCAAGGAAAACCCATGACACAATAGGAACTAACGTGAACAATTCCTTAAGCAGGTCTCTTTTTTTCCTCTGAGTACACAGGGATGAGATGAATATGGAGAAAGTATGCAAGTCCTCCCTTTGATTCCCTGGAAGAAGTTCTCTACCAACCCTTCCACCCCTCCAAAATTAACGCTTGCTCTGACCTATTTTCATATTTTTTATTCCTTGTGCTCTGTGCCAGAGAGCAGGCACAGAGCAACAGTGAGAGTTCATGCACCCGCCTGCAAAGACATGGAATGTGATGCAAGAACAAGCTAAGACAGGAGAATTGATCTCTTCAATATCCCAGTGGCAAGCACGTAGTGTTCAGCTCCTAAATGAGTCTAAACAAAAGGTCCTGTGCCCTTTGAAATGTGGGATTATCCTTCCTTGCCTACAGCTCCTGCTCTGGAGGAGCACTAGTCTCCTGTAGGTTTTGTGTGGTACCTGCCAGGTCTCTGTGGTTGCTGGGGGCACCCCAGGGCATTTCAAATGGCACCAGGCAGCTATAATTAGGCAACTTGATCAAGCCCTTAGTTCCTAGGACTGCTTTGCCAAATATCTAATTTTAGCTGTCAGTGATGCCATGAGTGGACATTTCAGATGCTGCAGAAAATGAGAATTGTCACCATATGACTCACTGAACCTGCCAACCCAAATGAAGTGCTCAGCAAAGCATGAGAAATCCAAAGACCAGAACCTGCAAATGGGATGTGTACCCCTGCAAATGAACTTATTTTTGGCTACTCACTTTGCTTGCATTGGATTTTGTGTATCGAAAGGGGGAGTGATGTGCAGTAGTAAAAACAAATGAACCCAAGGAGACAAAGAAATCCCCAAACCCCAAGAACAACAAAGAGCTTTCCTGAGATTAATTACTGTAGACATTAAAATCACTGAATATTTTGGTAAATCCTAAAAGGGCTCCAAATCTCCCTAAATGAAGTCCTACAAATTATTTGTGTTTATTATAGGTCAATCTAAATCTAAAAGTTTGTAGAAAAAAATTCTTCAGCTTGGTAGTGTTTTAGTAAATAAAGTCTATATAAAATTGTAACATAATTTTCCTGCAGTACTGCATGATAGTAAACTAACTTTCCAGGATGGGTGGAAGTAAACTAACTTTCCAGGATGGGATTGAGGTAGTCACACTATTCATTTTAAGAAGCTGCCCTGATAGTACTCTGCAGCATCACTTCCAGACTGGACAAGTAGTAATGCTTGGAATAATTCTCAATATGATTAGAAAAATTCACCTTTCACATCTTTATCTGCCCCTAAATTCCATGAATGTAAAAATCATAGTATTCCTGCAACTGGAAAAGAAGAAAAATGTAGTCTCTAAGAAATGGCATCTAAGAAAAATCCTCACGCTTTCCTATTGATGTAACAGTTAAAATACTTTCATGCTATACTCCATCCCCATATGGTTTTCTTCAGTGTTGTTTTCTTAGTTGATGGAGGGAAATTCCCTAGACACATTTTTACATAATTGCTTGTACGGTTGCCGTTGCTTACATTTGTTCTGTCAGTTGTGGATAGTTCATATTTCGAACTATTTTGTTAGAAGTATTCAGAATGCTTAAAAATGCTGGAATAAAGTATATTTAATACAACCACCCACTTACAGAGCTGTACAAAGCTGGAATTCATCCCTCAACTCTGTCTCATGGAAATAGCTTTGCTGTTTTCTTTTGCTTACTTTTTCAGTTTATGGGGTTTGTTGGTGGGTATTTTTGGTAATTATTGGAAATTATTTTGATAGCTGCTGAAAATACATGTTCACCACTCCTTTTGTTTGAAAATTGCTTTTTTCCTCTTTGAGGCAACACAGGCTGCTGAAAGAAGCCAAGGCTCTAGACCCAGGCAATGTAACGTTCCCCTGCACTTCTGTTGATGATATTTTTCAGATTAGTTAATAAAAGGATTCTGTAGCATCACACAAGTATTAGTAGTTAATCTCAGGGTTTCAATGGGAGAACATGTCCTTTACAGTTTAGGAGAACTAGGGTGGAATGAAACTAGATGGGGAGCTGTACTGGCATTGGCACTCATGTTTATTCTTACCTTCCACCTCGCTAAATGGATCAGAGGATATTACTCACCCAATTTTTTTCTGTAGCATTTTACCCCCTAATCAGAATGATGCAGTAATACTTGCCATTGCCCTTCCTGATGTTTTGAAAGTTTTGTCAGTTCCAAGACAGTATTAAGTCCATGTGCACAGAGACAATTGCCTGAGGTAGAGATGAGGGTGACTTCCCATGTGGATCACCTTGCGGCATTTGGGATGTTTTTCTCCCAACATCTTGGTTCTCTCACTTTGAAAGTCAAAGTCCAAAATCAAATTAAATCTGACCTAGTCAGTGAAGTATTTTTTCTGTAGATCTGTAGAGGCCTCCACAAGTTTGATCCATGACTAATAGGAGTTACACAGGATTTTTGTTTTATTTCTTTGTTTGTTTGTTTTTTAATTCCAAAAGACTGATGTTGGACATATTAGAGGTGACATGAGGGTGAGTATTTCTTAAGCATATGCTCTGCAAAGATCTATTCAAAACATTAATCTTTTAAAAACCTAAGTATCCTGTCTTGTAATAAAATAAGATGCCAAATCTCATCAGGAAAGTTCTTTTATTTAGACTTTCTTCACTTGCTGAAAAATTACTTGGGGAAAACTTCCTGAAAGTCAAACCAAAAGCAATAGATTGTGCCTGTAAGAAATCATAAAGTTCATTATGTACACAATGATGTGGGAGAGCAGGAGAGCTGAATTTTTAGTAGCACTGGATGAAAATTAAAGTAATCCTGGGTAAGTAATATGTTGCAAAGTGATAGTTCAGTATGTTTGAAACTCATTTGAATTCAGCTCTGATGATAAGTGAGATCTTAACAGAACATTTTAAAGTGTCTTTTCAAGTCTGTAGTCTGTAGGAGAAAAAGATTTTTATTTTATACCTGCATAATACAAACAAAAAAGTTTTGTTTTGTTTTGTTTTTTTTTTTTCTAGGATGAATTTAGAATACTTGTCCAGTTTTATGTGTTCCCATAATAACCCTTTGCTGGGGAAATAGTCTATCAATTATTCCTGTTTTTCAATTCAGACGTTTTGCATTTTTTAACACAAAGAAGGTGAGAAATAAAACTAATTTCCCAAGTGACTTTGTTTTTCCTCATAATGAGAAATGCAATTTATAGTATTTCAGATGATACAGAAATCAGCTGCTGATTTAAATGGCAAATTTCCATTTTCCATTAATATGACAGTTCATTCCAGTTGAAGAGACACCTTTCCCTGCATATTTGGACATCCTGCCATACAAGGAGATGCTGCATTTGGGAGGGTAGTGGGGATTTTGTTTTATTTTGTTTTTTTTTAGTTTTTAGACTACTTATAATGAGCATCTATCAGGATTAATTTCAAGGTACAGAAGGAGAAGCCCTTTCTATTTGAGCTCTGTTTGCTGTAAATAAACAGCACACTGAGAGAGATACATAAGCCACCCACAAGCACAATTGTAGTTTCAAATCTAAGTAAGCAGGTAAAGGGAATAGCTCTGAGAATTTGATGCCATGGGAAACTTAAGGTATTTCTAAATGTTTCTGATAGTGGTTTACCATCCTAAAACCAGCAAATTATCTTCCTGAATTTCTAATAGACATAGGAAAAAAAAAAGGGAAGAATTTTTGTTTTGTGAAGGGGAGTTCAAAAATCGATCCTTAGTTGTGCCTGCTGTTCATTAATAATGCCATGACAGAGTAACAATTTTAACCATCTTTTAAAATAAAGGTCTCTAATATAATTCCCCAAATATGTACATTAACATTGTATCTACCCTTCACTTTCATGCAAGTAGTATGGGTCTGCCAGTTTATGCTTCTGACTTTTCTTTCCAGTTTGAGGCTTTTCCCCACGATTTTCTTCAAAGTGCAGAGTTCAAGGAGTGGATTTGGCTTGGGTAATCTGGACAGGATTGGAAGTTTGTGCCACTGAAGGGACAGGAACAATTTGTTTGCTGATGTGGTGACTTTGTCTGTCATTCACTGTGCTTGGACTCCCCAGTTCTCTCCAAAAGTTTGAGGTTTGTAAAGAAGATTGTGCCTGTATCTCAAAATATTACCTCAAAGATAGCCTGCTTATCTGGTGAGAAATCACCCTGAGGCTGCTGTTGTGGTTTGTTTCCATAAATTCAGAGCAGGGGTGCCAGTGCCCTTGCCAGGCTGAAGGAGAAAAGAGCAGAAGAGGTGATGCAGCCCACAAGGAGATGATGGGCTGGCAGTAAATGCGGCATGCAGGCAGGACCAGAGGAGCCATGCAAAGAAGCCATGCAAGGTGTTTGTTGAGGTTACAGGCAACTTGTGATACAGGAATGTAAAATGAGAAAAATTAAGATCTGTCTTACCCAGTCATCTCTTCTCACCATTGGCAATACCGTTGTCTTAGGACATGGTAGGGAGCAAGGCAAACTTGAAGGGCCAGACACTGCTGCTCTCCCAGCCTCCAAGAGCTTGCAGCTTATGTGCTTTCTTTTTGTTTCTGGAGGAATCACAGCAATTCTGAGGAAAAATAGGAAAAACTGTTTTTCTCAGTGGTTTTTAGGGAGAACTCCTCCCTCAGGCAGTTCCTGGGAGGGACAGTCTGAGAAACATTTATTTTTGATAATTTAATACACTATTAGTGGGGACCAAGATTAGAATTCCAAGTAGGAGTTGACTTACTGAAGCAAAATGAGAAAGAATATTTAATTGTTGCATGTGAGAGTGAGGATATCCTTAAAAAGAAAGATTACTGTTGTTTCTGGTGGAAATGTCATTATTCCCTTGCTGTGTTCAGATGCCTTTTTTTCCCTGTAGGGTTTGAAGTGGAAGAGACACTGCCCCAAGGATTAAAGGCTGTAATACCCATTTCAGTTGCACTGAAACTGAAGTCCAGATACACGTGGGCTGAAGGGTTAAGAGTTGAGTAGCTAAGATGGTAGAAGGGCTCAAGTGCTTTCTGAGGTTTTACTGAAGTGCTGCCAACTGACTTGAAACCTCTCATCTGAGCAAACACTTGAACTGAAAATATTTCTGTATTTTCCCAGAGAAGTATTTCATTAGTCATCAATAACTCTTGGGGTTATGTACAACCACCTTCACAGGTGTTAACAAATAGCTTGAAATCCGAGAAGACATTATTTAAAAATAAAAGAAAAAAAGAAAGTAGAATTTGATTAAAAAAAACCAAAACAAAACAAAACAGAATAACTGCTTATTGCCTTGTTATTTTCTGAATAAAATTGAAATACAGCAAAGTCCTTGGTTTTTGAATGAATTTTGATTATGTCATCAGAACCCCTGACTGAGTTGTCAAAGTATGAAGAGCTCTGTCCCATTAAGTAAACATTTCCCAGTCTATCTGTTATCTTCCTTCTCTGTCTTTCTGGGGCAATGTAATATGTTGTGAGATGGACAGCTGTCCATGCTGGGGGACATGTAAGGGAAAATAATTTTAAAAATTTAAATTGTAGGGAAAATATTTCATAAATTTCAAAATTAGAATTATATATAAAATAGATAATAGTAAACTTTTCTATTAATTATAGAATGTAGTTACTTTGCATGGGGCAAATTTTGGTTAAATCGCTTTTGCAAAGCAGGCCTTAAATTCTTGTCATAATTTTGCTCCTTGGCAGATAATAATTTTCCTTCTTGGACACTGTCAAGTTCTGTATTTCCATCAGTTCCAAAATGCTGACTGCTAGTGCTCCATTAGCTCTTTTCACAATCTGGATATCCTGAGGCCTCAGGGGCAAGCAAGGTCAATTCAACCATAGTGACCCAATCCAGGAGCTGTGCAGGGAAGTTCTTGGCCCTGCCTGAGGATGTGCAGGAGCACCTGGACAGGCTCGGGCCAGGCCAGAGGCTCAGGCCAGGCTGTTAACAGGAGCTGTGGAGTGACATTTCCACTGACACAGTTTTCAGCCTTTGGCAGTGTCTGACTTCCTTATCCCAATTACGTGTAAATCAGAGTATTTCGTAACTGTTAACAGCCTGAAGATTTTTCTCATTTCCCATGCTTATGGTCTATTAAACTGTCTTCTAGCAATGCTTATTTATGCTGGCTGAGAAAAAACAGTTAAATATTTTTGGTGGGTTTAAACCTGAATTGGAAGTTAGATATTTTTGATGTCTTGCAGTTGTCTGACTGCTGTTAAAATGGGCAGAGGATGTGTTTTCACACACTAGAGAGAACTGTTTTGCTCTTTTTTGCAAGTAAAATGTAGATTTCTTCTAGTAACTATGTAATTGTGAGCTATCTCTGCTCTCTCTCTAACCAGCTTTGTTGGGTGGGGGGAATCACAGAGCTTTAGCTCACACTTTAGGAGATTTAATAAAATATTTCAATAGAATAGTAGCAGGATCATTTATTTTTAGCACAGTGTAGCTGCTGCATTTTATTATGAGATACAATTTATAGACTGTTTAATTTTTTTTCTGTGAGACACAGCTTGAATTTATACTCATTGCTCTTTAGCAATTATTAAAGTTTGTTTTGTATAATCTTAGCTATAAGCTTATAATCAGCTAAAAGAACCAATGAATTTCTATAGCCTCTGAAGTTTCAAATGATTTTTTTTTGCTAGTGGCTGTCTGCTGTTAAATCACTTCAAAGTTTGGTATGATCCTTAGGTATGACAGATACGGGATTTTTTTGGAAAAGAGATTGTTTGGAGAGTGGTTAGAAGGTTGACTATACAGAAATATAGCTTGCATGAAATTTGTGATTAAATAAAATCAATTAGTGTCTTCAGGAAAGATGAAAACAGCATTACTCTTGGTGGTCCATTTAAATTACCATTTCTGAGCAATGCCTTCTGTTTGAAATTTCTTAGGGACAAGAGCAATGGGAGTAGTTGAGGAGCATGAAATACTCCCTCTGAGAAGAATTTGTTACTTTAGCAGCTACCCAGGAGGAAAGATGGAAACTATGGTTCATAGGTGATCAGGTTTCTGTGAATTTATTGGCTTAAACTGTGGAAGGGGGAGATGGAGATTTACATCATGTAGCTTCTCCAAAATGGAAGCTAAAGGTTTGAAATACAAATCAAAAGGACACACAAGCTCTCAATTCTGCCATATTACTGAAAGTTAAAGAGAATCCTTTTACCAAGGAAACCTTTCTACAATAGAGATATATTGCCCTTAAATTTGAGCAATCTATGCATGAGGCAGGAGCCAGTCACTGTCAATCAGCTGGTTTGCACTTTCCCTCTGCTGTGCAAGGCAGCCAGCAGGAATTTAGCAAGATCTGGCTGCTCAGCATCTGACCTTGCCTTGCATGAGGCAGGCTTGGAGGATTTCATTTCAGACTCCAGCTCCTGCTAGCTCAGTGCTTATAAATGGGTTGGGAGGGAGACCATTTCAAGAGCCATGATCATGAGTTGGGAAATCAGGCAAGGATCTGATAGAACATCTGATAGGATGTAGGAAGGACAGATCTCTCTTTTATGGGATGTAAGCATGTTGAGTCTCCCTAAATTTAAATACTTGGCCTCAAAAAATAGCTGTGTACACATGCAAAAAATAAATAACTGTCTCCTTATATCAGGGTGGATTTTGGAATTTCTCTTTTAGTCAATAATTTGGAACAGCTCTTCTGGTTTTGGTAGAGTGGCTCTGTACTAATACATCTGAGTTCAGAACTTGACCCCAGCAGCATAATGAAAAGATCTCCCTGTTGTAGCATGGCATATATCACCACCTGGTGATTTCTGACTTTTGGTGAGAAGGAAATTGGGCCAACACTGTGCCTGCAGTGAGAGGGATGCTAGTTGGACTGACCCAATATTGATGTAGTCTTTTCAAGTTTAGCTTCTGTGTTATCTTGAAATCTTTGGAGAGTTTTCAGCCCTTGTTTCCAGTTAGAAATCCTTTGGATAGCTATTATGTGCCATCTTAAGGGATAAGCAAACAAATCTAACTTCCAGTCTTACCTTTGCCTGTGTTTCACAAAAGCTGTGGCCTTCATTCCACTGAAAGGCACACATGCAGAGTCATTATTTCCTCACTTGAAAGATGAACTACATATTACTGCCTGATGGAAGGTTTTTTATTTTTCCTTAATTTTCAGTTCACATGCACATCTTCTGTTTTGATCAGTCTGACAAGTTAAAATGTAAACTGAAGAGTGGTGCTTATTTCAGATTTGAATAGACCAGAGTACTTATTTAAATATTCCTTCATTACACACATATTCAAACCTTTTACCTGACTCAGGTGCTTATTGCTTTTATAGCCTTCCCAGCCAGTCTTTACAAGGACCTGGTAATTTTATATATTCCTTTTCTACATGATTGAAGTAATCCTCCATTGATGCAAAAAATGTCAACATTTATCGATGAGAGAGACTTGGGGAAAAGTAACTTAAAATGCAATCAGAAAGGGGCTTTTTGTGGAAATAGTTGTGGTTGTAGCATTATACCTGCCCAGTGGTCCAATTACCTCGTCAATGAGTGAAATACACTCTGAGAAAAATAGTGGAGATTAATATACACAGCCAGTGCCTGAAGATCAATATAGTCTTGGATCCAGCTCAGATTTATTAGAAGTGTGGATAGCTCTATAGATGTAAAAGGAATTTGAGAGAGAGAGAGTAATCTCTCCATAGTTTTAAAACTGATAAGCAAATTTGATCCTCAAAGCTTAACAAGAAACAATTCAAAATGGGTTAATTTTCTAAAAGTGCCAAGATGCCAAAGGTTAAAGATTTGCTGTCTTTGGGGGATTTCTAATTGAACATTTCTCCATAATGGAGGAAGAACCAAAACCAGTCAATTTTTATGTCCTACTAAAGTTCTTAGTCTCAGGAGCTTCCACATTAGATATACTGTGATGTCAAGAAATAAATGAGAACTATCAGCTGAGGGTAAGGTAAAACGGACCACAAAATCTCACAAAATCTCACAATAGGGCTCTGCATTTTTGCAGCACGTGTAACAGTGATATGGAAAAGAGAATCTAGTAACAGTTGCCACGCTGACTAAGGTATTCTATCTGTATTCTGAGATAAACAGATATGAAAATGTTTCAGAGGCTGAGGCTAATAATACAGTTCTATTATGCTCTGCCTTTAACACTGTGCATTGGCTTTTACATAGTTCAGCATAATGAAAGCACCAACAAAACAGTATGTGTTGGCTGTCCAGTGTGAAAACAGAGCTGACACTTTAGTCAGACACCTTGCAAAGGAAAAACAGCCCCAAAGGTTTAGCAAAAATCTCAGAAGATGTTGCTGCTAATTTACACAAAGCAAAACAGCAACAAAATGTCTTCCTCAGGGAAGATGTCCCAGCGTTGTCCCAGGACAACAGCAGAGGATCTGTTGTCTTTGAAAAACAGATGCTATGCAGGGAAGAAGAAAGACAACTGGGAAGGCTGACCAGACTGAAAGATTATGCAACCATTCATTGCTGCAATATGGAAGTCAAATGCATTTACATTTTCCGGCTAATAGGGGAAGCTTTACAGTAAACAGGAAAGTCATGGAAAAGGATAAGAAGCACTCTTTTCTTCCTTGGTAATTCTGTGCATTAGGCAGAGCAGACTGTTCCACTGTTTGCACTGAGAAGACGACAACAAGGGCAGTCCAGTCAAGATGATTACTGATTTGTGCAGGGTTGCAAAAATAATGGCAAGTCTGAAATTGAGCTGGAATTTGTGTGGCTTGAATTCATGTCTAGTTTCAGTCAACAGAAACTGTGCCCTTCTCAACATCGTTCAGTAGCTAAGCCTGCAATGATTCCAAGTTGGTGTTATTTTCCTCTCCCTGTCATTTTAGGATTTTGCAACCATGGTTCTGTTCTGTGCTAATGTTCATTAACTCTCCTCTTGGATAATATGAGTTCTCAAAAGGTGAAGCTTGTTACACATTTAGACAGATCCTAACTATTGATTAACACACTTGTGTACTTGAGGAAGTCTGTCACATTGCAAGCATACTGCAGGCTGTATAATCTTTCTGAGTGACCCCTTCATCCTCTGCCTTTGTTATTTACCAGACATCTTAATTTTCTGTTAAGGTAGGACTGTTGACTGCCTTTAAACCTGGAAGAGCATAGGATCCTGCAGAAAAGCTGGCAGGAAGAAACAGGAAAATTTGGTACCTTTTCCCTTTCCAGCGCTCAGGGTTTTCAGTTCAACATAGATTAATATAGAGTCAAAACCTCTGCAGATCTGTCTCTTCCCAAGCCAGATCCTTGCCAGCATCTCCATTTGAACCATTAAACATTGGCTCTATATTTCTTCCTGATCACTATCATGTTAGCTAGGAGAACTAAACATTCTTCTCTGTTCAGTTTAAAAAATGGTTTCTTCAAAACCGCCCCTGGAAAATATTGCCTAAGACCATCTTTCCTCTCTTGCCCTAGTAGGAAAATGTTCATCTTACATTTCATCCTGGCACAAAATATACACAAGTTCTTTTATCTGGATTAAAGTGAAGTTAGTTTACAGATGAAGTAACATCTCTTCATTCAGGTGAACTGTAAATTTTGCCAAGTTTACCAAAGCTAAGTTACCAAAGTAACTGAGAGTAGTTACCAGTTTTTAACTTTAGTTCCTCTAATTTCTTGATTTCAAGGCTCTTTTGGAGACCTGGTCTTGATGAAGACTATGATGCACTTGCAGGGAATCCTATCTAATGCAAAGCCAAATGACTATGGAAGCTGTAACTGCATAGACAAAGCCTTGCCCAGTGCCAGACAAATGGCATCACTGTTTGGGCTGGTGTTGACTATTATGGTGTGTGTTTGAGCAGCTGGACCACAGCTGACCTCACTGACATGTTAAGCTCAGCTTTCTCCAATTGATGCACAGGAAGGAGGTCACCTAAATCAAAAGCAAATTTAAGTCAGTTCTGTCTGGTCTGTGTCCAGAGCTGTGGAAAGCACAAAGAATGTACAGTGCATATTCACTGAGACAGGCAGAATTTCTGGAGCTCTTTTCTGGCCAGCCTAGACACCTTTCTGGCATAATGTGGCCTCAAAATGGGAGGCAAAAAGTGGGCCTTGGGCTTCTGATGTCTGAATACAAATGTTTCTTCTTAACATCATACAATACATGAAAGGAAGCATCAGGAAGGAAATATACCCTGTAGCATCATTCTCAAGGGAAGGTATACTTTCACAAAATGAGAATAAATGAGTTGGTATTATGATAGTCTAATACTGTGATGTTATGTACAACAGATGCATTTTTCTGCTAAGGGTTTAATCCCTTCAGGCCCATTAAGCAAGGGGAAAAGTTTAGAAGGGATGCTGTTAAAAGGAGACATTAATGCACCTTTAAAAGAAACTAGTTGGAGCACAAATCCCAGGAGAAATACAGAACAAAATAGTGAATGAAATATTTATACTTTCCACTGAAGCTGAGTTTATGCACTTGAGGGAGAAGCCCTGATGAGATGGTCTTCCCCTTTGTTCTGTATCTATTTTTCCGATTGCTCAGACACAGCTGCTGCTTTCACAGTCACTCTGAGGCTGATTAGATTAGAAATCATAGGCCTGTCTGCTCAGCATGGCCAATGACACACAGGAAGTTTGGAATGCATTCGAAGCATGTCGTTTGGGTAAAGGAGATTTCTTTTTCTGTGCTTCCAGACATAAATTGGTTCTTCAGGATTTAGTGTGATTGGATCAACTTTTCTGTCTTATTCTGAGCAAAACAATTTAATACATGATCTAAAGCTTGTATATGTTCATGTGAAATCTCACTTAAGGGCTAAATATGCTGCAAGGTTCACTGGCTTTTCCAAGGCTCATGACTCTCACATTTATATACCATTGCTTTTAATTGTATTTGTTCACTGTGAAGCAAAAGTGCATAATAAAAAAGCTGTGAATGGTTTTAGGGGGAGATTCTCTAAAACAGATGGATGCAAAAAGTGCCTGGCTGGCAAGAGAATTGGACTTTGTACTTTCTAGAACCCTTTCTTTCTCTTTAGACCTTGACACTGAGATTTCTTGTACAGGATCATTGTCCTTTTAAAGAAATTATTTATGGTTACTCGAAGAGCATTTTTTATTTTCAAATAGCTTCTGAAAGAAGAGCAAAACTCAAATGCAATTTAGTGCCTTGTATTTTGCAGAAGGGTTGTCATTTTCCTCTACATGGCTCATTTCTTTCTAGAGGGTCTTTTCCAAATGCTGCCCTCCTATTCAGTCTCATTCAAATTACCTACTGCTATTCATCTATCTACATCCCTCAACACAACTGCATCAATTGCCAAAGTGCAAAAAGTGAAGAAAAGGTGGTGCTGTGTTGTTTGGTTTTGGTATTAGTTTATTTTTGGGTTGGTTAGCTGGTTAGGGTTTTTTGTTTATCTGAGTTTTTTTTTCTTTTCTTTTTTTTTTTTTTTTTTTGGGGGGGGGGGGCAAGTATTATGTACTGCAATTTGTAAATATGACATTTGATATAAAGGGCAAAATGACCTCACCCATGTCCCTCTTGTGTTTCTGCTTTCTGAACTTTGTTAAGCTCACAGTTCCACGATCTGATATAATACCTCCACCTGCATTTTCCATAGCTTTGCATTCAATTCACAGAGCTATTGGGGATTCACATTAGGTATTGTATACAGAACATTTAATACTGTTGGGATTGGTTTTTATTTTTCTTTTTTCTTTTTGCTTAGAAATAGCCTTTGTTTTTCTGGGGTTTTATATTTATTTCAATAAATATAAATAGATTTTCTAAAAGTTTAGATAAATCTGAAGGTGCAAAGCATATTTCAAAATCTCTGAAATTATTAAGTATCTAAAAAATTGTTTTAAAATATTTTTACAAGAAGCAGCAGTAGCAATCTTTGTGCATGCTATTTCTCAAGTACATATAAGTATGTAAGAATAAGCTGGAATAGACATTAGAGAAGATAATTTGCACAGAAAGTCTTAAAATTGTGGCCCTCAGGAGTAGTTTTAGAAGATGATTGGGGTCTACTGAATAACATTTTTATTTGTAGTGTCAAATCAAGAGCATATGTAAGAGTGAAAACCATTCCTTGAGAACTGTCAAATCTGATCTTTCTCAGTTTTGCTGCATTAATGAGTAATCGATACATAAGGAAAGGAAATGTAGTAATTTCCCCTTGAAAAGAACTTCTACTCAGTATTTCAATAATATTTAGTTCTTATGGAGCCTTTTGCTTCCTCAAAATATGTTAAAGATATGAACTTATTCAATCCATCCCTGTTAATTTTCCCAGCCCTTCACTGAGACTGGCAGTTACACACTCCTGTTTCTGTCCAGGGGGGAGGATAGGGCGGGTTGCTTAGGCTGCTCCATTAACGTTTTTGTGGACAGGAAAAAGGGGCACAGTTGGATCCCATTTTAGAACTAAGGATTTCCTGATTTTCAGCCTTCTGTTTACACAACTGCATTGTGCTGCTCTGACTTGAACTAAGTATTCCCTGGCTTAAGGGACCGAGGTGTGGTAGATGTAATCAAGATATCCAAGCTTGCCTATCTCCAGTAGGCACACTGGGGCTTTGTGAGCTGTTACCTTGTGCTTCCTGCACATCATTTGGTGTTGTCCAAATGGATCTCCTACTCATGCATCCATTGCCTACTTGGTAATTTAGGACACTGGATTTTCCCTGTAATTTTAAAGCCAAATGCCATTCAACACCGAGCTTTGGTATTTCTTTTACTGTATTGAACTAAAAGGTGCTTTGAGATATTTGCCAGTGATGTATTTTAAGGACAAGGTAGCAATTTTTTTTTGTTTACTTCTTAGAACTTTTTATTTTCTGGTATTAAGGATGCTTTTTCAGGGCGGAACACAGGGAATTTATTGTGTAACACCTGTTAACAAAAGAGGAACCTGATTAATTTCCTACTCATGGTGCTGAGACTGTTCCCCTTTGTTGTCATTTTCTCAGGGTTATTACTCATTACCCTTATTCATTCTGCTTTGATAGAGGTAAATAGCTTTTAATTCCCCCTGCCCCCAAACATTCTTAAAGTTTCCTTTGACAGCTTGTTGTAATTATGCCCCTCATTGAAGACACATTCATTATTCTCTGTTGCCCGGAACAAGATTATTTAAGGCTCATTTTGGATTTACTCTGTGCATGTGTCTTGAATGTATTTCCCTGAAAAATAGAAAATAGCAATATAAGGGCAGTGTGAGATGCTGGTAGATGTGTTACTGGTCACAGCTTGTATAGTTGGAGGTATTTCAATGAACATGAGCAATGTCCTTGTCATTCCATGACAAAAAAAAAAAAAAAAGAGAAAAAAAAAGCCCAAAGGATACAAGCAAGAAACTATTGAAGCCTTCTATACAACGTGTTATTGAGTAATTGTTACATACAGTTTACTGTTGAGCTGTCGCTGTATCCTCAGCTTTAATAAAATATGAGCCAATATTAGGGGCATTTTTTTGCTGTATCAGGAATCTTCTTTTGGAAAGTATCCAATGGCATTATGAATGTTATTCATAATGTTATGATACTGCCATGTGACAATTAGTACATCCTCACTTTCTTCACTTCATCTCCCCAGACAGAATTTATTTGCCAGAATTCACAAGTTCTTAGGAGTGTCAAGATTCTTGATTTGCCACAGCCTTATTGTTACTGGGACATCTCAGTGCTGAGGCATTTAACAAATAGCTCAGGCCATTCCTGAGAGGCCCTGGTTCTTAATTCCATGTCTTCTTTCCTTTCCCTTAGAAAAGCATCCTGCTTGGTAAGGCTTCTGTTCCTAACTGCTAAGGCTGTTAATTCTTTGACAGATCAGACAGCAGGAGTAGCTCCAGAAACATACCTTTGCCCTTAAATGAACTTGAATTCACTTGAATTCACAATTTCCTATGCAGGGAAAAAAAATTAATATCCCCCTGTAACTCTAAAACTATCCCAGTAGTTATGCACTTGCTTTTATAGATTATATGTAAGTGATCACATTTGAATTATCAGCTCTTATAAAACCTGCAGTCACAGGTTTTTAGCTGCATTGCACCTTGATGCTTTTATTTGGAGACAGCAGGTCTCTTTTGCTTGTGTCCTTGATTTTGTCTTATTGCCTGCTCCCTTTTATATTAGGAATTGCAATTTTTTTGTTTTTGTTTTTTGTTTTTGTTTTTGTTTTTGTATTGTAACAATCTTCGACTGTTTTGTAGTAATCTGATTCATTAAGGTATTGGCATTTCTAGTTATTTGAAAACAGTAACATGATACAAGGAATGCTATAGAGATTTAAGGGCGACAGTAGTTACTTTACAAATTAATAATGAACACTAGTTCCTGGCATATCATCAAGAGTATCTTCTGTTATACTTCCATAATATTAAACTCTTTGGTTTATGGCAGACATATTCCTGATGGGGTGAATTTTCAGACTTGGACTCTGTTTTGCCCATAAATGATCCATTGAGAAATGACTGCATATGCATAGCTTTTTAACTGGATATGTTAAATTATTATAAAAAGAAAAAAGAGGTTTCTATGATGACCCATCCCAAGTAAGGAATGTCTACTTTGGAAAGCAGATAGTTGTATTTTTACAAAGTCATGGGCAGTAGGTGCAGATGATAGATATAGACTTAAAATCTTTACTTTCATAATTTGCTTTTTCCCTGGTACCTTATGTTTTGTCTAAGTCACAGAGGGTCAACAATTGCAAAGCTACATGTTGGAGGAGATAATTGTTGTTGAAAAGGAAGTGGTTAAATAAGGATTCACAAACAAAACTGGGAGCACTGGTGGTCTAACCTTTACACAGTTTGTGTTTGCTGGCTGGTCATGGGGTCCAGGGTGCATTGCATTTGCTGCCCATCTGAATCAAACTGGCTGTGAGCAGCAGTTTTTTTACCTGCTGGCATTTCTGGATGTCTGTAACAGAGGCTGCCAAAGCACCAAAACCCCCCCTGAAACAGTAAATGCATGACAAATGGTGAAATATCACACTGGTTAGCAGATTTGGCAGGTCTGCCTTTGCTCTAGGACCACCCTTCCTGTAGAAATTTACTTGTGAATTGTGCAGCTCTGCATATTGTGTGTGGGGAGATGTGTAGCTTCCAGATGTACGAATGAATCTGTGATTTACAGTGCAGTCTATGTGAATAATCACAACTGTTGTGCATGCACACAGATTTTTACAGGATGTTTCCAAGAATTTTGTATAAAAACGACATGGAGCCAGTACATATTTCAAAGATATCATCATCTATACATGTGTCTCTCCTTGCTTCATACAGTCTGTGTTCCTATAAATAGGAACAATCCCAGTCTGAGAAGGAAAATGAGAAATAGTGCAAATAATACAGACTTTTTTTTTATCATAAACGTCTGCATGTGCCAAATCTAAATGTGCACACAGATGCCACTGAAATAGAGATGGCTCCAAACCAGTCTCATGCCTTTAGCCTAGAAAACACTTTTTCATTTCCCAGAAGAATATGAAATCCCTCACTGAGTATGAGAGATTGTACCTTAAAAATTATTTCAAGTGATTATATTTATAGGGTGTTTATGAGGCTCATTACTATGTACATGAGCACATAAATGAAATTAGCCTCACAAGAGGCATTTATCCAAGGACACACAGGATGTCTGCAGCAGAGCCAGGAACCAGAAGATAGCTTCCAAGTTTAGTCCACTATCTTAACCACACTGCTATTTTTGCCTACTTGTGTCCTACTGTACTCCATTAGTGACCAGAAATCTTCATGTGAAGACCTCTGCTCTTTCTTTCCAAAGATCATGTTGGCTTCCCATTCTATTAAGATATCTCAACAAGAATATGCACTTGTGTCATCAGTCAAGATCACTACTTCTAAATGACTGAAGGAAGTAGCAAAAGAAAACACAAAACCTATGTAAAGTAAGATATTACAGATCTTTTTTGAAAGAATATCTCATGCTTCTGCTATAAAGAAATATCCTATTCAGAGAAATCCATTACCCAATTTAGTATGGAGGGGATAATCTACTGTGGATGTTAATCCTTTGGAGTCTATTTTAACTCTCTATTTCATAAAATTATTGCTTCATTCTCTGATAATTTTACAATTCAGTATCATTAATTTTATATATAGAAAAGGATTGATGGAACTACTTATTGTTAAGATTTCCATCCTTTCCCATTAGGAATCTTTCTTTTCAGTTGCTGTAAGAGTAGGATTAAGTTTACTGAGCAAGAAGATTGAGATTAGCATGCACGTCTGGGCCTTGGAGCAGCACCTGCCTGCCAAGGTCTCTCTGCTGCCAGGATGTACACGAGGCTCACTGCTGCAGTTTGGTGGGCTGATCCCATAGGGGAGGACAGGAAGGTTTTGTCCCTGCTGGTCACTCTGTTTGTGGCTGACAACTGGCAGAAGCTTGACCTTTGAGCAGAACTGTGCCATATGATACACAGAATTCTGAAAATGTAGCCTCTTCCTTAAAATGTGCACTGAAATCCAGCACTGACTTTTTGGTGAATTTTGTATGTGCCTGTGTTGCCTACCTGTTAACTGGAGATGAACATAGTTCTCCATCTCCTGAGGCATTAGGAAGATAAATTTACATGTGTTACAAAGCACACTGTCACTACAGTGAAAAAAAACCTGCTTGAGAGTCTATGCAAACATTAATAATTCTGTCTTCAGAGCAGAATTTGAGTGCTGTACAGGAAATATGGTATGGCATTAAAAAGTGATGAGAAAATAAAATATGAAATATTTTGTCGTACAGCTAGCAGTGCCCATTCAACACTGAGAACAAGGCAAGGGGCCTCCCATTAGAGTTAGATGCAATTCTGCAGATTTTTTTCTAATGAAGAGACTCAAGGATGTAGTTAAGGTGGAATAAGCAGTCTTAATTCCAGTGCTCCAGGAATTTTAGCTGTTCACTTTGCAACTTGTCTTTTAATATACTTTCTGTTGTGTTATATAAAGTGGCTAAGGTAGAAATTCAGAGGCTCCATCAGGCTAATGTAGAAATCCTAGTATCATATTCCAGAAATCCCAGGCTTGGTATGACACCTCTTCCCCGGCCAAAAGCTGCTGGTATTCGTGCTGGCAGACATGCAACAACCACCAGCTCTAAGGAGGAGGCCAGAGTTGGGGACTGAGCGCTGAAGGTATTCCAGAGCCACATGCAAGCAGAGCCACAGGCACTGCAGGGCTCCTGGGGGAGCTGCACTGAGTGGCAGGGTGTGCAGCTTGCAAAGTCTGCTGCTGCAAGGGGGGTTTAGTAGCTGGTTCAGGAAATTGTTGTGATGTTTAAGAGGGAGCTCTGCTGGATCAGGTCCAACTGCTTCCAAGCAATCCTGTGGGACCAAGTGTGCCATGGCACCCTGTCATCTACCAGCCTACTTGGATCATGGGTTACATGTGTGTGTAAGTGTTTGTACATAGGGAGCCATCCACCATTTCAGTTTAGAGATGGTCCTTTTCAATGCAGCATGTTGGAAATTAGAGGATCTGTTTTCATTCATCTTTGTAGGAGTTGTACAACTAAGTATCCATACATCACCTGATTTCTTTTTTTTCTTTTTCTTTTTTATTTTTGGCTTGCTGGTTAGCGCTGTTACAAGACTAGTTCTTGAATTAGGTGTTACTGTGTTTCCTATATGCAAGGAGGCAGCAACTAAATTACTGCATAAAACAGATACATAAATCTGGTCAAGTTCGTATACTGCTATTTGTGATGCTGAAGAACAAGAGAATGACTTGCTGTGACAGTGAGAGCATAGGATCCATCACCTTTCTTATAGCCAAGAACTTAATAATAGAAAAGAGCAATTCAGAGAGGCATGCAGAGAGGGTCTTTCATTTGCCCTATCATTCTTCACGACTGTTACCTCCTACTTGATCTTTCACTTTACACCTAAGACATATTTCTCTTGCTGTTTGAAGAGTGCTGACTAGAGATTGACTCTTATCTAATATTATTTAGTGTTAACTCCCCTTCTCCACTCAGACTGCAATGACTGCTTCAGGGTCATGCGGCTGGAAATGAGAATGTTGTGCTCCACAGGTAGTCAGCTCACTGAGCTGGCCCCCCAAAGTGTCTGCTCTTTACTACAAACAGGGTTTTTTTTCTTTTATTGCAAACAGAAATCTCAGCTGCCAAGAGAACCACCTGCATATAAGCATGCAGGTAGTGCAGCAGTGGTTGCTATACGGTACACATTAGGATTCTAGTCTGAATAATGCAGATGTTCAGGGACTTGCAGTGGCTTTAAGGTGACCCAGAGTTACTTGAGTGACCAGGATTTGGGACAGTCCTATGGGTCATTTATTATTATAATTATAATACTTTGGAAAGAAGAGCTAAGAGCTTGCTAAAAGCTGACATTTGCAGCTAAAATATGTAATGCCTGAAGAAATGCAAACCAGCCCTTATTAATATTGGCTTTTCCTAGCAGTAAACTTGAAATATGATGATAGTCTGTAAGCATGCAATGCCTCTTTCCAATTAAAAAATGTTCCTAGTACCGTGTCTAAGCAGGAGTCCAGCAGTGAAGGACAGTACATAAAACTAAGGTAAATCAGTACAGTGTCAGATGGAAAGGAGTGAAGGAAATGGTTGATGCCTTGCTCTCAGCCACAACCCTAACTGAATAAAGTATTTAATTGTGTCCCAAAACCTTGTTAATTTGGCTTCCCCTGTTAAAACAATGGGAGAAACGAACTGTAGAATCAGAAAATTTTTACAAAACTGTAAAAACAGAAGCATTAAAAAGATGAGAGTTTGTAACATGGGCCCATGGTCCCAAGCTCAAGAGTTTGTAACATGGTCCCAGCTGTTGAGATAGGAATTATGAGTGTGCAGAGAGGCAACAACCAAATGCACCCCCCACTATCTCCTGGCTGTTGCTCAGTAAGATAATCACTGGCCTCTTCTCATATTCAGTATAAAAATTTGTTTGAAAGGTATCAAGCAAATAGGAAGACTGCAGATGGTGTCTGGAGATTGTTATATATCATTATACAGGCAAAAAACAATGTTAAAAAAACATTAAGGTTGCAAAGTCAAGTGTTCAAAAGGCATAAAATTACAGACTAATGGTTGTCTATGCAGTTATAATGGGCTTCTCTGTGAACACTCGTTATCATTTTATTGTTCATTATAATTATGCCATTACTCATTAACCTTAAATGTGGGATCATATGGAATTTTCCCACTTGTTCTTTTAATTTAATTTATGTGTGAAAAAGGTTTTAGCTTTAAAAAATAAAGGAGCCTGAAAATGCCATCCCATGGCATATTGACAAATGGATTGTCAGCAAGGTTGAAATCTTTCTATTTATCACAGAGACATGGAGAGTCTGGAAGCATTAGATTTTAATAGTCTGTGTGGACCAGTGCTAGAAGGGGCTGGATCTCTTTGGAGCTGGGTGTGGATGATTTTTGTTGACAATGGAGGAGTAGTCAATGTCAGGAATTTGGGAGTTACCGTCAGGATGCAGAGGGAAAAGGGCTGTCCTCGTTTTTGTGTTGTGTGTCTCTGTGCCCTTCTGTTCTCACCCATTTTGGCTCCTCTCATGTCCTGCTTAGCCCTCCCAATCAATTTGGATCGTCTTGTCTACCTGGTTGCCATCACTACTGCTTTTTCATTCTCAATTTTAGTTGATTCTTAACTTCAGGTCGCATTTTCTACAGGTATTTTGAGATCCCTATTTCATTCTTTTCCTCCTCAGACTATAATACTTACTCACCCTGGGGTCCTTTTATAACACTAGTGCCTTGATGTACTGTCTTCACTCCCCCTGTAACCAAGGCACATCCCTCTTTTACTCCTCAGTCTCCTTTTGTGCTCCCTCCTCCACACCTCCTCATCTCAGTGAGTGATGGGCAGCAGCCCAAGAGCCCAGCAGAGACAGTGCAATACCTCCCAGTACTGCTGGAGTTATGTGCCAGCATCTCCTGCTATGCCCCTGCTCTGTGCAGCTCCTGTTCCTGGGAGGAAGGTGCCGTTCCCTGTCTGCAGAGGTCGGTGCAAGCTGGGAGGGAAGCAAATATAGGGGCTTCAGGGAAATGTATGCTGAGGATGCAGGCACTGTGCCTTTTCAAGTTTCTCATGTGGCCACACCTGGAAAGTTTTCACAAAAAGGTAGCAGGTACATCCCTAGTAGAATGAGTCACCCATTTGGGCAAATATCTGGTCCCTCTGCCACATGTTCTAAGGAACTTTGCCTTCCTTCTCGTTCCTTCCAGCCACTATCCAAGAGAAGAAGATAAGCTTGGCTATTTTTCCTTCATTTGGCACCACCTTATTCCAACACAGGTTAAAAAAATGGCATCTCTCTTGGGAAACAGGAAAAGGACAAATGGTTTGACTGAAATTTCTCACCATGAGCTCGAAGGGACGATGTGATCTGCAGGATGGAAATACTTGGCTGCAATGCTAGAGTTCTGACAAACCAGTGTTTCACTCCAATGAATGTCTGAGACCATGGGAAATGTCAAGGCCCCATAGTGACAAAACACTCCTGGCCCTTCTGATAAAACATTCAAGTAATTGACTAGCACAAAGAATTATTTATTGCAAAAATACAATTAAATGAAATAAAGTTATTGTTTAGGGTTTTTTTTTTTTCTCCTACAAGCTCTTAACAGTACAGAAACATCTACCTTTGCTTGGTGGGAATGTACCAAATGACCAAAATGCAAATTATCTGCAAGCTGAATTTGTGTCAGTATTTAATCTAAAAAACTATATCAAAAGATTAATATTTAACTCCTACTCACTTTCAGTGGTTTCTGCTTGTAATTCTTACCCTGCTGTACGAGGTGAGAATTCTTTGGCAAAGATTGCTCTTAAGTTTTTAAGCTGATATATGTCTTGCTGCCACAGGATCCTGAAAAGACAAGCATGGTGAATGTCAGGGGTGTACAACTTGCAGTTGTGAGGAGAAGGGAATCTGTGTTCATCTGTACGTACCAGAAATGTCTTTAAAGCCCTTTATTGAAAAGAAGTCAGTAAGAGGTGAGATTGATTGGATCCTCAATTTGTGAGACCCAATTCTTCCTCTGTTAATGAACTTAATATTCTCACCTTCTACTTTATTTTAACTCTGTCCACAACCCTGCCAAGGCACCTCAGCTGACATGAATTTAGATGTTTATGGCACATTGCTCTCTCTTTCCATCTAGTAGGATGGATTTCCAAGTTAAAAAGAATAGCGCAGCGGTATCTTTTTCCCCCCGTGAATATTTTTGTTCTATATTCAAAGAACTGCAACATAAGTAAGAAAGTGGAGCCTAAAGCATCTGTGGCTGAGGAATAGGGGCAAGAGAAAAAAATAATGGAGAGAGAAATCAAGAAGAAGAAAGTGCTTGTGCTGGCAAGACAGGCAGTTAGGCAGGGACAGAAATAAAGAGGAAACAAAACAGATGAAGGATTACAGAGTGAAAACTATTTGGGAATAGGATGTTGGGAGTGGTAAATAGGCTAGAACAATAGGGATGAACATTTGCTGAATGTGAATAGAAATCACTATAAAGTTTCCACCATTTCCTAATAAAAATACAGTAGCCTTGAGTCCTTGTGCTTTTATTAAAAATTCCAGCTGGAATACATAAAAGAAGGCAGGAAAATTATTCTCAAGTCAGATAACTTTCAGATGAATGAGAATGTAGAGATTTGATGGGATTTTTTGAAGGCAAAAAATATTTGATGAACAAGACTGAAGAAAAGATGCACAAAGGAGGGGAGGAAGCAAAAGAAAAAAGAAATTGTAGAGAAAAAAGAGGGAAGATTTGAGCTATAATTAGCATTTGTCTGTTTGCAGGAAATAAATGATCTCTTACCCAAAGAATTTTTCTGGTACAGCAAAGTGTCAGTCCTAACCCTGTTTTTGTTAGATGTCAGGTATTACTCTCCTTTTTGCTCTGGCAAGTGTACAAGTGCAGGATTAGGAGGTGAAACATTTCTACAGTGTGCTCTGTTCAGAATGGGATTGGTACTGTTTAGTGGACAATGAGCTATACTGCAGCTGACAAAATACAGGTTTCCTGAACCAAATATATTCAGTTCAATGCATTTTCTTTGGTTATGATGGACAGTAATCTAGTGTGACATAAGGTTTCATTTTGCACGGCAGGCTGCATTGGTCCTGTGGTAAATGGAAGCTGTCCATTACAAAAAAATGCCATTATTCCTATAAAAGAGTGAACTGATTTGAAAAACGGAGAATTGGTTCAAGTCTGCAGCTTACCTGCACATGGAACTTTTTACCCAACTCCCAGTACTGTACTTCACCATTTGCTATGCATTCTCTCCCTATCTTGGTGAGACAGAATTTGAGAGGCAGAAATTCCCCCTCTGTTGGGAATCGTTGCACACAATCTTTTGATTCCATATTTAGTGGACACTTACAATGTTTCTTGTAATGCTTTCGGGGAAGCTTTGCATGTTGATAAGAAGGCACTAGCAGTCCTGGTACATGTTTTTATGTGCTTTCCACTTCAGTTCCCGGTTGTTTTTAGGTGAGAAGGAAAAGAATAGCATTTTCTTGTGGCTGAAGATTACAGTTCCTCTCAGCCTGTGATTTTTCTTTATTTATAAAATGCTTTGGACTGAACAGACTCAGAATTACTGTAGGGCTTACTGGCGCAAGCTAAAGTGCAGATTGCTTTTCCCAGTCATGAATTTCAGTTAAAAACAAACAACTGGTGAACACATTTCCCTAGAGACTGATTTAAATAGGGGTATTTCATTTGTATATTTCCTAAATAATGTTTTCCTGCATGTGTAGAGATAAAAGAGTTTTTGCTTAAGATAGTTTTGCTTAAGATAGTTTTGAAAATATGTTAGACACTTTTTTTTAGACTTTGATTTTTCCTTTTTCAGGGGGACTAAGTAGGAAAATATTTATTGCAGTTAAGCCAAGGAAGAATTTTTATGGAAAAATTAAAAATAATTCAAATTTGAACTAAATTAAAAGAAAATTAGGTAATATTTTGAGATTTCATCAAAACCATAAAATTTCCAGAAGCTGTAATGAAAGGTTATTTTTAAATACTTTTGAATGAAATTTTGGACAAAATTGCAAGAGTAGCACCATAACTGTACCATGTTTTACAAGGGGGCCTATTAGGAGATAAAACAGAAATTGTTAGCAAAGGCTCCTTCAGACCTTATTTACAGCCAGCATTAGATAAAGTGTTACTTAGTGGGCAAATTAGCCTGCCAGATATGAAAGAGACAAAAAGAAATGTGTCTTGGCGTGCTGGGGAGGATATAAGTATGGAGAAAGCAGAATCTATTATATTTGATAGCGATGGAATGTCGCCTGAAATGACCCTCCATTCTTTCCTATTGTTAACTTTTTCTCATGGAAAAAAAAAAAAAAAAAAAAAAAAAGGAAAAAAAAAAAAAAAGCCACAGCCAGTGAATTCTCTAATAGCAGCCGTCTGGATGGTAGAACAACAAACTGTTTGCATACATTAATACAGATTTCTGCTGTGTTGTTTTGGTGCCCAACCAAAATTGAGGTTCCCCTGTGGCACTGTAAAAACATAGAGACTGTTCTCACCAGAAAGAGTTCCAGTTGACACTCGTGAGACACAGACAGAGAGGAGGGAGCAGGAGAAGTGGTTTGGCCAAGGTCATGGTATAGGTCAGTTTCATCAGCACCAGCAGGAAAACAGGACCCAGAAGTCTGTGTTTGTGTAAATAGGGGCATTTACCAGCATAATTATTCCCAGGGAAAAATGCCCATATGAGGCATTACGTGGGTATAACTGCTGTTAAGGATGCTGGTGCAATTACATCAGTAAACTTTCCCAGGCAGATGAGCCCCTGCTCATGGGCTTTAAGCACAAAATCCCATTGCAAGGAGACCTTCTGCCAGAGTGTTGTTGGAAAGCTAGCAAGAGGAAGGAAAGAAAAAACAAAACAAAACAGTCCTCACTTCAATTAGAGGAAAAGATAATTCCTTTCAAGTCGAGAGGCTCAGCTCCTGCTGGCCTTTGTTCTTAAGCTTACCCTTGCTGTAATTTCACAGAGTAACTTGAATAATGCCAGTTTGTTCTGTGATTACCCTCAGCTGGAGCACAAAATTAATATCTCACTAAGTAATTCAGTACATGATGGGCGAACATTTATTCAAACATGCCCTAAAAAGCTAGGATTTTCAATGTTTGCTGGAACTCCTTCAGTGACAATTAATTGCCTATGTTCGTATATGTTTATGAGCCTCAGTAAACAGGCAGCATATTTACATCTCCCCATTACCTTCAGAAATAAACTTCCTGAAGAGAAAAAAAAACTCATGTTCCCTGATTACAATCTAATTTTAAGTAAACAAGGGGTGGGGAAAATGACTAGTAAGCAGGACTTTGGAGGGAGGAAGGTGGGAGGTGAAGAATTTTCTCCCTCTGGAACCATACCACATCTAATGCTGGTAGTATTAAGTTAATATGCTGCAAGAGAGAAATGGCCTTGGCTAGTCCTGTTAGTGTTTGGGGGGGGTTGTTTGCCTTTTTATCCTAAGAGTTTAGACTCAAGACCAGATGCAGTATTTACTAACTTGTAATGCGGAGTTGCTGTGGAATATGGCACCTTTGAATGGCATGTCTTCTAACCTGTGCACAATCTTGGCATTTTATGAAATCCCTAAACTACTGCTGTGTGATCCTCTGATATGCTACAGCCAATGTCTCTCTCCCATTTCTTCACATTGCCCTCACTGAAGTTGCACTGCTTTCTGTCCACGTGAATCCCTTCCAGAACTGAAAGTACCAAGCTTTTGCCCCATTGGTCTTATTTGCTGTGTCTTTTGCCATGCAATGAGGGTTTGTGGGGTGACAGGAATCCTCCGTTTTTTGTCATAACTGGGGCATTGCCATTGACTGGTGTTACTTAATCCTCTTCCACATTGCAGGATGAATTAACTCTTGCAAGGTGTTCCTACAGAGATGTGTAGGAAACAGACTGTAGACAAAGACTAAGTATTATTTACTTTGGTTGTATCTATTAACATCTGCAGAAAGACGACATTAGTGCATAATTTCAGTCTGTCTGTACAACTGACTGCTAGTTTCATTGGCTTGTGCTTTTAAGGAATTATATCAGGTGGAAAACACAAACAATTTAGTGAATGTTCATTGTTGTTCACTTTTCATCTAAAATTTTTCACTCTGCTGCTATCCAAAGATTTCCTTTCGGACTGGGTGTTCAGGTAAAAGTATACTAATGGAAATCCCTGAGCCATAATGTAAAGACAGAAGATGATAAAGTGAAAAATAATGAAGTATGATGATAGATGGCAACTCTTTGCTGTTGTCCAAAATCTTATCCATTAACTCTTTCAGATTTACTTTAAGGCCATCTGTAGCTCTGCCTAAATCTAGACTTTGTGCTGTTGTGATGGTTAGTGCTGAAGGGTGGAGAGCAAACCTGATGGGTTTTTTCTTGCAGGCAGGGAAGGGAGGTGTGTGGGCAAAGCCATCTCGAGTGGTGTTTGGTCTCTTATGAAAGAAAAGCACCTGAAAACAGTGGCATCCCCCAACTCAGAGAGGTTCTGTCAATCCCAGACACTTAATGCTGTCATTGTTAAGCTAAGTGGTTTGATCTTCTGTGTCTTTTTCCCCTTCTCCGTGGCTATCACATGCTTTACTGATGGGTGCGCCAGGGTGTGTCCTTTCTTAGAAACTTGGTTAGCTCTCCTTAGGTAAATCAGCTCCATAAATGATCCATTAAATAGTAAAGTTCTGTGTTCATTAATGAAGTTTTAAGGTAGCTGGACTGAGGGAGCTGACAGATCTAAAAACAAAGTCAGTGCTCTTCTTGTAATCCATTGTAAATAAGCTGTCAAGTATCACTATAGTCTCCTTTGTAATAGCTTTAATGAGTAAATAAAGAGAATAAACGTAGAGAGACAGGGTAAAAACTGTAAGCCAAATATAATTGTTCTTCTTTTTTTTTTAACCTATTAGATTGCCTTAGGTGGTGGTATCTCTATTTCTCTAGTCCTGACTTAGAAAATTTTGACATAATTTTGCCAGTTAAAACTTCTAGAATACGCATGGCTGCTTTTCAAGAACAAGGAGCTAGAAAATGTTTGAATTGCTCCCTGACTCTGATATCTGACTTTAGAAGGTTTTATTTGGATAGGTAAGCTTATTTAAAACAAAAAAAAAAGTGTATGGAGAATTGTATTTTATCAAATAAAAGCCTCTGAATTTTCTACTAGGTATCTGCTTTTTTCTTTTAAATCAGTTTTTGTGAATGAAGAAATCTGCTTTCTATGACAGGTAAAAATACATCCAAACATATGTAATTTTTCTGTACTTCAGGCTGCCAGGAAAATGAGTCTCTTCTTTTTTTTTTTTTTTTTTTTTTTTTTTTCCTTCTGTTGGTTAACTTCAGATTTCTTATCCACAGCATTGGTTGTTGCAGGGTTAATATCCTTTGGTGCATGTCTTTGAATGCACTTGGCTGTCAAGTTTACAGATGATGTGCTCCCATTTATCTAATTTCATTTCTAAACTTTCCATTCAAGGGGTCCTTACTGCTCACCTGGCTCTTGAATCTGCCCTCAGGTCAGTGACAGCAGTGGCAGCAGCGCCTTTGCAGATGCTCTGGGATCTGGCTCACTCCCTGGGTTCCCGAGGCTGGGACTGGCTGGGGCTTCATAATCAGCCCTCCCCTAGGAAGAAAAAAAAAGTTGTGAAGTTGCTCACTGTTGCTCACTGGGATCGAACAGCTTGTCTTTTCTTTTGAGGAACATTTATACTTAACACTCGGTAGGCAAACTGCTATTTCAGTTTGCAAGTGGATTCAGTTATTCAAATGCACAGGCCAGAAAATGAAGGGGATTCTATTTAAACAGTGTGCTCCCAAGTCACAGATGATCTTTTTGATGTCTGTATTTTGCAAATGGAAATTTTCCATTTTCCAGCAGTAGCATTTGTTCAGAGGCTGTATGCTATCTAAATCTGCTTTTGTGGCTGTTCATTTGCATTTTTGCTATGGTATATTGCCTCCTGTCTTCTCCCCTTGGCCCCCCACTCATTTATATTGAATTCCTATTTCTGCTGCCTCCACTCTGTCTTGCATCTCTGAAGACTCAATCATGCAAGATGCTGAGCACTCAGGGCAAACAGCAGAGGCTGCTCAGCACCTGGTCAGGATTACAGGTGAAAAGGGAAATCCAAAGCATCTGCATATTGAAGATTTTTGCTGAGAGAGAGCAGATGAAAGGTGGAGCTGTCCCCCACACACATAATAGTCCCACTTCTGTAGCTTCCCACCTTTTCTCAGTTGCGAGAACTGATGGAGCTACTAGCCAGTGCATCTGATGGAAGAAGTGTGTGTAAATCTTGGGTTGAAATTTTATGGCATGATTTGAAATACTCACAGTAGTCAGATGATGTAGAGAAAACAGCCCTTCCCAGATTTAAATTAATGACCACGGAAAACCTTGCATGTTCATGTAGCTTTCTTGGTCAGAATGCAGAGTTTTCTACTTCCTTTAGTATTTATCTTTTATTTCACCCTGTACACATAGGTTCTTTCTTCTCCCAAATCTGGTTACATCCACGTCTACAAGCCAACCGCTTAGCTAGAAAAACTGCGTTAATATCCTGAGGGAAAATTGAGAAGGTGAGGAGAGAAGCACAACAACTTAATTCTGGCAGTTGAAAGAACAATCTGAAAGTTGTCTCGGCTCAAAGTATCACATACAGTCAAGTAATCACTATTCACTTCTGCAGATCCCAACCCTCAAAAAGTCTATTTCGCCCTTAGGGAAAGCCGGGCGGGGGGAAGAAGAAAGTGTAAGCAAGAGTATCATGCACTACAATGAGAGACAGAGTATTTAAAGCTGAGCACTGATACAGACCGTGGGGCTGGGAGGCGGGGATTGCAGGCTTCTCCTCCCATTCTTATCTTTTTTCTAAATTCACTTCTCAGAAGAGAAGATGAATGAAAAAGAGGGACCCTCAGAAGAGAGACTGAATGGTCCTGGCCAGGTTGGAATGATAATACTAAAGATAGGGAATGAAAATATTTTACCCCACCAGGCTCTCCCTCTGAGTCTGTTGGAAACTGGGGCAATGGCAGTGCTCCACAGGCTCGTCCAGGTGTGCAAGAACCTGCCGAATGCCTGCACAGTGCTCTGGGAACAGGGCACTCGTTTCCCAAAAGTTTATCTCCTGCCACAGGAGGCAAATACGTGTGTGAACATGGCATGGTGTTCCCACTGTATGGCAGAGAGCTGGTACCTCAGTACCCACGATTATGAGGGCCTGGTGATGAAAGCACAGTGCATAGGCGGTATTATAAACCTGTGTATGGTTTCCCGCACTGCCCTTTTGGACTGGCTATGGGGCAGTTATGGGAATCCATAACAAAACCCTCTGCTTATGAGAACAGCAAACTGCCAGAGTAAAGCGTGATATTTCCATGTTCCTGTCATGTGCAAGCACGTGCCCACAAACCAAAACACAGCTGGCAAGTCTAATTTTAGCTCTACCAGCCTTGAGAAATGTCCCTTTAAAGACATTCTTTTTATAATTCTTTTTTTTTTTTTTAAGCAATTTGGTTGATAATGCAGCAGCTGACAATCCCACTGCCATACTATGGATGATTTAAATAAAAACAAAAAGAAACTGCTGCCCCACATTTTTTTCCCCAAAAATTTATAAATAGGCAAAACCACTGTAGAAAGGCCTAGCAATCTGATGACATGTTCAAGAAATAAGTTATTATAAAAAAAGAGAAACGCTAGGATTTGTGTACAAGAGGAAACATTTTGTTATTCACGCGCTTTTTCCCCCCTGATGATTTATAGCCGTGTTGTAAAACAGACTCTTCCTTCGAGTCTTTCGGAGAATAAATATTTGGGATGGCGGTGCTGACACAGGTCCTGCACGCCTGGGATCCCTGGCAGGTGTGGGGCTCTCGGCCGGACGCGGGGGCCACACCTGGCCCTCACCTGGGCCCGGGCTGCGGCAGCTGCGTGCGGGGGAGCCGGGCCGGGGGAAACGCAGCCGCGGGTAACTTTTGTGGCACCGTGGTATTTTCACACGTCTGGGGGAAGGCACCCGCACGTCAGGCCGGCCGAATTTCCTCTTTACCCTCTTCCTCCATTTTGTTCCAACTTTAAATAAACCAAGTCTTATATAAGCGGTTTAACAAAGTATGTATTTAGTATGTCTGGCCCGGGGTCGCCTCTCCGCGAAGTGCCGGATGACGGTGCGGAGCGGTTTTCTGAAGGGGGAGGACGGCGACCCGGCTCCGTCACCTTCCCCCTCCCGTTTGTTAAAACACATATATACATATATTTAAAATTAAAACAATAAATGTGAAGCCGCGTTTCGGGGCTGCTCTCCCCGTCCCCCGCCCCGCGGCGTTGGCGTTTCCCGGGTCCCAGGGCCGCTTTCCGGAGCTGCCGGTCCGGCGCGGGCGCGGAGCGGGCGGGGGCGCGGAGGCGGCCGCGCGGCCTGCGCCGACCTCCCGGGGGAGCGGCGCGCCGAGGTCCCTCCCACCGGCGGCGCGGCGCGGAGGGGGTTTGAATGAAAGACAGGACGAGCCCTGAACACCATGTCACTCCGTGAAGGAGGCAGCGGCAACTAGGCTGGGGAAGGCTCTTCCCTCCCCCCCCCTTTTTTTTATTTTCTTTTTTTTTCTTTATTTTTCTTTTCTTTTTATTTTTTCCTTTTTTTTTTTCCTTTTTTTTTTTTTTTTTATTTGGTTGGAAGGGGGGTGGGTGGGGAAGCGAGAGGGGAGGGCTCGAGAGCGGGGCGAGCCGAGGAGAGGACGAGGAGAGCGAGCGAGCAAGCAAGCAAGCAAGGGAGCGAGCGGCTCTGCGGAGATTTGGAGTTGCACTGTCTTCCCGGCTCCTCTCGCAGGACGCTTCCCTCCCGAGCCGGGCAGCGGGCACCGTCGGAGGCACGCTGCTGCCAGCGGGGGAGGCGGGCTGCTCCCCGCGGGCACCCGGGCACGGGGCTTCCCCCCACGCACGCACCCCCGGCCGCACACACCCCTCCGCGCACACACACACGGACACACACGTATATGTTCGTGCGGGCGCGTTTTCGGCTGCGCTGGAAGTAGCGCGCGGTAGACGGCGAGGAAGTCTCGGCAGCCTCCTCTGTCGCCCGCGCTGTCAGGAATAGCGGCGTGAGAGGAAGAAAGGCCCTGGGGCACTACACCCTGCCAACGAGTTCCCCGCACCAGCCAGAAGGACTCCAGCTACATGGGCAAACGCCTGGACCAGCAGCCAATGTACCCTCAGTACACCTACTACTACCCCCACTATCTCCAAACCAAGGTAAGGGCTGGCGGGGCCGGCGCCTGGCGGGGGATGGAGAGCGGAGCCGCGCGAATTGCGGGCTCGCCTCTTCTCTTTGGCGATTTTTCTGTCTCTTTCTCGGGTTTGGTATCACACAGAGCAGAGCTGGTAGGCAGAAAGCAGGCGTGAGAGAGGCAGGAAGGTTACTGTCTGCCCTCCCATTTATTTCTTTATTTCTTTTAATTTATTTTTTTTTTCCCAAGAGCTGCTGGCGTCGGCTAATTCCTTTTATTGTTTGGGGAGAACAGTGCGGTTAACGCTATCGTAACAGCGGGCAGGTAGTGTGTTTGTTGTAGCATGGGATAAAGATTGCTCTGGACAGCATCGGACATAAAACACTTTTGGTGGATTTTCCAGGGATCTCTACGGTTTATTCACAGCTTAAAAGCATTTTGCTGTTAGAAAAGCCGTCTGTGGCAACTCAAACTTTTAATCAGCTGAGGAGGAGATGCTGTGGAGCTCGGATGAGAGCTCGGAGCTGAGGTCGGAGCTAACCGTCTGTAAACCTGGTGGAGTTTGTTTCAATGCATTGCACTGGTTTTAATATTTCATTAAATATTGAGGATGATATGGCTGTACTCTGTTGCATTTAAAAAGGTCTAGAAATAGAGGCTAACTACTTTTGGAGAGAGTATCCAAGCGCGGACGCTTCCGTTTTCTTTCTTCTTTTCTTAATAATTTTTAAAATGCCAGCAGACTGGAAAGCAGGCCGGCCTCTCCCAGAGAGGCTGGGTGAAGTCTATGCTACCTGGCCATGAGTTAGTTAATTAAAGCCTTATTTTTATAAAGCCATTGTATAATAGTCTGCTCTCTGAAAAGATTTCCTGTGACCAAAGGACAGTAACAAAAGAAAGCCCTAAACCGAAAGTTTGCAAACCCTGTCAGGACGCTGTATTTGGAGGGAAGAAAAAGGAAAAAATACACACTCCACGAGGTGAAGTGTGACCTCTCAGCCACAGATTAGCAGTTTCAGTAAATAAACGAGCATCCTTTAGGAGGGAAAAGCCAAGGCAGGGCACACGCACGTGCATATGGTACTGCGTGCAAACATACACAATGTGCTCCTGTGGCAAATTTAACACATGGGACATCTGATGTGTGCAACTGTGTGTGGTGAAGTGCCACAAGGGAGGCTGACTTCTCCACACTTTTGGTTTGAAGCATGTTAATCTGGCTGCGGTTGGCAAAGGATAAGTTATATTCCTTGTTAATAAAAATTACTTTCCCGTTAACGTTTATAGCTTGACTACTGCATTATATAAATTAACTAATTGTAAAAACTGTGATTCAGGCTGGTTGTTGTGATGACACCAGAAGCACTCAGTATGATTACAGCCTTGTAATTCATGGCAGGGTTACCTCTCACTTCTTTGCTCTGCTGTTTCCTTCACTGCATCGTGCAGATATTTTTTCAGTATGAAATTCATCCTTTTTTAAATTTTGTATTTTGGCGTGAAATTTATCATTTCTCCACCCCTTCCTTTCAAGGTCAATCCAAATAGCATTTTACCTTTGTGACCATTTAGTGTGTAATGTTGCTGTTGCAGCAGCAGCCCGTCACTAGCTTGACTGCAATATTGCCTATAGCTTTAACTGTTTGGGGGATTGGGGGACGCAGGCTGATGCTATTCCTCAAAACCTGGCAAACCAAGGACATGAAACAATTGATGGTGTTTTTTTGAAAGAACAATAGCCTCGAGTATTGGAGGAGAAATATTGGACATTCCATCCCTTTTACTCACGTAGCTTATATTTTGCCAGTTGTCCTTTTTCTTTCTTTTTTCTTCATTTTTTTGACTTTGTAAAATAAGCTTTTTTTGTGGAAATTAGCCTTATATTTGGGCTTAAAGTAGAAAAATAGCTTTTCTGTACCATGACTTTTTTTTTAACCCTTTGCTTTAAAAAACAACTTAAATGCATTTTTATAGCCGGTATAACAAATTATCAACCCCGTGAAAAGTCATGTGCATCAGTCTTGGCACACTTGCACTATTACAGTAAGGACAGGTAAAATTTCAAATTGGTGATACGTTTTATATGCCTTTAGTTTTTTTCCTTTTCCTTGGTCCACAGTCAAGGGCGTACATAAACTCTAAATAATAAACACACATACACGTGCGTGTATACATATATATATATATTTGTGTGTGTATGCACAGATGCAAGTATTTCTCTTCTATAGACTATAAGACTTTAAAGTAGTGCAGACAGGCAGCATCTGGATTTTGTTACCTTTAAGCTAGCCATCAGCTTCTGGGACGTTTTAAAGCAGTTAGATCCATTGTATGTCTAAAGCTAATAGTCGGGTAATCAAATAATTTTGTGGTGGAGAGCCGTATCTTTTATCATCCCTATTGGAGCAACACATATAAATAAACCTTTGTATGATTCCAGCCGGCCTGAGAACTTCAGCTTCTTATTTTCCAAAAACTGTTTTTTGTACCAAGCATGGTAGGATTCAGCTCTACAGAAAGAATGTGTTTTTATGCTCATAGTCATGCATGCTGGGGCTGGGGGGGTGTACATTCATTTGTAATTAAGGAGGAAATTCTAGGCTTTCTTATGGCATGGTACAGCTTCTGAAATTCAGAGTGGCAGCGTGTTCAACAGGCAAAGTTTGGGAATTCACGTTCCCCAGCGTGTTTGGGTGAAGTGCTGCTTTTCTTTGCTTGTTTGGTGAAGTTGCCTTGGCTCTCCGTTGAGAAGTACCGCATTACTGTACATCACGTCCCTCTCACGGGGGAGCTCGGAGCTGCGCAGGATTCCAGCCTACAGACTCTGTGTGTGTGTGTGTCTTCTAACGTGGCTAGCACGTTGTTGTGCAGAAGGGGTGTAAATGAATAGCTATATGGGTAATGGGGTTATAAATAGAAAAAATGGATTCCATATGTTTGTCTGATTCCTTTAACTTTTTAGAGTTTTGTGGCCATTTGTGGAACACAAAGCATGCACTCGTTCCATTTATTTGTGCTCCTTCATTATCAAATGCCACCACTGAAGCTAAAACTTTAATTTCAGGTTTAGGAAAAGCCATTGTCATCCAAAAAAGAGAAGAAGGGGAGGGTGCCAGTCCTTATGAGACAATTGCAAGGAATTTAATATGTCTCTTAAGGACAAGCACTGACTTTGAGGCACGACATAACCTTATTTCTGTTTTTGTGTGACGCTGTCTGACAACTTCAGTTTGCACATACAGTTTTGGAACTTTTTTAGGCAGATGCTGAGAGTGTGGCAAGAGTCCAATTGTCCTAGGAGTGGAGTTTATTTCAAAGTGTTTCTGATTACTGCTGTAAGCGAAGCATAGTCTTGTGTTCTTGTTGCAAAAAATATTGCAGGGAAGTGGTTCAGCTCATGTATATCTGATGAGAATCTGTGGTACTTTTTCATTTTATTTTGAGACGTTAAGAGAATTTCCTTAGCTGCATCCTTGCTGATAGTGTAACAACTGGTTTAGAGGAGTATGTTGCAAATTGTCACGTAGAATGTTAATGATGCCAAATCTTGCGTTATGGTCTGAATTTCTTTCTTTTGTTTCTTGCTTGCCAAAGCAAATTCTTTTCTCTTTGCCATTTAGCACAGAAGAAAACAAAAATAAGCACTATGAAATATCATGTAATGAGAAAAAGGGGAGAAAAATACTAACTCTGAATATATTTGAAGAGTCTCCTTGATTTAGTAGGTGATGTGTTTTATCTTTGTCCTCTGCAGCTTATGATTAGACCTCTTGCTGGGGTCAGCTTTCTTTGCAAACAGGCTAGTGAAAAAACCTGAATCACTTGGGTAGAAAGGAGGAGGTGCCACAGTTACCTGTCGACAGGAATTGTTGGGTTTATGATCTCTCTACCTGCACTCAGGGTAGAAATATGCCAGTTAAGCAGCTATTTCCGTGCAGTTTGCTTTCATGCATTCTCCAGATATTTCCTACTTATTAGTCATGGTTTGGGTCTGGTAATTTAACTCTCATAGTGTTGACTCTGTAACCCAGTCAGATGGCAGAAACACCCCAAAACAAGAGGCAGTGTTTACAGTACCTACTGTACCTCTTCATCTCTGTATGCCTGATGCATGCGTGTACATGAGCAAAAGGAACAAGTGTGATTTCCCAACACCTGCCTGAATCAAATCTCATCTCTGTGGCTGTGAGAGGGATGCAGACTAACCTGCAAGCAAGAGGGCTTAATGAGCTTGTTCCTGAAATGACAGATCCATGCCCCAGCTGAGTGAAAAACAATTCGAGAGTTCCAACAGGTGTACTCAGAAGAGATTAAGTTTGATATAGTGATTTTATGGGTACACACTTAGGTGTGTGTTATATCTCCTTTTTTACATTTTTTTAGGACATCTTTTGGTGTGAGGGAATTGAGGACTTCCTTCGATTGTGTGGCATGAACATACCTTCCTCCTTGCTCCATCAGGCTCTTTCAGAAAGTGTGCATTTGGAATTGGTGCAAAGCTCTTGCCTCTCTTCACCTCTTACCTACCAATCCTGTGCTCTTTAGCCACTCACGTTTCTGTTTAGTGGGTTTACGGCATTCCCCACTTTTGGCCATCTGGCCATACAGAAGGCCTTGAAGAAAGCGTTCCAGATACGGAGATGCCTGACAGGGCTTCTCTGGCTGGTAGTGTTCAGATTGTGTTTGGTGCCTGGTGTGAAGCAGGGGTCAGGTGTAAGGAGTAATTCATCAACCACACACTGATTTCAGGCTGCATTTCCAACCATCTGCAGCTTGGATCGCTGCCAGAGCTCAAAAGTCTAGCTGGAGCCCATGTGATCATGCCAAAGTAAAGGCAAACACTTGCAAATAGAGAAATGCATTTCTAGGAATGAAGTTTGTTCGCACTTAGCCCGGTTTGATTCAGTATGGCACAGCATGTTTTAAATGCCTCAGAGAGATGCCCAAAAGGAACACAAATTCATTTAAATGCCATTTAAAAGTATTTCAGCCTGGCTATGATTTTGATGGTAATATTAATATCTAGCTCTAGTATTTGCCAATTGGCTTAAGCAATAAGGAAGATAAAAGTGTTCCTCTGGAAAATGAAGGAATATATGAACTCATTTGCTTTCCATTTCTCCTTGCATTCCTGGATAAAAATACTTTTGTTGTTTTAAGGGACACGATGATATGTATTGTTAAAATGGTGTTAAATTTCTTGATTGATCTTCCTTTCATATGTTGCCTCAATGGAAGTTTGTTTAAATTAAAAACTAACCAATTCACAAATACCCACAAATGAAAGCACCAAATAAAAAAGAGGAAAAAACCAAACCAACAAACAAAAATCCCCAGACCAAACCTGTGGAAAAAGAACATTGAGATTTTTACTACTTCACTTACATATTATGATATTCTATGACTATTTATTTTGCAACAAGATATTTTATTTCTGTAATAAAAGATGGAAGCTGCAAGTATTTGCCAGATGAGGCTACAAAGATCTTGCTGTGGCGAGTGTGTTAATAGTTATAATTTAGAATGCCTTTTACAAGGTGCCCTTTCAAAATAAAGTGCAGTGGTTCAGAAATGAACTGGTTTGGTTTTTAATGCATGAAGTCCTTTCTAAGAAAGCATGATGGTATGCTTGCACTTTAATTCAAGTATCTTGGTAAAAATCATCAGACTGTCAGTTCTTAAATTTCCATGAATTAAAAAACAGATAAGAAAGGCTGCATTTCAAGTAGGATGTCTGAGTTCATTTCAGGTCTTGCTGTGAGTAGTCTGTATAGTATTCCCTTTGCATGTAATTGCAAGCAGTGTTTTCAAATTAAATTTAATTTTCATTTATTTATTTATTTATTTAGGGGTGGGAAGTAAATTTTCCACTATCTGTACTCCAGGCAGGGACTGATTTTGCTTGCAAACAATGACATACTGGACTGTCCAGGAAGAGGACCAGACTTTTTAAAAACACAAATAGTCTAATTGTATTTTTTTTCCTTGAAGAAAAGAATTTTAGTGCTAGAAATTTTATGTAGAGGAAAATAGTTAATATGGCTCAAGAATTTGCTTCTAGTGCTGCATTAAAATTGTGTTTTGTAACAGTCTCATCAGCTACAGCTGTATGTGATTAAATAGTGTAATATCAAAAGCATGTGTGAATAAGAGCTTTTATGATATAGTTGTTCCATACCAAAGACTGCAGATGGGCAGAGAAGGGAGGCAGAGAACAGTGATTTACTCAGATATTGTCAGAGCCTATACTCCGAGTATTCCTGTTTGCAATTGCTTTCCCACTCATATGGGCAAGATCGAGTAACAAAGGGAAGGTTAGAAGTAAAGAGTTTTACAAAGAGACCTAGTCTAAACAAGCAGGTATCAGCCCAAGGATGGTGTCTACTGATGCAGAATGATCTACCAATATTTTAAGTAGAGGATTAACAGTAATATTATTGAATAGAAGTTATAGTGAGAGGGATCTGTTCTGCTACCTTTGAAAAATCAATGAAAAAGATTCAGTTGTGTTCAGCAAGACAGAATCAGGCCCACAAAGCACATACCTATCACCATGGCAAAACCAGGACAGCTGAACAATATGCAGGTTAAGAAAAAAACCAAACAACCAAACAACAGTCACAAAAGAAATAAAAACAGTAAATCAAAATGATCCTACTTTGTGCAAGGGGCTGAGGACGTAGCTCATCTGATACTTAAAATCATTTTGTGTTTGCTGTGGCTGTTATTTCTATTTAACATTATTTCTCGTGATTTATAATTTTAGAGAATGAGCAGCATAAACCAGATGCTTTGTCTTTCTGTCGGTTTCTCTGTCTGTCAGTTCAGATACAATTTATACAGAGGGGAAGTCTAATTGCCATAGGAGATGTGTCACATGGAGCCCAGTGCCTATAATGAAGATTAACAATTTCAGTAAGAGGCTAAGTGCACTTAATCCACAAAAAAGTATCAGAGAACTGTTTTTGCTTTTAGTTATGTAATTCTTAAGACAAAAATACTGTAGCCTCTTTGAAATTTGAAACAAGTCAGTTTTCTGTGTTGGTCTTTTCTGAAGATACAGTGTTTCTAAATGGAGAATATAAGCAGAGGTTGCTTGTCCTATCTGTAGCTGATTGGAAGTTCCTGTTGAATTCCTCATACTGTTTTTTTATATTTTGTTGGTTTATAGCAAAGTCCAAACTGGAAGTTTTTTATTAGCTGAAAGACTTCAGGTCTGACATTGTCAAATAAGAGAAAGAGGTTATTTTCCCTGCTTTTTTGTATGGAAAGACTTTTTTTCTCCCCCCTTCCTTCCTTCTTTCTTTCTTTCTTATTTGTCTTGTTTGTTTTTGGGCTTGCTTGCAACCATGGTGGAAATAAATTGCTTATTTGTTGTAAAGTTAACTTCAGTATCAAATGTGATAGTTTATTAAAAAGTAAATATTTACATTTTTAAGTGCTTCATTTGTGGTATATTTATGCAGATGAAATTGTTTGGACAGATTTTCTATGAGGGTTCCTCTGTTATTTGTATTGACTTCATTCAGATACAAATGAATGAAATAAACCACCTGACGTATATAGATCATAGTAGAAGCCAGAAGACACATAAGATTGCATGTTTACAATGTAAAGCACTCTGATATTTTGTTCCTTGTTGGTGTCTTCCTGACACATGTTTTATGGTTAGTACCATGTGGTTGTTGATGATTTATGTGCTGTCATGTTGTGGAAGTGATGTCACTCCTGTGTGATTCAAATTCATTCAAGAAGATAAGTTGTTGAACAGATTTGTGTTCTCCCCTCCCCAAGTATAAATCAACCAGCTTTTTTTTTTTTTATTCTGTGAGTTTGCATTCATAGATTTAATCCTGAAGCTGTGCTTAAATACTCTGCTGCAGAACGTGGCATAGTAGAGAGGGCAAGTCTTACTGGTGAACCAACATGGTATTGTTGATTTAACTGATTTCTCATTTGGCTTCTGTTCCACTCCCTTCCCCACCCACTTTCACAGCCCTTCCTCTGCCCAGCTATATTTAGAGAGCAGCCAGGCTGAGCCATTCAGAGTTCAGCCTGGATGCTGTGCAGGAGCCTGACCTTTCCTCCTGCCGGTGGGAGACGGCAGAGCTGGATCTGCCATCAAGTCTCGCTCGTGTGTCTTGCCTGTGAGAGACTCTGGTTATTTGGAACAACATCTGATGCAGTCTGGTTGTCTTCCCTGTTGAGAATCTGGCCACATTTGTGCCAGGGTTATGGGAGGGTGAAAGGCAGCCCGAAGATGCAGTGGATAGGGCAGAGAGCTGGTTTGGATGTGCAGTCCCAGAGCTGGCAAAACCTTGCAGAGCTGCATTGGTGACTTGTAAGATGAAGGGACATTAGGGAACTTCAGATGGAGGCATTTCACCAGAGGATGAAATAAGGGAGCCTGGTGTACCGCTACATCACAAAAGGTTTTTAAAGCTAGGTATCCATAGTTACAACAGGAGAGTTAAAATCTGGATTTCAGGGACTCACCTGGTGTAATGTCCTCCTTCCCTTTAAAGAAGAAAGTGTTTGGCAGTTCTTAAAGCTGGAATGATGTGCCTGTGTGAATTCCCCGATGCTCAGAGAGCTGCCTGTTTAAAGTTTGCTCTATTTTCCCCTCTTGCTCTAATTTTTCTGTGGAAAAAAATGGCATTGCAATTCTTAGCCATATAAGGGACTTGTTAGTTTCTTTATGTGGTTGGGAATTATTTCTTCTTTTGGTCTTCAAAGGCTGTTGCTGCTGAGTATGCTTTAAAGGGAAGGAACTACTTGCTCAGACAAAGGCACAATCCTTATTTCTTCTCTTTCTCACTTCTCTCTGACCTTTTATTGGGGACATGCATATAAATAAATTCTGCTTCTGGAGTTGTGCAAGTTGATGGATACTCTTACAAAGAGAGAAGCATAATGGGAAATGCAGTCTTCATTTCTGTTCTCTCATTTTGTAGTGATGAATTTGGTTTGGTGCCAGTTAGTAAGTACATGACCTTTTCCCTACATCTTTTGATTCACGACAGGGAGTGTCAGAGCCGTGTTAGTGATCTCTTGTTACAGCTTTTAACAAACTATGAAATATTAAAAATGAATTAGGTCACTTGGAGCTCGGCTAATATGTCAGTGATGCAGGGGGGTGATTTCATATTAACGAGGCGTAACACACAGCTTAAAATACAAAATTCAAATTTTTGTGAACACGGACAGCAGGGACATATCGCTTTTAAGTCAGGCCATTTTTATCTTGAAAATGTAATCCTGTAAAGACAAACCAAACAAGATATTTTGCAAAGATGGTGTTATCGGCCACATTCATTTAGTGTTCATTCCAGAAAATTGTATCAGCCTCAGCCTAATTGGAGCTAAGTTTTACAGTGTATTTACTTTAAGATCAGAACTGCCGACAAGATTTCTTTTAGTATCAGCTGAGATGTGTCTACACAGCTGTCGATGTTCTGCTTAGCTGCTATGCACAACCTGATAATCTGCCACATGTAACTGAACAGTGCAATATACACTCGTTTTGTGTGCAAATGACACTTCTGGAATTGTTTAGTGCAAGGGAGACTGGTGATAAAAATGTGCTGTGAACAGTACAATAGATAAGGTAAAAAATAGGACTGATATCTCTCAAAAAAGCCTCTGCCTGGTTTTTGCATTCATGAAAACTACCTTTAATACCACTCTATACTTGCAAGACATCAGAAAAAAGTCAGAGGCACTGCCGTCCTTCAGATGTTTGACAAAGCATGCAGCAGGACTTGGTAAGTTGAAAGCTTTACCTAGGCTGTGTTAAGATGACGTTTACTGTGTCAATGTGGAGCTGCACTAAGTGTACTGTTAAACAATCCTTCATGAAAACAAGCACAAAGCAGACATATTGCTGTGGCCTTTAGCAAAGCAGCTGGGAACTTTCTGCCTGGGGGAGCATCGCACTCGTTGCGTTTCATGTTTGTGCTCTTTGTGTCTCTTTGGAGCTTTTGCCTCCTAAAGAAACACATGGGTTGGTCCAAATATTTCCATGTCCTTCTTAATGTTGCTTTTACTGTGTGTGTCAGCTGGTGGTGCAAGATGGGATAATAATAAAGCTGGCTGATGAATGGTGACTCCACGATGACAGTAATAGTACATGCTGATCAATGATGTGACTGCCATTGCCTCACCGATACAGGTGTGCAATGCACTGAGTTGTCTTGAATTTTGAGATTATGGATATAATTCCTGTCTCTAGGAACAGCTGTGAGAAAGATGCAGACTCCTGGCCCACCAGGAAATACTTGTTATCTGTGTGATTTAGAAGCCTTGCCGGCCACTCAGTTTCTGCTTTATATCTCTGCCATTTTATGAAATCACTGTAATTGTATACAGTTGTCCCTGTGCAACATGCAATTTCCTCTAGTTTGAAAAGCTTTCAGCTTAAGATTGTCTAAACTTAATAGCATAAACATTAATTTACTGTGTTAGATGGGTTATTGGGTGTTTTTAGCATGCATAAGTCTGGCAGTAATTGTGCTGGACAGAAAAAATAAGTTTTGTTTCCTTCACTGTCTGCCCTGCTTTGACTTAAATGGATCCCTGGTGATGGTAATATTTAGCATGTAGCAGTCATTTCAATTTTCAGTGGGCTGTATAAACATTAACTAATCTTCAGAGCCCATTCTGAGAGGTGCCTTAAACACCTTATTTGCTCATGCAATGGCTGCATGCAATTAATGACCTCAGAAGCCTGTACTGGATTATCAAGAGTTGGGGAATAGACTTGTGTAGCATCCACACCTTCTCTCTCTGGGCAGAATCTGGAGGTGGGGAATGCTGTTGCTGCTTTATGAGAAAATATGGTGCATGAGTAGTCTAAGAGTGAAGAAAAAGCTAGAAAAAATAATGGGAAAGAATTTTTAGGAGGGGACATGTTCATCTATAGTTATCCCAAAGTGTTGAGTGCCCACAGCTTTTGCTGACGGAGTTCTCAAAGACATTTGACACTAAGCCCAATGTGACTCACGGAATTGCAGGGCACTTTGCAAGACCACTTACCTGAGGCTAGTGGCTGAACCTGCCTGCTGGTTCAACATTTCACCTTCCTCTTGAGCCTTCCTTGTGCCAAGGAAGAGGACAAATGGAGCAGGGTGAGAGGATGGACTTTCTGGAGGAGAGGAAATCCCTGTTGTGTCCCCTGTGTTGGGGAAGGAGGTTGACTGCAGTCCTGCTAAGGTGGCTGAAAAAGATCTTTGTGGTGTTTGGGCAGTGCTGTGAGGGGCAGATCAGGGCCCAGCTTGCAGTGTTATAGAAATTTGAACAGTGCTTGGCCCAAAAGTTTCCAGGAGACAAAAACTTAGCAGACACCTGGACAAGGATGCAAAGGACTTCCTCATTCTTCCAAAGAGAAGAGAAAAAGGCTTTCAAACAGTGCATGTGCACAGCCCCCAGTCCCACTGGCCCTTGCCAGCTTTGTCAGGCACTGATGGAAAGGTTATAGAAAAACAACTGTCACAATTCCACCAACATTGTGTAAGGAAATTGGTCTGTGTTTGAGTCCTTCAGGTTAATATTTCAAATCTCCAGCACCCTGTTAGTCACCAAGGCAATAGCAAAGAAGTTATTTATGGGTGGGTGTTAGCTAAGTAGTAGTTGATAGGTACAGAACTGTCTCATCCAACTGGCTTTGGTTTTTTCATGGCTGATGTCGTGTGCCTTGCCAGGACTTATTTTAGATTTTCTGTTGTCATTACTCTTTTTATTCCTCTCACCTTGGCTTGTAACAGTATCATATTTGCTTCCCTCTCTGTTTTGTTGGAAATAGTTGCATTTTTAAAAATCACAGCCTGTTTAGCTCAAAGGTACTTCATGGATGGGAGAGAAATGATGATATTCTTGGTGCTGATAACTTCTTGTGTCCCAAGGGTTTTGTTTTAAATATGTGAAAACACTACAAACAAGCGTTGATTATTGGTGTTTTAAAACTGAACAAGGAACTGTGCCAATGGCCACACAGATGTAGATTGTGATTTTACAATGTGTGTTGAGGAATGAAGTAGGACTGCCATGCTCCAGCAACAGCCGATGAAGTAGGCGTTTATGCTTCATCTCTCCTGGTCTTTTAGCACAGGAGTAAATTATTAGTTGTTTATTATTTCTTAACCTTCAGTGGGTGACTTCCTTTCTGCACTAGTCAGCTATTTTGAGGTAGAGATAGGTGGATTTTATTTCCCTCCTCCTCGTTCCCACATTCTCATTTGCTCTCAGGATAGATTGTCAGGTAAGTTCATGCCTTCTTTTTTACCAGCCTGAGGGTCAAAGAGGTGATCTGAAGCTTAGGTGACAAGGAGAGACCTTGAAAAAGCTGAGGCATAAGGGTGTCATTGCCATGACATGAATGTAAGGAAAGCCAGAAGCCTTATTTCTATTCTACAATTTGTCCATCATTTGTGATTTAGCAAATCTACTTCTTTACCAGTGTCTTTGCTTTGATTTCCCCCCTCCCCCCGTTTTGATGTTCTTCTTAGCTTTATAAGAGCTCTGCTGGTTTTCATTTTTTTCTTTCACCTAATTCTAATGTGTATGCCATGGTGTTTGTTCTACCATTTGACCATCAAAACTTTTTTGTTATATATAGATATTGCTGTTGTATTACCTAAGCAGTCATATTCTTCCCCTCTTTTTCTTTACCTTTTCTTTTTTTAAATGGTATTTTACTGTTTGCAGACTGCTTCTGACTGTGCAGTTAGGTTGTGCTGAGCTGCATACAAAGCCAGGGTAAGAGACAGTCCCTGCCTGCAAGAGTTTATGAGCAATGTAAATAAGGCAGCCTGACAAAGGTGGGCAGGAGCAGCAAAGGAGAGAAGTTAAATGCCTGGTAGATTTCACTGCAAAGCAGTGCCAGGACCTGGATGGTAGATGGCAAGCAGTGTTTACTGTTTACCCATATACTGTACACTACTCCTTCACCTTGGGAACGAGTCACTCTGCCTTCCCAGTTCTTGCATTGCTGATTTTCTTTATAATTTTCTTCCCTAATACTTAGGGTTTTAGTTGCACAGAATCATTCCTCCTTTTCTTATTTGTGCACTACCTTTGTGCTTACCTGGGCTTTAATTTCTCCATCTTTGCTGTTTGGTGGCCAGTCTCCCATGCATCATCTGGCAGATTTTGGTGTTGCAAAGTGAAGAAAGCCATGGTGTGGATTTCTGGAGTTGCCTGTGCCGGTAAACTGGCACTGAGCAAACCTGGTCTGAGCTGATGTTGCTGGCTGACTTCATGGAGAACATAATGGAGCTGGACAAAAGAGCAAAGCAGTTGAGGTCACTGTGAGACAAGAAGTCTATTCCCAGCAGATGAGAGCTCTGGAAATATCCTGGTGTGCAGTGGCTGGCGGCTCGTGCTCGGTGAGGATTAGAGCTGGTATGTTTTCATGCTTGCTTCCTGTTCCACCAGGGCTGTAGTGCTGCAGGAGAGCCATGCTGCCCACAACTGTTCTGTGCTTTTGAAAAGTAAATACTGTGGGGAAAGGGGTGCATGTGTCTTGCACTTCAGCAAGCTGGCTGCTGGTAAATGCTGAAATTTCAAAGGGACAGTGCTCTGTACAGTAGCTTGGGGCCTTAGAGCCAGAAGTGCTGGTCACCTGCAGCTCCTTTTAATTTCAACTAGAACCGTATGTACTTTGCACTTTTGAAGACCAAGAGCTCCTTAGGGCCTAAATGTTACCTTTTTTTTTTTTTTTTTTTTAAATAGTGCTTGCAAGCTGGCAGGGTAACCTCTTACTTTTACTGTATTTTTTGTAGGGGAAGAAAAGAGTGTTCAGAGACAAAAGGAAGAAGTTTGGGTCTTTTGGGGTAGTTTTGTTTGTTTGTATTTTCTTTTTTTTACAGCCATGAATAGAACATATTTCCAAAAGCGGGTATTTCTCTTAACAGATAACTCTTCATTTTGTCAGCGGTGTGATGTTAATGATTCAAATAACTTTACTGTTTATTTAGCTTCCACAACTTAGATTGGATAATGAAGAAGGATGTGATTTCTTCCCTTATTTCGTTTTAATTTTTAAAAATTTTGTTCTGTTTGGGATGCATGGACTGCCACAAAATGATTATTTGCTTAGATAGAAAAAATGCAACAGAAGCTTCTCTAGCAGTTATGCGAAGTTTATTTTTATTAAACATGCATTCTGAGAAATTCTCACTGCTTTGGTCTGTTACCAGCTCTTTCAGTTATACTAGTTGGCAGGAATTTATTTTTCCTAAGGTACTTTAGTTCAAAAGGATCTAAATTGTCAAAATGTGTATTTGTTTATGTATCAGTTCTAATCTCCCTCTAGATTGCAGGGAAAAGCTTGAATGCCTAATCCAGATATACCAAAAAGGCTCAAAAGTCACACAATGAAAAGCAGAAGGAAGTCTTCTAAAAAGCTTGGGATGTAACATCCAGCCTCACCGTACCTCCCTGTGTTCAGGTGTAGGTTGCAGTGCTATTTCTTGAGTTTACAGACTCAAGTAGTTTTAAGTAGTAGTTTTAACACTCAGCTGATGATTGAATTTCTTTTAATTAGACATATATTTTGAAATTCTGGGTTTTTGTTTCATGTTGATGCCAAGTGCTGCTGTATCTGTTGCTTACTCAGCATTTACAGTGGGAATATCCAAAGCAGACAACTAGAGGGTAAAAAAACCCCATGCCTAATTTAATTGTATTAATTTTCTTCCCACTGAGGTTGGTAGAAGTGATTTATTGGGACAGATGGAGTGCTGGTGTTGGGAGCCTGGTAACCTGTGTGGTGTTTTCCCTTTGGGCCCCATCCTGTGGTCCAGGTGTGCTCCCAGCTGAACACTGCCTTGTCAGCAACTCTGCTGAAACTGCAGCACTGCATACAGGATAAGGAATTATTCAGTGGGAAAAGGACTATCAGAATTTGGCCTTCAGGATAGAAATTTCATTTTGTGAGTGTATTACAAACAAGAGAGAGTTAAAAGATGAAAAACTGCTTCTACATAGAAAAATAATACTGTTTCAATTTAAGCCTTGGTTTAGTAAGCTTTCTTGGAAAGAAACTTGTTCCTGAGGGCATTTTATCTATTTCTCTCTCTCTCTCTTTGGGTTTTATACTGCTGCCCATCACGGTGGTATCTGAATGCTTTCCATGTAGAGATTGATAGCAACTTTGAAGTCCCCAGTGAACTGTGCAATCTTTGACACATCTTTCTTTAGGGGGTGAGAAAATACACCAGGTGGGATCTTTTTTTTAAAAAAAATATTTGTATTATGCAATTTTACATTCTAATAGTATTTTTTTAGATTGTTGTTTTGGAAGATGTTAAGTGGTTTTTTTTTAAATCCTTTTCATGATTTGACTGAGGTTATGGGTACAATAAGTGTCACATTCAGAATACATTACTGACTTTTAAAAATGGGTTTTCCTAAATGTCACATCAAGCAGATAAGGGATAAGTTATCAAATATCCAGTGTTACAGAGATTTTCTTTGTTGTTCAATGTTATTTAAATTGTTTGAAAAACATTCAAATAATATTTGCACTTTTACAGGTGATGCATACCAGATCTATATCAGCTAATGTAAATTGTTAGATGCAATCTTCTAGCTTTTAAAATTATTCTACTAAGAGTAAATATTTAAATTAGTATATAGAACTAAGTTCCTAAAGCTAGAAAGATTACAGTGAGAGGATTTACTTACTGGTTTAGATATTCAGTTCTGAACCATTTCAATATTAGTCTTATGTGGCTACTCTATCTATCTAGCTATGTAGTCTGTTTAAACAAGGTACTTGGCTCTTCCCAAACAATTTCAAAGAGAAATAAAAATAACATTGTTTTCTCTCTTTCTTTCTAGTCTGTCAGAGAAACACCTTGATTAGTTTATATTTAGTTTACATGCGTGGGTGTCTTCCTTGGATGTGAATAGTAAGAAATTTCTGAAGAAACTCAAATTGTAGTAATGACTCCTGTGGTTAATTCAGAAGATGAGTGATCCTGTCATCATTAGTTAGTTGTTTTTCTAGAGCAACATAGACCTGCCCTAATGCCAACATTTATGAGTGCTTCCAGAAGTGTCCTAGTGAAGATGGAAGTCTGTGGTAACTTTTGACTGAAAAATTACTGGTGGTCATTTCATAGCTAGAGAAAATCAAAGGTAAACCACTCATTATTAAGGCATGGATTTGAACTAGGCTGTGCATTGAGTAGGCAGTTTTTGGAGAAGGAGAAATTCTGATAGAGTTCAGGAGAAATGGGGAGAGCAGGGAGGATAATCTTGCAGTGTGAAATTTCATTTCCTCAATATGCTGATAGCATTTTGTTAGAAGGTGTGCAGTATTAGAAGAGACCTCATCCAGACCATGCTCCCTTCTTCAGAAGTGAAATCAAATGGATTTACAGTACCTCTACCAGACATTTCTCAGTGGCTTGTATTATAAAGAGGTGCAAGGAATTCCTACCTCATGGTGAGAGATGTGGCTGAGGAAGCTGCTGAATTCCTCACCCTTGGTTAGAGAGGGCTCCTAGTGAGAGAGCTTTAGATGTGTTAGTAATTATATGGTGAAGTGGAAAAAATAAAGGCAATTTTGTCTGGTTCTTTAATTTTTTCCTTCAAGGAGAGCCTGCTGCCCCTCCCCCATAAGACACCTAATTTTAAACATGTGAAGGTGAAGGAGCACAATCAACTCAGGTGTGACAGGTCCATCTGAAATGTCTTTTTTAAAATACTTTTATTACCTTTTTCTACAGCTTCTATTTTAACTTAACATGCTCTTCAAAGGTGTCAAACATGCGTTATCACATGAGTTAAATCAGTTTTTACCCATGGATTCAAGAAGTCAGCCTGTAAATTCTTGTTTGAAAAGCTGTGTAGCCTTATCATATTTTTCACTGTCGAGTGCCCATTAGGTTTGGTGGGAGCTACTATTACTACATAATATTTTTGGAAATCAGGCCATTGAGGTATACTTTGGTTATAAATATCTATAAGCTAATTAGGCTTTAAAACTCTAAAGATTCACAAATGAGACACATCTTCCTTCCCTTTCCCTAGTAAAAACCCTGGGTCAGCTTGGATGAGTTCCTCGCTGGCATGGACGGCGTACCCACGTCTCAGTACGTTCTTTGAGCAAGTTTCCTTTTTGAGGCCTGTGAGTCAGCAGGGTTTTGAAGTGGATGAGTCATAGACAAACTAGCTGAATGATGGTTACCAAGTGGGTGGGGGAAGCAAGGATTTTATTCTGGGAAGGTGTAAATGCAGACAGAGGCCAAGCCTGGAGGTGAGGGAGGCCACAGGATGAAAGGCATTTGCAGATAGGAAGCGCTGAACCGGTGTTTGATGCTGGCTGCTCTCTGCAGTTCGCTGCAGCCATGTGCTTCCTCCTGGCTCTGTTTGATGCTCCTGTGCAAAGTCTGTCCCCCTCTTGGGGAGCAGATGTTCCAAATGAGCAGCAGAGAATCCTGACAGATAATAAAGCAATGTTAACTTTGCCGAGAGCCAGTTAGTTTCCATCCAAGAGTTACATTATTGACCAAAAGAGAAAATGACCTACTCTGTGCTTCATCCCTTTCAGTCATCTGAGGTTGGCAAGAAGGCCTATGGAATCTTATGAAACATGTTCAGAGATACAGTTGGTATATATATATTTTTTTAATATTCTCAGGTGGTGGGAGCTGTATAAATGCAAACTACCCATATTATTTCCCATAATATAAGATTTTCAATCGTGCTTCTCCTCCAGAATCCCTGTGTTCTCTTGAATGATGGAATTGCAAATGTTCCATGAAGTCATGAGCTAGTTCCATGAGCTAGTCAGAGCATAGCCCTTTAACATCTCTCTGAGTGGGACAGGTAGCATCAACCATGCCTGTGCAGAGCAGACTAGTGTGCCAGCCTCTGAAATCAGAACCCACAGTGGCATATATTGAACTGTCCGAGAAATCTTCTTGGAGGGCTTGGAAACAAAAATGCAAACAATGTGAAAACATCCTGTTCTGGCCAATCCCATTTGTGGGTTGATAGAAAACGAGAATGCCGCTCCAGAGCACCCCTTTATGCGTTTCTCACGTGTTCCTGCAACTCCTTATGTTGTAATGTAATTTATAATAAGGTTTCCCTTAAGATGGGAGGATTTTTTGTTACACGCTATTTTGTAGTTCAGCAGGAAACCAGAAAATATGACCATATATCATTGCCACTAGAGCTACTGCTGACCACATATCTCTGTATATTAGCAGATGGTGATAAAATCAGAATTTTTTTGTGGGATGGAGTGTTCACTTAGAGTGGGATAGCAGAATAAGTGTCAGTCAGAGAGCTGTGGAAGGAACTGAAGAGCAGTGGTTTAACAATCAAGCCTCTTGCAACCCTGGCTCTCATTCTGTTCTTCCCAGTATGTTCAGATAGAGCAGAGAGAGTAAATACTGCAATTGATAATATCCTGGAGTGCTCAGATACTGAAGGAAGAGACTGTGGTGACCAGATTCCAGCTGTCCTGTTTCCTCTCCCAAATGAAAAAGCTTTTATCAGGATAACATATATAAATACTTTTCATTGCAAGCTCAACTCATTGTAAAACTATTTTGAGTACAAAGTTTATGTTCTTTTGTGTCCGGATGTAGAAAATGTGAGACAGTGAACTGAAGGGTGAGAGGCAATTGAATATATACTCTATAAGAAATATACAGAGAAATTCAGTAGAACAAAGAAAGAGCCAATGGTTGAAAGCTGAAGCCATAAAATTCAGCAGATGACCCAGTGCATGTTTTGAAAGTCAATGGTAGTTTACCAGCATTGCTGAGGGATGTATTGCTGAGGGATGTAGCAGATTCCTCTATCACCTTAAGTCTTTAAGCTGACATTGGGTCTTTCTCATTCATCCTTGCTGTGTTCAGTCCAGGGGTTTCTGGGTTGTATTTATTTCTAGCTTCTATTGGGCAGAAGGTCAAACTAGACCCTTGTAATGTTTCTCCTGACCCTAAATTGGGGGTCTATGAGCTGTGACTGCTTGTATCATTTGAGTAACAAATTCAATTGCCAGTGGTAATGGAGGATATGCAGAGCCAAATCTCAAATTGAATCCAAGCACTGGGAAGAGTGGATGTGCATGTGAGACACACCTGGCTTCCCTAACTTCTGTGTTGCATCTATTTAGACTTCCTTTGAGTCATGCTGATTTACCTACACTCTGACTCTCACTTGGCCCATTGCATTTCAGGGATTGTTGATGGCATAAATCACAGGATGAGACAGTGAAGAGAGCAAGGGTTCAGGACAGATTAATGAAGAGAACAATATGTAGGAAAGCATGACTTTAAGTGCCCCAGACTTAGGGGCCTTACAGCATTTCTGACTCTTTGATATATAAATTACATCAATTTAGATTCCCTCATGCACCAATAGAGTGGGTAGAACAAGTTCTAAGGGAATCTGAGTGAGCATAAGTAGGTATAAATTACATTACCTTACAGATTGCCTCTGAATTTGGCCCAGTCTTTCCTTTATTTTCATTATGTCAACTTTGTGCATTGGCATTATAGTCTTTTCAGCAAGTGGCCTGACAGCTAATGAGTTCTTTCTACCAACAATAAATCAAGCAAGACAGACAATGCTGCTCCGTGTAAATACTTCTCTTTATGTTCAGAGTATTCAGAATCCCATTAAATTTGGAACAGTGTGCTAGTAGAAATGCATGTGAAGAAATGCTATAAAAGTGCTAATTATTCATAAGCCACCTGGTTTCCTCTTTGCTCCCCAGCTAACCATGTTCTCAGGCTAGGGGAAAATTAGAAGGGGACTAGGCAGCACAATAATGCTGAAATATAAACTGCTGTACTGAAAACAATTAAGTCCAAGTGGTTTTAGGAAGTTTCCTCAATTTATGGCTGTTTGTACTCCCCAAAATTCCTGCAACAAACAAGGTTAAAAGAAAAAATCAAGAAATGAACTAGTAACATTTCCATCCTGGAGAGCTGAAATGAAGGAAATTTTAACTTTACTTCATTAGGGAATAGAATGGATTTTTCCTTCTATTATTGAATAGAAGAAAAATTGTATTTGTGTGTTAATTAAGTTACAGTAGAATTTGCTTTAGGAATAAGTTACATGCTATGCAACTTATTTCATCTCTCAGTTCAGAGTATATTGCTAAAAGGCTAAACTCTATTCCAGATTGCAGCATTGATAAATGTTTCTGTGCCACTTCATTATGTTTTAGAGAATTTTTTCTTTTTCTGATGTCAGCACTTAAGCATTTAGGAAGCCATGGGGTAGGTAGAGCAAGGAATTCCTGACTGGTTTCTTCTTTGGCCTTTTACCCTGCTGTATGAACTGAAGAAAATCTCACTGTTTTGTCTTCCTTTTCTGATCTGAGGTTGGCAAGAAGGCCTATAAGATCTTATGAAATATGTTTAGAGATACAGTTGGTATCTTTTTTTTTTTTTTAATATTCTCAGGTGGTGGGAGCTATATAAATGCAAACTACCCATATTATTTCCTATCATATAAGATTTTCAATCGTGCTTCTCCTCCAGAATCCCTGTGTTCTCTTGAATGATGAAATTGCAAATGTTCCATGAATGTCAGTGCAATTTATTATCATCCTTCATTCAGAGCATTACAAAATGATTTGCAGATGCAGGTGTTGCTAATGATTTTCAGCCACCCTCCTTAAAGATTGGAGAACATAATTGTCCCTGTTTCTATAACAAGAATGAAACTCCCTAACTAAAATGAAAAGGCCAGTTTGGAAGGTGAGCTTGTGTTGCCTACTACATCTTCTTGGGGTTCTTTTATTCTTCTGCTTTTTCTGTTATTTTTGCTTAGTGGAATCCATTGGCTACATGGGAAGCAGAATTTTTTTTAAAAAAATTAACGTACAGAAGGATTCTTTAGATGAAAAGGAGGAGATAAGGGGGAAAAAGAAATGCTGCTTGGCAGTCCTAAAAAAGTAGAGTGCAATATTTAACTGTGGACATAATGGCTCTTTCTTTGTTATCTAAAGACTCTTAAACCTCTGTTTTATTCCTAAAACATACTTCAGTGGCTTCACTTGCAGTATCATACAGATTGTTTCTGATTTTAATTTCCAAGAGTCCTTTGTTAATAGGAGGCATCATATATGACTTTTATAAAGGAAGTTTTTAAGGGGATGTGTGGGGAAATCTATTTCTGGCTGTATCTCAAAACAGTCCTTTGTTAAGTTTCCTGGTGAAGAAATCACTGAGAAATCAAAGGTATAAATGGAGGCATACTAGATGTACTAAATGTTTGAGAATGCATAAGTGTATAGACTTGACCTCTTGGATCCAAGATCCTGGTGATAGGACTGACCCTTATCAGTAGAAAAAGGACAAGATTCCTTCGCTCTGAAGGACTGAGCAGGTGTAGTTGGTCCTGGTTGCACAGAGATGCAGAGATCCAGCCTTCTTTCTCTGCAGCCTCAAATGGAGAAAGTACTCTAAAGCATTAGCTGCAAATTAAAGGGTTTTTTTTCCATAGGAAACCCTGGGTGAAGGTTTATGCAGTCATGACAGCTCTCTCTTGAGGCAAATCCTCTTAGGCATTTCTGTATAAAGGGATGTAATTTGAAGCCACATGCCAGTGGGAATAAGTCTACTGGGATGGTTCATGTGGCCAATGTCAAAGGTATTTTAGCACAGATGAGGCTATGATATTTTTGTTGTTATTGTCTTTTAAAGTGAAGCTGTACATACTTTGCTTGTGGCATCTCTCTGAAGGTTCAGTGGCTCACTTTTTATTTGATTTTGATTAAAATCGATGTTTCTGCCAGCCTGAGCGATCTCGTGAGTGAGGTACCTGAGTTTGATTCCTGGATTTGATTTTTCACTCTTGTATGGGGAGGGGAATCCCTGCCTCCCTCTAGAAGGGAAGCAGAGCTTCAGATCTCTGTGCAGCAGCCCTGTTAGGGGTGGGGTGGCTTTGATGGACTCCACAGGAGGGGTCTTGGCCGCTAATTAGCTGTGGATACACACCATGTAGGCATTCCCAGCAACCTAAGCTTCCCAAACACAGAACAGCCAGGGTCGGTGGAAGTCTCCAATCTCTCCCTGATAATCCTATTTAATGTTAACAGGGAAAAATCACATCTTGTGGAGAATTGAGTACTCTGCCCTAGGTTTACATAGACCTTTGTGTTTCTCCAGGGGCTGAGAACAAGGGGTAGTTCTTTTTTGGCTCAGCAGATATGAAGATGGCAGGTTGTGAAGTTCTTGTGAAATTAGGCTGGGCTCTGTACAGCACTTTGTTGCTAAAATGTGTTCTCTATTACAAAAGCTGAGCCAGGCGTACTGGCTTAGATAAACTATCCAAGAGTTGGTGAAGTAATTAGCAAATGTGCACTGTCAGACCAACTAATTTGTTTAATTTTGAACAGGCAGTGTTTATAGATACTTAAATCATCTTAAGAAGTGGCTGTCCAGAGCCATGGCAGGATCGTGATCTATGCAGTGCTGCAGACAAGCAGACCTGTTCCCTCCCTTTGCTGCAACACCACTGAGCTCCGTAGAGGACAAGCACAGCCCTGCTACACTGCTGTTTCATGGTTATTAAATTCAGTTCTAGTGGTAGGAGGTAATTCTGTCCTTGCTGGAAGCTGCTCCTTCCCTGGTGCAGACATTTGCATTTGTGTGGCTACCAGGTGAATCAGGCTAGGGAGAAGATATGTCTGAAAGCTAAGACATTCTGGTTTCTGTTTCTGTTGCTTTTTTTCTTTTTTTTTTTTTCTTTTTTTTTTTTTTTTCTCTCTCCTTTGTCCTTGGGCTCTCAGAGCCAGCTGAGCACATGGCCAAACAAGCACTACAACAAGCCTCCAAGAGGAAGTACAAATACCCAGCCAAGGGAGGTAGAGAGGGCAGAGACAACTTGCATTTTAGGCAACTTAATTGGTAACAAAACTGCAACCTGAGTTTACATGCCTGTTTGTGTAAATTGAATAGTTTACTGACTTCTGGCTTGAGTTGTGTTTGGGTTCTCCAGGGTCCAGGCACAAAAATGTCAGAAACTTCACTGTAGTGACTGAGTCTTTCAGCTTCCTGTGTGGTTCTTTGCCAAATTAAACAGAGCCAGAAATCTCAGCACCAGCAGCTGTAGGGAGTTAATCCCACCCAGATCCAGATTAGCCATGGCACATTCTTGTAACCATAGGCACGACAGTTTAGTGTAGACAGCTGTTCTGATGAACTGATCTGGGAATCCTGCCCTCTTAGGAATGTTTGATGTGTACTGGTCACAGAAGTTGTTTCAAAGTTATGGTAAGACAAACTGGTAGCCTGGATAACAATTGCATGTTTTTGTTGGTGTTGTGATGGCAATACTACATGGGTATCAAAAATGAAATTAATGATTCAGCTTTAGAAGTAGAATGAATTTAACTCCTTGCCTGAAATGATATAGGTGCAATGCCAGCACTCTTCTCTTGTGTTCTGGGGATGATGCCTATTTGCTTATCCAACAGAGACTTGGTACAGGGTGACAACAGGTGTAGAGGGGGACAGCCTGCTTCCCACCCTGAGCAATATCCTATTTTCAATAGGATTTTCTTCCCTTCTGGTTTTGCTCTTGTGACATCATTGTGGATGGTACTGGCTGGATATTTTGTGGAAAAGAAGCACAGGGATAATTGAAAAATAGGATAATGTGGTGATTGTAGACAATGACAACTTTTGACTGGGTGAATGGGGGTAAAATGTTTGAAATTGTTTGGAGCCATTGTGAAGAGTTACCATGGGTAGTTGCTTGAGCACCAGAATTTGAATCTCAGGACAGGGGATTTGGTCACAGAAAAAGAACATATTTTGCCATAGAATAATGGCATTCTAAAAGTTCACCTAGGTTCCAAATGAGAATTGATAATTTCATTGCATAGAAATCACTGAGGAATTGCTTCCAAAAGGCTGTGCATGCAATGCAAAACACACAAACTGTTAAAGGCTGGGAGTATGGTCAAAGGTAGTTATTTGTATGTTTCCTGTGCTCCTGTCCTCTCCCTTTGCCATGTACTTCTGGTTATTGAAGATTAGACAAGATTTGGGGCTAGATGGAAAAGGACTGACATAATAAGTAGAGTATTGTAACCATAGGCACAAGAGTTTAGTTCAGACTGCTGTTCTGGTAACCCAGTCTGGGGATGCTGCCCTCAGAGGATGTTTGTGAACTGGTCACAGAAGCTCCCAAGGTCATGGTGAGCAGGTTTGAAAGCTTCCCTGATGGGGTTGGTAGTCTGTAAGGGAGCTCATTGTCTTCTCAGCTGCGCCCTTAGTGTGCTGTTCAGCTCAGGACCAGAGATTTCAGCTGTTTGGCTCAGCTCTCCTATATTCTCCTGACACACACCCTTTTACTGTGTTGCCATTTCAGTTGTCATCTCTGTCAGCTGAGGACTTTCTTAGGCTGTGCTTGCAGAGTCACAAGTGAGACAAAGCCTTCCAAAGACTTGGCTCTGCAGTGCTGGAAGTTCTGCCTCTCAGCAGAATTTCATTGTTGCTGCACATTAAAGTAGGTTAAACGATCCTGAATCATTGCCATTAAAATAGATTACACTAACTTTGACATTGTCATAGTTGAGGAACACACGTGTCAAGTGAGATGGGGTAGTGTCCCAAGGTGTCCTCTGTCACCAGCTTCCCCTTGTGCCACTGGGGTCCCCGTGTTCTGCTTGGTGCTTTGCCCAAAGGAGCTCTCAGTCTGTTTTTTGTTGCTAGTCACTACTCTAGTAATAATAATAATAATAATGATAAATCTGAACATCTGAGCAGAATCGTTTTGCTATTCAACCTCTGCTGCTCCTTTGATTAAGGAAAGATTTAATGCTTTAATTTGAGACATGTTTTGTTAAAGAATAGAGGGCCTTTGATTCACATGTTTATAAAGGGGTGCACTTCCTCAGCAGAATGGAAAACATTCTTTGGTAGGAAAGGATGTTGAAAGTACAGGCACTCCCTGCAGCTGATGGATTTGTTCTGGGCTCGTATTTATCAGTACATGTTAACACAAAAGAAAAATATTGAGGTATTGTTCTATAAACAAGGTAAATGATAGTTTTTCCCACATTTTTGCTGAGATTGATGCAAAACCTTAAGCTCCATCTGAGTAACTTCTTGATGTTAGGACACCTTAGTGGCAGGATTTCTTTCTTTCTTTCTTTCTTTTTGTTTGTTTGTTTTTCTTCTTAATTTTTGTTACTATATGTTAATTCCCTTCCTTCTCGAGTGATTGTATTTAATGTCAGCAATTATTTTAGAATGATGTTTGCAAATAACGTGCAACTTATATAAAATGATATTTTACTGTGTTAGATAATTTGAATTGCAAATATAAAACTCTCAAAACAAACACCAGTGAACTCCCTTGGTGATTTGATTTTCTGGTCTTTTTGAAAGACTGGTGGCTGTTTCTGACAGCAAAGATAGATATTTTTCTCATTTTTTTTTTTTTCTGAGGGAATAAAAGTTAAGTGCCTATTCTAGAGTAGAGAAAGAACGTTTATTACCTTAAATATTGGTCTTCTAGCTACAGTTTGGCATTATGATTTTATCAGCACTCCACAGTGTCACTAATATGACCCAGAGGTTAAACTTGCTACTGTCACTCTAACATGTGGTTCTTCTAAAACTGTTACTGTCAGCCAGTTCCTGCAAGTCCAATACCACATTCCAGCATCCTCTCTGAGAGCTAGGCTTAGCCTCTCTGAAGCAAGGCTTAGCTTATCATCCTCCTGGTGCAGAAAGGGATGTGGTTTTGAGCTCTGTGGGGTGCAATCAGAGCTGAGAAGTGCTGTTCTCCAGGAGCAGCACACAATAAGTACTGAGTTTTAATCTGCTTTCTCTTCAAAACCTACATGAGCATCTCTGGCTTGGCCAGAACTCAAAGAATTTTCAGGGTTCTTTAAAGTAGGGGTGAGATTAGTACAATTTGAAAGACCTGAAGACCATTATGGCTTGAGCAGAAGGAAAACTTGCAGCTGTTCTCTAAAAGCCTGGCTATTACTGCCCCTTTTGAGAAGTTGCACCATGTCTGTCCTTTTTTTTCTTGTGCAAGACAAGTCAATTGCTGCAGGCAGAACCCTCCACGAGTGCTTTTGAGAGTCTAGCACTGGCCTCTGCTCCATAAATTGGAAGGCTGTGAATCCTGGTTTGCCCTGCAGAAAATATATTGTGTATTGTAGGCTCTTTGAGATCTTTTCCCCTTTGCACACCTTCACAGAGCCAGGCACGATCCAGGCAATTATCTCCATGTGAGAATTTTCACTATTGCAGACTTGTAAAAGTTTCTATTAGCAATTCTGATTTGGAAAGGACAATTGGAGGCTGAAAGAATGGCAAATGCAACCTGGATATAACTTTTTGATCCCAGAACCCAATTAAACTTCTAGTTTTAAAGTGCATGTGACTCCTGAGTTCAGCTGTAATACTGGATTTATATTATTTCCTGGAATGAAAGTCACTGCAGACAATATCCAGAAGAGCATAATAATGATCCAGTGAAAAATGAACCCAGCTTTTGACTTTTCTTCCCCAACAGAAATAAGATAGGGAAGCAATTTAGTTTTATATAGGCTATTCTTTTAATGCTCAGTAAGTTTCCTACCACCAGTGACTTTTTTTCCCAAAGACACCCAAAGATATCTACTTCATTAGGGCTGCTGCTTCTAGACAGTGCTAGTGTGCATTTGTCTTGACATGGCTAGTGCTGTAGTACTAGCACTTATTTGGGAATAAAACCCACAGAATGTTGGTTGAAATATATTATCTAATATCCTATTCATAAGCTCACTTACAGTGAATAATTAGCATTCTGTGAGCCATGTGTTTCTTTCTAAATCCTGTCAAGGTCCTCTGCCTAAAATGATGCTTCAGCCTGATCAGTTTAGGTAAGGGGGAACTTTAGACAGCAGTAATCATGAATGCTCTGTACTGAGCTTCTGTCTGGCTCAAAACAGCCTTTGTGCTTCTGAATTATTATTAGAGACACTTGAGTTTTGGACTAGCAGTACTCTCTCTGTGTCTCATTTTCAGTTATATCACAGGACAGCTTTTGTCTCATAAGGAGACATCTTAGTTCTGCTGCTTCTTGGAGTTTGTGGCCCCTTTTTGCTCTTAGAGATCTCTAGGAAGGAGACCTGAGCTATGTCAAAGATGAAAGCAAGTGTCCTTGCCCTCCTCTTTACTCTCTTTCCTAATCTCTTTGCTATGGAGCATGGCAGGTTCTGCATGTAGTATGAGGTTTTCTGTTCTGAAAAGTGAGAGCTTTGGAGCAAAACATAAATTATTCTTAGGGAGAAAGAGCCTACAAATTCTCTTTTCCATGGAAGTAAATGAAGGTATGAAGGTGTGTGAGAAGTGAGAACTCTTCTATGGAGTTGAGCTTTTTTTTTTTTTTTTTTCCCTACCTTTGCTGCCTAGCTCTTAATTTTGAGGATACCAGCTACATTTTATCATAATGATATTTTTGTCCAGCAAGGCTGTGCTCTGGAAATAAGCAAGAATCAAAGTGCAAATGTGCTTTTTTGATGTTATCAATGGACTTGCACAGACATGAATGAAGTTGTCTATTTCAGCTTCCTGAGGTTGGAACAGTGCAACCCATTTGACATCCTCCTCTAACTTCAGATTGAGCAAATCTCTGTCTGGTGTATCTGACACCTGGTATCTAGGTAGATTCCAAAAATAGGTGCATCTTCATATTCTCTCTTTAGTTTGAGAATGAATGGCAGCCTTTGTTTTCAGCCTTTGGTTGCTGCTGTTCAAATGCTTTCCCAGATAAGGCCGACCTGTCTGTAAAGTAGAAGCGTATTCATTTTTACTTCTGAGAATTTTTCTTCTACCTGATCTGAGTTCTGTCCAGAGACAGAGCAGAGGGAAGCATACATGATAATTTAGTTCCTGGATTACCCTGGATTTGCTGTAACCACAAACACAAGGGGATGAATGCTGTCAAGAATGACTTTCAGCTCAGATGAATGTTAACTGAAGATGAAAATCACTATGAAAAAATAGAGCTGTTGCTGCTAAATCAAAACAGTACATCCTTTTTTAACCCTCTGGGAAAGCCCTTCTTCCACAAAAGATCTTCTGTGAATCAAAAGGATATCGATTAATTCCTGTTATCTCTTCCCTGTTTCACATTAGAAGATGCCTTGGCTATGATGATCATCATCTTTTATTCTTTCTCTGCTGTCTTGACTGAATACAGAATATGACTCTGTGGTCAGTTTAATCCTCATATCAGATGCTGAGAGGAGAGGTGCTTATTTATGTCCAAAATGAAAAAGCAAAAACAACCATCCAGCTGAACTTGGTGATACACTAAGATCTTGGAGCAATGCTTTTTCTGTGAGCCGCTCACTTATTCAAACTGATGCTGATTTACTGAAAAACCTCTCTTGGATGATACAGAGCTTATTGCATCTCTCACCATTGCCTAATAGAGGAAAAATTCAATAGACTTAAGAATTTACCCCTGTACAACTTTTTTTTCCTCTCTTTCTTTCTCTTTTTCCTTATTTTCACTCTAAGACAGTTTGGTAGTTGACCACTTTGCATCTTGATAGACAAGCCCTGTACCTTGAGCTATCTCCATTTGGCGCAGCATGATTCGTGAAACTGGGCTGTGTCTCTCAATCTATTTTTTCTTTCAGACTCTGGAGAACAGCATTGTGCTGTTGGTACTGGTTTTGAGCTGAAGTTCCTATCTGGATAATGTATCCCTGGATGTGGCATACTGAGCTTGCAGAGCTGGTCTGCAATGCAGTCTGGGACCAGATGAGGAAATGGATACTTGAATGAAATCATTATTACTCTCACAGATGCAGAAAAGTAGACATACAGTAATGGCTTAGACAAAACGTATTGTTTAAAGACCATGTTAAATGGATTCCTTCAGGAGGGCTTGTGTTTTTATGGAGAGTGCTGTCCAAGCAAGAAGGATCTGTTCTTCCTTAGCCCAGCAGAGTAATTGAAAATGATTTGGAAACTTCAGTCTGCTTCATATATTTCTCTCCAGGCCAAATACCTGCAAAAATAAACATTCTACTACTTTTTCCATCAAGATAGACATGTTTAGAGGCCCTGTTTCTAATCAGACAATTTTTGAAGCCTAGTATTATACTCTGAAATCAGAGCAGTAGTCTTCTCCACTGATTCACATGTTTTTCCAAAGTAAATGTAAGACATTTTCTTTCTTCTGTTGAACTTCAAAATGTAGTCCTGAGAAGCTTTTAGGATTTCAAGGCAGGGGAATCACCTTGCCTGGAGTGACACAGGCGAAGTGGCCTCAGGGTTAGTGATATAGAAATTCACCCATTGTGCCTCTTTGTCACCAGTCCTTTAAGTGTGTGTTCCCAGGTCTGTTCTATGCATTGGTGTGTATTGAGAAAAAAAATTTTATACAACTCTTCTCATTCTCTATATTTATATTCTAAGGAATGCATCTGGGAGGAAGAGGTGGAAATTCTTTTTACAAAGGATCTTTGATCCCTAGGATCATGATTGATAGGAAGAGATGTGTCTGTATTTACTTTAAAATCCTTTCTTTGAACAAGATGATCCACAAGCACAACTTTGCTAGAAATAAACAGATCAGGGAGGAAGGAGTCAGAAAGTCACTTGGTTGCTGTTACTGAGAGCGTGCTCTGCAGTTCATATATTTAGAATATATATTGTAATAATTTCAGAAGTTGTTTATTAGCTTTTTTCTCTAGCTTGTACTTGGGAACCAGTGTGTATTTCTGTGTATAGGAAATGACCAAGAGATAAATTAGCATGTCTAAATTTTTAGTAAGCAAATAATTAACATCTTTTAATTCTGGTTTCATACAAGATGCTGAATATTTCACTCATTTGCACATGCACAGACAGGCACACACATATGCATTGCTTGTCAGGCTATCCATTTATAGAGATGAAAGCTGGGTTTGCAGTCTATGATGTGCCTTTAACCTCTTTATTACCAAGATGTAGTTATAAATAAAGTATCAGATTTCCTGTTATCCATGTTGCTTCTCAATATGTGAGCAAGTCTATGCACTAGTTCTGATTTGGAGGCTTTCTTACGTGTAGAAGTGATTTTTGGCATGAGTGTTTCTCTGAAGGGGTCCAGTGTAATAATAGACTGCTTTGCTTTATTCAGAAGTGTTTATTTTCAATGTCTGCTTTTGCTGCTCAGAAAGTGGTAGGTATTTGGTGCATTGTGTCTGCCTGAGAAGAGTGGGCTCAATGCACTATTTCAAGGTTTAGTTGCTTTTGAGATACTTGATACTGAAGAAGTGCCTGGTGTGAACCTCGGTTTTCCTCTCAAGTGTGTAATGATGTTGTGTAAGCAGAGTAGCACACAAGCACAACTGCCTCTTGCTATGCTAGTGTAGTATTCCAATTTTAGCTTAGCCTGAACTGATCTGAAATCTTTATCTTGTGTTTGGTGCAAAGATCTGTATCAATAGGCACAGCTGAGCAGTGTGAGGAAGCTTGTGTTGCTGTCTCCAGCATGGTTGAATCTCATTATGATGGGTAAGAATTGTCACAAGAGTAAAAACTTGAGGCTCAGAAGGCAATGTTTGAAGGCTTGCTAAAAATGATGAGACATCACTGACCTGGCATCTTGTTACAAACATCTCATTGTGCTGGTGAGGAAAGCCTTCATATCACTAGCCATCTCCTGAACAGTTTTCTCTTCCTTCCCCTCACCTATTGGCTGTGATCCTTATGAAATGATACAGGGCTGGACTGTGGGGTTTTTGTTTTCTTCTTTTCCCTATGGGATCCTAAAGGAGTATGGTGTCCAACTAATATTGGAACCTCAACAGAGATTGGTGGTCTGATTTTCATTTCAGCATAGTATATCATGAATATTAAAACTGCTAAAATATGCAGCTGTGTGTGCATTTCTGCAAGTACTACAACCCTTGCAAAAGCAAAGCAGTAATTTGCTGAGCTCTAAACAAAATGCTTTCTTCCTTAGGAGATGTTTCACAGTGCAGGTATCAGGAACAGGTGGGGACAAGGGTTCAGCAGCTTGATATTGCTGATGGTGATGCTGGTACTGGGTTGTGATTCTGGCACTGGGAGCATCATTCAGACTTGCACAAGAGGAGATGTTTGGGCAGGAATTTCCTACTGCTCTGCAGAACTGGGTGCAACAGTTGGAAAAAGTCTTGATTCCTTTTTGAGCAAAGGCAGAGTGGTTACAAATATCCAGGCATTTGCTAAGGGCCTGTGTGCTCTGTTTGGGTGGTAAATTGCATTTGAGCCAAACATAGAAGCCCAGCAGTTTCTGCAGAGCTGCCTGTGGAGTGGGATGCCACACAAGTAGGCCCAGCAATTTCTGGTCTTCATTGCAAAGAATGGAACCGGAAACAAATGTTCAATTTTTAGTTTTCTACATGCATCATCTTCTATTAGTAAACACAAATGTAGTCATGGAAATCTGTATGTCTTCCATGTGAAGTCTCTGCTTTTATATCCATTTCCTCAGAATGTAGAGCAAAGCTAAAAAAAAAAAGTGGTTTTATGATGCCAACAATGTTTTTCCTATTTAGCTTTCTGAAAGCAAACCTGAAATAAATAGTTGTGCAGCCAGAGTACAATTTGCAAGCAGTATTTGAATAAAGATAATAAAGAAGAATTACAGTTCACTGTAAGAACTGTTTAGTTGCATCAGTCTTAATGCAGTATTACATATTCTGCATTTATAAAAGTAAAAGAAATAAAATTATAGTGGCCCTAAAATCTCAATACTGCAATATAGACAGCTGCCAGTAGAATCCAGTCTTCATTAAAAAAATAACTTTTAGTATTGCAATAGATTTTTTTTTTTTAAATTAAGACATCTCTGTATCTTTATCCTTCTTGTCCCCAAGGACTTGATAAGTTAGTGGTTCTAAATTCAGGGCATATGAATGATGCAGCTCTACAAATGAGGTATATGTGCAAGAAAAATCATTCCACTGTCAGTCTGTTAATTTATCCAAGTAGACATTGTTCTATCCATTTGTTTTGCGTTCATAGTGTTTTAGTTTGTAAACCTTTTGGAGCAGAAACATCTGCAGGTTGTGCAGGGAGCGGGGTTTTGGCTTGGACTTGTCAGTGCTGCTAGGAAAAAAACCTTAAAAATATGTTTCTGGAGGGAGGGGAAATATCTAAAAGTGTGAGAAGTAATGCAATGTAGAAGTGTAAACTTGCACATACCACGTTTCAATTCTGTTTGAGCTTTGTTGTATACATATCAAATGGTAGGTGAAAACTAGTGAATAACAGCTAAGAAGAACTTTTATGTACTTTTCCTAAGTGCATTATAAATGCACAAATACATTGAATGCGGCAAAATACGACAACATGATTTCACATGTTTGTAAGAAAATATCAAATGGGATTACTCCATGGCTTTTATTAGACAATTGTTAGTATCATTTTTAACTGCCTATCAGTGTGATTTGATCAAGAGTTTCTTAGTGAATGTACTCATTTGATTAATAAAGTTGTATACAATATCAAAGTGCTTGTAATTTAGGCAGAGAGTTGTTATTTTTATTGGGAAAGAAGAGATAAAATCCTATTGATTTGCTGAAGTAAGCTTTGATGTTCAGTAATATATATTGTTTCTCGTGTTTTAGGGCCAGGTTTTCCTTTCCTGAGAATTCCTTGTAGAAATAAAATAATTACCAGAGGATGGCATGTCTTCTGTGCTTTGTCACAGCAGGAGCAGAATTCCTGCCTTACCCTGTTGCAGTCTTTACGCTGCCCTCAAAGGGATTTAGATCAGACCCATAAATCTCAGCTCAAGTCCGTAGGCTATTTGAAGGCATTTCTATAGAGTCAGGTTTCTTCCATTCCTGTTCTATTCACATGATTCACGGTATTTGACTGAGGAAAATGTTCAGGGATACCTTCTGGCAAAATCACTCATCAGGGGGTTGGGTTCTACTTCTTGTAATTAGAGAGAACAGGGGAGGGGAAGTTGTGAGTGCCAGTGGTGGTACTCAGAGCAAATCTGTTCACACCTTTGCTGTGGCTGTGGGGGCTGGTGTCAATTCCAGACACCCTGTCCCAAAGCAGGATCCTTCAGGCCTGTGAAAGGCAGGAATTTTCTCTCCATCACTGCTGCATCCTTGAAGCTTTGCTTCTGCAAACGCTCCCAGCTCCATATTAGGCATGACTAAGCTCATCTAAACAAAGGGCAGGATTACCAAGTATGTTAATAGACGTTCTTTTTACCTATTTTGGAAGTTCTTTCCTTAATGGTACCTTGTTTTTCCTTCATGTGTTTTCCTGATGATAGAGAACTTGTGGTCTGAAAACAAAGGAGTCTGAGTATTCATGCCAGGTACTTGGTTCTGTCTTTTTGCTGATACATCCTTTTTCAATGCAAGTGAGAGAGAAGGATGTCATTGCCATCCTGTGCCTAGGTTTGGAATGGCTCAGTAAAAACATTTCTCAATTTTAAAAGTATATTGCTGACTCCATGTAATGTACTGTCTTTAATGAAGATCTGGTTTTCAGAATTGGAGGTGCCTGACTGCTGCTCCTCATGCTGGCCAGTACTTGGTCACAAGTGATACCCTGAGCAACAGGTGTTTTGGTACAGTTGGCCAGATACCAAGGAAATTGGAGGTGTATAAATATAGAATTTAAGAAATATATTGGTTCATGGTCCAGTTGTCAGCATCTGGCTTTAATTCTCCTGTAGGAAGTGTTCTGCTGTCCTTGTAAAGGGGAGCTAAAGAGAGAATGGGGCTAGTACTTAAAAACTAACTCAAACTTGGCTGCTGAATGAAAGAAATAGCCATGTGTTTTTAATAAAATTTAAGGGAAATATTGTCAAAGATTTTAAAGATGACTGCTCATCTTCCATCTCTCTAGCCCTACCAAACAGTAGTTTGGAGAGATTTTGTTTGGAGTGAATACTCAATGAGAATTGGTGGGGTGGAGTGGTACTTTTGTCTCCTGTAATGCTTCTCCTCTTACTACCTTAAATTATTCTTTTTGTATCTATACCACAGTGGGAAAGATTTTCCTTACATTACAATAGGGCTCTTTCTTTAACTCTTCACTTCCACTGATACTTCATCACTGATAGTTTTATTTCTAACCATCAGTGATGATGTCTCAAAGCATTGATGCTTTGAGAGCATTTTGTGAGGGCTGCCTTAAAACACAGGTTCGTGCTGTTCAGAAATGCTGTGACACGTGTTTGGGGTTATGCATCACATAACTGAAGTTATAATGAGATTTTACCGTGGATTAATGAAGGCTTCTGTGGTCTCTTGTAATTGCTGAATTTGTCTAATCAGTGTTGCAAACATCTTACTGGTGATGGGTCTACAGCACACTTGATTGAAATATTAATAACTCTAGAAAAGAAAGTCATCTCTTCTTCCAAATATCAATCAATTTGTATCTCTTGTGATTAGGATATTTTTTTAGTTTGTTGTTTTAAACAAACTAAAAAAAATTTAGTTTAAAAATTTTAGGGTCTTTTTGAAACATGAGACTATACAAATGCAGGGATCTCTGTTCTCAGCCTTAATATAAAAGCAGTTTTATTGGATAGGAATGTTAAATTTCCCACTGTAATCACTTTGGGGAAAAGTTTCAAGATAAGTGTATGGATAGTGAGTGTGCAAATCCTGTTTGCAGGATTATAGAGTTTGAATGAGAAACTAATTCAGTATGGCATGTTGCTTTTTCGTTTGTGAGTCTTGAGAAGTCAGACAGCACCAAAATCAGCGCTGTTATACTAATTGTGAAACACTTTAGATTTGCAATGAAATAGGCATGGAAAATGTACATGTCGTGACTCACTGGAAGGGATAGGAGCCTTAGTCCTCCAAATTTAAATTTGTTTTGCAGTAAGAGGTAATACAAGAGGTAGAAAGCCGTTTTTCTTTTTTATTTTTTTTCCTTTGACACCTTTTGATTGGAAATGTGAAGTGCCACAACATCTGTTACTTTCCTATAATTGCTCCTTTTACACATTTATCATGTATGTCCCATCAGATTTGATTTTTCTTTTACATACTGTATCCTCTCTTCTAAAATTCCTTTGAATTTAGGTGTGTTACTGGGACTGCACCAGGGCAGAGGGGACGAGAACAAAGCCAAAAGTGTCCCTGACTGGTATTTCTGAGTTGAAGTTGCTTTGTGTGTGATGATTTCTCTCTTTCCTGGCAAACTCTTCTATTCTTTGAGCTGCTATTCTTCTTAAAATCCCATGATGGTGAATATACTGACTGCTGAACTGAAGCTCCAGTTTCCCTTGGGGATGTTTTCCCTCCTGGCTGGTCTGTTACCAAAGATTTAAGCAGAGTCAATCTGTGTGCAGGTTGCTGGTCTTGCAGCATCAAATGGCAGCTGGATGGGAGCTGTCAGCACCAGGGTGGTGATGTGTTCAGCCAGTGCCACACAAATAACTGGTGACTGACCTTCCCCCACATCCAGCCCAGCTAGAAATTCTCCTCATCTCTCTGGGGTCTCTTCTGCGAGGATGAGGGCATTCTAACCCTTAGGGAGTCTGAGCATGTTACAGCCCACAGTAAATGGGATGGAGGTAGGTGGAGGGAGCTGTTTCTTCATCTCAGGCCTCAGGCTAATTGCAGAAGAGTTACCGAAACCCTCTGCTGTGTAGGATTAGCTGGGTCCTCCCTTCGAGTGAGTGTGAGAGTTGGGTTTGGAATTCTACAGTAACTCAGGGATGTCCTTAAATAGGACCACAGAGCCTTGTAAATTTAGGATTTGTTTAGTCTTTCATTGTTCTAAAGAATCTTCAATTATAGCATTGGTTTATGCATGAATGTATATTATTAACCAGTTTTTTAAATGCAAAATCCTGGGAGAGTGGCCTTTTGCAAAGTTGAATCTTGGCATGATAAATTCATTCTTCTGCATCTGAGTGAAATATGAGGAAAGAGTGCAGGTCAGTCAGAAATTAACTCCTTGTGGTCCTTGTTTTGGCTAAGCAATTGGGTGCCCTCCATTCTTTCTCTGATAACTTAAAGCATTTTCTTGCCTTAAACATTTCTGTTAAAATCCTCAGGACATCCCTTCCAACCAATCAGTCCATCCCTGAGACCCTGTACAGGTTCAAGTAAAAACTCCAAACAAATCCACTTTACACTGAAGTATTCAGACAGCTCATAAACACTAAGCCAGAGTCAATATGGAGTCCTCCATCTCTTGGGATTAATGAGCAGCCACCAAGACCAGGGGAAAGGGTGGGAAGAGAAAGAGAAGAAAAAAGTCCAAACTACTCTTTGTTCAAACTTGTTTAGTACACCTGTGCCTTTTGAACAGTTCTTATTGTAAGCAAATTTTTCATTGAAATTCAAGGTACATTTTCTAGCTAGTCACATTGAATTTCAGGAAAAAAAATCCTAATCTTAGTGGAAAGGATTACTAAAATGATGATATGTAAGTGCACATTGTGTTTTTTTCATTTTCCTTTGAATTTTTGAGACATCAAGGTACATTTGGTTCCTGTTCTCAGGCTTTTATGTACAACATGAGGGCTGAAAGTATGCTTTGGGAAATGAAAGCTGACATTCCTAGAGGATCATTTGTTTGGAGCAGCTGGGGTTTTAAATAAAACATCAAATATGAGAAAATCAGAAGAACTGTCAATGTTGTCGTTACCCAAATGCAGTTCCGATCAGCAGTGCTGAAAAGTTGTCATCTGATGGTTACAAGATGGCCTGTGACACAGAGCAGTTTGCCCAGAGACAGGTGTGTATTAGGTTGATGTAACAAAATTACAACCTGCAGAAAGATAGGCAGAGCTGCACTTCCACTCCTCACGTTAACTTCATCTGCAGTGAGGGCTGGGAGACCATGCTAATTGGGAGGGCAAGAAATACTGAGCAATTCCCCTGGGGAGAAAAGAGTCTGCATGAACTGAGAACAAACCAAGTCCATAACTGTCCTGGATTCTAGCATTGTTATAAATTAAAAACACATTTAAGTATGGTTTTGCTGGGGTTTCCTTCTGAGGCTTCATTCCCTTTTCATTCTGTTACGTTAGTTCAATCAGAAAATGTAATTCCAGCTTTTTCTTTATTTTTTATTTTTTGTGTGTGTGTGTGCCTTGATTGTAAAACACAAGTTTGACCTGCCAGTGTGAGTGCAAAGAAGCTTTGACATGTGCTTAGGCAGAAGGGTGTCTAGCACTTGCCTGAGAGTGACTTGACAGAAGAGTTTTTAATTCCCCTGTAAGTGTATGGAGACCTGGCACCCGCTTCTGAGGGCAGCTGGGGTCAGTGTTACCACACACATGCTCTCACAGATTGTTCCTTTCCTTGCAGCACAAGAATATTTGCAATCTGTTCAAAACTTACTGATTTCTGGTTTTAATTGTGGAATGTGCTCAGGGATGTATGTGCTCCTAAACTCCACTCCTTTTGTGGGTGAAGGCCTCATGGAAGTGTAAGCCATGCAAATAATCCCCTCGGAAATGACAGGCAAAGAGGGTGAAATGTCTCAAATCCAACAGTCAGCCTGGCAGAATCCTGAATTTGAACTCAAAACTCGTGAGATGCAGTCTGGAGCTTCTATCACAGAATAGTCCTTTTTTGTCTCTTGCAGTCATTTTTTTTCAAAGACGTTCCTGTTTAAATGTCTTGACCGTGTACAGATGACCTGTAAGGAGCAGTCAATAACCAGAAAGCCTTGAGAATGCTCAGTTATGCTTTATTTCAAAGCCCTGCTCTGTGCAGGATACCTTCTGAACGTGTCTGACAGTTCCCTCTGATTTCTAAGCCCTCTATGGCAGAAATTTGTCATGAGCTGCCATGAGTTAGAGCAGAGAGGCCATTGGCAAATGTAATGTCCTTTCAATATCTGCTTGAAAACATCTAAAGCAAATCAGGGAAACAATGTTTACGTAGCATGGTCATGAAATCATTAGCAAGCTGGCTGGCAAATTATTTAATTAAATTTTCCTTTTCAAAAAATTCTAATGACATAGTTGTAGTGCAGTTTCATGTCCTCCTCCTAGACAAGCATTCATTATGAGCTTGAGTAAATATTAGATATTTATCACATAAGATGTTAAATATTTAATTTTTTCTGTAACAGATATATGTTCCTACCTGGTAGGCTGCTGCTCAATATTGAATTAGAAGGACAAGTTTCTCTTAAGTTGTTTTCTTGTTTAGGTGCACAAGCATTGAACTATAAGTCGATTGAAAGTAAGATTTTTCTGTAGTGATTGTGTGCTTAAGTGCCTACTCCAGGCATTAAGGCTTTTATTTCCAAAGGATATCATTGCAGCCTGGGCCAGAAGAGTCTTGTCATCTTGTCAGTGGCAACCAGCACCTGTAGCTGGTAGTGTAGGGTAAAGTTATGGAAATTTTTCTGTTGGCTTTCATGGGACTTCTCCCATACTGGAATTTCTTTTTTTCTTTTTCTTTTTTCTTTTTTTTTTTTTTTTTTTTTTTTTTTTTTTTGTGTGTGGTGGTGTTGTTTTTTGTGGGTGTTTGAACTCTCTTTGGCCAAACCTGCCACGGTCTTTTCCATGAGTATTTGTGCATCCCAGCTGCCATAGAGTTACATGGCAAGCTTATATAACACATAAGTACATGAGTACTTGGGTGTCAGGTGTAGGTTCAGCTCCAGTCTGGAAGTAAATTTTGCTTGGGTAAGCCTTCTAATGTTCCAATATGTTGTTTTTTCCTCTGTTTATATTCCATTATTCCTCTCATCATTTTCTAGTCTCTGGGAAAGAAGCTGCAAGTGGTTGTTATAGTTTAGCCCTGAAGAAGTTGGTCCAGGAATCATTGCATTGCTTCTTGATCAGCAGATCTTCATAGAAACTTAGATCTAGATCTGGGGCTTGTGACTCCAAGTATGCTTGAAACAGCAAAATGCTATGGAGCTAGAAGGAAATGTATTATTACACCTTGTGTCTGGTTTGTCACTGTGCCACCAGCTGAAAGGGAGTTTGAGGTATGTAGCATGAGGAACATTATGCTGAAACCAGACTGGCAAAGTGGAATCAGTTATGTTGCATGTGATGTCTTCAGCAAAGGTATTCTTGTGTTATTGCCTTGTTATTTTTATTTTTTTTTTATTTCAGAAAAGATACGTCAGCTGTTTGTAATTTTGAAGCATTAGGAAGCAGTCAAAACAGTGACAGCTAGATCAGAAAAACAGAGGCATTCCGTTGTCATAATTGCATATGATAACCCTAAGCATTGTTGTTATTTTAGAGGAAATTGTACTGATTTTAAATTAGTCTTTGATTCGAGTTCTGTGCAAGAAGCACAGCAGAGTTATCTTTGCTTTGGAATTGACAAAACTGCACCGTTTGTCATTCAGTCGTTTAATAGCAACTGGCAAATGCAAAACTGCAAAACTATAAATCAAAAACAAATGTTTGCTACCGCCTTTAAAAAAAGTTGCTGACATATTAGAGGGATGCTAAATGAACCTTATTGATGTTTCATTCAAATTAAATACAAGGTAAATGTTCAGTAATTGCACCTTTCATTAAAATGTGAATGTGTGATTTGCAAGCTTCCCAGCACTGCCCTTTAAAAATCAGCAAGTATTTCGGCCTGGTGGCATTAAGTCACTATAGCTTAGCAATGTATTGGTAACTTAATAAGCTGTTGGCATTTGTTTTGAAGAAATTGTCCTTCACAGGCAAAGTTGTCAGACTGCTTGACTATACAATCTTTCTTCATGTGAAATAATATGATCAGGTTCTTGGTATTGAATTGAATGCTTTACCATGACCTGTGCTTGAGATCTTTGTGCATGGACTGGAATTGCTTGACAGCAGTAGGATCACTTGGTGACAAACATGCTGATTTCATTACATCCATCTAATTTACATGGTAGATCACCTACTGCTGCTGTGTGCTTAGGTCTGACCAGCTCCATGTTACAAAATGGAGCTGTCACCTTCATTTTTTTTTTAATGTTGTTGTAATTAATAATTGTCGGACTCGGTCATTAGTACTGCAGGTGAGTTTATGCCTCCCATGATAGTTTGGCATATGTCTTTCTGTGAAAGAGGATAGGGAAAATTTACATTTTTGCCTGCTTTAAATTAGGATCTGTATTAATGATTTAGGCTATTGTGTTATGGGAGCATCGATTTCATCTTTTCCAATGATTCCTTTTAATGAAATTGTTCAAGGCTCAGTTCACCACAGAGGAGAGGCTGCTCTCTGCATTATTGGAGCCAAGTTTAGGTCACAGATCTTGGCTCTTCTATCATGAGAATCGTTCAATAGAAAACACGGACAGGCCAGAGAACAATTTTCAGCTAATTCCGTGATTGCTTTGAAAGCAGTGGTGAAAAGCACAGGAGTTAATGAGTCTCTCCATTACTTACCCATTCCAACTAACTCAGAAAGCCAAATAGAAAAAGCCCCTGATTTTCAACTGAAGCTATTTTTTGTGACTGTCCCCAAAATAGACCTGTTTCAGCTGAGGAGGAGACCTCTCTCTAGTAAAAGATCAAATGTTTGAAAGGCTGATTCTGCTTCTTTCTGTTCTCCTGTCTGTCACTGGCCTTGGAAAAGTCACTTCATCTTGATTTCTGTCTTCACATTTGAAAAGATAATATTTTCCTACTTCATTAGGATTGTGACTTTGCAGTGTTTGAGCTGCTTGAGGAAACACAAGAGCAATTAACTACAAAGTATCACTGAATACAATTAAAATACAGTGTTTCCTTTATCTTACTGTGTACTTGCTCTATGTTAAAAATACTAACAAACCCCCATAAAACCAACGAAAAAAGAGCCAGTTGAGATCTTCTCTGTTTCCTTATATGATGTATCTGGCATGGTGTCCTTTAAAAAGAAGGATAGGCACTCAAAGAAGAGTACACAAGTGCAGGAATTATATTGATAAACCAGCACCTCAATTCTTAAGGAAATAATTACCATCACATTATGCATATGTGGATATTGAATTGGAAATGTGGTTTTGTATATAATATAATTGTATATGTACCTTATACAAATATAAATATTTAATTAAATATAATCAGTATTTATAACAACTATAATAATATGTAATCATGCGTGCTTGAGTACTAATATATAGATAGCATTTAGTAAATAGACTAATAATTGGGTTGGTACAATAATATGCTTCATATTCAGGATGTCCTTGACTGGCAGTTCCCGCTTTAAACATGTTTTTATAGATTCCTGCCCTAAAGTATCTTTATTGTGGCAAACTCTGAAAGCCTTTCTTCTAGGGCATCCTTTTTGCATTCCCTGGATAGCACTAGGGAAATAGAAAGCTAATTTCCTTGTTTTCATGTAAACAAGGAAAGCTGCAATTCAGAATGCTTTGTCTGGCACAGAAGAGACAAATTATAGTAATAATACCTATCTCTTATATAGCACATTTCAGACCATTTGGTCTAACTAGGGGTCAGGTGCTCTCAGGAAATACCAATTCCTGGTGTGTAATCTGTGGCCTGACTCCTGAATGCTCCCTGGATCCTGGAGTACTGCTGCATTGTGTCCAGCGTTGAAAACAGAGACACCCAAAATTTAGGGCTTTCATAAAGGAAAGTCAAGACAAGAGAATAATCCAGGATTACAGGTTTTGAGAAATGTGCTTTCAGCAGATGCAATGCATGTTGGAATGCACCTGAGTTGTGATGATGCTACAGATGTGGGTAGAGTTTAAAGAGCCCTTTCTGTATAGACAGCAGGACTGTTATCCAGACTTACATTTCCAGCCCCAGTGCTGTCAGGAAAAGGGGCAGCAGTAGCTGCTTCACCTCTTGCAGATCATGGCTCTGTGGCACAGGAGCCCAGGGGCTCACCCAGTGGTCCTCTCTTCCCTTCTCTGACTGTTTTTGCAGTAGCTTAGTGCTTTCTTGTGATTTGTCTGTATCTTGATCTCTTGATCTTCTCATTAAAAAAGGGTCTCTCAAATAATTCCTCTAGGAAATACACAAAAATATTGGGAAAGCCCCCAAAAGAAGTGTGCTTCACTTTCAGGAATGTGCAACTTATACAGTTGAGTAGGAATGACTAGGGGGAAGAAGTGCCAGGAAGGAGGGATAGAACTCCTGGACTTGATTTTGTGTTCTAACTGCAGCACACCAATGTGAATGTGATTTTGAGTCTGTCTGGTCTCTGAAAGTGATGAATGACTTCTGCTGAAGCTGCTCTGCATTTTTTCTCCTGATGCTTCCCGGCTCTGACTTGCAAAGAGGTCAGCTCTGTAAGGAGAAGCTGACATGATAAGATGCAATTCTTGAAAGTCCTTTCTGGTGATAGTAGGTAGGGGGAAAAACCCCCCACCTTTAGTCAGGGTCAAGGTAAAACACTCGGACTGCAGTGAATGTGGGTTCACAGTTACTAAGTGGCTCTTAGAAATAACTTAAACCCAGCATTGCAGAGAAAAAAAGCTTTTCTGATCTGGATCACCTCTCTACCTTAAACATGGTTTATTGAAATAGGGCAAAAAAGACCACCTAAACTTTATGGATGATCATACAGTGCTTGGTTATGGAGTCTGGCTTTTGAGTCAGCCTAAAATGTTAGTGAATGAACGAGGCAAATATAAAGTATTTTGCAGAATTTGCAGGCAAGTCTTCAGTTCTTGATGCTTAAAGAGGAGTTGAATGCCATATCCTTGTTTTAATTAGACCTGCTGAACTGTAAGAAGTGTTTCACTGCTCTTCAGTTTTTGGAGGAAGTTACCCTAGGTAATAGTAGTTTTCCTTATAACAAAACAGGTCAACCAACATCATTTTGATGTGGACACACACATCAAAATATTCTCAAGCTAACAGTGGACATAGACTAGAGATAACAATAAAAGCCTGTGAGTGTCTGCATAGGAATTTCTGTATTAAATACATAAGGAACAGTTTGCTTAAGATTGCTGAAAATTAAGATAGATATGACCATAGGATTCATACTTACCCTCCTTGTTGGTAATTTAATAGTTGTAACAAGACTTGCTTCTAACAGTGCATGCCATAAATAAATTGAATAACCTAGGTATGTACTGCAGAGATTGCTGCATTTATGTATGTGTATATATATATATACATATATATAATTTTTAATTTGTGACTTGCATGGCATAAATCCAAAAGTTTCATAATGTTAAATTATCCGAGCAAAAAAAAAAAAAAAAATTAAAGTCAAAGTAACTGGAAACTGGGAGGTGAGGGGGAGCCCCAAACAGTGGAGATAAAGGAGCAAGCAAAGTGTGCTTGATAATTGGGAAGTAATCTGTCTCAGTAAAAGTTTCCACCACGGGAATAGAGTTGCCTTGTTGAAAGCCAGTAACTGAAACTCATTCAATTAAACTTTTACCTGTACACAGAGGTGTGCATGTGATGGGGAGCATGAAGTGCAGGAATCTACAGTACAAACTGCACATGTGCAGGCTCAGGATATGACAAGCATAACTGGACAGAAACCAATTTCAGAAACTTTTTTTTTTTTAGTAAACTGAATTGGTTTTTAGGATCTGATTTCTCAGGTCCAATTTTTAGCTAAAAACTACTTTCCAGGTGGTAGTATGAGGCTGCTTGAGTTTTGCACATATTGGTTTTGTTTCTGGGGTGGTTGTTTTTTTATATTTACGTAAAGATTGTGGCATGCAGAGATACTTGGAGAAAGGTTTTTGAGGTGAAAATTCATTACTAATAAAATTTGCTCTATTTGCAAAACTGGCTCTATTAATTTCTTTGCTTAGAAATACGAATTTTTGAATTAGTCCTCTTTATCTGGTACTACTAGAGCTAGAAGGGAAGCACCTTCTTTTAAGTATCTAGATCTTTGTTATCTACATTTCCTTGCTGAGACCCAAATTTTAACTAGAATTTTTTTTTTCCCTATTATTATAGCCTTGTAAAATAGCCAAATATTTCAGGGTTTTTTCAGTGGGCAAATATTTAATTCTTCCTAAGACATGAAGAGGTGATTTATGGGGCAGTGAAATGATATTAACAGGACTTACATCATCATCAAAGACAAACTTTTTTTGTTCAAATCCTGATTTATTTAAACTACCTCGCACTGAAAAAAACTGTTCATTGATACATACATTTAGTTCCCTTTTTCAATCTCTTATTTATTGCCTTTCCTTTGCTAGCCTGTGTTATGTTCTCCGCAGCCCTGCTTGCTTATTGTACTTTTTTGATGTTCTTCCACCAGCTCAAAAAATCATATAGTTCATCCAAAACAGTAATTAGGAAAGAAAAGTCTGTGATCAGCATTACTTGAACATGAAATGGTAAAATTAGAAACAGCATGAAAGTCTTCTGATTCATCATAGCAGGTAGCTTTTTTTTTTCCCTGTTGTTGAGAGGGGAGAGCTGCCCAGCCTGCCAGCCTGGCTAACTCCAGCATTTGCATGTGAAGGATATTTCAAAGCAGAAAGCAATCCTGGCAATTACTGTAGGGGAAAAGAAGGAGGAAATAGAAGCTAGTGAAACCTTGATATGTCAAAATTGAAATAGAAGAGGTATGTAAGCTGTTGCTGTAATTCATCTTCCATTAAAGACAGTTGCAATGGAAATTCATGGCAGGAAAAGTGGTTTGATGACATAAAAAGCAAGAGTTGTTTTCTTTCAGGGGGATTATCAGTTGAGTAAAATAGATTTACTCAGAGCTGCCTGCTTTAAACCAGGACAGGACCTGTCCTTTGAGCTTGTATCTCTGATATTAAGAGAAAAATTATTTTCCCTTACTGAAAAATCCCCAAAGGAAAAATTAACTACATTATGGGAAAAGTGAAAAGACTTCAATATTTTGCTGGCAAATATTTTAGCAATGTTTGTAAACTATATTTAGATTCTTGAGTCATATTTCTTAAATAATTGCTAGGCACAATTTCAGTCTACAAGAATTTATTAAAGATATGATGAAATTGGAGAAGGGATGAATTCTGTACACATCAAGTTGCCAAAATAATGCTTAGACCATTTTACAGTTTGCATTTAAATGGAAGTTTACCTCAGAACCTTGCTATAAAGCACAACATACCATCCTTCATAAAACGTTTTGTTTGATAATAAGCTTTTAAGAATACATCTTATAAATCTGTTGGATTACACCAGTAATGTTCATGTAGAAAATATGTTCCAATACAGCTCAGACTTTTAGGAGATAGAATCTGTCTGTGTGTTATACTTTGCCTGGGTAATGTTTTGACTTTATTATTAGCTGGCTGATGATACTGGTGTTCTCAAACTGCTAAATGGATTCAGTGCATTATAAAATGCCTTCCTGTGGGATATTTAAAAAACTTAGATAATTGTTTTCATTGTTTGTTCTATGAATGAAAATAGTTATTGCAAATGTGTGTAAAAGTTGTAGAAATCCCTCGAATTTGACCTTATGTATAATTGTTTCCCCCTTTTAATTGCCCAATACCATTCAGGCACTGTCTTATTTTACATATCAGCATTGTCAAGCATCAGGTATAGCTATTTGTATAAGTCATCAGAAATTTGGTGACAAATATGACCTACCTCTTGCTTTGCAAACACCAAATTCTTGATATTTTCACGAGAGAGCTGCTTTCTGAGTGTCAGGCTGTCCTTTCCTGTGCCTGTTATTTTCAGTTCTGAAGCAGCTGTAATACACACAGAGCAACACAATGTACAAGGGCAACTGGACACTGCTTTTGAAGCTCCAGGTGGGGCTTCTCATGTGACTGCAAATGCCTTGCTCGGCATGGAGGAATTTTCCAGTGCCTTGAGACCCTCTGAGCTCACCTGTTCCCTGGAGCACAGACAGGGCACAGCAGCACCGTGATCTGTCAGGAGTGCTGTCACAGGGTTCCACTTGTTACTGATGGCCAAACAGCAGGAATTACATTGAGGAATGCTTTTTTGTATACTGGGGCTAGGATTTTAGTTAAGACCTTTGGGAAGCAACGTTTGTATAACACAACTTTCTTATGATCCAGCATGGAGCCTAAGCAATAGTGCTCTAGCCCTAATTTATGTCTTCCTGTAAGATGGATACATATTTTTCATTTCCACACAGCTAATTCATGATGGTTCTACTTGGTTTCATTTCTTTTTTCCCTGGCACCTGCCATGCAGCAGCAGTTCTGTGGAGTAGCAGCTCTGCATTCACCTCTTCCACTGCCCATGCAGTTTTGGTAGACTTTGCTCTCATTAGTGCCCATCCGCCTCTCCGTATTCAAATGTGTCAGCCTTTTTTAGCCCCTCAATGTAAGGGGCAGGCTGCTGGACCAAAGTTTAGGCAAAAAACCTTTGGCTTCAGGCTGCTTTGTTTAAAAATGGCTGTGTAAAATTAGGCATCCCAAGCTCTGGTCCTAGGGGACTCAAATAAGTGGCCTGTTTTTCAAACTGCTAACACCCCATTAGTTCCCGTGCAATGATTAGAAACTGCTGAATCTTCAGCAATTTTGAAAATTAGGCCAAGGATTTAGTTGCCCGAGGGTGGTATTTTCAAAAGAGTGTGGGTTAGGCCAACACAAAGTGCTTATAAGCACCTTGCTTCAGTGGCAGCTTTAAACGTGTGACTTTACAAAAGCTAATACTTTTCTTTAAAGGATAGTTATTCCGCCTCCGAGAGGGGCAGATGGGATTTATGGAAGCTGTAGCCAGGAAAGAAAATGCGAGGTATGCATACTTTCAGGTGCTGTGCTGTTAGAAATGTTAGCTTTTGAGAAATATTCTGAGAAGACGTGGAGAGTGGCCAGTCTGTGAGTTTAATAACATGTTTTTGATCTGTAAATGCTACTGTGCCGTGGTTAAAAGGTAACTATATTTTTCTTGTCCAGTAATCACTACTGGTTTAACTGCAGCGCATTTCCTTTCAGAACTGTGTGGTTATAGCAGAAATGAGCTATTGACTGGAATCTTATCATTTATCTAGACTTCTTTTGGTTATTTGAAATGTGCCTGAGAGGTAATAGGTGGCAATTTGCATTCTTTTGTTCTGTGAATTTTACCTGACAGTCCTGTCTACAGGCTCTTTTGTAAGGTTTAAAGGAACACCAGGGAGGGGAGGAAAAAAGCTAAGCAAAATCTCGACCTTGCCAGTACATATTTTTGTTGCATTAAAATTCTGCCAATTTAGGAAGGCTTCACTGAAGCACATGCAGAAACAGGAAGGATCACAGCTCATCACAAACTAGAAAGGAAAGGATTATTCCTTCTCTGCTACACTTCCATTTAAACCGATTTTCCCCCTATTACTTTTATGAGAATTCGAATGAGGGACAAAAATTCCTGAATTCCTGAGACAAGAGTTTCAGGAGGTTGGGTTTTTTTTTATGTGCATATCAAAATTCAGAGGAGCGTGTTCTTTAAATTATTTAAAGTGATTGTCTATATGAAGACCTGCCTATAATGGAATATCCTAACATGTAGTTTAGCAATTTAGAAGAGTATTGGGTAAAAAGCATAGGGCAACAGGATCTCATTAACAAAACAGATTTGATTTGAAGCCCTGATGCAGCTGTTGACAGCATAATTAAAATGATTAATTTGGAGTAGAAGAAGTACTTTGAACTAATTTGAAAAAATGGTTATGATCTTGACCATACATCTGACCAGTGTTAGGCAGGTACATAGAAATGCTTAAAGGGGAAAAAAAAATCTTGACGTGTTTTAGCTGAAGGAGAGAAGGCTTTGTCTCAGATCCCTGTTTTTTCAGACATCAGTTGTTTCCTAATGAAAAAATGAAGGTAAAAAAGTGAAACAAAACCTGACCTAAACACATGAATAAAAGCAGTAATATGTGATTTCTTTCCTAAATGTCTTGGGATTTCTGCGTGTGCCACTTTGTCACAGACAATCATATTTAATATCATAATTAGGAGTATAAATATTCCAAATTACTAATTCCATCTATTTCCTCATCTGAAATGCAACTGACGACATATTGTTACATATTGTTTGCATATATTGGTAATTTTACCTTTATATATATATATATATATATATATATATATATATATAAAAGTAAAAGTATATATACATATGTACTTTAAAAAATACATGGTTTCTTTTCCTCTTTCTCTGTCTTGATCATGGTGGGAATTTCAGTTAATGCCTGGGGCAAAGTGCCCTGCAAGGATGTTTGGAATTCCTTTGCTCCCCATAAAGGAGATCTTTGGAATCTGTAAGAGGGTTAGAAAATACATGGATTTTCTGTAACAATTGGCTTAACTTCTGCAGGTTTCTCTTGTTTTCTTGCTATAATAAATAAAGACGCTTGATATGCTTCAGTTATACACTAAAAGAAGAGCTGGGTTGTGTTTTGTAGTTATTTTAACAGGCTGAATTAGAATGTCCCTTTCTTAATGTCAGCTATGTCACATGCTGTATTTTCATGGGTATTGTAATATGTGTGCATTTAAGCATATATATGTAAGTTTTCCTTTTGATTGGACATCTTATATCTCAGCATTTAATAACTGAGGTGTTTAACATGAGTAATATGAATTGCTCCCCCAAACTGGAGTTTGCAGTTTATGTGATATTAACTTGTTCAAGCATCTCTTTTCATACTACTTGACTCATTTGTGTAGATGAGGCTACAGGGCTGTGAGGTGCAGAGAGAGCATGAAAACTGGGCAGAAGTTTTAGCTAGAGAAAGTATTCAATTACATAGTATTTGTTTATTAAAAGTGCATGTATGTTAAAAGTAGATGTTTAATGTTAGAATGACAGTTTTGTCTGAAATGTGGAGCTTAAGGACTACTTTATTTCTCTCCTCTGGGCTTCTAGATTCATAATTGCTTTTCCTTACTTCTTATTATAATAAAGATTAAACGTTTTTCTTTTGGTGGAACCAAATGGTTTGCTTTGTAAACACAAAGCCACACACACACTCTTCCTGCAGAAGTATTTTTGTTACCGACGCTCACCCCTTCTGCCCAGGAGTCAAGGCAGGTCTGCATCAAATATGTGACATCCTTTTCTTTTACAGCGGGCAAAGGAGTTGCCAAAGTGAGTGTGCAATGCTGTGGGACATGCTCCCACTTTTCCTAGTTCTTCTGCTTGAAATTGAGGCCTGATTTACCACACAAACAAGCAGTTCTCTGCTAAAGATTCTGCATCCTAAATCTAGGCAGCGATACTGCTTTAGCGATGGTAACACGAGTTTTCTGGAAGCCTGAGTGCCTGCTTAGGACATGTAAGGTTTTTTTCTTTACACATTTAATACCTCCCCCCACTTCCAAAACCCAAACCCCAACCAAAATTTAAAAAGTCAAGAAACAACCAACAACCCCAAACCACCCAGATTTCTTGAATAAATGGTCTGCTTTTTTTTTAATCTTGGACTGACCTTTGGAGTTAAGCTGCTCTGTGGTGTATAAATAAGTGGTGACCAATTACTCTTGGGAAGAAGGAAGTTTGATGAATCACAGGAAATAGTAAATTATGTGGATTCCACATGATTCCCAAGGTTGAGACTTTTTTTTTTCTTCCCCCCCTTGCACAGGGGCCTTAACATGTCACTGATTTGATGGGATGGTAGGCTCGGGTTACTTCTGGAGGGCACTGTGGGGGGAGTGAGGAGCGGAAAGCAGAAGATTTCACAGTTGTTATCACACCGAGTAGGTTACATTTGCTCTCCTTTGTTTCCTCCCTGGAGGGTGGAGGGAAATAATTGTGGTGTGCTAAAACTGTTCAAAAGCATACCAGCTATTTGGGGACAGCAAGTGAGGCTTTTAAAGGGAAAAAACAAGGTATGTGAGGCAAGGCTGTGGTGCTGATAACCTATTAAGTTTTACTCTTACATGGTCTCCCATGATTTAAAGTTTCAACATATCCATGAAGTGGTAGTAATATAAATAGTTAGGGTGGGGAAGGCTGCAAGTACTAATAGCAAATAGACTCCAGGATGTGAGAGCAAATGGGGAAACAGAGCCTTTCCTGGTCTACTCTGTCTCTGTCTCTTTGCTGCTATTCTCTTGGCTTCCTTGTCAATTAAAATAATTGCTGCTGAAGATATTTCCCTAAAGGAGATCGCATACTAGGGCTTTTCAGGCAAAATCATTTGCAAGACTTTTAATCTAGTCAGGATATATTAACAGTATGCAGGGGTTTTTATGCGTGAAGGGAATGCTTTGAAATTGTTACACTGTTCATGAGCCCATATAGCTAGACAAAACACTCCCTACTTACTGTCTCCAGAAAACTAAAGTTAATTTATACAGTGTAGCAGCATACTATGTTGTGGAGCCACATTCATATAATATAGTTTGAATCACAAGAATTTTTACTATTTGATTTAGTCTTTTTCATAGCAAAAGTAACTTTTCAATGCAAAAGAAAGATTTTCCTTCCAATTTCTTTGCCATCTTTTTTGCTCTCTTCACATTTACATGGGGAGGTCTGAGACCTAAAATCTGCATTGTGCCACTGAATGTTTCTATTCTCTTTACAATCCCTCTTTCATTCACTCTACAATAGAGTTTATTTGTAGTGTGTGTTAATAAAATGCATTAAAAGAAGCATGAAAGAATGGTACTGAAAAGTGGTGTATCTATCTGGAATTTAGCACAACTTTGGGGGAATTAATTAAAAATAAAACAACCCAAACTCAAACCTTTAAATTACAAGTAGGTGACTTTTTTAGGTGAGCTTTTGTGAGGTCTGATTTGGTCACAGAACTTCATTGTTTGTGTATCCTCAAATGTATAAATAGGTATTTTCTACTAAGAGCATTAGCTTGCAAATGACTGTGGTTGCCAGAGGTAAACTCTGCTCTGAAAGGCCCCTGTGCCTAGGAGAGCACCTCACTGTGATCAGAAACCTGTAGGATGAATGTTATTTCTTCATTTTAAGTCCTCCTTGCTGTTAGTGCGCATTCCTTAATCCCAAGGATGTGTGTGATGCTTTGTAAAGCAGCGAGATGGAGTCCCTGTCCCGTGGAGCGTAGGGTGACTGTGCTCATGCAAAGCTGTCACACGTTTGCTGTCAGGTTTACCCATGTGCACAGCTCCAGAAAAGGCTTTTAGCATCGACCACGTGGTTGGAGCCTGGGTAAGTGGTCTGTAGTCACTGCATGAGTGGTGTTGTGAGAGTATTGCAGCTTTCCATGGGATAAATGCTGGGGATAAATGTGGCACTTACAGTAGCCTTTAAATTGTTCTCGGTTCAGGCATCTTTGGTGCATCTTCTGCAGGTCAGCTGCAAGGCTTTCATGCTGCCACAGCTCAGGGATGTGGCAGAAAGGAGCTGATGTGGAGATTGGGGTCTTGGTCTAAAACGTGAAAAACATCTCAGTTGTAACTTGATCTTAGAGCACCTTGATTTCAGACTGTTTGGATGTGGCTCTTGGGGGAAGACTGCAATTTCCACCTGGATGACTTCCCAAGAGCACTGAAGTGTTGACCTGACAAAACAGTACTTTTATTTTTAGATATGTGGTACTTAGGTTCCTCCTGGTTCGGGCACTCTGTCCTGGGCACTCACCCATTGCAAGTTACCCTCCAGAAACTTGAGCAGTTGAATTCCAAGAAGAGAGATGTAGGATTGCCATAATTACCCACTGGCTTTTCAGCAGCTCATTTGTACTTGAGTGCTACCACTTTTTGGGGACATTCATCTCAAGCCATGTAGGAAGCGACCCAAAATAGAGCAGGGGGACCGGAGCAAGGTGGGAGATACATCCAGCTCCACAAGTAATGTATAAAGGGCTTTCAAGTCTGACAATTAATTGGAAAGTTGGCTGAAGTGTTGATTTGCATCAAACCAAAGAAATCTAAAATTTTCCATCTTAGTTAATGATACTTTGTCCTTTAGGGTAAGAGTGTTTAGATCAAAACAGCTCATCTTTTTCTGCTTGGAACATCCTGTGCATTGCTCACTTCTGGGTTTGTTTGGGGTTTTAATATTTAAACAATGTCAGCTTCAAGTGATTTAGTGAAAAAATGTGGAGAAAAACCTTACTATTTTTATAAATCAAATTTCTCAGTTAATATAGGAGCTGAAACCTTCCTTTCTCTGAAACTATTATCTGAGTTTCAACCATGGATAGGTTCTGTTCATATTTCAAAACACAAAATAAAATTTGCAGTGTATTTAGTATTGATTTCTTCCCTTTCCCCTGATCTACCTGAAAGTGTTATGTGCTTATTTTTATTTGGACTTGCAGGTACCTGATTAGCTTTCTACAAACTGTGGCTCAGTCCAAGGTCAGTTCAGTTTTCAGGCTTGCTGGGGCTCTCAGTAAACATTTAAACCAATTTTCACTGTGACTGACCACTTGGAGAGATTTGCAGGCAAAGCTGGGCAGGAAGTTACAGAATACCACTTCTTCCAGACTTATTCATTGCTCAAGTATCTACCAACTTCAGCAAGACTCTAGGTAAATATTTCTGAGGTGTACGGTGAGTTTTCAGTTGAGAGAGAGGAAGAGTGTCCAGTGCAGTCACTGGGGCGTTTTTTTGGGATAGTCCCACACAAAGAACATGATCACAGTGCAGTTTCCAGCTGCTTTCTAAGTTGTATGTGAGCCCTGGTTTCTGGGTTTCCCACACCCAAAACAATGTTTCCCTTCTCTTAGATAGGTTCAGTTTTGTAGAATTAAATATACATTCATTCAAGAAGGGCTGGCTCTCTAGCTGCATGGATCAGGCACTTACTATGGCACACACATCAGAACAACTTCTTTTGAATCCTTCCATTTGTTTGAGGTGTCTGGAAAAGAGCTTTATTCCAGGTGGAATGTCAAGTTGGTGACTGAGAGGGAAAGGATCTGGTGGAGGAAAGATATGAATTATATTTTCATACTAAAAGCCCCCAAAGTATAGCTGTGTACTAGCAATGCCTCTTTTCTTCAAATGTGAATAGAAGAAATATCTGGTGAGGGAAGAGGGAAGAGCTGGAAACAGAGGCCGAGAGCTGAGCACGGATGCCTCTGACCCACTGCCCTGTGATGGGTCAGTGACTGAGGTGCAGGGCTGGCAGTGCACGCAGAGAGCTCTGAACTGGGCTGGGCTTCAGTTTTTGATGCTGTTTGGTACAAGCAGCTCTCAAATGCTCTCCATCCAGTGATCATCTGCTCCTTGTGAAGGCAAATTCTGCTGGCTGTGACTGAGCAGAACCCATTGGTGCTATTATTGGTGGACTTTCAGGCCAGGCAACATAGTTTTACTGAAGAGTGTTCCTAATAGTCTGAGTTTTTTTGAAATGCAAGATTTTCACCCTGTAAAGAAACAAGATCAATTGTAGGAAGGGAAGTGCATGTGTATATAAGTAAGGAAATTTTTCTTTTTGTTTCCCAGAAAAGCACTAGCTGAAAATACTTTCCTTTGTTTCTTCATCTCTAGAGGCTGTTGTCTCATGAAATCTGAGGTTTCAGAAACCTCCCAGTAGAATGAGAGTTGGCAAAGAAATTCCCTTTTATTATATCATCTTCTTGTAACAGGAAAAAGTGTGGTTGCCAGCAGACAATTTCTTGGTGTCATTTATTCTAATCAAAATGTTCTATCATTGGGCTGCTTTCACAAGTAGTTTCATTTGGCTCTCTTTCCCCTGTTGGAGTAATGACAGCATCTTTTCATTCCCAAATGACACCCAGAAGTCCCCTGCTATTGAGAGTCAGACAGCAGTGTGATGCCTGTGACTTTCACACAATCTGATAAGTATTCATAACTCTCAGGTAGTTTCTGCTTAGCTGGCGCGTATGAAAAGTGGCCACTTACAGCAGTGAACTGACAAAATGTCTTTGTAACTAGAATCTCACAGTCAGTTTCTGGGAGGGGGGAGGAAATAGTGAATGTTCTTGTCAAATGGTTTAACATGATCTCTACCTCTGGGCATGCCTCGTAAAACAGAAGTCATGCGGTGAAGGGGAAGAGAGCACTTTTGATGTATGTATTATCCACTCTTCTGCCATGGGGTGAGAAAGGCTTGAGCCAGCCTGTCTGTTTATCCAGCTAAAAAGCAAATCAAGGTTACCCATAATTAGAGATGGTTGAAGAAGAGGGTGTTCAGATCTGAGTCTGGATTACAGGCAGGCTGCAGTTCGTGTTTGAGGCTGAATGATCTTGTCCGGCTTCAAGGGCACTGACACTGGAGATGGGCAATTTTCAGGCCTCGGATCTTTCCCTCAAATAGCAGAAACACACCGTGTGTTTTTTACAACTTCTTTATGAGGAGAAGAGAAATTTTTGACTTAGAGTTTGGCCCTGGTAGAAATGCTTGAGAATTTCATGCTCTTGCTCTCCCTGTGAAACTTGCATTTAATATTCAGTGCCATGATACATGAATTCCAAGGAGGCAATGAAGTGCCGTTTATGAAAAGGGCAGAGAGCTGTGGCACCAACCCTGATGTTTTGTTACCTGTGGGATGTTCTTGTGGGAAAAAAATTATGTGGCTTAATTGGAACTCTGTTTTGTGCCATTGGCTCTCTTCATTCTCTGCTACTGGAAGATTTATGGGAAGTGTGGGAATGTTTCTTCTCAATTCTCACATCCCCAAAGAACTAGGATTTCATCAGTAAGGAAAGGAGATATAACAATCTTTTTTTAAACGCATTTGTGTATCAGATCTCTGCCAGATTTCCAAAAATCTAGTGCTGGGATCATTAGTTATGTTTGTGAGCTACCAACATCATAGTAATAGGACAGCATATTTGTCATGAACGTGCTGTTTGGGTCTCAAGAGAAAAGGAGAAAAACATGAAGACTTCCTGCCTCTCCCTCCCTCCCTTCCTTGCCCCCCTGCTGCAGTTATTTGAATGATTACATCTTCACATCTAAATATGTGAGCATGGTCTTGGAATGCTAAAAGTGGATTCTTTTCAGGTTTATAGATTAATCTAACAAAGAGGGGTTAACAGTCAAATAGATTTGATGGTATCTATCTAATTGCCTTTTTACATAATTTATACTTTGCCAGCTATAAAAAGATGCTTTGGAAATGATTCGGAAAGTCCTTCAGGAATAGTCCCAATCTCTGCAGCCTTATTAAATGCATACAGGCATGTCTCCCAGTGAGAATCTCAAGCTGTGAAAGTCATTAGAATAATAAATTAAACTTCTATGTATACAGGCATTTTAAACTTCAGGTGAAAATTCCTTATATGCCATGTTCTAATTTTCAACTCAAGGGCTAAAGAAACAGGACTTTGGAAAGGATTGGTGATCTTCTGCAATATTTCACAAGCATAACAAGTCACTGGGCTGTGCTGGCCCCTGAAACATGCTGCAGAGCTTGAGATGTTATTGCTTTGAAGGGTTCTTTCCCTTTCTTGACTTCTAGGACTGCTAAAATCTAATTAAGCTTTTTTAGACTATTTAATGGTGGAAACTACACTGCTAATAACAGAGTGCATGTTGCTATTTTGGATTGGTTCCTGTCAACACTTCCTATTAATATTTTAGTCAATATTATATTGTAAAATGGATTCATTGAATACATTGTGTAATCAGGATGACAAATTAACTTCATCAGGTTTTGCAACTGGAACAACATAGCTTAGAAGAATAACTCTAAGAATGCAAAAGTCAAGGGGCCAATGGAAACATTCTTTCATGGAACAGTCTGTAAGAATAGTGTCTGTACAAATCTGCAGAGTCAACTCTGTAAGAATCAATTTTTTGTTTCCAAAGCCGTCTTGCTTGCGTTAAATTGCTTCATTTGATGAGTGTGTTTGCTTGGATGTTTCAAGGTACTTATCAGCCAGTTAGTGAAGTGGGCCAGAACCAAAGAGTGTTCTTCATGTTTTGACAAAAACTGTCTCTTGAACCACTAGAATTGCCTACTTGACCTGGAACATTTTACCTTTAGCTATTTTGCACTACTTAAATGCATGGCAGAGTATTCACCCATGCCATGCATGTGAGTAAGGGGAGGAGCATGGTATGTGTCAAGGAAGACAAATACATGAGGAAAATAGTAGTAGAGTTGGAGACAGATTGGCAAGGGGGCTGTAATCTTTATCTTCCAATTAAGAATTTTTGTGTCTATTTTGATTAATTGATATGGAATACTCCTTCATAAGTTTCACTAGAGAGAAAAAAGATACTTGTATTTAGGCAAAAGTTGCAATTTCTTCTATTTGTAAAATTCTGAATTTTTTCAGAGTGGGAGAATTCAATTAATGAAATGGATTGTTGTGAGTTGAAAGCTGCTGCCTAAAAGCTAGGGAATGGAAACTCCAGAGTCTTACTTGATTGTGTGGGGCTGTTTTTTAAATGTCTGGAGGTTATGATTGTGGAGGATGCTGGATTCTCTAATTGAAATTTTAGTTCTTAGTTGATACCTTAGGCTGTGATTGCCTAATAAAGTAGTTTAGTCAGAAAGTCTAAGAAACAAAAATTAGGAAGGGATACATTTTTAATAGGAATTAAATTTGTCTTATTGGCTTCAACCATAGCCAGAATGATGTTTTCGCATTATAAGTGTGGTCTCTCACTATGGTTGGTTTGGGGAACTTAATCAAGAGCATTTTTTTTTCCTCTTATAGAAACTGCAGAAACCATTAGAAACAAATGTATATGCAGGGCAGTTTTTAGAGGGGAAAAAAAAGGTTCAAATACTTTCCAAATAATAACATTGAATCCAACTCTTGCTCATTCTGCCACAAAGTAGTCTGTGGCAACAACTGCTGCTCAAACAGCTAAAAACACTGAAGCATGTATTTCAATACAAATAAAAATAGACCTAAAAATGCTTAGTCTGAACCTAGTTCAGAAACTAATCCAAAATGATTGTATTCTGGGAATTGGCTGTATTCAACAACTGATCATTTTTAGCAATTCATCAGGCAATAGTGTGAAAGAAATATCTACTTTAAAAGTACTGAAAATCCTAGTCAATCACAGGCCAGAATTGGACAGAACAAATGGTAACAAGTGGTAGTGTTTCCATTTACTTTGGTGGACTCTCAATTCATCATGTGGTGACTGTTTGCCCAGAGTGCTGGGCTCATTTTGGCCTGGGTGAGTAACAGCAATAATGACCTTATCCTGCATTTGTTTTCCCTGACATAAGTCTTTTAGGATTTATATATGTAGCCTTTTTTCACATCTTCCTCAAATCTGGATGAAAACCAGCCTCTGTGGCATTCTATTTTTCTTCTATACACTCCTAGGGAAACGTCCCTCTTTTAAGATAACTTCCAAGAAATATAGAGACCACTTATACATTGTCTGAATTCCAGATGTGTACAAATCCAGCTCCTCAGGCTTTCAAGGTGTAAGAGAAAATTCTTCCTCCTTTTTTTCCCCTGTTCCTGTCAAGAGGACATGACATCATTTCTTAAAGAATGTTTATTGAGTCTCCAATTAAGAATATTCTCAAACATTTCCCATAATGGAAGTAATGCCTGTAATTGTTATGGCAGAAGAGAAACATCATCTCATCTCACATTGCTACCCTGATTGTATCATGGTGGCCTGACATAAAGGCAAAGAAAGTATTTTTCCCAGACATGCATTTCTTGAAAGACCTGCTTTGCTGTGCTCCTCTGAGCCAGCAGAGCTACGTGGATTGCTGGTCCTGAGACTGCCCATCCAGTCTGAAATTCAAACTCAAATGGGCAGTTGTGAAGCCAAGGGATGATGCCCATGTTGGTGCCTGGCCCAAACCAAGCCCTGGACAGGAGGAAGGTGTCAGCAGCACTACAGTGGTTTTAAGGGCTGCGCTCAGGTGCTGTGCTAAGTGCCACTCCTCTCTTTGGGTAAAAGTCTTCCCTCCCTGCTTGTCAGCTTCTCCGTTTGCAGGAAAGACAGAGAAGAGGTTTTCCTAAAGCTGTTTAACAGGACGAAATAATGTTTTCTCTAAATGACTGGAACCACTCCTTAAGCAAGAGAGAACCTGCAGGCGGAGGAAGTGCCCCTGCATTCCATCTGTATTTCAGCAAGAGGACAGGCATAGGCTTTTGACAGGTAGTAAGCAAAGTTTGATTAATTGACTTATCTATGGGAGATAGAAAGAACTGTAGCAGTCAGCACTCTGCTGGTTTACACCTCCCTAATACAGTTCTTTGCAGAACAGAGCAGTCAAATAATGACCACATTTCCCCGCCCTACACACACACACTTTCTAATGAGTTTTTGCTGAGCTTGTAGTTCTGCTAGGGATGTACTTCTTGTTTGATAATTGATGCACAGAGCCTAACCTTCCTTGGGACAGGTTTTCAAAAAAACAAACAAACAAACAAACGAAGACCAGTAGTTTATGAGTAGGAGCAGGCTGGCTTAGTGTTTTCACCATATGTAGCATCCCTTCTGAATTGTAGACACTTTATTGCTGCTATTACAGTAGGGAGCTCTTCTCATAGTTCTGTCTTTTGCTTGCCTTTAGTGCACAATATGTGAATTTTTAAATCCAAGTTTTACATCTGAGTGGCCTGAAAACTGAACTGCTGTTGTATCGTGAGATAAACCTAGCTCCTCTTCTCTTTTGGCTGACAGATGGATGCATCCACTATGTCACATTAAAGGAATAATTAAAAGCTTCATTTACATGCAATATGAAATGTCCAGAAATAACTGCACTCTGCTTTGAGATGTGCTGTGATATGTACTGTAACTTCGGATTGTTTTGGTTTTCTAAAAATAATAAATGACCCTCCAAATAGTGGTTGGCCGGAGGCATGCAAGAAGCAATCCATAGTATATGGATTTGCTCAATGGCATTTAAAGGACCCTGATTAAAATTCAGCCCAGGCTGGAGTGATGAGAGGACTGTTTACTGAGGGCTGTTTGAAGTCGTCCATTGCACTGCAGCCAGACCAGAGGGATGCACAGATTGAAACGTTTTACCTTGCCTGTCTGCATCTGGCTGTCAGGAGCTGATGACACTCTGAGAGAGAGGTATGCTTGAGAGGCCTGACTGCTCCTGCTTATGAGTCTTAATTTTCATTGTTTTCAGGCAGCACAAGCTCAGCATCAGAGATCACGGCAATAATAAAAACCTTTTTAGCTGGATCTGTGCTTTTTTGTTTACTGCTACAGATGCTACATTTAGATATTTGATTTTAATGTAGTATGCATTTGAAAGTTCACACTGTAAAAAAGACATCACTTCTATTCCTTTTTTCCCTTAGCCTTATCCAAGTACATCTTCATGTAACTCTGAAGAAAGGTGAATATATTATATTCTCCTATTTTTCTGTCTCCTGCTCTGACTAGAGTATATAAGTACTGTAGGGATAAAAAAACCCAACAAAGAACCCACCAGGCACTGTGTCTAAGCTCTGTATTGTTTTATATTGTGGGTTCTTTTGTTTTGTTTGGGCTTTTTTCTTTTTTTTTCTTTTTTTTCTTTTTTTTTTTTTTTTTGTTCTTTTCAAAAAGAGGACTTGTTTTAAAAAGAAAAGGAAAAATAATCATAAAAAAAAAAAAAAAGGGAGTTGAACATGCAATTAAAAGATTATTTCATTTTATTTTTTCTTGGGTCTGCCACTTGACTAGGTTTCAGGATAATAATTGTGAAAGGACTGCTCTTACTCTGCTTCCATATGTATGCTTTGCCACAAGCTGTGTAACCTTGGGAAGGAGAGATGCAGGTGGAACAAAAGGGTTTAAAAAAAAAAGTCAGTTTAAAAAGTTTGAAGAGTAGGGTTTTCCTTCTAGAATGAATCCTAAAGAAAAGGAATGTAAACAGGGTTCATTATTCACTCTCAACACATGGAATGTTTGCACTGTCTTTAAATTACTCCTTGGAGTACCTATCCACTACTTTTTTTACATTCCATGGATTCGTGGAAATATCTACTTGGTATATAAAACTGGTTAACAGAAATTATGAGAGTCAAACCATCATTAATTAATGAATAAAGTAGAATGCAAAATGCCATGCTCTTCAGGGTAAAAGGATAGAGGGAAAAAATCTAGATAACAAAGGAAATATTTTAAAAGTGTGTTGATAAAGACTTTGAAACTCCTGACATTGTATTTTATCACTCAGGGTAATTCAGCTGGTCTCTGGTGCTGAGAGCTCTGTGCCTTCTGCTCGCTCTTGCTGTGATGTGAAATGAGAGTCTCGCTGCCACGATCAGCTCGCACACCTCTGCTGGAAGTTTTCTGGGTTTTCCTTTTTGCAGGCTGTCAGACATTTGGATGTTGTGTCAACATCCAGAGTGTGTTATCAGGCTCTGGTTTGGCTAATCAGTTTCTGAGTGTGCTGGGACAGGTCCTGTTTCCTTTGGGGTGTTTTGTGTTGTTTCCCGTCTCACATGGGTGTTTGTGTACAGCTAATAGCTGAGTGTAGGAGCAGGGAAGCTGCACAAGAGTGGTCACAGGAATATGAAAGAGACAGTTAAATAACCCATGATAAGTCATTATGTGATACTGATTTCTTCCACTATCTCCTAGTATGATGTTGGCATGCTAAGCTCAATTATAGAGAAGGCATAGAAGTTTGTTTCAGAAAAGGTGGGGCTCTGAGAACTTATTCAGCCTGGTTTGTCTGCTGTACTTGGATATAAGCAGATATTCTGAACTAACATGGTCTCATCCAAAGTCAATCACCATTCTTGGATCTATGCTATGGAGAAAAATTCATCTGTATCAATACTGTCAGTATCAGTTATTGATACTGATTGTTACAGGCCAGGGATTTTCAATAAACATTTAGATGTATGTTGTGAAAAATAGTGATTCAGTAAAATATGTGGGAAATAGATAATACTGAGATAATTATCTAGGAAATTGGAAAAAATAAGTAAAGCTTGGTCCCAGTTTTGAGAGAAGTCGTTGGTATTGGTTTAAAACTCTTAATTGCTGCTTGTAAATGGTTATCAGTAGTTATTACCCATTTAGAAGAGTAGGGCTGCTAACATCTGAAATGGAGCAAAAAGTGGCAAATAATTGAGCCTTGAGGGACTCCTTCACTTAGGGAATCACAGATGAAGTTCATATTGCAGCTTATGGGTGTGTGCCTGTAATGAATACACTTATGGTTAATTACTTTTTTCTCTAACATTGGCTGAGCTAGAATCAAAACTCATCCAGAAGTATAAATGATCACAAAATGCAGGGGAGGAGCTGAAAGGGTTCATGATGCAGCTCAGCTAGTGGTGAGTTTCTGAGTTGCAGTCTTGTTTGAGATATTCCTTTACTGGGTAATGCAGAAAGCTCCTAGACAGAGCCTTATTTTTCAGTGACCTACTGGCACAGCTAAGTTTTGATAAATTGAGTCCAAGAAATTGGCATAAATGTGAGCAGAATGGGTTTAATGCTTTTTAAAGAAGTTGAAGCATCAGTTTCAAACAATAGCTTAGAACTAAGTAAAGTAACCAAAAAAGACATGGGTATTACCCTGAAGTCTGGAGGGAAGCAGAAACACAGTTTTAAATTATTTTCCCACATTACAAAATGTAATGTGACTCTAGTAGCTTCTTAGGTGTTCTGCCTAACATTTGAAGTATATGCTGATAAAATTTTTTTCCTGTGCTAGTGGCAGGCTTTAAAATTTCAATAAATTCAGTGGAACATCTGCTAAATGACAGTGGAGAACTGTTGGACAAACAGTTCAACAAATGCTTTTGCCAATCTAGATTAAGAGTTCAAAAAAAAAAATCAATGTTATTTGTACTGGAGGTAAAGTGGGGAACAGACCAACAAGGAGTGAGATGTGGAGGAGATTAAGGGTAGCTGGCAAACAAGAGCAGAATAAGTAGTCTGGGTGAAAGCTAAACTGCCTTCACATCCCGTGGTAGTAACTGTGCATTTAGCTTTGCATGGGTTGTGTGACCTAATGTACTGAGGAACCATTTCCCAAAATGCTGTTGCAGACAATAAAAAGAACTGTGTCACTTGACAGCTAATTAGGAAGCAGAAAAATCTCCTCCTCCCCCTGATGCTCTACTGAGTCCTCAGCTGTACAATGGAAACACTTATGAATGGCACGGATTCATGATACCTTTGCATTGCAGTGTTCATGGTAGTGTCAGCTGCTTCATGCTAATAAGATAAATACAGATAGAATGTCTTCAGACTGTCTTACAAAATGTGAATTTGTTTTCTCTAAGGTCTTTGTTAGTCTTTTCAGCCAGGTGTCATTTGTAAGGTCCTTGCTTATACTCTGTCATCGAAACCTTTTAAGAGCTCTGTGCTTCATTTTTAAACAAGTGCTGTCTAAACTATTTTTTCTACACAAAAAGAATGAAATAAGAAGAAATAATAAAAAAACACCCACTTGAAATGTCAAATTAGCATCTTTGCATTTTTAAGTGCCTCAAGAGTGAAGGCCGGTGAAGATTTGCTCTTCCTTCCTTGCTCAGTGTGTTTCATAGTCCAGAGCCCCAACACTTTTTTTTGGATGAAAAATCTTCCCCTTTTTTGTTCCCTTGGCTTTCCATCCTGATCTCTTACATGAAAATAAATTGTGATGTGTTTCTGTAGGTAGTGAATGCAGCAGTGCCTTTGGACAGGTATCTTTTCCCTGTTGTTGTGCTTAAGGTCATGATGAAGGTTTGACTGATCCTGAGTGCATGTTGGGTGCCCAGCAGTGAATAGTTCCCAGCAAAGCTCCAGAGGGGGTACTTGTGGGGCAGCTGCTGCTTCCTGTGAGCTGGGACTGCCTTTCCTTTCTGTGGATCAGTCTACCCACCAGTGATGAGAATGGGAATCAAACAGCGCCTAAAATCTGTGTGAAATGCAGCTGAACTCTGTTTCACAAGGTAGAAAAAAGGATTTTCAGGGACAGTCTGAGTAGAGGACATGTACAAGAATGCTTGTCTCATTCCCCTAGAAGGCTGGTAGTTAATCATGCATGCAACATCTGGCCTGCTAGGACACAATCTGTGTGTTGGATGTGGGCTGTAATTTCACTTCCTAGGGTTTAATGCAACATGACTTACATCTCTGTGTGGGTGCTGCTGAGGTCTAGCTTTGTGTGTGGCTTTCAGGGGTGTTTAGAAATCATGTTTGGCTTGAAGCAAGCAAAAATTTTCATAGCCCTTTGTTAGACCAATGTATGCTAATCCTGTAAAAATTGTCTTGTACTGGAGCAAGTAATTAATCCAGGCACAATATAGGAATTGTCTTACAATGTATAATTTTAGGCACAGGGGTACATTACCTTCTGCTCTAGTTTTCATACCTGTATAGATGTTCATTTTTGTCTCTGAGATCTTGTAAACTTTATAGGGATGGTTGGAGTAGTTGTGTGGAGAATGATTTGGTATTGAAGCTGTGCTTGGTGAGTACACGATCTGTGATGCTAGAGAGAAGCTGGATGAAGCTGTTTGACCTAAATTGTCATCTACAGTATGGCTGATCCTTAACAAAGATGCATGTAATTTTTTTTTAAACAAGGGTTGCCTAAGAAATAGAAGGGGTAAATGATAAACCTTTGGATGTTTATCTGTTCCATGTGTGATTTTGAAATCTAATTTTTGAGTCTCAGATCATCCAGAGCAAGGTCCTGTGTGATTCCAGTGGCAAAGCTGATTTCACTGGAAGAGCTCCTTCAGGTCCTACAGGGTAGCTGCATGGCAGAAGATTGTTCCTGTGTCTGTGACCTTAGTGCCATGATGGTCATGTAAATTGATCTGTAGAGGAGGATTCCTCTTTGTGGGCTGATTTTAAAAATCAGTGCAAGCTAGAACTTAAAGCTCTCTGGTTCAGCACTTCAAATGCAATGCAGTGTGTTGGGACAGAGACTAACAGAGGCAGAAATGGGTAACAGCTTTTACAAAATGTCATATGGTCCTCAGTGAAACTACTGCATCTAAATTGTATTGAAAGTATGGGGACAGGAAAAACCCAGCTCTGCTTACCCTTCCGAAGAGCCATCAGCTTTTCACAGCACTAGGATTTACAAAAGCAAGAGCTTATTCAGGCACAGTTTGATCTGGTATGATTTGGGGCACGGGGTAAAGCTCACACCCTTCAGTTCTTGTCTTGCCCAGAATTATTCATCTACCAGTTGCTGTTTGTTTTTGTTGTGGAGAAGCTGTATTGCATTACAAATTACAGTAGTGTTGGTGCTGTGACTGAGGCTCTGGCTCCATTGTGGTCACTGAAAGGATGATGTGTGGAAGGCTGCTCCTGCCCAGCTACACAAAGCTCCGAAACAGGTACCAAGCATTTCTTGCTGTTCCAAAGGCCACTTTGAGTGAGGCTTGTGCTCACATGTGTTGCCAGGAGTCTTCAGCACTATTAACAAGAAAATAAAAGAATGGCTTTCTAGTTAGATCAAATTACCTTGTTCAGACTAAATGAAGATTTAAAAAAAAAAAAAAAAAAGAGAAAAAAAAATCTGTTTCCTCCTTGTTATGACAGGTCTGGCTGTCAAAGCCTGTACTGTTGCAGTGCTGCCCCGCAAGGCAGTTGCAAAGTCACCTGAGCTGTTTGGCTGCTTTGCTAACAAATAAGTGTGGCCAGAGTGTTGCAACACTCGCTCAGGTGAGCAGTGTTTCAAACACACCAGCAGCCAGAGTAAGCTCAGCAGCCCCAGATATTACACTAAAAAACCCACTCCTTTCATTCTGTGTGTCAGCTGTAGTGCTGGAGGGGTGCAGGCAAGGGTGAGGGAATATAACTCTAAACAACAGCACATATAATGCACAGTTGCACTTGTTGTTACATCTGGGGGCTTTAGGAGGGTGACAGGCAGGGCTGGATTTGCTTCCCAGGTGAGGCCCCGAGTGTTTTGGCCATGAGAGCTGTGTTAGCATTTCTGTGCAGGCTGGTGAGGGATGGTGTCTGTGTGCCTGTGGAAAGGGAGTGGGTCAGTAAGTGGAAGCACATGGTGTGGCTGGCATTGCTGCTGCCTGTGTTTGCAGTAGGATAGAGTTTCTGAAGGATTAGATAACACGCCAGAGCTCCATGGCGTGCAGTTTTTAAACTGTGTTTACAGTTCAGGAGGTACTGTGAGTAGAGATGATTATGTCCTTTAAGTGCTGTTTTTGTTGCAGCTTCTGTGATAAAAGGAGGCTCTGATGAAGACATTTTTTGCTGGCAGATATGTATTCTCAGAGTTGTTGCTGTGCAAACTTTTGGGGGATGGGAGCAACCTGCAGAGATACCTCAGCACTTCCCTTTAATAAAGGCACATCATTAAACCATTTCCTGCACATCTGAGAGGCTGTTGGAAGAACAAGATGGTATTGAAATGAAATTAAAGAACTGCTTGATTTTTTTTTTTCTTTTAGAGTATTATTTAATTTAATCTTTTTGTAGTATTATGGTTTCTGGGGGAAAAATAATGTAATGAAGACAGCAGAATTACATTGATTCTGTGGTCTGAGTAACTAGAGGGAGAAATTTCAGTCTCTTCTCTCCTTTCCCCTTCTGAAAATATAAAATATGGGATAGAGTACAAATTGTAAAATTGTTTTACTGTGTCAGCTATTAGATTGACTGAAGCAATCCCTGCAATAAAAGAGGCCTTTTGCTGATGTATGTTCCCTGCAATGTATATGTGTATATATTGTATAGATTATGTAGGCACAAATATGCATGATCTATATAATGTATACATTATATTTATATGTAAAGCACCATGAGATACCATAATGGAAATAAAAGAGATTAAGAGGGAAACCTCCTTGTGTCCCAGGCTAGTGATGGGTGTTGGGTAGTGGGCAGCAGCACATGGGCCAGGCAGGTGCTGAGTGGCTGTCAGGACCTGTCAGATGGGCAGGGCTCTTTCTGTACATCTGTCCTTACAGGGCTCTTTCTACACATCTGTCCTTACAGGGCTCTTTCTACACATCTGGCCTCCACCACCAACTGCTGTGGTGGGGACAGGTGGGGTAGAGATGCTTCTGATAACCAGCACACTCCCTGAAAAAGAGCAGTTTGCTCTTGTTTCAGGGCAAGAATGACACCTCTGTGTCCCCATTGTGTGTTAGAGATCATGAAAAGCTCTTCAAGCTATTATGAGCCAAACAGCTAATAAGATTTCGATGGTAAAAATGAAACAAATAATTTAGGTTTTTGGTGATGTTTGGAATTGGAAGATCTTATTCACCTACACAGAATTTCTGTTAGTATGTGAAGAGTCCAAAATTCATAGTGGAAAGATGCATAAAAATTATAACTTGGAAGATGCAGACATAGCAATGCAGCTCAGAGTATTCAACAGAGTCCTTGCATGACCTTTATTCAGCATGGAGGTGGTCTTGCAGCACTTTACTGCAATAGCTCTTTGCAGCATATTGCTCAATATCATAATGGCTGCAGAAGAGCCAAAACATCATACTCTTTCTGTCATCTTCAATATTTTTCCAGAGTTGTGAGCCAGCTGCATCTAGCTTGCTTTTTTTTTATTTTGTAAAGAAGCTGACAATCCCACTGACTTCCGTAACAATGAGTTGTCCTCAGTTTGTTTGTGTATAAAAACTACAGAGCAAAGGCAAGTCATGTCTTTGTAAGTCAATAACTGAGACATAGATGAAATTATTATTTAGCATCCTAAGGATATGAGAGGGATTTTTTTTATTGCTGGTCTTTGAATTGAAAGGTTGAAAATATCTTTTTATATGTGAATATGGACATGGTATGTGCGGGATTTTTATCTGTCACACTGCATTTTGATACTTTCCTCAGAGAAGAGAACCTTTAAACATGTTTCAGCTATGAAAAGGTATTATTTTTTCACATAAAAGCCTTGCACTTTGAATAAATATTAATGCTTCATGTTCAAAACCCCATGTTGAGTCTATGCTGTGCTCTGTTTACAATTTATGTATGTTTAACCTTCAAAATGTGGATATTTTAAAGGCTAATCGTTAAAATGCATGGCTAAGACATATTTCTGGAAGTATAAAATCAGAAGTAATGACTTTAGGCTCAATCCTCCAGTTCTTTGTCTCTCACATACTTGTTTGGATTACAAATCAGAGCAAACAGCTTTTTAAGTTATTGATCCCAAAGCGGCTCTGTGCTTTTGCTGGTATTGAGCTGAAAGGATGGGTCAGATTTAGCTTGACACCAATGACAGCTTTCCATCAGAGGACTGGTTTTGTTCCAGGTGCCAGATGGAGCAGACCAAAAGTTGCTGCAATTTATACCTCACTGCTGTCAGCCTGCTGCTGATGCTCAGGCTTTGCTGTGAGGCACCTACACAGTCTGGCTGTGGGGAACGTAAGCAAGGGGATGGTAAGGTGTCTTAGCATAAATACTGCTTGGGAAAAGTGAGGATGGAACAATTTTCAAAAATAATAAGGAACTACCTGAATACATTCAGTAGTGAGAGGGTTTTTCTTAACTTCCTTACATTACAGATGTCTCAGTGAAGTCTGTGTGAGGAAAACAGCCCAACCCACAATCGTGTTAAGTTAGGTGTGCCTGCACCTATAGAGGGAAGATTATTGTTCCAGCACCCCATCCCATGAGAAATGTAAAGCATTCAGCAAAACCAAATCCGCGTTCTTTGCTGGTGGGTTCTGAATCCTCTGAATTAATCTCTAGAATTTCATGTAATACAGATTTTAATTGAAAATTAATTCCTTGGTAAACACCAACTTGCTGGTAGATATCTTCTAAAGGAGGTTTTCAGCCTTCGCTGTGTTTTCCCATAATGTAATGATTTAGTGTGTCAGGACCAACATTCAGTAGAAGGGTGAAGTAAATTTTGAGAAATTTCTCCTTTACCTGTAATCTTTCTTAGTCAAAAAAGAAGCTTTATGTTTGTTGCTTCCCAATTTAAATAATGTCAACCAGGTTTGACAAGTGGCACCAGTAAAACCCTGTGCTGAAAAGCAAACATCAAAGATATTATGGAAATCTTATTTATAGTTCTTCAATGGTTTGTAATTATTACTGATTTTTTAATAGATTTAATTGATGGGCTGTCCTATAACTTCACCATTAAAAGCTATGGCAAACTCTTTTTTTCTTTTACATTGCCTTCAGTCACAGAAAGAATATTGCTTATGATGACATACATGGTGAGAAAAGCCTTGCTGCTTTTCTGTTTTCTGGGATGGAAGAAAACTGTGTTTTCTTAACTTGGAGTGAAACATTATTTTTAGAGGCTCCACAAATGCAAAATGAACAATCAACTAATGAAGAAGATTCCATTTTTCCCTAATTCTTTTTCCTGTTGGCCAAAATAAGAGTATGGGATATATGCAATTGTTGTTAACATGTTTTAAAAGCAGTTCCAGTATTTGAAACAAAAAATAATGGTTGAAAAGCTTAAAAGCTTACCTGCCTGTATGTGCAAGTTTTACACATACAAAAGATGACTTGGGAGGGGAATCTCAAGAAACAAAAGTTAAGCAAAAGCAGAAAAAGTGCTTGTTTTTGGGAGGACTGATCCAAAGACACCTGTTTATGAGTTTTAGTAAAATGCCTAGTATATGTTTCTCAAGTTTTTTGTGCATTTTATCTTTTATGTGCTATAACTAGAACAAACATAATAGAACATATTTTTGTGATGATGCTTAACATTTATTATTTTGTATCCCCTGCTATATGATCGCTTTTTTTAAAAAAAATTATAGTAATTTTCTTTCTACTGGAATTAGATATTAAAAAAAGTAGACAAGAAAGTGAGGATATAAATAAATATACTAGAATTAGATATTAAAAAAAAAGACAAAAACTCAATGGTTCAGATAAGTCATAAGAAAGGACTGATCTTGTTCTTTCTGTCAGTTGCCTGTTGCTGTTGACGAATGCTGATAAAACAAATGTGATGGGACCAAAAATAGACTTTAAGTCTTTTAAAAAGTAGTGGGATTTTATTGCCTCTGCTTCAAACAAAACTCCAACACCTGAACTCTCTTCCCTCCTTGCTAAAAGTTCATTCTCTTCATTTTTCCCCTTCTCCTTTTCTTTGCTTAGGGCTATGGTTACAGTAATTAATTTTTAAAACAGGAAAATAGAGATTTAAATAGAATTAGAGAAAGACGCCTTTGTACTAGGTACTGTACAGTATAGTGTTTTAAAAGTCAGAAAATATATTAGCAGAAAATGCCTAGACTGTAATTTAGATAACAACCCAGACAATGAGCTAGCTTGTTAATTGTAAAGGCTGGTGGAGACCTGCCAGTTAGAGAACTTGTCATTTTGTATGGCACTGCTCCTCACAGTTCTCCTAGATGGTGAATGAGAGGACATGAACTTTTCTAGTTTAGGCTTTACTTCTTTTAACATTATTATTTTCCCCCTCTTTATTTCTAAAAAAGAAAAAAGAAACAAAACCAAACCCTCCCAAAAAACCCCCAAAACCAAACCCAAAAAAGTCGTTGTGTCAGAAGAGCCAATAGTGGAAGTTTTACCAAGAGTAAGACATAATCAGCACTGTGAGGGAGCAGGCAGATTGGGTGGTCTGAAAAGCAGGGTAAACAGAGATCTGTGGCCTGAACATTGGTGCTGCAGACATCACTGAAAGTGCTCTTTAGACCAAGTATGCAGTTTGCAAACAGTGAATCTCGCCAAATTACTCATCTGAAAACTGTTTCTGAAATAGCAGCCATGAGGTATGCAAAATTACATGCTAACAGCCTTCAGACACTTTTTTTTTTCTTTTTTTTGCATCTTCATTAGAGTAACTGCAGTGATGGAGAGGCAATCCGGGAGTCTCTCTTTGGTCAGGCTGTTCTGTAGCTCTTGGGGGCAGTTTGCTGGGGAGAGATGGGTCAGGCAGCACTCCAGCCCTCCTCACTGCATTTTTAGAGGGCACTGGATGATGGGAAGATGACCTAGCAGGCTGGTCTCCAACCCACGGATCCTCACCAAAGCCTGAGTGCTCTTCAATGGCAGATTTTGAGGAGCAGAGATACTGTACCTGATTCAGAAGTGACCAAAACTAATTTCTGAGGTCCAAGCAAAGAATTGAGCGCAACTTGTCCATAAACACCTGAGTAACTCTCCTGCACCTCTGCAAAACATTAAGGATATGGTTACAGTATTCTGTTGTGCAAAGAGTGGTAAGAAAACAGCTCTGGTGGAGATGGGAGCTGCCTGCTTCATCTCAGAAGAGTTTTGGTATGATTGCTTCCTGCTCACAGTTTAGGCTAGGATTTCCTAGGGAATTCTAGGGAATTAAGCACAAGAATGTCACAGCATTTCAATGGGGTTTAGGTGTCTGATGCTGCAAGGGCTAAGCTTATGCAGAATGACACTAGTCCAATGTATGGTGTAATTTCAAACTGATGTAATTAAACCGATGCTAAAGACTGTATGCATAAGCCTAAGTCCACATTCTGTTGGCTTTATAACAGTTTGGTTTAAATAAATTAGGATGAAGACTTAAACTGAGGTAGAGTATGTCACTCTTAAACTGAACTGTGAGTATATTTGATAAAATAGCTTTGCAGGTGGGCATACTGAAGCTGTATAGATATGGATATGCATTTCCTGGTCAAACTCACCTAAATTGCCTCATTTTTCTTTGCCAGAACAATAGTTCCACAAAAATCTCTCTTTGGGTGTTTGCATAAGCTGTTAAATTATTTAGTGGTTTCCTTTAAAGATTGATAGAAGTAAATTTTCTCTTTCATCTACTCTTCAACTTAAGATGTCCAACCACTGTGCCTCTGCAGACTGCAAAATAACAGGACAGCCACTCTTGTCTTAGAGGAATCTCAACCATCAGAAGCACTGGAGCTTCGTGTGGTTATGTTTTACTCTCTTCTTGACTTTTTCTATTAACTCATCCGAAAGTTTGGTAACACTTTAAAATTTATGCCTGTGGTTTTGGAAGATAAGTGGAAAAGTCAGGATGAGTATGGCCCCACTGCAGCACAGATTTTGGTGGAGGGTGGGGGAAGGTATGTGAGAGAGCTAGTGCCAGGCTGCCTACTTGTGGAATGAATTTATTTGAGAAGGGATTTCTTCAGCAGCTGGTGGTTTCCTCTTTTGACCTGTGCCACTTCCAAAGAGGGCTCAAGATGGTTTAGTGGTGATGAATTGGCAGACTTGTCACTAAGCTGTAAATTTTGAATCTGCCTTGCTGGGTTGAGGTGTGAACCCAAGATCCAGAGGAGGTCAGCATTTCAGATTGCTGCTGTGTATATAAAACTCTGCAACCTTCTTTAGTGAAGGAAGTATTGTTAATAATAATGATATATTTCTTTCACTTTTACATTCTCTGCTATTCCAAAATTATTTGATGGATATCTGTCTTACTGATTAAATGCAATTGAATTAAAAATGAACAAACCCCCCCAAGACCAAGCTACCCAACCCCATCCCCCCAACCTGAAACCAAGAAAAAGCCATCAAAATTGAGCTCCAAATAATTTTTTTCTGATATGACTTTATTTTTTCCTAGTTCCAGGACAGGTGTAGAAGAAACAAAAAATCTCCCTTGTTTAATTGTCCCTTATGATACTGATATTTTTGAGTGTTATTCTGATGTTTCCATTAGAAAGATAGGTTTCCACATAGGCTCTAGATTTTTAGACATTGGATATTGTGGGACTGCATATTGTTTATGCATATTTCGTTTTTTACATTCTATTATTTTTTACATTGTGTAAGGAACTGTCTGCCTGGCATAATGCAACCTTAAATTAATTCAGCTCACTGTGAATGAGCTGCCACTCCAGAGCAACCAACTCAGGTGCAAAAAGCAGTTTATCTCTACTGTTAGGCTTAGCCTTACTTTGACTAAGCCTTAGCCTTACTATTTCTGGTTCTGTTATACTGACCTTTTTGCTGCTGGTCATCCAGTTTCTGTCTACAAAAGGTGAAAAGACAAAGGGATGTAATGCTGTATTGTATTGGTTAACATGTTAAAAAATCTGAACTTATTTATTTTAAATGACCACAAAGTTTTCACCTAATTTGTAGAAATCAAATTATTTACAGCTTCAGTAGATAACATATTTCTAATAAAATTGAAAGTCTTAAAATCAAGTGATGTGACAGTATTTACAACTCCCTATCATTAGCTACTGGGTAGATACATGCATGCTCCTATGTAATTGAACTGAATGAGGAGCTTAAATTGCAATGCTTATTTGTCACACCAAAAGTGAATCCTCTCTTCACAATAAAAGTCCAGGAGTGAGAAAGGGTTGGTCTCTGCAAGAAAGAAAATTTGAGAGACTATCAACACAATTTCACCGCAGAAAGCTTTGCTTCCATGAAATCCCGTTATTTCAAGTACAATCTACTCCATCTAAAATTAGCATATATAATTGAATAGTGCCAAAGGCTCAAATAATTTACACTTAAGCTCATAGCATTTTTTGTAATGCTAAACAAACACATTACCCAAACAGAAACACCCTCTGGGCTTTATCCCTCTCCATCCACCCTAATTAAATGGACTTGAGAACCGGGCTTGAGATATTATGATGACTGAAGATGCGCATCTGGAAATCCTGCAGCTTTTTAACACATAAAGTGGTGACCTATGTCATAACCTAGATTTGCAGATAGCTGTTAGAAAGCTCTTTTGTGCACTACTGTTGGTTTTGGTTTTGAATAACTATGGAAGTGGTAGAACAGTATTGCTGACAGTAATAACGTTCATTTATAGAGCTTTTCTATCCTATGACCTCAGAAGTGCCTAAAATAAAGTTAGTGTTCCCATTTCACTTAGAAGCAATGGGAGTCCCTAGTGACAGCTTAGTCAAAATCACGCAGCCAGCTAATGACAAAATCAAAAATAGCACTGAGGTAGCTATACACCCAAAACCAGGACCGACCTTCTTGGTCCCTGCTCTGTTCTCAAGATAGATAATCACTCACCACAAGCAGGAGGTTCATAAACAAATCTCAAATCTGCACACAGCTCTTCTTTGCTGAAGGTCTCTAGTTTTTTGTAGCATCACACAGGGGTGTATTCACTCATTGTTGATGTATTATGGCTCAACTGGGTTAAATCCTAAGCCTTTTTGGTGTGGGTTTTGTTTCTGTCAAAAATACTGTTTGCCACTTGCTGTGGTATGTTTTATGCGATGTGCAGAGTTTAGTTGCTAGAGCTGAATCTTTCCTCAGGGAAGCCTCTGTTTACGTGCTTAATTTTTAATCTGATCTTTGCTAAATGGCAAAGAATTAGTTTAAGCACTGGCAGACCCTCCATTGTGCATTAGAACAAGCTGTAAGGAACAAGTCTGAAAGAAGAAGGCAAGACAACAAAATTCAGTGATTCTGTGCAGGGGTTCTTTTTGCACAAGTTGCAGCTCAGCCCCACTTTTCAATCACAGCTTATTGTCTGGTGTCTGGTGGTTATTCTAATGTGGCTGGGAGCAGAATTTGGCCAGGAGGTTGTGGTGATTGCCAAGCAAGTGTGGAGTACACGTGCTTTTCCCTGGAGTGCACGAGGGCTGCAGCAACTCAGCAGGTAATTCAGCCACCCTCAGGGCTTGACCTTATATTTTACATAAAGATATAAATTTTTGTTACGAGTCCAATTTGAATTTTTTCATTCTTCTTTCTTGTTTGTTAGGACGCAGCCATGTGTAGTGCTAGGAGAAATGAAAGATCTGGACTTAGGCCTGAGAAAACTTAGCCTTTGGTTTAGCTCTTGAACAGAACTGCAGCAGCCGGGCTCTTGTACCTGCATATAGAGGGGATATTTTAGACTGTTTCAGGTGCAGGAATCAGCTTCACATGCTTTCTTTGAGGGTTTGGGATCAAAATAGATCACCAATATAGACAGGCTTTGGGAGACTCTAAAAAAGGACTTGCTTTAAAAAAAGCAAGTAGCTAGTAATTGTCTGTACAGTGCTTTTGTTTTTCCATTTTGCAAGAAAAGTGTCTTGTTGCTTCAGCCCATTCCCCAAAGCAGGAACTTGGTGCCTCACAACTGGCTTTCAGCTTCTTTTTCTCTTCTTTTCTTCTTTCCTCCCCCTGGGGGTTAAAAATAGCAAGCAGTAAGAAGTGATATTGTATACAAGGCTATTACACTTTTGTCTTGGCCTGCTTAATGTCCTTGACACGTACCCATTTCACCCAGGGACAGGCACTATGCAAATTGGCTAAAAGCTCCATTAGGTTGTTCAAGGCTGGGGAAACCCATCTGTCAGTGTCTGTGACACAGCCGGGCTGGAGTCTCACGTGGGAATCTGTCCTTGAGATACCCAGGCAGCTGAGTTTCTTTTAGCCTCTAGTGTTCCCACAATCAAAGGAGATTGTTGTACGCTCTCCTTCTTGCTGTTTGTGCTTTTTATCATTCCTTTTGTACCTTGATCCCCTTTTCAGAAAAGCACAGGCACAGACAGAATTAAGAGGGAAAGATGTGTTTTACTTCTTTTTTCACTTGCTTTGCCATAAGTGAACAATTATGCATGTTACTTGTGGAAAAATAGAACAGTAGCTATTTGTTGTCCTGAAAGAAGAACAGCTTTATAATCCTTTTCCATATTTTCCTGTGTGATCTGCTGATGGAACACATGGGGTGGATATTTTAAAAAGTCTTGCTAGGGCTCAGCTGCAGTAGATATGTTCTCTGTGAGTGGACCAGAAGTGCATGATAAGCTCACAAAATACCAAAGAACGCACCTATGAAAGACTTTGAGAGAATTTGAATATGTAGCCTGTTACTGGGAGTTGTCTCTGCAGAGACAGAACAGCCCAGCTCCTGCACATCAGTTTGGGAGCAGGCTCGAGTCTTTTCTGCTTGGCATCTCCAGGGAAAAGCTCCTGCAACAGCACTTACTGTACATCTGTTGAGGGAAACCACTTGCTTTTTCTGCTGGGTGTTGGTAAGGTGGCAGAGTGGCAATTTTGCTGGTTTTTTGCTTTCTTTCTGCCGAGGACTCCATTAAAATGCCTAACCAGTGAAGCACACCGTGATGGACGGTACACAAGTAGTTGTTAACCTGTGAGTGCTACAGTTAGCAATGTTACAGTGTTTTGTAATATGAGACAGTGGCAGAAAATAGTTCAGATTTTCATCCCCTTAGAGCAAGAAGACTCGGCATATGATATCAAAAGTAGTGCCCTTCGAAGTGTGTAAGGTCTATATAGACAGGCATCTCAAGCTCTTGATTATTTCCAGCTGGTGTCAAGTAAGAGCCCTGAATACAGAGTGTCTGGCAAAATAGCTTGAGTAACTTCAATGCCCAGTGGTGTTCAGATGTATGAGATAATTATAGCCTTCTCTATAACAGATGTTCTGTTCTTCAGTTTGGCATTTTCTTTCTTCAGCATGCAAAAAATTTTCTCTACCTAAGCTGATGGCCATTTTGATCATGCAGATACAGTTTTTTCCACCTAAAAGTAAGCAGTGTGGTTTTCATGGAAACACTTGTATAGCTACAAGAGTGGGATTTCCCTTTATTTGCCTGTTGAGGAAGAAGAAAAGCACTTTTGATAGCACTGTGTGGAAACTGATGACACAAAGAGTTAATGTGTTGGTATAGCCAGAATCAGTATAAACTTCATCTTTCCAGAAATAGAAGCCAGTGATTCAGCAGTTCTCCTTCATATTGCCAAGTGCAACTTATTCAAATCATGTAATATTCTGCTTTCTGTGTTCCAAACCCAGTCACGTTGTAAGGAAGCTTTTAGATTAGCATATTAGTTTAGATTTTAGACATGCCATTTTGGTTCTCTCTCTTAGGCTCTCAAGGCTTCTTTTTTTCTTTTTTTGTCTCTGGTGGTAACATAGACCTTGCATGTAACTCCCACTAAAAAAAAAAAAAAAATTAAATATTGTGGTAAGAGGCATGGTATATGCATTTTTCTAGAAGTTAGTTGTGTCTGGCTTTACACAACTTTTGTTCTCACAGCTGAGCATATTTTCATACTGCCCCAATTCTTTCAGTGCCTGTGTGAGTAGCTCAGATTTGCCAAGGGGAGCAGAGGGCTTGCAGTCTTGCTCAAAGCCATTTCTGCATTTATGTTTTTCTGGCTGTCTGGTCAGACTGCCACTTCCTAATGGGAGCCAAAATGCAATTAAACATTGGTGAGTTGTGAAAAGGCATAAGTGTTGGCCTTCCTTGTGCAAGGGGTTTCTGTGCATAGGCAAAGTAGAAGATGAAGCAGAATTTTTACCCACGTTTTAAGAAATTGGATGCCCAAAGCTGTTGCGAGCAAAGAACCTCATAAAAATTTTTTGTCCTCACAAAAATTTTGGATTTAATGCTGAAGTCCTGTTTGAGAAATGAATACTCCTTAGGGCAAACTCTTGCTGCAACTTGGCCCTATGTGCAAGAGGGACGAGTGTGCCATAAGGAATATCTTCTTTGGCAGAGGAGGAGGGAAGGGCAGAGACTTTCTCTCAGCAGGTCCAGGGCACAAGGGCCATTGCAAAGCATAAGCTGAAACGCTTTCTAAATGAATGCAAAAAATTATGGGACTGCATAAAAAGCAAAACAAAACCTGCGATGTGTTAAGTTTTTGTGGCCTATTTACAAGTGTCTGAGAAACAGATTTTAATTTTAGTCGATACTCACAAGCCCATCAGTGGAGCAGCACAGGGGGACACCATTCTAAAATAGCTCTAGCAGATGCCACAATAATGTGAGTTTTCCCCGCATCTCTCATTTATTTCTTGCTGTGTGTAGTTTCTTGCTAAATCTGTTCCCTTGATAAAGCAAAGATGTTCTTGCCATTGGACAGAATGGCTAAGTGCAATTGTCACAAACACTAACTGGCTTAACCTTCTTGTTGCATAGCTACTGCTGCTGTTAAATATTTCCTGGGCTAACAGAGATCTCTGAAATGAGTTTTAATGGGTTTTCTTTTCATGTACACAGGCCATGGCTGCTAAACAATGGCAACTTGAAGAAAAGCTATTCTAATGATAACAGCAATAGTGTCAGTTATTTGGATAAACTGTCAGAGGGACGCTGGCCAGCAGTGGATCACTGCAAGGGAGCTTAGAAAATTGACAAAATTAACCTGCTAATATAACCAATACTCCAGATCTTCAGAAAGGATAATTGTCCTATACCTCACGTAGTGTGCAAGTGTTAATATTGGTACTAGATGTCGAGAGACCTCCTATCCTGCCAATTTTACCTTCCTTTAAAAAAGGCTCTCCTTTCACAGCTTTGATTGCTTTAAATTCAAAATATGCAAGTTGATACTGATTTATGAGGCATCTTGGTAATCACTTCCCAGCCTTGTCGCACAATTTGTATTATTTATTTTAAAATTTATTAATTGATAGAAAGTGCCAGCAGCACTGTCTGCATCCATTTCTGAGAGCTTCCGCTCCGTCGCAGAGTGATGAATGTGAATAAGGGGTCAAGTGCTGCTGCAAGGCAGTGGCCTTCTGCTGAATGGTGCTGCCTGAGATCCTGAGGGTTTGCATCCTCTTCCTGGTGGGACTTCTGTGCTCTTCTGCCCAGCATATCTCCCCCCTGCTTAAGAAACCTGTCTGCCCTGGGGGACTGTGGTGGTCCTTGAGTGTCAATGTTGTCTCTCCCTGGTGATGACAAGAGCATGACCAAGCCCTTGGACCATAACCTTGTGGGAGAGGTGTCTGTCTCAGCCTATGTGGGATGGCAAAGGGAGCTGATCTCCTGATGCCACCCTGTTGCTAATAAATGCAGCTGAGGCACTTTTAAGCCGGCGGATGCACAATACAAAAATTGCAGGCTTATAGTGGACAAAGTGTTGAGAATTCTTCCTAGGTGGTGGTTTTTCTTTTTAGTAGGACTTTATTTTTCCTTTGTTTTTCAAAAAAAAAGCTGAGCTCACTTTAAAAACCTGTAAATATGAATGATAGGCTGGGAACACAGGCAGCAAAAATAAGCTAATTTGGGTGTTTGTTTGAGTAAGACCAGCTACTGCTAATGAATATGAAAGTGATTTGTCCTGTCCTGATATCATTAATGAATGTTGAATGTATATTTTAAAAAATTCTGATCAATAATGAAATATTTCAGGAACCAGTTGAAATTCGAAGCTATGAAACATAACCAGAAACAGCCACATAATTTTGTTAGTCCTTTTGTTGCTAATTCTTAAGTGCAGTGAAAAAAACCTAGTGCCTGGACTATTGACAAAAAAATATATTGCAAAAAATATTCTTAAACTTTTCTATTGTTTATGAGTATTTCTTCCTCAACATTTTTTTCTTTATTATTCTGTTTGTAATGAAGCTGGACCTTATTTTTTCTTTCCAGTAGTTTGATAAATGGCTTGAGAGGAATCGATAGTGATGGCCTTGTTTGTTCCTTAGCAATTGTGTCAGGGGAGGGGATTTTGTGCTTGTTTGTTTTTAATTCCCTTTTATTGGCATAAATGATTTTATTAAACATCAAGGTCAGTTCACAAACTTGGGATGTTGGGTGAGAACTGCTAATCGAGAGGTCTGTTTTTTTAAAAGATGTCTTTAAATTTGGACTCAAGTGTAAACTGACAAATATGATTGTGATCAAGTGAGTAGCTGATAAATGCTATTTTAGCAAGTAGTCTGTGGAACTGCCCTCTGCCAGGGCATCTTCAAGTAAAATGCTGCAGCTAATTTTATGAAAGCTCAAAACATTTTAGGCCCAAAATAACAGTGTTTGTAATTAGAGATACTAAAACAGAAGCAGTCAGACCCCTGAGGATTTAAAAAAAAAACAAAACTCAAACATCTCAGTCTCTCCCTACCTCAGGTCTGCTGACATGGCTGTGGCTCCAGCACATCCTGGGTGCTGCCTTGGGAATTTGTGGCCAAGCCAGAACCTTGCTTCGGGGAGAAGCCTCTTTTCCTCTGCCACAGGCATGCTGCACAAGAAGCGGAGTACGTGGGGCAGTTGATTGAGCTGTGCTAGAGCTGAGGTGATGATAAGCTTTAGAAGCAGGTGGTCAGAGCTCTGTGTAAGTTGAATCACATTAGCTCTATGTCATCCTGTTGTATGCTGTGCCATGTAACACTGTGATATATGTCTGGGTTTTGTATATGTGCAAAGGACTATTTATGCTTCCCTTATGCAGGAGATATAAAGCTCCTAAATTAGTTAATAATTTGGCTACACTTTCTTTATGTGTGCAGACTGTGATGCAACTTCAGAAGATTTAATTCTGCCTTATGTTATGCTTGAATCTGCAAATCGACTTCAATACACCTAATTTTTTGTGAGTTCTCTGGACAAGGTTTTGAAATAAAAGAACTGTAGCTTCTTTGCATGGCTGTTATGACCTGCATGGCACTGTTTAGGAAAAGGGAGAAGGAAAGATAAATATGACCTGGTCCTTTATCTTTCAAGTCTGTCGTTCAGCCTTCAATTAGCTGCACCTCAGTGGTGCAGGAGGGAGGGATGTGGCCTGCAGAGGAGTTTGGGATGGTCCAGGGTGAAATGTGCAACAGCTGCCAAGGAGATGAATCCACTGCAAGGTTGGTGTTTATCCATGTAGAAGGGTGCAAGAATAAATAGGCATCTGATAACACAGTGGTGCTCCAATAAAACAATTTGTCTGTAACATAGATATTAAGTAGTTTGATTCAGGCCAGAAATGGTTCTGAAAGAGCACATTTAGAGGTGGTTGTCTTTAGCACCATGCAGAAAGCAAATGACAGTGCAACTAAGGGATGACACATAATGAGAAGCTGCTTGTATAAGTGTCCTTTACCAAACTGTTACAGAGATGAAAGTATTCCGACTCCACCTTTAGGAACATATTGTATTTCCCTATTTCTGTTTGTTTCCTACCATGTGATGAGGTGCAAGGGAAGGTGCTGCTTGCTAAGTTTAGCCCTGCAGACTGTGGCTGCAGAAAGCTGGCAGTTCAGGCTCTGAGAGGGTGGCAGTGCTTTGAGGGAAACCGGGCTGTGCTGTGCCATCGTTCTCCATGGCACCCCTCACAGGGGGCCACGGGGGGAGTATTGCAAAGTCCTGCTTCCCTGGCTGGTGTTAATGTACCAACAGCTTCCTGCAGAAGAGTTACTGCAGACTGTAAAAAGCATTAATGAGGAAAGAAGAGCTGTTACTTCGGTGAATAAATATAAGATAGGAGCACTGAAAAATGCAGGGAATGCATTTATGCAACTTCACAGCCATTGCTGTATTTTTTCAGAGCTCTGACACTGAATTGCAGGAATTACTCTGCAGATTGACTCTTACCTATACTCACTCATTTTGCCATCAGAGTCTGAACAAGCCCTGTCTTTCCAGATATTCTGAGTCATCTTTATGCAGCATCTTTATGTTTAGAAGGGGAAACGGAAAGAAAGGATAGAAGATGTCAGGAGACCACTTGTGGCTCAGAAACCCTCAGTATACAGCCTGCAAAGGAACTTTTAAATTGTGTCCTCCTTGTCATACCAGTGGATCATCAAAGGTCTGCTGGCTATAGGGGCTGTTCCAGATGTGTTTGGCCAGGGTAAGGTCTCAAGATCTGAGATGGGAACATGGAAACCTGGGCTATGGTTTGGCAGCCAAAAGCTGTGGCTGGTCCTTCCCAGAGGTGCCATGATGCTGTATCTATTTCCTTTTCTGCAGCAGCATTTCATCTGTTGGGTTTGGTAGGATGGGGGAATTGTAATGGTAAGTGAACCTCAGTGAAACATATAATAGCCTGATAACAGGTTGTTTCTATCGTTGAGGGACTTCTTGCCTGGCAAGAACTCAATAGCCCAGGGTTCACAAAAGGAAATTTAGTGGCAAGCCATTGCAAAAAAAAAAAAAATAATATTAGGCATATGAGGGATAACACAAATATTTAACACCAGCAGAATTAAGAGTATCAATATACTTTTTGTGTAGGATTCCCTGTTATTTTCTTTTAAGATAAATTCTTGTGAAAAAATATTTATAAATATAGACATTTGTTTTTAAAAGTGTGTTAAAAACATCCAGTGTTTTTAATAGTCTGTCTCTGTATTGTGTCAAATGCATCATCATGTTAACAGTGCAACTTATTTACTTGCAAAAGATGTGATAGCATTCCCACTGACTGTGTGGCTGCCACCTCCTCGTGTTTTTGAGGATTGTCCATGTAAGACATGGGATAAAATGTTTCACATAAAATGTTCTGAATGGAAGGAAGAAGGGGGAAAAAAGAACCCACTGTAAAACAAGAGTGCAGACAAGCAGCATCAATTACACTTTCTTGGTGGCAGATTTAAAACACAGATTGTTTTTTCTTTAATATGAAATCTAATTCTAAAACTGATTCCCACTAGGAGGTTTTTGGAGGACTAAAGTCTGATGGGTCAAATCACAGAAGATGTAGGATGATGATCTGTGTACAACATCTGGTAGAAAAGTGAAAAGTGTTCTGGGGATATTTACTCTCTGCTTGCATTTCTCATGCCATTTCCTAAGATGTTCCCACCTGTTATTAGCAACCCAAATGTAAGTCCTTTTGCTGGGTAGGTCTTTTGTTTTCCCAAATGGGTTGTTTCTTACAGAAACTAAGTCTCAGCTCCTTTTATCATGCTCTGCTAATTCTGTCAGGGGAAGTTAAGGTTTTATGTCCAAAGAGTCAGAATTCAGGAAATACTGGAATTCTTCATGAGCCTGAATTTGGATCCTGTGTGAGCAGTCATTGGCATGTGGTCATTTAAACACTTGATTGGAATGTTGTGCTTTCCACAAGATCCCAGGCTTTGCTGTTTTTAGGGATAGTTTGGTTCATTGTAACTAGGTCTCAATCCTGCAGCTGTCCTCAGACCCACCTGGAAGACCTGCAGTATTTTGCTGCTGTCTTTCAGTGTCCCGTTGCGGATGTTTTTCAAGTTTTCTTGGATCAAATTCCCCAAACCTGAGGTTTAAATTGAAGTTAGCCCTTTAGATGGACTATGTGTGACACTTTATATCTGACATAGAGCCTAAATACTCTGTGCCTGGATCAACCATGCTGCCCATTGGGATCGATGCCTTGATATGACTGAGAGAGTCAGATTCCCTTCACCATTTTAAGATGATGAAAAAGAATCAATTTGTTATAACTATGGATACATGTAATTTAAAACCTTACCCAGACTGAACTTTGATTATCTGTTGGCAACTGGTAGTGTCATTAATTGTGTAACTTTTAGTCTCAGAGATTTTTAAAAACTTTTCAGTTTATTTAATTTCAAATGATTGAAAACCAGACTGCCCTTAAATTAGTGCTGCTTTTTCTTAGAGAGTCTTTCCTTAGTCTACACTGTAGATCTTCAAAGAAGCTGAGGAATAGGATATTCAGTATTTCTAATTCCTTTAATCCAGGGATATTGCATTAATGTAAATACTACTGCTGTTGAAATCTGTGAGGAACATTGTTGTTTAATAATGACTTTAGCAAATGAACTAAATTTGAGGTCAAAGCATAGCAAAGGAATAAAGTTCAGATGTCTCAGTTTTAGTAAATCCTTTTTGTGCAGTAGAATTTGATTATAGGATGTACCTGCACAAATCACTTAGTAGTCATTTGTTCTGTAAGTAAACTTGGAGAGCTTTTAGCATACATAATGCATGAGGTGAAGGAGTTTTGTACTGAGTAGTTCTTTCTTATAGCATTGGATATAAAAGTACTGGATATTGGATACAATAATATTTTCAGACAGCCCTTATCTGTAGTTGTCCAACCACTCCCCCCACCTTGGTGTTACTTGCAGTGCTGGTGAGGGTGCAGTCCCTCCTGTCCTCCAGCTTGTTGTGACAGTGCCACATTGGAAGCCTGGCTAAAGTCAAGGTGAGCAACACCCCCTGGTCTGTGGAGCTGCTTGTCCCAGCACAGAAGTTGAGCCAGGTGGCCAAGTGTAGTTTTTCCTTGCTCATCCTTGTGGATGCTCTAGTCCCTCACATGCTTTGACACAGCACCTATGAGGTTTTTCTCTTTAGTTAGGCTAGATTATCCCCCCATCCTCCCTCTTCTGAAGAGTTGCTATGGCCTTTCAGAGAGAGGAGAGAGCAGCCTCTGGCTGACCCCGGCTGGCTCCCTTGCAGTTTGTGTTCAGTAACCCCTCCCTGGCTTCCTGGAGTAGTTTCTAACGTAATGCTCCTCTTCCTCAGCAGCACTTCTCGCCCCAGGCCCTACTGCTGGGGGAAGACAGCCAAGAGGACTGGCCGCAGACCTTGCCAGTGGAGGCTGAGGCAAAGAAAGCACCAAGTACTTTCTTCTGTCCTTTGTCACTTGTCTCCTGTCCTTTTGAGCAGTGGCCCATCTTTTCTTCCGTTTCCCTTTTGCTACCAACACTCTGGTAGACAAGCTGGTATTCCTAATGAATTTATCTTTCTGCTCCAGCTGGTAGCACTGTGTGTTATTATTACAAAAGTTGTAATACTTGCTAAAAGTATTGTAGTTGCCACTCTTCCCCATTCTGGTTTGGTCTTTCTAATGTAAATAATTTTTCATTTTAGACTTGAACCTTTTTTTTTTCCACAACATTTTGTGCATATGAGCCTATGACAGAGGCATTAAGTGGTATTAAGACTTATAATATTTATATGTATCTGATTTGAAATATAAACCTTATTATTACACCCCGTAATTCTTCAAGCTTCTATTCTAAAGCATGGTACAATATTTATTAAGAAACTGTATTAAGGAGATTTTCTTTCTTCCTTTGCTTATCCTGATTTAACATTTGAAATTACTTCCAATACATATTCTTTCCAGAGGAAAAAAATGCCGACTTAAAAAATAAATCATGCGTGAATGAAGAATATTAAAAGGTCAAAAAGCCAGAAAGCTAACAGAAGAGATTGGAGGCAATGCTGCAGTGCAGAAGGAAATTTAAGCTTTTGTTTATCAGGAAATATATTATTTGGATGAAAAACAGTAAATAGAAATGGCGACTTGTTTCAGGAATTTAACATATGTACCCTGTTACTCTGAATTCCTATTGCTTGCACCAGGAGTAGCTCGTTATCCCAATTAGTGGTGCGTTGGTTTTACACGGATGCGTGACGAAGCAGCTGCGTCCCCACACTGCAAAGCCCCTCACCTCTGAGCGCGGGAGTTCAGCATCTTCGTATTGTCACTTCGCGTGGTATGGAAAAAGCACGTGGCACAGAGCCCAAAATGGTTTAGGCAGAGCATCTTCAGCTGAGTCTGTGCCTGTTAGCAAGACACTTGGCTCATTGTGCCACAACATTTAGCAGAAAATAGTGATGATTTTGGGGAAATGAGAAAAAGCAAGTTGTTGCGTTGAAGTCAAATTTCTGCACTATGAGACATCCTAAGCATATTGGAAAAAAGCAAGCAGGTTGCCTTTAGCAAACTGAAAGTTAGTTTTGTGTGGATATTTTAATTGAGTCAACATTTCTGAGTGCATGAGTCAAATGACATTTGAAACTTTGGACAAGCACAGTGGCACACTCTGTTGTTGAAGAAATGGGAAAGGGTTGAGAAGTTGCCCCATAGTAAATGTAGAGCTTTTAAATTTCTTCCCCCCTGCTCTGAAAACTGCTTAAAATCAGAGGTAGGGGAAACATTGAAGAAAAAAGTAGGAATTAGATGGGAAAGGACTTACTGAATAATATTGGATAGCAATTTTAAAGGTGATGGGTCCTTTGCACATCTGAGCAGCTGGTCAGGTGTATCTATATTCAGATTCACTGTTTTTGAAGCCAAATCGGCATTCTGAAATTAATTTTACTTTTCAAAAAAAAGCTTTGTAGTTTTTATTTGCCATATAGGAAAAACAAGCCAGAATCTCACTCACTGCAAAAAACTTAGTTGACATTTTTCAGTGGCTCTGAGTATTACAAAATGTCCATCATTCAGCAACCCTGTGGTTCCAGGACCTCAAGTCTTGGCAACAAAAAGCATGCTGGGCATTAACTGCTGTGGCATCTACTCAGACAGGTGGCCAAATACCCCTGTGAGTGGGTGGATCAATTAGCACCTTTGCCTCAGTCTGCATTTGGTGTGAATATAGATACACCCCTTGAATATAGGGTGTATCTTGAGAGTGCAGTGCTCAGGCTCCAATTCAACCTAAGGTACATGTGACTTCCTTGTAAGAGTACGAGTGGAAACAAAAGTATGGCAATATTTTGTTTCATAGATCCCAAAAGACACTAGTGTTGGGGTTTTGTACTCACTCTCAGCATGCTTAAGTAAGTTAATTCTCAAAATCAATAAAATCTACAGAAAACTGAGTTTTAAGGGAAAAAAAAGTCTGTCAATAAATTGTATTTAATTCTGAAAATTCCAAAGATAGAATAAAGAAGTTCTCTAATTTTTGCATTAATTATTCAGTTTATTTAGTAGATTTTGCCTCAAGTGGATTTGATTGATGTCTGGAAGATGTTTTAATTGTAAGTTATATTAGATACTTGTTAAATCAAATAAAATTAAACAGCTTTTCCCATACTACCTCCCAAGTCTGCCACATGAAATCTAAAGAAAATGGAGATTTGATAAGGTATCAGAATCCGCAGTAACAAAGTTGAGAGATCTTATTCATCTTCTGTAGCAAATAATTTAAAGCTCATAGTTGACATCCCAGAATGTTCCTGGCATATCTTGCTCACTTTGCCATGTTCATAATGTTTTTTGTGCTCCTGGGATGCCAGTGATGTGATGCTCAAGCACATTTTGACCTGAAGGAGGTCTGGAATTCACCTCCCCACCAAGTTAAAGCTTGCAGAGTCCTGGTCCTTTAGTCTTTCCATGGTCTTAAACAGTATCTCAAGTCATGCGGAATGGTGACTTCATTATGAAGTTCTCTCTCTTACACAGTGGACTGTCTTTAAGAAGGTAGAGGAGTATCTGGAATGGGACAGAGCAGTTCTTAACATGGCGTTTCACACTTGCAGTGAGCCCTACCCCAGCTTCCCTGTCTCCCTTAGCCTTTTTTTGGTACAGTATTCAGGGCTGTCAGAAGCATGAAGGTGACTGGCACCACCTTTGCCAGCTATGTTCATTGGCTGACACTTTAATTTTAACCTAGACTTAAATTCTTACCCCCACTATATCAGCTTACTCCTAGGAAGATTTTCTAGCTCTCCTATAAATGACATTACTTACACTGGTCTCACAAGGTTGGTTGTGTATTCTTCTTCCTAAGTGAGGAATTATGTATGAACTGTAATGACTTGTGTGGGCAATTTTTTAAAAGCTGTTTTCTGTGATGAATGTGCTGGATGAGTTTGCACTGGAAGCAAAAATGTGGTGAGGTTTGTGATGGCTCATATCTTCTGTGGGCATCCTCTGGCATCCTGCCTAGGACCAGTGTGTTACTGTAGCTCGAGGGGTCTCAAAGAAAACATGAACTCTGGCTATTGTGAAATGCCCCAAGTTCTGTGGTGATGATGCCACGCTGCTGTGGAAAGGAAAAGCCTTTCCCAAACTCTGCGTTCCGTGGATTCTTTTGGCTACAGGACGGAAGGCACAACTCATCTTTATATATACTGGGTGGAGGAGGCAGAGCTTCCCCATGCACATCCAGAAAAGATCATTGTGGTAACATGGGGAGATGATGAGCAACATTCCTGGGGAGCTCTGCCATCCCTGAATCCTCCATCCCAACAGTGCTTATGTCAACAGTGGCAGATTTCCTGCTTAATTCTTCCATAAGAAAGATAAACTTAGGAAGCTTGGTTGGATCTTGAAAAACCTTTTTGGTTGGGCTTTTTTTCTGCAGAATGAAAACACATCTGCTTCTGATCTCTGCTCGCCAGATTCTCCACTGGAGAGGAAAGAGATGATATCGACATATAGTTTTGTTCTGTCCTCTAAATTCAGGTTTATGTGGGGGCTTTTTTTGTAGCCAGGTTCTCACAGCAGTGTTGATGCCAGGGTATGTGTGGACTGTGTGCAGAAAAGCAATGCAGCGCAGCACGTGCCTGCTGCATCTCATTTCCAAGATGCTCTTAGGCTGCCACATGTAAACAAATATCCAGAGAGTAAATTTAGTTTCTCAGAACCAAATATGTGTTTGTTCTTGCAAACATTTGGAAAGTTAAGTATCAGCCTTTTGGTCTGCATTTTTGTTCTTAACCTTCAAATGGACTAACAGCTCATTGAAGCCCCAAAACTGGATTTGTGGAAATGTAACAATAACTTCTTGAATTTATTTCCCCCCCTCCCTTTTTTTTTTAAACCACAGAGTTGTTGCATCACAAACAGTAATTGCCATCAAAGTTTGATCTGTGCTCTAAAATATTCTTATTAGAGGAATTGCAATGTTTTATTGTCCAGATTGCCCAGATTTAGTAATTCCAAGATCTAAAGTCTGTTCACATTTAGTCTCAGTGCATCAATAAAATATGAATGGATTGGATAATGAAGCAATAACAGCAATTTATGTCAAAGGATATAGGCTATTGTTTACGAGTTTGCCAAAGTGCCAAAATACTTTATCTATAGAAAGAATTCTTCTTCTCCCTTGTGAGGAAATAAATAATGCCTCAGGAATATTCTGCCATGGCAGCTTCCTGCCACGAAATAAATGGGAGGAGACAAGGCTGTGAAGGTTATTTTCCACTCTGGAAAATATTTATTTGATGACACAGCTCTTATTGCTAATTTTTGGCTTTTTAATGCTAGGAACTAAATTTTGCCCTCCTGGCTGGACATAAGAAGGCCCAAGTTCAAAGAAGTCACCATGTTGTAGACCCAAACTACAGGTAGTCTGTGGATAAGCAGAAAATTGCTTATGAGGGATGAGTAGCTCCATCTGTGGTATAACAATATGTGGGCAGGAGAAGGTGAAGAGCTGGAGCTGGCAGCTCTGCAGCATCTATTACATGTATTCAGTGTCCAAAACCCAGGCAGGCAGTGATGGCCAGGGTATTCTGCATCTGAAAACAGTGTTTCTGATTTCTGTGCCATTCTCCTGTCTTGGCCTGGTTTTTGCTAGAGCCCATTCGTCCTCAGGTGAGATCATCTTCACTCTCCAAATGAAATGCTCTCTAATCCACTTTATTATTTCGACTTCGTCATACTTCAAAATAAGCTATTTTACACCTGACCAATTAGCTTTTCAAATTTCCTGTTGATAATGGTGGTGTGCAGACTATTTCAGTTGGTCTTACTGGAAATAGGAGATACTGTGATTAGTGAGAAGATTTTCAGGCTTCTAGTGTATGTCACCCTGGCTAATGACTGCTAAACTCTCAGTGCTTTTGAAGACAGTCAGAACAGTGAATTCCTGGAGCTTTTTCTTTGCTTTATTGGTTGGTTTTAATTCAGAAAACTATAAAATAAGACCTACTTTGTGGGTAATGTTCATTAAAGAACTTCCTCTTCCTGTGGATGCCTCGATTTCTCTGTATTGTCTAGCTGTAAAATATTTATAAAATTCTAAAATCTGCACAGTCATGACTTGGAAGAGAATTATTTTGGAATAGAGAAAATTGAGCCAAATTTTGCTTGTGCTTTCATACTATAGATCTTGAACGCTTTGTGCTAGGTTCAAGGGAATTGTAGGCCTCCGGAGTATTTAGCCTACTGATTTCTACAGCTTTGTCAGTGAAGGAAAGATCTCAAAGTATTTTATTGATCCATCAAATCCCACTTTCAGTCTGACTGTTGAATGACTGCTGTGTCTGTTGGAGGACTAGGTTGGGGCTTTTTCTTAATTTCCGTTTTCCCCAAGTGACTTTTTTTTTTTTCCCCTGTGTGAAGTGAAAGGGTAAGCAAAACACAATTACACCTTTTTCCCATGTAATAAAGATATCACTTGGAAAAAAGTGAGTTCAGTACATATTTTACAATCACAATAGTCCAATAGTCCTGTGAACACATAATTCTAAGTTTGTTTTTAAATTAGAAAAATATTATTAATGAGAAAATGAATTTTATTGGTATTTTAGTATGTTAAATTATTTCATTCATTCAGTTTAGATACAGAATAGCAAAATCATTGTATGCAGAAATCATTTTTATCTGCAAAAGAATTAGGTTTAGTTATTAGGTTAGACTTTAATAAGATTTTCCCCATCTTTAAGTAATATTGCAATCCTTGTATGTCTTTCATCCAGTAATCACAGAGCATTATATATGCCTTAGGAAGGTATAATGAAGAATCATTACAGATTAGTAAACTGAGATGTAAGGAACTTAAATTACTTGCTTGGAGTAGTGCAGTGATTTTGTGGTACAGAGAGTATAACCCGGCAGCTATCGCTCACTGGGCTTCTTGTATCCAAATCACTTTTAAAGGCCTTGGAAGGAATTCAGAGAAATCAAATCCTCTTGAGGTGTGTTCTGGTTTTCTTGATTGAAAGAACTGTGAGGGAATAGACTTTGAACTTTATTGTCAGTGTTCATCTTCTGAGTTTACTCACGTTTTCACATGCCATTCCTTTACAAATTGAAAATGCTGCCAAGAGGTGAGCTGGTACTTCTACAGAAACAGTCTAGGAAGCTTTGCTGCTGTGCAGAGGGCTTAGAAAACTCAGACCCTTTTACATCTGTTTATTTTCTCTTATATATGTAGAGAAGAATCCAAAAGAAGCTCTGTCTTCCAGGCCTTCATTGGCCAGACGGGAGATAGGTAATAGTCATGGCTGGATTCTGCAAGAGCACTGAATACCCCACAGACTTGGGAAGAAAATTATAGCTGGAGTTCCCTTGGCTGCAGCCTTTCTAAAATGCATGAGGTGTCTGTGTAGCCCGCTTAGATGTTCATTTTTTATTCACTTTTCTGCTCCACCTGTCTATGCATGGGAAATACAGCTTTAACTTCTGGTGCTGTTCGTCACTGAGGAAGCAAACCAAAGGCAGGAGAGCTGCTGTTACTTTGACCTATGTTTCTTTTCCCCTGTATTTCCCTTACTGCTCTGCTTTCTCTTCAACTGTGATGATTGTCTTTTGCTTAATAGGAGATTTTCTGTTCACTCAGCTCCAAAATCCCATCAACAGACTAAAAGTTGGTGGCATCCTCTCATCTTCTCTGTAATTGACTAGTAAGAACTCTCCAGCACACAAAAATTACTCCTTCGTACAGTAGGGTACAGAGAGAACTGTGTGTTCCTAATGTGAGCTGTAAAGTGGTATTTGCACAATTTATTTGTATTTACTTTGTCTTGTTTTATTTTTCTCAATTGGGAGAGAAGGGAATTGTGTTGTAATTGGGCACTTAGATGAATCTAGCAGCTGGAAAACACTCCATTCAGAGTGAAATGGATAGTGTATGTTCACAATTGCTTAAATAACACATGTTTTAATGTAGGACTGTGTGTTGTACTCATTTTTTCATATAAAATATGGACTATGATAGGAAAAGTCAACATATTGGTGTTAATAGGGAATCTTTCCAAGACCTCCCTTTCAAGTGGATAAAAGAGTACAAATCTGGGATAGCCAAAGGTGACTACAAACAAATTGGCCAGCCCATTAGCATAGCTGTCCAGCTGCATCCTGGGCTCTGAGGCCACTCCAAAACCACAAGCCCAACCACCTCAGAAGCCTGCCAAGGAGCCAGCTGCTGCTAATAAAGCAGACTGTACAACTTGGCATCTGGGGCCTGTGATTCCCATCCAAAAGGAATTGTATGTGAAAAATATTTGAAATTTGTCTTTTTAAGTAGTGTTTTGCTTTGGAAAGAAAATACTTTAGTCTAAGCTTGCAACTAGTGAAAAACTACCTAAGAGTACTTGGTTGCCGTGGAAAGATAAATACTGTTCTTGTGTAAGGAGGTTGGATGTTAGAAGGAGGACCGTGGTTCATTTAATATCTGAGAGGCTTCTGGTTCAACATTTCTGGGTTATTTACTTAGAAAGACCAAGGTGTATCTCATTATTCATGCTTAGTTGTGTGCAGTTTCACGGGAAACTGTCTCAAAGAATTGAACTGTAGGGTTTAAGCAGAAGGGTGCATTCCTGAGAATGGATAAGAATTAGCACATTAATTTTTTCACTTTTAAATATTGAAAAAGGAGAAATTTTATTCATTTTTCAAAGATGAAAACAAATCCTATTAGCCATCCGTGCTAAATTAATAAGCTGCTTGGAATGATCTACAAACCAGTTCATTCCCCACACACTCTCCACTGAATAATGAAGCATGAGAATTGAAAAATGAGTTGGTTGCATTGGTTATGTGAAAAATTAATGGCAAAACCAGCTCTGAATTCCAGCTCTCTCTTGAAGTGAAACATTTAGATTTTGCCTTTTTTTTTTTTTGTTTTTCTTTTCTAGAGGTGTAGGTCCTGTACTTGGTTGTTGTGGCAAAACCTCTTTTGCAGGTTTCTACAGCTGGTGTCAGGTTGTTTCGAACCAGTCTTGACAGTGGTTCTCCTTCTGGCTCTTGAGGCAGAGAAGTTAAGTGCTTTTCCCCCAGCCACAGAGGGGCCCGACATCAGAGCAAGGCACAGATTTCCTGCTGCCAGGTGTGCAGGTGGTTCCCCAGACAGTGCCCACTTTGGCATCATCCAGGATCCTGTACCTAGTGGTCCATATCTGGGATCATCATTAGGTTGCCAGTCATTTCTTTCACTCCAGTTATTACTTGGAGATTACCAAACCAGATCTTTTGCTCATTTAGAGGCACAGTGCATACTTCTGCCATCAGTCATACACTCAGCAGCTCAGGAAACAAGAACGGGAAGCTTTCTTCTGACCTGAGGCTTTTAGTCTGGCAACCAGCCAGAAGATGTCATCAGCCTCAGTACAGGCAATTTTGTAATCTTTCTGCAGATGGTATTCTGGGGTATTGCATATGCATGGAAATTACTGTAGGCTGCTGTGGCTGAGATTTATTAGTGAAGAGGGTTTGGAGTGTAGCAGTGTTTGCTGGGCTGAGAAGATCAGCATCCCCTAAAGTGCAGTGTGGCTGCCTCTCTGCCCATCCTTAAAGCATCTCTGAGGATACTGCTGGGAACCCAGGCATCCATGTGTGCCTGTTGTCTGAGCAGTTCTTACTTGAGGAACAGCCTGTCATATGCCCTCATTCTTTGTATACTGAGGACTTTTTTCTTTTTTTTTTTTTAATAGCTGTGGCCTCAAAATTGGTGTAAATGTATTTTGTGTTTGCTTTCACATCCCCTTTCAGCTGGCTGAGAGGGATAAAATGTCTTAAGCTTAAATTAGAATTAGGCCCCCAGTGTTTTCTTCTGTGTGAGGATAAAGATCTTATAATAGAATGAAAATTGCTCTTTGTATTTCAAAGGTAAATTTCCACTTTTTTTTTTCTTGTTTATTAGGTTGGTGTGAGGATAGGACATTTACTCATTATCCCCTGCTAAGACATATGTAATAGTAACAATTAATAATTAAAGTACATAGCACTTTATTGGCTTATGGGAGATATTTCACTGCTTTACGTCATTTACGTGCATTCAGTGTGCATGGTAATCTGGGAGGTGTAGGGCAAAGCAGAAAGAATGTAACCTTGATCTCTGTTGTCTTTTTATTTAACCTTAGCAATGCTCAAAATGTGCAAGATTACCATGGGATATTTCCTGAGCTTTTGGTATGTTAAAGCCCAATGTGTTATACACAGTCATACCTGTTTCTTCCGTGGCCATGCAGTGCACAGAGATTAAAATATGCTTTCAGATAGGATTTGATAATATATCTGAATAGGTACCTACGTATTTAATATAGGTTAGTGTTGCCTGTAGTGTCATCCAGCTGGGCCACAGCCATGGCATAGAGCTGATTTCCAAGATGTGTCCCCGGTGTTGGAGCTCAGTTGAGGTGGTGCCTGTGCTGGTACTCAAGGCTGCTGCTTCAGCTCTCTATTTCTGGGAATGACATTGAAGCCTGAGTGGGTGGGGATTACCCAGTGATAAAATGCGTGTGCAGAGAAATATGATCCGTATGCATTAAGTGCTTTTGATTGTCAGCAAAAGTATCTGTGCAGAGACTTGGGGAAGGGAGCTCATTGCCCTTTCTCTTTTACTGGAGATGAGAGTGAATGTCATTACTTGATAGCATGGTGATCACATTAAAAACCAGTATTTTTTCTTTTAATGGCTCCTGCTTGAGTCACATTACAACCAGGTGAGATTGCAGAGGAATTCTGATGTCTTGACACTTGGAGCTATGTTCCCTCTCTCCTGGTTTAAACGGGAGAAACTGGGAAGATGGAAGGAGGAGGCCAGGAGGAAAGGCATCAGTGCAAGTGTGGTGTTTCATTTCATTGAAACATCTGATCATCACCTGTCATTGATGCCCCCCGTTATAGTCTCCAACTTTTTTCCTGCTAAATAAGGGACTCTTTCCTGCTAACAAAGGGACTTGTTTGAAACAGTTTAGAGCTGCTAATTTAGAAACATCTATCTACCAAGACTGTGATTTAGTGTATGCATAATTATAAGCACTAAAGTAGAGCCACTGACATTAAAGGGGCAGTTGATTAGCATGATCAGAATTACTCACAGACTTAAATATTTTCTCTGTCCAAGGCCTAAAAGTAGAACAAGCATATTAGAAGTCACTAAAGTGTCATTGCTGCTGTAATGAAAATTGCAGATATTTTGCTTTTATTAGTCCATTAGCTTAGCATGGTTAACTTAGCATTGGTCCAACATTTACCTGCTGTTGTCACTAGACATACAGCTAGCAGAGTGTGCTGGTTGCGTTGTGGAAATGGCATTTTCTCCCTCTCAGCAGGCAGTTCCATTCCAGGAGCTCTGACTCCAGTTCCCCTGGCTGCCCATCTGGATCTTGGTCCTCAGGATACTCCAGCTCCTGCAAGTTCTTCCCTAGATTTCAGCTTTTCTGCATAGGTCGCAATGGTGACAGGATGGTCTCCTCTTTCCAATCACTCCTTTGTTCTCCTGGCAAGCACCCTGTGCTGTGAGTAAATACTCCAGTGGTCAGAGAGCCAGGGATAGTTGCAGCAATTGAAATTCTCTGTTGTTGCCTCAGATCAGAGATGTTTAGGTAATTTTTCTAGCATGTGGGTGTCTTTTTTCACAGCATGTATTTACCAGTGAGTTAGGGGAGAATACTGTTTTTCCCTGTGAGAATGCCTCCCTTCTTAAGCAATATTTCCCAGTTGCTGTGCGTGGTTTGTGGTTGTTCAGAAGTGGGTATGATTTTGAGAGCAGAAGGTCTTGGCCTGATCGTCTTTTCCAAACCCTGTTTCTCTATTGCGAAAGACATCCGTAACAACAGAGTGTTTTCAGGCTGCTTTGGAATTTTTCTCCTCTCCCAGCCTAGCCAGCCCTCTGCCACCTGACTGTGCCTGTACTGGGTGCTCCTCATGTTTAGAAAAGACTAACTCGGCTTCTGGCACCAGCTTCTGTACCTTTGGCTAGATACTCTTATTTGTGTTTTAGCATACTCTTAGAGCAGATTGTGTTTAATTTCTTTCTGTAGTGCTAGTTACTCCTTGAGTATCTGTCATTTCAGAGCTTTGTTTTGTGATCTAGCTACTTTAATTGCAAATTAAAGAGTATAGTAGAATAATGCATTTCATAGCTATGGCATTTGCAAGGCATTGCTGGCTTGGAGTGTGTGCAGGTGCCATAGGAGAGGGCAGCTGGAAGTGGTCAGGGAGGGCAGGACAAGCATAGCACAGTTCTGCATTTCCAGGTAACGCACACAATTCTGCCGCGCTATTTTGCCTTTTCCAGTAACAGCCTTTCTGTTTTGCTCTGTTTGCAGCAGTCCTATGCACCAGCTCCCCACCCCATGGCTCCTCCCAGCCCCAGCACAAACAGCAGCAACAACAGCAGCAACAACAGCAGCGGAGAGCAGTTGAGTAAAACCAACCTGTACATTCGAGGCCTTCCACCCGGCACCACCGACCAGGACCTTATCAAGCTGTGCCAGCCGTAAGTGCCCTTCCCATACTCGGTGTCTTTTGTAGGAAGATGTCAGAGCTGGCCTTCCTGCTCACACTTGTGTGGCCCCTAAAAGGCATCGGAAGCCTTCTGCACTTGAAGGTTGAGTGTTTTTCCTTTAGTTTGGATGACTAATTAATGCCTGCTAAAAACCTTCAGGTAAAGAGTTTAGGGGAAGAGAGCTGAGGGCCTTCACATTGACTTTTGTTTGCTCTAATGTGGTTGATTTCTTGTGTTAAAAGGAGAATTTGCATGGCAGGAAAACCTCCCTAATGACAGATTTTATAGTTATAATGATCTGTGAATCACAACCCAGTGCACAACACAACATGGGTGTTCCTCCCTCAATCATTTATCACATTTTATGATTGCTGTGTCACATTGCTGGGCTCAAAGACTGAGAAGTATGAAACCCACTGAAGGTGGCCTTGTAGCCATGTAATTAACATCTAATTAACTGCAGTGCCACTGAAAAATGATGCTGTAGAAAGTGGCACCTTCTACCTCCCTGATTATCTTGAGAGTCATATTTGACGACTGTACTGATAAAGATTGGTTTTATTGTGTATTATTTCTGTTGAAACCAAAGAGGTGGCATAAAGGAGCTTTTTGCTCCTCATGCATCGTCAAAAGAACTACTTCCTAAAACGTTGCACTCTTCTACCCTTCTTTTAACTAAATGTAGTGGACAATATGGAATGACAACCTGATTGGAATTCCAAAGTCTTGATTATTATTGTTGACATGTGGAAGGGAAATAATCCAATTTGAGATTCCAGCCAGAGATCACCATGGTGGAACTTAGCATAACACTTTTTTTTTTGCATTGGAATAAGCACAAGGAGAAATTTGAAAAATAAAAGTCCACTCTTGTTATGATGCAGAACTGCAGTGGTTTTGCCATAGAGTCATCTATTCCAAAAGACAAGATCATCTCTGTATTTTGTAATCAAAAATCAGCCTTTCAAAGAGATATCAATAAATGAAATCTGGTAAAGTAAGGAACAGTCTGGGGCTGATCTACAGACCTGAATCCAAATGACTGTTGTTTTGAAGCTTGCAATAGGAGTAGCAATTCAGTGGGCTTCTACAATTTTGACATTCTGCCTTTCCTGATTTTGATTTAAAATCCTGAAAGACTTCACTGAGTACTCTTTATGAGGGCATGAGTGGCCAAGACTGGAGCTAGCAGCCTCGCTGAAGTGATACTTGAACTTGAGTGAGCTTGAAACTCTTCCCTGTGACTTTCTGCCATTAAAGCTTCTGTGGTAGAACTGACTGCTCACAGGAGAATAGCCTGCTGGCGATGTTTTGTATTTCATGCAAGCTGAAATGTGAATGTACCTGTCCAACATTTGTACAAACTACATGCACTGACACTTTCCACACGTGACAGTCACAGATAATCCCAGTTCAAGGGCCAGATCCTCAGTAGGTATAAATTGACTGTAGTCTACTGATGTTCAAAAGGCTGGTTTGCTTTCAAAAAGCTGTTTTGCGATACATCTTCTTGCAGTCTGACCCTTCTCCAGTTCACATAAACCCTTTCAGCTGATCAGGACTGAACTAACTATTCCTAAAGGAGTCTCAAGCTTTGGGGCTTAAGTGCTGCAGTCGTGGTGTGGGGCTGTGGTGTGAGCAGTGATGCTTGAATCATGAAGTTCAGGCAGTGTGTCCCTAACCCTTGTCTGCGTATGGGAAGTGGAAATCAAGTATCTCAGAGCTTCCTTTTAGCGCTGTGGCAACTTTTTTAATGTGCTCCACTAAACTTAATCTGATACAAGATTAGAGGGCTTTGTCTTGCTGTCAGGAGGTTCCTGTGTGAACAGATGCTCTTTAAGGAAAATGCTGACACTCATTTTGCTGATTTTTCTATCCTTTGGCTGAATGTCAGTGAGGAGAAACCAGATAGTTCTTCTGACTCTTTTTTTCAGAAAATTAAAAGAATTTATTGAGGCAGAAGAGAAGGACAACGTAGGGAAACTTAAACATATGAAAATACAAGAATTTTTGCTGGCCACTGTGGTGGTGCCTTCCCCCCCACTGCTCTCCAGGCTGTAGTGTGATCTGACAAATGCTTAAATCTGACTTTTGCTCATACTCTTGCCAGTGATGTTTTAAGCAATCTCAGACACTCTTGCTCACGACAGCAATATGTAGATTTTAAGTAATATATTGCAAGATATTTTCTTTACCTTTGCAGGTGGTTACACAGTAGAAGTAGATAAAGGTCCAAAGCTCCTATCTCTTCACCTGTCCCCACTCCCAAAAAAACCCCTCAAACCCAACCCTCCTCCCCAAAAACCCCACTAAAACCAAACCAAACAGTCTGCTGCTATATAAACAAAAAGGATTTTTCTGCTCAGAAATGTTGTCCTCTGTAGAGCTCTTTTGTAGCTTACATGGCTGAGGCTTCACCAGGCATTGAAGTCTTCATGTGAAACAGGTATTTACAAATGAGCAGAAGGTGCTGGTTCCTAGGCTTCCTGCATAGCCTAATATTAGCATCATTTGCTGCAAGATGTGAAGTAAAAACCTTAATTCCAATCTATGAGCCACGTTATTATTTTGTAGTACAATATTTTTGAAGAGCTGTACTTAAGGGAAGTGTTCACCAAAGCTGGCTTATGTCCAGCCCACTGGTTCCCATAGGCTAGCTGCCAGTGCCTAAAATGAGCCCTTCTGAACCCATTTCCTCTGCTCTAGCATGGGACAAGGCTGCTAGCAGTACAACTATCATTTCTAATGTCTCAATGTCTCACATTTGCCAGGCTGAAGAATAATGTTCTAAACCCACAATATTTCCCTGTCAGAAGTACAGGAAATGCTGTAAACACTAATGTTTATGTACATTATCATAGCCCATCCCATTTTCAGGTTTAGTCCCATATGGAGGCCACTCTTCAAGTCATGTGTAAAGTTTTTAATTTAATTTCATTTTGTGAGGCGCATTAAAAAGCGAAACCCCTTTAATCAGAATTGTTTGATAAAGTATGGGGCTGTTTTGATGAATCCTGCCTTCTTTTCTGTCTTTCTGCTGTGTGTTTTTGTTGGTGTGCATTGCACACTAAACAGAAAACAGCAGACTGGAGTACCATTGATGCTTGAAGTGCAGAGTCCATTACACGTGATGTGAGACATTTCTGACAAATGTTCCGACACTATCAAACCTTTTATCAATTTGAGAGTAACCTTGTCACAGTAATCTGTCAAACTGTTCATATAACTAAAGAAAAACAAGTCATCATAGGCTGTACAGTAGCTGAGTAAATGAAAAAAAAATTGCTACTGGAAGATTTTTCTTTTTTTGTGGTTCTGATCCTCAATATTTGGTATAACATGTGTCCAGCAGAATTTCATCAAATTTGCTTTTGCAGGAGGGAGCTGTTAGGTTGCACTGTATCTCTTGGGACTCTATACAATAACTCTTTCAAAGGTTACTTCAAAAAAGAGTAAAAGTGTTAAAGCAAGCAAGAATCTATTGTTCTTTTGTATGCATAATCTTCTGGATTTTCATAAACACTGAGTAAAGGACCTTGGCCTCTCTCAACCTTTTCTAAGGTTCTTAAAAAAAGAAGCTTTATACTTATCTGTGATTACATTGATATCAGAACTTATTAGTCTAAAACTTAAATACTTACATACTTCATAATGTTAATAGTAAGTATCACATAGGTCTCATTTATTTCTCAGAGGTACACACTCTGCTGGTGCAGTGGTATACACCATTGTATGTGTATCTATCATTGAATGTGTGTCCAGTAAAAATACGCTTTTCATCAAAAGGGAAGATAATCAGCCTTAAAATGTAACATTATAGACAGGAAAATTTGCAGGGTGTGTCATTTTATAAGCAAAATATAAATTATTATCTTTGAAATAGTCATAATCTGTCACTTTAATTTTCATGCCTTGCCTTATATTTCACCCAGAAGAATTCTAAGATCTTCTTAAAAACATACACAGATGAATTAGTGCCTTATTATTATACTAGACTCATCCTGTTCTTCCTAACTGCATCCTGGTGAAGATAAGTTTAAAGAAATCTGACACACAGACTAAATATCTGAGGTTTATTATTTAAAAACATATTTAATTTAAAGAAGTCAGTCTGCTTCTCAAGATTTTAATTTTTCTGTTTGTTCTTATATTTTTGTACTGAAGAAGATTTAGGCCCAAAATTTTTTAAAAGATAAGATTTGCAGAAAGGAAAGAAAATTTGGGAAAAGAGTTGTTTCATATCTCTTCTTCCCCCCTCAAGTAATTTTGAAAAGTTGGCTTGCAGTTCCAGCATTTGGCTAAAACCTAAGCCTTCCTCATTGCACAGTTAAGACATTGACATGTATTCAAAAGATGACCTCTGTCCATCTTGATTCAGTCAACTTGAGTTCTTTGTGTTCCAGGCTAAAATTAAAGGGCCTGTTTAATTAATTAAAGCAACAACAACAATAGAAATAACTAGAGAGAGTAAGTCTGTCTAGAAATATCTAAAGAGGGTAAGTCTGTATGCTGCTCAGACTAACTCTTGAGGAAGATAGGACAGAATTCTCTGAGGTTTTCCAGGTATGGGAAATCCCTGCTGCATGATTTCCATGAGTATTGCTTTCTTTAAATAACTTCTAGATTGATACTGTTGAGCCGATTATTCAATGTTTTGTAGTTGTTTTGGGTTAGTGGGGTTCGTTTTTTTAATGATTTTGGGTTTTTTTAAATTTCTCTTTTGTCTGAAGGTATCCTGATTGACTCCTTAACAATTCATTAAGTGTGAGATTTTAGCCTCTCGGTTGATTTTGAATGTCCTTGGTTTTGTCTCGTGGAATGCCTAAATAAATATTCAGGCTGTCACTGTTTAGGTTCTACTGAAGGGTTAGTCCCAAGGCTAATGTGACTGAGGTTATCAATTGAAAACTCACACATTAATTTACTTAAATTCTAGACTATTTTTGAAATGAACTGTGTGCATTCCTTTTGCCCTCACAGAAAAAGGTTGAGTTCATTGAGGTTTCAGAGGGGTTCAAGGTGCCTTTCAGGATAGGTTATCTTGTTAATAGCTGCAACAAGTGCAACATTTCCATTAGACCAAGCCTTATAGCAAGTTCATAATCATAATTCCTGCCATGTGTTAAGGCAGCTACAGTTATACATTCCAGACTATTTTTATTTTCTTTTTATTTTGTTTAAATAACAAAACTATATTATATTAATAATAACATATTATCAGTTCATATATTTCATATAATATATTTTCATATAATATCAGTTATTATATGAAAACTGATGGAATGAAGGGGTGGGGAAAGTAAATTCTCTTTCTTTCCATTTTCTTACTGCATTAACAAGTTAAATAAAAGTAATTGAAAATACTCTGAACTATAGATAAAATGAAGGCTAACCAAAATACAATTTCCATAGTGAGCTCAGGACCAAAATACCAAAACAATCTCAGCAGTTAATCTGTTCCACAATGAAGTCAGACAAATTTGTACCCAGTGTAAACTGATGTTCTCATCCCGACCCTTGTGAAAACAAAACCCAAACTATTTGAGACTTACAGACTTACAGAGCATCAGGCTGTGTCTGCTCCTCAATTTTTAAGAAGTAACCTTTGGAGTGGTAAAGGAATTTACTGCATTCTCTAACATTCTGTATGTTAAAGCAATGTGCACTCTGTCTTCCATATTAATTCAAACAGAACCACAACCTCCGTCTCTCCTGTAATTAATATCAGCTGACACCATTGCTCTGTGATATAGCAGAGACTGAGAGGGCATGAAGGTGAGAGCACTCATTCAGTGGGATTAGCTCATATAGGAACCATGTGGCATCACAGGGAATAGTTCCTGCTTAAAGTCTTGGTGGATATTTTGGTTCAGTATATCCTGGTAATATGAGAGCTGGGAATGGCTATGAAATCTGCTGAAGAGATCAGTCGTCATGGGGGCTAAAGAAATGCCCACATCTAAGGGGAAAAAAAGAAAAAAACCCCAAACCTCCCCCTTTCCCCTCCCCTGGATTTTCTTTGTAATTCCAAGTAAAATCAGGAAAGCAAAGTCAGTCCTACGAATGGTGCACTGCTGGACCAAGCAGCCTGCTGGATTAATGTGCTGATAGAAAGCAAGGAGGGAACTACATGAGCATATTCCTCTCATTTGTAAATGTTTGTGTTTGCAGACCAGAGAAAAACACACTGATGCATTACATTGAAGAAATCTGCATGCTTCTCAAGTTCTTTATATCCTGGACTTCTAAAAGTTTAGTGAGAGGGGCAGGATGGGGAAGGAAGGGTAATTTTTTTAAGTCAAATTGCTTTTGATCAGGAGCCAAATGGTGAATGCTAAGGGTGCATAATGTAGGCATAAAAGCAGAGAAAACTGATACTGTGGACATGTTTTGTTAATTCTTGCATTGAAGACATCTTTAGTGATGATGCTTATCAGTGCTGTGAGAAACATTGTGGGACTCTTTAGGCCTGAAGTGATGCAAGGCAGTGACCTTGTATTTCCTTTGAATGACATCTTCGTTTCCAAAATCAGTTGTTTTGCAGTTTTGCAGTCAGTTATATTAATATTATATTTTTGCAGTGTGTAAATATGACATGGATGTGTACAGATTTTTTCTCCTTTACCTGATATAGTTGAAAAATTATTTGTACACTCGTTGCCATTGAAATAATCCCCAAATGTCTTCCATTGTTAGAAACAAACATTAAAGCTGCCTCAGTAGGCAACGAACCAATCCTCTTCTTACCTTGCCTCTTTCATCAGGGAAAACAAAACTTTAGGTCAGCAAATGCCCACAGCATACAGAGAGCTCCATCTGGGATGTGAACGTTCCCATTGTCAGGAAGAGAGGCAGAAAAATCTGCGTAAAGTAATAAATGAGCACCTGCCCTCTCCTCTGTTTTGAATGTGCCTGTCTTTTCACTGGTGTGTGACAGAGTGTCAGTGAGAGTTTCTCATCTCCTTTCAAGTTGGATGAACCTGATGTAATGGAAGATATGGGACGAGGAGAGCATTTTCAGACACTGCTGCTGAAAATATTTCTTTTGATGAATTTTAATTAAAGTCCTTGTGGAATAAAAAAGAAAGAAAAAGTAAAAAAAAAAAAATCCAACCCAGCAAAAAACCACCCCACAACTAAAAAGAGAACTCAGAAATATTGAGTTTTCTGTAGCAATGTGAAGGGCATGACCATAACAGTCACTTGTTCTGATGACTGTGCAGGAGGGATGTTGAGATAGGAGGGCAACACAGTTAATGAGCTTCTTCTAACCTGTGCTGAAATATGTTTCCAGTCTTTCCTTTTCCTCCTTCTTTCTCCACTTCTCCAGTATATTTTTCGTGCAGCCAGTCAGCTGTGGCGTCACCATCCATTCATGAGGCTATTCATGTCTCCATTTGAGTCTGAAAGTGCTCATGGCCAGAAACTGTCCAAAGGACAGACAGACAGGTTCTCCACCATGTGGGACATGTCTGTTTTTGTAATGTGGATGTTCTCTGTGAAAGGGCTTTCATAGCCATGGATCTCTCGACAGTCTGAATTTTTCAGCCCCTTAAGGTGTCTTGTAAAACTCTGATGTTTGGTTTCTGTTTTCCAATGAGGGGGCTGGGTGAAATGCTGTTGGTTTGATAAAGGTTGCTTCATTGCTATCCTTTAAGTCATAGCAGTATTTTGTTGGGTTTTTTTTTTAGTGCAAGTTCTGGTTATCTTTATTTCTTCTGTTTTGAAGCTCATCCATGTGTTTTAGATTTGTCTGCATTTTTGGTGTTTGTTCTCCTAAATTCCATGGTGTCAGGTTCAGTGTCTTTCTGATCTCATATCCTTTGAGAGCTGATGGCAGCAGTGGGAGAGCAGAGCCAGTTGCTGTCTTGCATGCACAGAGAGCGGAGACAGAAGTTCTGTGACTGGCATGTGTTTTATACTCCTTAGGAGCCACCAGCTTCTGAGAGGAGATGGAGACATGCTGTTCACACTCTGACATTTGTGTAGCAGAAATGTTTCTTTAACCTTTTCCTTGAAGGTATGACGCAGATAATGTTCTGCTCTGTTTGAGAACTACATTGTCCTAAAGCTTTGCTGAAGGAAAACAATACCAGCTATGCTTAACAACCTCCCTCCCCAAACCAAGAATAACCTGGGCACTGCTTCCAGCTAATGGCAAAAACCTTAGTGCATGCCTGCAATTTCTATGTGAGGGGAAGTGGCAGGCCAACTTTGGTGGCAAAGCTATTGAATATTATCAGCACGAGAACAAAAATGTCATTGTGTTCAACCGCTAGACTTTCTCATACCATTCCAAACAAGCATCGACAAGAGCTCTGTGCTATGTAGCATGCAATGTCCTTCATTCCAAGTATTTGGTAACTTCCCAGAATTATTTGTGTGACAAGTGTTACTACGAGATTTGTGTTAAAAACTGCAAAGGCTTTAATTTGTTTTAAAGATGTTCACCAGAGGAGGAATTTCTTAGAATTGTTGCAATTATGTCAGAGGTTTTTCTATTTGCCTCGTTATAAACAGAGACAGGAACAACAGAATGTTTTCAGCCTAATTTTTAAAAGATGTTGAACTGACAGAGATCTAAAAAGGTTTTCTTTGTCTTGGGCATGTATTTTCTGTGTCCCCATCAGGAGCTCTAGGGAATGTGGAGACAACTAGATTCTGGTTCTCTTGGAAGGTATCTAGTCATACTCTGGGGGCAACCCTGGATAAAACAAGGAAGGCAATAGCAACGTGGAATTATAGGACCTAGTCTGAAATAAGATTTCTGCCAACAGACACCCAAGTCCATGGAAGCTTCATAGAAGCACAGCAGTCTGTTCAAATAGCAGTTATTGCAGGATCACAGGCATGTTATTGTTTCAGTGTGATGCAGGTAATAAGTGAAGCATTTATGGCTATTACTGCCTGGTGATCACATAAAAAAAAAGAAAACAGACATGCTTTCCTTACTTCAGCTTCCCAGTTGAGCATTTCCACATTCTCCTGGGGTTATAATCCAATTATAAAACTTCAATTATTTTCTGTAATTCATTGATTCAAGAAGAACATTAACTTTTTTAGCTTTTTTAAGTAGGGAACTAATAATTAAAAGGGGTAAAATTATTCACAAAGTCATAGAATTTAAGATCCAGAAGAGACCAAGGGACAGTCTACCATAATTTTCTGGTTGATTAAGATCTTCAAATTTCCCTTCTTTGTTCCGGGAATAAGCATAGAAATTTATTTTGATGTAAAGAATGTGTTCCAGAACAGCACCCACTCTGGAACTGAAGATATGAAAACAACAGCAAGCCTACCACTGTTACTAAGAATTTGTTCCTGTTAAACATGTTCCCTGGTCAGAATTTCTAACCCACTTGCAAATCAAGTTTCTGGTCTTAATTTTTCATTGTTTCCTCTCGATGTAATGAGATTAAGGATCTCTCTGAATTTTCTTGCCCCATCTTCTCCCAGATGCACTTATGCAGTCACATCTCAGATTGTTTTTCTTTAAGAATCCAAAAAGATGGAGCAGTTTAAGTATCTGATTTTAAGACAGTTTTCTCCAGCCTTCAGATAACTTCATCAAGGACTGCAGGCATCATTCAAATGTTTTTAAAACTAATTATTTCATGTTTATGGACATTTGTTATTATATTTAGCTTATGTATGTTTGCATATGTCCTTAAGTGGATGAAATGTGTTACTGGAACATCTGTGGTTTTAAGCAGAAGAAATGATACTCAAAAGCTGCTGTAGTGTCTTAGTAGGAGTGTCAGGAGGTGCCACATGTACTCTGTGAGATCGCAGAACACTGGTACTGGCATTATGTCAGAAGCAGAAGCTCATCTCTAAACCTCTGAGGTTTTGATTACCTTTAATGTTTAGTCATGTGTCTGTTCATCCTTGGCTGTGAGCAACAAAACCCCATAGAATGAGAAAACTGCAGCACCCTTGGAGCTTTACTTTTAAAAATGAGGAATTTGCATCTAAGCCATACCTAACAATTTTTCTACTCATCTTTAATGTATTGGGTCTCCTCTGCTTTACTTTAATCAACACCAAATTTAGAATTGCCAATTAAATGGACTATGGCTAGGAAGTTTTTTTAATGATAACAATTTAACACAAGTATTTCAATATAAAGTTTATTAAGTGACCTAGGAACAAATGAAGTGCCTTATAACAAATAATTCCTATCACATATGAACATACAGCCAGTTCAAGGACCTGAAGGATTCATATAGAATAATCTCTTGGCTCAGAATAAAATAAAGTCAAGGCAAGTGCTTCTAGATAGAAAGGAAAAATGATGCCTATGGTGGGAAAAATGGAAAGTGACCGAGTCCTTGGTGGGGTTTAAATGAAGGCACGGCACTATACTCATGCTGTGATTTTGGTCATTGCCTAAGATAAGAATTGGACTACAGACGTAATTGTTAGCAGGTCTTATAGACATGGGAGGCAGGTTGTAATGATACAGCTGGTAAATGCTATCAGCACTTTCCAGAATTGTAGTTGTTCCATCTCTGTTTTCATGGAGTGGTAAGAAAAAACTCTCTTTTTTGTAATATGGGATTTGCAAGTGGTAATTCTTATTAGATTCCTGTGTTTGTTTGTTGGTTCTTACTGAACTTACATATAGAGAAACAAGAATTGCTTTCAATAACAGGACCACATTTCTTGTCCCTCCTGTGTCCCTGCCATGCTGTTCCCATAGTCCATTGAGGACATAGGGCTGCTGTTACTTCATTGCTAGGAGCTGCTAGCAATCCCACTGCTTTTGTTCAAGTATAGCTACATAGGCACAGAGAGACATTTTTTGATGAGGAAGAGGTGGATTAGAGAGGCAGGAAGTGTAACTACAGCTCATTGCAACTGCTTGGATGATTTCGTCTGTCAGTGTGTAGTGAGCCAACCATGTGTAAACTCCTCATTCTACCTCATTCTTTTTTCCATTGCTCCTCATCTCTCCCTCTCTTCTCTGATACAATCCTCCTCTAAAGAGGGATGTGTCTGCAGAGTAGTCAGCTCATATTTGCTTAGGAGGTGCTGGTTCGCAGGGCAAGGGTATTGATGAGAAACTGGTGTTGAATCTCCCTTTGGAGGCTGCTGTGGGGTTTTTGCAATTCACGTATGTATGGCGTTTTAATCTCTCCACAAAGACTTGGGAAAGAGATTTTTAAAGCACTGTGCCACTAGTTAGTAGCTGTCACCAACCAGTGTGTGAGGCATGCTCTCAGTGGACAGTTTAGCAGCCCTCTGTTGCACCTGGAGCCAAAAGGTCTCCAAGTAAATACATCTCTATCTTTTCAAGCTGCCAAGTCACGGCAGCATCGCGTGGGACTTGGGATGTTGAGCCTGTGAGAGAGATCTCTGCATGTGAGAGAGATCTCTGCATCTCAGCAGACTTACAGGCCTGGGGACCTTTTCTGGCTGAGGGATATGCTGTGGCAGGCTGCCTGGTGGGGACATCAGGGCAAATTGGACGTGCTGAGGGCTCTTGGGATTCAGGCTGTGTGCCAGCAGTAAAGTGCTTGTTCCCTCCTAACGAGGTAGCCCTCCAGTCCTGCTACCAGGAGGGTTGCAGCTGCTCTGCTTAATGGTATTTAGTAACAGTATGAGCAGTAAAGTGTGCTCTCCTGTTACACAGAAATCCATAATGCTGGCATCAGGAGTGGCGGGTAATTCAATCACACCCCCAGAAATTATATTAATGTAGCATTAAAGGGCTGCGTAGACCAGCAAAAGACAGGAAATTATGGAGTTCAGGCTTGAAACTTTATCCTTAACTCACCCATATTGTGTCGAGGTATTTGGAAATTTCCACAGAGCGTGTGATTTTATGAGACATACAGTGGGGTGGATTGTCCTGTTTGCATGCAGAGGATTTCCTTGGTTAATATCAGCCAGCATTATTGAGAGTTATATAAAGAAATTGCGGCACAATATACAAAGTGTAGCTGGACAATGTGAGATTTAAATATGAACATCTTGGTCTGGGCACTTCCCCACCCCAGCTTTTCTGAGGTGCTGCATCAGGCATTCACTGTGTTGACATTGTTCAGATCAAGTTACAGTTCAGTAGCTAAGGCCCTCTTCCAGTTTCAGGGCTAATTTTTAGAGTTGGGTTTTTTTCTGATCACAGTCACTAAAAAGATTTTCTTTTATTTAAAATTTGCCTTTTGATTTAAAGACATTGCTCCTTTTAATTTAATGTAAATTCATGGGAACCAAGCTGAATATTAAACAGAAAGCACAAAAGCCAGCTCTATATCCATCTTTAAGCTTTATGAATAATTTTCCTTATATTTGGTCCTGCTGAAACTAGTAATGTAGCTTGTGTCTTTGAGTCCTCCATTGTACCTCCCTGTAGCAGCAGGGACAAAGGGAAGTTCTTACAAGAACCTCAGGAGGAGATGAGTCAATTTAGAGTCCATCCACAAGATGTTTCTAGAGAAGGCTTAAGCAATTTATGCCAATTTTGTGCTACCCATTGGCATCAGAGACACCAAGAGTCGAGGGGAGAATTGCCTGTCACTCCAAGGATGGGATGTTGCTGCAGTCAGATGTAAAATGGCAGATCTCCACCTTACATGTGAGATGGTGAAGCCAGCAGGTACACTACTTGCAAAGCAGCTGGAATGGCAAGAAGTGCAGCGCCCAGGTATTTTCTCACATCTTCAGGCAGGTTGTGCAGTCTGTGCTGAAATGCATTCTGCCCTTGGATAGCCTGATGCCAGCCCCCAAGTAAAAACCTGTATGAGTCCAAGTAACATCTGATTAGAGTTTGTTTCCATGTGGGGGAAGAAGGGAACTAGCTCCCCTGGGAGAGAGGAAACTACATAATGGTTGTTACCTGGGAGAGATTAAAAAAATTCAATCTAATGCAGTGGAAGTTAAGAGTGACAGAAACCAGCAAGAATCATTTTATTCTTGTAATAGCTCATTTGGGGATTTTGTATGGTGTTTTCTGGGGACGATGAACTCTTGGTATGGTTGAGCTCTGAGGCTGTTACAATTTTTCCCCGTGCGCTTTCTGTGCTAAGGAGCAGGGGAGGAGTGCCACCGTGTCTGTCTGTCTCTGTGGTGAACAGGATGGTCATTAATGACCATGCATAGAACAGGAGGATGGCTGTATCCTAGGGGAAATCAATTTTCTGCAGAGAGACAGGCTTGTAAAGAGTAGAAAATTTCCACTGAAGAGGAGGAGGGGAATAGGGGACAAAATTGGTAGAGCAGGGATTAAAAAATACAAAGGCTTCAAAAGTAAGGGAAGACTCAAAAGGCTTTCTGTTCAAGGTGGTTTTTTTCTTCCCCTGTCAAAATTGAGCTGGTCTTGAACATACTAATCTTAGAGGTGGGCAAGAAATTGGCCTCTGGGAGAAGGTTGGGGGTGGGGGACATGGGGAGGTTGGTGAGAACCCTGCCTGGGGTTTAAACAAATGATGCCTCTTTTTTCTCTTTTTAAGTGCTTTCTTTTAGATAGGGAAAAGCATGCAGAACGGAGTCAGTAGCGTGCATTTCACATTCACAGCATGCAGTTCCTGAAGGAGCCTCTATTGAAGATGCTTCTGGGTTTTAGAGCCCTGCAGTGAAACCTGGGTCAAAGCCAGCTGAGAACACAGCCGTGTTCTCCTGCAAAACTGGCATGGCTGTGGTGTGTGCAGGTCCTTGTGTTCCTCACCATGGGCAGGTGCAGTTTGGGAATTCAGACTAGGGCCTGGATTTTTCTGCCATTCTCCACTGTTATGCTTTTGTGTCTCTTCTCTGAATCAGTTTCACTGGGACATTGAGTGTCTCTCTCAAGTTTGGATGGCCTCCAGGCTATGAAAATTCTCCCGCCCTCTCCCACCGCTGTAATAGTTTGCTTGACACTCAATTCTGTGAATTTCTTTCTAATTCAACTTTGCTGTTCCCTTTGCAGATCTGGGGAAAGTTTTTTCAGACTCTGATATGAGACTTACATGACAGCATCCTAGCGAAACAAAAGCTATTTCACAGGGGAGATAAGGGAACTAAGCTGCAACTGCGGTTAAATATCATTGTTCAGATAACAGCATTAATAAGAGTATATTTTCTTAGACTTTTTAAAGTATGTTTGTGTATCTTAAAAATGTGAGCAGACATAAACCTTTGCATCTTAAACAAGAGGATGATTCTTTTCTGACTCTGCTCAATATTAAAGGCTAAACCAGAGATAAGATAACATACTATAAACATGGAAGCTTGAACAAAGAAACTGTTGTCCTGAGAATGTGGGAAACACAAAGAAACTGAAGTCTGAACATAGGAAATAGTCTTAAAAAATGGAATGTTGCATGTAGAGTAACATTTAATGGCTCTCAGAAATTGCAAAACAAGGCAAATCCACAGGTTTTTCTCTTGATCTCTGTGGTCTCTGGAACAAGCCCAAGTAAAGCGAAGGGCAAAGGCATATGGGAAATGAGTAGCTAGAGCAGACCTTTTCTTTTGCCTTGGCTTCTTACTCAAGATGTTGGTCTTTTGAGAACTTCCTTTCTTGAACAGCAGTAATGGAAAGGGTCAGAAACTCCCAAAGTCTGAGTCAGTGGGAGGAAAGGGTGCAAATGCTGTTGATGAATAAGATGTTTCAGGAATGCATAAATACATGGTTGGATACTGCAAGTGCTAGGTTGATGAAAGCTGACCATTGGGTGCATTCAAGACTGTCCAGGATATTAATTTAGTCATTCACAGTTGTAAATATTTGCAGAATATTTGCCTGTTTCTTGTAGGATGTGTGTTTGACTCCATGAAGAATGACTATGACCCTTTTACATAGGTTTTGTGTTTGCACTGCTTCTGATGGCATGTTCAAAAAGCAGACAGCTTGCTGCTATAGGTGATCATTGTGTTACTAATTTTCAAACCCAGCACCTCTGGGAGATTATATTTGGCAGAATAGCTATGCTGGAATATAATTTATCTGTATATGATATAGACTTGTTATTTATGTGTGAGATAGCATTAGGTGAGGAGTGTCAGCACTGCAGTTTTGATCTGTCTTTAAATCCAGCTCTTTTTATAAAGTAGGGAATAGATCACAGGCTGAATTTGTTCCTTGCTATAATTTTTTTTTCCTTGGAATTGTTTTCTGGGACCCAAACCATGCAACTGTCAAGCAGTGTTCTTACCCTAGCTGAAGTTGTTCACTAATATTTGATGAAGACGTAGCCCTTGGTGTTGCCATGCCTCAAAATTTTATTTCTAGGTTCACAGTATTTGTTTCTTAAACCCTTAGTTCCTTAGGCATGTGATAAGGTAGAAAACTCAGCTTTCAATTCTTATAAAAATGTAGGTTTCTTTCCCTCATGACTCTAAAGAGAAACATGAAAATACAGCCTGAGTCTATAACAGGGGCTTGAAATATATAAGAAAAAGAAAAGGATATCTCATATTTATTTATTTGTAATTTTTTAAATAACAAAATTAACTTCATAACCTTTTCTTGTGCATTAAAGAGCAATTGACAGTGAGCTCCTTGACGAGCTTTGGGAAGACATGGATTTATCCCAGTGAATCACAGTTCTCTCTCTCTCAAAGTATGTCCAATACTCAGAATGAGGTCTCAGATTTTCCATGTGTATCTTTATATGGTTTGAGGATTGTATCTTATTTAATTAGTTTATTTGAAGATGCCTGAAGCCAGTAATATACAAAAGTCTTTTCTTGAGGGCTCCCAAGCAATTGAAGCTAAATTGCTTCCAAATTCAGCATTACTGGTCGTATTTCAAAATGGGCTCACTGTGTTTTTTCAGTGAGTCTTATGTTCCTGGGGTAAAAATCTTCAGCAGAAATATAAAGTATTTAAATTCTTGTGCCTTTCTGTAGATCTGCCCATGGATATTTCAGAAAGGATGGGCTACAATGCATCTCTTTATTGCTTTCCTTCTAGGGTTCTGCCTAGCGGGACCAACCATGTGTCCTTTTAAGGACGGAAGACTCTATGACTATAAAGAGTTTATTTCTTTAGTGAATCCCATGGCTTGTCTCATCCCTTCCTGGTCCCTGTTGGTGTTTTTGGGCACAAAATGAACCACAGCAGAGCACAGCAATTGCCAGTGTTGGCTTTTCTTCTGTAGAAGACTCAGGGCCAAGGTGCCCAGTGCACAAGATTTTCGTTAACTAAAATTTTGTTTTTCTTAGGCTCAGAAGTGTTGACTGATGAGCAGAGTGCTACAGGGTGTGCCAGTTGAGCTGCACAACCCACCCCTTGATGTTTTCTCAAAGTAGATCTTCAACACTTCAAGACAAGGGCAATTGCTCCATCATTGTAAATTAGGGCAGTCCTTGGAGCCAGCAGAAGGGTGCCACGTTTCTGGAAAGCAAGAGTCTGATCCAAAGGGAAGTTTTCAATAAGCTTTCCCCCTCCAAAGATATTTATCCATCTGACATAGTTAGGCTCATATGTTCAAATATGTCCATCTGTCTTTGGATAGTAAAGAGTGAATAATTATTTATACAGTAGACAAAGACTCTAAACGAATTATCTTTTTAAACCCATAAATGAGTTTTCATATCAGGTGACTTCATTTAATGCTACATTCACTTGCAAGTTTTTAGTGGATTTGAAAACATAAAAAACATTACTACATTATTCATAATTGTGTATCTATATTGTGTGGGGGGCAGCTTCACCTAGTTTGAATTTAATTGTTTACATAACTATCACTCAAGAGAAGGTTTTGGTGAATATCTGGGAGTTGTGGTGAGTTACCAGCCACAGCAGATTTGTCTCCTTCAAGCTAATTTCTCTGGTGGTTATAGGCCTGGCACTGGGGAAAGCAAAGCCCTGGCTGACTGGGAACATGCACTTGTATGTCCCGTGTATGTCTGTTTGCTGTGTCAAGGCTGTAGGGAGGACTTTCCACACCAGACAAGCACAATAATTTATGAGCCTACAAACATAATTTAACCTTGAGAAATGTCGTTCATCCTGTTTAAGTTCAACATGCCTGAAATTGTACATGTGTATGAGTATTCAAAAGTATCACGGACAAATAGCTTATCAAATCTGCTTTCACACACTCTCCCCAAGCCTGTCATTATGTTAGAGTTGTACAAATAAATGGACTAAAAAATCTTTGCTTTTATAAATATACTAGATGGAATTAAAATTCAAAGGAACTCAAACCCAGAGGTATTCTGTCCCAGTTCTGAGTGAGCAGTGTGAACTTTTGCCCGCATAATTGTAAAAATCCAAATCCAGGCTCTTGCTGTTTCTTCTTGAAAATTTCAGACAGAAAAAAAATATGTGCCTCTGTGCCACTTTTTTCAAAGTTCGGCCTTTGGAAAGTGAATACAACTGTGACATTCCAGCTCTGGAAATAAAAGGATTAAACTAAATATATTGAAGAAAAAGAATATTTTCTATGATGTAGTTCCCAAATGATGTATTTTGCAATGTAAAATACTGAAGAAACAGTTCCTCTCAAAACTATATTATTTCTAAAGACAACCCAGGTACCTGGATTTTTCTTACTTGTAAATAATGAAATGGGAGCTGTGTGAACTCAAGAAGTCTCACTCACACATTTGACTCAAGTGGCCTCTGTGTGAACCCTATAAAATGCTTTAGCTTTAAATTATCAGTTTGAGTTCACGGTCCCTGGTGGTGGCTGGAGTTCTTGCTTTTATCTGTAATTCCTTTTCTTTTCAATTCCTCTTCTTTTTCTTGTCTATTATTAGAGAGCAACCATCTGATTGAGGCATGTACATATACATAGATATATTACAATATATTGCAGTCATTGAATTCTTTTAAGAGTAAATTGTTTTAGTGAAATGTCAGAAAATCTTCGCAAACTGAATTCTCAGAGTTCCCTTGAATAATGAGGCTATTGTTAAATGATTGAACACTTCAGAGATTAATATCATGGTATGCTGGCATGCTGCTTCATACCAACTGTAATTTAACAATGAATCTTCCGTAAGTAAGCAAGACTGTGAATGAGAAATTGGATTCAAGACAGCACAGCATGCTAGAACATACAAAGCAAACAAATTCTACATTTTGGAATGATATGTTAGGGAGAGGGGAGGTATTTCCACAAATATCTAAAATAATTGAATTGTTGGATAGAGGAAATTTTTTAAGTTTGAAGAACTGATTCATTTTTTTTTATTTCCAGTGCTGCTGAGCAATGTCTTTGTCCTAGAAAAGATTTAGACTTTTAATAAATCCACTGCCTTTTGAAAATTAGGGTATGCCTGGCATTATCATTTGTGACAGGCTACAGTAAACCACATCTCTTTCTCTTAAGGGTTTCAGTTCCCTAAGCTGTCTTCCCAATAGTTCCTGCTATCATACAGAAAATTTAGAGGCACTCTTAAGTGTCTGCAAACAAAAGTTGCATTTTATTTTTTAAAACATCTGAATTCTTGAAAATGTGGAATAATTAGTAATTGAAGATTTAATGATGGCCCAGCGAAAGAACTGAACTGTACTGCATGAAATCATAGTTAGTAATTTGTGCATGAATTTAGTTTTCCATACTTAATTTAGCAACTGTAGAATATTTTGCTAATTAATTATTAACAGTGGTTATTTGTCATGGCAGAACTGCGAGGGAAAAACATAATTTTCTGTCAGAGTCAAAACATAAATGTAATAATTTTGATATGATATACAATAATGTAATTAATTTTTAAATAGTCTTAAATAGCTTCAATATTTAAATATACAGATTTAATATGAATATAATGCATAGCACTAATTAAGAATAAACAGCATTTAGACTAGAAACTGCAGCTAATTGCCAAGTGTCTTATTTGCAACAAGCTAAGGAAAAACTCTGTAAAATGTCAGGCTATTGTGGGGAGTGCCACATTACTAAGTGGTGTTTTATTCTGTCCAGGGTGATAGCCTTATTGTAAACTCTGTCTATAGCATTTGAGGTTGAACCTACTGAACAATGAAAAAACTACCTTTGATGTCTAAAAGTGTTAGATTAAGCCACTAAATTTAATTTATATGCTGAAAAAATTCTTATTCTGATTTTGGCAAAGAAAGGGACAAGGTTACAGGAAAAGCTACCTGGAAACTACTAAAATTATATACATCTTGCAGGTCTGAAAATTCAAGGTCTTACTGTTTCAACAAATGTTGTGTCTGTTTAAATTTCATATACTTCAGCTTCTGTTTTACTTGGTTTAATTTCCCAAATACTTAAAAGAATTGCAATAAGCCTTCAAGCCTGTACGCTCTCATGTGAAATTGTTTTTCCAGAGGTGAAGGTTCATATATAGATATATAAATGCAGATTAGTTTGAATATGAAGTATGACCTTCTCTTTCCTGGTAAGTATGTGTTGTCTTGTAAATACATTTCTAACTTTAATGTGAGACAAGCCTTTCAAGTAATGAGGGTGAAGGCAAGACACATTCCTGGGCTTTAATAGCAGTAGATTTTCTTTTGGAAAGGAAAGCTAGAATTTTAACAGCAAAGGGATTTTTTAGTTATAAGTGTTTCTTTACATGCTTGTTTATTTTCAGGATTATCTTTCTGAAGTTGTTGACATTTTACAAGAAGCAAACTTCACTAAAACCTCTAAGTTTTCCCTATTCTTCAATAAAAGAGCACCAAAGGACCTAACACAGCCTTCCAGGGCTCTATTAGAGCCCTGTGATTTGACATAAATGGCGCTTGTAGCTTCTGAAAAGTGGGATTTCTGAATATGATCTGTAATCTAAAATAGCTTTTTAGGTTCTTTCTTCCTAACATGGAACCATTCTTCAATAGAATGGTAAGATCTTGGATGTCATTTGTCTAAAGCAATAATAGTGTTTATAGACATATTACATAATGTAGCTATTTTATGGATTTCATAGCTTTTTCTCTCTCCAAGTTCCAAAAAATATATTTTCAGTGGATGTGGGACAATGGTGCCTAATTGGCCCATGTATGAGTGAAATGACTACACCCTTAGTAGTAAATATCTGTACCAGAAGATACTATTGAATATGTATATGTTGTTTTAGTGATTCATCAGCTTGTATTCTCTTGAAAATTCACTCTTCCCACATACTATAATGTTCATTACTGTCTGCTTAAAGCTAGGCTTCTCATTGTGCTGGTAGGATCAGAAATAGAAAGTCTCAGTTTCAAAATTGCTGAGCTGCCCTTTCAGAATTTGGTGCTAACGACTCAGGGCTGGTTTAGCTGTACAAACAAAAGATTTAAGAGGCCCCTCTCACTTTTTTGGTGACATTCCCGAAACTCTTGGACAAGTTGTCAGTCTAGATTGTTTACTGACTTCACAGAATATTCTGTGCAGAATTGGGAGAGACTCACTAGGATCATCAAAATCACCCGCTGGGTGGAGAACCTTTATTTAAACCACCCCTGACACAACTTCAGGCCATTCCCTTGGGTCCTTCACTGGTCACCACAGGGAAGAGACCAGTGCCTGCCCCTCCTCTTCCTCATGAGGAAGTTGCAGGCTGCAATGAGGTCTCCCCTCAATCTCCTCCAGGCTGAACGGACCAAGAGACCTCAGCTGCTCCTCATATGGCTTCCTTTCTTGACCCCTCACCATCTTCACAGCCCTCCTTTGGATACTCTCTGTTAGCTTTGTACTTTTCTTAGATTGTGGCACCCAAAACTCCATTCAGGACTTGAGGTGAGGCTGCCCCAGCTCAGAGCAGAGCAGGACAATCCCCTTCCTTCCTGGCTGGTGATGCTGTGCCTGATGCCCCCAGGACAGGGCTGGCCCTCCTGGCAGCCAGGGCACTGCTGGCTCTCATTCCACTTGCCATCAAGCAGGACCCCCAGGTCTGTTTGTGCAGTGCTGCTCTCCAGCCTCTCTTTCCCCAGTCTGTCCATACACCCAGAGTTGCCCTGTCCCAAGCACAGAATCTGTCACTTCCCCTTGTTAGGCTTCATACTGTTGGTGATTCACAGTCTGGGGATTTGTGAAGGTCTCTCTGCCCTTGAGAGAAACAGCAGCTCCTCCCGCTTTTGTGTTCTCTGCAAAGTTAGCATCCCTTCCAGTCCTGTGCCCAAGCCATTTATGAAGATTCTGAGCCCTGGGCTGAGGATGGAACCCTGTGGAACCCCACTAGTGGGGTTTTTCAATCCCATATAGTGGAACCCAAGTATGTGTCCCCTCATTCACTGTGACCCTTTGTGCCCAACCCACGAGCCAGTTGCTCACCCACTGCAAGATGTGTTTATCCAGCTGTGTGCTGGACGTTTTGTCCCGTGGGATACTGTGAGAGACAGTGTGAAGATCTTGTATTTTACTGAGTGAAGGAATGATTTTTTGTAAACATGACAGCCAGACCAAAGTAATTAGAGAAGACAGAGCATCTAAATGTTAAATTCTTACAGAAGCATGGTCTTGTCAGTCCAGTCCACCATCAGTTTCCTGCAAGTAGCTCCTTTTGTTTGTTCCCCAAGCCATGCACTGCTCTTGTGAGGTGGTGTGAGTGGCATGTATTTTGTTGTTGTATTTTTGTATGAATATGAGAATTTTATGTTGAATTTTCGGTTGTTTTTTTTTTTTTTTTAAGTTAAAAATAATATGCAGAGAAAGGGCAACAAAGCAACTCAGTCTTTAAGGGACAGAATGTCTTATATTTTGGGGAAAAAATGTAAGCATTTAAAATGCCATGTAGTACATGAAATACCCAGAAATTATAATGCAAATATATTATTTTTTAAAGTGAATTTCCCCTTTGTATGTGTTTGGACATTGTAAGTTCACGTCACAGTGTATTATAGGAAAAATGTCTCTCCAAGAAATTCAACAGCAGTTCTTTCCATACTTTAGGTCTTCATAATGTGGGCTTTATTTTCTCCCAAAACCCATGAATTGCCTAATAGAGTCTGCTTTAAACAAAATAAACCTGGTTATGCTATTTAGATATTAATTCACAAGAATGAAAGAGCCTCAGAGTTGCTTATCTAAATCCAATTACTGCTGGTCAAATTCATCCCAGTACAAAAGTTCCCAAGATAAAAGTGTACATTACCTAAATGCCCAGAAACGCAGACAGTTTTCAGTTGGGTGGATTGTGCTCGGAGCAATGCTTGAGGCCTTGAGTGAACTCAAATGCTGGGCATGTAATTATTAAGCTCTGAACTCAGAAATTAGTCAATAACTCCATTGGTTTTTACTAAGCAAAGGAGAGTTCTGTATGCTGGTAACTTGAGTTTCAATTCCAAGCTTCCCGTTTTTTGAAGCATGCAAGCAGTGGTTGCAATTGGGTAAAAGCTGTGTTTTGTTCATGCCTGTGCACCCAGTGCCTTGTAGAGGAGGATGGCAGCACTAGTACAGCACAGAGTGGGGTGAGTGGTGAGAGATTTATCCTGTCTGCTCCTACATACATCTTGTGTTACAGGACTAGCTATGGCCAGCCTCAGGGTTGGCTTGAAAGGTGGAATATGCTGTGCCTGTCCCAGAGTTTTTGTTTCCTATAACGACATGGAAAAATTGAAAAGTTTGCATGACCCCCACCAGCCTGGCCTCCTAGGAAATCCATTTTTTGATGCAGCAACTCCTGGTCACAGCTGTTACTCAGCCAGCTGCTTCTCTTGGCATGTTGCCTGCCAGCAGTGGGGTGGGTGACACCTGGCACCTCTGCCTTGAGCTAGTCCTTAGCTGAATGTCACTTGTCCCCTAACCCTAGCTGTCCACTTCTCTTCCCTGCACCCTAGCTTCCCACAGGCAGGAGGAGAAATGGCTCAAATTCTTTGTGTGCTTTGAGACAGCAGATTCTCCTCTGTTTGGGGTTGGCTGTGGTTAAGGTTCATGCATCTTACAAGGGGTATCACTCACAGCTGAATGGTTTCCTTCAGGAACTATCTCCATTTTAACAGCAGTTATCAAATAACTTCCTGGAAATGAGCGGGCTGAGATTTGTCTGCAGTGTAAGTGCTGATCGACCGCCTGCCTGAAAGCTCTTAAAGTGATCTGCTTTGATGTACATACATTAAGGGCTTATTTTGCAGTGCTTGCATCTTTCCTGAGTCTGCTGAGTAGTCTGAAAACGTGGGGTGCAATGGGATGGGGCTCTCCAGAGAGATTTTCAACATAGCTCTATAGCCAGGACTGAACAGAGAGATAGTTTCTTTGTGCAGAGCTCTTCCCTTAGTTCTGCCTTTTGTGTGACATGGTGTCAGTTACTGCTGTTGGTAAGTGAAGAGTTTTTAACTGACTTTTGTAATTTTAATAGTGTATGTGAGATGACTTCAGCAGTTTCACTGATATATACAAGATAAAGTGGAATTGGTTATGTTTCTAAGAAGGTATTTCCACCCTCAACTGAATGTTTTCTTGGAATGTTAGAGTGGCTGGGCTGGGCCAGATAGGAATTTGTTTCAGCAGCTGGGGAGCTCCCTGATGTTAAAACACGGACAACATGTGATGATGCTACTCTGGCATCCTCTCACAGTTTCTGGTGGTATGTGACTTCCAGGACACAAATGTGTCTTTGCTTTTAATTTCATAGTAGATTTTCCCTCCTAGAGGCTGTCCAATAACATTTTGTAGTGATGTCTCTGTTGGGGCATCAGTGTGGGCTGTGGCAGTATTTCCCCAATGTAGCTCTCTATTCTGGGACCTGCAGATTTTAAGCTTTATAATTTTCTGGACAGTCCTTATATATCATGAGAAACTGTAACAAAGACAACTAGTCACTATTTCACTGCATGGGTTCTTCATTATTGTGGTGAAGTCCTAGTTTGTGCAGTTGCTCCTGAAGCTCTTTCAAAATCTGACCACCTGGTTTTCCAGGAAAATTATTACATAAAAAAGAAATAAAAGCATAATTGAATATAAATATTTACAATGATTTTTAAAAGCACTTGAACAATCTTGTTAGTGGTTACTGTACATTTAGATAACACTTCAGGAAGAGTGCCTGGAAACCTTTTAAACAGCAATTTCAATTCAGATGCTCCACATACACATTCTTTGAGGTAGCCAGCTCAGATTCATGATATCTATTTCCTTGGATAGCATGATACAGTAGGTTATCATTAATGATACAGCCATTGTTTTGAAGGGTTGAGGCACTGACGTGGACACAATTCAGTCATCCTTTTATTACCAGAATTTTTGATTCAATATCTTTGAAAGAGTACTTCCATGAACTGTACTCAAGAGAAAATAAAATAGTGCTCACACTTTCTCACAAAAAGGAGACCATACCTGTTATTTCTTTACATTAATGATATCGGTAATTTGTAGAACACAGGTGTGCAGGCTTGTGAATTTCATAATAATTTCTATTTAAATATAAGAGAACAAGGGGTAAACTCTTGTGATGTATTTTATCCTTATTTTTGTGAACATCCCCATTGAATACATTTTTTTTTTTTTTTACTTCTGGGTCAATCAAATTACAATTACAATTAAAGGGAAAACAAGCAGAAAGCCAAACAACTCTGGAGATGAGCTATAGCTTAATACCACACTTCACACATGAGAGAAAGAAATATGACTGCATTTGTAGGAACAAAATACCCTCCTGATTTCATGCAGCACACAAACTAACATTCTTCATCAGAACTGATGTTCTGATTACTGTAGAATAATTACTTGAAATATTTAGTAAAACAGTGTCCAAATTAATTCCAATTACTTTCTTGTGGTAACACTCAGGGTTTATAGCAGTGGATTAAATCGCCGACATATGGCTAATTGCCTATAACAGTGTTTGTTATTGTGGTGCCTCTTACCACTCTGATGTCTGTTTTTGCAAACCTGAAGGTGTGCACATAACTTTGAATGTGGGGAGAAAGCATTTCCTGACCAAAACAGAATTCTGTGAGTAAAATCTCCAGTGCAATGAAATGTTTGCAGGATCGCAGTACGCAGCAAATAACTCTGTGAAATCTGTAATAAATGCAGTGGAACCACAAATGCCTGTCTCTGCTGGCAAGAAATGTAAACTTCTTGCTCTCACGTGACTTGGATGGAACAACATATCAATTCATTAGGAGTGGCTGGACTGAAATGGAGGCTGGGTGTCAGTTTTTATTGGCGGAAGTTTAGGTAGGAGTTGTGTTTTATTTGAGGTTGTTGTGGGTTAGCCACTGATTTTTGTTGGATTCTTTTCCCATATATCTGTCAGAGGTGCATTACTGTACAAGATAGGCGTGTTTTTGCATGTTTTTCATGTACTTGATATTAAATCTAAGTAAATCAAATAAATGAAGATGCACTGCAAAGGCCAAATTTCCTGCTGGGTAGGTTGACCCACTGAACAGCCATAAATCACTGAACTGAATTTTTCTTTGCCTTCTAAAGACGTGCTCTAATATCTAAGAGGCCAAAGTCAACTTCAGGTACTACCATGAAGAATTATAAAATTAAGTGGAACATGAGTGAGTATTAAGGCCCCAGTTCTTGAAACACCTGAGGTTAGAAAAGCATGTGATCTCATGGTTGACATTAAATTTATTATATATTTGGTCAGAGTGGAGCTAGCGATGGCAAAATAGATTCTCAACTACCTACCCATCATAGTGCAGTGAACAGTGGATTGCGCCTGCCTCCAGAGCCCAATATCCTTCTGGTCTACAGAGTCAGCAAAAAAAAGGGGGAGAGAGGTGAAGGGAAGGAAGACTTGTTTGACTGTTTTGGTTCCTAAAAGATATCTGAATTGGGGCTTGACTTAGTTTACACAAATTATTAATACCCTTAAGTCAGTCTTTCCTCCTTCTCCTGACTAGTTTCAGACTGAAACAAAATGAAGCAAAGCATGCTTTTCCTCCTCAAATGAAAGTCAAATGGAAACAAATGCTTTTGTGTTTTCTTAGGCAAAGGAAAAACAGTGAAATGGGAAGTCTCACTTTCCATCTCTCTTTACTCTGTTTTCATGAGTGATGCGGGGACAGTGCCCTTTATCTTAAGCTGAATGGCTACAGGTCACTTGCAGTATGGAAACTTCAGCGGAGAACTTTGTCTCAAATTTTGCTGGTATCAAAGAGTATGTTTAGTTAGGCCATTCCCAGTCTTTCCTGTAGGTGCTACTCCCCTTCATGAGGTATTCAAGTGTTTTCTTGATTCCAGACTGAAATCCAAGGGTCTCTTTTTTACTCTGAGTTATGGTACCATTCCCCCTTTCTCTCCCCCTGGTTTTTTTGACTGGTTTTCTCCGGATGTTTACAGACCCATAGGACCAAGAAGAAAGTGTTGTTGAATATGTGGTACAGTGCTCTAGCTGCCCTTAGAATTCTTGGGTTCTTTTCTGTATAGTGGTAGACATGGATTTCATGCTGAGGCAGAGAAGGGAATAGCAGCAAGGTTTTCCACATTCTGGTTTCTGGATTGAAAGTAGAAGTCGCTAACACCAATTTTATATTGCTGTTAATAGAGATTAACCAGATAAGCATTTGTCTGCCATACGTTTCAATGGTTTATAATTGATGTTGGTTATTTTCCATGGGTGTTGCTTTGCCATTAGAAGACATAATTTTCTTAAATCTTTCTTAGTAATATGTCCTTTGTGGATGTAGAAACTTTTGTTTCATGGAAAAGCCCTCCAAATGAAAGCCCAATATAACAGAGTATCAGTAGTACAATTTAAAAAAATGTAGGAAAGGGCATTTTAAGGAAAGTTCTCTTCAGCAAAGACCAAAATGTATCAGTGATTTGAGAAATAAAATTATTTTACTTATTCTTCTGATGTCTTATACTCATCCATAAATGTCATCTTCTGTGATCTTTTACCTGGATTTTGTGATACTATTAAGTCTGCATTTTTAGTCAACCTCTGGAAGGTAAACACAGATACCTATTTTATGGTTTAGTTGCTTTATATAACAAGTTGTAGCTGCCCAAATTCCCTCTTCACTGTGTTTAGTCTATCAAATTGCACTGCAGTGCCATGCTATCTATGGGAGGGGATATAAATTCAAATGAGTGTTAACATTCATCTTGGCAAGAGCTGGGAGCTGCACACAAACCTCAAAGGTTCTGTTTATCCAAACTAGATAGAGTGTGTGCACACACAGACATGGATGCACACATGAGCACAACTGTTGGTCCCTGTGTATAAAAAGTGACCATAATTCCTGCATTTTCATTAATCCTGAAGAAATGTGGTCCATCTGTATTTAACCTAAACAAACTTAAAATAATTTACTCAAAGAAGCCTCTTTACTAGTGTCCTAAATTCCTTCCTATGATTGGTATTTACGTTGGCAGTGCATGGAACAGAGATGGACAGGTTGTGGCAAGTGCTCTTGGGGAACTCTAAAGGTGTTTGAGCTAGTGGCATAAGGGATCTCTCCAGGATATCAGATGAACATTTTTCAAGAGCTCTAGACTTCTTCCTAGGATATGTGTTGTATATGCATGCAAAAATCACTATGTACTTTACTAAAATATAGTAACTTGTACCTCTGATTTTTGTTTTCTCCATAGGTATGGGAAAATTGTATCCACAAAGGCAATTCTTGACAAAAACACAAATCAGTGCAAAGGTACGTGCAAAGTGTCCACCCTGTGAGTTCATTATCAGTTTGAATGATTGACTGGTGGCTTGACTGCCAAAGCTGTGGCTCCAACTGTGCAATCAACATAATGCACAGTATATTACAAACATATTTAATAATGCCAAAGCTTTGAGTTGTGCTTCCAGTAACATTGCTCATTAATTTTTTTCATTAACAAACAAAATGAAAATCACAAATCAGAACAAGTATCAAATTGCTTCGGCAGAAGAGTAAATTGCCTTCTAACCACATAGTGCTGTCTGATTTGAATGATATCATCAGTGATGCAAATTGATTTCCTATATAAAACTGAGAAACCTTTGGGAAAAGTTTCCCAAGGAAAACCTGGTCTAATTTTTATATTTTTGTGAAGTCTTGGCATATGCTAATAGAAGAAGAAAATATTCTTTATTACATAATTAGATATACAAGTTGCAATTCTGAGATATAGAAGTAATTCCTCTTCCAGTTTTATGTTCCTAATTTTTTTGCTAATGTATGAAAATATTTTTAAATGAAATATAGCATGTTGTGTGTGTAGCTATATTTGCTGAGGAAAATATTGACTAACGGTTGTAGCACTATCTCAGGACTAGAATTGTTACTCATTTATGAGTCTGCAGTGTCACTGAGTCTGTGGCAGAGAAACTGTGCCTTAAAATGATTCTGTAGCTTTCCACTAGTGGTATACAGAGTGCTTTTAGAGTAATAGGATCTGCTAGGGTGGGTTCTCCTGAAAAGAAACACATCCTGGAGAGCATTTTGGTATGTGTTAGTAAAAAGAAAAGGCATTGCAGTTTAGGACTGTCTTGTGAGTGGCCGGACATGGGGTGAAGAGAAGCAGCACAGAAGCATTCTGGGGAGATTATGAGATGGGAGAAAAATTCTGCCACCTGTGCCAAAGATGTTTTTGAGATTTGTAGAACTGTGTGACCTTATCTATTGCTTGCCAGAGACAACATTTATTAGCTACTCAGGAGAAAAGCAAGTTGGAAGGCTGCAGTTCTAGACTTAGAAAACTCTACCAACCCAGTTGGTCATGGGCCATTGTCATAAGCTTGCACTGCTGTGCATTTGCTTTTGCCTGAACGTGTATTTGATTTCCTTGGGGCACTCTCTTCTGGCAGAATTCTGATACCATCACTCAGTATTTCTTTGAATATCACACCAGGAACAAGACCTCATTGTGTTTGGGGTTTGGTGTTGTTTTTTCTTTTTTTTGGGATGACATTAGAAGGGAATACCCTTGTGAGCAGAACTTCCTTTGCTCCCATTGCCAGTGGTAAACAGGGAAAGGAGTGGATCTGTTTGTAATACACAAAATGTGAAGTGAAAATATTGTAGAGAATATGAATGCTAAAATTTTGAGAAAGAAAAATGTCTGGGTTTAGTGTTTTTTATGTTACAGTTAGCTTTAAGATTATTTTAATAGGATCCATATAACAATGAGTTTGTATTTTCTGTTAGTTTGCTTTCATACTGTTGTATTACACTGTAGGGCAGAGATATCTATTTCTATTTTCAAAGACGGATCTTTATGACATAAGCAGTGCCATTAAAAGATCATAAACATAATTGGATTTATTAACAGTATGCTTTATGGCATAAAAATAATAGATGTTTTACTGCTTTAAATGCTGGGTACAATTTTCTTTCTCTTCAGTCAGGCTGCCAAAAAAAAGCCAAAACCTTCCCAGGAATCAGAAGTGGAAGGGACCTGAGGAGGTCAGGACCTGCCTTGGGGCAGGATCAGCTCTAACCCACTGCTGAGGAGTATTTCTGTAACCTTCACTCAAAGGCCTCCAGTGGTGGAGATTCCTCAAGCTCCTCAGGCAATCTGTGATAATCCTCCCTCTCCTCACTATAATGAAGCATTTCCTAATGTCTAACCCAAATCTCTCTTGATGTAATTTAAGTCTATTGCTTCTTTTCTTATCCCCAGTGGACACGTAGAACAGTTTATTCCTTTCCTTTTTGCATCAAACATACACATTTGAAGACTGATCTGCATCTGCCTTATCTTTTCCTGAGACTAAACACTAGTCCTTTAACTTTTTCCTTTAGGGCAATTTGTTTTAAATTTCTCAATATATTGCTCTTTGCTGGTCTCTCTAATTAGCTCATTCCTTACCTGAAGAACTTGGAGCTGGGCATAGGATTTTAGATGGCCTAAATTTGATCATTTTAAATAGTATAGAGGGGTTTCATTTGTCTTCTCTGTGATCATGTTTCTCCTCTTTATTGATGTATACATATAAATAATTTTATTTGTATTTAAAATATAGATACATCTCTGAGGCACAGGGTGTTGCATGAGAGAAGTGATGCTGGTTTATGCTGTGAGATTCTGTGCAGCCCCTGGTTTTGTTACTCTCTTCCAGTGCTGCTGCCAGCCAGGTGTTCCTTATTGCATACTCTGGTCTGGGCTGTTGATTCTTCCCTCCTAGTGCTGGAACTTTTCATTTGTCTGTATTGAATTTTATCCTATTTTTTTCCTGTGGTCTCCTTAATTTACTAAGATTTGAGTATAATCTTAAGCCTCCAGAGTGCTTGCAGCACTTACATCTTTAGTATCCTCTTCACAGTTAATAAATGGTTTCTCTAATCCACTGGACAAGATAATGTGGAAAAGAGTGAATAATGACAGACCTGAGGAAGACTTTTGAGGAAACCCTCTCAGCACACTAGGTAGTGCAATACTGAGCCATTGAGAACTAATTTTTTAAATTGGATCTGCTAATCAGTTTGACACCTACTTCACAGCATTTTCAGCTAGACCTTTTTTCTCCTATCTGCAAGTTTAAACTGTCTCTAAAACAGTGGAGTCTACATCTATTCCCTAGAAAAAAACAGCAAAAATCAACAGACAACAACAACCACCAACTTCGCCCCCCACCCCACAACCAATCCGCCTTTCCCCCCAAACCCAAAAAAAATCCCAAATAAAACCCAGTATTCAAACATCAAAAAAGGAGAAAAACCACACTACTTGTCTGCTCCTTCCCAGTCTTTTGGGTCTCGCTCACTTTCTGCCAAGTAAGAGATTATCTTGTTAAATAAGCACATCATCCTGTGATGGGTATCCAATGAAGTAGGATGGATTAAATTCAATGATAAAAATTATCACATGATTAGTGATTTCAGAATTTATTGCAGTGTCATTTGTGTGTTGATGAAGGTATAGAGTAAAGCTGAAAGTAGAAAGATTTAATTTAGCAAAGAAATTATTTCAAACCTCCATGTAACAGCAGATCTGTTAAAACAGCTTACTGTTTAGCAAGAAGTGTTAGCTTTCCTTTTGGAGAAATGAGAAAGACATTCAGTGATGTACTTTAAGTCATTCTCCATTATTTCTCAGATTTTTAAAAAGAGACCTACAGCATTCCTGTCACGATAAGAAGCAGTGTTATCTAAGGATTTCTCCCTGGTCTGAATTAAGCAGTCAGATCTAAAGTAATCATATAGCAAGGCAGTTTGCTAGGGACACCATTTGACACATAACCTCTCATTTTCAGATTGCTCTTTGTTGGTGGTTTAGCTGCTAAGTGAGGCAGAGGAGAAGTAACCATCACCCTGTAACAGAACAATATATAACAAATAAGCACAGTCATGACAACATGGCCAGAAATCTCTGAACAAAGCAAAGAACAAATACATATGGAGAATAATGAAAAGCAGACACATGATTCATTCAGATGTTCAAACACAAAACCCCTAATGAACAAGTTGGAGAATTTTGGCTGCTTTTGCTTTTTCCCTTTCCCTCCCCTCTGTCCCTCTTCCCCATGCACATTTCCCCTTCTGGGCCTACTGTATTTGCTAATTTAAAAAGTGGGGGAAATGAAATAAAAGAAGCCATTGAAGACAAGCATTAATCTGAAATGTGTAGACTCTTCTCTTTCCAGCCCTCTCCCCCCACCCTCTGCAGCCTGGCTTGCCTTTGGTGGACCCACGTGCTCAGAGCTGAGGGAATGAGTAATGGTTGTTTCACAGTACAGTTTCCATACCTCATAGCAATGGAATACAGAACAGTTAATCTGCCAAATACACAAGCCCATTTCTTAGAGTATGAATTACTGTCATCTGCGTCTGCCCTTGCAGACGCTGTAATTGCATGCATGCAGATTTGCTTCCTGGTTTAATCAGGGACTTGCATGATTTTGAGTATTTTGCTAGTACCTTAGAAGATGAGCTCAGGAGAATGACTCAAAGTCTGAAATTCCACCTGTGGGAATTTTTTTTTTTTTTTTAAGAAAAAAGCTTAGTAAATTTGTAATTTGTAGGAGATAAACACGTCGGTGGTATATTCTTCATTTCATGTCTCTTTTTACAAACCATGAGTGACTCGATATGTTGAATAACAGTGTTTGTCTTAGGAGGGAAATGTGCCTAACATGATGAGGAGAGCTACAGTGATTCTGTTTATAATTTTAGTATTTGATTATGACATTTTCCTGGTTGAGAAATGTTAGCAATGGTCTATTTCTTTTAAAAATATTAAAAGTGTGGGTGCAGATATGCACTCATTAGGACTGGGGTAGGTTTATGGTAAGAAAAAAATGCCATGAGGTCATCTGTGTTAACCCGCCATATATCACATACAATTTTATTTCTCCACTTACCTTGCTGTTTTTAGACCAGGACGTAAAATTTACCATGACCTATTTTATAACTTGAGAGTTTATTTGTGTAACAAAAATGGAATAACTGGAGGCTTACTATAAGTGCTGGAGATAATTGGAATGGCATGATAAAGTGATGTTTCATATCTCCCAAAAGGAGTCTGTCCTGCCTTGTGTCAGTGTTGCTGCTCATATGCTTAAGCTCACCAGCATCCCTAAATACTCTAATGCACTGGAGCTTAATGAGCTGGAGGCTTCTGCTCTGGTGTTCTGATAAACAAAGCTTATATTTGTATAGTAGATATACCTTGGTATGTGTGTTAGATAAAATACTTTCAAAGCTTCAAATTTTAAAAGTGTTCTCTGGACATATTCTATAAGGAGTGAAGGTTATTTGTGATTATATGAAATTATGCATTTTTACTTTATATTTTTAAATTCATATTTTTAAGATGGCACAATTTGGTTGTGACTAGGAATGTGAAGCAAGTCTATGTAAAATAATAAGCTGGTGGGAAAGAGCTAAGCTACACAGAAAGCTATTTAGTTAATAAATTTTATTTATTGGGAATAAGCTCGAATTACAATAACTGTGCTGTGTAATTTATGATTCTCAGAATTGCCATTTTGAAAGGGGAAAAAAATCCAGACAAGTAGGTCTGTGCCTGATCACAGACTGTAAACTGTTCACACTAGGAGGGCATGCACAGTGTGCTTCAAGGGGAAATGGATCTTGTAGAAAGTAAATAATTTGTAAAACAGACTTATTTAATTTTGAAACCCTAGACTTGTGTAGCTAATAAATCAGTCCTGTTTTCGATGCCAGAGTAGCAATAGATGTGCTGGTTTTTTTGAACATTAATTTTGTCTGTTCCCTTTTTCTTTTCTTTTTGATCCACTCCAAAGCATTATGTAATCAGTGGCGTAATAGTTCTCAAGTTATGAAAAGTGTAGCAGTATGGAATATTTTAATTCAGCAGGATTTCTGACAGTGAGGAGCTTGTGAAACCTGGGCAGTGCCGAGTTTCTGAGCGTGGGGCACGCGTTCAGTGAGTTCTGTCTGTCCCTCTCACCACTGACCTGCAGCAGCCCCAGCTCATCTGCTCCTTCTGTTCCTGGGTATCCTGAACAGAGTGCACAAACTATGCTGAGTTGTACCACCTTTGGTTAGCAAGCCAGCTGATAAAACCAAATCTCCAGAGATAAAAGGACAAAGTCTTCAACAGTGTCACTGAGTCCCCATTTTCAAACAGTTGAAAGGAAAAAAGCAAACTTGCAGTGCTGTATGTTTTGATAAGATACATTAAACAACATGAGGCTAGCTGTTTAAAATTTGTGAATATTTGAAGGTTTTTTTGTCTGTTTTGTCTGGTTTTTTTTAAAACTTCAGGTTTTTTTTTTTTTACTTTCACTCCTGTGGTTTTTACAAGTAAAGGTTGAGATAATTTTCTTTTGTTTAAATTAAAAAGTGATATTACTATGGAACCACATGAGACTAAGAGTTCAAGTCTTAAGAAAAAAATGCCTAAAGGAGGCATCTGAACACCATGATGGGAGGCATACATCAAAATGAAGTGAAAGGAATTGCCAGTAAAAAAACCACGAGGTTGTTCCCTCACAAATGAAGTCCAAATTCACACCCTAGCTTAGCAAATAAAAGCTTGTTTGATCTCTGGCCTCATGAGCTATAATGCCTTGTAAATCTGACCACTTTAAGAAGTTACCAGGAACTATATGGAGGTGGGAAAGCTGCATATATGTATTAAAAATAACTACATAGTTGTCTCCTTTAATTTACAGATTGTGTTCATGGGTGTTTAGGTATCATAACAAAGCTATTTTCCTGGCACCTGTTGGGTTGGCCAGCAGGCGTTATTATGTCTTGGCAAATGTGCAAGTGTTTTGCAAAATCTAATTTTAGCTTGGAGGTACAGATTCTCCTGTCTGTATATTTTTGAATGCTTTTCACATCTGCTGAAGTGAAATAGGAAAGGATTCAATGAGTTGTGCCCAACAAGTCACCATAGCTGGAGCACACCAGCACTGGGCAGGGCATCACCATGGTGAGGACTGAGACATCCCCACCCCAATGCCTGCAAAATGCACCTCAGCAAACATTGTTGTCTGCCTCTAGACAGTGCTCTGTCTCTAGCAAGACCTCTAAAAGTTGTTTAGTGAGTTTAAAGCCAGGTCCTCTACAGAGAAAACTCCTTCCTAATTAGTTCCCCAGACACTTTCTTAAATGGCTTCTTTGCAATTAAGGAAAAAATTTCCTGGGTCATTATCTTTTCATAAATGAACTCATGGCCTAGCAAATATTTTATGTAGGGAGACCCAAGATGCTCAAGTATTCTGTGACATATCTAATCTGTGATTATTCTTAATTGACTGCTTCCAAAATCTGCAGGCCCATGTCGCTGACAAATAATTGGTTTAACTTTGTTTCCTTCCAGACAAATAAAAAAGTAAAATTTCCATTTGTACACAGTGATTAATGTTTTGATTCATTGGTCTGTATAAAACTTTGCCAATAGCTTGGCATGCACTTGAAGTGCATTTTGGGACTGAGTAATGCTAGTAGGCTCTTAGTGGTCTCAGCAGACTTGAAAATATCTATTTCATAGCACAGAAATGAACAGAAGAGATTTTTTTTTTATCTGAACAGCGGCTCATAATCAGCTTTGTTGAAAGCTTCCTTACAATGCCTTGGCTTTTTCAAATGTCTTGAAGAATCACTTTGCTTAATTTTTTTTTTTTTTTCTGATGCCATGATATAGCATCCTATACACCAGTAAATCTTTTTGGTCTCTGGTTGCTTGAAGGCAAGTCATCTCTTCCAAAAGTGATGGTTCTCTGTTCAGAAGTTACTTTCTCAAACGTCTCAAGACCTTCAGCACAGCAGCTGCCCTGTAGAAACTTGGGGCAGAGGCAGGAGGAGGCCAGTGCTCAGCTCCTTAGTTTTGCTAGAGCCTACTCTGTTGAGCTCTTTGAGTATACAGCATATGCAAAGCATATGCTGCCTTGATATAGTGACAATTTGCTAATGAATCCAACTGACAGGCTCTTATTGAGCGTGGGTACTCGACAGGAACCATTCTGAATCAGATCTGTGAATTACAATGTGACTTCATTTCTGTGGTTTGCCAGCAGAGAGGTCACTGCTCGCTTCTCCCCTATTACTGCACACCCCCTGCTTTTGTGTCAAAGAGTTGTGTTCACTTACCCAAGTGAATTAAGTAGATGTTCTCTTTCTTGGTAGAGGGTATGAAGCTGTAAAACACTAAGAGGCTGGGCCATCCTTTTTATTTAATCTGTCTTTCCGGGTGTCTGTCAGTCAGGGCTGCCTGTCTGGAGATGGTGCAGGATTGCTTGAGCAGGAATAGATGGGCAACACTGGAGAAAAATCATAACTGCTGGCAATAAAGATGTAGTTCCCTCAATGCTGATCGAAATACCCACCCACACCCCTTCTGGGAAAGGCATTAATGATATTGCTCCATCTATTTAAGCTATGGTAGCCATATACAGGTATGTGAGCACTAAAGCTCTAGGTGCTAATCAACAGTACAGAAAACAATGGTACTCCACAAAAAAATAACTAAAAGGCAGCCTTGTCCTATGGACTTTGCAGCCCAGGTCTTTGACAAAGAGCAGGGTTCACAATCAATTTAGGTACTGTAAGTAGTGTTAGGATTTTGAATGCAGTTACATGGCATTGCTTTAAATTACTGAATTCTCCATAAAAAAAAAAAAAAAAAACCCAAAGCCCAAAAAAACCCTAACCAAACCAATCTTTCAGCTCTCCTGAGAATCGTCATACATTTGGATAACATTTAGTGCGTTTTTTCAACCCAGAATGTTTTGAGAAAAGCTAAATTTATAGATGAGAAAAGGAGGTGCTAGAAATGACTCTCCTACTTGATAAAATAGTTTTTGTCTGACTGGGTCTTCCCCAGGGCCAATAATTGGCTGATGTTTTCTTCCATTAGATGGCAGTGGTGTGATACGTGGCTTCTCTGGACCCCCAAACTACAAGATTTAATAAAAAATTACAAATGGTTAAATTTGTCTTAGTTTGGTTTCCAGTTTCAAAGTCTCCAAGCTGTCAATTTTTTATTCACATAGAAGTTTACAACTTATTGTCCAGTTTAAAGCAAAAGAGGGCTGGGACTTTCAAACAGAACCAAGTTAAATATTTTCAGAAAATGGCCTGTTATATAGAATGGATAGACACTCAGTTGTCCTGCTGCAAGAAATGTGGGATAGATTTAGTTTTGGTCCACCTGCAGTAACTACAGTAATTCACTAGTTGTTCCTCTATGGTGGAACCAGAGCTTGTACTAGTTTTGGCCAACAAGGTGTTTGGGAGAGAGGTATAGGTATGAGAATAGAGGGTGGAGACAGTAAGGAATGTTTGGAGAGAGGGATGGGAGTCACTGAGCAAATTGTAGCATCACACATGGGATAGAACGTGGGCAGAGGCAAGAAAGAAGGGACTCAAATGGATTAAACAACAGGCTTGCTTTATTTCGTTGTATAGAATGTTCTGTTTTATTCTAAACAAAGGAGAAAAAGGGTTGGATATTTTTATATGATCTTTATAAAGATTTTCAGCCACATTCCTTTGCTGCTTGTGATATTAGTTCTGCTGTTGTTTTTTATTAACTTATTAAATATGGAGCAGTAAACACTATTTATTTTTAAATTAATTGAAATGGAGTTGTTGCCCTTCATGGCTTTTTATTAATTGAATATTTTTGCTAAGCTGTCTGCTTTCAGAGCAAAGGTTGCAGTCAGGAGATGGGGGTCAATGGGACCTCCATTTAAATGCATGTTATCTCTGTGTTAATTGCCTGCATATTTAACCAACCAAGCATGTCATTCTGCAGAACTAAAGGGTTTTGTGGTCAGCCTTTAATCACAAAACAGCAAGAAAAAGTCTGAGTGACCTGGTTTGCCTGAGGTATCTTGGTTGCTCTTGTCAGTCACTTCAGCTCACAGTAAATTGCAGGGTAAATTCCACATTATCAATGGAAGGTATCTTTAGAAAGAGCCCCAAAACTAAGGGGAAAAAAAAACCCCAAACATCTGTGCTCAATACTTTAGTGTTTAATTTTTTTGTTCATTTATTGGACATTGTTTTAGTAATTTTATTTTTAAATAGAAACAAGTTTTATTGCTATTATAGACAGTTATTAGAGAAGAAAGTCATGGAACAGACAGTAAATATGCTTCGAGTTTTGGAGACACATACATATTTATCAAGTTGGGAGAATTTGAGTTCTTACATCAGAAAGAATTGCACAATTCTGCCTGCCATGCTCTGTTATCTTGGGTTTTTACTGCAGAAGTGGTAAAATTGTTACACTTAAAGGGAGGGGGGTGTATGCTGTGTAAAAAATTCTTCTGAGACTGCTGGGATTAACAAACTTCTGCTGTGTTTTCACCAGTGTCTAGTAATGAGATTGAGGTTTTGGAACTTAAAAGTGTTTGAGATTGCTACCACTATCAAATTTGCTTGAATGGGGTCAGTCAGTTCAAAAATTATGGGAAAGGAGGGTCTGACAGGGAAATATATGTAGATATTTCTGCTGAATGTTCTTTGCCTTGCTTTCTGCTTCTTTTGTAATAATTCCTGGAATTCAATTTGCCTTTCTGAGCAAATAGGAAGCTGACACTTTTATGGACATTTCAAAGGGCATCATAATGTAAAGCCAGAATTTTCTCCCATGTGCATCACTGCATCTATCTCCATTTAATTTCTTCTTCTGGTTTATTACCCAGTTGCTTAATTTAATAAGGTTCTTCTGCAGCTCTTCCCAGATGCATCTCCTGTTTTGTCTCCTAAATTATCTTGTCACCTCACTGCTTAGCCTCTTCCCGTCATTTAGAAATGAAATCTGCAGTAAGGGTCCTGGCAAAGTTCCTTGTGGAAGTCCACTGGTCCTACTCCCCCCTTGTAGGAAAGATCATGCCCTCTACCCTCTGTTTTTATCTCTTAACCAATTGTTTACCCAAGAACTTTCCCTCTTAAGCTCTGGCTGCTTAGTTTCCTAAGAAGTCTTTTGTGAGGGTCTTGTCAAACGTCTTTTGGAGATCTGAGCAGACTGTATTAGCCAGATCAGCCTTATCCACAGGCTTGTTGACCTTTCCAGTAGGTCTGTGAGACAAACCTACAAAAGTCAGGTTAACTCTTTCAACATATTTTATTTCCATTGATTTTACTCTATTTCTGTAATTTCTGGTGATATGACATCAAGTTTACAGATCTTTATGTACCCGGATCTTACCTGGGGTGTTTTTAGAATGTTGGGACCATGTGTGCCACCTCCCAGTCCTCAGGTACAAAGTCAGTTTTAGGAAAAAAACCTCTGTATATAACTTCTTAGTGTGTGTAGTCAGTTATTGTGTCCTGGAGCTCTTTTCAAACTGGGAGGGCGAATACCATCTGTTGTTGCAATTTGGTAGTGTTCACTTTTGTCAATTTGTCCTATAACCTTCTCTGTGGTCATTTAAAATTAAGAGTTGCATCTGTTCTGGGCTTCCTAAGCAGCTGCTCTCTGAAACAGCACCTAAAAATGTGATCTTTGCATTACATCTCATTTTGCCCAATCTGTGTAGGGATGATAAAAGTCCTCTATGAGCACTCCACTTACTGCTTTTCTCTATAGTTCTGCATTTCAGCTCCTGCAGGTTGTGTGTTGCTCTCTGCCATGCTTTGTTTGATCATTTCTACCCCTCCAGCACCCCTGCTCTGTCTTTTTTACATCTTGGTGTTGAGATGATCCACTCATTGCCTTGCTTTCACAGTTTTTCTGTGACTGTGTTCTGACTGTAGTATGTAGTTAAGTTTACCCATCTTATTTCTTAAGGCTTAAGACACTTAGAGATCCCCTGATATTTCAGTTGTGTTGTCAGCACTGCATTTGAGTGACTCTATGGTTACCTTGCATTACAGTATGTCCATTTATCTTCTTGGGCCTGGTGTTTTATTTGCAAAAGGGATAGATCTAGATCACCTTATGATTTTCTCAATTTTCTAATTTTTCTCAATTCCCCCATCTGCTTGCCTGGAGAGAGAGATTGTCATCACTCTAACCTGCTCCTTCCTTCTGGCTAGCTCCAAGTTCTAGAGGGACACTTTCAATGCAAGAAGATGCAATGTCAGCAGCTCTCAGTGGGAAAGATGCAGCACTGGATTAAATCCTGCTTTACCACCTGAGTCCTGCCTTGAATTGCCAGCTGCCCTAATAGACCTGGACCTGCTGCCCTTGTGTGCAGCTCTCCCACGGGCAAAACATGGAAATGATGATTGGCATATTAAATTGGTTAATTCCTACTTTAATTTCTTCTCCTCAACTATTTGATAGGGTTGTTCCTACCACTTCTTTCTATCCAGGTAATCTAATTGACCTTCCCCTCCTCTTGCTGCCCTAAAGCCAAAAGCCAGAGTTTGTTCCTATTCTTCCACGCAGTCAAACTCACGCTCCCATGGTCTCAGTTTTGCTCTAAGAAATGCTGAGGCTCTTCTTACTCGAAAGAGTATGGAGAAGGATTGGTGAGGAATGGAAGACATAGCATTTAAAAGAACATTCAAAAAACCAGAACAAAATGGGAATGTCTATGAAGAAATCAGTGTCTGGTATTAGGCAAGGGAAAAAAAATGTGTGCACAATGCTGGCAGCAAGAATAAGTGAGAGTAAACAGGCCATGATTAAATATGGGTGAGAGTTTCTGACCACCAGAGCAGCCAAGTTTTGGTCCAGAGGGTGGAGCAAACTCAGTTTTTATGACAGCAGGAGTTGTGGCATGAGCCTGCTTGAGAGTGGGGTCAGGATTCTTGCCCCAGTGCATGCACTTATTTCAAAGAGTTCCCCCAATATTCTGAGTCTGGAGTCAGGCAAATGTTGTGAGATATGTTTCCTTACAACTGCTTTAATAGTCTCAGTAGCTGCACCCCTGCCCAGGAGCAGTGGGGAGGGAGCTGGGAGACACATTCCCTGTAGGGCTGCTCTCCTTGGGGCCAGGGTGGCTGGGCGCTGGCTCAGGGCTCTTGGGATTGTGGCACCACACTATCTACAGCGCTTCTGAGCACATCTTTACCTGGAAGACAGCTGCTAGGGCAGCTCTTGGAAGTTAAAATAGAGGGCAACTGTCTCATTCATCCTGAGCCAGCCTGACTGGCTGTGTTGGGGTGCATGGGAGTGTGTGTGGGAAGCTGTGATTGTTGGCTGAAATGCTTGGGAGCAGGAGCTGGAGGACTGAAGTGTGGCTCTGTTACAGTTCATCTCCTTGCAAATTACCTGTGTGTGTTTGCCAGTGTGAGGCCTAGGAAATGTCTGCAGGTTTGCACATTAAAGAAAAAAAACCCAGCTCCAAAATGGACTTTGTCAAATTAACCTTCAAAAGCCCAGCAAGGTGAGCTTTCAGTGCTTTGGAAGGGAGGGAAAAGCAGAGGACTGGCTATGAAGTGTTCTTCTGTTATTTTAAATGGAAGTTTTGACTGTCACCGAGTCATTTCATATTAATAAGGCTTGTAAGAAAATTGGATTTTCCGATTACAATTTTAATGCCTCATGTTCCCACTGTGTTTTAGGGAAGAGTAGAAGTACATTGCCTATAGGACTAGGTGAAACCAGAAATTTTGTTTTAATTTGCACAGTCTTTACTGACATTCAACTCCTGTGTTTGGCATTCCTGAAAGGGAAAAGAAGAGTGGAATGTAAAAGGGGAAAAATTTTCCAGTCAACACTTGGTTTGAATTTACATACAGCTTTAGAAAAGAATGGAAAAAAGGAAAAAGGTACCATTACAATTACAGTCTAGGTCTGCTGTATTCTTAGAAAAATTATCTGTTCTGTAAATCTCCACTATGACTTTCTTTCTATATACTTCATCAGTATCTTGGCACTGTTATTTTATCCTGGTAAATAATGATTTAAATAGAGGGAACTTTGCAATACAGAAATATTTGGATTGGCATATAGAAAATTGTGCCTCATTGTTTATTTTACTTTTTAAATTTATTTTATAAATTGAATAGACACCCCCCCACCCCCCCACCAATTCCTTCAGAAAACAGAAATAAGATCTAATATTGTAGATTATCTCCTCCCTGGTAGAGATCCACAGATTAAAGGTCTAGTCTGTGCTGTTGAAGACATTGTAAGAAAACATCTCAGACTAAAGAAGGCCTTCAGTTCTAAGGCCTCAGTTTGCTTTGCAGAGCAGTGATATCAAGGAGCTTGGGATATATATGGAGATACATGTAAATATGAGTGTGTGTTGAACTACTTTATGAGAAGTTGATGTCTCAGTGTATCTCATATAACACCTTGAATCATTATAATGCAGGAAGAAACAATTCTGAGCATTTAAGTTATATGAGGCTCAATCAATAAATCCTAACTAAAACTGTAATTTTAATCGGGTGATAAACTTTCTTAGAAAGAGTAGTTTATCAAGATTGGCACTGACATTTGAAGTTGACAGTAGGGTTCAACTCATTAATGTTTCCATTTTGCATGTGTCATTTACTCTGCTTTCTGAATTTTCTGAACATAAGATGGGGCCACCACAGGATGTGTATGCTTAATATTAGATGAATGCTGAAGCAAAGTACTGAAGAAGTCTTTGAGTTTCACTAAAATCAATCTTCTTGATGAAACACGTGTCAGCTCCTAGGCATCCTGGTGCTTCAAAGTTCATTTTAGGACAAAGGATGCGTAAACTCGCTATTACAGAACCCACAAATGCTGCCGTTTATACTGAGCCCTGCACCTCAGTATTTTGTTTTATAGGACTCTTAGAAATATCACAGGCCTGAGGATATATTTGAAAAGCTTCCTGTCCCTTTCATGATGATGTAAAGCTAGCGTTCACAGGTCTGACGCGCTTGGAATGAATTTGATCATTACAGCTAGATTGCGTGACAAAAATTTTATCTTCATTATTTCATTGAAACCCTGCATAAGATGGTGGCAGCCTCAAGGAGCATGTATCCTACTCGCTTGGAGGGCGCATTATACTCCTGGTATTTAAGTTGGCTGGCCTGCATGCTTGTTTTAAATAGATACTGTTTGGACCATTTGGATCACTTTTCAGATTTGGGGCTGAATCTTCAAATGTTTGTCAGCCACTCTCGAAACCGAGGGGCTTACAATGTCTCAAAGTCTATGATACTTGTGGGAAATACATTGCTGCACTTGATAAGTGCTTGCTTGTTGTGCTTGCACTACTACCTCTGAAGCTGCACGTGCATCAATCTCTGTGATTAAAATACATTTAATGGATTATTTTGATGCACAGATCTGTAAACTCATATATTTGTGTGTATGAGTGTGAATAACTCCTTTAATTATTAAATGGGGACTGCTAGATGAGTAAAAACTTCTGGAAAGCTCAGAGTTAATGTAGAAGTGAAGAGGACATTTTTCTTTGCAAACTTCTGGGAGCAAAGAAGGTATTTTACACCAACTGGCAAAGAGCTTATAGGGCACACTTCCAAACCTTCAGAAAAAGTTTCCCACAAAGACTTTTCTTCTTTTTTTTTCAAGTCATGCTGCAGGAATTAAGTTGGAGATATCACTGACCGAAAGGACATTTTTTCTGAATGAGCCGAGAACCAAAGGAAATGACTCCGGGGTTTGAAATCCTTTTATTTCCTCTGTGGAAGATATCTGTGCAGCTGAAACGAACCATTCTGGCTGGCTCCAAGCCAAACTTTATGGGAACTGAGATTAGGAAGTTCTATGGTCAAAATAGCCATTGAACAAATTGCTTCCAGTGTAAAGCCTCAAATTTCCTGATAAAGCTGCAGTGTTTAACCCTTCTTTTTCACTTGGGTGAACAGCCTGCCTGTTATTAGGCACAAACTGTTTATCCAGTTGTGGTCCTGGCAGTGCTCTCAGAATTGCCTGCAAGGGTTTTGCTGCTTTTTACTTTTATGTGAGGTAGACAAAGAAAACCTCAGAAAAAAAAATGTTAAAACAGTTTTGGGTGATGCTTCCCACTTAAGATAGCAGGAAAAGTGCTATAAACAAGACATCAGATTGCCAGCTGCAGTGTATGGCATTTTTGTCTTGCAGCCCTTTCTGAAAGGGATGTTTTATTTTGTTTTGTGATAGTGCTAGCTGGCTTGCTTGGCCTTCATGAACTAAATGAAGAGGCAGGAGGAATAGCAGCTGTTCCTCTGAACTGCACTATTGACTCCAGAGAGTGCTCAAAGGCAGAGTGCTGTGCCTGGAGCACCAAGCCTGGCCTCTGAATGCTGTGGCATGGGCTCACTAATGGCCAAACAAAATTACCTGAGGTACAGAAACAAAGTGCTACAGTTTTGGTTATGGATGTCTTTTGCTGCTACCATCAAGGTAACAGCAAGGAAGGCCTGCAAGGGTGGAAAATAGAGCTGATGCTGGAATTGGGAGCAAAGACCAGGTGTGCTGGTGTGTCCTCACCCCACTGTGCCTGGAGCTACACTGGGCCAGGAGCTCCTGCCAACCACCTACTTGTGCCCATGACCATCTCTTTTCCACGTGGGCAGTGCTTCCAAGCAGAGCTTGTGCCACGTGTGTGTAGGCTGTGTTTTGGGCAGTTCTTGGAGAGGATGTTGGTAATTGCACTGTGGCCATGGACCTGAAACAGGATGTGGTTGCATCCTCTCCTTCTGTCCCTACCAGCACTATTCTGTTCCCCAAAGGGTGTCTGTCTTTGTGCACACTTTGTGGTTCATGCATTAACACCTTTGTGCAACCTAAATTTAAAAGTCCTAAATCGTAGACAGGTGTTTCCATCATTTCACCTGAGAGACTAATTCCCGAAATAATAAAACTCATTATTAGTAAGTTTTTTTTCTTTATACTCAGCCTAAATTTTGCTTTTCCTAATTTAATCCCACTACTCTTCATTATCCTTCCTCCCATACCTCTGGGCACCACACTAATTAATTCATCTCCCTCTTTGGTTTTTGCTTCTTACCCTTCAATATTATAGTTCAATGTTAAAATGCACTCCTCTTTTCTTGTATTTACTCAGCTCAACTGATATATTTGAACTCCAGCAATGTTTCCTTGTAAAACTTTCTGCTGACCTCTATTCAATGTTATTGTTCATCAGTGAACAAACCCTCTGGTTTGTTTACAAATTGCTGGTATGAAACTGATCAGAACAAGGTGCATTACCCCAGGTAAGTGTGTGAGTGACCTTGTAAACTGGGATTTTATATATCAGTGCCTTTAAATAATTTTTGTTTGCTTTTTCTTGGGCTTTTTTTGTTGTTGCTGTTTTTTTTTTTTATTTAAAGGCAGACTGATTGTAGTGTTTATGATCAGGTATGAAATCAAACCAGTTTGACAGTTCTTAGATGTACTTAGGAAGTCCTATTTAAGAAGTATTTAGGGCATTGGTGATTTTAATAATTTGATGATTTTTGCCATGTGAGATATATGTGGGTGTCCTGGCATGAACCTTTCAAAAGTCTCAGCTTGCATGTCTCTCCTTTTCCATCAGCGCTATTTCTAGAATGATTTCTTAACATTTTGAGGCCCCTTCTTTACTATTCTTCCCTTTCTTGGGTAAATAAGTAATTAGACTCTCTGTTCTTTAATGACATTCTAGCTTATATTTGTACACAGCTATCACATCTGCCCTCCCTCATTTTTTCCCCCTGCTATTATCATCAGCATCCTAGATATTCCATGTCAGTTTTAGGTAAACTTTAACAACTCAGTAATGAAACAAATGCTTACTCTGCCATTACTCATCTGAACCTTGACAAAACCATCATTTCTTCTCTTCCTCCCATGGGTATTAATAGACAGGCTTGGACCCTACAAATTAATCTTTTGGCCTTAAAAACAGGACTTTACACCCTAATAATATGTCTTTGAATGTGCCAAATGAGGTATTAAAAATGAAGAACATGAGGCTTTGAACTGTTAAGTGAGGAGATTTTACCCTGAAATGAGGCTTTGTCCATTCACAGGAGGCTTTTAAGGCGAGGAGCAAAGCTTTGGGCTCTAAAAATTAGGATCTTGGCTGTAGCAGAGAGCTTTTGAGGCTCAGAGGAGGCTTTATAACTCTCAAAAACTACCTGAAAGGAGGTTGTAGCAAGGTGAAGTCAAGTGTTTCCTCCCAGGTAACAAGCAACAGGATGAGAGAAACTGCCTCAAGTTGTGACAGAGGAGGTTTAGATTGAATGTTTGGAGAAAAATTCTTCACTGAAAGAGTTTTCAGGTATTGGAAAAGGCTGCCCAGGGCAGTGGTTGAGTCACCATCTCTCGAGTTGTTAAAAAAAATGAGTGGATGTGGCATTTGGGGACATGATCTAGTGATGAATATTATGGTGCTGGGCTAATGATGATCTCAGAGGATTTTTTCAATCTTTATGATTCTGTGAAAAAGGGCACTTCGAATAATTTTTTCATTTAATATTCTGCTCTGCTGTTTCAAAGGGAGCACAGTACCATCACATATTACCAATCACCTTAAAAATAAGAAAAAAAGACCCAACCAAACCTAAGTAGGAAAAAAAAACCAAACAAAACCAAGCCCATGTCCCAACTGATAAGCAAATAAAGGCTGGAAAGAGCCTGTCCTTGTCACTTGGCAAATATGGTACACTCCACTTCAAAAAGAAGGAACAGTATGAGCTTTCCCTGAAAAGAATAAATCCTTTATTAGAGATGGTGTCTGTTAGGAAATATTGGCCAACACCTTCTGCTAGAAGTCCTGTAAATTATCATCTGAAAGTTCTCCAAGACTTAATATTTTAGTAGAATGAAAAACAGAAAAATAATCTGTTTTTCTGTCGCCTGACAATGAGGAGACCCTCTCTGGACCATGTTTCTATGATTGATTAGGAAGAAGGGCCGAGCTGTGTAAAAGCACTGGTGATAGTACTTGGCCTGAGGAAAATTGCTGTAGGTCACTAATAAATGCTAAGCAGGAGAAGTAAGAATAAGGAATACTCTGAAAGAATGCTCTGAATTCATGTATTTCAAGTCTTTACCTTAGAGATTATGGAAGAGTCCTAATGGATGTAACAGGAAGATCAAGTAAGCTCAAACTGGAGAACTGTCACAAGAACTGGGCTACTGGTCACTTCAGAGTTAATAGACATGTGAAGTGGTTTTTGCAGTGTTTCTGTTTAAATGGATCAGCAGTAGCACTAAATTATAGTGAGAAATTGTATTCTGTGTAAGTGTTTAATGAATTGAAGATCTCCTCACAGGTGGTCTATTTTGAGATCCTTTCAAGGAAACTGAAGCTACTGATGGAAAGAGGGTGAGGTTGTCTTTTATCTACAGTCTCAGGGGGAAGTGTTGGCAAAGCTAGGATGAAACATTCTGACTTTTCTTTGCTCTCTTGCGTGCATCTCACAAAACTCCTTACAACTGGCTCCAGGAGGCAAAGAATTCATAAAACCCCTTTAGACCAGAAAAAAATCTGCATTAATTGGTGTAGTTAAGAAAACTAAAACAGAGAGTCCTGGCAAGTGAAATAAAATTATTGAATGATAAAAATGAAGTCTGCATTTTAAAATGCTGTGTAGTAAAGCTGAGTTTCAAAAAGGAGATTCCCCCTTTTTCATGTTGCGCAGTTGAGGGAAACATAATGATTTCTGGCCGTGCAAACTACGAGAAGTGCTATGAAAATTCCAAATTTATCCACTAAAAACATGTAGCAGTACACCTCATGCAAATTACAGCTGCAGTGACTGATGAAAACAAAAATACAGCAGTAGAGATGGATAAACAGTTGCAGATATGTTCCCACACATATGCTCTTGAATTGATAATGAGTTTATTGTGGCCATACCTCATTGTGGACCTTCTCCATTACTATTTGAATGCAGTGAGTTTCACAGTTGTCATTGTTTATGGAAGTACTGTTTAGATTAGTGTGAGACACATTGTAGTCTTGGGGGGAGGACAGTATTCCATCAGCATTTGCCATCAGAAAGCAATGTCATGGTGTGTCATGGTACTTTGCTGTTTTAAGTTTAAACCTGATGGGCTCAGCACTTTGTTTTATTTCTAGAGAGAATCGAGAGAACCGCTGAATGCAGTGTTGCACAATGAAAGGCTTTTGATAGCTAAATAAAAAACAGACACTTGTATTTCCTTTTAAATGATTAACTGGAATGTTGATGTTGTTCCTGGAAAAGCTTAAGGACAGACATAAAATTTCATATTTAAGTAATCTGCTTTCTTGTGTAATTGTATAATTGAATTCTGAAGTAGTGTTGCTGTAGCAAATTGCTATACATTCTTTGCTAATATTATAATTGTATGTTTTTTATAGCTCTAATCATTCTAAAAAGATACATTGTTTTAAACTGGACATTTCTGGAGGTCTGAGCTTGACAAAATTTGTACTAAAATATCTGGTGAAATATTGGTGCTTATTCTTTCAGAGGCATGGCAGTACATTTATCTGATTTGTAAACACTTTTGAAAAACATGGAATTTTCACGTGTACATTTGTTAGCAAAACAATAATTCTTTAAAGTGCTGATTTCATGAGTAGTTTAAATCACTACATGTGACTGATTTGCACATGGAAAATACAGCAGGTGTGTAACTGTAGTGAATGAACACATGGGAAGTATAAACTCTCTTTACCATTAATATCTTCTTATTAGACCTATATTTCAAAAGTGCAGAGTTTGCAGTAATTCTTATCAGTCCATCTTTAGTTTCTTGCCTTTTTTTTTTTTTTTTTGGTAACTCTCAATCTGATCTTCTAATCTATTGTTACAAGCAAAGCTAACACACAAATCCCATGGGCGTCTCTGTCCCCACATTTATGGCTTCTAAATCACTGCTCCTTAACTGATAACTCTTTTCTCTAACCCACCCAGGCAGAGGTAATGCCAGTGGAAATCAAGTGTCATTCTTCCAGTGTCATTAGTTAAAACATTGCCATGAAAGTTGTTTGGTAATGGCAAGCCCTGGATGCTCAGAGCTGTAAGATCCTGCAGAAGGATTGAGGCAGAGCTGGTGCTGCCACCTTTCAAACAAAAGGATTAGAAGTGACAGCCAGCTCTTCTCTTGACTGACTTAAACAATCACTATCAAAATGATTATAGTCATGCTGCATTCAGTCATTTTGTGCTCTGTATGCTAATACCAGTGATGGGATGGAGGAGAGGGTGTTTCATATGCATTGGGCTATGTAGTTAGGAATCTGCTAGTCACTTGTCTCCTGTGCTGTTATTCCCAGTAATATTCTTCATCTTGAAGCTTGTTCCAAATGTCTGAAGTACTGGGGAAAGGGGATGAAATTCTCTTGCGGCACTCTCCATGTATTTTTTTTGAGTGACAGGTTGCTTAACTTCTCTCTGCTTCAGTGTTTCCCCATATGGTATAAATGAGGATTATCTGTCTGTCTTGGATTCTTCCATAGCTTGCATCACTGAAGTATCGGAGTGCCTCCTAGTCTTGGATGCATTTGATCTCCCAGCACCCCAGGATGTGGGAGATGTACTGTTAATACCCTTTTAGAGAATTTTAAAGAAAGTGTGTGGTAGAGCAGATTTTGCAGGTCAGTGGTTGTTATGTTATGAGATGTTTTTCCCTCTAACAGTATATAATACCCAGAGAAGGTGGAGGATCCTGAGAGTAACATTTACTTTTTTTATTATCCTCCTGGGTGAAGGTGTCAATTGGGTAGTTGAGTTGGCTAAATAACTATTGTCTCTCTTGGCCAAGGTAGGCCCTGCTTACATTATAACCAGGACAATCTTTCAGGAAATATGCTGTGACACTGGCTACACCTCTGGTATTTCTCAGTTAAATGTAGCTGCTCCTGATCGAATTAGAGCTGGGTGGCCAAAACTGCTCTTCACAGAATCACAGAATGGGTCAGGTTGGGAGCACAGTGGGGTCACCTGTCCGACCTTCCTGCTCAAGCAGAGCCATCCCAGAGCACATGGCTCAGGATTGTGTCCAGGCAGTTCTTGAATATGTCCACTGAGGGAGACTCCACAACCTCTCTGGACAATCTGTTCTTTACTTGCATGGTAGAGAAATTTTTCCTCATGTTCAGGTGGAACTTCTGTGCATCAGATTCTGCTCATTGACTCTTGTCCTATTGCTCGGCACCACTGAGGAGAGCCTGGCTCCACCCTCTTGGCACATATCCTTTAGATATTTATATACATTGGTGAGGTCCTCTCTCAGTCATCTGCTCTCAAAACTCAACAGGCCCAGCTCCCTCAGAATAGTTTTATAAGACAGATGCTGCATTTCCAAGTAGCTCCAGTAATGTAGCCACTGTATTTCCTGGGCTAAAGTAGAACAAGACCAGGGTATGAACATAACCTTTCTTTCTATCTGGGAAACACTGCCCAGTGTGAGGATGGGAATATGACCAGGTTTTTGGTAAAATTTAAAACATAGTCTTGTGTTCAACATGAATTTAATAATAACATATACCACAAATAGAATAAAATAAGTGTCTTGAATTTCTTATGCAATACTGACATGTTCTGCTGTAGGGTGTTGCAAACTTACAGGAAAGATTTCTGTCTTTGTGGTTGAAGCTGATGCCTTTCTTTCCCAAACAAATTATCTTGGGCATGTGTACATGAGAATAATCTTGCCCTGATTCTCATAGCAAGCTGTGAAGCAGCTGGGGGGAAGGACCCCCAAGGAAAGCAAGGATTGTCCTGAGAACTGTTGGAGATGCTCCCAGTTTTGTGGGGAAACAGGATCCAACTCAAGCTCAGCCTTGCAGTGCTATTTTTTTCCTTTAATCAGCAGATTACCAGGGCAAACACATTTGTTTCAGGGACACAGGAAAAAATTCCAGTGCTAGATGTGATAAAATGGCTTCCCAAACACTACGTACAAAACTGTCATTGGGAAGCAGACATCTCAATTCAGTATCACCAATGCCTTTTCTTTCCTTAAATCATGGGAATATTTCAGAACAACAGCCCTCCACTTTTTTTCCTGTTTTCTCCAGCTCTCTGCTCTGCCAGTTGTCTCATCAGGCAACAGGTTCTATCACTTGTTCTTTTTAGGACATGTGTGCTTTTTGAAGATACCTTTCTTTCCATAGTTCAGCTTTACCCACAAAACTGAAGCTGGGCATACCATTTGGCTGCTTAGGGTATGCCTACATTTGCAGGGGCTATTTGATTTGTGTTAGTGCAGAGCATTCTGGAATATGTGTTTGCATAAACAAACTTCTTTTGCTTTTTTTTTTTAAAGCCTAGTGGAGATGTGGAATTGCCCAGCATGTATGGGCTATTCCACATCTACCTGAGGTTTATGTCTATTACTGTTGCACCGCTCAAAGCGCATCCAGAAAACAGTTCAGGGATTGCTATTTTTGTCCTTGCTCTGGGTGACATGCACACACATCTGTGCCTCCTGTGGTGTCTGTGTGGGGTGATCCCAGGCCATGAAAGGATGAGTTTTTTTCAAGGCCCCAGTTTGGTTTGCAGGCTTTTCAGTATGTGCTGTGAACTGGTGCTCAGCCGGCATTTCCTCCCTCCTGCTAGCGCCAAGGACAAGCTCCTATCTCTCAATACATTAAACCTGTCAATGCTTGACATAAGCAACCAAAAGATTGATGAATGGAATGTGAAACAGCTGGTTTTGAGGGTGTGTTATTTTGATATTGATAGGCCAACACTTTTTTAACAATGAAACCTGTTTCAAAGGTGTCTGTTCAGCGGTTATTTAAGGTGTTTTAAAAAAGAAAAGCAAGTTCCATCATGAACACCCATAATGACTTGTCCTGAAAGTGACCAGTTCTCTGCAAACACATACATTCCCATCATTAATTACTTCTCATGGAGGTATTAGAAGGAGATTTGATACATGCATTTCCAGTAGTTTTATAAAAACATTTTCTCGGCAGCAGTAGAGCATTTGAAGGTCAGGTATCCAGTGTTCTGCTCTGAAGCATGACAGCACACTTGTCAGTATTTACCTGGGATTATGGCCAGAGCTCTGGGCATGGAAGGATCATTCTCAGATACCAGAGAGTTTCTCTGTTGATCTGGATCCTACCCCTTAGTCTGCTGAAACAAGTACTCTGCCACCTTCTAGGTATCTGCAGCTGGTTCCCCTCTTTCTAACATCTGCCCTTGTGAAATGAAATTCTGCAAAATCTCCTTTCCTTTATAAAAGGCCTTCTTAAATCATAGCCTAGAGTTGGGCTTTTTTTTTGTACCTGGAATGATCTTTTCAGCCATCTGCCTTTGTAAAAGCCTTATATTTTCTAATCATTTTATGTTCTATTTTTATCTGAAACAGCACAAAGGGCTGAAATTGTGGGACTACTGATGAACATTTTATAGGAGGCTGTTCTTGACTATCAAGTCTCTTTAAATATCTTCTCTTACAAGCAGCAATAATTAATAATTAGGAAGGGGAAAATCTATTTTCTAATTATTTATTTGGCAGGAAGCTTTTTCTAGGAAGATAAGTAAATACCAAAGGAACAGTGGGTTGAAAAATATTGTGCAAAGTTTATGTAAACAAATTATGTTAAGATAAACAAAAAAATCCAGAATGTGGGCTTTTGGCTCTTGATTAATGTGCTTTTCCGGTGTTTTGCTGGACAGGATCACTCAGTTACACCATGCTGAGTATAAAACTCTTCTAAGGCTTTGTGCATCTGTTTCTGGAACTCTCTCACCCAAGATATGTTTTTATTTAAAAATCCTGATGTGTATCAGTAAGTGCAATGGGCAAGTAGGTCTTGATGTAACCTTGAGGTCACTGGAAATATACCAGGGAAGACTTTGGTCCCAGCGTCTCTTCTCTTGCCGATGGCCACCCAAGTGCAGTAGCAGTGTAATCATAAGCATGGATGTTTGTTTTTGTCTGTTTTTTAGGGTAAGCTTAACACTTGTTGAACTCACATATCTATTGTGTGACAGACAGGCCAAAAGCTCTGTGTTCAAAGGTGATGTAGGACATGAGGAAGGATCCCATCCTGGTTCATAGCATAGGGCAAACCAATTCCTGCTTTCTTTAGCATTTAAAGAGAAAGTCAGTTGTTTTCTTAAAGCTTCAGAACTTACACATACTTGTGGCCTTTAGAATCATCAGACATTGAGTCCATATGGAAGGATTTTTATTTTGCTTTAATCCACAGACTTAGTATTTTGTCTCTAGATTCTAGAGTGCAATAAGAACCCACATTGTGTCAAAAATAAACAGGATTAAACCTCAGTGAAAGAAGAGACTCCAGTGACTAAATCAGAATGCCATAATTACATATAGCAAGTACATATGTTTAGAAGGTTTTTGGTTTTGGGATCCAGAATCTGGTGGCAAAGATAATATAGTGGTTATTTATCAGCACTAGCCCCAAATACTCTGTTAGACTTACATCCCACATTAAAGTCACTTGTGGATTTGCATTTTCAGCGTGTTTTGAGTGTTTGTTTCAGTTATTTAACAGTGCAGTGTTTCAGCTATCCTGAAATAACACATGGATAACAGCTGTAGGAAATCATGCAAAAATTTTATTAAGCACTAGACTCTGAAATTGCCTTTTTCCACTACAAATGCCCTACATCTGGGTCATATCTTCTGGTTAATTCCAATGTGCCTGACAGTGTAACACGAACAAATGAGGAAAACAACAGAGAATGCAAAAAAGAATGAAATAACGAATCAGTGTTCCTTGTGTTTTAGATATTGTATTCCAGAATATCTTTCAGATTTTCCTAATAAATCAGTCTGAAGCTCTGAATTCTAGAGGGGACAACTATGGAAAATCCCTATGACAGAGCTGGCCACCACTATAATGAAGTTTTGAGGTTTATTATTTCCTACCAGTCAAGATTGCAGAAAATTATGTCCAAAAGGTAGAAGCATGTGTCCTCCACAGGTTTTGTTACTGAGCAGTGAAAATATAAAAAGGTATCAGAAACCATTGTCAAGTTTTCTGCAAGCTTTACAGTGAGAGATGGTTGTAATTTCAAACAGATTGTAGCAGGCAACAACAGAAATGCCAGCTGTGTAGTAATTGACTGTCTGGATAGCCTAAAATTTATACCTATGCAATTTTTTTTCCTTTTTAAAACTGAGATTTGTATATCCACATCATACATAAGCTTTTAAACACTAGTCTATCTTTTCATTCACAGAGGTTAACATGACAAAAATGCTGGTATCCTTAGAAGTGAAAAAATACTACAGTGAAATATACAATCTTTCTTCAGTTGGTAGTTTAATATGTATAACTTTTCATTAGTTACAAAGCATATTTATTACAGGCTTCAAATTATCAATGACTGCTTGGTAGTATAAACTTGTTGTGAGACATACTCCTTGTAATATTAGCATAAATTCTGCAGTTCCAAGTGAGATTAAAATGAGGCTAGATAAAAATAATACTTGTAGAAGATAGGGCTGGGGAGAATTTATCTAGTCCCTCTACCTGGTCTTAAGGGAGGCTGAGCTGTTTTCTAGTTATTCTTACATCCTGTCTGCAGAAAGTTCCATGATTGGGATTCCTAAATATTACTAGGCAATGCATGCTGTGCTTACCCATAGGGTTTGGAGTCTTTTTCTGACACCCAAACTAATTTCCTTGCTGTGTTTCAGGCTACTGTTCTAAATGAACAAGGAAACATAGTTTTACCTTTATACATTGCAGGGACTGTTAATTTGCCAGCTTACAGTCATCTCTGCTCTGCCTTGTCCAGCAGCTGGACCCTGAGTTTTTCAGTCTTTCCTCTTAGCTCATGTTATCTAACTTTGTAATTAATTTTTTTTTTCTACTCTGGACTTTACCAGTAGGTCATGAAATGTGGCTTTCAGAAAAGGGCACAAACCTCCAAACTAAACAGTGGAAAGGTTATTGTAGTTGGTGTTAGCACCACCTTCCTGTTCTTTCATTGCAGTAAAATCAGCTTTTCAGTGCTCTGATGGCATTGGTCACTTTGCCAGCTCTATTAACTCCAGCATATATTTTTCAAAGCTATTGTCAGGAGGTCATTCCCCTCCTTAGTTAAAAGTATGTCCCTGGTATGACTTAAGCATCATATTAGATTACTTTTGTTACAAAATCTCTTCTTACCACTTTTTTTTTGTTCTTGCTATTTATATGGCGAAGTCAACAAAGGAAGGAGAGAGGGAGTGATTGAAGACTCATATGTGCAGATTACTGTGAAGCAGCAAGTTCTTGCATGCTCCTCAGGGACTGTTCAGGTCCACACACAGCTCAGGACATTGGGGTAAAAGCACATTATTTACCAGAGAAATTACTTTCAGCAAAGGAGCAACAAGCTGCTTTGCATTTTTTATGGAGTGAGAAAGGGGGTAGCAAAACAGATGATGGATAGTAATTTGTTCCTGTATTGCTACTTTGGTTTCATCTTGAACTATAAGAAAAAATAATTAACCACATTTTAAATATGAAGGGCTTTATAAGCATAACTTAAAATGTAGTAGAAAAGTCTCCTAATTGAAACTAGAAATTGTATTGCTGAATTTAAAATTGTGAATTATTTTTATTCTTTCTATTTATTAGTGATACTTTGTGAGCCAACTGACTTCAGAGCACTCAGAAATTTTCTGGCAGTAAGGAAATAGAATCTTTCTATTTTTAATAATTCAATTGAAATTTTTAGTCATCCAGTTAAAATTACTTGGAGAGGAATACACAGTCCTGTTCTAGAAAGTCATATTTGCGCTAAATCTCATTTTAAGGGTATTTTTCCTTATGTGCAAAAGAAATTAATAAGCTTTTTTTAAAAAGGGTGAGAGGGGAGAGGAAGAAGGGACGTCCACTTGACTCCCCAAAGCTGCATACAGTAAAATTGCAGGGATGGCTATGGACAGATATTCCCACACAAGACACATTTACATGTTCTTTGTATACACAAAGGGCTATTTCAAGTGAGAAAAGGGATTTGATTTTGAGCACTTGATGTGATCTCTAAAGAGCCTTCCTATCTCTGCTCAAAGTCCTACTTTGGAGATTTTTCAGTGAAAAATGTCTTCTGGTACTTGCAATGCCACCAGGTTCAGCTGCCTGCAAGCTTCTCCTTCTCACAGCAGTTAACTCAGAAGAGCTCATGGATCTCATCAGTTCTACTCATACTTAGTATTTCATAGTGTCCGTGCACATACAGACATTCTGGAAACGCCATTATTTTCTATCCATGTGTGGGTTTAATGGGATTTCCGAATAGTTCAAGAGCTTATTTTTCCAAGATGCTGAGAGAAACATGAACTAGTTCACACAGTGGCTCTGGATTGCTTTACCTGAGCTTTTTGCATTGGTTCATCATCTATTGATGTGCAGTATGAAGCAGTGGACAGTATCTAAGGAGAGAATAAGAATATCCTTTAATCGAGTAAAAAGTCAATAAAACACAATTTAAATAAGCCTGAAGGCACGAGCTATTTTTCATAAGTTTAGCTCTTTCTTTTTCAGTCCTCTTTTCTCTCCAGTCAGGTTTTGTTATTAAGCACTGTGGCTTTTTAATCAAAGCCCACAGTTACCCAGAGTACATTTTTATGCTGGCTCTGCCCCAAGTGCAGGCTGCGAGGCTGCACATCGACAGAGAGCCCAGAGCAGCGTTCCTCAACTTGGACCTTTTGTCCCAGCTTACTTCCTGTTGACCGGCGAGTGGCCCTTTGCCTGGCTTCTTGTCAGGTTGTTCACACAGAAGAGAGTTCAGTGTTTCTAAGGGCAGGGAAATCTTGAAGCAGATTAAAACTCGTATGTGATGCTCTTGGACAGGAATACCAGCTTTTCCCTTCATGGGTTTGCTAAAGGACAAAGGTCACAAGGACGAGATAGAGAGCTTTGGTATGCTGGGGTGTAATTACACTCCTGCCAGGGAAGAACAGCATAAGATATTTACTGGCTGACTGTTCTCCTTAATGGCAGTGTTGAATCTCTGACCATGCGAAAAGCCTCATGAAAATGTGCTATTACTTCTCAGAAAACAATTTTAATACAGTTGCTACAGCTCTGTTGCAGTATGTCCAGCCTAAGCACAGCCTTCAGGAGCTGGAGGAAAGAGCTGTATTTGGACATGTCCTTTAATGCAAAGCCTGTAGTAGGATGTGTTTGTCATATTACCTGCAATATCTCATTGTCTGGCTCTTTTCCTCTGCTACATCCATGTATCAATATATGCTTATGTGCACATATAAATACATATAAAAACTTCAGTGTTTATCACAGGAATAAATATATAGCTGTAGCTGCAGCAGTGCAGTGATCAAACTGGGAGCCCTGAAAAAGTCATTGGTGCCCCAGAGCTTTTTAGCTGTCTGAGCTGGACTGCAGAAAGTCACTGCTACTCCCTGGGAGCATTATAGGATTTGCCTTGCCTTTTTAGTGCTAGTGGCAGGGAGGTAGGAAAAGTGTTGCAGTGAAACCTTCTCTGCTCAGGTAATCCTCCTGGCACACCAGCATTTTACTGCTGTCCTGAGCTACAGGGGATTGATATAAATAGGAGATTCCTTAACTACCTGGCCTGGAGGATGATTCAAGAGCATAAGATAAAGGCTTACAGAACTAAATAAAGAAAGATGAGGCTGAACATCCAAACCCCATTTTCAGAGAGCAGGCTTGTGTCACAGGCTTGCGAGGGCAGTGGCTGGGCATTGCTGTGAGTCACCTCACTGAACACGACAGGGCATGGGACACAAATGCCTGTTTATACAGGCAGGGGTGGGAAGAATTAAGCCTGCATTTTCCATGCCAAGAGCTCAGTGTGCTGAATAAGGATCAATCTAGGTCCAAAAAATGTTGAAGAGCTTTTTTGTGTATCTGTGCATGTGATTTTGAAGATTGAAAGCTTAGCTTTTTCTGTGATTTTTGAGGATACATCCAGGTTAAAATTGATAGGAAGGAGCTTGCTTGTATGAGGTTTTAATAGGAAGCTGGCTCAAAGCAATACAGAAGTAGGTTATGAGTCCTAGTGTGTGTCTCTCTCTCATTCCTCATTTCTGTGTCTGCATTCCTGAGGGACTCCTTCATATCACGAAGCCCATTTGACTTATGACCTAAGACAGATTTCATTTCCCAGCTCAACAGAGGTGAAAGGCTAGGGCAGTGTCCCACAACCAACCTAGCTTCCACATTGTTTTCCAATCTGAAACATTTCAGTACTTGGAGATAATTTTTTAGTGTCAACATGCTGCTTCCAGTGGCTGAAAGACAGGGGGAAGTTAGGAGGCTAATTAAACATTTCCAAAAAAATGTGAAAAAAACCCCAAAAACCCCTAATACTAAACAGTTTAGAAAATTAGGGGAAAAAAATCTGGCCATATTTCTAATTGTAGAATGCCATTATTTTTCCTATCATTTATCAGTACATTTAATTTATTGCTGGCATTTTTCCCTTCTATGCATTCCTGGTATTTTGGTACTCTTAATAGCATACCCTTCAAATTATCATAAAGGAAGAGAAGTATTGCTTTATACTTATGGGAACAAACATTGTTAAATATGGAAAACTAAAATTTCTTATTTTTTTTCTTTTGTTCTTTTTAACTTTGTGTTTGTTCCAAAAAAACTTTTCCCCTTTGTGAAGTGCTTTTATGTTAATAATTAGCTGAGCTTATTACACGTGGAAAATTATCCCACTCCCATATGTTAGAACTCAAGAACCATCAATTTTTGGAGCCAGACCACCTATCCATGCATTTATGTCTCTGATTTTCATGTCATCTTGATGGTTTTGGCATAGGAAACCAGACAAATTAGCCTCCTTTAATTCATTTTTTTCCCTCAGCTTCCAAGGTTTTAGGTGCCTGAGAATCCTTTTGATTCTCAGGCACCTACATTTTGGTCTGTGAAGTTATGCAGCTAATGGATCACATATAGTAAAAAGGACCAAATTGCCCTAGAAATACACAGAGGTTAAAAAAAAAAGAAAAAAAAAGGGGATTGGATGTGAAACAGGAGTCAAAAGAAGGCAATGTATGTGTTTGCTGGAAAAGACCAGTGGGCACCAGTGATGGCTGCAAACGGAGAATGTGGAGAGGCTGTTCAGAGTTTGAGCATTAGAGGGCTTCTTTGACATTTGTCCTTGTTTGAAGGACTACAAAGGAAGCACAACGATATCATAAGTGCATGCAGCTAAGAGGCAGCCTTCAGCTCAGCCCCAGTGTCACAGCGCTGAAAGGCTGGTAAGAAATGGATGAGCAAAGCATGCTCACGCTGCTGGCATCAGGGGCACCAGGAGCACAAAGCCACCGGCTCCCAAGTGGCCGAAAGAAAGGATAAACACTCAATTTGCACACACTAAGAGAACGCTTCCTTGACAAGGCAAGCTGAATTACACCCAGGGAAAATTCCACATGCCCTTAGAAAAGAAATAAAAATCAATATAGTGTTTCAAAATACATTTTTATTCCCCGCTTTCAGTGACTTCTGTAAGCTGCATGTCTGCTGCCTGGTTTCCAAGTCCAAGCAGCAATAATGATACATTAAATAGCTGTGTTTTTCTAAAAACAATCTGTTTTCTTTATGACTTAAGTGAAATATTGAAGAATCCACTGGCAATTGTGTTAAATTAGTTGTTTTTTATTGGACGTCATCGGTGAAAGAAGAAATATGAAGTACAGATGTGTACTTGAGTGCTCAGGGAGACAACTTTAGGTGATAGGATGTTGATCACATAGCTTGGCCTTTTGGGCCAGTTCAAAACATCTGTGCAGCTCAGCTGAGTTGTGTTTTTTACTGTTTGGATAGCAAAGCCCGTGTGTCAATACAGAGTTTGAACTAATGAAAGGACTATTTTCTTGGCTATCATGAAAAAGCCAAGAATGTGGACCCATCCCCAAGCATAAATGTAGTTGTCTGAAAACATTTTAGTTACAAGTAGGTGTAGTTACAGATAGCCATCACAAAGATAAGACCCTTAGACTTAAGTCCCCAAATCTCTGCAGCATTTTTTAAAATCCAAATAATCATTTTTATTGCCAGTTATTGTATTAGCAGGCAGTGTCAACTGGAACAACACTTCCATGATTTTGTTTTAAAGTTAGAAATAAGCTTTTGTGTCTAGTACTTTCCTATGTCCTTTTGGAGTGCTGTTTCAGTAGGTTTTTTCCCCTTTGAAATCCAACTTTTCTGTCAGCTGCAGTCAGCTGTGAATTAATACTCTTGGATGAAACAGGGGTTCCCATCTGTTAAGTCTTCTTGAGGATTTCTTCACCTACTCTGGATTGGGATGAATGCAAGATTTTAAAAAAATGGAGGCATGGGAGAAGAGATTGAGGGAAGAAATAGAAGCTTTTTTGGATTGGAAGGAAAGTTTATATGTGCACAAGTATGTTTCCCAGCTGTCTGTTGGTCTAGTAAAATGTATTTTGTCTGTACCTGTGTTTGTCCTGTTCTTAGCTTGGCACTGTTAATAGTAATCATGGAAAGGAACACCCTATCCAGAGAGCTGGCTGAGGGGTGAAAAGCTCAGGCTGGAGCTCTGGGTCTGAATCAGCACCCAGCCTGACCCCTTCCACCCCCACTGAGGGTGTCCTGACCTTCAGGCTGCTCACCCTCCCTTAGCTCTGTCACAACTTTTAGTAGAAATTATGACGTGGAGGTGAAAGGTCTATGGAAACCACGACATTGTTTTGTGTTAATTTGAATAGATTGGAGTATTTTCCAGAGGAAAACTATTTCTTTGGCAACACCCCAGCTCATTCTGCTGTTGAGCCTGCAGTATTTGTGTCTGCCTTAGGAACAAGTTGCAGAGAAAAGCATTAATGGCTTGGAGAGTCACAGTGTTGGGTTATGTAGCCCAGGAGAGTGACACGCCTGTGTCCAGGACTGCTTGCAGACTGTGCTTGGTCACAGAAAAGCCTGAAGCAGTTTGGCATAGTTTGTACGGCCACTAAGCTGTAAGACTAGGAGTAATCAGAGCAGTGAGGAGTTCACTAGTCTGGCCTAGAATCCTAGAAGTTAAATTTAATCAGAAGAAGTAAGCGCCCAACTTACAGACATGAACTGACCACTAGCACACAGCTGTAACTGTGTGTCAAGATATTGACTTGTATGTGGGAAGTAGAATTGAAAACCTTGCAGGCAGGAGCATGTAGGAAGACATCATGGTAAAATGTGGAACAGTCTTTGATTTAGAAATTAAATAGCTGCAGTAAGTAGTATAAACACTGTAAGACATAAGGTTTATGACTTATGAGAGGATTAAAACATTGCTCTGACATTAGATGTTTTGCACCTCCCATCCTTCTCCCTCAGATGAAAGTCCCTCTCTAAACTGAGACATTTTGGTGGTTACCAGATGAACATTAAGAGGAACATGCTGCCAAATGTTAACTCTAAATTAAGATGTTTGTATATTTAAGTGATTATCTCTTTAGGCATGTGCCCCCAAATGAATATCTATAGAGAATCTTTTATAAATAATTCTTTCAGAAAATTATAATGATAAAGTGACTTGTAAGGAAGAGAGGACAAGGAGTCATTCCCTGTTGTGATGCCTTATTTATTCTGAAGCATATAAACAAATGTTATTATAATTAATTCTCTGGCATATCAACATACAACAGGCAGATTCTACCTTCAACTTACAGATTTGACCAAGATTTTCTTTCTTTCTATTTTTGCTCTATATAAAAAGCCTGTGAATTCTTCCTGCTTATCTAGAAAAGTCATCACAGGATCATAGTTAAAGCTGTATATAAATGGATCATTAACTGGGGCTTCTAGAGACTGGCTTTTAAAAATTTTCTTCTAAGTTGTCTTTCATATCCTTCTGTGCAAAGCAGAATGCCATGTTGTGATTGATCTGTCTCTGTAAACCACTGCATATTGTGCAATACTTCTGCTTTCTTTGGTTTTAAGTCATTAGGCTTTCTGAGAATACCTTGGATGAAATGTTGAAGTGAAACATTCACACAGCCTGTAGGAGTGCTACATGTGTCCCTGGGGGGAAGGTATGGTAGCAGTTGTTATCTGTCCAGCAGTCCCCTCAAAACTGATTCAGTTCTTTTGCAGTACCTTATGTCAATGCTGTCAGAGACACCTCCTTTCTGATACAAAAGAGCTGTCAAAGGTCTCCTGTCTGACTTCTAGCCTGAAGGTTCTGTGAGGAGCTATTTCTCCATTTTAATTTTCTATAAATAAGTGGGAACATAAAGTTATCCTTAAGATTGAGATAAAGCTACTTTTTCTAACAATATCTTAGATGTGCATTTCTAAAAGCCCTGGTTTCTAGAGCTAGAAGACACAAACTCTCAGAATCCAATTTTAGCTGCATCACTCTAAATTAGAATAATCTCTCATATTGTCAGTGTTCTCCAGGTATATATTAAGACCAGAATCTGGTCAGTAGATTTCAATTTGCAATCTTTAGCCTGGTGACAATTTAATTGCAAGTAGATAAGTTCTGATTACCCATCAAGCTTCAAGCAGAGACCCATAGTTTTCATCACTTTTGCTAAGATATCTGCTGACACTCTGTGTCATTTTCTAGATTCTGTGAACAGTTACAATGCAAATAACATGTTAATTAATACTGTTAAAAAAAAAAAAAAGAGATGACAAATTTGCTGCCTCAAATGAAAATAATTTAAAGGGCATAAGAGGACAAAACTGTCATCAAAGCTAAATGCATAGATAATCGTAACAGTGGTGTTTAGATAACCTTAGTTATGAAATTTCAAAGCTAAATGTGGCAGGTTAATGCAGTCTACTTAAATGGTAAAATAATGTCATATTTTACACCTATAGTAGATGCTAATGCATGAATTTTGGCAATTTCCAGAATGCATTTTACGATCAGAAAATGTGTTTTGCCTGTCTTACTAGTTGCACAAGATGACTTTAAAGTGCTTCTAGTCTGGTGCAATAACATTAGTCCTTTGTGTAGCACAATGTCCTACAGCGAGCGTAATGACAGTGTAGTTATCATAGCTGTTAACAAATGGGCCTTAATGGTTGCTTCAGTCTTTATGACTCAGGCGAGACCCTTTAAAAATTGTACTGTAAACTCATTAGATGTAATTTGAATTTGGAAGTTCTAGAAATAGATGCTAGCGGATAGACTTTGTTGATGGTCACAGAGCAAAACAATTAATCCCTAGTTTATATATCCTGCTGGGTTGGTTCTTTGTTTGTTGATACCTGGCTAGTTGGAATTTCTTTCTCTGAAGACTGGTTATGATGTTGTGGGTTTGTTTTGTTGTTTTGTTTGTTTGGCATTTTTTTAAGGGAGGCAGTAAAAAAATCTACTTTTTTGGTGTCAGTTCAGGTTTGGAGAGTTGAAAACCTGGTTTTCAGTACTGCTCCCTACATCCCTCAGCTGTCTGATAAGTTGTGCTCTTTCACAGATGTGAGGCAGACTGGTATAAACAGCTGTCCTCCTAGTGAAAAATCGAAGCATTAGATCAGTGTTGATGTCATTTTTATTTATTTTTTTTCTCTTGAATGCTAGTAAATAGTGGTTGAAGTTCATGTGAACAAGGATGTTTAGAACAGTATGTCTTAACTGCCTGACTCTCAACATGAGGCAATGTGTAATTCACATAAGCCTTCTGCAGAAGTTTCTGGATCACATACCAAGTGAAGTACTGGCCTTGTAGCACAGAGACCCTGATTGAAGTCCAGCTTGCAGTTCCACAGGCTCCTTTTTTTTTCCAGGGTAGAGCTCTTTCCAAAATCACAAATGAGTAGTTAGATGATGTTTGGATCATCAGCTGTTCAGTCTTATGACAGAAAAATAGTTCCTTTCCAGCATTAGTTGTTCTTCTGAATGGAGTGGCTCAGCAGAGTCACCCAGCTTTGATAGCAACCAAAAGCATTCCTTGGCCAAGGCCATGAAAATGTTCTTGTGTGCAGTACACAGGGTATCGCTGGATGAGCCGGGTACAGGCACTTGAGCCAAGGGCTGGGCGTGAGCAACTAACCTGGCAAAACAAAATCAAATTCAGATTTGGAGCACTGTATGGGGGAAAGCCAGCAATGTCTCCTGCTCCAGCAGTGATTTATGATGCTTCCTCAAATATGAAACATCTGGGAAGAGGGATCAATAAAGTCCCTTCGAGAAAGTGCATGCAACCGGGTGGCAGAGAAAGGCAGTACCTATGAAAACTGCCATAATCTTGTATGAGTTCATTTCAGCTCTAAAAAAGCAAACAAATAAATAAAGGTTTCTTCCGCTCTCCTTAGCCAAGCATAGGGTAATGCTCCTGATGGATAAGTTCGTTATTTTATTTTTCCCAGATAATGAGTCTCATTTGGGTTAATCCTATGGCAAAGCAACATGCCAAATTAGAGCCCCAGCTCCTGCCTGTACTGTGGTGTCATTATTTCTACACACCCATTGTTTTACCACATAGTAGATTTTATTTGGTGTAGTGAGCCTTTCTGTTATGATACTTGCTGATATGGAACATATGATATTGTGACTAGTCCACGTTTTCTGTCATATTTCGCTAGCATAACCTTGCAAGCGGTATGAAAGGCTTTTACACCTGTCAGAAAGGCTTACTTAACTCATATGTTAGAGCTGCTGCAAAACCGTCTTGCAGAAATGAGCTGCAAATTCAAAGCAGCATATTGAATTTTTTAATTTATTTATTCGCAGCACAGGTCAATTAATTTATTTCACAGTGATGTAATATTTAGTGTTTGGAAAAAAATAGATAAAACATGGGTGAGAAGCTGTTCTCTGTTCAGCTGAGCAAAACAGCAAATGTTTTTCCTGTTTGCAGCAAATACAATGCATGTCATATGCATAATGCTATCCAGTGAATAATAGGCATTCTTGCTGAAATGGTTTGGACTGTATTGTTTTTCCTGTCAACAGAAGATTCCTTAACATTCCTTATTAAAAGGCACAGTACAATTAAACAAACAAATAACTCTTTCCCAGACAGGAAAAATAAATAATCTTTCTGGGCCTCCCAAGCTGAAATTGTCATGCATATTTTATCCATAGTTGATTGAGACATGAAATATATCTCCTGTTTTGCTCTACAGGGCTTTGCAACATGGGCCCCAAGGGTAGTGCAAGCCTTTCTTCTACAATATAATGCAAATAATCAATGATTATCACAGTGTCATATTTTTTTGTCATCTTTTAAAATGGCACTCAAAGAGGTAGCATTATGTGCTTAGTCAGGTTTGTTTATTCCTGTTCCTCAAGCCTCATCTTTTGCTGAACCCAAACACTGAAAAAGAAAACCACCAACAAATCAAAAATTATTAGGAAAATAAACTCTTGAGTTTGACTTTGAGATGAGTCACCGAGAAATCTCAGATCAAAGAACTACCAACAGTAGAAACCTAGGGTTTGTTTTTATAGCAAGAAAGCCCCAGAAATGCTTGTAGGTCCAGTGATATATCCTGTGGAGTATAGAAAATAATGGAGTAAGGGCAATAAATGTATGTATATGATGTACTTTAACTGGAATACATCCTGTGATCTCAAATAATAACTCACTCTTGGACACCTCTGGCCTGGTCTCAGTACATTTTCTCTATCAGGACCCATAGATTATCCCTTCCTGAAGAAAAGAAATGCCTAAGGAGAGATACCCTTATATGTTCCCCAGCTGCCTGGTGGTTGATGGTAAGGCTTTGTTCTTAGCAAATGAACTAGGTATTTTCTTCCTGTTTTCAAGATAAATTACAGAGACTATTACCATAAATCTATCTTTCAAGGGTATTGTTCTATGCTAATTTGTTAAGGGGAAGAGGACATATATTGCAGTCTTAAGTGTTGGATTTGACAGCCAGATTTTGAGTTTGTTTGAATGAGTAAGTGCTTAACACCTTGCTGATAGGTCTTTGTGAATATCCCTCTTAACGTGCCTGCCAGTGCCAGTATGTATGAATTCTGCTGTGTTTTCTGCTTTAGAAATTCATTTGTGATCTGTGTTTTTTGTTAACTTATCATTTGCAGCATTGTTTGTGTTATTGTTACTGGGTATGAAGTTTTGAGGCATGTATGTGATAGTTGAACTGTGACTTTGCTATTTTGGCACTGAATGCCAAACTTTGGCCTCGTGCTAAAAGTGTACACTGATTTTAGACAGTATCCATTTGTCCATTCCTCATGTCAAAATCTGTGGCAGTGTCCTGCAGAAGACAAACAACATATTTTGCTCCCATGCCTTTATTGTTTCACTTTGATATCTCATCTTGTGGCTTGTCATTATTTTTAAAGGAATCCATGGCATATAAAGATGCAGAGATGCTACAAGTGAGCAAATTTAACAACAGCCTGGATGATAATAGTGCTGGCCACAATATCTATGCCACCCATGGCAGAGTCTTAGGAACCTACATTTTTTGGTGCTGTGACCAACAAGGTGTTGGGATGGGCTGGAAGGCAGCTACTACTGGGGTAGGGCAAAGTGTAAGGGGACTCTTTTCACATTGTCTTTCAAGACCTGAAAACCAAATTGTTTCTTCTGTTCTTCTCTGGTGAAAAGAACAATCCAGCCATGGCCCCCTGTGTCTGCAACAACAAAGGTCTGTTTTGCTTCTGATCAACCTTCAGATGCCTCTGTTAGTGTTTAAGTGAGCAGTGATGGAGGCTGTCAGATGCCATCAAAAACTGATTAGGTTAATGAGCTTGTTTTGCCACTTGATGTGCTTCTCAGTAACTGTTCTGAAGGTGAAAATGTGGTAGGCACACAATATCTTCTGGATTCTGAAATCCAGTCTGCTCTTCTCTTAAATATGCTAATATGGGTCATCTATTTTCCCTGTCACCAATAATCAGACTCATTTAGATCACCTTTGATTTGCACTCTGTGTTTTCCTGCCTTTTCCTTTGAGGCCATATTTTGGAGAAATTAACATTTGTTTTGACTTGATTTCTTTCTCATGCTGGTACCCCACGTCTGCAGGCTTTCAGATGAGCCTCCCTGGAGCTGTTTGCAGCTGTAGCTGCTGCATTGCCTTTCAGCTGCCATGCAGACAGAACTGAGGTGTGTCAGTTCCTGAGATCTGATCTGAGATCTCTGAACCCTGCTCTTCTGGTCAGCCTGGATTTCTCCAGTGGGATATCAAATCTCTTGGATCCTCCAGCTGTGTGCTAGCTGTTGCTTTTCCTAAAATAGTGAGAGCATCAGTTTTTTCCAAGCTGGATTTACAGTTTTACCTATCAGGAATGACATTGCTCATGATGTTAGTTTCTCTAACATCCTGGTGAGATGGTCTAATACATGGATAGGTTTCAGGACATATGGTGGCACTGATTTGGGGAAACTGGTGATATGCTCTCTGGTGATCACCTTGGTTTTCTACTGAGTAGGCAATGGCTATCAGTGTCTGACTTGCCTGTAGTTTTCTCTACTCAGTTGTCAATGTCTCTGTTATGCTGAAGTTTCCCATTTTCCCATTCTCTTTTGTGGGAATGTACCAATAAAAAACCTGAAGATTTAATCTTTGACCTCATCATCTTAGTAATCTTCTAGCTAGTAACATTCTATAATTGTTATTTTTGCATGTTTTGAAACCTGCCTTGGAGCAATCAGTTGCTAATAAGTTCCTTCAAGATGAGAAATCTTCTTTTAGAAGTCCTAATTAATGATGCTTCCTGTGTGTGGTAACTATCTTCTCTCTTCGACTAAATTGTGTTTTTATTTTCATTTTTCAGTGGTTGTCTGCTTCTCATTATTAACTATTGCTTATTCCAGGAAGAGTAATTACTCCAGGAGGAGATTCTATTTGTTGATTCTTCTCATAGCCTCCTTTTTTACCTTTTTTGCAGCCATGCTCCAAATGTTCCAAACTTCTATTTCAAAAGTACATCCTCACAGATTCTGTTATTTTTCAGCTTTCAAGAAGAGTCCATGTTTGCTAATATAGACACTGTTACCTTGGTGTGTTCTGTGTCACACATCCATCTTCCTGTGTCCCTGACCTCGTCACTTTTCTTAGACAGCCAGAAAGGACCTTTTAAATTGGAATATATCCCTTAGATCTGGGTAATTCAGATATCTGAAACAGGAGTGAGTGAAAGCCTAGCAGCGTCTTACAATCTTTTTGCCACACAAGACCCAAGCCCCAAAGAAAACGTTTATTTAAAAGAAAGATGTATGATATGTGTTATACATGTTTGTGTGTGTATATATTTTTATATATATATATGCATATACTCTATGCAAATGCAAGGTTCGGAGATGAGTTTTATTAAGATAAATTTTGGCAATAGATACTCTAATATGTGTGTATATTTGTGAGGAAAAAAACCTTCTTATTTTCTTGCATTGTGGAGGTTTTTTATTGTGAGTCTGATTAACTAGAGTACCTAAATGCTGTTTTTACACTAAGCATGTACTTAAGGACTTCTGCTTTTGGGAATCCTGGATCCATGAAAAGAAGCTGATCAGACAGTATTTTGAGCCACAAGGAACTTGGTGTGAAATAAGCTGACAACAGCTCCTTAACCAGTTGAAGACTGGAAGTACAAGTTTGCATAATCAGCAATGGTCCTGCTGCCAATAAGTGAGACTGGATATTCAATTTGCCAGCTGGCATCTTCCCTTTCCCTCTGAATTTTGATTATTTTTATAACAATAACAATAAAACTTAGTGTTACTGTAATGCTTTGCTTCTGAGGAGCTTGAGTTCTTTACAAATGCATGATAACTGGTTAATTGGATTAGTAGATCTAGTTGCCAAAAGGTGAATATAAATGTATTACTCCCATTTTACAGAAGAAGAAATTGAGGCAGCAAGAGGTTAAGTTACAGGAAGGTCTGCAGACCTTAGCCTTGGTGTAGTAAAGGCAATAAGGAGGACAAGTTCAACAGATAAACAGAAAGGGAGATAAAGCAAAGTAACATTCCCCCTTTGGTGATCTAGGAGAATAAATGAGAAGTCTGTATTTCATGTTACCCTTTTAGTTGTAGCTCTGTGAGCCGGACCAACTCATCCTTCCTTTCAGAGAGGAAAGAGTAACCCCTGCAAAGATGAAACTGAGATAGAACCATAGAATCATGTAGTTTGGAAAAGACCTTTAAGATCATTGGATCGAACCATTGACCCAGCACTTTTAAGGCCATCACTAAGCTGTATCCCCAAGCCACATCTACACATCTTTTAAATACCTCCAGCAGTGGAGACTCAACCACTTCCCTTGGATGCCTGTTGCAATCCCTGACAACCCTTTCAGTGAAGAAAATTTTCCTAATATCCAATCTAAACTTCCCCTGGCGCAACTTGAGGCCATTTCCTCTTGTTCTATCTCTTGTTATTTGGGCTAAGACACCAACATTCACCTCCCTATAACTTCCTTTCAGCTAGTTGTAGAGAGTGATAAGATCTTTCCTGAGCCTCTCCCTATTCTCCAGGCTAAACAACCCCCGATTCCCCAGCTGCTCCTCATAAGACTTGTGCTTTACATTGTTTTTAGAATTATTGTTTTTGTTAGGGAAATGGAGGTAGCCAGTAAAGCTGTGATGTGTGAGGCCAAAAGAAGTAAAAATAGTCCTACTTAAGCTGTGGAAGAAGTGAAGATGTTTGTGAGGCAATTGCTGTGCTAACCTGGGTCTGTACTGACCATTTTCCCTGGGTCCTGCAGCTCTGTTGCTTCCAGCAAGCAGGCTGTCTTGTTGGGAGCTCTTTCAGGGACCTCTGCACCTTTCTGCCCTGGGCATGGGCCTCATCAGGCTCAGTTGCACCGAGGGTGGTGGTGACCTCCAGCAGCAGAGCAGCAAAGCTGCTGCTGCTTTCTCTGCCCGTAATGCAGTCAGCTGTTATTGATCCCCTGCTAGGAAACAGGCTTTGCACAGCTGAAGTTACTGTCCTCGTCCTTCTCTCAATTTACTGCCCTTGCCTGGCATGGGGAGATTTGGAAATTTATGTGTGTTGTGTATGAAGCAGGTTATTGTATTTTAGATTAAAAACAGTGGAACTGTCCTTGAAAGGTACAGCCTGGGGAAGTAACAATGAAAATGGGCTTAAATTGTTTTAGTTAAGAAGAGATTAAGAAAAATGCTTTGATCTCCCATGGTAATGATGAACTTCAGCAGATGTACCTGAAGTCTGTAATGTGTTTTTCCACTTTCAGTTAAGCAAAAACCCACCATAGTCTTGTTTTTTTCTTTTTTCATTTTTATTTCAAAGAGAATCTTACTGAGGGCGAATGAAATGCTCATTAAATTGAGCCAGCGTGGTAGATAGTTGTCTCCACTAGCTGGCTAATCTTTTGGGCATCAGCCATAATCAGAGAATGATTATTATTGTAGTCTGTGCCTATGCAGTGAGTTGTTTGTTCCTTGAGATGTCTGTATCAATCCACATTTGGATTTGAGTGATAGTGCACACATATCATGCAAATTTAAGGGAGCACTTCAGGATTTAGTAGGGTGCTGTATACTTGGTGGGGGTATGCTGTCAGTCCAGTGAATCACACCAAAGTTGACCTCTTATTTTTATGTAGAAGTTATGTATACATGTAATAATATTATGTAGCTTGTATGCTCTGTTTACTTTGTAAGGAAAAAAGAATTCAAGAAGAAAGGATTTGTTGGTTTAATTGATTCAGCTCTTTAAAAATACCCATAGTAGCACATTGCTTTAAAATTATATAAGAGAGCAGAACAATTCGAGGCAAAAAAAAATTTAAAAATCCTGCTTTCCAGTTAAAACTTGCTTTTCATTGTATCAGCTCGCTGTGGTTTGTCTGCATGACCCAGCTGCAATGAATGGAATTGAGCAAGAGCCTTTTGCTGGAGCTTTTGCTGTGTGCTAACAGGAAGAAGTAGTGGTGACAGTCATACCCTTCATCATCACTGGGAGAGAACAGAGAGGGGCGGGAAAGGGAGACCAAGACCAAATGAGAACAATATTTGGCCCAAATTACTTTTCCTGACCAAACACTTGGTATTTCTGTTCCAAAGGCCTCTGGCTCACAATGAAAATGAGCTAATCCCTATTAGGAAGTCTTTCTGGATTTTGACTGGGAAGTGTTTGGTGTTGAATGAAAAAGCTTTGAGAGAAGCTTTTGTCCATGTTGTGTTCTCATTAGCAGTGTTCTCATTAGTGAAGCCTTGTGATAAAAATGGGTGTATTGCCCTAGTTTTTATTTATTAGAACTAAAATCCAGTGTGCACGTATCCCTGATTTTATTTTGTTTCCTTATCCACCTATGCTGTGCCTTGCACGAGTGCCTCGCTACCCTATCCCTTCCTCTGTGTGCAATCGCAGCGTGAGAGTCTCACTCTTCTTTCCCTTCCTTTCTTCTCCTTTTGGCACATGCCATGAGCTGGCAAGATCTCACCCCATGCTGTAAGCTTGATAAAGGCTGAATAGTGACACTCGCAGAGGGAAATGTCTGCCCTGCCCAGTTTTAGAAACAAACACAAAACTCTCAGTTTTAAACTGGTTTTCTTAGAATCTGTATAACTCTGCAGAGAGAAGCTCCTTCAGAGGGGGTTCAGAAAATGAGTTTACTTTTGGGGCTCCGAAGTGCCCTACAAAGGAGCTGCTCTCCATTTCCTCCGACACATAAATAATGTGGTGCTCCTGTCTCCTATATTAGTCAACATTACTTGAAGCTGGGCAAAACTGAGGTTCAGAATCTGAGCTGTCTTCTGAATTGTCCTTGGTGAACAAGTTTTTGGTCTACTTCTCCACCATACTTGGAGAAGTAAAATAATAATCTTCTAATACATGTTCCTTCGATAAAAAGATAGTTCTATTAAGTGTGTTCAGAAACTTTCCAAGGCCCCAAGTTCATCTTGAATGTTTTCTAGGTGTGTTTATAGGACAGAAGCAAGTGTCTGTGAAGCAAGTTACAGCAGAGAATCCCTGCAGCAGGCATCCAAAAGCTGTGACAGCAGCAGAGTACTGCCTTTCTCAAACTTTCTCAAAGGAATGTGCTGCAACCTCAGGCTGCAGCATCCATCAAGAAAAGGTTTTGGGTTCTCTGTTCTGTGCCCTTTGCCTTTCAGCCAGGACCAAACTGTCCTGCCTATTGCAGGGTGTGGATAACAAAGCCCCTCCTGGGGCAGCTAGACTGAATCTTAAAAAGTTGATTAACATGGCAGACTATTAAACATATAAGTACAGCATTTTGTGGGGCTGGTTTTGTTTGAGATACAGGGCTGCTCTCCTTCATGAGAGAAATTTTCCATTAAGTACTTAGTACTTTCTGTTTCTGATTTATCTAGAAACCCTGGCATTTTCTCTGTCTAAAAGTCTCATTACTAGTAAGACTCTCATGATATTTTGGCAAGTCTACTCCTCATTATGGATAAAATCAGTAAGTACAGAAACATATTGGACAAGAACTTTTTTTTTAAACTGCAAGAAAAGAAAACTTGGATTCATTTTTCACTTTACTTTTTTCCCCTAATTGCTTCCTTTGTTGCACTATCATTTCAAAACAGACCTTTGTCCTTACTTTTCACCTTTTTTCAAAGTCCAGTTTTCTTGTTTCTACTGTAAAAGCTGAGGTGGGTTTTTTTCTTTTTCTTCTTTTTTTTTTTTTTTTGAGAACTACCATTTCCATCTTAATTGCTGAAATTAGCAGACAAAGGAAATCGGAAGCTGAAGAAGCTAGAAAAACACTAGGAAAGAGGAGATGATGGAAGAAAAGAACAGAAATATATCAAACACAGTAAAGGAAAGATAAAAACATGGGAAGTGTGGGAAAACCAGAAAGTATAGTGAGAAAAAGCAAATAGAAAAGGAAAAGAATTGCGTTGCTAGAGAATGAGATTTTCACTCTCTCCTTGCCTGCACCGGAATGCTTATGTGTTTGCAGGAAGCATACTGGGGTTTATGGAAACATCATCCCTGTTGTCATCCCTGGATAGAATGATTCCTTTGAAATTACTTACAGGAGTGGAAAAGTCATTAATCAAGGTATCTTCCCAGCCTATTCCGTGAGTCTTTCTCTTTTTAAGTCACCTTAGAGGAACAGGGAGAGGAGGAAAATGAAGAACAGGAGTGATTGTCTCAGAACTGGAAAAAATGGACTAGGCTGTCTGGAAAAAAGAAACAAAAAGTCTACAACAGAGCTTTCTACTACCAATGTATCTTTAAAAAAAAAAAAAAAAAGGGAGAATGTGGTTGTGAGTGATTTGCTAGAGGAAGTAGAGGAAGGTCAATAAAATAAAAAAAGCCAGCAACTTTAAAAATATTATTTTCTACTTTATATATTTGAAAAAAAAAAAAAAGGAAAGCTTAAATGAAACAATTTTATTTGTGCTTGTTTGGATGGTATGATGGCCAGGAATTGTTTGTTTCAAGGGGGTCTGCTTCACCTCTTTGTTCTACTATGGGAACAAGTCTCTCACACTGTTTATGTCTCAAGACCCATGCCAGAAGTCTGCAGTTCTTGTCTTCCTGTGCAGAACCGTTTTGCTTGGCTGTGAGCATAAAAGCTCTAGGGAGGCACTGTCTATTAAGGCTAATTCTGTTTCAGCCTTATCCAATACTTTTGTCTTTTGTGTGGCTCTCTCACACTGTGTAGTTTGGCTATAGTTATAATCTGTGTGCCTCTGGCCTATGAAATGTTGTGCTGGTTCACTTGCTTTCCAGTGGCTATGTTCCACACACTCTTTCTCAGAAATTTGCAGAGCTGAAATGTATCCACCGATCAGTCTGACCTTCTGCACAGAACCAGGTCAAGAACTTTTTGCAGCAGACCCAGTAAATCCAGGCTGCATCTTAGCACAGCTGGTATGGCCTGGAAGACAGGACCAGCGGAGATCTCAAAACAAGTTGTTCAGGAACTGGGGTTTTCAAAAGTGCAGTGCTTTACTGAGTAGGCCTGTCCAAATTAGTACTGAAACCAGTGACACAGTGGTGCTCTGCTAGTTCTTTTTGTACTCGATGAGAAACAGTCCTAAATATTCTGGGAGGACCACACTGTTCAGGCACTGCTCTTTGCCATGTAGGCAATAGTTCTTTGTTCAATGCTGGTGGGAAGGTCTCTGATGGATGCTGGTGAGATGCACTGTGGACGTGCCTGTTGCATTTCGGGGACAAATAATCCCACTGACCTCCAGTGGAAGTTCTAGAAGCACTGCTGATTTTTTACAGTGTTTCTGATAATCCCTCTCTAACTGGCTTTTGTGATCCACATGGGTGGTTGCTGTTGCTACTGATGCAGAGAGGTGATTAGTATTTTGTGAAATCCTGGAGAACCCAAACAAATCTAAAGTGCTGTGGTTCTGTGTGATCTCCACACAAATAGCAAAGAGATCTTATTCCAACATGTATGTTTTTGTGATGTCCTGCAGAGAAGCAACATATACTGGGGGAATTATCTTAGTCAAATTCTTAAGAGGATACTGTGATGAAGAGTTTTGGTGCTACACACAGCGTCTGGGATAATATCCAAAAAGCCCAGATGTTTGGTCTTCAGTGGCTTCATTTTAAGCTATTAAATGCGGAGTTTGTTTTTGGGTTGGAAGATGGCTTTTTCTTAATTTTCCTAGCGTGCACTAAAATGTTGACTTTCCTGAGAGAAGCTTGAGTCTGTTGGTTGGCCATTAAACAAGTGCAATGCACTTGTGCCACATATGTGAATTAGGATTGGAATAATGTAATTTGCTGGACTTTTTTTTAAATTTCTTTTTTTAAAAGATCTTAGGTTTTATTATCCAGGACAACAATGCCTTGATGCAATAAATGCAGGCTTCCTAAGTGACAAAATCCATGATAGAAAGGTGAAATGGGCATCCTAATTAGATGTAGTGTAGACTTAGGGAGGGAAATGTCTAATACTGTAGTCTGTCTCACATTGTGTCACGCCATCATGCTTTGCATGAGATCCTTCATCTGCTCCATGTGTTTGTTTCTAGATACAGGCAAGGAAAGGCTACTCTTCTTCTTCATGTGTAATAGTTGTCCCAACCATCTGGGAAGAAAAAAGAAAAAATAAGTAATAAAATGACATGACAGAATGGTATGATTTCTGGAAGATGAGGGAGGTTTTCTCTTTCCAAATGTTTTCCCTGTCTGTTGCTGGAACCTCATATTGTCTTCTAGTGCAGGAGAGAGCATTAGGGAGGCTGAATTTTCTACCTCATGAATAGATGAGAATAAATGGCAATCCCCATTTCTGTCAAAGGTTCCAAGCCTGGCACATGAGGGAATTTGCACCTCAGCTCCATGTTACCCCCTACTCTTGCCCTTAAGAAGTGAAATATTAACCTGCTCTCAGGGTCATATAGCACAATATCACTCAATGTAATAGAAGTAGCCAGCGCAGGTTCTTTTGGTTGCATTATATACAGAAATACGTGGACATGCCATCTTCTCATTGATGCACCACCTGCCTGTGTCACCTCTGGAAGAAAGAGTCCAGGTCTGCCCCAGAAATACAAAGTGGTGCCTAGGATGATGTGGAGGTAGAGCAGCAAGTTGCTGCCATTTCTGTGTAATGGAAATGAGATGGGTTTCCTTTTGTGGACACCCTTTTTGTCATGGGACCTGAGTAACTGTGTTCATTTTTTCAGCCAGCTACTACCTCACCATCTTCCTCCACAGACCCCCCTCACTGCTTTCAGGGTCTGGTGGTGGTGTGGGAAGGTGCTTCCCTTTTGCAATTGGTCACAGAAACAGCTTCGAGAGCTACAGGCCAGCAATGAAGCAAGCAGCACATTTTGTAGCACAGCATTTACACTCTTACGAAAGCACAGCCGTGCCTGCCGGATATTTGTCTGGCTAATTCTTGCTGTTGACAGGAAGCAGACATTCAGGCTCAAAACATTTACATATCTCTGCATTGACAACACCAACATGAGTTTGGCGTCTGCGCGAGGGATGCGCGGCAGTGCCTGTGTCTATTCCCTGTCTCGCCTGCTGCAGCAAGCGAAGGCTCAGGGACTGACCAAGAGCACACACACAAAACTGTGGCAGATTTCGCAGATTTTTGATTATTTCTTTATTTCTTTGATGTGGTATATGAGGATCCTGCTGGGCATTTCAAATGTCTTTTTCTCTTTCTGTGCATTTTGGCTTCCTAGGCAAAATAATGTTTGCTGGGTTTGTGCGTCCCAGCTAAACTCCTTGCTGCTTTCTTTTTTGTTTGTGTTTATTTGTTGTACTACAGTGATGCACAACCACTCTCTGCAAACTACTGCAGACCTGGACATCCCAGTAATTCTCTGTATAATTTATAAAAATGGGGATTATTTTAATAATAAAGTATCCCTCATTAATAACAGCATACGATTATATCTGACTTGTCCTCGCTTTCATTTTTAAAAAGAATATTTTTACATATCTGCCTTCCTCACATTTACCTTTTTTTTTAAGCTTTGAAGTTCATACCTTAAACTGGCTTAATGTGGTCAAAGTTGTATATTTGGCCTTTCACTGGCAATATATATCAATGAATTTGCTTCTTAGTTAAATCCTTAAGGGACTCTGGGGACCCAAAACTTACCAGCTTTATGTTCAGAGGATGCCTGAGCATTTAGGAAAAGCTACTGAACCATAGTCCTTGCTGATATTCTTATGATCTGAATTCAGGATGGAACACAGCAGTTACCACCATCAGCAATGCCCACCCACACCCTCTTTCTAAGGCATGTATCAGATTTCTCATTTACTCTTCAATCATATTGCTGCCAAAGCTCCCTCAATACCTGCTTGTTATACAAGGCAATTACATGGAGAGGTAATTAGATGATCCTGAGGACTGGATTTTGAGAGAAAGAGAAAAAATCCAATAGTAAACCATTTACTTAGCCAGTAATAGAAGAAATCCTGAATGGAAAGTTGGAAAATTATTTTTAGGGAAGGGATCAGATGATTTTGTAAGTGCCCAAGCCATAAATGGCCACAGTTGTGAAGGCAATATATCTGGTACAAGGATGTATCAGGCGAGATCCTTCCAGTAATTAAAGGGTAATATTAAAAGAACTTTGTAAGTCACTGATGTAATCCCATGTGGTCATCTAATGTTGAGTTTTCATCATCCACATTCCAGAAAGACCCAGGATGTCTCTTCCAATCCCATAGTTGTGCCTTTTTTTCTCCACAAGCTCTGTGAAGATTGGTTGTAACCATGAATTTCAGTGTGCAAGCGGCTTCCTACATATTGGCATTTGCACACAAGAGATTGCCCTCCTGCTGGCTTGACCTCCTGATGCCTCACAGTCATCATCCAGGTGGCTTCAGCATGGGCTTCAGAGAGCACCTTCATCAGACCTTTGTGGTGTGGTGGGACCCCCATGTTCTGTACCAGCAGGGAATGTTACATGCTGAATGTTACATGAAGAGCTGCCTTAAATTCAAGATAGGAAGGAAGGTGTTTGCTTCAGATTCAAATGTTATATTATCCACTTGATTATTTTTCATGTATTAGAGATACGGGATTTCTAGTGATAGGAAACTTCTACTAGTTCAAAATTCAGATTTGATGAAAACCCTGTATTTTACCCACTTTATCTGTGTCTTCCACTTACCTACATTGCAGAACTTTCAAGAAAATGGATTAGAGATATTGAAAAGAGATTTTCGGATGTGGTTATTTCTTCTCTTCTCCATTCCTTTTTTTTTCCTTTCTTTTTTCTTTCTTTTTTATTTTTTTCCCCGTTTCTTTTTCTTTTTTTCTTTTTCTTTTTTTCTTTTTTTTTTTTTTTTTTCTTTCTTTTTTTCATTTTGTCTCAGCCTGGAAAACTAATAGCCATTTCTGGTTACCATAATAATAGCATTTTGGAACTTCAGGCTACAGATAAATGTGGTAGATACACGAAAAAAGAAGGTACAACTGGTACTTAACCACAAAAGAAAAAAGAACACCCTGGGCAATATAACTATAAAGCTTTAAGGATGCTTGCATTCTGATTGTCTGAAATACTGTCTAAGTCCAAAATCATTGGGCAAAAATGTACACTGTGTTTTTAAAATGGATTTTGTTCTCACCTTTGTATTGTGGCTTATCCTGCTCTTTGCTGTCCAACTCTGCTGTACTTCTCCTCCATAGCACAGGTGGAATGCTGGTTGTTACCACCAGTCATTTCTTGAAAGGACATTGACCTCTTGCAGTATTTTAGCATGATGGTGGTGGTGGTGGTATCAGGATCATTTTCTTAGAAATATGAAATATTCAGAAGGTATTGCTCATCTCTGCCTAAACTCCAAGAAATCATGAGCGTTGATGGGTTGGAATGGGAGCTCTTTGCATTTTATCCAAAATGTTTATCACAGCAAAGGTTGGCATGCTAGAATTGGGCAACTGGCACGAAAAAAACATTTCACTTTCTTGGGAAAGTGTTATCATTTTGCTGCCTTTTAGAAACTATAGTTGTTTTTTGAATTACAAGTGGTTTGCATAAAGAACATAAATTGCTGTGCTCTTTATCACTGCTTACTGTGTGACAAATATACAGTCCAATTTTTCAAGTGTGGTGTCTTGAAAGTGAATGTGTATTTGAAATGAAAACCATTTCAGTACTTGAGCATCCTCCCTCTGGAACAGACTGGATAATAGCATGTTCATCACCTTGGGTTATTTTAATATTTCCTGAAGCCTGCACAAGATGCTTTCTATTTTCTTGTCAAAACATACTGAAAAGAAAATTATTTTTAATAAAGTACAGTAATCACAGTGTGATCACCAAGTGCATCTTCTCTTGTCAGATTGTTTCTTCCTGCTTGCAAGGATTTGCAGTTACTTAGTGTTAAGGTTGCTGAGCAATCCAGTGTTGGGAAAAAGAGAATGGAATATTTCATTTCTGACAAAGATCCCTGGGTGATACAAAACATCCTCCTTTGCCTCCTAGAATAGTATCACTGTTTAAAATGAGTGCTGGTAGAGTTGGCTGCTGAGAGATTTCATTTCCCTCCTCCCAGGATTTCATTGCTGTCTTCCATGGGTGTGGTGCACTAGAAGTAAAGAACCCATAGATTCTATTTTGTCTGTCCATAAATTCCTGCTGGAATGCCATGCCAGATTCCAACCCTGAGAGATGCAGGACAATATTAGTGTTCATTTCTCACTAGCCCTCAGGAGCTGGAATTAGTCTCATAATTTCTTAGGTTATGTGCCTTTTTGGTGAACAGCTGGTGGATAACTTGCTTAGCTTTGGGTAAACTGAGGTCCAGAATTTAGAAGAGAAAATCAGTTGTTTTACACAGGCACTGGGAGCTTTCAGAAGTAATGTCTGAATGACATTTTCCTAAACTGTTTCTCTACAACAGGTTTTTTACTCAAGTCGCTCAGGTCTAAAATAAGTGATGGACAAATCTCAGGAGATTTGGTTTCATATCTTACCCAAACATTATCCAAGCTAAGTAAAGCTCTGGAGTCTGCATAACTGAGCATGAAACCTCAGAAGAGCAGACTTTCTCATGAGAGTGTCAGTGTTTCCTGCTGTCTGGAAATACCGAGAAAATAGTCTTTCTTGTGGTATTTTGAAACTTCGGCATCTGGACGTCACTGTAATCAGAGGAAAGTGAATATGAAAAATAGTGGTTTAAAAAGCAAACCCTTTTCCAGTCTTGGGTGTAAGGGTTCCTTTCAAGTTTTTCAGGGAAACTGTTAATTGATACTGTAACTCTGGATCTCAAAGCAGGTGATGTAAATCTGAAACTGCAAATTCGGGTTATTTTGTTCTGGATATTGCAAAATATTGTGAGGCACTGAGTGTTTCTCCAGTCAAGGAAAGAAACAGCTATTGTATCCTTCCCTCCCTTTTATATAAATATGTAACTAAGCACTCCTCTTGCTGGGAGAACATTCTGCCTTCTTCAATCACGGCTTCAAGTGTGAAATTTAGCTCAGCTGCAGAACCACAATGACTGTCTCATGCTACAGAAGTCTAGTGAAAATAATCTTAATGATTACATTATGCAACTAATGTATTGATAAAAATGGTATGGTGGTACATAACTGTAATGCTGAATCATACATAGGTTTATGTGGCAATTGTAGATGTAAGATATCCCTGTATTTAAAAATAGTTACTCTTCATTTTGAATTTTGATTGTGAATCAATGGGACTTGCAGAGAAATTTACTTTGAAAGTTAAAGACTGAAAAGTCTGTTTATGTCTTGTTCTTCTGGCACTGTGAGATTTACAATATTTTTTCTTTAGTCAGTCCATATTTAGTAACTTGAGAAATGAATTTTCCATCATTGGTTTTGCATGATTAATCAAAGTTCATGCTGTTAGCAAATACTAGGAAACAGTTCTCAACTTCCCTCTTTCACCAAGATTTTTGCTCTTTGACACGTCCTCACAAAGTCTTAGGTCTCTCTCTTTCTATTGGTGATGTGCTGCAGTTAGGGTTATCCATAAGTATTCACGCACGTGTAGGTTTTAAGGCCCCAAACATTTGTCATATTGTTAGGGATAAACAAATTGTGTTCTGCCATTTGCAAAATCTGGATTTTTATGGCTGTGTTTGCAGTTTGCCAGTCTTTGGGGTTCTGAATTGCCAGGAAGGCAGTGGAAATTGAGAGGGTACTCAAGTGCAATACTGTTTTCTTGATAGGTGTATTTGCTAAATTCGTAACTTCTTATGCCTCTCTCCCTCACAGTTGTTATTGTAACCATCTTTCACAAAGAGTTTTTGTCAGTTTTGAGATCTGCTTCTGTTCCTTCAGAGACTAAGATTTTGGAAGCATGAAGTTCCAGAAAAACAGACATGAATATGCATATACATATAGTTAGTTACTTGTTGTATAAGTACTTCTTTCCTGCATAGCAAAATTTTGTAGGTGTCTTTGTACTGTTTCCTTTACTTATCAGAGATTGACAAAAATAATACATTTAAAGATCATCATGAGTTTCATACTTCAGTTTTGCATTAAAATATTATCATTAGTTACTCAATGCAATTAATAATAACCTATATTTGTATGTGCTCTGCTTAATTCAAAGTAATTGAATGTTCAAATTAAGAATGTGTTTGCAAAGAGATCTCTAAAAATTCTGTTAGTTAGTGCTGCTTTTCTGCAGTTCTCTTGTTATAAAGGGGATTCAAATAATGCAAGAAGCAAAAGAAATCACTGCAGAAACATAATCAAAGTGACAGTTTTGTGCTGTATTTCCATATCAAGCTAAAGCAAACAAAACAAATCAGCTATATATGCATACTTAACAATGTAGGTGCATCTCTGGGGGGGGGATCTGAAATGAAGGGATTATCTTTTCTTTCTTGCATTTAAGAGTCTTCACTTCCAATTATTTTTCTAACTATATATTAGCTGTTTTATTTAAAAGGTGATGACTCACCACTTTCTAACCACTGAGAAGATTTTTATAAAGTAGAGATTTAAAAATAGTAATGATGTAGACTATTTTACTATTACTCTGAGCCTTTGGAGCTGTAGGAATATTTTAGCACAATTTGAACAATGAAAGAAAAAGCTGTTTTTGGTCATTTTGTGTTCAAGGGTGATTCAACCTCTCTGCTTGCTAACTCTAATTTTCCAAGGCTTATAAAACTTTTATTTGATTCTTTATCTGAGAATAAAACAATGTCTGAAAATTGCATAGTAAATTACTAGATAATCACTTCTTTTACGGACTGATTGTCAGAACAAATACTGCCTTTTAAGAGGCACTCTAAATAAGTGCTGGGCCAAAGTGAACTTGAAAACTCAAATTAACTTAGGCTTTTATGAAATCCTAGAGGTTTCTTCTAAGTGTGAAGGAGGAACATCTGTGATAATTATATTATCTTTGATTATATTATTTGCTTAGCTGTGTACTTATACTAGTGTTAGGGTCAAAACTTCATGCTTGTGTCTTCAAATGTATGCATATATATGTAGAGCTATGTGGAAGTGATATCATAAAGTTAAATTAAGGTATTTGTGGTAAATATATTCTATTTAATGGCTTCTTAATTCATCAAGCAATTTTGAGTGCTGCCTTTTCCCTAGGCTGGTATTCCACTCCCTCATCACATTTCCTTTTGGGGGTGGTTCTTAATTTCCAGTCTCTAAGTAACATTAGCAGAAATTGATGAAAAAAGCAAGCACTCTCTTGAAATTACTTTATCCTCCTTTTTGTCCAAATATTTATGCTCCTTGAAGACCCAACCTGTATGATATATTCAGTCTTCTCTGTTCTGGATTTCAGATCTGATATATTGAATTCTAGATGGTCAGAAACAAGGACTGGGAACTTTTTTACATTAAAAAACTTTGTATGCTTGTGGCAAGCATAGTTCCAAATGTTCTGATACATCAGACCTAGGAAAAAAGTTTAGGTATAATGGAATTGTAATTACACATGACCAAATCTGTGTTCATCTTTTAAAAGTTTCTGCACTATTATGTAATATTATGCAAAATTTACATGTCTTATGTTGCCAAAAGGAGTTGATGTGACCAAGTCAAGCTCTCCAATGTGGGAAAATGTCAGAGCTGGAGTTCCTGCTTTGCCACAACTTCCCTTAAACGCCCACATCAGCCCCTAGTACACAGAGCCTGGCAGGAGTAGGGGCTGCCTGGGATATTTGGCCTTTTCCATCTGTCAGGAAGGAAGCAAAGATATTAACTTACAGAAGCCGACCATTAACTCTTTTGATGAAGTGAGTTTGTTGGCATCAGTGGAACCAGAAGAGCTCCTTGGTATGTGTGAGCTCCCCATCAATGTATTTAGGTGCTTTCAAGGTTAGTGAGCCAGGAACACTGGCTGAATTAGTGCCCAGACTCCATGCCAGTCTCCTGGCTGGATAGGGCAGGTCTCCATCTCTTCTCTGCATGTGTGGATGTGTGAGAGGCAGAAAACAGAGTACTGGTTGACTCGAATTCAAGTGATTCAAAGCAGCACCTGTTCAGAGGTGAGATGTGGTGTTTGTCCTTGTGTCAGGGACAGGCTCAGAGCTCACCATCCCTGACCTGTCTTCCCTCATTTGTCATGGCTCCTCCTTTCTCAGCCCTCTGCCGGAGGTTCCTGTGTGCAGAGCTCCAGCTCAGCAGCGTACCAGCGAGCTCCACTCCTCACCTCTAGGAAACCACACTTCTCCTGCTCTTTGGCCTCTTTTCTGATTTTATTTTGACCCAGGGTGAGCAGGTGGCTGCCGAGCTGTGGCTTGGCTGCATGTTGCCCTTTCGAACCCATTGGTGGCTGTGGGGCCGTGGGCGGGCTGGTTCTGGGGGCAGTGCCAGCAGGAAGGATGGAGCCTCTGCAGGGTTCTGAGGCTGTGGGGCAGGACAGGAAGGAGGGCAGGGCAGGCTGGTGTGGTGCAGGGCAGCCTAGTGTGGTGCAGATTGGTTCAGTGGCCGTGGCAGCTCCCTTTCCCACGGTGACAGCAATGACGACTGTCAACAGAGCATCCTCCATGCAAAAAAGCACCTTGGTGTGCTAGCTGTAAGCACTGACTGGGGGACCAAGCTGCTAGGATACCTCAAAACTGCTGTTCACACACACTGTGAGTAACTAATGCTGCTTTCAGCAGTGACTGAGGGACTGCCTCAATGCTCCAAAAAGGCAGCAAGGCTCTCATTCCTGTCGCTACACCAGCGGAGCTCCCTGGAGGTGAAGTGTAAAGCCCATGTGTGCCAGGGGAAGCTCACCTTTGCTCTGTGCCACCGTCCAGCACTTCACAAGAATTACGGGAACCTCAAGTGGCAGGCAGGTCCTTAAATTATTTGGCATTGCCCCTAAGTACCCAATCCATCAGGGCAATTCAGAGTTTGATGTCTAAGAGCCCTACACACCTGTAATTACTTAAATCCACAAAATTGCACCCGTAGGTATTTGCAGGCACAAAAATGTTGGCGTCAAATTAGAGGCCATTTCCTAAAACCTGTGCCGAAATTTTGATGATATACTATATGAGGGGTTGTTATTTTGAAATGGATTTGTGGAAAGCAATTGAAAATCTCCAGGCATCCCATCTGTGTTTAAAGTAACAACAATAACAAAACTTTAAATTAGCATAGGAGATTTAAGACATTTCAGGAAAACATTGATTAAATCTGCCAATGAAATGAACGTGTTTGGCGAGTGACCTAATTAGTGTATGCTTGGTTCTTTTTCACTGCACTGCTTACCACTAATTGCTGTTCTGCTGGTCTTCTCCTGACAAGTAAGAAAAAACAAGGATGAGGGATTTGTTGAGGAAATAGTGACATTCAGTTTTAATTCATTTGAACCTGCTGCCAAGCTTAATTATGGAACTGAGAAACTGAGACCGGGAGGCCCCCAGCCATTTAGGTTATAGGAGACGGAGATGTTTAGTGTCTGCCAGTGTATTTGGGTAGCACTTATTGCAGCTAGCTATAAACTTGAGTTTGCTGATGCTTAGCTGTTTTCTTTCCCCCACAGGTAAAAAAAAAAACCTTATACTGGTTTTATTTTTAAAATTTAATTATTTAGCCCTAATGGCATCAGGCCAGTACAAAATAACAGGCACTGTATTTCTTAAAGGAAGGGTTTAACAATTATTCTAGATAGTCTTGTCCTGGGTTTCTTTGTGCGTTTACTTGCATGTAGGAACTTGTAATATGTCATTCTACAAAAAAACCTCAGGATCCTGGAGGACTTGTAGCACTGGAGTACCAAAGTCACCCTCAGTCCACGTACACTTGAGGTGAGGGGTTCATGTTTGTGATAAGTGCAATTCCCATCTCTCAAAGCAGGAGGGGACAACACAGCTTTCCTTATTTGTGTTTGGAGTTCTTAAAGGAAAATGTCAGGATGCTTCAGGAAAAAAGGGGAAATAGTTTTGGTTTTGGTTTTTCCTGTGGTGGTGATGGATTCTTGTGAGCATAGTCTGAAGGTCCTGGTTTAGAATCTGAGTTCATTTTTCATGATGTTCTGCATAAAAACTGGGGGGAAAAAAGTATAATCAATTGACCAGAATGTTTACAAGGCAGTGAACACACAATAAAAATGCAGGGGAAAGAGAAGAAAAAAAAAAAAGCTGTGGAATTTGAGTCTAGCAGAGGGACAGTCTGGTGGGGCTTGCACTTGTTTTTAAAGGAGGAAAAAGAAATGTGTTTTCTTAGAGCAGTGTTTGATTGGCAGACCCTGATCTGAATTTCATCCCAGGGGATGATTCCAGCCATTTTCCTACCTCTTCCCGGGAGGAACCAGGGAACAGAGCAGGGATAGATGCTGGAGCAGCCAAACCCAGCCACGGTGCACCTGCCAGGGGCAGCCACAGCAGCCCAGTTCTGCTGGCAGGGAGCACAACCCACTTCAGCCCCAGCCTGGACAAGAGGGAAGGGCTCTCAGCACAGGGAATTTGGGGCTTCTTTTACGCTTTGGAGAACACTGGAGAGGATGTTCCAAGACCCAGTTTTAGCTTTTGTAGGGGCCAAACTTCATCCACCCAGACAAGTATACATTAAAAAAAAAAACAAACTAGAAAAACCCAACACACAAAATCCTGAAACCCAAACAGAAAAACCAACACTATTAGTTAGTGCCCGAGACACAAAAAATGAAGTGAGATTATAAACAAATGAAATATTTTAGTGTAGGTCAGTAACATAGACTATAAACATCTACGTGGAAGAATGGGAACTGTACAAGAAGGCATCATGCCTGGTTTTCTGTTATATAGCATTGCAGGGTTCTTGTAAGGATACTTGAATGCTGAAACAGCCTGGGAACTTGGCTTCCCTTGCGGCAGATTGATGTTCTTTGGACGGGTTTTCAGCCATGGAGTGATTTTGTCCTGATGTTCTGTGTGTGGTGCAGAGATGTGTCAGGAGGGGGGAGGGCTAGAAAAAGATACTTGGAATGGAAATGAGCTTGAGGGAAGGAAAAAGAGCAGCTTTGCAGTGAGACTGGGAGTAGTAATACTAGAATGCATAATGGGCAGCTAAAGATGTGGAGTTTTTTGTCTTGAGACTCCACTGGATCTCTGATATGGTCATAGAGCCTTTTGTGTCCACTGAAAAAATTATTAAAATATAATAATGGTTTTAGATATTATGGACTAATGTTACTCCTCAATGATTTATTATGCTAGATATACCTGATATCTATGATACAACACTGGAATATTCTTACACATTCTAGTTTTTATTTATAAGCAAAACTAACATAGCTGTGAATTATTACTGTGCTGTCTAGAAAGTCAGATTAAAAATAAATTCCTTTCTATTCCTTCATGCATGAAACCTGCACTGTACACTGGTGCTAAATATAAAAATCTAACTCCATAATCTGTTTTTAATGACAATGTTAAAATTACCTTTTGCACTTTTACCTCTTAATTGTTGGGCATGGAAATAGTGAGAAATAAAAAACAATTTCAGTTTCCTGAGAAGACCACCTCGCTGTCCTAAAAAGTAATTTTCTCATTGTTTGATCCAAGCCATCTCATCACTTCCCAAGATGTTTCAGATTTCCCATTTGACTGCTCTGGCTTCTTGTCAGGATCTCTCATATAGGAAACTGGAAGTTGCATCTAATTGTGTCTCCTTCTTCCTCCCAGAAGTTTCTCTTCCAGAGGGCAAAGGCTTCCAGGGAGGACTCTTGCTCTCCTGTAGTATGTTTTTTAGTTCAAAGCAGCATCAGCTTTACTGCTGCTCTGCAGTGAGAAGAGAGCTTGCATAGCACTGCAAAGGAAACTGCGATGTAGGACAAGCTGATTTAAAAATGGCTTGCAGTAAAAAAGGAAAATCAAATGAGAGAATCAGAGAAGGTCAAACACTCCTCACATCCCCAAGCTGATCAAACTCTAGTGTTTATTAGATTTGTTATCACAGTGTCCCTCAATCTGTCAGTGTCTGTATTGCAGTGTCCCTCAATCTGGAGTGATGCCGTATCAAAAAAACCTCCCCAGTCCTCCCCACAACAAGAAACCCTCCACCAAACAAACCAAAATAGAAAACTGAGCAAAGAAAAGAGAGGTTCAGATCTTGACTTTGCTACAGAATAGTGCTTTTCATGCTCCTTAAGTCAGCAATTTCTTTAATAATTTTTTTTTTGTTTGTTTGTTTTTTTTTTTGTTTTCTTAAAACTTTGTGGATGAGATTTAAACCAAGAAACAAAAACATCCATGTGCACAAAATTCTTTCATGGCTGGACATTGAGCAATGTATGCATACCAAAATAATAATAGCGATGTTTGTAATTTGAGGGGCAAGGTGATAAGTATACAATCTTATACCTAGTTTTGGTGCAGAGAGGATGGCAATGAAGTCTCCCAGGAGTAGGAAGAAAGGCTGGGAAAAGAAATACAAATGGATACAGCAGGAAATCATATCTGTGGTTGCCTCCTGTAGGATGTGTATTGACCTAGTAAATGGAGATGTCTGCAAAGAAGCTATAAATGTGCTTGTGCTAATATTATTAAAGCTTTCAGGCAGTTCAGTTTCATCCATATGGCTTTCCAGGAAGAAGCCAAAGATGTGGCCCTTGGCCACAGCTTGTCTGAGCAGCACATGCCTACCTGCACTGTAATTGCTTAATAAGATGTAGGGGGTTTCCCTGGATGGATTGTGAAATATATGCAGCTGCCTAAATAGGTGCTTGGTGAGATTTTTAGATCTCCCTAATTCAGTTGAAATCTTTATGAGTAAGACATTTGAATGCTGTTGAAGGTCAGAGAGAGCTCAGTGCTTTAAAAGTTGTGAAAAGTCGATTCCTTGCCTTCTTACCCCTGCTTTATGTCTTTAGGAAAATAAAAATACTTTCAGAGTTTTTGCTATCCATTAGGGGCATAACAGCACTGGGCTTGCTTGAACATACCAGTGTTGCTGGCTAAAGGAAGAAAAAAATGGAGAGGGAGGAAAAGAAGATAGGAAGTGACTGTCTGATTAATATACTAAACTAATGCAAATACTGGGAGTAAGAAAGCCACTTAAAAGCAGATGATTATCCCTTGCCAATCCCTAAGATCTAACCTCTAAGCTGTTGTTCAGATGATACCCCAAAGCAATTCCTGGCAGAGATCTGTCCCTTCTTCTAGCAGAGAGAGCAGGGAGATGAAGGGGATGTGGTTTAACCAAAGCTGAGACTTGGCTATCTCACCATCTTCTAGAGCTGTCTGGCAGTTGCCTGTAGAGCACACATTGGGATTTCTCCCTGAACTGGTCCCACCTGCTGGAAGGCTGCTGTCCCCTGCACACATGGCCCCAGCCTGCCACACAGACTTGTTGCCCTCCTCTTCTGAAGCTTAATCTTTGTATGGCTTTAAAGGACAGGAGAAGGAGGGTTTTCTCGTGAAACCAGCCACTGCAAGCTTTGTATCCCAGGAAGGTCCATAATGTTACCTGCTCTTATGGAAGAGATGGGGCAGGACTCCAGAGCACTGAGTATGTGTGCCCTCCTGCTGCCAGGGACCTTTAATCTGTTAGGACAGACAAAGACCTGCCCACACTCCCCCTCTGCTTCATATTTTCTGGCACTTTGAAGCTTTGGGCCACTGCATTCCCTTAAACCCCACTAGGTTCAGGCGAAAAGATGTGACAAATAGAGGTGTGGTGGCAGTGCTACTGCAAGATTATGAGACTGTGTGAGAGAATGGAAAGATTTTCCTCCTTTATGAAAATAAAATCTTTATCTGTGCTCATACACATGGATAATACTGAAAATCTATATTTATCTGTTTATTTTCCAGGTTATGGTTTTGTAGATTTTGACAGTCCTGCAGCAGCACAGAAAGCAGTAGCATCTCTCAAAGCAAATGGCGTGCAGGCGCAGATGGCAAAGGTAAGAACTCTGTCATTGCAGGTTTATTTCAGCTGTTGGGTTAAATTTACAAAGGTTTGTTTTGCTCCTGTTTTTCTTAAGGTTTTGGATTGCTTATTCCAAAGATTCTTTCATCTTTTGGCTCCAGTGCCTTGTTCATGGTTTGTCTCTGTTCTTGAGAGCTGTGTCTCGTGTAACGGGCTCTGCTCTGATTCTCTCTCTGTCCCCCTGTTTGGAGAGGGCTGTAAGACAGACCAATGAAGTGGAAGAGCATTGGAAATGCCTTTTGCTAAGTACTGGGTTAAAGAGTTGCCTTTTCTTCACCTTGAAGAAATGAAGTTGTTTCCTTCATTTGGTTCCTTTTCTTTGGAAAGTTACTCTTTTCTGATGTGGCTGGTGGGCTTCTCCGAAGGAGTGATTGACTGAGCATAAGGAAAGTCTGGTTGATCTGCCTAGCTTTGGCTTCTCCTGCTTGTTGAGATTTTTTTTTTTTATTATTTTTTTATTTTGAGGACATAAATGAGAGTGTAGAAGGTTGCTGAAAGAAAAGTTGCTAAAGGCTGTCTGGAGATGATTGGCATCTGCTCACAGAGGCTGCAGGAGCTGTAGCAAGAACAGTGAGCTCAGTTACTCTGGTCTTGGAATTGTCCCTTGTCCCCAGGCAAATGGGCTGATGGTGACACAGGGGTTATAGTCATGACCATCGCGTGGTCCAGCTGTTGCCTTTCTGAAGGTGGAATAATCTGTCTTTGGGCTGTAGGCTGTGTCAGCCAGCAAAAATAGCTGTTGCTTTCTACTTTAAAAATGCCTTGCCTGAGAATCACAAAAAGCACTTAATAATGTCTGATTTAGTCTCTCTAGAAATGATGCTGTCCTAGAATCTAAAACAGTGAAAGCAAACAGGTAATTACAAAGAAAGAGGGAAATCAACTGATAAACAACCATCAAATTTGAAGATTTCCACTTAAAGAAATGTTGGTGGTTTAAACCTTTGTTTTTCAATGATGTCTTAGTAAAAACATAGTTTTGTTTTGGTGTATGAGTTTTTTATTAATATTTTATTTTAGGGAGAAAAGTAATTGCTGGTAAATGAGGTTAGCCTTCTACTGAATTACACTCACTGTGCCTGAAAGAAGCTGGATGTCAATGATGTATTTCTTTTTAAAAGCATCCCACAATGCAAGCTAGGCTGTTTTATTGGTTCTTAGTTTTTATTGACACATGGTGATAAAAAATATTTGCTTCAAATGGGTAAAAGATGGCAAGCAGAAGAATGTGAACTTCTGCTAAGGATTGTGCTATTTTATTTCTCAGACATACAGCAGCTCCTTGTTAAAATATAGGCAATTTGATGCATTAGTCAAGCTGTGGAAAAGAAACCAAAGACAGGAGATAGGTTTTGTCCTAATGATTGATATCAAATAGCCCTTTCCAGAAAGGAGTAAATCTATATAAATCTGTAAAAAATCTAAATCCATATAAAACTATACAGTTATGGATTTAAAATTACAGATTTAAAGATAGGATTGAAAGATAAATCTATGCTTGGGGTTGTCAGGATTCAAAACAATGAACAATTGCAGTACTTATATTCATGGAAACACCAGAAAAGATGGTGGCTTAAAACACTGTGGTTTGGATTGTCCAATATTTAGGGACTAAAAACAAAGTCTGATGTTTTCAGAGTGGGAAGAGCTGTACCAGCCCTTGGTGGGTTTGTTTTTTGGGGAACCTGTGGTAGGAGCAGCTTTTTGCCCTGTGAGATTTTGAGGCGGCTGGTGTGTACAGATTTGTTTGCATAAGATTGACTGTATTTTTATTATTTAGCCATGGTGCCTGGAATCTCAGATAGATTCCTTTTACTGTGTTTGATAGCTCAAGATAAATATACAACTAACTTTTCTTATCTCAGAAAAAAATCTAAGTATTTAGAAAAATTAGGTTTCAAAGGAAATTGAGATGACTCCACACAAAGTACCTCACATTGCCGAGAAGGCAGGAGCCTGGGAAAGCAAATCCATTGGAGAAACATGTTAGTTCTTGCATGTCTTGGAAGCCAAGTTGCATAACAGGACTGAAAGACAGCATTACCTGCCAGTGTCGGAATTAACAGTGAGGGCTCAAAGAGGCTTGAGGAAAGGGGCAGAATAATAATCTAACCTGCATTTCTGGAAGTTTAGCCAGAGCAGCTTTATTTCAAGAGCTGCTTTAATTAGTGGTGAATGGTGGCTCTCAAACCAAAAAGGAAAAGTTAAGTCTCAAGAAATTCCCTAAACCTTTTGTGTGCCATGCTTTCATAGTATCAGCATCAGTATCTTTTACTCTGCATTGCAAAGCAGTGAAACTGCCCTGTGTAGAGGCCAGAGAGGAGACAGACTGTAACCTGTGTTCAGCAGGTGTCAAAAAATCTCAGTCCAGCTGTGGATGCTTTTGAGTAAAGGTGAAAGAGGCATTGGCCAACTCTTTCTATGAGCTGGCCTTCTTCAGTAGTGAGAGAAAATATGCTGAAGTCTCGGTATTGTCTGTGATGTTTTCCTGGAGAGAGCTCTTGCTCGGAAAGAGTGGTTCTTTCTCAGTTTTAACACAATATAATTTTTCTCATAGAAATCCAGGAATCTTCTTTGAAAAACAAAAAGCAGAACTGAACCCCTGTCCGTGTTGGCTAGCAGAAGTATCTTGTGGATACTTGAGTAAAATATACTCATTTTATCGATGTTAAAATACAGCCGCCTCCCTCTTTTTTTATAGAATTTGGACAGCATTTTGGCTGATTTTGTTTCAGAGTGCTGCCTCTGGAAGAAGGTTAAACTCTGGTGGATTGATGCTCCAAGTCCCATCAGTATTGGAAGACTTGTTCTGTTGAGGCTAATACACCCCATAAACCCACAAAGGGAAAAAACCTGAACTGTTAAACACGTCTGAATTTCTTTTTTTTGCTCTGATTTGAAGCAGGCGGGTGAGGATTCGGCTGAGGGAGAGGAACAGCAGTAGTATGCCTAGAGAGGTAGTGGAGGCAGCTGAGGAGATGAGGTCTCATGTGGCCCACTTGGTGGGACAAGAACCCAGAGGAGGACCCGCACAAGCTCCCACCCACAGGAGAGCTGTGTGAGGCTCTTGCACTCAGGAGTTGTCACCTGGCTTCTTTTGCATTTCTCTCTCAGAGTTACGTGAACCTGGAGTTCTGACCACTTCTGCTGTCTTATGTCCATCTTTTTCAAAAGTGCTTATCAAGCATTTCATTTATTGATCCCTCGGCTATGCAGCTGCCGAGGGATGTTTTCCTAGCTGGCCTGGCTTGTTTTGCTGTGTGCTTCCTGTGTGCCTTTGGACATGCAGATTCATTTGTGTATATGTAGTGCCTACTTGGTCAGGCTCGTAGAGTCCAGGTGGATTTTTGGGTTTGTCTTCCACTTAAAAATGGCACAACTGATAGGCCTCTGGGTAATCTCACAGGAATTATTGATTTGGTTGTTTCTTTATGCTAGGGACTACAGAAACATGGCAGAAAAAAACCCATTGCTTATGTGCATGATTTATATATCAGTTTAGGTTTTTTCCAGATGCTCCTTTCCTGCATTTCCTAGAAAAATATTATAGACAGAATATGGAAAATTAATAAGGAGAATCTTAGTAATATGGGAGTTGGCTCAGACAAGTAGGCAAAGAAGCCTAGTACACATGAAAAATGTATCAGTGTTCTAATAAAATCTGTAGACACATCTATTCTTGGGATAGTCCTTCACCCAGAATTGCACATTCATGAAGACACTTCTTAAGCTACTTTATATGTAAGTTTTAATGATGCCAAGGAGTCTAAATCACCTGAAAAATCAATAGAAGTCTGCTGTCTAAATAAATTTGAGCTTCTGAGCTTGTGTCAGCCTGCAGTTGAACTGTGCAATCAGTTTATCCCTTCACAGACTTTTGGGGTCCTCTCTGCCATTTTTTATTTCCAGTTCTAGTCTGCTGTAAGATTGCATAATGTGAAAGTTCAGGTGAAGGCAGGTTCTTGCAGAGTATCTAATAGCTTCTTTAATACCTAGCAGCCCATCAAGAGTGTTCAAACAAATGCATTCACAAAGAAAGGGTTTTCAGTCCTGCTTTTATAAGGATTAAAAATGTATTTGATCTTGTGTATCTTCTCTGGGTTTTCCTTTTGTGCATATAATGCATTTAGACATCCTCAAGACCTGCGTGAAAAATGTGGATATTGAAGAAATATTTAATTAGCACTGGCAGTTGTCTAAGTCCAAGGAATCATTTCTGGACTACTCTGCTGCAGTAATGGCCATCCAGAGAGTACACTGCAGGAACTGGTTCTGAGAAAGGGTTGTGCCAGTAGGCTCTGATGTGTTTTCCTCCACAAGGGAATTACAGTAAGTGATTTTGCTTCTTGTGTGATTTTTTTTTCATCTTTCCATCATGCAGAAGCTTAAATACAGGGAGTAGTCACCATCTAGGTGAAAGATAAAAGGGAGCTATTTCCCACAGACCAGAGCCAAGCACAAGAGCTTCTAAAGAGGAACAGAGAGCTGGTTGCTGTATAGTTAAATAGACAGATTTTCTCCAGGAACCAAGGAAAAGGAAATCTCACAGAAGAAAATCTTATTTATTTTCCAGACTTTTGCGTAGGTTTTAAGCATTGCTCTGCTATGAGTCAGCTGACCAAATAAGTTCTTTCTGTCTGCTCATTTTTCAGCTTCCTATTCTCTTATTTTGAAATTACTTACCTTTTTTTTTCTCTGTCAGACACTAATTCTCTAAAGGGCTGGTCCTTAAAATGGAAAAAACTCTGATGAAAACCCTTCTTTCCAATATTTTTTAACCTATTTTAATGAAAAGTTTTGTTTGTTTTTGCCATTTAAAAATTAATGTAAATAATTAGAATGCTGTCCGTACAAAATATGAAATATGGCCTGTATACATGATACACTGGTTTCCTAACTCATGAATGAAATGTCTGCAAATTTTAGCTAACAAAACCTCAGGATATTGAGTTTTTTGATAATATTTTTGGTTAACAGCCCTTCTGACTGAGCTAACCTTCCTTTTGAAACCAAAGTGGGATTCTAGGAGTTTTAGACCTCAATATTGAAATTGTCAGGCTTTGCTTTACTCCTGTGCTTTAATTATCAGACATCCCATCCCCACCAAACTGTTCTATGCAGTCTAATATTTGTATTGATGATTTATTAAGCACTGTTATCGTTTGCTGCTGGGGCAGGAGCTGGTGCCTCTGGAAGGCTCCCCATGCTCAGCAGTGTAGGAGAAGCTGAGAACATGGCCGTGCTGGCCACCTTCCACATGGTTTCTGAATGAATTGCACAGCCAGGCGTGGGCTGCTGCTGCTGCAACACTTGTCAGAGACGTTTGGCACAACTCTTGTACGGGTGTGGAGCACTCTCCAGTGAGCTCTCATCTTCTAAAAATGTGCACCCTCTCTCCCTGTGCTTTCGCACAGCCCCTACTGGCTGACCAATATTGACCTGAATTGGTAACGCTCCTGGGTTCAATGCAAATGGAAAGCTACAGCTGGAAAGAAATGAGAGGCAGTTCAGTTTAGATTTGGAAATTACACATCCAGGTGTTTCTCTCTTCTTTGATTTCTTTTGCCAAGTCAGCCATACCGAAGGTGTCCTGCAGAAGCCCTAACTGGAAGTTCCAAGTTTCATGTACTGCTGCTTATCAAAGTCATGCTGTCCTCATCCTCTCTTGCCTGCTTACCTCTGGTTTTCATAAATTATCTTTAACTCTTGGGATAAGGAATCATAGTTTCCCAGATGGAGCTGGCCTTTATGTGCAGGTTTTGCAAATATAGGATATTTTTCCATTTCTTAAAGGATAATAATTGACAAAGCAAGAACATTACGAAGATGCCAAATTATTTGTTGGTATTAGATTTAATATCAAAATTTCTTAGGACGATATACCTGGAAGGTTTTCTTGGTCAATTTTTGGGGTTTTTTTTGGTGCGGCTTTTTTTTTTTTTTTTTTTTTTTTTTTGTGGTGGGTGGTTTTTTTTTTTTTTTGTGGGTTTTTTTGTGTGTATGTGGAGTTTTTTTTCCTCCAGATGAAACACTGTCTAAATTCAGGATTCATATCACAGATATGCTAGCAAAGGGCTAACTTTAAATTTCAGAAAGTCTGCATTAGCAGATGACAGTGTCCTAGACAATCAAGACTAAAGCAAGGAGTGTCTTTGCACAAATATTGACAGACTGGGGTGATAGCAAAGATACCTGACATTAATGGAAGGACTTCCTAGTCTTATCCAGCCTTGTGAATTTTATGCTTGTATCTGAGAACTATATGGTAGCTGGTGTGAAATGATCTTAAAATCCTTTTCCTGCTTTTAGACTGCATTCACAAGCCAATATAGAATGCATTAGCTTGAGCCATTCTTGAAAGAACATTAAGTTATCCTGGGGGTACTAAAATCCAGCTGTCCTTTCACACTTGCATGTGTAGCTCCTGAAAACATGTAGATCAGCATGAAGGAGGGTGTGCACATCAACAGTGTTTGAACCACACCTGCCAGATTTATAAACAATAATTTCTTTGGGGGTTTTCAGAAGTGCTTAACTTGACATAATTCTACTCTCTGAAAGTTCATGGAACTTTACTGTTGGCCAGTTGAGAGGAATTAGGTCAGTACTATGTTCCTTTGTTCCCAAAAACTGTAGCTCAGCATCTTTCTTCACCACTAAGTTAGCTTAGAAAATCTTACAGCACACACAATCATGTTTATTCTCTAGCTATCACCTCAGATAGACCTGGCCATGGTATTTTCCTTCCCTTTTCAAGTGCTGCTTTGCTTTCTAGATTTACTCTATTTTTTTTTTCATACTGTAACTTCATCTAACATTAAAACATTCCTCTGCCTTTGAAAATTTAAATACAAACAATCAGTAAATATATCCACCTCCATGCTATTAGTGCCTTGCACCACAGAACAGATGCTGAAAGTGAAAAATGTAGCCAACTTTTAGGCTGAAGAATAGTGGAATCACTGGGTTCTTTTCGGGTTATGAACTTCAGCCAAACAAGAGTTGGCCTTTTTTCATAAATACACATTGTTCTTGACTTTCCTCTGACTTGGAACACATTTGAATTGGTAATAATACAGCTGAAATCCACAGAGCTTTGGCAATTTAAGCTGGGGAGAAGAATGGGGCTCCCTATCTTTAGCACTCACATAGCTATACATCTTGGAAGCTCTTACACACTCTTTGCAAACCCTTTATGTTTGCAGAACAGGAAATCTGAGTCCTGCAAATGAGTTAAACACTGGAGTCAGATTAATTCTTTTTTGCCTCCATACTCAGGAAACTCCAAACGCCCCACAGAGGAGTTATCCGACCACAACTATGCAGCTTGGGAATCTGCAGCTCAGACTGAGCAGAACTATGTTCTAAATTCAGTAAGCACAGCTTTACTCACCAGGAAAAAGCCAGCACATGCTGAAATGATCAAAAAACTGTGGTTTTAGAAAATATTACTGTGGTAGAAAATGGACATAGCCTTTCTTTCAGTGACATATCATTTAATTATGTTCTTCTGTAGATCAGCCTGAGGACAATGCTCTTGTAAGGTGAGAAACAAAAATTCATTGTATCTAACATGATGATTCATGTGACCACCAGCAGGAGGATACGTGCATGCTTTTTGGGGTACCACTTAGTCTGGACTGAGACACAGCTTCAAAAGCAATGCAATTTTGTGTGAAAACCAGGCCACTTTCAGATTATTTGGTTTGATTTGGAAAGCAGGTGTGCAAACTTCAGTGGCATTTCTTCTGAGTTGATGTGAGTGCCTGTATAACAGCTCATCAGCCTGGAAATACACAGGTGCACACTCTACCAGTAAACACAAATCTACCAGTAATATGCATAGATATTCCCTGTGCAGCTATGCATCCCCCTCTGAATATCTAAATGTTACTGTATTAGTGAATACTCTGCTTGTTATTAATGACTGTCTCCCATTCAACCAACATGACTGAGTAGTCTGGCTGTAATCTAAATAAATTTTAGTTTAGATGCAGTTTTGTTCACTAATGAATGATAATTTTTGCCACTATATTAGGAAACTATTTTTCTTTTGTATAAAAATATGAAATTAGGCTCTGCTCATGCTATGTGCAACACAGTGAGTCATAATGGAAGCTCACTGAATTTTTTAGTCCTTTCTCTTTACATATTTGTGCTCAAGAAGGGAGATAATGATAACACGAACAGTTGAATTCTATTTGTAGTCATGATAAATTAGCTTTGATGTGATCAAAATAAATGTAAGAGATATAAGGTTGTAAAATCCATTCTGGCCATATCAGACCAGAATAAAGTTCCTTCTGATATCAGATTCTCTTTCAGATAATGCACTATAGCATGTGCCAACAGAGGAGTACAAGAACCAGACAAGCATCTGAGGATACTTCCCCAGAGTAGTCTCTTAGCCTCTAGCAATTTGCAGTTTGGGATTTCTTCAGCTTGCATTGAATAGTCATTTGTAGAACTGCCTCCCCATCCCCAAATAAACAATTTATGCTGCCTGTTTTGCATTTAAAATTTTGGCAGCCCAACATCCAGCTTTAAGAAATTCTTCAGTTTAACTTCATGCTCTTCAAAGATCCATCTCCTTTGCTTGCTCTAGACCTGCAAAGTAGATTTCATTGATTGCTTGCTAATTCTTGTATCAGGAGAGACAGAAGGCTCTTGTTCCCTATGAATCCTTTTCACTGCACTTATGATTTTATAAAATGCAATCATAACTTCCTTTAATCCCTGTTCTGTTTTCAGTTTTAAGAAAGATGTGCCAGGATGTGCGTGCGTCAATAAGGATGTGGTTCTTAGAAGCAAAGAGCAGTTGCTAAGTAATGAACGTGAAGCCTGTTAAAGTGGCTTTGTAATATGAGAGCAGAGCTGACAGGAAGCTTAGAGGGTCATTTTATATCAATATGTTGGACATGAGACAAGTATTGCTAATGCTGTGTAGTGCTGCAGCCTGGGAAATGGGAAAATGGACACAGAGAGGAACAGTACATTTGGCGGGTATCAGGTACTTTGTAAGGCAGTCCTCATTTTGCACAAGGATAAATGCACATATATGATTAAGCCTAGGAAGATCAATTTTTAAAATAAGAACTGTCAGCTTTAGAAAAATGTACCCCAGAAATAATTGAAGTGTTAAAAAAATGTAACAGAGGTATTCCTTTAAAGCAGCAGGTGAAGAGAAGTATAACCCCAAGTACGAGGACATGTGTTCAGTGTGCCAAAAGGAAATATACCCAACTTCCCCCATCTCTGTATAAATAAGGCATTATAAATAATTGCCTTAAAGTCTGGAATTGTTTGGTCACAGCTTTCCTTAAATATTAGATCAAATTAATATCCATCATGTTGATGAACAATACCTGAAACTGATGCCACCAATGGATCAATACCTGGCCAATTCTGTCAGCGGGCTTGAGGACTTTATCTTTGCCAGGGGCTGCTGAAGCACCCCTGTGCATTTTGTCTTGCACCCACTGCTTGGGCATGATGTGGCCAGCAATGCTGCAGCACGTGCCTTCATATCTAAACCCAGGAAAGGGCAGCAGCAGATGTCATGCTGTGCAATGAATCCTTATTTAGGAGAGATTTATATTCATATTCTTCTTTCTTCAGAGCTCATGGCAGAAAATGTTAGTCATCATATTAATCATAGCTCAAAATGGTGGACATGTGGAAGAACCTAGAGGCTCTAAATTGCCAACTCCTCCACTGGAGGAACAGATGGAGTCTTTCTGTGATTCCCAAAGGAATGTACTGAGTACATCTGGGAGATGTACACCTACCAAAGACACCCCTTACACTGCCTTAATGGAGGTGCAATGGCTATTTCCTCTACTGCTCCTCACAACTTTGTGCTGTCCAAAACCACAGAGAACAATGAAAATTTTGATGAAAGCAGCTGTAAAGGCATTTTTTGTAATGGAAAAATTGGTCCTTCCCGGTGTGAACACATGGTTAGAATATGGATATGGTATTTGGTTGGAGGTATATTTTTGCCTTGTTAAAATGGTTATAGCTTTGTTTATCTGGGTGCCAGTAAGTAGCAAAGTGGGAAGTGTTCAATGATTGCCACTTGTCAGTCATCTTCTATCCTGATATTCTTACCACAATTCAAAAAGGAAAACAGATAGTGAAAAAAGATCTTAGTTTCTAGCAAAAAACTTTGGAGTTGAGGTAATTAAGGCTTGGTGCTAGAAAGCTTGGCTTTGAATTCCTCAGAACAAGTGAACATACCTTTCTAGTAGTTGAGACTGAAGTCTGTGTCTCAGACGTCACTTCATGCAATTGAATCATTTTTGGTCTTTAAATTCAGTTGGTAGACAGGTAAAGAAAGAGAAGACACCTTGAATAAAGGCTTCCCCATCTTCAAAGGTATCTTTGGCACCTTACTACCCCACTTAAGTGATAGATGATGCTGTTCCAGTGCAGTATCACAGTTCTGTCTCTCTGTGTATGGACATATGGGGTTTTACTCTGTGCATGCCTAGTTGATAAGTATGCAAGCAACTATATTTATATCAATGTATGCCCACATTTAGAGATGATAATTTAGAAATATTCATGAGAAAATTTTATAATGAGATTCTCATGAGTAGCAAAAAGTATTGCAGTGGTATTTTCATAATATGTACTGTTGGAGTATGACTATTTGCTAGTAATAGCTCTAAGCCCTGAAAATAAAATAGTATGTGGGTTTTTTAGGCATGTGCTGTAGAAATAGGAAGGAAATTGGAGGTAAATTAAATCTTGGTCATAATCAGCCAGTATTTTTCCATCTGTCAGCAAAACCTGGCAAAAAACTCCAAAATAACAACAAAACTGTAAACTCTGAGACGAGATTTAGTGATTTACTGTCTGCTTTAACTGTGCCTATAGCTTGCAGTAGAGCTACACAGCCTCAGGGTTTCCCACATATTTCCATAACTTATTTGTCCATTTTGCATAAAAGGTTATGATCCCACCATTTATCTAAACATTTTCCTAGTCACCTACTCCAATTATAGCTTGTTATGGAAAGCCAGGACTATCATTTATATGTCTGTGTTGCTATATTATAGGGATGCAGCATAAAGCAGCATGTGGAGTGAGTGAAGGGAGGCTTTTTGCACTGTCTTAGCTTCCAAAAAATCTTTTCCCTTGCTTAAAAACTGTTCATCAGTGAAAGGTCACCACTCCTAATAGCATGACCTAACTCACTTCAGCCTGCCTTCCCACTGCACAGCACATTGCACATGGTAAAGTTGTGGGTTTGGTAAAGGAGCCAGAACTGATCCAAAGCAGGTTGAAGTCTGGCTGTAATAGGGTCACAGTGGTCTCGCTGCCCTGCCCTCTCTCCTGGGACTGCTGAGCCTAGAGCAATGGAAATGCTTCCCTTTCAGAATAAAATTTAATTAGCTGAAATACATAATAGCTGTCTTTTGTATGATCAATCTTCTGAGTCTGCTTGAACTCAGGCTTTCTATGTTAAAAAGGAGTGTTGGATGCAGACTTTGCTTTGCTTTCCTTGGAGTTCAAATAAATAGTTTCATCTTGCATGATTACATTGTTGCATGCTATTTACTTCTCTTGAGTATATAAGAAATTTCGAGATTGATTTACAGAGGTACCTTGAAGAGGCTCAACATTTTATGTCAGCGAGCAATTAGATTGGTTACAGGGGTATCTCTCTGCTCCCCTCTAAGTGACTCTTGTGCTGGTTCTCTTTGATCCTAAGACATCTGGGAAGCCTGGTGCAGACTTATCTAAAGGACAAGGTCTAAAAATTGTAGCAACTTAGGCACTGTCCTCCTGAGAGGATCATCTAGTACTTTATTGTGGGTTTTATTAAAAGTTTCTCCATTTCTTTGTTGAGAAGTCCTTTGAATCAGTGTAGCAGCTGAGACCTGAAGCACTTTGAATCAGTGATGGAAACCTCTCACAAACCACAGCACTCTCAATCACCAGGTCTTAGCAATCCATAGATCAGATCAGACATTGAATAATAGCTATAAATACTATTTATTGCCTGTTTGCTGGGGTTTTTTTGATAACCCATTGTGTTGGTCTTTAACTTACTATTTTAGAAGTTTTTAATATGGTATTTGACTTGACAAATGTTTTTGCTTCTTTAATTTTGCCCTTTGTTCCCATGTTAGTGGAGTCCTTTCACTTTAGTTTTTCCACTCTACTCAATCCACACAAAGCATTGGGAAAGCAGAATGATACCACATTTGCATCCTTCATTTTGCTATTTTGAATATAATACATTCTTTTTAGGATGTTCCTACACACTTATCACAATCCTGTTGCAGTTTTGGATCTGAGCTGGGTGGAGCTGTTGCAACAGGCAAAGTCTCTCTTCTGGGATATTCACAGTTCTTCTTGGGTTATTCCACTGACTGACAGTGTTTTTCTATACCTTTTCTATTCAAAATCCATCTTTCTTAAATCTTGTTGAATGGAGCTGTATGCTATTTTCAGAGAGTCTGCAGTGCTGTAATATGTATATTTTATTGCCTTTTAGTCAATTGATGGGCACTGTAGAGTTTGCATCAGAGATTCTAATTTTTAGCAGATGTATAACTACATTATTTTACGTGTTCAATTGTAAAATTTCATTTGCTCAGTTAAATCTCTGAATGCCTTACCATGTCTAGATTCAAATGCAGATTTTATATTTTATAAACACAAGTTTTAAAATTGTGCCAGAAGTGTTTGCAAGCCTTCACAACTAAAGATCTGTTCTTTGGCTTGTCTTTGGTGAGTGTACCAACTGGTTGGCTGTTAACCACCATAAATTTGACACCCCAAGTATCTTGAGTTGTGCTGAGAGGCTAAGTGTCCCAGAGCTTAATTTCTAGCTGTGTATATTTCCAAAACTATATTAAGCCAACTAGGAGATATAGAAAGTAAGTTATATTTATGTGTTTCTAAACTTGAAATGCTGCATTTCACAAAGGAAAGTGAATGTGAGAAATTAGCAATAGGAAATAGATGGGTTTCAAACATATTAAATCCTGGAATTTTTGCCCCATGGGAACATTTGCTTCAGTTATGATAAAATCTCACATTTTAAGAAATGAGGATTAGGTTCCATGATATTGGCAGGTTTTTATTACCTTAAAGATTGCCTTTAAAAAAAAAACCAAACAACCACCACAAACTCTATTATCTATGCAGGTACTTTACTGCTAAAAGGTTTAACATGAAGATAGAATGGTGAAAAATATAGGGGTAAGTTAGAGAGCTATAAGAAGTAAATGAGTTCTAGTTCTCCTTTTTTGTTTTTGGTTGTGTTGTGGTCCTTTTTTTTGGTCAGAATTACTGTCCACATAAATATTATGTAGAGGAAAACCTTGAGATGTACAAAACGTTTGCTAAGAGAATGATCTACTCTGTTCAAATTGCTACTCCTGAGAGATGCACTCTTGAGATATATGTCTCTAATCTTTGTTTTAGACAACTTTGAAATCTTGCTGTCCCAATATAAATATCCAGATTACAGATACATGTACAGATATTTTTCAGGGAATCACGTTTGGTTGTTTCAAGGCAGAATTTGATTTTTGTGAGTAGGAGCTCCAATCTGGAAGTTTGGATGACTCAGATGACCCTCAGCCTTGTTGTACTGCCGCTTCTAATCATGTTTAAAAACAAGATTGCTCAGAGTCATGATGCAGTCATTTGTGGTTCTGAATTTAGTTGCTTTAAAATATAGACCTATATTTTGGACCCAAAGTTAACACGAATATTCAGCTGGCAATAATGAGTGCAAAGTCTTTTGTTAGAAAGATTTGCTGGATTTTTTCAAGATTTTGACTGTCTGGGTCCCTAGCTTATATTCCACTGATGTTAAATACTTTACTGTGTTATCTCTGCTTCTTATTTTATCTTGCAGTAGAAATTGAATATATTGAAGGGTTTTGTTCAACATATGATCTCTGTTGATCTTTTAATTTTAATTCCATTCACACTTTTTCTTAGTTTTTGTTTTAGAAAAAATTATTCAAGGTAGGATGTATTTTGCAAAAAAACCTCTCAAATATTTGATTTTGTTCTTCTTGGTCAACAATAATGTAACTGCCCTTCCTTAACACATTAGTAAGAACAAAACCAACCACTAACTTGTTTCTTTGAGAATAAGCAACAAACTTTGTTTTTCAACTTTAGTGATGTGGTGCAAGATTTTATTCTGGAAGAATTTAGGAATGGGGTCAGGTTTGCCTTTCAAAATCAAGTCCCAAATAGAGGAAAATATCCATATTAAATGATTCCACAAAACTTTTGTGTCTCAGTGTGGGTCCTCTGTGCCTGCTGTGGATAGTTTGAAGCCTGAAGGCAAAGCTGAGATAACAGAATTTTCCCCAGATGTCAGCTTGGCCCATCAAGCTGAAACCAAAATCTAAGCATCTGGCCTTCTGGGCAACTCTGTTTTTATCAGCCACAGTCAGTGATGTGCACTTTCACCTGCTGAATCCATGAACCCTCTCCTCCCTCACAAATCTAAAGAGCTGAAAGGAGGTGCAACTGAGGCATGTTGGGACCTAAATCATAGCTGGGGTTCCAGCAGCTTATTCTAAAGCTCCTTCCAAAAGAGGACTGCAACTGACTTGTATAAGCAGTATACATTAAGGCCACTATTTTAGCTGTTTGAAGACGGGTTAGAATTTTCAAAACCAGTCCTAACAAAGTAAAAAGGCACAATTAATGGGCTTTCTTAAAATTAGAAGTCAATAGCTTCTTACATTATGCAGAATGTAAGAAAGAAGCCATGGTTTCTGAAGCTTTCCATCCAGTGCCATTATTATATACCATTACATTTTGCCCTGTTACACCAATGCAGTTTGCTATGTCCTGTGTTTGTTAAGATGAAACTGTAGCATCAAAAGTGTTATTAACTTCTGCTGTTCACTGTATGTGTAAAGATTTTATTTCTAGATGCTGAATGACAGATTGGATCAAGGTCCAACTGTGTAAAACTTGCAAGGTCAAGACACATAAACAAGTTACGTCAGTAATACATTGCTGATTTATCCTTCCTTTAGTGAAAGATAAACTGACCTGAAATTGTTACATGTATTTTCAGAGAAAAATATTCATCTGGATGGACTCTGAAAAGTGGTTGATGTGTAATAACCTGGTTTTGCATGAAAGTCCTGCAATATGCACAGGCCTGGGATGAGTAGGTCATGAATCTGGCTTAATAATATGAATTAGTAAATAAGCAATTTACTAAATATGTGGTTTCAGTTAAAGGTAATACACTTATTTAAGAAATGTGAGGGTTTTTTTATTTATTGCCTTCTTCTAATTTCATTAAATGCTCATTACCTGAGCACCAACACTGTGCATAGCTCTGTGGATGTTACAAATTAAAACCCAGTACTTGAAGTGAATAAAATACCTACCATGGGAGAAACTATCAGGATGCCTTGGGCAGGAGTTGATTTCAGGCATTATCTCTGGTTTCTGCTGGTGTGCCTGTGCACGCCTGCCTGCCTGACGCGTGCATTCAGGGAGGGAGCGATGGAAAGGTCAGATGGGGGCTATGGATATGATCTCTGTTCATCTCGCTGTGCTGATGAAGTTTTGTTGATTGAATGTAAATATGCCTCAACTCTTCCACAGCATGTGCATCAAAGAGAGCATTATTAGAGCGGAGACAGGCATTTGTTGGGACAATGAAAGTAATACTGTCTGTGAGATACTGTTTAGAGGTGGCGTGCAGTGGCATCCGGATATATTTGCATCTAAATGAGATGAGCGTTTCTTTTCATTCGCCTTTGATTTACCTTGATCGCTACAGGTTTTTATTCCTTCTGGGATTTGGGGAACCATATTCCCATGATGTGCTCATCTTCCCTACACATACTGTCTGCCACCTTCAGTCAGTGCCGCCAGATAAGTATATATAATAAAGATCTTTTACATCAGATCTGGTTACCATGCTGTCAGGCCAGTTAATGGAGTCTGGGACTCAGAAGGAGCAAGGAGTGATGAGTACAGCATTTATTTAACTACTGCTTTTTTTTTTCCCCCTCTTGTTTTTATGTTTAGTATTGACTGTATCTCAAAATGCTTCAGCATGATTAATTTTTCTGAGAATAGCTGGATGATAATGCATAGTTCCAAATTTTTTCTTTCAAAATTGTTTTGAAATCTATTTTTCTTTTTTATTTATTTTGGTCTCTGAAGAGCCTCCAGTAGCTCATTAACCAGCATCCTAAAGGTTTTTGTCTGACTCCCCACTCAGTGAGTTTGTAGATTGCTGTTGGATATGTCAATATGCTCTATTTGTTCTATGTGTCACTTAGCATGGGTTAGCTTAGCAAAAGTATTTCTTGGCCCACCTCTTCTCTTGGTTGTATCAAGTTGTGTTTTAAAGCGAAGTCATAGTAAATCAGTTTAAATCTCGGTATTGTGCTACATGTAGCCATAGCTATGGCACTTAATGGTAATTATGTAGAAAAACACTTGGGAAGTAAAATTTGTAAATCAGCATACATGGGTGAGCCTCTTGTGTTGCACATTATAAACTTTTGCTTTGAATTAATGCAAGATTTCAAATCCTCCTTTGCACGGCATAATCATTCACTGAAGTTTTCTTTCCTATATTCTGCAAAATCTAAAAAGATTTCAGAACTCTTTCAGCATTGGAAAAGGGGAAACTATCACTTGTTGGTCGTTTTTGTTTGGATTGTGCAACCTTACAGGGAGCAATGGACACTTACCAAAGGCAGAGGAAGGTCCATCTCATGCCCCAAGGACTGTGTGATTTGAAAAGGCAAAGGCAATTACACAAGGTAGTGACAGAGTAGTGTGTACTCTTCTAATGAGAGAATTATCCCCTCGTTAACAAGACTTATCCTCACTGTCTTCACTTTTTCTGTCCCTTTTCTCATTTCAGAGAGAGATTTCTGGTTTCTTACCTATTTGCCCAGGTTCTTTATGTTCATGATTTATGATGTTAAGTACATTTCCCTTTCAGTGGAATATCTCCAACATTTCCCTTTTCGTTCCCACTCCAAGTCACTGGGGCAGTCCTGTCCTTCTGACATACTAAATGGGATTTGTCAAGCCCATGGTGTAACCATGTTTTATTTCCATGAGTAATGAGACATTGTGATAGGGCATCTTGTCCTGCCCTAAACGAGACATGCCAAGCCAAACATGAAATGGAATGCCAAACCCTATGTCCTATATGTTTGTCAAGTGTGTGATCTATTTTTTAGAGACCCAACTCAGTACACTGAAATATTTTACTACTTGTGAACTTTAGCTTCTGTTAATATGATTGAAGCAAGTGGAAATGGAAATTGTCAGGGCAATTTAACAAAGCGAGTCTGTAAAACTCATTACATCCCAGGTAGTAAAATCACTTTAGAAGGCACATTCTTCAAACTTGAGCTTTATTCAGTAAACTGCATTGGTGCCTGACCTTTTAAGAGCTTTCCCTTGCTTGAGAGGGAGGAGGGGAAAAGGCCCTGTTGTTCAGAGCTACCTATCTTAAATTACAAACAGCAGCCAGACTTGACTCTGTGCTTTAGATCACACAGGATGACAAAGTGCGCAACTGCTCCAAACAGACAGTTAAATGGCCAGCTATTTAGATGAGTTTGATGTGTATTTCATGTAATTGTATACTCCATAAAGCAGTAAAAAGCCAATGTTGTGTGCTGGCTGTATTTTAGCACAAAGTAAATCAAAGTACCAATCTCATGTTTGTAATTCAAGCTAATCTTATCAAGTGCTGATGCTTTAAAGAAGCTTTAGATTGATACTAGGTGGTGGGTGTGTGAGGGTTAAAGATGCTCTGGAGAAAATAATTCCTGCTAGGTCTGTATCTAATTTTCATAGCAAGATAAATTAGTTGCTTGAGAACTCTCTAAGACCATGGCTGGGTTCCTCCTGCACTGCAGTGTAAACATGCCCCTAAATATGCCTCTCTCTGCACTGTCTCCGTGCATGTCTCCAAATAGATGACAGGCTTTTCCTGCCAAAGTTATGAATGAGCTGTCAACCCACCCTAGATAACAAATTTAGGCTCTCTTTCTCTTTCTATTTTTTTAAAATACTTTATTCTTCCAATGGTGCACCACAAATTTTGATTAGCGGCATACATGAAAACCAAATGTGTCATGGGCTGTGTCTCTACCAGTTCATTATTTTCATTTTCCAGCATCTAAACAATTATGAGCTGTAGAGATTGCATTTTCTTGGAGCTATCCTTTACCAGGCTCATGAGCACAAGTCAGGTTGCTCATTAGTGAGCCCACACAGAGTTTAGTCCAGTAACCTTTGAAGTAAATGGAAAGCCTCCCACATATTTATTCGGTGTCAGGTAGACATTTGGTGCACTCTGGAATTTGGAATTGAAAGATTTTGCCTAATTACATAATGAGGGTTTTGCCTTATCTGTGTTGTTTGTGAAGTTATGGGGAGCATGTTAGAGCTGATTGTGGAAAACTTTGAAAAGAGAAAGTGTTATCCTTCTTTGCAATTTTCACGTGGTTTCACGTAATTTTTTTTTTGCCATTGGTGATATGCAATTTTTTTTCTTCCCTACTGGATCTGTTCCCATCTTGCCTAGAGGTTTTCTGAACACCTTTAGAGATGGTTGGTAAAAACCATAAGTGGAAATAAAAGATCATTTAGAAAGGATTGAGAGTGGGGAATAGAAACTAAAAAGGGAGTTTGCAAAAATTGGTATGAAACAAAGAAAAATATTTTTTCTTTTTTATTTTCTATGGGCAGTAGGATTTGCAAATGCATGAATGGTACTGAGTCCTACATGCAGTGAGAATAGTCAGGTTCCATAGGTGACAGATAAAAAGCTGTGTAAATTCATAGCACTCCTGGTAAGACTCTTCCTTGTGTATGTAAAGCGCAAAAAGTTTGCAAGCATAAAGAAATTATGTGAGATGATATAGGTAATGGAACTCTGCAGTAGCTGTGTTTTTTTACCACAGAGAAGTACTGATCTTTGTGTATAAATTGTTTCACATCAAGGGGAACTTGGTGCCAAGCCAGATGTAAAGCTTAGGATGATGCCTCTTAAAAAATTTGGCCTTTAGTCACACAGAAAAGAAATGCCCCTTGCTTTCCAAGAGGTGAAATTTATTCCATTATTGTTCTACATTGGTAGCATTTCTTCTTTCCTGTTTAAATTCCATTTTCCAGTGTGTGGCACTGCCTTGGGTTTGAATCATCATAAGGGGAGCAATTATAGAAAAAACATTAATGTTTCAGGAGGTGTTAGAATGTAAATGATCTACCATCCTGAGGAACAGGAATGCAGATGAGCTCTTGATTGTTGGTATATGTGGCATGCTTTATGGCTTTCTTTCATAAATACTGTCCTTTGTAGAAAACAGAAATAGGGATAGCTGGGACCATGCTCTGTCCTACTAATCAACCTGCAGACTGTGTGCTGTAATGACACTGGCACAATACCTTTTTAATGCCTAGTTGCTATGTCCAGCATTTAAAAAAACATACTTTAATACAACACAGTATTAAACACAGTTTGCTATCCATAGCTGGGTAATCTGTACCTGTTGTTGAGGTAAGAGGCAGTTTTGAAGGTTTGCATTTCTGGAAGGAAGGTTGACATTCACTGAAGTCATTTAATTTGATGGTGAAAGAAAGTGTTTGTTTAAATACTCAGCTTGCCTTCATTTATTAGAGTTGTTTATGTCGTCCACTCTGGGGCTCATAGAAATGATCACGAATTGCCTTGCCTTAGTCAAACATTTTCAACCAGCAGTACTTTCCCTTTATTTCTGAAATTTCAGATTTTAAGGTAAATTATTTTTCTTTGAATATAACAGATAATGCAGCAATCACTCCCTCCCTCCCTCCATAGTCCTCTACTTGAAATGCAGGTGAAATGTTGATGAGAAAGGGAAAAAAAAAAATTGGATTTTGCAAATAGAATTGTGATTGATTAATAAACCTCAATCTCTATTCATGTATCTTGTCACTATTTTCTCAGCTTTTGCAATGCTGTGGTTACATTTCAATTTTTTGGCCTTTTTTCCTCCATTTGTATTATTTTGCATGTGCTCTCTTTAGTGTCATCATCTTTTAAAGTGCTTTATTATAGGTAGCAAATGAATTACAAATAATTTACATTAACACATCTGCACAGCCTTAGCAGATGTGTTAATGTAGATCCCTTCCCTCTTTTTACCAAATTCTATGAGAAAATGCAACCTGGCCTTAGTTCAGAAAAATATTTTAAAATATGGTGCAGTTCTAGCATTGTAATTGATCATATTAGTTTTTGTTCACAAGGTGAGTATAACTATGTTAAAAATAAATATATTAACTGCTCAGACAGGTTTTCTGTCTGTAGCTCAGATGTCAGCTCTAATGTCATCTCTCTGATTTTCATTTTGCTCAGAACATGGGTAGAATGAGTTCCTGGGGAAGTCCCTACAGAATTTCCCTACAAACACAGCCTCCTTGCTGAGGAAAAGAACTGACACTGCCCTTGGAGCACAGGGTCATTTGCAATGAGTTTAGTCAGAGGTTTCCAATAAACTGTCTTAGCTTTAATTGTAGTTTTGCCTGGTGACTTTGATGTCACTTCTGTGTGAGCAGGAGATGGTCACAGCCTCACATATGTTTAGGCTAACTGTGGTTCCTCCACAACTCATGTGAGGGAAAATATGTTGGCCTGCATTTAACTACCTGGAGTAAAAGGAAAAGATCTATTTTTACAAAGATGGTCAGAAAATCACATTACCCAGGGCTTTTAGAACCCAACATAAAGTAGCACTAATCATAATTATTGGAACATTTTTCCCAGGAATATGGTAGCAATGTTTGAAGGCATAAGAGTCAGACCTGTTTGTCTTCTTGAAAAGTGTTTGTATTGAAAAAGAGATGCAGCTGTTTAATATATACACCATTTTCCTGGTAATCTGAGTCTATCAGTAGCAAAATGAAATGATGCATAAATTTATTGTTGAAATGATGGGAGAACATGGAGAACACTACAGTGATTCCTTGTTTGTCATAATTTCCCCCCTAAAAAGATAGATGTAGGCAGTAAGCATAACCCCATGTTAAACCATTTGGGTTTTTTAACAAATCACTCATATTTTAGTTAGTAACTGCAATTATTTCTTTTGACCTAGTCTTTATTCTTCCAAGTCATAGAATTCCAGGATACAATTAATTTCCAGCAATTCTCACCAATTTTAGTGGGATTTTCAAGCTATCAGTTCTTTTCCAGATTGCAGCATGGAAACATCTATACTCTGTATATGTATGTGTATATGGGAGGCTGGAGCTGTATTAGATAGTAACCATTATTGAGCATATTATGTACAATCTGTTGAATATCAATTTGCTTTCTGCACTACAGTTTCTATTTTGAATAACTAGTTTTTCTTTTTCTCAACATTGCACATAATATTTTTCTGCAATTAAGCAAAAAGGCAGGCAGCAGGAAAGGCACATTAAGAAAATATAATAGCTAGGTGCATTTTTGTAGGCCTTTGTCTTTTTTTCATGCAGTGATATATAAATGATTTGTTTAAATTTTAGGCTACACAAAGATGAAGAATTAAATACAGAGAAAGGACATTTAGGAGTCCTCATAGCAAACACAGTGATGCCTAGAAACAATACTTGTGCTTTCTAGAGACTTGGGGCGAAGACATTTTAACTCATTGTAATTGTGATCAGTGATCCCTTTCTCATCTCCTAGAAAAAAAAAAAAAGCCAAATTTAAAAAAAAATATTATCAGTGACAGATAGAAGATTTGTAAAAAGTTGGGGTTTTTTTTGTTTTGTTTGATTTTGCAAGTACTTGATCCAATAACGATTTCTGAAGTAGCAGTATTTTGGAAAAAAAAAATCAGATCAGTATTAAAGCAACTTAACTGGCTACACTGCTGTGTCTGCACTGTGCTTGCTGCTTTCTGATGGAGGTTTCCCTGTCTAAAACATTGCTGTGTAAGGGTTTGAGTAAGGTAGAGGAGTTTCTGTCTGTTAGGGTGTACTTGATACAAACAGACACTGTGCAAAGCAAAGCAGGCCTTACAGTAGCACTGGCTTAAAATATTCAACCTGTACTATTCAGGGGAAAATTTCCAGTCTGGTAGCTGTGTCATATTTTCTCTCAAAACACTATTTGTTTTCTATAGACAAAGAGCAGCTTTTGTATAGGTAGTTGAAAGTACAAAGAGGTCTCTTGGCAAATCATTAATCTTGCTTATAATTGCTAGTCAGCAGTGTAGCTCTTTTCCATAAATTAAAAGAGGAGGGTTAGCCAAACATCTTGTGTTTCCTGAGGCAGGGAGCAAGAAGAGCTGATTGTCAGGGGCAAGGACTCCATTTGAGACTTATATTAATGTGCTATACCATTCAGTAGGGGAGAAGGGAGGGAAGACAAAGATAGGGAAAAAAAGTATTAACTTTGTTTACATCATTAGAAAGATGGAAGACAGACTTAACTTATCCTTGGCTTCCATTGTTTGAATGGCTTTCCTTTTCCTCATGAGTAAATGACATAACTGCCCCTGTTTGCCTCATGTTTTGTTTCTTGTGAGTGTATTTGCACATGTGTGTCAGTTGAGGAGGGACCCTGGTGTCACACCCCAGAGGGGACATTCACACTGGGGGCTGGCAGGACAAGGACCGTGAGGAACAATGGTTTAGCCATATCCAGAGGAGATGATCTATTAACACCTCCCCTGAAAAGAGTTGAACTGCTCTTCCTCCTTGATGATGTTCACCTAATTATTATTTTCTTGGGGGCATGGTTGCATCACCAAGGTGCAGTTTATGGTATGGGGTGAAAGCTGAGGGACCTTTTCAGGGAGGATTCCTATCATTTCTCCCTATGTCTGCTGTTTTATTCTGTCAGGGGAGTGTCTGAGTTGTCCCAGTGTGACAGTCTAGACAGGGAAGGAGTAGGCTCTCACTGTGTTCTGAGGGCAAGCTGCTTGCTCATGGGATCAGAGCAGGTACAGAGAGATGGTGGGATCCCCACACCCTGCGGCCCTACAAAGATCATGCAGGTGGTGAGCTGGGCTTCTCATGTCCCTCTGTCTTCCCTTTTTGTACTTCTGTCATTTCCTCCTAACTTTTCACAAGAGAAAGCTCTTAATTAGCCTTTTCTTAGTCAGACTCTGAGTCCAACTCAGCTGCTCGTGAAGAGCTCTTTAGGTAAGTCAAGTGTGGGGTGTTCTTCTGTTCTGTGTTCTAACAGAGCTTGTAGCTCAGGGATTTCACACACTGGCATGGCAAACACTTTTCTTTGTATGTATCTCAGGACTACTACTCTTACAAAGTGCTTTAAATGCATTTAAAAAAATCCCACACAAGGCAAAATACTTGTCTAGGAGACCTTGCACAGCCCTGTGCTTGTGGATTAAATATGTGCAGCATGCAGCTATACTGCACTAGCAGCTCTTAGTACTGAACCATTCAGCCTCCTCTGATAAAGGCTGGCATATTTCCCACTTCCTTATAAGTTTCTGGATACAGCATAATGGTATTGAGGATGTGACCAAGAAAGCATGCAGCTCCAAACAATCACACTGGTGCCTTGCATGCCAGGCAATATGGTGCTCATGACACGGGGTGTTTCCCTTTCCCAACATTTTTCTGCCTTGTTTAGATTGAAACCTATTCTGGGAGTTTCCTTATGTTTTATTTTTAAACTGTCTGTCAAATTCCAATGCTTAACTATCATCACAGAAGAAAATAAACAACATCAATTACTCTCTAAAAATAATGGACATTGTACTGAAAGTTGCACGTGCAAATTCATAGTATTACTCAGACTTTTTTAAACATTGTACAAAATCCTTCTTTAGCAAAAAAAGGCAAAAAGTACTGCTGTCTTCTGGGCAGTAGCACTGTGGCATTCCTGTACAGCAGATTTTCCCAACCTCCCAACTGGGAGTACAAAGTTGCATGCCCCAGGGGGACTGCAAAACAGTATCACAAAATGCCTAAAAGCTTGGGAGGCCACGTTTTGTATAGGAGCAGAAATGCTAATAATCCTGTCCCCTTGATAACCTCTCAAGGGCCACTAAAATGGCCATGCTCTATCTCCAGTTTGAAAGCTGCTGCTCTCCAGGCGAGGGATTAACTCAAGCTTCCCAGTACACAAAGGAAAGGTACTGTTAATATTGAATTCTTAGGCAATATAGAAACTTGATTACATGAAGGTAAATGCAAAGACAATGTTTGTTGTCAGAGAAGTTAGTTCTCTGCCAACAAACAGTTAGTAAATGAGATAATTAGAAACATAAAAAGCAGAAAAACATGAACATGGAATGGAGGAGAAGTCAGAGCTTGAAGAACAGTATTTGCATACTGCTCAGATCCCTGTTGTTTTTCTTGTTCATGTAAATTCTCTTTCCTGTTTTATACTGTTCAGCTCTTTGGTTAGTTTTCTGTTTAAATTTCAGTTCGAAGTGTATGAAGAAGGACCAGATGGTTATACAGTCAGAATTGGTGGCAGAGAGGTAGCAATTGATTTTATAATATGAACAAACCAGGTTCTAGCTGTTTGATCTCAGTAATTTCTTCCTAGGTCGGAAACCCATCTATTACATTTCTGTTTCCCATATGGACACTCATAGACTGAGACCAAGCCACCTCTAAACCATCTCTTTGATGAGTTAAATAAATTGATCATCTTGCATCTCACGCTGTGAAGCAAATGCTTTGATCCTTTCATCATTCTTCTTGTTTTTTTCCCCTGCAACTGCTCTAGTTTTTCCAAGTCCTTACTGTGAAAATGAGAACTTGGACCTCGCTTTCAGTTCCTGGATGGCAAGCACTAGAGCCAAGGTGTTTCACTTACTCATCCTGCACCCCCCTTTCATCACATCATAACTTTAGAGTAGCAGTGCTACTCTAAGAATTCATGTTCATCTTCTCATTTAGCCTGACCTCAAGACTTTATCAGAGGTACAGCTCAGGGCTGAACTCACCACCTAGAAAAATGCTATTTCTTATTCCTAGATGAAAGCCTTTATGCTTTTAAACAGTGCATTGTTTGGTTATGTTGATGCATGAGAGGGCACACTGATGTCAGCTTTTGAATCAGTGTGATCTGGGGCTGTAGTGAGAATAAATAGTTTTGCTATTTCCTTTGAAAATAGCGTGATTGTAAGATGAATGATTGTATATCTGGAAAAAAAGAAAAAAGGCTTCAAAATGCAGATGAAACATGAAAAGAATCATGCATAGGATTGGTTTGGTTTCGTGTGGGGTTTTTAAAACTGATCCAGTAATTCTATTAGCCTAATTTAGCATCTTAGTTTCAAAAGTTAGAATTTGTGCACTATTTAAGATGGTCGTTTTGCATTCCCATGTTTATATAAAAGACCTCATAACTGAGTATAGAGAGGGGGGAAGAAAATCCTTTGATCCTTCAGCAAAATGTTTTTATGTAAGTAGCCTTTTCGTGGTGAGCTCTGGAAGTCTGGACAGATCATTGTCCATCTGTTTTTACAACTTTCTGTGATCACTGTCCAGCAAATGCTGTTTAATCTACAGAGAATAAACACTTCCAGAGTTGACAATGTGCTTCCCAGGTGCTGAGGGGGAGGGTCACACAGCAAGGCCATTTGCTGAAATATAGGGAAACAGTCATCCAGAGAAAACAAATATCTATGGAGACTTTAGGGAAGAATCACATCTCTTTCATTTTCTTTTTCTTTTAGAAACCAGACACTCTTTTGGAAAGAAATATAAAGGTACTGGTAACTTGTCTTGTGCTGGACGGATTAGTGCACAAGAAGGAAGAGATGCCAAGATCTTTAAAATCAGTAGCTCTTTTTTTTAAAGATTAAAGGAGTGTGAAGGAAAAATGTAATGTTGGTGCAGAAGGCTAATGAAACAAATTCCTATAACTGTGTTTCCATCTGGGCCACTGTTGATTGCTGGAAGAGGGATTGGAGGCCCACAAGAGCAGCATGGAAACGAGCCGCTGTGTCTGGATCTTGTCATGGCAAGGAGCTTTAGTAGCTCTGAGGCGCTGCCCTCATTTGTGCTGGAGCTTAACATCCCCTCCAAAATGTTCTGCAGCAGGGAGACAACCAGCCCTCATTGCTGTTCATCCCAAGGACTGTCCAGGTCCTACATTCAGATCAGAAATTCTGGGCTGATTTTCCCACCCCAAGAGAAGGTTGCAGGGCTTAGGCTCCCTGGCACAGGATAGAAGTATTGTACATATGTTTTCATGTTATGGTAACAAAAAGGCATGTGCCACTGACACTGGTGCTGCTCTAACTCCAGCACTGCTAGCTTCTTTTTATCTCAATCTCACCTTTGTGAATTCTTGTATTCCTATTCACAGGATATTCCTTCATGGAAATCCAAAGAGCATTACAGAACTCATATACCAAACTTCCTCTGCTGTAAAACCTGGCTTCAAGTACCCTGCACCTCTGAAATACCCAGAATATTCCGGGTTCTTTCCTTATCTTTCTTAATAGTTCATCACTCTGAACAAGACCCTGTAGTCCAGGAAGTTTGTTCCCCAAAATATTTAGGGTACCTCAGCTCCAGGCCTCTCTTGGGATTTTTAAATTTGTTTTTTTGGGTTCCTCTCTTTTACTAGGTGGTTAGTCAGATGGATAATATGTGTATGAACCTAATTTGGGGGCCTAACTAACTTTCCTGGCATCTCTCCATCAGGTGCATCACCTGTGTGTGGCAGGGTTTCAGAAGGGGGAACAGGAGAGGAAATGAAGCAATTTGGCTTTTTGGCTACTTCTCCATGAGCTGTTTGGAAGGGGTGTGACAGGGCTTTGCTCTTGATCAGTCCCCAAATACATAAAAATAAATCTTGTCCAAACACATGCCTTTGTCTAGCTGCAGTGGTTTTAAAAGCAAGTTGCCCTCTGAGCTGGGATTCCTTCTGTGTTTTCTCATCCCAGATTTAAGGATTGGTGGTTTTAAAATGTAAGTAAGTGTTTCCTAACTTTGCCTCTAATCCATTAATATCACATATCATGTAAGCTGCTGAAATTAATAAGTGTAGTGAAGAAACCACATCCACACCCCAACTGGCCTTCTTGTGTGGCTGGACTAGGCCAACAGCACTGCCTGCCAGCAGTATCCATCACTGCCAAATGCAAGTCTACTGGATGTGCAACAGTAGGTTCATGAAATATTTTTGCCACTACAGGTCAAGCAATTGAATATGAATATTGGCAGGATCACATTGAGAGTGTTATTTAATAGAGCTGTTCCTTCTTACAAAATAGGTTTTTAAATGGACTGTGGAGCTAGCTCAGGATGGAAAGGTCTTGTGTCGAACTGAAAGGCTGTATAAACTAACAGCAGCCAAGACAAGGTGTAAAAGCTGGGAAAACTCCATGCCCTGAATGTGGCTGAGTCACATTCAGGGTCAGCACACTTCTATTCTGGACAAGAAAAGTCAAACCCAATCCTTGCCACCTGGGAACACCAAACAACTGAGGTTACTGGGAGTTTGTTTGCTAATCAAAGTGGGAGCTTTTTGTTTGTCATGACTTAGGCTACTTCAAATAGCATCAACAATTTCCATCTTGCTAATTATTTCTAGTTAGGAAGGCTAATGAAAATTTAAGAATAGCTTCTGCTCTCACTTTGTTACCTGCAAGTGTTTTTCCAGCCTGTTACAGTTTTCTGTTAATCTATTCACCACTATGAAGTTTAAAAACAGTAATAAAGAAAAATAATTTGTGGATGACATCATTTCAGAACAAACCTTTGAGGTTTAACTGCAAGGTCAAAGTCACAAGGCACTGGTTTTGACACAAGGTGCTTTATCATCTGCAGAGTTTAAGTTCAGTGGTTATTTGAAAGCTGGGGAGATGCCTGCTGAGAACTGGTTTATGTCAGGTTGACCTTACCAGCAATGGACACTGTCAGCAAAGATCTTAAAAGGGGGTGTGGATGACACATTTATTTATTTACCTATCTGTCACTGATGGTGCTTTGAGACATAACAGCCTTGCAGAGCCTCATTAGATTCACGTAAAGGAAAGAATAGGGGAAAACTACTTTGTCTTGTCAGTACATATTAGATTTAATATGTACATATGTGTGCATATATACACACACAGATCTCTAAAAAGGGAGTGAACTATTTAACTGGTTTTTTAACAGATAATTTTAAATGGCAAAAATACTTGCTGGGATTCAGGGCTTTGGCACAGGATATGTTGTCCCCAGAGTACTCTAAGCATTGCACGTAGTACTGATTATAAAAAAAAAATCTACATCTGCTACTTCAGATTTTGGTCCTTCATTCTGGGCTGCCAGAGCATGGATGACACAATAGATAGTACCAACCCTCAAGATTAAGAGGCAACAAATTCAGGGCAGTGTGGATACTCTTCCATGCTCTGCTGGTGGTTTGCTGTGTGACACTGGTCAACTCATTTTTCTCACCATCTTGGTACTCTCCCTAGCTTTTTTGTTTTTGATACCTGTTGCTCTTGGACACTTTCTTACTTTCTACTGTGTAGAACATAGCACAGAGGAGCCCTGTTCTTGTCACTGTAGCATAAATATTAGAGGAAAGAGGGAGAGAAGCATTTTTCTCTGTTGTTGTTCAGTGTTTCCATTGCACTCTAGGGAATACTGTGGCCAGGTTGACATAAAATTTGGAAATGGATAGTAGGAAAAAGAGCTCTTCTCAAAGTGATCCTCCCACTCCCTCAGGATGGTGTGGAAACTGGATGTCTGCTTCCTGTGTGTGATGGAGCTGGTGGCTCTGCTGGTGATACACCTGCTTAAGTGGTTTTGGCTGGATCACAGCCTGAACAAATTGTGAATTCCTTATCCTCTCCTATCTCCATTACTGCATGCTTCAGAGCTGTAGCAAGGCATTTTAGTGTCCAGGGTAACACCTTGGACTTGGCAGCTCTCCTGCTCCCCCCACGTGGTCTCCTGGGTGTCAGCACCTGGGCTGGGGTGGGCTCAGGCAGCGAGTCCCAGCCGGCTGCAGCCCACCTGGTGACCAGCCCCACTGCCACCGCTGTGGCACTGCCCTCCCTGCCCATGGCACTGCCCTCCCTGCCCATGGCACTGCCCTCCCTGCCACCGCCATGGCACTGCCCTCCCTGCCACCATCATGGCACTGCCCTCCCTGCCACTGCCATGGCACTGCCCTCCCTGCCCATGGCACTGCCCTCCCTGCCACCGCCGTGGCACTGCCCTCCCTGCCACTGCCATGGCACTGCCCTCCCTGCCACTGCCATGGCACTGCCCTCCCTGCCACCGCCATGGCACTGCCCTCCCTGCCATCTTCATTTGGAGACAGTGCTGAGGGAGGGCACTGCTTCTCACCTTGACAAAGCACTCTCTAGCTACCTATGTTAAAAAGTTTGGGCAGTGGCCAGAGGCAGGCTGCTGGGTTATTCCCACCATTCAGTTTGGATGCTTCTTCTGTCCCTGGCCTTATCTTCTCCCTGAAGGTTTCCCTGTCCTTCCCCAAGCCGTGCTTCTGTCAGCATCAAAAACTCTCAATCTGCTTGTACGCAGTCCCTGCTTCTGAAGTTTTACGTGGCATGATCTTATTTATTTAGACTGGTCCCAAATCCACCGTTACAGTTGATCCATTTATGCAGCAGCCCTGTAACTCCTATAGTTTTGACAGTAAGCCCTTGTAGGTAGGTCTACCTCCAGGAAAGCCTTTGAGATGACTGAAATGTAATTAAAAAGTGAAGACCAGATGTTTCTTCCCAGATTATGTTTTCAAGATCACAACAGTCCTTTCAAAAGGGAGGGGAGAAAATGGAAACAAGAGAAAACCTCTACTGCTCTGCTTTAGCAAGGGAATTTCCTGAAGCATATGCAAGAAAAATCTGGATTTTGTTAAATCTTTTTTTTTTCATTCCACTCTGAAGGCTGTAAGCAGCTTGAAATGGTAATAAAACAAAGTGGACTTTCCATTCCATTGTGCAAAGCCAGCAGATTTGTTTTTTCCCCAGTGCACCTGCTTTGTTTCTCAGCCTTTCCAGAGGAAAAAAAAAAAGCCTAATTTTTTTTTTCTGGAACAGTGCTTTACTAGTATTTTTTTTCTGTAATTTACCACAATAAAAATGTTTTCTTGGATATACTTTTGAAAACCCTTCATTCCATTCTGTGAAGGCAAATAAAGATGTGGAGTAGTTGGGGGAGAAAAATCCATATTCATTAGAAGGGAATGTTTGAATAGCTGCAAATCTTTATAGTAAACCTGCCAGGAAACACACAACATTAATATAATTATGGTGTTGAACTGGCAAATTAGAGGAGATATACTCCTGCCATTTTTAAACAAGACACTTCTTATACAGACAGAATGGTTATTTGATAGGTTAAGGTTTCTTCTAAGTATTTAATTTCATTCTGTGATCTATGTATTATGTTGTCTTTGTGCTGTCCTTGACAAGAAAAAGTCCTGTCAAAAAAAGTAGGTGTTTCCCCAGGAGAGTATGATGATGCTTTTTGTCTTGTAGACAGCAAATATGTGGGTAAACTTTACAGGTATTTGCTTATTATCTTTATAGAAAGTTAGATATGGATATGTTATTTAACTTACCAATTTAAGCTGACTTTTAAAATTCAAGTGCTAGTAAATATGCCACAAATCTCTTCAGGACATACTAAATCTACTTTTTATCTGGGGAATATGTTTTTCCTTGTCCTAGGCATCATACACATTTACCATGCCCATGAAAAGAGATCTTGTTTGGTCACTAAGACTATATTGCTGTAAGTTCTGTTTCAAAGTGGGACTTTTTTTTCCCCCCCCACTTGTTTTGACACTTTTCATGATGTGTTCATTGCAAAAATTATGTCCGCATTAATAAGACCAAATTTGATCATTCCATATATATATATATATAAAAAATGAATTTATGAAATTATATATATGAAATTATGAAATTTCAGTTTCACACTACCAGAAGAATATATATATATATATATATATATACTTGACCAATATTTATATGAAAGTAGCATTTTTACTCCCACAGAAATCATGAAGGAGTTTTTAGGTGTTTTCTTAAATTGATGCTGCTAAGAATTCAGCATTGCTGTGCAGACCTGGGGACAGCAGTGGGCAGTCAACCTTCCTGTCCTTAACCAGAGTCAGTGAGGACTGAAAGGTGTTACTGTGTGTTGCTTTCTTGGGCATTGCTGCTAAGGACAATGCTGGAGTGACATAAGGGGACCAAAATGATGTCTGATTCTGAGCTCCTCACTCACTTGTTTTATCTTTAGACCTGCATAATCTGGGTATATTATTTAACAGAGAGCAAAGTGGGTTTGTGGTTTCCAGCCAGGCAGTTTGCTGAGCTAAGCTGAGAGCTGTAGCCTAAGTCCAGCATTCAGGTTGTGCCTACTGTAAGGAGCAGTTTGGACTAAAGGGAGCAGATCTGGGGAGACAAACAGTGCTGCAGAGCTGGCATCCACACTGTGCAGTTCATCTCTGAAATAAAACTGAGGTTTTATCTCACACAAGTTCTCCTCAGGCCCTGGAGGCACCAGGCTTGGTCGTGGTGGAAGTACATCGAGTGGAGTCCTGAACTGAACTTCTGGGTAAATTTGATCTGAAAGTACCTGAGTTCCCTGTGCTCCACAATGGCCCTGTGATATGAACCAGCACATGTCAAGTGGGAATAATTAGGAAATTTGCATAAAAGATACATGCCTGAGTCACACTGAAATGCAAATGTGGATGCAACCTCGATGAGCTTTGTGCCTGTTTATATTCAAGGTACTTTGTACCTCTTGGAAAATGTGAAGGAAATAAGTGAGAGCAGATGAGGATATGGGAATAATTATAGACTGGGTAAGTGGGAATCAAGGCTAGTAATTGTCTTAATTTATGTTGTAAATAGCTTCATACAGCCATTATTGGAAAAAGAGCCTAATAGAGCAAGTGGATTGCTTTATAAGGTTAAAAAGATATACTGGATTGTCTTTTGCCCATATTGTTATCTGTTCATAACAGTGCAGACTGTGTTTTTCAGTTACCAGTTTAGTCCCTTGAGCCTTTGTAACAAAATTTCTGCTCAGTATAGAATATTGCAACGTGTACTGTCAAGAATAACAGTTATCTAAAAGCATGGAGGAAAAAAAAATGCAATGCCTGCTATCATGTTTCTTCAAATAGAGTCTGTGCTGAGGAGCCAGAGTTCAAAAAGCATATTGTGGTACAGCCTGAGCTAAGGCACTGAGTGCTCACACTGAAGAGGATTGCAGGCTCGGGGACTCAGGCATGCAGGGGATTTAGTCCACATTTACCAGAGGATTGCTCTAAGGGTTTTGTACCTTAGGTTTTAAGCATTTGGGGAGTTTTATAAAGATGGGTATTTCCAGGTACTCAAAGGCTGGATCATGAAGTGCATTGACGTGACCTGAGTTAAGATGCCCTTTTGCTCTGGCCTCTTTTCTTAAATAGACTAAGTTGCAAGTTGTAGCTATTTATAAAATATTTTCATCAGAACTGTCTCTCCTTAGATTTTTATAATGGCAATCCCCTGGCTCCTAAAAACCTTGCTCTAATCAACCTCATTGACACCTCTATAATTAAATGGAGAGACAAGAGGCTGAAGAAGTGGAAAAGAGATGATAGAATAAAAAGGAAGCATTAAAAACTGTGCTCAGAAGTCTCTGGAGCCACTCCTGACAAAAGATTTGCAATTCTTGAATTTTCAGGATCTAAAAATGAGGACAAAAGGAAAAAAAAAAGACTGGCTATTTGTTTGTTTTATAATGTTTGTCTGTTACATCTATTCTTCCCCTGATATTTTATATCAGTGCTGTAGATTACTGTAGAGGAGAATATCTCTGTAGAGCTCTGTGTCATCTGGAGCTTCACAGTCCTATCTTTAAATGTAAAATATTTTGAAATGTGCAAAACCAATCTGAATCTCCCCCCTCTCAACTCCGGTTATTTCTGCTCTACCTCCTTATCTCTCTCAGCTTGTTCCTTCCTCTGCAGCCTCTTTGAATGCCAGATGCTAAAATACCTGCTGAATAAATGTTGATTATGGTTTGGAAAAATAAATATTTTGCGAAGAGTTGAGGGAGGGGAGAAGGGGTGCCCTTTGGTAAATTTCTGGATGCTTTGAGGAATTTCTGGATGTTTTGTAGCGAGTCCCAGATATTTAATGAAGAAAAACTTGAGAGCTTCCAAATGTCCTCAGAGCCACTGGTTTCACTGTACAGGACAGTGCTGGTGTTGTGTGCATTTTCAGTCCTCTGGATGTCTTAACCTGCAGCAAGAAACCTAAAAGAAATCAGAGTTGTAAGAAGATCCCTATTGGCCTTAACAGTAATAGCTTATTTATTTGCAGTAGATCCCTCAGAGGGAAGCTCTGGAATCCTCTTTGTACAGAACATGTTGGGAGGTGAGGGACAGAAGGTGTCATGGGAGGCATGCTGGGTGCAGGTCCTACCCTTTGGTGCTGTTGATGAAGTCCGTGGTGTTGCTGTGGCTTCTTGTCTCTGGCTTGCCCTGGGACTGGGACAGCTGAATCTCCTTCTCCTACATCACTGCACAGGAGATGTGGCTCCCATGGACCTGCCCATAGGCCAGCAGCTCTGCTTCATGGCAGCTGCAAAATCCTTCACTGGTACCGTATGAAAAAATAGGATTGTGTCTGACTTATTGGTCTGATTTGTTTGTTGAAATTTCTTTTCCTAATGATATTTCTGCAAATTTGAGAAATCTTCAGCAGCTCTCCTATGAGAGCTTACCAGTAAAGGGCACAGGTGCATGGATGTGGAAGATGCTGCAGAGACCTCCTGGCTTTCCCACCCGGTTCCTGAGGGATTTTTAGGTGCAGCTCCAGCTATTTTTAACTGTGTAGCTGCACAGCCTATCCTCCTGGGATGGGATGCTGACTTGAACTTGCCCAGGGTGGGCCTGTGTTCATACCTCTCACCAAAAGCTTGCTGAAGCTTTGGTTTCATGAATATATAAGCATTATCTTACTATTGCTACTTGAAAGTTGATAGAGGTTATTTAGGACAAGAGGATTTGTTCCCTAATTTTAAAATCAGGATTTTAATAGTCTGTGCTACAGGTTGACTTTTGTTATTTCCTGATTTTTCCTAGAGTCCTTTCCAGCCTTCAGCATCCTGGTTACTGCAAGGCTTGGGACAGGGTTGTGAAAGTTTTCTATATTTTATTTGAATACCCTGAGCAGGAACACATGTTGGTGATTATCTCAGCAGGTCTAGTTTTAATTCAGAATGTGCAGCTCCCTGACCTCTGTAACCACCATCAATGGCAAACCCCTTGCTTACATCCAGGTAGTATTCTCTGGCTACTAAAACACCAGAGAAAGCAGAGATCTAAACAAAAAGTGCATGCACATGTCTTCACCTTTATGTTTTATGAGAAGGCCAGATTCCTTCAGACTTTCTGTAGTCTCTGCCATGCATGGTCTTGAACAACACCTGAAAAATGGCTTCCTGCTTCCTCTCTCCATTCTACAAAACTTTTAAAATGCTATTCTTTCTTTGGTCCCTGAACTTTCAGTAGTCACTTTTGTGAACTTGTGCTTGCCTTGGAGATGAGATGCAGTCCCACAGAGCTGGTCACACTCCACCATGTATCTGAAGATGGCTGGTTTGAACCCTGCCTTGTGTTAAGCTTAATCAAGGCAGTCAGGAGGTAATTTTCAACCATTTACTCTGATTTTATGGTTGTCACTGCCCATATTATGTATGCTGTTCTCAGCCTTTTCCTCCCATGTCTCTGTGCCCATCATGGACCCAAGGCTTTGCCTCCCAGAGCTGTGTACTAATTAGCAGATTTTTTTTCTGATGAGATCCACGTAGTGGATCCACATAGTTGGGCTAAACCAGTGATGAGGTTGGTGACTGCCATCCTGAGAGCTGCTAAAGGAGGTTTGTAAAATGAGTATGACATAATGAATGTAACGCTCTTTTGCATGGCTGGATTTTCAGTGTGCTGAAACACAGAACATTTTTTGTTTATTTTCATGTGCTGTGTTCATTACCTGTGTAATACCGATCACAAAACACTTCACAGAGCTTTCAGAGAAGTAAATTTTGCCAGAACAATGACTCAAAGCTTTAATCTGCTAAAAATCTTTAATGAGTAGATATTTGTTTACTGTGTTAAATTATTATTCGGTAATGGAAGAAAATAGGAAGTGACTCAGACTGTAATAAAAATTATTTTTTTCCCAATCACAGCAAATGCATTGCATAGCAGTTGGTGGTTAATAGTAAATAAATAATGAAAGATGCTATTCCAAACAGACCTGCTTTATTTCATGTTGTTTTCAAAATGTCAGTGGATATGCATTAATAGGTAGAAGTACATACAGAGACCTTACAGAGGTGAAACACAGGCAAGCTTTGATAGTCTTACATTTTGTTTCTGATTTGTTTTCTTCCTGTGTTTTGCAATTCTCCTTGTTTAAGAGGGGATTTTTTTTTTGTTTTGTTTTTGATTGTCTTGTGGTTGCCTGCAAAACATTGCCGGTAAGCAGAAACTGATTGTCGGCACTGCACAGCTCTCCTGGGATTTTGAGCTCCATGAGGTTCACTTGGTTATATTGCTGGGTTTCTTTCCATTTTCAGAAAATTTGACTGTGATTGCAAAGGATTTGTGTAGTAGCCATAATGCAATTTATACTAAGGTCTCAAAGCAATGGAAAAGACTAAATGGTTACAGAGGACAATGAGTGGCTACTTTCTGAGGTGAAAAATAGGAGTGTTATGATGAATAGCAGGTGCTGCTGTGTTAGCAATTATGTCTGACTTCAGATATGAAGATAACTGAAGATAATCAGCCTGCTTGATTTATTTTGCAGTGTGTTGTGGGAACAAATTATCCTGATTGCATATGGTAAATATCCATGGTATGACCTGACTACTTGCTGTATTCTTGGTTGAACTAGGTTAAGTGACTTTATTTTTCATGAAGAAATTCTATTTATCAAGACCTCAAAGATTCTAATTCTTTGATGCAGTCCTAAAGTCCTTCCAAGTGCAATTTTCTGAATGCAATGAAACTTCAATTTATGTAGGTTGTTTATCAGTTTTCAATATTTCTACCTTCTTCCTTCTTGATTTAAACACTTGTACATCTCTTATTTTTGTGTAGTGCCTTTCATCATGAGTCTCAGTGGACCACTTAACCTCACTTTGCTTTGCCACTTACAACAGTAGATAAATATGATGGTGAAAAAGGCAAGATCTTTTTTGACCTTACCCCCCAAAAGAAGAAAAAAGAAAAGAGCTGCAGAAGTTTAATGGTGAAAGAATCTCTTTTTTCAGAACAGTTAATAATTCAGAGCTCAGGGAACTTGCTTAGGTTTTGGTGGTTGGCCTCGGTCCTGAGTCAGTCTAATTTGCAGCAGGGTCTCTAGGGAGCATCTCTTATGGCTCTAAGGAGGGGCTCTTACATGCCAGGTGATTTCCCCTCCATCAGATTATTGGCTGTCTTGAAAGAAGACATTCTCATTCTCTCTCACCCAGACCTTTCTCACCTTGCATGAATAATTGAATAATCATTGGGGCAGGGCAAGAGACTAAAGCTGTAGCCTGCTAGGTATCAGGGATGTAGGGCCTTGAACTCAGAGCTCTCACATCCTGCTGGAGAAGCCTGGAGTCCCTGTGGGGCCTTGTGCTGTCAGATTGTGTGCAGCGCTTTAATGTTCTTTTCTGATTTGGGAAAAGGCAGGATAATCTGCCAGCTATTCTTCCTGACCTGCATTCTCCTCAGTCCCTCAAAGCCCAGCAATGGACTTGTGGCCATCTCAGTATAGGTTTTCCTACTAATATTTTGTGTGCTGTAAGATACACTACTTAATCCATAGAGATACCCTGTTGCTCTCCCAGCTCTCAGGTTTCCTTGTTTTGTACAAAGCAAAAAACAATGTATTCCTGTGGAAAATGATATGTGTTGTTTATCAGTAGCTTTGATTGTCTAAGACTTGTGCAAAAGCCTACCATCAGGCCCATTTTGTTTACAATTAAACCTAAGCTCATTTGTTGGCCAGGGAGTCTGAGGTTTTGGGTTTCTTTTGCTTTTATTTTTTTGTACTAACTTAGTGATAATGATAGTAATAGCAATAATGAGAATTAATCTGTACCTTCCTCCCTGAAATTCACTTAATCATTGTAGAATGCAGCCATGGAGGTTTCAATTATACAAATCAGAAATGCTAGAAAGGGGGAATCTGTGCCCCCAAAATGAAAGGCAGGTGCCAGAGGCCCAGTGCAGACTTCTTGCTACTCACCTTGCAGCATGGGTTGTGGACCTTCTGGGTTAAGTGATAGCTTCACTAAAGATAATGACAAAACTCCCCTAAGTTTTGTTGCCCTTTTCAGAAAAGCTCCCTTCACTAGTTTGTGTCATTTGATCCTGATCATTACATGGACACCATGAGACTTTGTGTTAGAGCTGTCATGGATTGGGCCCATCACTCTACAAATCAAGAGAAGAGCAGTCCTTGCCTCATGAGTGGAAGAGATCCACGTGGAAGGCAGCAGGTGATGAAAGATGCAGGATAATACAGTGCATTAGAGGGTGGCCATGTACCTGGATGTTGTGGCATCTCTGTATCTGTAGAGAGATAGGCTTACACAAATCTGAGGCCATGCAAGGTTTAGGCAGGATTTTTTTTTCCCCACTTGAGGAAATGTTTTGCCTGGAGGTCATTGCATTCTAAGAAATGAAGCTAATGAATAGTTTAGTAGGAAGAGAAAACCCTGGGTTTTAGGCTTTGTTAACTAGTGCTTTCACATGGCTGTGGCAAATTACTCAGCACAAAGGCACGAAGGGAAAATGTCAGTAGTTTGATGCTTGTTTACACAGCATGTCCCTGCCAACTCTATTCCTTCCTATACATCCATTAATAAATAAATGCCTCTCAAAGCTGGGGACAAAATAGAGATCAAACCTGTAAGACAAAACCTGCTGATCTCAGCCCGCTTCAATTCTGCTCCGCCTTCTCTGCCCTGTAGCTGGCAAGTGAAGTTACAACCCAAAATGTAAAATGAGAAAGCAAAGGGGCTGTAAAAGAGGCACTGTGAGATCATACCTACTGCAACACTCTAGCTTGGACATGCACCCAAGTTCGGTGTACGGCAAGATTCAGGTTCCAGTTGGAGGTGGGTCTGAGTGTGGGTGGCTCAGGCTGCCCTACAGCACTTCCCTGAGCCCAGCCTAGCCTGGTCCTCCAGTTCTCACATCAGGACAGCCTCACTGCACTCATTTGTTCTTACATTATGGAAAGGGCTATTTATTACCACCAGCTCAGGAAATGACCTAATGTGGCCTTGTAAGGCAGAATTAATTTGCAATGACTCCAGCTGAAAGTTGGCCATCTTTTAACTTAATAACTGCAGAACTGTCAGCTTCCTTTGAACTTAATAGCAGTCGTGATGTTGAAATAGGAATTTTCATACAGGAAAGCAAACTTGACTTGATTTGAATTGCAGTATGTAGTGTTTTTCTCAGTGGAATAGAGGGAGAGGAGTGTTCAGCTGTAAAACAAAAAGCATTCCTTTTGCGTTTAAATAGAACTCTTACTATGCTGTGTCTTTTGAATACAAACTTAGCAATGATGTTTTGCAGTGAATATTCAAGCTGGAAATATTTAAAATGTGAGTGACTCTTGTAAGTTGTGTGTTTTTTCACAGCAGGGACCACACACTGCAAGTAAATGCGAGCCTACTTTGGCTCTACCACATTTCACCCTGGGATGCAATTTCTGCAAAGGTGTTTTAATTAATTTTTCCTTAATGATCAGAGGAGCAGTTCAGCTGTAGGATGAATAAAGGATTTATTACTGTAAATGCAGAGGTTGCTGATTATTATTTTTCATCTCTAAGTTACTTAAACTTTAATAAATTGGTAATTTTGGGTTATCAACAAACAGATCATGTATACACATGTGAATGTGCAAAATGTAGCTGTTTCTAATTTAAACTACAGTTTATTACTGCCACTGGATCTGCTTCATTGCTGCTAATGAGATTTTAGGGGTTCTCATAATGTAACAGCATGAATAACCTTTTGTTAAGGAAGGCCACCCAAAGTATGTGAAGTGGTGGATACTATTCACATTATTGGTTTGCTGCGTTGAGTTCTCACAAAGGGCTGGATGATAGCCTTTCAAAATGGACAGCACTCCCTCCCCAGTGCATGTAAGAATGTGATTAAAACACTCCTACTCCTACCATGCTGGCTTTAATCATAGTCCCACTCCTTAATAGCCAAGATGTATTAACATCTGAGAGTTGTTAGACACCGTGAAGGGTGTCAGGGGTTTCTGTTCAGCTCATGCTGGACAGGTGTCCAGGGAAGACCTCCATCACAGTGAGCATAAACACACCTGCTCCTGAGCAAGCCTGAGGGTGAAAACCTAGGAAAATGGAGTTCCTCTCTCACAACTGCATGGGAAGGTTTCCTGCATTATCAAAGCAGCCTCAGTGCATGAAGAGCTAGAGTGCAATTAGGCAAAAGCAAAGTATTTCAAATATTAGGCAAGGTTTTATGAGTGCATGACTGCATGGACATGTATCTATCAATCTCATAAACAGCACAGACAGGTGAATAATGTATTTGTACTTGTGGCAGGATTAACTTTATATTAATCCATCTCTCACAGGTCATTTTCTGCTGTTCCAAGTCCCCGAGCACCCCTAAACAAGTGCCATTTTACTTTTGTCAAGTAGTCAAAGACATTTTTCTCTCCCTTACTCAGACAAAGAATTCTTTATTAAAAAATTACTTCAAACCCCTTTCTGTATTGATTTTATTTCCAGTCCCCTGAGTAGTGATCAGAACACATTTGTACCCAGTAGCCCAAAATCATCTACCCAAAGCTCTGACTCATCAGCAATTTTCTTATGCATAGTTTTTTAAGAAATGTCACCGATTTGGGTTTGAAAATGGATGAGGGTATGTGATAAATCATGGATACAAATCAGCCTAGCTCGATTTAAGCCAATGGACTTCTGAAGTTTTACACCAGTTCTCTGTAAGGCACACAAAGGCCCTAATTGTTGGGAATGTCAGTTTTCTGTGGGAACTTAGTTTTTTATAGCATTCAGAAGACATATGCAAATGTCAAGATTTCTTCAAGGCACCGTGTTGCTAATCTCATTTCTCAAGATAATAATTTCACATGTATTCACAAATAGAGTTTGTTAATACAAATATCTAAGAATTCCCTTTTTATTGTACTTTGATGGAGACAATCTGTCAATTTTTACTGTTCATCTCAGTCTGTGAGAGTGGAAAGAGTTAATTTGAATGTTTTCATCAAATTCTAGTTCAAGAAGTTCATTGTAATCCCTTTTCTGTTTTCCTTAGGTAAAGTGTCAGTCACTTCTTATCCAAACTTGCTATTTGATGTTGCTGGGCACTGTAGATCAGCCAGTTCATTTTCCCCACAAGATGGTTCTGTTTCAGCCATAAGTGAAAAAGACAAATGATTCTAATCTAGTTTTATAAAAAACAGAACCTGTGGGTGGAAAAAAAAAAGGTTCTCTAGATAAGTATCTCCATATAGTTAACGTGATTAGTTTTGTTATTCTAACTCTTGCTGCGAGTCCTTGGAACTATTATTCATATTGAATATGATAAACATATATTAGTGTTGTAAATGCAAGCCATATAACAGTGATATATTTTTTAATGTTAGCTTGTGCTCTTTACATTTATAGTTTACTGTTTTAGTTGCTGATCTACCCTTACTTTTTTGCCATTGTTGTTTATAATTCTGCCCCTTCCCCATTTCATTCCAGATAATCTTGTACAAAAGTGTAATCAACTTTTTCAGTTAAAAATAAACAAATAAACCCAAAAGCCTTTAGAAGGCAGGCGAAAAAAAAGAAATGCATTTACACTTGTAATGTTTTTGATATTCTGGTGTACTTTATCAGAGATGTTTCACCTTTTTGGCTTCAATACTCTCTTTCTTGTGCAAGCTTCAAAAGATAAAATTTTCATCACATTGCATAAATGTACCAGTGCAACCAGGTGAACAGAAAATTTTGCCTTTATTAATTAGCAGTGGCAATACTTCAAATAAGACAGTATTATGTAATTTAAAACAAGAATTGAAAATACTGGAATATCAAGCTTCATGCCTTGTTCCAAATAGCAGCCTTCTCAAAATCTGCAGGAGCAAGACTGCAGTGGTGCTGTGATAGCTCATGGGTGCCTCGGTGGGGAGAGTTGGTTTGATTTTGGGGTAGGGTTACAATAGGACAGCAAAGCTCCCTGCGTTAGGAACCCTTTTTTCCAAGGGCTGTTACTCTGTGCTCTTCCGGATGATGGGAAGCTCAGCACTATTTTCAGCTGAGTTAAGATACTGGCTCAGGTTTGGCATGTGTCTGTTCTTATCTTTTACAAGACTTTCCCAACCTGCTGATTACTTCAGGAAGAAATACCAAACTTATTGATCCTCGTGAGATTCAAATGTGTGGGTTTGAAAATGTGTGGGTAGAGTAATTTGTGTATTTTGAGAACTGGTAACTGAACGTTACGTTCTGGTAAAATCGCAGACTTCATATCAAGCTCTGTCAAGGTCTTCATGGAAGGAAGAGAGGAGCCAAATACCATAAATATACTGATTATTGTTTTAACATCATGTAGTGCAGTACCAGTTATGGGATTTGAGGAATACAAAAACTTTTACTTCCCACGTTAAGCAGTTGTGGAAGATCCAAATATACGTGCTGGCTCCTTTCTTGGACTGAACAAATCCCCATAAGGAGCATGTGAATGAGAGACTTGTTTCTCTGTAAGCAGAACTTTGAAATGTTCCTTCTTTATTCCCCATTAAAGTATAATTTGATTTTGCCCTCCCATTAAGTAATCTGCCAGATGAGTATTCAAAGCCCTGTGATTCCCATTTATCAAGTCAAATTAAATGTTTCTGACCAGGTTCATCAACTAGGTATGTTTTAATCAAATTTAATGACATTTTCAATGAAATAGTAAGTGCATTGAGCATTTTTCTGTTTGGATGTGTGGGGGTAGAGGAGGCATTTGCTTCCTTTGAACACGAAGAGACTTGGTGTCAGTCTCTGTTTATTATTGTGAAACATGACAGTTATCTGAAGAAAACCAGCAGGATTTAATCTGACAGCCCAGTAAGGGAAGAGTGCCACCAATCTAATTATCCAGTAATCTAGTCAGAACGGGAGTAATTCTGGGCCTTTCTCAAGTCAGTTAATCACATTTCCCATGCATTAGCAGCTGCACATGCAAAGCTTTTAGGGATGAGCTCTTAGCCCAGTGTAGCCCATGGAAGACACAAGAGAGGCATCATGTCATTGTCTTTGTTTGTTGTCAGGTTGTTTTTTCTGAATTATGATAAAGCATTTCTGTTCAGACTTGCTTTCACTCTTTGAGATAGCTTCTTTTGATGCTTTCTCAGTTCACCATCCATCATTAAATATAAAAAATACTTACTAATTTTGGATGCCCCAAGATGTAGGAAAAGGAGTGTCACCCTAAGGGTGACATTGATAACATTGTCAAAAGTCATCATTCCTCCTTCCTTTTTTTCCTTTTTTCTAATGTCCTATGGTAAACTGAGGAACGTAACAACAAATCAAAACCAAACAAAACCTTCGTGCTTAGCCAACAATTATCAAGTTATCTTCAGGCCAGGTGTCAAACAATGTGACATATATGTGGTATAGAAGGTGGGTTGGGGGGGATTTTTCATGGAGAAAAATTAATTCAGTTTGTGGCAAAAGTTCAGATGTTTGGGTTTTCTGCTTTTGTTGTTCTTTTTTTATTTAACAGTGCTTAAGGCTTGATTCTCCTATTTGCTAGTTGTGTGACAGGCACATTTATCCTGCCTGTCATTTCTTCCCCCCCATTTTATTGTCAAGCCAGGGGAGAAATTATTTCATAACTCTGTCCTCAGAGGTATAACTTGCCAGGCTGAAATATCTACTTTGGATTGTAAGTAGTTGGGGCGAAAAATGCTGATCCCTGAATGTTTCATCATTTTTTGCAAGGGCAGCAGACCTCGTGCTGTCATATATTTATTTCTGCTGTCCAACCCACTGTTCTTGTAAGTGGGCAAGATATGTCTTGCTCTTACTTCAGGAGAAAAAGAAAGATATGTTCTAAATGCGGGCCTTTCCTACACTTGCATTTAAAAGAGAATTCTTGTGGGCTGCCAGATGATATTTAAATGCTTGCTTCTCAAGTTTTCCTGTGAAAGCAGAGGGCTTGAACTCGCTGAAGGTTTAGATATCATCAGGTACCTTTTGGCTTGGTTAACTCCCTGCAATGGGGCTGCAATTTTGTCTCTGGACAGCACCCTTGTACATGAAAACGTTACCCCTACATAAAGCAGAAATAAATTTCAAATAGAAGAATTTAAAAATAGAAAAAAAAAATCCCATTCAGTTCCCCTCTCTAAGCCTTTGCTTAATTGAAGGAGTGCTAAATTAGCTGGCCTGCCTGAAAGACTGCTTGCTCTTACATCAGGCCAGAACATCAAGTCCGCCTGGAAAGATGGGAATGGAGTTTTCTCCTATCTCTAGAAAACAACTGATTAATAAAATATTTAAAATTTGGTGGTCTTCCTATTCAGTGTGCTTTAAATTGCGTCTTTGCTCCATCCTGGCACTCCTTGTCTCTCCCTCCAGCACTCACATAAGTATAACACTTTGGATCCAGATGTTGCAGTTCAATTTGATTTTTGCTATATCTAAATTCCTTTCATCTTTCTCACCTTGCTCAGATTAAGGGAGTTGAACTGAGTGAAGACAGCTTGTGCAGCAGCAGTAGAGATTGGTTGTGCATTTTTTTCAGCTTTAACTTTACTTGTGTAACTCTGGGTGTTGTCGCTGACAGCAGGAGCTGATTTAAATGGAAGAGCTGGTTGTTTTCCATTCCAATTTGACAGGGAGGTGGTGGAGGTCAGAAGCAGAAGAGCTGCCATTAGTGCTGTGGATTTCTCAGAAGGGCAAATGGCTCCAATTAAAAATAACAATAATTCCTTAAGAAGATATACCAATGTCTCCTGTGAGACCCTAGTGACTAAATAGAACTCACCAAGGAGGCATTATGCACCAGAAGGGAGAATGGGAAGAAGTGACCCTGTGAGAAGAATTGAGCTAAACTTCATGCCAAGTTCAGCATTTCACTTGCAAATGAGTACCAGATCTGAGCTGATCTCCAAAAATGCATTTGTAAAGTTTGACAGAAAAAGTCTGTAAGAGCCAGCTTTGCAAAAGCATGGCTCCTTTTTTTAATTTTGACTTAGTGGGAAAAGCAGTTCCAGAACACTTCTAAGAACTGAAGGTGCTGCATTCCATACCAGGGTCCAGTAGAGTCATGTAAGCAATTGTTACTATGCCCAATGTAGTTTCATTTTTTTCTATCAAGTAGCAAGGAACAGCAATGTATTTCATATATAAGTATAGTTCTTCTAAACACTGTTTTGTATTCAGGAGCTTCAGATCCTCCTTTTCTAGTAGTTTTTTTTTTTTTTTTTTTTTTTTTTTTTTTTTTTTTTTTTTTTTTTTTTCTTGGCCATACCTTTTGGAAATATTAGTGAGATTCTCCTGAAGTTCTTCAGGCATCCTCTTTGATTATTATTCCTTAAAAAAGTACAAATAATTAAATTTGTACTCTTGGATGTGCTGCCTATGTGCAAAATTTACTTATGTGGTTGACTTTTTGAGACTACGAAACCAGTGTCTTGAAACAAGCAGGACTTGTTAATGTGTTTAGAAATTTGTGTTTTAAATACTCCCTATGTGGCTAAATAAGAGACACATGCTTTGCTTGGCTTTTTTCTTAAAAGAATTTTTTAAGTGAAATTACCTCAATCTGCAGATAGGGGCCTGTGGAATCAACTTTATTAAGCAGAAAAAAAAACTTCATCAAACTTCTGCTCCAAAAGACATAGGATAGCTGAAAGGCTTTCTTGTCTTTTGAGGTCCATTTAAATTAATTATTTAAATTGTGGTTAATGATTGAGATGTTGAGACTCAGACCAGCAGTTTAACAACTCCTGCTGGGCGGGGCAGTGGCAATGCATAGGTATGCACAAATCTAAGGCCCACTCACAGCTTTACATCATGGGTCTTGCATTTCTCCAGTGATGTTGAGCTGTCAGCAGACACTTTGATTTCAGTATTCAAATTAATATCTGCTGAATGAGCAGAGCTTTGCAGAAGTTGAGCTTTGTGTCTTGTTCATTCTTAGCAAGAGAGCCTGCTGCTGTCTAAGGAATTTCCCAGTGACAAGAAGGGCTTTGTGTAAGGAGTGAGGGGGGGAAAAAGACCTTAACTGACGTAAGGGAATTATCAGTCTGCCTTTCTGTACAAGGAAATAACTGTGGACTTTGAACTCTGGATAATGATGACGGAGTTATCATTTCAAATCTTCATGTAATATATAGGGCCTTCAATTTTTATCCAATTTTCCCCTTGTTTGTTTCTCTTCACTTTTTTTGTGTTAATAAACTGTGGTCAGGTTCCTGACTGATTTTATCCATGTTGCTGCTATTCTTTCAATCTCTTTATGCCATCAAATGAAATACTCTGGACTGGAAGTACAGCATTTGTATTTAACCAGACCATGAATTTCAACCTTATTTGAGTTTAGGTTTTGTCAGTCTTGCTTAATCCTACTGCCAGACCAGAAATACCATTGCTGATATGTGAAAAATGGTATCATGCTACTGATACCATTGCTGTGTGTAAAAAATTAATTTTCCCTTCTTCTTCAACACCAGCATTGGACCTCTGTTTGGCAGCCTGTGTGTCCCTGAAGTGGAACGGCGTGAGCAGGCAATGTTGAGAGACAAAAGCCTTTGTGGTCTGTGTAGTATTTATAAGACCATAGGAGGAGAAAGAGGTCTGAAGAGCTTAAATCACTTGGTTGAGGCCATTATGTCAGAGCTTGGCATTATAACCCATCGTTTTGCTCCCAGCGTAATACTCAGGAGCCACATCAGTCACAGGCTCACACTTTGCTACATCAATCCTTAAGCTTTTAGTGTCCTAAGAGATGCTGCATATAAAAGTGTTTGTACCAGGCAGCTTTTCCACACAACACTGAAGAGACCCCAGTAAAGCTCTCAGGTTAGCCCTGAGGAGGAGGTCTTACACCCATGTCCAGAGACAAAGCTGGAAATGTTCTGGGGGGGTTATTTTTCATGGGATTTTGTTTTTGTTCTGTGTGTAGGGGTTTATTTTTACTAGTGCTCTACCTAACAAGACATTAAATCATTGATTCAAAATGTTTAAAGAAAAAATATTGAAGTAAAAGAAAATACTACAGTAGACAAACCTAAAAGGTCAGCACATACCACAGAAAATGCTGTGAGTGTTGGAAATGTGTGGCAAAGTCAAACTTCTGCATTGAATAGAAAGAATGACCTTTTAAGGGTACCTTTCCTCTGTGTTCCATGTTCTTCAGTTAGATGTCTTCTCATCTTGAGGCTGTCCCCTGCCTATGGTTTCCTCTGATATTTATATTATTTTTCATTCTTCTAAAAGTGCATTACATTCATTTCCACCCTGTTTAATACTATGGAGATTTTAATGGAGTGCTTCATTTGTTTGGGGGTTTTCTCCTTTCTTCTTTTCCAATTTTAATAAATAGCTTTCTCCCTGATGTTTCTAAGTTTTCAAATCTGTAATCAACTTATATCCTTTTCTTCATTTCACTCTACTTCTACCGTCTATAAAAATGCTTTTTGTCTTTTGTTCTTGTCCTATCTTAACTCATTCTGAATCTAGAATGAAGGTCGTGCTTGAATTAAAATGCAAATAATGAAAATTTATGAAGTTGAGAGATTGAGAAAATGAATTGGCCTCTAAACCTTCCAAGAGTGAATGAATAAAGACCTAAGAATTTAGAAATTCAATACTCATAGGCTGGTGGAAAATGACTTTGCTAAATGTACCCATCTGTGCAGTCCTCCTTTATAAACCTACATATTTTAGTTTGTCAGGTTTCCATTGGTTGTCTACCATTATTTTAAGCAGGACAAATATGTGGAGTGCAGAGCTGTCACATTGTGTTTGTGAGGGAAAATATTTTATCCTGGTCAAAAACTCAGTAAAAGAAGTTGCAAGTTTAAAGAAACTGAATCTCTCAGTGATATGATATCCATGACTTCAAAACTTTATAAATGAACAAGCCACAGTAAGAATGCAATGATGTAAAAATACATGGTCTTTTATGAATAATAAATAGAATATCTTATTTATAAAGGAGAACTAAGTATTTATTTTCCTTAAATGTATTACATTCATTATTATCCTAATGTGAATTACTCAAATATGTTAAAAATTTAATATGAACACAATTAGTAATCCCAGTGATTATCACCCCAAGTTATCTAAATTATGTAAATACCATTTTCAATGCAAAGCAAGGTGGAGGAACAATACCCTGCAGTCCTGCAGTATTTTAGGGGAAATGCTGTCAGCCAAGCTTTGCTGGAATCTCCCAGTGATCACTTAACCAAAGCTCATGTAACATGCATTTGGTAGAGATGCTTCTGGGGGGAAAGAGTTCTGCCCTGGCTCTCCCTCACTTTCCTCTCAATGAGCTTCTTCAGAAAATTGCAAGAAACTGATGTGATAAGCTGAAGCCTGATTTTCCCATGGGACAGTACTAATAATGTAGCTTGGGAAGAAGAAAGATGGAAACTGTGTTGACCCTTGAGACTGTCCTGAATACATCAGTGGTCAAAATAAATGGAGCATTTCCTATTAAGGATTAAGTGTTGTAAATGTGATGAAAGACTAGACGTGGGTCATAAAGGCAAACAATGACTCTGATCTGACTTAATCATCCTTATTTTACTAGACAGTCAGTCTCCCGTGCTGCTCTTTGAGCTCCTGGGGCGTATGAAACTCCTGGCATTACTCAGTGAATCCAGGCAAGAGGGGAGGGTGTGGGCTGTTATTGTGGCTTTTCAGCCATTTATTCATCTGGCAATCCCCAGTAGATTGCTGAAATATCAGAGATCTTTGGGCATCTCTGAATTATGGGGGAAAAAATAAAAGGAAGGAAGAAAGAAATGTCATGGGTTTGGAAGTCCATAAGAGACTTATTTGGCATCTTGCACATGGCAGCCTCAGGGATCAGCTTTGATCCCTTATTGCTCATCACAAGAGAGCTGGTGCACTGCAGCCCTACACATATTTATGGCAAGTGGGTCTCTTCATCTCTGTTCAGAGGCCTGCCAAATGGGGAGAGATCCAGTTTGCATAGTAATGCTCCCTCAAACCATCTCCTTAACCTTGGTTTCTCCTCCAGCTCATCCATGTTGCTTATCCAGCACTTGAAATCAATCCTGTGCTATATAAAGAACAGTGAGTGAATGTACTTAGCCTTGTGTTGGGTTGGTAGCTGGGAGACCTCTTGAAGACTTTGCTGTACCTCTTTTAGCCTTCCTGCCACTGGTTTCACATGCTGGCTCATTACTGGGCATCTCTGTGCTAGATGCAGGGTAAGGGGGTAAAAGCTGTCCTTCCACAGACTTCTTTAGCTATAGCACTTGACAAAAAATGTATAAATCTTCATTACCAAGCTGGTTTTAATCCAATATATGCCTGGAATATTGAACTGAATATACCGGACCTCTCCAGATCCTTGTTTTAAACAGAAAAGAGCAATCTTGATTTCTGTTTGAAAATGTTTATTACTGCATCAAAGAAAGTGTTATCAATCTGTCAAACTCACTCAGTAACAACTTATTTGGACCAAGTACAAATGTTTCTTTTGCCACAGATTTATATCCCACGTCAGACTAGGAAAAGAGAGAGACTTTTAAAATTTTTTTCTGCTGTCATTAGCACAGCCTCCTACAGGACAAATTGATTTAATATGTGGAGCAGTGGGGTTGTTCTCATTTTGGAGCTATTTGTCTGCCTTCAGAGAGCACAGGGCTACCTGGAAACAGGCACAATGGATCAGTACCCACACACAGGTCCTGTGCCCCCCTGCACTGCAAGGCAAGCCATGCCTTCCACAGGCAAATTTTTTCGTTACTGGCATGGATGCTGGCTTTGCCTATGGAGGCACCTCTTGGAACACATTAGTGCAATGTATCAGACTATACCATAAACAGAGTTATAGCACATGGTCACATCCAACTGATAGTTTTCTTAGGACTGAAGAGAGAGATCTCTATTTTCAGGCAGAGCGCATAAAAATATTCTTATCCAAGCCTTGTCAACTCTCCCATCTAATTAAAAAGCACACCTCTCTAGGTATAGGAATTTAAATGCCTTCAGTTCTTTCTCTTTTTTTCAGTGCCATCAGCATTCAAATTGTAATTTACAGCCCAGTTCTTCCAGCAGATGTCTTTTTCTTGCAGATCTCATTTAAGAAGATGTTCTGCTGGAGGAGATCTAATGGGACCCAGTTCTAATACAAGGATTTAATTGCTCTTGCTTTCAAAGTGATGAGTTGGCTGATTAACTTACGGAGGCTGGATGGGAGAAAATGGGCCACTATTGGCCAGAATTTAAAATTTATTTTAGATATCTAAAGATGCACTTATGCTTGAAGACAGATTTTTAAAAGCAGATAGATACTTAACTCCTAAACACGGAAATTCCATAAAAAACGAACCCAGAGTGCTTTTTTGGAAAGTCTTAGGCTAATGGTATGCTTTGAATAGCTTTCTCAGACAATTCAGCCTCTCGTGGGAAGAAAAGGTGTCCAAAACTACAAGTTTTAGTTGTCTTTCTTGGCTCTGTTCGTGAGAGCTGTGGGTGTTTTGTTAGGTTCTTAACACCCTTAAGAGCAGTATCTAATCTTGTGTAAGATTTATAATGTACATATGTATGTTTTCAGCATCTGTCCAGGCTGTCTTTACTGTTGTGGCTTTACAGAGGAATTACTAGTCTGTAATCCAGCCCCAAACTATTGAAAACCAGTTTTTATCTAAGTCTGCTCTTATCTGCATCTGTGTTTAAAATAATTTTCCCAAGAGGAGTCTAAAAGCAAAATTGAAATCCACAGGAGGTATTTTTATACTAAGAATTTAATATTCATTTCTACATGTGTTTCAGACACTTTGTCTCAAGGTAGTTGTTTACTTATGAGGTTAGCAGGTTAAATCTAAAAATAGTTTTAGTTCATTTTAGTTCATTTCTTAATTAAAAAAGTTAAAATAGGAGTTTATTTTTTTCAAAGCTAGGTTTGCAAGAAGGCTTAGAAACATGGTGGCAGAGCAGTGGTTTTGGGTCTTGTTCTTTTTGGAGCCTTTGGGTGTTGTTTTTTTTTAATCAGTAGCACCTCAGTGGTACTGAGTTTTAGAAGGGGAATATCAGGCTAACAGTTTTCAAAGCTTTCTTAATATCTGTGGGGGCATTTCACAATTTAACTTCTGGCACAGATGAGATTTGGGGTCTAAGATGCTTGGGCAAAACCCCCTCTGGTGGATTTAAGAAAATCGCCTAGTGTTTCTGAGAAAGAAGGGTAGCCTATGATTTACAATGTTATTTTAATATTAATTTTATTTTATTTTATGCTTCAGTCATGCAGAAAGAATATTGTAAGGCTTTGAAGGCAGCACTCGGAAAAGGTCTGGGATGCTCAGCCTCAGAGTAGCGCTGTGGAGTGAGAAACTAAAGGCTTATTGTTTGCATTTCCTCCCTTTCAGCCCCAGTGGGCTTCCACACTTGGCACAATCTAAGCATTGCATTATTTTTCCTGACATGAAGGCACATTGCTCAGCTTCTTTGCCTTTGGTCAGATATCAGCAACACAAAATGATGTCTTTGTGTAGCAGTTTTGTGAGGAGTAGCAGCTCTGGTCAGTATTTCATACATTCATTTTATTGGTCAAGATCTAAAACCTTCCCTTTTCTCTCCCCATATGAGGGAGGGACACTTGTTCCACAAAAGACTGGTTCTCACAAGACAGTGGGACATTTATTTAAAGGCCAGATTTGAATCTCTGAGAACTTTTCTTCCTTCCTTGTTTTGTCTGGGACTGGGAACAAAAGGAACAAAATTCCACTAACCGCCCCCCACCCCCCCAAAAAAAAAAAAAAAATGTACAGAGGCTTGGTGGCCATACCTCTCTCAAAAGCTTTCTACTTCAGACTACATCTTGGATTTTCAGACTACATCTTGGATTTTCCTTAAATCCTTGGAAACCTTACTGTCTTTCCATGGATATGAATCAATGTCATTCAGGAAGAACTGGCTCAGTGCTGATGCTACAGAGTCCTTGCACTGGCACATTGACTTCTTCAGCCCTTCAGCTTTGTGGTGAGATTGTTTCACATGTTTTGTGTGATCTTCCCATCTGCAGCACTTCAGAATTACTCCCGGGTTGGCTCGGGACCCACCCAACCCAAAGCACAGTGTCAGAAAACTTTTGCAAAGTAGTCTCTTCTCAGCATTTCTCCCATCCACTTCCAAAAATTTTGCAATTGTTGTTGGACTTTAAATTCTCTTTTCAGGCTCGTGTATCTAAATAAATTCTGGGCAGAATGGTTTTAAAATATTTGTCTAAATTAGATGTGGCTGCAGTAGATAGCAATTGGAATAATTATTTATAGCTAAAAGAATGCTGTGTAAACATTTGAAGGTCTTTCTTAAGATTTGGAGAGAATTGCAATTGGTCTTCAGCAGACCTTTCTCTGGAGTTTTGTTTTCATATCCCAAGGTAAAATAAATGTGTTTCCTGAGCTGGTTATAGCAGATTTGTAGGAATTCTGCAAGTTTTGACCCAAATTCCTATATGAGTTTTCAGAGGTAAACCTCAGGCTCTTTGATTGGAACTTAGAGGATGAATTTCTCCCACACTGAAGCCAAGGGAAGTTTCACCACAAGGGTGAAATATGCTTTGGCCACTGGTCTTCATGGATTCCTGTAGTGGGATCTATTTTGCTAGCACAGTCTTTATAGAGCAAAGGAGAAGATAAAAAATTGAAAGGTGTTACCAGTCACCAGCAATGAAACAACACTAGGAAGAAAACTGGACTTTTTTTCTTGCCTTTGGGACTTATTTGCAGCATACCTAAAAATCCATCTGCACGTGTGGCTGAGAGAATTGCTGCCAGTCTGTGCTCTGGCTGCCAGCCCCTGTAATACCCTGGGGCTCCAAAGCAGATCCACATGGTAGCCAGCTTTCTGTGTAAGCTCTCCTGTAATCAGAGTCCTGCTGAGGGCATTACATGATTGACCATTGATTTCTGTTGCCAATATTTTGGCCCTTTAGAGGCATAGTGGGATTAATCATCAGCTGATCTGACTTCATGTGTATTCATTTTGAGGGGAGATGAGGGCTCCTGAGAGAGATGCTGGTCAACTTGAGAATTGGTGAAGGAAGGTGTGTTAGGAAACTAAAAGCAGGCAAGCTGCTTAGGTTAAAGGAAAGGGTCAATAATATGGTAAAGCTCTGAAAATATACTTATTGCAAACTTCCTTTAATGCCTCAGACCTCAGATCACTTTGTGTCTGGTTTGACATGGGTCTCTGTCTGGCTGACATGCATCTGTGTCTGTACAGGTGCACCACATGGTTTTCATGGCACAGCAGCACCACTCAGTGCTTTCAGCAGGTTGGGAAACAGTATTCAAATGTAAGGTGTGCAGGGATCCAAACTAGGAAAACTGAAATTTAGCCATGAGATCAGTTTAGATAGATGTCTGCTTCTCAGAAAATTATCTTTGGAATATCAGTGGCACAGTATAAACTTGGCTTCACTAGTCTCAATGTTGCACTTGAATCTTCCCAACAGATGGAAAGATAAGACAAAATCACAGCCTGGGGCATTCAAAACTCTGTTGTTGGGGTTTTTTCCAAGGTAGACAAGGAGCTCAACCTGCCAAGCAACAATAGGGTAGTGACTGCAGAAAACAAAACCCAGAAAGAGTAAGGCACTGTGACATGTGAGCAGAAAAGAGGAGCAGAGCTGAGAGTGTGCTGGCTGCAGGCTTGGTGTGCTGGGGCTGTGCTTAATGCGAGTTGCCTTCCTTGTGAGAATGGTGTGCAGGGACAATGGGAGCCGTGGATTAGTAGAACAAAGATGGAAATGAGGAGGAAATTCCTTTTTAGCACATTTTGCATGCTCAGCCACCTTGCAAGGTAGGACTGCCGGAGACAGTAGCTGGATATTAATAGGTGGCATTAAATAATTGCGAAATGTAAATGCAATTGAATGCTTCTCTCTGCAGCTATCTAAGTGTTCATTATGCCATAAAAACTAGTTGGTTTTCCACCCCTGTGTGTACAGAAAGAGCTCGCAGTAGCAAAATTCAATTTGCATGAAAGATGAGGAAAGATGAAATATTCTTTAAGTCATTTTTATTCTGTGTAATTTTATTGTGAGCAGATAAACTGTGTATATCTCATTGGTTTTGTTAAAGTTTACAGTAGATGTTACATTATTTCAGAAGATGAAAGAGTCAAGGGTAATAATGCAAGTCCCTGTTTATAAATCTGTTTTGTTGAAGTCTCTGACATAAGAACATGAAAGTGAAAAATCAGAAAATGAAGAAAACAGCACAGACATTCTCATAATAATTGTGATTCACATAAAAATTAATCACTGAAGCTTGGTCACTGGCTGTATCCAAAGTTAAGCATAGCCTGTAGCTTGTCTGTAAAATCAAATACTCTTTCAGAGTGTTAATGGAAATCTGTTACTCACGGCTGAGGGTGCACAAGTGATGCTTGTAAATAAGCTTCAGGTTTTCTTCTTTGAGTTGTTTGGGATTTTGAGAAAGCAAAGCACTCATTCCTGTTTGATAATATTCTGCTTCAGTGAGAGGCATCCTTGGGGCCTCAGCAGCAAATTTATTCTGAAAAGCAAAGTTAGTGCATAAATTATCCTGTATCTAAAAAACGTTTTGATTTTTTGCCTCCTGCATAGGAAGTGATTTCTGGCTTTACCCAATTCTTCCTTCACGGCAGGCTTTTTTCCCCCAGCAGCTTATGTCATTAGCTTATCAAAAAAACTGAGGAGAGGTTAGGGGTATTAGCAAAGAATAATGGATACCTTTTGAAGTAACTTTTTATTTCTCTAATGTAGTTTGGTGTGTCCCTGCTTAATGTTAACAGCTACTGGGTTTCCAGTGGAATAATTAATTTGGGTCATTGCACTGCAGCATTTTGCTTCTCCTGTATCCTAATGCCTGGAAATTTCTGGAGTCTTTGACACATTTGTTTCATGTATTCCTGTACTTTAAATCGGATGTCAAGATTTTAATAGATCCTGAGCTTAATTATCCACCCTTGTCCAAAGTAAGTTTAATGTATGCCCTGTCTGAAACAGGAGAAGTGGTTTCAGGTGCTTTTGTCTAGAGGCTGATATATGGAGAAAGATTCAGTGTAAATGGCTGTGTTTGCTTATTTTCCAACATAGTAGCTCTGACTACTTTCCACTTGGTACAAATTGTGCTAAGGCTCCATTCATTCTTGCTTCTTTTTTAATTTATTAAACTGGCTAAAACTCTTGTAGAAATTTAGTGGGCTCCTCTGGCAGGTAATAGGGAAAACCTAGAGACAGCTGGACAAAATGGAAGGAAGTACTCAGAGTTAATAATCTTTGATCAGCAATTTAATGAGACTGGGTGCATTTCAGAGTAGAATAGGCAGAGAACAGGCTGAATATCTCTGCTGTTTGGTACATTGGTTCTATGCATCTCCATTTGGCAGCATAAATAGTTTTATCCTGTGTGCTGGTGTGGAGCTGAAGACCATTAGGAGGAAGCTGTTAGTGGAGCAGGTGGGCTTGGAGTGTGGGGACAATAGCTGCTGAGAGCAGGGGTGAGCCATGCCTCCCCACAGGGCTCAGCAGCCCTCCTTCCTCCACCAGGGTCTCCCTGAAGATTAGGACTTAAACTGCTACAAGGCTCTCTTCTGGGGCAAGGAAGAGGCAGGAAATGGCCATGCAGAGAGATGGAGGCTGTGTGAGAGGGGTCAAAGGTGGCAGGCATCATCCCACCCCCTCTGCAAGCAAGGCTGGAGCACATGGCTCAGGTTTGCAGCCTTTGGGTGCTTTGGAGTCAGCAGCAGTAGGTGTGATGGGAGCTGCTCTTTGTGGAGCACTGGGCTCTCAGAGCTGTATAAACTTTCTCACAGATGGGGTCTGTGGGAGGGTAAGGGGGCTCAGAATTGGAGCCTCACTCCCTGCTTGGGTCTGGTTTTGCACTCAAGAACTTGTTGCAGTATAAATATTAATATAACCAAGGTGGAGTCCAAAAATACAGAGTTTAAATTTGTCACATGTATATTTTGTTGAGTGAGATGATTATCAGGAAAACTTCCATAAACCTATTTAAATTATTTAATATCCTAAACTGTGAAAGAGAGTTTCTTAAGGTTTCTCAGAAATTGCTGTGTGGCTCTCAAGGCATTGGCATCTGACTGTATTGCCATCATTTTGGTCTAGTTTTAGAGTGGTAAAAGGCACATAACAATCAAGTGGCCCATACATTTCCATCACATTGGTAGTATTCTTGTTGATAAGTGGAATCCAAAAATATAAGATTGGGGCAAGTTCGTTCCTTTCCAGGGAGGCATTTTTCAAGGTCAGGTTTGAAGGGCAGTTTAGAACTGATAGGTGATTTTGACCTATCTCTACCTGTATTATAGATGTTCTGCAGTGACATTAGGTTTGTTCTGCAAGCCTTTACCTGAGCTCCTGGCCTTTTATATCACCCACCTCCGTGGGTGTCATGGACAGGCCAAGTCTTCTGGTGGAAATTTGCTACCCCATCTCTGCTATCCACTGAGGTTTTGTGTTTCTTTGGAGAAAAGCCTAAACTTGATCAGCAGGTTAAAATTTAAACTCTTGATAGAGGTCCCATAAGGGATGTCAAAGCAGGTCTGATCTGTAAACCAGGGCATCGGGACCAGTGTATCATCAAAGAGAGACAGAATTTACGTGACAGGCAGAAGATTCTCCCTAAATTCTCTGCCCAATGGCCTCACAGCATAGTTCTGGATCCAAAATATGAGCTGTTGAATTCACATGCCTTTGAGCTTTGTGCAGTCAATTATGTCTCCAAGATCCTGGGAGAAGCTCCCCATCCTTCTCTTAGTCTCTGAGGCGGGTAAGGAGGAGGAGAAGAGCTGTTTCACTCCCTCCTTGCTTTCTGGCAGAAGGACACAGCAGAGCAGCAGGAACATGCTGTGCCTATAACACTGTTGGGGAGCCTTTGCTGGCCCATGTTGTCCCCTCTGCCCCATGCACAGGGAGCAGTGCCTGCTGCACAGGCTGCCCTGTGTTCCCTGTGCCTCAGTGCTGCACCACCCAACTCAGGCTTCCCTTTACCTGCCTCTTTATTATCCACTTTTCCTTTTATTATCCGGCTTTCTCTTATTTATGTCCCTTGTTAAAAGTCGATTTATTCATTTTAGAGTCCCTGTCTTTTCTTTGTCCTGGCGTTCATTTATTAGTGAGCCTCTTCCATCTTTTCCCTGCCTGACATGAAGTATTTGTAAAAGCCTCTCTTACTCCCCTTAATCCCTTTGGCTAGCGTGAACTCCCCTTGCTATTCTGTTACTCTTACTTTCTCTGCAAGTCTTTACTGATCCTCTGTAGTCTTGTGTGGATCCTCTCTATTTCCAGTATGCCTGCTTTTCTTCTCTAAACCCTCAGAGCAGTCCCTTGTGAAGCCCCACTGGCTGCTCCTTCCTTTTCTTTGAATTTTTCTCTATCACAGGGACTACAACAGGCTGCGTTTTCATTAGAGTGCCTGTCAGGATTTTTTTGCTGCCTTTTGCACTCATGGCTGCTCAGAAGAGGGGCTGGATTTTAAGCACCCCTTTGGGAGGAACAAGCTACATCCCTCCTGCCCACAGCTCCCCCTTTCAATTTGCACATGAAAACTAGTAATAAGGGACAGATTAAACAGCATCATGCCTGGGTGCACTGCTGAGAGAGGCTTTCAATGGGCTTGTGTCCTGCTTCTGCAGCATGTAGGGGCATGGTGTGCAAATACAGACATATTTGGGTGTACCCTGACATCCCTGGGCTGGCTTGCTTCACACAGATGGGATCTTTTTTCCATACTTATCACTTTGTGGATGCATAGTCACCTAAAACATCCTGTGCCAGTGAGTTCTACAGTTTTATTAAATCTGTGTATCTGTTTTAGACCTCTGACAGTTTCACATGATGTTCTCTACTTCTTTAGAAAGAAACAGAGCACTACCCTTCTGTAATCACTCTCACTGTGCTGTTTAAGATTGAATTGAATTTTATCCTAGAGGCCATTTGGTCTGACTACTTTAGATAAACAATATCTTTAAAAAACCCAGCATGGGGTAGTTTGGTGTACACACATTTTACCTAAGCATTTTTTAAGGTAGGCTAGCAACATTCCTGTCTTTAATTGATTTCATACAGATGGGTGTGACATATATGGAAAGATACATAGACATTTTTTCCTTCTGATAGCAACAGGTATTTTAGAAAAAAAGAAGGACATAATCTGTCTAAGGCTGCAAGTGAAAAACATATTCAGCATTAACTTGGCTAGCATCCACACGAATATCTACTGCAAATGAAGTAATAGGTGAATATTTCAGTGACCCTTGGTGATGACTAATTCAGTATCCACCCAGTAATGTAGCAATATAGAGGTATGTGAATAAGGCATGAGGCTGTGGCCGTCACTAGAGTGTCTGTAAGCCCTAGAGCAATGCAGAACAACAGTTGGGAAACCAGAAACACCTTCCAAAAAGAACATGTGTCAGGCCCAGGGTCCCAGCCCCAGAGAGCGATTCCAGATGACTTTCAGAAATGAGGTTATTGCATAAGTGCATAAAATGAGATGCCTGTGAATGCCTGTGATCACCAGAGCTGTGTGGCCAGTCATTTTGAATCTGTCTGCTGCTAGAGGCAGAGCAATGCTTCTAAAATCCTTTTCCCTCACTGTAATTTTAAGCAGTAGGTAGGCAGAGTCAAGTCACGCTCTGGATTCCAGTAATAAGGAAACAGAGTGTCACAACCCATGTTCCCTTTTTATTCCCTCTTTTTCTGAAAACCCCGTGAGTTTATTAGTGGTGCTGTTTTGAAGGTAAAAGTGAGCACCGGGATCAAAACTGCCTTGTCGTGTCCTTGTACGTGGTGGGAGCCAAGCTGTGCTGTGGGCTTGACAGCAAGACCTGCTGAGCTGCACTGGTGCCTGTTAGGCTGCTTGTGTGTTAAGAAATTGGTAGCACCAAGTGCCTTGTTGAAATTCATCCTTTGCTCCACATGAGGTACTCTCTTAGCACATGAAGGAATAATTCATGCTCAAGACTTTTTTTGACATAGGTATTACTGTCATGATATTGAGTAAGAATGAACATGTAGGTGGAGGCACTGGGGTAATAAAATAGTTTTACCAAAATAATGAGGAGAAACAGGAATCCTTGCATGGATTTTATTTGTTAAGAACCCAGAAATGGTGTATGTGAGATAGCAATATAGTGGCATGCAGGGGAGCTGCCTCAAGTGCAAGCAGTGCAGCTACAGTCCTGGTACTATCTGGAAAGGAGGAGATCATTTCTGTTGAAAAAAAAGTGGCTGAATAAGGATCCACAAACAGAATTGGAAGCACTATGGTGGTCTAACCTTGTGAAAGCACTTCTGGCTGCAAACAGAGTTGAAAATGCTTAGTGGGTAAAAAATTTTAAGCATAAATAAAAATAGGCTTACGTTTGGACTTTTAGTAATAATTATATTAAAATGACACCATTCATTAAATAATGCAATACATTCACATCTCTAAATACACAGCAGCTGTTCACTTCTGTCAAACACGATTCCTTTAGGGACTGAATAGGGAAGAGTAACGTGCTGGCTTGCATGGTAATGTCCTGATGAGCTCTGGGCTGCAGCCTGCCCCCCACACTGATTAACAAAGGGTGTCTCTGCCAGTGCCAGGTCCTGAAGGTGCCCCTCGGGCTGGGCAGGAGGTGCCAGCTGGGCAGAGTAGGGTAGGGAAAGAGTGGATACAACACAGACTTTGGAATTGTCCTTCTCAGGCTTTGTAGAAACTGAGCATTAAAAGATGTTTCAGCCTAGGGCTATAAGCAGATGAATTTGGCAGGCTGTGATGTGCTGGAGTTGAAGCTCATAAAAAGATTTTATTTTAAAATTTTTAAAAAAATCATTATATAAAAAAGAGCTATCCTCTTGATGGATAGCTACTTGAGAGAGGGAATTTTCTGGATGTGGTGTCATCCTTGCCAGACCTTTGGTTATGGAAGTCCTTGGCCAAGCTTCCAATTCATAATAATTGATATAAAAATGCATTGATGCACCAACTAATCCGGCAGTAGCTATATTTTTATTGCTTTCAAAGCAGAGGGTTTTATCCTTCACACCAAAACTGAGGTAATATTCTGAAGGTGCAGAAAATAGAAAGTCTTACCAGCAGATGATAGGCACCTGTGAAGAGCCCAGCTTAGAACAGGATTTGAGTTCTTGTATTGTTGGCTTCATATGGTTTCTTATCAAGGGCAGTGAGCTGCATGTCTCCCTTACACTCCCATGCTTCATTTAGAGAAATCCCTGGGCATCCACACGTATAATTTATTTCTAATCACAGTGAGAAAGTCTTTGCATCTTGTAGCAGTCTTTACTAAATAAGGGCATTCTACAGACAAACATCCGCTTGCTAATAGAATGCTGATCCTGAAGATATTATATGACTTCTATGTTTTACCCTTTCAATAGATTTATACATGACATTTTACTTTTACTTTTGCCAAATTTAATTTTCATATTATATTGAATCTAGTATCAGGAGGCGTATAGTCCCTCATTTATGCAAGAAGAGAATTCAGAGTTAAAGTTGTCTCTCTGTACCAACATTTGTAGAGAAAATGACAATAATCTACAAAATTAGGAGCTCAGAGCTTGTAATTTCCCCATGAATTATTCTTTTCTTGTTCCTTTCATATCACTATATTTGTATAAATAGATCATGGTTTATTTTTCTTTCCTGGTGATGGATTTGGAGTGTTTGTCACCTGTGCTCTAATATGATTTGTTGTGATATATTGAAGGTTTTTATCTTGGTAAGGATTTTTCTCTCTTGTGCTTCATTTGGGATTTTTCCCCCCCTCTTTACTGCAGTATTTTTCAGGCACTAGGTTTTTATTCAGTAACATAACAAACTTCCTAACAGAAGTTTGATGAGAACACTCCAGAGAATAAAATTCTGTCATGAGAAGAGACTTTAAAAAGAATACCCCAATTTTATTAACTGGTACACTAAGTTGTGTGGCCCAATATTCAAAGTTCAAAAAGGCTTTATGTGCTATTGGTGAAACTGAGCATAAGCATAATAACATGACATTGACAGGCTTATTGTTTGGGCACTATATCTTTATCCACTGCTGGTTTGTACTGAACAGATGAGCTCACCCACTCTGTACCCCTGCATGCTAGCAAACGTGTGTGCAGAACTTTCCCCTTTCAGCTTAAATCCCCAAGAGTCCAGTCCCTTGCCTTTAGGGACAGGAAGAGGCAGCTACAACATTAATACAGTTTCCCAAGAGTTAGTGTCTCCCCTCTTTTAATTCTTGATATAATCTAGGTATTCTCTCTTGGTCTTCTATTATCTGTTTTCTTTGTGCCTTTACCTCCCACTGAGCCCACAATGTAATGTGATGGTGAAATTGCAATTGAGTGCACCTAAATCAATGTATGGCTTTTAAATTCTTCTCCCTTATGAACTGCATAAAGCCAGGCCTCTGGAATGTAGTGGGGAGAAGCAGCAAAATCTATCTACAGGTGACTTCTGGCTTAAAGGAAAGGAGAAAAAACAGGGCATGTGCATTCCCTTTGTTTATCCTCTCAGGATCACAGAGGTTATCTTTTCTGTTTTGGTGAGATTAAGCGTTTGCAGAGGTTCCAGGAATAGGGATACTCTGGGTTAGATATTAGCATATTTCCTGTCTGACATCAAGTTGGCCTTGCTGTAAGACTTTAACTCTTTCTTTTATAGGGTCACTGATAAGCACTGTATGAATTTTGAACTTCTATATTTATCAATATTTTCTACACATTTTTGTAGCAGTAAACTGGTAGTACAATAATTAACAATAAATGGTTAACATTTTGTTACTTCCACTCAGTTTTGTTTTTCCTGTAGGGCTTCTTTTAATTTCTGTTCTCTCCTGACTCTGTGCTCATCAAGTTGCCATTGCTTTTCCTCACACTGTTTTTGCACAGAAAAGGACACGGTGCTGCTCTCCATGCTCAGACAGTTCCTCTCTGACTAAGGAGGTACTTTACCTCCTGCTGTCTCATGTCTGTCTTCTCAGATGAAAAAAATCCACCCAAAACCTCCAGAGAAGAGCTCAGGTTCTGTGATACTTTTTCAGTAGGTAATACAATCCTGTGCAGTAAAGGCTAAGCAGCTAAATTAAAGCAACTTTGCTGAAAATGTCCATCGAGCATCTTTCCTGCTGCAAAAGTGACAGCCCTTCACATTTTCCTCTTAATTTGTACCCTTTGGTTGACTATAGTATTGATTTGTGCATTAAGGATGATTTAATCTTTCTTCCACCCTCTTATTAAGAGGGTTTGAAACCCTACCTGGAGTCTTTATTAGCTTTTGACATCACAAAGGGAAATGTCAACACATAATGAGATAAATTTCAACATCACAGAAGACTGGAATACAACTTTCATGAAAGATGGATATAGGCAACACTTACCAAGAGAAAAAAAAATGCCCAAAAGACAGAACCCTTCCTTTTCAGCATCCATCCATCTTTCTGTTTGTCTGTTGCTGCATTATAGTATTTATTAGAGTTTGTCTTGCTATACAATGGATTGCCAGAATCATGATTAAGAAGCTTATTCAAATGAATTAAAAATGTTTAAATGAAAAAGACCCGGAGAAGTAATTGCCAAAATTTAATCAAGGATTTAATTTGTAGCACAGACCAGCCAAATGGATTTTGCCGTTTTTCACTGCACTGTTTGTACAAGGAAATTAAAAAGTATAAAGAGTCAAAGACTCAGCAGTGTAACCCTTTAAGAATATTGCAGTATGCTCACTTATTCTCATTAGCTGCATTATATCAAACTTGCTCCTGAGGGCTTGTAGTTTGCAAAGCCAGACCACAGACTGGGGAAAAAAGATGATAGCATTTTTTCCAATGTCATAAATTACTGCCAGCACACATTAGATGATTTCTCCATGCATTGCTGTAAGCAATGGTAGGTTAAATATCCCCCTTCTTAATGCCACTTAGTAATAAATGCCCTCATTTTAGCATGTCATCTTTAGCTGAACTGAAATAACTGAGACTAAAGAGCTGTCGGGGTTTGAAACAGAAACATTTCCCTTGCATTTACTGCGGAGAAATACATACATGGCACCATTATGCTGTCTCTGTTTCATTGATGATAATAAGGTATCATCAAGCCTGGCATATCTGTTTGAACATGTTTTGCAGAAGTCTAATCATTAAGTAATATGTATCCCATTTCATCCGTCATTTCCACACAAAGAGCCATACAGTGCAATTGAGAGCACAATACTTTATGAGCCATGAATAGCTGGAGCAATGATAACTTCCAAGTAGCATATCACAGGCCCAGAACTGTGCTCTAAATTACAGCTCTGAAGAGGTAGGAGGAGAGATAAGAAGCCCCTGCTTGTGAGGAGGAGGCCGAGATCAAGTGTGCATTTCTTTCCCATTTGTTGTGTTTGAAATAAACATTCAGCAGAGTGCTGAATGCTCAGCCTCTTGCTCAGGCAGAGAGGGAACTGGTGCTGCCATGCTGCACTGCCTTGCAGAGCCTGAGACAGCTGGCAGGATGGGGTGAAAGGGTTTTGGGTCATTCAGGAGCTCTGAAGTCCCTTTCTTCCACAACTGCTGACAAGGATGTCTAAAGAAGCCAAACGAGGAAAACATGCAAACCACAAATGGTGAATGGCTTCTAGGTAGCCCGGAAGAGTTTACACGTTCTCTCCATAGCATAAAATTACGTTAATTATTTTAAAAATGAGAAGAAATAAAAAGGCTTCACATTTAGCACATACCTGAGGTGAATCATACCGACTGTAATAGCAGAGAATGGCAGAGCAGTGTGTAGCACTGGCACAGGGTGCAGTGCAGTAGGGCTGTTCCCCTACTGCAGGGGGAAGGGTTTTGGTGTTTGTTTGCAAGTTTAAAGGAAATGGTGTACAGTCAGTGATTCCCACCCCTCTGTGTGTCAGAGAGACAAAGTTGATATTTACTATTTCTTCTTTATTTTACTGCTGTACCCCTGGTGAGTATTAGCTTTATAGCAGAGAGGCAGGCCATGTCTCTCCCAGCAAGAGGTAGTGTTGGACACAATAAGGTGTTTCTAAAGGTGAGGAGCCTTTCTGTGAGCAGACACAAGAACCAGCTGTGGCTTTCCCTGTTTCCCTGCCCCTGCAATCCCTGGGAACTCCTGCTCCCTTCACATTTCTCCTGTCCGGTATGTTGGAAAATGAGGGAGGTAGGGCTTTTGGAAAATGACAACTTTCTCCTCTTGAGATCTTTGGGCTCATGGACTTGCTTAGCTTGCTTCTGCTCTTAGTCATTTTTGGTTTGCATGATGCCTTTACACAGTTGCTCTCTTCACAGAGCATTTTTAATTTAAGGCATCTCTTGCTTGCTCAGTTAAGTGGTTATAATTTTATTTGCACAGCAGAAGAGTTTCTGATAAACAAAGTTAAGACATTGGAAAAGGAAGGAGTCCAAAATTCAGTGGTTGAGTTCCAAATATTTGAATTTTGTTCCTTATCCAGCCTTCTGAGCATTCTAAAGATTGTGGCAGAGTAAATTATGCAGCTGCTTCTAAGCAGAACTTTAAAAGGTCATTTTGTTTCATGAGATCCGAGTTAAATTCATGCATGTTTTTACTTCTTGTCTCCCTTTTAGAGACTTACATTTTTATAAACCATGGTGGCTACACCATGTTTTTGCCAAAGTTCTTGCCTTTAAAACAACAACTAAATACTTCTGAAAAGAACGAGCAAAAGCATTATAGCAGGAGAAATCAGTGGCTATTCTCATTCCACACACACAACATTATTTTCACAATTTATTCTAAATCCAGTTTTATTTGCCATTGAATTTCACCTATCACAGATCTTAACATCCACACTGCAGAATTGGCTGTGTGTTCACACTGTTTTCAGCTGATGGGGCCCAACTCAGTTTAGGTGCTTTCCTTGGTCATAAAGAAAAACAATTTAGGTCACTTTTAGATTGTGACTAAATGTGTACTTTTTAAATTGTATGTAAACCCATGTTTTCCTTTGATATTTTTACATCTTTTTTTGAGTTGTAAAACCAGCAATTAACTTTTTCCCCCTTCCTGGAGTATTTTTGGAAATCTCTCCTTTACTGGGATGTTTAAGAAATGCAGTTATTTTTCCAGGATTATTCTGAATCTCTGGATTTGAAAATGAGAATGAATAAATGTGTCCCATACTTCTTCACGGGATTTCCTGAGCAGAAATAACTCTGTGTGAGCTGTTAAGCTGATGTGTTGCACATCTAAGACATCCAGTAAAATCTTGAAAAAAGGGTCTTTTTTTCTTTATTGCCAGAAAAACATCACTGAACAAAACAAGCAAGTCCTGAGAAAGAGGAATCCATGGTAGTTGGTAGTCCTTGTCATTCTGCTCTTAACATGAGAGTCTTTCAAGAAAAGAATATGGTGACTTCTGTGTGAATTTTGTATCTCCCAAAATATGTTTATTTTAATTGGTTATTACAGAGGTAAAAAAATGTGTATATAGCTTTGAAAAAAAAAGAGTTGTGGTTGTTTGCTTTGGGGTTTTTTAGTATTGAAATTTGGATTTGCTTCATTTTGGTTCTGTTTTTGTTTTTTTTTCTGGTGATACTGTGACAGAAGAGCATTGTACAAAACCTTCTCAGCTACAGCATGGCTTTAGCTTCTCCAGGGACCCTGCTCAGATTGCTGTTGATTTCCCATCCTTGCCAGTTCCTCAGCAGGAAATAAAACAGGGAGTTGCTGCCTCGATCCAAATAGACTCACACAGCATTTCAACAGGGAAACAGAGCTGAAGAGGAATGTTTAGACTGATAAGCTTTTAGAAAATATTTCTGGGAGTGCACTTTTTGAACTGGTGAGCAGAGACAGTCTGTCTGTGTCGGGCACTTCTCCTTCTCCTTATCATGGAATTTACTATGAAAAGAAAGCTACCACCACCTCCTTGAGCACAGAAAGAACCTTTCAAAATGCTGTTTCTCTGAGCTGCTGATACTCTGGAGTCATGCTGGAGGTAGTAAATGAATAAAGCTGTTTAAAAAAAAGTGAATAAAGCTATAGCATCTCAACTATGTTGGAGAATCAATCATAGGCTTGAGCTCATTTGTTCCACTAGAGTGTAGTCTTATAAGAAGAGAACGGCTTGTTCCAGAAAAAAATGTGAATAATGTGATAAAACAAAATGAACTGCAGAATATATTCTAGCCAGCAGCCAAGAAATTATTCACACTGACAGATATTACAGGTAGAGTACATTTTCTGTCTAGAATACCACCTTCTACTTTCTCTTAGCATATGCATTACGATTGCTGTTTTCCTACCTGCTCTGTAGAAGTGCACCCAGCTGTATATGTGTGATTGTGATGCACTTTCTTCTTGTATATCATACAAAGAAATCATTATCTAGTTAGAGCAACTGCCCTTACTTTTACAATTATTCAAATATTTTTAGCTGTTTTGAAAATTTAAATATTTAGTGTTGAAACAGAGCATTGTTTCTCTTCTGTTTTTACCTTGAACTGATGCACATACATGCACATTTATGTCTAAAGAAAGATGAATAGATCCTTAGACCAAAAGAGTAGATTTGCTATAGTCTGAAGTAATAATTCTATGGGCCAAAGTTTTGCTTTAGCTGAGGTAAGGAATTCATGGATTTTTGGCCTATTACTTGAGGTGGTTTCCACTATATCCCTGTATATAGCACACATTATAAAATGCATCTAGATAAATAAATCCCTGTATTTCTTTATCCATATCTTGCATTTTCTTAAACTCATCCTTACAGAGCTAAGGTGGTCATGCTGATGTCAAATGAGCTTTGTTAGGTATTGCAGCCTTTAGTACAAACTCATTAGTATTGCTCTATGCAAGACTTGCCTAAATTAGGTGGCATCAAATATTAGCAGTGCAGCCCACAACAATAGGCCAAAAATTTACCTGGAGGAGGGAGAACAAGAAGGATTTTGAAAGGAAAAAGTAGCCTGGAACTGGACAGACCTAGGGGAAGAAGTTAAAGGAAGGGGGAAGAAATAAAAGGTGATAACACACATCTAAATATTCTTCAGCATATGAATGATGTGTTTAAAAAATGTCATGCTCTTTCTACTTTTCTTATTGTATTTACAACCTGGAACTTCATTCATATGATTATGTGACATGTGGTAGGTATTTTACTGTTGACACAGATACCTTCAGGCTTTTTTCCTAGTGAGATTTTTTGTTCACCCTATGCAACATATGTATTACACATGAACAGCTGCCAATCTTTTATGAAAATACATTTGAAGCCATATACGAAAACTAGGGAGTTTGTCTTACATGAATTGAACTGATTACAAGAGTCTGTTAGAGAAAACATTAGAGAAAACATTGCAAATAGATTTTAATTTTTTTTTTAACTCATGGACAAGATTAGTTCTAGCACTGCAAACCAGTGATCAGGTTTGAATGAGTGCACCTTTATAGGTCAATTGTTTGCTTTTGACCCAAGTGCACCATGGTGGCAAAATCTTTCAGGATGCTGGGAAAATGGATTTATACCTGTAGTAAGTGGACAAAAGCACTGTTACATTGATTACACATCTGCAATTTTCCTTTCACTCTTGGAAGTGACCTAGCCGACACTGGTTTCATATTTCACTTCACAAAATGTTTTGTTTGGGTCTGTTTTCCTTTGAGAGCCTGACTGGGGAAGAATGAGGTCATGCGTTTTGAAAGTACATCACTGTGTGAGGATTTTCTTTATGCATAGCTTCTTTCTGAGTCAGAAGCTTATTCTGGCATGAGTAGCTGCTTATGCCATGTCCTATAAACTGTGTCAACTGAGGACATACCTATGAGTAGTGGAAAACAGAGAGTAGTAACAAAGGACTGCAGCAGGTTAAGCTTAGGGTATGGATAAGCCTCTGCTTAAACTCTGACGTGTATGAAAACAAAGCCAGTGCCTTAACTCATCAATGCTGGGTGTAAAATGAAGAAGTCTGTGAAAATCAGGTTCTTCAAAGTAACCAAGAGGCAGCCAGTGTGTGTGCCATTGACTTTATACTGGCAGTGCCATCCGCAGGGCCCCCGTGCCAGCCCTGTGCTCCCGATCACACGGAGCTGCACGGGAGTTCGCTTCCAAATGGCAAGGTAGTTGACATATTGTGTCTCAATTTAAGCCCCATTACCATTCATTAGACATGCTCCCAGTTAATTATTTTAAAAAATAAATGTAAATAACAAGTTTTAATTATACCCTCGAGGCCATTGATGTGTACAATGTTGGCATTTCATGTTAGAGAGGCTGCCTGAAAATAGAATAAGGAGCAGTATAATGCAAGGAAGAGGTTTTGGGAAATATTATTGCTAACATAATATTTTATAATAGTAATTTCATCAATTATAAGTCTTAATATTTAAATAATGTTCTACCGAGAATCTGTTGAGAAAAGCATTTAGGTGATTTCTTGGCTGTTATATTTCCCTGTGCATTTGAAAGGTTTATTTCATTAGAAAGGGTTTTCAACCACTTATAACATCACAGGGTGTTTTCAGAGTGGTCATTGTACATGTTCAGTTGTAGGTTTGCGTCCTGTCACTTTTGAGCACTGACAACTTTCTAGAGAAATGTAATAATGGTCTGCGCCTCACCACTGTCATTTCTTCTTGCTGTCTGGTGAATTCACTATATTCCCCAAGAAAGTTGTTTGGTTTGGTTTTTTTTTTTTTTTTTAACTCTTAGACAAAAATTTCTTCTTGCCTCATTGCATAGTCAAATAAAGTGGGTTTTCTATGGTGAATCCAAAAGTTTGGATTCTTATCCAGGTACCTTATTTTCTGGCATGAAATATCTGAAAAAAAATGTCTGTTTTTTCCCAATGAAAAGCAAAATTAGATGTGCATTTTGGGTCAATTTGTCTCTCTTAAGATCCTGTACTATGATATGTGCATCTGATTTCATTCCTTTTCCTTACAAAAGTGATCTTCTCTGTAGGGATGACCAGTTGAATACTTTCAGATTATTCTCAATAATCATTCACTGTGAAATTACATTAGGCCTGTTCTGAGTAATAGCCAAGGCAGGCTTTTCTTGGATGCAGAATTTATCCATGGAAGGATAAAACTCAACACGTAGATCTGACTCAAGAGCAAAGGAGCAGTCTGGGGTTTGCTCCAAAACTTCTCCTGGTGGCAACTGCTGGAACCAAGCCCCCAACCTGCTGTGCCTTCCCAGTATTCTTGGGCCATGCTGCCAGCTGTGGCTGCCTGTACACCAGGGTTCCAGCCAGGCAGTTGTCTGTCTCCAGCCAGTTTGTACTGTGTCAATAGTTTTTATAAAGTCAGGAGACAGATATTCACCACTGACTTCTTCATACAGAGAATTCCTGATAGTTCTGGGCAGTTGTACTGCCTGCACACAGAAGTCACTGGCATTGGAGCCTTCTGTCTGTGGAAGCTTCTGCTCCTGCCTTCAAGCAGAAGTAAAAGAAAATGAAAACTAATGTCTGTTTTTAGGAGACACATTGATGAGAGGGACAGGGGAAGAGGGACAGGGGGAGAAGAGAAAGGGAAGAAGGGAAGGGAAGGGAAGGGAAGGGAAGGGAAGGGAAGGGAAGGGAAGGGAAGGGAAGGGAAGGGAAGGGAAGGGAAGGGAAGGGAAGGGAAGGGAAGGGAAGGGAAGGGAAGGGAAGGGAAGGGAAGGGAAGGGAAGGGAAGGGAAGGGAAGGGAAGGGAAGGGAAGGGAAGGGAAGGAAAGGAAAGGAAAGGAAAGGAAAGGAAAGGAAAGGAAAGGAAAGGAAAGGAAAGGAAAGGAAAGGAAAGGAAAGGAAAGGAAAGGAAAGGAAAGGAAAGGAAAGGAAGAAGGAGGGAAAGGAAGCTTTTTTATGTGCTTGAGGTGGCTGTTCAGAGTGACTTCCACTCTCCTGGTGGAACACACAGACCTGCAGCAATACAAGCTGGGCAGAGTGCAGTTCAAATCAGAGTGCATTCTGTGGAGCTGCCTGGCTTGTACTGAGTATTGTCCCTGATGCTTGCAGGCTGTTGAGGATAAATCTGAGGTGTCATATCTCCTGCTGATCCTGCTAGCAGCAGCTTGCAGCTTCTCTTTTCCCAGTGCTGCCAGGTTCCCTGCACAGCCTCCCACCTTCCTCTACCTCTTTTTCAGCCTTGTTTTTACATTCAGACCTAGCAAAAAACTTGGGAGGGGTTGCAAGGCTGTCCTCTGTTATTTAGCATGGGTCTAGCATCTTCTGATTCTTGGGGTGAACACGAGAGCACCCTTCTCCCAATTACTGCAGATAATGCATCCTTTATCTCCTGAAATTATCTAGTTATCTGTGTCATATCACAAGCTGTCTTGGCTTCCTTAAGAGGGAAAAAACATTAAAAAAAACCAAATAAAACCAACCAAACAAAACCACAAGAAACTGAAACAAAACTAATCAAAAACAACAACCAAAAAACCCAAAACAAAATAAAAAAGTAGCAACCACAAAAAATACCCTTCCTATTCAAATCACATTGTTACTTTCCTGCGCATAGGGCTGCAGTGATACCCTACGTCTGCAAGAAAGTAGACATGAACTTTTCCTTTTGCATTTTGTGATCAGGGTAATAACATGATAAATTGTAGCCTGAGATGTATGTGTCTAAACTACATGGAAGCCCATTTTTCTAGTCGACTGCTCAGATTTTATATTGTCCTGTGATCTTTCCATGAAAAATAATCACAGGTCACCATGTCTGACTCTTGACTGTGTTATTGTTTGTCATATATTCAGTAATAATATAAGGAAATTCCAAGTAATTTTATCTTGTATTTGTAAGGAAGGGAATGTGGGGGCTGCTCTAGAAATTTGAAGCATTATATAAACTGCTTCAGGCTTTTAAATACATTCCTTTTCCTACCATAAACCAACCTAAAATTAACAATCTTAGGAGGGGCTATCAAGGTTTACCCCCATCACTACTGCTGCTGGTTGTGTCTGCATTAAGGTTGAGATTAAAATTATTTAGTTTTTAAATCTATTTTAAAACATGCACAAATGAAGTTATGAGAAAATGTTGCCCTAAGCATAATTTTATGACCCATACATTTTGAATATTTAAAGCAGTACTAATAAAAATAAAGCAGTGAATATTCTCAGGGGTTTAATTTTGCTGGTGTGTGTTGATCTGATGGTTTGTGAGTTTTACTACATTTCATTAGGGAAATTTTACCAGAGAAATGGAGTTGAATACACAAAATAGTTTATCCTAAATTGGCAGCATGAATCCTCAGTAGAGCTTGTTTACACGTACTGATTCACTTGAACACTTACTTTATGAAGAAACGTTTTGGAAATAATTTTATTTCATGCAGCACTTAAACAAGAAAGGTAGAAAAAGACTTGCTGAAACAATTACTTTTGGATGGAAGTCTTTCAGATCCTTACAAATGTTTTATGCATTTATTTGTGTTGAACATTATTTTCCTATCCATCAGTAGAGTTTTAGGTAAGTTCAATAAGGCTATTTTCAGATAACTGCATTGAATTTTTATTGATATTGAAGTTTGAAGTTAAATAAATTCCATGAAGTCAACAGCATTGAAATTTTACTAGATCTCAACCTCAAAGGAGAAAATTCTTCCAAGCTTAAAAATGTTGGAGACAAGCACAGTCTTTCCTGCAAAGCTTGAAAGTTTGACTAGACATGCCTCTCTGAAATTAAACCCTCTCAATATTACTTAACTTTCTGTTTATAATGCTGTAATAGTAATTAGCTAGAGGAACAGCTCACACATACATGCTTAATATGCTTTAAGACAAATAACAGATAAAGTGTATTTGAAAGAAAATTGTCACAGTGCTGAAAACAGTAAAGAGAAAAGTGCTTTTCCTTTCAAAATCAATTTGCACTGTCCCTGATTTGTCATTTATACTTTCCCTATTTTTTTTTTTAATTTGGTTTTCATTTTGTTTGGAGCTGCTTTTAATGTTTACTGAATGCTTTGTCCCCCAGCCCTCACTCTTAAAATTCAGCAGCAAGTTAGATTAGTGTTTACTCTCCCCTGGAGAATACTTGCTTCATATTTCCTTTTTAAGATAATGGAGGAATTCTTTGAAGTGAAGAGTTTCATTGGAATTAAGTATTCTGTGGGGTGAAAGAATGATTTCAGCTGGTGAGAGGTGAAAAGGAAAAGATACGGTTGTTTTTATTCCAACATTACATTTTTTTCCTTGATATTCCTAGTCTTTTTTTTCTTGGTATTTGAAGCCTGACTGCAAACAGGTATTGGAGAAAAAACATTTCTGTGTTCACACAAGACTTCTCTTCTTGATTCCAAGTCCAAGGAGATTTGGAGAGACGTTTAAACTCCAGACATTTCAGGGCTGACTTAGCTTTAATACTTCTGTCACGTTTCTCTACCTCTTGTACAGTGTTGACTGGTATTTAAATGGTGCTATTAGAGGGTGTTATGCACTGCACTCCTGCAGTCATGTTTTACAAGTTTAATGAGGACCAGGCAGGATATATTTCTATTGTGGCCTATTGTATTGAATGGAAGCTTCAATTTCTCTCTTAGTCCCAACATGAGATAACTTTACAACGTGCTGAAACTGAGCGGTGCTTGCTGAGGTTGGACCCGCTCCTCACAATGCTCAAGTGAGCTACAAAGCAATCCCAGTTTGCCATCTATTACAGTTTTTTCTTATTCTTTTTTTAGAGCTTAGTTGCATTGCATTTATAATATTATGGAGCTAGTAAAGTGAGGTGTTTCCTGTTTTTTGTTTGATAAAGGGATTGGACAAGTAAGAATACAATAGCATTTAGGTAAAAATCTGGATTCAAATAAACAAAAGAATAGCAATCATAAATATTTAAAGAGGTATAATTTGTGTAAGTATACCTTAGAGTATACCAGTTACCAGTGAAGGGAATATAATCTGTACATTTCTCTCTATACATATGATGGCAGAAATGGCAGAATATGACAGCTACTTATGAAGTTGCATTTATAAGGTATATAAATGTAACAAAAAAAAAATAGTATTGAGTATACCAGCTTGTACAAGATGAAATTTGGATATTTTGACCTGCATACTCCTCTAGTTCACCTTTCTTGAAATTTATTTTTCACATTTGAAAGTTTTTAACAGCTTAAAGCACACATCACTGATTGTCTGAAAAGGTGAGGGTAATCTTTCTGCTATGATGTCATTTTCACTTTTAAAAGTGTGGAAGTTGCAGCTTTGGACCAGACAAGGTAAAAGCAGTTGTGCTGAACCTGGCCAAATGCAGTGTGGCTCTCAGCAGAAGTGACAGGCTGAAGCATTGTGAAAGTATAATAGGATCTTTCTCTAAACAGCACAATAATACATTTTTTTGGTAGTTAGGAGGGGAACTCATTTCCGTAAAATGAAACTAGAAACACCCAATATCTCAGTGATCTAATATTTGTTTTTATCCCTGAATGACTTTAAACTTTTAAATCCTAATATTATAGCCAGGGAAATACCAATTTTCTGTGAGACTTGAAAACATCTTCAATTGTTCTTATTCTGTGCACTTCTTTTACTGGACACTTTTTAACAAGGAAAGCTTATCCGCACAGGAAAACAGTGAGCAATACCAAAGACATACGATATGATTGTTGGAAATGCTAACACATTCCTAAAAGAGTCACCCCTATTTATGATGCTAAAGTCTACATCCTTGTATTTGCTCCAGATGTGAGGCAAGCACTAAAGAAAAAGAAACCTATTAATAAGTACAAAGGATATGTGGAAAGATATCAATGTCTGTGGACAGCTACCTCTCTTCACAGCTGGTCTTTCATATCATTCTAAGATACTGGTCCAACAGGATTTTCTGCACAAAACTGACCTTAGAAACTCAACTAATTAGTCAGCATTAACCTTGAAATATCCAGTTGGGTGTAGGGTTTGACTCACCTCATAGCAAGTGATGGAAGCAGGGAGAGAGTATATCACCAATGTGCAAAGAAGGGCTGCTAATACCAGCAAGTACAGTCTGTAGACCATCAATATGTTCCAAAATGGGCATAAAGTCACAGTTTGCATGTTGAGTGTGCTTACAAAGAGAAAAAAATTTGTTTTCCCACAAGTTTTCATGTTGAACTCAAAGCTGTGATTGTTGATGTAGCATCCACAGTGCATCAGGCACTTTCAGATGCAGTGTCCTGAAGTTTTCACGTGGGCACCACCATTATGAAGTCCAGCATTATCATTGCCATTGAAACAATGCTTCTTTATAAGCAATAGCTGTGGGAATTTAAGTGAAGCAATAATGTTTCCATAGGTTTTGAACTGTGGAAATAGTGACTGCCAATATTCTTCGGAGTGTGTCCCACTGCTGTTAGCAGTGGGAGCTGGGTAAAGAGTGCATTGAACTTCCCAGGTCTTGGCACTCTTAAAATCACACCTTGCTCACCTGTGATGTTGCTTATCTTTCAACTTCATCTTTGGAGGAGTGTTACAAATAATTTCTTCACCTAGTCTTCTGCTGGTGGGATGACCTGTTTGTGCCCTCTTAAGAATGGGCACATTTAAGGCAGGTGCATTTTCTTTCTTGGTAGTACATTAAAAGCAACAATGCTAAAGCTCTGAATTCAAGAAGTTTCTGTGGCTTCTCAGAAGGCAGTGGGGCCAGCCTGGTGCTACTCTCACTCAGCTGTTGACTTTGTGGAAAGTTTAGGGACTATTAAAGGACTATTTAGGAAAGTTTAGACACTATTAAAGTAAGAATTGCTCTTTTTTGTTTTCTTTAGCTAAAATAATATTGTAGCATTGCATTATGCTACATCATACATATGTGATGCATAAACACTGAAGAAAGTAAGAGGGACCTGAGAGGGGTTTTGGTGGAACATTCAGCAGCAAAGTATCCAATGAATTTGACCACTATGATGGTATAGAATTTAACAGAAACTCCTTGTCAACTAGCTGATGTCCTGAATTCACAGCATGAATTGGCATGCACATTTTGGTTACTTCCACACCATCTTTTACTACTGTTCATTGAGGTCTCAGCCTGTAGGAGAGCCCTTTTCTCCCCCTTTCCTCTCTGCTTTACACGAAGGAGATGCTAATAAATACAATTAAGGAATCTCTAGAAGACTTTCTTGCTGCCATTTAGCACCTCACTTTTCAGAAGAGAGCTGCACAGGGCAGTGAGTGTTTTGGTTTGGTTTTTTTTTGGTTGGGTTTTTTTTTTTCTTTTTTTTCTTTAGCCTATCCTTTAAAGCCTGCCCTTAAAAAGAAGCTGATGGCAATGGCAGCCTTCCTGATGAAATCTTCATTAGGGAATGGGTTGAGGCCATCCATCATTTCACAGGAATAACTGAAATGGTTCCTGGCAGCAACAGCTCTGGCACTCTGGAGCTGGACTGAAACTGCAGCCTCAGGGAAAATGTACTCTCATCTTTTTTGCCCAACAGCTCCCCCAGCCCCCCAGTTTCCACATAGCTGCATCAAGCAGCCAATTCACACAGAGGGGAGTGGATGCTTTATGTGTAGTTGCACATCAAGTCTCCCAGGGCTCTGAAGCATTTAACTCATTTTTTTCTTTGGGAAGAAAGAAAAGTAAGGCTCCAGATGTTTTGAGTTTTCTTTTCTGAAATGAGTGCATTGCAGACAGCTCCTGTGCCTCCCTGGGAAACAAGTACCTGCCCAAGCAGTCCTGCTAGTGCAGTGATCATCTCTTGATAACCAAGGTACAGAGGGGAGTTTCATAAAAAGATCAGCACCCACTTTTTACCATTAATATCTTTCTTTTACAAACAGAATTGTTGGGGGGGATTTTCAAGGCTTTTTATTTGAGCAGTATATGAGATCTTTGTTTAACTCAACTCAACTCCACTTTCACTGCCAACTATCTTAGGGATCCCTGGGGCAGCCTGGTGCTCTGTGGCCATGTCCACAGTGTGCAGATGTTCTGCAGTGTGGCTGAAGTCACTGCTCATGCACGCTGTGCTGTGTCGCAATGCACAGCGAATCCAGAGCATTGAGCCATGAATGTGTCACCCGGTGATTTGTGGGAAACAATAATCCCAGCATTTGTTGCATTGGGATTTACATGTGGACGTTTTTGACTGTTTGTAAAAAAACATATAGAGTATGATATTGAGTTTACCAAATATGTGCAATAGTTGTAGGCATAGATTTCTCTCAAAAAAAAAAAAATTCTGGGTAAAAATTGTTGGAGTTCACACAGGAGAATAGTTTCCTAAGGCGTGGGTAAAAAAGTTAGTGTGGATGTTGATATTGTATACTGCATACTTTTTTTTTTAAAAAGAAATGTTTCATTTGTTTTATTAATCTTTTCATCAATAACTTAAAAAATGGTTGTCTTTCAAGGCTAAATACTTGCCCTAGCACCAAAAATTTCCTGTAGGTAAAACTGTGCTTCATGGGAAGCATATTCATTTGCAGTAAATTTTTTTTTCTGAGAAAGAAGTCACTTGCTGTCATGCATTCTTATACATTTTCAAAAATTGCTTTCAGTTGCAGATAGCACATTTTTCCACAGCCTAACATATTTGATTATACTTGTGGAAACATTTCAGGTGTTTTCCTCAAAATTAATAACAATTGTATATGACAAAATAAAATTCCATGCCACTGGAGTTTGTTATGTAGCCCTCAGGAAGGGAAGAAACACTCTGGCTTTGCCTGAATCCCTGTGAAATTAAACCTCTTTCATTGGACATAGCAATTACTTTAATTATAGCGCTGGGGATTTGGAGAGAAGCTGGTCTGCAGGGCTCTGCCTCACACCCAGCAGCCTGCTAACTTCAGCTTCAGCTGAAATACAGCCAGAGAGAAACGCAGCAGCTATAAAGTGACCTTCCTAATGATAATTCTCGTCCTCTGGGAGAAAAGAACTGGGTGGAGGAAGGAGGGAAAGCACAGAAGACTGGGAAATATTCCTCCATGTCTAGCTTAGAAGCAAGGAGGAGGATTGTGCCTGGTGCTGAGCCATCCCTGCACTTTTCCTTGCTCGGTGGTCAGACAGATGTCCTTTGCTTGTCCTTCACCTTGCCTGGCTTCAGGCTGGTGAGGTGGCAAGGAGAGCTGCATAAAGAGGAATGAAAGAGTGCCTTTGCAAAATGGTAATGGTGCTATTGGCATTGCATTCAGCTGCCCTCTGTTTCATCATAGTGTAGATTTCTCTTTCCTTTTCATTTTGACTGGTAAAGGAGGCAAGTGAAGTCTGGTCACAGTCCATGTCTGGTTACTGTCCATGTCTGCCACTCATCCCTGCCTTTCTCAAGCATGAAAACAGAAAGTGAGGGTGTCAGTACTAGTAAACCAAGAGGCCAAACAGTCCAAACTGGATACCATGTAGTAATCAGAAATGTTTGTGATTAGTATTCATATTTAAATTTTAAAGTAAATTGACCTTTTAGCTTTTCTTTTCTTTTTTTTTTTTTTTTTTTTTTAATTGTAGAAAGGCGGGTCTAAAAGCTTTGCTTTTTCTATGTGTTCAAACCTAAATGGGGATGTATTTTCTTTTCTTTTTTTTTTTTTTTTTTTTTTTTTAATTATTAGCTTTTCCTGGGAAGAAGGTGTGCACATACACTGTGATTTCTAAAGAATGCATAACAGCCTCTCTGCTTGTCTCTGAAAGCCAGGTCCTAATTTTTCTGAGATGTAGGCTTCAGCCGTGCTGAGCAGGTGGGATCTGCACAGCCATATTGTCACCTAGTGAGTTGCCAGTTTCCCCCACCACACTGAGTCCCTCCTTGCACTTCAGGGAGGGGAAGGCAGGGTGCTTGTTCCTGCAGCAAATTACAGGTGTAATGCCCATAGTAGAAAATGAGACTGGCAGACTGGTGTGATGGACTGTACCTGAAATCTCTGAGGTTTTATGTGGTGTTCCTGTGTTACAAGGAATCCAGGAAATGGGATATTTGAGGCTGAATTGCTGTTTTTACTGCCCTTGGCTTCCCAAAGGAGCAGCAGGTGTGTTAGTGTGGACTCTGCCTTCTTCCCCATCGTCTGTTGTCCTTTTTATCTGGCTGGTCAGTGCTAGTGAGCTACAGATGTGCCCATGGCCTCGTAGCATGGCTGCCAGGCTGCCAGGTTGTTGTGACAGCATGATTATGTGGCAAGTGGCATCAGTTCTGCAGTTTCTGCCACTCAATGTCAAGAACCAAATTGCATGAAGACCATAGTATGATTGAAATTGTCAGGAACATTTAAATTACAGAATGACTGTGCTCCCAGGCTGTAAAATTAAATGTTACTGCTCACTGAAGTAATTGAGTTGAAATGGCTCGCAAGAAAGCACTCCAGTAATTGTCATTTGAATAAAGTGTTGTCTGTGCTCAAGCCTCCCACTTTCTGAATGGGGAAGCCAGCCAAGTGCCTCCAGGATGTCCATCAGGAGTGATGCAGCAGCCAGGCTGCAGTGCCCAGCCCCACCTAGGACATGCCACAGTCCGTGGGAGGGAGGGATGTGAGGAGGAGCAGTTTCACATGCTGTGTGCAAATGAAGTGAAGCATTTGGCTGCATGGGTGCAGGTCAATGGGGGTGCAAATACTGAGGTAACTCAGGCCACCTGAATGTTCCTGCAATGCAGCCACCCACAGTGCAGGCCTGTCACAGAGTGGAGCCAACAGAGGATGCTGCAGTTATCTGCAACAGCATTCTTAACACATCATTCCCTTTTACACAGTCTTTACACTTCATTTTTTTCCTTACAGTTGGAGGGACTTGCTTGATCTCTTATCTTCCTTTATGACAAAAGACACGTAGAACTACAGTTTTTCTTTGAAAACCTTATCTTTCTCTTGGGTTTAGCAGCTATTAGGTTAAAAACTATGAAGACAAGCAGCATGTTTGGTCATGGCACCAAGCCTACCAGAGTTCAGGTGTTTGGACAATGCTGTCAGACAAGTGGTGTGGTTTTTTGGGGTTGTCCTGTTTGGGACCAGGAGCTCGGGTTCATGGTTCTTGTGGGTCCCTTCCAACTCAGGATATTCTGTAATCCTATGTTTGCCTCATTTCCCTAGGAACTTGGATAAAACAGCCACTGTTTACTGATAGGAGATGGTAATAAAATCTACTTTTGTTTTTCTAGTCATTTTTCAAACATGGCAAAGTAAAAGAAGACAACAGTAAGCAAATTAGTGTGTGTGCGTGTCCATGCATATGTGAAGCGGAGCACATGTTGACAGGGGATGCCATTCCCATGGCATTATTCCCCCATTCTCTATGGCATTCAGGTAGGAAAAAATGCTTGCTCCTAACTGCAGGTTGCCTGAAAATATATGGAAAATTAGTGGTTGTGATTGTTAAGAGCTTAGCCAAACAGGAGCAATTGCTCCATCCGCTTGAGAAACGAAGCAATAGCCAGGTGAAAAAGAATAGTGTAGGGCATAGTTAATTGCTCAGCTAATCAGGCTGCAGTGCAGCTCATGAACAGAGGAAGCCTTGAACAGACATGAGACTGAAAGCAAGTGGGAAAAGCATTGCAGTCACCTTGTGGAAGATACCACACTTCCACTTACCTTGCATTAGGTGAACAGGAGGGGTTTGAGAGTGATATTTTTCTTTCTATTTCATATTCACCCAAAGCGCTTATCTGTCTTTATTGTCTTTAATCTGAGCATTGATATCTCCATTCTCCAAGCCCTGAGTAACAGTGAGTCTGCCCTTCTAACTTGTGTTGAAGCATTGTATTGCAACCTGTCTAAAATCAGGTTTGAAAATGAACTGTTTCAAACAGTTTTCTCCCACCATTTACACTGAGGAGACTTACATGTTCTTGCTAGCCAAAGGAGAGAAAAGTGTACGAATTCTCCCTCAAAATTGTTTTCAAAGATTTTCTCTAGTACCCTTTTTTCCTCTTAACTAGATTGCTCTGTGCTCTCAGTTAAGCAGTAGTCACTGATGGAGAGAAAAACCTTTTCTCTTGTTTTGTAAAGTGCCTTGAAAGATTAGGGGTTAGACTGAAGTGCTTGCTGCTTTATGGTGCTCCACTGATGTCAAGCAGCTGCTAACACACTGTAACCATTCCCCTGAACTGGATTTACAATGCTTTGCATCGTTGTGATGATGCAAGGCAGCTGGAAAAGACCAGTGAATCTGTTCCTTTAAAAGAAATAAAATACTTTGATAATTAAATGTACAATAGTACTTTTATCTCTTTGATGTTTGTTTTCTCTTCAACTCCCTGTTTATAAGGACCAGATTGTGCTTGTGATTGCCAAAATCTGAAATTAAAAGGAATGGTTATGGAAAAGGGTTCTCAAACTGAGGGAGGGCAACAGAATTAAGGCCTGGGAGACATGTGAGGAATAGAAACCCCTAAGTGACAAACATGTTTGAGTTGGGATGCAAACCTATTTAACTCTTGCCACAGGCCAAGCACACCCATATTAAACAGGTATTCTGTTCATACTCTTTCTTGGCCAGCAGTTGATTGATACCATTTGCTATTATTAAAATCCTCTCTTTTTCACCAAATCTGTGCAACTCTATCGGAAGCCAGGATGCTAATCAAGGGCCTAATCGTGTTGAATTTGTTTGGAGCTCATTGCATCTCCTGCATTGGTACAGGACATTGAGGTTGCAGTCCCTTTGAGCCTCCTTGCAGGATCCATCCTCACAGGACAGCAGGGTCTGTCTGGGTTGAACCATGGCTGAGTCAGCATATGTATCTCTGTGCATAGATGAGAAAGTTAATTTTTTTTTATTTTTTCCCTTTTCTTTTAACTGCTCAGTCTTCCATGTGAGATAAATGTGCTGCATTTGGGGAGGTTTGGCATTTGAAGAAGAGGTGAATAAATTTTTCTCCCTTTACTTATGCAGCCTGTTTGTTTACTGTAAGAGAGGAGGAGACAAGCTAATGCAGGCCAACATATAATTTCATATGGCCACGGATGAGTGAAAATATAAACATTTTCTTCTTGATTTTCAAAACATCCCCAATAATCCTGTTTGCTAGTGAGGCATGGTGATGGTGGAACACACACTGAGAACATATCGGGAAAGGCAGACCGAAGTGAGCTGCTGTTTAACAGAAAAACCTAAATATATGCCAAAAGGGAAGAAGTTGTGTAGCTGCACAAAGGGGTTTGTGTTGTGTTGTTTTGTTTCCCTGCTGGTGTGGTTTTGCCCCTTGGTTTGCCTGGAAGGGGAGTTGGAATGTGCTGTAATGTTCTGCCCTCTGTGCTGGCGGCATGGCGCAGGAGTGCCTAGCAGCAGGTCTGGCATAGGGTGATTGATCTCTCCATTTAGGAGGCATAATGCCTTCTGAAGAAACGAGCAGATCAAAGACTTTAATGATTGACAGCGATTTATGCTGCTTTTGTTTTTAATTCCTTGACTCCTGACACTTTAAGATGGGACTTTATAAAAGAAGGATGCCTTATCCTAGGGTTATGCCTCCTTCCATAGCAGGGAAAGCTGAAGGAGACTGATATCCAGATTTCAGATATATTAGTTTTTATTTAAATCTGAGGTTCAGAGGTTTGTGGGCATGCTGTTTCTGTTATTAAATCATTATGCACCTACCTGGGGGGAAAAAAGCCAACAATCTTACCAGGAGTGCCTCTATAAACATTTCTTACTCTCCATAGTGTAAGGCTTGTATATTAAAAATTCTTTGAATAGCTGACCTCAACAGGTGTTTTATTTGAGCAAACAAAACAATAAATAGTAATATAATCCCTGTGGAGCTGGCATTAGGCTTTGTGGGAAATGCATAATTTCCTTTACGAAGTGTAGGAAGCAGCACAAATGTAATTTCTTCATTTTTGTCATTAATACCAAACCATCCTGGAGCTCTTTTCTCCTTGAGGCAGAGGTCCAAAACCTGTTGCATAGGCTTCACGGAGGGATTTTCTGTGCTTTGTGTTAGGTTTTTCACTCCTTTGTCAGTGCGGGTGCCTTTGGGGGGTATGTGCCAGCCGGGGTGCAGCAGGGATGAGAGCATCCCAGCAGCCCTTTTGCTTGGGAGAGGCTGTTTCTCCATCCTGCTCACTGGGAACAGGGAGCGCTCTCCCCTCTGAGTGGCACTGGATGTGCTGCTCTGCTGGCAGTCCCTGCCGTGCTCTCTCTATAAAGCAATTACTGTGCTTTTGGCTTCTTGCTCCTGGAAGGCCTCATAATTTAAGGGCTGGTTTGTTTGTTTGTTAGTTTTAATCTAAACCATATGTAGGTTGGAGTTTTAGTGGCTGTATTTGACATGTTCTGGAAGGATGATGTCAACTTTAAAGATGTGCTTTGCTGAAAACATTTTGGTGTTTCTCCATGCGGCAGACACTGTGGTGTTGTTCTGGGGTCTCCAAAGACAGGGACAGTGGATTTCCTCAACCATTGCCACTGCCATGACAGGCATTAGAAGGTCCAGGCAGGATCATGTAGTCTTGCAATTTTCTAACCTAGCCTTTCATTTTAATGGCAAACAAAGACAAGTCGTGAAAAAAGTTTATAGCTGAAATCTATCTTGATTTAGGCTATTTTCTATGTACTGCATAAAGCAGTAGCGACTTCTATTTTCATTTTCCCATATATATGACTAAGCTTCACTGTTATATTAGTAAAAGCTGCTGTTAGTTTTGCATTGTGATGACAAAACTGGTGTAAAGGGATGTAATCTCCAGGTTAGGTAGGCCAGCAACCTCACCAAGACAGCAAATGCTGCCTTTTTATGCTTACTATAAAGCCTGAGGTCCTACCCCTTAAGAGAGAATGGCTGAACTGTGGAAACCATTAGAAAAGCCCATCGCTATATTTTATTATTCCCATAAAGTTCATGAATTAACATCCACATTTTAAGCATCATTAACTGTTAACTCCTCTATTAACTATTTAGGTATTTTCAGAAAGAAAGTGCTCTGGTAGCCGTTATCAGGGGATTTGAACTATGCTTAACTTTTAACTTGTGAACTCTATTCAGCTTGCTAGGTACACAAATCTGTTCCCAGCTTTGAGCACATTTCCATAAGAAGATTTCAACTAATTTTTGTCCTCTTTGTGTTGGCAAACTAAAGAATTTGTTTAAAACCATGTGAACATGGAAGTTTAGTAGTCCTAGTATAGCTACAAGTTTGACATGTTAAAAAAAATGAAAAAAAAAATTAAATTATTATTTCTTTTTAATAGAGTGGGCACAAGTGTAGAAGAGTCAAAATGCAAACTTAAACCCAGAGGATAGCATTTGCAAAAGTAATTCAAAAGAACACTTGGTATATGCTGATGCTGGTTAACAATCTTCCTTACGTTTAGGTGTTTTTACCTCATGAGTTTACTGATATGCACTCTTTTATTGTTTCTCTAACCTTTGATCTTGGGATTTGCAAACAAGTATTGTGCTTTTGCTTGTGCACAGCCCTTGCCATTCAGCATAATTTGTGTTGAGCCTGCTTGGCCAAATTAATATTTAGTCTCTGTTTTTTTATTTTTGGTTACTTGGGCAATTGAGAAACTGCTTCACTGAAGTTGAACAAAAGCTTAGCTACTTTATATCAAAAATACAGGAAGTCTTTCACCTCCAGATTTTCTTATGCATATAGTATTTAGAGAGAAAGACGAGGAAAGATATTCCCTGATAACTTAATTTTGTTTCTGTGGTTCTGTTGCTGCTAGAGATTTTATAATAACTAGTGTCAGTTAGATCAGCAAAATGCTTGGCAGAATAAGGCCTCATTGACTCATATACTAGAAACAGCTGAAAGGGAAATCCTTTTTTGTTTGTTTGGTTTTGCTTCTTTGCTGAGGATTTTTGTTGTTGGTATGATTTTGGTTGGATTTTTTTTTTTTTTTTTTTTTTTTTTTTTTTTTTTTTTTTTTTGTGGTTTGATGCTTTTGGGTTTTATTTCTGTTTAGTGTTGTTTGTTTTAGAAATGGTTCTGATGTTCCATGTCTTTCCAGGCCATATTTGCACATAAGGTGTTGCTGAGGAAAATGAGCTGCTCATTTGCCCCACTCTGAGCCTTTACACTCATCCTCTTCATGTTACCTGGCAAGGAAAGGCCAGATGCTCAAAACCACAGGGGATTGCAGGAGAGAGGACTGAGATCTGTATGAGGATAGACCTGAAAGGATGGCACCATTTTCATCTGCCACAGGCAGCTTCTGGAATCAAACTGGAACTCACTTAGGAGTAAAAGGAAACACAACCCAAACTCTTAACCAAAAATTCTTGGTCTCGCCTTAGATACCAAAGTTAAATTTAGTCATTTAGAATGGCTTGTTCCTCTCATTTCCTTCTCTAAACCGGTAATCATAGGCAGAGCATAGAAAAAGCTTTTAAAATCAGACATAGTCCTTGGGTCTGCAATTCACACAGGCTTTGCCTGGGTGTGAATCTTGGCGCCAGATTCTTGCTAAAGCAGGGCAGTTTTGGATTACTGCAGTTGAGATCCCTTATGACAACAGCCCAAGCTAAAATGTCTCTTAAATGTCTCTCACATAGGTCAGAGGGAAACTTTCTGTGAGGAGGTACCTAGTCCCAACTGCAAAGCCAGATACTCTAAATACTGCAGATAAATATTAGTATTTCATTTGTGAGCCTAAAACTTTAGTAAATGCTTTTCTTTCCACTAAATGCAATCTGGACAATGCCTGGAAGCTATTCAGATTATTTTTCTGGAAAGAACTTCCCACGTTGAGGGTCAAAGTATTATTAATGAAGAAAGCAAATAATTCAAACTCTTCTCAAAAGTTGGTTTGAAAAATAGAAAATATTTCATGCTTGGAGGCACTGTGTTTGAAATCAAGCAAGTATTTTTCCCAGAGCCAGAGTAGGATACAAAAAGCCAGGTGCATAATGCACATCCAAGTCTCCATGATGGTCATGGAGATGTTTGAGCTCTTACTTCTGCCTTGGTGAGTGGTTCAGTCACTATTAGCAACTATGTGCTTTCAGCTCCAAATGCCCAGTATTATTCAAGTGCAATGATTTGAGACGCAGAATAGAAAGTTTTGATTTGTGGTTTTTAAAATAATTCTGGCCAAGATCTTCTCTCCTGATGGGAACTTACTGTGTAAAAATACTGGCCCATACTTAAAATTAATAAGATTATATAGCTCTTAAGGTGTACTTCGTCACACTGCATAAGGAGAGATGCTTAATTGTACTGCTTGGATGCAAGCATAGTTGTGTTATTTTCCAAGAGAACAAAAGCTTTGGCTAAATAAATTAAGGTAGTTGATAAGACTGTGATAGAAGGTTGGCATCCTATTATAAGTTTGCAAAACACAAGATTGCAAAGTTCAATTACTCTAAATTATAGGACAAGGAAAGCCCTGAGCTGTCAGCATAGGACAACTTTTACAGTGGGATTTCAAGGTGGAAGCTTGAGTTCTGTTTGACTCAGCAAAGGGAATGGATTCCACAGTGGCCCTTTCTCTTTTGTTGTAATGAAGTGATCCAATAGAAAGTGTAAGATGGATTCAGGAGGGAAAGCCAAAACACTTCAAGGATAAAAAGCTGTTGAAAAATCTTATTTTTCTGCTGGGCACTGTTTTCCTGTTCAGATGGGGAAAAAAAAAGACTATCAGCTATGTTTTGAAAAGCTTAAAGGTATCCTTTCCTTCTTTTTATTGATCCCATGCAAAATCAATCAGACCCCGAACAACTGGCCAGAGGAAACTGGTAAGCCCTTTTCCTACTGGGTTTTTTCAGGAAGAAGGTGGGATTTGCCACTGCTGTGCCTCTTGCAGCATTTGGCATGGAGGCAGACACCTCCTTTGCCCACAGTGCTGATGGCCATGCCCACAGTGCCTGGTCCCAAGTCTCCATGGCTGGGAAGCAGTTGAGGAACGTGATCCTGGAGGGGGTAGGCAAGGGATACACCTGTGTGTGTTCCTGTGGCAGTCAGCAGGCAAGTTTTCTTGCTCTCCTCACTTGGCATGCATTAGGTATCCCCAGCTGAACATATGGAGCCAGAGCCATGTGCCAGTGGTGGTGTGCTTTGTCAAGAGCTGTAGGGCTGGGGTAGTACTCTTTAGCTGAGCTTTCAAAGCTACATTTTTATTGTTGCCGGTAACAAAACCATCTCAGCTTGTACACTATCAAAGCATCTTTTGCTTTAACCACATGCCTTGTTTTTGTCATACTGTAATCTTCCCTCAGAATGTTGCTTTCTCTGAGTCTGTTTGATGTAGACTGGAACTCCCACGCAGAACCCTACCCCCTCTTCTTCTGTAATTAATTCTGTGATCTTTCTTGTGAATATCTCTTGTTGAATCTTTCAAGCCCACTTCTGAAATAGATAATCTTTTCACCAGTTTGGCATTGTACTTTCCTTTCAAAAATGTTTAGAGGAGAAAAGGGAGAAACTTCCCCCTCTCAGGGAGACAGTCCATTTGTTGCTTTGGGGAATAGTTTGAAATAAACAGAGTTTGCACATAGAATTTAATGAGCTAAATAATAGTCCCAAGACTGTTTCTTTCAGTTTTGTCCAGCACCAAGATTATGATGAATCTTGTGAAATGTCTAGAGTAGTCACTATTTCCACAGTTGTTACTCTCACTTAATTTTTAGTTGGTTACTGACTTTTTTCCCTTCTGTTTTTCAAATACCAAAGGAAGCGTGGTAGGTGGCCCAATGGAAATTTACTTTGAAACAATTCCTTCAGCTGAAGAAATCAGACTGGTGCACACTAGTGTTGATAAGACTTGGATTTCTTTGCCCTGGGGTTGGTGAGACCTGTAGATAGGAGAGGTGCAGTTGTGACCCTCCTGATGAGGAGAAGGCAGAACATACCGTTCCCAGGCCAAAGGGAGGGATTGGTTTTAAGTGCTGTTTGCAGCCACTTGGTGTACAGAGTGGCTGGCTGGGAAGGGTTGGGCACTGTTTACTTTGATGCAGTTGGAGAAAGATGGAATTGTGTTGAATCTCAGAAATGTCTTCTGGTCATCAGGACCAGCACTGTGTGTATCTGCTGGAGAATGTGTCAGAAATATTTATGGGGTGACCACAAGTTTCCTGAGGACTTGGGCTGTTTGTTCTGGTACCGCTTTGGAGGCACAAAATCCAGCCCTTCAGTGATCAGAGCAGGAGGACATTTTGGCATGCAGAGCGACCTTTTCAGATAGTGTTAGTGAAAACACCCACCCAAATGCTGAGTCCTGAGCTTTGGGTTCAGAAAAGTGACACCCAAACAAACAAAGTCTACTTGGCATGGTTTGGTGGGTGACTTGAGAGAAAAACATGGATTGTTTTCCGCCTCTGAAGATGGTTTGTTTCTTTTTGTTGGAGAAAATTGAATTACATTCTAACAAAGACTCAGCGATAGTTGAGGGTTTTTGCTGGGGGAGGGTTAGTACAGTATGCTTGTACATTTTTCTTTTCTGTTCAGAATATTAGTGTTATTGTGGCTTTTGTTTCTTACTTTCAATGGAAGAGGTTGACGGAGAGGTTAGATACCAGTTCTGCCTCAGTGATTCATTAAAGCGGAGCTGAAGGAACGGAAGTCGCCCTGTTCAAAGGTGTGGGGAGTGTTTTATTGTTCTGCACGGTGCTGTGAATGCCAACGATTTTGCAGCTGTGAAAAGGGCTCTTAATGAGTTTCAGCATTTTAATGTACTTCAAGTTCCCAATTGTACAAATTTAAGAAGCTTAGCAATTCAGTATCTCCTGAATAATAGCATTTATTTTATACTCTAAATACACTTGGGGAAGTCTCAACAATATTGCAGGAAGTCTTGGTAATATTGTGGCTCCTTCCCGATGTAATAGCTTTAGAGGACCTAATTGACTTGAACAGTGGAATTGGTCCTTTAAAAAACACGCACACACAATTTTTGATTAATGAGCCCCATAATAAATCATTAATCTTTTTTGGCTCAGCAATTGTCTGAATAGTTTTCAAAGTAGAAGTTGTGTATGTGTTCCTAAACTGTCTTTGTGATACGGTGCTTGCATTTCAAATCTATCATCTTCAATTAACAAAAAAAATAATCTACCATAATGTAATTTTTAGAAAAACAAGTCTAAACTCTGAACTGCTTGGTTACTAAGAGGCCTGTGAAGAAATATCTAGATAGGAGTACTTCCTCTTAGAATAATAAAAGCACTGTAAAATGACCATGCAATAAGTGTCCTTCTTCCTGAAGGATCCTAAAGTGCTTTTACACATTTTCTATAGTCAATGTGGGTTATTCACCCATCACTTGAATGAAACCAGTCTTTACTGGCTGTGCTAAACAACACTTTTTATAGGAAGGAAATCACAAATAACTCTTGCATTTGAAACTCTGGGGAGAATTTGAGGTAGGCAGATTGTAATTGCCCAATTTGGAAATGGGCCAGAAGACTGTGATTAATATACCCAGGCTGCACTTTAATTGTCCCAGAGAACTCAGGGCCTTGGTTTCAAGTGGGCTTTGTCTCTGAATAGTATTTCTCTTTCTTCATGTTAATTTTGGAGCTTATAGAATATAGGACAAAAGGTTTAGCAGAATTGAAAAGTGGGGAAATTTGTTACTTACATGGGGATTAGCAACACTGGGACAGTACAGCGCAATTTTCTAGGTGTATCACAAGTGGTAGAACCTGGTTGTGTATTTTGTTTTTTCTTGTTTCACTGCATGACCTGTGATTTGGTTGAGTACCTCAAAATATTTTTTTGTCATACTTCACTATTTTTAACTCTTTCAATTTTGTCATTGAAGGTCTTAAAATTAATAGCACAGTAAATGAAAATAGCTCTACTCCTTAGCTATTCACTTTCCAAGGAATTGCTTGGATCTTTTGAAACAATGTAATATCTCAAGAACCTGTGAAAGGCAGCCTAGCAAGTTAAGTTTATTGATCTTTAAAAATAGGGTAATGTAACTCGAAACTATTTCCCATAAAAAACAAACAAGCTGCAGAGGTTGTTGATGCTTTTCCCAGCAGAGCCAGCCTCATCCGCTCCCTGGCGTGGAAAGGCTGGGAAACCTCTGAGTGTCAGATCCCATCCTGAGGCTGCTGGATGTGCAATCCATCTGTGGCCGTCACCAATCTGCAGGTCCACAACTGAGTCAACATCAGACTGAGACATTACTCAGTGGGATTCAGTGGATATTTATTTTTATCTTGGAGAACCTGAGCATTTTTAAGGGTTTTTTTTGCTAGATTTGGGGTTTTGTGACCAATTTCATATTTAGCACATAGATGTGGGGTGTTTTTGTGATTTGTTTTTGTTTTTCTTTTTAAATGGTGCACTGAATAAAAGTAACATTAGCTTGATCTGTTGGCAAAGTTGAGCTGGACGCAGATTTCTCAGGACTGCATAATATCAGGTTTGCTCCCTTAGGTTTAAAGTGTTTACACAGCTAGTAAAGAAAGCTCACACATCCACAGCAGTATGTTTTACCATGTACCACCAGGAATTGTTACAGTCATGACAGGAACCTCACAAACAAACTCTGGAATTTCACAGGTATCTTTTTCATCTTACCTCCTTTAGAAACAACTCATTTTACCTTCAGAAAAAAAAAGGGTGAGGTTTGTTTTGGTTTTTTGGTTTTGGGGTTTTTTATTTATTTATGTCATCAACTGATGATCAGTATCAGCAAGGATAAGCACTGGCGTAGCAAGTGCACCTCAGATAAAGCATTCCTAATTTGCATGATAAAATGGCTCTCTCTCATTCTACTTCTTTGCTCTAGTGGTGTAACATTAGAGAGCTGAGAGTTTATGTTCCACTTCTAAGCCTTCAGCTTTTCTTTCCACTAAAACTGTTTTGAAAACAAGTTATGAATACAGCACCTGAGAGAGGTAATCCAGAAGCCTAAATTCTTCAATAGTTCAAGTTCTCTTCTTTAATGCTGTCTTTTTCATTATTGAAAAAGAAAAGGATTCTGAATCTGGAATAAAGTCATAGAATCATAGAATGGTTGGGGTTGGAAGGGACCTTAAAGATCATCTAGTCCCAACCCTCCTGCCTGTGTGCAGGGACACCTCCCACTAGACCAGGTTGCTCGGAACTCCCCCTCAGGGCCCCAACCTGGCCTTGAGCACTGCCAGGGATGGGGCATCCAGAACTTCTCTGGGCAACCTGTTCCAATGCCTCACCACCCTCACAGTAAAGAATTTCTTCCTAGTATCTAATCTAAACCTACCCTCTTTCAGTTTGAACCCATTCCCTTTGTCCTGATGACTCAAATCATTTAAGGACCAGCACAAGAACCAGGTCCAGCTTTCAGCATCCTAGGAGGACACCATACCACTCCCTCTATACCCTGCAGAAGATTTTCCTTTGTCTTTAATTCCCAGCCATCCACTACATCCAGAATGCCCAATTGTAATTCCTTTCCAGTCTGGGACTCAAGGACTGCCTGTACATCTTTTCTTACAGTTTTATTACTGCAGAAATTCTCAGAGCTGGTTATGATTTACAAGTGAGAAAGAGAATAATAACATCCTTCATTTGTTGGATTGATGCAGCCATCACTTTTTATATGAACAGTTTATACACATATACAAGTAAATGTAAAATATGATCACATGCAGATATATTTAATCACACACAAGCAGACCACCAGCTAAGCACATTAAATGGCTATGCATGGGAATACCTACTTTTCATACACAGTCTTTTACACATATGATGCTTAATTGCAAATGTGCATCCTTTTTTTGGAAGTCTGGATGTAGTTTTGTATGTTTTTACACGTAGGCATCTGTTTAGCCAGATCTTCAAAACTGAAAGCATATGTAAACTGGAATGCACTTTTATGTGTATATTTTGTTGTAATATATATGATACAGCACTATACTTATGTACTCAAACACATTATTCCATTATTGATGGAGAGAGGCTTTTTACAGGAGCATGCAGTGACAGGACAAAAGGAAGTTACTTACATTTGAGAGAGAGTAGATTTAGATTAGATATTAGGAAGAAATTTTTCACCATGGGGTGGCAAGGCACAGGAACAGGTTACTCAGAGAAGTTGATACCCCGTCCCTGGAAGTGTTCAAGGCCAGGCTGGATGGAGCTCTGAGGAACCTGATCTAGTGGAAGGCATCCCTGCCCATGGTCAGGGAGGTTGTAACTAGAAGACCTCTTAGATCCCTTCCAACCCAGGCCATTCTATGATTCCCATGAATGTACACACACATACAGGCTCACACACATGCATACACACCTTACCCACAGCTGAAATACTTTATAGACATAAGAACAGATATGCATGGATCTCAGAGAGCTTAATATTGGAATGCTAGTGCATTTTCTCACAGGCCACTTTAGTACAGCACAGCAAGTCATTGACACGTGAAGTCACAGCCAGCCAAGTCCAGATTTCTGGAAACAAAAGGAAGGATGGGCTTATAAGGCTCGGACCATTTCCTTCTTCCATTTCTCTTTCTTGTAGGGACTGGTCATGTGCACTCAGGCTCAAGTATTGTGCTCTGTTTGAATTCAACTTGCAGTATCTTTCAATCTCTTCTGTGCTGTTCTCTTGTATCATCTTGTGCCATCCTTGTACAGTTTGCCTCCTGGTCTCTGGGTTACAAAAGTAATGAACTGCATGAGCTTCATGCAGCAGCACCTCTGAGCTTGTCCTTCCCACCCTGCACAGTCCTGTGCTGCACAGCCCCTGTCCAGCCACCCCAGTCCTGATGCATCTGTCCTGCTGACAGCTGAATCTTATTTCATGTAGATTGCCAGATATTTTTGCTTAATGGCTTTCTCAAACCTCTGTTTCTGCCACAAGAACAGCACATGTGCCCTTTCACACGAGTTTCTTGAGCAGAGGGAAATTCTTTTTCCTCTCCACAATAGGACCAGGTTATGGCCCTTCATGGCTCCACAAAATCTGCTTTATAATTCTGTCTTGACCTTTGATAGCAGGATAGAACTGGCCACATTGTCCACCTTGCTATACCTGTTTTAATTTCAGAGTGGTTTTCTGCTTACTTCTGCAGATAATTGTTGACTTTGTGTTTTTACTCTGTGAATATGCAACTGGAAACATTCATTGGCTTGGAAAACTCGAGTCAGTGTTTATTGATGAGAAAACAGGATTCTTCTAGCTGATATGAAATGTGGAGGGAACTAATGAAAGGTTTGCAGGAAAACTCATTAAGAACTTGTGCTTACCTTGGTTTTTTGATGTAAGAGAGTTCATAGACTACTTTTTGTTTCACTGCTTCCCCCCACCACCATCTTGCACTATGTTCTTTGGAGATTGAAAAGTACAATAAAATCCCCTTTCTTCTCCATTTTCATTGCATGGCAAGAGGAGAACCTTGTTTCTCATACTGCTCTTTCTATCCTTCCTTTCTCCCCCAGTATAGTAGATATATAGGAGTGCTTACTACTCTCTCCTGACTTTCCCCAAACATCTAGCAATGCACAGAACCACTCAGATATCTATTTTCTGCCTACACAAAGCATAAAATGCCCTTAAATAATGCTCTCTTCCCCAGTGGCACTTGGTTTCTGTGTCAGGGAAGGTAAGATGTGACACTTAGCTCATCTGCAGCATCAGGATCACTATGTGATCCTTTTGTGAGTTAACTTCCCTACACATCTGTGCCCATGATTGACTAAGTACATGGTATTTCTGAAGGATTGTGGAGGGATATAGAAAGATTACTTTCTTTACCACTCTTCTAGTGAAGTTTCATGTGTTTGAACAGTGTATAATTGACCACCATGGGTTATCAATTTGTTTCCTGTCATTGCTGTGCATGGGCACGACATTGACTGCAGCTGTGGAGCAGGGGACTTCCCTGGCAGGAAAAATCCAGACAGGCAGTCCCAGCAGTGCTGAGACTCCAGCCTGGACACCATGGGACCATCCATGCCTGCTCCATTTGGCAAAGAGGCAGGATGTTAACCCCATCATTAACCCTTGCATGTTTCTTTCCTGATGTTGGCCACTAATCTCAACTTCATTTACCAAGGCAATCTCATCACATAGAGCAAGAGCTGCTCTGATAGTGCTGAGGAAAGCACAGACAGCTCAGCAGTTCAGGACTGTGTCATGCAATGGGATTCAGCAGTGTTAATCACAGCAATTCGACCCTGCTTTTTTGTTCTATTTTTAGTATGTTGTGCTTTAAATAAAGGAAAGTTTCGCTTTCCTCCCTTATCATAATATTTCCTCATTTTCATCTGTGGGAGTGGAAACTGATTATTTCAAGGCCTTCTTGCTAACCCTCTGCTGGGACATGCTGACTCAGCTTTGGAAATTCCACAAATAGGGGAAATGTGGTAGTGTTGCATCTGTCGTGCTTCTGAGTGATAACCATCCTTTGTCACATTTGAAACATGACTTGGTTGCCTTTTTATATCTGATGCATTTAGATATAGTAGAAGTATTTTTGCAGTGTGTATTTTGTGAAGTGAGCCTGAACTTAAATGGAAATGGTATTTTTGTCTGTGTTAAATACAGATTTCTCAAAATAAAGCTGTCAAGGCAGTGTTTTACGATGGATTTTGGTTTCCTTAAGCAGTGTCTATGTAGATTTTTTTTTTCCTTAGGTTTCTGTAGTAGTTAAAAGTATCCAGACTCCCTGAAAATTGATGCATCCTCAAGGACTAGTAGGTTTCTATTTCTGGCATGTGCATCAAGATGAATAATATTCTCTAGCAGTTTGCATGGACTCAGGCTAAGTAGGCCTCAACCTTTATCCCAACAGGAATTCCCAGACTAGAAAATTCTGACTTCATTTATGGTTTATAGGAAGTAACACAAAACATGACAAAAGAAAGCCTTCCGTTTTCCTCACAGGCAATCACATGGGACCTGTGCACTGCTTGAATTCACCTTTGGGTCAGTAGGTCAAATATTAAAAAGCCTTTTACTGTCCCAAAAAGTCCTCTTAAGGACTTTTAAAGCTTTTAATGTGGTCCCACTGCTGATAATTTACTACTGTTAATAGCTATGGTCTTTTTCCAGTCCAACTGTAGATAGTTAAATGTTAAGTCTTTGAATTTTAAATGAAGAAATCTGAGTTTCCTTAGATTCCTCAGACTTAGCCTCAAATCTAGAGAAGTTTCTCAAGAGAAACACCAGTTCCTACTGCTCTACAGGTGGATGCAACATTGACAATAATTTAACCCTGTGTGCAAATCTGTTTTGTCTTTATATTTCTGGCATCTTTGAAATGAAATATTAAAGGAAAAGAGTAAATGCATGATAATCATCAGAAGAAATGTATTCACCGAGCTATTTGCATCTTTATTAAACTGAATGCAGTTCTGAAAATATTTTCCAAGCACAGATCCTGATGCTGCCAACTGAACCAAAGTGAATTCTTCTGTGGCATTCAGTTAGAGAAGGATCAGACCATGACAGAGCAAATAATCTGTCCTTGGAAAGAACAGCTGCTGAAAATAGTGGACAGAAACTCCTAAAGCTCCTTGGCTCCGTGGCCAAGTACAGGTTATGTGTGCACAACCACATTTGTAACTTGTGGCTCTGCTGCTCCATTGTGCCATCCTATAGCCTCTGGAAGATCAGACAGCAAAGCCCTCACCTTTGCCATGCTCCTGTTGTCTAAGAAGTCCCATTGCTTCCTTTGCCAAGGAAGGAGCATCCAACCTCTGCTCTAACACCTGCTGCACAGGAGGGGCCAATGCACAGGTTGACCTAAACACTTTTTATCTGCGGTTTGAGGAGCCCAGTTTTGTTCTCTGCAATGACTCTGCACTCTAACCTCTGCACTGAGCAAGTGGTACTGTATCCTGAGACAGATTAGGGAGAAAACCATTTGTTTTCACTGCCATCTGCAACCCTTTTGGTCTAATGTTACTCTCATGAGAGCACAGACATTCTGCTTCAAGCTTTGAGGTAAGGAAGTGGAACAGCCCAGTCAGCTCCAGGACTCACCACTCTTCAGAGTTGCCATCTTGACCAATGTAGACTGAAAAACAAGATCAAGAAATTCTGTAATAATTTGAACTGTTTACTCTGGAATCTGTATTGCTGTGTGCACAAATCTGGCTTCTGAGTATTGGTTATCATAACTCTTGATATTTCAGCTTAAGCGGAATAGAACTGTAGAATTCTTTTAAGAGTTATATTGCCTCAACATAACAAGAGTTTTGTCTGGAAATACTTGGTGTTTATGTCAGGTGTTTGGAAGTATGATTTTAATTAGAGCAAAAATAATTGTGAATTTCTTTTTCACATATTATCGCAATCAGATTTTTTTTTTTTCACTGAACATTTTACATACATACAAAAAAGCATTTCAACTAATTAGTGTCACTGGCCCTGCAGATATTTTTTGAAGAACTGAAGTAAGCAGTGCTACTAAATACTTATTATTTGCTGTATCATGTTTTTCAAAATTACAAATAATAATCACAAGAATCAATTAAAATGGGATGTTTCAGTGCATACTTCTGAGGGTTTTTTTTAAGAGCACTTTAAATTAAGCTGTTAATTTAATGTTATTGATTTAGTGCATATGGAAATTCAGGTCAAATTAGTTTTCTTTCCTCCCTTATTGATAGCAGAAAGTTTATCCTGTGGTCTGATTTCATGCTGTGTCCTCTGCAAAGCAAGTAATCTCTCCATGACCTCTTTGCTCTCTGTTGCACATCACAAACTCACCCTTTCTGTTGGACAGCATCATGTAAAACACAGTTCTGGGAGAAAGTGAATAGCAGAATTAAATTACAAGATTCATTGACTCTCTGTGGGGAAAAAGGACTTGAGTCTTGTCTAAATATCAGTAAGAGAATCCTGAAAAATATACATCAATCAGCATGTCATTAGCTCAGTATAGCATAAAGGAAGCAAACATACTTGAGGCAATTTTGTCCAGTGGGCAATAGAAAACTGTCAGAAATTCACCAGCGTAATATTGATGAAAAATCAAAATAAAGAGATAAGGGATTCAACTTAGGTTGCTGCTCATCTGGCAAAAAAGCCTTTTGGTTCCAGAGGTTATAAGTGAATTTCTGATTTCAAGCCCATAGGTAGGGGTTAGTGTAGAATTTTCAGAAATTGCTATAACAGTTATCAGATCAACTGAGGTTATTAATTGATTCTTACTTAACAGCAATAGAAACAGCAAACCAGTCACTGAAACAGTGTGAAATTGAATGTGGAGACAACTGAACATACTCAGAGTTAGAACGACACAATGATTTTTCTGAGTTGATCTGACTTTTTGGCTCTACTGTATTGTGGAAGATGGAAGCTAGATATTTGTTTCTAGGAAGACTAAGAAATAACGAGTTTTGAAAGTTTCACTTTGTAATAGCAAAAGTATGAATAAGAGGTGTCTACATCAGTATTTGATAGTTCTGGTTACAAGTGTATTCTGTGGAAGTGAAGGGAGGTACCATGTATCTTGTAGAATCTGAAGGCAGCAACCATAGTGACTCAAGCCCATATTTCCCACAGAAGACAAAAGGCAAATCAGATCACCACTGGCAGGTGAATTGCATGATGGAAGGTTCTGCAGCAGCTCTGTGCTGGGCTGACCAATAACAATTCAGTTCCAGCAATATTTAGCTTTAGCAAATGCTGTGCTGTCCATGAACAAACTTAATTAAAAGAAAGCTGAGTCCAGCTTACACAGCAGACACAGCACTCTGATAGTTTGCACAGAGAGAAGAAATCCTGGGCATATATAAACTGTGAACTCTTTTAAAGTTCATGGTTTTAATTAAAACAGTAGTTATAAATAATACTCCACTGTGGAGCTGATACAGGCATTTGCGACAAATAATTTCCTACATTAATTTCCTACAAACTTTTTTGGTTTTGCTCTTCGTAGGTTTGGGTTGGTTTTGCTCTTCATAGATTTGGGGTTTAGGAATTTGCTTGTTTGCAATTTTTGGACAAAATTTGGTAGAGCAATCTTTAGTCTATGCCTTGTTTAAGCAGTAACTGCAAAGAGTGTTTCAGTGATGGCTCAGCAATGCTGGGTACCTAGGTCACATCTTTTCTGATTACATGACTCCAGGAAAAGGATTTCAAACGGCAGAAGTTCTTTTCTTGGGTCATTATAAAGTTCAGTTGTGCTTAAACTTATGTATATGAATAACAAAAAAATAGTTTTCAAAAGCATTGGAAAAATGCTTTTCTTCAGAATAGCACTTATGAGTGTTTTCTGTGTCCATGTGCAGAACCACTGTGTCTTTTTAGAAAGTCACCTTGTTAACAGACTTTTGACATGACTTAATGACAATCAAGCTTGTGCAGAAAATGGATGCTGCAGGTTTAGTTCTAGATGTATTTGTAACGTTTAATGGATTCAGCCTAATTATTACTAAATAGTGGCTGCATAATTATACTGGGGCCAAATCTCCTGTGACATTTTGGAAGCATCACACTTAATAAATTTTGAGCCATCATAGTGTTACCATCAGGTAGGGCTGGGCACAGAAGAAGGATAATTTATGAAACATGTTGTCAGCACTAAGTAAAAAGACACAGCAACTACTGTGAAGTCGATATGTCAGTGTGTGAGATTTAACATCTCAGGATGTCAAATCTTTGTGTATTGGAGCCTTTGGAAGACCATCAAACAACACAGAGATTCTTTTGAAGGTATCTAAGACAAAATAAGCTGCTTTGAATAACCAATGTCCTCTGTTCTTCGGTATTTTCCCTGTGAAACCATCCATGTTTAGACGGTCTTGGTTGAGGAGATAGCTCATGCTTCCAACAGTGTTTAATGCAAAAAAATTTAAAGTGGAAAAGGGATAAAACCAGGCTCAATAGAGATAAGCTTGGGGGCATCATGCCAGTGTGTGAGGGATAGTGTGCTAGTGAGATCTGCTGTCTCAGTGGAGATAGGGGATGGACATCCATGCAGGAGCAAGAATACAGGGGTTATTGATGTGTTGGAAACCTCAGAAGCACCTGAGAGTGTAATAAGTAGGGCTTCTTCCCAAAAAAACATGTTGGGATTGACAACCCAACTAGAAGGTAATCTGACTACTGCCATGAAAGAAAATAAAAATTGCTTCTATAAATACATCAGCAATAAAGAGAGAGCTAAGGAAAATGTCTATACATTATTGGATGTAGAGGGAAACAGTGACAAGGAATGAGGAAAAGGATGATGTACTTAATGCCTTCTTTGTCTCAGTCCTCAATAGTAAGACCAGCAGTTGTTCAGGTGAGTTGAAAGATGGGAATGGGATCAGAATGAGGCCTATATATTCCCAGGGGAAATGGTTAGTGTTCTGTTACACAGATTCATGGTGCCAGATGGGATCCATCCAAGGATACTGAGGGAGCTGACATAGTGCTCATTGAGCCACTGTCAATCATTTCCCAGCAGAAAGGTTGTGGTTGACTGGAAGTTAGCAAATGTGACACCCATCTGTAGGGACAGGAATATCTGGGGATTTACAGGTCTGTCAGCCTGACCTTGGTGCCAGGAAAGGTTATGGAGCAGATCATCCTGAGCACAGTCACACAGCACATCCAGGATAGCCAGGGCATCAGGCCCGGTCAGGATGGGTTTGTGAAAGGCAGGTCCTGGTTGACCAACCTGGTCTCCTTTATGACAAAGTGACACACTTAGTGGACAAGGAAAAGACTGTGGATGCTGTTTACCTAGACTCTACTGAAGCCTTTGACACTGTTTCCCACAGCCTCTGTCAGAAACTGGCTGTTCATGGTTTGGATGCATTTTCACTCCATAAAAACTGTCTGGATGGCCAGGACCAGGGCAAGGTGGTGGATGGAGTTGCATCCAGTTGGCAGCTGGTCACAAGTGGTGCTCCCCAGGGATCAGTGTTGGGGCCAGGCCAGTTCAATTTCTTTATCGATGATCTGGATGAGGGGATCGACTGCACCCTCAGTCAGTTTGCAGATGACACTAAGTGGGGCAGGAGTGTTGATCTGCAGTAGGGTAGGGAGGCTCTACGGAGGGATCTGAACAGGCTGGAATGATGGGAAAAGGCCAATTGTGTGAGGTTCAACAAGGTGAAGTTCCTGGTCCTGCACTTGGGTCACAATAACACCACTGAACACTGCAGGCTTGTTGAGGAGTGGCTGGAAAGCTAAATGGTGGGAAAGGACCTGGGGGTGCTGGTTGACATTCAGCTGAACATGAACCTGTGTGTGCCCAGGTGGCCAAGCAGGCCCATGACATCCTGGCCTGTATCAGCAATGGTGTGGCCAGCAGGGACAGGGCAGGGATTGTCCCCCTGTGCTCAGCACTTGTGAGGCCACACCTCAAATACTGTGTTCAGTTTTGGGCCCCTCACTGCCAGAAAGACAAGGGAGGGCTTGAAGTGGGTTCAGTGAAGGGCCATGAAGCTGGTGAAGGTTCTGGAACACAAGTCCTGTGAGAATCAACTGAAGGAGCAGGGGTTATTCAGCCTGGAGAAAGGGAGGCTCAGCTGAGACCTTGTCATTCTCCACAACTGCCTGCAAGGAGGTCGTAGCCAGGTCAGTTGCACCAGGGGAGGTTCAGATTGAATATTAGTTAAAAATTTTTCACCATTAGGATTGTCAAACATTGGAACAAACTGCCCAGGGAAGCGGTGGAGCTGCCATCTCTGGAGGGATTTAAAAGACAAGTACATGTGTCAGTTAGGGACATGGTTTAATGACAGACCTGGCAGTGCTGGGTTAAGGGATGGACTCAGTGATCATAAAGGTCTTTTCCAACTTAAACAATTTCAAGATTCTGTAAAAGAACTTCAGAAATATTCTTGACAAGGAGACCTGCATTACTTTTAGCAGTTTCCTTCAACTGTATTTGTTATATTATTAATACATTGTGCATTTATAAAATCCATGTGAAGTTTAGGCTTTCTCTACAGCATTGTAAACCTTTTGGTGTGGTCCTGAACAAGAGAGTGAAACTAGCCAGGGATCAATACTTAACTGGCCATTGATTTAGCTTTCTATATCGTTAAAAATGTGCCCACACAAAAGAAAGCAAATAAGCAAGGAAAAAGTCAAAGGGAACCCTGTCAGCTGCCCTTCATTCATTTTGCTCACTGCAATGATGGCTTAAAATATGTCATTGGCAAATCTGGAAAGCTGCATTGTCTGGACCATTGTTATAGCAAAGGTTTCATGAGAGTTTTTTTTAGTTTGTTCCTTCTTTTTATAAAACAAATATGTAATGTAAAAAATCTTTGAGAGCAGGTCTCTTAATTCATATCAGTGTATCTTCATTGATTGGGAAGACACCACATGCAGGTACACAGGCACATCCCCAATCCCTACACCACACTCTTCCTTCCCATCCTTGCTGAGAAGGAGGAAAAGGATTTCCTGCTGTCACTTCTCTGATACCAGGAGGTGGTGGAGTTTGGGGTGACTTTCTTTTAACTTTCACATTTCTAGCCCATATTCATCCTATCTAGCAGTGATTAAGTAAGTTAGGAGCATCCTGCCATGCCTGAATAGGTCAGTGAAGAGAGAACATCTCTAAATGTTCCTTAAAGACACTAGGTATTAGAGTGGAAGTTAAACACCAGGATTATAAATTCAATACCTTACTCTGCCTGAAACCAGGCATCTTTTGCACATGTGAAAAAATATGCTATATTAATATGAGAAAGCAGCTGGACTAAATGGAGCAACAATAGAAAACTGGGGGGAAGGTCTTTTCATTCTGAATTTTGGTCTGTGAATCCAACCAAATGTGCATAAGATCAGCTTTTAAATTAATGTCTGTTTCAGATGTCCTGAAAGTTCTCATGATCTGCAGTACTAAAAATGTGAATATTAAAAATATAAAAAATGAAACAAGAGGAATTATTGAATGTGAATCTTCTGAGGGTAAATATTGCATGCTTCCTCTAAATTTAATTTAAGCTTAGTGGCTATAAAGGCTCCAGTTTAGAAATAATTTAATAAACTGAAGATGAGACTGATGCTGCCATACAACTGCAGTTTTCAAAATGGTGAGCAAACGCTGGAAAACGTGTGAAATACAACATAAATGTTTCCGTATAGATGATCTTGTTTCACATATATGGATCCATAAATGGCTTTTTCTATAAAAAACATTACTATTTTTGTCTTGAGGGGATACAGAAGTTCAACCTAGATCTTTAAAAGAGACAAGGAGTTCAATGCATAGGATGAAGATCTGGGCAGTAGCCATAAGGCAGAGATGAACTAATTTGAGGAAAAAACACTTAAAGAGTGTTTTGAACCTGCATCTGAAAAGACAGAACTGTTTTTCTAAAGGTGAGCTCTAATATTGACCTGTGTCAAAATGAGTATAACAAAGATTCAATTTATTAAAGACAAGCAAATAAATAAATATTGATATATTGATAGTACTATTGATCAACAGTATAAATATTGATTATATCTTTTAAAGGAGGAGTTCAGAATCTCATATTGATCCACATGCAAAGTTAAATACCCAGAATAAGTTTGGAAGATGGAAAAGAAATAATTCGAACTCATAATCAGTGCTTGGTTTCCTAGAGCAAGTTGCTCTAAGGAGAAATAAATTAGGTTCAGTAAAAGGAATTAGTACATAAAGTTTCCAGATAAACCAAACATACTCAGTTTCCAGTCCTACTGAGATCACAGATTAGAAGAGTTTTGAGTTCCTTTTGGGAAAAAAATAACATTGCCAAAAGCTGTCTGCCCCTCCCTACACGTGTCTTTCAGGAATGCATTACTAAATGTACTGCGTAAGGAGCTTTAGCCTCAGCTCACACAAGAAGGAATTGTTCTTTCAGCTTTTCACACGTTGCTTCCAAACATTATCTCAAGATGGGAGGGAAAATCCCATCTGAACGTTGTCCTTCCTTTCAAAAGTGTCTGGGAGGGCCCAGCAAAGCAAACAGCAAACTTGGAGTTGTAGCACATGCCCCACTTGGCTGGGTTTGGTTTTGTTTCTTCTTTTTTTTGTTTGAAATGCTGTTGGTGTAGTGTGCTTCAAACCCTCTGCTTTATAAACTTCTTTTGCTTCCTTGGCACAGGCCTTGGGAGCTGAGCGACTGGCCCAGTTCTTGCTTAAAGGCAGTAACAGAATTTCTGGCTGTTTCCCAGTACAACTGCTCCTGAGCCTTGCAGCAGGACGCCTGCTCTGCTGACCACTGGAGTTGGTCTGAGCCAATCAAAAACATGGGCTTGACCTTCTGCTGGTTTGTAGTATTCACAATTTTAAACCCTCCAATTTTAAGATTGGATTTTTTTTCAAATTATAATTAAAAAAAAAAATCTTCACAATTTTAAGCCTTTCTAGGTGTGGTTTTGACCACTTTGAGAGTGTCTGTCATACACATCCCAAGCCAGAATATGCATGCAGCTAAAGCCGCTGGAATACAAATGCCAGAGGAGCTGAGGTATTATGCTCATACACTGATGGTGAAACAGGCTGCAGTGGGAGCAAAGGGAGTTGCAAAAAGCCATGCACTTCTCTGGAGAGGAGCTTAAATCGACTTAATTTCTTTTTTCTTGTTGTTGTTGGCTCATTCTCTGGCACTCAGCGTACCCACACAGACTGGCACACACAAGGGTCCCAGAATGAGCTTAGCCTAAGGTGGGAGGCTGTGCCAGGATTTCCTAGGGTTGGGACTGACTGGATGAGTTTATCCCTGCTTCGTTGGGGCTGCAGTGCAAGTGCAAACTGTATGTGGAAAATCCTTGGGCTGTCAAATGGGAGACATTGGCTAAAATGAACATCTGTGAGGACAGCCAGGAGCAGGCTTTTGATCGTCCCTTGAGACTGCAACTGCAAGTTTGCATGTCTTGAGCATGGTTCTTCTGCAGTCGGAACACTCAGCAGGCTGCACAGTTGCTTCACTGCTGTCTTCATGAAGCAGCAACTTGGCCTGGTGTTGTACTCATTATTTATCTGTGTTTGGCATAGAGCCTGGGAAAGGCAGGGGAAATGTGCTGCCACACTGCAGAGAGCCTGCAGAGACCCCTGCTCCTGTGAGCCTCCAGGACAGTGGTCCTGCAGTGGCTGGCCCTGGTCCCCCTGGGAGGCCCTTCTCACTCGTGGGGGATTAGATCCAAGGGACAGGTGTGCTTTGGGAAGGCTGCATCCACAGGTGTGTCCCTCCACCACAGTGCAGGGCCAGCATGGTGTCTCTTGTGTGGCCCATAAGGGTAAATTTCTTCACTGCAAGAATAGTCAAGGATTGGAACAGGCTGCCCAGGGAGGCGGTAGAATCACTGTTTTTAAGTAGTGCTTAGAGACACGGTTTAGTGGTAGACCTGGCAGTGTTGGGTTACTGGTTGGACTTGATCATGGAGATCTCTTCCAACCTTAGTGATTCTAGGATTCTGTGAAGTCCCTAGCAAAGCCCAGCCTCTGCTTGGCTGGTGCCCCACAGCACTGGCTCCCAGTCTCCAGCTGTGGGGCATCCAAGTCACAGTGCTGTTGGAGTTGTTTGTGGTGAGCGTGTGGCTTTCTGCCACCCACCCTTTTGGTTCCTGCCCAGACTATTGGGGTCATAGGATGAAGATGCAGTTCTGAAGTGACCTTCAGTATCAAACAGAAGAGTTTCAGCTCTCTCACTGATGGCTGGTCAGTCAGTGCATTTTGGGACTGGAGACAATAATAAATGAGATTTTAGTGGCCCAAGATGGAAAGTAGCATTTTAAAGTCTAATGAAAAGTCTTAGAGAGCATTGAATGAACCACAGGGAGCCTGATCCAGACACTAACAGCACCATCAGTCCTGCAACCCCGGGAGCTGTTCCTTCACTGAAGGCAGAAACTGAGCTGTCAGCTGTTAGGATTATGAAAGACAAGTAGTTCATGGGGTGCTTGGACTTATGGTTCTGGTTAGGCTTATCTTGTCAACAAATAGGCACATTTTGAACAGCAGGACACTTACCTTTGACAGTGAAAAGCTCAGCAGTGTCACAGGGATAGGGAAGAGAATATCTCACACAGGAGCTTGGGGAGTCTGGGAGGGAAAGGCTTGGGCAAAATGAGAGGTTTTTGTTTGGACCGCCACACTGAACATCAGAGATCTCTGCACAACTGAAAAAAAGATCACAAGGAGCCTCAGTGCCAGAGCCTGGGAGTGGGACCAAGCCTGAGAAATAGGGACTCATGAGGGTAGGTGGCAGTGGGGTCTGGCTGCACAGTGACAGGGCAGCTGGGTTCCACATCACCCCTGTAAAGCCTCCTCAGCTCCTGGCTGCCTTACTGTGAAGGCATTTCATCTTGTTTCAGTTGGTTGTGTGATATATGGCTTCTGTGGGCTGATAATTCTCTCTAAAGAAAAGGGGTATTTCTCTAAATGCTATATTTGTATAGTAAGGAAAAATAATGTGAATTTTTTCATTTCTTAGAAAACACTGTTGTGTTGCAGAGTTAGCGTGAGTGGCCTCATCTGTCTCTCTCTGTTTGCAGTATTTATTTATCACATTGATAAAAGATAGACTTGGCAAATCCCTGTGAAAGAGTGACTATGGTCTGCTAGTCTTTCATTCATCCTCAGAGTGTAGCTAACTTTCCACGGATATTTAAAACAACGACATTTAATCTCTAGCAGAGTTAAAAGGTTTATGTGTTCCTGGTTCAGAAGTGAAACACATTGGCAACGGTTCTTATTTATTTTGTTTGTATGACCCAGCTTGAAAACTGAGTAGTCAAAGGAGGAGTTCTCATTTTAATGTGCTGTGGGACTGAGTTGCTTCAGTGAAAGCAGTGGCTGTTGTGAAGTTACTGATGCATAACTCCACTTTTCCACATTAGTCTGGTCTTTGGCTACAGGGATTTCATCAGCATATTTTTTTCTAAATATTAGCAAGAGATGTTAGTCCTTGAGCATTGATTGGTGGATTAATCAAAGCCCTTAACCAATCAATAGGTAGAGGTTTGCATAATAATGGAATTATTTCTGAAGAACTGAGCCAATTGGAATTGCAAAACTTTCTGCTTCAATTTGCTTTTTAATGCCTCTGCTTTACCTGCCTCTATTGCTTATCCTTTCAAAGTACTTAGTAACAATGAAGATGCTTCCAAATTCCTACATGTTTCATTTTTTATATGGTTTTGGGGTGTGGAGAGTGGATAAGGGGGGGAAGTACCAATAAAACTTACATAGCTTGCATACAGAAAAGGGGGAAAACATAAAGAAAAGGGAAAAAAGAGACAGAGAAAGAAAATTATTTGCATTCTTGTCTCCTTGCTTTTCCCAAAGCTAAAAGTGTGATCTGAAGCTCATATTCCTCTTCTTTTCTTGTCTACCTTCCCTCCAGGAATGTTTGCATGATTTTCCTTCCATTGTTGGTACTGTAGCAATTCTGACCCCTCACTAGCATCTTTTGGTTACTGGAGAGGAACTAGCTTTGGATGTGTATAAATGTAAATTGATGTGAGAGCAAGGAAGATAACTGCAGGGAAAGATAACTGGAAAGGGAAATAAGATTTTTCTATATTTGAGGTTTGTCACTTCAGTTGAATTTGCAGTAAGTTCAGCGTTCCCGTGTATGGTGCTCCTCTCCTCTCTTCTGCCCCTTACTTAAAGACATGGTAATAACTGGGTATATTTTTATGGAGAGCAGCTTGAAAACATGACTGCTTTAGTCTTTTATTTCTGTTTTGTAAAACAAAAGAATTCATCATGCACAGTAATGTGTTGTTTCGTGGGGTAGTGAGTCGGGAGATGCAAAGCTAGAATGCAGTGGTCATTAGCCAGTCCATCCAAAGACAAGCATCCATAACCCTGAGATCAGAATCCACATTAAACAGCATAACAGTATTACATGCCCCCTGATTTTGGACCTTTTAGGGTCTCTATTTACAGAGTTTTTTGTCTCATCCAAAAGGGTTAAAATTTCCCTAGAGTCTGAGGTAAGAGAAGCTAAAAACTTTCTTCAGCTTCTGATTCTGGTACTTAGCTACCTTAGATTTGCCTTAGTCATTCTTGCCACTGCAAAGATGGTGTGTGTGAATCACAGCTTGAAGCAATTTCTCTTTCCAATATTGAGGCCTTGAATGTAAAAGGCAGTGATGAAGCAGATATCTTGGTTCTGTCCTGTCTTCATACATCATCTTGAAACAGAATGCATGATTGTGTTTGACAAGGCACATCCTCACTGATTTTAATGGAGTGAAATTTGAAACTAGTTTAGTTAAACCAGGGCAGATGGCTGCAGGACTGTGTGTAATTTCATAACAGTGCAAGGTTGCAGTGCTGCTGCAAGGTTATTAATCTGATTTTAGGACAACTCAGCAAAAAAAGAGTATTGCAGTTGTCAACTCAATGTTGAACAGGTACAAATTAATTCTGCCTATTAAAATGTGTAATAAAAAGAATTAAAAACTCTGTCTCAGAGAACTTTCTCAGAGAAGGTGTTGTCTGGATTACTGCACAATATAATGATTGCATCTTATATTTTTGGTTATTTAACATTAGCTGCAATTATGTAGTAATGCCTGATCCCAGTCAGGCTTGTGCTGGCAGGTGATCAGATATTATGTAAAGCTTATATCAATAAAAATGGACAGAGCCATGAAAATTTGCAAGGGCATAACTAAATTGATTTAATGCAATCAAGACCTGGTTGTCTGTAGACAAGGGGTTTTTTTATTGCTTCAATACAGTTATTTTACATATGGCATCTATGTCTCTTTCATGTTTCTATGCAAGAGTTCAGTGAGCAAGAATAGGAGTTGGAGCGGTTACCAAAATGGAAAGTTTAGCCTAAAGAGCTAAAATAGAACAAGAAACTGCTTTCAAATTTGTTTTTTAAATTATTCATGCTACAGGCTTTGTTCTATAAGATGTTTTCATTTAGTCTCAGAATAAACATGTGACCTGTGTCACCCAGGACCACAGGTTGAACTGCAGAACTCCCCCCTCCTCTCCCAGCCCAGTTAGATCTTGTTGCTTATTATTAAGGAAGGCATTTTAGATGGGGAAAGAACAGGAGAAGATACTGTGAAAAGTATTCTGTGTTTTCAACCAACCTTTTTCATGATGAACAGGCTGAATGGGAAGTGTTCAGGCTGGAAAGCACATCTGCTTAAAATACGTGTTGAATTTTTTTTCTTTATTTATGTTAACATTAGCACATTTGGAGAAATCACGTTTTCTTCACGATCTCTTTGCTAAATTAGGACACAAATCCAAGAACACTTGTTCATGAGAGTAATTTTCTATAAATGAGTAGTGTCACTGAGTTCAATAAGAGCAATCACGCACAGAATTAAGCACATGCATGAGAGTTTGCAGAAATTTGGCAAATATGTTGCCTTCATGAAAAGATTACCCAGCTTTTCTTCTAATGCAGCTATGAATTCTTGGCTTAGTCCTATTTTGAGCAGCCCTTCTTGTACAAGTCATAAGCTATTCTACTGTGTTAAGCCTAACTGAGGATATTTCTCTTATTTTGTCACAGCAACAAGAGCAAGATCCCACAAATCTATACATCTCAAATTTACCCGTGTCCATGGATGAGCAGGAACTGGAGAATATGCTGAAACCCTTTGGACATGTCATTTCCACCAGAATATTAAGAGATGCGAATGGAGTCAGCAGAGGAGTCGGCTTTGCCAGGTGAAACCTTTGCTCTTACTTTTCATGCACATTTTTTCGCCTTTGGTCCTTTGCAGTTGCTGTCTGTTCTGTAGCTTTGAAATCTCACAGCTATGGAAGATGCAGAGTGGCACCTTTATCAGGTTGTATCCATTCTTTCCACCAGAAAATGCCAGTGTAGAAGGATGTTCATTTCATTGCTCTAAAAACTGGTTCATTCTGTTTTGGTATATGTAAATAAAAATGGCTGGGAATAGTGAGCTATCCATTCAGGATTAAGCTTGGGTAATAATAAATGTCCTACAGCAAAAAGCACACATTTGGTAAAGAAACCAAGGCCTGTGCTTAGGAGATCCTGGAGTGAATTTATTGCAGCCGTTCAGTACCTGAAGGGGTCCTGTAAGAAATCTGGAGAGAGACGAGACAGTCTTTAGGGTCCCTTCCAACCCAAACCATTCTATGAAACTGTTTAAATATTTGACAATATTTTTGCAACAGGAGAAAGTAAACTTAGCAGCTGGAAGAGCAAAGGGTAGGAACTGTGACTGAAGAAACGTGTCTTCCTTGAAGCTTCCTTCAAGCTTCCTTGAACTGCAGCTATGAAAAGAGCTTAAGGAGAAATATTTGCATAGAAAAAGCCCTGATGGAGTAGTCAGACATTTTAGACAGAATGGGCAACATATTATTACCATGTATTTCATTGTTAGTACAGATAGACAAGGCTTCATGTTTACTCTCAGGGAATATTTACATAGAATCTCTTCAGCTTGAAACATTCTCAAATCAAATAGTTTTCTTTTCAAAAGCCAAGAAATAGAGTGCTATATATAGAAAGGTATTGAAAAAACAAATAAGAAGAGAAATTTGCAATTCTGCAAATCGGTCTTCTGCTTCAAAAGAAAAGGGGAAAAAAAATCCCAGATCATTGTTTCTACAGAATATTCATAACACTATGCTTTGTAAGGGATGCAAAATAACTTCTTCATCCATAAAATTTCTTTGAAATCCATCATATCTTGGTATATCATGGCACTTCTGTTAGTACCATAATACCACTGAGTGAAATGAGGCACTGTGTGATGAAACATTAGCTTTCAAGAAAAGTGACATTGTAGTGTTACCTCAGCCCTTGATGTGAAAGGTCATTATGCACAAAAAATGTTTAGATAATATTGTCTGAATTCAATGAGAAAAGGCAAAACATTTATGCTGAAAGATGGCACACTGCATTCTTGCAAATTATAACATGATTTTTTTTAGCTCACTAAATATAGATTAGTTTAAGTCATGGATAAACTTGCATTTTTTGAAAATTTACTTACTTTTTGAAATTGTATTTAATTATGGAACATATTTCAGGGATCTTTAGTGATCTAACTTGTAGATTGTGTAATTCACCATGTCAATGACAGTGGGGTAAAACCTTCACTCCATCAAAGTGTGCAGGAGATCTCCCTCTGATTTGAGTGAGGCTAATGTTTATCCAGGAATTTAGAACCATAGTTGAATGCTGACTCCTGGCTTTGCAGAATTATCAATACAACTTTTAATTACATAACCAGCTGACTTTCTTTTTGTAAAGAAGTGCTATATAGTATCTTTTTCCTGTATGTCAAAGCAAACAGGTTGTTAATTTGTTTAGCTGTGCTTGTAGTCATGAAGGCTTCATTCTAGTGTGCCTATGGCGTGGGCACCAAGGCAGTATAGGTAGGGGATGGAAGCTGGATTTCCAGTCCAAATAAGATTTTAGAAGTTCAAAGCAGCACCCCAGGTGAGAATCCTGGCTATTCTGATTGGGACCTTTTATCACAGTATATCTTGCCTGCCTGTGGAATATACCATGATGCTTAGCATAGCTCTAAACAGAGCCACAGAAGCACCAGAGAAAAAAATTAAATTTGCATATGCTGAAATGATGCAGCATCCAGCAATTTTGAAATATGGTGTTTCAAAGTTATTAATTACATTTTATGATGATTAAAAGTCATTTTCTGAGTCTGCCCAATCATGGAAATAGTCAATCTCAAAATAAGCGTATTCATTCAAAAACAGTGAGAAGTAAAGACTGAAGGTAGGCAGCTATTGTCAGATTTTTCTTCTAAATGGGTATGACTAGCAGTTTTATAGTACTGCAGGTGGCTACTCAATCATTTATAACCTGGAGAACTTCAAATGTTCTTGGATCAAAATTATCTTAGTTATGTCTGGTGACATTAACAGCCTCCCTTAGAGTATGTGTGTACAAAACTAACTCTGAGTGTAAGTCAAGCCATGAAACAATTTCCTCCCTTTTGCATCCTTCAAAAGCAACTGAACAGATTTTCCTGAATCTTTCCAGAGCATTTCAGTGTGGCCTGAGCCAACTATGCCTGGGTACACCCCAGGGGAGATTTTTGGGAGGAGAGTTATGAGCAAGGGGCCAGAGAAAGGAAACTTTAGATTTCGACTGTGGCTTCATAAAAGCCAATCCATGCTATAAACTCGACACATCTGCCTCTGCCTCACCCCTGGCCCATGATTTTTATTTCCAGGCCATTTTACCTGCCTTCAGACTCTCCTTGGGAGCTGACCTTCCACAGGGCTCACACTGCTGTGGTCTTTGGCAGGGCTGTTTCTGTTGACACCGGCAAGGAGAAGCTGAGACTAAACACAGCCTATCCTAGAGCAGAGAGAGAAATGAGAAATAGGAGGGGACAGAAATGCTTACTAGAAGTAGGATATTGGAAAAAAGGAGGCACTTCTTTGGATGTGAAGCTTTGAGTTCAGTCTTTTGTAAGATTGCCTGTTAAAAGAGGGAATGACACTGTGGTGCCATTGCTCAGAATGTTGTCACAATGCTTAAATTTGTAGGTGTTTCTCTTAAATATCTGTTGCTGGGAGTTGTCTAATAATTTCCGCAGCTGATCTTTCATTTCAAAAGTGTAAGCGTATTCTTCAGAGCTTAGAACAAAAACATGGTCCTTCATCCAGAAAAAAAAAAATCAGCAAGATGAAAGAGAGCAAAACAATACCGAACAAAACAAACAAAAAAAATATGGAAAGAAATCCACAGAAACTGGATTTGAAATTTCAAGATATAATTTTAAAGTTGATATTTTATGAGTTTGGCAGACAACATTTGTAGTGATGTTGATGGTATGAGTAAAAAGCAGATCAGAGATAGTAAGAAGGTCTTTGAGGGAGGCTGGAATTACTGGATAGGAGAAGGTATTGAGAGCATGGAGGGAAATATTTATCTTCATCCCAAAGAAGTGTTGCCACTTAAAAAGAGGAACTGTATGTGCTGGAAGACTTGGATTTCCACAGGCCCAGAGAGGATAAATTCCAGATGTTAAGGTGACAGAAGATAAAGGAATGACAAAATCACAGTGGAGGCAAAGCAGTGGTGCTGTTTGCTCGGAGGAATATTCAGAGAGATTTCTGAGGATCACCGATGATGCTACTTTGGAGATAGAAGTGTCAGCAGCACCAGGGGATAAAGAACATTCAGGCAGTTTAGGGATGCATTTGTGAAGAGGAAAACTGCTTTGTTCTTCCTTATTCAAGGGTTTAATTGAAGGTGGTTGAAAAGGTGCTATAATTTAGCTTGAATAAATCCATCATCTGGGATGGTAGTTCAGGCTTAGATATTATAAGGATCATTCCTACTTTCAGTCAGAAGAATGATCTGTCATATCCTGCATCTTACACAGGAAATTGCTTTATAATTTAATATCTCAGGTGAAACTGAGATATTAAACTGATTTCCAAACTAATTTGGAAGTCCCAAACATGCTCCAAAGACTTTGTGTGATATCTGTAAAATATGTCTGTGGTGATATTTTTCCACTGAAAGGCCTCCCTGGAAAAGCCTCAGAGCAACACTGCAGGGTGGTGGGGGGTCTGTGTGGGGATGTATCTCTGAGACCCTCAGATATCCATCTGCTGTGGCACCTGAAAAACTCCAGGGAAGGACATATGGATCATACATACGGATCCCTAGACAAAAATCAATGGGACTCCATAAGATGAAAATGAATATGCAGCTCTGAAAGGTGATGAGGGAGGAAGCTGGAAAATTGGGAGCCATCAGATAATTTGGCTGAGTAATTTGCGTAATCCGAGCCTGAGGTACTGTGAGTTTAATTGAAGAACTTTTAGGACTTTGGAAAAGGGAGTAAGGAGATATTGGTGTATATCTTAGGGAGGGACTTTACTGGTACCATTGAATCAATGAAATAAAAATTGCTTTTTATAACCCCACAATAAAATACCATTCAAGTATTATTTAAGTATCTTCCCTAAAGAGATAGTATTGTTAATAATACCGTACACAGGTTTGTCACACTCAGCTGAACAGCAGAACAAGCATTTTATAGGTCTTTTTAAATGATAAAGTGCAAAGAAAGAGGTAGAAACCACTAACTTTTTTATTTTGTTTGCTGTCTTGTAACTTAAAACGACCTTGCAAGATTCCTCCCACAAGCGACATTTTACAACGAAGTCATAAGCTTCTGAAAACAGAAATTTATGATGGAAATGCTGACAGTCAGACAGTCAAGTATTGCACTGCTGGCAGGCACCAGTATAATACTTAACCTGAGACTGTGAAGACAGTAGCATAAATCAGCCTAGGTCTAGGTGGAAATGGCTGTGTGCTCGTGCTGTTCTTTTCCAGTAACACGAGAAAACCTGTACAACACAAATGGTCATAAAAAAATGTTATGATGCTGTTCCCAGCAAATGACCAAAGTCAAGAGATTCTCAATTAGCTGTCACCTCAGAGCAAAGGTACATATCAGGGAGATGCTTCCATCCCTTTGTGACCTAGCTGGGGGTCTGAAGTGAGGCATTTAAACACTGCTCTTGGGAGTTTGGGCTTCATCCTCATCTTTTCGCTACATTATTATTCTGGGAAAGCTTCTAATGGGTTGCTTTTCTTTGCTTTTTCTATCTTTTTTACTAAACTTATCTCCTGCTTGTCCCCATTTTACATGTCTTAAATTTAGTCTTTGGAAACAATATTCAACTCGGCAACTAAAAGGGACCACCAAAAACTAGGAAACGAGATTTTGAGCCATCACAGGATCATTGTTCTATTTATAGAAGCTCTGCATGGATTTCAGTAGAAATGGTTATGCTCCAGTTTCCACTGATGTAAAACTAGAGAGATGAGCCTTTAATTTCTATGGTTTTAGGTTTTTTTTTCCTTAAAGGAGGCTGTGCATCTTTCAGAGGTTTTCAGGATAATGTATATATAATGAAATTATTTCTTCTGACCCAAACAGGTTTCTCTATGGAGAGCAGACCCAAAGAGGTTTTGGGTCTCTAGAGTTTTTTTAATCTCTAAAAAAAGATAATGTAGTGCAGAAATGCTCAGGCAGCTCACCTTGGCATAATGGGTGATGCTGCAAGGTACAGAATGAACCACATCTCCAGAGGAAAAGAGTGGTTTCTGTAGATTTTTTATATTTATCTGAGAAAGTAAACAACCTCCTGTTGTTCAAGCAGACAGTTGAAGAATATACAGGCAAGACATGTTGGGAAAAGATATAATTTGTGAGCCATGAGGAGAACTTGTCAAAATAAATGTCTTCTTAGGCTGTGAGTGGCAAAGGGAATAGCTTTTTTCCAACATAAAATGGATTCAAACCAAAAAGCACAAACATCTTGAAGCAATCTCTTACTGACGGAAAAGTTGGGGAGATAAGATACCTAAATCTGTTACAGGGAAGGAGGAAATCAGGTTGCAGCCACATCAGGGTCTTAGAATGCCTGGAATTAAATTAGCAAAATAAATTTAAAAACTAGTGAATGTATTTCCATGGAAGGATGAAAAACACAGGAAACCTCATGCTAATCAAAACTATCTTGTTTAGAGATACTCTTTATAGTATTTGAGACCTGTAGATAATTTTGCTTCACATCTTTTATATCCTAGCAGTTGAAATACTACCTGTTACCTAATATTGAGATAATGCTCATGTCTTACTAAAATAAGACTTTCAGAAATTATTCAGAGACATCAACCAGAAAAAAAAGGACCACCAATTTTCTATCTAATGTTTGCCAGTGGATCATCTTCCTTGCAGTTAAGTGTTTCTGCCTAATTTCTCTTTTGAATTTATCTGGTTCTTGCCACAACTTTCTCAGGAAGAGTAAAGAAGTCCTTACTCCCTGGTTTATTCTCCTCACAAAGGTATTTATAAAGTGCTATCAGACTGCCCCTCTAGTCATCTTCTTGATGTGCTAAAGAAATTCAGTTCTCTGGTGTGTATTCTAACTATGGTCTCCATTCTTTAGGCTCCCCTCACTGTGGAATACTGTTGCTACCTACCTGCTTCCATCTTTGCAAAATGCCTTAAATAGTAAGGAAACATTGTTCTTGAAGATTTATTATTCCCCTCTTCTAAATGTAAACAATATTATTTTGTTGATCATAACATTAATGTGGGAGTAACAATTTAATCTTTAAATATTTATTTTACATATTAAAAAAATAGTCCTAATTCTCATTTACATTATTATTATTAAGTAAAGTGACTATAGGATATATGCAAACCAAACCCACACTTTTCCACTAAGTGGTAATTACATGGTACTGAATATTTCTCAGGTAATAATTATGTAATTACCATGGTATTCCTTATATAAAAATTTTATTTAGTTGTTTCTTGACACTGCATCAATCTTTATAATAAGCATGTTTAAGAGGTTTAGGTAGGCAGTTTAAATAATATTTATTTCCTCTTCTCTTCTCTTCTCTTCTCTTCTCTTCTCTTCTCTTCTCTTCTCTTCTCTTCTCTTCTCTTCTCTTCTCTTCTCTTCTCTTCTCTTCTCTTCTCTTCTCTTCTCTTCTCTTCTCTTCTCTTCTCTTCTCTTCTCTTCTCTTCTCTTCTCTTCTCTTCTCTTCTCTTCTCATTTCATTTCATTTCATTTCATTTTCATGTTAAATGTTCCCTATTACTTCTAACAGCACATAATGACTACTTTGGTGCCATTGGTGTCTGAGAGATAGATAATACAATTTTAATATTATAAAATAAATTATTTTAATTTTATTTCTATAATATAATAATTGAATATAAATATAATAAGTATTTAATAGCAAGATCTAAACATCAAATTATTTGGTTTTGATATTTGTTTAAGCATCCACTGTTTAAGATTGTTTGGATTTTCTTTTCTTTTACTTTTCATATTGAGGTATCTTTAGTTTGCAAACTTTAGCTAGAAAAAATCATAAAAACATTCTTCAGATTTAAAAAAAAATTACTTCTTTTCAAATTGGACAGAATATGGACAGTCTCATTACTTATTTTGTATTTGGGATCCCTACAACTTAGTTTCCAGAATTGGGAGATATACAGACACAGGTAAAAATAAATTGTCATAGTTTTATTAGTTCTTCTGGGTTTATATAATTATCTGTACCTTTTAAAAAATTATAAAAACCTATGACTTTGATAATCATTTTTTTTTCTGCGGTGCACTCCTGGTTCAAAATAATATTTAGTTGCATTATGATTATCTCCAAATTTCATTTAAAGATGTATTATTGTTTTATATCCTCTTAGGATAAACACCAAAAATATGCAGTTGAAAGGAATTTGAAAGTGACACTTCACAAATTATCTAACGAGACCAAATTTCTATTATCACATGAAGCTGTTTTCCTTTCCTTTCCAGCAAGTATTGAATATCTATCTCTTTCAGTAGAAAGTTTTGAAGCATCGAGGATCTTTATCTTTTATCCAGAATATTATATTTTGTCATATTTTTGTTCTATCATTATGAAAGGAATGCCAATATTAAAAAATGTATTAAATTAAAAAATATATTTAAGTGTGTTCTTCTCCCAAGTTTACCCGTGCTCAGCTGACATTCTTTTACTGAAAACCTTTTAGCATATAACAATTCCATTAGTGATATTTTTATTAAATCCCAGTCTCAAGCAACATTTTGAAACATTGCTAGCTCGTATAAGAAGAATAATTCAAAGCACATTCTACAATAGAGGAGTGCTGCAGCTTTCTGAAGGAAAAGTAGGAGGAATTTATTAATGTGGACCTTAAGAAAGTGTATTTTTGGGATCTCTGCCCAGATACAGCTCATCTTTATGGATAAAACAAGAAGAGGAGTAATGTGTGAATCTGTGTGTGTGGATAGATTAAACTCGTGTGTAAGTGCCTGCCATAGACATTGACACATAAAAAATCACATAAATGGCTAATATTGGTCAGAATTTTAACTAAACTAAACCCAGGGTCTTGTTAAGGCAAGAATCAGAATTTTGCTAATATATCTGGTTGCTCTGTACCCCTAATTTTTCCCAGTCAATCAGTGAGCTAATCATCCTGAAGAACTCACTTTGAAAGGTTTCTTTCCAAGCAGAGGGGTGTTGTGGACAATTACAATTCATGTTTTGGTGGCCCTGGGCTGGAAGCCTTCCTGATGAGAGCATGGCTGCCTGGCCAGCCTCTGCCACCCCCACGGGCAGAATTGCAGAAAGCACACGAGGGCTCAGGTGGGGCGGGCAAAGGATGGATGCAGTTGTTACTCAGCAACACATCTGAGGGGAGCATGTATAGAGGGCTTTGTCTATTGTGCTGCCTTTTCAGGCTGAGTCGATAATGCCAGTGTCGGTTTCAAGCGAAGCGTGTGCCAGATTACAGATAGCCAGCAATGGCATTTGAGAGCCGTTAATTGTGAAACTTGAGAGGAAAATGTGCACATTCTTTTTCAGAGTGCTATTCGAATTATGGGCTTTTTATCCCAGAACACTGTGGGTTTCACTTTTATTCTCTTCCCACATAAAACGCATGAAGTGCACTGAGTCTCTTTCATTTGGCAGCTTATATATTGCATTCTTTGCAGGGATTGCTTTGGCTTGTTAAAATGTACCCCATGTATTAAAATGAAATTGTCACTGCTGTGTGGTGCAACATAACATGGTTTGACACCAAGTGCCTGCAGCTACAGAAAACAGACTTTTATTGCATTTATTCTTTCAGAGACAAGAGTCTCTAAAGGCTCAGCGCAGACATTCGCTTAGTTAAGCCTGAATGAAGCCAAAGCGAACAATCTAAGTCACTGTCTTTGTGCTTGTAGAAATGGCCCAGCCCACATGATACACGGTGATACAACCTGGAAGGGGAAAGTTTTAATTTCATCTGAAACAATTGCACAATAGACTGACTTCCTCAAAAAATTAAATGGAAAGGCAGGATTTTTAGGGCTTTTTTTTTGTTTTCTTTGTGGTATGTTGTGGTGTGGTTTTTTGGACTCGAGAAGAATTGTATCCTGGGAGACAAACTGCTGCTGTGTGTGAACCACTCTTTCCCCAAACTGTGTGACAGAAAGAGTAGTGGAAAAATTAATTTTAAAATGATCTAGACTGCTGAGAAGTAAGCAATATATATGTCAGCAGAGTTATTTTGTGGACAATACCAGGAGGTACATACTGGTGCAATGAAGGAGCATTGAACATGATTTTTAAACACAACTTTTCTAGGAAATTACCAGCTTTCCATTTCTCTCTTTCCTCTTTTCAAAGTTTCTAAACCCCCTCTGTAGCAAAGTTAACGCTTTTTCTGGACTTGTATGCAGTTAATTTAGACGATCTGAAGCAATAGTGAGTTTCCAGATGTGGTATAACCATGGCTTGAGGTTTGAGTAGTAACTCTGTATTTTTACAATTTTTAAAAAATACATTTACCAATTCACTGTTAATATTTTAATATCTCAATGCTGAAAGTTATCCTGAACTTATAGAAGATGAACAGTAAAGCTGGTGTTGCACATAAATTACTTTCTTTGCCCAGAACTTGGCTTTATGTTGTAATAGTCATATATGCATTGTCTTTGGTTTTACTATAAAGCCTGTCTTTGCAGGTTGCTTTCTTAACATTGTAATCCTTAATAATTGTTGTTTGATCCTCCGTGTTCTTCTCCAAATCCTGCAATTCATTTCTTTAAGCCATTTGAAGTTATTTTGGGTGCACAAGGAGTCTAGAAACGTGTCCATTGCTTTTCCAAGCAGCACGTGAGAGCATAAAGGATGTCCTTGTTCTGGGTGATGCCCTGGAGCCAGAAGGGGTCTGTTCATTGACAGGGCTGTGCTCAAACACAGCTGGGAGTGCAGCTGCAGGCAGGGAGGGTGGCAGGTCCTCCTCAGGAGCCACACTCTGACCTAATGGGCTCAGCCAGTTTCTCTGCAAAAATCAGCAACAACAGCTTTGAAGGTTTCTCTCAGCATCTGTGCTTATCCTTTTTTTCTCCTTCTGCTTTTTGGGGTTTTTTTGCTGACTGAGTGCTCTCATAGCAGTCTAGTAACACATATTGCCTCTACCCATATCCCACTCTCTTCTCTTTTCCAGAATGGAGTCTACAGAAAAATGTGAAGTAGTAATTCAACATTTTAATGGCAAATATCTGAAAACCCCACCCGGTCTACCAGGTAAGTCTAGCCATCATTGTGAAATTTAAAATTCACTGAAGAGTTTAGAATACAGAAATACTGGAATTTTGTCTTGAGAGTGGCTTAAATTACTGCCCCTGCTAAGAGGGCATATAACCTCCCTGGCTGAATCCTATCTTTTATGACCCATAGCAACTTTTTCTTACCCTGCTTTGTATGTTTTAAGCATTTGTGCCTGACAGCAGCAAATTTAAGAACATGAAATTCATGTTGTCTTGCTGTGGTTTTTTCCTTTTGAATGTGGTTTTTTTGATGGTTTTTTTGGGTTTGGTTTGGTTGGTTGGTTTTGTTTGGGTTTTTTTACCAGTTAGTATAGCAGCCACATAACTAAATGTCAATGTTTTTCTAACTAGGAATATAACTTATATAAGAGCTTGATTATAGCTTTATTATTGATTATTAATATCCAGGATTTCAGGTTATAGCAGCTGTATATTCATCACAGTTACCACTTAGTATTGCTTGCTACTATTACCTGTATTGACAGCAGTAGCTGTTAATACTGAGGATATTTCAAATATTGGTATTTTTTCTTGCCATAACTTAATGAAGTCCTGACACTTTCTCACAATACCCCCAGAACACATTCACTGGTGTGTCTGTGCCACATTGAAAGTCAAGTTCCAGCTATTATTTTGCTTTTCAAATCTTTAGCTATCATCCATGCATTCATCAGCTGTGCAAAGTTTAGTGATCAGTTGCTCGATACTTACTGCTTGACAAGACCTCTCTAAGGCCGCAAATTTTCAAGGATTTCTCCTGAAGGGCTGCATTAAATGAGCAGGAAATGCTTGCAAGAATTGTGTCCTAAGTTATCTCCACCTTTTTTTCCCCCCCTAGCTTCCTTTAAACTATTTCCTTTTTTAGTTACTTTCATTAAATTTCTTCTTATTCATTGCCTGGTTCTTTATGCAGAAGATGTACTGAATACTCTAATTAAAAGAAAGCCATCTGCACAGCTACAGTGTACAGTAATTGAGTGCTGCAATGTACATATAAATTTTAGTCAGATCACCTTCATGAAAGAAGATAAAGCTTTTAGTACAAGCTGCAAGACTCCATATTAAGACTGCTTTTTCTAAAGTAGTCACTGAATATTTTTCTCAGCACTAGCTAGTGAATTACACCACCAACTTTGTCAAGTACAACAAACTTGGGCTGCGTAGAGCAATGGGCTGAGCAACATAGGCAGAGAACTTTAACCTTTGCCTTGCCTTTCTGTATGCACACTTGGAGTCCCAGCAGTAATCTGTTTAATATCATAGCAACACCCAATGGAAAGAGTGTGAATAGCAAGGAGTCAGTAAAGGCTGGCTTTGTCAGTATAAGTCTGTGTGCTCCATGGTCACATTCCCAGTTGTCTCAGAGAGGACACATCATTAAATCCAATATTAAAGCAGAATATTCTTAGAGAGCCTGCTAGAGACAGAAAGCTACATGGTAAAGAATGACAGCTATAAAACGAAAATAATTTTCTTTTTTTAATTTTTAAATAATCAGAAATGTACTGAGTATTCAACATGAACAATGTCGTACATCGAAACAGGGGTTTTGATAAGACAGCTTATTTTACTACTTGATTATTTACTTCTCATTATCTCATTTCAAGAGATACACTGAAATTGGATTTTAATGGCTATAACTTTTGATGCTTTCTTCAAGGACATGAATCAGTTCTTAGTTTCTTGAGGAAGAAAAGATGCCTGTGTGAAAAGATTGTCTGCTCTGTTTCTGTCATGATTGTTGTTGTCAGATGGAATTTAGTTGCAAGGATTATTTGTGAAGTGACTATATTAAGGGTTTTAATTTACCTGAGTGCTGTTCAGATGCAGATATAGCATAATGCAGCTTGGGAAAATAATCACTGAACCATTAACTGAACTCACTCAGCTATGCAGGAGGTATCTGTAAGATCCCATTTTGTCCTCGAGTTTTGGGAGGCAGATTTTGTATCTCTGAACACAGGTAGTTAGAACTTGTCACAGGGTATTTGGTCCACATAAAAGAGGCTGTTTGTGCCTTGTTATTAGAGTAGGTCACTCTTTAAATCCATAATTAAAAGATTTTTTGTATTCGTTCCTCTTCTTAAGAAGCCAAGGCATAAACATGATCACCTTAGCAGTGGGGTTGATTCAAGGGATCATTTACATTTTATCCAGTGCAAAAAATTATTCACTCCTAGTTTCTTCTTGTTGTAGATTCCTGTTAAGCTTGTACTCAGTTTCTACATCTGTGCTATGAACCTGTACTTAAGCCTCTCAGCAAAGACAGAAGTGTCTTGCATGAAGCAGGAAGGAAAATCAAGTCTCTTAATGTACTTGGAAAATCACAATTATAGTCTGAAAAGGATTCTCCCAGCATCTCAGTAATTGGCATGGAAGGAGAATCATCTTCAGTTTATTTATGTGACCTCTTTATGGATATCAGTTAAAAAACAAAGAGAGCATTACTGGAGATATGCAACACTGTCTGTTACTAACTCTGCTGCTCAAAGGCCTGGTATTAATGACAGCAAAAATGGATCAATACTTTTAGGGTTAAATTACATTGATTTTGGATTTCCAAATGGATTTCTTTCAGGTGTGGCAGTGAACTGAAAGGGTTTTTTGCATTTATGTCCACATCTCTTATCCAAGCTCTAATGTTCTGGCTCAGCTTTACCAGCTAATAGAAGGTTGCATGAGGCCCATCAAGAAAGAAATCAACCTGGCTGTTGGCCATGTGCTACTGGCCTGAGGCAATGGGATTATGGACCAGACAAATCATTTTGGCAGCTCTCCTCCATCCCTGCTGTCTTCCCCTGCTGAGTTCCCTGAGATGTGATCCTGGTGATGTGTCACCATACATTCTGTGGGACATATGTTTGTGACATCAGCATATTTAGAGGATAAAATGCTCGTGTGCTGCAGGGGTAGTTTTGTCTGGTCACCCAGTCATGATGGAAGATCTGGAGTAGGTAGCTTTCACATGATGTTGAACTGCCCATTAGAAAGACTGGGCACCATATCTCTGGCTTTCCTGCCAGAATAAAGTTATACCTTACCTGACTTAGTTATACATTCCCAAAGAGTTATCTCAAACATTAATTTTGAACAGAAAGCTCTTTTCCAATTAGTTTTTTTTCTTGGCAAATGAGATGTAAACACAGTTAAATTTTTTTAATTTGGTTTTTCTTGTTGTCAGGTTTGGGGTTTTATTATTGTTCTTGTAAGTCAGAAAAAAGTTGCAAGAGAGTAAGTCCTGTGTACCTGGATGTTTGAGCCTAGCCAAGAGTCACACATCAAAGCTAGCCCAGGCCAACAATGCAGCAGGAAAGCAGTGTTACAATGGAAGGGAAGGAGGGCACACAGGGCACCTTGGAGGCTCTGTCCTTTGTACCTTCTGAAAGCAAAACCACAACCACCCTCCTTGACTTTTTAACTTCAATCACTGTTGTTTCTTAAAAATTGTTGAACTGAGCACTTGTAGCTCCAGACCGCTCAGCTTCAACCCAGTGACAATGTAAAGGTTGTTTTCTGTCTCTTGAAACATTTTGATGGTCAGTTGTGCAGTGCCTAGGTAAATTGAGCATCGCTGTGTCTGTGTTAGTGAATAATTCTCATTAAGGGGCCTTCTCCATTCAACTCCTTGGCTGCATTCCACTCCAGAAGGAATTGCTCCACTCTCTTGCTTGCTCAACTAATAAGCATTTCATGATGTTCAGTCTTAGATTTACAGTACAAAATAATTGGTTGTTCCATAAATAATTAGTTAATGTCTTAGCATTTCTTTCAGACTGAGAAAGCACAGTCATCTGCAGAAATCTGCAAAATCTCAATTCTTGGCAGATTTCATGTCAACTTCATAAATATTCTGAGTAGCTTTGAGTGATTATTATTTTAGTGGGTTTTATTTGTGAGAGGTTTTTTTGTTTTCCCTTTATTAGCATTGCTTCTCTGATATAAATAGACCTGCACAGCCCAGTGGGTGTATTTTCATCCTATAGAGAATTCAACCTCATGTGAAACTAATGCTATAGACCCTGTATGACCATGCTGAAAGTCAGCAAATGAATTCTGTATTGCTCTAAATCTCCATTGAATTGTGAAGAGCACTACTAATAATGCAGGTAGCTCTCTCCCAGTCTTTCTGTACTGCATCTATTTTTGATGGTGAATAGGAGACTTCATATCAAATCCTGCTAATTTATTACATTTTGCAATCACTGAATTAAATTAAAATTTCCTAGTTCGTCTCTCAGTAACAAGTTGGCTTCAGTTTCGATGGGGAAGTTTAGGGAATGATATTTACACAGTTTTTTGTTCAGTATCCTTGGATGTTTTTAAGTAATTAATTTTCTCTTTCTGAATGACTGCAAAAATGCAAACATTCCTTACTTTTCTCTGGAATTTCACAGAAACGTGTCTCAATTGTGGTAACTGTCCTCTGCTGATATGTCCATTATACTCCCTCACAACGTTTTCTGGTTGTTACAGTACACGGTAGATTTAATTTTCTTTCCATTGTCAGAGGTCATTGGGCCAGTTACTTTCTCAGAGAAAACTTAAAGCAAGTGAGACACATAGATGCTACATTACATGGTCAAGAATCCTCCTTATCTTATTGCTAATTTAATTACAGATATCTAACAAAAAAAAAAGAAGAGGGAACTATGATCCTTGTGTACATTAAGAACCCCACAAGTAACCAGTGGCTATCATTTTTATGCTGACTTTTACTTGAGTAAAAATTCTTAAATAGAAAGAAATTATCTGCAACAATACAGATGTATTTGCAAATATCTCATATCTTGCTTTGATCATTACTGGATGTGCTTCTTTTTTTTTTATTATTTTTGAAAGTGTTCCAAGCACTGCATTTTTATGGACTCATTTCACCAAAATCAATTGATATTTTCTGCCTCTCTACTTAGTTTAAATATTTCTGTTAGGACATCTCTTATGCTCTTGCACCACAGAGAGTAAATTCAAATAATTAACCTTTGCTTCAGAGAAGTAGACTTAGAACTTGGAATACTCTCTTGAGAGCAACATGTTTTCTAGGATATTATGCCTTAAATGGTGATGAAGGAACAGTATTCCAGTTGAGAGTTAACTGTGTACTGGATATTAACAACATTTTCCACTGTTTTTCTCTTAGTATATGAACAAATACTATCATGTTTGTCATTAGCGATGCTCTAAATTGCTTTTCTGAGTGAATGAACTTAAAATGTTTTATCTCATAGCTTTTTAGACCCTGTCTCCTGGTGTTTTTTAAAAATCTTTTTTTATTTAATTCTCTGTTCATTTATATAGATAAAACACTGATAAACCCTTCCAAATATTTCTTCTTGGGGCATTTGCATAGCTGTCTGTATGTATGTATGTTTTTGACATTTTAAACTAGATAAGACAGCAGCCAAAACTATAAACCAGGTATTGGTTTGTAGATATCTTAAAACATTTGTTGAATGCTACAGAGAACTCAAAATAAAGAGGATTCTACTAGATTTTCTGCTGGTAATACTCAGTGAAACTAGTTTAAAAAGAGGGTTATCTTTTACATATTGTTATCATCAAAAATTTTATTTTCCAGATTTTCTCACTTGTATTCTCAGTTCCTTTCATGTATATGATATTCATGTTATCTGAATCTTTTATATTGTCTAACTGAATTCTAAGAATTCAGGTTTGTAAATACTTCCATTGTTATCTGCTGACTGCACTATATAAATTATTCCTCATTGTATCAGAAAATATGATCCTTCTAAAGACCTTCATAAAAAGTAACAGTTTAACAAATTTTCTTTTTATTTTTCCCATTTCCAATTTCTGGCTGTCATTTTTATGGAATTGCTGTTATCTTTCACTTTCTGTGCTCCATAAATACACAAACTCAGCTCATTGTTAGCAGAAATTTCTTTTACATCGCCAACCCTCTGAATATTCTTTTAACTTCTGTTGGTTTCATTTTCTTTGCAAGTCTTCATATTTGACAAACAGCTAAAATCTTTAACTGCTGTTTGAGTCTTGGTGGTGACCACGAGGACTGTGTAACACCTGTCCTGCTTTGGGCCCCACGTGCTTCCCATGCCCTCAGCAATGTGCAGGCCCTGTCCCAAGCTCAGTTCTCTCTGACAAACAGCTCTGTGCAGAATGGGCTCTCTGGACCTTTTGCTGGGGTTGTGTTGGATGTTAAAAGGTGCCTGGGTGGTGTGTACAGAAGAGAGGGTCCCTGAGGAAATAATTTCATTTTTCAGATATCACATAATGTTTAAAATCACATAGACTTTGCAGAAGATGGTCATAATGAAGGACTTTCTAACAAAAAATCTGCAGAATGGGTACTGAGTTATTGGAAAATATAAAACCTTTTACTTAGAAAGCAGTTCCCTGTTTAGATGTCAGTGACTTCAGTTTTTGGCTCGTGCAGGCTTCTATGATGTTGCCAAAACCTCATCACTGCTCCAAGTTTGCCCTCCCTTTTAGACTCACAGCTGTCAAACACCACCAGCACAGGCTCCTGGCTTCACCCTCCCTCCAGTACTTGAGCAAACATCATTTGTAGTTAATCCAAGGTGTACCAGCTCTTCAGCAATAGATTTCCAATAGCTTTTGACTTCACCCGGAATCAAGTGTTTCTTGGACTTTCAAAGTTCCCTTCCTTTTCAAGACAGCCTTTAAAATCTGATGATACTTGTTTTGCTTCATGGCATTCTTAAGAATTTCAAATGTGAAGTGTATCATTTTGTGCCGCTGAACAAGATGGGGCTCTCTCTCTTTAGCTCCTTTGGGGTTTTTTATGTAACCTTCAGTTGTCCTTACTGTGCTGATATTGCTGTAGATGTTTCTGGTTCCATAACACATATTTCCATGTCATGATGCAAGGATACATTCCAATTTACTAGGTCTCTTGGATCTTAAAGATTGTATATTCTTTAGATTCTTTAAAGGCAAGGGTTATTTTTTCTAAAAAGCAAAAAAGAAAAATTCCTACCTAGTCAAGATTTTATGTCATTTCCATTTGGTTAGGAGGATATGGACATATTTTTTTCCTCAGTAAACCCCAGTAGTTGGTACACACTAATGTCCTGGAGGAATGAGGGCTGAGCCAATTTGTATTTTAGATATTAAGAAGTATGTGTCTATGTATCAGTGCTAATCCATGTAATTTGAGCTCATGAGGAAAGCTGTGTGAGGGAAGACAGAATGTTACCATCATCTAAAGCCTGCTTTTCCAAAAATACATAAAGTTGTTGATGATGGGGACAGTATCAAGATCTGAAGTGCTTTATATTTATGTTTGGTTTCATTTGATCTTGTACTGGTCTGTAAGTTCCTAGGAAAAGAAGGTATCTTTTTGTATTTCAAAAAGCTGTATGATCAAATACTGAGTTTTGTAATCTAGCTGTATAATTTGGGAGAAAGTATTTTACAGGGTTGGGGTTTTTGTATTACTTTGTAACAAGAAATGCATAAGATCAGTTTATTTGTGATATCACAGTAATTCAGGTCATGATCTATAAAATAGCATTACTGCAGTTTGGATTAAAGTCTTCCACATGGTTTATAAGAATGAAAGTTAGAAAACAATATGGCATATAAATGAGAAAAGATTATTCCTTTTTTTTTTCTTCCTGCCACAGTAGCACCTGCCGTATCTTTCCTAAGATTTCTAAAAGTCTGCAGCATAAGCAGAACTGCGTTGCTTTCTGATTCATAATATCTAGTGACAATGAAGTCTGCCACAGTTTATCTAAACTAATTTCAACATATACTTTTCTTTCTTCTTTTAACACATGGGCATTATTTGCTGTTAAGAGTGACTATGTCAATCTTCTAATTCCGAAAATCCACTCCCTTTATGGGAAATGGTAGATATATTTGCTTAAGCATAAAGAAGTCCCTTCTGTATGCTCCTGCTGCATACCCAGCACAGCTGAGAGTGTGTGCACTGAATTCTGTCTTGCCTCATACATCAGCAGGAGAAGTGTCGACAAGTTCCTGGTGCAGGGACAGTTCCTCGGATGCGCCTGTAAAATCCGAGACAAGACAGACGAGTTGCGCAGGTGTTATGGCAGGCAGAATTTATGAGCCAGAAAGATTCACAGCTTGAATTTCAGATTGTTTAGGTCTAAAGGGCTGGCAATTTAAAACAAACAAAGCAAATAAATAAAAAACATGCAAATCAGAGCATGAAACAATGTGGAACATTGCGAAGTTATTTGTGCATGATTCAGATTTCAGGGAGCAATTCAGCTTTTGCATCAGCTGTGGCCAGCAGTGGCACAACTCCTCCTGTTTCTTCCTCTCCTGCATTACTTTATTAGTCCCTTCAGGACACTTGAAATGATGGAGTACATCTGCTTTGCAGACCTTACTGCTGCAGTATGGTGTTGTCACACCTGAGCCAACTAGTTTAAAAGTCATTTAAAAAGCCAACTTGAGCAAGGCTGAGCACAGACTAACCACTTGAGCTCATAGTGTGTTATGCTCAATAATAATACCCAGCAAGTGGTTTGCATGATCTCATGGTTTTTTTTTTTTTTTTCCTTAACTGAGGAAAATTATTTCCCTTTCAGGCCTTTCACAGAAGAAATCTTCCTTTCCTCCTCCCTCCCTCACACTTTTCCACTTGCTTACACATTGAACACTTTTAAATTCAAACTGTAGAGAAATTTATGTCAGAAGCTTCAATCTTCTTTACCTATACCCTGTAAATTCCAATTAAGCTGAACAAAAAAAGTTTTATTGAAGCTTAACAATGTGCAAATAGATATTTTTTGACGCACTCCTTTGTGCACCTGTATTTCTACCAGAAGTGGAAGCCTCTGGGAATTGACTTTTCAGGTGTCCCAATAAAATTGGAGTATTGAATTTTCATGTTTTGGAACACCACTGTAACTCAACAAACATCCAGGAGAGGTACCTTGAAGTGCCCTTGGGTGGCAGACAGCCTTATGGAGGCTTTCAGCTGGGTTTGTCCCATCAGGGCTGGTACAGAGAGTTTTCTGCAAAGACATTTTCATTGGCAGAGCATGTGAAAAACTTGGTAGCTGGAAAGAGAGGATTCGTATCCAAGCTTCTGAGTACTTGTCTGAACAGGAGTCATCCTGCAGGTGCATGGTGTGTCCTTAAGCATTCTGGGAAAAATTTGGCCCTGATGCCTTTAGGAAGGTCTTGGTAGTGAGAAAGGGGGTGTCACTGGAAGGGGAAGACACATATAAGGGGGAAAATTACACAGGGCCTGTTGTCCCTTTGTAGTCTTGTCTTTCTGCCACACTGTGTCCCTCCCTTCCTCCAAAAGTAAAACTGTCCCTGGCACCAGAGGAGCATTAAGGACTCTTCTGCGGGCCTTTCCCCAAGCATGAAGTGACATGAAGTGTCTGAAGTAGCGAGTGAAGACCTTTCCCTTTGAGATTCATCCTGACAAAGATCAGGGGTACCACAATAGCAGTTTCCATACGTTTTGAATACCAGAACCTTCTCTCTCCCTTCCCCATATGTTTTGAATACCTCAAGGTATTCAAATAAGTATGCAAGGAGCCTCTTGAAGTCTCCCTTTCACCCTTCTCCTGGAATGGTGCTGCAAAACACAGAGAAAAGCAATCCAGCCTTGAAAATAATGGAGGAGCAGAAGGCTAAGATTCTATTTGATTTTTTATTTGTTTGTCCCAGCAACAATGTCATTGTGCTGGTCAGCAGTCCTGAGGAGCTGTAAAAGCCCCATTTCTTAGTCATTTCTCTGAGCCTTTCTTTTTTGAATGGCAGCATTTGATCACAAGATCATAGAAAGGTCTTTCCCAGGTTCAATCACAGGAACTTGAAAGAAGGGCAAAGCAGCCTACATTTTACTTGGGCTGCCTCCGTGTCTATGATGTGTCTGCCATTTATCTTCTACAATGTAAGAAACATCAAGAGGGAGGGGAAAGGTGATGGATATCTGATTTTACATTTGTCCTTTTTGTTAAAGCTCATTAAAGCAGCATTTTATATGTAGCCTTTACCCTACCACCCAGTATATAATCTTTCTGTATATAGTATTTTTGGAACTGCTGCTGTTCAGCAAAAAAAAAAAAAAAAAAAAAAAAAAAAGAGAGAGAGAGAGAGAAAAAGGGCAAAGGAGTAATTTAACTTTTAGATTGCACAGATATGGTAGGAAAAATAACTGTCAAACACCAAGTTTAACAATCCTTACTTCACATAAGACTTTTACATTTCAAAAAATGCAAATTTTAATGTCAAAAGAAATCCCCTCAAAACAACTAAAAAGGTATATATCCCAGTTGTCATGGGTGGCTCTTCAGTTACAGTATTACATTACTGAATATAATCAGCATCCTTCTCAATTAGGGTACTGATTGCACAATGAATTATGAGCCTTCTTCTGATTCTGAGCCTTTTTTCCTATTTTTCCTTCACTTTCCCTCTTCATTTTCTTTTTTCCATTTTTTCCCTCACTCTTCCCTCTCTCCCATCTTCCCCTCCTTCTCCTTCTATCTCACTTTCAGTAAATACTGTAACTTTGTGATCATATGAGAAGCTTTTTAGTTCAAAGCTTACACTATTAAAATATGAAATATGCATTCAAATTAAGAAAATATGACCCAGCAGCTTCCTAACTGTATTCTTGTCTGGATTTCCCTTTCCAACCTCACCCATGGTAACAGCATCATGAATGAGCACCTGCCCTACAAAGAAATTCTTCATCAGCTAAATTTTACATTACAGTGTAATGAAAATCTCAGTATTTGGAATTTTCAAAAGAAGCTTGGTAGCACAGGAATAAATATATTGCAAGAACCTGCATTTCACTAATGTAGGAGTTGCTGTCATTGGTTATTTTCATCTCTAATTTATCTTATTTCAGACTAGCCTCAAGGGTGGCTCTAATAGAAAGCAGGGGAAACTGAGCTGGATTCTTTGAAAGCATTCTTGAATGTGAGCAGTAGCACCAAGAAATTTACCTTTGCCTTAGGAGGCTTTAATTCCAGCAGGTGTGTGGTGGATACAAGTTTAGGTTAAGCAGTTCATTTTCCATATAAGTTATCTTTACTTTAGCATAGTGCATGCAATGTAAGAGGAAATAATAATTAAAAATTATTCATTATTTAAAAATGCAAATTTTTGTGCGGTTAATGGCTTGGTAGGCAATTTTTAATTTTTATATGTTTTGCCTGCCTGTAATTTCAACCAAATAGTTCTTTTGTGTATAAAATGACCCAGATTACTGATACAGCATTAGGAGCTGCATCCAAAGTGGATTTAGTTTCAGTGCTAATAAAATAAGAGCTGTAGATAGGAAATTATAGTTGAAGGTGGGAAATATGGAAGATATTGGGATTGGGGTATGCCTTGAATTTAAAGGGGTTTTTTTTCCCAAGACATTGCTTATTTGCTGGCTTTGGAAGAGTAAAAAATATTCAGCACTGCTAAGAATATACATAAGGGGTGGTCTGAATCAAGATTCTGCTGTTCTGATAATTTTGTGCGATCATTGACTCCAGAAGGTTTTTCTGAATGCCAGAGTAGTGACATAAAGGAGGTTTATTCTGTAAGCGTGTTGCATATTACTCCTGATATCTGTTACTAATTTAACATTTTGGGCATTTTTTGAATTAGTTTGAGTGAGAGCTATGTCAGTCCCAATAATTTTCAGGGATGCTTAAGTATTGAAGTCTTTTAGGGTTAATTGAAACTATTGACTATTAATCAACATTAATGTAACCAAGTGTATGAAAATTAATAGATAGAGCCAGACTGTCAGACCTAGGAAATAAAACTGTATCTTCATCCAACAAAAACAACTTGGAAGCTGAAAGCTTCTATTTGTCACACAAGAAAGATCAGCTCAGGGTCAGGAAAAAGATCCACCCTTCCTTTAACTCAAGAGTTTCAAAAAGATGCTAATTATATTGATTTTGATAGTGTTTTTTGTTCAACAGATGTTCTTCTCCTAGGAAATACATAGAGACCACCAACATACTTCAAACAGACCCCCAGAAAAGAGCAGTTACCACATAATGGCTTTCAGTCATCACTGATGTGTCTGAATCAATGGCTAATTTGTTATCTCATTACCATTTCTCATGCATCAGGTCCTGTACCTAGCAGTGATCATGAAAACATTTCTGCCTGATTGCTGCATATCTTCCAATAACAAACACAGATTCTATTTATTTTCATGCTTCTAACCTTTTGCAGAGGGAAAGCAATATAGGCAGAGACTAGTGGCAAGTGCTGTGCAAGATTGCCATTGTAATTAGCCCATTTCCCAGGAACACAGTGATTCCCAAGCAGTCCAGTCTCAATCTGAAACCTGTAATAGTGCCCTAAGGAGGTATTGGGAAAGGCTTTAGCCAGCACAAGTACATTTAATAAAACCAAGTGTGGCTGTCAGAACTTACAAACACTAGAAAGAAATCAAAGTAACTCTGTTATCTAACACAGCTGATGGATTCCAGACTGGGGTGGTTTATGTGCAGCATCTAAGAGGGATGTGGCAGGGGAAGATTAGGCAGGGGAAGACACAGTGCTAAGTTCATTGGGATGTCAGTCCTACTACAACTATGAGCAGAGACCTTTGGAAACCAGACATCATGCTTTCTGTGAGGGAGTTCAGCTGTTAGGAATATAGTATGTTTGGTCTTTGCTTTAATCTACATTTTAAATTTTTTTTAGTGTTTCTTAAACTGCAGCTTTATTGGTAAGAACTGGTTTGACCTGTGCAAGCAACTACTCGGGAGACAGCTGCCTGCATCTCACTTTGCTTGCACCTTGCAGAGAATATCTCGATTAATCAAAAGGTTGTCCATCACTCTTCCCTGTTCCCAGCAGGCTTAGTGCAGTGTGTCTTCCCTGCAGCTAGCATTGCCTTGCTGTCACCATCTCTTTTATGCCAGCATTTCAAAAATTTCCTCCATGGGTTTTGAGCAGCCTCAGCTGCACAGAACTTCTTGTAAATACATTGCTGCATCTCCATGTGCTGTGCCTGCAGCACTAGATCAGACACTGTCTGCATCTTGTCACTTATCCTCTCCTGGAGGAAGAGTTTTGCTGGATGATGACACAGCACAGATTCCTCCACTCTTGGTAGGCAGACTGAGCACCAATGACCTTAACCTACAGCCTGTCTGTTGTGTCCTTTTCTCAATGCAGAGTCAACACTGCTTAATGTTTTAGCCTGTGACAAGTTAGACAGCAGAAACCTTCTGTTTTTTGATAACCTCTTTTGATAACAAGCTTTTGTCATTGGAGCTAAATCTGTGTTACAGTTACTTGTGTTGGTATATCCCTTTTGCTTGGGCTTTTCAAGTTCTGATACATGTGAAATATGCTTACTTGAATGTGCCTTGTAGATGTTGCTTTTTGTAGATGAAGATACAGTCCAACAGCCTAGGAAAATCTGAGTTGTGCTCCCACCTGTCGTGCCAGAATTGTTGGCAAGCCCATTTTTCCATTAAAGCTGATTCTCTCAGGATTGTGTGTATGTATAAATATATATATGGAGTTTATTTTCCCCCTGAAATCTCACTGATGACCTTGATTGAGAAAGGTTTCCTAGCACATACTTAAATAACCCCTATTCAAATTTTAAATAAGTGCTTGATTTTTTTAATCTGAATAGCAGTGGTCTCCCGAGTTGGAACCTTCTGTATATAGATTAAAAGAGTATTTGGGTAAGAGCAAAGTTCATTCTCTAACATCTGCCAAGATTTTGAATGACAGTTTTTATCTTTCTCTTAAAGACAAATGAAAATTAAAAAAATTTGGGTAGATCAAAATCAATTTGCTTGAATTGGTTGAGCAAGCCAAGAACTCCTCTGAATCGCCAAATCTTTAGATGCATATTGACATTCACTTACAGTAAAAACAGTTCTGTTCTTTTTATACTCAGAATGCTTTGGACATTTTTGTTTGTTCAATATGCATCTCTATTTCCATTCTGTTCAATGTCTCTAATATTTTACCATCTTAAAAATTAATTAGCTTGCAGAATAAAATACAGAAAATCTTTGGCCATTCTTTGGCAGCAAAGGTGAGACCAAACAAGAGAAGATATTAGGCAGGAAGTTTGGAGTGCTAAGAATAATAATTAATGCATAGCTTTTTTGTGTACTTTTTCACTAATGGAGCTCAAAAGAAATCTGGTTTTTAATCCTACATCTTAGTTCAAGCTCATTAACTCTTCTTAAAGTTAGATTGTGTTCATTTTGATGGTTTTGATGGATTTTATTTTGGTTTTAGTGATTATAAATCTGTTTTCCTAGGTAATCCATTTTAAGGAATTAATTTTCCTGATATTTTACCATTGTGTTCTGATTTTTGAGAGAACTGCTGCCTGCATCTTCATTCTGCATACTGCTTTTAATTTGTTGGCATATGCTTTTGTGCTGAAATACCTGTCTTTTAGAATTAGATCTCAGCTGAGCTGGATAGATAATTGAGCCATGAATGTTAGCATTCACTTGTCTTAGTTCATTTTTACAAGCTTCTGCAATTGAGCTTAGCTCTTAGCAAAGGCCTTGTGTTCCTTTCAAGAGGATATCCTTTTGCTCTTGTGGCACTTTAAAGGTCTGTCCCTAGTATCTGCCAAAACCAAAATAACAATTCCTAAGGTATTTCCTGTTTTCTTGTGTTAAGAGCTCAAAAGCATCTATCAACTTAAAACAGTTCCTTCTCTTCCGTGCTAGCTTTTAAAAGTTGTGTCAGTCTTAGAAACATCCAGTTTTCAGAAAGTCCCCTTGACTTTGACATCCGGATAGATTTCTCTTTTAATATTCAGTCTTTAGTTTCATACTTTTTGCAGTTCATTGAAATTTTTTCACTCCTTGTTGCCTAGTTGGAAATCACAAACCTCTATTCCAGACAAAAAGACAATCTTTAGGATGCTCAGTCTCCTCATTTGCCAAAATTAGAAACATGCTTAAGACTTTTGCCAGATCCTGGATTTAATTTCCTGGTTAAAGGACTACACCTTCCTTTTTTTCCAAATTTTTTATTTTTTACCTTTATTTGCCTTTAAATAGTTTGCTTCTTTCCCTGTGCAGTGAGATGGCAGTTCAGAGAATGTCTTTGGGCTTGTGAGCTCACAGGAAGAGGATGCTGGGGAATAATCACTTTGTGGCACCATCACTGCTTTCCCATGGCTCTTACTGCTTGGTTCAGAGAAAAGATTCTTATCTACTCTATTTATATTCTTCATTATAATTATTGGTTTTTTTCACTGTATAAAAATAAAAAGGGGTAAGTTTTGAATCTCTGACCCCTAGATTCTAAGTAGTATCATTTTAACAACCCACAAAAAAAATTTTTTTCCTCCTGAGACTGTGCTTGTCAGAGTCCAGTACTCTCTGATCTAGTTCCTTCAGACTTTTCACATGAGAAGAGTTCGCATGAGATTTGTTTAAAGATACTTGACATTATGTGGGGTTGTGATTTAGAAGAGTAATACACTAAAACTACAACACAAGCATGATATGGCAATCGTTTTACACAACAGAATCAGAATAGAGGCATGATTCCCAGGGCCAGTCTTATGCTGCACTGTCATGATGCCAAACATTCCCAATCACTGCAGAGGAGCATGTGGCTCAAAGCCAACTCAAACCTATTGCTTTTTTTTTTTTTCTTTTTTTTTTTCCCAAATTTCTCTTATTAACTGCCTGTATGTTACACTTTACATGGGCCTGAAATTTGTAGACATTTGCTGCATGGTTCAGAAAGACATTTACACCCTTTGGATTGAGTCAGGGAATTCCATTTACACAAACAGGTGATCTACTCAACTGATAATGCTCTTTGTCTAAAGCAAAGGGCTCTTTACCTTGTGGGTGTCATTTGTGTTGTGTTCAGTTTAGCTTTCTTAACAAGACTGCGCTTGCCTGTATATTCTTCACTCAACTTCATGAGGACATTCCTCACCTGTGCCCATCTCCTAGCCCAAGGATGATGAGCTCTTGGTCAATGATTTTCTGCTCCCATCTCAGGCATACATAGAACCACAGAACCCTCTTGCTGGCACAGAACTCACCAAGCTCCTCATCCTTGTAGCACTAAGAAAACTTGGTAAGTGCCAGTCCTGGCCTACAAACTGTGGCCAAACAAACTGTTAAATCTCTTCAACGGGTTTGAGGCAGCAGGAGCGTTCAATGTTCTAATGCAAATGTAGGGTTTTGAAAACATTTGATGTTACATTGGATTTTGATTTGTAAGATTCAGGTTGCAATATGTGGAAATCAAAACACAAGCATGATATAGCAATACACAGTATTGCTGTAATATGCAATATTGAACTACAATACAAACCTGATTCCAAGTGCCCATGGTTTTTTGCTCCACCATCATAAAGAGAGACGTTTTGTCTTCATTAAAGAATTCCCAAACACAGAATAAAAAAGAAGCCTGGAAATCTTCAGATGGCCTGCAGTCTGCAGGTAATAGTAAGACTTGAGGCAGTCTTACTATTTGTTTCCTAACAGTTTGCATTCTTCTGCTTCTTTGTAAGAATCAGTGTTGCAATGTTTTTTTTTTTCCTCCTCTAAGACATAGGTCTCATTTCAGCCACTACTTCTGAAAGAAAATTCTTTAAATTTCACTAAAATCAAGTCCTGAAGTTGTTGGGGGAAGAGGAGAGCCTGCATAATGCCCTGAGTTATTTGCAGATTCAGAGTCAAAGACTCTAGGGTAATTGTGCGTGACATTTCGGATCTGAGATCTGTCTGCTTCGGGAAGGGGGACAGCTCACTTGAAACATTTCCCAGGATCAAAGCTTTTTCTGGCTCCATCAGGAGTTTCAGGTTTAAATGGCAATTCAGTCAGATGTATTTTGTGCCATCAGCATGTGGATGCCAGCTCAGCCGTGCAGGGACAGGGTGGCTTTGTGTGCTCTGGTGGGAAGTTACACCGCTATGTAAGGCTGCATTTGGTTAATAGAATATAAAATACCATATGCACTGTTGATTTCTTAGGCATCGTGATTGAAGTGAGGCAAAAGCAAAGCCATGAAAGTTAATTTTCAATTTGCCATGCTAGAAAAGGAGAGAGGGGAAGTAACCTGGATAAGATGTGGGAAATACAAACCGTATCTGCATGAAGCTATCCTAACCTTTGCTGTGCTTGTGAACAGTTTCTGTAGTCAGCTTTTAAGCTGACTAGTTTCATGGTCAGCTTTTAAGCTGCAGCCAAAATGTGGAGAGCAGTGAGCATTGTGCATTCCATTTTCTGTGCCATTATGTTGGAGCCAGGGGTGTCTGATGAAATCTCATAATGAAACATGTGAATGCTTTGAGCAGTTGAACACAGTTCAGCAGAGCAGAGCTGAACTAATGTGGACTGCCTGTTTGCCAGTAAACAGATAATTGCACTCTCTTGTTTAATTGAATTTTCATGAAAGTAAAATAGATTTTGGTAAAGTCCACCATGAAAATGTGTTCTACATGTTGATCCTCTATATAGGAGATCAAGATACATGGAGAGAGGGAGGGTGTCTATTAGATACACAGATAAGGCTTGAGGTTAAATTAATACAATTTCCACATCTCATGCAATTTACGTTTTTACACAGAGGGTTTTCCATTGCTGCTGGTGCTGTTATCAGTAGCAATCTCTTGACAGATGGATTAGAGTCAAGGAGCATTATTAGGCCACAAAAAGTTCTTTTGTTTTGCAGAACAACCTTGACATGTATCATTCATACGTGGTTAGTTTGCATTTCTTGGCTACCAGCCATTCTAAATGGTAAAGAGCATAGTACTGGACAATAGGAGGTTTTGGGGTCTTATTTTAAAAAGGAAAAATCAAAGAATCCTTTTGATTCATGTTATTTCTCATGAGGCTATCATTTCAAAGGCTTGGCATTGCAAGTTATGTCATCATAACCTTCTCTGTTCTCCTTTACTTGCCTCAAGAACAATTTTCTTATAGAGGAGAGGCTGGATATTCTCAACAATATGCCTTCTTTTTGAAAAAACTAAAAGTTTTCTAATTTCCTGAGGTGCTGTTGGCAAAATTAACAATTCCAGTTTGTTGCTTCATTCACAGTCACTTTCCATTGGTCATTACAGCCCAACTCTTACTTAAAATTCTGGATTTTGACTTTGGACTTAGAAATCAAAAGCTTGGTACTTGCTGCTTCTCTATGTGCTGTACAGACTGCACTGAGGAATCAGGCAGACATATGTGATCCCCTCTCAGCTGTTGCCAATGAAAGCTGAAGAGCTGAGGCAGAGAACCCATTGTCTGGTTTTTGGACGTCCTTTTGGTGTAGATGCCCTACATTTAAATACCTGAACATGGTTTTCAAATCTAAAAACCACTGAAAATTTCACTGCTTAACATAAACTTTGGAAAACCCCACTCTAGACAAGAAAACAAACACTGTAATAACAGAAATGCGGGATGGAGGGAGTTCTCATTTTCTAATTCCCTCATTTGGTAAAGTATGTGAAAAGAAGGCAATTAGATGTTAATGAAGTGTTTAGAATTATTACTGTAACTATTTGGTATAGGTAAAAGCAGTGTTCCAGATTTTTTTGTACCAGTGGACAGGCTTGATCTTCTATCAGCTTGTGAAAGTTTTTAAAAGTTATCATGTCACCACCTCTCAAATTGAAAACACCACCTGTAAGTTTGCTGCGAAGACTTTGTTCTCTGATCTTATGGTCCATAAGAGGTGTTATACAATGGTTTGAAAGCCCACTGTCTGTAAGGCATTCCTAAAATACCTGGTTTATTTTAATGGTTGTTCATAGAGTCCTGATTCAAATGCTAGCAGCATATTTTCCTTAATAAAACACTGTCCTTGTAAGGAAGCAATCCATCCCCCAAGTTAATTTGAAAGTTTCTTATTCACTTTAAATATTTCATTACATTAATTTTTCAAAGCAACAAAACAAACATTCATCAAGTGAAACTAAGCATGTCACCCTTGGATCTGTACATCTGTTGCTCTTCTACTGCTTTTCTGCATAATTTATTTTAATACATTTAAAGTGTACATCTCATTAAAATTCCTTACACACATTTATGTACACAATTCATATTTAAAAAGGAAAAAAGGTGGGAAAGTTTCATGGCAAGGAGGTTCAACAACATGACTCTCCCTTAGTTTTTTGTCAATTGAATGTATGCCAATGAACTGCCTTTAACCACCTACCTCAGCAGACACTGTCATTTGCCTCTCTGAGTCTCTCTAACTCGCCTCTTTAGTGCCTTTAGAAATCTCCTACAGGATATTTTCACTCTACTCCTAAAGTCTTTGTTCCTCTTTAAGTGCATATGTCCTCCTCTTCGTCCTCTTGTCATCACTTCATATAATTTATATATACAATGAATTCTGCGTCAGCCCTGCTATCAGCCAAGACAATACCCATCAGATGCCCTAAGGAGTTCTTGTGGGCACATTGGAGTGCTGGAAAGGATTTTTATTTTTATTCTATTCATCCTTTCTTTTTCATTCATCATTTCCTTGTCAGTATTTTCACCCATTGCACTATTTGATTTGATTTGATTTCATTTAATTTAGCATTGTGGAGTTATTGTATCTTTTAAACCAGGTGTAGCAAACAAGTCAGTCTGGTAGCTTGAGGTGGTAACCTTTTGAAGTTGGTGATTTGTTATTTCAGTCGCTGCTAAAATTTGTTCCCTGAAATCCCTCATAGGTGTTTTGGATTATGTGTCATGGTTAAAAGCAATCATAAAATGTTATCATAACACTTGAAAAACCTTAAGAAAAGCTTATAACTGCATAAGAGGACTCAAAATGCTTTGTCAGGGAAAGGAGGACCATATTTGAAAAGAAGAAAGTATAAAATGGTCATTTAAGGATTTACCTTCCAGAACCATTTATTTGGCAATAAATGACATTTTAGGTAAGTGGTTGAAAGTTTCTTTGGATTTTCACATTAAGCTTTTGACATGTATCGCTTAGAAACCTCATGAGAGGTATATGCTAAATGAAATTCAGAAGTAGCAATTGTCTACTTAAATAACCTTTGTCCTTCTTAGAAATAAGAGTTAAAATACACTGACTGGAAAAGTTTATTCAGAGTTTACAAGGGAAGCATCTCTTTGCTTCCTGGATGTGATACGTCAGTCAGCGAGGAAGAGAGATTGAAAGCCATATTTGAGCCCTTTAAAAAGATTAGGTCAGGTGCATTCAGCCACTTTGGTTTCCTTGAAATTGAGTAACAGAAAGTGCAGCTGTGAAGGGAAAATTGAGAGGGTTCCCTTCTGAGGAAAAGTTATTTCATTTTATCCCAATTACCTAGTTCCAAATAAGCAGCCCAGGTTTAGATTCGGCAGTGTTGAATATAGGTTACGAACGAAGGGAGATGATCTCAGCCCTGCGAGGTGATGGGTCTGGAGGCAGCTGAGCTCCTGTGTTCTGGAAGGCCTCTCCTTGCACCCAGTGAGCATTTGAACTCTTTAGTAGCAGGCAACCACAATTTTCAGGGGCTGACTGTTGTGACATTAATTCATCTGTGTTCAACATCAAGAGGAAAAGAGTTTCATGTGGACTCTGTTGTCTGGGTTGCCCCTATGTATACAGGGGTATGTGTTCCTGGACTTTGGGCTAGTGCACTTCTGTTATGCTGGGATTTTATCTGGTCAATTATCTACTCCAAGTTTTATCACAAAGACAACCAACATTGCATGCTACAGAACAGAAAAGGTGGAGATTTTAGAACAGACTGGGAGAACAGTGGACTACAATAATTTATCTTCAAAAGATTTAAGTGTTAGGAATGACTGATGCAAATTTCCTCATTTGTGCTTTTCCTTGGCGGTTGTATGTGCAGCAGAGTTTTGCATTAGGGATGGGGGCCATGCCATTTGTTTCAAGATATTTCAGCTACTGGAAGCATAAGAAATTTAAAAGACTGGAGTTAAGTTCACAGGTTGATTTTTCCCAAGTAGTGCTAGGTAATTTCATATGTATCTCACTGAGATTAATGAGTGAGAATCCTGCAATATATTTTAACAGACTCAGGATGACAAGGCAAATAATGTTTTCTTACCGTCCATTTGTTTCACAGATGTTTACAATTTGCTTCCTGGAATTTTCCTTATATGTATTTGATGTGGAGCACTGTCTGTGGCAGATGGGGCATTGGTCTGATCAGGACATTTCTGGTTTGCCCCAACAAGAACTCTCCTGTCTGGCAGCTGTGTTCATTTTGCTGTTCCATTTTGGCTTGCATAGCACTGCATACAAGGAAAGTGGGACAAAAGCTGTCAAAACTCTTTCTTACTATTTTTATAAGCTAAAAAACTAAACCAAAAATGTTTCTTATTCTGAACTCCTAATTGAAGTCCTAATTAGTCTATGAACCCAAGTGATTTTATGCTTTTTGCCCTCTCACTACTCATACTTCTATTTGTTCTGCTGCACCAGCTTTATTTAATTTCATCTTAAACTATCTAATACTTTAATCTCTTGATGTCAGTGACTGGATTTGTCTATGCCGTGGAAAGCTCCCAGAAAAATGAGTCTGGGAACTATCAAATGCTACTGCACTGCAAGAAATGGTTGATTAGGCTACGGTCAGGTCAGGGGCTTACTCCTCATCAAGAGAGAATTTCATGTCCCCTTTTATTAAACTTCAATGATGTGTACCATACTTTGGTCAATAAATAGCATTTTGCTGTTCATGCCCGCTGGAAATAATACATGATGCTGCAAGTATTGATCAAAGAGCTCTACTCTGTTAATCCCCCTGCTTGTAGCAACGTTAAATATTTAGGGATTCTCCCTCAGTCCTCTGAAAAGTGTTTCAGCCCTGCAGAGCACACTCAGCCTTTCTGCTTTATACACGTTTTACGTGTTACTCTTTTTACTTTTCTTCTTTTCTAAGAACACATGCATGATAAAGGATTATAAGATGCTTGCACCAGTTTTTAAGGTTTATTACATAAGCATGTTGTGAATGTATACATTGATTGGGATGGTGTACCGATTCAAAATTAAAAAGGAGAATGCCTCAGAGAGAAAATCTGTCGGTGCCTCATCTACAAGTGGCTGAGTTACATTAAGGACTGAGAGGCTTACACTGTGCAGCACATTACTGTATTGTGGGAAGACAGATAACAAAGAACACATATTCATATCAGGTTAATTCATCCAAATTATCTGAAAAGTATCAGAGTACTAAAAAAATGAGTTATTTCTCTGCTATGTGCTTGCTTATTGTATCTGTATTCTCATCAAAAAGTCTCAGAGTTTTGTAGCAGAAGATGAAATGAATCATGTAGGCTTCTTGTCTCCTGTACTTGCTCATTGACCTCATGTAATCATTTATCCTCAATTTTTATAATAATATATTGAAGGCAAACTTGATATTGTCAGGCATGCAATGGAATATGCGCCAGGACGCCTTCCTTCCAGTGGTGAGGTGACAAATGAAAAAGAAAATAAAAATGGATTTTGCAATTTAAAACATAGTGTGCTCTGGGAAGAATGCATGGCAAGCTATAACGTGATATGATTCATTTCTATATATGCAGAAAAGAATTTTACACAAAAGCTTTGTAGGAATTGTATGGAATATTTAAAGTAACATGAAGCCTATGCTACATAATGGTGCTTGCTTTATGTGTCACAAGCTAGAAGAAAAGTTTAAATACTTTGCTTGCCCTCTTATCTTTCAGTAAGATGTCGCATTATGCTTCGTCCCATTACTTATTTAATCATCCTTTGGACCTGGTTATGTGTTTGGAAGGGAAGGCTAGTAAAGAGAGTAAAACAAAATGCACACATGCTTCTCTCACTAAATTGATGAAGATCTTGTTGATACGATGTAAAGAAATTGCATTTTAGATATCTTCAAAGCTGGTGCAAAAGAAGCCAATGCTTTATGTTGAAAATTTTACATGACTTTGAAGGATATTCTCTTCTTCTAGGTGATCAATGCTGAGTGGATTTTAATCGTTTGAGCTTCTCTGATGCTCATTAAAGATAAAACATCCAGTGTTTCAGATCCTTAAAGTGTTCAGTCTTAAATGCCAAAATGGATGTTAGAAGGGACAGGGTACTTTTTAAAAAGCTAAGCTTAGTTTAAGTGGTTTTGCAGGGTGAAACTATGAAAATCTGTCCATTACTGGTGATAGATTCACTGGTTGATGGTGCCACCACAGAGTGGGAAAGAATGACTACACCTGCCCCTTTCTTTCATCATGCCTCAGGATACAATGTTGTTCGTATTTAGGGCCAGCACAGGGATACTATCTTCTTTCTTCTGTAAGCAGTATTCTTAATCAACAGATTAAGAAATCTGGTGTCTGTCAACAGTATTCAAAGTAATGTTTTCCAAATACCTCTTATTTTAGCTTGATTCCATTCCTGTATGTGAGGAAAACATCCCAGTTTTCCCAGTAAAGATGCAGTAAGATGATCTTTTGGAGTTCTTGATACCTTTTTTACTTAAAAGTATCCTGCTCAGATGAGTTGACTTCACTTTCCAAGGACTCCTGCTTTTCCTGTACAGTGAGTGAGTCTCTGATGCCTAGGAAGAAACAGAGCCTAGATCTCTTGCTTTCTATACCTGGGTCTTAATTTTGAGACCAGAACATATGTTTGTAATCCTCCTAATCTTTACTGACTGCCCTCAAAACAGAGTATAGATCTTGGAATTAGTGAGAGGTGATTTTGGTGTAAATGGTTGGGCCCTATGTTTTTGGAGCAGTTCTGCTGAATATATATTCACTGATTTCTATTGGTGTGTTTTCATTTGTGGCAGACAGGTATATCTGAATACATGATTTATTGTTTTCTGTTACATTTTTGAGCTGATTTTTTATCATCTGTATGTAAATAAATTGTGCTGCCAAAGTCGGGAACTGAACAAAGTTTGCACAGCAGTCATAACCAGAGGTATCCTCAGGTGAAACATTGAGTTTTTAAGGTTCAGGTTGGATGGTGCTTTGAGCAGCCTGATCTACTGAAAGGTACCCCTGGCCATGGCAGGGGAGCTGGATCTGGATGACCTTTAAGGTCCCTTCCAACCCAGGCTCTTCTATGGTTCTGTGATTGTGTTCTTAAAACTAACAACTCCTCACTCTCCATGCAGGGTGGGACTTTATGGGAGGTACAACCACCTTTTGTATCCTCCACAGCTGCTCATGGCCATGCATCAGCTGAGGTGGGCATCCCTAAGTGAGGAAACCTGTCTTTGCTCTGAATACAATGATTCTTTTTTCTGCACAAAGGATTTGAGTCTTGAAATTTTTCTTGAAATATCTCCTAATACTCCAGAGTTTGACACAAGGAAAGGCCGCCTCCCATACTGTGCTAGGGGTTCCAGGTTTCCACTTTTCACACATTTTATGGACAAATGATGAAATGCTGGCTGCTGTGCCACTAACCTGGATGGGATAGAAATACAGCACAAACCAATGCATTTATTTGCACTGATTGGTTGGCATTTGTTCTAAGTTTCAGCAGTTTGTCAGTAGCACGTGATTACTCTTGGAATTTAGTGGACTGCTGGAACAGTTGCAGACTGGTTTCACTATGATGAAGTTGAACTAGTAACAGAGGAGGCCCTGTAGTGGATGGCAGCTTGTGTACTTCACCATGCACAGAACAGGCAATGGTTCCTGAATTCTGGAGGGAGAAGATTGCTTCATTAAAATAGGAAAAAAAAATGTAAGGAACATGCTAAATCATAACATTAGGGAAAAATATAGAGCTGAGTGGATGTACGCTGCATTGGAATGGACTAACAATTTATGAAAACATGCTGCAGAGATTAAAATACAAGAGCATATTATTTTTTTACTTAGAGAACACTTGTATGATCAGAACTGTGTGATGAAGAGCTTTAACTTTTGTAGGTAGATGTTTAGCAGAGTGTGTTTGCTGAAATATCTGTCTTTCACAGCCAAAAGCTCTTTTGTGCCTTGTAAGCCCATGTGGCCTGACAGAGGTAGTTTTGTGTCAATGCTGAGTGATTGCATGCTTTCTGGGTCATTCATGTTAACATTTTGATTATAGTGATGAGTTACAAGGGATGAGCTGCAGAGACTGTGATGTTGCATTGGAATGTACTAACTCAGATGAAAAAAAAAGAAAAAAAGACGTTTTTCAAACTGCAAAGCTTTGAGACAAAGTGAATCACATAAACAGATGATCTTTAAGCAAATTTTCTGCTCTGTGTTGTGGTTGTGTTGTCAGCTGTTGTCCTAAAATCTTGGTGTCCTTCAGAGTTTGCTGTGTTTTACAGCAGCAGTGATCCCAGGAAGTCTGTATGAAATACTAGGATGGGCTCATTTGTGCTAAGGTATGAATCCTTATGAGAGCTCAGCTTCCCCCATAATTCTGTCTTGTGTTTGGAAAATATGTGTGACCTGGAAAGCACAAAAATGGAAATTGTGAGGAAGAGAGAGGGGCATAATCCTGCATGGATGAAAGCACTTTGCATTGTAACCAGCTCTGTTCTGCCACTTAACCACCACCAGGAGACAAAAGACAAGAGTAAGTGCTCTGCTGTTAAGCCTAAGTGTTATATCTTGATTCTTTTCTGCCCAAAGCACTTCAGACTAAGTGCACAGCTATACATTAGGTTTGAGAATCCCACTTGATTTGGAATTTTTTTCTCAATTTGGAATTTTTTTCTCCTCAGTGCATCTGTTCTCTGTGTCTGTGCTGGATGTCATAGTCACTTCTCTTTATTGGTTACTGTACAGACCTGCATGATCTGCCTCCAAATAAAATGAATTCAGTGTTCCTTTAAAAGCAATGACAGGTAAAACCCCAGACCTATCTTTGGCTTTCAGTGAATTGTATAAAACCTGAAATAAATCTGCTACCAGTCACACAGGACAAATTCACCTTCCATGAACTTGATTTTAAAGGCTTGTCTACCTCGGGGATCTCTGTTGCTCATTCCCTGTCCCTTCTATGCATAGAAGTTTCATTGATCTCAACAGGATTTCTGTGCACTAGGCACTTACAGGATATGCAGCAGAGACCTGTGGTGCAGATAAGAAATGCACAATACTGATTGGAATGAAAATATGCATCAGAACATGTAGTTCTACCAGAACATGTAGTTAGCTTTTCATATGGAGAGTGGCACTGAGCTGAATTTATGTGCAGTGTAATTTGTGTTTCACACCATTTTCAAGCTTCATTCATCTAATACCTCTGTGAATGCTCCAGGTCCCCCCCGATGCCTTCAGGTGGAGGCTCCCTGTTTAAACATTTGCTAAAATGGATATCCTGTGGCTATGAAGCATACAAGTATATAGTGCAGTCCGGAATTTTGTGTGGAAGAGGAAATGGGTATCCTGTGTATGTTTTAGTAGTTATGACAAGTATTTCTTTGAGGTAGAACTATTTTTCAAAGGTAGTGTGAGGTGCTGGATTGACCCACAATCTTCTGCATACTCTTGCATTGTCCCACTAGTGCTTTGTGCAATCTTGGAGGATTAGCTTTGCCACAGAAAGGCATAAGAAAAATTAAAATAAGTATACAGCTGTCTAGTTTGCAAACTGGAAAAGAATGAATGGCTCTCTATTATTATTTCAGCCAAATGTGTCCTCTCATACTGTGCAAGGCCTCAAGTGTTTTGACCTGATTATTTTATCTCAGCAGGTCAAATTTAGGGGAGAAGCCATTCTCTTTCCATTGTCTTTGTCCATGCACTGAAAATTTTAATAAAGCAAGGTTAGAAGAGCTGTTAAAAATCTTTTCCTTGTTTTAGTGTTAGTGTCTCACTCTTCTCTCAAATAAGCTTTAGCTCTCATTAAGCTCTTTTTTTTTTTTTTTTAATTTAAATTGTTTTTATCTCATGTTGCCAACGAATCAATCAGAGGAGCCATCCCTATGAATACAGAACATCCATGGAGGCCAACATTGATTTCTCCTCAGCTGCGTCTTATTATAAAGTTCCCTGGTGTGAGGAAGACACTAAATAGAAGCTAATAGACATTACATCTCACATACATTTTCACATTCTGAAAAATACAGCTTGGGAATTTTTCTTTTTTATTGAGAATTTAGCTTTTCTTTCTTGAGAAAGGCAAAAAACCTTTTCTCCAATTCTTCTTTCTTTTTTTTTCCTCCCAGTGCTGGAGAGTAGAAACTTGCTCAGGTATTGGGTGTTATTCACCCTGACCAACAGAGTGTAATTGCCTTGAAATAATCACTTTTGTGGTAGAAATGTTTATATTTCCTGCTGTGTTAATTGGTGGTCCTAGTTAAGCCTGCAAGATAGGAATTTCTCAGATACCAAGAAGTCACTTTCCAAGCAGTCTGATTAGTAAAGAAAAATGGAAGACAGCCAAGTTATTTTAATAGAATTTTTAACTTTTCCAGGAAAAAAATTGTAGAAACAAAAATAGACCACCTTCCCCTTTTTTTTTACTGACACCAGCCTGTTGTGCATAAATTTGTAAACTGTCATGACATGAAAGGCCAGTGTTGGGAAAGGCAGTTGCATGAAGATAAGAAAACCCAGGATAACATAAGTAGATCTGACATTCCCTTGTTGACAGACACGGTGGGCTACTACTCTAACGTCATTGTAAAAAAGTGTCCCAAGTCAAACCTCAAGAAATCCAGTTTATCCCTCTGCCCAAGGAGTGCTCCTTGGCTGGGTGCTCTGCATATGGTGATTGTTACTGGGGGCTGTAAGGGTTAAGCATCTCCTTCCACTCTCACAGTTAACTTTCCCATTGCCTCCTCTGACAGCTGAAGGCCGGAGACCCCTTACATGACAGAAGAGTCCCAATGGGCACAGTTGTTCCTCCTAGTTCAGATTTTGTGAAAATAGGAAAAAAACCCTGTCCTCCATGGAGCAGAGCTCTTGACTCACAACCTTTGCCCACCACAGCTGGAATGTTTGCTTCAGCTTCCTCTCCAGCATCTTCTTTATTCAAAGAGTAGGCTTGTGAATGTGAAGACAGCTTTTACAGAATCACAGAATGGGTCAGGTTGGGAGGGACCACAGTGGGGTCACCATGTCCAACCTCCCTGCTCAAGCAGGGCCATCCCAGAGCACATGGCACGGGATTGTGTCCAGGCAGTTCTTGAATATCTCCAGTGAGGGAGACTCCATAGTGTCTCAGGGCAACCTGTTCCAGTGCATAGTCACCTGCACAGTAAAGCTGTTCTTCCTCACATTCCAGCAGAGCTTCTGTGCATCACTCTCTGGCTGTTGCCTCTTGTCCTATTGCTGGGCACCACCAAGAAGAGCCTGGCTCCATTGGCACCCACCTTTACATGCTGGCAGGCATTGATGAGGTCCCCTCTCAGCCATCTCCTCTGGAGGCTGAACAGGCCCAGCTCCCTCAGCCTTTCCTTGTGAGGGAGATGCTCCTGTCCCTTTGTTACCCACACTGGACTTGCTCCAGGAGCTCCATGTCTCTCTTGTCCTGAGGAGCCCAGAACTGGACATAGCTTCAGATGCTGCCTGAAAGAGGTCGCTTCACTTTTTTTCCTCTCTCAATTCTTATGCTGAAGGTAATTAGTTGTGTTGGTTAAACACAAGATTCGAGCCTGCTGGCTCTAAAAATCTATTTGGAAGTTTTAAGAGGGATTTTATTTTGTTTTCTTTTTTACTCTCACCTTACTGCTATCAAGTGGCTACTTCTCAAAACAGACTCTCTATAGGCTGTTGGCTTCTTTTAATCCCTGTATGTGGTGCTTTACCATGATTAAGAGAACCTAAGCATTCTTCAGATGTCTACAGCTTTGGAATTAAAATTTAAATTACTTCTACCAGAAACAAATCAAACTTGCATTGCAGACCTACCAAAAATACATTAATATATATTAAACTGAAAGTTCTTGGTGGAATAAATTGAGAGATTCAGTAATGTTTCTCTCAGCAGTGTCATATCCAGAGACATTTAAATTCATTTTGATCTTAAATTGAGTTTCTTTCTGAATTCCAGGCCAGACCAGCATTTCTCAGCATACTTAATGAAAGCATCTGCTATGCTGGACTGGTGTTATATGTAAGTAAGTGAATAGCTAAGTGAAACAAGGAGCTGAAGACAATAACTGAGCCCAGGATTTGGATCAAATATGAGTGCTCTGTAGTGTCTACAGTGTCTTCTGTAGGTAGAGGAAATGGGGTGATGGTAATTTCTGTCATTATTTTTGTCTTTCACCCATCCATATGGTGAGGACAGTTTTCACAGACAAGACAAAAAGAGAAAGAGACTGGATTCTTAATCAAATTCTTCATAATTAGGTTCCCTTTTTTTTTTTTTTTTTTTTTTTTTTTTTTTTTTTTTTTTTTTCCACACAAGAAAGAAGGCTGAAAGGAATCCTTCTCCCTGACCTCTCATTCCCATTTCTGCATCACTGTGTCAGAAATAAGACCTGTTAAGCTAAAGGATAAATTAATCTAACAATCTAACAGTAGCATAACACAAACAAAGAAGAAAATGTCCTTGTGCATAGGCAGCTTCAGTTGATATTAAAGAGAGCTGATACAAATACAGACTCTCACCAACACATATGCACATTTGAATTTAATGTATAAGATCAAGTTCATTTTCCTTTTGGCTTTGGAGAAGGAATTCTGTTTACAGTAGGGCAGTGACATAATACTGCAGCATAAGTTACCCTTTGCATTGATATAAATCAATGACTTCAACTTTTGCCATGTCATCAACAAGCAGCCAAGAAATTTTGTCTTTTTTTAATCCGACTCACTAACTTCCATATGTAAAGAGCTATTGCCCACTTTCTTAGCCAATTTTATGATTTAACTGTCCTTTTTTAAAATCCTTTCTGCATATTTTTACCATGATCAGTATATTAAGTGTATTGTTGTTTTTCTAGTATTGCTAGTCAGATTAGAAAAGATCAAATCTCACTCCATTTTGGTAAGCACTTCTGTGAGTAGGAATTCTAATCTTCAGGCTCAAGAGCCTAAATTTACCCACTAGAAGCTGGCTATAGAAGCTTGCATCTCACTACATCACTTGGTCTCTTCTCACATCTAACAGAAGGAAATAGACATTTTCAATTCATGTTTCATCTTGTTCTGAAATTGGCTATATGTCCCAAGTCCCAACTCTGCTTTTTCATCTCCTAATTGCTTATAGAGGAATCTCAGGAGGGGCAGCTCACATGTAGAGATCTGTTATGCCCCAATCTGTTTCAAGGAGAAACAATTCCTTCTGAAAAGTTCAATAACATGAGGAGATCTTGCTTAGAAACCATAGGGTTGATGTCAAATTGTTTCTTCTTTTGTGGTGTGGCTCCACCGTTTGCTATGTGTGTGCTCAGATCCTTGTGCTGCATTTCCCAACCTCAGGAGAGAGGACCCGTACCCTGAGCAGGGTTTTTGCCCAGCCAGTGAGTATATAAACTTCACAGGAAATGTGACATTGCTAGGAGAAAATTAGAGCAGTTGTCCCCAGTAAAACCTGCTGAGTTTGTTTTATTCAGGCAGGCTGCTGCAGAAGCAGATAGCAACCATCTCTGATGTGTTAGGTGATGCTTTGGGAAATCATCCTGAGAAGGCACCCCCATGAATTCTACTTCATAGACAATGAGCTCTGATTCTACCTACAGGAAGTATTGGGCTGGAGGCTTAACTGTGTTTCTCTTCAATGTGAGCAAGGGGAAGAGCAGTGCAGGTTTTGCCAGGTCTCTTAAAAAGAGATTTGTAAAGGTCTTAACCTGTCAGCAAGAGAGAACAGTAACTTGCTCAAGGTTAAAGCTAAATACTGAATGCAGCAAAATATAAAAAATTACATGGACTGTGGATGGCACTGCACAATCTTTTATTATGGTCTTGGATGTAATGACTCTCTCTTACAGTTCGTTTTGGCAGAGAAATGAGACTCCCCCATCTCCTCCCTCAGAAAGCCAGTTTGCAGATCAGCACACTGAGCACAGTCTGGTATCACAAGTTATAATAAAACATGTGATAACACAGCATACTTGGCTGGAAGTTGGTAGTTTATCTGTAATAAACTTTCTTTACTTTGTGCTGTGGACATAAAACCCCCGGACTGAGCTGCAGTGTGCCACTGTGGTGGTAGTGGTTGATTCACCAGATGCTGTACTCTAGGTAGTGCCAGTTACCAGTGGCAAATCAATACATACAGGGTTACCCCTCTTACAGAAGGTGAAGTAAAGGAATAGTCAGGGTTATTATAACATATGCAAGTTTTCATCATTTAAGTAGAAAACCAAAACAGTATTTAGCAGCTCGGCTTAAAATGGAAAGGACAATAGCAGATATCAGCCTCGTTCTTAAACAGTTTTTAATAATAACATTGGATGTATAGGCTTCAATGAATTTTGGATCTAGCCTCATTGTTCTTTTGCAGCTCTTGAACACATGCTACAAGCAGAAATAAACACCTCTACACAGACTTTTTTGGTGTCAATATCTTTGCAAACATAGCAGTCATGCTGTAGTGTGATAAGGCATGTCAATTTAAAGGAATTAAAAAAAGAAAACCAGGAAGTGTTTATATGGGATATGTGTTATTTTCAATTACTTTATGTGCAAATGTGCTATTCAAAGATTCTAGGCATTTCTCATTATATTGTCTCCCTAATTTCGAGTGTATTCTGTGTGGCATGGATATTATATTGGTATTTTCCAAGGCAGTATGCACACACTGCTACCACCACCACTTTTAGTGATAATTGAATAATCACCTACTGAGTCTTTTCTTATTCCTGTGATTCTTTCTATACAGAGGTTACACAAGTAGTAGTTGACTACTGAATAATTCTGAATTTTGGTATAAATGTATTTAAATATGTGCAATGAATGTGTGTACTAACTTTGCATTTGTTGTCTCCAGAGGGAAATAGCAATTAGTTGTTTGTTCAACTTTAAAATTAAAGTTAGTCCCAAAGTGCCAAAAGAATGGAAAAAAACATTTTGTAAAATGTTTCATAACTTACTTTTACTTCATATGGTCAGTTAAAACACAGATTCAGTGTTTTCATATCCAAAAGCTGTACAGCCCAATGTATCACAGATACATAAAAGTGAAATGTTTTGATTAAAAAAAAAAAAAAAAAAAAGGAAACAAGTAAAAAAACTATCTTGGGTAAAAATGGGAAGAGAAAGAATTCACAAAGAAAGTGTCAACAGCAACAATTCTGAACTCCAGCTACATTGATCTAATTTTTATTTTGTCACTCAAAGCAGGAGAAGTTGAAGTCAAAGTTTAATATCTCTAGACAAGGGCACAAGTTGCAGAACTCAGGAAGAGTTGCCAGCCTCTAAAAGAAGTGCTGATTTTTTTCCCCTTTAAAAATGAGAAGAAAACTTTTATATTGAAATAACAAAGAGAACTTAAAACAAGGACAGAAAATTTGAAAACAAATAGAAAACTTGGAACAAGAAAAAAGTACAGTATTTTATTTTATTCCAAAGTATTTGTTTTTCTGTCCAAAGTGATGTGATTTTGTAGCATTTCTCTCTTGAATGAAAATCACAAAAATTTCCGTCCTCAAGGATCAAGCAATGAAACCTCATGTATTTCAATGGCTCTGAAAGTGAGTTTGAACTAACTTTCATTAGGGTTTTAACATCTTTTCCTTGATCTATTTCTCCTGTAAAATGTGCATTGTTTTTCTTTTTCTTTTAGTTTGTCTTGTATATGTATATATATATATCTAGAATGTAGGAGCATCTGAAAGTCCCTATTACAGTTCTTCTCCTGGTGACCCATTCTAAAAATTCTGTTTCCAAAGTCCCTACCTACTACCAGAAAAGTGATGAGTTACATTATTTGTGCATTAAGAACAATGTCAAATATTGTCTTATGTGTCCTCTGTTTCTAGTTTTGTACTTCAGCATTAAATGCTTTGTTTGTTCCCTGTAGGCAAGTTAATACCATAAACTACCTTGTGTTCTGGTAATTCAAGCCTATAATAATGGTGAGGATGATGACAGGATGTTCATAGATTTATAGGAATTAAATGGTCCATTTTGGCCTTTAGGGTGGTTTTCTTCTTTTCCTTGTTTTTCCTTTGCATTATTCTGTGAGTGTAATTGACGTTATTGAAACATGAAGAAATTTTTGCTCAAGTTTTTTTTTACTTTTGACTCATTGAGTGTTGTAATACTCAAGTATTAGGTAGTCAAGAAGTGTAATGGAAAATACAGTGTGACCAAGTATGGAGTCATTCAGTGCAATACAGAAAACTGGATTGGTAAGGAATTTGATCAGAGGAATACACAGTGAGAACTGATATGAAATGCAGTTGAGCAAGGTTGTAAGGATAAAGGATGATTTTGTTAATTTGCCATGTGAAAGAGTGTTGAAGAGCCCAGAATCTTCAAATACTTAACTCAGGAGAAATGGAGGAGGGAGTCAGAATAGAGCATTGAGATGAATATCTAAATTTTTTGCTTTATGCTTTGAGTTTTGTAAAATATATACATTTTCATGGCACACCAAAAATGGGAAGTTTTATTGTATCTAGATCTGCATTTATGTTCTGGCTATATCTAAAATGAAGTATTCATAAGTCAGAGAGCGTGTACTTTGGAAATGACACCAGTACTGGCAAATATCCTAAGCTGTATTCTTAATTCCTTGCTTATTCTCAGTCCTGTGTTTGCATACTTACTAAATAAGTAGGAAAAAATTAAAATGTCAACAATTGGAGGTGAGGAACAGTGGAACTGTTGTACAAGTTGCCTTACACACGCCTTATTTTTGAAATACAAATTGTAAATGAAATAGCAGATGACATTATGTAAATTCATTCCTCTATCAGCAATTTTTGCCAAGTAATGAAAATATAGTCAGAATGGTGCTTGGTGGATTTGCATAATTACACATCTGAAAGTCTTAAGTGGTAATAACCATTGTTAAATTACTTAGTGATATCATTTTTTCTAATTCAAACTAAAGTTTCAACAACTACTAATTGAAGGGAATTAACTAGGCATGACTATTAAAAACAAACACAACCCATGTCAATTTGATCTTAAAGCTTAAATTGTAAGATTTTTCCTTTTTTAAATTTTGCTGGCTTCATGCTTGTCACCCTTACCTTATGGAGTTTCTGGGGCCAATGTTCTCATGTTCATGTTGATATCAGGAAAGCCACATTAACTCTTATGAGATCTGATGAGATCCAGCATTCAGAAAAAAAATTTTAGCCATGTGTTTTGATGGGTTGGAAAATGAAATTGCATTGTAATGATAGTACAGCAAGTTTGTTTTCAGCGGGGGTTCTCTCCTATGGACTGAGTGGGAACACTTCACATAATGTGATAGTGCTGTACCTCTGAACATATATTTTATTCAGGATGACTCCTTAGATTTGAAGGAATGGGGAAGACTGTAGAATAAAAGAAGGTAGGTTAAGAGGAAGGGGTCACTATGCCTGAATCATGTGTCAGACACCTGGCACAGTAAATTGAAGCACCCTCCCTTGGGGTGGACCCTATGTAATTTTCCTCATTTTCTTTAATGCAAGAATGGCAAATACTGAGAATGTTGCTACTGGTGGTTCATTGAGATTGATGTCATGGAAGTCCATTCATATAAATGAGTTCAGTCCACTTCAAATGCTGGAGTTCAGATAGGCCAGAAGCCATAGCAATTGCATTATTTATGGAGAGGCCTTGCAGACAAATAAACCTTCTGCATGTTGTATGCTAACAAAAAGAGCTGATGTTGCATTTGGGAAAGGGAGGACCAAGAAGCAGAAGATTAATAATGGAAAAAAAACAGCTAGATAAATTTTAAGCTCTTTGAAAAGCACATTTGCAGCAGGATTTTCTTTCTCACAATATTTTCACTCAAATCCTGAAGTTTTCTTTCTGACAGGAATATTCCGGTTCTGAGTATAACTTGCATATATTCTGTAGAATGGTCTATACAGACACTAGAGAAGAACTGTAGCCATCCCAGCATGTGGAAAATAAATGTTTTTGGAAATCTGGATTCCTTCAGAACCTCAGGCAGGAGGTTCTGAAGGAATGCAGAGACAGGAGCTGTGTGAGTGCACCATGAATGCATGCAAAGGAGGAGAAATCACTCCATGCCCTTTTGCCAGCATTTGTTATTTTTAAGAAGATGAGAGGATAAAGCAGAAGATGGTAAAAGTTTTAAAGTTGTGTGCTCTGTGATTCTAGTTAATTATTCTGATCACATGGCATGGGTTATGTATTTTTGAAATATCCTAGCAGACACAGCAACTGAGTTAAAGCTATTAACAGTGAATCTCCAAAGAATCCCTACAGCTTCCCATCACTCAGTATCAGGCATTAAGATTGAATATAGGCATCAACATAGAAGATTCTCCCAGAGAATGGAGACAGGCAAGTCATCATCAGGCGCAGAATTCTCTTGCTCAGAATAATTGCCTATTTGCTCTGCATTCGAGCCCTATTCCTTGAGCTTAGATCTCCTGCACATCTAGTTAGAACTTGCAGAATTAATATCAGGTTTCCTGTCACCTCACTTATTACTTTTGTCAGTGGAATTCAAGGAGAAGAGTCAAAAACATGTTTTTTAGAGGCTATTTCTTAAGGACTTCTGTTTTTTCTTTTTTGTTTAAATAGAAACCTGTCCGTTAGCATGTCAGGTTATTTCTGTGGCTACACTGGAAAGGACATCTGAATAAATTGCCATTTTACAATACAGGTATTGTTGCTTGGAGATCATTATTTTGTTATCCTTTCTAACCAGAGCCACACCTTGGGGAAAAAAAAAAAAAAAAAAAAAAGTCCTTAGAATGGGAAAAATAGGTTAAATAGCAGATCAGATGTGTTCTCTTTAGACTTCTCTTTCTGAAGGCTTCTTCTATTCTGAGTCTTAGTGCAGAGGAGCAATCTTTTGAATAGGACAGCAATACAAAAATGCATTTAATTTGTTTAATGCAGTGCTAGGAAATCTCAGTGAGTCTTTGTAAAGAATGATGATATACAGATGGCATATTGAGAATCTTCACCGGAAAAAAAAAATTATGTCTCCTTCCTAGTCACGTAGGATTCCAGCAAAGGACACAAAAGACTATTGTCCTTTAAACTTTTAAGTAGTCTTCTTTTGAAAGATGACCTGCATTTTCATGCATTAATGAATGGAGTGGTGGGTGGACCTGCAGTGCTGTAAGACCAATAATCACAAGGTCCCGCTGACTTCAAATTATATTGGCTGAGGAAAACTAAAAAAAACCCAGTGCAATTCTTCATACAGATAAAATTTGAGTAAATTAGTACAATCCCATACACTCAGAACAATTGCTACCACAACCTGCTTTGTTCCAAAGAGTGTAAATGCTGTTATAGCAAATAAATTACTGGACTTTGTTAGTCACTGCCACTTCAATTAGTGAGTGTGCTGGAATTCTTACTCACTACTTCTCTCTTAACACTGAGACTTTTTCATTGGTTTGTGCACACTCATATATATCCCTGAAGTTTTAGCTGTTATTTCCTCTTCTGTGTTATAAAAATGTAAAATACATCATCTTCCTTTCATAATGATTATCTCTGTGATCTCCCTAATCAATAATTAACTAATATATTTTTGCAATACAGTAACAATGCTAGCTAGTAGCTTAACAGCAAAACATCTGTTCTTATGCTGAACTCTCTCATATGGTCTTCACTTAATGTTTTTATGTAGCAGATTTTTTTTAAAGGTTAACATGCACAAAAATTTTATTAATTGCCATCATCATTTTGGAACCTTCTTGGAGAGAATGCATGTGAAGGAGTTCACCATGACAAAGAAAAGTTAAAAATATGGGTTGATTTTACTTCTCTACTGTCATTTATCTTGGCTTTGTCATTGTTTTAAAGTATCATTCTGTATATTATTAAAGTGAGGAAGTTTCAGATCATGCAAAAACCTTCTGTAAAACAGATTTTATATCAGAATATGAAATAAAATGAAAAGTAATGAAAAAAGAAATAAGGTTAAAAGGCCAAAAAACCCATTAGAAACTCTATGTTTGTGTATTATCTAGCAAATCAAATGTCAGGGGAAGACATTTTTGAAATAATTATCAATAATTTAAAACAAAAAGGAAGCAAACAACAGAAGCCTTCTTTTTTTATATTTCAGAGGGTAAATCCAGGCTGCTAAATCCATCAATAAAGCAATTATATGGCATTATTCTGATTTTAAAAGACAGTTGCACTTTCAGAAGGTTTGCTGGAAAACTTCCCCACCCAAACATCATTTTCTGTTCAGAGGTAGAAGATTGTTGCTCAAGTGAGGGGTTTTGTTCCACACATAAATAAGAGAGCATTGAAATGGTGCCCACCAGGGTTGGCAGCACAGCTGAACAATGCAAGTTGTACAATATTGAGAGTAAACGTGGATTGAGACCTGGGGATAGACACAGGCCTTGCCAGCAGGAAAATTGGCTTTCCAGAAAGTATGTTAGTTGAGAAGCATCAAGACAGTAAATTCAGGGAAGGAAATGAATGTTGTTTCCCCTTCAAGTTTCTCTAGTGGTTTGATTTTCTGTGTGCTGGTCTCTAAGACCCCAGTGAATTTTCTCTTTACTTGTGCGTTACACTGTTTGACATTGGGATATAGCAGGAAAATCCCAGAGATTTGTGAAGGTAGGTGAATTTGGGATAATCAACTATACTTTGCCATTCTTAAAATCAGCCTTCAAAACTTCTTGAGTATAAACAGGGACAAGTTAATTACAGCAAATTTTATTTAGTACAGACTTACTTCTGTCTGTCTTTGCAATAGCATCATCTTTGGCTTCACATGAAGATGACAGGGACGTGAGCACAGCCTCCTAGGTGACATTGCCCTCTAGGGATATAGATATGAGTGTGAGCCTGGAATAGCTAAATATTGCAGTGAATAAACAGGTTTGTTTGAAACTTTGGGTAACTGCACAATTACTGTTCTCATGTTCTGTATTTGATAACTTTCTACAGTTCCAGATAATATAGGTGTGTATGTGTACATATGTTATATGCAGCATATATAGAGAAATGTGTGTGTCTGTAATTGCATCCAGTCCTTATTACAAGCTCAGTTTGGATGAGCACTGCAGATCAGGTTGCCTTCTGATAAAGAACTTAGTGAGTTGATGATGGCATTGCAAACTTGTATTGGTGAATGAGATTTTTCCTGACCTCGATTGAAGTGGGAAATGAGGCTGAGAAAATGGTGCAGCTAGGCAGAGCTGTTTGAGAAGGGTTAACTTGTGAATAAATACTACACAGCAAGTCAGGAGATCTGTACTCAGTGTCTGTGTGACACTGGACAACTTTCATTATCCCCGTGCTGCATCTCATCCCTTTGTGAAACGAAGGAAATACTTCACTGCCTACTGGGAAAATGAAATCATTAGTGCTTGTAAGGTGTTTGCAAACAAAGTCAGTGATAAGCTCTGTAAAAACCCCCACCTTATTTAGAATGCAAAATGTGGCAGCAGAAGTTACCTTGGAGGAGCCTGGCCTGACATAGCTTGAGAACTGCATAGGCATGCTCATACCCTAATCCTGCAGCACTAGAACATGTTGCATAATGTAAATATTAATAGTTCAGTTTGTATGAGAAGACTCTCCTACAAGGGTATTACAAAGAAGGAATAAGAGATACAGGATTAAACCTGGATTAATTCTGTGCTCACTTTATATACTATGTAAACACATAGTAAAAACTGATAATAAAAGTAAGCTAGTTTGGTCTAGGTTGACCATTTCAAATAAATACATTTTTCTTCTGGTACTATAAAGCAGGTCTTCTTGCAGTGTTTATTCTGGTTTGGCACAAAGGCACTCTTAAAGCAAAAGCTTTTGCCTAAATGTATTTTCATCTTTGTTTATCCACTAGCAAGAGCAGTCTGTTACAAACAGGCTGTGCTGTCTGGGTCACCATGATTTCATCTAATGTCAGATGTGCTTGTGTTTCAATCTAGGTACTATATTCTGTCCAGGCCAGTTAAAAATCCCATGCATATACCATGTAGTATAACTTACTGCCAAGCAGTAAGTTTCCAGAGATCTCATATGATTCTGTCCCTCTGAATTCACAGTTTGACAGATCCACATTAATAATATGGCACATGTTCCAGAAATCCAGTTCTTAAGGCACCTCAGACAGAGGTGGAGACAAAGAAATTTTACATTTTTCATCTCCTGCCCCACCACCAAGTCCATGCTGGCCTTTTCAGTACAGCTGCTTCCACCCTTGCCATAGAGTTTAGGAGTCACTGGTTATCAGTTTATCCTTCTCCATTCAGAGCTGAGCTTTAGAGCCTGAGACATTGTTCTCCCCACTGGTAACAACCCAAGAAGCAGAACTGCACTGAATAGAAATAACAAATGTGGCTTAATGGCAGCTCTTTTAACCATTGGTTGTCACTCCTTTTAAGATCAACAATCAAACAGAATCCCAATGCTAAATAAAATCTAGGGTTCCATTTTTCCTCTCCTCAACACTTCTGTTAAAGATATGAAAGCACTTTCTGCCATGGTTTATTGTTACAACCGAGTCACATAGAGCTGTACAGTATTCTAGTATTATGGTAATTCAGTGGAATTAATACTGACATCAGTCTGTTGTGGTTCATTAGCTGGAAATTTTCTTTGTGTGCAGATCCTAGCTGAAGTATTTGGAGGACATTTGATAATTCAGGTAATATTAATATTTTCATTACTCGGTCTTTACCTCACCCTTCATTTAAAACTCCTTGTTCATCTTCTTGCCATACTCAGGACTAGGATTTTTCCGCTGTTTCTAGGTCTGTATTAGAAGGCATTCTCAAAAAGGTTTTTTCCCTCTCACTTCAGTTTGCTTGTCTCTCACCAGGTTGCAAGGTTCAGTACTCACCTGCCTTTTCATGACAGGAGAAAGCCATGAGGTGTCTGCTAGGCCTGCCACATTCCTTGAAGTAGAAAAGTTGTTGCCCTTTAATTCTTACTTTCCTGTGTTGTCTTCAAGTTTTATTAGCAACCTGTTCTAGACTTTGTTTTCTGTCTCCAGGGAAATACTACATTGTAAGCAATAAACTGGTAAAAAGGAAAAAAGAAAAAAAAAGAAAAAGAAAGAAAGGAAACCAAGAGCCAGATTAGCATCTCTCTTAACAGTAACGTGAAAAATAAGCTCATGTTTGCAATGAACTCTTCTTAAGATTGTGGAAATTACAACCCAGAGGTCATACACTTAGCCACTGGCAGCAGAATGTTGTCACTCCCTGCTGGCTGATTCATGAAATAATTTGCTGTGAAGAAAATTGCTGTTTCACATCAGCTGGAAATGGCTTTTACCAGACTTTGATACTGCTGTTGAGTTACAATCATGCTTTTAACAGAGTTGCCCACAGACTCATCATGCCAGCAGGGCTGTATCCATGTGCCTGTAAACCAAAGAAGGATCCCACTCAAATGGGGACAAAACATTAAAAAATAATGTGTTTTGGTGCAGGCAACTATTAGTATTTCTCATAATGCAATTTATCTGGAAGAGAGGTCCTTGCTTTTTCATCCTTCACATAGTCATCTGTAATTTTATTTTCTGTGGCATGTTAGTGTTGGCTCATCTATAGAATTTTGAGATAAGCTTTGAATTTACTTTAATAACAGAACCTTGGTATTTTTGTATAGAGGAGACTCAATAGTCTCCCCCAGTTTCTTTAGTGATTTGATGCCAAACAATTGCCCCTGAGACCATCCACAGCCTCACAATGCAATAGAATAGGTGTTCCTTTCCTCTTTTCAGGTAAAACTACATCTTTTATAAACTTCTGTCATTCTGTTTGCTATAGGCAGTGACATTTAAGCAGCCATTTCTGCTAGAATTTTCTTTTTCTGCAGTCTCTGTGAAGTGTTTGTGAAGGCCCCTGTTGTCATTCAGAAATGGAGGACATGAGTTGCATTTGCTTTTCTGTAAAGCTAGGACATTTTCAAGGGCAATTCAGAAGCATTTCTTTCCCTCCTTTTCCAATTTTTCCATTCATTCTGTTAAAGTGTTTTTCTTTGCATATTTCTATACCTTTCTTTCCTTTTCACGTATTCTTCCTTGTGCTTGGCTCTCTCATGTTCTGATTATTCCAGTATTTTTAACTGAAGGAGTAGAGGGTTGATTTTTTTATTTTGCCAATCTTAGCGTTGAAATCCTACTCTCTTTGTAGTTTTTGGGTGCATGGCAAAGTAGAATCTAGTATGACCTTCATAAAACCTTTAAACAATGCATTACAACATTAAAGATTAGTCCATCACTCAGTCTGTAATATGTAAGTTTGCTTCCTTGTCTACTCTCAACTGAGAGCTCTGCAGTTGAAAATTTCAGAAGGCTTTAGTGTTATCTGTTTAATATTCTAGGATATTGTCTCAGATGATAATAAAAGCTTTTTAAGCTGCAAGGGATCGAATTTTCCTTATGTCATAGCACATTAGATTTAGTGTTGGTATCATCAACACATTTTGAAAAGAGCTAAGAAGTATGAGTAAGGTCTTCCATTGTCTTGGGAGAAGATTATAATTTCACTTTTTTTGTCTTTTCCTTGGATAAAGTGTCATCATAAATAGGTGACTTAGTGGAAAATTCCCAGTGACTCCACTGTGCAGTTCTCTGTCATGGAAACCACAGGTACAGTTGTGCCTTGAAGGCAGAGCTTACTTCAAGCTGGTGCAAAGCCTGATGTCCTGACAGGAGCTCCAGGTGGTCGTGTGCTACAGGGCCTTTCTGCCTTCTTGCCCTTCAAGGAATTGGGAGTTCATGTGAATTTTTTTTCCAAGGTCTTATCTTCCTTTTCTAGCACATAAATGCCCGTGCCACATCTGCTCCCTACCTTCAGGTACTTGGGGAGGGGGGCAGGAGCCATTCAGCACAGTTGCTACCCAAAAAAAGTCTGTCTTTCAGACTCAGGGCTTGGAAGTTGCCAGGAGGGGCAGGTAGTGCATCAGGCTGGAGCTGCAAGGGGTGTTGATGTGTCCCATGGGTGCTGTATAGTTTGCAGAGCTTGTTCTGAGCTGCTTCTTGCCCCTTCTTCTGGGGAGAAAAAGGTAAAGGGTATCAGCATCCTTACCTTATGTATTGTTTCCAAAGTATTCCCTTCCTCCCTTTGGGCTCATTTACAGAAGAAGATGGTGAGAGCACACAGTGAGGTTTTGTGGTACACAAATTATGCTGTCCAAGGCATTTAGTGTGACTTGGTTATTCTCTACCCAGCAAAATGAACTCCGGCCTTTAAGAATCAGTCAGTCGCTGTTTTTTAAGTGCTTCCTGCTTTGGAACCTATATCCAGCCCTGGTTTTGTCACAGTCAGGGTCAAATTCACTTTTTAAAATTATTCCTGCATTGAAGTGAGAAAGCTGGTAATGCTATCTGTTAGCTCCTAGTAAACTCCTTCATTTTAGGGCATACACAATATAACTTTCAGTGAATGCAGAAAAATAAAATGAAAGAAGGGCAACAAATTAAAAGAAAGATTCCCTTCAGATTTTCCTTCTTTCTCAGACTAATGGCAAAATGATATGGCTGAGCTATGTTTTAGATTATCAGTGCTTGGAGTTTTTGCTGCTGCACCCAGCAGTTGTTATTAGAATGTGTGTTAATTACAACTGATTTAAATAAAAGGGTTTTCACAAGGAGGTCTGAGAAAAAAAGGTCTGAATATTTCTGAATATTTTAAAACTTTTTAACAGATTGATAGCCAGTTAAAAATTAACTTTATTTTACATTTACACTGGAATATTTCATGCATCTGCAGTAATCAGTGCTTTTAGAGATAGAATTTTTCAGCTCAGATGTCAAGGTCATGTTACTACTTTGACAACACACACATCTCTACCCAAACCTAATATTTATTGATTGTATATAATTTCTACTGGTGCTTTTTAACAGACTGTAGCAGAGCTGCAAATAGTGTTATATATATATATATATAAACATATAGCCACTTTTTAAAATTTGAGTCGCCATTCACAAAGACAGAATAAATGCGACTTTTCCTAACTGAGAAAAAGAAAAAAAATATTATTATAGCACATACATGTGAATTAAATAAGCTAATGGTCATAACTGAAGGGGTTTTTTTCCTCATGTAGTATAACCCTGGGTTGCATAAGCTCCTCTGGACATTAATAGTATACATGTGTTGGAGTGTAAGCAGGGAATCCCAAAAGTCAACTTCAATTATTAAACAATAAATGTGCATGTGCAGGAATTGTCATTATGCTGGTGGAAAGAAATAATTTCATTAACATGAGACATTTGTTCTGGTTTCCTTGTTTATATTGAAAACATGTTTGAAGAAGTTTTTTTGTCTCTCTAGTGTTAGTTCTAGCAGTGTCATAAAGAGGAATATATGATGATAATGTTCTGGCTTATCTAAATAAATACAAAGTAAAAACTAATACAGAACTTAATAAAATTAAATTTAAAATAAATAGATTCCACATTAGATATTAGAGTAACACTTAAACAGCTACATGAAATAACCTTTTATGAACAGAACCAGAATTAATTATTTGTACAGCATAAATTCTAATAATTTTATCTCTGGACTGTCAGTGCAAGTAAGTTTTTCTCAGTGGGAATAGCAAAGTCTCTATGATCAATAATATTTGTTTCTGAGAATAGTAAAAATAGATTTTATAGCAGAAGCATAGAGCTATTGTTTTGCAAAGCAGCTTTGGATAAAAGGTTTGCATTTGTTCTTTTCTCCTGAGACTACTAAAGAGAACACTGAAAAAGTAAAAGGGGTGACCACAGAAGCAAGTAGGGTCACCCATTACCAGGGATTCATTTTATTTCCATTAGAGAGGAACTAGAAAGCATATCACACTATTTGTACCTGATTTTCCATTATAAATTATGGTACATGAGATAATTTAAAAATCGCTCAGCCTTTCAGATGAAGCCGCCTCTGTTGCCATTCCGTAATAATTGAACAGTAAGAAATAAAAGATCTCCATTTTCATCCAACTAAAGTAACTCGTGAGATGGGAGAAGAGAAAAAGGTATATGAAGTACAATCTTCCTGAAAGCTCACAGGGCAGCTTCAGGGCGGGATTTAAAGAGTGGTTTTGGATTCACATTTAGAGGGTCAGGTTTCCTCAGTGAGCTTCTACCTGCAGATTGGAGTCCTGGGGCCCCACACAGCTGATGTATCAACCACGGTTGGTTCAGGAGCACCAGTATGGAGTACTGGCACGAAAATCAGAGTGCTACTGGTTTAAAAATGTGATACAATTCAGGCCTCTCCTCCAGTTCACTGCCTCAGTGTATGAATTTTCAGATTTAATTCTTCTCTGGGATGATGACCAACCCAGTAAGACAGCAGAACTTCACTGTGTAATTTTTTTTTCCCCTGAAAACGGGTTCTGATGACAGGTTGGCCATTGTCTTCACTCTCTTGGCATATTGCCAATGTGAAGGGATTGCAGCTTTAAGTTTAAAGGCCAAATAAAACACAAAAACAAAGTTTGTAAGTATATTCCAGCGTAACTGCTGTCATATTTGCTTCCAGTGAAAGTGTTCTCATCAGCTTCACTGGATCCTGGGTTTTTGGGTTGGACATTTTTTACCTGATCTCTATTAGTTCTTTGTCACATTCAGCAGAAGTGTGTGTCTGTGTGGCAAATCATGCATGGTCCAGAAATTTACAGTGACAAACACAAAAATATTTTAAAATTATTTTTTAATACAGGAATCTATTTTCATTTTGGCATTTTAAAAATTTTATTTGGAGGACTCAGCTCCTGCCCATCTTGTAGTCCAATGAGCATCTGATGCAGTAAGTCAATAGCATTAAAGTGGTATAGGCAACTTCTATTTTTTTTTCTCTTTTTTCCTTTTAACTATGTAAGTCAGAATCCCAGAGAATAATTAGTATTTGCAAAAATCTATTAAAAAAACATTGAAATATAATTTTCGTTGTTTTGTTTGGTTTGTTTTGAAGAAATGTTCACAGCTGTCAGCTCTTGTCAATGGGAAGAAACTCTTGACAGGGGACCATTGTATTACCATAAATCTTTATTCCACTGATTATTTACATCATTTCCAGAATAGTAACATAGACTCTTCTTTCTTCATTGTCTTGCTTAGTTACTCTGGCATGATAGGAAACCAGGGAAGTTAGAGCACCCAAGTTCCACACAAAAATTCTTCACATATGATGAGTGGGTTTCTTAAGCATTCACCTTTTAACAGTGATGATTGAGCAAGACAGAGGCTTTTCTTACTTAACATAAATTAACAGTTCAATACATAGTTGTTGTCTGTCTCACAGATAATATGTGAAGTGATTCCAATGACTTGTAACAAATGCTCCTTTCAAAACATGATACCGTCTCACTTCTTTTGTACATGGCTTTTCCAGTGAGGAACAAATCCAAGGGAGTCTATCAAAGTGGTTTTTGGAGGAGATATTTGCCCAACTGCATTACATGTTTTGCAATTAGAATTGGCACATTAAAAGCATGTGCCCTAAATTTCAGTTTGTAACAGATACTGTTAGAAAGTCATAGAACAAAACCCTCTGTGTTTAAGCATAGGTGTGTGAAATTATTTGTGCAAACTGATGCACATGTTTAGTTGGTTTGGTTGCATAGTCATTCAGTAAGAGGATCTAGTGTTTTGCTGGAAAGGCTCTTGGAGAAATTTTAAAACTGCAAAATAAATCACTCCTTCCACTTCCTTCTCATCCAGTGGTTAAAGATTGTGAGAAGCTGTCACAGCACTGGTTACAAAGGATGAACCACAGCTGGAATTTTTCAGCATTATGCTAGGGACCTTTAATAGGGCAGAACTTTGCCGTATCATCAAGTTTGAGGAAGCGGATTTCTTTGGCAAAACCCATGGGCCTGAGTCTGCTGTTGCTTATGCTTACCTCAAATTTAAATTTGGGTTCAGTAGAGAGGCTTTGGGATCAATGTGAATGTCTAATTTCTGTGAGCTCAGCCTTTTGTTTAAAAAAAAGGCAGAATCCAATGTTAAAATGCTGAGTATTTTATAATGATTTAATAGTTAATAAAATTAAGTAATCAAATTCCAAATTCTATTCTGTATTTGCTCACCATGCATTCATTCTCTCCAACAGAGACCAGCACTAGAGTTGGATGAGAAATGGAGTTTGGTGAAATAAAAATAGACCATCATATCACAACGTTTCATCAAGATTTTAATACTATATCTCAGTTTTTCTATTTTGATTGATTTAACTTTTCATACCATATTGAAGCATCTGTTTCTATAACCTTTACAACAGTTCCTCCTTATCAGCAGATTGGAGTGGAGCACTTTAATAGGCCTGAATCAGGCACTCCCAGTTTGCTGTTCCATTCAAAATTTAAAAAGGAAAATAGTTTTAAAAAAACCAAACAGACTGTAAAGTGAATGTTGCAGTTTCTTATAGAAAGGTTTCTGGTCTGCTCTAACAAATATTTAGGGACATTTCAACGAAAATAAGACTAAGCAGAAGTTTTCCATGTAGTTGCTTAAGTGTTGAGATTGATTGCAACAAGATCTGCTCCACACTTCCATGTTGGCCTGTTGTTTCTCCACACCTGTTCCACCTGCTCTAAGTAATTTCTGTTTCACAGGGTAGAAGTCCTAACTTTCTGCTTGATACATTTTTTCTTTCTGAAATTTATTTTTCTTTTCTAAGATGTTCTTGGTCTTTAGACGCAATTATTATACAAAAAGATGAAAGGATTGCTTCCCATTTCTTAAGACAAAGAGGAGAACAAGAGATAATTACTTAAGCTCTGATACAGTTTATCAAAAGTAGATCAGTTCCTTTTTCTTGTTTACCCAAATAGATGTTGCTCTATATTTTTTCACTTTGGTGTCCTTTTCTATTAACTGTTCCCCCAATTTCTATAATTATGTTGTGAAAGTGAAGTTTTATACAACCTAAAATGCAGTGATAACTAACTCATTGTTTTGCTTTCATAATCATCTGTACAAATCCAATTAATATCATGTAGTTAAGTTTAACTAAAATACTGGTAAATCTGCAAAGATGGAGAAGGGCCTTGAGGGGAAGCTGGATGAGGAGTGGCTGAGGTCACTTGGTCAGTTCAGCCTGGAGAAGAGGAGACTGAGGGGAAACCTCATCACAGTCCACAACTTCCCCATGAAGGAATGTGGAGGGGCAGGCACTGAGCTCTCCTCTGTGGTGACCAGTGACAAGACCCAAGGGAATGGCCTGAAGTTGTGTCAGGGGAGGCCTAGGCTGGGTGTCAGGAAAAGACTTTTCACCCCAAAGGTGTTTGGGCACTGGAGGAGGCTCCTCAGGGAAGTGATCGCAGCACCAAGCCTCACTGAGCTCAAGAAGCATTTGAACACTCTCAGATCCATGGTGTGACTCTTGAGGCTGTTCCATGCAGGACCAGCCTGGAGATAGAATTTGATGATCTTAGTGGATCTAAGTGGATCTATTCTGTGATTCCAAATCAGGATATTCTATGATTCCATGATATATCCTGTATATGGCTCAACCTCTGTTAAAAGCTAACTCTTGTAAACATTAAGAGTCTCTCCTGTGCCATCACATCTTGTATCATGGACTTCTGGGACAAAATCTATTACTCTGTCCTTTAACAGCTCCATGCAGGATAGAATGAAGTGGTTATTTGCCATATTATTTATGGTTTTCCTTACTCAGGTAACACTTTGTCCTTACACATCCTATTCTGTCACGTACCATCTTTTGTAATTCTTCATCTTCATTTCCCAAGAGCAGAATAGCTATGGTTGTGTTTTATAATCTTCCTTGAAGTTCAAGTTTTCTTTGTGTATGACTTTGAGATGAAAAAGTAATGCGTGGCAGGACTTTCCTAGAAGCCAGTGGACTCACTAGAGCAGAGAGTGACTCTATTGATGGCGGCCTGGAACTTGTACATTTTCAAAGCTTACAACAGCAACATTCATTTTGTAAATAAACTCTGCAGGCTCTGTAAATACCGTAGTCCTCCTGGGTACATCCATCTGAGCCCAGATATTAAATCAAAACTTAAACTTGCTCTGTCCTGCCTTGCTGTACAGCTTTTGTGTCTCTCATGTCTCCCTGTGAAATACTGCCTCCTTACAAAATGGATTTGATGTTAGCATAAGTTGAAGTTTTTCCTAAAGACTACAAATGTTTGATCTATAACAGACAAAGAGTTTGGTTCTTACATGGATGTTTCAATCAGATGTTCTATGTGATTTGCACATGAAAATGTTACCAAACTACTTAAAATTTGGAAGGCAGTTAGGAATTAAAATAGTTATCAGAGCTTGGTCAGTATGACTGCTTGATCTAATTGTGAACCCAATTATTACTGTGCACAGTTTTTTATTGTGGAGGAGGATTTGCCAAGGCTGAAAAAGAAATTAATCCAACTTTCTCATTAAAACATACTTTGAAAAAGATCATTAATTATGCAGTGACCATTCATTGTCATACCAATGACTTTTTAATTATTTTTCTTCACATTAACAAAATAGAGGTGGCTAAAGACATACATGAATGTTCACAATGCACATAGCTGTTTTTACTGTAAACGTTACTTTCATTGTTGCAAAAAATGAGAAGAGACTAAACTCTTCCTCACATACTGAAAAATACTCTGTCTTCAAAAATATTCACAGTAAAAGCAGCTGAAATGCATAAAAATGTCCTGTTACTGCTTTTTGTATATGTAATTCTTGCTGTTGCTGGACAGATGATGCTAAATGACAGTGGGGAACAAGCTTTCCTCAGTAACTCTCAAGACAGTAGAAGTTTCAGAGCACCTGAAATAATGAAAAAGTCTCACCAAATGCAAATGACAGCTTTCATCTTCCTTTATGAAGCACATGCTCATGAATATATACATTTTTGCACATGTAGGAGCTCGAGTGTATCTGCCTTCCGATGAATGAAAGAATACGGAAATTATGTATTCAGAATTAGTTAGGAGTTTGCTTTATTTTGTTGAATTCTCCAATTTAATTGAAATTCCCTTCCTGAGCTGGAACATTTCTTAGAGACTGCCAGATTTGAGAAGGGGGCACTGTTACCCCTTCTCCTTCCTTCAGAAGTTTTTGTGCTATTTAAGTAGCAGTGCTGCTTTTGGTGATGCTAACAGCCTTTTGGCAGTTCCGTGCTGTTTGTCTGCACAATCTGTCCATCTAAAGTAGCAGAGCATGAGAAGCTGATCTCCTGAGGGAACTCCAACAATATCGACAGGCTTGATTGACATAAAACCAGTCTCTCTCTTTCACCTCCACTGAACTCTCTGAGTAAATTCAGGGCCTGACTGAAGTGAGATAGGGTTTTAGCCATTGACTTCCATGGGAACTGAATTTGAACACTAGCAGCTACTGCACTCTCCTAAGGCAGCCCTGAATTTCTTGGCAAATGCTGTTTAGAAGCACTATCAATTTGATCCCACTTCCTTCTCAAGACTGAAAGCCAAGTTCAGGACTATTTATGTCTTATTAACTAGAGAAGGCTTTGGATGGGAACTGCAGCAAGCATTTAAATCTTCGCCTTGAAAAATGGGTTATGGCTTAATGAACCTTGTTCAGGTTAAAGCAGTTATTTATTCTTGATATTTGTGTTTGTTGCTGTCAGATAGAAGTCAATGAAAGAGCAGTGCCTTCTATCTTGAAGAGTTTATCAGGATGGAATAGCCTGAAATTTGTTTCAAGTGAATCAATTCTCACTTTTTTAACAGGAAAATAGCAACAGTAGATTTTCCAGATATGCTTCAAAATACCACATATGCTTAAAACTTAGAGGATGTCAAGAACCATATAAAAAGATCTGCTTATCACTTCAAAATGTGAACATCTACAGATATCCAAATTACATTTTCTATTAAGTCAGAAGTACAAAAGGTGAAAGAAGAGGCAGAGAGACAGGCATTTATTTTCAGTCCGTGTGTTCATACAGAGGAAAAAGAGAAAAGTAAAAATGCAGGCCATAAATTGAAAACTGTCTACATGGAATGAAAAAGAAAAGAAGCTGAGAAGTTTTAAATATTCCCTTTTTTCTTTCCTCCCCTTCTGAAGTATTTGGGGTGAAATATACCACTTCTATTGCAACCCATGGATATTATTTATCTAATGTTGATATTGCTTGTCTAGTTCCTAAATATTTTCTTTTTTTAATTGATAACCATGGTACCTAATTGTGATCCTTTTCTTGGCTTAAGTAAATTTATTATTTTTAAAACATGTTGAAAATTTAATGAAACCATTAAAAAAGAATTCTACCTAGAAAGAATTATGCTCACATGGTGGAATGGAATGTTGTCTTTCTAGTATCGTCTGTTGCTCTGCATTTGAGCAGTAAGAATGATGGTACTAATATCTGGGTGTATCTGATGTTAGAAAGCCTAGAGGACCTTTCTTACAAAGAATTTCTAAAGGGCTGAAGTAAGCCAAGGTTTGAGTTCTTTGTACTTAGGGCAACATCTTTGAGCTCCCAAGACTATTACATACTACTTTACGTCCTGAAAAAAGAGAGATTATTATTATTTAATTTGGTTATTTTTATATATATATATATATATATATATATATATATATATATATATATATGTTACCATAATTGTTTCCAGGAGTAAACCACCATTAGGACCTACACCGCTTCAGATTTAGGATAATCTTCTGTCTTGTGTGATGCTGCATCCCTGTGTTTAGGGGGAAAAAAAACAACAAAACCCAGAAAATCCTCAACCCAAACCATCCTATATGGGCTCTGTCTTCTTGTCAGAACATTTTGTTTTGAAATTTTTACTTCTTTAAAGTTGGTCAATACAGACTGACTTTATCCACAGAATTAGCCTCAGTTTATTATAGAGGAATATAATTTCCCATGCAGAAATTTGCCTGTATAGAGCATTGTCCTTTTCCACCTTCTTGCCAACCTCCTGAAAAGTCTATGCAATATTTTTTTCATATTTTTTCTAGATGGGGTTAGTAAAGTTGTTTGGTCCTCTGTTCGATCTCAATCAACCTTAGTAAGCCACTAATTAACAAATATGAGGTTGTCAGATGGCAATGCTGGAGAGGAGAATTCTGGAAATGGTAACAGCTTCCTATTTGTGGTTGGCCAAATAGAGAGAGAGGATGTGTAGATTTCCTAGCTTGTTAAACCACATCACAGTACATGGGCTGATACCAGATGTGTTCATTAGCAGATGATCGGGGCGTGTGTAAAAATCCACTGTGCAGATGAGTTTTGCATGGTCCTCCTGACGGTATCATATGTTACTTAGTAGTTGTTCAGTGCTTAAAACAAAAAGCTTTTGAAGCTTCAGATGTGATGTTTAATAGGCCTTTCTCTAATGCTGGCTTAGCACCTGCTCCTCCCTCACCATCACATCAAAGTGAACTCTTAAGTAACCACTCTGAAATCATGCAGCATCAGGCCATGGAGCAAAACCAGTGAAAGCACAGGGCAATCAGCCCTGTAAAGTCTCTCCATCTGCAGAAAGAATCTCCATAGCCACCTGGATGCTTTTAAACCTTCATTATTTTAAATTTAAAGTGGTTGGCTGAGCATTGCTTCTAGAAAAATCTGATACAGTAATCAAAGTTGGAGGTGGGGAAAGACCTCTGGGGTCACACAGTCGAGCTTTCTGCCAATAATGGATTGTTTCCTGCAGTTCAGTTTCTAGTGACCTTGAAAATTACTAGCCTGTATAAAATGGTAATGAAAAAACAAAGGTGTTGTAGCTTCAGAAGTAGCCAAAGTGATGCTGTCCCAATGTGAAATTGAGGTTTTGATGTGAGATTCTCTCTGTGTATTGTTTCTTGGTTGCAGTTTTCAGGTGATCACAGTTTTAATTTATACTTTCTGGCCCATTTTGAATTGGCTATAATCAGGAGGTTGATGGAGGTCAACTTGTTTCAATACCACATGAACTTGTCCCTTGACCAAATAATAATTTTTATTACAAATAAATAAGTCAACAACTTGATTAGCTCCCCCTACCCAAAAATCTTCTTCACATCTCTGCAGTTGTATGGTTTCAACATTTCTAGCCTCCCAGAAACAGGAAATGGGAAGGAAAAAAACAGTTTTCTTAGTTTTTCCATGAAAACTCTTGTTTAATTAACAACAGACTTATGCCTGGGAAGTCAAAGATTCCTGAAGAGACTCAGATGTGACACATGATTTTTAGGTTTCTTTCAAACAGACAAATATTGGTTTACTTCTCTGCTGATGTAGGCAATAAAGCACAACTCTAACAGACACCTACTGTATGTGAGTGGGTAGAATTTGGCCCTCCTTTTAAGCATTAAGCAAGAGAGACAAGCTCCCACCAGCAGAGTAATTAAAGTTTTGGCTAAAAAAAATATTTTAGGAGGCTTTGAAAAGCAGAGTAGATTGGAAAGAGATCCCAAGACACCAAGTTCCTTTCCTGCTGTGCCCGTTTGATGTGTGTTAATTTCTTCTCTAGGGGTCCCTATTGTGGGCTGCCTTTTGGGGTGTGCAGTGCTCTGATTATCCTTTCTTCCTGGGACTCTGGCCCCTCCTGACCATTGTATTCACACACTCCAGGTCTCACTTGGAGAGGAAAAGGGTTTTCTCAGCTGCCAACTTGCTTAAAAGAGGGACTTAAGAGGAAAAAGAAAGCTGATTGGACTGGGCTTGGCAAAAGTCTCCATTTTATTCTGTTTAGTCAGATTTTTAAAGGACTGGATGTTGAGGAACACCAAAATAGTGAGAACACTTATTCCTGAAGCAGGTTCTTGCAAAGGTTTTACAATTAAAAACAGAAATCTGCTTTAGTAAAGCAGTGTTTATCCTTGCACTAATGCTGGTCATGAATACGTGTCTAACTTAGCTGGAACTAATGCCTGACTATACTGTTCCACTACAGCAACTTAACATTCTGCGTAGGCTGATTATTTTTTCAACAATATTTGCTAAATTCTTTTAAGGGCTGCCAGTATATATTTTTTGAAGCTTAGTTAATAAGAACAGCTGCCAGTGGAGTCAAGGCTAAAAGAGGCAAAAAATATCTGCAGAAGGCAAGATTTTACTTCAAAAGATCAGTATTACAAAGCACTACTGTTGCTGGTATAATCACTTTCTTTGGGGGGGATGCTAATATAGACTGGGTTTCTTGTCTTCACAGCCCCCACTGAGCCTTTGCTGTGCAAATTTGCTGATGGAGGGCAAAAGAAGCGCCAGAATCAAAGCAAATACACACAGAATGGAAGGCCGTGGCCCAGAGAAGGAGAGGTAAGTGCCACGTAGCAATTATTTTCCTGGGGTTTGGCAGAAGTCAGCGACAGACCTGGAAGTCTACCTTTCAGACTGTGAAGAAATCAGATTGCACACAAAATGCAATCGTTTCATACAGAAAAAGCTATGTAAGCAGTGGGGAGATGGAGGTTTATGATAATGTGCAGAGTGTAAAGTTACAGGAAAGGAGAATTTCTGAGCTTAGTGAGGAACTGTGCACAGCCTGGTCCCAGTGTGAGTGCTCTGCAGGCAGACCTGAGCTGAGGATTCTCTTACTGGTGAGCCATCAGCAACCAAGGTGTGCCTTTTACAAACCACATCAATTTGCACTGAAGCAACTCAACAGTGTTATTTCCTCTGTCTAGTTTCTGGTGGTAAAATATCCTTAGGGAATATGAGAGCTGTTTCAAAAGAGAGATGTGCATCCAGATGTAGTGTCCATGTAAAAGTTTTCTGAAAGCTTATCTGAGCTGAGCTCTTCATTCTCTTCAAGACAAAGCAATTTACAGTAGCCTCAGCTGCCTCATGTATACAACATTTTAAAATAATCTAATGGTTGCTCTCTGCCCTGCTGCAAGGAGTCTGTTACTGGAGTTTCTTTTCTGTGTGAAGTGACTCCAAATGAAGGTGAAATAAGAAAGGCATTTTTTTGATTCTTCAAGAGGTTTTTTTTCTGTTTTTGAATTTTATTACTGAGAAAAGGCTTGAACAAATAAGATAGATCTGCTCACAGTGCCTGCTTATACAAGGTGTTAAGTATGAAGGCTGAAGGACTTGCAAGTATTTCTGTCCTAAGCAACTATTCCTTGTGTTTATGATTGAGCCTTCAAGGAAAAAAAGTATTGGTCTCAGTTGTGCTCCACTAGAATATAAGTTATAGGGGGAGTGGGGGCAAGGTGTCTCTTTTTGGGTGGAGGGTGAGTGTTGCTTTGTTTACTTCAGTTTTACAAGGCAAACTAAAAACAAAAAATTATTTGCTGTTTCTAGTTACATGTTTCTAGAGTATTTCTGCTTTTTTTTAACTTCTAGATTTATCTAGCTGATACTTTTCAGACCGTTAGTTTATGACATATATACTCTAGCACTATTGGTGAGCTCCCAAAATAAACAGAAAGGCCTTTTGAAAGTGTAGAAATTTCTCCCACTATCCCATGGTTGTTCTACACTCTTCCAACAGCAGAGGGTCCCTTTTTAGCTCTGTGGGATGAAAATCCCCGTGTGGCAGACATGAGGACATTGCAGAAGTCTTCAAAGGCTCATTGCAGTATTTTACATTGTGTGTCTCAAAAAATTGAGTTATTTTCTCAGGAGCCATTATGGTTTGTCATGTTCCTCAGGGATCTGCTGAGGAACAAGTGCCCAAGAAGTACTTCAAGCAGTGGACTCAGCTCAGCCTATATATAGCTTGAAAAACAACGATTTATGTATAGAAGACACCAATAAATTCAGCAATCCATATTTTAAAGACCTCTAAATCCTTGTTTAAAAAGTGAATGCCATCACAGCTATTATCTCCGCTGTTTTATACTTCCTTCAGTTCAAATCAATAATAAAAGAGAATATAAAGTTAAAGCCAGCAAGTCACCATTATGCCTGTGGCCTCAGGGCATCAGCTTATTGCATCTTGTGTAGTTCATTTGTTGCTAGTGGAGTGGTGCCTATTAAGCACAGTGATATCCTGGTGACCTGGAGGCAGGGTGTGGCTGGTGTGTTTGTAGTATCAACACTTAAAAACTGATTTTCAGTGCTGGAAGACATCATTCCTTGTTGTTGATTGCAGTCGAGTACAGAGCTGTGTCATGGTATAATGTACAAACATGAAAAGATGGTAAAGACACAAACTCAGAAATATTTCAGGCTAGATTTTCTCAGATTTCCTCTGTTTACTAACATCTGGTTAATACCTTGCTGCACATTGGACATTTACTACCCAGACCGTCAAAGACGAGAATGCATGTTCTCTTTTAAGGTCCCTCATTTATTGAATTTCTTCCCCACTGTTTATTTTCTTATTTCCAATGTAAAATCTTTCTGTATAATTACTCTTAAATTTCATATGCAATAAGGTTTTTCAAACTCTTTGTCCTTTAACAATTTTATTCTAAAAACAGTTGTTTTTAGAATTCAGTTGTGCTTCAGGATGCAGCACTTGAGTAACCCTCCTACCGTTATTTCTGTAGTTTTTTATTTCTTTTAATTTCTTTTTAAAAGAACAGGCGGTGTGAGTAGTGAAAAACAACTGATCTAGGACAAGTGTCATAGTTCTGATGACAAATGGGATCTGGAAACATTCCCTTCACCTCTGGTCTTTCTTGGTTTCTTCCCCAAAGAAAAGTATTGAAACAGCATCCAAGAGATTACTCCCTTAGTGTTCCCACCCTGGCCAAATCCTGTGGTATCTAGACCAAGATGTATTTTGGCTATTGTTCAGATAAGCCTTTGCATTCTTGAACACTTTAGTGAAGAGCATTTCTAAAACAGCTGAGGTTTAACCAGCCTTAGCACTGAGCGTGCAGAAGGATTATTTCTCGGAAGGGCAAATCCCGGAGAAACGACGGCAGCAGTTCTGTCACTGGCCTCAGACTTGAGCTGTGCCAGTACTCTGCTGCAGGGAGGGAATGGCAGGACATTTAGTGAGGAGGAGCAGGTTTGCTGTAGTCCTGCTGTTCTCAGAGGTTTTGCTCTCTTTTATGAAGAGTTTCTATGGAATTTTATAAGACAGGATTTCTCTTGGTTTTTTGTGAAGTTGTCAGGTCATGCTGCAGTAGAAATTCCTATCTTACATCTTTGTAGATTGCTTCATAACCGTACATAATTGGCTGTTAAATTGCCTGCCCTTTTAAAGTCAAATATTTAGGAATACACTGAATATCTCTTGGGATTTTTGGGAGGTCTGGGTGGGGGTGGGTTTGGTGCTTGGTTATTTGGCCAGTTGTGACCAGGGAAGAATGGCAGATCTTGAGTAGTGCTTTCTAGTCCTTGCCCTTACACTCTTGTTTGGAGTCTCAGGAAATGTTCAGCAGATTTACTGAGACATTTAACTGAGTGTTTGTGATGGTTGACCAGTTTTGGACTACAGAGCTGAGAGGTTATATTAGTGATGGCTTTATATAAGGCTGTCAAATTAGGCATCTAATAGACAGGTGCAATAAATGTACAGTGAAACCTGCAAGTGTTGGAAATATTTGCAGTGAAATTCTGACCCAGCAACTGACATAATTTCTGCACAAAGTTCAGTCATTTCTTTTTTGGGCTAGCTTCTCCTCAACTGGTTTAATTAAGCACTCTGTTTTGAAACTTAACCTGACAAGATTATATTGAGATCGTGATAGAGGATAATCATATTCAAACTCTGTCTGTAAAATATTTGATTCAATTTACCTTTAAATTGTAATAGACAAGTCTAGAGGTGGGTGACATAAATCTCCAAAAATGTTTTAGTCAAAAATGCACCCAGGGAATCAAGTGTAGTCACAAAATGAGATCAGATTGGATTAAAAACTGCAACATAAATTTTGCAACATAATCTTCTATTGCAGATTTAATGAAACCTTGTTTTGGTTATTCAGAAATAAAGTCTTTTGATACATGTATTTAAGAGCAGGTTTATTTGAAAATTACGTGATAGACAGGGAAAATTCTGCCTAAAGTTTATTACTGTTTTCTAGAAATTGTAGCTTTCCTACATCTGGTCAGCCCAGTATGATTAAGGTTTTTTAATGGTCACAGTATTTTGAACTGTTTGATATTTCATTTGCAAGTTCCTGTAAAATTTGTTCTATTTTAATAGTTGCATTATCTTGTAAGAGAGTAGCACCCTTACAGTATTGTTGCATGTATCACAACAGTGAGATAATGCATTGAATTTGGTCTGGTGTCTATAATGATATTCAATAATTGCCATTGAATTTGGTCTGATGTCTGTATTGATAGTCGATAATTGTCACTAATAATTCTTCCATTGATTGCTTTTTTACTTCCATAATCTAAGTTACATTATGTTATTTCTAAACATCCAATAGGTTACCTTCTTTTCCTTCCCTTTCTTCTCTTCCTCTCTACTCTTTTCTACTTTATTTTCTTTCAAGCTCAGTTCATGGAATATCCAAAGAATTAAGCATGTTCTTAATTCTTTCTTAAAAAAATAAAATGACCGGGTAGTTTGGGAATGTTGCTTTTGTAACAGTTTCTCTTTTTATCCACTGTTCATTACAACTTTGCCTAGTGCAAACAGCAGTTTAGAGAGAAAAACATACAATAGGTAAGACACTTGCCAAATTTTTTGTAAAGTCAGTACCAGTGAAGGGCTGAAGCAATTGATCCTGGTGCCAGTGGTCTCTTCTTTACCAGCAGATGCATTTAGAAATGATTAGTAGTTCTATTGCAGGCCTATTTATAACTCAGGCATGGATTCTTTTTTTTTATGCTTCCAAGGAGATATTTATATTTATATTTATATTTATTTTTATATTTATATTTATAGTTATATTTATATTTATATTTATATTTAGTTGTATTCTGTAATCCTGAGTGTGCAGACAAGTAACTTTTCTTATACCTAGACAAACAACTTTTCTTTGCTGTGAGAATCAATTCCCAATTCTGTTGAGATAAGCACTAGTACCCTTACATGAAAACCACTCACAAGGACATTTACTATATATATTTAGCATATATATATATATATGTATATATATGTCTGTTAGTTAAGCATTGGCACTTTGCATGCTTATTTTCAACAAAAGCTCAGTTTAACAGAGAGAGACATTGAACCTGAGAAGAAGCCCTTTCTCCAGAGGGAGGAAGAGAAGGGCAAAAGATAACTGACCAGTAGGTGAAAAGATCTAGAATAGTGACACAAGATGCTGTTGCTGTGGGCAGCATTTTGAAAAGATGCCTCAGTGGCTCAAATACCAAAGATCAGTTTGGATTTTGAGCTTATAAAGTTGATAGAAATATTTTAAAAGTACATGGACATATCTTAAACGAATAGCCTACATGAAATCACTGTCAATGCAATCAGTATTTTAAAAGGGCCATGGTTTGGTTAAAATAGAATCAGCAATGTACCTTTCCTTAGAGATCAGTTTTCTTTGTTTTCATTTTAGCTTTGAATTTCCTTCTCTGGTGAAAAATGTCATGCCATTTGCCCTGGAGATTTTCCTACACTTGGGTTTTCCTCCAAGTTCTGCTGCTATAACAGTGTTTTCTTAGGCAGAATAAACAAATGTTGGAAACGTGGAAAGGACATACCTTTTCCTGTTGTATCCCCAACAGATATCAGGAGTGCTGCCAGCCACCGCTAGAATTCTTCCCAATTCACTACAGCACATACATCTAGTGTGCAAATGTGAGTGTAATACACAGCTGGTACTGGATCACACTCAGGCAGAATGGGGATACCAGATCCCCAAAAGCAGATCTTTCATAGACCTGAAGATGACATGGTGGAATGTATTGTGGCTATGGAAACAGAATAATTGTGTTATATTATATATGTTCTCTTTTGGTTTGTTTTTTCTTTTTTTTTTCTTTTCTATTTTGTAGTCTTCGGCACTTGTATTTTAACAAATAAGATGAGTTGAAGTGGGAGGAAGGTGACTCAATCCCAAGAACAGAAGCTGTGTATGTCAGACTTCCATTCCAGTTCTGTAGGACAAAAGGGTTTCTTGTCATTCATTTGGGTATCTGAACTTGTTATTGTGTTCGTCAGCACAGTCTCTGATGTCTGAGTTCATGAATCACTTCCCAAGTTTGACAACAATAGTGTATACTTTCCTCTCCACAGCACTTTTCCCCTCAGAATCTGCAGCTTCTTAAGGAGCACACATCACTAAGAAATGCTCCATTCCTTTCATATCCATCTAGACTAAGAGGCATCACATTTATATTCTAGATTTCTCCTTCTCTAAAAAGGAAAGGTGTGGGCAGTTATTCAGAATTAAATTCAGAACTCTTTCTAATAATGTTGAATATTTCTGTCAGAACTGTTTAAATAATCAAAGAAAGGAATTCTGCCAAGTTAACTTCACTGGTGACTGAACTTCTTTTATAAAATCAGTATTTTGCATTAATCTCATCTGGGTTGATGATTTCTTTTCCCTACTCTCTTCTTTCTTCAAAGCATTTCAATAAGGGTATCTTCTGTCAGGGCACAAGAGATCCTTGTGTTGTGATGCCTGGCAGATACTAGTGATGGAAAAGAAGCAAGTACAGGAATCTGAGTGTTGAAATTTCAATTGATTCCACTGCAGTAGCCAAGAGCATGCCTTGGGATGGCAGTCCTGCAGTGGGAAAGGGGGAAGCTCCGAGTCCGTGAAGATTGGGAGGACAGACTTATCTTTTAGTCTAACTCCCACGTCAGTTCACGACTGAAATCCCTTAAGTGCAAGTGTACAACCTTACCTTTCCAAATCTCACCTTAAGGAAGAGAAATCCAGGGGAGCTTCTGCTTGGAAAGCCCACCACATCCATGGATTTCACCCCTTTTTAATTTCCAGGCCTCTCCATTTTTTCCAATGGCCTGTGGCCTCCTGCACAGCCCCAGATCCTGCGTGGCAGCAGCCTGCCCTGGCAGAGGTGCTCCAGCTCAAGGCAGAAGCTGGCCAGGGCAGGTTTGAGGAGAGGATGTGGAAGTCTCACCTCTGAGGAGGAAATGTAGCACATCTGTAGCAGGTCAATATTGTGGTGAATTTTTGCACAGTGTTGGGAAGACATGTACACTGAGAGTAGGTATGGGGATATGATGGTGAAGATGTGCATAAAAGGAGCTTCCCAGCAATACAGAAGATGCTGGGCTGCACTGAAGATGCACAGAATAAATTGGTCATTTATAGACATTTATGTTTGCTGGAAGACTGATACTGCACTGCTAAGTTTTTTTCTTGTGACACATCACAGGGGTTGGGTAGAGAAATAATAAATCCACTTCATTTCACATGATATTGAAGATCAGATATCTTATTTTCAAGTCATAAAAAGAAGGGAAAAAAATCAAATCAGAAACAGAACAGCTTGTCTTTGCCCATGGAAAAATTTTCACAGTAAAGTGTTGAACAAAAGGCCTTCAAACTTCCTGGGGAAACCCTTGTTTTCCAGATGCTTTTTGATATTTCCTGCTCTCTATTGAATGAAAGAGCTTAGATTTAAAGACAGGTGCAGACTGAATCTCTTGTTCTTAGAATCTCTTTCACTGATGCCAACAGTTAGAAAACTGCAGCAAAAAGTAACAAAAACTTTCATTCTTTCCACAAGTCCTTTAAGTTCCAACACTTTGTTAAAAATAAGATAAATAAACTCATATGGTTTAAGTAATATTTTTTTAAAAATCACTATTTTAAACAAGCTGAGTTAATTCCTTTGTCACCTGACTTTCTGAACAGACCAGTAGTCATTAAGAATGACCTTTATTTCTATTAGTGTGTTTTCATTCAGTAGCTGAGTCTAGGGCCATTATCTGGCTGAGTGGCATGAAAATTATGTGGTTCAGCTGTTCCTTAATAGAAGATGTATCTGACAAATACTTTCCTAAAGTATTCCATCATCCGTGCCACTCCCTCTGGTGCCATTTTATCAGAAGTGTCACTATGAGAAAAAAGAATAAGACCCTCTCCTTCTGCTGAGACATGAGCAAACCAGTGGGTGAAAAGGCCCAGAAGAAAAGAGTCTCAGCAGAGCAGAGAGCTGCTATAGGGGCATCAGCCAGTGCTTGCTGTAGTTCAGCCTGTATTAGCACTAGGATGGCTATATTCAATTCTGATTTTACCAGAATTGAATATAGCTCTCACACAGAAGTCTGAGGCCAATTCTAATATTCTGCATTTGGTATTTTTGGAATTTCTGTTTGTCTGCTATGGAGGAAAGTTCAGACAATTTTCCAGTAAGTTATTATTGCTCATCAGTTTTTATTCCTGATGAATGAGGATGCTTCAGACCATAAATCTTTGGCCGGTCCAGGCTAAGTGTTGCCACTCCTGGGCTTCCAGCCAGCATAATTTTGTGGGGAGAAATTATACAACTTGATGAGAAAGAAGTAAATAGTCCTGTGTTAGCAGCTATTTGAAATAGCAGCTGTTTAAGGCTATGCAGCAACGGGGGATATTAGCAATGTTACTGGGCCAGCTGTAGGTGGTTGCCATATGCACACATGGCCACACGCTGTGTCCTATTTGTCCAATGTGAGACTTTCCATTTACTGGTAAATGTGATGGTGATATTTATAGTGGTCACTGCTGAAGTACTTGAACAGATTCTCAGAATCTGTCTCCACACAGTAGAGATATGGGACGTGGATAAAGAGGAGAGGAATGTCTAGCCTATCATATTTCGTACTTTTCAGGATCACAGCTCTGTCCCCTGTTCTTAATGCCAATATAGAGAACTGAGTTTGTGCAGTTTGTCTGCATGGACCCACATACAGGTCTGGGTGTGATGGGATTGGAGGGCGAGCTTAGTGTCCATGCCATGACCATGTGCTCAAATATCCATGAGAAAAGTAAATTAAAGTGGCACAAACATATTTGCAGGTCTCACATGGACAGCAAGTGAAAGAACTGCTGTAGGTTTTCCTGCACCTTCATTCTTATTTATGTCAAAGAAACTAAAATAAGACCAGTAGTTCATTTTCACTTTTCCTCCTAGACCCACATACTTTGTTGTATTTTTTCCCCCAGTCACTAATGCAAGCTGCATTAGTGAGCCCTGATCCAGCAGCTCTAAGGACAACTAGATCTAGAAAACCCTAATTTAGAAAACTTGGATTTGTCCTTTTCCAAGAAATTATAAATTTTTTTTGTTAGTCTGTGTAGACATGAGATGAGAGGTAAAATGTAAACACCTCAATTTAAAGGGAACATCTTAAGTTATTTTAAAAAGTATTTTAAAAAAATGCTAGAGGTAATTTTTCTGTTCCTCTAGGGCTTGTACGTAATATTTGTCTTCACTGGTGCAGGAGTAGAAAAAGAGAGCAATAACAAATTTTATACATGTTGAAAAGAGAAAGGAAAACAAGACAATGTGTTTCCTCAAAAATGTATTGCAGCCAAAAAGTTTTCTTTTCTCTTTTGTTTGTAAATTTCTACATTTCCTTTAGTAATTAATGCAACCTTACTAAACAGTGTAATGTGCTGAGCATGCATAAGACATAAGAATATAAAGCCAAGTAAGGGATTATGATTTTCAAAGCGAATTTTTTTTTTACATCAAATTCATTAGTGGTTTGAGTCTCTCTAAATTCAGTTCTCTGACATTTAAAATTTGCAGAAATAGCCATTTTATTTCTTTTTGTATTAAATCAATACTCCCTTCAAAAATAGCCCCATGTACTTGGACTTAGTCTCCTGAATTATCCTTTGCTTGGGAGAGACTACATATTTTATTAAAACAGTGGCATTTTCATAAAGCAAAACATTTGCCCTAGCATCTGCTTAAAAGAATAATGAGAGAAATATACAAATTTAATAAGGACACGAGCCTTTTTTTGGCAGCACAAAGTAGCATGAAACCTGGTCTTTCACAGCAGAAATTATTTTTGGCCTCTGGAAATTTGGACCACCTCCTCTTAGACCAGTTTGCAGCTGCTGGGGTAACCCAGCTCTTCCAGGAGTGCTGCCCACCCTCTGCCTGCTCGTCACCAGTGCCTTTACCCTGGCTGCTCACCTGCCTGCCTGGGAACCAGCCAAGCCCTGGCGCTTTCCTGACCTGTCTGTGCAGCCATCTGGAAGGGGGCAGGTGCCATTATTCAGAAGTGCTTTGGTAGATGGCTTTAGGGGCACGAGAAGCTCCCAGCAGGAGCACAGACCATGCCACGTGGTTGGTAAAGCATCTGTCCTTGAAGAAAATGCTGCCTGTTGTGACCGTGGTTACAGGCGTTTTCAGGATGAGAGAGAGGCGAGAATGTTGACTCCATGATCAGAAGGCTTGATTTATTTTTTTATGATATATATATAACATTATGACTATACTAAAAAGAAATAGCAAGGAAAAGGTTCCTCAGAAGTCTAGCTAAGAATAGAATGAAAAATAGCAAAGGAGCTCTCTCAGACTCTGTCCGAGATAGCTCAGTCCTTGATTGGCCATTAATTATAAACATCCAAGAGGGGCCAATCACAGGTGCACCTGCTGCATTCCACAGCAGCAGATAACAATTGTTTACATTTGTTGCTGAAACTTCCCAGCTCCAGCAGGAAAAATCCTAAGAAAGGATTTTTCATAAGAGATGTCTGTGACAGCCTGTCTCAGGCAACAGGCATAGGAAATGTATGAAAAATGAAGAGGAATACAGTGTCTTGGGGTGGGAGGGTGCTGTGGTGTTTTTTCAGCTGCTCTCACAAGGACAGAGCAGCACCTTGAGCAATTGAGTTTCTCTCCGTTGTGCTTCTTACCCTGCACAAAGGACAACTTCTCATCTCTTGGTAGTCTTACGCTGGAAAGTAGTTCACAAAGGGAGGGATAAAAATCTATAAGGAAGGCAAGAAGTCAAAGCAAATGCAGTATATGGGAGGAGAGATTGTCAGTTCCATGTCTTTAAGTAAATGCTGGGGGGAAAAAAGGTCTTTCCTGAATGACCTTGACTGCTATGTTGGAGCATAAGGTAGAGTGCTAATACTGTCTGCAGCCCTGCTCTCTCTCTGCCTTTCCTGTGGTACCTGTGGATATGTCTGCTAAGGGTGGCAGGGATGACAGTTGTTAGCTGGACGATGTTTTGACGCTGCCAAATCCTTTTGCACAGGTCACGGTCTGCCTGGTGGCAAATGGCAGTTGAAAAGCTCTGTGTAACACATTAACAAATTCTTTTGCTGTCCAGACCTCTAAGTATTTTAAAAGCTTTGTTTGAAAGCTCAAGCTTTTCTGCTTCACAGCCCATTTTTTGTTTCTTGTCTCATGGTAATAAATTAACTCTTAACTACGATTTGCCCCTCACAGAAACTGTAGGCAGGGGTCATACAGGGTGTGACCTTTGTAGGAAAGATGAGACTCCTTCCTGTGAAGCTCTCATGAAGTTGGCTTTGGAGTATTACCCAACCACCCATCTCACAGGCAGCAGCAGGAATTGGGCCTGTCTTGTTATAGTGAATAATCAGCTGTAAGTCATTAATTTCAGTGGAGTTATTAATTGATACTGGTGCAAAAACCCCCCACCATTTTCCCTAAATGTTGTGGAAAGATGGCAACCAACAGACTGAACAGATCTGTTTCTCAGTGATCTCTCAGGCTGGGGAGGTACCCAATCTGTCCATGCTGCTTTTGGCCATCTGAGCTTCCCTTGAGAATTTAGATTTCTATTTAAGTTGCATACAGTTTTTATTCATATTGGCTTTGAATATGTTTCATGTCTTTTTTTTTTTTTTTTTTTTCTTTTTCCCCTTTTCCTTCAGTAATAGTAAAAATCTGTTTTTCTTCCCTAACTATGTGCAGGCTGGCATGGCTTTGACTTACGATCCAACAGCTGCTATACAGAATGGGTAAGAAATGCATGTTTTCTTATGTCTTTTTAAAAATTATTTTGAATGTCATCTTCTGTTTTCTCTTTCTGCAGTGAAACTTTTTGAAAAGCAAATCCACTCAGTCATATTTTTTCTGAAGCATATAATGCTATATTGTCAAGTTCTTCTTTAGTTTTCCTTTTCTTTTTATGCCTTCTTGTTTGTAATATCCATTTGAATGGGAAGTTGTTTTTTTTTCTAATAGTTTCCATCTCTATTTGGCAAATGTTAGTAGATGTCTTTTTAATCCCTCTCTGTCATGAAGTGGAAACCAGTAAAGTTTCCCTTTACTGACTTGGCTTTTGTTAAAATAATCATTGAAGATTCCAACGTATTTTGAATAATAGAGCTGTTACTTCATCTGGGGTTCTTTCTGCAGGCTGGCTTCCTTCCATGTCATTGTCTGAATAAAAATGCCAGATAGGGAGAAAGCCTTAAATTAGTGTGTAAGCAGATGGGATTTAAGGTTAATATTCTGAGCAACACTCTTCTTTACTTCTCAGCTACCATTTGTTGACACGAGGAATTGCAATTTTTTCTTAAACCAAGCAGTGAAAATTACATCACCATATTATTTACCTGCATGATTACTTTTCCAATTATTTCATAAACTAGAAAAACATATCCTCTTTATCTAGCTCTCTTTTCAGCTAGGTTAACAACAATTTGAAAAGAGGCAGGAAGTTCATCCCTGAACTCTTTGACTGTCACTCTTTGATCAGAGAGATGCATGAGATGATTATCAAATGCCATGCATACTCTCACCTGTGTTCTTCAGCTGAAGGGGAGAATGTATTGATATAGATAAGAATGGGTTTATTTGTTAAATATTTGTTAGTCACTGCTAGTTGAAGGAAAAAAACCCTAACATTCCCAGTAGTTTAAAAAATCAATAGTAATATTAGTCTATTTTGCTTCATTTTCCTTTATAAGGAGTAATTTTGTAGGACTTGTGATATTCCTGTGTTGTGGAGGAAGAGGCCAAACTCAGAAGAATAAAGAGCTTGTTTGTAATTGTGATTTCAGAATTCTCTGCTTCTGTTTTCCTGTTCTGACCTCCACATGAGTCATTCTTCTCTATTGTCATACTTTTCAGCTGCTAAAACATTATAATCTATAAATAAAAACATCACTGGTTCATAGTACACCAGTGTTGCATGTGGACTAACTGGCTTTTTTTTTTTCATATAAGTTCCTGCATATCAGTTGTGTGAGTGTTTTGGAAACCGTAGTTTGAATGACCCATTGAGACTAATATGATTTTAATCCAAGAAGAATTCTTTTGAAGTTATGAAAGTTATCTCAGAATCAGACATTATTTATATCAAAGAACACCTATGGTATTGAGGCTGCTCAGGTGGTTTGGTCATTTGATTGCTTGAACATGTTGTCACTGATCACGGGTAAAGAAATTGTACCCAATGGAAAATTTCAGTTCTGCAGTTTTTAAAACATTCTTTTGTTTTTAAGGCAAGAAATAGATTACATTACAGTACCAGATATCTCTCTAAGAGGGACGATTGATTACCGCTTTAGCATACATCTTTTTTGTAAAGTGTCAAAATATTTTTCAGTTTTATCAGGACTAAACCATCATTCAAAATGCTCTTGTGGTGAGATCTTGACTGTGTGCAGGATCATGAGGATCACCAGGACCCTTTTGGTCCAACAGGATTTTTTTATCTCCCCAGACATTCACTCAGTAATCTCTACGTATCCTGTAGTTTCAAGTTTTTTCTCTTTTTCTCTATAAGCCTCTTTACTTGCAAGTACAGTGGAAATCTAGCTCAGGAGTTTTATTTTAACAAAGTCTGGGAGCACCCTGGTGCTTTGCTTGTGAAATGTGTACATTTGATCTGTTGCTTGCTGACACATGACACAGGCATCGGTGTGTGGCCATGGGGAAAGAAACTTTAAGGCCCTTTAAGCTCTGGGAAGTAACAGGGTTAACTCAGCAAAGGGGCATCTTCCTCATGGGAGGGCAGTGTGGCACACCCACCCTGTGCTTAGAAGGCTGCAGAATTCTTTGCCTGTAATGCAGGCCGAGCCACCAAGGTTTGCATGGAGCAATGTCACCCAAAGATCTGTAAAACAAAGGTCTTTTCCTTGTGGCATTCAGCTGGGGTCACCAGTGCAGAACGTACTGAACTGAGTCTGAGCATGAGAAATGTAAAGATACCACGTCAAGGTGATGATTCAGAAGAGTTATAAATCACCAAAAAAATTTGAAAAGAAAGATTAACTGCACATGCTGATGTTTACTAGAGTTCTTTATAGGGTTGATAGATGCATTTGGATGCATCTAAGTTGCTAAATCCACACAGGATTATGTGGAGGATGGAAGCCTACTAGGAAACCATGTCTCTGCAGCAGGTGTCATGGGGTGGTATTTAAAATTCACAGTTCCTTAAAAGGAATGGATTATATTAGGTTTTAAGTTGGGCCATAACCAAACCTCAGGGAAGAATCTGGACTCTTGTTTCCAGATGAAAAGCTAGGTTCTTATTGCTCATGGTGTCGTACTATCACTTTTATTGCCATATAACTGCATATTTGCCTTGAAAATCTACAGCAGAAATAAAACAGAGTGTGAGAAAGGCTCTCACTAAAAATGACAATGATTTTTTCCTCTGCTAAGAAATAGATGATTTTCTTCTGAGTCTATTACATTATAAAGCTCGATTCTCCATTTCATTATATTGTTTTTATGCCCGTGTAGCTCTGTTTAAGCATCCAGTGGAGTTACATCAGCATAAAACTAGTATAATGGAGTGGAGAATCCAGCCCACAGTGTACCATAGCATTGCAGTATGAGGTACTGAGGATATGGTAAGCACACACTTCAGTAGATAAGATCTTTTCACTTGGCAACCACTTCGCCTTTTTTTGTTTTATAATAAGCCTTTTCTGAATTGTGTTTATAAAGGTACTCAGGTTTTATTTTGGGGAGTAGTGTGCCTGTTGTAATATGCTATTGATTTTTCAATTTGTGCCATTAGCATTGTTTTAGTAGTTTTATGCAGTCATACAAGCAGCAGGATAGAGCTCTTGTACTTGCACTGTAAGGAAGCTCATTTAGAATGTTCCTGAGGCTGGAGTCCTCCTGGCCATTTGACTAGATTGCGATGTGCTTTATCAGTTTAGTGCCTCATATCTGGGGGACAATTTTGTGCATTTGCTGGCCAATGGGCTCAATATTCAGATAGGTCTTTTCCAACTCCAACATCTGACTGTGTGCCTTGTTGCAACGGAAAATTGCTGCCTTGATAATGCTTGGTAATACTCTTACATTATGTGAGCCCCAGGATGCTATTTATGAATCTAACTTTTTCAGTACTGCCCGCAGGCACGAGGCATGAGCAAATGGTGTTTATTGCAGTGCAAATAGGATCTTGCTCTTGTGCAGATTCTGTCTGGAAGCTTGCACATTCCCCAATAGAATGGGAACCATATGGATTTTTTTTTCCACTTTTTGGCAGGGAAATAGTGACCAGACACTGCAGATAATGCAGTCCCCAAATGCAAAGGGAGGGTTGGTGTAGCAGAAGAGTATGTGCTTTGTCTGTTAAGCAACAGAAACTGTTGTTAAAGTGCTGCCTCTGTGTGCCTGATGAGGCACTGGAAATTTGCTCCTTTTTAACATCGCTCAGAAATGTGTTCTTTTGAGCCCCTTATAAACCCCCTTTCAGGAACTTCCTGGAGCATCTTTTTGCCTACAAGTGATGAGTTTCCCCTTAGCTTATGGAATCTAGGCATGCTGAAAAAGTCTATTTTTAATACAAGGGTGACGTCCATTTTGCCTTGCCCTTGCCACCTGCACGCTTGTGCTCCTAGCATTGCAACTGCAGCTGAGGAGCAGGGACATTGTCTTGCACCTGCAAAAAACTTCTCAGATCAATGTAAGGATGCAAACTGCATCTGCAGAAAATGCAGCTGAGCCTTCTGGAAAGCTCTCCTTAGAGCTCACAGGTCAACTACACCACAAAGCCTACAGCTCTCATAATGCCTGGTGCACTGTACTAGATACGCTGCATGCATTTTAATGCCAGGAAACTTGGAGGCATAATTTAATATATTTAAGACAAATCAAAGCCAGTATAATTCATATCTCTTTCCACTCCTCTTTTTGATGTAGATATTCTGATGACTGAGAATCCTGTATTCCCTTGAATGAACTTATAACGTACATCTTCCACCTCATTTCACCTCTCCCTAAGCCTAAAGAAAAAAAAGAAGGCAAAGCCTAAGACTGAATATAGGAAGGTCCTCAGCTGCAAATCTTGTTGTCTTGCTGTAGGGTTTGTGCCAGAGCAGGCCACTCTTGTGTTTTTGTTCCCCTTGTCCCCTTATTAGATCCCCAGCATGCCACTTGTGCCAGTTACGTATGAGGATTTTAGCCCATTTGTATGGAGAGGAATTTAGAGAGATGCCTCAGTGTCCCGTGGGGGAGGGCGTGTTGAGCCCTCTTTGTCAATGAGCCCTGCCCTGGCAGCAAGTGACTCCAGCAGTGTGGTAGGTTGAGCATCCCATACCTCAGGGTGGCTCTGCTTGAGTCCATCCCCAGCAAGGACACCTCCATCCTCACCACACCACTGTTCTTCACTTATGCCAGAGACATCCACATCCTTTACTATTAGATCCTTTTGGCCACATTTGGCCCTGAGGAAAGAAGACAAGCCTTTGTTTCTTGATGTAAGAAATTCCTGACTGCAAAATCATTTCTTTGCAGCCTGTTGCAGTGGCTGAGATTGTAACACTTGATTTTTTATTACTATTATTAAAATTGAAATATATGAACTGGACTTTCCTGCATTGTCATTTGCAGCATCAGAGTTTCTTCCTTTCTCTTCCTTAATGCCCTTGTGCAGGAGTTTTCCCAATACAGCTGAATGTCCTGGTGATATGTTTTATTTGATCCTTATTTGAGAGCATTCCAAATGGTGACAGATAAATGGTATTGGCAGGGCTGTGGGAAGGGCTTTATTTTCCACATTACTGTAGTATATATTCTACAGGCTTGGGTACTATTCAGATAAATGCATCTCTAAGCTGAAACTGAAATGGCAAGCTGTCTGTCAAATTCTTGGCTTAGCACACATTTTCTGTAAATTTGTTAGTATTTGCTGGGATTTATTGGAGAGTTTATTCCAAAGAGTCAGCACTATTTCCAAATGGAAAGTTGTTTCTTCCCTGTACTTGTCTTTGTCCAAGTGGTTCATACATGGTTAAGGGTATGAGCCCAGCATCAATGCCAGGTTTATGAACAGAATGAGAAAAGAATAAACAAAAATGTGTGGTTTTATCAAAAGATATTTGGTTTTATATTATTTTTAGTTTAAAAGATTTATATATATTTCTATACATTACACATTTTACCCATAGACTACTAAATTTTGTCAGTCTGCTATTGAGTATTTTCATTTACTGCACACAAAATTTCTTAGTTGACCCACTTAGCAAGATCATAGCCCAAGTGATTTCTGGTTAACATTGATCAGAGAGACCCCTGTGAAAGGGGTTAGATAATATGCAACATGCTAGTGCCAGAGATGACTCTGCCTAGTGGTATAAAAATCCCTTCTCCCTCGATGTTGTGTGAAACTAATATTTGGTGTAAGCGTGGGGATACAATTGCCTCTAAGTTCTCATAATAGGATATATATAAAATTGGGCAAAGGCACAATTTTAAAATAGTCTCTGTGTGAGCATTGTGAGGGCTGATAAATGGTCCTAAAATAGCATTATATTTCTATTAAACAAAAAATCACTCAGATGCCACCTGCTGCTTTTGGCATTTTAAAATCTGATTTGGAATAGAAAGAACAAATGATTGCTTCTCTGTCTCCCTCTCCCCTCCTAACTTTGAATGTTTCCGCCCAGCGTTCAAAGAGAGCAGCCTGTTTTTCCAAGGCTATTGGTTGAAGTCAGTAGTTATTTGAGCCTGCAACCAGAATGAATGCATCCAGTCTGAACTAGACTGATTAGTACTAAATCTGTGATGCCAGCGTGATCAGGAAATAGAGCACTTGTTTAAACACCAGTAATGATTTTTTTTTTTTAGGTTTTTTTTTTTTTGTTGTTGTTGTTGTTGCATAGCTCTCAGGGAAAGCTACTGTTGATTGCCTCAGAGTAGGGAGGGGAAAAATATAAAAAGAGAGGGAATGCAATTCGCTTCACTGTGCAGAATCTTCTGTTACTTACTGGTGCATCCTCTGTGAGGGGTTTGAATTGTACAAAAGAGCACTGCACGTGAGTGTTTCTCTATGAGTCCAAAATACAGGCATTTAGACATCAGTAAAACCACAAACATTCTTTTTAAAGCAATTTTATTGTTCTGGCTTGCAGTTAAAACTGCAAAAAGGTCAAATGCAAAAATCTATACAAGCATACACGTATTAAGTACTAATACAGTCCAGCGGTAGTGATGATATTTTCCAAGTGATAATTTTATCAATAATCATTAACGCACAGGGAAGGAGAAAGAATATAACATTTATTACCATCAAGCAAGAAATGGTGCAGGTTCTGTTCATAGCATGCAACAGTGGAAATAAAACTGGCTAAATCTGAGATTTTTAGTGCTGCCTGGGGCATTTAGCCTCATAATTCCTGATACATTTCATCAGAAAAAGGGGGTTTTGCTCTCTGCATAGATGAATACAAAAATTTCAGCAAGAGTTTTTGTAGCCACCCCTTAATAAAATAATTCAGGCATGTATATAGAAGGTGTTATTTTCAGCACTGAAGCACTAGGATATGAAAAGAAAACCGTACCCTGTGTAAAAATGAAATCGGTAATGTTGTCTTCGATATCGTGTAAGAAATTTCCTTTCACTAGCTAGCGCCCTGGAAAATCAGCTGCCTTTGCATCTCAGATAATTGCTTCTTGTATTGTGAAGTTCTATATTTGTGCTAGTTGAACTGAAAAAAAATATGCTTTGTGTAAATATTCCTCCTCCTTTCTATTTTCAAGATCTGCTCAATGGAGCCATCACATCTTTTTTATTGTGGTTTTGGAAATAGATGGACATAATTACCTGGATAGACTCTTTTTGTCTTTGCCCAGGAGGCAGTGAATTATTTAGTCAGAGCCTAAGTAGTCAAAAGGTTCAAAAACCTCTTGCCTTTGTTCTTTGTTTGCAGATTTTATTCCTCACCGTACAGTATTCCAACAAACCGCATGATTCCACAGACATCAATCACGCCATTCATTGCTGCTTCCCCTGTCTCTACATATCAGGTACGTCAGATATGCTCTTGTCTACTGTGTTTCCCAGTTAATGATGTTTTGGATGTGGATGAAGGCTGAGTGTATACCAGAGAAAACTGTGAGTGCTTGCACTCTTAAATCACTCTTGAAACAAAGGGCTCTCTAGGAATATTCAGGTATCATTGCATAGTTTTAAGTGTTTCCTGCATTATTTACAGAAGTAATGAAAGCCACTGTAGTTCTTAATTTCAGTCAGCTTCTCTGATAAAAAACATTTTGCTTAATTTCCAATTGACAACACCAGAAGCTTATAATTCTTATTGAACTGTTTCCTCATTTTGGCTCCCCTTCATTAGCCAAAAGTTTTTTAAGTGTTTGTTTTTCATAATTTATGTTGACTGCAATATACTTTGACCTTTTGACCCCAGCTATATTTTTTCCAGTAATAACATCCTTTAAAAGTACTCATTTTTGTCCAATAATCCCTGACAAAACAAATTACTTGGGGATAAGTGTCCTCAAATCGTTCTTTAGCCTGCTACATGCCAAGTCATTCAGAGTTTCTCTTTTCAGCATATCCCTCTCAGATTTCCACTGGGAAATATTGTCTTGTTTTGGCTTTCTGAGATGGAAGTCAAAACCAGATTGTATATTTTTTATTATTAGCCATTGTCTGGGAACTTATCACTTCACAGAAGCTGGTCATTTACTATACATTTTCTAATTTTAGTTATTTTTACTCCTGTGCCATCAGTGCTCTTCCAACCCTGATTCTTACCTGAAATAAGCTACCCAAACTTTCAGAACTGCATGGTGGGCTGTTCCTAATGTTAGGGTTGGCTTGTTGGGGCTAGGGGATTGTAGATGGTATGGTACTGCTTACAGGTAGTTCTGAGATGTTACTCTGCTTTAAACTTGATCTTCAAAGATAAATGATTCTTGTAATTCTCTTTGACTTTTGTGTTATTTTATTTGAGATGGCTATGTAGCACTTGCAAAACAAAAGTTATTTTGATGAGGTAAATTCAGTAAATTTCAGTAATGGCAGCACCAAAGAAGAGTCAGTGCCAGAGATACACGCTGCATTGTGTGCAGCTCATACAGTTTTCTTGTTAGCAAAGCTGGCTTAAGAGCCATTCTACTTCCCATTCAGGCCACTGAGTTCAGGCCCCCAGGCACCCCAGCCACTTACTTTCATCACTGCTCCACAGTTCACAGTTGCTCCCCTTTTCCCATTCTGGTTTGAACCATTGCATCAGTTTGTGGTTTCATGCATTTGCACCAAAACCATTCTTTTTTTTTTTTTTTTTTTTTTTAACTTGTATCATTTTCCTTAGATAGTTTGCAATGAGCAGCAGCAAGCTGTGGCAGCTCTAGAGTGTTTTAGCTCATGGGGATTCCCAGCAGAAAATGTTGTAGTAGAGGTGTGTTCACATGTGAGTGTGCTGGTTTTGGTTCTCAATATGTTTTGCTGAACTTGCTTTTCAACAAAAAAATAGACTTTGATAAACATATACAAATGTTGGAGAAATAATTATTGTTATAGAATTAATTCTTGACACTTTATCCATTAACAAAATCACTGGGCATCTGGAGAAGTGGGACCTTGTAGCTTTCTCCTTGTTATTCCTGGTCATGCTCAGTCTGAGGTGCTGCACACCCATCTCTGGGACAGCAAGTGAGGTGTTCTCTGATTGCTCTAGCACTGCTACATCTTTTGTGTACTTGTGTGTTGTGGTGTCCAGACTGATGCAAAAGGAAACTAAAATACAAAATTCTATAGTATGTGGGACATTCACACATTGAACAAAAGGTAGATGTGGCTTAGAGATGCCACACATATATACAAACACCCTATAATGTGTCTAATTCTTTGTAAACTTGTTATATCCTTGAAGTATAATACATGGCAGTCATAAGGCAGAACAACAAAGAAAGTCTTTGATGATTCATATGGAGTTTTGGTGGGAACAGACCCCAGGATGCTCAAGCTAAGAATGATCCTGGAGGGGCAGACTTCTTAAGCCAGCTTTGCCATGAAAGCTTTCAATTAGAATAATTTTCAAAAATTCTGAATTAGATCTGCAGTTCTTACTGGGAACAGAATAAGTGATCCTGGGATTTCTAAAAATGTTATACCTTTAAAAGTTCATTCAGATACTTTTGAAAATAAACTTTGAACATATTCTGTCTCCTGCACTGTCGGTTGGATGACATGTTCATGATTATATTGATGGATGAAAGCAAACAGTGCAAGTGAAAAAATAGGACAACATGGAATATTGAAGGCTACTTTACGAGATAAAATGTTGTGATTCATAGAAGTGGTGCAATCACTCAGACTTCTGACTTTGGTGGAAAACATTATCAAATGAAATTTGAAAGCTTTTTCCTTTGTCAATAACTTTATGAAGCATAAATTAATTTTGTGTTGAGTTATAAGACTTAAGTCTTTTGTCAAAATTAGCATCTTAGTTATAATAGAGAGAATATTTTTAAGTAAATCTTTAGGTTTTAAACTTTTCTATGCTAATTAAAAGTATTTGATGTGCAGGTCCAGAGTACTTCATGGATGCCTCATCCGCCATATGTTATGCAACCAACAGTAAGTGGATACTTGGTTCTATCTGGCTAAAAGTGCTTCCATTGTAGCCTTGCTCTGCTCTTCCAGCCACACTGAAGTCTTGGGTCTTGTAAGAGCAGCCAGCTGCTCCCTGAGACAAGAGCCCTCTGCCGTAAAGATTTTCTTTCTTTAAGGAGCACAATTTGATTTAGTGGAAAGGGGAGGATGGGTGATGTGTTATCTAATTGCACTGATTGTACGAGAGTAACAAGTTCTGAAGTGTTGCTTCTGAAGCTGTGCTTCAGGGACTGCAAGATAACCACATATCTGTGTACTTTGAATTGCCAGGATCAACACGTGACCTTTCCCTTACATGCTTATCCGTCAAAAAAGTCCTGTGCAGCTTTAGATCAAGGACCCTCAGTGCCTCAGTAATGCATTTCAACGTGGTGGAAAAGGGTGAATCACAGCTGTCTTAATCTGCTTCATGATTTCGCCAGTCAACTCTTTCTCCCTCTGCCCCAAGAAATTGTCATCTTTATCAATTTACAACTACTTAAAGGTGCACTGTGTTTCTAATCAACATTCTTTAGAACTAGTGCAGCTGATTTTTGTTTATCTCACAGAAGAGTTTTGATGCTCTTTACCTAAATATTAGCAGTATATCAGGAGAAAACACCATACTGAATTCCACTATAGACAGATCACTTTAGTTACATTTCTACCTTTTTTGAGTTTCTCAGGTATAGATCCACTTGACAGTGCCATTAATCAAAATTTAAATGCATGCTCCACATAATCATCAATATAGTGATTTTTAGAAGAGGAGTAATATTAAAATGAAGGTCTGTAGTTTATGATTGTTTGTTATTTATATTTTTGTTCAAATATTTTGACGTCATAGTGGTGTAACTTCTGGTGAGTTAGCTGTACAGCAACATGAATATATCTACATATCTTTTTAGCTGCAAAAAGATATTTATATGTATATATATATATATACATATAAATATCTATATATATATCTATATAATATATATAGATATATATAATTTGCAGCCCCTTTTCCACACCCCTCAGTTCTTTGGAGGCAAGTTCTTCAATTCTCTCACAAGGCAGGGAGTATAGTGTGGGACTGACTGGGGACCCAATTCCAGCTGCTGCCCCTCTCTGCAGACTCTGGGAGAACTTTCCATCTCAGTGGAGTAAAGCTGTTGCTGTATTCCTTGTGGGGAGATGAAATGTGTTGAAATTCACAGTTAACATCAGTCCTGTATTCAAATATTTGGATTTAATAGCATACCACAAGAAGTCTTAGATGTGTGTATTTGATGAGTTATGAAACTTGTGGAAGCCAAAGAAGTTCCAATCCTTGCAGAAAGACTCCCTTTCTAAAAGAAAAACCTAAGCACTCTACCAATCCAGATTTTGTGATTTGTGTGTTTGAGTTTTATTTGACAATATTGAGCAAAGCATTTTTTGCAGTGATAGTAGAGGTATTATTATGAAGCAATTAGATGTATTTACCCCTTAGTAAGGACATGAAGAAAAAATTGTCTTTTGTAGTGAGTAGCACCCTCAAAATGCTGAGTTAAATGGGTGTTCACTGTGAACCAGAGGGTCATGTCAAAAAAGGGAAGTCTGATTCTAGATGGAAAAGCAGAGGGACTGTGGATAAGTGGTGTACCATTTCTGTTCCAGTCTCATTGCTGTTGTGGGTTACTTCCATGTGTTTTCTGTAGCAATCCTAGACTCTTCACTGACAGATTTTTCCCATATGTTTCCAAAGATTATGTTCTGAAGAGGACATGAGGCATTTAGTACCAAGGAAGCATAAAAACCAAAAAGGCAGAACTACCATTCCCCAGGTTTCATTCAGAGATGAATTCTTTATTAGAAATGTCTGAAAACTTGTCAGAGTATTGCCACACAGAGAATTCAGGAGACTTCAGAATTAATGGTCTGTTTTGAAAGAAAATAAAGAATCTGTGTTAATTTTAAGTTTCTGTAGTTCCATGCCTAACTATATATAGACTCTATTATAGGCACCTCCATAGCCAGAAAAAAAAAAAAAAAAAAAAAAAAAAAAAAAAAAAAAAAAAAAAAAAAACAGAAAAGAAAAGATTACAATAAAGTTGGCAGAATTAAGGGTGTGAGTTTTGGTAATCCTGTGAGCTGATCAAACTGGGAACTTTCCAATTTGGTTAGCTTTCTGTTTCTTCTTATAAGCTAGTTTTCCATGCTGTTATCTAAATTGCCACCACTTTACTTCATAATATTTTATGAGGTGATTGATTGTGGCATGTGATGTCCCAATGGACACCACTGCAGAAAAATGTTACATTCCCCTTGCCCCAGGAAGGAGAACATTTTGTTAAGCCTCTATTATTCTTTGTCAGTAGAGATGAACTCATACAGAAAGCACAGTTTGAATTGCTCAAACAGTGGTGGTTAATTCTTTGTTTTGATTATAAGTATCCACTAAATCATGTTACTGGATGATTAGCTTTTCATTTCCAACAGAAAGTCCTTCTTGATATTTATGTATAATTTAACAGCACGTAGTGTCCCTCCTGACAAAAAGACGGGCAGAGCATGCTGTGGAGGAGACAAAGGGGGTTTTTCACTCAGCGTGCTGAGCACAGGCAGGGCAGTGTTCTCCCAGACTGGCAGCCTTGCTGACAGGAGGGAAGAGCTGTGCTGCACAGCACTACCATCCTGTGTCTGTCTGTCCCTCCTCTGCCTGCCCATCTCATCTCCCTTCCCACCTGCCTCCCTGTGCAGCAAATACAAAGCTCTTTCTTCAGAGATATTCCCTGCAGTAGCTTGGCCTGTCAGACATTTTTGTCCTTTATTTCCCTTTGTATATAAATTTCTGCCACATTTTCCTGATACGTGCATGTGTGCATTCTGTATCCATTTACTTGGTGGATTAAAAAGCCCACTAGAGTAAAAGATTGTATCTCCACTTCCTCTATAGCTTTTAAACTACAACCAGATAAACCTCTGACCCTAACAAACAAAAATGACATATATATTAACTCAAAATGTTTGAGTATACTGGTCTCCCTCCTTAGCCTTATTTGTCTTCTTATTTCTGTGATACCCTTAAAAATAGAAAACAACCAAAGTTACATTTTGTAAGAAAACAATAGTCAGAACATTTTTGTCCTAAAAGGAGAAAGACAGATGAACAGTCAAGGACACTGCAGGTATAGAACTGATATTGTAGAATGTTGCTAATAAACAACTGCAGATACAATTTTTAGAGGGGTTTTATTTTTGCTTATCAGTGGTTTTTTGCTGGTCTTATTCCAAGAGCCATGGAAAAATAGTATCAAATAGATTGAGGTAGCATTGCTATTTCTCAATAAGTATTATTGAAAATAAACTTCTGCTGGCATAGTAGGGTCGTGCATGAAAATTTCTCACATCTTAATGCTTACACAACCTTCAGGGTTTTGGAAAGCAGTATTCCTGAATCATGTAGACATGATGAAAATCTACCCGGAGGATCATGTGTGATTCAGACACTTTTGAAATATGCATCTTTTGTGAATTGAACCTTCACCACTTTTTCCCATATTGCTTTCACTGTGTCAAAGTAAGAATACCTAAAATTTGGCAGTTTCATTGCTTTGCCACGTGCTCTGGTTGGTCTCCACAGTTTTAATGGAAGACAAGCTCCAAAAGAGTTACAGCAGTGTGAGTTTGGATTAAAATTGGCAAAACATTTAATGCACTGATGATAGTCCAGGCTCAGTTTAGTTAACTATATCTTTCAAAGTACAGTGCTTACTCTTCTGTGTTTGAAACAAAAGTCATATTTTTCATTACTGCCTCAGGATAAGGATAGACAGATAGTGATGACAGAATGAAAACATAAATGGGATAAGAGTTATTCTGAGGCTTATAACATTTGCCATATTACCATGTTTTTCCTGTAGTCCCTGAAGGCTGTTTGAAAGTTATGGGGATACTTTGAAAAACATGTTTACACGTCAATTCACATGTAGACAGTCTCATTTTTTACTGATAGGGGCATTTTTAAAAACCATTTTGATTCAAATCTTTATTACAAAAAATACATGTATTCTTCTTCTTCAAAGGCAATTTTTTTAGTGATCCAACAGAAATACGCTACCTTAAGGCTCAATGTACAGACTGGTTTTACTCTTATCCTCTTTTATTTCCAAGTAAAACTCTGTGTGCAATCACTGGGTATGCGCAGATAGATGTTCTTGTCAGTCTGGAATAGTTTCTACGTAATAGCTGGAGAAGGAGTATGCCAGTGCCAGCAGGAAGGCTGTAAGCAGAGCAGCATATGGAAAAATGTACCACTATAAAGATATAGATAAATTATAATGATAAAGTATGTTGGGGAGAACTTCTGTTCTGGAAGTTTCTCAAGCCCTTAGCGTCCTTCTAGAGCGGTCAGTGTCTTAACAAACACCCTTATTATTTTTTTCTGTCATCCTTCCTGTGGCTCATGGCTGAATGGAATCCGTCTGTCTTTAAAAGCACCAACAAAAACGTGTCTTTTTTCATAAGCAGTGTAAAACTCCAGCTTGGTGAGAAGCAAGGCTGAATAAGGGCTCCACATTCTTGCCTCTTGATTGTTGTGCATGAGTGTAGTAGCATAAAAGGTACAAACTGTTCAACTGGAATGGATCAGTTTTCATTTTCTCACTAGTGACTCTGCTGCTTTGGATAATACCCAAAATACCACAGCAGTTTCAGTGTTTTGATTCCTACACTCTGGAACAAAGAAGTTCCTTGTGCTCCAATCCACATCCCTCTCCCAAGACAGCTTTCTCTACCTCACGTTTATTGCTCTACCTTTTTAGTAAACAGAGCCAGGAATCTATCTTGATTTTGCCTGGTTGAGTGTAAGAAAACAAAATATATCCTCTGCAGACAGTTGAGTCCTGCCTCCAAGATGAAATGTGAGAATTCATCTAGCTGGTATGAAAAGTAAACAGGAAATAATCCTTAGAAATTGGAATCTTTAGCAAGTCTTTCAACTTTTAGCTGTGTGTTTTTAAGAGATCCTTTGAACATGAACTTACTTGAACTCTTAAGGCTAAAGTGTTTAGAGGTTGAAATAACTAACCAAATGTCAGCGACAAAGTTCTGCTGAGCAATTTTAATTCCAGTGTTTCCCGAGGCAGAAAATCAAGGACTGCAAATTCTATAACTCTGATAATCAAGGCAGTAATTGGCAATGTTCCTTTGGGGCAGGCAGGCTCACAGGAGGTCAGTTCTGCCTCCCCCTCACCCAGCACCCAGTGTACACAGATGTTGTCTCAGTGCTACCTGAACAGGTTTTTCATTGGCTGGTGAGCATGTGCTTGCTGATCTCCTTTAGTGCCAGGTGTTGTTGTTCTGGGGAGAGTACCCAGGACAGAAAAGCAGTGTCTGAGTTCAACTAACTTAGACCTCTAAAAGAAAACAGGTGTAAGAGATTCAGCCAAGTTGCATCTCCTACTCAAGTGTAGCAGTTTTTAAGTCCGATTATACAATGCTTCTGGAATCATATCAAAGTATTGCTCCAGTCCTTTGTTCTGCTGTTGTAGAAATTAATGTGAATGCCAGAAAAAGATACATTTAAGTTTGATTGCCAACATTTTTTGACACTCTGTTAGAGCCCCCTAGTGAAATGGAGCATTTTTTTGTGATGGCAGCAAGACACACCACATATGGATTCACTTAGAAAACATGGACAGGAGAACCACAAATGTTTCCAGTAGACAAGCCCTTGCATTTGAGGAACTTGTGGTGTGCTGTTTTATCCTAAAAAGACTTCAGACCTCTAGTCAAATTTTCTTTTCTTTCCAATATTCTACAGATAGCATGAACACTAAATGTATAAACCATCAGTTTGTTTAAAGACATTTACATTAGTGGAAAAAAACATAATGTCTATGTTTATATAAATCTATAAACATAAGTGAAAAAGATATTTGGAAAAGAAGGCAGCTGACACTAAATTTGAAAGGTTCCCCAGAGTTTCTTGAAGCCAGGAAATTCTGGTTGAGGTTATGGAATATTGATTTCTTTTTAACAAAAAAGATGCAACCTTACCCGTCAACCTTCATTGTCAAGAAAAACCTTAATACAACAGCTGTTTAAAAGCAGTTTTATCAAAGGGGCCTATTTTTTAAAAAGATAGTTATTAATCAATAGACATTAGAGTACCTTCTGTGGAAGAATGTAGTGCATTTTTAAAAAAATCAATGCCTAATTTTGTACAAAACCTGCATTCTGCTTTCATGCTTTCACTTTTCCCAGTCTGTGTACATCATCTAAGAATATCAGCAATACTTAATTTATCTCCTATTAATATATGTAACAACTCTGTTTTCATGGAGATTTGCATTTTCATCAAGTTTTAGATTTACACAATGTGAAAATCCTGAACACAAATCTGTAAGATTCATATGTTTTGTTTGCCATTTTGAGCAAAAATTCCTAATTTGGTGAGCACTGGTCAAGTTACTTATTTACCAGGTGGTGGATTAGTAAGTAGGCAGATTGTGATAGGATCAGGAGAGAGTGGTGGACTGTGTAAATGTATGCTATTAATGATAGGCCAAGAATTAGATGAATCAGTTTGCAGAGAGTAACAGGCTCAGCAGAGTGGTGAATTTAGCTCACCATCAGGTATTTTGCCCTATGTGATGTATTCTGGTTAAGTGCGCAGTGAACAGGCTGAGGTGTGTGACATGGGTGTGTTACAGTCCTCTCAAATTTACCCTCCATCATGAACCTTTCTCTTATTTTGTGCCTAGCATTGTCTGCTGTCTTGCAGTTGGTGCTGATGTTACCCACCTTCCACAGAGAGCGCTCTCCTCTGCTGGCTTACAACAAATCAGATGACGTGCGCGTCGTAAGCCGGACCCCAGCGTGCTTTTAGCAAAGGTGGTCGTGTGGTGCAATTGCCAAACATGCAGGTTCTGTGATGGTGGAAGGGAAAGGCAACAATTTTCATCTGCCACAGACAGCAAAGGGCTTTGAATGTGCTCTGTGGTCTGAGAGCACAGAGGTTTCACACTAGTTGGGGGCAAGGCTGGGAATAATCTCTGGGTGCCTTTCCCATGATGGAGATGTGGTTCTCATTTCCATAGTGCAGTTAAGAATACAAGATGTTACCAGAGGACTGTTCACCAGTGGAAGGGGACCTGAATCTCCTTTCTGCCTCCCAAACTCCATCCCTACAACTGCAGGAAATCTGCATTTCCATTTACAGAAGAAGCATTGGGCAGCTTTGGAGAAGGAAACAGGTTCTGGGGTTCTGCAAACCCAGAAGAGGATTTTTGAGGAAAGCCTGTGATTTACAAGTAGAGTAATGCCAGGGCAGCACCTTAACTGTGATAACTGCAAAATAGGATTTATAAAGACTGGCACAACCTGTAAAAGCTGTAAAGGTGAATTCTTGTTAGTGAAGGATCAAGTCAAGTTTTGGGCTGTTGACAAGATGTCCTTTTATAAACAATTGAATAGGAAGAAAATTATGTATGAATCAAAGTGCAATCTTCAAGGTTAATTAATTTACTATTTTTTTTAAATATGGTATTCATTTGAGGTTTTGTTCCAGAGGCTTCAACTGGTTTTGAAAGAAAATTCCAAATAGAAATCATGCATATTTGTTTAGCTACAGATGTATTTTATAGCTGTATTTTTCCTTGCTGTAGTACCTTTTTTACCTGAGCCTGCCTTTCCTCACACTGGCTTCAAAGAATACATGTAGGCTTAGAGCACTTAGTGACAGACACTTTTTCATCTGCCACTGATCAGCTTTTTGACCTTGCAGAAAACATCTTTCTCTTAGGCTCAGTTTCAGATTTTTCTTTTTTCAAATCCCAATCTATTTGAATTATAAAACTGTCATAGTGCTAAATAGTTTTTAGTAGAAGTTTGTGAAAAGTCTGGTGGAACAAGGGCCTATATTGACTGATGCCTCTAAACACATCCTCACAGTGATGCTATTAGGGTTCAAGATTTTCATGTTAATTTTTAAAATGCTACAAAAGGAAATATTGGATCTGATTTTTACCAGTATAAATCAAGAGTTAACTTCACTTGAGAAAATTGAATTGCATAGGTGTGAAACAGCAAGAATTAGAAGAGAATCATGCCTGCAGCAATAAGCTGATGAAGGAGACTCTGGCACCTTCTTAATCCTTGGAACAACAGCACTTCCATAAATTACCATTATGTTACAGCCAAGTGTATTCAAGGACCAATTTACATAAGTAGGGAAAACTAGCTAATCTATGTATTACTTACAACTGCATCATGATTTTTTCTAGTGCAGGACTTGTGTAAAAAAATTATAATAATGTACTCTAAGGACTTAGTCGCCAGTTTATAAGATTCAAAATTCCGGTATCCAGGAACCATAGAGTCACAGAATATTCTGAGTTGGAAGAGACCCACAAGGATCATCAAGTCCAACTCTTCAGTGAATGGCCCAAACAGGGATTGAAACCAAAACCTTGGCATTATTAACACCGTGCTCTAACCAACTGAGCTAATCTCAGTGGCATGTTACATAATCCCTTGCAAAACCTGATTAAATACTTTGATTTTATGCCTCTTGATAATCCTATCAGGAGGTTTGTTTCAAAACACCTTTGCTCTGAGGCTTAGCATTCAGTTTTTAATTTCAACTTAAAGGTGCTCCAATTCATTTTGCCTCCATCTGTTCTTGGTCAAACATTCTTCCTACATTCAGTAACTGTTGTCCTATCTCAATGTTCGCCACATTAATTTATAGACAAAAATGTTACCTGCGTTTTCATTTTAGGTTAACTATGTTAACATCACTTCATTTGCAGTAATCTAAGGATTTTATACCTCTGGCTGCAACAATGACCCTTCTTTGGATCTATTCCACTTTGAATTCATTTTTTTGGGGCAGCCAATGCTCACAGGATTCAAGCCTTTTGTGCAAATAGCTTTAATACTTCCTTCTCTTCTCTGGGACGACTTTGCTGCATTGTAAAATACCTTTCTTCCCTTGTGCTCATGACTGGTAATGCTGTCGTCCTAAATTCACTGAGATACCCAAGTTTTCTCCTTCTTCCATGTTTCCAGCAGATGCTACTACATGATAAAGGAAACAACATGTTAGCCTGATTGACTTGATGAATTTGTGCCTTGCTCTGTTTAGTCCAGCCCTTCCTGTGTGGTATTCTAATTTGCCACTTAACTTAATGTGCCTTACAACTTTGCAATTTCCCCAAATATTATTCAAGGGAATTATTAAAAGCATTGGATGAGAGCAATCCTGAGGGAGATGTTAGTGACCCTCCCACTGAAGTAGTATAGCTTGTCTTTTAGCACAACCTGTTATCATTTCTGCTTTAGTTAATCCTTTATCATCCCCAAAGTTTAGTAATTTCTGGCTGTAACACTGCCTGAAATACTTTATTGACCTTCAGAGAGTTTAGATCTGCTGCATGTCCTTTGTTGAGAAAATAGGTTATTTTATTTTTAAAAATGAGGTTAGCTAGATCTATCTTTGATTTATCTATGTTCTATCTTCATTAATATCCTTTAGTCCTGGCCACTGGACTTGTGCTCATATGTTCCAGCTCTGCAATAGAGATGATCCAGTCCTGCTTCCTCAATTCACCTTGAGTTCAGTGACTTCTCTGGGTTTTTCATCTCCTTTGTCTGTATTCATTTTTCTGCCCAAACACTCACTCTCTGAGTGCTGCCTCTGCTGTCTGCTGGTTCAGGTAGGAAATTGAGAGAGTGAGAGAGTGTCCTTATTCAGCTGGGGCTCCTTCTGAAGTGCGTCCCCCATCTGCCCTGCATGGGGAGCCAACCTCTGGGTTCTCTCCTTGGTTTTCACTTATCTATGTAAGAAACCTTTTGTTATGTGTTTGAATATCATTTGCAAAGTCTCAGGTAGACTTTTAGTGAATTTTATTTCTGCCCTCCAAATGTAGCATTTTCTTGCCCTTTTTTTCCTCCCTTCTGTGTTCATTTCTGATATACTTGTTGAAGGGTCTGAGTAAGTAGCTGATTAATTAGCACCTTCTCAACTGTAACTGCTGAAACATCTTACTAACATAATTATTTTAAAATCGTTTTTGCAGAGGCAATGCTAATAATTTATTTTTTTATCTCAGTGTATAAATGTAGGCTGTGGTCTGACATTCTGGAAGTTAGAAACATTCAAGATACCATAAGTAGTAACTTATTATTGAAAGTATTGAATGTAGTCAAGTCTAACAGTATTTTACATTCATTTCTAACTGGTAAAATGCTTTCTTTTAATTTCCAATGTCCTTAGAAAGAATATAATATTGACCTAAACTTTGCAGTACAGAGGCAAATAATGTATATCTTTCCTAAACTGATTTTAGTCCCATTGAAGTGGAGTAATTGCTTAATTACAGTTTTCAGGTTGTAACCTTGTGGCCTTGTTTTCCTCTCAAGGTGGTGTGCATTAGGATTAAGTCCATGCATGCAGCAGTGTTTGCCACAAAGCCTCTTGTGAGTCAGTGGTATCTGCAGTGCTGTTGAGAGGAAGGTTTCAACCTCTTTCTTACAGGACTGAGAAAACAAATAGTGAAATGTAATAGCATAGACACTGAACATTCTTTGGCTGTTTCATAGTGGATTGATGAAGAATGAGTTGTGTAACACAGTGATCAACAGAATCTGAAGAATTTTGAAGGAGTGCCAAGTTGTTGTTTAGTGAAATCACTACCTTTAGACTACCTGTCAAAGAGATGCACTTCCAGCAGAGTAGGTTCTCTTATCAAATGACCTATTGTTAACAAGAAATTGGAAATTAGGGGCTGAAATCTCACTTCTTCTTTTTATGGTTTAAATGCAATTTTTCATTTCTTGTTACTGACTACAAGCTTTTGTTAAAGGATATCTGCTGGACAGACTTTCCCAATCTGTGCCTTTTACATAAGCTACCTGAGATATTTTGTAATGTCACTGCAGGTCTTCTTGCTGAGGAGGGACCCTGTCTGTAACATCCACCCCAAAGCCCAGGTGTAGCCTTTCACCATTGTGCTTTTCTGAGTGAGCAATTGAGTGGAAGTTATCTTTTCTCTATGCATGGCAAACCATACGTGCACATCCCAAAGCAGGAACACAATTGCATTCCTCATTATCAGTTGTCTGTTTCTGCCTCCTAAAAATGCTGTAAACTCACAGAGTGTGGAGTCCTCATGGGGGGTTCAGTCTGGGATAACTTGGATGATTACTTCAACTTCAAGCTTAGGATCACAGGATTGACACCCTGCTACTGATCACTGTGGTGGGACAAGAGGGCTGCATATGATTCACAGAGCACAGAGCCTGCTTTCAAACAGCCTTTGTACTTTTACCGTACGGCATTCTGCAAATCATTATGCACCCCCTCTTTGCCCAATCCACACAGGATGTGAGTCTGTGTCAGCTCCCAGCTTGGTAGCTTTCCTCTTTAGCACTATCAATAAAAAACTCCTTTTTGCAGCTTTGGAAATTACTGGTCTACTGCCTGCCTCTAGCCAAGAAGGTGGGGGTGGGTGTCACATTCACAGATGTCCCACATCTGACAGGGCTGTGGCTAGAAGTGTATTTTCCGTAGGCAGGTAGGGGAAGAGACTCACCACTGCAAAGCTGGTTCATCTGCACTGCCACAGCTGCTCCTGGCTAAGCCAGAGTTCAGTGGTCCAGGAGGACAAGCAGTGTTCCAGGAAAAGCATGGTTGTTGTATGCATTCCACCACTGACATTTCTTCCTGCTGGCAGGCCATGTCATTTTTGTGGAAAGGAGAGGATTGCTCTAGATGTACTTATTTTAAATGAGGATGAAGTGTTTGATGCAATGATTGTTTCCTGGTGCTTGTCACAGTTCTTTCTTTAGGGAGAGAAAGGGGTGGACATTTGTCAGGAGCAGTTTGAATGTTTCTGATAGACAAGCAGATGCAGAACCCCAGCTCACTGATTTGTATCTGTGGAAGTAGCTAAGCTGTATTAGCTCCCTTGCTAACTCCCCTCCAAGTGCAGCAAGCAAAGACACTCATCATGACAGCTAAAGCTGTGACAGGCCACATCTTGCCTCAGGAACAGCGCAGGAATAAGAAAAATTTGAAGTGAAAGACCTGTGCAATTCCCCTGGTTTCATGCTGCTTTCTGCAGACAGTAACACCCTATTCACATCATCAGCTTTCGCTTGATACCCAGTTTTATAACATTTCAACCTAAGTCTTCACAGGCGTTCAACACCTTGGGCTATTGGTTCTACCAGGAGATGACTATAAAGCAAATTTTAGGCAGCTGGTTAGAGCATGGTAATGGTGGGAGAATCTGGTCTTTGGAAGGGAGTCCTGGTACTGCTGCTGCTGCCCAGAGAAGAGTTATGGCTCAGAGCTCAGATTTGGACTCACACAGCAAACATACCTTCAATCCATGCCAGTGTTAAAAGCATGGACCTGGAGTAGGTCCTGGGAACTCCATACTAGTTTGGCTCTTTCCTTTGCTTTGCCTCCACTGTCCAGGATAGAAAAGCAAGATAATTTATCCTTGGATGGCACCATTCAGGCTTGGCTACAACCCTGAGAAACATTTCACTTGGCCCACACAGATGATGTGCATGTCTTTGAGATTCTGGACTTCACACTTCAGTGGTAGTAACCATGGATGTTTTCACTGGGATAATAGAAATATACCAATGTGTGTAACTGCATCCATTCAGGAAAAAAGAAATAATTGGACATGCGTGTAAGCCAGGTGAACTCATTATAAACATCTTGTAATAGAGCTTGGGACGTTTCAAGTACCACCATTGAAGAGAACTTCCTCACAATATTTAAAATGTCTACATTTTTTATTCTTCCTAGAGTTTTACATGCCATTCAAATCTGTCTTTCAGATAAAAATCAGTGATACAGGTCATGGCTCTGAGAGTGTGGGCTGTGGTGATTAGCAGTGATCTGTTTGTGGTGATATTTGCCTGCTTCCACAATATGCAATGTATTTGAATCCTGTGTGAGCTTCTTTTTGTTATTTTGTTCAACAGACAAGTGGAGGAGTAAGTAGAAACGTGCCATGAGTGCTGTTGTATCGAGTGAAGTATGAGACTGTGCTTTGCTGTTTCCTTTCATCTGCTTGGCCAAGCTGGGACAATATGTAACCAGGCATTATGCAATATTTGTTCTGCTTCTCACAGCATAAAAAGCCATGTTAATTCTTTGGTGCTGGTTAAAGTCCTGTGGATAAATACAAGGGACAGAACTCTTTGACGTTGACAATTCCAATATCCAGTATAAGTCATAGGAGCATCACAGGCTTTTGTATGTTATATGTGCTGAAGGACAATAGTTTTACTCAAATGTGGTGATTTCCCTCTGAGAAGTATTTTCTCTATTTCAAAGAATGCTATCTATCATTCTGACATGCTCCAAAGTAGAAGCCCAAGCCAAACAAACTAAGCAACAGCAAAATCAGCTGAAGGCTAGAATATGTGACAAAGACTAAAATCCCAAAAGAGTCTTCTGTCAGGCACCCAGTTGTACCCTAGGTATTTCCATTTAATGAGTTACTGTGAAGTGAGTGAAAATTAATGTGAAATTCTTTAGTATCGCTGTGAGTAAGCCCATTTTGTTGACCTCTGAGTTAGGAACTACAGAAAATGTCACGAGCTGCAGCCAGCTGTTCATGCCTTCTGCAAGATCTGCTTAGACCTTAAAGCAGCTGACCCCTAGATATACCCAAATAGCAAGTTTATTATGAATACACCTGAACTGAAGTGAGAAGATGAATTACCATCTTTGAAATATAGGACAGTTGCCAGAAAGTTTTAACATTTTCTCTGTAGAATAAGGGGCTTGGGAATGCAACTTCCTGAAAGTGATGAATTGGTTCTGATGATTGATGTAAGGCTCTAATTTTCCTGAAGGTTTTTAAAGGCTTCTGAAATGTTTCTGAAATACTCTAGTAATTGGTGTTGTACAATATTAAAAATCCTTCCAAGCTGTCTAATTAACTACAGCCATAGTTGCTTCTCAAAACCAAAATTAACTACTTGGTTTGACGTATTGTGAGCACTCTTACACAGGTGGATAATTCTAGCTCCACAAGGAGTTTTGGTCACCGAGTTTCTCAGTTCAGTGGATCTGCAATTGAATCATTTCCTCTTAATGGGTGACTTGACTAAGTGGTTTGAAAGTAATTAGCAAATACAGTGGACCCAGTATTGAAGTGTATGATCAGCATCTTATCAGGAGCTACTTATTTCCTGTGGAAAACTGCAGTCAGCTTCTCAAGAAATTCAGAAAGCAACTTGTTGCTCCTGCTTCCAAGGAAGCTAATCAAGGAATGCTTGCACCATCCCAGGCATGTTTTGACTTGTGATGAAGTGATCCCAACTGATTTTAAAGGCATTTTCAGAAAGTCTGTTCTTTATTGCTATTGGATGTTTTATTTGGTCACTTTTAAGAAAGCAGTAATTGTCTTCATACAGACGCAAACTATTTTTTATCCGCTAATACATTTTAGTCTTGGTGCACAGCTGTTAATGGGATATGCTTCCACTCCAGAGCAATTCAGATTGATTTTGTTTCTACTTCAGAAATATATTACAGTAGAACCACAGTATATAAAAGGGCTCAGTGTGTTGAGATGAAGTAGCCTCATGGTATTTGCAGCTTCTAATGGGAGCTCAGTACATTTAGAGCAGAAGTGGTGATTGATTGTCTGGTACTCAGGCTAATAGATAATGGCACTGAGTTAGTCAGAAGCTCTCAGCTCCATCAAAATCACACCTGACATTGGTCTTGTGCCTCTTAATATTGATTGGGTAGTTCATATGATAAAAGCAACATGTTTTGGAGGAGATTTCCAGAGCTGAGTGAATCTTCCTTCAGCTTCAGTTACATTCTTTCCAGAAAGGCTTCCTGCCTAGAGTAGCAGTACTCCTCCGCTGGAAAATTTTTAAAAGGATGTTCTCAGGTCTGTTTATTTTTAATGGGTTTGGATGCGGTCACTGAGATCCTGTGAGGTCAGAAGAATGGAATGAAAGTGGTCACAGATGACACTTGAGCTATTTCCACAGCTGGACGCACACCAGCCAGAGTAGGCGGTCCTCTGCAGATGAATTAGTTCATTGAAGTACATGATACAAAACATCTGTTACAATGAGAACAAACAAAAACAATGTGCCTTTGAAGACTGGGATTTGTTGCGAGCTGCTTGCAAGGGTGCTGAATGAGGCAGTTGTCAGAAAGTCAGAAACATTTTTAGGCTTGCCCTTGTGTGAACTAAAGCAAAACTACATAGTAGAAACAATTAATTAAATTAAGCAAAAGACCGTTTTACCCAAATTTTGTTGCACTGATTCCTCATACAGCAATGGGGAGGGAGACAACCCCTCTGTATCAAATGTTTTTTATACCCTAAACCACTTTTAATGCAATGATATAACTCCAGCTGAGTGGCTGTAAAAACTTAGAAGCTACAGTGGTATAGTTATTCTGTCAGTCGTTCCCTGTGCAGCTTTATTACCAGCTGTCTTGAAGTGCAATAGACGTTTTTCATTGTCACTGCCACCTGATGACAAATAAAACCTTCAAAATGCTTTTGCTTGAAGGAATAACTCACAGCTCCTAGCCAGAAGTAGACCTTTCACGTCACCTTAATGAGCCAGAGCAATCCAAACATTCCCACCCCATTTTACTCTTACAAGGCAGATGCTTTTGGCTGCCTTTGATTTTTTTTTCCTCATGGTCGAGCGGGTGAGGAAGTAGGAATACTAAGATATTTATGGAGTAAACAAACATGCTGTGTGTATTAAGACTGAAGACAAATCAATCAAAGCTAGGTGTTTATCAATTATTATAGGGCAGCATTGTTCTCATGGACAGTTTAAAGAAAATGTAACACTCCTAAAATAATGTGTTCATTATTTAAGCCATGGTAATGATGAATTAGATGCAGGTATACATCAAAGCATTGGTTCCCCTCTTTTTTTTTCTTTTTTCCTAAATTGAGCGTGCTGTCACACGGATTTGATGGATGAGAATTGTGTCCTAGATACATAATAGAAAAAGTTTGCACTACCACAAAATGCTCCCAAAGAGGTTTGGATGCCCAGTCTGTGTAAGCACACTAGGTAGACAATGCTAGTAAAAAAGTAAAAAACCTAAACAGAAATGAATCCTTTAGATCAAGCATGTGGTAGGGATATGTGATTTTGGACCTGGAAATCTTTTCGTCCATCCCCTGCTGGTGACCTGCCATGTCTGCACAAGGCTGCTGTTTTTTTAAGGCTCAACAACTGAAACAGGAGCTTCTGTGAATCTCATGAGTTTCAGATAGGCCGCTGGGATGGGGTCCTCTTTTGTGGCTTTCCATCTGGGATCCAGTGGTGGGTGTCAAAAGAGGTGAGAAACTGCAGAGGAAACAAAATTAAACAAGGTTCTTGTATAGTTCAATTGATTCTAGTTTATGCCTTCCCGATGAGCGGGGTGTCTGATTGTATATGTAGTCATAATTTATTATAGCTGTACAAGACAATTATGTTAATCTTACTTTTATTTCCTAATATTCTTTGATCTCATACACATCAAAGATGTAAAATTTTAGTCTTGTTGATAATTAGCTAGAAAGCAAATATGTTGTCTGTCAGTACAGAGGATACAAAGCACAAGAAATTGTCCTGGGGGAGTCTAGATTCTAGACTAATTTTTTTTTTCTCCTCATCAGATTTTTATTTCCCTTTCATCAGTTCCCTCAGCCATTAAATAAATGTACTGGAAGTAAACTTTGCCATTTTGAAATTCATTCAGCTTATTAAACCACCTAGTCAGTCAGTATGAATCCTCAATTGAGGAAAAGCAGTTTGGTACATCAAACAAAAATGAACATCAGTGTTTCCCAAAGTTGCAACAACCCCTTGCGGTCTGTACTGACGAAGGTTTCACGCTTGCTTGCTGCTAGTTTTAAGCAGGCACAGGCTAATGCTGTGCACAGTTCTCATTTGATTCACCCATTATAGTCCAAAGACTTTGATTTCTAACTTGTGATTACTGCTCTGGTCAAGAACAGCAAATGAGGATACACTAAATTATTTGGCTCTGCAGTTGCTCTTCAAAGCTGTCTTTCTGGAAGGAGAAAACACACAGGGATTATTTTACAATTTCTGCAGTGAATCTCTGCATCAGTACTTTATACCTCCAGCTGGTGGATTTATACATCGCAGTTTATTCTGGGATTGACCCCTCCCTCCACTTTTGTTCATGAATTGCAAAGAGATCATTATCTTCATAAATTTGTTTACAGTCCAAAACTTCCATATGAATAATTTATGGCAACATTTCAGCCTAAGGATCCTTCTCAGTGTGCATAACAAGTATTTATTAGATGGTTTCTTACTGGAAATTTTTATTAGATTTGATTCTTTCCTGTTCCAAGGCTGGTTGTCCTTATCTTTATTAATTACTTCAGCTTCTTGAAAAGATGGCTGTTTTGCCAGAAAACAAAATTTTGTTTCTAGGTTAAACAAGTTTACAGGCAGCATAGGGCCACAAAATTTACAATTGGATTACTGAAAAAAACCCAAAAATCACTGAATTACAATCTGAATCTGAAAACAAGAGCAGAATCATCTCTGCTAGACATAACTAATTAATGAAAATCTGTCTGTGCTATAAAAATCTTTTGTATACCTGCATAGTGATGTACAGCTTGGCATCTGTCTCAGAGGATTAAAACAATGTGAAATACTGGTAGTTGATGACAAACCATAATTAATTTCAGAAGGTTCAGGATTTCAAGCCAAATTTTTCGAATTCACTAAGATCTGTATGTTACTGTGATTGTTGGATTACAGAAGTTTGAACCACTGAAATTGCAATTAGCTTCTGCTAAAATTTTTGCCTCGTCTAGTTCCCTCTTCAAGCAGTGCACTTCTGCATTACTTCCCTGAATCCATAATCATCTGCAGTGACCCTGAACTGAAACACCAGAAGATGGTCCTTCATGATGCTGCAGTTCCTTGATAGTAACAGAAAATACCACAGGAAATACTAGCAGAAAACCATTTCATGTATTTTTCAGTCCCACAAGTGGATTTTCTGTGTGACTGGAGAAGTCACTGCAGAACAGAAATGTGGCTGCCAAGAGGTTGGTTTCTACTGGAGTTTATCAGAACATCTGTTGTTAGTTACTATGCATCTTTTGATGTCAAAGACAAAACAAGAGTTTGTTTGGTTTTTGGAGGAAGGGGTTTCACATATAATGAAGATTCACAAGCATGCAGTGCACAGAACCCGGCTCTCGAGTCCCTGTCACTCTGGAATTAATTAGAGGACTATTTTTTTCTATCCACAGCTCTCAACAAAAGATAGGAGTATTAGCCATTTGCCTATCATCTCATTCCTATTTATCTTCCTTTGGATGTTTCTTGTTTCCTTTACCTCTGAGGCTACCCTTTGCCTCTGGCTATGACTGACAGGACTATTACATATATAATACTCTGTGGATAATAAAATTTGGCTTTGTGGGCAGAATCAAATAATAGCTCTAAAACTTGTCTTCAAGTGAAAATGTGCAGACGGAGAGAGTAGTGACATGGAAAAAGTTGTGAAAATGTTGTTTTGACTCCACTCCCAGAGAGAAATTAGGGAGTGAGGAAAGGGTGAGAAGAAGAACAAAGACCAAATATCTATAATCTCTTTGTTTTCATTTCTGGGTTGTTGAACTAATTTTAAGCTCTTTTTTCTCCTTCAAATTTAGATAAATTCTGAAATTATATGTCATTTTGAAATATGGTGGAAACATTCCTTTTGACAGCTCAAATTTTTTATTCTTTTGGTCACAACTATGTGCCAAATGTGACCTGGATTCACAGGATGTTTTATGCTCTTTCAGAGTTGTGTTTTTTTTTTTTTTCCAAATAACTTACTGTTCATCTCAGCAATATGTGTGTACTATCCAGCTGGCCTTCTTTTCTCTAGCTTCCTCAATGATTTGTTCCTCCAAAGCATCCTCTTACCATCATGTGAAAGACATCTTACTGAACTCAGGGCAGACTCAGCTGTCTGATCAGTGCTTCATGGAAGGCTGGTCATCCACTTTGGGTCAAAGACTCACTCTGGTACATTTACCACAACAGTGACTCACCAGCTCATTCCTCTCTGGCTCCAGAGCAAGGTGCTCTCTGTTGTCTGAGGCATTTTCAGAGCATTTGGTAGTAGGCAACTCCCATCAGCTGCCTTGTAACCTGGAGAATTTACTTCAGGTAGGATTTAGAAAATCACTTTGAAAAAAACTTGAACTGCTCTTTCTTGGCTCATTCGTGGAACCTCTGAAATTACTGTTGACCACAATAGTAGTTAATTTTTAGATGCCAGAGAAAATAAACATAAAGATTTTTTTTTTCCTGAGAAAACGGAACACCTCTACAATACTCAAATAGCTGAAAGAAATTCAGGAAAGCTGCCCAAAAAAAAATTTATTTCAGCCTAAACTTCTGCAAATCAGACAGTGTGTGGAAACCACAAAGTCACAAAGAAGTAAAAACATCTTTGGGGTATGTCAGGATCTGACTGCTTGCTGTACATTCCCATGGACTAGTACACAGTGGGTGGTGGGAAATGGTGGTGTACAAAATAAAAGCTGTAATAAATAAAATCTTTTTGTACAGATTACTGCAGCATGGATATGGATAAGAGTAAAATAGAGTAACTGACCTGATTTACTCTGGTAAATTCATTTAGAGAAAACTGAAGCAGCAGACTTTGACTTCATTTGCCCATGTTGCTTTGGCAATTCCTCTGAAACTGGCAGTGTGATAGCATGGATGTGGTCCATTCACTAATCTGGAAAAAGGAACAGTCTTTGGTGGTTACCATCCTTCTGATAAAACTGAGTGCCCTGAGAAGACCCAGTAGCCATAGGCCAGAGGCAAACACCCTCTGTAGGCAGAACAGCATGCCGGCCAAGGACCATGCAATCCTCTCCCTGATCAGTAACCTGTGGAGATGCAGCTCCCTACCTTTCCCAACCCTTGGGAAGGCTGTTGGACATCCCCAGTCACAGTGGTGTATCTCTGTGGTGGACAGTTTCTCTGTGGGTAGCTGATACCTGAACAGAACTGAGCAGCTGTTGCTTGATAAAACTTTCAGTCCCAGCAATGACCAAACCTGGTGACCCAGCACTGAGGCTCTCTGTTCCCCCCATGTACTTTCAGCATATTTAACATGTTACAGCTGTGCTCACTGCTATACAATAGTTAAGAGGGCTGCCAGCATTTCCAGTATGAACTCGTATTTTAAGGATAATAACTCAGCTGTAAAAATGTGCTCTAGGCTGAAACTTTATAAGGAAGATTTCTGCCCAAGAGTGACTTTATCTGGACAGAAAACAAAAGGGAAAATATATCAATTTAGTCATTCTTAATCAGTAAAGATATATTTTTAAAAAGTAGAATAATCCTTGCTGGATTGCTTACTTTCTCTTCTTTCTAGCCTTAATAATAGCCAAAATCTGCATCTTTCTGAACTTTTCACGTCTCCTTCTTAGACTATTTGAACCATTTTTGCACTGAATATTTACTCACATGGGTTTCTTTTAAATTTCTTTTCCTCAATATTTTCATTTGCTTTTAAGAGACAATGGAGTGTAGAGCAAAGTAGACTCAGAAGCCATTTTCTCTTATTTATTTCAAATCTGCTCAGCATGAATCAAGACTTAAAATGTATCGTTTTCTTGATCAATTTGGACTAGTGTGTGTAAATGGAACCACCTGTTCTCTTTGGGCCTGCAATGGTGACGACCCAAGATGCACCCCCCAGTCTGAACACTCAATGGCTCGGGAAAGGTCAGATGTAGATCCAGACTCATTCCAGAACACTGATAATAGATCAGCTCCTGAGTTCTCTTTATGTCACACAGGATTTAAAACACTTTGACATCTTTGGTAGAAGGGAGACTTACAAATGTTAATTGTTTATTCTAACACACAGACTGGTTTCACTGGAAGTACCTTAAAGTAAAGGAGAACTTAAAATATCCGATTTTTAGTTGAAAAAATCTGTTTACTCTGTCTAGGCTCCATTTTTTTCTGACTGGTGACACATAGCTGAGGACTTGAATTTGATTTTATCTATACGATTTGTACCTTCCCAGATTTAGATACAGTTACCTTTGAAGGACCTGCTCTGTGTACTTGCTGCCATCACCTTTACTGGCCTCTTGAGGTCTCATGCGTCTGGGAGAGAAGTTTTAGGCTGGGACACTTCTGCAGCCACAGTTTGCCCAGATTGTGCCAATAGTCTCAGTTGTTCAAAACAGTGTACATACTGGAATGGTGTCTCATCCAGAGCAGGGTGGATTGTCCAGGAGCAGCAAAATCCAGGTGCTGGTGACATTTTGCTTGCAGAGAGTCCAAGGAGGAGCTGGTCTGGAGTTTTTAAAGTCAGAAAAATCACGCTTAAAATTTGTAGAGGCGTGAGTGAGGCATAGTCTTGAGTTACTTTTAATGATGGAATAGAAGGTAAGAAGGCACTCTTGGAAATACATGCCTGAGTCTTGGATTTGAGGACTTGATGGAATAGAAGGTAAGAAGGCACTCTTGGAAATAAATGCCTCAGTCTTGGATTTGAGGACTGTCACAGAGCTGGCAGTGCCAGTAGATAGTTTTAACCTGTCAAAGGATAAACCTCAATACAGAATGGAGTGTATTCCATCCATAGCCTCCCCTAAGGAGTTACAAGTCCAGAAAATGAAATGCCATTTGGGATCTGGACCAGGACACACAGGCTGTGAAAATTTTGGGGTTTAAATGAAAGGAAAGGCCGGCTAGAATGGCTGTCTTTCCATTACTGTGTGGGAAAGGGCTTTGTTTAACATTACTGGTTACAAATCTAACAGAACATGACAGAGAGACAGATTTCTGTATTTGACCTTTCTAATAAGGTGCATTTTTAGTTTTAAAGATAGATATGAATCACTGTGATCTAGAATTGAATTGATACAAAACATGAACAGTGGATTAGTACAAGATTTCCCAGTCTATCATCTTCAAGTCTAAAATCTATTATTGAACAGAAGCACATCGTTAGAAAAGCATCCTTACTCACCCAGAGTTTCATTTATAGCATCTTCTGTTACCTGTCTTTCCTAATAGGTAGGATAAGAAGGATTCCTGTGAAGATTATGTGCATATGACTGGTCCTCATCAGCTTTCCAGAATTTTTAAATTTGAAAAATGGTATGAGGAGGGAAAGGACATAATTTTTAGACCCTTCATACCTTTAGTCTTCCTTTGTGCAGGAGCTGCCAACAAGGAGTTGAGACATAGGCAGCAGATGGCAGTGCACCATAGTGCATCCTCATGGAGGATGGACATTGTGTTTGTAGCTGAGTTCAGGAATGACACAGCAACATTAATCTCAGCATTTCAAGGTGACTTCCTACCCACCCCATGCAGCTGTGTACCTGGGCTCCATGGCAGCCCTTCCATCAGTGTGGCTCTGAGAGTGCAGCCTAGATTTGAGCCTCACCTAGGAATTAGCTCTCATGTTGAAGAGGTCCCTTTGGCTTGACATTGGAAGGGCTGACCTGAAGTCCAGGAGCAACTGTGTGAGGCTGCCTTATTTGTAGTGTCCAGCACTTATAAATTCTGGTTTACAAGAGCCTGTCTGATCTCAGAATTGCAGGGAAACATCCTGATACTAACCATTTCTTAACTGTTGTTCCCATACTTGTCCTCTCAAGTACTTGGGGTCTCACAGAGGAGCACTCTGCTGTCTCCCACCCTAGCACCTCAGTATGTGTCCTTGGAACTTCATTTAGTGATATCACCTCACTGTTTTGAATGCTGAAGTTATTTCAGGTATTTCTGCCTAAGTCTGGTTGTGTTAAGTCCTTTTAGTCTTGTGGAGTTAACACCACACACAGCCATACCATTTTCTTCACTGTGTAGAGTGTCATTTTTGTCATCTTACCTCTAATATGACCTTAATACATAGGATTATATTACCAGCCCACTTTTCTTCTTGGTTTTGGGTTTGTTTTTTTTCCCTTGTTGATAGCCAGTTCCTAATAATTTCTGATGTCTCTCAGTGTCAGTGTTTGTCCTTCTAATCAGTGAATATTTTCATCCAGCTCAGCTGTTAGATTACAGTTTACACGGTGCAAGTCCCTCCAGGTTTTGGGGCAGGAGACAAAACACAGCACATCTGTTACTGTCACAGCTTCTGCCCTGTCACTGGCCGTGGCAGTGTCAAGGCTAGAAGTGCACACAGGAGAAGTGTCACTGGACTTTCCTCCCCAAACCCAGTTAAGCACCTTCTGTGCCTGGCAAATGACCTATGCACTGAATCTTGCCAGAAAAGCAGAGATCAGCAGCCCTGTGTGTCAGACACTGGGTCACATCTGTTGCCATGCCTTTGGGGAGCACCCAGACAGGTGGGACTGCCTCACCTTGCATGGAAAACTGGAGGGCCAGGGGGAGAAAGGGCCCACTACATTAAACATCTTACATGCTCTCTTGTCACCAACCTTCTCTGTACCTCCACTTAAAAGCACAAGCCTCTGGAGGCAAAATTTTCTGTCAAGCATTTTTCTTGTTTTAGGAACATGTTTGCCTAAGTAAAATAAAATTAGCAACCATTTTCAGCTAATAACAGAAGTTTGTACTCATTGCTCATTAAATGTTCCTCGTGAATAGGAAGTTTAAAAACCAGTCACTGTTACTCTTAGTGATATTTGCCATAATAAATCCTGCACTGAGAGTTTCAAATGTTAAAAAAAACCTATCCACATACTGAAAAAACATTGTGGCCTGAGTGGGTGTAATAGAATTGGTAATACAATTTGTCTTCCCATGTGTAATTTTTTGTGTGTATATATGTATATGTAAAATCAAACTATTGAGGATACAAATATGACATCCTTTTTGAAAGTTTCATTTGAACTCACTAAGACAAAGCCGTGAAAATGTTAGCTAGAAACCGGTTCTGGCTTGTATTTTAATGTACAGTTTGATAATATCCATTTATCACCTAGGATGAGCCATTAAGTGAATTTTCACACCTGGTTATAGGCAAGAAGGGATGGAATAGAACAGAGCTGTTTGAAGAGAAGTATTATTTGGATTTAACTTTAATAGATGAAATTCCATTCTGATATTAAGAAAAACTAGTCCGCAGGAAAGAAACTCCTGATTCCCATTTACTAGGATGGCACATCAGCCGCTGGGAGACAGTGAAGGAAGGAAAAATTTCATACACGTCAGAATATATATAAGAATATATACAGAATGGAATTGCTTGTTTTGACATGGATTGAAATCTTTCTTTTGTGAAATCTGATAGTGAAAAGGGCAGGAGAAGATTTGATCTGTGCATTACAGTAGTTATGTCCTAGGCAAATTACCACCTTTGTGTTTCTTTTTTTGTCTTCCAGGGATGCTAAACCCTCTTTGAGTTGTGAGGATTCATTGTTTGTGGTGACTGTTCTTGGCTTAACAAAAGCACATATGTGGAGTGGCTACATAAAGCCATCAGCCGAGTGCATACTCATAAGCTGAAGAGTAGGGAAAAAAGCAAATGAGATTTCCCATTCCCTTCTAGAATAGGTCACATGAGGGATCAAGACCTGCCTATGGCCTCTCTGCCTTCTCCAGAAATTGTTGAAATGAATACCCCACTGCAACAGGTCATTTCCTAATTGCTGTGGGCTCCTTCCTGATGGCAGATCCCAGCTAAAATACGCACATTTATTCCTGCATATAATACCAGTAATTTTATTTTATTTCTTGCTGAAGAAAGTTGAAAAAAGGTATGAAAACTTCAGATTTTGAGTCTATTGAGAAGCGCATGGGTTTATGGTCCAACCCACATGGGCAGACAGTAAGGGCAAAGGTCTAACACAGGGCTCACAAAATGTGCTTCAGAGTCCCTGTAGGAACTCAGATGTATTTTCCATTCATAAATATTTGTAATATTGTCACTTTCTTGAATAGACTTTCTCTTTAGATCTTACTTTGGGTGGAAAGATACAAGTCACCATGCAAAAGTCAGCTTACGCACTGAGTGACATGGGCAGCTTTTTGTGTGCAGAATAAATGCTATTTGTTTTTGTTAGGTCCTTTTAGATTAACAGACAGATATATACTCTGATATTTACTGATTTTTTATGATATGTTAGAAGCATAAACTACTGACATATGGTACTGCCTGATATAATACATTTATTAACTGATACAATATCTTTTCAGGTATTGCTTTATTTGTACACATAGTTACCAATATAAAACTCTTCCTATTGCATCAGTTGTCTTCTCCTTATATCTTGATGTTCCCATTTCTACATCCTTTTAATCTGCATTTGTACATGTAGGGTAGTATCTGTACATTATCAAAAGCTGTATTTCAGACTAGGAGACAGGAAATACAAGGCAAGAAGGACAATGGGAAAGAAACCATCAAAAAAACGTGGCTATTGTTGTAAGAAAGGTGAAGCCTACACAAGGGTCACCTTTGTTCTTTATTTACCACTCTATATTTGGATTCTTAATCCTTTAAAACCAGGTACTTCTGGGCAGTAACTCTCTTGGACGTATGATGTATGCTTTCAGCCAAAGAAAGAGGTTCACAAACATAGAGCAAAAACAAAGAAAGGGAAAGCAAATGTGCCCATTGCTCCTCAGAGGTTGAACTAAGTTATGAAGGTGATGTCCGATAAGAATTTCAATTAATGTCCAATATTCAAAATATGGGGATATGTTTACATGGTAATGTGAACTCAGGTTTAGTGCTCAGTGCAGAAGCAGGGCTCAGCATTGGTGGTTTGTATCAGGTTTGCCTATTCCAAAGTTAAAGCTACTTTAACTTAGAGGAGTGTTTGGGCTTCTTGCTCGCTTTACCACATTTTTAGCAAGCTTTTGAAATCAACAATGTAATGAAACGAAATGAAATCCCAAGATTTGCAGAATATACATTTTTAGCTGATTTTTGCTGATCTTCTTCACTATACTCAAATCATGATTTAACTTCTGATAAACTGGCAAATGCCTCAGCAATTGCTATCATTTCACTGAGAAAGGGGAAATAAGTTTTCCTTTGTTTTGAAATATCAACAAATATTCCCAGCAGAGGTGATGACAAGGACAGAGAGGATTTCAAAGCTACCTTTACTCTTCCTGCAACAGTCATAGGAGTTTGACCCTTACCAACCAGTTTGGAGTAGTTCAGTAGACTCAGTTCTGACAAGGGGACCTGGTTTTTCTGCTGCCTGTGAGAGGCAGCCCAAGGAGATCAGACAAGTCAGACTAGACAGAACAGTAAATCAATCGAAATATGGCCATCATTTGTTCAGTGTGCAGAGAAAGTGTATTTCTCTGCAAAAAAAGCTTGCATGTTGATTTTTTTTCATATTAATTCTTGATAGATCTGTCTGTCTGATAAGTATAAGGAAAGTCATCCTTTCACTCAATTTAATAAACCTCAAGGAACAACATGTTCTCGATAACATAAAGGCATTCACTTGGTAGTAGGATAATAAATTTTCAGATGGAATGGCCTGGTGCTCATATGTCTGCACAAGATATCTGTAAAGTTTATTGGCTTTACATTGACCAGTATTTACAAAGCAGAATTTGTGAGTATGGTTAAATTATTTAAACTTCCTAAATAAAGGAAAAGTAAATTCTAAAATAAACAGATGCTTACTGTAAGCTTTAAAAAATATTTATTCAGCTGGTATTTTCCCCTTAAGTCCAGTATCAGTATTAGAACACTGAAATAAAATAGAAGCCTTTAATGCAGTTCATTATTGTAGAAATCTGTGACCAACTAATCCATCCTCCCACTGGCCCCAAAGTGCATCTCTCAACTAGTGAACTCTCCATTTCTAAAGCCTCCTAATACACTTTTTATTTCTGATGTCACTTTCCCACCCTTCAACAGACAAAAGGTGGCATTTGTCTTTACACCAATATGGAATTGTTCTGCTGATGCTTTTTGATATTGACAAATATTTAAAGATATTTTACCTCATACACCAAACTGTATTTGGTGTCCTTCCTGTAATTTGAGTTTTTTTGCTATATAGGGGATGTGCAGTGTTCATAAATTCCAGTTTCTCTCTTTGTAAGTGATAGACTATATTCTGAAATATATACATTTACTTTCTTATAGGAAAAGTATGTTCATAAAGCTTAAAGCATTCTAAAACAGCAAGGTCTTTCAAATAAAGTGAAGAGGAAATCAAATGTGTATGTCAGCTTATCTCAGGTTTATCAAAATGTTACAAAAACCATACTTGTCTGTATCATTATTCCTTACGATTTGCCCTATTAATTTCTTTTAAAGCCACTCTAGCATCAACAAAATTGTATGAAAAATCATATGCTAAGAATATCTTGACAAATTTAAAAGTCATTATTATCAGTTTCTTGTGGGAACTAAAAAAAAAATAAAAATAAATGTAATCCTAATGAGGCAACAGGGCAACAGGACAGATCTAAATAATTGACAGGACAACTGCATTTTTGCCACTGTCTTTGCCAAAAATCTCATTATAATTTCTTCTACAGGTTTTTTGCCATTAAAAAGGGCTTTAAGTAATAGTTTGCAATGCTAAGATGCCTTTCTATATATTTACAACCTCAGTAAAATGAGACATCCGAAGAGATGAAGACGAAACAATATGTTTGATATAACGTTTGCCAGTAGCCAACTGGATGTTTATCAGCAATTGCATATTATAGGCTGAAAAGAATCAAATTACTTTTAATATGATGGCAACATCTGAGGCAAGACATTTTTTTGTCTTCTACAGCTAAATAAATTGAATATGAATGGACTTGACAGCATGTAATATGAAATGCATTATGGTCTGGAGACTGAGGGTCGCCCTAACAACCAGACAATATTTCCTTAATTAAGTATAATTTCTTTCCTACGTGATCACAAGAAGATTCTGAACTGGTGAATTAATGATCTGGGAAATGCATGTAATTCTCTGCTCTAGGTAACTGTCAGCTTAAAACATGTTAAGCTGTCTTAGGAAAGCTGCAAATATTTGATTTGTTTTTCCAGCTTCTTTTTCTAGTGTATTAAATGGTGTATATTTAGGGACAGGAATATATATATATATTCAATTTGAAAATTATATGTTTTCTGTATCTGAGCAATATTTTTGTCCTTGATATATTTTCTCTCTCATCCTTATATTTTTAATAGTTTGTTTGCAATACCTGTTGTGCTTACTTATTTGCTGAAAGACAATTGCTCTCAGATTTTTCCATTCTATGTCTGGTAGTTACATTTGTTACACTAAACCATAAGACTTCCTTCACCATTGCCCCTTCTTTATTTCCAGGTTCCTGAATTAAACCCAGAAATAGTTATCAGTCTGTCACATATGTAATCACAGCAAGTTCCTCCAGCTGTATTTTTGCAATAAGCATCTTTACACAGGATTGCATCCAGAGGGTTCTTGAGTATCTCCAGTGAGGGAGACTCCACAGCCTCTCTACACAATCTGTTCCAGTGCAGGATCACCTCTACAGTAAAGAAGTTCTTCCCCAGGAACTTGCTTGGCATCAATCTCTGCCTGTTGCCTCTTGCCTCATTGCTTGGCAGCACTGAGAAGAGCCTGGTTCTGTGCTCCTAACACCTTCCCTTCAGATGCTTACATACATTGATGCCCTCTGATCATCCTCATGGCCCCCCTCTGGACTCTCTCAAACAGGTCCACATTCACTTTATGCTGGGGCACCCAGAGCTGGGTGCATCTCTCCAAGTGGGATACCATGAACATGGAGAAGAGAGGGAGAATCACCTTCCTTGACATCACAAGTGGGAGCCCAGCTTGTCTGTCATGGAAAGGCCTGAGGCAATTCTCCACCTTTGAGCCAAAGGAGAGCACTGCTTGTAGAGGGAATTGAGAACTGTTTATCAGTTGACAGATTTAATTTGAGCACATATGGTTTGATAGAGTAAAAATGCTGAGCAGAGCTTACCATGTCCTATCATAACCAAAAAGTGCAGTTGAAGCGCAAACCCTAGAACCTCATCTGGCTGCGTGGTGTCTGGGGCCACTGATTTCAAAGGCAAAACAAGATTATTTTTGTTGTGCATGGCTCTTCTTCAGACTCTTGCATTGATTCTGCTATGCAGGAACTGCTTAATGGGGTGAATGAGTGTGTGCCTAGCAGACTTGCTTTTAGACCCTTGTACCCGAAGGGAAGACTTCACTGTGTGGTGGTTCATTAAATGAGTTAATCCATAAATTAATCAATGTAAGCCAGTGCAAATTAATAATAGCCAATAAAGTGGCAAAAAGTGGGAAGTGTTGCAGGTTTGATCGGCTTGTTTCCTAAGCATTTATTTGGAATCATGACAGATACTCCACAGAGGCTAGCTTTTGTAATTTGTCAGATTTCTTTAGGGACTCTTGTCAATGCAATGTAAATCCACACTGTGACATAAAACAACTGTGTATGTATTTCATATGCTGAGGATATTGCAAAAATTACTGACCAAAATGAGCCTACCTTCTTCTTACCCCACTTCATGCAAGGAATGAGATGCAGGGGCTGCAGACTCTATACTTCTCAGATAGGATGTGCATAGAAAAAATATTGCTGGAAAGTGAGGCAAAATTGAACTGATATTTCTCTAGAATTTTGTATTTTTATTTATTTCTATTTGCAACTGAAAATTTGAAATCCTTAGCTTCTAATGAGATCCTGGGCAACGCAGCTCTATGTAAATGTGAGATAAACATGTAAGAACAGGTATGCTATGAGTTTTGAAACAAGTTTGTTTTACAAGTTGGTTAAACAAGTTTGTTTATAGGTGGATTTTTCCAGTATTCTCAAAGGGGGAAAAAAAGTCAAATTATTTTAACAGATATATTCATCTATATTTTTCACATATTGTAGCAGATGTGATTGTGCAAGTTTGTGATGTGTGCACACAAAGATGCATACAGAGTAAAAGTATTATTTCTTATGAAGAAATGACTGGAAATACTGCCTTATGTCAGTATCTGCAAGAAAAAGAGCAGACCACACTTTCTGACTGACTTTCTCTAACCAACATAGGAAATAGCGTTTTACAACATAGAACTGAAGAGAATCAACACTTCACTAAGTCATGATTTTGCCAGCATGGGACCGTAGGGAGTGGGAGAGCAAAAACCAAGCAATATGAATGGCAAAGGAGCTCTCTCTCTCTTAAGCTCCTTTGGCATGTCTTTTGTTTCATTTTTTGGTCAAAGTCTGAGTCTTGCTTTAGTACATATGGTCTTTGTTATTAATGTCTTTGTTTTTCATGCAGAGAAGAAAAATGCTTTTAAACACTGTGTATGTGTTTTAAATGAGTGTCACTACCAAACTCACTGTCAATAGCTAGTCTTACTTAACCAGCTATAAAATACCATGAGTTAGGGTTCTTAGTTGAGACTGGAAAAATCCAAGATAATTACCATAATAGGCTGAAGATCTCTGAGACTGAGGGCTTTAGAAGGCAGAGAAAATTGGGGACATATGTGTTCTGTCTGTAAGATTGTTCTATATAGGATATGGAGAAACGGAAATGACAGGCATTTTGCAATGTACAGTAGCATTCATCATAGAAAGAACATATGCATTTGTTTGTCAGAAGCAATGAAGTAAAAAATGACACTTAATTGGAGCTGACATAAAATGGCCTCATTAGCAGTACAAATAATATATGTGTGTAGCTTGGTTGTCAATAGGAGCAAAACATATTTTTTCTGACAGATGTATTAGTGTCTTTTAAGATTCATGTCAAGTTTTCAGTCAGGTTCACTCATTTAAAGAATGCCTTTTTTTTCTTCTTTATTTTTTTTTTTTTTTTTGGAATATGAGAGGTTGAACTGTAAATAATGTGTGTTTCCAGGGTGCTGTGATAACACCAACAATGGACCACACTATGTCAATGCAGCCAGCAAGCATGATGGGCCCTCTGACCCAACAGATGAACCACCTTTCCTTGGGCACAACAGGAACGGTAAGATCACTCTTTTTTTCTCTATTGCACAGCATCTCTTGCTTACTGATTTTCCTAAGGTAATTGGCTACTCTTTTCAGTGCTTTTGGTGGTGAAATGAGGGCTTCATCATCATAGAGTAAGCATTAGCTATTACAGAACAGAAATGACAAAATAGCATGAGCAGTGAAATGGTAGGCCAACAAAACCTGATCTATAATTAAAAAGAATTATCTGTACTAGTTCTCATGTAGTTATGGAAGTACTGCTCTATCAATTTATTTTTAAGTTGTTTGCTTGTCAGTCAAGAAAGTTTCATACCACTGGGATCAGGAGTTCTGTCTTTGTGGTAGGATCCACTGCTCACTTCAAACCATAGCAGCCAACCATATGTATTTTGTTTCAGGCTTAGAAATGGGATTTTTGGTCAAGGCCAGCTGTGTTTCTAGTATATCATATTTAAATATGCATATTTCAACAACTGTTTTCAAATTTTCCTTTTCAACTGTGTCAGTCATACTCAGTTAACTCCCCCAGAGTCAGAGAAAGGCAAAAAACCATTCTTAATTAAAATCCTTTAAGCTCTCTGAAAAGTTCCTAAAATACAGCAACTGCAGACCATAAATGGTGGTTTGATATGTGAATGTGGGCACATTGCATGTAATGTAAATTTTTGCAAAAGTCAGGCACACATATTACACTTCTCTTACTTTAGCACACATGCCATTTATGTAATAATTACATGAAAAATGTAATTACAGAACATGCTCTGTTATGCACTTACCCTTTTTTTCACCACTGTTCTACTTGACACTAATCTATAGGAACACATTTTCCCAACTTTTTTTTTAGTTGAATAAGATATTTAATGCAGTTGCATCTGTACAAAGTTATTTAACTCACTGTGTTGGCTCTCTTCCTGATCTCTTATCTTCTGCTGCTTCGTCCTTATCTGTTGAATTTAATTCTAGCTCCAGTGTCTCTCCCCACTTCTTTAAAAAATCTCAGTTAAGATCTAAGAGTTCTGTATTTTTTTCCTGAAAAAACTTAAATATGGTGGTTCATTGTTTATTCCTGGCATTTTAAATGTTGCATTCAGTGATCAAAAGAAGTAGGAATTGCATGGCAAAGTTAATCTCAGCATTTTCCCCTTCATGAAATTGAAGGAAATACTTGGTCTAGTGAGAATTTCTGCATGTGTAATTATTGTGGTTCCAAAGCTTGTTTAAAAGTTAAGGCAAGGAAATGGAAAATGAATTCTGATTATGCTGTTGGGCAACTCCTATGAATTTCTTCCTCTGCCTGTCATTTTCAATTCCATAACATTTAACAGACAGTGTCTTGTGCATCGTTGTCTCACAATCTTAATGCAAACTAGAAAATTCCCAGTTAATGTTCTCTTCTTGCTTGAGACCACTGTTACAGTGCTTACAGTAACAAATCCATCTGGGGAGTCGGGCAAAGGACTCCGAGAGGCAGTGGGTCATCTAGTGAGTGAAAATGAGGCCCTGAACTCATGGTACTGCAACCAAATGAAAGTCTTTCCTTTCTTTTCCAAGCTCTTTACACAGTTTTATCTTTCAAGGTCGCAGCATTCCCTGTGATAATTTGTTAAAATTCATTCAGAGGTATACCATAAAGGTTTATGTCTGCTATCTGTAAAACTCCTAAGTCATTTGCAGAAAACTTAAAGAGCAAGAAAGAGTAAAAAATTGATGAGTGCTACAATATCCATAGGCTTTCTAAATATCTCAAATGACACCCTATTTTATCACATACAAGATTTCTCTTAGATAAAAACAGCATCAGCACCATATTCAGTTTAAATGCTCATGCAAGCAGTATAATCATGGATGTCATAGAGAGTTTCTTCTGTTGGGAATTCCTCCTATCAGAAATTACAATTTGGGCTGCCAGTAGCAGTTTTGCTGGATGTATCCATCCAGATGTGAAATGCATTCTTCAGCATGTATTCTGTTACAGAAAAAAAAAAAAAAAAAAAAAAAAAAAAAAAAAAGAAAAAAAGTGGGGAACATGAGCTATTTAGAAATTTGATTTATTTAGAGATATTTTTACTTCATTTATTTGGAATTCTGAGTTTTGGTCCAGAGAGAGGAGCATTGAGAGCATAAAGCATGAAGAATTGTGCCAAGTCCAGGCCATACTACTGTGAGTAGCTCAGCAGGACTAGGTTTTATGGGAGATAAAAGATATAAATTATACATTTCTGTTATGAATATATTTTTCAATTTTTTCCTTAAAACTGTGCAACAGAGTGCAATAAAGAGCCACCAGCTACCTTTCAAGAAACCAGCCAGATTTTTTTAGGAAAACAAGACAAAAAGTCAAAATAATTCTACTCAAATAATTCTACTCACTCTTGGCAGTAACTCTGTCCCAATTTAATTTAGAAGCTTGCAGTATGCAAAGCAGTTTTTATTGGAAGGGTTTCATATGTTCATTTCCTTAGACAAAGCATTTTGCTAATTAACATAACATATTTTTCAGCCGAAACAGACCCCTGTGGTCACTTAAGTGAGAGTGGACTTCAAAACCACCTCCACACTTGCCTGATTCAGGATGAACACTGGGTTCCTAAAACATTGCTTCAACAGAAAATCTATTCTCTAGTGAGTGAGCTAAAGAAATAGCATAAAGGTCTATGCATCTTCGTATCTTGTGGGAATTACTCAGCCTTTTGATGTTCCTTAAAACATTGAAGTACTCTGTCCAGGCTGGAGCCATTCCATCTCCCTTCACTCTTTAGCTCTGTGGTGAGGCAAGTGACCTGAGTAACAGCAGCCTCTGCCATTTTGTGCCTTGACTCCAAAAACTGGATTTGAGTTTTGATCTCTCAGCCCTGAAGCACACATTAAAGCCCTTGGGAATCCAGGGGGCAGCTGCCTCCATCCACTTTTTTATTTGGTCACCAGCCCAGGTCGGGCTTCATGCTGCTGGGGGTGTTCACTTCCATCTGGGAGCTTCCAATTCAGCAGTCAAAGCAAAGCAGTTTTCCTATAGAGTCACTCATGGTCAGCTGCATTTCCCTTGTGCTGGGTAAAGCCTTCCCCCCAAAACCCAAATAACTTTGTTTAGGAAACTGTTTGACATGAATAGGGGCAAGAAGTTTTCTTTCTATCCAAATTCCCAAAGAATGCTTATTTAATTTCATTTTATTATATTTTTAACGTTCTTAATTCTTATCTATTATTGAATTGTCCACATAAAATTAGACATATCTGCTATACCAAGCTCTCCCCAATCAGGAGGATGTCTAAGCAGGCTATCAAGATGCCTGGAAAAGCTGCAAATCCATCTTTGCTTGCTTCCAATGCCAAAAAATGATACAGGGCACTGGAGGGACAGAGGAGGTGTGCCATTTATGGCATCTCGACCCTATGTTCCTGTGTTGTGAGAGAAACTGGTACAGCATTTGCATGTCCCAGTTACTGTGCTTTGTGCCTTATCCACCAAGAACATAATTCTTTTTTGCCTTTATGAAAATCAAATTGATTTCTGCCGGTGAAAATACAGTTTTTGTTGCTGATGAATTGAGAGGCACATGTGCTGCTCTGATCACTTCCCCATTCTGCTTGAAATCTGGAGTTAAGCAGACAATCTGCCAGAGGGGTGATTTCTGTCGTATTTATATGTATTTTTCATAGATACCTCTTCACTCAAAAAGAGCAAAAAGCATTTACATGGCTGTGCTAGCTGTGGGCAAATACATAAAGAAAACCCAAGCTTAAATTATGTCAAGATTACAGCAAGAAAGCAATAGCTCTGAATATTCTGATTAAGGCTGACAACCCAGTCTCAGCTCCTACAATTGTATTAAAATGAAATTTTAATGCCAGAAGGCATAATGTGAAGATAGACAAGAGTTTTATGGCTTGATTTTTTTTTTCCTAGTTTATTATTATTTATTATAGTAAGTCTTGTTTTTCCTATGTGATATTCACCTACAATTAGGTCTGCTATTAAAAAAGGTACTGTAGAGAGAGAATAGAGTGTGTGTCTGTAAGGGCAACACTGAAAGAGCAGCATTAGTATGTGTTTAATAATGTATAGAGGCTGGAATTGTTCCATCATCAACCTATCACTCAAAATGTTTCCAATACAGCCATTGATCTGACATCTCTTTCGTGGTTTAATAACATTGTGATTGATGCCTGAGTGGATATAATACAAAAACCTTTAGAAATGTAAAAACTGAGCAGTTTGATCACTGCTTTCAGTTATTGCTCCTTGGCACTTCCAAGTTTGGCCATCAGCAGCAATAATCTGCCTTTTCGGTGGGAAGAAGATTTGCTTTATTCTTTTTCCTCTACTTGTCATTCCTGAAGGAAGTTTGCTGTTTTGCACTTTCTTGGTTGGGGTTTCACTCCCCTCCCTGGTGTTAGCATCCATTTCAGACACTGCTTGGATTCCAGTTTCATTCAATAGCTTGAGGCAGCCTTTGTTAGTCCTCATAGGCAGAGGGGTAACTCCAGCTTTTTTTCCCTCTCCTTTGGAACTGCCTTAGTGTAGCCTTTTTTCATTTTAAACCTTTGAGGCCAATGGAAGAGTGAATAGAAGCCAGGTTTTTACTCAAGCTGGTAGTTCAACTGGGCTCCTTAATTGTTCTTCACACTTGATGTTCACTCTATTTTCAGCTTCTAACTTAAAAACTTGATAGGCAACTTACAAAATAAACCCTCCATTGCACTGTTTAAACAGCAACAAGAACAAACAAACAAACAAAAAAAAGTTTAATTGTTCCAGATACTCTGTATTAAAAATGCAGTTAGGTGAAAGAATTGCAGTGACATAATGTGGGATCCTGTTGAAACTGCAAACTACCTTAACTCAGCTTTCCTGGTTTATAGTATCACCAGAATTTCTCAGTGGAATAGCAGGCTTGTTATGCAGGTACATCAGTCTTATCTTTCACTTTGTTAGTTCTTTTTGTTGCCAGAAAGGCTTGATGATATCTCCAGAACCCTTCAATGGAACAACAAGCTTGTTATAGGTTTTTTATCTATTATTTCCTTTGGATACTCCATGGTCACTGGTGGTTTAAAATGTCACCTGAAGGCCTCAGCAGAATAACTGCTTTGTTAGATAGGGTTGCTTTTTTTCCCTGTTTAATCTCCCATTCTATTTGCAGATACTACAGCTACATGGAGCTGAAACATCATCACATTCCCCTCATGTTCAGATTCTTGTTCAAGGAGTACTCTCTGTTATTCTAATTGTATGTCACAAGGTCCTTGGAGAGCTACAGGAGCAAAGTTTCTTTGCAGTCTTGTGCCTTTCACGTTATCAGGTGTTAATCTTAGAGCTCTTTTATTTTATTTATTGACTGACAGTTTCAGTTACTGTTTGTGTGGAAAACATAGGATTGAACCCATTTCAAATGAAATAGCCTAGTTCAGGCTGAAACTAAGACCTTCCTTATGCTTTTACTCAGCCAAAGTCCAGGGAAAATGGAAGTGATTAACAACACGGAGCTGTCTGGGGTAGGACATCCATTTAAGGAGAATTGATTCTGGTTAGAAGGGAGAAGATCAGCATAAATTCTTGTGAGATTTATAAAAAACAAGTAACTCCTCCTGCATCTTTTTTCCCAAACATTCTCTTGAAAGGCAGTTCCAATTTACCTCATGTAATTTGAGATAAAAAGGAGCACTCAGTGAAAAGCACCAGATTCTAAGCAGTCAATAGCAGTCAGCTCTTTCTGAGACTCTTTCTGCTCATCTGTTTCAACAGGGGTTCCACAGTCTATGCTTTACCATAGCTGTGGCTAGATGGTATTTTTGAATGAATAGAGTTTATAAAATCATATCTCTGTAGTGTTCCCCCTTCTCTTCAGAATTCCGCTCTACCTTCCTGCCATTTGTTAGTACTGGCTTTCTGTTTGCCATTATATGCAGGTGTTCCAATCTTGAAAGCCACTACCTCTCATAGGCAGGGAGGGAAAATGTAAAAGGTGAATAAACATAGATGGAGGGAATTCCATTTTTGGCCCATGCACCACTTCATCTGAGCCCAGCAGGTCAGTAGCTTTTATTCTGTGTTAAATTTTACCTTCACACAACACTTCCACAAATGAACAAAGAGCTTTTGCTGCCTCTCTTTGAGGTATCAGCTACTGACTCAAAGTGACATTAGCCCAGATTCCCTTTCAGAGAAGGAATCACTCCCTGATTGTGGTGATAAAAATACACATCAACACAAAGCAACAGTGATGGATCAGCAAAGCAAAAAGTATCAGAAGTATCAGCCAGAAAAGCCCTAACTAATATAACTTCATTTTCATCATAAAACTGACCTCATTCATATAATTGATTTGCAGATGACTTTACGTAACTGTAAACTAGAGCATTTAGAGGCTTGTTTCTCATATATTTTTTTAAATATGGGTGCTGCAGTTCTTTTTGGGATTTCTAGAAGCGCCACCTGGTGAATTAGAGTGCAGTTCAAAGCCACCTCTTCCAAGCATGTTATATTTTTGTTTAGTGATAGCCATGCAGTGCATATAAAATGAAATTTTTTATTTTGTAGTAATGAATAGGAGCTAAAAGCCATAAAACTAGTAGTATCTGACATAAATTTAGTGATCTGCAGAATATCCCCCCCAAAAAGGCTCGTCTGTAGTCATACCCCCAGAAATTTTTGTTGATATCTCTCCTCCAGATGAAGCAAGATTGCAAACTCATTTTTTTAGTTGCTAGTAGGTCATTTACCTAAATACTTGGAATTTCAAGAGGAAAAATAAAATGTTCACACATTTTCTTGTGAAATTGTGCTGATGCTGTAAATGGCAGGGCAAGTTTTGGGGAGAGAAAGAATCTCTTTATTTAGCAGATAGGGAGGTAGAAGAGAGGAACAAATAATAAGTTTAAAAAAATCCTGGACATTATTCTAGGTTTGAAACATCCCACCACACCTACAGCTGACAAACTCAATAAGAGGTGGAAAACAAGAGTACTGTAAATGTCAGGTCTGTCATCTCTATTTTCTTGATATGATTCTCTTTTGTAAATGTGTTCCATTTTTCAATCAAGAAGAGAACTCTTTGCCTTATTAAAATGTTGTTTTTATTGTACTGCCTGTGTTTAAACAAGGCTTGGGTAATTCTGACTGAAATGAGGAATATGCTTTCCAGAGAATAATAAATCCAAATATAAGAGGTGAAGACAAGCTCTGTGTGGGATCTGCAATACAGGACAAGTTTGAGGATCTTAGAGAGGTGAAGGGTGTTTTTCAAAACTGTGGCCATGTGAAAAGTGTCTCCCAGAGATGCTGCTTCCACAGCTCCTCTCTGCCAAGAGCTGTGGAAGCAGATCTGTGGTCATTTCTCTTCATATGCAAGTGCACACAAACACATCAAGAAGTCTTGAAATCCTTGAAGAAAAGAACAACATGATAAATTATATGAGAAACCAGCTAATTTATCCTAAGTACTGGTGCAATCCTTCCCACAATATCTTTTAGGTCTAAGGTGAAGCACTGGAACTGTATCAACTCTCTCAGTGTGAGACCTAAACTTTAGCTGAAAGAAAAGGGTGTGAAGGTGACAGACAACAGTGGTTTACAAAACAACTTAGGTGCATGAAGGGTATCCCTGGAAATGCTAAGAAATTTTAGTGGTGCTAACAAAAAGGCTATGAAAGTAGAATAGGGAAAGCATAACTTTAATATGTTGCAGAAGACATTGAGAGCTAGACTAGTGTTTGGAATGAAGCATAGAAAGTTCGATGTTTGGGATGTCTAGAAGTCAACTGGACTTTAAAATCCACAGGAGGAATTTCCAGGTGTTGACACAAATCCAGAGCAGTCTAATAGCCTTCTTTCATCTCCAACCTCTGTTTTTCATTACAAAGAGACATTGTTATTTCCGTTCAAAGCAAGTAACACTTATTTAAGTACCAAGACTTCAGGGTATTATAAAAACTTTCAAAAATGTTTACTGAGCATGATGTACCAAGATTCAGAAAAGAGTTGTGCATCAAAATAACATTTTATTTGCAATGTCTGAGGTTTACAGTCAAAGAGTAAACATATGTTGCAACTGAACATTCACAGTATTGTCTTACTAAAAATCATTTGGAACCAAGAGGTAAGATTGATTAATTTCAACATGTTTTGTGTGATTAGTAAGTATACTGAACTCTTTAGATTATTTTTTTTTCTTTCCAATAAGATGGTTAAATTTTGTTAAGCAAAATGTTTCTACTCTGAGCAGCAACCTTTGAATTATATTTCCCATGTTCTTTCATAAGGGAATTTTTTTTAATTCAAGAGGTATTGGGACTTCACAGAAACACTAGATTGCAGGTGTTGCAGTGTTTTGGAAGGTAACCTGTTGCCATGTTACTGAAAACACATAGAATGGAGTTGAAAGTGAATTTAATATGAAAGATGTTCAGTATTTTACATATTTTAATCACAGTGGAAGAGATAACATAACCTGTGTATTGGACAAAGTCCTGGGCCTACAGCTGCTCACAAAAATAAAATTCCATTGAATTTCACTGCCTTTTCCTATATCATATCCCACTGAATCTCAGCTCACAGTGCATTTCACAGTTAATCCGCATGGCTTATCAGATGGTTGGCAAACTGGTACCCCAAAGGTTTAAACTTCCTGTAAGACAAATTACCACTGCTTTTGAGGTATCTTTCTTATTTTCTTCTGGAAAGAGCAGCCTGTTCAGGGTTCACTCATTTGTGAAGCAAGGTTAAATGAAGGAGCTAAAGGTACAGGCTTCATACATTGTGCAGGACACTGGTATCCTGTATATACAATGATTTCAGCCTGAAGTTCTCAGAAAAGGATAAGCTTGGTTCAAATTATTTACAAATCTATAGGGAGCTGCTGATGGCAATAACCTCTATGCCCTCTGATGGTATTTTATTATCTGTGAGTTATAGGTGTTTCTGTGTCAGAGCTCGGAGGCTGTAGAATCCTCTTGCTCCTGAAAGACTCAATTTGGGAGGAGATTTCTGCTATACCTAATATTTACTATGAAACATCTCAGTCAGCACTTTTCATTGAGCTGTGGCAAGGGGTTTGAGAGCAGCTGTGTTGAGTGAATTTGGGAGTTTGCTGAATTGAATTGTTTTTCTAGCAAGGTGATGAACTGTTGAACTCAGCAGATTTCTACTGTGTGGCGGAGGTGAGCAACACCTCATCGGGATGGGTCCAGGGAGCGCTCATATCCAGAGGCACATCCTTGTCTGGTTCCATGAGGGACTCCTCTATCCTTTGTGACATTTTATGACTTTTGAATGTGATATAATCACCTGTATGCCTCTAATTTTGCCTTTTTAGTATCAGTAGTTTGCCTTTTTAATATCAGTAGTTGTAACAGAAAATTTAAGACTTTAGTATCTAAGTGTCCAAATTATTGCGCATTTGCCAACCTCAACTCCTGGTTTTCCTTTGCTGTGTTTCCCTCAGGGGTTCCTCTTAAATCAATATAATATTTATATGACAGAAACTGATTTCACTGATGCAATAGCTTCATGCTGTTTGTGTTCTCTGGCTTGTGAAGCACAGCTGTGTGCAGTGTTTGCAGAATAGACCAAAGGTGCTATGATTTCCAATGTGATTTTTTTTTCCAACTGCTCAGGCACCTGACTTCTCCCTTCCTCCTGTTTACTGTAATTTTGCTCTGCTGCCAGCCTTTTCCACCTGAATCACCTGCATTTGACTGAAAAATGAGTTGTATTTGTTCTTTTCTCAATTGCTATTTTTGATAGTGCAAACCAGAGTGACAAAAATACAGTAACAAGGGGATGTGAATTGGGCTATGATGATATTCCCACAGATAACCTTGCCTAGTTTATCCACAGAATCAAAATTAGTGCTCAAAATTTTAGTGTTCAAAAATAACTTTTTAACAAAAGCTATTTTGCTAACTTTCTTTTAACATACAAATGCTCCTAACTAGCTTTAGTACAATTGATTTCCTCTGAAGACAATGGACTTATCTCAGAGCCTTTTGTTTTCTGAAAATAAATGGCTGTTCCAACAAAATGGCCATAATTTGAGTGATTGATATTATTTTCCTACACACATTCTATAAGATTATTGTATTACATGAAGTTTATCCATAACTAAAAAATGCAAGTAGCAACAATTTCAGATTTCCTTGATGTCTTAGGGGACATAAGGAAATAGTAGCAAAAAAATTCCACTCAGTGTGTGGCCATTGGTTGAAGAAGTAGGTTTCCTTATTTTATTTGCACCTGAACAGTATTGAGAGCAGAAGACCACTGACCTTGCTGAAATCTTTATCCTTTGTTTAAAACTGAGTGTAACAGAATTAGAATTCCGAAAATGATTGATGGAACAATTTACAGTAATTAATCTGCGACAGAAGGCAAAGAAAATAATACATTTCAAGGCTTACAAATCCACTTTTGTCTTTCATTAGTTTTCATACAAATGTCATGAGCAGTCTTATATTTTTTTGCATTTCAAAACAGAAAAATATGGCTTAAGTACCATGGCATCATCTTGAGCTTATTTTTAATATTAGATTTTTACTTTATTGCATACACTATTGGATATGTGTTCCAAGGACTCTTAATTATATGATCGCAATTACAAGTTTGGCACAGAAGTGTAAAGTATTAATGTCTCTTGTCTATAATTGTTATACAGAGATCTTTGCAGGCAGAGTTGATCCTGTTGTAAGCTAAGAAATTTCAGTACTTACTGATAGTTTGAAGCACTTATTTTTTAGGCAGTTCAGTTAGTTCAGTTTATGAATCCATGGCATTTCTATGGAAGCATTTTAACTCCATCTGCACACATCCTGCAGATTTATGGTAAACATTTCTTCTTTTTCTTTTTTTTTTTTTTCCCTAAGGTGCAAATTATACAGGAGGGAATCTGTAGCATTTGCTTGTCCTCCCAAACACAACAGGACTCCAGTCTTTTCAGAGACATCCTGAGGCAGAGAACAACCAACAAATAGCAACAGCAGCACCTATAAAGCATTTTATATCATCAAGGTGTTTTAAAAATATTAATTAAACCTTATAGCATCACTTGAATAAATAATCATATTAACGCAAGTTCTTCAATTCCCTCTGAGGTAAATTACCTCTGTACAGTGTAGCCTTTCTTAGAGTATGGACAGCAGCTCCTGTTCCAAACCCAGGGATGCTCAGCTGTACATTTGAGGAAAAGCCCAAAATCTCAGTGTGATGGACTGCCATAAGCTGTTCTGGTTAAGGCAGCTGAACTAATTGGCCCATTCTTCTCAGTAAGAAAAGAGAAGATTTGGCCAGTTGAAGTTAGATTTGGCTTTACTGCCTAGCAGTGAATCTTAATTGCTTCTTGCTGAATAGTGTGTAATAATCTGTCCTCTATATTAATAATAATGAAAAATATTTTAAAATAGAATTTTGCAGTTAACTCAGTGATCTAAATTCCCATACCAAATTATATCATGAATGTCAAATTTTGCCATTTGTATTTCCCTGAGTTCACTAGCAGTATGGACAGCTGTGTCTTGGTGGTTGTATTTAATGTTTTTAATCTTGCTCTGTTTTCATCTTCATGCTCCATGTAGTGTTTCTCATGATCTTCACAACAAACAAAAAAAGTCCCAGTCCTGAGGCAAGGATGACAGTTAAGCAGATGCTGTTTCAGTTCACAATTACCATTCCTTCCAGGCTGTTAGGGGATATTACAGCTGGGCAGGCTGGCAAACCATCCCCCGCACACACCCTCCCATCTTAAGATTAAATTCGTTGTCCCTGACTTCAGCCACTAAGAGTGAGGAATCTGCAAATGCCCTTATTCAGCTTCAGGAATAGCCAATTTTATACTTTCTAAGTGTTAATGCTGCTAATTTGTATTTCAGCAGCGTGGCCTGTGAGTTCGGTGTAGCACTTGTATGTCAGCAGCGATCCTTCTCTGTAAGGTGAATCATGCAAAGTCCTGTGGCTTTAAAGTGTTGATATAAATTTATTTGACAGAAAAATGGCCACTTTGTCATCTCTGTCATATTCTTGGACAAGGAAATCTGTGGTGCAGTTAGGACTTTGTGCAAATATTTGTACAGCACCTAATCTCTTTTTTTTCACATATATTGTGTATAAAAGGAAAGGAGAAAGGGAACATTATGCTGATCAGTGCGTGCCAGTGCAGAATGAAGATGTCTGAGCTTTCCAGTCAGTCCATGTGCCAGAGCCAGAAGTGCATCAAAGAACCAGAATGGATAACCTAGCCTAGAAATAGATACTCTGCAAGATCCTCCTGAGAAGAGCAATTCCCTGACTAGGCTGGCATTTAGAAGAGGCCAGAATTGCTTGCCTGTACAGGCTGGGGTGCATTTGTGCAGCATTTGTTCCTTTTCGCATGATTGGAACGGAGGGATCAGAAGAGCTCACTGAGGACTCCTGTTAGGGCCTGTGTGGAATATTTTAAATATATGCCTTTAAGGAAAGCTGAAGATGATTGAATTTCAGTTTGATAAATGTAGATGGGCTTTCTCAGCTGTGGTTCTTATTTTTTTCTGGCACTGTATGTTTCATCCATGCCTTGTCACCAATAATATTTAAGAGAAATAACATCTCTCACCTTTGCCTCCTGATCTCATGATGAAGAGAGTGGTTGAAAATGTTCTTTAAAAGCACATGGAGGAGAAGGTGTTACAGCCTTTCTTTCTATTTCCAAGTGGCAGTGTCTGAAGCATTCCCAAGTGTCTGTAAAGAATCAGTGGTGTCCTATAGAGGAAAGCTAAATGCCCCAATAGAGATTTGGGAGAGTACAGGACGCTCTCTCCTGCTGACCTTATCAGTTATTGTAGTTTTGCTGTCATTGACAGTAATGTTCCATGAATCTGGAATTCCATTTGAGGGGATGTAGTGTGGTAGATTTTTTGTCAGTTTTAATGTTCCACAGTGATTTATTATGTGAAATTAATATATTATTTACAGTATATCTACACCTCTGACTGTGCATTGTGACACAGTCAAGGAATCTTGTTCTCTCTTAGAACATCCATCTCCAAGCTCTATTCATTTATTTGCCATCTGGAGCATCTATCTTGTACCATTTTCAAGCTGTTACTATGCAGCCACTGAAAAAGGGATGAAAAACTGTCTCTAAACTTTGTATTTCATTCAGATATAAATTTGAAAAATTCTATGACAACAGGATTAAACATGTAGGAATTGCATATTGAAACATCTTAGAGGATATTCCAGACCATCCTTCTGTAAATGGAGCGGTGCATCTCTTGGTACATTTTTTTGTTTCCTCTCCTTTATGACAAGTAGCTCATCAGTCTACAGCATTTCCTTTCTCTCTCTCTGGAAATGGTTTTTAAATGTGCACTGCTGAAAAACCTTCCTTAGAGCCAGTCATGACTGGGAATTTTCTATTTTCCCCTCTGCCCAGCCTTATCTTTCTTTATCTTGAATTTGCCTTTGGGGCCAGACTTAGCCACGTTTCTGAGCTGGATGCAAAGTTTCTCAATCCCTCACTCCCAGGTCTGCTCCCACCCCAGGGAGGCACAACCTCGCAGTGCTTGTGAGTGACACCGTAATACATTGCCTGGATGAGAGCTGACAGTGCCCTGAGAAATATGACAGTACCTCTGCCCTTGATCAGGCTTCCCATTTGAAAGTTTTCATTTTGGTAATTACATCCTTCCCAGATAGTAGCCCTAGTCATTGATCACACTAATATCATTATAACTGATTCCTGTAAGTCACCTTTTAAAGACACTTTCTATGGTTTCTTTTCCCCCTATATCTTCTTCCTCTGCTGTCACAGGATAAGACTTTTTCTGTCTACCCTTCATCTGATTGATTGGAAATGCCAAATACTTCCTTTAGGTATGGCCTGGTGATATACACATCACATTTCTTCCCTTGGGATCTTAATCAGAACAAGTAATGGCCTTTAGCTTTTCTCATTAGCAAAATGGAAAAGCACCATACCCAATCCATTAGAAATACAGCACTGTAATATGAATTTATAGGAAAATGGCTGCATGCCAGCAGACAGGGAGTGTGAGTTTACCTTAAAGGATTTTCAGGAAAAAAAAAAAAAAAAAAAAAAGAAAGAAAAAGTCACCCTTTCTGTCTGGCTTGCAAACATTTTGAGACATTGCTTATCATGCCTGTCTGTCAGGCATTTTGCTGTTGCTCCTTAAGTGTTGTTTGGACATCTCTGTCATAGAAAGGGCATTCTTAAGGAGGAAATATGGGTGTTTGAACATGTATTTGTATTTTCCCCAATCTTGGTTCCCTTCCTGGATTATTGTCCTCATAATCTCTATCAGAATTAGAGAGAGGGGAGGAAATTGTGAAGATTTTGTTATTTAGCTTTGCTTCTCATTTTTCACAGAATGTGCTAACTGAAAAAATGTATCGAGAGCAACCATTTCAGCATACTCGTCTATCAAGCTGAGACTGCTGCTACACTTTTTTTAGCCCTGTCTAAAACTATTTACATTTAGTACAGTGAGGGCAAGGACAAGACTGATTAAGAGATTTTTTTTCTCCAATGATGGGAATTGCTTTATATTTGGCCAGGTCTCTATTAGCCATAGAAATTATTAAAATTCATACATCAGCACTGAAAACTTTCAGTGCTTATATTTTCCAGAACTGTAAGAAGGTATTAAAGCACAAATCCATATCAAATGATAATTGTATAAAATTTGAATGCATATGAGGTGATTCTGTCTCCTTTGGAAAGCTAGCAGTGAAAGAACCCAAAGAACAGGCTTGGAATGTTGCTATTCTGCCAGCACTAAGACGCATCTGTTTTACTGGCCCCTTCAAGCATTGCTCACGTTATTCCTGGTAAAATAACTACTAAGCATACTCATAAAGCTCTATTTAATAGTGTCTTTTGAAAAATGAGTACTTGTACTTTTTTATTTTTCAAACAAACCTCAGGTTTGCAATGTGTTAAGTTGCTCACCTGTACAAAGTGAGAGTTAAAGCTGAAGCATCAGGCTTGTGATTTTGGCTACTTTGCTTGTGGTTCATCAGCTGTGTTGATCACACTTCCCCAACAAAACAGTATAGGTTTAGAAAAATAATAGGTAATAGTGATAGGTTAAGAAAAAAATGTAATAGGTTAAGAAAAAATACTATACTATAGGGAAATAGTATGAAAGACCTTCAAGAGTCAAGAATGGGAGGTATTCTAAAGGGACCTCTCTCTAGGAGATGAATTACTAAGTAGATTATAAAGCAGGAGGGCTTATGGCAAGGAGGGATGGCTATTTTTTGAAGTATTGGGATTTTTTTTTTCCTTCTTGCATTTTCTGTTTTGTTCTTTTGGTTTTCATTGTTTTATCTGTTTCATTGTTTGTTTCAATATTTAAAAAATTTTTGGTATCTTCTTTACCTCTTCCCCTTATCTTTTGGATGAAACAATGACAAATTAGGAGAGATTCTGTGTAATTTTTATCACGCAAGTTTAGGAATTCAACATTATTAGCAAATCTTTACATGGTAGATAAGCTGATGACATAGCAGTATAGTTCAGTCCACTCTGCTAAAAGTCAAAGTTTCTCCTTTGTTTTTGTAGCCCTATTGCTGATATGATCCAATGTGTCTCAAGAGTTCCTCCCACAGCTGATAGTTAACATACCGAGGGGCAGACTGTAATATTCTTACAGTCACATTCTATCAGTAGAGCATTGACTTTAATTTTAAGGTGATCCTTCTTCCACAAGAATTTCAAGAGTTTGTGGAAGTGGAAAGGGAAGATTTCCCCAGAAATGCTCACTACTACCACTTTTCACAGCCCTGCCATGTAAGCAAAGCTAGTGATCATGTAAATACATTTCAAGATTTTGACACAATTTTTATGCCAATGCGAAGCAATATTTTGTACTGCATCATTTTAAAATACTTTAGGTGCACTGAAGTTGGCACCAGCCATTAAAGGTTAGTATTCTCTAGTATCCCCACCCTATCCAAATGCGCATATGGCTTATCCTTTTGCTGAAGTTGCAGATAGATGAAGAGTTGGCCAAGCAACACTCATGGTTTCCAGTTTGTGGGAAATCAGTCTTGTGAAATTTGGTTTCATTCTGATTCATCTTCTAAAAACTCAGAACAAACCAGAAAGATTGTCCCTTGAGCCAGAAATTCCAAACAGAATTTAATTTTCAGAAACAATGCCTCATGTTGTTCCCAATACAAAATCTAGTCTGCAAGACCTTGGCAGCTGCCAACTGGCTTAAATGTCCATCTTGGTTTCTGTCAGTTTTCAGGCAGCAGCTGCAAAACACTCCCAGGATTTCATGTTCCAGAGCAGCCTCAGCATGCCCAATGCTGTGGGCAGGCTTCCAGACTTCCTATTGGGTCAGCTTACAGGTCTGCTTTCTGAGGGCCAGATTAGTCTGGCAGCCAAGTGAGAAAACCCCAGGAATGTTACTTTGGTGAGGCAACTTGGTGGGATTGTCCTGGAAAAAAAAGCAGGGCACTGGCTTGAAGACTGAAGAGGTACTGCCAGTTTCCAGATGTGTGGGAAGAGGTAAGGGCATCCCAGAGCTTCACATGAGGGCTGAGATGAAGCAGGGCTCTTGGGTCTTGTAAACTCCCTACTCAACCATATCATCTCTGTGTTGGGCTGCCTGGAAGGCCTGAGTGCATGATTTGGGGGATGTTTATCCACACATACCCATGAGCAGGCTGATTTTCCTTGTATCCTTAGGCACAAGGCCCAGCATTTCCCAGAGGGAATGTGTTTCCCCCTGCCTAAGCCTGGACTGGCATCCATTCAGGAAGGGCAGCTTGCAAGGCATCCCTAATGCCACTGCTGGCTTCCAGGGTAAGCCTCAGAAGGTGACTTGCCCTGGAAGTGGTGTTTCAGGTGTCTGCAAGGTGTTTCAGGCTCACTGAACCGACAGCTTCTCCTCCGTCTCTGCATGCAGGGTACTGGTGAACAGCAGTGTTTTTTATGAAGTAATGAAATGGTCCCTGCCCTGCCCTCCCTTCCCACAGTGATATCTTTCATACTTGACCAAATATTTTGGATTCTAAGGATCTTTTAGAGATAAAGGACTGAAGAATATCATGCTTTAGCTGCTATTAACAATGTCCAAGGTGTACACTGGTGGTATAATTCCATTATCTTACTACCTTTCCTCTGCCAGGCATGACTGCCTTTTCACGAAGGAGATGTTGAAATTCTTCCTGTTTCTAGGAAAACTGGAAATACTAACATTCATGTGCCCTTTTGTCTGTTTTTACTGTTCTTTTTGGTTTGGTTTAGCTTCCAGCTAATTGTCCTGGCTTTCATATGTTTCATTCTTGGACAGCTGGCCCATGAGCTGTCCACTTTTATCCCTGGTCTGAAAGAGCAGTGGAAAGTGCATGTGATGATTGATGAGCAACTGTTATTTAAAGAGTCTAAGCAGTTCTCCTTTTGTTTCAACCATACAGCATGTTTGCACACAGCAGTCTGCTTCTCTTTAGACTCTTCAAATTCATGGAGATTTAATAGCATCTAGAAGACATGTTTCCCTCTAGAAAACAATTATTTCTTCATATATATGGATGTGTTATTAATAATAGCTCAGCGTGCTTATATGTTGAGAGATTCACCAACACATTTTATTTTTTTTTACTTATGTTGAAAATATGAAAATGTACAGATCGGTTTTCCTTCATCTTACTAGCAGCCATTCATCAGGGACTAATTGGCAGAATTGCAGTTAAATGGAAATATCTAAGAGTTTCCAGCTAAAGGGGTGTATAGGGAATTTTTAAGTATCAGAAGCCACAGTTATAATTCTGCTGCACCACCCTTTTATTCTTCAGTATACAGGATCTGAAAGAAGAATATAAATGTGTGAATTTCACATAGAATCTCAGTGATTGCCACCTCTGGTTGACCAAAAATGATGCAGTATGATTACGGTACAGTCACTATACCCTGATTTTATATGGGGCACTGCAGACAGGACTGTAATAAATCAGGCACTAACCCGTGCTCAGAAACTTGCCCCAGAGAGCTCATAATGTGCATTCATAGGACAGGTACATAGAGGGTATTAAAAAAAAAACCTCTCTTCTAGCGAAACATGTAAGAACTGAACAAATATGAAAATACAGCAAATTGCCAGAGTCTTGTTCTTTGTTTTAAGCACAGAAGTCTTCCTTTCTTGCAAATGCATCCATCAGACATATGGCATTATCCAAATGATACAAAAAAGCATTTTTCACATCTTGGGGCTGTTCATATATGCAGTCATACATGGGGGATCAGTTTACATTTCTGTACAGTCTGCATGGATCCCCACCTACAATGTCACAAGGAAGAGTGAAACTATCATGGCCTTGGTACACCCACATGGACTGCAAGGATCTTTGGCACCCTCAGGTCAAGTTCCTAAAGGAAGTTTCCAATTAATGAAAGATGCAATCAGAATGGAAATTTGTTTTCACATCCTGATGAGTTTTCCTCTGTTTTTGCCCTTTTTACATATTGATGAGATATCTGGAGGTGGTTTGAGAGTTACTGAGTTCTTTTCTAGTGTCAGCCTTTAGACTAAAAAGTGGTTAAAGTGAATGAGCTAGGTTTTTTTTATTTATCTGTTTATACTGCTTGCATTCACTACGGTTGTTACAAAGTGTATGCTAGTGAGAGCTGGTGCACAGTTGTATGTGGGTATCTGACTGTTCTCATATTTATTTATTCTAAATAGTCTTTATCTGATTAGTCCTGATCACTGTGCTTTAGTAGCAGGACTGAATTTCAGACAGAAGAAAAGACCTGTTAGCTATGGGGGGGGTTAGCTCATCTGCACTTTTTCTTCTATACCTTTGTATTACTCTGATTTCCACAGATAGGGATTTGTGAAGGATGTTTAGAACTCCTGAAGAGAAAAGGAGATTAGCTTGCAAATATAGTTCTTGAAGTTATTATTCTCTCTACCTTCATTTAACTTGCTCAGAGAATTAGGTAACATCTCATTAGGAAGGTTGAAAGGGAATTGATAGCCAGCATTCCTAAATACATTTGTATTACTGAGCAGCAGGGAAGGAATGTTAAATCCGGTGAAGATTTCTATTCTCTGCCTGAACAATGAGTGCAGTGGCCCAGCGATGGTATTCTGTTGAATGACAGAGCTGCTCTTGATAGGACTATGGTAATTGTGTGGTAAAATGGAATTATATTATTATATTTTAGGCCTGGCTGATAATTATTAGCAAAATTATTGTAATATATGCAAAAACTTCATATCATTTATTCTCCCATTCTTTAATTGGGAGAAAGTGAAATTAATAACAGCCATTGAATAAGTACAGGATTGAGCTGGAAAATGAGAATGCTTCTGGGTAGCAAAAGATATTTTAAGTTTAAAGTGAAAACTGTGGCAGCTGGATATTGTGTTTCATTGAACTGCCACTGGCACTGATGAACTAGATGGTCCTTTTCTCTTCCTGAGTTCCCATATCTCCATGCCAGACTATTGGATAAGAGGGCACAGCAAGACAATGTTCTTTTCTATTGGAGAACAGAGTATTTTCAAATGAGAAGGTGGAACCAGAGAGAAAAAAGCAGTGGTTTTATTCCACATTTCATTAAAGTTATAACCACCTGACAATGGTCAAAGAGAGACGCAGTTTTTGTTCTTTGCAGGGAAAGAGATTTGAAAGTGGAAGGGCACGTTTCCTTCATGGGGTTAAAAAAAAAAAAGATTAAAAAAAAAGGTAAAAATAAATTCAGCCAACAGACTCATTTCCTTCAGTTTTCCAGCAATGCAAATGTTTTCACATAATTCTGTTAGTGATGCAGTGTCTAGACTTCTCAGATGGTTTAAAAGATTTAAAAAAAAAAAAAAAAAAAAAAAAAAAGGCAGAAACAAACCCTGGCATTAATTCTGGGAATCCTGAAAAGCTAAGTCATTATCACTGTACTATAGCTCATGTGGTGATAGGAAGCCACAAATAGTCATTGAAGACCAGATTCTGGAATCCTAGCTTATTTCAGATACATGATTTAGCATTTGCTCACATTAGACATCCTGTTTAATCTCCCTTTAGCAGGCTGTGTTGGTTGGTAAGGGCTTACCACATAGTCTGGTACAAGGCTTCTGTATTTTGGCTTTCACCGTGAGTGAAAAGGCTCCCTGTCTTCTCAGGAACATCAAGGCTGGTGATAGAAGGAAAGAGATCTTTGATTCTTGCAACAGATATACATTGGCATAAAACAAAGCAAAACCCCAGAAAAAAGCATTTGCACATGGAATATATAAAAGGCTTCTTAAACATTTTTTCCTTGCTCATTGCCATTTGTCCTTAGCAAGTCTATTGATTCTGAGTGTTGTTTGAGGTTTCCAGATTTACTGCAACATATCTGTTACTATCTCATTTTGTTAGTTCTTTTTTGTTTTCTTTATACCAGGAAACTTATTCAACATTGATCAGATTATTAACTGTTGTCAGTCTCTAAAATCCCACAGTACTCGTAGTGACCAAGAGAGTTCATGCATCTGCAGCAGCCTCTGTCTAATCACAGCTGTGTTATTTTATAGGCAACTAGGCCTATAAATAGAACTGAACTTTAGCGTGGTTTCTTATACATTCTGTTAATGATGGCCTTCAGAATTTAAACAGAATGTGCAGCCAAACTCTTCTGGTGATGTAAATGAAATAGTTTGGTCTTGCAACAGGCACTCTTTCAGGCAGTGTCTCAGCTCAAACTCAGTAACTAATGGCTGGTGTAAGGGGTGTTTGCTATGTACCTCAGCTGTTAGGCAGATGCCTGATTCTGCATTAACCTGGGCCTGAGAAAAGCAGGCTAAGAGCTTATTAGGGCGGATGAATAAATGGACATTACCTGTGCCACAGTCTCAACGTAAAAGCTCCTGCAAATTCCCTGCAGGTGATTCAGCTCCACCTTTGATGGGTAAATCCTATTATCCTACTGCAGCATGCTCCCTCACTCTGTTGGGTACAGGCAGCTGTCTTCCTCCTGTGTTTTTATTTCCCAGTGCCTGTCACCTTTATGGGTTTGGTGTTTGCTGCAGGCTTAACAGGATCCTTGCTGGAGCCAGGCTGGGACACCCTGCTGTTTGCAGATCTCGAAGAAGAGATGTTGCTCTCTGAATTAAATATGATCCTTCTTGAGGGATCTCATTTTGTCCCCTCAACCCACCTCCTCATTTGTTACCTCCTGGCATTTAACTCTTTGTAGTCACAGAGGGCAGTATCTGAAAGAACAGAGGTGTAAGTGTGCATCAACACTCTTGTTTTCTAGCTAGGTATTTTTTCCACACATTTAAGTTGTTTCAAAGTGGTAAAAAACAAAAACCCCATCGGAAAAGACATGAGTAGAATTCTTAATGTAGCATATAGACTAAATTGGTACCTGATCAGTGCAGTCTGAATTAAGCAGTTGGGCATCATAAAGCATGAATCATATTATAATACTGCACATCTTCAGTGCTGAGAACATTCATTCTCTGTGCCGTATGAAGAAAACAATAGTTTACAAGCAAATTAGGAGCCTGTTGCCACCAGCAATGTAGTCGTTTTCTGTAGTAGAAATTACTGGCTTTTAAAGGATCAGACTGCTGAGAAAAGCTCCCTTATAACCTCCAGATCCATCATCTCTGCCTGTAGAGTCACTATTCATTTTACTGTCAGAAATGAGCAGCTTCTACTTTTAGACCCACAAAGCCTGTACAGCTGTGGAAGAATGAACAGTGGTTTCCTCTGCCTTGCAAATAGCTTGTTGAATGACTGATCACATCACAGCACAAGAATCTTTAATCCTGATGGAAACACATGACAATGAAAGGATGCATTTGGGTTCTTCAGATTCTCTCATTTCAATGCTCATAATATTGATATTTAGTGCATGTAGCTGGGTGCTGGGTGCTGCTGAGCTGAGCATATGAGTCATGCTGTCTCTGTCTCACACATATGTGTGGCTAAAGAATTATCCAAGTACTGAGTGTGGTTCACAGAGAAAATAAATGTCAGTGGTGGCCTTCTGACATAGATGTCTTCTGTGTTTGCCATCTGCCTACTTCCAAGTTACATGATGTTCTTGAGGTAGATGGATAGCCATGTGCAGAGTATGTATATTTACAGGAGCTGTAATCCAAATTGAGCTGCATTACAACAGAGTCCCTCAGCTCAAGGATATCCTTAGACTAGAATTTTCATCCTGGGTGGTCTTAAACTGAGTACATATTAAATATTTAACTTTTCTTTAAATCTCAGAATAATTTCTGAATACCTTTTCCACCTCCTAGCCTGGACTCTACTCACTTTAAAAGATCCAGAGCACATTTTTTAATAGAATAGCTAGACAGAGTGTCTGGGGGACCCAGGAAGAGACATAGATTCCAGTGGGCTCATTGTGTGCTGAATATGGAAGCTGCTGAGCAGCAGTGTTCAGGAAGCATTTTGCTAAACAACCAACCATGAATATTCATGACAAGGAATTCAACTCTTGCATTATCCAAACCCATTGTTGTAAGTATCAACACTGACATTGTGCCTTAGCACTGTGTAATCTTTATTTATCCTGTGAGATCAGAGAATTAGGATTATGTAGTTCACAAAGGAAAGAAATACATGTAAACTTGCTTGAGCCAGTGTCAGTTATAAAAAAAATTAATCTGTCTCCTTTTTCATTACACTGTTAGTAAACAAACTAAGCTGAAGCAGCTTCCCAGCACTACTTCCCATGGTAGAAACTGATCCAGCAGGGCAGACACCTCCAAATTCATGTGGTCTCAGCTGGGACTCCCTTGTGCTGCATGTGAGGGGGACTTCAGACACTAGACACCAAATATGTGTCTCTGAGAACAAAGTCGTACTTGTCCTTTATAGGTTGGTAAAGATTTTTACAGAACCTCAGTGAACCCTTCAGTGAGACCCTGGAGACAGAGAACCAGTTCCAACCCTCATAACATGTTTAATTGCTGGCCCAATAACTCTTGCCTGAAATGGTGAGTGTATCTTTACATTTGTAAAGAGGAAGGCATTAAATATGTTTGGACATTCCACTGAAGGGCACCATGTGTGTACCAGTGATACAGACCACTGCTGCTGTGTGATCCAGGGCCATTTATAAAGCACCAGTATTCTGAAGCACTGAAGCTTGGCTAAATTTTCCTGTGACCAAAATCTTTGCCACAAGTACTTTGACTTCATTCGTGCCATTGGTGGAACTAATTTGGCCAACAACATTTTTCTTTTTAATTATAGAACTCTAAGGATTTTTCAGAAAAACTGGTCCACTATTAGTACAGATATTTAGACATGCAGAGTGTTATGTACAGGGGAGTAGTCACTCTCCTACAGTTCTCCAGGGAGTCTGGCAAGTAACTCCATAGCTTTGGTCTCCGGTGCTTTAAATCATCGCTGTTTGGCTGAATGCAGTTAAAACTTCTGCAAAAAAAAATGAAACCAGGAGGTGTGAGTATCTGAAAAGACCAGGGCAAGCAGGCTTTGGCCAGGGCCACCAGTGACACTCAAGTTAACAGTACAGTTTTCCCTAGAGAAAACTGTCTGGTAGTGAAAGAAGCAACATGAAGGAGGCTGAAAAGTAAGATCAGGATCTGCCTCAAGAGATAAAAAATAATAGAGTAAGAAACTGCACACCTACTGAGAGCAGTGCTTTTAGAGACAGCAAAGACATCAGTAATTCCCAGGCAGTTTCCATTGTTGTGATACAGAACACAGTGCCAAAGGATTTTGCAAAAATTGAGTGATCTGAATTAACAGGCTGTTGAGTAGTTTATTGTTTGTATATTAAGTCAGATGGGTTTGTGTGTAAGGTAGGGAATGGCAGACAACTGCATCTTATAGGAGTCTGAATGTTGTTCTTCTGCCAGGTTCAAGGAAGACAACAGAGGAAGTTCAAGTTGAATGATACCACTTTATTATTTAAATTAACACTTTCAAATAAACTCTATATATTTGTACAAGTGAAGTTAGACTGCATGGATGTTAGAACCCTTGCAGGTCTTTGCAGAGCACTAAGAATGTGTGCTTTAGGTTAATGTTAAATATTGACACATTTAGAACAATGCTACACAACAGATGTCTTCCCATCATGTGAGGGCATGTTACAAGGCAGAATGAATGGAGCAGAAGGAGCTCTGCAACACTCCACTGTAGCACTCTCATTAGCTGTTGATCTGTGAGGCAGGAGAACAGCCCAACTGCACCGAGTACAATAGGGAGAGTTGGCCTAATGCTTTTGGGGGGTTAACCTTCGTATAAAACACTATTGAATTCAATTCTCTTCCTGAAGAACAAGGAAAAAGAGCTGCAGAAAGACATGGCCTGATACAGGCACACAGACACTGAGGGCACTCCTCTCTCTTTGCTCAACTTCAGGAAAACACTGTGAGTTTGGGAAAAAATACTGTGGTGGTTCTCAACACCATATGCTGCTCATATTTCAAGTATGCCTTCTATGTCACATATGATCCTCACTTAGTTTTTTAATAGAAAACAATTTCACTTAAATACTTTTTATTTTCTTCTACTTGAAATAATATTTCAGAGTTTAGCTGTAAGATTCTTACATATGCTGTTGTCATTCCCTTAGGCGTTTCTCCAGCATTGCTGCAGTCTTCACCCCACTTTGCAATTTCACAATGCATGTTTGTGACAGGCATATCAAACCATCCAGTTAGTTTAGAATTGAGGTGGGAGAGTGCTTTAAATGTAAATTTTACTATAAACAGCGGAATAAAATCTTGCAAGCACTTCCTAGCTCTGCCAGGAAGCAAAGCTATATTTAACTCATTTTAAAATTCATCAAATACATTGTGGGCTGATTCAGATCTTTGGTGTGTCTTTGAAGATAGCATGTAGTGGAAGTGTCATACAGTCAGTTGGGGAATTGGGCACATTCTGAGATTCTCGTCAGTGAAGATATGTAGTTAGGACTGGATTTTAGAAAGAAAAGTACATATAGATCTAAGGACTTAATATCAATACTTTATTTGAAAATTTGAACAATGACTGCTGCATTCAGTTCAAGAGGTTTTTGAGAAGTGCTGTATATAAAGAAATCAGTGCCATAGCAATGACAAAATTCACATGCATACATGAATTTTAAAAAAGATTGTCTTGTAGTACTTGGGAGAGACCGTCTTTCAGAGAAGCTAATACAAATTGTTGCTATAATAATTTGCACAAGTTTCAAAATAGGAAAGATCCCCGGATAGTAAGAATAAGCCATAAGAATTTAGCTAAGGTACCTGTGTACAAAAGGAGAAACTCCAGACGGATCTTGCTCTATTTCTCATGTCTTGGATTGCACCTATCAGCAGCTTTGTATCCCTGTAAACCCAACTTCTGCTGTTGATGGGGTAAATATAGATTGGAATAAATCTCTCAAATTTCATGCATCATGTTTTGTAGATGTTTTAGGTGTCATTAGATAAGATATATATACATATATAGATATATATAGATATATATAGATATATATAGATATATATGTATGTATGTATACTGCTATCATGTCTCCACCGATTTTTTTGTAAGTGCAAATAGGAGTCTCTTAATTTTAGAGAACAATCTGCTTTTGTTAGTGAGATGTTTACTTGCCTATATTTAGATATGACCTGAGTTTGAAGTTCAAGATTACGATTTTTTATAGCTGGGTAAGTTGTACCCAAAGTCCTTACTTAAAAGAAATAATATGCTACAGTCTTATTAAAAGCTCTCTATGGGAAATTGAAAGAATGTCATTTTTCTAACATGGTTTTATGCATCTTAATTGTGGTTTTCTACTGTTCACTTGCTTTTGATTTGTTCTAGTATATGACTGCTGCTGCACCTATGCAAGGGACCTACATTCCCCAGTACACTCCTGTGCCTCCAACAGCTGTCCCTATTGAAGTAAGTTTATCTCCATCCATTAAAGCAGAGTGAAGGGGGAACAGAACTCTTACTTATTATGTCTTTGTGCACCTGTTGTTTGAAAGGGGCCTAAAGGTTCTTTATGGAGTGGTAGCTGGAAGCTTCCAGCTTATTAAATGAGGACTGCACTTCTCTTTCTCTTTTTGTTTTCTTTCTTTCCTTTTCCTTCTTTTTTCTAACCCCTCTTTTTTTGGTTTTTTTTTTTTAAATTATTTGCAAGGGCTCTTGTTTTGCATTTGTTTTGTTGTACAGCAGGACATGGAATAAAAACATCAGTGATTATGACTATTTTTTCCCCATGTACTTGGGAGGGAGATGGGAAGAGACAGGAAAACAAACCCAGCAGGCAGACCACGAAACCAAAAGAGATTTCAAGAAGAGAAGATTGCAAGAGGGTTTGATGCGGTCCTTAGCAAGCATAGGTAATTGCTGAAACATTTAGCCACCAGAAAAAGTGATTGAGCAATGGAAACCTTCCTCTTGTATATACAGACGTGGAGGATGCTGCACTGACTGAGTGCTTTTCATCCTTGAGGAAGGATTCGCTCCCTCCCTCCTTGGGGCTGAGTCATGCTGATGACAGTCTAATGAGTAAGTATTTACTCAACCCTGTAGACCACAAGCTGCTGGGAGAGCGTCAGCTTGGCCTCCACTTCTGTGAAGCTTCATAAAGGCAGCTGAGCACAGCGAGAGGAGGGAGCCTTGGCATCCTCTTCCCTGTGTGTTTCTCTTTGGCACTACCCTCTCTTATTAACAACTTCTGCCCTACTCTGGGGTAAGGCAAGGAGTGCCAGGGTCTCTGTACTTCTGTCTTCATCTGTGTGACCTTTGGATTTTGTGCTATTACTACTCTGTGCTTTGAGGATGTGAGTTAGTGGTACTGCTGGCGTGGCTTCGCCAGCAGTCAAGTGGGCTTATCCTGTTTCCTCCTGGTTCTTTGCAATTATTCCCAGATAAGGTCCCACAGGAAAGGCTACTGCTGTTCTGTTGTACTGAGCTGGTTATGTTTCAGTCTTTTTTGCCTCGGTATGATTTTGCCTTAAACCTCATTTGTTTGCAAATGCACTGTGAGTGCCTCTTTTCAATTGCCATTCTTAAGTCTAAATCAGGCAGATACAAATCTGAATTAAAGGAGATGGTGGGAGAGAGAGTGGTTCATATCATGGGGTTGTCTGCACACCATGCTGACCTGTCCAAATGAGAATTAAGGTTAATTTAAATTACTTGTCAAGCCCTCTTCCCTATCCCTTGCTCGTGCAGTCATGCCTTCTAAAGTAACTCAATGTCATAATTATCTACTATAATAATCAAAATGTTATCTGAATCTATAGCCTGTTTTGCTCTTATCCAGTGATGATGATTATTGTTAATGTTTATCTGTATTCATGTAGCATCATGAACCAGGACCCTACCATGCTGGATGCTCCACAAGCAGAGACCAAAAATACAGTCTCTGCCCCAGAGAGCTTACAATCTCAAGATGAGGTGGACAAAAGGAGAAGGATAAAGACAAGGAAGTAGACAGAAAAAAATAATACTGGCAGTCTGCTAAGCAATAGATACAAAGAATTTCTGAAAAATGAAACTGATATTTTAACAGATGCTTTAAAATAAACTACCTGTTGTTTACACGAGGCTCAAATAAAAACAAAGCAAGTGCTTTGTGCTCCCTCTTCTGGCTCTGTTGTGTGCAATAGAGTAATAAAGTATGTTCCCTGAAGATACTTGCTATTCATGACACCAACACACCAAGCATGAGAGTAGAGGAAAGAAAATGTATCTTGCTTTGAAAGCATACAAAAAACTTAAACCAAGTTCAGACTGTCTAAATAGGATAAGAAATTGTGCATAATGTTACATTCATGAATATAATCTTTTATGTATTTACTTATCTACTTTTTGCAAATATATAAACAAAACAAAACTTCATTGGAGCTTTGACTTAACAGATTAAAGTCTTTAGTGTAAGGAAAATTTATTTTTGAAGGGAACATGCATAGAGACAGTATGTAGAAGAGGGCATTCTTCTAAGGTGACTCAAATTCTTTTGGATGTGTAGTAAAGTGGAAAGTGGTGGGTCTAGATTCTGCCTTTATTGCATTTTAAACCAAACAAAATAAATGTGAACTCACTGTGAAGTTGGGCTAGTTAATCAAGAATTAGAAGAGGTATGTATACATTGTGAAAAAGCCAAGTAAAACTCAGAATCCACCAAAATCAGAAGATTTGCCTCTAGCTTTGAATGGGCAGGGAACTGCCCTTGAGGAGGGTGTTTTTTGCTACAACCTGTGAGAGCAAAGTTCTGCTGGTAGGCTGAGAAATCTTCTTGTTGCTGAATTAGCTTTCTAAAACTGATGGAGTTTGTTGTGTTAGCATGTGGTTCTGCTACCTCAAACTCTCTTGATCTCTAGAGAAATGTGTGAAAGGTGAGCTGGTGCTGAACTCTTGTACGTAATTCACTGCCATGAGCAAAATTTTTAAGTTTTTCATCTTCTCATTTGGTTCCCTAGGGTGTTGTTGCTGATACTTCTCCACAGACAGTAGCATCTTCATCACAGGAAGCCAGTGGTCAACAGCAACAGATGACAGTGGAAACATCCAGTGAACACGCGCCTGCATATTCTTACCAACAGTCTAAGTAAGTAGGCATAGGCTTTGGAGTCAGAAGGGTTTGCTTCTTGATTATAGCAGGCCAAATTTGACTCCCTCTTTCAGAAATATAAATTCTGAATAGCTTTGTTAAGTTCTGATGAATTCTGGATATATAGCACTGTAATTAGCAAAAGGTTTTGGCTGACGTCCTCAATTTGGCAAAATGTCCTTGAGCTCCTGCCCACAGTGATATGCTCTTTAACTGTCTGCTGCTTTTCTGGACTCAGAAGGATCTCAACAACTGTGTTAACAATCATCATGCTGGGCTAAAGCAGCATCTGGCATCAGAGGTTAAAAAGGGCTTAAATTTTGCAGGGGTGAAAATATTGGCACAGCGCACATTGGCACATGTAAAGGTTTCTTTCTGAAAGTGTAGTTAATGAAGCAGTATAAATTACCCCAAGTTGGTATTTGTGATTGTGCAAAACTGCCATGCAGATACGGAATAGGCAAAACCTGGAAATGGAAGAAGAGGGATAAGAAGGAGGTGGGTAGAAGCACTGCTCAATCTGTCTCCATTCTTCTGCTCCCTTTGTTTACTTCCCACGGAATACCTTGGAAAGTTCAAACTTTATAAACTGACAGCTGTATTTAGAACTTCTAAATAGTCCCTTCATCTTCAGAATAATCTCTTCAAACACAACTTCTCTTTGCTACAATAAAAATCTTCACAAAGGGAAGGTTTCATATTGACAGGATGCTCACTGGGACTGATAAATGTTGGTCAGATTCTAGGAAGAAGCACAAATCCAGTCTTTCATTAATACATGTATATTGAACACCAGCATCACTTTGAAAATAGAATTATACATGTTTTATCTTGGGGAAGAAAGTAGAGAAATAGCCAGACAAGAAATACGATAGATATGTCAGTCAATGCATCATGACTCTCTACTTACAGAGGCATCAGATACAAGCTGGTATAGAAAAGATTAGAATTAAAACAATTTGTCAATTGCTTTACTTCATTTTTGACCTCTGGAAGTGAAAGATGCATTTGTTTTTCTACCATATGAGTATCAAATGGTTTCAGATTTATGTGGTTTTGACCACAATAAAAGAGAAGACTATTTATTGTCATGCCTATATCTGTATGTACATATTGCAAAAACAATCAATCACAAGCTACCCAATTGGAGACACAGACTATGCATGCTTATCCTTTCTAGCTGCCAGTCTCTCTAGCACCTATAAATAAATGATTGCAAAATACTTACAGCATATAAAAGGCAAAGAGAGAAATATGTGTCTGTACCATCCTGTTGACTTGTTTTAATGAGTGTGTTCTGTAGCACTTGGATCTGATGATTTTTGTGTCTCAGTTCCCTTTCTCTTACATCTCAAAGAAAAAGGACTTAGGTCTAGAAGCCCTCATAACATAGCTGTGAGCTGCAGATTCTGGCATTTTTCCAGCATAGGAGAAAACTACATTGCAATTCTTTATTGAAATGGATGCTGTGTTTCTTGCTCATGTGGTGAATTCCCTGAAAATGAGATCCCTCATCTTTCCTTGTCAGCTACAGCCTTTTTGCAGCGATGAATATACTTGTAATGGCACTGGCATTTATATTCAGAGGACTTTCTTTCTTTTTTAATCAGACAGGCAGATCCACCACAGATTTTTTTTTTTATTGTGCTTATTTCAGTATTTTTTTTAGTCTGAAATTGGCCCTCTATTTATAACTGCCAGTTGCAGACAGAAATGCAGTGTGGGAAGCTGTAGAAAAAAACAAAAATATACACAATCTTTGTCTTTAAAAATTAACTTCTGATGGAATATTCCAGTGACTCTTAATATAAAACGAAGTGAATTTGTTTTATAATTAAAATATTATTTTATTACTCTGCTTTTCAAAGGGCATATTTATTAATAACAAACATCATGCCAGATACAAAACGATAATTGTCAGCGTGAGATATAAGAAAATAATTTACATGACTAGATAATGATTTTGCCAGATATAGGCAAAAGAACAGGCAGACTATATAAAATTATTTCTTGGGAGCTGATCAGTCAGGAGAAAAGTTATAATGGTATATTTCCTTACATTTATTTTCTTTGCAACAATCATGAAATTGCAGGCAACGAAGGAGAGAAAATGTACTAAGAATGAACTGGGTGGTATAAGGACTCTGTACTCTCTTTGTAAGTAAAAATAAACCATGAAACTTGGAATTTAAATTCCACTTTCTAATCAGCATACGTGTTCTTTTATTTAATATGCTGAATGCTGTACTTGAGGATCCCACCCACAGAGTTCAGAAATGGCAACTTCATGGCAAAAACCTGGCTACATATTGTGTAGATAAAAAAAGCCCTTGATTCTGAGCAGAGGAATCTACTTTATGAGGAAATCACCTTAATTATTTTAGACCCTACTCCCGTTTTTCCTTGTAAATATTTAATTTTGCACATTAAAGCATGAAGACTATGAAGTGGAGATCAGTGGATATCCTTGCAACCAAAAAGTATATTCTCTTACCTCCAAGCAAAACTCTGCTGGACAACATACTCTGATTTTAAATGTGGAAAGAAATATGTTTTTCTAGAGCCTTTTGTAGGCAAACTCAATGCCAGGTTAGATTAGAGGGCTTGTGCTGTGTTGGTGATATTGGACTTTCACACCTATGGCAGCCACTTGAGCCCTAGGGGCAGTAAAATCTCAGGAGGTGAGCTTCCAACTTGAGTAGTCCTACCAGAAATTATGCATAGAAAATCAGAAGAAAATAGTTAATTGTTGCATTCCACATAAATCTGTTCTTAACTTCCAAAATATTAATGAATGCAATGAAAAAGCCCTTTGGCAAATTTAATATTTAAAATTGTAGTTCTGTATTTACACTCCCAGACAAAAAGTTCTGTGGCAAATGTTAGGTCGTCAACTTTCTTCAAATTTAACTCCTAATTTTAAAATTTATTTTAAACTAGGCAAGGCAAATGCATTAATATTTGCAAAAGGAAAGGTGCTGGACTTTCTTGTGTTGAACTTTGGTCAGGAAAGGATTTTTTCCATGTAAGCTTTAAAGACTCTGGGAAAGGTAACAGCTGACCCTTACAAATAGCCCCAGACACAGAATATAATTTTTATGTAGGTTTTGGGCCTCTCTTAAAGATCTCATACAGTCTTTTCCTAATAAGCTAGATGCGACAGATCTTTAAGTGACATGAAACATCAAAAACACAAAATGAGAGGTATCTTCTGTAGGAAGAAGATTGATTATTTTCCTTATTCTCTGTGATAAATTAAGAAACATGTTAACACTAGATGATAAAAAATATATATTTTTCTAATTAATATTGCTTTGAAGGTTTCTGCTAAGTTAGCCTTAACTGGCTCATTAAGCAGACTGCTCCACAGTGTAATTGTTCTTGCCATCAGAAAATGTGCTTTTTCTAGCAAACTGGTTGTATTCTTTTATTGTAATTTTATCTTTCATTTTATTATTAATACCCAAAATAAATAGTGGCACTTATTATTATGAAAATATTCACCCTCCTACTGAATTACCTGTGAAAGATTTACACAGTGTTAAGCCATGTATTCATCTCATTTTGGTGCAGTTAGACTGCCTATTAATGCCTAGCATTCCAAGAGTAAATTCATCTGCTTAAGATGTGTTAATGTCCCCAAAGTAGGAGTTCCCTATTTTTGCCTCACTATTTTCAGCTTAGTGGTGGTATCATATTTAAACAGCTGCAAAGTCAGTTTAGCTTGGATAACTCTTAAAGGGAATTGGGTGGAAAAAAAGGAGAAGAGGCTATTTCAGAGTTGTTTTGACTTAATGACCACTTTAATTCAATTGTTTTTACAGACAATAAACAGGACTGAAGAATGTCGGTCTGAAATCTTTGCCTTGAATGGAGAAACTTCACTGAACAAGAAGTTGGCTTCCAGTTTGCACAGGCGTCAAATGAATGCTTTTTTTTTTCTACCTTTCCCAACGAAAACAAAACAGTGTTTTTATGTGCTGTGCAAATGGTTCCGTCATGTAGTCTGACAATTTTATTTTTGCTATTTTTTTTTTCAACTGAAAGAAAAACCCAGAGGAAAAATGCTGGGTTGACATTTCATCTGGATGAACATTTGAATTCAGAATTTACCTGGAGGTGTAGCTAGATTTTTTTTTTTTTAAGCAGAAAAACTGATGATGTCAAGAGGGAGCAAGTTGCGATGAAAACCAATTGTCTTCCTCAAAAATTAAGCTACTCTTTTTCTCTCATTTTCTTTTTCTTCTTGTTTTAATCTAGAGTATTTTTTGGTTTTTTGTTTTTTGGTTTTTTTTAAAAGAAATGTTTAGGTAAGGTTTATCTTGAATCTTAATTGCCTTAATTTTAAGGACGTCAAAGGCTCTCAAGGCAAGCTGTCAACGTCTTGTTAGAAAACCCGAGAATGAATTGAAACTGCTCACACCGGTGCTGGTGCAGAAGTTTAATAGACTGAGTTTTTGGGGTGAACAAAAAATAAACTGTACAGTTTAAAAGAAAATGATTTTCTTCTTTTGAAGAAAAGTTGATGATAAAAGGAACTGTGGCAACTGAAAGGATTGGAAAAATGCTGGGACTTTTATGAACTTTGTCTTAAGTGTTGACAGAAAAAAAAATCTAGAAGGCTAAAGCATTTTACAGTAAAGTTATTGAATTGAGAAAAAAACTTGCTGCATTATAGAGAATGCAGGGTTTTTTTCTTGCAGAATGCAGATTTTTTTATTTACGAAGCGTGATCGCTAGCAAAAGCATTAGTGCTTTTTATCTGCAGTCTTTTTTATGAGCTTTAAGAAGTTTTTAGTCTGCTTTGCTTGTCACATTGCAAAAACCTAGCTTAAGAGCATTAAAAAAACTTAAGTAGATAGGAGCTTATGGTCAAAAAAAGTGCAAAAAAAGCAATAGATAGAAGAAATTGTTGACAATTTCTGTAGTCTTTCCTAGTTGTGAACAAATGCAGCCTATGGATGGCCTATTTTATACCAAAGATGAAGTGACACCCTAACGCAGTCCAGAAGATAGAGGGTTTTTTTCTTTTTTTTTTTTATCTTTATTTGACCTACATGGCCGGACCAGTTCTTACTTTCTTGTTTGTTTAAACTATCTTCCACTGGTGTTTTACATACTGCATATGTTTGTAGTGGAAATTTCAGAATAGTTGGTATCAGAAGCTGTCCAAGTTTTTGATTATGTGCTTTGGAGAACATTCCAAAGCAAGGGGGATTGGGCTACCAACTAATCTGTCCAGGCAGGCTTTAATTTTGGGGAGTTTTTCTCTTTAATTACCTGATCTTTGGTATTTCTACTGAAACAACAGTCTTCCTTCTGAATTCTAACATACCAATTCATTTCTTCACCTCAGTCTTTGTCATCGTCCAGCATGCATAGCCACCTTAATTGTGCATTTATTTCTCAGTGTTGCATTTGAGTTGCCAGGTAGATATAAGAGAAAGCAAACTTGATATCTGTTCTCATTTTAGCTTTCCCATACAAGCAGAAATTTTGAAAATTACGTTGTATTGTCATGCAGGCGGGAAGTTAAAAATTGTTCTTCTCTGCTATAATTTCTGTTGTCTTAATACGTTGGCTGACAATCACTAATTAGTATGATCAGGCAAAAAAAAAATTAAATTTAATCCACCAAAACCTGTTTTAGGAATGACAATTACTTTCCATATATAAATCTTTATTATGGCCCTTACTTCTTCTAAACAGACAAATGAAAAAGGTGAGAAGGAAGTCAAAAGATGATTTTTTTCCTTAAGGAGGCAGAAGTAAAGCAGCATTTCATATATACATACATACACACATATCTATGTGTAAATATTAAACCAAACATTTTTAAACTTTCCTCCATCCAGAAGAGAGGGGAAGGCTCATCACATTTACTGTGGTGGATTAGACACAGGGTATCCATTAAAAATAAGGAAAATGAAAACATATGTTTTGGATCAATCTGATTCAGCTGCCCAATCTTAAAAAGAGGTCTGTGTTTCCCTAACCTGACTTTTCTGGGGAAAAGAACACAATTATTTTTTTAAATTGATAAAACAAGATCGTATTTTTTAACATAATGGGAGGGGGGAGGGGGTTTCCCAAGTAAATGCTGCTAGGTATGCAACATAGAAAAGAGAGAAATGGGAGTTCACATGGTTCTTCACCATAGGAAGAGGGCCTGATTTTCAGAAGTGCTAAAACTTCTGCTTCCTCCAAAGTAGTTGTTGGTATTCAGCACTTCTGAAAACCAGATGATGCCAAAGTAAAAGAACAACATCATCCTCAACATGTTTTTAATTCAGAAACAAACCCCAAACCTCTCTTTCTGTTTCATGTGCTGTCTCATTACTTGTTGCTTTTTGAGAGGGGCACTTGAATTTTGTCCTTGGATAAAGGTTCCCTCTTTCTTTAGAGGGCATATGAGGGAAAAAATCAATCTAGCCTTATTTTCTTCCTTTCTACACATACTCTCTTTCTGTCTCTCTCTGAATTATTTGTACAAATGGAGATAACCCCAGGCACAAGTCAGTTAAATATGAAATAAAGACATTTGTTTCTGTGTTAGTTCTAATGTGACACACAAAAAGTCTCATTTACTATCAACAATGAGGCTACAAGGTAGCTACCATGTGGCTGATGAATATGCTGAGGTACCTTCTTGTTTCTATTCAAAACTCTGCTGCTTTATTTATACATTCAGAAACATTTTTCTTATTTTTTTCAGCAAAGTTAAACAATCTCAGTGTTTTTTATTAAGCTAGGCAGGCAACATGATATCACAGTGCCTGTCACTTTAAAGTGTTTCAAGTGCATTCTGTATTAGAATTGTTTCCTTTCTTTTCCATGCTATAATGTTCAATAGTGTTTGAAATCAAAAGAAACAAAGCAAAGAAGTAGAGGAAGAAGAAGAGGAAAGAAAATGGACCCCTTAACTATAATTCATCATTTTACTGATCCCAAAAAAAAAAGTGAACTGGTACTTGAAATCTATGAATTGTAAACACTGTGAGCCTTGATTATAAACAGTCATAGATCATAAGGTAAGAAAAAAGCTTATTTGGAACTTACAAAATGCTCAGAACGTTGTAACTCGTTTCTAAAAGTTAAAAATGAGATAAAAGTGAACAGTGAAATAGCAGCACACTTGCTGCATGGGTGTTGTCACTTGGTGGCCTCTGAAACCTTAAACTGGTTTTCTTTATGTCTGTTCTGGCTAATATGGTTTTTTGAAGGTTTGTAGTTATGCTCTGTTTAGTTTCTGGTTTCCATTTTTTTTTTTTTTTTAAGACCTGAATTTGTAAAGTCAATATCTTTGTCTGTCTTGCCAAATTAGCTTTAAATATCAGGAGAGTTCCTGAAAGATTGCAGAAGCAACTCTAGATGTCTAAGGCAATGGTGCCTGGCCCAGAGGTCTAGAAGTAATATCAAATCCATAAACTGAACTGCGTACGTACTTTCCATCACACCTGAATTCTTATAAATAATCAAATCTGGATGTTCAGGTTTGGTAATTTTTTTTACCTTAAAAGAGAAATACAAAAGGGGTGTCAGAAAACTATGAATTATGGCTAGAAAATTCTGAATACCTGGACTTGTCACTTATCATTGAGGGAAAAAAGAAAAAAAAAAAAAAGACACAGTGGAACTGAAGAGAGTGTTATATTTGCAGGTGCTGACCCGAGTGTAGATCAGGGCACTGAAAAAATCTCACTGTTCCCGCTGAGATTGCAGAGGGACTCTTCTTCCTATCTGGCTCTACTGCTGGTTTTGTAAGCACTTTTCACCTGTGACAGTCAGGCCTCAAGTTGTGAATGTCCTCTTTTTGCCTTCTGGTGAAACAGACTCTTGAAATGTCCTTAGCCTGTGCTTACTTGTGTAGTTCTGTTTACCAAGAGACTGCCTTGGTTGTGTTGGTCAAGAAATCCACCGTAATGCAGAATGAGGCATATCTGAGAGCAATTGCATCACATTGTATCATCTTCTGCTATGGATGCATGCCCAAACCTGGAAGATAAAGGCTGGTCATTAGAGAAGTGAGGGCTTAAACTTTCAACGGGCAATTGGACTGTAGCATTCGAATGGATTTTTACCCGAGTAAAAATCAAATGAAGGGTATTATTTATGTATGTATGTGTACCAAAACTCAGCAAATTTGAGGAAGCCTGCATTGTAATAAAGTTTATTTTTAATATGTCATAGTATTTGGATCTATATTATGTTGTTTATGGTACTGAAGATTGAGACTGATCCTAAGTGTTTAAAAAATTGCCATGCTTCATGGTTTTAAGCTTGATGGTGCTCCTCATGCCACTTCATTTTAATGCTGAGGTTGACATGAGCAAAACAGGTTTAGGCAGACTCACTTAACTCCACCTATAGCAAGAGTCATGCTAAAGAGTGATAATGTGCTTAAAGTAATGAATCAATCCATTTTTAGTGATGACACCAAATGTGGTAGTTGAAGATAGTAATGTTTGATACACGCGTGGTCAACATTTCCTTTCAAAACTTTATTTAACATGAAATTGGTCTGGATATAAAAGAAGTGCCCTAGGGTAGGGGATTTTCCTGGTCTTTCCCGGTAGCCCACGTGAACCAAGAAAACAGTCACGGTGTGATGGAAATGCAAAACAGAAAACAACAAAACTGCTGACATTTGGTGCATTGGTCTTTTCTGTTTAATGACAATTGACTCTAGTAACGAGGACTCCTTTCATTTCCAATACCCATACCCACAGTCATGCACGCACACGTTCTCAGAAGGAGGGCTGAGTGAGCAGCAGAATTCTCCTCCCCTTCAGTGGAGCAGATTTCCAGAATCTCAGCAAGCAGCAAAGATGCAGAGTAAGGAGAGTTATTTTCCTCTCAAAAAGAGCACCAACTTTTTCTATCTTGCTCCTGTCACCCAAATAGGCTAGAGCTCTGTATTTACCCCAGAGATTTATTCACCTTTGTGCCTCAAAGCAGGCAGAAGAGACCCTTTCTTCTCCCCCTTATTAACATGCTCTTTGTTAAAATTGAACAAAAAATTATGACAGTAAAGCTGTAAAAGAAATTAATCCCAGCACTGATTCAGGTTTCCATGATAAGAACAAATTCTTGTGTTTATTGAAGTTGTTCAGTTCAACTGTTAATTCCCCAACAGTGACAGCTGAGTTCTTTCACCTTAATAAAAATGTGTAACGAAGTGGAAAATGTCAGCCCTTGACAGGTTCACAAATCCATTTTTCCTTGTAGGTCCAAAGCCTGCAAGGTGTAAGCACCTTCCAAGATCTGGATCTGTTGTCCTTAAAAGAGTACCTGCCCAACATTAATTTTCTGCCTTTAAGTGTCTTTCTCTTGGATAATAATTTTATGAATTTGGTGAAATTTACAGTCAGTTATATTTTTAAAAGCCCAAAAATACAGCCTAAAGAAGAGAACATGATGTTTATGTAATTGAAGTATTATTAAATATGATGTATTTCAGAGTAGAAGAAAATTCTACTATCTTTTTGAGGCAAAACAATTTTATGTAAAACCAGGAAGTGTACAGAATTAATTTAGGAATTTTTAATTGTTTTCCTTTTTAAAGGAGAATGAATAGATTCTATCTGTAAGAAAAATCAAAGCAGCTTTGAAAGCAGATGAACTTCCTATCAAGAAAACATGTATCACAAAAATGGGTCAGAGGTTCTTTACAGCCCTTACAGACTTCACTGCAGCCAAAATGTAGAATACAGAACCTCTGTGATACATTTAAATTATGAATCTTATTTATATGGGCATCTGTGTGCTGATGTCTCAGAATGTCTCTGAAAGATCTGTACTGCTATGATTTTTTTTTTATGTTTTCCATTTGTAACACAGTCCTAAATAGCTGCCATTTTCCCACTTCTGGGGCTTTCTGTAGATCAGTGGATGTTAGGTTTAAACTTCTGTTTTCTTTGATGAAGCTTTCAATAAAAAAATAAAGAAAGAAAAGAGCTGGGTGACTCTGTGTTCTTGTGGCACCTTTCTGGAGAGGCTTCCCAAGGCTCTGACTCTTCTGGCTGAGCACAGAGGGAGCAGAAAGGTTTTGCAGCAAAGTCTGCCTCTTCTGCACCTTCACCAAATGGAAGGGAGGAATCAGAGAGACAGGACAGCTCTGCTGCACAGCCACCCCCGTGCCAGGAGGTGAAATCCAGGAGGAAGTGCTTCTCCCACCAGGACTGAATGTACACTGCTGGTGGGGATCTGCTGTCCAGGCTCTCAGCTGTGCACCTGCTAGAAGAACATTGCCTCTGCTTCTGAGGTTTATTTTAAAGAGTGACTTCAGGGCAAAAGTTGCCACATGGAAGACAGAAAATCTTTACTTGTGGAATAAGTACAGCCTAAGCATGGTAGAGTGAGCCATACTTCATCTTGAAAGGAAAGTGGAAAGTAAACTGCCTCCTCAGCCATATCTCACAGGGAGCAAGGTATTTGGTGCATTCCCTGTGGCTGCTTCACTCAGCAGCTCTCTTGCTGCCATGTGCATTTCTTCCCACCAGGCAGTTTCTGTGGGAAAGGTGAGAATGGGGTGGAAGGGTCCAGCTCCAGTCTCCTCCCCAACTAAACAAAGTGGCTTTGTTCACAGGTTGGGAATCACTGAGTGCTCCTTTTTACCTACCAGGAATGTGCCTGTCTCCCTCAGCCCTATACATGTTTTGTGGGATCACCTGCACACTTTCTTTTCTCTTTATTTTGCCCGATGAAATACGCATTGACGATCTTCTAATTCCCTTCAGCTTTACCAGGAAAGAACAAAGAAATCCTTAGAGGAATAAGATGAGGAAGCAGGTGAGAGGGGATTTTGCAAGTGCACCGGTACTGAAATGTGCATTAGTTGTGGCTGTGATGATGGTGAGAAAAGGAGGAAGGCAGGAGGCTGAAGGTGCAGGCTGCCTGGAACTCTGAGTGGTGGCTGAGGAGCCTGGGGAGATCAGCAGAAAGTGGGACACTGTGTTCCACTAACACAGATGGTGCAAAGGTGGTTTATAGCTGATGTTCTGGGGTCAGGTTTGTCACTGCCAGGACTGCTCCATTTCCAAGATCATTCCACTGCAAGCTCTACTAAAATGAAATTGCTAACAACTGTGGCACTAGTGGGTTTGATTTTATTGTCTATCTCCATTTCTGTGTGCATATGGAGCCAGTCTAAGGGGAGTTTGCATCAGCTTCCACAGAAGTTCAGCTAAGAAGGCTTCCTCTTCTCATCCTCCTGGCCCCACTGTCAGTGTCCAAAAAAAAAAAAAAAGAGTTAATTGTGTTAATTGGCAAATTAATTCTAAGGCTAAGACAGATACAATGATATAAAGAATAAGGACAAATGGGGCATTGTTATGTGTGAGATGTGTTTATTCCAGAGGACAGAAGCCGTTTTTATCAGTAGTCTGCATCTGGAATGGATGTCCATGACTTCCATGTGGAGAAAGCAATGTCCTTTGATTGTCACTCCTTGAGATTTCAAGTAGAGGGGAAGAGAGAAAACAAATCAATAGCTGTTATAGCATAAATTCAGGACAATTCCACAATCAGCAAGTTTACATAAATTTTAATTTTAATATTGTGGATGACCAGAGTTTGCTCATTAAGACCAAGGTCTCAGGGTGCCAATAATGATAAGCAAACCCAGAAGCAAAGGGCCAGGAGCAGAAGTTACTGAAAGCAGCAAGCAAGCCATGATTCAAACCAAAGTGTCCATCTGACTGTTGGCAAACTTGCTGTGGCATTTTTCTGTGCCTCAGCTCCTTGCCCCATTCTTGTCAATCTGATCTTCAGCAGAGCACCGTGCACTGGGCAAAGGTCTCCCTCTGGCTTAGGCCAGCACCAGCATTAGCATGGTGCTAGTTAATGGCTTACAGAAGTGCTCCTGAGGCTGCAGGCAATGGGAGGATTTCTGCCAGGCAGATAACAAGCCTGCCTGGAGGGAAACGTGCTGCCCAGCACATCCAGGAGGCTGCAGCTGCCCATTTCTGCACACAGGGCAGGCGTGGGATGACTCCCATCTCCGCAGATGGGAGGCAGGCAGGACACAGCACATCCCTCCACTGAAGCCCTCCCAGGGCCTGTCAGTTTGGGGAAACACATGCATGGTCATCAAGGTTTGTTTACCAATGTTACAATGTTCCTGAAAAAAATCCACTTTTTGGCAAGGTCCTGTGACCAAACCACTTCCTTCCTTTTCAAAATTTGTGTATAGGACTCTAGCAAAGGTGTGCTCACTTTTAGCAGATGCTTTGCACAGGTACCTCACTGAACTTACTTGAAGGAGCATAAATTAATGCTAAATAATCTACTAGATATGTGCACTGCTTTAAATGGAGGAGCTGAAAGTCGATGCAGTTAAAATGATGCAGGTATTTTTAAAAGTTGAATGGGCTTATGTTTATAGTGTGGCTAGCTGAGGCCCTAGGTTCTGCTGCATGGAAATGCTGCTGAAAAATAGAACTGTGTGAGAAAAAGATAGAAACCTTTATTTACACTTATTATTTGATTTATTTCACCATTTTTTACCAGTCAGTACATTCTCTATCTTTTGCATGTCAGTTGACATGCAGCCAACTGAAAATTGTGTAAGCTCCTCGAGCATAATTCCTGTGGGATCGAGTTCCATGTTTCTCACTCAGAAATCATTTCCTCCTTATTAACAGTTGTGCTACATCACAGGGCTGCTGACTAGGATGGTCTCTTCCTCAGGTAGAGCAACTTCTGCCTGGTGTTAATCTTGTATGAAATACTCTTTAGTGGAGCTCCTCTGAGCTTTTCACACATCATCTTGCTTTTTTCTAGTCTTGGTGACATGCAAAGTTGCACTGCCACCACTGAATCTCTTTAGTACAGAGGAAGGGGCAGAAGCAGGCAAGTAGACACACCTCCTCAGCTGATACCAAGACCCAGCAATCCTTAGCTGAAGAAAAGAACAACCATTGCACAACAAGCTGAGTAAGCCATCAGGAGAAGTGGAGAGCTGACCCAGGGCTTCCTTTCTCTGTTTGTGCTGCAAGTTCCAGGTTCTCAGCAAGCACTCTGACAGCCTGGCTTTCTTGCTCTAAAGGTGAGTCTTTGAGAGGCACAGAAAGTTACCACTAAAAAAAAAAAAAAAAAAAAAATAAATAAAAATCAGTTTTGCAATGTTTCACCCCTGTTTCTCAGCTGTGACCCTTCAGTACTATGTCCCACGCATGCTTCCAAATGAGTAAGTAAATATTTATTACAGTAACACACAGTGGCCTCAGTCTCCATTGGATGCCATGTAAACACAGAAGAAAAGACATGTTCTGCTAGGCTTAAGAGGGAGGGAAAAAATTATCTGCCTAATCTATTCAGTGATTCAGATTTCTGCTAGACCCTCTGACACACCTGAGTTTAGTGGGATTTGGTATTTCGTGTTACTTTTCACAGCAATAGCTGGCTATAACACAGAGTTCAAGGACTGCTTTCCAAAATCTGTTATCCTTTTCACGTACTGATTGTGCTGTGAGGACTTTGGGATATAAACAGCTGTTTGCAGATGCTGATTTTTGGAGAACATCCAATTCTTTTTTTTTTTCCCAGAAGAAAAAATTTTCATAAGAAACATCTACTACTGTTTAAAAACATAGAGTTACCCAGTAGTTTCAGTGCCACCAAAATCATCTTGAGGTGCATGATTCACCCCTGTGCAGACCTGTATGGCAAGGATGAAATATTTCTTCAATCCAAAAAGACGGCCAGACTGACCTTTACAAGGTACTAAAGCTTTGAGCGTGCTCTGGGTAGTGATGAGTGTTGTCTGCAGCAATGACTGAGACAGGATGCTCACAGCAGGGCTGTTTCTACCACACAAGGGAACTGGTTTGTCTTTGTAGAAGAGCACCTCACCCGAACATAACTTTAATGTCTTATACAGTGAGCTGGCCATAAAATTGGCCCTTCTTTTGTCTTTTGCACCGGGGACAGGGCTTGCATCAGAAGTGTTTTCTGAAAATGACACTTTTTCCTTGCTTTCCCTTTGAAAGTGACCCTTTCCATGCTCACAGCGTGCTGGGAACTGTGTCTGTATTTCTAGTGGGGATGATGCCTTGTCAAGGCTGACCTAGAACAGAGGCTGGACAAAGTTAAAGAATAAAGTAGGTATTTATTAAAAGGCCTCAATGGATACACCTTGGGCAGCACAAGACCCCAGCCAGGGCTACACCCAAGATGAACCCAAAATGGTCACAAAAATGGACAACCAGTCACAACATATCTTGCTTTTATAAGTTCTGGTCCATTTGCATATTGGAGTTAATTGTCCAGTCATAGTTTTAGGTTATGAAGTCCCATCCTTGTTTTTCTCTCTTCAGTCCACCATTGTTTATGCTCTTGGGCCTGAAATTTGGATCATTTGTCCCTGGTCCCAAGCTAGAGAAGAAATTGTTTTGTCTAGCTGCTCTGTGAAGAGAGCTTACCATCCCTTAATATGAAGCTCAGAACTGCCCACTAAAGCAGTACAGAATTCGAAAAATGTAAAAGCTAAAACCCGAGGCATCAAGGACTCTGCCCCTGCAGAGAGACATGAGAGGCCCCTGGACAATGAAGGTTTTCTTTCACATCAAGGCCTTCCCTGGACTGCAGCTAATAGACCATTTGCCAGTCCTGCCTGTGTGAATTATGTTGATTACTGAAACATGTTTCAGCTCTTGCAGCCAACTCTTCTTGACAGGAAGTCCTGAGAACAAGTCCTTCGTGTCTCCTCTCCACAAAAAAAAAAAAAAAAAAAGTGTCAGAAACTTCCTCCAGCTGTGGAGACCCAGAATCAGGGAATTGCAACAGCAAAAACCTCTGCTCTTTGGCTAAATTATAGTTGGTTTTATTAGAACTTCCTGCTCCTCCCAATCCACTTCAAGCTGATTTATCTCTCCCTTCCCTATGACACATCCTGTCTGACATGCAGAGTTTAACTTTCTGAGGCGATTTCTATTACTTGCCTACACAGCACTGAAGAGAAGCCTTCAAAAAGTATAGCTTCAACAAGCTAAACCACACTGGATTCTCTGCTGGGAATTCTTCAATTATTTTTTCCCAAAGCATATAATTTTTTGTTAAGCTTGGAAAGATTTCTAATTAAAAAGTAGAGACTTGAGCATCAAAGCTCACTGTGGTAGTGTGGACTGTTTACCTGAGAGAAGCAGTTTGTCTGTTGTGTAGGAGTATTAGATGTTCTAGATAATTGGACAAAAATGTGAAAAACTAAACAAACTTCCCAAAGAGAAGAGGTAGGAAAGAATCTTCCTAGGCTTGGCAGGCTAGTAAGTCTCTATCCAATTTTTCCTCTCCTTTGGAGGCTGCTACAAAGGTTTAGATATGTGACCAAGAGCTACCCTGGTGAGTGAATTAACAAATAATTCTGATTAATTCTGTGCACAGATTAAAGGGAAGCATGGCTGGCTGAGGTGCACACAGGCTGTGAGGGAACAAGGACACTTGAATGTTAAATAGCAAGACATCAGCATCTGGCTCAGAAAATTGTCTCCTCCTCACTGTGGCACAAGCAAGCTTTCACTTTATTGGTAAAAAGGGCTCAGAAACACAGGATGAAAAGTTTTATAGCAGGATTACTTTTTCCAGTACTGATATCTACAATCTCCAAAATAAATTATTTACCAAAAAAAAAAAAAAGGCCCCAGTCACTTTGCTTTTTCAGGTCCCTGTTGCCTGCCCTCAAACCCAGCACATAGAGACGTTTAATCAGCACAGCTCCACCTGCCAACAGACCTTATCAAAACTGCAGGAAGAGACACTGAGTATTTCAGACTTGTTTCAAAAACAGTTACAGAAGATTCACATTTGTGTGATAACTTTTTTTGCAGGCTAAAGTGCTGACCAGAGTCAAGAAAGATGTCTGCTTTCCATCCTTTGCAAAGTTCTGCTTTCCTCTGCCCCTTTATGAAGTGCCATTTAGGAAAGTTGTGCTGTGGATATGAATGTATGTACCTGTGCATGAACAGATCTGGGATAGTTTTATATGATAAAATTACATGGTGCATTATACTCAGTCTTCTTTAACCCAAAACCCATCCTCAGATCTCAAATCAAAGAGCAAGCTACAGAGCTGACAACCTGTTTCTTTCTTCCTGCAAGAGTTTCAGCAGTAAATCTGCTTGGTAGAAAGGCACACGTGCAAAACGTGCCTGTCCATTTGATCCACACCACTGCGTGCCAGTGCCAACTTGGGCTTTTGCCACCCTCCCTTTAGTGGCTGCAGATGCCATTAGGTGCCACAGACACAGCAGAGATGTAGTCTGTAGAGAATAAAAAGCAGGGAGGTCCATGACTCTAGACAGGGAAAATTATCTCCGTGCAGAGGTCAGAGAAAGACCTAAGCAGGGGAATCTTTTCAACCATAATGAGCAACAAAAAACCCCTCTCAGTCCTCTTCCATAGCTTTACTTAAGAAGCCTTCAATCCTCCTTTTCTTGCAATAGAATTCATTGCTTCTTCTGTCCCCACTTCCCACCCAGTGCAGATCTATTCAAAATGCTTGGTGTTCCTGTAAGTACTGAGCACTCCAAATGCAGAATGCCAGTGAGAGCTGAGTGCGTGCTGGCGGGGCTTGGTCCGACACGGCGCGATTCCACCGTGGTAGCTGGCTGCTCCAGCGAAACTCTCAGGGGCCTCGTGAAATTACTGACATGAAAGTAGCGTTTGGGGCAAGAAACGGAACTCATTTTTCAATTGACATTAAAGAGGAAATCATTTTAGTGTCAGTTGATACTGCCCAGACACATTTTCAGTAATTAAGGCTCAGAAAAAGCAGTGGAAATACCTATGAGGTGTTCTAAGAATGAAGCCAGAGGCAGCGTGTGAGAGGTGCCAGCTGAAGGAGCTCCTGGGCTGAACATGACATGAAATGGGAAACCTCATGGAATATGACCATGGAGAGAACAAGAGCAGCCCAGAAGAATCAAGCATGGAAGGAGCCTAAATTGTGCTTTTGAATACAGTATGAGAACAAGAAAGACAGAGGAGATTTCAGAACTGTGATGCATGTGTTTATGTAAGGAATTCTTGTGACGTTGAGGTAAGGAGGAAAAACCAATCCTGTGCCCTCTTTCCTCAGCTTTGAAACACATGTGAACCCATTCCTTCCCTACAAATTGCCAATACAACATCCATATGTCACTTGGTTTCCCATTTTTGTGCTCTTTCATTATACTAGATTTTACCTCTACATCCAAATACAAACTTTGGAGGTTTTTACAAGTGCTTAGGTCTTACTGTTTCCATATTATTTCTTTTTTAAATCAGAATCACTTCAGAGATGCATTCTATTATGCACAAAAATAGGTGATATTCCTACCATTTTAGGACCAAAAACCACTGAAAGTGAGCTTGACCTGCAGTATGAGAATACTTTCTTTTAACATGGAACTCACAATTCCCTGATGGGTTTTTTTGCTGTATCTCTCTGGCAGCTCTTGAGGCCTCAGGTGAAATTACTCTGGCTTCCCTGTGTTGGCCCAAGGTAGAGGTGGATAGCTGAACAAGGCAGATAGCGAATCCCAGGGTGTAAATTTTTGGCTGTTGATTACCTAAATAATTTGCAGATTACCAGACGCTATCAGCCCCTACTTTCCACACAATTTTGTGTCACTACCTGCGCAGAGAGTTTATTGTTGAGTGAGGATGTGCAGCAGCACCCCAGAGAAAAGAGCACCTTGAGACCACAGGGGATAATGCCCATTTTGAACCTGCATTTTGAAGAAATCACTGGGGCTGAAAAGGGGGTCTCTTTCCTGCTCCTCAAAATTGTGGCACCATCCCATTTACTGTCAGTTTCTCCACTCAGACATCAGTTTGGGTGTGTGTCTGTAAACAAATTGTCTTCAAATAACTTTTTCAAGGTTTTATGAGGAAATGAATAAGCTCCCTCATTAAATTCAAATTCTTTTTTGTGTTCTGCTTTTCTTATATCTACTAAGAGCCCAGTCTGCCTCCCATCTCAGAGAAAAGATAATATTCCAAGAATGACAAAGGGAGCATATCATGTTCACAGTTTGGTTATATCTTTGTTTATCTGTTAAGATTTGCTTTTTGTGAATCTTAGCTATTTTCCTGGTGTAACTCTTTATAGCAGAACACATTGCACTCTTACTTATTCTAGACAGATCCTGTAAAAATTTATGGTTCTGCATCAATAATAAGAGTCATTAATCATAGTAACAATGCACATCACAGGGTCTTCCAGGCATTCACCACTGAACTTGCTGAACTGTCCTACAAATGAAACCTTCCCCTTCCCAGTAATTATTTACAAGCTTACACAGAAACCAAGAAATTTTGTTAGAAAAACTGTGAGAAAAAAAGATATAATTTTTTCCCAATGGATTTGTTGAATGATGGTGGTGAGGAAAAATCTCAGCTACAGGAAGGAAGAAAGGGGGTTTATAGATATTAGGAAATGCTTCATTTCTGTAGTAAATGGAAGATTGTTTTTAAACAACTCACAATCAAAACTTGTGGACAAATATTTTGTTTATAAAATAGTGTGAAAATTATTCCCAAAACTAGCCATTTCTTTAGTTTAGTTTCCAATCTTCCAACAACCACATTAGCCAATAAGTACAACTTCTCTATATTCATTGTTTACTTACATACAGGAAAGAAATAGCAGGAGAAAAGTAATCTAGCAGATTAGAGCAATGGACAGTAAATCCAATTCTATACCAAGTAAAGTCAATACAAATTATTCTGCTGAGTTCACTGGATACAAGAAGCAGCCTGTGATTCAGACACCATAATATAAGCAGTGAGAAACAAAAGAACATAAGACCAAAAAGCAAGAATTGCAGAAATAAGGCAACAGCTGAAAGAGGAGTCATACATTTTAACTCTTCTTTTTTGAGTGAGCTTTAAGAGCACATTTTGACAATGCTGACTTTTGAAGGTCATGGAATATATTTAATTTGGCAGCTATAAAGATGGTTCAACCACAACTCAAGTTCTGAAATCTTATCCAAGATTTTTCTCCTTCTTTATCAAGAAAGACTGCCAATGGATTAGGATGCTATCTCAGCAGGGATGGGATTTTTATTTAGTCATATCACCTCTCTTCCCCACTGCATTTCCATCTACTTTTTTGAGAGGGTTTGATGGCTGTCAGAGAGGTGAACGGAGCCTTAAGAGAGCCTGAGAACTAAGTGGAGAAGCGATATACAACCACTGAATGGGCAAAGGAAAAAGGGAGCCTGGGGAAAGAAACTGAAGGAAGAAGTGGAGGGGGCTCATTTGCCTCAGCTGCAGAAATGGATTAGAGCTGGTATATAGACATGCATTTGTGGTTGCTCAGCTATGTACTTAAAGTCTCTGCTTTCCAGAGTATTTTCTTTATGAGACACAGTACATTTGACAAACTTTCCAGCCTTTAAAGAAACAACCTTGATCGTTTTTTTAATTCACTGATTCATTTCAGGATCTTAATCTGAAAAAAGGAAAGATTATATTTGTCAGGTAAATTTTATTATTTAAATCTACTTTATAAGAATATGAACACAATGTAATGTCACCACCCTTACCAATGAACACTTCAACTCTTTTTTGTTTTTCTACAGTATTGGTTTTGCTGCATGTATTTCTGCCATGGAAGCCTTAACAATGTTATGCCTATCCCTAGTCCTCAGTGTAATTGTGAGCACACAGTTAGAAGTATATCATAACTCTGTATAAAAGAACATTCCCAAATGACCAAATTTTGCATAACCTAGTGAAGAATTAGACCTTACTCATATTGGGCAAGCTCCCTCAGGCCTTGATCTGTTCTGATGTGAGTGCTGTCCTTGAGGATAATGTATTTCTCTAAAAAAGTAACCAATCCTTTTTTTTTTTTTCTTCCTTCAAAACAAAACAAACAAAAAAAAAAAGAATTTTGAGAAAACAAATCCAGATCCTTCATATAAAACATGACTGCCTTTCTCTGACTATATGGCAAGCATTACTCCAAGAAATACTTAAAACAAATGATTGTTCTTATTGTCTAGAAGTTATGGCATGTAATTTGTTCCCAAGAATTGCATCTACTGATAGAAATTGAGACAACTCATGCCAGGTAAAGTTGACAGGGCATCAGGGGAAAAAAACCCCAAACCTTGTATTCATGTAAATATTTGCTCACTGTTAAAGGTTCTCTATGAGATGCAGAGGTTGAAGACATTGAAGATGTCTTCTGTTCCATGAAGTCTGCAGGACTCCAACCCTTCTAACACAGACAGAATCAGGAGAGGAGACAGCTAGAAATGTGACGGAGTATTTCTCTTTTTTCCATTACATATTCAAGCTTTTTGTGGTTTTAAATGCTCATCAATGATTGCCGCTCCGTATCAATGAGTGTGACAGTCTGACAGTCAAGACAAGAAGCTTTCAGTGTAGAGACAGACTGGAACTGATTGTGTTTTGATGAGCGCTGTGGCTTCCATTAATCATGTGATCAGACCTTCCTTCTTTTGGCGTTGCATTCCTTCCTTCCTTCCTTGTTTTAAGGCCCCTGGCGCGTTTATTTTCCCGGCGGTAGGGCCGCTGCTGACTTCTTTCCACCAGATGGCACCACAGACTGCGAGCCATAGCCGCGATCCATACGTGTGTGTGTGTACACATATTGGTATAAGTGGATGTGCACATGAGCGCAGCCACGCACATGTATGTGCTGGTGAAAACACACGAGTACTAGACACCTAAAAAACTCATTTTCCTTGCCTCTTATCCTACCTCACGAGGCAGAAGGAGGAGCAACACCAACCAACACCATGCATTGAGACCAAGCTAGAAATAATGCTTCTGTATTTGACACTTTCAGGGTACAGGCACCCCAGACTATTTAAAATAAAAGTTATTAAAGAGGTAGTGCATTTTATGAATTTTACTTTCTAGCACAATTTAAAGCAGGCACTTTCTTCTAAACTGAAAGGCCTACTGCATGGTCATTCTCATATACAGTTCAGTTTTAGAAGGATTATTTTATGGAATCCAAATGTGAAATCTTTTCAATCCAACTTTCCATATCCAATGTGGGCTGCCTACCCAATGTTTCTGTAGGAAATGGCAAGGGAATGCTGTCTATCTTAACTGGTTACCTCCCTGATATTAGTTTGACTCTTCAATAGTTTCATCTAACATGTTCCCTGTAAGAATACTGTAGAAATCTGAAAGATGAACAGAATTTGATAATGGACACCGAAAAACAGTTTTAGAAGAAACTGGCAAATAATACTCATAAAATTTTCCTTATCTAGCAGGTTAGTATTTAAAACACAGGTGGCAAATTTGGTTGTTAATTAGTATCTCCTTTTTTTTTCTTAATTAATCCTCAGTTGTTTCAGTTTATTTTAGAAACAAAACCTCTCCTTTTATCTGAAAAGTCTTCAATGGGGATTTTCAGCTGACTACTTAAATGTCTGAGGTCTTTCTTTTGCAGAGATGAGAAATAATAGTAATTGTTTTGAGGACAATTATATTTAATTGCTACTGTAAAGTTCTTGCTGAAAAGGTGGTGTTTCATTCTGCAATGTAGACTAAAGATATATGGTTATTGTTTACAAAGAGCTTGTCAGATGCATAAAGGTTTTTGGTTTGTGATTAATTTCCAAGTTTTTTTAATTTCTGACATTTTCATAATCCTGATGGCTTTCCCTCCATGCTTTTAAAGAGCTATCTTCACTTGTGCTGTTATCTTTACTTTGTGGCAATTGTCATAATCTATCATAACAGTAAAAGACACAACAGAAGCTATATCATTTTAGTGCATATGGAAGAAAAAAAGGTTTGTTGCATTTTTCCTCCATCTGTTCCTGTCCAGCTGTTCCTTCCCTCCCTCCTGATTAGGTGTCACAAAGGTGAAACTGCCCTTTTCTCACCCTATGCCTCTAAGACATTAATTTGCAGCCCTTTCTGAAATGGGCTGGCATCTGCTGCCTCCTGTTCCTGCAGAAGAATCTTCAGCCTGTCTTAGCCTCCAGTCTTAGCTAGGAGCTTAAGCAATCCTGAATGTATTGGGAACTTGCATGGGAACCACCGGGGGAAAATGCATCACTGATTTATGATGGGTGCCAGAACCAGCAGCAAAGAGGAGCAGTGACTGACCAGCAAACTCATAGCACCAAAAAGCAAGTTGAGATTCCCCACTTGGGTACCCTCTCTGAGAGCTCAGAGACAGGGAGAAGTATTGAAATTCCGAGGATCATTAAATCTGGATGAGGCTTTTATGAGACAGGAAAGCTGCTCTGCATGCAGAAGGCTGCAACTTCATCTCACAGCATACCAGAGCCTTTGCTCCACATGGTATCCTGCAAAACAGGTTCTATGTGTGAGACCCTGAGCTCTGCATCCACGCTGCAGATGCAAAGCTCCAGGCTGAGCTTGCCTCGCATGACAGGCGTGCTATATAAGCTGCAACATGTGTGAGAGACAATAAATCATGCTCTTTGGAAATAGTGCAATAATCAATGACCAGGGAAGATGGATAGCTGGTCAGGGAAGATGGATAGTTGACATGGGAGACATGCAGAAATAGGTCTTAGCTTCACAGGATGGATAGAAACAGACTGAGATGCTTGTTAATTGTTTCTTCAGTCATGAATGTAATTTCTTAAAAGAATACTGTAAAATACATTTTAATGCCTCATCCTTTAAATCTCTTCTATTTCCCCTTCTTCGTTCCTCATAGATGCATTGGCTTGTGTGCTTGATGGCACCTAATGTATATATTTTTACTTAATTTGATGAACAACTGTAAGCACTCTTTTAGCCTACTGTGAGCATTCAATAATCCAAAGTGTCTCTGAAGTATATAGGCCCTGTTGCTGCTTTATAGGGCCTGATTAAGACAGAAATAATGTATTATAAAATCATCACTCAAACATCTTTATCCATCATAACTCAGGGGTAAAAACTGCCTTGGCTTGCTGATCTATTTTTACCCCCTCATTATGACTCTACATTAGAAATTGCAATGAAGTTAAAGAAGTAGCCTCCTCATGGTCCTCTGGGTGTTTTCTATTAACAAGCAATTTTACATTTCATTTTAATGGCAATGTCCCCACCCCTTCAGCTGTGGCTGGTCAGTCCAGAGCTGTCTCATGCTACCTTTTGGGAAAGGTTCCTCAGTTTCCCTATGCACAGAAATGAGAGTAAAAGTCGTTCCTCAGCACTTCAGCATCTATTTGAAAGCATAAATGATTGTGTTTGCAAAGAATCTGGGATCTTTAGACACTCATTTTCTTTAAGAATATGCCACAGATTATTTTCTAGATTTGCCTGTATGAACTGTAAGTGACAATATTTTTTTCTACCCTCTCTTCTTCAGTCTCTCCCCCACCAAGCCCAGATGCAGAAGTAAGTGTGGTTAGACTTGTGACAGCTCAGATCTGACTCTGGTAAATAAAAAAGTCACACTTGGAAACTCTTGAGCCAAACACAATAATCCCCTAGTTTATACTGCCACCGAGGACAAACTGGCAACAGGAGTGCGATTCAAGGGCTGCCATGTGTCGGTTTCTCGGCTGTTTAGGTGACCTGGAAAAGCCCGAGGTGGCCTTGGACAGCCCGGTGCTTCAAAGGACGAGCAGAAACTTCAGATCTTTTCTCGGTCTCGGTGTTTATTAATTGTTTATCTAAAAGATTTTCTCTCGGCCCAACAGAGGTCTGCACAGCATGTCAGCCATGGGCACACTGAGAGCCCCCGGGGCGGTCACCTATCTTTATACCCGAAGTTACGTATACAATATTTATACTTTTTCCCCAATACCTTTTACCCTTATTAACCGGTGCACTTTTAATAATAACCAATCCCAAAGTGCCAACATCACCACAGAAGATGGAGGCCAAGAAGAAGAAGAAGAAGAACAGGACACGCCCCAATTCCTCCATCTTACTTCTTTAGACCCCCCTGTACAGAAATCCTAAACCCTGTGTCTCACACTCTAATTAACCTATCCCTTCACCATTCACCCAGTGAAATCCTCCCATCCTCATACAGGTGTCGTCTCCCTTGCAGGATCAAAGTCCAGCCACCAGACACTTCTGGCAACATTCCAGGACTCCCGAGCCCCCCAAGGGTGGTCTCAGTCACTCTGCACATCAGTCCTGAGGTGCTGAGATCCCACAGCCATGCACAGACACAAACAAGAAAGGAGGTACTGGAATAGAGGAGGAGGTAAACAGAAGAAAGGTGGGAGAGCCCTAGCTTAGGGAACAAAGGCTAGAGAGCCATGAATATTAAAATTGTTGGTATAATGATGAAACACCCAAAACAAAGCAGATTTTTTCAGACTGACAGAATATGACACGTGGGCTCACTCACTCCAGGTAACACTCTGCTGTGAAAGTAGGTCCCCTGAAAACAGTAATACATCGCACTGGCACATATATTTTAAGTGAAGTTTGGATCTATTGCATGATAGAATACCTGAAAGAAAAAGCTAGAAAAACAGGAAGTTTTCTTTTTCAATGTATTTAAAATCTGAAGTTTTTTCCCACAAAATTCTTTTATTTTCATTTTACATAATATTAAAACATATTAACATTAAGACTTTGTCCTATCTTAAAACATAAATTCCAAGTTTTCCTGGCCACTAAGATCAATGCTGAATATCCATTTGCCAGCTCATCTTTCTGACTCCATTAAGTCCCATCAGGAGAATATTTTTGAGAGTCAAATTGTATCGATCCCACAGCCGGGCACGTACGAGGGGACTGTGGTTGGGCAGGCCATGGGAATGTTGCATAAAACATGGGACAGAAAGTCTGGAGAGACTGGAGGAAAAGCTTGATGCTGTTACAAGTCATCCTTTTCACGTCAGAGTGACTGAAGAGCATGCACATGTCTGAGTGCAAGGTCTGAGTGCAAGGGCCAGCACAGGCTACCCCTGAGCTGTGTGAGGGAGCAGCACCCTGAGTGGCCATGGCTGGCCGTGGGTACATCTCTTTTCCAGCATCTCTTCAGAAGCCTTGGCCTTTCACAACATAAATACCTTTGTCTTCTCACAAGGGTTAGTGAGCTTGGGCAGGACCAGGTTTTGCCCTTGCTGCTTCTACATTCATCTACAGCTCCTCTGTCTCAAACCACTAATCTCTGATCCCAGGGTAGACTCTTTGCTGAGATAATCAAACTCAAGTAGGAAACTGCTTTAAAAACTGAGATTTTATGAAGCTATTTGGGACTTATCTTTTGATGTAGGGTGAAAAAACCTCCAAGGCCCTGTCTGCTCTGTGTCTTTTGAAACAGTGTCATTTCCAATAATCTAAGTAAAGGAAAGATCTGTGGTTAGGAAGTAAGGTTAGCCTCCAAAAAAAAACCACCTAAAAATTATGAAAAAATGTCCAGGGAAATACCAGAGGCACAATAACATATGCCTGGCTTTGGGATTTATTACCAAAACTAACACCTGAATGCCCTGCAAACCAGGCTATGCTGTGGGCAGGGAGGTGAGGAAGGGCACACACTTCCACCTTCAGGGCTGTGCAGAAAGGGGCAGCCATCCCATGCTGCCCCTTTGACCACCTCTCACTGGAAGCAGATAATAGAGCTAGACTGAGTTTCACGTGGGGATGAGTGCCTAAACCAGGAAAATTGAGTCAACCCTAGCTGCATCCACTTTTTCCAGGGAATCATGGAATCATTGGAAAGACCTACAAGATTGACCCCAACCATCAGTGCGGCACTGCCAAGCCCGCTTCAGACTGTGTCCCCAAGTGCCACATCTGCAGGCCCTTTAAATGCCTCCAGGGATGGTGACACAACCACTTCCTTTAGCAACCTGTTCCAATGCTTGATAAGCCTTTCAATAAAGAATTTTTTTGTAATATCTGATCTAAAACTCTCTTGAAGCCATTTCCTCCTCCTATCAGTTGTCTCTTGGAAGAAGGAACTGGCCCACACCTGGCTACAACTCCCTTTCAAATATTTTCCTAATTAGCTCTTTCAGAGAGCTAAATAGAAGTGCTTGCAGCTGATGAGGGAAGCAACCAGGCAGTTGAAATCATGTGTGATTTCTTTTACCTAGCCCTTGATGCTGACCCAGCAGAGCTGACTGTATGATGCTCTCTCCCATGGTTATTGTTTGAGTCCAAGGAGTGCAGCAAGGCAGCTGAGAAAGTGAACTGTGAGTAATAATTAAGTTGCTTTGAGGGCTAATGTGTGATCCAACTCTCTTGGCAAGGTGGAATAAGTTTGTGATTTTTCCAAGGTAGTTCATTATCATAGTCAGCAGTTTCTTCAGTTTTCTTGACATGTGGTCTCGTTTTGCTGTTGCTGCAATTTTGCTGGTGGTTTTAGGCTCTGCATGTGCCCTTTACTTACTTATGAAATTCTTACTTTTAGTTCCTTTAAATTAAACTTTGTTAGCACAGAGCTTTTGGGTTGCAGTGCGCAGTAGTGCTCTGACTGCAGCCCGTAGACATACACAGCTGATTGCATGTGACATTTTCCCTTTATCTCCCAAAAGCTGTGGAGTGGTTTTGCTGTTCATCTTGCCCTTTTTCATTGCTCCTGAGCTCTGGAGTGTCTCTGTAAGGAGCACATTTACTGGCGATTTGTATGGATTTCAGTGCAAACTGAAATCAAGGGGAAAATGATCAAGAGACATCTGGGAAATCATTGCCCATCATCTTAGCATGCTAGGCTGCTTTGTGAGTGCTAATACCTGTAAGCAAGCCAGCCCAATAGCTAGGTAATTTCTGTTAATCTCCATTAAAATTCAGGATTCTTCTTTGCAAGGGTAGGAGACTTAGATCAGGAAGGACATGTTCTGTCTTTGTGGTTAACTCTTTGAGGGTCTTCTTTTTATGTTTTGGTGTATTTATGTGGATTAGATTTCCCATTTCTAAAGTGCCTTGCATCTGTTGGTCCCCTCAAAACGTATGGCACAGGCTGAATTCAACAACAAAAGCCTTATCTTTGCGTGTGCATTAAGGTTCTTCAGCAGACCTGCAAGCCAGATGATCTACGCAATTTGCACTGCATATTTCTTTGGTTGACTGTAGCCCTGGCTTTTTGTGTACCACTTACACTGTGTAATTACTCACGAGACATGAGCCCTTCAGAGCCTCTGCACAGCTCCTTTGAAACTGCAGCCCACTGTGTTTGCCTTGAGCACTTTCAAGACTCTTTATTTCCTAAATGATTTGATGCTGCTCAGCCATTTGAAGTGAAAAGTGCTTTCAAGCACAAAAGACTTTATGTTGATTTTTCTTTTGTTTTAACTAAATTCTTTGAGAAGAACAGGAAGGAGGCAGCTTTGTGAGGTGAGTAAATGATAGCTAGCCCAGTTGTGGGTAGAGAAACAAGGCTGTATGCACAAACACACGCAGGGTAATAGTCTACTTCAACAGTAGGTTCCCTTGCTAATTTGGGAAGCCATTCCAGCTCTGGCTTGATTCCATTTCAACCTCAAGCTGTGAATAAGGAGGGCTTTTAAGCTGTCATTTTCTTAAAGACAGCTTTAAAACACAAGAGGAAGAGACATCAATTACCAAAGCAAACAAACCTATGGAAATAAAACTCTTTTTCTTGATGAGTAATTCAACACCGACAGTGAATGCTACCAGATTTTGCCTTTTCCTTCGGTTATTTTGGTTGGTTGTTTTTTTGTTTGCTTTGCTTTGTTTTTTCAGAGTTTATTCATAGGTTGTTTTGAGGCTGAGGACTTAATGACCAGAAAGCTTGTTTTGGCAGGTGAACACGTTAACAAATGAGTATGCAGCACAGGATTTGATTTCAAGTGAAGTCAAAATGAAGATAGTGGGTTAATTAATCATAAAATGTATTATTACTGAATTTGCATTTACATTTTTTTTGTACCTGAGAGAAGCATTTCTGGACCTAGAATAAGGTGTGATTTAGCCCTTTTCTTTCATGGTATTTTCTCCAATCATAGAACGAAATCTGGCACATCCTTTTAATTTTAGGTAACAGATTCTGTCTGTTGTGCAAGACAGAGAGACGTATCCTGGACATTTTTGTGTGTATGTATTGAATAAATATTAAAGCAGTGTATTTCAACTCTTCATATGAATGAATCCCTGATGCATTAAGAAACCTGGCAGAAAGGTGAACACCATTTTTAACCAAAACCATAAAACCAAATGAAACCTTTTTTTTAACCTATTCTAAAGAATTTTCTCTAGGTAGCTACAGGTTACAATCTGAAATGAAGCTTTCTCAGAAAAAACAAATTAATTAATAAATTAATGATAAATAATAATAAATAGACTCTGTATTTAATTACCAAGTCACAGAACACCAAGCTTGGAAGGGACCACCAGTGCGTGTTCTGGTCCAATCCCCCTCCTCAGGCAGGGTTTTCCTAGAGCACACAGCACAGGATTTTGCCCAGACAAATCTTGAGTATTTCCAGTGAATATGTCCAGGCTCCACACCCTCTCTGGTCAGCCTGTTCCAGTGCATGGTCACCTGAACAGTATAAAGATCTTCCTCCCATGCAGGTGGAACTTCCTGCAACAAGGAACAAGTTTTTGCCTGCTTCTTGTTGGAGACACCAACAGGTGACAGGTTCCAGGTAAGCCCTGTGTCACAGATGATGACCCTCTGGGATGTGTCATTCTGCCAGTTCTCAGTCCATTCACCCTTTGCTCTTCCTGTGTTTGCCTATGAGGATACTGTGGTAGGCATAGCCAAAAGCCTTGCTCAAGTCCAGGCAGACAGTAAGGACTTCTCTTCCCTCGTTCATCCAGGTAGTTTTGCCATTGTAGGAGGCAATCAGGTTGGCAAGCAGGATTTCTCCTCAGTGAACCCATGCTTATTGCTTCTGAGCACATTCTTGTCTGCCAGCTCCCTCAGCACTTGTGGACACATCCTTTCAGGCTCTGTGGAGCTGCAGATGCCAGGTTTGATGAGGTGATCTCTAACCCTATCCTCCTTGACCATGGGAAACTCTTCCTTGCACCTCTGGCTTTCCCTGGACCTAGGCCTGAGATTCCTGAGGGCTGGTCCTGTCAGTGAAGCCTGATGCAAAGAAGGCATTCAGGATCTCTGCCTCCTGATTCTACATTCCTTCTCCCTCCATAAGTGTACAAGGGCAAGGCCAGTTATTTCTCTGCGATAACAGAAACCATGTGTTCAGCTGGTATCAACTGCTGTTGCTTCATTAACAATAGCAGAAGTGTGCCAGATCATCCACTGAGATTCTTGGCCTGTAATTAACTAAACTAGTGGTTGCATGGTTATATTTTAGTATCTCTTAATGAATGAACTGAAAACTAAGCACATACAGTGAAATTATAGCCTATCCTTTTATTTCTGGCAGAGCAGCCTTATTTTGTCTCTGCTTTACTGCTTATAGACTTTCAATGTTTCATTTGAATTTGCACTGAAAACAGAGGTCCAGGCCTGCCTTGTGTAGTCCCTGAAGTGAGTGGAAGCTGTACACCCACGTCAGAGGAGAAATAATTATCTGAGCTTACTTAATATGTGTGTACTGTATTGTGGTGTTATTTCCAGGGTGTGTTTCCTAGAAATAAAACACATGGTAAAACACAGTTGGTACGCATTCTAAGATGAAATTATGATATATGACTGCTTTTGAATCTTGAGGTTGCTGCATTTTTATAGGGCTGTAATTTTAAAATAAAATCAGTTTTATACAAAATAGCTGCAGCACAATTGCCAGCCTACTTTGGAGCTATTAAGGAAGATGAAGATATTGAGAAATATGCCCTCTTAACTGAAATCTAGTATCTCTCCCACTAAGATTAATTTTAAGCCATCTTTTATTCTTCTTATGAGTGCAAGCATATCAGAGTGTTGTGCCAGAATCTGAGAGCAACTACACAGATATCACACTTCCATAGACCCATGTGAAGTAACAGGTTTTAGCTCTCTCAGCCCTTCTTCAATTGTGTACTTCTGAGGGTGTGGGAGAAGGTGGAAGAAGGATTTTGGGTCTGTGTGAGTGCAATTGTAAAAAGCTTAATTCATTGCTGTTGTACTTGTTTTTATTGGAGTCTTTCCTGCAGAAATAATGAGCAAAGCAGGAAGAACAAATGAAGCTGTCTTTTGTAATTCCAAACAGGAATACTGAGAAAAATAAATTGGTTGCAGTTGAATTGCTACAAATTTAGATATTGCATCTTCACTTCCCTACCTCCCTATGAGTTTCCTGTTGCATGTCTTCGTGTTTTCCCCATTGTGCTCTTATTCTCTCATTGTAAAACCTCTAATCTATCCCCTGTCAAGGCTTCCAGATCTGGAAGTCCATCATACCATAACTGGGTCACAGCTAAATGTGGCCTGACTGGCTGCCTGGTTGATGAGTGCCAAAAGGCAAGCCTGTCTAGGCTAACCAGCCCTTCAGTGCTTCATCTGTTTCGTGTTGGACCTTCCCTTCCGCCCCTTTTATGGAAAAAACATGTATTAAAAAATACGCTGTTACTTTGAGATCTGTCTCACTCTCAGATTCGGTAAAGTTAACCAATAGGTTCAGAAATTATGGGCTGTAGTGAATTAAACAACAGGAATAACTTGTTCCCCTAAAAAAGATCCAAAAAGGTAGAAAACATTAGGAAAATATAAAAATCTCCATAGTCAAAACAAAACCCTCCCCCCAAAAAATCCCCACACCAAACCACGTGGATTATTTATGTTCACTCACCCTTGTGGCTTGAGGTATGGGGTGGTGGATTAGTTATGTGCATCTTGTTTTTTGCTTTCTTTGGTATTTTGTGCTTGAGGAGGTTTTTGCTTTGAAAGGGTTGGTTGGCATTGTTGTTGTTGGGTTAGGTTTGTTTTTTGGAGTTTTTTTTCAAACTGAAAATATTTACTTACAGCAGATTGTAAGGAAGCAGCTCATGTGAGTGCATAGTGTATTCCTAGTGTCTCAGTAAGAAAGTGAGACCTCTTCAACAGGGTGATATAAGAAAGCTGGTGAGGGCAGAGGACAAGGCATAACTGAGGCCAAGGAGCTCATATTGAGCTCACTGATATTGGTACTGCAGCAGGATTGTAGGAAGATGGAGCATCAGGGGACCAGCTGGGGAACCAGCAGTTGTGGCTCTGCACTCTGGTTAAGGGAGGAAGCAGGACTCTACACCTTTGAAATTTTAACTTAAAGCTACTGCCTTTGTTTCAGCAACACAGTTACACCAGAGAAAGAATACCTGCCATGAATCTGGCACATCCTTTGAATTTTAGGTAACAGATTCTGTCTGTAGTGCAAGACAGAGAAGCATGTCCTGGACATTCTTGAGTGTATGTATTGAATAAATGCTCCTTTGCTCCCTCCAAGGATTCCTGTTGAGCAGGACTGGTGGGCACACACAATATACTTATGCATGACCTGTACATACTTAAACTTTAGGTATTAGGTGTCTGCTTGGGGAGGAAGGAGACAACAATGGGATTTGAAGTAACCTTCAAGTGTTTCAGAGGTCATGAGAGCAAATCTTGAGAGATGCTTCAGTGCTGTACAAGTATGAGGTGTGAACACTGAAACAAGCTGGAAAGCATCAGCATCAGTCAGAGTGAAGTGTGATAAGTGAGAGATACTAATTAAAAAAGTCATGTTAGAGTGTTGATTACAACACCCCACTAACTCTGTGGGGCTTATGATTAAAAAAAATAAATAATCCCTACCCACAAACACACAGCAAGGTCTTCCATCAGATCAGTGTCTGTTATGACTCTAAACCATGCTTAGGAGCAGTTTGTAGATGAGAGTCAGTCATGTACTGTGCACTGCATAGCTGCAGGCTTCTCTCTTTCTTTCAACTGTCAGTCTGTCTCCTGAGATTTATCTGGAAATTACAACTGGCTTTGTGCTAGGCAGGAGCTGAAGGATAAATAGTTCCCACAAGCGAAAAATGACTCATTCAAACTACCCCAGTTCCAACAAAAAACGTGGTGTGGTGGAGGTCATCTATGTGGACTGCATTAAGACACTTAAAATGTGTCTAATTTAAAATAATATGCATAGTTAGGTAGTCTGAAATGGATTTTTTAAGACCATATCTAAATGAAAGTATGGCTTAGTTTGATTATATCCAAACTGAAGCTTAGGGGCCCCACCCCTAAGTACCAATCTAAATCAGAACCTCTTGGAGATTCAGGGAGCTCAAATACAGACTATAGGGTTTAAAAAACAAGTTTGTATAGACAGTAATTTTTTATCTGGAGTTCCTACTTTTGCAAACTGCTCCTTATTTGCAGAAAATTACTTTGAAATCTGTGTTTCATATGGATTTCCTTCTAATAAGTGGTGGAGTATAAGCTTAATGTGGTACTGTATTTAATTGTCTGCTCAAGCAGAGAGCTGAAGTAAAACATTGAACAATGAAATTACACTGCACCAGAAATACAAGGTGTGTGGTGATGAGGAATCAGCCTCTGAAAGTCCCAATCACTACAATGTGAAATTGCTTCAGCAGAGTGAAATAGCTTAGGACAGAGCAGAGCCAGTGAGAATCAGGCTTTGTGCTGGTGAGCATTTTCTCCCCTTTCTTCTCCCCCACCACCCAAGTAATTCACTAACTGTAGCCAGGGATTTATTTTTTTTTTACTTATTTCTCACTTCTGCTTGTATTTTTGCCTGCAATTACCTTTTAAAGAGATTTCACTGACAGCTTCATTATTTCACTCCCCTGAGCACTATAGAAGAGCACAAGCAAAAAAATCTTCTGGTTTATACTGACTATTAATGACCTTTGCCAGGTCTGCAGACCAAGCAATGCAAATAGCTGTCATTTATAACACCAACATATTGTCTTTGCTAGTGGAAATGTGTTACACAAATGCATGATTGCCTTTGACTGCTGGCTGCAACATATAACTTGTGTATCTAAGCAATATGAAGCAATCCTTGCAGAAAAGCAAAAGGAAACAAAATGCCTTTTCCCCCCTTAATTAACTCAGAGAATATTAAAACCATCTTCAAAAAGTAAAGGGAAAATACTCTCATGCTTGCAAAAGTAGCAATCATTTTTACAGAGCCGGCGAAGAGCTGTACTGCCCTTCCATCTCACCTTTAGGATAGCAGCAAATCTTGCTTGGCTGGTGAACCAGTATGGTCTAAAAATAGCCTTTGTCTGAGTGGGAAATGCAAACAGCTCTAGTTTTTTCAGTCTGTCTGTGGGACTTCTGTCAACCTGTACCAGATTCCAAATATTTGGGTAATTTCTTAGCTGAAAGTGTGAATGTCCTTGCTTATATTTGGGATGTCTTCTTCTAGGGGCAGAAGTTCAACATTTAACAAAGTAGATTTCATCCAAAGCACAAGTTTTTTGAGTGACAGGTCAAAGAATCCATTTTCTGCTCAGATAATGCTATTAGAACAATTCACAAAGCTCACAGTGCGCAGGTATTTCTAGACTCTGTTTGAAATGCAATTGCAAATTCTTCCTGAAAGGCTGTGAATTTCTTGAAAGAGACATCCTATTCTATCTCTCAGTACTATTGATCTGTGTCTCTATCCCTTTGGTCAGATAGAGAGAACTTAAATTGGAGACTGCTAGTGAGGGATTTAACAAAGGAGCTGCTTCAAGATTTCCACCATGGGTCTTCACAGCATAGAAAAGGAGATTTAGCAATGTCAGCTATTATACATCATTGGGTTGCTGTTATCCTTGACTGAAAAGGGAGATGCTAAGATAGACTGAGGAGAGAAAAGCAGTGTGACTAGCAATTTTATCATGTTAGCATGTTACAGTAATCTTGCCACACTGTAGAAAAATACTGTCAGTAATGCAGTGCTGAAATAATACCACATCCTATTTTGGCTGAAAAGGGTGTTCTGACCCTCTACTGGTTTGTGAAAACAAGCAGAATATGCTGCTTTCCCTTCAATTTGTCACAGAAAAGTATACTAAACGAAATCTAAAAGGTGGTGAATGCATCATGCAGTAGATATCTCTAAGTAATAAGCTTGTTCAGAGAAGCAGAGTGAAAGCTGTAGAAGCCATGGGCTTTTTCCAAGCTATCAGAGGTAGGCTGAAGAAGTTGTTCTTGAAGATGTACGATACAAAAATCACATTACTAATGTGTGCTACTATATCATACACTACTATAGTGATATACATTATGAACTACCATTACTAATTAGACAAGGAGAAAAGTCTATTAATTTAAAGTTAGGTGCTAAGCTGCTGGGTGTCAGTTCTTCCTAAATTGCTTTAAACTTGCAATGTTTCATGGCTGTGCAAGTATGTGTTCAATACTTTTCACTGCTTGAACAGAAGAGTGAAAGTAGGTCAGTAATTCTTAAAATATATTGTTCAGGAAGTGCCTTCCTCTGAGAAACCTCTGGTATTGTAACTCTGAAAGGACATTTAGAGTTATTAAACAACTATTTCAGATTAATCTTAGATAACATAAATGATAATATTTTCCTATAGTCCAGCTTTTCATGCTGATGACTCGTTGATGAAGATAGTTACATATAAACTGAATATTCTCAGTGTAAATGTTACAGCAATCCCCAAACAAATACAAAAATTTTCCTCCCATCTCCTATAGCATTAGAAACCCTAAAAAATATCCTATTATTCCTGATGTATGGGATGTAGGGGGTTGTTATTGGGGTTTTGCAGGTTTAGGGATTTTTTTGCCCATTGACTTTTGTCATTTTCCTGTGATGTTGAAAATCCTGAAATCAAAATGGTTCTCTTAGGTTCTGTTTATGACTGTCATTGATGTAAAAAGATCTGCAAAAACACTTAAATGCAGATTTAAATCAACATCTAATCAGGAAATTTCTTAAGCATGTGCTTAAATGAAAGGGCAAGCAAAAATATCATTTAACTCAAACCAACCCTGTGTGTTCTCCACAACCAAAACCAGGGGTTTAATAACTGTTATTATTTTAAAAAGTTCATTCTGCTTGGAGAATTTGACTCTAGTCTGGCTCTCTTCTTTGTAGATGCAAGCACATTGAATCCCTTTGCTTTTTAGAACATGTGCAAAGATATACTTTTAGATGGGCCTGGATGTATTGGACATCAAGAACGAAGCAAGGTTTTTCTGTTGTTTCTCATTACCAGAAAGATCATTGAGATGCTTTTTTCTGAACTACGCCTCTTATGACACAGTAGGCAAGGGTCTGTCATCTCTGAACAAATCTGAGAATGTCAATAAGCAGTGGTGGCTGCTGAGCCAGATTATTTGTGCAATACCTCAGAATTCTCTGAAATTAGCCTTTAGAAAGTGGTAACATGTAGCTCAGCATTTCCTCTGTTTCTTGTTTCTCAATTTTGTGAAACTTAGAGCCAGTTAGCTTACATGGCTAGCTGATGGGGGAGATAAATATGAACAGAAAACTCTCTTCTGTCCCTATCCTATTTTGAAATAGTGAAAAATATGCTGACTGGACGTATGATCTTGAAAACAAAGTGCTCACTGGGAGCCTTGATCACTCAGAGAGAGGCCTGAGAGGCCAGTGCCTCAGTAAAGCATGTAACTTTTAAAACTTCCCATCCTACTATGCTAGGTACCAATCTTCTACTCTACTTTAGCACCTCCTATTAGAAATGGTTTGATTCTGAGCTAATTTTCCTAGGAGGTCTCTTTAGAAGAGATGAGCATTGCAGGAGCCAGTGCAGCTCCCACTGAGCCAAGCTCTGGGAGAGGCCAGAGGATTCACTCTTGGCAGGCACCTGCTCATCTCCCGTGGTTGTGAAGAAAGCCCTGGGGAACCACACTGCATGTCCAAGTCTACCTTGAGGTGCCCAGGCTTCGGTGAGGTCCTACTTTAAAGTAATCAGAGAAAAAACTGTTTTCCTCCCTTTTTGGGTTGCTCTATTTATGGCAGTCAGGAAAACTTGCCCACAGTGAGCTTAGAAGCACAAATGTAAGAAAAATAGTTCCTTTGCATTTCTTCCTGTTACATTGCTCAGCATCTGGACAGCTCTCAGTGTCACAATAGCTGTCTCCTCTGTTTGCACTGTGCCTTTTCCATGGAAAAAACAGGAATTTTGAACCTCTTGGGACCTTATTCCAACAGCTTTTATTGAGGGCAAAACCCATGTACTTTGATTTGCCTGAAAAGGCAAATATGCTTTTATTGAGGATGAGGGAAGAGGAAAAATTTGTCAGTTTTTTCAATACAAGTAACCCAATAGGTATTAGTGAATCAGTGGATTTATCTTTTATCCTTTGTACTGTTATTTTATTTTTTATTTTGCCTTTTTTACCTTAGGGTGCTAGTATTGCACAGGATATTAGCTTTGTATTTTAGCCACTAGGTGGAGAAAGCAAGCCTTCTGTTATCTAACAGCATTTGTTGTATTATGCTATTCTGACCTAAATTCCATAGATATTTTGAAGCAGAAAGGTCCCTTCTTTCCTGCAGTACTTCAGAAGGCAGAATAGCAATGAAGAGTGGAGAGTGGCTAGCTACAATCCTGCTAGAATATATTTTAAGAAAATATGGTGGAAAATCAGTTCTTAAAGGTAAAAGCAAGTATATCACAGGCAGCCTTGTATAGTCTTCTGAACTGGAATTTTGATCATCATTCCTTCTGATATATGTGTTACTGGAGCAAGGAGTTGTGCTGCCACTGCAAAAATATTTTACAGAGAGAGTGGGCCTCTTCTCTTAGAGCTAAATCACCTGTCACATCTTCATTAGGATAGAAAGAAAAACAGTGTACAGACAGCTTGTGATGGCAACCTCCCATTTTAGAGCCATTGGGAGCCTTTGTTCCAACACATCAGAACACATAGGTGAAGTTTAAGTTCTTAGCTGGGAATATTGAAAGACATCGATTTTGGAAGTTTGAAAGATGTTCATTTTGGTACAGCTCAATCAGAAGAGGTCTCTCACTGAGGCCCTACCCCAAGCTGCTATGGGTGGAAACTGACCCCCATTCTCTTATCTTTTAAAGCAGGATTAGAAGGGAGATGGTAGCACTGCATCCTATTGCAAATGATATCTTGAAGGAATAATAATTGGTTTTGTTTGTATTTGCCAAAAGGGATCACTGCAGCATTCTTTTCTTTAAGTATGTGCTGAATTTTATCCAAATATGCTAATAATTCCTCCAACCTGACCTGTTGTCCTGATCCTACTAAAACTATTTTTTCTGTACTATGGAGACCTCCCTTGGTCTAATTATGAAGGAATTTCAAATGTCTGTGTTGACAGCATGTTCTCATTTTTAGGCAGCATTTATTCCCACTAAAGACAGTTTCTAACACTAAAATTCCTGGAACACATCTCTGGGCAGCAGTTTCTGTCATGAGGATTGACAGAGTAATTCTTCATTCAAAGCCAGTGTGAAAACCTGATAAATCTGTTCCTTCCCTGTCCATCTTGATCCTATCCTGGCCTTGCTGCCCAGTCTGGGAAATGAGTTTTTTGCCAGCATGTTCTGCTTCAGAGGAAGGAGTGGTTTAGATGGTCTATATGCTTGTAGCCCATCCTTTTTATACCTGTTTAGTTATAGAAACCTAACATAGCAGTTTGTGTTGAATTCTGCAGGAAATAACTTTGGCCAATTGTCCTCTTAAACTGCATTCAGGACTGCAGCACCTTCCACCATGAATCATGAAAATACACTTAAGTTTGATCCTGGACTGTACTCACTATTGGCTAGAACCAGTTTCTAACAAATTGTCCTGTCCCATGTATCAAAAAGCTGCATAGAAATGGTTCAAAAGAGAATACACAGATGGAGGATCTTGACCAGTGAAGTCAGAACTCTTTTTCCAAGTAATTTAAAGACTTTTCACCTATTTTGATCTGTCACTCCAGCTGAAATGAGACAATTTTCCTGTCTCAGGTGCAGTATGGGTAACTTATTTTGCAGCAGGCAGTATGTGATGAATTCTGCAGGTGAAAAACAACATTGAGGCATAAAAATACATAGAGAAAGTACATAATAAATGAACAGGGAAAGTGTTTATAAACACCTTTCAAGCTAAGAAAAGGGTCTCATTAGACTCTGTTGGTTCCTTGATTATTGCAGTTATTTGCTGCTTTCTATTTCCACCAAATTCTTCCACTACAGATTTGGATAAAACCATATAAAGCCATGAGGATGATATTCTAAGATTGTTCATTCATGTAGCTTACCAAATGGCATCTGAAAATTGTTTAGCTTCAGTGTTCATTCATGGTCACTACTAAATGATTTTTTTTTCATTCAGTTTGGTATTTTAGGATTTCATGCTACTGCTTTTGTTTGTTTGTTGTTTTGGTGTTGGTTTAATTAACCTTTGTATGCAGGTAAAGGGATGAGTTTCATTTTCATGTGCATTATCAAAGTTAAAGCTTATAGCTCTGTTCCACTTTTTTTTTTCCTCTACTATCCTGTCCATATGTTATCTTTGGTTTTCTTTCTGGCTTTCACATGTATTTATGAAGAAATAGGGAGAAAAACACTGATATTTTGATTAGTACAAAGTCTTTAAAGTAGGTTGATTGAGCTTTTCCTAAATTATTTTTCATCTTCAACCCTAAATATACTGTACTGATAGATGTTAAGCCTTATCAGAAGGCTACAATGATAGTAAGTAATTTTTTGACTTCATGGATTGTGTAAACTAGGTTTTTATCAGCTAAAGAACTCTTATATATACTGCTGGACAAACTGCAAATCAGATCTCCAAGCAGGTTTGATTTGTGGGTTGATGACTTGTCTGAGCCTCGCTGATAGAGAGGCAGCAGCGCTGGTGAAACACTGCTCAGAGAGAAGAGGAACATTGAAGGGTAGCACAAAGAGCAAAGCCAGAATGTGTCTGAGCCAAGATTACTGCTTTGTTCTCATGGGTTATCTCAGCTCTAAGGGGAATTACAGAATGAGTGTGATCCTTTTTCAGAAAAGAACCTTGGCCTTCTCATATCTTTCAGAATACCTGTAGTAATCAAGCTGAATGCATGAGCTGCTGTGAATGGGATCTGACGCTGCCCCTGTTGAAGGCAATGTGAGGAGTCCCAAAAACTTCAAAACAAGACAAATAGGGCTCTAAATGCCTGTCAGACTCAGGTGAATGCATGTCAAGCTCCCCACAGCAGCTACTCTGATACAGAGGCAAACACAAGTTGCAAAGGGATGTGGAGAAGTCATCAGTCTTGAGAAAGCGATTGGACACCTGGGAAATTTGATCTGGGAAGGTTTTCCATCAGATGAGTGGGAGGACACAATGTAGAGACCTTCAAAAATATAAAAGGGTGCTGTGTAAAGGAAGGAAGGAAGGAGTCTTTGCTTTCCCTGTCAGTGATAGATGAGACAAGAAGTGCGCCTAGAGAGATTTGTGAGATCTGTGAGATTTCTTCTTTTCTGTGAGATTTCCTTTCCAACTCAGGAGAATGCTGATTTTAACAGCTGGTGACTACCCAGTCAGGCAAAGGAAAGTTTGTTTCTAAGTACAGGTTAAAGAAGCAATTTGTGGGAATGATTTCGACTAAATATTGGGTTTTCTGTTAACTTAGTAGTCTGTGATCGCTGCAACTGCAGAAATTTTAAATAAATATCTAAAGAAGAATATTTATATCTATTAAGTCTAATTTGATTGATAACAGCCTACTAAATCTTCTCTCTTGTATCTCCCAAAAAACTTCCACAAAACAACAATTCAGACCCATTCCATTCGCAAAAATCCAGATTCAGATTGTGGCGACAAATATATATATGTAAGGATACAAATGTTTATATACATAGGGGAGAGGGAGAGATTCCAAGGGCCCACATTTTCTGGGTATTCCCTCTAAAAGAAATAAAGAAAAATTGCAATTCATTTTTATACCACCACTCTTCCCAGTGACAAAGTAAGAATTTTAGCTAAAAGGTTTCACCCTTCAAAAGTTAAAATAATTAGAAAATATGATGGTCCTTGAAGCTGAAGATGAAAGTTGAGTCTGAAGTACAATCTACAACTGATGCCTATTGCTTTCAGAGGTGTGGGTTTTGACCACACCTGTGATGAAATGGCAAACTGGCTTTTTCAGGAACATGTTGTTCAGGTCTGTGGGCTACATTGATAGTGACTATAGACACACTGATAATGACTATAGACACACCGACAGCGAGGTTAACTGAGAGGAGCTGGAGTGGCTGACAATTATTAAGTATATTATTGGGTTAGTACGTTCAGTCCTATATCTTTAGTAACTGTAAGATGAAGCCCAGTAGGTCAGTAGAAGAATCCTGGACATTTCTAGAGTGTTAGACTATTCCTCTTTTCTATAATTTACATCTCTGTAGTATGAGATTTTTTTTATACTGAATGAAATTTCATGTTTATAGATGCTAGAAGATGACTTCTACACCAATTTAGTGTTGCATCTTAGCCAGTTGTAAATGCAAATTAGGGCAAGGATGGCAAGCATGGATGGTGAGGTAAAAGTCAGCTTTTCCACTGTGAATAACAGGTACATTGAAGTTAGGCTGCGGCCCATGTAAAAAGGGAAGAGAAGCATCTTGGATTACATTGAGTAGAGTAAGAAAATCAGGGAGGGAATTAGAAAAGGTATGGACCATAAGATGAACAGGAAGGTGAGATAAGAAAATTAGCTTTGAATGGCTAAGTGTAGGGCATGTTTGTATTTGCCTAGGTTGCAGAGAGTGTGGTGAGGAGAACCTTGGCTAGCATTTTAAGTAGGTGACCAAAACAGGGACTATCACATCCTAGGTTCTGCAGAGAGAAGACCTAATTATTGGTCACCCTTTTAAAATGAGGTTCAAACAGATGAACTTCGAATATTAATAGGCGTGTGTCCAATTTTAAACATCTACATTTTCAGTTTAGTCTTCTGGTACTTGTCCCTTTAAAGAAGAAAGAACAAAATCCAGGCTGTTGGTTGATACTGCTAAGGGATTCTACCTCAGTTGTGTTTGCAGTGGAGAGTGTTCCAGTTAAATCTGTATCTTTGCGCAGGAAACAGCAGCCAATTTGCTTGTCTAGATTACAAGTGTAGCTTTGTATCCTCGCATGATTGCAGGCTAGCCTGGACAATCGGGCAGTGTTTCAGACCGGCTGGCAGTAGGCAGTCAGAATTCTGATTTTGAAGCCTGCTTGCTTTCTTTATCCAGACCAGCTCCTTTTTCAAGTCCTTTTGGGGACTCTTTCCCAACAGGGCAATGTTAGGCAAGATTGCAGAGAAATAAACTTTGGTACTGGCAATACTGTCATCACCTGGATTCAGCAGAATCTCAGGGGAATGGCGTGGTAATGGAAGTCTGTGCTCTGAAATAATTTTCAATTAAAAAAAAGAGAGGCATGCTTCTCATTTATTCAAAGACATGGCACAGCATCCAGGATTGTCAGGAGAGCCTTACACAGGCCAGATAAACTAAATTACACTTGTAAGCATTTCCTATTCTGTGTGGATCGTCAGGGTGAGCTAGAGTAGAGAGCTGTGTATTTTGTACTGCTGCAGGAACTGGGGCAGTGCCAGGGCAGAGCTAGACAGACTTTATGTTCCCAATAGGTGGGTGTAAAATTATAGCTGTGGTGATTTTTTTTCACATTTTGCCTCTATTTCCACTGAGAGTAAAGCTTACCTTTAAGGAGAGATAATTTCTTAGATGAAACATCTTCTCCTTCCAACAGACAGCTGCCACAGGTCTTGCCATACTGCAGTTGACAATAGTTTATGTTGTTCTGCAAGATTCTTAGGGCTTTTTTTTTTTTTTTAAGTATTTCTCTCCTTTGGACCATATAAATTACTTTATTGCAATATTGAAACTGGCATTCATGATGAAATTGTTTGATTTAAGGAGGGGAAGTGAATCAATTTAAAACCCTATGCCAGAAAGCTTGGCTTGCCTTTGCTTTCTATACCCAGCCAAACTTTTAGGGCCATGGGAAGGAGATATTCTTCATTCCTTTAACTGACTAGTCAAAAAACTGCCATTTATGACAGAGTGACAGGGAGAAAGTCAGTGCAGTTAAGCAAATTTAGTTTAGTCCTAGGTGAAAAGGGGATCTGTAACAGAGCTTCACAAAAGTTACATGTTGAAGATTATTTCCTAGGAGATCATATTTGTGGTAAACAGTTCATATTACACACCTAAGAATTGCTTATTGTCCATGAAGTCCAAGACATCACAAATACCATTTTCTCAAACTCCTTTTGGCTACTTTTCATTTCAATATTCAATGGGAGATTTCCTAGAATTAGAGCAAGTAATGAATTGACCAATAACACTTCAGAGGTCCAGACAGCTTTGTGCATGGGCCTCATGACACACAGATATGTCAGTAGCAGATTTGTTTAGGAGTAACTCTAATGCATAGGAAGTTTCTTTAAATGACTTCCACTACCTTCTTTTCATTTTAACATGAGGCATGGATTCCTTAAACTATATGCTTTATTAAACCAGTTTTTGACTTTTGCTGTTGTTTACCCTGGATGGTCAAAGCACTCATTAGAGCACTGAACTCCCACCACCTGCCACAAGTGTAATCCTGTACCTTATGTCTTGTTACCAAGAAAAGCAAAACAGAAATGCAGAACAGAAATGCAATTTTTGTAAACACTATAGTTAGATCAAGATTCCCAGTTTCTGGTAAACATATCATTTGAAGCACAGAAGTGTTTGTCTGCTTAAACTCCTGTGGAGTCCTAGCACAAACATCTAAAAGGCACAGAAGAGAGTTATTGTGGAGCTGTTCAGCTCTGAGCACATTTATACGTGAGCACTGTACTAAAACTTTGTTGTCATAAAGAATTAATTTAGGTGTAATTTTAAGAGTATATGGGTAGGAGGGACTTCAGAGACTGTGGATGAGAACTTCCCCTACTGTGATGGAGGACTAATAAGCTAGCAGCCTCTCTTGGAGCAACCTAAAAAAAAATTAATTCAAATAGAAAATATTTCTAAATAATTACTTTTTTCTAGTTATTTTCTAGTTGTAATTCTTGATTACACTCAGAAGCTCAGAATTTTTCTTAGGCTTCCTACAGTAGCTTTTGATTTTTCTCCCTTATATGTACTGGAAAAGTGTTGCACTGTGTATCTTCAACTCTGCTTTTACTCACTCTCTTCTTCTCAGAGGAGACTAATTCATCAAATCAATCTGCTTTTCTTAATTGATGAGTGTGTTAGCTCTCACACCATTCTTGTTGATATTTTCTTCGTTTCTTCAATTTTTCATGTCCCAAATTGAAAGGTGCACCAGGCAAATTTCACCAGTACTAAATACAGCACACTGAGGAAAAGTGATGCCATGCTCTGGCTTCAAAATTTATTTATTACTTACTTCAATTCCCTAGCTTCTCTTCTGCAGTAAAACAGCTTACATATTTTATCCCATGTCTTATATTTGGTCTGTCCTTTCAGCTTGTAGTACTTTACATTTGTTTTGAAGTTTTTGACTTTTGTTATTTTAACCATATTCAGTTTTCAACACTGTGATGAACTTTCTCCTTTGCAGTCTCAATTATTATCATTACTGAATTATGAGAGTATAAACATATGCTCTCATACCTCATTCTGGTCATTAAGAAAGCATTGAGTGGAGTCAGGCCCAGAGTGCATCCTTTAAAACCCATTTGGTAGCCAAAGCTACTTTTTTTTTTCACCCACTGTATTGTAATGGAGTCATTACTTAGTTTCATAGACTGCTGATAGAAATTCTATATCAAAATCAAGATACACTTTTTCTAGTGAGTTTTTAACCCTCACCCCCCATTCCAGCCACAAGGCAGTCACTGTAGCATAGAAGGAAATGTAGATGGCAGGACATATTTTAACTGGACAATTTTAGGATCTCTAAATAGTTATACATAATTTAAGAGCATGTTTTTATAATAATGCCACAATCTCAAGAACAAGAAATTGCTTTTTTTTTTTTATTTTGTGACTACGTGCCATGATTCAGATTGTCCTTGGAGGACGTGTTACAAGACAAAAGGTTCGTAGTGGTATTTATGAATTAGCATAATCCACAAGCTGTTCTTTACTTTGTCACTTTCCTTACTCTATATAGCAACATGTTGCTTTGGGTAGTGGAGCAAAATGTTGGTCATGGAACAGTTTCAGTCATTACCAACACCCTCTGCCACCTCCCAAACACTAGACATGTCTGCCATGCCTTTTTGACCCAGCTGTTTCTGCTGCTGATTTTTTATATTTCATTAGTGCTCATGAATATGCTCCCTCAAATGCAGCACAAGATGGATATCAAATTTTGTAGACTGCATCAATGTAGCTTTTTCTGCCTTCATCTGGGAATCAAAGGGGGATAGCTGAGTTTATTGTAATCTTATTTCTATTACCTCTGCATTCTTTCTTCTGTGTTCCTCTGAAACAGGAGTCTGTGAATGCAGAGTGCCACTGAACCTCACTGAGAGGTTAGGAGGGATGTTGTATGTTGTATGCTGAATTTTGACTTCTATCCTGCTATCCATGCAGAATGCTTTTCCATTTCCTTTATCTTTCTTATCTCTATTAGCACAGTTTCTTTTTATTGCAAATAATAAAGTCACAAGCCAGTAATGGAATTTTTCAAACCCATTGCACAATCTTTGATAATAATTAGGGGGAGGCAAAGGTGACTTCTCTCATTCTCAGCTGTTGTATTGTACAAACTCAATGTGTCTGACAAACAAATACAAGGAGATCTGTCACAAAACAATGCTGGATGCATTTCCTTTTTTCTGTGAAGTTCTGATTTATTTTTTTTTCTCTCAAGTTATGTCCCTCACCATCAAATGTGTTTTCTTTTAGTAACTGGGGAGGGCACAGGGAGAAAGAGATATTTATAGCCTCTTCCTAGGACAGTTCTCTTAGCACTAAGCACACTGCTAGGATGGAAATGAAATTAACTTTAGCAAGCTTTTCAGCTGAAGGCTATTTTATTTTGATGTCTAAGAAATATGTACTGAGTAGTGCCAATATTCATATGTTCTGTCCACCACCACTCCTGGGATACAGAAATACCTTCTAAATGTAATTCTATTTATTTTGAAACTATACAGTTGAGTTTGTAAATGTGCATGCTTCAAGAAAAGGAGCCCAGACAGCACTCATGCTGGATCCTGGATTGTCAGTATTAGTGCCCAGTCTGCCCTCCTCCCCATGCCAGCTCTGCTTTGGGTCACACAGCTTGGCTTTCTAAGCAACCACAGCTTTCAATATACCACAGCTTTTAAGCTGTGGGTACAGCTGTGTGAAAGAGCACAGTCAATGGGCTTTCCCCAGAAAGATGAGTGTCTAAGGCTGCCATGTGTCTGGTGGTGTTTTCTCTTATGATTTGTCAAGGTAAAGCCAGCAGAATTTACCCCTCAAGCATCCTCATAATGTGCTCAGGCAACACCCAGCTTCAGCTTAAAGCTGCAAACTGTGATAGATTACAGCAGTGTCAGTAATCACATTGGTCAGTCTGAATCCAGAGACTGAAATAAAACCACTCACTGGTAATTTTGTCTTGGTGCTGTGAAGGGACTACAGGGCACTCAGTAAGAAATGATTTGCAGTTTTCACATAAGCAGTTTGTCACAGGGGGGGACTACCTGTGGTCAGAGTGGCTGTGCCTCACTTATCAAGAACAGGGAATGGTCACTTGGATCTTTTTATTTCCTTTTTCTTAAACTATTGTTCCAGTGCTCTTTTTGTTTCACAACCTATGCACTGTGTAGGTGTGTTCTGATAGTTATGATTTTGTCAGGCTCTAACAGAAGCTGCCTTTTACTTACTGACACATGACTGAAAACATTCTGGTAAGGGGAAACAGTCGTGAACACTACTTCCTAGGCACAGGATTGAGATGCAGGAGGGGTCGATCTGAATGAGCCCTGGGCTCTGCCACATGCTTTCTGCGTGATTCTGAACTTATTTGTAATCAACACTCAGTTGTCTGTGGATGCTTTAACCAGTTTGAGGTTAATCATACCATGGAAGCAGAAATACTTGAGCTCTCCCCTTACCCAGCCAGCACTGGGCTGCCCATATTTAATAGTTCAGGCCCAATGCCAGAGAGAGGCAGCTGTGCTGCCTTCCCAGCCAGCCTGGCTCTGTGAGCAGTTCAGCCACACTGTGTCTCAGAACACAAATTAATAGCCCCAAAGACTCAGTCTCATTTTGTGGAGTCATCAGGAAGACTTCAGTGCTTTGCTCCTATTTCCCACAAGGAATGGGGCTGCACAGAGGCAGTTCAAAGCCAGCCAGGCTTATTGAGTGCCACCTGAACATCTCTGTACAACTCTGGACGTTCCAAGAAGATTTATTTGCTCAGGTTCAATGCCAGCCTAATAAATTCACTTGTCATCTTGTCAGCATGCCTGCTTGTACTGTGGCTGGAGCTAGCACCTTATTCAGCAAGAACCTTTTGAACTCAGCATTAGGTTTCTGGTGAAAAGTATTGCAGTTTAGCCAATGGTATCTGTGTGCTTCAGATCCCAGCTTTGTTGACTTTTCTTATGCTTCATGCATGCACTGCAATAGGACACAGTAGCTTTTTCAATGAGATTTATTCTGCCAAGGTACTTAGAGGAAGTAAGAAGTCACCTGAGTTGTGGGATGAAGTAGAAGAAATAACCACGTGGCAGCATTACCTGGTGCAAGCTCAGGGAATTCACACAGCATTAGCAGATCTGTGACAGCTGCTCTAGAGGATCTACCCTCTGAGACAGATTGCTGCGCTCTGTGAAAGGATAAGCCACCACAGACCATACAGAGGGGCACTTTTTGTGGAGTAGCTCATAAACTGTAAACTCATATCCTGGATTCTTAGGTTTAAAGCAAAAAACTTAAATATACATTTCTTTTCTATGAAATGAGAGGCAAGTAACCCTTCTTTTGTATGGCTGTTGACCAAAAGTCTTAAGAATTTTGTAAGGAAATGGTCATTACAGCTATCTGATTATTTTTGAACCAGTGCAAAGAGAAAGGGCAAATTTTGTCTGTTTTTCCAATACTTCCTAATGATATCTAAGTCAGTGATATTCTACAAAGAATGTCTCAGAAAAAGCTAAGGGAAAAGTCTATAGTGGAGGTTAATAAAATGATGTTAAAGATTCCCAGGTGTGACACAAATCCACCAAATAATATTCCCCTTTGCATTCTCAGGAATTAGTTGAAATAATCGGACATGATACCCTACGCTAAAACCTTTGTATGTTTATATTTATAGGAATAAAAAGAACATGCTGTTCAACTACTATCCAGTGTCAATCACAACCTATGGAGCTGATCCAAAACCTTGCAGAAAGCTGTGTAACTCAGAAAGTTTGGCTCAGACGCTTAAGCCTGAAAGCTCCACTTATTGGCTTGGGAACATAAGCAAGTAGAACTCTACATATTACGACACTGTATAGATTGTCATGCCTCATTCAGCCAGACACAAGCAATGATAATAAACAAACATACTTAAGGTAGCATGAGTGAATCATGCAGACAAAGTAACTCATTCAGGTCTATGGGCAGGTCAGACTTATTTATAGAAATGTGATTTACTTCTGTGTGGATCTATAGAAAGAGTCCATGATGGAAGGCATGTGTCCTGACAGCATTATAAAGACACTGGTAGAACTTTGTATACACAGTACTTATCTTTGTCTTTGAGCAAGCTGCACTGGTGTTGTGATACTGCTTCCAGGTCCTGAGGTAGCTGATATCTCTGTGGTGGTGCATTCACCAATGCAGATGTGTCCTAAGAGGGCCATGTTCCCTTGTTCTGCTGTGTTCCCCTGTGGTGCTTTTTTGGGTTCTGCAGTAGGAAGCACAGCCAAAATAGTCACAGCCTTAAGTCTACACTTTTATTTCAGAATCAATTTTTCAGTTTTATTTAAGTTTCTAAATATAGTTTGAGTGTTTCTAGTGGGATCTGTGCTGCTAGCTGAGGCAGGGCTTTCTGAAAATTCACTCCTAGAAAATTAATTTTATGCGTTGAAATGTTGGATGCTGAGTAAAATGGGACCTGTTAAGCAAGACAGTGTCTGTTTTCCCAGGAAGAAAATGAAAAAGAGAAACTTGTCTATCTCTTAGATTGCTTGATTTAATCTAGGAAGAAATATTTGGTTGAGTTCAACACCCAAGAAATCCAAAGTCATCCATCTTGCTCATCCAATAAATGAATACAAATAAGAACTATATATAGATTTCTATAGGAATTAAAACTCTCCTGGTTTACCCAGGCTGAACAAGTTTTGATTTCATTTGTCTATGTTTAATAAACCAAAACAAATGAGTCTGAATATCAGCTGCAGATTTCTGGGAAGGGAAAAAAAAACCAACCAGTGGGCACTAGGTGGGAAGGCAAGAGCTGACTCCAGAAGAGAGGAAGGCAAGAGAAAGGAAATACAGTGAAGGAATCTCTGAGATATACAACAGGGAAATGTGTGGAGGGAATATAGGGTTATGGGGTGCTGAGCCAGAGCCTCCTTTCATCTGTGGAAGTCTTTCCATTGACTTATGCAGATACTGAACAAGGCCCTACCAGAGTAAGTTTGCGCCTCTGTAGAAATATCTGAAGCCAAAACAAAAATAATTACAGCACTGAATGGATTGCATTGGCTGACTTCTTTAGTGTCTAATGTTCTTTGGCAGGGCTTCATCCCGATTATTCCATCTGGAGATAATTGTGTGATATCATCCATAAAATTAAAACATAAATCAATCCAACTAGTGATCAGCCTCATGAGCTGCTGTTTAAAAACACACATGGAAACCTAGCGCTCCCTGCCGCCTTAGCAGGATGTGCAAAAAAAAAATCAGTGAAGTGACAGGACAAAACAAAATCTTTCATGAAACCTACAAATCTTTCATGAGCTGTAAGAGTGTTGTCAACAAAATGCATAGAAAATAATAGAGGAACTCTGTTTTACCTTATATTTTACCTAAACTATTACAATAGGCAATATTTGAACCTAAAAACTTTTCGTTTTTGTTGGAATAATGTCTTCAACTTTAACAGTTGCAGTGCAGCAATAAATTGGTGACTTAAAGCAAGAAATCAATTATTAGCAACTGAGAAAAGATATTCCTTATGGAAGAACAATTTTCTCTTCTAGGCCTGTAAAGTAGTACCCCTACACCAATAATGTCCTTATGCCTCCTTTCTGTCGGGGAAGGCCATTATATCACTTTATGTGATATTAACTTCTACCAAGTAGTCTTTAAACCATGAAGAACTAATTCAACTTCTATATTTCACAGTTTTGAGAAAAGATTATTTTCAACAAAGATTAACAACCATTCATTTTGACTGTTAGCAATTTACTTTTGTTAAGAGAAATATAAGGGGTTAACCTAGGAAAGGCTCATTTAGGAGATTAATTTATGCCTTATTTCTCTTGTCTTACTTTGGAAGTTTTAGGAAAAATGATAAATGGAATCACTTCAAGAGTCTAGACATCTCTAAAAATAACTGCGGTGTTTTAAATGTGATATAACAATGCAAATTAAATATACATATATTTATACACACACATACATGGTGCACATAAGTGAGTGCTTATGGAAAGCACCCTTAGCTCTCTTTTGGGAGATAAGTTCTATTTTACTTGCTATCCCTGTTGGTAACATCTCACAGTTGTGCAAAACTTTGCAGAAAGCAGGCAGGACACTGTGAATGAAGTAGTTGTCCATAAATGTTCAACTGGATCTCCATGGCAAAATGTACATGCAGGACTCAATCAGATATGTTTAGTGCAATTCTGAATAGAAACCTATTGAGAGACCAAAAAATTTACTCCAAGTTTCTTTCAAAGGTAGAAAAAGGCAAGATATTACTAACCTTTGATAAGGATTGTACACTTTTGCATCTTATCCATAGCAACCATGTATTAGAAATAAAATAGAAAAATATAAACCATCAATATTAAAATCAATCAATATAATATTCTGGGTTAAATTTTAATGCTTTATACCTTGTTTTATCTAGATATTAGTCTCAGTCAGACTTGCACTAATGTTTTTTCAGTAGGTACCAGTGTACAGAGCTTCTAGAAAACCTAGAATGAATTGAATTATAGTATTTCATCAGAAAAGGTATATGCCATATCTGGGATGTGCTGGTTTTGAGTTCTTTCTTAAAAAGAAATTAAATTAAGAATGACATTTAAAATTTCTAATATTACACATATTTGATATACATATCTATGTTGATACCTGCTTTATATCTCTTTATATATTTATGTGTATTCAATGTATTTATATATTGCCTTTATACTTTTTATATATATACACACTTCAATTGATTAATAATTTGATAAGATACTAATCTAAAGAGCAATTGCCAATGATAAGATCATACCCTCTGGAAAAGAGAAGAAAGAATAAACTTGATTCTTAAGTTACCCTGAAAGTCCTGCAAGGCATCCTGTTTAATATGGTAGAGGAAAAAAATAGAATAAATATATCTTACTGCTTTTAATTAAAGGTTTAGATGCTTCTTTACCAATCTTCTCTGACTACCTTTTGATTGGGATTCAAAGATTGATCTTTCCTTTCAAAGAAAGTTAAAAGATGGGAGAGAGATTTTCTGTCAACCCCAGAATAAATTTCCATAAAAACAGATAAGAGGCCACAAGAATTGGTAGCTGGAGAAACAGTGACATCAGTTCAAATGTGCTGGAAATGCATTTGATGTTTGCAATTTTGCTTAGAAGTCAGTATCTAATTGTCAATATTTCAACCATATCCATCACTCTGGCAGCATATTGTCTGCACTGGGAGTTTGTTAACACAAAATAGAGAATAGGCACAGCATTCAGCTCACTGGGTAACTGCAGAACAAAAGCTTTTGTTCTCCTAATACTTAGATAGTGACTCAAGATTAGAAGACATAGCATTTTTGAAATTAGAACTGGCAAATTTCATTATTACAGCAAGAGAGAAAGAAGAGTAGTTGACATGAGATGACATCTGCTTTTTAGAGTTATTAGACTATACCCTGAAGAAAGAAAACAAAATAGGAGGAACAATATCTCATCATTTTGCAATGTATCTTCATCATATGGCTTGTTTTTCAATTAAAACTTGGCTCAGGTAGGTCCTGAAACACAGAAGCAAGAACAACTGCTGCATGCAATTCTGCAGTTGAAATCTCTGGGGGCTCTAGTGCTGCCCTGTGATTAACTAGCTGTACTGCAGAGGTATCAGGCTTCACCTGTGAGACTTGGGAGAAGGCAGCTGATGTATATGACTTCACTTCATTACATGCTCAGGCTTATGACTCATTTAAAAACAGGAAAATTAGGAAGGAAAAGCAGTTCTGTGCCATCCACTTCATCCTCCTACGAATGCCAGCTTCCACTTAATAGAAGATTACTTGGAGTTTTGAACAGTTTCAATGCTCTGGCTAGTTGAACCCATCTTAATTTCCTACAGGGAACTAATTTTAAAATCTCATTCAGAACATGACTTTAACTTCATTCCTAGTTGCTTACTAGTAATAACACTGTTCTGCTGCTTAACTAGTTCTCTTTCTGGTTCTTCCAGTTACCACATATTCTATCATCTAGTCCATCATCTCTCAGCCTACCCTGGTAGGTAGTGAGGTAGGATATGGCTCCTTACAGATTAGATGCTCCTGCCAGATTTATTCTGTCCTGAATTTTGGCAATGGTTACAGTGCAGTTTTATACTAACCTACTAGGGTGAGTTGATTTCTATGGACACTGAGTGAGACTCATACCAAGGAATTTTTGCTGCCAATTTTATGCTTTCTGCAACTTGTATTGTTGTGGCCTTTGGTGGTATGCACTTGAATTAGAGTGTGGTGATCAAACCCACAGCTTAACGCTCCCCTCCTGTAACATGCCATTATAGTCTGCCAGTTGGCCACAAGTCACTGCTTTATTTTTACTTGTGACTTTTGTTAAAGTTTCTGAAAGCCATTAAAGTGTAAGGCATTATATTTGGGGCTGTATGAGCATCTGAGAAGGGCTCCTGCTTACCCTAAAGAGTCTGACATACATACATAGGTGGAAAAGGATTGGAGAGAGAAAAGGGAAACAAAAAGCTGTGAGGAAGCAAGATTTGCCTGATGTGCATGAGATGTGTAGTTAAAATATATTTTGCCAAGTGTGTATATGTCTTTTACTGAAGCCATGCATGAAATTTTTATGCAAGGAGAAAATTAGCTTTGTAGTAAATGCAAAAAAACCCAACAAACCACAAACCAAGACACAAAGAGAATATTAAGTTCCTAGTGAATTGCACTGTGCTACATAATTGGATGAACTCTATCCATGGATGAACCCTGTCATGGAGTGAGTAGTGCCTATTTCTCTTCAATGTTTTCTCTGCCAGAGCCTTGAAACTGAGCCTCCTTTGGGGGAATGGAGAGAGCAGAAGTGCTGACACCACAGCTTCCTTCTTGCCTTCTCTACGTTCAGATGGAAATTACATTCTGTTCTCTTAATAGCTCTGTTTCTTACTATGCAGTGTAACCAAATAAGCTGGGAAATTTGTTTACTGAATTTCAGTGTGTACATTTGTAAAAGTTTGAATAATCAGTGGGATCCTAGCCTAAAACCATCTGATTTTCTCAGTGGTCCAACACTGCCTGTCCTTTCACAAACACACTTTAATTGAAACAGGCCACACCAGGGTGTGCATTAATGGGCTGCTGTTGTACTGCTTGGGTGGTAGAAGGTAATTGGTCTCTGGTCCAGTGCTTCACAATGCTCCAAAGGCATGTGCCAATGCTCTGTTAATGCACACCCTGTTGTGACAGTGCTTAATTAAAATCTTAGGATATCAAAGGCAGAGAGCGCTAATGAAGAAGTTTCTTTCAAGCTGGTAAATACAGTGGTATGACATATTAACCAGTGGAATGTATGCTGCCTGGTCCTGGCCTGCAGAAGGCTCAGCTGAGTCTGTGAATAGGAAAGGAGCCCAGTCCAGGGCTGTACCCACCCTTGCTGAACTGTGCAGGGCTGTAACCAGACTTCTGCAGGCGGGTCCAAATTGTTTTGTGCTTTTTTCTGTCGATCTGTTTTTCTATGGACCTGATGAATCTGAGCTTTATGCTATCAAATGATAATCAACTGTGTAATGAAGTATTTTCTAATGTGTAGATAGATTTTAGATAAAGATAAATTCAAATTTGGTTATGTAAAGATACCCTTTTCTCCCTCATTTTCATTGAGTTAAATGAGATAAAGTACTTATAAATAAATTATGTTTACAGATTTCTACCAGGAATGCTGGTTTTTGCATACTATATGAGCTACTATGCATGTTATACTGCCAGTTTATGATCACACCCATGCCATCTACAAAATGAAAATAAAATTATGGGCCATTTTTTATGCATTTTGCAAAGGAGACATACACTATTTGTCAGTTTTTGTTTAGTTTTTGAGAAGAGACAAGTGTAACCCGCTTAAGGTTTTACTGTGAATATAAAAGGAGATATGTATTTTATGAGCTGGCCTACCAAATGTGAGTGTATTTTCTCTAGGTATAAAAAGTATGGAATAAACTAGTCATCTGCTTCTGATGGCCTGACAGAGGATAGAGAGAGGGGTTTTGGAACCCCCAGTCTGCCAGTTTAATGTGAGCCTCAAGGATACCCACCTGTTGTTGCCCCAAACCAAGTTCCAAGTCTGTGGAACACTTAAACATTGCAACTATTGAGGTGAGTGCAGAAGTCTTGTGTGTCCTTCAGCTGCCTGTGCAGGTACAGGTGTGCAATCAAAAGCAGGTACACTGCACTCAAACACATCAATGAAATAATTTGTCTTGTTAATTCTTCTGATTCTTCAGGAAGTTTTTAAGATTCACTGTCAAGGTACTTCCTCATCTTCTCTCTTGTGCATTCAAATATAGTCTAGCTGTCTTAAATCCAGGGCAGTCTTAAATTCTGTAGGGACGGCCTTCAGATATGGAAGTTGAAATATGACATACAGAGCAACGCTGAAACCTTAGACATAGGCTTTAAACTCTCTTAGTATTAACTTCATATGATTTTCCTTGTGAGGTATGTGCAATTATCTATTCCCTTCTCTAAAGCAGCCAAAGAGCTATGGTATCTTCCTAAAACTTTCCAAGGAAACAGTGTTTGAACATTCTGCAGTTATAATAGGCCTGTATGGGTGCTCTGCTGTAGGTTAAGTTACAACAGTTAAGTTTTGTGTGGTATTGAGTAAGTCAGTTTAAATAAAAAAGAAATGTAATTAGCTCACAGTTTTCTTCAGCTCAGATCTACCCTAAGGAGCTCTTCAGGGGGAAAAAAAAAAAGTGTTTCAGAAGGTTGTTTATAATGTTTATAAAACAGATAATCATGTCAGTTCTGCTGTTACTTTTTTTTATGGAGAACTAAACTCTTTAGCCTTAAAGAGCTTAAAATTGTTAAAACCTCAAGAATACCCAAGAAGATCCAGGGGAGAATGAAATGGAGGCTTCATTTCAATTAGAGAATAGGGACTCAGAGAATTTGTTGTCTGCTTTATTACTTGGGAGCATTATCTCTGTCCTCTGCTGATATCTGCCTTCCTTCCGGTGTAATTCAGTAATGCGTAGTGCGGCTTTAATCTCCTGCTCTGTCCTGTCTGTGTGCTGTGAGACAAGAGAGACAGATGAGTTGGGAAGTCAGGGGGCAGTGGAGCTGCAGCACACAGCTGTGTGCCTGTCAGGTCTCTTCAGCCATCCATTTGATCATGCTGCTTTCAAGGCCTGTGGAGACCAGAAAACAACCCCGTACACGCCACCGTCCCCAGGGAAACAGCAGTTGAACCTTGTCACAGAGACAGGCAGCAGAAGAGAAAAGGTCTTCTGAGAAAAACAATTTTAGGCGTTCTGCTGGTCAAATAAGGTCCTGTCTGATTTGAAGGGGGTTGCTGGTGCAGTTACACTGGTATAACTACAGCAGCAAGTTCTGCTGTGGGCATTGTGGCCTATGCTAGAAAGCATCTTAAAGCAGTTCTTAAATTCAGTGATCTGTCCTTTTATGTTCCTATAACTGTATTTCTTCAAAAGAACTTGCTGATCTCTATAGATGTTCTAGCACATAAATTTAGATGTGACATAAGCGTTAATAAGTAGGGAAATTATTGTGCTATGGATGTGCTATCTGTAAATACAGAATTTTCCAGCAGAATGCCTCTTCCTGTTGCCTTTTGTAGAGCTAGGCAGCATGGAGACATTGGACAGATATACAGACTCAGGAAGGAAAGGGAAATTTTACAGAGCTTTGTACCATGACCAGCTGAAGTGCAAGGACTGCCCTTTCCAGTCATGGTCTTACCCTGCAGCTAGATTGTCACCTAAACATACATTTTCCCCATCCTGTTTTGTCCAAGCAGCAAGGGCACATTTTGTGCCTCCAGGAAAAGGTGTACTCCTCTGTCCACAGTAGTTCTGCAGGATATTATATAAAGTGTGTGCCAGATCTTGTGGTGCTATTTGAAACTTGCTGACATGGAGATGTTAGACATTGCAGCCCAGCCTGGGCTTTTTATGCCTCTCCTTTTCTCCCCAAGGAATTTCATTCCTTAAAGTTCTATTATACATGTGCTATGGGGACACAGCATAATTCTTTTCTGCTTTTAGTGTTGTAAGGTGGTTTCTGTTAAATTTTAATGTGTTGGTTTTGATGGTCCACCTGTTCTTTAGTTACCCTTGATGCTGTCCTGACCTTTCTTGAGCCCTTATCCTAATTTTTAAAACATATCCCAACAAAAGATCTCTGAGACAAGATCCAGCTTCTATAAATTCAGGGCTTGTGCATGCTTCCATGTGTACATAGACACAGGCTGAGACATAAAACTAAAATAACTGTCTCTTCATTCTTTATAGCATTTCTATCAAAACTGTCTCACAAAACTGCAGATGGCACACTTATGAAGTTTTGTGTTAGACTTCACAGGCTGAAAAAGAGTATGATTCTTCAACTGGAGAATCCTAAAGCAACACAGTCCTCCTCCTGTGGTGATTCCAGAAGCTCCTTGTTTAGTTAAGATCTCTAAAAGGAGCTGGTCATAGGGTGATATACTAAACACCAGCTCCCAAAGGAATAGTCTGAATTAGTACTTGGACAGAGGATATTTAAAAATGATGTTGCAATTACCCCCCAAAAGTAGTGCTGAATCAATAAGTAATTATTTTAGAGATTTTTTTTTCTTTAACTGTTTCTGTGGAGAAAATTAGTATAGCTAATATTGCTGCGGATGGCTACTGAAGATCCACAGGGTACTTCATGTCATAGTTATCTGCCCAAAATCTTGACTTTATTCTGATTACTTACACTCCTCCTACAATTTCAGCAACACTCTGAGGATTCTGTTGTGATTCTTCACAAACTAATTTGTGTATTCCAGATGTGAGTGATTCAGAAACAACATATGGAATGTCATCTCAGCCTCACTGAGTTGGTGCAAAGAAAAGGCATGTTTGTACAGGACTTGAGGCCTCCCAATAGGAAGGGCTGTTGAACAACAGTTCTTCAAATATGAGCATTGTATAATTTGTCATGTTGCTTTTGATGCTCAGACATCTGCTTTGCTTAGTTCAGAAGTAACTTCAATTGTATCCACACTGGGAAGTTGCAGCAGGATAAAATTTTCCCTGGTCATCAAGCCATCAGAAGAATACCCAGGACGTATCTGGGGGATCATCAGCTTTACTTTATTAATGGAGAAAACTTTGGCAATGGTTGCAAGATTCTGTCTTCCTTTAAGGGGTGGATTAACTTTGTAGCTATGTTTGAGAAAGATGAACTAGGAGCTCTCTGTTGTTGAAGGCCCATTGCTTTTGACACAGACTTCGTTTGGAGTAGAGGCATTTTTGGGGGTCTGCAGCCAGAGAAGATTCTCCTAATACTGAATTCTTTTGCATATCTGGATATTGCTAAGTTAACATGTTGTTTCAGGCTGGCTTCAGAGCCTGCTCCTGTTCTCTAAATGAAAAGGGTAAAGTTATTTTGCCCAACAGTAACTTTGTGTTGCTAGGACTGGAAGAAACCTGTTAATCGTTGCTTCCTTAAAGCTCTCTTTCCATGTGTTGTATGGTTTGTGGTGTTGGTGAATTCATAATATTCTATGAGGCTTCTTTACTGTTTCTTCAGGCCCTGGATCCCATACCAAAGAAATGGGAGCAGAAAACCACAGGCTGCGTGTCTGTGGCTACAAGGCTGAGTCTTGGAGCTGGGAAGAGGAGTTGCTTGTTGGCATGGTCAAGCCCCTGTGGTTGAGCACTTGCTGTCTTGTCCTGTGGTGCTGGCAGATTCAGACAGACAGACAGACATGGAAGAAGGGTTGGGAATGCTTACAGGCCAAAGGTCTAAGTGAAACCTCTGGTCCAAGTGGCTTCTCCCCTGGCCTTTTGTCCTGCTGCACTTGCTGTGGGATGCAGGGGCTGCACATTCTGCTGCAGAACTGCTAGATGGGGTCCAGTGTGTGTGCCTGAGCTAAACAAATCATGGGCAAAAGGAATGATGAAGGCCCTATCTTTCCTGATCTTCAAGGGTGGTTCAAGATGCAGAGAAAGTCTCCAGTGCTCTAGAGAAGCCTGAAAACCCTGCTTAGTAGGCAGGATTTTTTTGCCTAGAACACCCTCTCTAGAGCAGTTGGGAGAATGTTCAAGTAAAACAATACCTGGTTAAAATTCTAACCAGAAATCTGAAGGTGAAGTCAAGAAACTTAATGAGAGAATTAAAAAACACATGGGCTTGGGAGTAGACCAAGTGGACTACACTTCTCTGTGTGTATGCAAAAACAATTTCTTTAGTGGTTTTTGCTATAGTATCAGAAATTTTGACTGGTACATTTGTACTTGTCTTCTTCCTCCCTCCCCTGTTCTATGTTCCTTTCCCCCACCACCTGAGTGTCACTGTCACTTCACAATGGGGTTTCCTTTGATAATAACTTTCCCTTGTTGCTGGAGCACACAATAGCCATCTAAATAGTGAAGGAACATAATGGGGTACACTTTTAGTGTGGGCAATTACGTGTGCAATTCTCATTAAGAATAACAGGACTTGAAGTGAAAATTTTCCTCAATATATCTACCAGCACAAAGCCTTTCCCCTTGTGAGCAACAGATGGGTTTTCCATAATGGCTCATTACCTCCTTGCTTTGTCATGCTGCCAGAAATAAAATATAAAGTTATTTATGGATTGAGAAAGATGCACAAGTCACTGTAGATCATTCCTTGCCATATTTTATAGTTTATCTGGTTAGTACTCTAAGTCTCTCAGGACTAGCAAGTTTCAGAAGATGACAGAGCATTATATGAAAATTAAGATGAGTGTCCTTCTGTCTGGTTATTTATCCTGATGGTCTTGCATCTCCAGGGTGATGCTATGGTCTCCACTGGGACCGGTAATTTGGGTTCTTCAGTAGAAAGGAGGCCATTTCTCAAAAGAAATTTTGTCAGCTGTGACAACCCATTTCTTTGAAATTTTACTGTTAAGGGCAGAAGGTAGCACTGTTTTACCATGCATCATACATTTGAAAAGTTAGACAATTTACTTGATAATATTCCTTATTTGAAATTGGCATGGGGGATGGGGTCATTGCTTGGCACATCAGCGGGAAATGTTATTCCTTTGACAGCTGATGGTGGAGGCCAAGAAGGAAGGCAATTCTGATGTGGGGAGTTCTTTCACTTATAGTCATTCCACATTATTAAACTCTTTACATTGGAATTTATAGCCTGGGTGTACCACAGATTCACTATTATTTCCACAAATACTTGATAAAGAACAGTTTCTACTGCAAGTGTATTAATCTGTCACCTTTGATAAGTGATATATATCTTTATGGTGACTTACATGGCCATCAAGGTTAGGAACCTGAGGGCAAAATTTAAAATACTGTTTTGACACTACTTAAAGCAAGAGTTTTTCTCAAAAGGATCAGCAGGTGGGTAAATCCCAGTACAGCTGGAAATCCTCTCAGAAATGTGGAGGTCTCACACTAGTTTGAGAGATGTTCTTACCAGGAGTTCTTCCTGCCTGAAGTTCTTCCCCCTACGTTTAGGATGGCATTTTAAGTTTTTTATAATGTACTTGAGATTGGTCTGACCTCAGTAAATGTTTAAGTATTAACCTGAATTTGGATAGTTGCAACCATGTGCTTCTGGACTGAAGCTCTAAACAATAAACCAAATATTTTGCTTATCTTCGAGCTCAGGTTTTGTTCTTATTAAGTAATTATGCAATTTGAGGAAGTTCACTGAATTAGTACAAGTGGCAGGAAAAGAAAAGCAGGATCTTCTTTCTCTAAAGTGAATAAAAGTATGTTGGAGTGGGCTGATGTTTGCGTGGCCTAGCAAGACTATGGATCCCAAGTGTTTCAGTTTTCAAAAGCTTGCCTATTTCATAGCTTGGCAAATTCAGTGGCCTATTCATAGATGCAGTAAGAGATCTTTCTCCTTTTGTAACCAGCCATGCTTTCTGCATGTGCTCCTTTGGAGTGCTGCTGTTGGGTCCCAATCTGTGGGAAATGCCTCTGTGCAGTTCATTTAAGGTATAATATAGAGATGGTCACAGGGCAGTCGTTACATCTTCTCTCAGTGGTGTTAAGCAAAGAACATAAAACATGGGTGGAAGGTTCGTAATGGAAATACTCTGGCTGAACATACGCTCTCTGTTATTTACACAAATGATCTCTCGAGGTCACATTCTGACAAAGGTTCTGGCCCATGGACAAAGAAGGGGATGTAAAACTGGATGCCAGCTAAAAAGGGTTGTGTCTATTCTAAATGACTCATCAGGGGCTGATCTATGCCAACCTGTTTACCAGCTAATATCCAGTGGCAATGAAAGGTACTACTAATACAAGAAATGTGAAAGAAAGGATAAAGTGACACTTGTAAAAACAAATCTTCTTATTACTTTATTGTGATGTAATTACAATTTATTGTATGTAATCAGTTAAATTTCTGGAATCAAAATTTGCATCAGTTTTCAATGTCCATTTTTGTATTTTTTCAGTTGGTTCTCTTTATTACACTTTTTAAAAAATTGCTTCCTATAATCAATGTACTCTTTAGTTCAAGACTTTTTTCTCCTCAAGCTGATGAAAACCACCAACAAAATGTTTACAAGATTTCCTCTTTTATTATTCTAGAAAAAAATTAAGTACTGTACAACATTTTTTTGACTATCAATATTTAAGCAATTGGGATCGACCTTTGTCTTGCCAAACTATCAAGGCTACCCTATCTAACCTTTTTATATATGCAAAATACATAACTTGCTTGAAAAGACTATCTTCTTATTGTTGAAATATCTATTTTGATCACCCCAGAGCATATTTTCTTATCTTCACTCCTATCTCATGGCTTGGAACATGTTCTTGTTCCACAGTTTAGCAAAGAAAAAAAACCAAACAAAAAACAAAAGTAGGCTTATCTTTCAACTTCTCCAAGAGTTTTGTCTGCAGCATTCCTCAGCCTCAGTTACCTTGTGTCACCACAGATTGGGAAGCACACTGAAGTGTGATCAAAGTCCTCTTAGGCTTTTGGATTATACCAGTAATTCATTATGAAAGACCATTTCACAATGAGATTTAAATGCTGTTCCACACAGAAGGGAGACTATTTGTATATTAATATATTCCCCCTTCTTCACTGCAGAATTATACTGACTTTGAAAATGCCAAGTCTGTTTAACATTCAAAGAGCATGTCAAACTGTTTGAAAAAATAATAATATAAAAAAGTGTGCCTTCCCAAGTGCATATTTTAAATGTTTGAAACTATCCCAAGAAAAGGCCACTGATTTTTTTTCCCCTCAGTTTTACTTCACAAAGCCTGTTTATTAGCCACCTGGTGAGCATTTCTGCACCTACAGCTTGTCTTAATAAATCACTGACCATTTCGTGCTGCTGAGGCTACTCAACCTCAAGTTTCCAAAATCTGCTTGCCTGAGCAAAATAAAGGAAGGAAATTTCCAGGGGAGGCAGTTAATAATTGTGCATGGTATTTTAAATCCAGATGCAGTAAAGTGGAAGCTTGTAATGCTTCCCCCATTCTTGCTGCTGCAGTTATGGAAGAAGCAGATGCTGACTTTGGATGACTTTGAAGTATTGAGTATAAGGCAAAAAATAAATGCCTAGGGAGGATTTTCTTCTAGCAAGTGACCTGATGCCATAGTTTAGGACAAGAACAGTAATGTAGAACTGTTAAAATGATGAGATTTTTCTAGGCCCTTAGAGGTATCCTGGGAAAACTGCTCAATCCTGACTCTCAGAACTGAACACACAGGCAAGGGAGGGTTCAAATAAAAGGCCTTTTTATTAAGTAAAGAACGAGGATATCAAGCAGTTGAGATGGATTCCCTTTGTCATACTGGACATGAATGTTGTTAAGAATTGATTGTAGGACTGCACCCAACACACACTCCTGTTTTAGCCTGAGTGGTAGCAAGGGATTCAGTGAAGCCTTCTCCTGCACCAGGATCTCTGCAGAAAGAGGCAAGGCATCACTATCTCATCACATCTTTTCCCCCTCAGTCTCATGCTTGATGACCTTGTCAGGATGAATCTAGATAATGTACTCACAGAGAACACCGGCAATAATTTTAGGGAAGCTTAAGCCATTGCTCTGCCTTTCTTCCTCCTCCTGCTATTTTCTTTGAGTAATGAAGTCAGTTGAACCCCATTATCTTAGTGGGAAAGGTTAGCAAGGCTGATTTGGCTGGGATTCATTCCCTTAGGATAAACCCCCAGGGGGATTGCACTCGAGAGCTAAATGCCTGGCTACAGATATCTGCTTTCATGTAGGGAAATTCATGTGAATGAGACAGAGTGTTATGTAGCTATGTTTCCTATTATTGATAGCAGCTGCCTTGTGGAGGGGAGAAGTGGGTGAGCAAGGCTTGATTTCAGAGGAAATCTCTGATGCTACAGTTTGATACTGCCAGGAGCCTTTCTGACCAGTTATAAGTTTGAGCTTTGAATCTGAAAATAATTCATCTTTGGATTTGATGTGCCTAATGTATCAGTTTTGTGCATCATCATCATCATCTTTCTGGGTTAAAAATAAAACCAAAACAAAACCAAATTCCTTTTGAGTTTGTGGCAGCTAGTGCTTTCTGTAGTAGCTGTGAAATACATACTCCTGGAGAGCTGTAACAAAGCAAACCCTAAGCTTGATTTGTAGAAGAAAAAGTGTTGTTAGAGCTGTCTCTGCAGATGCACTGGGCTTTTCATTTCTCTGCACATTGCCCTAATCTTGCTGTTTGTCTCATTCAACCCTGTTCTCGTTGCTCAACCCTGCAAGGTCCATACTCCTTACAAATTAAGCCAAGTCACAAGAGATGACTTCAATGTGAGTTGCAGGTAACTAGCACTTGCTAAAATTTGACAGCTGGGTAGCACATGTAAGGCCTCAGGTCATAATATAGTTGTGTATCAGATAATTCTCTTCTCTCTTACTTCTACTGGGCACAACGCTGCCAAACTGCAATAGGTTCATAATAATAATGATGTCACTGGCATAGCTATTGATTGTTGCTCCAAGTATCTCACAGGGCTTTATTAATTTGTCACGAGTTTCCTGACCAGATCAGCCATGCATTTAAAGGTCCAGGATGCTAAAGGTGCTTGGGCTTATGTAACTGACAGAAAACTATGTGGATTTGTGCTCTTTCCAGTCCAATGGCAAATGGCACTGGTGTGTACCATTGGCCAAGATCAGAACCACAGGCTGAACAACCTCAGTACTCATAACTTAGCCATGTTTCCTCCTGACATCACTGTTCAGCAGTGAAGCCCATTCAGCAGAATTAATTTAATGCACAAAGTAAATTGATTTGAGGGAGAGGGTGGGAGAGAAAGCTTTTGAAATATTTATTGAGTAGTTTTTATGGGATAAGATGGTGAAACAGTTGGAGGAAAAAGAGAATGAAAGAGTCAAACTTATTTTCACTAGCTGCTGAAGGAAGAAGATGGAGCGTTCAGCTTTTACACTCAACATTCTGGTCTTACCTTCAATATGAGATTATGATTAATAGTATAGACCTATTTCAGTCATATATCTCTATGTCTAAAAAGGAGGAAGTCTGTGATACTTTATGAGCAGGGCTGGTTATAATGATGAAGCTGGAAGAAGAAAACAGTGCAGGAGTACACTTATTTTCTGTTTATTTTTCTATCTTTTATTTAAACACAGTTATTTGCCACAGACTTCATGCCACACACCCAGCAATGGTTACTAGAAAAGTGGGAGCAGAGGCTAATGTTCCCCTTTATTTCTCTGTAAAATCAGTGCATGCTTGTATTCCATGCCCTACTTAATGCACGCATTTTAGCTTTTTAAATATTAAAATTCTGTGTTTGGTTTTGGCTTAAAAAGCTATTCAAGGGTGGTTGTTTACTTTGTTTACAGAGCACAAAAAAACCTCTCAAACAGTCTGTGTTGTATATATATAAAATATATATATACATATATATATATATATACATTTATATATATATATATATATATATATATATAAAACTATAAAACCCTTTGAGCTCCTCCAAATGTGCCAGGAAAAAAAAATATATACATAAAAGTATATATAACTGTGTACCTGTATGCATGCATGGATTAAATCCAGAAGTAAATTTTCTACATTGTGTAAGACAGATATCTTTGCTATTGTTAAATAAGGATTTGCTATCCTTTCATATGTTATAGTTTCTTATTTAACCTCTCAAAAGTGTGACATACTTGAAGACTTTGACGAAGAGTAAATTCCCTCAAATTGTTTGCCTGGGGTCAGCTGTTTAATTGCAGTGGGTGCCCTGCAATGCAAAAATAAATCTCTTACATTAACTCATGCAAACCTCAGGCTGGTATCTGATATTTTACAATAACAGTGCATAATAGCATGTGAAGTTACCTTAACCTGCAAGACTAAGTATTCTAAAAGTGGTTACATGATTTTCCATGGTTAGGAAATCGTGTTGTTTGGGATAGAATTCCTGTCCTTGACTGTAGCATTCACTGGCAGGATTTTGGTAGCTCCCTTACAGTCATTTCTCAGTTTAGGATTGTTCAGGTTAGCAGGCTTATCTTCACTCTTGGTTCCATTACTCTGTTGCCAGCTCCTCTCGTTTGCTTTAAAATTACTGAACTCCAGTACCCTCTTAACATTCTGCATTGGAAGGAGATGAAAAATTCTCTGTGTGTCTCGAATTAGACCAAGAATTTGAAAGGGGATGGACGCTGAGCTGTCTTCTCATAAGTGCAGATGGTCTACCCAGATGAGGGTTGGATCGCTTGAAATTTGTGGAGAAAAATGAAAAGAGAAGAAAAGGAAAGAAAAAGGAAGCAAACCCTGCTTTTCCTTGCTTTCAAACTGCTCTCTAGTGAAAGGAGGTCAGCAGCCAGGACAGTCCCCCTGACTCTTTGCAGGTGCGCTAAATATGCTTGGATAAAAGTTAAAGGGGAAAAAAATGCACTTTTAAAGGTGGTGCCTTTTAAAGAGTGTAGACTGCATTTAATTTCCTCAGTTGCAGTCAGACTTTACACCACAACTTGCCTCCAGAGGTCTCAAAGCTGGGTTAATCATTTTTCTGACACTTTTTTTTTCTCTTCTGTTTGGAAAAAGCAACTTTGTTGAATCAGAACCTTCTGTCAAAGTTTTCAATGACACTTCATTTTGGAAAATTTCTACCTCGCACTTTCAATGGTGCTGACATTGCCGGGAGTGAAATAATTTAATATTTCTTTTCAGATCAGTATTTCAATTTTTAATACAAATATTTCAAAGGTTATGCAAAATGAAACTTTTTAAATAGGAAAGACATGTTGGATCAGAACCTAATTTTCTCAGGAAAATTCTATCCTGTTAGGAGAAATCCTCTGGTTTTGTGTTAGCTCAGTTTTTTTGCTTGTTTTTTATTCAAATAGAAATATGAGCAAATATTTTACTACTAAAATCGTTTCCATAATAGAAAATCTGGGGATGTTTATAGCTGTAGTGCAAATTTTGATGTTTATCACATTGGTATGAATTCACAATGGGGTCTGGTGTGCATTGGGGTGACCTCAGTTACCTCGATGTGATGGCATTCCAGCCACAGTGAGTGGGAACACTCTGGTCTCCTAAGGATGGTTGTGGCAGCAGATGTGCACTGTGCATGTCCTCCAGTTGCCTGCTTTTCTTATGGCAACATAAACAGTTTTCCAAATGTAAAGTGATCAATACATTCATTTGCACATCCCAAGGCAGTTCAGCCCAATGTTTTACTGCATCCCAAACCTTCTGGAGCAGCAGGAGCACGTAACTTAAACCACTTGTCTACTTCATTTAAAGATGTCAGACAGACAATGGAAAAGTCACCTCATTGTTAAATAGGGATTTGATTGCTTTTTCCAACATAAAGTGTCTAGCTTTAATTTTCACACGCTCTATTTTGTGCATCTTCATAATGAATTTTTTTTTCTGTATATTATAAACCACAGACCACTAAGTCCCTTTCCTCTGAAAAGGGACATACATTCTTTCATTGTATGGTTTATTTTCCATTCTGTAATGCTGTTTTCTGGACCATTGTCAATTTTTTAATAGGCATTAACAAGCAGTGGGAAAATTGTGGTACTCAGCATATGTTTGCTTATTGCTACAATTACCATACAATACAATACCCCATTACAATAACATCAATACCCCATTACATTAACATCAGGCTGTCTGTGAGTCTCTTTTGATTACAACTGAGCTGTGATGTCCCACACCACGTAAGGGATTTGGCCTTTCTCTTTTTCCTACTTCTGCACCTAGCTCCATTCCTTGCAAGGTGTTTGTAGCATTATGAGCAGACAGAAAGATGCTTTTCAGAAGTATTCAGCACAGCTGTTGAGTCTAAGTCCTTAGCTAGCCAGGTGTTTAACAGAAAAGCTCTTCCTCCTGATATTACATGGAAAATATAATCTAATAATAATCTACTTCTTCCATAACAAACCAAGTCAGAGAAAATAAGGCTTCCCCTAACTTTGAGTAGCTCTCTGCACCACTTCTGCAGGTCTTTTTGTAGCCAGCTGTGAATTGTTTGGGCAGAAATTGGACAGGAACAGCTGCTTAAACACCTGCTACAAGGCCTTTGATCTCTCCTATTACAACAATAACTTTTGAGCCTTTGAAAGTTTGCTCATCTGGAGAAGAAGATACAGTTTAAATTTCACTGCTGTCAGGGCTGCTGCAAGGGTGTACATGCTAAAGTGGTAATAGAGTTTCCAGGTGATTCTTTTATGTGGGTGCATAAATTGACTTTCAAACTGTTTATGATTATGTGGAAGTAAATATCCCTGAATTTTTTCCTGTAGTGAAATGTGGAGTAGAAGGTAATTGTTATATTCTGGATATAATACTGTCCCAGCCTGCCCAGTACCATACTTCTAGGCTGCTTTGCTCTAAGGACACCACTGGATGATTGTTTTGCTCTTCCCCATAGTTAAACTGTTCTTATCACAGGGTCAGCAATGTGGACACACAGAGGGTTGTTGCTCTCCATGTTGCTGCTAAGGAGGGATTGGATTGTTAATTTTGCTTTAGACAATGTATGGTGCTGTTTAAGGGATGCTGTGTGCTCTCTGAGCTTGCATTTAATTTCACTTGTACAACCACTTCCATGGAAGTATGAGAAAGAGAGGTATGATCCCCAGCACAGAAGTTTAACAGCTGCTTTGATTTTCTTGAGCCTCATGGGGTGAATAGCTGGCCCAATTACCCTGGTATAAATGGAAGAGTTGTAGTGGGACACTAGATCTTGTGTGCAATTAATATTTCTATCATGTATGGGAGCAATTTCTTGCTTGATTTTTCCTAATCTGGAACTAATGAAATATTGATGACAGCATTTGGCATACACACTACCAAACTTCACACTGTTCTTCATTATATATATTGCTGCAACACTGATGCTTTGAAACCTCCAACTCACATTATTATGAGGCAATGGCTAAAATTTCAGGTTTTGTCATCGTTTCTAAAGGTAAAACAAAAATTAAAAGGGAAGCAATACTTCAGGTCAATAAAGAAAAACTGGAACCAGTCGAACTCCTCATGTTTTTATCTGTTCCTGGGTAGCTTGGTGTCTCAGGTGGCAAAACCAAGATAAGATTGAGTGTGCAGTTTCTGAAACTGAAACCCCCTATGGCTTTCCTCTCTCTACTTATAAATAAATATATTATCAGCTGTTAATTAATCATTCCAACAGTAAATAACCTTTTAACAGAGTAGTTAATCTGTATGAATAATTGAGGTTGCAATTATGTGGGTTCCACATTGGTTTTATACCACCCAGCTGGGAGAAAGCAGTTTTGGGGAGGCTAATAAAATGTATCTATTACAAACTTTTGGAATTCCAAGAATACTGGAGAGTTTTCTTCACCATCCTTAGTCATTCAGTGGAATTCAGGTCTACTTTGAATTAGAGGCACACCCATGGAGAAACATATTAATTTCTGAAACCTAAATGATAAAGCTCATCCACATCTCCAGCAATAAAAACTAAATGGCTTCCTTAGATAGATATTTCTAAATAATTACATAATTTTAATTTTAGGAGATCAGAGTCAGAAACTTATTTGCTTTTGAAGAGTGGTGTTATTGCAGGTTGTTTTTAGGTTTGTCTGAAATTTATAGAAAACTGAAATTGGCTAATTTTATTTACCCTGGTGTTTATTTACCCTGGCATTTCTTCCCCTTCACTTCCAAAGCAGATCTTTCTCAGATACGCTCAGTGGTACAGGCAAAACTGAATTTTATTGTTTTAAAGATGACAGGCACACTTTTCAGTCATAGCCAAGGACATGTGATAAGATGGACTGGAGATACAAATAGGAAAATAAGTTTATTTTTCCAGCTGTTGATAAAGTGTAATGGATTCATAGGAGACAGTTCCTGCTGCTGGGGCGGGATATTAACTCCCTGCAGTAGCTGCTACATCACTCATTCTAAATTCTTTGACAGAAGGAACAGCCTTAGTTCTGCTTTTTGTGATCCTGTCTAGGTGAGGCAGAGGACAAGGCTTTTCCTGTGGTGGTGCTGCCTCTGTGCCCAAGCCATCCTTTCAATCCTTCTCTAGCTGTGTATCCACAGCTAGATGGTTTCCCTATTGCTTAGATAGTAACAGGCAGAGGCAAAATGCAGAACTATCTTTGCCAAGAGCAGGCAAAGCTATAGTAGGAGTCCTCGTAAAATGTATGTATTGTATAAGTGGCCTTGCCCCAATCCTAGTTGTTCTAAATGGGCTGCAGCTGTGATGACCTTAATTGGGCTGCAGCTGTGGCTAATGAAGATAACTGGGATAAAAGGGGGTGGGTTGGTGGTCAGGGCAGAGCCTTGGAAGAGCCCTGATGAAGAAGCAGGAGCAACACTGCTGTGAAGAGATGCTGTGAGAAAACCACCCAGAAGGTATGGGACTCTAGAAATAAGATAACAACAATACGAATACAACACAAAGCGAGGCTTTCATCAAGGGAAAAACAGCAGTACAAGAAGCAGTCTTTACAACTTGGTTAAGAGAACTTACCAAAAGTTAGCTGTAACAGAAAATATGGTCTTGTGCTGTCTTATCACACCAAAGTTTTCTATTAGTGTCATTCACCAGGAGGAAGGCTGCTCCTAGCAACAGCAAAAAAAAAAAAAAAAGAAACACTTGGAATAGTTAATTTTATAAATTATCCTCAAACAATGCACTGTCCTAGCAGCTATTATCCCTCTAGAGCCCTCCAGACTGTGCAGTTTGAGTATAGGCTCAGAAGACATCTGCAATGAATTTTCAGGCTTTCTTAGCAGTTCTGAGGCTAATTTTTATGGTCAAGGCCTGGCATAGCTAAAATGTTCTGTTAGAATCTGTGTCTGTAGAGTTGGAGATGTCTGAAGACTGGGTGGGAATCACTAGGCACCCTGGAGAGCTGCCGTCCACTGACAGCTCTTAAGAGCAGGTGGGAAACGAATCTCAGGCTTAGGCAAGCACACTTATTCTAATCTTTGGGATAGCATAAAATGCCTCTAAGAAACCATCCAGTTCTAGCTGGAGTATCACAAGAATCTGAGTTTTTGGTGCTCTGTCCATACAAAACTTTTCTTACCATTTTGGCAGTATTTTTCCCATCTGATGCTTTTATTGTAAGCAGAACTATGTCTATGTGGCACAGTCACAAGTCTTTCTGATAATCAAAGGAAGGTTTTTTCCTGTGGTCTAACACTTAACTCCACTCCTGTCACACCAACCTCCCCCCTGCAGTTTTTTACTAACCCTCTAATCGAGAGAGACACTAATTTCAAAACTAGGAGTCATTTTCACCAAGAAAATGAACTGCTTTTGAAAATGTCAAAAAGTAAGATAATTTTGCAACTGTGTAGCATAGGTTAAACTTGATCTTTCATTACAAACTGACTTTCCCGTTACTTGTTTAGTTTTTTCTCAATATTTCCCAGGTAAAAAAAAAAATCACATAAAATTCCCAACCAAGTCTAACAGTGATATGAATTTCTGAAAGAGTGTGTGCTAGTATCTAGCAATGTCTAGCACCCAGGAAAAAGGATGTCAAGGAAGATCCATGTGCAGTTGAGTAGGGGGAGAGGAGGATGAAACAGCTGAGTCAGATCAGTCTATGCCAAAATATTACCTGATGGTTTCTTAAATTGTCATCCAGCAATTCATGAAATTCAGCATATCTGTGAGAGGTCAGGGTACTGTGAAAGCCAGAAACTCTTTGTGGCATTTATATCTTGCAATGGCAGCTTCTTGAGGCACTGGGGAAGGGTGAGACAAGAAAAGGAGGAATCTTTTCTTGTAAATCAATCAGATTTATTTTCAGCCTACACATGATAATATGATGCCCTATTATGCAGAGTTCTGTATCTTTACACACACCAGCCTGGCCAGACTAATTTTCTTCAATCTTGATTCACATTAGCTGAATATCTGGCACTTCATATTTTTCACCAAACTGAGTTGTTTCCCCAAATGCTTAAACTATTGGTACCTATAAGAAAATATTAATGAGTGATAACCAGAACCAGCCCAACATGTTTGACAAAGTGCAATGTCAGCAATCTTATGGTCACAGCAAGAAATGTAAGCAAGTTTTTTTGTAGCATGAAGACCATTCTAAGGTTTTACTGTACCTATGATCCAAATACTCCCAGTAATTTGAGTAAATAGTAATCTGAATGCCTGTAAAAATTCATTATGGCACTATGAACAAGAATTTTGGAGGACACCATACTTAAATCCCTAATTGTTTGGTGCTACTTTAGGCACTTGTTATGTGATAAGGTAAATCAGTTGTGGTTATCATTATGTGAATTACTATTATACTTTCAGAGAAGGTAACCATTCTACTCTTCTTACCCACAGAGTTTAGGTATAATAATTTAATTCTTTATTCATATACAGTAGCATCTATGATTCTTAAATGGGACTTGAAGTTGAAATAGCTCTTTGTTTTGAAAGTATTGGGTCAATTTATGGACAAACTCTTGAGTCTTAGAATTGACTGTGATTAACCATATCATGTTACTCAATGCTTTTGAAGGCTGCTTTGCTCTAGGATGTCATGAACAGCAGCTGTCATCAAATGCCCATGAGACGTGGAATCTATTCTGGTGTTACAGACAGTAAACAGAAATGAGGCTGCATAGGTACTTTTACTTAGTTGGTTCTATTTGCAGTAGGAAAAACAGCTTTTCTAAAGTCAATGATACAATTCTGTGGCTCAGCCAGGAATGGCCAGATCTTCTTGATAGTCCTATGACCCCTTAGCCAGACATCCCTACAAGAGACCTAACTGTTATACTACCTTGCCAAGTTCCCTATTAAAGCTTTATTATAAACCTCACTCAACTACAAGACAACTGTGCTGAGGGTCCATTTTTTTCTAGTTTGAGTTCTGATATTAAAACACTCAAGACATACAGGAAGCTTTGTGCATCCTCTATGTCTTTTCAAATGTTATAAATTCCATGTAAACCACACAACTTCCCCAGCATAATGATAGGATAAATTGTGAACTTTACCTTTATTCATTCTCAAAGACTATTTTAAAACAGGCACACATAAATGAACTAATCAAATTTTTAATCTCATCTGACTCCCACTTCACTTAGCAAAAGCAAGATCTTTGTTATGCCTCACTTGTTGCATAGTAACCAGCCCTCTCTGAGAAATGCAACTATGCAAGCTGAGAATTAGGGCTCATTATGCCTTTGCTGAGGGCTCATTAGGATTGCTTGCTGAGGGTGCCATCTTAATTAGGAATGAACCTGACCACCTGAAAGTAATTCACACTGGCAGCCAACTGTAGTATTTTCCAATTTTGGATTTGTCTGGCTTCCATCTGCCAGCTTTGTCTTAGCACTGACTTTCTGTTGATATCAACAGTGATGTTTCTAATATCATGAATTGCATCCTGTCTCCTGGGTGCCATCAAGTTGGACAGTTCCCTTCACAGCATGGTTCTGGGCGGAGGCCGGCTATAGCAGAGCCGTGGTCAAGAAGATGAAATGGAAAATATCAAGTATCAGACAAGACATGAAGTGTATGACCTTGAAAAGTAAAAATTCAAAGCAAAAGCTCCTGCTTCTTCTTCTAAAAAATTTAAGCTAACAAAGCATGCCCTTGCTCTCTCTGCCATCTCTGAAAGTACTGAACTGATGCATGAGTGGGGCACAGTGTTGTACTTCACTATGTTTCCTAGAACCAATTTCACCTATTTCAAAGATATCTTAAGGAGTCTGTGTTGATGTAACCTACCAACCAAGCAACTGGAGCTTTATTTCTATGCTTGCTATATCCTAGAGCAGCCACAGGACAAAACAAGGTCAATGTGTGCAGATGCTGTGTAATTATGTTTTGATGACAGCACAGTGACATAAGCAAGTCTACATAAGAAAACCCACAGACGGTCAGGAGCATGAACAAATTTAATTGACTTAGAATCTGTGTGAGATGCAAAAAGCTAAAAGGGTTGGAAATTCCCTACTTTATTTCAAATACAACATGGAACCATAGGTGTGCTGCTAGTCTGTTAAATATAGGGGGAAAAAAAGAGTTAATTTAAAGTATAGCAACAGGCTTGTGTACTGCAGGCAGGCACATACCCCTCAGCAGCCAGGCTAATAGGAAGTGGAAATTGCAACATATTCAGCTCCACTGAGGTTTGTTTAGTTTTAGCTCTGACACAAACATTTACTGCTATCATGGAGCCACATTTCCTCAAAGTTAGGGATTAAAAATTGAGACAGGTTGTGCCATGTTATGTGAGGTTAATGGAATGGTTTCCCCAGTAGATTACTTTTCCAATTGCTTCTGTAACTCAGACTAATAGGTGAATTCAGTACACTGTACTTCTTGATATGTTGATTTTTCCTATTGACTAATAGTACTTAATAATGTATTTAACATTTTACCTTTCACTCAGGGACTTCCAGCATGGCTTGCTGCCTTTCTATTTTCAAGGTGAAGCAGAGTGATGTTTTAAAAATATCTCCTCGAAGAATGGATAGATGCTAAGTGGACAAATGGCTCTAGAAAAAATTGGTTGGATTTCAGATCTGCAGAGAGGTTTTACAACATTTCCACATGCACAGAATTTTTTGACAATTGAAACCTAAACCTCAGGGGGAAAAAAAAAAAAGAAAAAAAAAAGTGATTTGTAATGGTCCCAAGGAATGCAGACTTTACTAACATTCTGAGATTGAAGCCAGGAAAAGTAGAAACCAAAAATATTTATCATATCTTTGTGCATTTAGTGTCCCTCTCCAGCTCACACTCAAGCACTCAATGCTCAGCTCATTTTGCACTGTATTTATGGGGGAAACTCATGGAAAGTAGGGGCCCCTGTAATAATGAATAACCCTGTAATGATGAAGTACACTTGAAGATTCTGTACTCCATAAAGTTTCCAGGTGACATCCATATCTCCACAGAAATCAGGTATCTTTAGACTCTCATCTTCTCTATTGGTTCCATAGCACACCTTACTCTGGCAAGACAAGTGTTTCTCACTCAAGCTTCTTGGCCTTTGAGCTGTTTAAAGCAGAGATATCACACTTAGACAATTCTGGATTTCAAAGAGTTGTGTGACTGCTTACAGAAATCGACACAAAGCCATTTTCCTTACTGTTCTCACATCTAGTGGCTGGTGCACTGTAGGAAAGTCAAATAATTTAGGGCACTGAATTCCCTAGCACATGTATTTCGTATTGGTAAAAAAACAAATCCCAAGTCTAAGGAATTTAAGTCAGAGTATTGTGGTTAAAGGTTGACCACACTGTAGTTAGCGTTGTTTATTTTCTGGATTTGTTCTGAATTTGGATAGAGTTGAATTCCTAAGGCTGACTTTGTGTACACCTATAGATTCACTGAGTTTTTAATTGCTGTTTTGCTTAAAACAGCAGCACCTATGTCATTTGGTAGTCTGAGCTATTTGCCTTGGATAGGTTTTTCAATATCTCTGGGAGAAATGTTCACTTCAACATCATCCTTCACTTGAACGCAATCCTCTGTAACACACTCCTGTCTGTTTTGATTAATTAATTCATATGCAATGGTCTAATTTCATCCTCTTACCAGTTACACCTCATCTCTCTTTGAGTGGGATAAACAACAGAACAGTGAAGACAAATGTTTATATAGAGACTTAGTTTGGCTGGAATTCCTGACTCTTAGAAAGAAAAATTCTTGTACATTATGTACTAGTGGAACAGAGCACACAAATACTCTATTTTGTTGAAAGAAAGCCAGTTATGAATAAGTGTGAACACTATTAATATAAAAGATCACCTCACTTAAGCTTAAAAATGAATACCATCTGCAAAACTGTTCACAAGCTGGAATAGAAAACCACAAGTGACCAAAAAAACATCTCAAAGGAGTATTCAATATTTAAACATGACTGCTTATGGTAAAAAGAATTAGAAAATGGCAAGAAGCTTTTTAACATTTAAAAAAGAACTGAAATATGTAAAACACTGAAAGAGTTTCTGTGGATTTTCAGTTAAGAGGAGCATTTGGGGATTAATATAAATAAAGAAGTATCAAGGTGCAAGGCATGAGGCAATTTTACTTTAGTTTACTGTTGGGAAAAACATAGATAATCTTTTAAAATGTAGCATTTAATAAGAACCACAGGCAAATTTTAAGACAGTTCTCTACAGTGGGTCTCCTTGTCCAGGATAAAATCACCCAAGAGGTAATTATAACGTTAATGCTAATAGACAGATCTTGTTGTTATTTGTTGCCCATTAAGAGCCCCTAGAAGGAGCTATAAAGAGCACAGATTGAGAAGTCAAGGCCTCTTTGTAATCAAGAAGGTATCTAAGGACATTGAGCCAAAATCACTTTGATTTGTGGATAAAAATCACTTTGATTGTTGGATATCTGATGGCTAATGGAACTGCCCTAATGCATCTCTTTTTCCATGCACTCAAAATTTCTGAGGAAGAGAAATATGAAGCAGGTCTAGACTGAAAAAGCAAGAGATCCTTGTGCCCAAAGTGTTTAGCACTAGAACAGCTGCCCTATTTACCATGAGGGTGTGTTCTGCAACTCCATGACTGTCTGTCTGCTGCTAGTAGTTTGTTCTTTCTGCTTTAATTCTTTCATCTGCTGGCAGCTATGTCATTTTTACAATTGAAGGGATTGTGCAAAACTTTTCTTTTGAATTATTTTGGCATGTGAATATAGCCTTGTGTGGAAAAGAGGTTTATTCTCTACTGGGATTGGGAGGGATTATGGGAAGTAAAATTTCTAAAGATTTTTTCATCTTTCTTCTGCAAAGCAGTTGTTGGTACTTAGTTTTGCATTGTTTGCTGATTTCTGTTCTAGCATTGTGCTGAGCCACTGGCAGTATGTCAGGAAGAACAGTTGTATCAATTTAGCTTGGTTAATGTACAAAGCTAATGAAATTTGCAAGTGTTAAATACGTTGCATATGATACTCTATGACTGAAGTCATCATCTCTTTTGATGCAGTTCTCTCCAAATCGAAATGTGGGGTTGATCATCAACATCATGTCCTACTTTGGTCATGTTCTTCAAGGAATTCTCCTTAACTTCAGATTGTCATATATATAAAATCTATATCTTAGATTGGGCATTTTTGACTGCCCATAAGGAATGCAAGGGCAGAAATTCCTCAAATATGTTGATGGGGTCCCTTGACCAGGTACTTTCTTTTGCATGTTTAGTTTTAGTCTTTGGATCTCTGCAGTGTGCAGTCTCACAAGCCTCTGCACCTTATTGCTGTGTTGTTGATTGTTTTGAATTTTTATGAACTGATCTTCACCTGTCTTCAGTCTCCTCATGCATTATACCTCCCAAAATGGCAGTACTGGTATGAGAGCAGTCTCAACAAGCAGTACCCCAGGTGGGTGGTTGTTTAGCTCATGTTTAGATTGACATCTTCTATTTTAGTGTTCCTTTGATAAAATATTCACCTGAAAATAGTGTAGTTTATAATCAGAATTAACTTAAATAAATATTCAGAGTTCCATGCTTCTTCAGTAAAAATAATTTTTTGACTTTCACTGAAGAGCTTCATTCTGGGTAAGATTAGTCAAAAGTTGCCCTTTGTTTCACCAAGATAATCTGAGTGCCTGCTGAAAATCTTTACAAGAGTCATGCTCTTGGAGATGCTCAGCTCATTTGGGTTAATTTTGGAAATCTCCAGCTGTCAGTCAACACTTTGTTACAGTGACCTGAGGTGGGAGGTGGAGAAGACAATTCTCACATAGAAGTGATAATAATAATAGCTATAGTGATTAAATAAATATGAACAAAAGTGAATAAACATAGAGAGCAGTGTGGAATTTCTTTCTGTTTGTTCAACTTTTTTTTTATGAGACTCCAGTGAAGTGTACACAATGCAATGGTTTTGCTAGGCAGTATAGAAACCTTCTGAAAGCAAGATAAAGTGTTTGATGTTGTTTCCATTTGGAAGAATTCAAGCCATAATTATTCAGTATTACGAAACCAGAAACCAACAATATTTGGTAGTGTCTGCTTGAGGCTCTGGTCTAGGGCACAGTCTTTCACTGGCTTCGGGCTTGTCTAGTGCCCTTCAAACTATAGCCTCTTCTTCATCCTGAACAAAACCCTTATTTAAGCATCCTGTAAATGCTGCTCTTCTGAGAGCTGCAGAAATGACACTTTGGTAACACCAAAATGGATTAATTATTAGCAGCTGTTTTCTACAGAGAGCACAATAAACAATGCAGTGGAGATTTGTGATATACTCTCTTTGACATTCGGCTTTTAGATCTGAGTATGAGACGTGTAAAGACTCAAAGAGGGGGGTTTTTTGTGTGATTGTAGCTGTTGTTCACAAGGCATAAAAATAAAAGAGGACCATTCCCCATGCAATTCTGCCTGTGAGTGCCTGACACAGCTTACATTCAAGCTGATGTGAGCCATTTAAATCCATTCCTAAAAGCAGACTATGCCTTTTATGACAACATTTATGTAACTGATTCATATACACAGGCTTTTAAACTTAGGAAAATATTGATTGCTTAATCTTCTCTCTTTCTACACAAAAAAGTTAGCATGAACACAGATTATTTCATGAAGCTCTCTTTGAAATTATCATTTCAGGGGGATTTTAAGTATTTTAAAGTGGATTCTCTCTCTGCCATTTCTGAATCAGCATTTGGTCAAGTATAGAATTGTATTTCCTGAATATGAAGTGACATGGAGATGCGTAATCCCAAAAAGCTAAAGCATCCATAAACTAATGAAATCTTGTAAATTGTATTTTTCCAATTTTACAAGCCCCATGCTTCTTTAAGCTAGAGTTGTAAAAAAATCTTATGAATGGTAGACAGTATTGTCATTGTTCATATGTTTTATAAATGTAATGCAACAAACTCATTCAAATCCTATTGAATTCACTGGACTTACAGAAGGTTTTGGAAATTAATTTCAGCTATAGAACCACACCTCAAAGTGCCACAGCCATTTTAAATGGTCATAACTTTCAATTTTTTTGTTAGTGGTTCTGACAATGGTAACACTTGACAACTGCTTCAGTTTTTCTATTCCATTCCATTCAATTCTATTCAATTTTTTTTAATAATTCCTTAATTTATTTTTGCTTCCATAATATCAAAAAATTGGGAGGGTTAAGGGAGAGGTGATTATTCATTTTGTAAGTATGGAGGAAGAGGAATTTGGCAGCTCTCTTAGACCTCCCTGTCGGACCACATATTGCAAATGTAGTCTGAAATGTATCCAAAAAAGACAAACATAGGAACTGAAATTTTAACTCTCATTGGCAGTGACATTAGTAGACTCAACACAGACTCTGGGGTTTGGATATATTTTTCTTGTTTTTAACTACAGGGATAAAACAACTAATACAGCTTCAATCCTTTGTGGTATTTTGCTTTCATGGTGGAATATTTTGCTCTTGCCATCAGACCTCTCTGATGTAAACTGGAACTTGTACCTATTTAAAAAGAGCAGAGTAAGTCCACAACACTGCACACATAAGCATTTGTGTACATATTCCAGAGTGCACTCTCTACATTCAGTTATTGGCAACTTGAGAAATCTCTATGTGTTTATACTCTACCACCTTCTGCAGGGTGCCTAAGTAAAGCAAGGTATTTTTTTCTTCAAAATTATTATCTCAAGAGCTCTTAAAACTGTTTACTTTGACTGACCTTTAGGATGGAATTGGAATATTCTGTGCAGTGAATTTGTAAACAAGCTGGGAAAAAACAAGTAGTAAAATCTGTAAAAGCTATGATTATCCAACATATCACTGGTCGGTGGCTTTCTCTCTAATTCTGCCACATAAGAGCTGAAAAGTCAAATCTGCCCTTCTAATCTCTTCCCCAAACCTGTTGAGCTGGTGATTGGCATGTTTTCCTTCTGGGCAGTGCGAAGCAGCAGCAAAAGCCAGGAGAAAGAAGGGACAGGGACAAACTAGTGAGTGGGCAACAGGAGATGGGTGGAATGGTGGCAGCAGTTAATGAAAGCAGAAAGAACAGGAAGAGCCAGGCTGCCAAGAAGGTTTCAGGACGACAGAAGGGATTTGCATAGACCACTGGTTCCTGTCTTTTCTGTGGCTTAGACGTACCTTAGAAATTTGGATTGTGTTTTGTTTGACTGACCTCAGCTCCTCCTCTCTCCTCTGTGTGGAAATCCCTGCTGTCTCTGTGTCCCCAGCCCACCCTGTGGCTGCTGTTTCCATCCTCAAAAAGGCCAGGAGGCACTGGACATGCTGCACATAGAGAGAGTGTAGCTCTGGCAAACTTTATTCCCTTGAGCTCTGTTGCTTGTCAATTCTGTGTTCTCGCCTCAGCAAGAAGAACAACATATCTCATTGGGAGCTGCTGGAGAGACCACACTGTGGCTTTTTCTTTTCTATCAATGGAGTCTTCTGAGTGGATGAAGATGGTACTGTCCTACTTTACTGAGGACACATCCTGTTGAGAAGCCAAATTGTTTCTTTTTGTCTCAGACACCAGAATCCCACGTGAAGAATGCACTTCTACAAACACTAGGTGCCTTGCCACAGGCAGGGTAATGAGAGAAATGGAATATATATGGAAATTGAGAAACATGGTCATAAACTAGGGATGTCAATGACAACTGGAAGAGATAATGTTATCACTGCTGCCTGTAATAACAGAGGCACTGGCAACAGAACTGGAATTAGCCTGCCTCTTCTTTTCCACAGCTGTACTTTTCTGCAATTTCACCATATCAGCTTTTTTGTTTCTCTCTCAATAAATGTAAATAGTTTCAGTGTGTGAGCTGAAACCCTGGGTCTCACTATAATGGTATTTCCCTTAATTTACAAGCACTCAGAGGGCTTCAGGTACCACTAGAGCAGGTGAGAGGATCTGCAGCCCCTAAAGTTTGATTTGATTTATTTTTATGTGTCACATCTCCTCCTCTCTAGTCCACCTTTGTTGTCTCCTCCTAAATCCCACACTACTATCTAATATGGATGGTGTGTAGTGCATTATCACTGTTCAATCATTGCTTACTCCTTCAACAGGCAGCAATGTAGACCTTGGAACTGGGCATACCCTAGAGAAGCACATCTGCCTTCCACAGCTTCAGCTCAAACTCAGTCTGTAGTAAATCTGTACTGATTTTTCTTGGTCTCACAGAAATACTATAATTTATCTCTGTCTCTTTTCATCTGACATAAACAAGAACACTATTTCTTGGGAAATGTCATCGTTTTTGTTGTCTGGATTTTCACCCAGGCTGCAGTTCTCCCTTGTAACACGTGATCCAGTCTCTATCAGTCAGCCCCAACTATCCAAATTAAACTAGGCAAAATGGTGGACAAATTCTCTTCTTGGAAATATGACATTCAACCTTCTTTTGTCTTCATTTGAAAAAGCACAAGAACCTACTGACAGAAGGGGAGAGAGGGAAAGAAAACTTGTTTGGCTCAGTTTTTCTCTTTCTCAGTCAAGCATTGAAAACTGTTGTTCAAAGTACGCTGAGAATTAGGGAACAGCAAATTTGTGCAATTGAAAACAGTTATGTAAATTGAAATGCCAAATTTCCTGTGCCAGATGCAATATGAATTCACTGTAGGGCAAGAACTATCATTAGAGCTCCCTAGGAAAGGAACTAGAATAGCAAAGTAATGATTTTAGGGTAATATGCTGATGTTATTTGAAAGCTGGGATTGGGATGCAAACATTTGTGCAGCATTTTGTTTTATGCAGTCCCTTGTTAATGCATCTGGTATTCATTTTAACACCACTAATCCTAATGGATTCATTTAGTACTTGTGGATGTCAAAGGCATTTCCTGTAGGTGTTGTGCTGTGATGAAATACTTGATACTGGACACTTGAGGTGTTAGCACATTTCCTTTGATTATGTAATTTTTTTTCACAAGCTGTGACAATAAAAATCCTAATGGTATGTGTGAGCAGGAGCAGCTGTATGCAGAGACCATTGTATCAGCAGTATTTGATTAATGCCATGGTCATGGGGATTCAAACCTAATAGGTAAAACATTCAGTAATCCTGGCAGTAAGGAGAATTTGAAAGTGTTTCAGAAAAGCAGTCTTGGTTGCAGATAGAGCAAATGAGCAGGTTTTGTCTAGGTGGCAAACTTATTTAAAAAAAAAAAGAAACCAACCAACCTGAAGTCAGTCAGCATTCACTTTATCCAGATGAAATTTGTTTTCTGGCTTTTGTGTGGAGAAAAAGGATATGAGTGGGACAAGGGGGCAGTGTGGTTTGTTCAGCTGGATGCTTGCTTGTTCTCTCTCCAGAAATTGGTCTGCCTATCCTATACATTTGCAGTTTGTAGTGGCATTTATTCAAGAATTAGCATTGTCTTGAAAGCTTTCCAAAAGCTTAACTTTATGACAAAATAAAAAAGCTTGCAAAGTGATTCCCCTCAGATTTCTTGGTGGGGTTTTTTGAGCTTTTTGTTTTGTGGTTTTAGTTGTTTTGGGTGGGATTTACAGTATGGCTTAGGAATGTGTGATGGAACTAGATCAAAATGGACTGTAACATTTGGTTATATGGTTTGAATTATTATTAGACTTTGAAAAATACTTTTATAGTAGAGTTGTAGCTTTTAATATGTGGGTTTGTCTCACTGCATGTGATCCATAGCATAGTACCTTCAAATTAATTCTATAAAAAAGCCTGCTACTTCTTTTCTCCACTGCAGTAAAATAAATGCAAGAGAATGTTTCACAACTCTGTCCTTGTCTAGTATGTCAGTATTGTAATATCCAGCTCAATAAAATGTCTCACCAACACTAAATGTGAAAAGTAAGCCTTCAGATCATTATTGGGATAACACAGACTCAGAATACTGCAGGTGAAGCTGGGTCTTAAAACATTTTATTCTGATTCAGCTGCATCCAATTTTTCAGAATGTGTTTGCATCCATCTCTTCCTGTCAGAAAAGTAAGGGAGTTACTTTTTAAGTATTGGTCATATATAAAAGCCTATTGAAAGCTCACAGCAAGACCAAGTCCTCTAAAAGGGTCAGAGAAGATAGAAGTCTGTTTTCACAGCTCTCTATCTTTCAACAGTTGTACTAGCTTGTGGTGAAGACAGGAACAGAAGGGTGGACATAAAGGAAAGTTATTCTGACCTTGTGTCCTTAGCCAGGGCAAGGGGAAAATCCAGTATATCCAGTGGCCGGAAAAATCATTGTTACAGATGAGGTATTTTTGGTGGCTTAGTTTGTCATATAGCAGGTGGTATAACTTTGTGGGTAGCAAAACTCTGTCAGTACCTACCATGAGTCCAGCAGGAGTGTCTGGGAGCACAGCTGCCAGCAGCAGCCTGCAGCTTCTCAAGGCACCCTGCGTGCCAAGCAGATCAAATCACCATGAAAGAGACTCATTCTCTTTAAATGTCCACGATATTGCTTATATGAAATAATCCTAAATGTGAATTCTACTGCTTTTGTCACTGTGACTGCTGAGAGCTGAACTAATTTATCATCCCTGCAGTCACTCATTTATCTGTTCAGAAGGGGGAGTTAAGTGGACTCTTGCAGGATTGAAATGAGCAGTTTTTGCTCTCTCTGGTTCATGTCAGTGTTCCGAGTTTGTTTTTCCAGAAGCTCATAGAAAGGTGGTCCCCTTGAAATTTAGGTCTCACTGTTTTACTTCCAAAATCATAAAACTCCAACTACCTTCATTCATGTCTTTTTTGCTAAACCCGTACTGTGAAAAAAGATCTATAATAGTGCAGATACAGCAGCTGATGACCAAACCAACCATATAATCCACAGCCAATTCATCCCTGTTGATATGAAATAATGGCTTTTCTGAATACGTTATGCCTTTCTTGCAGAATTCTTCTTTGGGATAAAGGTTAAGTTTCACTCATCATTTTCTATCTATCTTTACTGTCCCTCTCCAACTCCAGTCTTTCTTTTAATGCATGTTGAAATATCAGAAAGCAAATCTAATGTAAACAAATATCTATTGATATCTATGGTTTTGTATAACTGTTTTATGACTGTGACTCCCACCACCTGCCTTTCCCCAACTCCTTGATTGAAGACTACAGTGTACGTGGTTGCATTTTCCCAAGAAGGAGTATTATTTCCCATTGCACTTTACCTTATTGTAGCATTGAGATAATGAGATGTTATTGCCTGCTAAAAATCCCTTTTTACTTATAGGCTACTTTTCATTTTCTTGATCCCCTGGAAAATAGTTGAAGTTGTAGAAAGAAACATTTCATATCTCACATGGCTTACACTGACAGAGAAGAAACATTGGAAAGTAGCTATTTTCTTTTTTCCTTTCTATTTTTACTGAGTTACAACTCAGGTCGCCCATTAATAGGCTGTTGCAAATGTCAGCTCTGACTTAAAATATTTGAAGTAATTAAAGTAATTTCTTACCACTGAATTTCATCAAAATTATTTGGAGAGAAGGGACCTCTTTGTGCCTCTTACATTTTTCTTTCTGTTCCAATCCATCTATTAAAGTGGTACAAAATAAAGGATCTTCCACCTTCATTTACTTGGGAAACCCTACACAGGATTTCCACACAGTAATTTTAACAACCCAGCATGGATTGGTTTCCATGTATGAAGTCTCATGGATATTTTTGCCACCTTTGAGGCCATGTCATAGGAATGTAGGGCCTAGGCTTGTAGGTTTTCCTTGCAGGGTTCTGTTTCAGTATTATGTCCCAAAACATGCAGATAGAAGTAAAGCTGATGCTGTCAAGGAACTCTTTACTTTATAAAGCACTGCTTCTCTATTGAGGTATATTGCTCTTTCGTAGAAAACACATTACCACAGAGCTAAATAAAAACACTTTATGTGTTATATATTAAAAAATGGTTATTAGCCAAATATGTTTTAGACACTCACAGTATCATTCTTTTTATAGCACTTCTAATGCTAACAATCAATTTCCAGTATTTGGGCAGTTAAAAATATATGACTTTTCTCATAGAATGCATTCCATTTAATTCTTTGTATAATCAACTTTTCTTACTCAGACTTCCAAAAGATCTCTTTGGATGCTCAGTTAAAAGGTAAATTTCCTTGCTTCCACCACAGTAGAATGGACCCAAGAACATTATTAACTATCTGTAAGACTGATTACATGCTGTGTTCTGGACCTGCAGCGTGGATTAGGCCTGATAGTTTTTTACTGCATAATTCTTTTCTAGGTATGTTTTGCTTTCTTTGGCCTCCATATCATTAAACAGCATGACAAGTGATTATCCAGAGTTTGTCAGAAGAGAGATTCTCAAAGGAATTCTGGCTGCTTCAAAGGAACAACATTACAGCTTGCTGCAAAATAATTAATGGTGTTCCTTTAAATAAGCTGCTGTGGGAAAGTTCTTTAGGAAATATGGTCTGTCCATGATCATCAAAAGCCACAAGCAAAAGCTCAGGCAAAGGCTGGACAACTTCTTTGTATTCTAGCTTGGCCATGAAGGTCATACCACATACATGAGTCTTTTGGCTGATGTACCATTGGCTGATGTTCCCTTTTTAGTACTTCAAACATAAAATAGCATCTGTGTATCTATTTCATTAACTCAGGTGTCTGTTTAAGTTGTTAGAGTTTGTGGCATATACTAATAGCCTTTGCCTATAGATGACTTTAGAAAAGCTTTATTTTAATCACAGGAAAAGCATTGACATTCTTCAGAAAATAATGTATTGTTATTGTTGCTTCATCTAATCAGGAGGTGAATCTCTGGCTTTATCTGTTAAATACAGCAGAAGTAGCTTCACTTCTCTAGGTAGAAAATCCTGTCAGAGTAGTGAGCTGAAGCTGAAAACTGCTAATCATGTATCAGCTGTCTGTACTAAACCAGCTGAGAAAGGTAGAAAAGAGACTGATCTTGTGTGTGCCTCTTTCTGTATACTCACATATTCAGTTCTCCTGATAGTTATCATGGTCTAAGGAAGATACAAATAAGTATGATGTCAAATATTATGAAATATCCAAGAACTTTTTCTCCCAAACAACAAAATAATCTCACTCTTATCTATTCTGGTGGCATTGGGATATCGGGACCTGGTTGTCCTCACTGGGATATCAATTGAAACATTTGTGAAGTATCATTTCAGAAAGCTTTTAAATTGCTAGGATCTGAATTATATCCAGAATATGTTGTGGACAGTAAAATATAATTATATGTTCATCATGCTTCTAGATTGTACTTCTATGTGACCAAGGCAGGACGTCACACTCAGAGATGGTTTGTCATATAATTTTCATGTATTTGTCATTGATGTCATTCTGAATTTCTTCTTTGTAGAAGGAATGCACACACACACATATGTCCCTGTACACATGCATTTCCAGTTTCACCTTCATAAAGCACACTACAAAGGTAGCCCCACAAACGTGGATTGAGAAAGGATATTAACAACTGCACTTTAAAGCAGGCTGCTCTCTTTCATTATGGGTCAATTGGGAAATTATAAGAATTGATTCATTGCAAACAGCTGTGTTTGTGAAGGAAAAAACCCAACAAAACAAAACTAGCTGTGCTGGCATATATCCACTGCATGTCAGTAAAAGCATAAACATGTGCTAGTCACCAGATCTTAATTAGCTTTGTGTTCCTAGTTTGAGCATGCAAGCATTTCCTATAGCTTAGATTATTTTTCTTCACAATTTTGAAGCTATGTCTCAGCCCAATAAATCAATACAGAATGTGGAAATAAATATGAATCTTATAAATTTAATGAATAATAGCTGTTGTTAATGTAGTTGGTAGTGATAAATTGTTGAAAGAACCAAAATGCTTGCATTTATCATTTTTCAGTCCTTAGTTAAGAAGATACAAATAATTAATATTTCACAAATCAAACTTTTCTTTCCAGTCTTACTAGCAACTTGAATTAAATAGATATTAATTTAAAATGTGAAGGTGAGGCAGGAAAGAAAACAAGGATATGACCCCAGCATGAGACACAGCATCATGTGGAGGTTATTACAGTCGCACTGACACTGGGAGTAAGCACATGTTTCAACCTTACTCTGAACCTGGCTGGATAATTTTAACCAATTAATTTAGATAGAGGATTAAACATAAATAGCCATGCTATTGAGACTCATGTGGATTGTAAGTGACCTCTGAAGGGCAGAGAGCTTAAAACCTTGCTCAAAGAAGGTCAAACTTCAGGTTGCACATGGACCTGTTCAGTCAAAACAGGTCCATGTTTTTGAGAGTCATAATATTAATTGAGAAAGAAAATAAAAGTATTTTAATGTACATAACTTTATTAGGTCATGCTTGTTATTCCGTCTGAAATTGTCTGGTTTCTTTGACAAAAAAAAATTGCAAGCATTAGGTCATTAAATTTTCTTTATATTTTAATGTAAAAATTGAAAAATAAATACCTCAGTAAAACTCTGATATTTTGTAAAAAAAATCGCTTGTATTTTGCCATCTTAATTTAAACAGAACTACATTTCTTGTTCTCCAGTTAGTTTTTCTGCCGTCTTGAGATTTGCCAAATAAAACCAAAAAATGAAGAAAATTTATATCTCAAAAGCAGCAGTAAACACTGTAAACACTGTACTTTACATATCATATATTTTCGTTGCTTCCATTTGTAAAGAATGGTAAATTATGTATATTGAATGGTAAATAGTTTTCAGTAGCATGAGTATGGTTTTTGAGCATAGGTTCATAACTCTTATCTTGAGTAGTCCTATCCAGCACAGTCTGTGCTTTGTAGTGTTGGTTTTTATTTTAGTATAGAAAATAATGTATACGTAGGAAAATTATCCTGATTGATATTAATCACAGGAGATGGATATGGTGATAGGGAAACAAATCCTTGGAAGTATTTTCATAATCTTGCCATTCTCTGCTGCTTGAAGGTGTGGGAGTGGTGGATTATGGTGGAATACATTCTTTTTAAAGGAAGCGTGGAAAATAAAACAACCTCTGTCTTCCATAACAAACAGTAGGCTAGCAGGTATTTGCTTATACTAATTCACAGCACTGGAGGCAGAATTAGGTGCCTGAAAAACCTCCAAAGCTAACTTCCAGGTCAGAACCCCCTCCTAGCACTTGGGGAGTCTCAAACTGGAATGACTTTTGATGATTCCCTGGAATGGGAGTAAGGATGGGAAGCATCCTCTGCTAACTGAGTTCACTCATGTAAGTGAAGAGCAGATTTTGTTCTGCCTGGTTTCAAAACACTCAAGAGCTATTTTAAATTTCTGTGTTTAGGCATGTGGTCTCTGCACAATGGTGTGAGTGTTGAACCTGTTGCTCTGTATTCGAGACACGTTCAGCTGCATCCTGCACTGTCAGAGCACAGGTCACTGGAGCCTGCCAATTAAAACACATCTCTTGTGTTTACACACTGCACTGAAACATCCTGGGATGAGATTCTGAAGTTTCTTCAGTCCTGAACTGTAAACTGTAAGGAATTAGCATGCAGGGAGAGCAGGTAGAGAGACTCCTGAATGCTCAGGTATGCAAAGTCTTTTCATAAGACACAGAAGACACAGTGCTGTTGCCGTTCCCTCTCTGCCACAGCCTTTCTTAAAGCACAGGGTCACCTGCTGAACTATGAAGACAGATATTTTCTACAATAGTTTTCCTAGAGTAGCCACTTTTTTTTTGCTTAATCTTGCTTCTTTCCCACATTGTACAAACATGTCTTGAACGCACAAGCTCTCACCACAGAAAGACTTTAGAAAGTCTGCCACAGTTTTCTCTGGTTTTGAGGAAACTGTTCTCCTCCTCTGAGTTTTATGAGCTGGTAGTCAAGGTTCAGGAATTTGCTTGTTATTTTTTCCTTGTTGTTTGACGTGAGTTAGAAGAATTTTTTTTTTCTAGGAAAAGTACTTTTCCTTGGATAGGTTTCCCTGGAAAATAAACTTATGCTAATATTTGGCAAAAATGGAAATAAAATGGCTTTGTTCTGAGAACTTTTGATCTTCTGATATGAATAGAGATTTCTTTATTGGTTGGTATTTGGCAGAAACCAGGGGTCTCTCTTTCAGGAATACAGTCATTTTTCTTAGAAACTTAAAAGCTATTGAAAGAGTTATTTGACATTTGGTTTGGAGTTTCTTTTTTTCTGGTTGGAGAGACTATTTTTTCCTTACATTGTTGTGAAAATAGTTGGCCAGATTTATCTCTCACATTTCTCCACTGAGACCAAACTCTCTTTCTTCCCTCTATTCCTTCTAGCAGGTTGTACAGAATTATATCTAACACTAAGTATATGGTGCTATTTTCCCAGTTCAGGACATTTGGGCAAACTTAAAACATTCTTTTTCCCAGTTTAGCCAACCAGCACAAGGAAAGATGATATGCTACTTAGTAAAGCACTGGCTTCCTCACAGATTTTCTGACCGGAAGATGGAGTTGAGAAGTGCTCCTTTCTGGGAATCTATTACAATTTAGGTGAGTCTGCTACTGCTGAGAACTTTGTCTTCTTACTATATCACAGGAAATAGTAGGGCCAAAATGGTGAGGAGGAAAGTTAAATAGCTGTATGGCTTTTTTACACCAAGTACAGTTGCATTTGTAGCATTTCATTTCATAACAATAGCCCTTTTTTGTTGTCATTTTTAACAAGCATAAGGAACATAGTGACGGTTTTGACCGCTTTAAAATAAATTGGAGATTTTGGGCTTCTGCATCCTTCATTATTTAGTCCTACTGGACAGATTTGTAAATTTGTCTGTGATTCAGAGTACACCAAATCCTCTTATTTAATTTTATTTGGAAGGAGCACGATTAGATTATTAACCATTAGCAAAGTAATTGCTATGCCCACAGTGTTACTTTATTTTAAATTCCTCCTATTTGAATTCCATGTCAGTCTATTCCATGCTAACCTATTGCATTAAAAAACACGCAGGAGAAAGGAGTGAGGGAAGCCAGCCAAGGAATATTGGGCCTGAATATTATCTTTTGAATCTAATTATTATTCAGGAGTGGCATAAAGTAAGATTGCATAACTTTACACGCTAGCTCTAACGTTTTATCCTAGCTAGTAGGTGTTCTATGTGAAAGTTCCAATTTTTCTTTACCTCAAGGAGGGAGGACATCAGTTTCTTTTTTAAGGCAGTCACACATCTCAGCAGCTATGACCTCTCACCTGCAAAACTGTTCCCTTTCCACAGAGATGGTCTGGTCCCCCTCCACAGAAGATGTAACTGACTCATAAGCCACAGATGCCAAAATCATTGCTGCAATGCACAGGTAACCATCATCTTACTTCTCTACTGATACTACAGAAACAGGAGTGGTGGAGAAATGTTTGCCCATTTAGTAACAATAGAGGAAAAAACCACTCTGTAGTAGGCCCAAGAATATTTGATAACAGTTGACCAGAAAGAATTGACTTTAAGTAGCTCAAAGAATTGTAGGCTTCTGCACATACACAGGACAGACACAAAGTTGTGCTTACCTGATGACAATTTTAATTTTTTTGATTAAGAAAGAGTGATAACTGGCTTTTTAAAAATAATTTCATAAAAGTCTACAAAGTTTTCCTTATGTCATGTGGATCAGTTACCAAATCCCTCTTAAAAAGTTGTGTGTGTCAACTCTATGCCCCCAAAGTGTTCAATTTATACAGTAAAAGTTCATTTCTTTGTTCGCTCTCTCATACTACTTGGCTTCCAGTCATCTGAGAGATTTCATTGATCACTGTTTGCTCATAATACTTAGCCTTTTTATAATTTTAGTGGCTGCATGCATTGGTGTGGCTTTCTCTCTACTTAGAAAATCCTCCCCTTCTTGAACTGTAGATTTTGCTTGTTAGCCAACCAAGCTGTTCAAAACAAGACTGATTATCTTGTCTCTAATGACCATTTTCAAGACACTGCCAAATAGTTTTCTTTGATTCTTTTAATGCTATTATTTGATTACAAAGGAAATTTGATTAGTCCCAAAGCCTTACAAAACATCAGTTTTAAGAAAATTGTTATTAATTTTTCTCAACTCTTCAAAGATGTTGTCTTGCAAGGCAACAATTACTGTTACATAACTGGACCTAAGAGTACCTTTGGAGAGATTACAAGGCAAAATATCTGAACTGCTGTGTCTTATATTCTCTATGATAGAAATCATGAGGAGTCTGCAGCAGATAACAATATGAAGGGTATAAATGTATTTTTACATGAGGTGTGTGGGGGGGGGGGGGGGGAAGTGGGATTTAACCACAGATAAAAAGCTTGAACTGTGGTATTTCATGCATCTCTTCCTTTCAAAGAAATCAGAAGATTAGACCCTCTACACTCTCTCCATAGCCCTCCTCATAAGGCTAAGCCAGTGTACAAAGCTAAACAAAAGGATTTTTCTGAATAAGTATATATAGAGCTAAACAAAAAAAAAAATCTGACTTCCTTTGAGAAAGTGTTATAAAATCAAACATAAAGTAGCAAGAAAATAAAAATCTCCCTCTAGCACAATCCAAAGTTGACATGAGATTATAAAAATACTCATGTATTTAGTCCAAGATTTTTACTCTGGTAATAAAATAGCTTTCTTGGTCCATGTCAAAAGTTGAGCATGAAATTTTATTTACTTGTACCTACAGCTTATTAGTTGAATGGGCAAAAATAAATTGAAATAAATAGAATTCCAAAGAAACATTCTGCCTGTGTTTTGCTTTGGTTTGGGTTTTGGTTTTTTTTGTTGGCAGGTATAGGGGATTCTTTTACAGATATTGGCAATGCTGTAAGACATAGGTGATAAAACTAAATGTGGAAAATTGCTGCAAGTACAAAAAAAGTAAAATTGGAAATTGTCTCTGTGGTATTATGCTTCCAGTAGAGTAATGTTCCACATGAGCTTATTTGAAAGCTTTATTCTCATTGTACAGCTTTTTAAAATGAGTTACATACACACACAGCAAAAAACACCCACTTTTTGTGAACAAACAAAGGTGTGAACTTATTTGAAATTGCTTCATGCTGGAGGAAATCAGTAAAAGCATTGGTGATGGTAAGAATAAAAAGTACAAAAGAATGAGAGGAATAAAAACTGCCAGGAAAATTTGTTGATGCAAGGCTCTTCTTACCTTTTCAATGAGATATTGCAAAACATTCGACTGTTCTGATGTTTTTGCTGTTCTGAAGTGGCAGAATTACTTTCTCAATGCTAGTCATGGGCTGCACATTGCTCAGCTCTTTCCACCTCGTTGCTGAAGAAGTACACTTGGCTATGAGGGGCCTTGGAAGAGACAGGGGAGGGGTTCTTCACTTGTGCAAGAGCTTTTCTCGGTGTCAGCAGCACAGGGGAGCAGTTCCCATGGCAAATGTGAGCACCACTGCTGGCAAAATGCTCCCACAGCTGTGTCCTGCTTCCAACACAATGCGTGCACCTCGGCGTGCAAACAGCCTGCCCCAGAGTGAAGCAGCTCTCTGCACTTCTGCACATAGAAAGAACTCAGAAGCCCTGCTTGCTTTCACCTTCCCTGGCATCAGAGCAGCCTGATTTCACAGCCAAGCTATGGTTTTGTTTGTTTGCCTTATTATTATTATTATTATTATTATTTTGAATGCCCCAAATACCAATTTTTGTAAAGGAGCGCTTCAGAGTTCTTCAAACCCCCACCCCACGAATTCAGCTTTCTCATCCCTCAGTGCTGATGCTGACTGGCAGAGCAGCCTCCTGCCACTGTGGTGTCTGAAGTTGGTCTTGGCAGGAGTTGTTATAAATTCCTAAGTGCAAATGCAGCATGTAAGTTTCTGAGGAAGCACTAAAGGCAGGCTGAAAAATGTCATGCCCAGATTAAAAGGGAGTTGTGCAACCCCACATACCAACAGGTGGAACCCCACTGGGAATCGCCAAGAAAAAAACATTGGCAAGATTATAGTGGAATTTACCATGATCATTGCCTAAGCCTAAATACAAAACCTTTGAAAAAAATAGGCTGGTGTTACAGAAATTATAAGATTTTATAGGAATTATAAATATCAGAGGGGGGGAAAAAGTTTATTTAATAAACAGAACGAAGTTTGTCAGCTTCTTTAATCAAAGAGTTGTGTTAGAAACTCAGCAGTCTGTGAAATTTGTAAGTCTAGTTTGATGAAATTGGCATAAATTAATCAATGTTGGCTGTTTTTTTAACATATTTTTAATATTTAAATAGTTTTGTTTATGTTATTCCAAATCTCTTTTTCATGACACAACTGGAAGAAATATAAATTATGAAGTGTAAGGAAATTTGAAGATAATTTTTGTACCAAGCTGGACTTGTCCTGTGTAAAAGTTGAGAAGTGAGAGTTCAAGTACTTGAAATGTAGGCAGAGGATGCTGGAACAATGAATGCGGGTTTGAAGTGAGAGTTCATAAGTGTGTGTGGGAAATTGTAAGTGTTTTGTAAGAAATATAATATACCTTCCAATTTTCACTGAACACATTCATTCATTTTATGAATACTTGAGGGTGGAAGAGTGTAAGGAAGCAGTGATGGTTGTTTGGGGCTTTTTAATACCAGTCTGCTATGTCTTTCAGTCAGTCAAATCTTTTCAGTGTGGTTTGGTTTCACTACCCATTAACAAAGTCCCACTCACAGCTTATCTTTTTTCTGATGTTTCAGAGAATCAAAGAGAGGTTTGTGTTGGCAGTGTAAGCAAAACTAAATACACACTATGCAACACAATGAGGGATTGAGAAGAGTGCTGCTACAGTGGGCATGAGAAATAACACTAGGACACCTCTAGCCATCATTTTGTGGCTAAAATCACACTAATTTATCTGGAAAGGTGCTCTAAAAAGTGAACTTCCGACATTGGAAGTCTCCCAGCTATGGGAGACTTTCATCATCACTGTTGAAGTAGCAGTATTTTTCTGAGGGAGTTTGTAGTCTATTAATTAGAGTGTTATTGAATCAATAAGAATTAGCCTTTATTTGTCTTGAGGAGAGATTTTTGTCTGTCTTTATAGCTGAACAATGAATAGATTTTATTTTTACAATTACTATGAACAGCAGAAGTGGTATTTTATTGGTATTAGAATTAAACAAGCTTGTGGGACTATAAGCAGACCATCTACCGACTGTAGCTTTTGTAACTGTTTTCTCCTTGACTGTGGAAAGTGTCTGTCTTTGACTCATGAGGCCTGAATCATTCACCATTCTCTTTAGGTTAAATCCCAAGCAGGCATTAGTCATAGAATTATGGTATGGGTTTAGAAGAGTAATGAAAAACAGTGATGGTATTTATAGAATGGTTTGGGTGGGAAAGGACTTCAGGGATCATTTAATTGTAACTCCCCACTTCCACTAGACCACGTTGCTCAGAGTCCCATCCAACTTGGACTTCAACACTTACAAGAATGGGAGAACCACAGCTTTTCTGGTCAACCTGTGCCATTGTTTCTCCACCTTCATAGTAAGGAATTTCTTCCTAATTTCTAGTCTAACCCAGCCCTTTTTCAGTTTGAAGCCATGCCCATGTGTCCTGTCACTACAGGCCATTGTAAAAAGTCCCTCTCCAACTCTCTTTTAGGTCTCCTTTAGGTACTGAAAGGACAACTAGCGGGTGAAAAAGTGTTTCTAATAGCTTATTTGAAAACCTTCTGGAGACCTTGAGAGATCATTCTAGAAGTAACAGGGTCATTGCAAAGACCACAGCAGCAGTGCTACAATAATATCAGCCAGTTTTTGTACGTTTCACCGTTGTTCTTAAGCGATGGTGATGGACTGAAGACTACAAAGGGTAAAATTTTGCCACAAAGCAGCAAGAACAGGGGTGAACATCAGTTAACTCTCAGTTCTCTAAAAGTATAAATCAGCTCCATTTTGAGGTTTTCTAATCCCATTCAGGATTCAAACACCTCTATGGAGAATGCTTCCAGTTGGCAGCAGTGTCTACTGATCCTTCTATTGTTAATAACGCTGTTGATGGTTAAAAAGATATGTGTCCTTACAAAGGTGTGCTCCCAGAGGTCATGGAGCTGAAAAATTTTAGAAAATGTATATTTGGGTGAACTTTTGATGTCAATCAAAAACATGTGTCTTTCAAACCCTTACATTCAGATTGGATAAATTTTATTATCTTTTGAGGACTTCCATTTAGATGATGTACTGTAGAATTAAAAGTAGAAAGCATGGACTACAGTTACTTCCAGATCTGCTGGTCTTTGCTTTAATAAATAATCAGTACTCTGAAAATTAAAAATATGGTAAGAAATTAACAGTTGAACTGAAAAAGCAGTTAAAAAACCATTCTTAAAGGGCCCTTTTTTTATGTAAGGATGTGGTGGCTCAAAAAGCACTATATAAAACAGAACCTGGACAGCATTGACTGTGTACTGGCAGCCATATTCAGTCTTGTCTAAGATGTAGTTCAACTGCTACAGAAAAGTAAAATATTTTTCTTCTCCTTCTTAAAAATTTTTTCCTTTCAAATCAGCAATGTCACTCTGATCCCTAGGGTTACTATTCTCACTAATATGGTGAGAAGAGCAAATTTGGTAACATACAAGGATGGAGAAGTTAATAGTCTGTCCTGGACAAAAGGAGAGAAATAACTCGGGCTTTGAAGCATCCATTCCCCTAGAGGAACAATCTTTTATATGGGTCATAAAAAGAGAGCAGTACCATCCAAAGAGTGTTACTGGTCTTATGGAGTTTTAAGGGGTTTCTGAAGCAGAGACAGAAAACCAGGGAGAATTCAGAAAGGGCAATTTTGAAGCAGCAACTCATGATTTAAATGACTTGGAGGAGAAGGCTTGGGCTGAACTTGATCTTACTGTAAATATCTTTGGTCATGCACCAAAACCTCAGAAAAAATGGAGGCCTGAATTAGCTTAGCACATTGACAAGGTTTTTAAAAGGAGGTGAAAGCTAATTGTTCACAGATGGCACAGTGACCTGTGATAACTGGAATTGTAGTACCTGCTTCAGGGAAAAAAAATTTCAACTCTCTTTAAATGTAAGATTTCTGATAATTCACAAGGAACTATATGCTTCCCAGAAACAGACTCCAAATTTTTCAAAGTCTTGAATTCCAGGTAAATTCCATACTTCCACATCACACTTATTGTGATTGTTGACTTAAAACTGTTAAATGTTTTAATTAAGCCCTTGAAAACAATCCCAGATAATACCACATACTAATGCAACCCCAAGACCACTGTTGTAGCTCACTTCAAGGTGGAAGGGGAAAGAAGGAATGGGGATACTCTGGAAATAAGGCTTTCTTAACGCTTTTTTCCTGAAAAGGAATTCTGCTGTTTTAACACAGAGTATCAAAGTGTTCTATTTGCATGGCATAGTATTGGTGGCTGGGGGTGGTCAGACCTTGGAGGGCTGCTTTGAGTGACTCTTCAGGAAGGTGCTTCGAATAGTGGAGGTGGTGATGGTCCGTGGTCATGAAAGGAAACATTCAGTGCTACAACTCCTTGGCACTTTTGCCTTGCTGCCTCTCTGGCCAGCAGCCTCACAGTTTGGGCCATTGCATCCAAATCTGCTGCCTCTCAAAGCAACAGATACTGCACGAAGTGCAGATGGTGCTGGCTGTCCTGAGATGCATGAAGTAAGAGCGTTGAGATAAATTTGCTACAGGACTTGTGATTTATAGCTGTATGCACTTAATAATGCCCAAAGCATTTTGTGAATTAGGTGGAAAAAATAAACGAACAACTTGCATTTTGCAGAGTGGGCAAAACTGCTTCAACAACAAATGGTTTCAGAGCTTATTAAGAGAGAAAACTGCAACTTAAAGGGACAAGCAAGTGGAGACAAGAGTGAGTGTCTTTATCTTTAAACAATAAAATGATAGTGGGAGTAAAAAATGACTAAATAAATAAAATGCCATGATAAGGGTCAGACTTCTCATAAGTAACACCTACAAATCATGTGTTTGAACTCTTCTGCATATCTGAATTCATGAATAAAATGTTGTAATTCAAAAGTACTAGGATTAAAAAAAAAAAACAAACCAACTAATAAAGCATAGTTTGAATCTCATAGTTTAAAACTTTGGACTGGAGGGAGACAAATTTATCCTTCCGACTTTTAATCGCTTCCTGCCCCCATCATTTCATTCTCAACGTATGATGGCAAATGCAGAATGAATACATTCAGCTTTTAGAAAACACAGCTCAATCTATCCTATGCAGAAACACCTACTGCTGTGTGTTAACAGGGAAATGTCTTCTATTAAGCATTTAGGAAATTATCCTGAACTAGAGAGCCTACACAAAATCTAAATATTTCATCTAATTTCTGACAGAAACAGGAAACAGGAAAGAGCTTCCATGTAAAGTACAAACGATATAATAAATCAAAATGCAACGCTGCTCAGTGGTATTCCTCGCTATCTCTTTCTGGCTATCTGGAACCTCCTTCTGCTGTCACTGACAAGAAGGAATTTTGCCAGTGGCATTGGTAGGAGACAGTTTGCTTCCTTTCTGGTGTGGATATCCGTCCAACAGTATTTTGAGTTTTGTATAGTGCTTTGTCCTGAAAATGCCCTTGAGGATTTCACAAACTATGAATGCAGTCACAGTTTTGCCACAAGCCTCGGGCAAAGCACAGCCCATTGTGTTCATTGACTCCAACACCACTCAAGCTGAGAGTTACAAACTGGTGCTTAGGTTCCTCCTAGCACCCAACAAACACTGCCTGGGAAAGACTGGATGCCTTGAGAGATTTAGGAACCAGAATGGTCAACAGAGAGTCACCTGCTTGGTCTAACAGGGCTATGCACTGCACTGCTGTGTTGCAACTTAAAACCTACCCCCTCCATCCAAATAACTCCACAAAGACAAAAGACTCACTCCTGGGAATTGCAGCCCACAGTATCCTCTTTTCAAGGCAGCTTGCCTGCAGCCTGTCAGGCAATAAAGAGAGAGCCAATGTTTCCTCTCAAGTGCAGCTTGGTATCTGCTGCAGTAGGGCAATGTCAGTGGCTGGAACACTGATCTAGGACAGAGGAGACAGCAGCTGATTCTTCTCTTCTCCTGACTGATGAAGACATCTTGCAAAAGTGAGCATTCCATATGGCTGCTGGCCAGTGAGACCTCCATATGGCTGGTGCTTTCTTTTCCTGAAGCTGTTCCACTTAAGGGGAATATGTTGCACGTTCACTGGGCCAGTGAGGGGAAACGTGATACTCGGCACAATTTTTGGATACTTATGAGGGAAAAGGAAAGGACTGGGTTTAAGTTACTGCTTTGCAGAGGGTTTGCATTTGACATAAACCAGCTATGAAGTATGTGCTGACTTTGGAGCAAGACCTGGAACTTGGAACATTGTCTTGCCTAATTTATTGTCATCATTACCTAGAGAAACAAAATTCTAGTTTTTCTCCACAGGCAGCTTTAAAATTGGTGTTCTCTGCAGTGTGTTATGTATTTGAGGGTCTTCTGAGAATTAGCCTTTTCAGACAGATGGGCCTGGTGGAGATCATGGATTTAAGGACTACAGTTTTGACATGATCAATGTTTAGGCATGAAACACCTCATTTGAATGTATACCTAAGCAAAAGAAGTTTGATCTTCTCACTTCAGAACTCAAACCTAGGTGTTTCAAGCCTCTGACCAATACTGAAGCATGAGCTCACCCTTCCTCTCCTGCTGTTCCTATTCACTGTTGAAATGTTACTTCCCCAGTAGGATTTGCAGATTTTTAGCTATTAGGGCAACATTAAACAGGAGGCAGGATATTGTATCTGTTTGCTTTAGGGGTGCAAACATCATAGATACTTGTGTGAAAAGTACAGTGGGCTGTCCCATCTTTAAAACTGTTTTGGTCCTAAATTTATGCTTATATTCAAAAGACACCACAAGAAAACAACAAAAACTGCCTGTGGCCTCTGAGCCCCTCTCATCGTGTTGGGCAGTGACGCAGCACTGACTCAGACCTTTCTACTGAGACAGTTGGACTGTTTCCTGTGCGGGAAAGAACCTGCAGCAGGAAATGGGAACCCTACAATTCCAGGCACAAAGTAGTGGCCTTGGTACCCCTTTGTGCATTTGCAGAAGGTCCTATTAACATTAATCAGGGCTAGGGACAAAGTAGCTGTGAAACAGTTCAGCAAAATACTACTCTTTGTTGGTTTTGATGCCTGCTTTGAAGCTTTTTTTTCTGGTGCATTTTTTTATGGTCATGGGGATTTTCTGTAGCAGTTGCCAAAGGAAAGGGAAGGGATGACAGTGCTTGTAGATCAATTTGAAACATGAGTATCTGCAAAGCAGTCACTGAATTGCACAAAGAGGGGGTGGGCCTATGCATCCATGGCTAAGGGATTTGGCTGATTGTGGGCAGTCCCAGACCCCTCTTCAAAGACTGGCCTTTTCCTACAGTTTTAACATACTTGGGAGGCAGGGCAGCAGCTTAACAGAGCCCTGCGCTTCTCTCCTGGCCCTGGGATCATTATTAAACCCTGCACAGGGACACGGTACCCCTGAAAGGGGGAAGTAAGCATTCCTCTCTCTCCCACACTTTGTTGGGTTAGGTGCTTTTCTAGAAGCCCAGAAGTTTTCTTTGAGTTCTCTAATTTCTATAAAATCTGTTTAAAATCTGACAGCTCATACTATTTATTTACTTCAGAAGCTGAATCTTCAAAAGTGAACCTTGCTCACTTGCTTGAGAAAAACACAGCTTTATAAGCACCTACTCACAGGAGATTTAATCCTGAGGAAATCCAGACATCTGCCCAAACTCTAGCTCAAGCCTTAAAGCTCCTAAGAGATTCAGGATTTCAGACAGATCCTGGGTCTGGTGTTTTTTGCTGACTCTGTCCAGAAAGCCCCATGTGCATCTCGATGCCCGGGGCTATAATTCTGACTGCACATCACTTACAAGGGTCCCAGTGCTCAAGCAGGAGCCTGGTGGATATTTTGGAAGGAGCAGGCATCTAAGCATGAGATGTTTTACTTGCATGCTACTACATTCCTTATTTGATCTACCACCCTCAATATATCTGTTTAGAGCAGGTAGATGAGAGACAGAACTTTTGCCAAATGATTTCACATGTGACTCTCAGAACATATGGCATAAATCCTTTCAATACATCAGTCTGTCATCTGCTTTCTTGGGTGCCCTGCTGCTATCACACCTAGCTTCCATTTCGAATTTTTCAGTCTGAATTGAAAGTTTTTTTAGAAAGAGACCATCTTTTCTGTGTTTTACACTTGATACACAGTGACTGTCTATTCTCAGATCTTAACTAGTAGCAGTACTAATTGTCCACAGGCATATCCTGAGGACATAAATGCCACAGAGCTTCTCATTTGACTTTGAAATTTTCTTTAATAGTAACAGAAAGCACTCTACATTTTGGAGGAACAAATTCACTTTCTAGAATCACTGTTAAAAATATGTGCCAGAGGATAAATAGTTGGAATTTCATGTTGCCAGCAGTCATACTAAGCTGCTGGTTCTGGTTAGCACATGTAAATCCAGCAGAGCACTGCAGTTCCAGTGCCTTTCCTTGATGGCTTGTCATTTTCTGTAGCAAATCAGCCTGGTTAATTCACTTTCTCTGCAGTCTTAAGGAGCTGTTGATGCATCACCTGTGATAACCTCCAACCATTCCAGGGAAGAGCTGTCAAGATCTTGTTTTCACCTTCTTCTGACTAACTGCAACTTCAGGGCATTTTACAGAACTTCCCTGTTTATTTTCCTGATTAGCATCAGGGTTCACAGTGAATCATTCATCAGTGCAGCCGCTCAATAGGCTTTTCCTGGGTCTGCCTTAGTGTTAGTCAGAAAAGCATGAGTGCAGTGCAGCTAGTCACCTTATCTGAGAAATGATCGCCTTATTCTTTGAGTAGAGGATTAGTTTTGATTTGTCTGTGCAAAATGAATATCTGCAGTACATAGTTTGTGGCATTTTGAAGTGATAAAATTTTACTACTCTTTTTTTCTGGTCAGCTTGCATCAGTTCACCCTGTTTTACAAAAAGAAAAAAAAAAACAGAATAGCCATCTGGAACTGAATAATATAAATGGCCTACTGTGCTGTCTTTATGGTAAAGATATTAACTGTTTAGTTTTTCCTATTGTCCAGCGCTTTCCAGACTTAACATCTTACTGCAGCTTTGCTTTATTTTCTCACTGTGTTCCCAATACATTTGTGAAGTGTGCTGGGGGATTAATTCTTCGTGCTTCTCAAATACTCTAATTTTGTCTTTAATACTCCCATATTTTCAGGCTAATGAATCTCTTTTCCACTGATCTCTTTGTTCTTTCTCTAATTTCTACTGCCAATGCTGTGAAAATGTGGTTTTCTCTGAATAGAATTTGAGGCACAGAGTTGAAGCAGAATATAAGTGTAAATCTTTTGGCAATGTTTCCACTTCCTTGAACACAAATTTTGTTTAGGTAAGGAATGATAGAGTAAAACCCTACATTGTGCCTAATCTGCACCAGAGTCATGTAAACTGACCTGTAGCTGTCATGTAAGGTTTCAACATACTTTTGATTGGTCTTATATAATAATAAAGTGCAATTAGGTGCCAGTTATGGCAAAACTGAAAAGTTAAGTAGAAAAACAAAACAGTGTCATGTAGTGCAAACAAACTGGAAAAGTATAAAAAATAGCATTAGAAAGACTACAAGGCTGTTGAGATTTGAATTGGACAGATATTCAAAGACATGAAAGTCATGTGTCTATTGTGCAAATTTTAGAGGCTAAAACCTATCCTTATCCAAGAGTGCCTGTTAGCAGACAATTATTTCTCTATTAACCATGTGTACTTTCTGAAGACTGTAAAAAAAGTTACAAGAACTTATGAGCAAGATCATTTTGATAAAAATTTTTAAATGGAAGCCTCAGTTAAAGACAAAAGTATTAAACCTCCTCCTTTTGTCCTATAAAAAAATGGTATCTTATGGTTTTACTGCCAAAGAATGATGTGTTCTGCAGTTGACACAAATTTATTTTCCAAACCTTAGTTCCTGCTTCAGATTTTTTAAAAGGAAAACGTCAATTTAACAACAATTAGTATAAAGGGTTAATGGAAGAAGATGAGCATGTAAGGGAACAAACAGCAGCTTACTCAAGCTTAAGCTGTCTTTAACAAGCACATGAGAAAGATGGGGTATGTGTTCTGTGCAGCTGGGCTTAGCCTGTAATTTGTCTGCCTTTTTTCACTTAGGCTAAATATTAATAGTGTTAGCCATGTAATTCCCCATAAAATAATAAACTTGGAAGCGGAGCCTGAGATATTATTAGCAGCGCCTTATTTTTTCTTTCTGTTAATGTTTCCCAGACTCTGCCCTGCCTACATTCTCATTAGTCAAAACTGCAAGAAAAGCAATGGCAACTTGCATTTTGTGAATTTGTAGTTCCATGCACTTTCCTGCTAAACTCTCTTTGCTTACTTCAGAACTCTCAAATTACTTCAGCACAAGTGAATCTGCCATTTCTCTATTTATTTAACACTGGTTTGCTGAGTTGTGGGTGGAATGAATGATATCAAAATGTGTAGCTTGTGGTGGTTGGAGGCATTTTCATAATATTTTCCTAGTTTTATGATGCTTGCGCTTTTTGTTTGTTTGTTTTGCTTGAAGCAAATGTGAATAGTCCTAAACTTCTGAGTTATTTGCAAATTAAGCAGATGTTCCACTTTTAGTACATTTAGAAATCATTTAGATCTTTTTTAGGTTTTAATTACGTTTCAGGAGTTGTGTGCTTGGACAGAAATTAAAGACAAAGTGCAGGAAGAACTGATTTACAGTTGCTGTTAACATTTCTTAGAGTGCAGACTTTTCCTTTTCATAAGGCCCAGAAGGGCCAGTGTAGAAAGCAAACTGCAAAAGTAAAAGACCAACTACTTGCATGCTGTGCCACAGTGAATTTCTCACCTAGGTATTCTTCATGGGGACATAGCTGGGAATAGCTAACAGAGTTACCTAAATTGATGGCAGTGCTGCTCAGGAATTCACTCCCGAGGCAGCAGCAGTTCTCCACAGAGCATTTTCAAGCAAACCAGGGTACAAGTTTCTGTTTTGACTCAGCAGCCCAAAAAGGAGTGAGCAGAGTGTGGGAGCCTCAGTAGCTGCCTTCAACTGAAACAATGCTGTACATGAATCAGAGCTGCTAGAAGCACTGTTATTCTGGAAATGTATCAGAGAAACAAGGCATTAAATGACTGGGACAGATCTTTTCAGACAGCATTCCTATTGGTGATTAGGCCTCCTTGGAAAATCTTCTGACCAACTCTACTTATCAGGGAGCAAAGTGTAGAAAAGGAAGTGTTGAACATGGATGGAATTTATATGAATACCATCCTAACAATTTCTTTTCCATATTATGTGCACTGAGGTAATACATCAAGGGTTCAGAAAGGGAGGAAAAGGCCACGTAGCCATGTAGACAGAACATTCTGGTTTTTTGGAATTTTTTTTTCCAAAACACAGGTATTTAAATGTGAAAAATTTTAGGTAGTTGTGCTGAGTTGTCAGATCATCAGAGAAGAACAGTGAGGAACTGGAGCAGGAATAGAAGAATGAAATGGAATCTCAAGAGGAATGAAAAGGATATTAGATGTCTTAGACATCAATAGAAGTGAGCTGTTCAGCAGCAGGGATGGAGAGGACAAGCAGCTTTTAGTAATGCAAATAATGAGGTAGGAGGGCTGTGCAGCCAGCCAGATAGATCTGAGAAAATGCCCTGTTTAGAGGAATGTGTGTTGGTACTTGGTTAAGAGCTCTTTGATTATTAGAAATGGTGCAGACTGTGTCTGGAGTTTTGACTTCTAGCTTCAAAGGACATTCTTCTTGGCACAGAGGAAAAAGAGGTTTATTTTCAAATCAAACCAAACAGACTTTGTAGCAAAAGAAACCACAATTTGCTTATTTACTAAGAAGGCATACATAAATCTATTCAATTTGAAAATGGAGATAGCCTCCTGACTATACTTTTACAGGCCACCTATTGCTGCCTTAATTGCTGCTACCAGTCAGCTTAATTGGGAAATCAACTGTTGATTTACACAGCTGATATTCCTAACACACTTGCATAAATAAACACACAACCTCGAGTGATTTTTTTTTAAAAAAGATATCAGAAAAGTATCCAGCCATTTTGTCTGGTGGTTTGGATTAACTCTACAAAAAGAAAATAACCTTCTCCAAACAAAAAGTGAAGTTGGATTAACTCATTAAAGAAAATTACTTCGGGGTATAGGATTGACAAACACAGGAAGAACTTACATTTTCATAGTTCACCTAAACTGTTTTTTCACTGACTATTACTGTTTTTAGGCTTGTGCAAAGCCTCTAGAGCCCTCACCTGCTTCTTCCATGAATTTATGGCTACTCAGACAAAGCCACCCATCCAGCTGAGCAATCTGACCATGTGTTCCCTCCCAGAGGTTGTTTTTACTACCATTTGTCTATCAATCAGACTTGCTTCAATCAAAGGGGGTTACCTCATTCCTAAATTGTTGGAGTATGGCTGCAGGCTTGGATGAATGTGGACAGCATTTTTTTTAGTCCCAGTAGAGTACAAATACAGAGCATCATTGCTTTTCCAGTGTGCAAAAGTAGTGTGTGCACAGGGAAAGGAAAAACATTGGTGAGAATGAAGGTTAAATGTTTCTAGAGCCTGCATTTGAACTAGCTGCTCTTTTTTTTTGTGCATTTCTGAGACAGTGTAAATCAAAGTGCTGGACTGGGGACACAAGACATGCTTCAGGACTTCTTTGTGTCTGTACAGGATTAGACAGATTGTTCAAAAGACCAAAGTCTTGGTCAGAGAAGCTCAGTAGGAGGATTTACATGCTGATAGAAAAGGGACAGTGTTGCTAGCTGTAGTCTCAGGACTGAAAAAGCAAACTGGTCACTGCATTCACCAAATTTGTTTGGGATGTTTGAACGTGGTAGTGACATGGGAGAATTTTGGGAATTGCAGATTTATTTGAAATGAGTGTCGAAAGGAAAACACTGCCCTCAGAAGCTTAGATTTCATCTACTTCACTTTAATTGCACACAAGTATATCACTCTCATGGAGGGTTTGATGGTAGCTCTAAAAACACTAGATTACTGCACAAGAAAACTGGATTACAAGTTTCCACAGTAGGAATTCTGTTGCTGATGTTGGTATTTGTTCAAGTCCATCATTATTCAATTGAAGGGCTTGATGCTCCTGAAGAGAGACGAATTACTGCTTTGAAGAGCAGTGCTGGCAATGAAGAAAACATCAATGCTGCTGCTGGCTAATTATTTTCAAGTCATTGGTAGGGCTGTGTTATTACTGCAGAGAGTGAAATACAGTGTTGAAGATGTTCCATTTACTGATGAGAAGCTCTTCATTCTGACAAAGAACTGGCTTGCTGGCAGGCAAACTTGTCCTGCTGCTAAAAGAAAATTGGTAGTGCAGAGAGATTGTTTTTGAGACCTTCAAGAGGTCTAGAAACCATTTAAGAGATTTTCTCTAAGGCAAACTTGAAAAATAAAACCACAATAAAGAAGACTGCTCCAATAAATAAAACAATAAACATCCCTATTAAAACCCACTCTTGCAGGAGGTTTTAGAAAGGTGGAGACCCTTGAACACCAGTGGAAATTTTGGATGATTTTAGGGTTTATTCTTCAACCTTAAATTTAGGTTTGATTTATTTTCAGGAACGTTCATTCTATGAGAACTCCAATATAACATCTTTGTCATTTTATGAGAGGGGAGGACAAAAAAAGGAAAATGAGAATACAAAAAAATAATATTGCAGGTAATGTTTTAAGGGAGACACTGACAAAGGAGAAATAGAGTAGACAACAAAAGGACAATAAGGATTAAAATGTTACATGATGAATGGTTTGCAGGTTGAGAAAGTTTGAGGTAAAAGGAGGGGAAGTAACAGCAATTCAGAACAGTAGTGATAAGCTGGAGAACAGTCACCCTTGTAGAGGATTTGTTGTCATGTTGTGTAGTGGATTTTAACAGATCCTTTTTCTCCTAACACACACTGAAACTTTTTGTTTCTGGTTTTAAGCATGAGGCTGTGCCTGCCAGTGGGTTTTTTTTTGCTGAGCTTTCTGGGGTTACTGAAGCACATAGTAAAAAAAACTTCCAAGGAAGCCCACACATGGATCAGCATTTATTGTTATAACTCGGGAAAACTGAAGTACATGAAGAAAGGAGGAATTGTGCAAAACACCTTGTAGAAGTGATCATTCTGGCTTACATATTATTTGCTGACTATCCCACTTCAACAAGAATTTGCAGAGTGGCATACTTTGACTAAACCACTATGCATTTATCCAAAGTGTTCAATTTGTGATAATACCAGGGCCTCCAAGCGTATGCAGAGGAATAACTTACCAGTACAAAACCCCAGAACTGCCCTTTGTTGAATTTTCATTACTTTCTCCATTCTTCACGTTTCACAGAATTTGAGCTGGCTTTAATGTCTAAACATATCTTTAAACATAATCAAACTTATCCTGGTGTAAAGGAACTGCCAGAGAACAATAAATAACTGTGGTTTCCTTGGCTAATTCAGTGTAATACCCCTTTTTGCTTTGAATGTGAGCATGGAAAGGAATTGTAGATCTCCTTTAGGTATGAGAGGAAAAAACAGTTTGCCCATGATGGCATGGGCAGGTTGAGTATCTCTTGCTATTTTCCTAAGAACTGTATATTCAGTAAATACTTCATTTCTGAAGCAGATTACATTTATTATACTAACCCACACAACCAGGATGTCTTCTAGTGAGTCAAAATGCCCCTGTGATGTGGCTTGCTGCCCTTATTTAAATTACTATTTAAAATAGAAATGAAAACTTTATTTCCATGTATTTTGCGATTTTTTATTGTCATAAATGGTTGAAGTTAAAATCTTATGCTTTTCTCCTGCATACTTTACTGCTTAGAATTTGAATTCCTTTTATCAAGCTATGTTGGCTTTAATATTTACATGTATTGTATTATACGATTCTCCATTGCCAAAGGCTAAGCTTCTAGGTGAATTGATAAATTGATAGATAAATAAATAGTGCACTTCTGGAATAAGGTGTTATTCTGTGGCTCAGTTACATCCCAGTGTTCAAAATCTGAATTAATTGAAACAGCATAAATTTTACAATCCATTTTCCAGCCTGTGGTAAAATGGAAACTTTGCCTACCATTACTAGTATGTTGCCTTTCTACCATTATTTTGTTAAATAGAGTAATAAAAGTAGCAGAAATTGCTTCACGAATAATGCAATAAAGCGTTTATAGATTATCATTATTTTTTATTTCTTTTGGGTCTTAGACCTAAGACTGACAAAGTAATAAACATATGTGGTTTCCTTTCATCACAGCATCTATCTTCCCTTCATTAGGTGGTTTCTGTTCTCTGGCTTGCAGGCATGTTGTTTGTGAGGTGTTCCAATGCCAACAACACATCCACATCCACTTTACTGCTATTCCTGGGTCCATCAAATACTCATGCTTGCTGTACTGAGCTGTAAATTTACTGTGAGTTTCAGTCACCAGAGGGCACTTGAATGGTTTTCACACAAACCATCTTGCAAATGACAAAAGTGCAGACCAAGCTGTCTGTGGAGGGTGCAGAGTGGGCACATAACTGTAGCCTGTGATGCACCAAGCTTTATATGAAAAGGAAAACACAAGTGAAGAGAAGTTAGTAGAAAGTAAAATCTTTGAGAATGTATCAGGAAGGCACTGATTTCCTAGCTAAAGATGATGGAGTGACATTAATTTTTTTTAATTAAAAAGATGAGTCAGATTTATCTGCTGTGAGAAGGAAGTAGTTAGGTTTTGTAATGTCTCCACTTGAGGATTTTTAGTTTCTTGTCAGTCTGCCTGTAAAGCTCATACTATTTCCTCTCTGAAATGCCTTTAATAGCACAAAGTTTTGTGTTACAGAAGCCTTCTTAAGTTGATTGAAGATTTTTTTTCTTTTTGAGCTAATTCCTGCTGAGAAATTTAATTAAGCTCTTGAAGGTGATGTATACTTTGGTTTAAGTTAAAAGACATGTTTACTTCTTTTTTTTTTCCTAATAATTACTAGTCCCTTTCAGAGCTATTTCAGTCATATACCTATATGCCAAAAGACCCAGTCGAAGTCATGGTTCACTCACCTCTAATATTTTTTTTTCTTTATTAGAAATAGGGTTTTGGTTTCTCATTTATTTTAGTTTGCCAGAATGCAGGAAAAGAAACCTTCTAACATCTTTGAGTTTAGGGATTTCTTCAACAAACTGAAAAACAAGATCAGGTTGTGGCCTTTCAGGTCAGTTCTGAGCAAGAGGGGATCTGAAGTGCACTGTCTGAGAAATACCCACTCCTGTCCATGTTTCTTGGTTCAGGTGTGTTCCAGAATGGTCTGTAATAGCAGTTAAGCATAATGAGGGCTCCAGACCACATCAAATATGACAGTCAGCTAGTGGGGCTTCCTGCCTCTCATAATGTAGAGTATAAGGGAGAAACACAACCACACTGCCTGTGCACAGCACACAAAGCTGAGGGTTGGAAGAAATTTTCCTCCAGCCTGCATGCAGCCAGTCAAACTCATTATCCACTGATTCACCTACCACAGAACCATTTAGGCTGGAATAGACCTTAAAGATCATCAAGTCCAAATGTAAATTTGCCCAGACGCTAAAATTTTTGGAGATGCTACCTTTTTGCCGCTCATGGAAATCTGGAGCTCTCCTAACAAGCTGAAAACCAGTATTCTTTTTGGCTAGACTTGATATAGGCAGACTTTTCAGTTTTGCTAAAAGATGTCTTGGGTTTCTTGAGTTCCCTTTCTAAAATAACTTGTTCTCTATTGACTCTGAGTCTTAGAATAGCCACAGACAATGAGTGCAATGCAAACAAGTAAAGGAAATTAGAAATGTGTGAAATTTTCCCAGAGTTTCATGCTTAACAAAAGATGGTGGCAAAACAATTTTCAAAACCAGAGCATCTATATAAGGCTCTCCCCATATCTGTTGGTATTTGAGAGACCCCTGGGAAAGTGACCAACACTTTCTTTCTGAAGACCTTAGAAAGGGAATAACAGGTGAACATACTTTAAGCTATGCTCTATATAAATCAGTCATATGGCTTCAAGTTTTGCTGTACTTTTCCAATTATGCTTTCCACCTAACAGTCACTTTTTCCATTAGGGAAATGCTAGATATTCCCTTTGGCAGCTCTGCCTAAATAATTTGGGATTCACATTTCTATTTTCCTAGTGTGACACATTCCACTTCCAACACTGATACTGAAACTTGGTTTGCATCTCTAATCACTCCCTTATTTATGCTGTAACCCCAGGATATAAAAGCTGAGACATGGAGCTGATAGCACAGAGATGAGTTGGAGTAACTCCACCAAATTTAGAGACAACTCTTCTCAGTGATGTAAATGGACAATTTGTCCTTGACTTAAAAAACCTCAGGATGCTACCCAGCGAATTTATTTGGACTGACAGCAGAGTAAATGAAATTAAAATATGGCTAGTTTTAGACTGTGGAATAATAAAGAATGCACTGGAGTCACTAGTTTTACAAATTTTACAAGGTGGATTGTGCAGGAAGGTAAACCATATGAACTGCAAGAGAGCATGACAGCTTAGAGCCTCAGACTTTTTCAACTAATTCTTGGGTTACTTTACTTTTCCTTGGAAACCATGTCTTTCTCTAGTGGGAACTGGATTCTTAATGATGCTTCCCAAATGAACTAATTAGTTGCATTAGTATGTGTTCAACAAATTTAAAACAAAAATCAATCTAAGGTAGTACCAAGGCTGGACTTGTTGATTTCTATGTTTGGAAGTTGCTGCTTCCAGAATACTGCTAAGTTGTCTTGGGGAAGCTCTACCTGATTAAAATCCATCTCTGTATTGATTTTCTTCAGCCATGGGATTAACTCTAAGTCTTGATTTCAAGTCCCAGTTTGTGAATTTCTGTGTTATAAGTCTTACTTGTCTAACTCATTTAGGCTTTACCACTGGCACAGCATCATATTCCAAGAAAAATGTAGGGAGAGACCTCAAGTTACATTTCTGGTCTTCGAATCTGAAATCTGTCCACAAAATTTGCTAAAGTACTTGAAACTTCAACAAAAAAAGTATGTTTTAGATTTTTACCTCACGCCTCCATTTAATTTGGCTTGCTCATTATGGAGAAAGATTTTAATCAGAGAAGTTAGTGAACTGGCTAATCTGTCATTATTTTGCTTTTCATTACCCTCCAAGATCATTCCTGTGCAGCTACAGTATATTTAACTAAAATGAGGATTTAGCATTCTAAGGCATCAGCTTGTAATGATTCATTATTTCTAATATATTCAGTTCATACCAGATAATTTAAAAGTAAATCCTTTTAACTAGTTCCCTCCAGTGGTCCTTATGTGAGCATTGTGCTCAGATGGACTTCTGGAATCACAATCCATTACAATGTCTTGTGGAACTGGGATTTTGCCTTAAAAAGAAAAAGCAAATTATTGCTGTTTAATGAGGTCTGCTCTAAGTTCATTGACACTGAGTTCTCAACAATACATAACATCCCTGTCAGTCCCTATATTAACTGCATATTATGCCATTAAATGTCCTGCTGTTTTTTATATAATGGGAATTTGTGCCTCTGGATTGCCTTTATTCAAATATTACAATGAAGTGATAGAAAAATCGATGATGAATATTTGATTCTAAAAAAAAAAAAAAAAGTAAGTTATAAATGTAGGACTCAACAGTAGGTTCTTAACATTTCCAAAATATTCATATATCATTGGATTTGTGCAATTTGGGATGCAGGGGGAGTTATCCAGCAAAACTCTAGAATGATAAAATTACAGGTCAAAGTCATCCCAAGGTCACACCTGTGCAATTGGAATGAATTCAGGGAGAATGTGTGCCTCTAGTTTTCCTTCCCTAGTTGGACATTTCCAAGATATTCAGAGATGAACTTCATCTTCAAAAGAAAAAAAGGAAAATCTAACTTGTTTTTTTCTTTAAGGTAGCATCATGGGGATTTGTTTTGAGGTGTTAAGTTTTTCTGAATATTCAACATTTTAAGCAGGTTCTGTAGCTGAGAGCCATTTTTAGTTAATGTTTCTTGTCATCAAATGTACGAAATTGAGAAAGCTCATTAGAGAAAGGGCAAATTCTGTGCCTGCTGGACACAGCAGATAAATTGTCGCCTCCCTAAATGTCCTCTCAGCTCAGAGTTTGCCTAAATCCTCTAACACAAGTAACTTGCCTTTGTTTGGTCTCACCTTTCCCTTACTTGATGCCAGCACTACTTATCAGAGTAAAATCTGTAGCTGAGTTAGGTGTAATTAAGATATTTAAGTTCATAAATGACAGATTTTTGGTTTGGGGGGGTATCCATTCCACTCCTATGGAAGGGGCAGTGATCTCCTATGGAAGTCAGTGACAAGCCTACCTTAGCATTCTTTGGTTTAGGACTGGGCCCACAAATGGGATGGTTATATCTATCTTATTCAGTGAACCAGGTTCCAGTGAAATCAGCTTATGGATTGGTCCAAAGTGCAAAGGAATCATAGAGGTGAAAAAATAAAAGTCTTCAGTGTGCAAAGGACTAGCATGTAAACAATTTTTATTATGTAAATTTTATTATTTTCTTTTCCTCATCCATATTATGGAGTATTTTACTCAAGCTGACTTGGAAACAAAAGTACCATGTTATGAGTACTTCTCCATAAAACCATACAGTTTGAGGATTTTTCCCCATGAAAAATGCCAGTATCTAGATGGCTCTGGCAACTAGCTGGAATATGGGAACTGCCCATTCAAGTATTTTCTCTACATGAGTTGGGAGAGGAGCAGCCACATACACTTTCTGTGTCAGCTGTGTGACTCTTGTGGTTTAACCCCAGCCAGCAGCCAAGCCCTATGCAGCTGCTCCATCTCTCCCCTTACAATGAGATTGCAGTGAGAACTGGAGGTGTAGAACTAGAAACTTCTGGGATGAGACAAAGGCAGTTTAATAGGGAAAGCAAAAGCTGTGCATGGAAGCAAAGAAAAACAAGGAATTAATTCACTGCTCCCCATGGTCAGGGAGGTGTTCAGCCATCTCTAGGACAGCAGGGCCCCATTACTCATGTAGACAAATGCCATCGCTCCAAACGTTCCACACTTCCCCCTTCTTCCCCCCATTTTCTATACTGATCATGATGTCCTAAGGTCTGGAATATCCCTTTGGTCAGCCTGGGTCACCTGTCCCAGCTTTGTCTCCTCCCAGTTTCCCATGCTCCCCCAGCCTCCTCGTCAGTGTGGCAGTACAAAAAGCAGAAAAGGCCTTGGCTCAGCATGAGCCCGGCCCAGGAACAACAAAAACATCTCTGTATTGCCAGTTCTGTGTTCAGCACAAACCCAAAACATAAGCCTGTACTAGATACTGTGAAGAAAAACCCCAGCCAAAGTTTTATCGGTAGTGTTCAGCCTCTTTTAAACCTCTCTTGTGGATGGCACTTTTCATCTGGGTGAATCTAAGGACTCCTTGTGTAAAATTACAGAATTCTCTTCAGCCCGCATAATAGACCACTCACTCAGGAGACTGTCTTTAAAACATGGATCTTGATTGACATCTCATCCAAGTACCAAATAATTAATTACACCAATCTTCGTTTATCTTGAAATTTGTTTCTGATTTCTGCTGTTGCCAGCAGAGCTTCACTAGAACCATTATATTCTATTGGCCACGGGGTTTGCTTAACTGACATTTTCCAAAATAGAAGTCTTTTGCTGAAAATAACTTGTGAACGGCATTACTTATAGAATGGAAGTGTGAGCCAGCTACAAAAACAATTCCTTTAGCTCCTCAAAACATTTTAGAATCAAATTTAAAACTTGGTTTTGAACCACAGGTAATATATAGTGTAAATATTAATTAGAGGAAAGAGAATGTCTTTGAATTAACTCTAATTAAAATGTTGAAAGCAATAGACATTTTATAAGTGAAGCTTTTCTGTTGTTTTTTAATTGTTACCTCTGGCCCTCTAACCTTCCCAGTAATCCAAATTAAATCATTCCCAAAAGACCTAATTAGGTCTTTTCCAATAAAACACAGTACAAAAATGTCAAGAATAACTCCTGCAACATGTTGGGTAAAGGACAAACACCCTTGTCAAAACAGGATACCTGGTCACAGCCACAGATCACTCAGCACTCTCCTTTCACACACATTGCTGCCCAGATTAGAGATAGCCAGGAAGTGCGTGTTGTTTACTTGGAAGCTGGCATGAGAATTGCACTGGTGTTCCAGCTCGCCAGGATGGAGAGGGGACGTAATAAAGAAGGCAGCAATCATCCACAACTTCCCTCCTTCATCCTCCATGGCTTTTTTGCCATTAATTTAGTTTACATTTAACAATGGGGGGAAAAAATAATCATGTCATCCTAATCTTTTCTTTGTAATGGGCTTCAGTTTTGCTATGCTTGCTTGGGTGGATTTTTTGTTGTTTGGTGGGTTTTTTTCTTCATTTAAATTCTGTTTCTTTAGACTACTTTCCTCTGCCTCATAAAATGTTGTTCATTGGTGCTGCATTGTCAGGGGATCAGCATCCTGTGTTTTTTTAATTGGGTACAATGGCAGTGACAATGTGTGTCCTCCGTGAAATTATGGCAAATTTCTATGTGAATTGTTTCATATATTCTCACACATGGCCTGTGAAATTACTGTGTAGAAAATGCTGCAGGCAGGGAAAAAAACAGCCCTACAATAGCCATGAAAATAGCATAGTCTACAGGGCTGGAAATCAAAGATTTTGAAAGGCAAAGCTGCTCTTGATGGTCACTGCTGTGTGGTCTATTACTGTTCTGGATTCTGGAACCTCGAGGGGAGCACAACGCCCTGGGCAAGCAGCCTTCACAAACATTTTCTAACACCACAGAACTGGGCCTAAAATTAGTGTGCTTTTATCTCCTTGTGCCTCTGGGTTCTGTCTTTTTGATATGCCACCAAAATCACTCAACTGGGCATAAAAAAAGTGTCAGAAACATTTTCTTAGTTGTTACATCTGCATGGAATAGACCCACAAGTTTGATGGTTGATCTATATAAATACTTGGAGAGGCACTAATTTTTCTACAGTGGTCACTTTCAACAAACTTGGAGGGAAAAATTCTACCTCATGTCAAAATGCCAGTAACAACAACACAGCTTTGTGCTTTGAATGACTAAAATTACTGAATCTTCTAGAAGCTGCCACATAATGATGCAAATGATCTGATTACAAATTTTCAGCTCTGACATCCATGACTGGAGCAGGAAAATACATTTAAAAGCCTTCACTCCACTATTTCACTGACTGAACTCAAGCAGGACTCATGAACCAAAGTCCTTGGGTAAGAGTTTCAAAGAGTCTTAGCCCAATATCTTGTGATGGCAGCAGAAAAGAGTCTGCTTTCGAAATCCCATCATACTTCTCTTTTGCCCAGAGTTAAATAACAGAGAGAGTTATTGCAATACTTCATTTCTAAGTTTCTGCTACTACACTATTAACATACAGAAACAGGGATGCAGTATGTCTAATATGTCATGTAAAGCTTCAGCAGAAGAGAAAATATTGAACCCAGAATGTTCAAAACCTGTTTTTATTTTCATTTCCAAACCAGAATTTGAAGTATTAACTCTTTCTTTCAGTGAAGAAACTCAAGGAAAATATTAAAAAATTACAAATTTTGGGCTATAACTCACAGGACCAAAAATGTATGCATAGCATTTGGTTTTCTTTGGGTGGAAAAATACTAACCCAAAACTCATTAAATCTATTAAAAAACATCTATAGCAAAGCGTTGCCTTTATACCCTAAAACGCTACTCATAATGAAATATATTCAAGTCACCATGACACAATGAGTTCTTCAAATCATCTCTTGTGAAGATAAAAATTTTCAAATGTGCAAAACACCCTGTGTATTTCAGATTGTGCAGTGCACATTCTTGGTTAGGCAAGCAAAGTGCCATGGTAGCTTAATGTACATTAATATGGAAATACTGTAGAGGACAATCTCAAAGTTGAGTTTTAGCCTCATCCAAAGTAAGGCATTGATGGGATTTCCCTGCTTTGAACTTGTACATCAAGGGACATAAAGGAAAATAAAGGAATGTACATGTATTAACTGTTCTCTGGGCAGTTTGAGTAAAACTGAAGATGGAATTTCAAAGCCAGCTCAAGTCTCTAAAAGTGTGTCTACACAAGAGATTATTGTTCCTTTAAAAGGAATTCAGATTAACTGTGAGAACAGAATCTGATTCCCAAACTGGTGATCTAAGTACTTACTCTTACTGCAGGAAGCATGGCCATGTTACTTCTCTTAGTCTGTGATTAATGGGATTTATTAACCTGGCTTAATAAAAATTGTTCATGTAAAGGCTGACCCTTTTTTGTTTCTTTTAACCGCTGATTTGAAGACAAATTTCTGAAAGTTTAGAATGTCTTATTTTTGAGGAGGTTAAAGTGAGATATTTCATGTCCCCATTATTTGAAATGTACATGTTCTTGCCTATATTACCAAGTATAACCTACTCAGGTTCTTCTTTCTACTTGAAAAGCTGTAAGGCATCATAATAGGTGGAAGAAATTTGGGATTGCAGGACCAAAGTTAGAAAATATTAGTTCTCTGCTTTCTGTCTTCTCTTAATGAGATGATGGAAAAGCAGGTTCTTGGGAAGCATCAGGATCAGAAAATTACAAAGCCATTCCTCAAGTCACATTTACTCACCAAATAGAGAATATTTAGAACTGTGAATTATTTCCACTCAAATTCTGAAGTATTGTTGAGACAATAAATCAACTCTTTTTTCATATCACTGCAGAATTTTCTCCCTTAGTAAAGATACTAATGCCTATCTTGGTTTTTTTGATGGGTTTGGGTTTCTTTGGTTTTATCTTTTATTATACAATCTAAACAGAATGAAATATCATAATGATTTCCACACAAGTACTACTTGTAGTTTTGTTTTATGCTGATAACAAAGATTTCTTTTTTTGTAAGAGCATTTTACAGCTCCTTTTCAAAAATCAAAAATAGTATTTCCCTCCAAACCAGTTGTGTAAATTAACTTGAATAATGTGTAGGAAGGGAGCTGTTTTTGATAAATAAACCAAATAATTCTTCTCACAAAAAAAAGTCTCTCTACTATCAATATATCCTACCTAATACCGAATAACAATTCCCGGAACAAGGAACACTGATTCTCTTATTTAATTAGAAGACTTGTTTCTCATGGGCACTTGTGCTGATTTATGAATACCTATTGTTCTTAATTTAACTACACATTCAGTTTTGCACAATGGAAGACATATGTGCTCTGGCCTTGGTTCATTCAGTATACACACAAAACCCAAGCTTCTCTGTGTTTTACTTATAAGCAGCTACAAGGTTCTTAATTCTAGAAACCCTTAGGCCACACTAAATATTATTTATCCAGTAATTTACCCAGGAAATCTGTGAAGAATGAAGGGGGAAACATTTTGTTCTTTAAGTTGCTGAATGTCATAAAGTCTAATGAAGAGAGGGGTTTGTTTCAAGTGTTTTAATCAGAGAAAATTTAAATAAGCTTCTGAAACTCAGAGGCCAAATTCTCCCATTATTAGCAATTATATGAACTTATTGAATGTAAGAGTAGCAGCAATTTTCAGCATGATTTGAATTTATTTATACACCTTAGGTCTGGGACACAAAGTCTCCTAAAAATAAAGATGAGGTACTGGGGTTAGGATTGTTCTTCACCCTCTCCCTCTCCTCTTTTTGCTCTCCCCTGATCTCTTCTTCCCCCTCCTCCTCTCCTCATCTTCCCTCACTGTTACTCTGTCTCTGGTCTGTATGGGTGAAGGCTTACAAAAATAAAAAGCAATTCTGAAGTAATAAATACACTTTGATTATTTCAAAAAAAGGTGGACTTTGGCAGTTGAGGGTGTATTTGCAGTAAGCTTTTATAATTCTATATAATGAATGCCAGGATTCATTATATATTCATTGTTACAGCTGTAACAAAATATACACATCTTTCAAACCATATGCCTATTTCTTCAAGGCAAATAAGGGAGAACAATAGTTGTAAGATTATTTAAATATCTCAACTTAGTTTAAACTTTGGGGTAAAACATTTTTCAGGCAAAGTTGCAAGAAACAGCAAAGCAAAAATAATTTTGAAGCAGTATAGGCTTGAGCGCACCAATCAAAATGTTTCTGATGCATCACATGCATGATCAAAGCCAGGTATGATTTATCTGTTAAAACACTCTTCAACTGCATTTGAGTGTTTCTGTCAACACAGCTTACAATGTTTGGTCTTCTTTGTGCATGAGATGGCTCCAGATCATGATTTTCTCTTTGCCACCCTAGTTAGCTCTGAGCAAAACTAAGTGTCAAATTTGATCAGCTTCAAACTCATTCTTGCTGGTTTGATTGCAGCATCCACAACTGAAACTTAGAGCCCTTCTGAGAGTAGTGTCTGCTTCAGATTTCCCATTTGCCTACTGGCACTGTGTTAATTGAGAAGTGATTTGTGGACTGGGCTCTGATGGTTAGAGCCATTTGGTCCTCTTAGATCCTCTCCATCTTTGTCTGAGTGGAAGCTTAGATCAAGGGATGAAATCAAGCATGCTTGATCACGAAAAAGATATTAATGCTGATATTTCTCTGAAATATTGAAGAAATGTAACTTAGCAGAACAGGATCAGAGTCCCAGGGAAATCATCTACACATCTCGTGTCAGTGTCATTCCTGATAGTTATGTATCTCACCACTGGTGAGAAGGTTGTAGAGCTTCCTGCAACTTACTGCAGGGTTTTCCTTTCCTGCTGTTAGAAAGCTCCTCCCAATGCCCATCCTGAGTCCTTCCTATGGAACTTTAGGCTGTATTAGGCACAGGGAATGCATTTTCCTTCTTTTTTAGTAGCCCTCTCTGTGTTTGACGGATGATCAACTCTGCCTTCTTCCCTACCCCACCCCTCTTCACTATTTATTGAATCTTTCCTTTAAGGTTGTGTTCTGAGAATCTCTTTTCCTTTTTCCCTCTCTTATTTTTCGTGGCTCCTGAGTTGAGATTTGGGCACAGGTCTACCACTTCACTCAGCACTCATATATCAGCAGCTGACAGAAACTGAGGGATGGCTTCCTATGTCTTGAAAATTGCTTTACATGTCCCCTGGTTTCATATTTATAATTTTTCTTCCAAACATGACACTGTCAACACAGTTTTTGAGGGATTATAAACCCCAAACCCTAAAGAAGCCCCATCTAATGAGCTACTCTTCCTATGACTATTATATAGTTATGCAGTTAATCAGTCTTACTTAACTGTATGTCCTCTTAGACTTACATCCTATGATTTTTAGGTAATTTCTCCAACTGGCAGGATCACTGGATCCTAATCCTGTCCTCCAAAAAGCTCACAATTTGTCCTAGCTCCATGCCACTTGGAAATTTAATAAGCATGTTCCTGTAATATATATTGGCTATAAAAGAAAAAAAGATGATTTTTCATAGTTGTAAATTATTCATGACGTACCTATTCATATGGATATTGCTGGTTTTTTTCTATAATTGCTGGATTTTCACTAATTAAAAAAATGCTAAACAGGATTTCTTGTGGGTGGCATGTTGGTCTAGAATTCCAGAAGTCCTGAAATACAAGTTCATATTTTACATCAAGTTTTTGTGAAAAGTACTGTATAACAGATTCTTAAATGGAGTAGCATTTTAGTTCCATTTTCCTTCAACTGTCATTACCTGAGGTATTCAAAATTGAAATTGGTTTTAGCTGAATCTTCTTCTTGTCCAGGTTCCAAATGGACATCAGTTTCTTTGCATGGAAACGAAATGTAATAATTCCTATCCTCCACAAAGAACCATTTTAGGCATTTGCAGTATTGCAGTTTCAGCAGGGACTTTGCTATTAAATGTAATATGGTGCAGGAGTAATAACTGTTACTGAAAAACACTCTAAAAATTCTTCCTGCATTTTGCTGATTATTCTTTCCAAAACAACAGCCTACCCATGAGTTATGATCCACTTCTCTGAGTGAATGCTGCTATTTGTTTTAGAAATCTACATCTATTTAAAACAAGCCTTAGCTCGGTTTGATTTACTGAGCGTTTAAGCCCCAAAGGATGCATAGTCAATGCATTCCATTAAAGAACAGATACACAAATCTACTGACAATGACCAGAATTTGTTTATTGCTTGTTACATTTACAGCACAGGTCTGGGCCTTTGGGCCTTTGGTTTCTGCTGCTAACTGTGTGTGTCAGTAAAATTATTTAACCTTTCTGTACTCAAGTTCCCTTAGCTGGGCATTTTACCAGCCTCAGAAGGGTATTACAAAATTGAACTAAGAACTGGCCTTTTGAGTTCCTCAGATAAAAAGTGTTGTCTAAGTGCCAAGCAGTACAGAAAATCTGGAGGGACCGTGCTGACATTTAGGATGTGGTTCTCATTTTCATTACTGTTGAGCTTCACTAACTTCAGCAGTTATTTCTGCCATTCATTTGCAGACAAGAATCACATCCTTTGTATTTTAAGGGGCAAAGAAGAGCTGTTCTTCCAACAGGCCCATTCTGTCAGTGGGTAAAAAATGGGCAAGCCTTTTCTATTTGGTTTCCCAGTGAGGAAGAAACAGTTGTAACAAAATATACACATATTTCAAACTTATTTCTGTTTAGTTTAGAAGTTAATGTGCTTCTTGAATTACTTCATTTTGCATAGCAATACCTTCACTCCTCTGCATTACCTTAGGCATAGGAACAGACTGCTAGAAGCAGCTGCTGAGGGCAAATTTAGGTACACTTCCATTTGACTCCTCTTGCTTTCTTCAGGGCATTGAGCAGCAGAAATGAAGGGCATGGCAGGCTGCTCTCCTTCACAGCTCCATGCTCTCATGGAGAATTCTTTAGGAACTATACTCAGGAAGAGATTACCCCTTGGCAACACTTGCAGCGTTACCAGTTATAGCAATCAAGGCCTTATTCGAAATAAACTTACAGTATTTTTTTCTTCCAAGATCATATTTCTATTAACTTCAGTCTCCTAGTAAGATTTCGCTTTTTATCTTCCACACCAGGCTAAAGGTACTTTTTCTTTTAAGCCCTTTGTGATTCTTCTTTTGTAGTTTCTCCCCTCTTCTTCTACTTGTGTACAAACATCTTTTAACTTTCTCCTGTAGAATTGTCCAGCCACATTTTAGGAGAATCCAGTCATGCATTCACAACAGGAAGATGTGCTGAACAAATGCAAGGGTGTTTGGTTTTGTTGCCTTTTTTTATAACACAATTTGGGAAACAGTGTGTCGCCTTCATTCCTCAGAAACTCCTGGATAAATTAGTATAATTTTTAGTTTTATATTATTTTATTCTTCTTATAGTTCCATGATTTTTTTTTTACTTGGAGGGGAAGGGAAAAACCTACAAACATGAAACCTGGGATTTTATTAAGCAAATCTGGAAATACTTGGAAGTTAACATTATAATTGCTAAATTTGACAGGGATTTGTTCTTCTCAAAGACTTCTCCAGTCAACTCAAGACATGAACCCTTTCACTCTTTACTGTACACCAAATCAGTGAACATTTATTAGCATTTTTTCAGTCATACCTCTCAAAGCTATAGTGTTTCTGCCTCACACATTATCACAAAAGTGTTGTTGACCATATCCAGATAGATCATAGGTTACTTAACTTCCTTATAAATGAATGTGATCCTGGACATGTTACTGCAATTCAGAACCAAGAATAGCAGCAACCTGCCTTCTTGTGTACTAGATATGAAAGAAGCTGAGGGCAGGGAAGTAGACAAATGTTTCCATCAATTAGGGAGAAATTTTTCAATAACTTACATTCTGTTTAACTGTAATGATTTGTGTGTGCTATTTGATCCATGTCAGTGCCATTTCCTCTAGCAATTGAAATGCAAGATTGATTGGATCGAGGCTAATAATATGCTCATTTATATAAACATATACTCAGCATTGTTCAGTGTCATTTTTAAATGGTTCTGAGCCAAACCAGGAGCTTTTAGAGGCAATAAAATACATGGCTTGTCTAAATAATTCAGTCTTTTCAAAAAAGTGGACTAAAAATTAATTTATTTATTTTGTTTACAGTGATAAACAAAGATAAAGATATCAGACCAGTTATTTTTGGCAGCTGACATTCAGATACTCAGAGACATTAGCATTGACAAAGAGCTAAAACTTTGCTTGAATATAAGTTTAAATTATAAAGTAGCAAAGATTTTTTGTTCTTCTCCACAGCTCCAAATAGATCAATCAGCTTTTTCACCATGATGTCATGTACTATTTAACAACCAACTGCAGTATCCTTGAGGAATGGCAATATCTTAGACAACAGAATAATCATGAATCCTGTCACTACGACAGGATTCTCTATGTACATTCTTTACTACTGGGACACAATCTGTGCATTTTTTCAGTACTGACTATGTTTTCTACCTGCTTACAATTTACTTCTATCTTGTTCTCTGTTAAATTGACCTAACATCAGAATTTTTTTTAACACAGTACTTGCCAGGAAAAAAAATCAAAGTATTCTTACTTCATGTGGAAAATCTTCTTACTTCACATGAATACACACCAGTAAATTGAACTATAGAAATAATCTGTGTCCCTGCAGATTGTAAGATTACCAGACAGAAAAAAACAAAAAGTATTAAATCATTTCAGCTTCATTTTTTTGACCTCAACCTTCAGAAGTATTTCTCTCTTCAAAAACTACTAATAAATGCAGGTAATGTCCTTGCTTCAAATTACTTTACAGGGAGTCCTGGTTGAAAACTCTGGCTCATTTTTGTCACCTGGGGTATCAGTGACTAGATTGGTCCTTGATAAAAATTTTGTAGGATTTAGAAAAGATGAGCTGGGTGATACAAAGGAGAAGCAGATGAGTTAAACAGCAGCTCAGATGGGAGAACTGTCACAGGCAGTATTAGAGGAGTCTGACTGTGCAGGCTGTGAAAAAGGCTTACCAACCTGCATCCACTGTGCTGATTCTCCCATCCACTGAGCTGTGATTAACACAGTTCCATATGAATCTGGGGGAAAAAACCAGGATTTAGTAATATCTGTAAAACATATTGTTCTGAAGGAAAAATAGTCTAGTTTGGCTGATGGGTCTAGGCTAGGTGCCAAGGCAGCTAAATCATCAGTTCTCAGGCACTCCTGGGAAAGAGTGTGGAAAGTCCCCTGATTTTACACAGTGTGTTAAAATAGTTCTTTTGTTTGCATGATGTTAAGGTTGAATAAGATACCATCTGTGCTGAGTTTTACATCTTATGACACGAATAATGACCATAATTGGTCTGATATCAGCTACTTCTACTCATAAAAGAGATATAAAGATGGGTATAACAGCAAAGCAGTCCTGGATAGGTGCCCAGTTTTGGGTCTTGCCTGTAAAGGTTCAAAAAATGCCATAGGACTCTGCACAGATTGGAGGAAAGAAGCAATTGTCTCTAATAATTACTTCAAACCTTTCTAATTAAAAAATAATTAGAAATACTTTAGAATAGTAGCACTTGTTTCTCATGGTAAGAAGGCACAAACAATCAGATAAGTACGTATGAGTCAATTAAATGTCCCCAGGATTGGCTTTAAGACCAAATAGCATGGAAGAACCTGTCCATATATTAAATTCTCCGATTCTCCAAATCAGGTGTCTGCATCCAAACTGCTGTTGGGAATTTTCCCTGGCCAGTGTCAACTTCTGAACAGGGCCCAGGACTTTTTCAGGATGGGCTATCAGCCTTGGGCCAAAACTGTGCCTGGAAACATGTCAAGTTAACAGTATGGATGATTGAGACAGAGTGTCCAGGACTGTTCCTGGCCCTGCTGCATTTATTGCTGTAGATGTAATCTCTGTGCTTAGGTGCCACCCTGCTTATATGTCCTTTATGTGTGACATAGGAACCCCATCAATTTAGAATTTGATGCAGAGGTAGAAAGATTGACCACACCAGGTACCACAAGGATGGCAATGAACAGGTAAAATAAAGATTCTTTAAGAGACAAAACCCATAATGTGAGTTACACCTCATATACATTCTAGTACTCTTTCTCTCTCTGTCTCTCTAGTTTGGGCTTTTTCATTATTATTGGCTGTACTGCTAAGAGTGTTCATGAGCATATATTTGTCATTCTGAAGGTTCTTTCACTTATGCCAAAAATGCAATAAGTGAAAATCTCACTCTTAGTGCACATTTCACCCCCTACAAAATTTGTTACTATAAACATCTCACCTAGTTTCTGCCTTTCAGATCCCTGAGTACTTAGAAACTGAGTTCACCAAGCTGTAGCTTAGTCCACATATCAGTATGCTTGAAATCAGTATGTATGATATCAATATGTAGAAATCATGATAAGACACCACTATTAGCCTCTGATGTTCCTTTTGCAGTTGTTGGATTTTCTGTTGGTTTAAGTAGTTTGATTTCAGCGAATGACTTGAACATGGCTGAAAAAGGCAGGGTCACAACAAGCCAGAGGCTGCTTAGGACTCTGAGTAGAAAGCTACGTTCACATGGCAGTGGTATAGGGAAGAAATAGCCAAAACTGTGGGAGGGGGATCGGGTGATTTGGTGATAGGATATTACTGCAATAGGCATATGGGCTTTTATTGGTACCTGTCAGTTTTGCCTGAAATGGGACTGTCCTTAGAAAGTTACCCCATGTTACTTTATGTTTCAAAGTTGTATGAAAGCGCTGGCAGGGAGCTGTATCAGGGAACACATTTTCAAATACCCTCTGTGCTGGCAGGTGGGTGGTGCTGGAGCTCCAAGTATTGCAGAGGAGTGGAGGCTGCCCAGCCACTATGCCCTGCCTCCTCTAGGCATCTGAGCAACCTGAACAGCAAAAGTGAAGCGCATTGTTCAAGAGACAAATGTGTGTTCCATGCCAATGCAGACAGGAATCCTTCTGTTGTAGGTAATTCCATGTCATCCCCAGACTACAGCAGTATCAGTTCCATCTCAGCTCTGAATCGTAACACATGGCACTCTTTTCCAAATGGGAGGCAGAGGAACAGGAAGCCCATGATTTGTCTGAGTAGTATGGACCATCTGTACCAAAACAGGAAATGAACTGGGTCTTCAGAGCTCCAGAACAAGGCTGTCATCATAGGGTCATCTATTTTCCCTGTGCCACTATGCTTCTTGTGAAATAAAATGCCTTTCTCTGCTGCCCTGGGAATCTGATTCTGTGTACTGAATAAATAAAACAGCGAAAGCAGGAACAGGAATAATTTCCTTTCCCTTTTAAGAGTTTGCAGACTAATTTATTCTGTGTTCGTATTTCACTTTTCTCTATCGACCTCGCACATTTTCTGTATTTTCATCCGTGTTTAAAACTGTCTGTTTCACATGTCATTCTTTCTTAACAACATAATACTTGACATAATCTGCCCTCTGGATCCTTTCTGTGGTGTAATTATATTATCTTTGTTGTTATTGATTTCTGTTGCTAGGGGATGAGGTCATGCCACTTCTGGACAGTTTTTTGCAGTTCAGCTGTATACTTTTAACTCTTAAAGATTTTCCTCCTTAGAACACCGATTACCAAGTTTCTGAAGTCCTAAAAAATGCCAGCAATCCCAGAGGATGATTTCGTCTGAGGAAAGATTGCAAGATTTAATTATAAAATAGGAAAACAGATAGCAGTTAGGAGAGATTCTGATCTTAGCTGTTCTTTTCTGAGTGCTGAATTTGGCCAATGAACTTTGATTTATTTCTTCAGCCTTGAAATGTTATTTTTCAACAGTTTGAATGCTTCCAAGTTAAAGTACTATAGGATTTCTTTATCAGTTGCACACTTCCAATTGAATTTTTGGAAGGGGCATGTCCTTTTGAAATACTTAAACTACTTTTGCTCTTCACTGAATTTCTGCTTTTTTGTTGAACCTACATTCCCCTTTCCTTGCAAAATAAAAACTTGGTTCCATAAGATTAAAGAACTGATGCAGAATTTTAAAGATTTGAACAATACTTGAAACCAAAGGGAAGGGTGAAATAGCTGAAGGAGGCTTTTTAAAACAAAATTGTTACTTTCAGTATAAACTGGGATTTATTTTTTGTGTAGTTGGTTGGTTTCTTAATGCAACTTCAGACTGTGCTGTGCTCTGCTCCTGGGTGAGACTTTTATATGGTCTGGGGATAAAATCTAAGGCTTCAGACTTCCCAGTTAATCTCTCACAATCCCACTGCAGTATTTCCCTGTGTACTTTGACTTCTGCCTGCATCTCTTAGAGCCTGCAGTACCACCCAAGGATTTTTGGAAGTTGGCACCTCAGCTACTGTAGCTTACAAATGGTGGCTTGCTTATCTGTGATCTGCCAAGAGGGTTAAGACAGGGTGTGCCAGATCCTTGTCCCTGGTCTACTTCAGCCTGCTCTGGGCTTTGCAGCTGGACAAACTGCTGAGCTCCAGTTGAGGAGTTTCATGGTTGGACAGATCTGCCATACCATCCTGGCAGACTATGCAATACCTAAAATTTTTTATCCGACAGCTTCAGAAAATATTGACTTATAATAGGAGACTATTTTGGAGGATTTTTGACACACTATTTCACTGTATTTTGTCTATTGTTTGCTTTCTTTGCGTGAGGCTGCCAGATTCCACCCAGTATGCAATAATTTTAACACTTGAGATTCTGTAATTAAAAACAACTCATTTGGTATGTAGCAGAACATGGAAGATCCTATTTCCAACCTTTTATTTCTGTTTGCCCTTAAAATTTGGATTTTACAGAGCTGTCTCTTGGAGATGTTCTCAGAATTATGTTCTCTTGTACAAAATAAATGTCCAGCTTATAATGAATCTGGTAACAGAATCTGCAGTTACAATGAGGTCTGTATCTGTGTTCCTGGCTTGAGCAGGGAAATATCCATCTCTTCCCTTTACCTAAGACCACTTCTCTTGTAAGAAATACCCTTGTGCTTTCATTTTAGTATGTTTTTCAGCTTGCTCTTCTCACTTTGGTAATGAACATGTAGGTGAAAACAGCAAATCTATCTGCCATTAAACTGCATACTGCCAGGGGGAGTGATCTCAGAAAGTGACTTTCGAACTTTGAAACCCAAAGTGTTTACAGCAGATACTTTTTCTTATTCTAACCTAGCCTGGAATATGTCCTCAGCTGAATGCAGTTGTGCTAGGGCAAAACGCACTACTTGCAGCTTGTGGGGTTCTTGAGTGTGTCAGGAGCATTGTGTCCTTCAGTGCAGAATCCCACACTGCACACAGATATACGCACACACTGCTTTCCTGTAAAGAGACACTGGTTTCTGCAGCAAGTCCCAGCACGGCCCAGGTTTGAAAGCTGGGTAACAATGACATGGCTGGGTACATGAAGGATTAGTGTATGAACACCAGCACTTCATTGCTGGCAACCCAGAAACAACAAGCCAAATGGATACCTTTTCTTTTGCCCCTCTGGTTTTGTTGTTCCCAAATCCTTTCTGTCTGTCTGCTGTATGTGGTGTAGACCTCATATTTAGTCAGACAGCCAGCGAGGGAGGTCATGCATTTTGGATGCTTGTCCTCTTCCAGGTACATGTAGAACATGTATGGGCTACATGAGGTAGAAGCAAAGTATTAGTGAAAAAATTATTTATTATGACATCTCCTAAAAGCATGGCACAAAGGAATTGGTGGGCAAGTTTTATGTGAGCAAAAATATGTCAAATGCTTGTGAGAGGAGCAAAAGAAAGCATTAACGTCTGCAGAGGGCTCTGTCTTTTTCAAATGCAAAGAGTTTCATAGTAAGTAGCACTTCTTTTAAACCTTACTTTCTGTTAGATCTCTGTGGTGTTGCCAGCCATCCTCTACGAGCACTGCAGGAACACCATGTTTAGTTACAGATGTCAGAGACAGACTCTTCTCTGCCTTCTCCTGCTGGCAGAGTTCCCAGACTGGGCTGTCTCCTATAAATTTGTTTGCTTACCTCAGCCAGTGGTGTGTGAAGGCATCCCAGAGGACTTGGCTCCCATCTTCCTCAAGGTGAGAGTAGCTCTGTGACAGACACTCAGCACTCAGAGTCTCTCAGCACCAGGGGGTGTGAGCCTGAGATTCCCCTTCACACTGTGCCCAGGCACACACAGCTCCTGACACAAGCTGCAGTGAGGATCCCTCCAGCTGCCTCCCTGGTGCTGGAACCAGCCAAACCACTGAGCACTTACCTCAGCAATTTCTGTTCCTTGTGAGCTTAATCCTAAGCAACTGAACATTTCTTTCCTACCTGTAATAGAATAAATGCAAATAAGTGATGTGCATGGGAGGAAATGGGGTGAAGCAGAACTGTATACATATTTGTACAATGCTTATTTAATCTGCTTAAGTTATCTCCTGTTTAGAATGATCTTGTTTGCTTCAGATCAACAGTATAAGTATAAATCCTCACTGGTGCTGTGATCTGAGTCTCCAAGGAAGCCCTTTGAAGAACTTACACCCTGAGCACTCTTGGTTATATATTCATTACTTTTTACACCGTAATTTGCACCCATAGTTTATACCACAATAAGAACATTTTATAATATGAAATCTACATCCTTGGGTAATCCACTAAAAACACTTATTTACAGTGAGAGCAATACAGAAAGGGATTACTAATAGCTTTCCTTTCCCTACTACTGCTGCAGGCAGCAAAACAATGGAATTAAATTTAGCTTTTTGTGCTGTCTAATCAGATGATTCCAGGATTACTGACTCTCTCTGGCTGCTATGGCTATGAATACATAAAACTGGTCAGTTCTGCAGTATTGCATTTGTACTCCTGCCACTGAATTAGCTCAAGGCAAGCTTTGTGAGGTGGGAAGAATAGGACTGCAAAGGGTTAGGAGTCAAGGGAAGTATGTTGGACAGCTGGGGTTGATTTGGATTGGTACAATTCCATGGGAGTCCATAAGACTGAGTAATGACTCAATACAAAATTTGGCCATAACATTTAGACCCAAGAAAAACGGTGTCCACAGTTCTACGGAGACCAAGTAGGGTCATGTATTGGTTACTTTCTGGAACACTATCGTTCTATTTCTGGGAGAACTTTTGGCATGATATTATGCGTTAGTAGAACCAATCTGCTTTGTACATGTCCTATACCTGTAAGTAAAAGTCATCTGTTTTATTGTAATTGCATAGTGTACAATAGTTTCAATGAAAGCTTTGCAAACCCAGTCCTTGGACTTAATGAATCAGGCATTGAATTCACTGATGTAGGTGATGTAGGCATTTGGATTACATCCTTGGACAATTGCTTTGCAGAATGTATCTCTAATCTGATTTGGAATCCTGTGGTGTGCTCAGAGGAGATGTATGTGTACAGCCTTGTGCTTCACAGTGATTTTGAAGAGAGGAGTCTGTCAAATTTATAAATGGCTCTATTTTAACTTTGCAGCCACATGCCTGCAACTGCCCAGCCCCAGTGTTTTTTCTCATTTCCATGGGGTTTTAACAGCTCTGTTGTAGAATCCCAATTCTATGAGCACCAAAGTCCTCCTGCTTGAGCTGGCAATGGGAAGTGCTAAGGGGTAGTTTTCTTTTTTTTTCTCTGTGTCTTTTTGGTCACTTGGGATTACACGGAAGGCATTGACCTAATCATCAAAGACCCAGGCTTCAAGCCCTTCCTTAATTTCTGCTCATTACTTACTCAGGCAAGGATCCAGTTGACTTCCTTGAGTTCAGCCTCAGCAAAAAAACAAATTAAGGACTTGGCCTCAGGTCTGATGTCATACTCCATTTCCTTTCACTTTAACTCTTCCTTTTACCAGGTGCGGAATCTGAACTAGAGAAGGCAGAGAGGGATTGTTTTGTTTACAGATTCTTCAAGTTGCCAAGCATTTCTGCTGGGTTTTTTTTCATAACACAGGGTAGATTTCAGGTCTTGAGGGATCTCTGAGAAAATGTCAATGGTGTCGCTGGCAAGAAACAAGTAGGGAAATCAATACTAGTTTCTCTGAATACACAGCATATAAGCAGTTGAACTGATTTCACATAAAGGCTCTGATTACTCATAAAGACTCTGCAGCCCTCTTTAGAGCTCTTTATCTTATCTGCTGCAGGTCATGATGGCATTTCCTGGCTCAAAGAGGACCCCAAAATGTCACAGGATAAGATAAGTGCTGTTTCCTGCCCTGGCACACCCAATGCTGCCTGCCATGCCCCCAAGGGTGGGCAGACTTGGTCTCTCCATTCCATATATAGATATAGATATATATACATGTAAACACACACACATATATACATATGTATATGATTTTTGTGGTAGACAAGAGATCACTTCTTTACCACTCTTTGTTGATTCAGTTTATTCCCCGTTTGAGAATGAAATTGTAATGCAAATAAATTAATAATGTGGAGTGCCAACTCCATTTCCCCTCCCCTTTGTTGTCAGGGAGACTTAGCTGACTCCAAGTTTTCCATTTTGAGGTCAGGGGCTTAGGCATGAGCAAAGCCTCCCTCAGGGCTGTGCTCTGTTCTTGCATATTTAGGCTGCAAAGAACAAGACAGAAAAAAAAAGTCTTCTAGATCTCCTACTCCCAACTGCTTCATGAGTGCTCGGAAAAGGCCTTGCCCTTTCCAATTCAAGTTAGCATTTCGGATTCAAAAGACCAGACAAATGCATGATTGTTCCATAGATATGTCTGCCTCAGTTCAATGTCATTACTGGAATGCTGTCAGAGTAGATATCCTGTAGTTTCTTTGAGACAGATGCATTCTGTCTGTGCCAAATATATTGGCAAACACACAAGCACACCCAAGTACGCCCTCACGCCAATGCATTTGTGGAGGGTTCCCAAGCAGCATAGCTGCATGCAAATATGAAAGATAGCTGGGCAAGCAGGGCACTCAATAATCCTGGGCAGCCCCCCGAGATGATGTTATGTAGATTCTGACAAAGAGTGGATGGCAGTGACAGTCTCTGGGTCCCTCCACAGAAGCGGCACTGGCCTCAGTGAGAAATTAATTTACAGCTGTAGAACTCTGTGAGGCGAGTGAGGTTTGGAGCAATGTGAAACTTGCACCTTCCCTTCAGCTAACAGGTTTCAGAGTGTTTTCAAGCTGAGTAAAATATTCACAGTCACAGATCTTTCAAGTTTCTTCTGTGCAAAAAAAGCACTTTGGTAATTTCCAGTAGGAGTAAACCAAAATTTATGAAGAACAATCATGTGCTCTGAAGTGAGTTTCTACAGCTCTATTTTTGCATGTGTTTGAATTTTGATAGGAAGTGCTCTAAATGGCCTTGGTTGCCTCATTGGTATTTGCCACGTGAGTTTTTTGCATCCTGTTTCATATTTTTCAGCTAATAATTAACTGTACTGAGGGACCAAACATCATGGGCTTCCTCCCACCCCAACTGCCTCATGCTATTTCATTATTCTTCAATTTTTCACAGCTCTTTCTTCCTTCAGCACAATCATTCATTTGACTGTTGGCTTCTCTTCTCTTTTCCCCTGAGTAGCTGCATATTCCCTGGGTACAAAGGAAAAGCATCTCAAACATTCTGAGCCTGCTCTGTGGTATATGGGTTTCTGCCTTTCCTTCCAGTTTACGCAAAGCAGCTCAGCAGAAGAGCTTCAGCTGGTCTGAACTGCTGAAACTCCATTGCCCTTCAGTGGAGCTGCAATGCTGTATTCCAGCAGAAGACCTGGTGGCCTTTAGCTTCTGATTGTTTCTTCAGCTACTAAATGATCTGGAGACCTGTACTAGGACACAGATGATACAAGGAGCACTATATAGCAAAAAATTCAAGATCCATTTTAATGAAACAGGCTGAAGCATCACCGTGCTGTTGTTATTAATCACGCTGTCTATTTGGAGGTCAGTCCCACTCACCCCCAGGTCAATCAGAGAAATCACCTGTAAACCAGGAGACTGGAAACAACAGACATGTCTGAGAATGGGAATAAATACCAGTCTAATTCTTTAGTCAGTCTTCAGCTCATGGATTCTAAGTAGTTTCAGTGATGTCAATGGTAATGATTGTACAGTCCAGAACTCCATCTGCAATGAACACAGCTACCACTGTGTATGGGGGAGTTCACTGAAAACTAATTAATCTTCCTCACCAGAATTTTGCCTTTAAGTAGATGACTCAGCTTTTTAGCAATGCTGTGCAAATAATAACTTTCATTTGTATTCAAAGGAAATCTGAAACCTGCTTGATCCAGGGTTTTTTTTATACCCTACCATGTTCCTTAGCAAACCCTTCCAAAGAGACAAATACGCTACATAAATCACTTTTATGCTACTCATGTCCCTAACTGGGGATAGAAGTTATTTATATATCTCTATTTATCTCTCTCTCTCTCTATATATATATGTATATATAAATATATGTATATGTTTGTGTATATATATTGTTATATTTATCTATTTATGTTTATGGATAGTGCACACACACCAGCCCACAAAGAAAGGAAATGGATGGATCACAGAAAAGGAAGGCATCATTTCCATCAGCAATGCAATGTAGATGTAAAATCTGGTGGACTTCAGAGTATTTCAGGAAAAAAAGGACAGGCCAAAACTTTTTGAAAGCACATGTTTGGAGAAAGCTTAAAATTGTTATTTGTTGTATTTTAAAATACTTTGCAGCCATTGAGAAAATACTGTATATTCCTTCTATAGCTCCAACAAAGGCAGGAATGGTATAACCTAACTCCAGAGAAAAGGAATAGTTTATTGAAAGAGCTCCTTTTTCTAAAGTGTCAGACCTCTGGCCATAATTTAATTTAAATGGTACTTACAGACTGGATCTTTCTTGCTGATACCTTTATGTAATACTTTGTTGACTCTGACAGTGCTTGGGCACAGACTGGGGGGACATGGTTGTGGATAAGCTGGTGCTGTGTGCTGATCGCCACCATATCTGAATATCCACCTCTGCTCTTTAGCAAAGTGACTGACACAAGTGACTGCAGCACCAAGTTAGCCAAAAATCACAGGTTCTGTTGCCTTACCACAGGCAGTGATGGACAGGAACAAATGCATTCTAAAATAACCTCAGGAATGCACAGCTTTGTTATTTTGTTTTCTTTTCTGTGCAAAAGAATGGGGTTTTTTTCTTAATTACTTGGCCACAATTGAAACTAAACTTCTCTGTTAAGGTTTTTGCAAAGTATGCCTCATGGATAGTGCAGCATAGAGGCAGGATCAAGTTCTTTATCTATAGGAATACTTTTAGAAACAAAAAAAAAGCACAAAAATTTTGTAGGTTCTTCAATTTGCAAGTAGCATCCTGTAGAGCTATATTGCTCTGCCTTGTTTGCAGCAAACAATAGAACATCAGAAATACTCTGGGAAGGAAAGAGTGTTCAGTTTCTCAAACATCAGTGTTGCTTTGACTAAGCAGTGGCAGGGCTCCTTTCAGTGGTTCTGTGCTGGAGTTCATATTGTATGGATTTCCATTTGGCATAAGCATTCTATCAATGTTACAAAGGAAATTTTATACTACACATAGGTGGTTTAGTTTGTTTAAGAAGCGTTTGCTTACCTAAATAATACCACATTCAGTGTCTAGCTTCAACTCTACATTCCTGACTCTTAGTGTTGCAAGCTTCATAGCTGAGCATCCCTGCCTTATCTTCTAGAGGTCTTTTTCAGTGGGAAGGGTAACTAGAGAGGCTGGGTTCTTGTCTGAGAGTGAATACTCAGGTCCTTCTTCATGGCTTTCAATTGTTCTCTGCCTTACAGTCAACATTTGGAAAAGTACAAGTGTTTCAGAATGTTGCCTAACTTCAACATAATTGAGAAGAAAAATATTTTGGTATCTGAGAGTCTGGAGATTGCAGAGACCACTAACTAAGAGTTGCCAATAGCCCAGGCCACTTAGTGTGTATGTTTTAGACTAAAAAAAGGTGAAGCTCCAAATAGGAAAACAAGGCTTGAATTTTTCAAGTTAGTCTAAAAAACTGTAAGAACTAGAATGCTCAGCCTTAGTGAATATAGCAAATCAATTTCCACAAACCTCTGCTTTTACAGACAATCCTGTTTATTACATCCAAACCCACAAGTTCTTTGTTATTTAAATCATAACTATCAAATTGTTTTCCACTTTTTTGATAAAACCACAATAAAATACATGATCCTAACAAAGGGAAAAGCAGGTGGAGAATGAAAATAGAGCTAATTTTTACCAGCTGGAATCCCAGAACTTTTTCCTTATGAGATTTTTATGTGAATCAGGGCCACTGAAGAAATAACAGTCCATAAAATTGAATCAACACTCATTAAATCCAGAAGGTGAAGTTGGTTTACATGTAAAATAATCTAAAAAATCAACTATCTACCCAGTTTCTCTCTGGCTGTTTATGTTAACTGCATTAATGGTTAGAGGAAAATTTATCTCTGGGTAGGTCAATATAATTTCCTAGAAGTTGACTGAGCTATTCCCACACTGAAATGGGTCCTTTATGTTTTGAATGTTAGTGGTTCAAACTACAGTTTGGAAAGTATTGGTAGCTACAACAAGGGTTTTCCATTTGCACGTTGCTGCTGTATCTCCTGGCCCACACAACTGATAAGAATAGCATCTGATAGGACCCATGTGTGGCTCTGAGGTCTGAGCTTGCTGAGGAGTTGTAGTGCAGGAAAAGCCCCAGGGAGAGCTCTGGCTGACTCAGGCAGGAAATCAGCAGTGTGTGCTGCCATGCTGGCCCTGCATCCAGCACGTACACCGTGGACACCACACATCCCCCTGCAAGCCAGGAGCCCACACCCACTCTGCTGCAAGGTGGGGAAATCCCAAAGCTGTCCTTCCTCAGCTCACAGAGAAAATCCTCACAAGCTGGCAGAGGCTGTTCAGCAGTTCAGCCTTACACTTTCACAGGGAAAGTATCTGTAAAATCAGTGGATAAAATGAACTGTTTTGTGATACTATGGCACACCAATATTTTTTAGAGTATCACTCATTTATATTGGTATTTTTCAGATGTGGACTGCAGAAGAAAAAAATATTAAACTGATTATATGAAAGCTTCTTCATTAACACATCTCTATGTTTCCACTGTCACCACTGTGCAATCTCCTAAGCTTCTAAATGCTTTCTGTGCCCTCTTTTCTTTTATCACTCTTTAGGTGATCCAAAAGTGTCAGGGTCCTATGTCTGTAGTGTCCTGTGGTGATAGGGAGGTACCTATATCTGTAACTTCATGATCTCTTCCTAAAGCAGAAATTACTACAAACCAATCCACACCAATGGTTTAGATGTCAGTATGGAACAAAACAACTTGGGTCAAATTTTTCTTCACTTGTCAGTGTGAGGAATGTCTATAAGGAAGAAAGCCCTTTGCAGGAAATGAGCAAAATCATCAGCACTGGTGAATATAGACCATGCAAGCACATTCTCTCATGAGAATTTATTTTTAAGATGAATTTCCCAACATTCATCAAAGCTGATGTCAATTAATCTAATCACAGCGTACAAAATATTTCAGTTATTAACTGTATTGGCACATATGATTATGTGTGATTATTTTCTGCTGCCTCAGCACTGTGGCATAGTTTTTTATGCATCCTTCCCCAACTTGCTTTTCTTTCCATTGCTACTTGCAAATTGTTTTGAACATATTTCATCAGGTACCTCCCCTCCAGAGGAATTAATGTGCAGTTGGAGCAGCTGAGGCAATGTAGTGACAAGTAGAACTCAACAAAAGAATACATTGCAACCAACAAGAAGCCTATATTGACAGGTTGCTCAGGGCTTTGGCCTACCAGATATGCTCCTTCTCTACTGCTTATCCTCATGAAAATTCACTTTTTTTATATTCAAGAAAAAATGCTTAACTCTGATTTATGGTTGCTGTCTCTTTTTCTGCCACTATTCACCTCAGCAGAGCCTGAGCCTCTGCAGGTTCCTGAAGGCATCCCACCTCCAGGCTGAGCCAGCCCCACTCCCACAGACTCTCCTCACAAGAGGCTTCGGCCTCAGCCACCTCAGGGACTCTGCTGAGCTCCAGTTCACTGAAACCTTCGTGTACTGAGTGGCCCAGAGATGAACCCAGTGTTCCAGAGACAGCCAAACCAATGCCCAGCAAGAAGGAATGACTGCTTTCCCCTTTTTCTGGCTGTGTTCCTGCTGGCACAGCCCAGGGCACTCAGCCTTCACCTCATGCCTGCCAGGATCCTGCTGGCTCAGGTTCAGCCAGGTGTGTGCGCCCCAGGACCTCGGTCCCTGCTCCACAGAGCTGCTCCCCAGCCAGGCATCCCAGCCTGTTTCCTCTTGGATGATAGCCTGTTCCAGAGATGGCAGGGCAGGTGTCCTGACTGAATTTCATGAAGTTTCTGACAGTTCATTTCTCCCATCTGGCTCATTCTAAATGCAGCCCTGTCCTTGAGCATATCAGCTGCATCCCCCCACGTGCCTTTCTCCTACAGGTGGTTACAAACTTGATGAGAATAATTCTGTTCTCCTTCTCAGACCTAGGGCTGAGCAAGGCCCCTTGTAACTATTTACAAACGCTTGCGTGTAATTTTTTTCCATCCGTTCTTAATTACAAGCTAAAATTGTTGCAAGTATTGCACAAAAAAACCCTTGGACAGTAAATCTGTCAAAACATAATGTTTCCAGCAAACTTGTTGCAAGATGGTCTGAAGAAAATAAAATTAGCCTGCCAAGATATTTTGTAAGGCAACGGGAATTGATGGAGTAATTTTACACATTATTTTGGCATTTTCCTATCTGACAAATTTATGGGGCTGGTGAGAAGTGACTTAGACTTCACTTATGGCTTAGCTCTAAAGTACCTCCAGAAATAAATGTGGAGGAGTGTCAGCATGCCCAAACGTGAATTGAAGGCATAAAGGATAACATGTGAGTGGCAGGACACTGTTTGGGGAGAAAAAAATCACTCTGGTGTAATTGTATTTTTTTTAAGTTTGATCCCAACTCTCTGATGCTCATGTGGCCCTGACTTCAGAGGTTGTTAGCAGGGTACTTAATTGGAAAAAAGCAGAATAAGAGGTTCTATAAAGTTAAGATCTCTTTACACTACTAAAACACACACACAAAGAGGCAAAATGCCAAAAATGTCATATTTAAAGCACAAAAGATGCAGAGCCAGAAATTCCCTGGCTTCATTAGAGGTGTGAATATTACTATGTAGTTTTTACTCTGAGTTTTGGCTTGGTTCTCAGTTATCATCTTTATTCATAAGCTCAGAAATTCTGCTGAGTGTGTCAACTGACTCTTTGCTGCTGTGGCCAAATGTGTTTTCTTCTGGTTTGGAATATTTCTTCCAGCTCCTCTCTCTGGCAATATGTTCTTGTTCATTTGTTGGCTTGATTTTGCTAAAAGGATGGGACAGTAGGCTTGAGAAAGTAAGGAATTCTTCCTCTTAACCCTTACATAGGCATTTGCCATCTTGCATGCATGATTAACAGGTTAGCAGATATGAGAGGTTTTTGTTTTTTAACGGATCCGGTGAGAATTTTGTGATTTTGTCCAACTATTCCCACTTGAGTGTATGTCATCTTCAATGCAGCTCTCTGGGTTTGCATTCCATGAGATAAAGAGCTGTGTAAGAGATACCTGGCTGCCCTGAGTAACTTGCTTTGTATACATAACCCAGCTTAAACTGCAGCAGACACTAGCTTCAGAAATGGAAGCAGCAGAGCTCCATCAACCCAGCACTAAACTCAGGCTAGTTAACCTCCCTGTAAACCTCAGCACACCACCTAAAACTTTACAGCATCTGAGGTCACGCCTTGTTTTTCCTCCTCTTGGATACATGGTGAGGCTGCTTGATGTCTGAGCAGCACTCTTGAGCATCCCTCCAGTGTGCCCCCACCAATTGTACAGAACTGGGAATTAATTCACGACCATTGTAATAAAGTTTCCCATTCCCAAAGCCATTTTCCTTTTGGCTTGAATGAGTCAGTGTACTTAGGCAGCAGGATGGAGACACTGAAGCCATTTTCAGAAGCAAAACAGGAACAGCTCTGTAATCTGTAGACTTGAGTGGGAAAAGAACAGCAACTCTTAGGGAGAGAGGCACGACACAGCATGGCAAAACTGCCTCTGAAGATGCTATCAGCACAAGTTCTTCAGTTTTTACTCTCTGTCTACAGGCATAATAATGATGGTTGAGCCCAGAGAACTTTTAAAATCCACCTGAAATGATGGCTCATATTGCAGCCTTTGTTCTCATGTTTTGAGGGCTGTCATTGAATTTTGATATCCACCAGGGCAGAGGTAACTCCAGGTCACAGCACCCAGACAGGGTCCAAGAGGCCTCTCTTGCTCTGAGCACAACTGGTCCCTCTCCCAAAGCAGCCATGTGAGCTCACAGTGTCCAAGCTGCTCTCAGTCCTGTTCCAGGGGTTCTTCCATGTGGAAATAAACATATTTATTTTGCTATCATAAAATATTGAGTGAATAGCCTTAGCCAATGTCAATAATTCCTGGTTAATGCATATTTTTCCAGTTGTAGAGCAAAATACAGCCATATACAACTAAGCCATTTTGATTGTTTACCTAAGGAGGCTCAGCTTTGAGACAAAAATCTTGCTCCCTTGTTTATGCATCTTTCCATATAAAGCACGTGAGGTCCCAAGAAGTCTTGAGATTTTTTTGAAGACAAAGGTTGGTGTAGGTTTATATCATTCATTTAAATCAGTGGAGCTAATGTGATACTTGCTAGCTCAGGATCAAGCCTCCAGACTCAGGGAAAGATTTTACTAAAAATTAAAAACACTAGCTGTGTTACTGATGTATTTCAAAATTGCTTGTAAATAGGTGGCAGAAGTTAAAACGTTCATGATTTGCAGTGTCTGAGCTTAAGGTCCAGATACAACCATAATGTCAAAAGTAGGATAGGAGGAAGACAAAACTGGGGCGTGAAGCATGCTTATTGAAAAAGAAAATATTACCAAGGAAAGGATTGAGGGAAAAGTGCAAAAGTGAAACACAGAAATGGCATAAGAATTTTGTGACCTTTGAGGTGAGAGAGACTCATCTTTGAAACAAGGCATTTAGCTCACTTAGCGAGTACAGTGCTGCAGTGGCAGAGGCAGCCTCCAGTTTTAACTGATTGTCACCTCTTTAAAAATGTTTAGGGTGAGCAGACACAGTACTTCCTTAAATACTGCATAAGATACCATTTATCAAAAAGAAATAGGTGCCATTTGGCACCTGCTGTAATTGCTGTGATGGAAATAGTAATACATAAGTATCAGAAGAATGGGTGCCACATTTTTTAACAGCTCACAGCTATTTTATGTATTTCTAATGGCCAATGAATAAATGATGCAACATACATTTTACATATCTGTGAAGTAATGAATCTGAGATTAAATCATACATAATGATTTTTAGGTGCCAGAAACATTTAATATATTGAAGGGGAAATTTATTTGATGTGAAGCATGAATATAATTACAAGGATGTTGGAGAGTTTGTGGGAATACTTTCTAGGCAGTAGAAAATTATTTGGCTCTAGCAGTAGACCCACCATAATACATGAAACACAGGCCCACAGACCTCACCCCAGCTGCTTAGGTCATCTTCTAAACCTCCAGTGTTTAATATCAAGTGCTAAATATTCTTGTTTTAACTGATCTTGCCCCTGCTTGCTACTGCAGTCAAAGTGAGCCACTTTAACGACATATGGACACAGCTGAGCATAAATGAGTGGTGAGGAATTTAAAAATTAATCATAATGAAAAAATTACATGACCTTCCTGCAAAAGATCCCCCCTCTCTTAATCAGTAAAAAGTGTTGTTCAAATAGTAAGAGAGAAAATTCATTTTTTATTCCAAACAAAATGTCTGATTTTTTTAACTCACTGGAAGGAAATGAGATAATCTTTAAATAATGGAATTTTTTAGTCATTTTTTGACTCTTAAGGAGAAAGTACATTGTCTGCCAGGCAGACGAATCTTTCATCAAAGAATTTCAGATGTGATTTTTTTTTTTCTTAATGTAATAAGACACTATGCATTTTGTCTTCAGTTCTCTGGAAGAGATCTCAAAGAAGCAATTAATATCAAACTGAATGACTGACCAACCATCTGCCAATTCCAGCACATTCAATACAACTGATGCTTTATTCAAATACAGAGTACAGACTCTGCCACCAGAAGAATTGATTTAGGTCAGATGGGAAGGGAAGAATAATATGTAATTATACATACAGTCAGATTTGATCCTATAACACTTTGATGCAGGAAAAGTGTTTTTTCTGCTACAGTAAAGGAGAAAAGATAGCAAGAAACTTTCAGTATATTGCAATGTGTAAGATTCAAGTCAAGTCATACTGAATCTTTACTTGTCATGAAGTTGTCTGGTGAAGGGGAGGAGTTACCTCATTACAGAAGGCTTTGCTGTTTAAACCCACATATTTAGAGATGTTAAAAGGATTAAATGCTCAAATCTGATTTATTTTGGTGGACTTGGGCAACATAATCCTCAGGCAGCACTTAACTCTCATGTTTTGACATCACAGAAGGCAGCTGCAGGAACAGGAAGCCATCCAACAAAGGGAGAGGAAATCCTGGGTTGTTTGATTCAATAGAATATAAATGAAGAAGACTTTCTGAATAAGGATTCAAAGCTTGCAGAAGACATTTTGTGTCAGCTTCTGACCACTGATTTGGTGACAGGCTATAAATCAACTCCAAAGTTAGCTACAAAGTCATGTGAGGTTTTCTACAACCTTAGGATCGGTGGGTCTGCACTATATTTTTCCTCAGTTGATTTGCTTATCTGTGGAGAGACGTGTTAGAATCTTTTCTGGAAACAAGGATAAAAAATCCTCACATGTGTTAGCATTTCTGCATTTACACAGAAAATATCCTCAAGTCACTCTGCAGGATGTGAGGGGAAGCTAGAGGAAATGTGATTTCTGAAAGTAGGATTTTCATGGCTGGTTCTGCAGATCCTAGGTTTTTGTAGAGAAAAGCAAATTATAACAGTGGTCAAAATTAAAAATAGTTCAGAGAATGCCTAACTTTTACTTTCTTTTTAAAAATTATTCTTTGTTGAAATAATGCTATTCTGGTATGTGACATGGACAGAAATCAGGAAGAATCATATCAATCAGGCTTATCTATACAGCATGGAGTTCTGAAAACAGGCAAAAGGCACTACAACTTACACTAGGCACTTTCACAGAAGTGAAAGTGCTAGCTTATTTATTCTTGAGACTCTTAGAACCTCTGCTTTGATATTGCACAGAGTCAGTCAGTCAGAAGAAGTGCTTTGTGAGTCACCAACAGCTCTATGAAGTTGCAGCTCAGGAGTTTTATGAGTGAACTTTGAAAACAGAACTTGATTCTTGACCCAGACACATGGGCCTTAGGATTAGCTAAGTGCTTTCATTGTTCACCTGTTGATTCCTGTGTGAAGCACCTGTAGGAAACACATATCTGCACAGTTCAGGTATCACAGATAGTCAGTGCTTTCTCCTGAAAAATACTTCTGAACTCAGCTATTCACACAGTGCATCCTTTTGGAATTAATTAGCAGCATGTGAAAATAATTGCTAACAATTAAATCCCTGTTCATATAGCCAGGCCCTTTGTAAAGCCAGGATAGTAGGTTTTCTGCGATTGCCTGTAGAAAGCTTCTGATTTAATTTTTAATTACTGGTAGTGCTTAAATCACACCTTTGCCTGTTATGCTCTGTATTTCAAAGGTCAGTGAGGATTTATTTGTTTGTTTAAAATAAGGCAAATTAATTTACTTTAATTTTCATTCTCATTGAGTTAATTTGGTGTGAAGGAAAGAAACTTTCTGCTTCTAAGGAAATATTAACCGCTTTTTTGTAATCTGACACTCTTGCTCTATCTGCCATCTCTTAAAATATTGCTGCTGACATTTGTCACCCTAGTGAGTGTGAGGAAGTGAAACTTAGTGAACTTAATTCAGATTCTTTAGCAAAAATTATGCCTGCTGCTTTTTTCTGCCATGGCTGGGGGAAAGGGTAGAAGGCCTCTAGCCTGGAGTCAAGCTTGTCTGCAGCCAAACTTTCTTCTTGTTAGATGTTCTCCCTCTGTGCATTCCATCAAGCTGCACCTCCAAGCTGGCCTGCAGATAATGACACTGTGGGAAAGTTGATTGAGTTCTTGGCATTGAGCTCTGCTAACCCTGGTGTGCAGCAGCCACAGAGAGACAGAAGCTCTGCTTTGCCTTCCTCAGCAGCTCCCAGGGGCAGCTGTAGGCCCTGTGACCATGTAGGCCTCATGGCTTGCAGTGCTGTCAGAGTGATGGCTGCGATGGCTGCTTACTGGTGCTGAGGCAATTCTGTATCCCTGCATTTCTAGACACCATTTCCTTCTTCCTGTTGTTGTACATTTTATCTCAACAACACAGAGCATCAAAAAGACCAGGTTTTAGCCCAGTGTGCTGGTTATTTAGGCTGCTTTTCTTGGCTCTGCTTTGACACTGAGACCTCTCTTGACTGAAGAACAGCCCCTGTCCGAGCCAACCCACAGCAAATTCATCCCAGAAGGATTTGCTGTCTTGGAGGGAAACAAGGACTCAGGCACCCCTTCTGACTACTTTCACTTATATACTCACTTCTTAAAGTGAGCTGAAATGCAAACAGATTTCTCTGCACCAGTTTCTTTTCAGCAGCAGAGGGTTCTACGAAGCCTCACTGATTCAGCTCCCTGCTGAGGCATAATACATGCAACTGTCTCCCAATAGATTTCTGCCCTAAAAAGTATCTTTTCCATTTCGTTCTTTTCATTGTTATGCCATCTAACATGAAAGTAGAAAGGACAAAAGTAATTCTTTTTAGAAGCATTTCTTACTGCAGATGTGAAACTCTTAGTGGCCCTTGTAAGTTAATACACAATAAAATAGATGATCAGGCCATCAGACCCTGAGTATCCCAGGAACAGATGGTGTATTGACTGCTAAGGGCTAATGTTCATTTTAGGCACTCTGATTGCAACTGAATCTAATGAAAAGGTATGATTCTCAAACCCCCTGCTGCTTAAAATGCTCTGTTTTATTCCTGCTACTATACTTCTTTTTTTCGAGATTGGGAAGATTAAAAGATGAATGAGATCTCAAAATTGGAAGACAACGTGTAGCCTCATGAAAATTAGATTTTTATTTCTTCCTGATAGCGCTAAAGTAAAAAATTATTAACCTTGTATTCCAATTCTCTTCCCTGGATTTCCAAATCTGTGTTATGTCTTATGAATCTTTGCTTAATAAAATATGAAAATCCTGTAACTCCTTCATCTACAGTGGTGCCTAGTGTTTCCTAATAATAAAAAATAGAAACCATTTTTACAGGATGAATAACTAAATACCACTGTAGTAATTCAGACCAAATTGCATTGTATATTTCTTAGAGCTGTGAGCTATAAGATACATATTTTTATTTTAAAATATATAATTTATTTTTAAAAATAGGATCATTAACAATGGTATTTATTTTATACTTAACAATTGTATTTAAGTAACACTCTGACTACTACTTCCTTTTATGGGCATTTCCTCAGGATGTATTCTTATATTAGTATTTCCTATGCTTATAGGGTAGGTCTGTAAATGTTTTTAATGTTTTTTAATGCCTTTTTAGTTCTTCTACTTTACTTTGTTCTCTAATTTTTAACTAAGTCTTTTAAATGGAACTTTTAACTATTTTTGATGCTTCTTCAAGGATTTGATCAAAATCCAATTTTGCCAAACTTTGTGACTAGTAGAATAGTTTCTGTAGTGTCATTGCTATTTTTCTTTGATAAATTAATTATTCACAAGAAAAAAAAAATGTCATACTTGGGACTGTCCTGTGCAGGGCCAGAAGCTGGACTTTGATGATTCTTGTAGGTCCCTTCCAACTCAAGATATTCTATGATTCTTTGATATAAAAGATGTTTCTTAGTTCTTTACAAAGACTTCCTTGTATTTAATACAACAGAAATGCAGAGAATTACTTGGGTGAACTTGGTGATCCTGAATGTTCACCAACAAGGGAACATAAAAACCAGAATTGTTTCTATGGTTTATATGTAAAATGGATCTCTAGGTTACAGTGAGAAAATAATAGGAGTATTATTTCATCACAAAAGGAAATACCACAGTAGGAAATGAGAAACCACGCAGACAAATTATAAAGTCAGTGCAGTTTTGCTGTAATACAATTATGAGGCTGAATACATTTTAAAACATTACCTTTTTTATTTAATTGGATGTTGTGGTTACTGTTTCATAGTAAATACCACAGAAATGATTGTGCAGGCTGTACCTGTATATGATTTGAAATAGCAAACTTTCACCACTTTTCAGACTTGGAAAAAAAAAACTATGAAAAAAAATTCAGGTATCTTCCAAAGAAATAGGTAAATGTAAAAAATCTAATACAACCTCTTTGCTGGTTCAGACTCAGTGTAAATTTAAAAAAAATTATGGATGCACTTTCCAGTGAAGTTGTGTGTTCAGTCTCTTCTGTATTTAGATCAATAACATCTGAGAAATGGGGAGAGAAGAAAACTAATTGCCCTTTAGTCTTACCTCAGCCCCCTAGTCCATGTCTAAAATACAGTCTGCTGCTCTAGTAGCATTTTCAGGACTTCATGCAGTACTTGGCCCTAGAGTAGCTGAGTTTGGATTGCAGTGTTCAGGGGTTTGTTGTAAGAGTTGTGAAAAGTAATGCTTGGACTCGTCTATCTTTGAGGTCTTTTCCAGCCATAATGGTTCTATGGATCTGTAACAGATCCCAGTGGACTGCTCTGTACAGTGAACTCCTCTGCTAATTGCTCCACAGATCATGTGCAGCAGCTGATACGAACTCTCTGCACTTCAGAAGCACCAACCTGCAGAGCTGCCTGGGGGAGAAGGAGGAAGAATCTCATTTCTCTGCCGGTACCACCGCTGGGATTAAAGGTATTGACAGTCACCCTTGTGTTAAAGCCTTCTGTGTGCATAAAAGGAGAGCAAAGTGCTGAAGCAAAGGTACTAGAAATGATCTATGCCTTAGCAGAGGTGCTTTTTAAGTGAAAGCAATTTGGCTTCAGAGTGAACACAGTGTAAATTACAGCACAACACCCTGCAAGAATGTTATAGTTAGCAGAAAGGTATTTATACATGGATTTTTTTAAAGCCTAGGGAATTCAGAGTTAAGATTAAATTCACAAGCCATCAAACACCTGAAAGTTTAAAATTTCATAGTTAGGGTCCACAAATTTATTTGGCTTGCTCCCATGGATGATAGCTGTCTTCCCAAACTCCTTTTTATCTCTCTTGTAGATCAAGGGTTTTTAAAATATTTTAAGTCAGTAAATTTGAAGATATTGTACTTTACTTGCACAGAAAATTGGGGAAGGGATCAAAGTATGTGTATGGTTTTGGTTTTGGTTTTGGCTTTGGCTGTCCCTTCTCTGTCCCTGAGTTGCTGATGAGCTAATATTGGAACATCAGGATGGATTGCTAGGAAATCACTAATCAACTCTGGATATGTGAGCTTAACTCTGACTAATATATCCATTGGATCATGGATCTTGATTTTTTTCATGTTTTTGCCATGTGAGGAAGTGTTGGGTTTTGGTTTTGTCTCATAAATGCTGAAAAATCTGCAAAAAATATCTAAATCTAAGAAAAGTCTTTGAATTCCTGGAAGTTTACAAACATTGTAATGATTATTGAATTCTCTTTTCTATAAAAAAACAAGCTGAGGGGAAATTATATTTCAATCCTTGCTTTGAAACTTGACTTGTGGATGTGAGGGAATTGTGGGGGTGAATTTTAGAATTAGGATAAAATTACTGATAACTATGAAATCTGCAGATGCGTCATCATTAATGTATGGTGTTGAGGAGTATACAGGACTGGGGAATCCATTATGTGTGTTGAAAACACAACTGTTATCCTTGCATAAATATTTCATGCAGTTTAGTGGTGAGCTTTTCAGCTCCAGTACCTGTGAGTTGTTTGAGAGTTACTAAGCCTGCATCTTTTGCACAAATCCCAAAGTAACAGAGGCACTGCAGAGTTCAGAGCAGAAGCTTAACCCATGTCAGACTTCACTGATGCCCTTTCCAGTCACGTGCATCCTGCCAGCTTTGCTTCTGAATACAAGTCAAATATAGCGGTCTGTAGAAGTAATGAAGAAATACATTGGCAGTGTTTGTTTTTAATTCTCCTTGTGACCTGGACAGCTTATGAACAAATGTGGAAGCCTAATTAAAATAATGCATTGAAAGCTGTCATTAGATTTGAACAGAGTGAAGAAGTAGTTACACCTTTTTGATTTAAAAACAAAGCAAGTTGGGAATCAGATAGAAAAATAAAACCTCCTTTGTTTGATGGCTCTCAGGGATTAAAATGAGTAAACAGTGGAGATGTTTGGAGAAGTCTCAGCTTTTCCATTCCTCCTTTTTGTGTATTGCAAATACTGTTACAAGAGAACCATAGGTAATTTTGGCTCTATGAAACAAATGGCTGGCAGTTTTTCAGGCTAGAAGCAGAGAATCCCTTGCACTGATCTTGGCTGATGAAGAAGACCAAAGTGTTTTCAGTAGCTCACAGAGATAGCAATGTTTTGATTTAGAATCAGCGCAGAGTATACCATTCCCTGCTTATCTACAACAAGCATCTGTTTAAAGATTACAGTACTTTCTATAGAGCTGCAAAAAAGTGTTGACATGTTGTAAGTTGAAGGGAGATGGAGCCCACAGTGTAATCACACAGGATACTGCCACCACTGGAGCCAAAAGCAAAGCTTGCTGCGACTTCATCCAGTTGAAGGATTCGCTCCCAGCTTCTGAAACAAATACAGTGGAAAGACAAGGCAGAGAGTAAAAGGGCTGTTTGGCAGCTCAGTACTGAGTCAACTACTTAAGAACAGCCAGCCAACCTCTGACCCTGGCCAGCTAGCAGGTCTGAACAGGCAACAGGTTTCCACTACTTCTGAGGAAAAGGAAATATGGATGTCAGAGTTTGGCTCGGTAGTCTCCCTAGTGGTGTGAAAGCAGGTACATCATTATGCAGTTTGTTTGGCTGTGGGAGGATCTCTACAAACTATGATGTCCCACAACCATCACCCTCTTGTCATTTTCTCACAGATGTGTCTATGTATTCATACTTCATTTTTTCTGAAACAGAGATTTCTTATTTAACATCATCAAAATAATGCACAGAAACATGCATGCACACAAATATGCTGAGGAAGTAAATGTTCAGTGTGTGTTCTGTAACATCCAAGATTAACTATTGTCTTCTACTGGAGTTATAAACACCAGTTAAGGTTTTCCATTGTCTGAGACTAGGATCTCCCATGCTTGTATTTCTACAGACATATTGCAAAGCAATTTGTGTTTCTCTTCTGGTACTTTAACAGAATTAAGGCTTTGTATTGATTAAAAGTAATCTTAAGGAAAAATTTAATAGCTTTTTTTTCTTAAAGCACCAGGTTTAATTTAATGGCAATTAAGAGTTTGGTGTTTCATATGTTTTATTCCTTTAGAAATATCCATTGTCTTATAATTCCCTATTTCATCAGCTTTATATTTTACATTTCTTTTGGTTTTGTAACCTTGCTTACCAAGAAGATTACTGGGAATGCAGGGAAAAATTCTCAGCAAAAGAGTGTTCATGTCTTTTGAAGGGTTGTAGGAATGTTGGACAGATTTAGTAGCGCCTTTCAATCAATGCAGACACAATCTTCTTAGTGTGCACCAATTTGATTATGTGCATTTGTATTCTTTGTGCTTTGAGAACACCTGTAGAAGTGCTTCTGCAGGAGGTAAAGGTAAGCAGCAATGAGACCTTTGTGAAGAGCCCATGTAATTTACATGGATTAGTTTAAATAGGGAGCTCCTACCAGATACTACATGTCAGTTGTAGTTTGTTACATAAATATTCATAGGACAGAGATAATAAAAAGGAAATCTCCCATATATTTCTTTCTTTATTCTTTATGCCTAAAGACATTGAAAGTAAAACCTATAAAAAATTGCACTGTACCCTTTTTCCAATTCACAACTGAATAATTTCTTATCATTCCAGAACTAGACATGCTCCTTAGTCATTTATTATCTCTTGAACTGAATTCCATGTGAGCAGTAGGACTCTCTTCTCTTTTTCCTCTTGTGTCTGTGGGTCTGTGAAGGCTGATGCAACTTCAGGAGCAGAGCTGACAAAGGAGTACCTGCTGGTAGCTTTGTAGGGTGCTGCTGAGCCCCTCCCTGCCTCAGACATCAGTGTCCCAGCCAGGGATTCCCTCTCTTGTGATTCCCCTCTTGCTGGGGGAATGTTGGAGTAGTGGCTGCTCCTCAGGGTTCAGTATCTCCATCTGGCCTGCTGTGAATGAGTGTGGGGAGACCAAAGCTATGGCTGATGGTAGTCACAGGTGAAGTGGTTTCACTGGTAATCATGATCCCAGTCATGGGTTCTGAAATACCTGACACAAATTAAGTATCCTTGTTATTTTCCTCCACAGCAAACAAGACATTTTTCCTCCATGCTTGCTAGAGGGGAACATAACTGAGAGAGATTAGCATATTTATTGGCTGAAGTAACAGAAATTTGGGCGGGGGGTAAATGTTGTGAATAAGAGTCAATTATTACTTTCTTGACTGAAAATTGGTGTAAGAATATACCTTGACTTTGTTAAGACTTGTAAAATAGCAGATGCTCTTACTGAGGCTGCCACAAATGTTTTGTGAGACTTGCTTAACTGTTCTGACCAAGCAGTACAGATGTGAGGAAAGCAGACCGTGTCCATCAGAAAGACAAAAGAAAAAGTAAGGGGCCCTTCCCACTATTAATTTCACTGTATTTGGTTCCTTGGGGCTTGTTTCATATCACTTTGGGGTTTCCACTCCTGATGTGTCTGTCATGACTAATCTCATAATTTAAAGTTTTAAGCCACTCAGGGTATGGAATGGCAAAGCTCTTACAAAAGGATGACCAGCAATATGTTAAACCCATCTTAATTACATTGTTGGAATCAAAACCACTTGCATGTAAGCATTAGCTGGATAAGACAGCAAATTGCTGCTCTCTGTAAGTGTTAAACCAACCCTAGGAAATCTTGCACTGTTATGAAATTTTGTGATTTATATCTGCTATTAAGAAATATTAAAAGTCTTCAACTATGCAGAAGTGCACTATAGCTCGAGGGGATCTGGAGATGCTTGTATTGTGAAGTGATCCCTTATGAGAAAAGCTCTTCTTTATTTGACAGCTGCATTGTTCACCCCATGATCTGCTTCCAAAATATTTCAAGTTGTGGATTAGCTGCACTGTTTTAATTACTAAATACAGGCTTTTTTAATCAACCATGCTTCTAATGCCTGAGGAATTTGCCTGATCCTCTGGTAAATGTTAAGTCTTTGTTAGCAAGAGGCATTTGAAGAATAGCTCAGTAGTCTGAAGGCTAAAGAAAATCCATAAAAAACAAAGATATATTTTCATTTTTCTAGTTCTGTATATGAAAAAAATGCTGATATGCTATAAACTATGTAGCCTTCTGCTATTTTTCTAACCCTTGGGGAATGCAGTGCAGAATGGACACTTGTTCACTTACTAAAATTTCTTTTCAGCCTCACAAAGACTTGGCTTCCCAGCTTGATGAAAACATTCTTAGGAGTTTATATATAGCACTGACTCTTTGAGCAGTATTGTTTAGTGACAATAATAACATTATTGTTTTAGTTTCTCAAAAGCTCCCTTCACAGCAGTAGTTGAATAGTAGCAGACTAAATGCCACAGTATGCTCCTATGTGTTATACCATTTTCTTCTGTACCCACACTCATAGAAGATGCAGGTGTTGGCTTCTCTCACCAAATATTTTATATTGTTTAATAATGTCTATGGCCATAAAAGTATTACTGCATGAACCACACCTTCACAAAATGTGAATACAGCTTCATGATTTGTAAAATAGGATGAAAATAGAGGTTTTTTTGAACGTGCCTGTCACAGATGGTATCGATTAAACCATCTTTGTTGAAGTAATCTTTTTTTTTTTTTCAAATGCCCCTATATAGTTTAAGGGAAATATTTTGTCACAGTCATTTTATACTGGCTCGGGATTTGTCTGCCTAGAGAATTTGACAGCCCTTCCAGTGAAATGAAGTCAACACAGAGGTTGAGCACTTTTTTGCCCACTCCATCAGGATACTTTCATTTAGAAGTAGACCTTTTTTCACTCCAGTTTGCACAATAGAATATTTGAAATGCTTTTAAGGATTTTTTTTTCAACTTCAAACATTAAGCCTAAGCTTCCAGAGCACCTCTAGACAGATAAAAGAGCCCTTGACTTGCTCAAGCAGTTTAACTGCATATTTGCTTGGTATGTATTCGTGGTAACATAACTCATTTTTGTAAAAGTAATTTATAAATCAGGGGATTTCTAGGTTTCTAATTTACTGTTGAGCATCCATTCTTGTAAAGCTGCTGTTTTGCTTAGCCAGAGCTGTGAGAAAACACCATTGTCCCAACCCCAGTTTTACATTATGCTCACAGATGTAGCATAACCTCATGTAATTGAGACAATCCCTTGTGACATGCTATAATATAATATAATAGGCCAGCTGGTAAAAGTGGAATAATGAAGAAATGTAAGTAACTGTTGATGTCAAGATAGGGCTGATGTGAATGTTGTGCTCTGGCCAAATCCCAAATTAGGGCAGAAAACAGACAGCTGAAATAGGTATGGCTTGAAGCAGCATTCAAAATGTTAGAACACTGTAGCAATGTGCAAAAAGCTCACTCACTCACTTATTTTCAGAGGAACTGAGGATTATCAGCACCTCTGAAAGAGGCCCCTTCCTAAAGAATATTTCAGGGTGAAGTCAGAATGCATGAGAAAAAGAACTTTGCAGAAATTCTTCAGCAAGAACAGTGGTGCCATTTGCATCAGTCATAGCCGTACTTTTACTATGTATTTGGTAAAACTCAGGCTGTTGAGGATGCAGGCACATTCTTACAACATTGCTCCAGAAACATGCAACCAAATCATATCGATAAAAAATGAATTGTACTTGTTTGATTGTGCTCAAAGATACAGGATGTGCATTGGCTAAAAAAGTCACTGTGAGATCCTTATCTGACTTGACTTCTTGGGAACAGAGATATACTTGTATGTACAGACAGTCAAAATTCCCTTTTATATAAATGTTGACTTGAGCACGAAAATATTTGAGTTTCTTGTCCAGAATATTCTTGAAAGAAGAAAGGGAGAGTTCATTATCTAGAAAAAAATGTTTTAAGAAAACTTTAAAAGAAAGAACCATGCTTCACAAAATGCAGATTTTTTTTTTCCCATTCCTCCACTCCAGCCCTTTTTGCAAATATTTCTGATTAATTAGAAATTTACATTTTGATTTTTCTCTTGCATTTTTTTTGATATTCAGGCTTGGAACACACCAAGTCCTTGATAATATTACCAACACTGGAAGTTAGAGCAGCCCCCTGGGGACAGTAATTTCTGCTGGTTTTCACTCAGTGTTTAGAAACAACACTGACACCCAAAATGTTTAAAGTTTTGCAGCTTCTTTGGACTCACTCCTGTGCTAGTCTTCTAAGGGAGTGGCTTGTGGTTTCACATTTAAGTTAAGCATCAATCTTGCAATATGAAAAATTCTCTAAGAGGCTAGTAAACTTCTCTCACGTTGTTGAACAAGCTCAAAATCTGACCCATAATATTTGATGATATTTCCAGTATGAATGAGGTCAGGAATGTTATTCAGGGTTTAGAATTTTTTCACTTTGGGTTCAGCAAATACAAGCTCTAGCTCTTCAACACTCATTTTGTTCAAACTACTGAAGGTTAGATGGTTTCCAATTTGGTACCAAATTGATCTTGTCAGTGGAAATAACCAAGTGCTTAACATGTTCAAATAGGCTCTAGCTGCAAGAGATAAGGCTTTGTAAGCATTGAAAAATTGAAACTTTTGTTCAGCTATAACATATTCAAAGCATAACTTGATGAGATAAATTTGCCACATCCCTCTATTTCCAAGTGGACTGAGATGGCCAGCAAAGGAAAGAAATATCTTTAAAAGGGGATGTTGGAACACAAATTTTTCAGGTGGAAAAGGCAAGTTAATGGTCAGACACCCAAAGCTGGTTTTTTTGTTTCAGGAAGGGAGAATACAAAGACACCTTAGAGGAAAGAACAGTCTGCAATTATTATAAAGCTGAACATGAGTTCAGCCTCTGTTCATGTCAGTCATAACCAAGCAAGTTGTTCTTGGTCAGTTCTGTGGAGCAGACAAGGAGAAAGTGGAAGGAGATGTTGTCCAAGTACAAAAGCATGGAGATGACTGCATGTTCTTTTCCCTACTTGTCATATAAAATCAAAAATTTCTGGAAGTCCAGGAACAGACTGAGATGGGAAGGGGAAGAAAGAATGCAACAGCACACATATTTAAAGAAAATTGAGACATTGAAGACAAGGTGATTTGAGAAAATTAAGTTGCAATAGATGTCAAAGTCTTGATTTGCATTTTTTCATGGCCATCAAGCATTTGCTTGGACATCCTTATTTGACAGCTATAAAAGCCACTCAAGTTTATGAGTTGAGACAGAAAAGAATCAAGAAAGAAAATAAAAAACTTCTCCCTCAAATTTTCTTATTGTCCACATGTGACCTAGTGTAAATCCTCAGGGAATACTGGTTTGAAGTACAATGTGGTAGAGAAATGAATGAAACAAAATACAAGAATTCTCTAGTTCCAAATACATGTCTGTAAGGGAAAATCACTTAACTTAAACAACTCATTACTTTTTCTGTGTAATTGAAGAAATATTTACCTACCTCAAAGGAATTTATGGATTGGATCCTGACTCTGGTTTTATAGCCACATAAATGAAAATTTTAGCAATGAACATTTTGTCTGGTAAAAAGACCGATTAAAAAAAGGAACTTTTTTCAAAAGAGCCTTTTGCAGGTGCAAAGCAGTAAGCATTAGTATTTCCTTAATAGAATTTGACACCACATGAAATTGTAAATAGTTGCCCATCTCTTCAAATTCCAAAGCCAGTGATAACAGTGATGATACAAATAAAAGCTGGTTTATTTTGTGTCATGTTTAGACTGTTAGCTCCATATGGAAATTTTAGAAAAATTATAACCTTAGCTATATTTTCACTACCTGGAAAATAGTGTCCGGATTTGTAAAGAAATGCAACATAAAGGAAGTTTGCATTCAAATCAGAATTAATGTGATGAGGTTCTGAGTTCCTTATCTTCTGAAATTTGACGTCAGAAGTACTGCTGACTCGAAGGTGCTTCAAACATCTGTCCATACCTGGTAAATTATTAAAAAAATCATAATTTGTCACACCCTCAAGCTTTAGGAGTCTAAACTATCATACCCTTGTCCATTTGCTGCTTCCTCTCTTTCCTGCAAACCTTTACCCTTATGTTTCTTTGTCACAGGCCATGCTTGCTTTGCCGTGCTTTTAGACATTTTGGACTGGATAAACAGAGACAGCTACTCTGTGCTTGGGGTAGATAGTTGTGTGCCTCAAAATGGTTGGCTTCAGATATATGGAATCCTAGAATGGTTTGGGTTGGAAAGGACTTTAGCGATCATCTAGCTCCAAGCTCCCTGCTATAGGCAGGAACGCCTCCCACTAGATCAGGTTGCTCAAATCTCCATCCAGCCTGACCTTGAATACCTCCAGGAATGGAATCATAGTCACTGCTCTGCCTCAAAGATGCTGGTTTATGAGTTGCTTTCTCCCTGATGTCTTGTTGTATTCCCTTTTCATGAAAAAAGTTAAAAATTGAAATGTAAAATGCTTCCTTGCCCCAGACTTTATGCTATTGGCAAAGGAGGGAAAACTGTGCCAGTAACCTTAAAGATGTTTTCAGTCAGACTTTTGAGCAAATCCCAACAAAATCACATAGGTCTCAACATAAAAAGCTTTATTGCCAATTCCCTCACAGGCCTGATGCTATAGTAAATTATTTGATTGCTTTGCACATTATAAATTATTGGGAAGGATATTTGCAAAAGTTCCTAACTTCAGATGTATTTAGTTGTATCAGTCATGACCATAGCTCCCCTCCCTCCATTTGTCCCCTAAAATATAATCTAGTGCCACCAGGCTGTTCTGTGCCAGCAGTTCTGTTACCACAGTGGTACAAGCAGCTGTGCTTCTGCTTCAAGGAGGTTGAAGAACTAACCAGAATCTGCTCTAAAAATTTTCTTCATTAAGAAGCCCAAAATGTAGATGAAAATAGCAGAATCCCTTGCTCATATAAGCAATGCAAATGCAGCTGATGGTTGCTTCACTTTCCGAGTTCTTAATCTTTTACACCGCTGTACTTAATTGGAGATGTGAAAGCTTCAGCACCTTTGAAACAGCTGCAGTTTGTCCTTACGTCAGAAGATAAAAATATTCCACTCTAAATATCTAATTCTGTTCAGTTACAGTACCACTGGTGCCACATTTAGGAATTCTGGCTTTCAGGTTACTTAAAATAAAAATTTTTTAAAAAATCTGATAAACTTACATCAAGTATGACTTTTCTAGAGTCAAAATTAACATACTTGAATGACAGAAAGTGACACATTTTCCTTTAAAAGGTTTTTCTGGAATTCACCTTCTGTTCACACAGCATATACATCTCTTCCTGCTCATGACTTCTGTGGTTTACATGTGCACTGGTTAAAGGAGCATCTTAAATAGCTTTTTATTTGTGTACTGAACTCCATGTGGGACCATATGCAGCAAATCGTAAATGAAATAATGGCAAAGTTTGTATACACTTTCCTCCTGCCTTTCTGTCTCTGTTATAAAACAGCTTATTTTTGCTCAGGTTTACATGGCTACTATTAAAATCATCATGTAAAAATCAATTTTCTAAGAATTTACAAAATACTAACCATTTGTAAAAGCAGACTCTAAGGATTCACTAATTATACCTCTAATTAAAAAGAAATCTCTCTCATGGAGCTGTAAATAATTCATTTTATGTAATACACCTGGGAAGAGTAGACTCTCCTTTTTAGGGGAAAGGATTCAGAGTTTTCTCTAAATGTTACCAAGTCAAGGGTAGAAAATACAATTAAAAATGACATTTTGATCATAATCCTTCTTTCTGATATGGTATATAAAAGAAAAGATATATTTAGTAATGGATCATTTCACAGAAAGGCTTAAAATGTCAATGCTGCTCATATTTTATACCTTTGCTCTGTGTGTGTTGATAAGCACTTGTTCCATTTGCTACCTACACAGTGATAAAGCTTTAAGCCCCCTTCTCCGGGTGAAAGGATAATCCAGTGGTAAGACTGAAATTTGAATTTGATGAGCAGCTTGCCATGGACCCATATCTGGTCACCTGCTGCAAATCCCTTATTGCCATATGGTAACAAAAGCAGTAAATTTTGCAGGTTTAGCTTTTTTCTGGTGCTGTCTGTCAGACTTATCAGGCCTCGTTGGGTTGGTGAGACACCTTGGCTGGAGAGAGCCACCTGGAAAGGTGGGACCACTCAGTCTGGGGAACCAGGCTAACTCAAGAATGAGCTAAAACACATTAAATGACTTGCACAGGATCCTTTGCAGCACCTGACTGATCTTCTATCATTTCACTATGCTCATTAGTGGGACTGACTCCTGAATGTTTCAGCATCTCACCTTCTTTACTGTACCATACTGTCTGCTTGCTAGACCAGTCCTGAGATTTTAGCTGGAATGGGATAACTGGGTCTCTGTCTGGATAAAATTAGCAGCTATGTAGAATTTGAACAAAGATTATTCCACTGGGCAGGAGGGTTTTCTGGTACTGGTCCTCCAACCAGTCTGGTGAGTCACTCGCTGCCATTCCAGAAAACAACAGATGGGGACATGACCTCCTGCAACAGCATGCAGAGACTCCTGCTTAGAGAATCTTTAAAATGTATTTAAGATGTCTCAGCCCAAAAGTGGGACCACAAGGGACCTGGAGGAAAGATAGGATATTTACACCAATATTCCTAAAGCTATATCCCATGAGTTGGGAGAGATCACCTACAGGGGTGTGGAGTGGCTTCATCAGGAGGGGTTTAAAACCAGCATTGAAATTATCAACTAACTGTATAGTGATCTATCCTGAGGTTCAAGGAAGGAAACTGACATACTGAGCACAGGACAGGCAAATGCTTTGCATGCAGCGAGCCATGGGCTCGAAATGCCTTTGACAGAGGAAAAATGGAGGTGTGTGGGACAGCTGTGGAGCCAGGATTTGCAGTAAGGGGTGTGCATTGTGGAATTGACTGGGTGATGCTGGGTGTGGATAGGCAAAGCAGTGACAACTGCTATGGACTACTATGGACACCTTGGCTAAGGCAAAGCACCCACCCATGGGTGGAAATGGTAAAATGAGAAACTTACTTCAGTTCCCAGGGTCAGAATGAATATTTCACTGACATGTGTGTTGTGAAATGAATATTTCAGAGATGCTTGGTCATTATTAATGAGATTTGTGTAAGCAAGAACTAGATATACAGTGGATAACCATTGGCTCTTGAGTTAGCAACATTTATACATTCTGCTAAACCAGGAAGGATTTAAACAACAGCACAAGGTCAGAGTCCCCGTTATGCTACTTTTTTCTCTTGGATTTAGACCTAACAGCATCTGCTGCACTGCATCATCCTGCTAAACACATCAAAATAGTCAAGAAACACTTCTGAAAAGCTGGTTGTCATTTCATACTAATTTCCTGACAGGAATAAGGCTAAATTGGTTAGACCTTTTTTTTTTTTTTTAAGGAGCATCAGCATTTGGCAAATAAGGATGCATAAAACTAATTGAATACACTATACATTTCAGTAGAACAGGCTTGAATAGTTCCTGCACTAAATTACATATGTGGATCCCACTGTTTCATCTGAGATCATCTCAGCAGGGATGACTATGGAAATGCAAATTTACACTGCTGCTGAGCCCTTGCAGATTTTACACTGTGTGTCAATGATTCACTTAAGGATCTTGGTATGGTTTTTATTCTTTCTTAACATTCAGCAACTCAAACATTCTGCTCTCCAAATTAGATAAAATTATTTAAAAAATAATAGTATTTTCAATATATGATCTGGGCCTCTTTTTGCTTGAAGCAAGAAGTTCCACATTTCCCTACCTCTCCTTTGTGCAAGGTATGAGTATGTCCATCACTTCATCTAAAGTATAGAGCGGACTTCATGACAATGATCTTTCATAAAATTTCAAAACATTACTTTTTATTATGATTTTCTAGTTTCCCAAAACCAGAGTCAACATGGTCGACAATTTTACTTTTTGCACAAAATCCTGCACTTATTCTGCCATCTATTGTTTTTACAAAGTTTCCTTCAAATTCACTGGAAGCTACGCCAAGGTAATGACTGATGGAGCACTCCCTCTATGGAGGTGTTAGGTATCTTGTTAGACCGGCTGATAGAATTGTTAAAAGATATCCCAGTTCTTGCCTGCACAAGCTGTTTTCACATAGTCTCTCACACAGACTATCACAGCCAGTCTGACTCCATGTCTGTAACTATGCAAAACTGGCAAACTCCTAATTGCATCAACCTTTGTACTAATGAAGGAACAATGACCAAGTAAATGACCAAGACTGGCTTGCTGAAGTTAGGAAAGAAAATACATCTCCTAATGACATCATCTTGCTTTCCTCCATTAGGAAAAAACTATCTGTACTGTGAGCATCAAAAGGAAGAAAACTTACTTTACTATGAATTTCTTTGGTCCTTAACTTCTCAGCCGAAGTTAGGAGGTTTTGCTTAAGCCTTACCAACAGTGGAGTCATTAAGAGAGGTTTTTGATGCTGCAGACTTTCTGGTATCCTATAAAGACTGCACTTTTTTCCCTCGTGGGAGGCACTGATAGCCTGGCTCTGCCCAGCCTTGATGGCAGTGGTAGGAGCTCCATGTCTCTGAAGCTGCCGTGGCTCTGCCGCGCTCGCTCAACCATATTATTGGGGACTGAATGGGCAGGTAGGCACAGCACTTAACAAGCCACAGGAGGGTAGGTACCTTACTAACAAGTGTAGAAAACTGTCTGGAGAACTTGTAGCCAGGATAGTCAAACTCACATTTTGGGATGTACCTGATCGTCAGGGGATTGTTGACTTTCTTCCAGGTTACAATAAGACTCTGATACATGCTTCTCCTGCCACTAAAATTCACTTGTGGGACAAATTTAGGGACGTTTAAAACAAAGAAAACCCAGTCATTCTGAAAAGTAAACTGCATTTGGAAGAATTCTCAGTATAAACTGGTCTTTCTGTTACCTGGGCTCTTTGGTGCTGTTTATGAGAGCAAAGATTTTTAGCAGACACAGTGAAAGGAATAGCACGCTTTTGTGCCAGTGCTGAAGGTGCTTTTACCTTGAAACTACTGGTATTCCTTGACATGAGAGATTTGTGGAAAGTGTGCTTGGAGGCCTCACTGACTGGAGCATGCTGCTCTGGTCTCCTTAGCTCAAGGGCTGTGTTTTCTTGTAGGTCAAAGAACAGGTGTCTAGCACGAGACAACTTCTAGCCATCCCAAGAATTGAATGGGTTGGATATTCTCCAGTCAAACCACCCTTTTTCCCTTTTTTTTTTTTTCTTGTTCAGAAAATGGTGACTCATCACATCTGCAATGATTTGTGGAGCTCTGTCTGTTTAGCAAACTGACAGAGAACTGTAAGGACGTTTTCATCATTGCACGCTGTTTCCTGGCAGGAGGTTGTAGAGCCCAGCAAGTCACTTCTTTGGCCCCACAGGGCTTCTCTGGGTTTTCATAGCTGTCAGGATCTTTCACAGGCATTTGGAGGCCAGAAACCCAAGGAATCTAAGGTCCCACTTGGAGTTTGGCCCACTGTTGTGCAGCAGCTGAGAGATCATGCTGGGAAACCCTCTCAGCGCTTTCATGCAGACACTGCTGAAATTTCCCAGAAATAAACTGCCTTTTTTTTTTCCTAAAGAAAAAAATAGCTGTTTATTTCTATACAAGAAACTTACAGATAATTTGGATGGAAAAGAGAGTCAATACCTTTGTTTCTTAACATGACCTAAAATTAAATGTTTAGAAGACCAAAACCCACCACACATCCTTAAACTACAGCATTTCATTCTGCCCAGAACAGTCTTGCTTTCATGTTTGGAAGAAAGAGAGGCTGAGACATTGTTTTCTGGTTTTGATGGTGGTTCATGTAGAAAGCAGGACTTAAATAAGCCAACTTAAAATCCTGCTCTGTGTGAGGATCCTGCTCTGGGCATCTTAGCCAGTGAGCTGGAATGTTGATTCCTGTATTCCTCATCTGCTGCCTCATTTGTGGAGTCTCGGGGCCTTGACTCCCTGTTGCTACACAAGAAGCTGGGCATTAAGCAAGAGTCTGTCACAGTCTCCAGTTTCAGTGTCATTTTAGCTATTTTGAAGCTAAATATTTGGGAATTTCTCACTTCCGTAGGAAACTCTTGACAAATGTCTGTATTTTTGTTCCAAAGAGGGAAAAAAGAAGTCTAGAATTTCCTACAGAGAAGAAATTTCAGCTCTTGATGTGTTCTCTTTAGGAATATCCATGCTAGAGGCCACAGTATTGCAGATTTTGGAGCAATAGAAGCTGGGCAAACTAGCTGGAGGCAATCTGAAGTGTCCGTTTTGTGTGATGTCATTTTATATATATCCAGGAACAGCAGAGTGCTAATTCTTTGACACATTCACCATAAGCTATAGCTCTAATGAGTGTAGGGATGCAGGCTTTGTAGGCTTGTCTGCAAATCATAAGAGGTGTGAGTTTTGGATGCAGTCATCTGTACTGCCAAACCTTACCCACGTGTTGTTCTATTCTCTTACTGGGATTTTTCTACTGTTGCTTCTATTAAGAAATGGCATTGCTCTCAGAAATTGCAGAAAGTGGTGCCTGCTGCCCCCTCCCCAGCATCCCATTGTCACCTTTTCCTTCTATAAATGTCTTGGAATAATTAGAGCTTTTTAAACAAATCTCTTTGTCAGTGAGTGATGCTAGAGCCCTTCAAAAGTAATTATTAGCAGAGGGGCATTGATTAGCCAATCACCCAGAGATTTCTTTCCTTTCTCAAGCTTGGAAAATGTCCATGGAGAGATTAAAATTTCATTCAGTATGCTGTTTGCTAAAGAACAGCCTTTTGGCTCCATGGAATGAGAGATGCCTCTTAGACTGTGCTGTCAAAGCTTGTCCTCTACACTCCCAAATTAGTATGAGTCATTTCTGAGAGCATTGAATATTTGTCTGCTAGTGAGGCTGCAGGTGCTGGGTGTTATTCCCAAAGTGCTCTTCACATTCCATGCTTGCTGTTGTGCTCCCCAGCACTGCCCTTCACTCTGCTTGTTTAACTGAAACATCCATTCAGTTCCTTGCTTGGCCTTTGTTGCAGGGAAACATCGATCCAGGCCTTTTACAGTAACTTCTGACACCAGAGGTGTCTGCATGCTCTTTTTGAAAGCAACCACAAACTTGAAGGGAGAGGCTATTGTGTGCATTAGACCAGCTGAAACACTGGGAAAACAGAGACAAGTCTTCACACATGCAAATGTTTCCTCTAGCCTGAAGGAAAAGCATCAGGCAGACTCAAACTAAATAGTATTGCTCATGGCTACAAAAACACCATATTTACATATTGTAATGTTGTTTGTAAAGATGCCAAAGAAACAGAAAATTGAAAGCTGGGGAGGGGTACTTTAAATTTTTTGTGTTCTGCATGAGAAACTGTTCCCCAAACTGAAATAATTTTGTTTGGCATTTTTCCTAGGTTTGTACTGACTCTTGAGTGAATATAATCACTTAACAGAGTCACAGCAATATTTATTGGCTGGCATCTTTAAGATTGTCTTCCTCTCTTTTGCCTTCTTTCAGTCATTAGGACACTCCCTCAGCCCTGCAGTGCTTCGTTTTCCTTCCAGCCTGAAGGATGGTTCTCAGGTGTTTATTCACATGCATCATAATGTCATAGTCTCAAAATATCAGGACCAAGCAGGAGACTTTTCAGTTTGTAAATAAGAGCAAAATCTATTAGGTACACAAGGAAGGAAGAATTCATCATTTAAACAATGGATTAGAAACAGTGGGCACAAAAAGATGCTTGAAACTGTATCCTGCATTTAAAAGAAAATAGACCCTGTAATTTACTGACCAGAATTTACTCTTCTTTTTTTCTCTCATGCAAGGAGTGGGCTTCAGCACAGGGATCATACTAATTATATCTTAAACTTGTCTATCTTAAATATCACCCTTTAACCTATGTGAATTATCATAGTCCTCTCTGGAGATGGAGGAACAGAGACAGGCAGCTCCTGAGACTCATTCAACCCAACTCTCTTAAGGGAGAATGAGTAGTCCTGTGTTGGCTTGGATTGCCAGTCTTCAAGATAGCTAAAGCTAGCTGAGATGAGCCCAATTTCCCAAAATGGAACCCTAGATTTTTCCCCATCCCCTCATCCTACTAATTGCTATGTTTGTCTCAGAAGCACTAAAGGAAAAAAAGAGTAGATATCGAGTCAGCTGGCAGGATCCCCACAGGATGATGCTTCTCTTCTAATCATATATATATTAAAAAAAAAAAAACAACTGCAGTTAATATTGTACAATCTATAAAGAGTTCTCTACATTTAGCAGAAATAAAATGTAAAGCATTCATCCTTATATTGAAAAGGCCCCTGGAGCTGCAGCAATCCACACTTTGAACAGCTGAAGTGGTGTTGTAGGAGATGTGCTCTAAAGCAGAGCCAGACTCTGTGCAGTGCAATCCCCTGTCTGTAGTGACTTTGATAAAGAAGAAAAAGTGGAGATCATTGTTAGCCAAGGAGGTTTGGAGAGCTTACTCCTTGGAATCCAAGTGGTAAATGCAACATGGTTGGAGAAATTTGGATTTGTATTAAAGCCTAGAGAGCACTCCCCATGCTGATGGAACTAGTGGGACACAAGGAAGCTTGTATTTTGCAGAATCAAACACTCATTTAGTGTTCTACTTTGTAAAGAAAGTGTTATGAGAGAAACTTCATTTTCAATTCCAGTGGAAATGAGCAGAACAGTCCACTTTGGGGGGCATCTTTAAGTTCCCAAAAGCAATTACCACAGTGTGGCCTGACTGCAAAGTGATCTGCGGGGCAGCAGCCTTCAAAGTGCGTGGGGATCTCCCCTGTAGGGCTCCTGCGTGATCTCTCCCAAGTGGATCTCATTGCCACCTATCCGTGAGACTCTGCAAAAATGTTTCCAGTCAATGCACAATAACAACACTTGTTGGAGACAGGTGAAGTTTTCTGGATTCCATCAGAAGGCTCTTTCCTTTCTCAAAACTGGGGACTGACTCATTTCAGTACTTGAGTGGAGCCTACTCTGCCATCCCACAGGTATTTAACCACTTTCCAGGAGCCTCAGAACCCATCAAAGTGATTTCTGGGTAAACCTTAATCTAGAGGTTTTGAAACAGCTGAACTTTTTCTGGGGGTGGGGGAGGGAAATTAAAACCAAATTTTAAAAAATTGGTTATTGTACTCCACCTTTGCATTTCTCTTTTCATTAGAAAAGTCTGTAACCTCAACAATTACACTGAGGCTTTTAAGAATAAATTCATCTAAAGCCATTTCTACAAATAGGAAGTAATTAGACTGTGGCCTTTGCTTCAGACTTTGCTAGACAGCCACTTCTTACAGTCATCTCCAGGCAGGCAAACCCAAAACTGTCATATAGACATGTTCTGCAGCTGGATGGAGTGCTTGAACCATTTATGACTTTTGGGCCAAATCTCATATTTAGTGGTTACCCCATGTCCCTCTATTCACTCTAATGACTTTGATGAGGAAAGAAATGGAATTGATAGAAACTCAACCTAGGCTTTCAAGCCAAGACTGCAGGCAACAAATCCAAAGCACATTGATTTAATGTATACTGATAAAGCAAATATCTTCGTCCCAAAAATAAGTAGTGTGCTTAAATGACCAAGACTAGTAGGCTGAAGTCTGTGTGGTTCATTACAAACAATTGCACCTTATACTGACAAAGCATGACTTGTAGGAATAAGAAATTCAAATTCTGGTAAGTAGACACCAATTTTATACTCTGTGATTATATAGCAATGGAAAAGGAAGAAAAATGCTATCCCCTGATATGTTCTGCACTAGTCCTGATAAATTTCAAGCACTCTGATCCCACAAACTAGAGAAATAAAATTAGTTCCAAGTCTGTGGGTAGTCACATGGAATTAATTATCACCATTACATTTCTTTCAAATGGATAATCAAACCAAAAGTTGCAGTTTCTTTTCTGAGACATTGCACCTACTTAAGGGTCAGCCTGTGGAGGTGCTCAAGGTCTTCCAAAAGGCCAGTCACCTAATACAGGTGGTGAATATGCTTCTGATTCTGATCTTCACTTAAATGCTTGGATTTCAGTGGAAATAAAACCAGCTATAGCCTTTTCAGGAGGATGTCAAAAGCCAACTGTATATATATATATATATATATATATTTATTTTTTTTTTTTTTCAAGAGGCAAATCTCATGGTGTCCAAAGTAGGTGTAGAAAGCGCAGTGACAGTTCATGAGTGTATGTGACATGCCCTTGAAATTTCTCATCCAGAAACATGATCTGTTTCTGAAGAGGGGAATGGTGCTGGGCAGCAAGGCTGCAAAACTACATGGCTGAAAGGAGCAGTTAAGTTGTCGTGTTGACTGAAAGGCATTTGGGAAAGAATGAAATGGGGATGCCTGAGTGTTAAGTGTGAAGTTTTACAATTGTAAGAGGAAGGAAAATAGACTCTGTAAATCTCTCCACTATGATGGAAACACATGTAAGAGGAGGTCAGTTTTCTGGAAGATGGTCATTTGAAACTCATTCTCATTTGAACTTTACTTCCCCTTTGCTTCCTGAAATGAGTGAAGATAGTTTCCAAAATTAAAGATGGGGAAAAAAGGCTCTGAAAATCTCATGTCACTTGAGTCTTTTCACTGGTAGATCTATTGTTATATAATCACTATAGGAACAGAGAAAAAAAATCAAATGGGGAAGACTCCCTTGGAAGTATTCTGATTAAACTATTGCTCCTAAAATGCTAGAGAAAAATTTCAGAATTTCTAACTTCAGAATCTTTGTTGGCAGTAGTGTAAACTGTGTTCTTTGATTTTGGTCACTGTGGTTAGTGTAGAAACTGAAGAAAGAGAGAGATTTTTAAAAAAACTCTTTGATTTTTCTGTATTTTTGTGCTCTTAGGTCTGACTGGCTCCCACTGTAAATTGAGACCTCTCTAAAGTGTGTTTTGTTAATGGGCCATGGGAAAGAAAATACAGATTTAGCACTCCCTCCTCTGCCTGTGCCTTTTGTTCCCATTTTAGAGGACTGACATTTCAGAGGGAGCTGAGGAAAGAGCTGTAATAGGGTCATCCCCATAACCCGTGCTGATGGGGGAGGCTCCTTCGCCTGGTCCTGCGGTACCTTTCATGCTAAAAGATAAAATGTAAACCTTTTTCATGTCTTTTGCTGTACTCCATGAGAAATACAAAGGACCCATATGTTTAGGTTTCAAGTTACTGTGTTTGCTAATACAGAGGGCCCAGCTGCATACAAACCTCTGATCTTTGGGGAGAGTTGGAATATACCCACTTCTACTGATTTTCAAATTGGCACTTCGTTTATCTCTCAGAAAAGCAATAAGAGGAACATAAAGAAGTGAGATATATGTTCCACATCAGAATTTCCCTGTAATTAGGAATATTTCAAGTCCTCTTTTTCTGTATCACTTATATAGAGTGGAAAAACTCATCATAAGCAAAAGGCGAGATTTTCTATCTGCATGCAAGACATTTATCATTAGGAGCTATGAGAGCATGAACATTAATTTTTTCTCAAGTCTTTCATATCTTGTGATTTCTAACTCACTTTTGTATTACATTTTTGGATGATAGTGTTCAATTCACTACTTAGGGATTGTTCCCAAACTCTTTAATATAATCCATATCCATACAGTATTGAAGGATCTGACTTAAATTAAATCTGCAGAAGAAGGGATATTCAAAGTTCTCTATTTTTTGAGTATATCATTCATCTGTTGCATCAATGTTGCTCAGTACTGTAAGATTGTGCACTTGTTGTGTCCATTCTGAATTACTTACATATCCTTGAAAAGCAAGAAGAAAAGATCAGAAGCAGTGAGCATTTTGTCATAAACTTCATGGAACCCAGAATTCAGCTTTTAAAAAACAGAGTCCTACTTTTCGGGAAATCTTTGCTCAGTCACCACGGAAGATTAAGCATCACTTGAGAGAAGGTATGGAAATGATGCTTTCATTAGTTACACAAATGTTGATCAAAACTATTTTGATTTAATGGATGACTTAACTCCCTGGATTTAAATGGAGGTGCAGCAAGGTCAACCAGCTGCCAGACAAGAACCAGGTTCATTAATCTTAAGGGAGTCACTTCCACCAATTTTCCAGACATTGCGTTCTCCCATATCATTGCAGGGTGAATGAAAATCTATAGGCAGCAGTAAATAATAGAAGAGAATATGATAAAGTAGAGGGAAGGTTAAGGGTAACCTTCCTGTGAGTTGTTTTCCTGCCATGCATTGCTTTACCCCATTGGTTTGCCAGTCCCAGAATGTCAAGCTGTTGCAAGGCTGTTTCAGGCACTTCTGACAATTCTCCCAACCGTGTTTGCTCGATCCATGGTGTATGTGCAACCTGGCTCCCAGGTACTGTCTAACAAGGCACAACTGCATATGAACCTGGAATGTTGTGCATAGAGACCTTCAGTGGTGTGGCACCCTTGGGAGCCCAGTAAATCATCTGATATCCATGCACCACTTGTGTAGGAGTTTGCTTCTGAGAACACTTTTGTTGCTGGAGTTTCAGTTTTAAAATTTATGCCTGATCACAAGTAGGTTGTGCAGTGCATATGCTCCAGAGAACATTTGCATGCTTTTGGTGTAGTTTAAAAACAGATTTGCAGGACAAAATACGATCCAGTATAACTCAGCAGAAGCAACCTGGCTAATTTTTAGAACTTAAATACTTTTTCTATTTCTTAAAGTGAAAAGGGTTGACTTGCTTCTCTATGCCTTCTCTCGTGGAGAAATGCTATCATGCATAGGTGATGATGTCTCTTAAGAGCTCTTTTAAATTTATTTATTACTATTTTTCATAGTCATTGCAATTAGTATTTTATTGACCATTTTTTTACTTTTTACTAATTTAAATAAGAAGACAGAATTTTCTTCTTGTTTGTGCTGCTGTAGCTCCATTGTTTTTGGTGCTTCAGGATGGAGTTCAATTTAGAGGATAATTGGACTTTTTTATACATATAAGCTCATAATGAAGTTAAGATAAAATTTCATTTCCATTTCCCTTATTCCCAAATAAGCTGTCATAAGAAAATGCACTTCAGAGGAATGTCATTTGGTCATGGCATGTCTTAGTAATTCAAAATCTTGGCTTTAAAGTGAAAAATAGTAACTGGAGGTGAGGTTTTTTTACTATTCCCCAGTATGTTGCTGTTCTGCACTGGACACATGTGGGATTTTAACATTCTAGTCTGGACACCTGCAGCTATTTTCTCTGTTAACAACTTTGAAGGCTCCAAAGCCTCAGCAAGCAGAAATGCCTGGCTGCAGAGCAGTGTCCTTGCTGCCCAGCTGGGAAAAACTCTGCTTGACTTTCCCATCTGCCTCCCCCCAGCACTTCTGAGAGCACTGTTCCATGGGGTGGAGCGCTCTTCTGGGAAGAGTTAGCACAAAATACAAGGAACCTGAAAAGAATGAACTCACTGTGTGGCTGGGGGAATGTGTGTGCATGAAATTCAAACCAAATGTCTTAAGGAATTAAGACTGGTTTGCAGAGAGACCTCCTGTGTTAAGATTGTAAGCTGAGTGTGTTCTGCCAACAGAAAGAGAGGAAAAATGAATGTCATGGACCCTGCAGATTTGCAGTCACCTGGGAACTTGGGCATGTGTGAATCTTCTGACACATAAGCAGCCACATTGAAGTCAGTGCCCACGATTAAACTTCTTCCTGAACTGGGACATGGTTATGAATTATTGGGTTAGTTTTCATTTTTTTCCCCATAGGACTGCTTTTAATTCTGAATTCATTCATTAATGTTTATAAGGTGCACTGAGATCTTCAAACGTGCATGGCACTATTGAAATGTTAAGTGTTGTTACAACTTACGCTTGCAAAAGCAGCTGAAGATGAATTTACTTTAGGTGGCAGTCAGTAATGGCTCACTTGGAACAGTTACACATTCTATGGGGTAAATAACAGGACTGTTATAAATTGGAGCAGTGCTATGTTTACATAATAGACAGTAACCACTCCAGAGGTACCATGACAGTCAGCTTGATAATAGGCATTTTGGAAATTATGTAAATACATCTATATGTGAGGAAGCAAAATGGCTGTAGGAGATAGAAAGTTGACAGTTACTAGTAAATACTGCATGCTTGCAATGTTTTCAGCATTTTAATCTTTTTATGCAAACATGTCCATCTGTTAACCAAACATGATGGCAGAGCAGAAAAGGGGTTGAGTTCCACAGGCTGCCCCTAATGTACACACCAGAGCTATGAGATGCACTAGAGATGGACTGTACAGTGTGCTGCTGAGTTTGCAAGTCAGGCAGTGCTGCTAAAAGCTTTCAGGCACATTTTTTCCTCAGGAAACTTCCTCCATCTTCTCATTCCCCTTTTGGCTGTGTACCTTCACGTAAGCTTCCTCCCACACTTTAAAAAATGCAGTCACTTCTTTTCTGCCAAGCACGTTGCCTGTCCTCCATCTGCGCTGTGCATCTGGGAAAAGTCCTCCCAGCTTTGTTCCCTGTCTCTACAGCAGTTACCTGGTTGCTTCTCTCTTGTCTTGCCTTATCTCTAATGTTCTGGGTAGTAGTGTTCTGGTACGGAATGCTGCTTTATGAGGCAGTGTGAAACTGTGTCTGCCATATGCCATAACCACGCTGTTAAAGGTTGTGCTCACTAAGTGTACTCACTATGGAAATAACACCACAGTACCAGCTGTAAGAGTGAAACTCTGTTCTTGACTGGAACTGTTCTGTGGGTGATTGCAAAACCCTTTTTCAACAAAAGCATTGGGAAAGCAGATTTTGATATAGATCACTCATTTTGGAAAAGGAGAAGAGGGACCATATGAAAAGACATAATTTAAAAAATTACTAGAAAAATTATTATACAACTTTTTATTCCCCAAAATACCCTGTCCAGAATGGTCATCTCTATCTGTGTTATTCCATAGCCTTGATGATACCCCTACCATTACATGTTTCATATCAGATATTTCCCCATAATTCTCCTACCATTTAAAGAAAAATCACTCTGTATCACTCTCTTTAGTTTCCCTGACTGTTAAAAAAAATCTCTAATAAATTTTTAAGGATTGACTATTAAGGATAAGCTAAAAGCATCTAAAATCCTTTTTTTTTTTTATTAAAATAATTTTTAGTATCCAAAAATAACAAGCCTAAAGGCAGGAAAATTTGTCATCTAGGAATTCTGTTGATCCTGTGCTGCAATGGTTGTATGACAGTCCAGGAGAACTGTATTCTTAGGAAGAATCATTCTAGTCTTTCCATATTTATCTGGCTTCTGTTTCTTCATAAGGCTGTGCAATTTGTAGCTTCATGACAGGTGTCCAGTGGGGCAAGCCACATGAGGTGCAGAAATCAAGCTGCCTTTTCAAATCTGAGCAGCACTCTGCAGGGACACAGCCTGCTTGTGTGGCTGCTGAGCTGCACGGGTCGCTTGGTGTGTGCCCACCCTTCAGCCCAGCTCCTGCTGGGGGGGCACAGCAGGAAATCCTGTCACTGGCAGAGGTCCCTGGCCTCTGGTCCTCCTTGCCCTGGCTGACACAGAGAATGTGATTCCTGCCATTGGGTCATCTGGGGTGACACTGAGGGGAAAGAAATCTGGTGGAGCTGGAGTAAGGCACTTTGGAAGTGTAGCCTGCTGACAAACTGGGATAAGTGTGTTAATTTTTATTTTTTTTAGCAGTAAAATATTGAAACATTTTATTGGGGAGGTTGGGCTGGGGAAATGCTTCACTCCACCAGAGCTCTTATACATCCAGTTTATTCATTAGGCATCCAATCAGAGAATGAACCTGGACTGCAGTTTCAATACACTCTTGCAGCTCAGTCTCATGATATGCTCCTTGCTTGCTCCTCTGCCACAAAGCTCTCAAGACTCTTCCACTGCATCTAGAAGCCAGAAAAGCTCTGGAACAAAAAGATCTGGGCATAACCCCAGTGTCAGAGCTGAACAAGTGGAGAAGCTTTGGAGATGATATGGCTTTCCATGTTCCTAATAAGGATTATTCAGATTTAGACTAAAACTTACTGTAGGGATTTGATTTGTTTTTTAACTTATCATCCTGCAATAGTGTCTATCAGCTAAAAAAAAATTCTACTATTACTTAACTCAGTTGACTGTTTTAAAATCTGAGATAATACTTTTATCCACATTTATCCATGGTTTTATAAATATTTTACATCCTTGAGAATTCTGTTACCAATTTACAAGTAATATCTCAGCATTAGAGTACATGGCAGATCTAGAGGTTTACAGTCAATAAGAAGAAGCCCAGGGGAGGTGGGGAGTCTGGATTTCATTCTTATCTGTGTGCACAGAATCTGGGTTAAAATGAGGACATGCTCATAAGATTGATTTTCTTTTCCTGTAAATACAATGGAGGGATGAGTCTTTACAACTGCAGAGAAACACACCCTGCCATAACAGGATCCCCACCCTGTCTCTGCTCAGTCCTTTTGATAAAAGCTCCATGCTGTGGGCAGTCCAGATTAGTTTTAGATGAAGCAAATTGGAAAGGTTAAGGGGGATGGGGATGTGTGTGTCCAGACTTACAAAGCTGTCCATTCTGGTTTTCTAGGAAAATGCCTAGGACCCACATCTCATCCCATCCCAGCAACTGCTAAAATCTCTGTGTCTCATCAATATCCAGTCCAGCTGTGGGACTGGGACAGTTTCGCTTTTCATTTGGAATGGTCCATCTCTTCTCAGAAACATGATTTTAACTGAAATGTGGTGTTTACGGTATGTCATTTTCTCATTTATTTTGCAACACCAACTATCATTAAAAGAAGACATTTACGGGAAACATTAGGGGAAAAGGCAAAAGTACAAGAATTACCATCAGCAAGACACTCACTGGGAAAGTGAGAGACACACAGGCCAAAAAAAAAAGAGATATTACCAAGCAAACCTAGATAACAGGGGCTGACATTATTCTTTCTAAAGTCAAAATGTCATGGGAGTAGAAAGGAATGATATGTATAGCATGATATTTTAACTGGGCTGATTTATGGTTGGCTCACAAGAGTTGCACAGAAACAACCCCAGTGACAGATAAATTTTAATCAAGATATAGGTCTTTCTCTTCCCTCTTTATCCTTAAGTCATATCATTAGCCCAAAGAGTGACTTTTGCTTTCTTTTTCTTCTTCAAACAGTAAGAGAAGCTGAATAGGAGGAAAAATATCTATCTATAGAACAGGTAAAGTTATTAAAATTTAGACTTTGGAAAACATATTTGGAAGCGCTAACTGTGGGACAAACTGTTAAGAGTTTTTTCTTGCAAATCCTTTAAGGTCCAATCCAGCAGCTCCAATCAGATTGTTCTGAAGAAGAGTTTCTCATAACCAGAGAGTCTCAGTATCCAGTGAGGAGTGGAATTGGCTCATGCACATTGTTTTAAATTTCCTGTGAATTAAAAAAAATTAAATTTCTCTTTACTCTCTCTCTCTAATACCCTTTGTGTGATGATGACCTGATTGTAGCCCAAATTTTGCTTGTACCATTTTAAGTTGGGAGTTTCAAACAGCCCAGGCAATTCTGATATTTCTTGCTACTGCAGAGCAGGGTTAACTGGGAATCATAACTATTTTTATTAGCTTCAAAAATCTGGTCTTTTATTTTTCCATCTGTTATTAATTTTTTTAAGGGATTTCATTTTTTGAGGTGTGAAAAAGGCAAACAGATTTTATTGGCTTTTTTTTCTCCCTGCAAAACCTGATTAAAAATATCTTTCTGCACAGAATACACTCAGCCTTTGACACTGTGGGTGTGGAACTCTTCTGAATCATGATGCGACAGGAGATAGATTTAGTACCTAATTCACATTTTAGTAGGGAATATACTTTTCTTTCCAAACTGCAGCTTCTTTTGATAATTTTGTTGACAGCATTTGTCATCAAAAGTAGTGTATGCATACATGTATGTAATTCTGCTGTGCTAGGGAGTGTGGTGCTTTATACTGTTTAAAGGTACTGATGTCTGCATTGTAAAATCTAAAAGGAAAGTGAGTTAGCCATTGTGACACAGAGGGGGCAGCTGAGTAACAAATGTATTATTTTCTTGCCTGCCAACCTGCAGAAAGGCAGCAGGGCTGGTGTGCTGTGAGGCTGGGTAGGACCCTGTGGTGGTGCTGCTTAGTTCCTCAGGTATCCCCATCTCTCATTCCCTTCGCCTCTTTCTGTGTTGAGTACATCAGTTTCAAGTTTGGATATTTTTTCATCTTCCTTGCAATTTTAGAGGCATTGAAATAAGTGCCTTTTGAAGAGGCTCTTTGGCCTGGCTGCAGGAATTGTTCCTTAGAGGAAGACAGCCAGTAAAATAACACTAGAAACAAAAGCAGAAAATGAGAAAACCAGCCCTGATGGGAATGATTTACAGGCAATCTTGGTGAGATTAGTAAAAGGAATAAAAGCCAAGTCCACAAAAGGAGAAATGAGATACTGATCTCTTTGCAAGAAACACTGTCCCAGAATTTAGGTCAGTTCAACTGAGCAGCAATAAACAAACAAAAGCCAAGAGAGCTTACAATATTTGGGATCACAAAAAGCTTAAAACCGTTCTGAAAATCATATTAATACTAAGCCAACAGGAGAAACAGAAAAACTCTTGAGTGAGCTACAGCACACCTCTTAAAAAAATTGCCTTGCATCCCCCTGAAGATCCAACATGAATATACATTATAGCGTTTACTAAGCACTAGTTGACCATGTCTTGATATTTTGCAAAGTACTTTACATGCTGTGCCTTGTTTCTGTTAGATTATTTCTAGTAGTCAATGCCTGTATCTGCTCACCATCCTCATCCCTTCCTGAGAAATTTGTCCTCCAAATCCACACACTCAGTTCTGTTCTTGCAAGGTAGTTTGGAATCTTCCACCACTTTTTTTTTCTTTTTGATAAAATTAAAACTTCTAAGGACAATTTGTCATTTATGACAAAATTTGAATTGGAAAATATTTTTCAGTTCCAGGAGCTTGTGGTCCAAGTGTGAGAATAACATTGTTTCAGGCTAGGTTTCAGTATCTCCCACTAGAAAGAGATCCCTGATCTTCCACAATTCAGGCATGGCATCAATTTTGTTGTCCTGATCTGTTAAAAGAATCTGACAATGGCATAGGAATAACAGGGAATATACTTTAGGCCTCTTTATGTAAACTGTGAACATGAATGAATTACATATTAACAAAATGCAGTCAAGTCATCTAAAGCAGTATTTGGTGCAGCACCGTGATGGATATTTCTGAACTGCCTTGTTCTGCTCCAGATCTGGGCCCTCTTTGCTGCAGCACACATATGACAAGTTCAGGCTTTGAGATTTTTCCAGGGTCCACATCTATTATGATCCAGATCAGATTTCTGGATCAGATTTCCACACTAATAGCCACTGCCCACTGATTAGTGCTGCAGCCAACTCTTGAAGCGTTCTAGCAGTTTGCCCGGTCCCTATTCATATCATGTAGGCAAATGCTCCTTAGTTATGTGCAAATAAAACAGATCCCCACTTTACAATCAGCACATCCATTTTATGTTTTAAGAACAGATTGTTCAGTGCAGCAAAGTGCTATTCATCATGGAGGCATTTCCCACACTACAAGCCAGAATCTTTTAATTAGACTCCAGGGATTGTTGCTCCCTGGCCTGCATTTCTAGCTCGAGGGTATGGTGGAGAGAAATTCAGCCTGAGAAACCTTTGTGGCACCTCACGTTCACTGGCAGATCTGAAAGCTTCACCTTCAGGGCCAAAACTTGCACTGTCTTTGAGGCAGTTCTTACTCCTCAGTTGCCTGCATGCTTGAGTTAGTTCAAAGGGAGTTACGACATAAGGCATAAACGGACTCAAAATCCAGGTTTTTCTGGTCGAGCTGGAAAGGACTTTAGAGAACATCTGGTTCCAACCCGCCTTTCGTGGGTAGGGAAAGCTCTTCCATGCAGTGGGGGAGAAAAAACCAGAAATGCATAAAGGTTAATTAAAAATTATTTGCAGTTATATAATATCCTAAAATATAATATGGATAAAAAAATCAAGACATAGAGTTCTTTTATGTTCAGAATGAAACACTTGCTGCTCTCCAGTAGCTGGAATTGCTGTGAATCCATTTTGGGTTGAGATTATTTAAAAACAATGGGAAAAGGATGAAAATCAATGTAATACAACAGTTTGGAAAGATTTTTCCTGAAGGAGAGAAACACCTTTCAATTGCAAAATCAACACAACCTTTTAGGGTATTCATGACCCAGTGTTAATTCTGCTGCTCTGACAAATGACCTTTTTTTGCTGCTTCAGAATCAAAGAGAGAGCCACTTTCTGGACTGAATGGAGCTGGGTGAATCACATGGTCTATGGCAAGCTCTGGAGTGCTTAGCAAATGAAGTCATCCAGACAGGATTAAACACAGTTATGTCTCCCTAGTAGAGCCTTGTTTATGGAAAATGAGTTTGGGCAATTGGCTTAGCCTAAGCACATACTGTTCTTTTTTACCTAGGCACATAAGACTTTCTTCTGTCCCAGGCAGAAAATGTTCCTGAGTTTAATTCATAGAGATTGAGCTTGGAAGAAGAAGGCTGGCCTATCTCCTCTGAATTCCCATAGGCTTGGCAAGCTCCTCAATGTATACAACAGCCTGTGCTGGTTTTTTTTCCTAATGAAATCCTACACTTTTTGAGGTTCCTGTGTCTTTTCCAAATGAAGCCGCCAAGAAACACATGAAACATATATCAGCTGCAATTAGAAAATGGTGGTTTAAAATTATGTTGGTATTTTAAAGCATAAATATTCCTATTCATATGCATCTCAAATGCAAAAATGCACCAGCTGTGAGGTCTTTCCTTTACTTCAGCTTATGAAAAACTCCAGGGGATCAGGAAATTTAGAGCACAAGAATGGTTTATTTTTATACCTATTTCCCTTGTCATTTCCTTTTCCCATTCCAGTCCCTCTGAGAGGAACCAATTAACTTGAGACATTTTCCACATTCATTAGTATCTTCATTAAAAAAAGGGCAGAATTGTTTCAAGACTTGTATCTTGTGCCCACTAAACTGTGATAACATTGCCTGACAGAGTGTAGAGAATAGCAAAACTGTTAGAGATATAAAATCTGTGAATTAATAAAACTGTTACATTTTGCATCTGCACTTGTATCAAAATGGAACAGAGACCACTACAAAACAGCAAGTTAGTAAATAAAATGAACTTTAAGAAAGCAGGATAGTGGCCATAAATTAAAAGGGGATTGTCAATGCAGTTGGAGTTAGTTGCTGGCAAATAACCTCATTAGCACTTTTCAATAGAAGAACAAGGTGTTCTGGCTCCAGCAAAAGGCTTTAACACTATCAGGCAAATAAAGAGTCACCAGAATAACACCTGGGCTACATGCCACAGTCAGAGAGATGGGGCAGCCCCATCTGGATGCTTCCTGGGGAGTCCTGGACCCACAGATCCCCTGCTGCTGATGCATGTTTACTCTCCTCTCTTCCTCTCCTCTCTTTTCTCCTGCCATTTAGTGGCACCACAGCTGCCCTGCCATGATCACAACCAGGAGCACAGGCAGGGGATGGGGAGAAGCACAGTACCTGGAGGGGCAGGGAGAGCTGGTCCCTTAATATGTGTGGTCTTCTCACCTGATCTGGCTGGTTGGGGGTATTGCTCTTGTCCCAGAAGCCTTCTTACATGTCTGCTCTGATTTGGGCCTGGTGCTGTTCCCTTGCTTCTTGGCCTCAATAGAAAAACAAGAGGTTAGTAACAGAGCAGAAGAAAATTACTTTTGCTGGTATATATCATTCCCTGTTGTTTATCACTGTATTTCTATGGCCATACCATTCCTTTTTGCATACCACCACATCGTTGCATACCACTTTTTTATTATTGTTATTTCTAGGGAATACACTAGCAGGTTCTTTTCTGCTGCTCCTTTTTATTTTTTACTACTGAGGGAGCTGGAATTGGCTCAAGCTGTCCAGCCAAAATTGCATATAATATTCAGAAGTCCTCAGATTTAATAAGACCAAGGTAGACGGTTCTTATAACCACTTTACTTCTTTGCTATGGAGACATAAAATCCAGTGCAGATTTTTCCCATCCTTCAAAAATCAAATGTTGTAGGGTCAACATTAGGCACTGAAAAATAGCATACCTTGGAGCAACTACAACAGATTTTCATTTTAGGATTAGGAATTCCTGTGTATCCGCAACACTTCAGGCTACTCTTCATAATCTCTGCTTTTTGCCATGCTGACCAAGTTGTCACAGAGTTATCAGTTCTCACTAGCAACCCTTCTCTGACCCATTTACTACAAAGAACTCCACAGTCTCTTGCAGTGACAGCTGCCCAGCACACACACATCTGACACTATTTTTGGTGAAGTTCCAGCAACTTGCTCTGTAATTCCTAGCTGAATCTCTTTTCCTATTGCAAGGGTTTTAAAGTTGCCAAGCACAGCCAGCATTTAAGGCCTAGGTTTTGTGGCTAAAGGCAAATACAGTAAATTCTGAAAGCAGCTAGGGTCTAGTTGCTGCTTGAATGAAATGACTGAGTCTTTGTAGCTCCATCTCAACTATTAAAATTAGAGAGAGAAAGAAGATGGAAGGAAAATCAAAGGATTTCCCATGAAGCAAAACTGTCAACTCCAAAATAAAATGAAGGAACTTTTCATAGTTCTTAATCTGATCCCCCCAAACCTATGGTAAGATTAGAGAGGCTTTTTGGTTAGAAGTCCTTAGTCCTCAAGCTCCTGTATCTTCAAGACTTCACTCCAAATTTTAGTGTGCTGCTGTGGGAAGAATAAAAGTTTTCCTGAATAAATTGTCAGCTGCATTCAGCAACTGCTTGCAAATTATTGTTTCTCTAGGGGAAAAAAGACCCTCAGTTTTAGGGAAAGGGCTTGCAAATGCATTGCAGTCTGTAGGTTCAGACATAGGAAAGAGATTTCTAAAAGCAAAATTTAATACAGGAAATATAATAACCAGGTTGTTGATAAACACAATATGACATCACAAACAGCCCTGAATATAACCTCCACCTCTCACTCATATCTGCTGCTGTAATTTAGTATCTGTTATCATGTTGCTTTATAGGCTTCATTACACATAGAAGATAAAATCTCAAGCATCTTTCAGAGTATGCAAGCACAATGCCTTGTAATAGAAAGTATTTCAGTTTCAGAGTGCTGAAAAATTCTCATGTTTAAAAATGTTTGTATAGGACAGTTCACCTCAGAAATTATGTTTAGCTTTTTAAAATAACATTTTTCTGATTTTAATCAGCTTAATTCTTCAGTCTCCTGTACTTAAAATACAGGAAGCAAGAATTAGACAATGGATAAAAGAGCTCATAATAACTAAAACAAAATTTCCTCCCATGAAGTCGGAGATCTGGACCTTGCAGGAGTATCAAAGTGCTGCATTTATTTTCTGTGCACTCAACATTTTTAAATACCATAAGGCTTTTAAAAATAAACACCTTAGAGCACTATTCCTCCTAAAAATATTTTTAACAAATACAATTTTGATTTTGGTTTCTATATTTTTGAAAAGAAGAAAATTAATTCTGATGTAGGGGAAACTGGGAAACAAAGCAAATGCTGCAACATTCCTGTAGAAAAGTAAACAAACAAACAAAAAACACTGTAGACAAAGATGTACAGAGCTATCAGATTGTAATGGCAGTGAAGGGAATCACAGCATACTGGAAAAGGGAAAATATATATAAAGCCAAGTCAATCTCACTACAGAAAACAAAAAAGATAACTGAAGCATGTGCATTGGCTTTACTTGTCCCTGCCATACATCTGTGGATTTCAGTTGTTGATTAGGGATATGGGAGGTTTTTACATTTCATGTGTCTGCTACTGGCTTGAGGATATAGACTCTCTCCTTGACACCAAACTGCACATGAGACATGGAATCTTGCAAAAACAAATGCTAAGTGTCCTCAAGCCAAGCTCAGAGCTGTGCGTTTCAGAGTTTTCCGTGGAGCTGGTTGTGCAGTACTCAGCCTGCCCTAGTCATTAGGGATACCTCTGCCTTTTCCACAGGTTAAGATGGAGTGATAGAGCCAGAGCACTTTATGTGATGAAAAGTTGGATAATAATATTTGTGGATGTTTTCTAAACTGTTGAATAACAGCTGGGACTGTTCTGACAGCACAGGTGCCTTTGCAGGTGAAAGGTCAGCAAAAATTTTATCCCCTGATTACTGACAGAGTAGCTGCAGCTAAATTTTGTGAGCCTTTTGTCTAATGAATTATGGTTTCAGTGATATGATCATTGGTCCAGCTCCTACTGAAGTCAACAAGAATCTTTCCATTGATATTCAAGAGAAGCTGGATATAAATAGTCCTACAAAGTCAGTAGTCTTTGGGAAATGCTTCTTTGGCTTCAGACGGAGAAAGATGCAGCCCAGTAAGGCTGTAAATATTTCAGGATAGAGTTATATACTTCTGCTGGCACAGCAGACACTTTCTTTTTATCTGGACATAAAGAGCACTTCAGACAGCTTCTTGATTTTAGCTGGTTAGAACAGTTTTAAAGTTCACAAAATATTGCATTTTAAGTGGCAAATGTAATCCTCACTGCTGTGGGTTAACAGTGGGAAATTTTTTGAGAGAGCTTGAAAGAACTCGCTGTTTGCCATGTTGATGGACATTCATTGATTTGCTGCATATTCTTGGGGGTTAATTGCAACTTTAGATGTAAGCATTTTGACACATCCATGGATCAGCAAAAGCTCTGATGCAGCCCTTCTTGGAGTTATTGCAGGACTGAACTTGCATAGTGTGGATGATCGAGTCAGAGAGGCTGAGCCTGCTCCTTGTGCCTAAGATGATCCTTTAGAAAGGCATTTACCATGTTTGCTGAAGTTCCCTGAAGAGATTAAATTTATGGACTAAGACTATTACTAGAGGTAGTGAAAGTGGGGTGGAAGAACCTCAGAGACCTTCACATACAGGAAGTTGCTATGGGATTCAAGTTCTCCATCACAAGGACTTGTTAGGAGTGGGCCAAGAAGAAAGATGTGAACAAATCTCTGAAAACCTAAAAGAGACCGAAGAGAATTTAATTAAATGGACACTGAGCTACCTACATCTGCAAATAAACACACTGTATGGAGAAATAGAAGTATGTGCATAGTGGGGATGGAAGGAAATTCGGTTTCCTCCATTATAAGTTCTGTCAATATGTCTTGCACTGACCAATGTTAACGAAGTAGACTGTATTTTCATCACTATCTGATAACTCTGGCCATGGCAGTGTGTTTGTGTGCATGCTAAGTCTGTGTGTGTGTGGAAAAGGACATTTTTTCTGCTTGTCTGCACCTCCTCTTCCCTTCAGTAGACAAATCTGGCAAGGGGCTACTCTCTTTACCTCTGTTTCTGCATGACCTCCCCTGAGAACAAACGGCATACACTAAAGCTTTGCCCTGAAAATTTTTATAGCTCCTCTAAAAATATTGTACACACACTTAAAAAGACATCTTATCAGAAAACAATTACATGGAAGCCCTTTTAGAGTAAATTGCTGTAGGAAAAACATATCCTTCCTCTCCTCACACAGCATCAACACATACCATTATTACGTACGTGTTCCTATCAGGAGTCCAACCATGTATACAGCTGCATATTGAAATGTCTGTACATTAGACAGCTACATACTTTGAGCAGCTTCAGAAACTGCAAGCAGATTTTAAGCACATTCTGTGCTTCATCCTTATGGCCCAGTTCCTGTTATCCATCAAGCCTGTTTTAAAATAGGACGCGTTTTTGGTACTGCAAAGTCAACAGTGCTGGAAAGTTGGCAGGTAGGCTTATTTAAACAACATTCCCAAGTAGTCTCCTGGCAGGTGTTTCCAGAGTACTTTGAGCACAATTCTTTGGATGGGAGATCTGCCAAAGTACATAGCAACAGGGAAAGAAGTGTTTTCCTTTTACCACAGTTGGGACAGTGCAGTGTTTTAGATGCTGCACCATGCATCCATTTCAGGAGCTTATTTTGGCACTGAGTCAGAACCTATACAATGGCAAAATACACAGCATCTTCCTGCCTGTTTAATGCAAGTGACTTCCAGAATATCGACTGGTGGGTTATCTTCCTGGCAATGGGCCAGCCTCTGACATGCCTCTTGCACCAATCTAGTCTGTCCAGCTATATGGAAACCTTTCACCTTGGAACTCCTTTTCATAGAGCATCATGCTGCAAGGGTTTGTGCAAGTTCAGAGCAAATGTTCATCTCACAGCTGGCCAAAAGGACAAAATGGGAAGGGTGGATCAGAGAAGCCTTTTCTACCTGGCACTGATTTCTGTTACAGCCAAACCTAGCTTTGCTTAATTGAAACCTGTCCTTTGGATTTGAAAAACACACGAGTGGTTTTATAATCCTTCTGGCAGCCTGTCCACTTCTCAGTATGTGTCCTGGACCTAAAATTACCTTCTATAATATCCCTGCAGAAATGGTCTGTTAGATATGTGTACTCTTACCTACATACAAATGCCCTCTGACCTAAAATAGAAACAGGTATGGGGAAGAGTAAACAGACATCAAAGGCTAAAGGAAACATTAACTGAGGATATGCTGGTTTGAAATTTAACCTTTAATGTACTGAAATAAGCCCTGTTCAAAGGCATGGCCACAGCATGTTTGGTTGTTAAGCAAGTTCTTAGTAGTCTAATACCAGAGCTGCAGCTACAGGTGACCTGCACTCATGCAGCCTTGATACAGGCTGTGGAGTGAGCTCTATAGCACAAATCTGTTTTCCAAAGTAAAGGCTTAAATCTAAAATCCAATTCTAGTTCTTAGTTGTAAAGGAAAAAAAAAAAAAAAAAAATAAAAATCTGGGTCAAATCAAAACACCTGTATTTTCCTGGATATGTAGACAGCCTAATGAAAAATTTCACATGTGACCTATTCCCATCACTTGAGAACCTTCCACCATTGAGGCAACTGTGTCAGCATCCATACTGCCAGTAATTTCACTTGAGCTGTTGCTGGGCATGTGACACCACTCCATTCTGGCTCTGTGCCCACCCCCTCACTCTTCCACATGCTCACCCACCCCACTGGCTGTACAGTGAGCGAATAACACCTTCACCTCTCTCATTCCTAACTCTGCAAGCTGCCACAGGGACAGAAACCTACAGTACTCTGTAAGCTGCAAATGACAATACTGTGTGCTAAAGTCTGCAGGAGGACAAGCAGAGTGGGCGGTAACTATTTTTCTGTTTCATTTTGTAAAAATCTTCATTTCCCGATTGAAATTGTCTGGCACAAAGTTTTCAGGTTTGGAGCAGTCTGCATCAAATCCAGCTGGCCTGGCTACAAAATATGTGGACTAGCAAGGACCTTTCTTTGTCCTCTGCAAGAGTCAACCTTCCTGTTTCACTGAGGCTGTTTCCCACCCAAAATTCACCTTGGCCTGAGCTAGCAGCAGGCTCTTCTCTAGGGACTTGGCTTCTCCAGTGCATCGTGACTCCTCCTCCTGTCTTCAAAACTAACTTCAAAGCTCTCCTCTTATTGATATTTTCTATGTGACTACTTCCATTATTTTTCTTTGTCTTTTATATGTAAGTAAAAGGGAGATTTTTTTTTAATATTGTATCTTATATAAGTTAGAGAGCTTAGGTATGTGCTTACAGACAGGGACTCTGTGGCATCAGCCCTTGCAAATACAGCACAAACAGAGGCAGCCTGGCATCAGACACCTCCTTGTCCAGAGGTAGAGGGTGGATGAACAGGAGAACATGAGGACACAACTAAACACTGCATGGTGACATGGTAGATCTGAGCAGCCCTGCTCTTACTGCACTGTGACATGATGAGCATTGCAGCAAATGGAAATTTTCGGCAGAATTCATGATAAAAACTGTCCAAAACAAAGCACAAGGGATTACTTCAAGGAAGCCCAGCCCAGCAGTATAGTTAAATACTATATTGTAGGGGAGAGCCTGCAGTATCTTCTCCCTAAGAAGTTCTTAATAAATAGTTTTCCATTACTTTGTGTAGTAACTGTTTTAATTAATCAAACCATGAAACAAAGAAAATGTGCAATGGATCCAGGGGAATCAGCTATTCTATTCCTAGTTTTGGTGTCTGACTTACAAAACTACTTCTCAGTGGTACACATTGATACTAGAGTAATACTGAGGCATTACAGTGAGAATAGCTAAGTTTTCTTTTATCTTGTTTTTTAGAATAGCTTAGTTATCAATCATTTAATATTCTCAGGGGGTGACATTTACTCTGACGTTGGCTCTGTCCCCAGGGAAGAGAGTAATCCAAGAAAATAAATGCCAATGCTTTAAGTCTGGATGAAGCAAAATTTGAGTGACTATTTCCAGAAATGTTTATATTACTTGCCAGTCTACGTTGCTCAGATAAAAAATAGAATGAATAATACTAGTATGGTTTGTAGGAAAAAAAAAAGCTATATTCTGAGATGTTATTGGAATCCTAAGCATTTCCAGGTGTTGTGCATGGCTTACAATGGTAAGGATATAAATTTTCCCAGCCTCTTTTTCCTTTTTGTTTTGACTTTTTCTAATGTTGTGAAGGATACTAGACTCACAAGCCTAGAGAATATTCATGTGTCCTGACACAGATTATGTATGCTCCTGATGATTGGGCTTTTCCATTCTGATCTATGATCATATTTCTTTTTTGACTTCATTCTTTTATGTTGGAGCTGTCTACCTTCTCCAGATAATGGAGAAAGACCATCACCATTTTCTAACCAAAAAAAAAAAAAAAAAGACACCAATGTGAACACAACACCACTTGCAGTGATGCTAACACTTTTTAGTCATTACCAAAGTAGGACAGATGTAGTCTAGTGACCTAAAAACCTCAGATTTACTTTATAAATCCTATAAATCTCTGGATTCCTTAACAAGAATTTGGATCTGTTGCATCTGATTGTCAGATTGATAGACATGCTTGTTCACAGGAATAAAGAAATTTTAGTTCCCTAACAATTGTGAGTGGGCATATATTTTCAAACAACTTGCCTTTAATTTCTGGGGTTTGCTGATAATTGCTACTCTTAGCTAGGAAATGCTCCTCTTGAGGAATGTGCAGTATGCCTATCACTTTTTAAAGTAAAATATTTAAATCTATGTGATCTCAGAGATCTGCATCAGTCAAGCAGGCTCTTGGAAATGGAGCTTTGGAAACAGAAAAAGAAATTTTCAGAGCTTTTCTAAAACTCAGGGGACATTGCCCGTCATTCTCACCAGTAGCTTTTGAAAGAGGAATGTTCCTGGATGTTTTACTTCCCTTACAGTTCTGGCTGTAATTTTACTCCAATGCTGGCATAGCTTTCGCTAGTGTGGGCAAAGGTCTTGCAACCAAATGGAATTTCTGTGAGTGTGGTTGCAAAATGCTTCTTCTAGAGAACCTGACAAATAAAACACAGAAGAATGTGCTGAGTTATCAGTGTGGGGTTTTTTTTGCAAAGCATTCTAATGCCTGTCACCCTCTTTGAACAGTCACTTCTGACATTTTTGAGAGTTTGTCTGTACCAATGCCAAATTACCAACTAGAATTCTGTATTAAATCAACCTTTCAGAATGCAAAGAAATCACATATTTTCCTCTGTTGGGTGAAAGGTGCATAACTGTAATTCAGTGGAGATTTTCCTGCAGAAAATAGTAAGCACTTAAAACCTTGGAAGAAAATGTGTTTTAAGACTAGCTGAATGGTTACCAGGCCGTTGATTTGTAGCCAGCTTTCAGATCCTTGTTTGTTTGGACCTGTATCTAGGCACAGCTGCTAAATCAGCTTACCAGCACACCTCTGTGGAACAGATCCTCCATCTAGTAACTCTCAGCAGTGTGTGCTGCTGTAGCATTTAGCTGCCAGAGACCAGAGTATCAGTTCTGACACATCCCATTTCCTTTACTCACCTCAATAACTGAAATGTGTCCAATGCTCTACTCTTTGGATTTTGTGGCCAATTAATAAAGGGGATAGAGAAGGTTAGCTGGCTGATTAGTTTGTTCCATTGCAAAGACATTTTAGGAAATCCCAGCCCATGCAGGAGAGGAATATGGAATAACAAAATTTAAATATAGAAGAACAAGAAAGAAGTAGCACATTAGAATTGCCTGTTGGAAGGCAACTCACCTTCTAGCAAGACATGAGGACAGGGCAAGGAAGGCAAAAGAGATTCCAGATTCTTTTTAAGGGCGATGTTACCAGAACTCTTGGGGAAGGATTCTCAGTGGAGACACCCAGAGAAGATCATGGATGTAGCACAGGCTGTTTTCTTACAGGGTGTTGTCTGCTGAGCTTTGTCAATATGACATCTCACTTTAAACAGCTATTGTGTGTGTGTTCTGTTCTGTGACACCACCCAGTTCCAGCTATCCCAGGCCTGTTTTAATATAAAAATAACTGTCAGAACCCAAGGATCTGTTTCCCAAATAGAAATCTGAGATTATCTTCAGATTTCAATATGCAAGTGAGAATGGCTGTATTTGAAATGACCATTCCCTTATAATATCTTTTATACCAGAGACAACCAAACAATTTTCAACATTTTATTTGAGCAGAAATACAATGAGAATAGCAATTCAACATTTTCTTTTTATTTTTTTAACCTGTTGTTAGCTCTGTGCCAATGCTCAGCTTCTAACTTGCTGAACAAAAGTAGTGACTGTATTTCAAATACATCATTCTGTTCTACATCATTTTTTCAGGAATATTGCAGCAAATAAATTTACTAATAGTATTCCTAGAAGCTATGAATTTTAAATGCTTATTAGGATTCATCTGCAGAAAATATATTTTCAACTCATAAAGCCTAATTTTTAGACAAGATAATTTCCATAATATTTCAGCATCTTAAATAATTCCATCTCAGCTCAAAATGAATGCCATGCAACTGAGTCATTGTAACAGACCACTGCCATGCTTTTAAACCAGTACCAAGCAGAGTCAAATTCGTTATTGCAAATAACCTCTAGTTGTATTCTGCCACAGAACAGGAGAAATACTCTGTGAATGAATACAAACCAGACTAACTCTCAACCTTGGAATTTTAATTATTGAATATTCTTACCCAACTGTCTGTAAAAGATGCAGTCACTAAATTTTGAAAAGCATATGCATGAAAGAAAACTGGGAGGTGTTCACTATTTATTTCCAAAATTTTCATTTCATTGAAGTACATGATTTGTTGCAAATTATTTACTAGTTCCATTAATGAGAGAGAGAGAAAAAAGTCATACAACAGCTTCAAAATAGAAAATGTACTGTCTTAAACTGAAGGATAAAGAAGACATTTCTCCTTCAGAGCAGGCTTCAACTGGTGCAGAAAACCATGTACAATGGAATTCATGTCATATCACTTCAGTCATCTGGAAAGTAGATGTTTAATGTAGTAGCTGCTTCAGTATGCTCTGTAGCCAGCGGCAAGTAGGCACCTCCTGAAAATCCTCATGCACCTCAGATGGGTTGGGTACTCCTCCCCAGTGATTACAGAGGAAGCATCAGTAACCTAATAGCTCAGACAGCTGCCTTTCAGTAGGTCAATGTCAAGTGAGATGAATCCTCCTCAGGGAAAGGCTAAAATTACAGGTCAAAGTTTATTGTGTGTGCGTTTGTATTTTGTCACAAGGGCCTTTGGCTGGTGAGGGACAAATGTATCCATGACATTGTTGTCCTGCTCCTGGAGTGGTTCTCACTCTGAAGCACAGCAGCCCTGGGGCTGGCAGCACTGGGAAAGAGCAGCTCAAGGAACAATGGGCTCGCAGCTGAGCTGTGCGCAAATGAGGAAAGGAAGCCATTTGTCATCCATAGGCCTTAATGGAGAGCCACTTCCTATTAATTAGAGAAACACAGAAATTGAAAAAAAAGAAAACAAGAAACTTACGTAATATGATCTCAGAGCTGGCTGATTCGCTAATGTAAAACACAGGGTGGAAAAAAAAAGGCTGATAATGTGGAACAGTAGGGCATGACTGCTGATCTCATAGAAAAAACATGCGGAAAATACTATTCAAAACACTGGCAAAATGACTTCATGTGAAAGGCAGATTTCTTCTCTTCCAGTGGGCAGAATGTTCCAAAGGAACCTGCATGCATCTGCATGTGTGCTTTTTCCATTAGCAGGCGTGCAGGAGGCTTGGGTATGGCAGAGTCAAATGGGCAGTGTTCACATAGTGAGGGTGTTTTTGTCCTGGATTAGGGCAAAGGGATTAGTTAGATTGTATCTGAGACCTTTCCCACTTCAGCCCCGCATGTAAGACTAGGAGAATTTTCTGAGGTTTCAATGGGTTGGGGAGCAAAAGAAAGTTTCTTACCAGATGCAGTCATTCAGCTCTAGCTCTCCAGACTCAAATGGTTAGGAAAGCAGAATTAGCAACAGGACGTGCCCAGTCCCTGCTTTTCAAAACTGGAGTCTGGAGCGTGGGCAAATGACCCAAGACACTCTCTACTACTCTCATTTAAACATGTAACAGGTACACTTTTTATTTTATTATTTTGTCAGTCAGGAATGACTGAAGAAATGGGCATTTGCTCACACAGAGCAAAAAGAAAACCTAAAACCCTCCCTTCATGATACTTTTAAAAATTAAAATTTGCCAGGCAAAACTTCCCTTGTATTTCACATACTGCAAAGAGTGTTTAATAGTGACTGCTTTAGGAAGAGAGAGTTCGCTGTGCTAAAAATAGAACATCCAGTATTTTGCATGAAATGTGATGTTCAAAATCATTAGTATTTACTAGAAACTTAGGAGGGATTTCTCTAAACGTTTATGAATTCTGACTCCCACTATTACACACTCAAGTACTACACTCTTTTGCTTTTATTGGCAGGAAAAGGAGTTTGACAGGGGCTGATCAGAGACTTGAGAGACAAAATTGTTGGCCTCTGTTTCTCATGCTGTTTTTCCTTCCGTCACAAAATCTATAATAAGCCTGGGCATTGAATGAGATTCCACACATGCTGAAAAATGAACCCAGATGTCCCTTTGGAGTTGAGCATGGTCCTCTCCTGAGCAGACATCTCTCCATCACTTCCCTGGAGGTAAATGTGCCATATCAGCACTACTTGTGTGAGCACAATCTCTGTCACCCCCTTCCTTCCTAGCCAACCTATGTTTCTCATCTGTGTATTTTTGGAAATATCTAGGCGAGGACAAAACTGAAGTTTTAACCCATGCCCAATAACCAAAAAAAAAAAAAAAAAGCACTCAAGTCCTGAACCCTGGGTATTAGGTGCTTGTCTGTGCATTGTGTATTATTTTGTCTTCTCTGACACCTGGTGTTATGACACCTTTTAATTCTTTGACAAGTGCAGTGGCAAAATTAGTCATTTTATTGCTCATAGCTGTTGCATGCACTGTCTTGCCTTAGTAGTGTTATTGTCTGAATTAAACTAGTCTGCTTCAGGTAAAATCTACTAGGAGTGCCCATTTTTAGGCAACAGTATTTTTGTTAGGTGAGGCACTGATCTGACTCAGATGTAGCTTACACTGGCTTTGGGTTCTTTTTAGAGTTGTGCAGATGCCATGGCAACTGACCCAGGCTAAGAGAGGCAGGCGGGGCACTTCTAAATGGGGCTTTGAGATTTTCAGCACAGTTCACTGGAGAATAACCTGAAATCCATATATATATATATATATATATATATATATATGGCACTCAGCTGGGATTTTGAAGTATTTTTTTCATTTAGAATATGTTTTTGATACTTTCTGACCTTAGGCAAAATAGCCTTGGCATTTGCAAAGGCTCTGAAGATTGTTAATATTTGACTAGCCCCTATAACTTCAGCAAATCAAGCATCAAGTGCCATAAGGGAGTGTGACAGGAGTTTGTCTTTTTGTTATTCAGGTAGGAAACACACATTATTCTGAGTCATTGTATTTCCCAATGATCTAAGAGCTGCAGTAGTCCACAACAGAGGGTAAGAAGAAGGGTAGGAAACCCAAAGTTGGCACACAGGTATTCTGTCATGCTGTGTTGTCTAGAGGTAGAAGCAACATCATAGAGGAAAGAGAGATCTGTAAAAGGTAACACCACCCTGCTTCTGTTTAAATTTAAACTGCAGTGGAAACCATTGTCTCATAAAGAATTGAAATAACCATCAGTAAAACATTCTATCTTGGAGGTGCAACATGTCCTGGATTTCTGGTGATCTTTTACTAGACAGGTTTTAATCTCTGTTTCAGGGGAAGAAAATTACATCCTGATGCAACCCTTTCAGATAGGCTGCTGCCACTGGGCAAAAGACTATATTACCTAGATGAGGGGAGTTTTGTAATGTAAATTGTGTCCCACATTTTCTTTTAAAAAATTTCCTTCACTCTCTCTCTCTCTTTCATTTTCAAAACAGCTGAAAATTTGTCATGTGCCTTAACATAGAGCTGAAATCTTAATCCCAGTTTTATGAGGTCTATTAAACTGATATGTACTGTGCTATGTGGGAATTAATCCCAGGTGGCCTCCAGGAAAGCCTGGTGTCTCCAGTTCTCAAGTGATTGTCTCCTGTGCGTGTGATCTGTGTGTTTTCCAGTGTGTACAGTGCATTGTGTATTACAATTTAATGAGATAAAGACAAGTGGAACGTGCACACTTAATCAGTTCAAATGATAGTATTTCCTAACCCATATCACCAAGAAAGGCTCACAGCTGTTCAGGCTCATTCCAGTGAGTAATAGCTTTCAAAAAAAATGAACCATAAAAAACAATAGAAATCAAAATGTAATTAGAGTTAACTAGTAATCTTTCTGTCTTAATTACAGCATTGTAATTGTCCTTACTTCAGAGAGAAAACTCCTGAGAGAATTTTGCCCACTGGATTGTTTAGAGAAAAAAATCAAAACCTTGTAATTTTTTCTCTCTTGTGTGGTTTCTTCCTTTATCCTATAAACTGTCAGGCTCATGTATTTTTAATTTCATTGCCTGGGAACATGCTAGCTGTGGTATGGAAGTGACAAAGAGAAACTGAGTGTTTCTGAAGTCTTATGGAAAAATTGGGCAAAGTTTAAAAAGGTCATCGTCCACATTGCTGCAGAAATTAGTGATTGTTCTTCTTCAAGGAAAACTGCTGAAAAAGTACTGGAAACTACTTACATGAAACAGGGTTATTACTTCATGTATTTTGAACTTGGTGGATTGTACACATAACATTCCTCCAAATTAGTTCTACCTCCCTCTTTGCTCCTAACCCTTCATATCCCCTTTGCAGGACATGTTTCTCTAATGCCTGTTTTTGCCCCTTTTAGACTGACCATATTCTGAAAGTTCTTCCTTTAGTTCTTCTTTTAGTTCCCTTTTCATCTTCTCCCCTCTTATCTTGTCTTTCCTATAATGAGCGGTCTAATCCCATAGATATTCTAGAAGAGAATGTTGTGGGTATACTCTGACTGTCTTCCCAAGGCCTTGTCCTCCCACCTCAGATGTCTCTCTGCTCACCAGAGCCCTTCTGCTGCTTCATTTGATTGTCAGGGTGGGATTCACTCACATAAACATCAGTGTCCAGAGACCTTCCAATGCTTAGGGTATTCCATAAGGCTTTCAGTTGTCTGTCTTGAAATCTATTACAGGGCCTGTGTCATTTGAGGCTGTCACAACTATGTTTAGGTAGCTGAATTGTTCTCTCTTAAACCCTCTTGCTCTTCTCTGGCACTGCAACTTGTTCTCTGTGACAAATGCACAGTGTGTAGGCACAAGACAGCTCATCGAATATCTCCTCTCTGGCATATCTATTTCCTGGGAAGCTCCAGCTGTTGCTCCTCTTGAAACTTTTTTCACAGTATCAACTTCCAATACTGAAAGAGTTCTAGAAAATGGGGGAGTCACTCAGTCACGTCAAGGTTTATCCCTTGATAAGCCACATTTGCCAGCAGGATATTGAAGAAAGACAAATTATCACCCATACTTGAATCTACATCCTGATTTATATCACTATATATTATCATAGGAGGTTTGACAGAAGGAAATGCATTCAGGATTTTATCCCACTTGTAGCACTAATTCCTTATTTCCCAGATTATGATTTTGCCTTGCTAGTTTCTGATAATCCTTCTTTTTATGTCTTCCACATGAGTTCGTGTGAAAATGTAGCTCAGTCAGGTGTTTTGGGTGAAAATCTGGAAGACTCAACAAGTGTAACATGGAACCAGAGTCTGATACTCTTTTATTTTCCCAAACCATTGCTCCATGCAGAGCCTGAAGAGTAACTATGAAGCTCAGCAATGCTTCAGACAAATTGAGCCTTGAAAATGGTGGCAATGGCTTCCTTTTCCACCCACTAGTCTTTTAAAACCCCACTTAACATAATTCTTCCACGAATTTGGCTAAATATTTGACCTTATGTGTCAAATTATGAAACAAATTACAGAAAATGCAATGTTTTTCTAAGAAATTAATGAAATGTAATCATAGAATGTGTCTACTCAGTCTAGAATCTTGTCATCCTGGGATTTTATTACATGTGCAAGTATTACTGGAAGAAGTCTAAAGAACTGGCCCTTTGGGAACACTTTTTTATGGGGAAAAAAAAAAAAAGCCAGATAACATCAGTTTGCTGATAGGGCTGAATGATTTTTCTTAAAGACATTCTTCTGTGAGGTGGGAAAGCATCTATCTGAAAATCAGTTCTTTCGCCAAATTTTGAATCTCCTCCTCAACATCTTTGTAATGACAGGCTGGGAAATCTGTGGGCAGTTGTTACCAGCAGTAGTTTTGCCTTATTTCCTCTCAAAAAAAAAAGAAAAACCACCAACCAAAAAAACCTCACCCCTGTGTCCATTTTAGCCTTTCTTGCTTTCAGACACAGTCAACAATTTGATGCAAGTTAAGATAATGAACACTGATAGGTATTTAATGTTGTTAGCCAGCTATGTACACTTGGCCAGGTATGTAACATTGTCCTTGTACTCGCATGTGTGACAGGATTCCCTCTTGATCTCTCCTGAAGCCTGACTGAAGTAACATTTAGAGGTCACAGTGTGATCTCAAGGAGCAGTATCATAAGATGGTACAAATCACTTGGCTGTGGACAATCCCTTTTATCAGTACAGGCTGGGAATGAGCAGATGGAGAGCAGCCCTGGAGAGAAGGACTCAGAGGGGCTGGTGGGTGACAGGACATGACCCAGCCATGGGCACTCACAGCACAGAAACCCAAATGGCTCCTGGGCTCCAAAGCAGCGTGGGCAGCAGGGCAAGGGAGGGGATTCTGCCCCTCTGCTTCACTCTGGTGAGACCCCACCTGGAACCCCGCATCCAGCTCTGGGGTCCCAGCACAGGGAAAACACGGACCTGTTGGAGCAAGTCCAGAAGAGGCCACCAAGACAATCAGAGGGATGGAGCACCTCTCCTGTGAGGAAAGGCTGAGAGAATTTGGTTTATTCAGCCCGAAGAAGAGAAAGTTTCAGGGGAACCTAACTGAGATCTTTTACTACCTGAAGGGACCTCACAAGAAAGGCTGGAGAGAGAGTATCTACAAAGACTTAGATCAGATATTCGGGAAAAATTCTTTATTGTGAGGTTGGTGAGCCTCCCTCCCTCTATCCCTCACCCTCCTGTAGATCACTGGCTTTACTTGGCAGCTCAGTGACACTTACTATTATGGAGCATCTCCCCACTTTGTGAGGTGGCCAGCAGTCAGTCAGCCCTGTCTGAGAAGTGGTAGAATTGTGTCTCTGCAGGGCTTGATAACTGAGACGTTTTGCAATAGTACCCAGAACCATCAGGGGAAGTATTTATAAAGCAATTGGAATAACTTCCCTGTAGTGCTTTCCCAGACTTTTCCAGCCTCACAGCTCTCTTAGATAACTTTTCCCCCTCATCCATTTTCATTTTCTCGGATACTTGGGTAGCCACTTCTAAAGTCTATTGCGCAAAAAATTCTTTCTGATTTGCAGGGGGTTTATCCCTGCACATAGTTCAGAGTCAGAAATCAGTCTCCAGTGGCAGATAAAGTCTCTCCCTTAAATGCCTTTTAACCCTTTCCTTAACTTGGGCTTAAGTGAGTAGAGGAGATATGAAGAACCAAGTTGTAAACTCTTAAAAGAGTAAGGAATGCAACTTTTCTGGGAAAATACATTCCAAACACATCAGCTCCAAATACAATGATTAAGAACCAACAATATTTTTTTAATTCACTCTGACACCGAGTTAGCTAATACAATTTAGTAGGAACTTCTATGTTATTGATTGTTGAGTCAAAATATTTTCTGTGACAGGTCACAAAATGGTTTTGCAGCATTTCCACACAGCTGGAGAAATAATCATACAAGCAAAAGGGCAGCAGCTGTGACATTTCAAAGTCTTACCAGGAATGGAATTCTGGAAATGTAACAGATGTTTAAAAGTCCCCATCATCTGCCCAGTCCCTCCCAACCTCTTTCTCTTTCTTGCCTACATATGTATTAAATAACAAGTAAAAGAAATTACTGATACAGTATAGTTCTGGTTGTTTCCAATTTATATTATCTGATATTTTAAAGAAAATATATCCACATTTAAAAAAAAAAAAAAAAAGTAGAGATTTTTAGGGGTCTTAGGGGTTGGATGTCTCAGCTTTAAGTATTAAATTGTGCTTTAAGAATGAATGAATTGTTGACATCCATTTGAATCCAGTAATTCAAGGCTCTGCTGTGAAAGAAAGGCTGAAAGGAAACCTCCAAAACTGTAAGTTCACAGCAGTAATTGACTAACTTTCAGCCCACCAGACAACTGAACAGACAGCTTGCTTTTTCCAGCATTTATCTGAGTCTCACTCACTATACTGCTTGCAACCACTGTGAAAATTATTATCCTGAGACTGCAAGTTTGAAGACTATGGATGAATTGCAGGAAGAGAAAATTACATAGTAAGCAAGTGTAATCAGCATAGTGATTTTTAGAGCAAGTTTTTTAGTGACATACTCTCTGCCTTTGGGAATAGTTTGTGTTTGCACAGATTTTCTTGAAAAATTCTATTTTTTTCCTCATGCAAAAGGAACATTATTTTCAGTTTACAATTCTTCAGCTAAAGCAAAAGATCAATTTATTTAGCATTCTTAAATATTGATATATGTATTTCATGTAACAGAATTTGTATTTCACCTGTATTTCTTCCTCTCAGTATATTGCAGCATATTTTTAGCTGTTTTTAAAGATTGATTTTTTTCTTTGATTCATTATGAAATATCTTTGCACTATGGGTATTCATTTACCAACTTCTGCAGGTAGTTTCTCCATGGTCACCTTTAACAAGAAACTCTTCTTGACTTCAGTGGCACCAAGAATGTGTGTTAGGCAGAACCAAAAAAGAGCACACAAGCACTCAGAAAGCAGGAACACTGAGCAGATGGCAGGTTCAGATTTGCAACTCAGAGTCATTAATATAATCTAAAAATAGCTGAAGGCATTTATTGGTAATTTTTCTATACCAAAGTATGAAGCTGCAACAATGAAGGATGTATTCTGAAGGACTTGGCAGCCCTGTGCAGAGCTCCTGGTCCTGGAGTTCAGATCCTTTGGGCCATCTCAGTCACAGACTGTCCAAGGTTCCTATTGCTCTCATTTGCATCAGAGTGGGTTTTGGTTTATTCAGTTTAGAAAACTTCTTTCTGGTTCCTGTGTGAGTTTTTTTGAAACTATGGTCATTTATTTGAGATGTTCAGCCCTTCTGAATGGCAAGTCTGTACTTGCATGCAGTGATTTGCATGCATGTTTATAAGGGGACAGAAGTGTGTGGGGGGAATCTCTCTTGGCCAGCACAGCTTGTTTATAACCTACTGACAACACAGGGTAGGTACAGCTATGCTGAAGTAAAGGGAGCCTTCTGATGTACCTTGTGTCACAAGGCCTTGTCCAGAAGGGCTCCAGTAGGAGGCTCTGCCAGTTGATCCCAATTAGCACAACTCTGTCCAGTCTGGACCAGTGAACTCCTACCAGAAGACAGCAGTTGGCACCTTTTCCAAAGTGCTCAGAGTGCATGGTGAGGCTGTTGATGCTGCTAAGGTGTTAGTGAAATATCTAGAAGTGAATTCTGCCTTAATATAAGTTATCTCACAGTTACCATGTCCACTCAAACTTAATTTGTCTTCATTGCCCTCCTGTACACCCCCTGTTGAACAATGCAACCACCGCCACTTGCACCAATTCAAAATGCCCTTCGGGAAGTGTGTAGATGAAGCACAGTCAGCTCAGGCTGAACCCAAGCAAGACTGAAGTGTGTCTGGCTGAAAGGAGAAACACTTTGAAGAGCTGGCCAAAACATTGTCACCACCTTTCCTCAAAGATGCATAGCCTTTATTCATCAAAGTTATGGCTGACTCCTCATTAGAAGGGGTGATCAAATTTGCAGGAATTCCCAGAAATACTTTCTCTCACTTTGAGCTCACTAGGAAGCTCCGTCATTTCCTTGTCGATGGACATGTCGTCCCAGTGATTCATGCAGTTGTCACCTCCATCCTGAGCTCTTGTAGCAGAAGTGGAGTCAGAAAACTGTGAATAGATCCAGAAAGTAACTGCTGACTTTTTCCATAGTGTAAGGTGATTTAGCACTGAATGTCTGAACTCAAGTACCTCAGCTGGCTTCCGCTTTCTCTCAGTACCTGTTTACAGCCTGGGCCATAATTTTCCAAGGAATTGAAGAAATGTCAGAGTAAACCAGGTACTTCTGATGTGCTTTAGATCACGGGGTTCAGGAAAAAAATGTGGGAGAACTATTTGCAAAATCAACCTAGTTTTGTTTTGTGATACTTCTTGCCAAGGTAATGCTGCTGTGGAATGCTCTTCTGGATTCTGATCATCTTGATGAAATTTTGGTGTTTTCCCTATGTGATTGGGTGGATGAGGAAAGGAGCTTATTACAACCTATGACACAATTCAACAGCTCTTTTTATTCCATAATCCCCTCTTCCTTTTGCTCCCAAAAAACAAAACAAAACCAACCTCCCAAAAGCACCGATACTTAGTAAATATTGATCCCACAGACCATATGCAGAGGTAACCCAGGACTTTACTATTGCTTTTGATTTTTCTGTGAAAGAAATTCAGATAGTGCCTTGTTCTGTTTAGGATTTTAGGCTTAGAAGCTCATTTTTTTTACCTTCAGGCTCTTTCAGTTACATTTATTTCAAGGGAGGCCATAAAGCTTTTCAAATACTCTGGGGTTTAAAAAAATTTGAATTCCAAAGTTCATGAGTGAGACCTTCTGAGTGCAAAAGCCAGTTCATGTGATTTATTCTCATGGAACAGAATTTGTTTCTGCTTAAATACTGAGAAGTTCTCTGCTGCTTCATACTCAATTTGAGGTTGTTAAGACTGTGTACTTCTTAAGCAATAAGAAAAATGTTGGAATTAGTCAAGTAAATCAACAGTTTCATTCAGAATGAAAACACAGGAGGGTGGAAGGAGGTTGTATTTAGAAACTGCTTTTAGAACAGTGAAACAGTTTAATGTTTAGGTTTATTTTGACAAGTGAATAAATACAGGGAATACAGGTTAAACCACTGTAGAAAGGGTGGTTTTCATATGATAGTAAAGAATGTGAATAAAAGTAAATTAAACTGAAAGGAATACTCCATCAAAATGCATGTCTTTCTTTGGAAAAGCAGAATAATAAAGGTTGACACAGAAAGCTTAGGTGAAAGTGGGGATACACAGACTGTTACTGCACTGAGGCCAAAAGGCTTGGAAGAGTAAGTAAATTGCATAGGAAAAATGCTTTCAGTCTTCAAAATATAAATCACCCTTGAGTTAGTATACGTGTCACAAGGAGAATTCATGGGCAAATTGGCTTGCCTGCAACCTTTTTCATTCTAGAACATCTTACTGAGCTAAGAGGCCAATGGCCATATGTTTTACCTAGCTGTAAGGACCAGGCTCAGGTCTCAGAGATGTGCTTGATCCTAAGTTGTGAAGCACCAGCTGGGAAACAGGCTGCTGCTTTGAATTAAACAGAGCAGCAGACCTGACTGGAATTCATTGCAGAAAGACAGCTGTAAATCTGTGGCTAGCACAAATTTCTGTGGAGAAGAAGATTGAAAGTTCATTTGCACCAATCATGGGTTGTTCTCTTGGTTGTTCATATGACCAAGAGAGCAGTTGTGTGTCTATAAAGTTCTTTCCCAATTCTCTTTTCCACCACCATTCTGGCTGCATGCATTGCTGACTGAGAGATATACATTGGCCAAACAAATCCTTGCTGTCCTTTGAGACAATCTTGCAGCCTAAACTGCACATCTGATGAATGCAACTAGTTCACTGAACCGAAGAAAAAAGGCTGATAGAAAATATGTATTTATGTATGACTGTCAATCTTTTGGGAATCGAGGCTGCTTTTTGCATTCAGTGAGTTGCGCTAGATGATCTTTCAAGGTCCCTTCCAGCCCAGGATGTTCTGTGATTCTATAATGAAATGAATGGTTCGCTCTATCTCCTGTATGCAACAACAGCAAAAAAAGGGAGAAATTATCATTCCAAACTGCCATTCTTGTAGCAAAACTAGGGAGGCAGGCAGGCAGAAACATGTAACGCAGATGTTACTGGTGGGAGCCACTCATGGGAAGAGCCATTTTCCCATTCATAGCGACCAGTGCTGGGGAAAATGGGCACCCCAGAGTGTGTAGACAAGGCATTAGATGTGCAGTTAATAAAATTCACACAAATACTTCAGCATAAATTTCCACATTCCTGTCAGACTGAAGGCAGGGATGCCTGTCCCCAGTAGACCCCATGAAGCTGAAGCCATGGCTCTTCCCTTCTGCCCTACATGGAGGAACTTCTACAAGAAATCCAAGTTTATTCATGTAAAAAGAGCCTGGTAGAAACAGCAAAGAAGCTCAAAGAGAAAGACAGATTAGTTCAAAACAAAAAGGCTAAAGGATCTCACTTTCCTAGTTGCCATGGATTAGAGGTTTTCTGTCCTGAGCCCGTAGCCAGTGAGAGGAAGCAGCTGGAACTAGACAGAGAGAGCTGCTGCCCACACTTTTCCTATGATTTTCGTACTTTTTTGGAGATTGCTGTAATTTATGGTCAGAAAATAAGATTAGTTAACTTAGTCTGGCCCATGTTTTCTTTAATTCTGACTTAGTCCAGTAACTTGTCCTTAGTTGCAACACATTTCCCCAATCTGAAGACCTCAAGAAATGCAGAATCCACCATCATCTGGACCAGGGTTCTTTTTCCAATGATCAGTCATCCTCCCAAGTTTCAAAGGAACGTATGCCATTTCACAAGCATCTCCCTTAAGCTTCTGGTCATTTATTACATATTATTTTTTTTCTGGTATTTTCTCTAGATAAGCATAATTAATGGAGACATCTCAGTCTTATTCTTCCCAGCTGAATTAATCTCTGGCAACATAAACCAGGAGTAAATCTGTCTAACAGTGTCCATGGAGAAACAGCATTGTTTTAACTCAAATAATTCATTTTAGTGTTGCACTTTACTAAGCACAGGGGACTCTCTACCACCACTACCCTTCTTCAGGGACCTGAGGCAGTCGCCATAATTGTTGCCAGTGCTAAGACCCAAAAAGGTAATAAAAAAATAGATTGCATATTTCCTTTAATTATAAATTTGCATTATTTTGAAGATTACATTTTTTTATTATTGTTCATACCTGGAGAAGATTAATCAGAATAGTCTGAAATTAAAATTTAGTGTTTTTCTAATTATCCCTTAATTTGATCATTTTAGTGGCAAACTGGGGTGTACTAGGGGAAGAGGAGTGGCAGTAAAAACAGCAAGATAAACACTTGTGAAAATTATAAATATTTCTGAAATATTTTAACAGAATTGGCTTAGGGAATGAAATGTCATTCCCTTTCAAAGCTTACAAAACATGTATTTCTTTAGATTTCCTGAGAAGACTTCACCAAATCTTAGTCCTTTCTACTGTCATGAATAAGGAGAACTCCTCGGGAATATGGAACTGAGCTGGTTTACCCAGCAGATCCTCTTAGGGATATCATAAAGAATGTTTCTTTATGTGCAGTTTCCTCAGATCAGGGAAAGCTGCTGTATTTGCTGCTTCCCTCTTTTCCCTCCTTTGTGGGGCAGTAACAGAGTGGAGTCGTTTCTCAGGGGTGTCACAAAAAATGAATACATGGATCTAATGGCTATAGCTCACACTGAAGAAAAACAACATTCCTGATCAACGGAGCAATATGAATTGTTTAAGCTCAGCATGGGAAGAGTTCTTACTCCCCAATAAGACTTCAGTAGTTTCGGAACAGTTACATTAGGAATTAGAAAAGCACTCAGAGTAAATAGCAGTAATATAATTATAACCCCTGGGGAAGGGTTTAGAATTTTGCTTTAATCTTAAAAACAGGACCTTGTTAGGTGAGCAAAAGGAATACTAATGCCTTCATCCTTTCCAGATGATTCACACTGAATCCTGATTGTCCAATGTTGTTTGACATTAATGAAGGTAAATAAATCCACAGATATCTCTCTCACTGATTTAATCTAATTGGTTCTGATTGCAAATCAAGAACTTCTGAGAATGTCATCATTTGTTTAAGGAAGAAGATTGGACACCTTTGAATTTGACTGCCTATATTTTATTCTTGGCCACAGCTCAGAGGTAGACCCAGACACCTGTGCTAACTATTTTGCAAAAGTGTTTGGTCTTGAACATTAACCCCATGACAAATATCAGTCAGCTTTAAACAAGGCATTTGTGCAGTGCTCCACCTGAACAAGGGGTATGTGTGCTGCACTCTTCTCCTTCAAAGGAAGGCCAGGTGGCACTGTTGCAAAAATACTTGCTCACTCTGTCAACCTATGTGTAAACTGATAGGCCTTGAAGAGCTGCTTCTTGTCACTTGTGAGGCATTGTTTTATAAATCTCCTCAGTAAAAATTGCTTTCCTTGCTTTAATCTCTCCACAAAACCCTTGTAGGTAGGTTTGCTGTCACAGCAATCACACAAAGTACTGTACAATGCCAAGACACTATGCTACACATGAGTTCTTACCACATTATTCTCCAAGAACTTCTTTCCACCCAGTTAAAAAGGGGTGTCACTTTTTCCTTTTATTTCCCTTCAACAGTCTCTTCAACAACTACTTAAAATAATTCCATTGTGGATTGTTTTGCCAAAAATTACTTTACGGAAAATCTTAAATCTCTGGCTTACACTCATACAGTAAGAGCAGTAACAGAACTGAGATGGGACCATAAGTGACCACAGGAATTTATCCCTCTTTCCTTCCTTACACAGCCTAACCTACATGAATAGTAGCTTGACATGACAGGTGCTTCTGCAACTGTTTTCCCAGGGCTCTGCTCTGACCTCTAATGTCTGACAGAGTCTTTTTGCTCTTGCTGGTTTTCTAAGCACTTTAAAAACAGCTGCCAGTATCAGCTGAAATGAAATTCAGATAGACGAAGATTTCCTTCATCCAGCACAATGAAGTTTCCCACAGAGACTGAGCTGGTGTGTTTGAGAGGCTGACAAGAGCCATGGGGTGAGGCAGTGCTAGGTTAGTAATCTAAGGTCACTGAGACTGCTTAGCTGTGACCATAACCACCCCCTGCTACTGTTTCTTTGTACACTGCTGGAGAAGCAATTGTTTATACAAATAAAATTTATCACACTTTTACAAGAAAATTGCCCAACATATCAGAAGATGAAGGTTTTCAACTCCAGCTCATTTCGTTTCAAGCCAACTGCTGTTTCTGTGCTGCTCAGTGAGCACAGCCCATTCAATTTTAATTTTGTTACAAACAAACAAACAAAGATAACTAGTAACATACGCTTTAGAAAGACTCTTTTTCCTAGGGCAAGATGTTTGCCAAAACCCTTTGCAACAAAGAGCTAAGAGCAAAAACTGTTCTAAAAACTCATGGGTGTCCCTGAGGAGTGTTTCTGAACCACTCAGCTCACCATCACCTCTCACCCACCCGGCTCCAACCTGGGTTTTATACAATGGCAGGAATATAACAATCATTTCATTAGAATGGCTTGATAGTCCACTCCAATCTGTTATCCTATCTCTGCACTAAATCCCTTAGAGGAAACAGCCCCCCCCTCCAGAAGCAATGATTGCAAGGTATAAGGTCAAACTAAACAAGGACTATCTTTTGGACATGCTTCTTGAGTTAATATTAAATAGATGTGTCTATGCATGTAATGTAATAAAATGAGATCACAAAATGGAGAATTCTACACACCTAGGGTGGCTGATTCCTAACCAAATGTTAGGCCTGTCAGAAAAAATTTTAAACATTCTAGTTAATATTAATCTTATGTATATGACCTAAGTGCCCTTTTTCAATCTGTTCCAAGAAAGCAAGACTCTGCTGACTTCAGTGGGACAAATGTCTGGCTTTAAATTTTATACATATAGAGTTTTCTAAATTAGGTAAAATTGGAGCTAAACCAGAGCTGCAACCCCAGACCCCAAAACTTGGAGGAAGCTTTGGTTGGAATACAAGTTTTGCAGCTGGTCTCTGATCTGAAAGGAGCAAGCCCAAACCTCCTGTGAGTGCTGAAGAAAATTGTGTTTGGATCCAGATTCAGACTTCACAAAGTGGGGCCCATCTCCTAATGGTGCAGATGAAGGCCAGAAATGGCTGCCTGCTGCAGAGGTAGGCAGGAAGCCCCCAGCAGCTGCATGCTCTGAACAGTATAGCTGCCTGTGTGCAAGAGCACCAGCACAGCAGGGGTGAGCCCACAAAGAAGTGTCTACGATAAACGGCTTTGCAAAAGCTGAAAGTGGTGTGCACCCTTTGTAGAGCAACAGCAGAAGGTTATTCTGTGGGTGCTGCAAAACAACCTCTAATTCCTGTCAAGGACTGCAAATGCTGCCTTTGCAAAATGTGTGTTAGTCTTTGAAACCAAAGTTCACACTGGTGGCTGCTTATCACATATTGACTTGCACACTCTATCAACGCCTGCAGTTCTCACTTGTCACCACTCCTTTCACACCTGGAAGCTCATGTTGCTAGTCTATAATTGGTACTCAGCTATAAGTAGTAAGTGGTGATGTTAGCAAGCCTTAGATGGATCCCTTTTAATACTACAGATGTCTTGTTAAGAGTCATCAACATGAACACTGGAAAGAGATGGATGCTTGCACCTGAAAAATGTAGAAGAAGCCACATTAGAGTTATGAAGTACATATATCATTTATGGTATTTTACACCAGTGAAGTGAATTCTGCCCTATAAATCCTAATAGATAAATCCTATCCACACTGTGGGGTAGTAGTTATTACTTGAGTGTTGCACAGAAAAACCCTGTCCACAGAGTTATGAGTTATCCCAAATTTGTCTGCTCATGTCCCATACACAACAGTAAACAACAGAAATAAGAATAAATATACTTTGTTTAAAAACCCATTCAGTGCTGTAGGCAAAGCAATTATTTTTTTAGGTCATAATGTGCACTCATGAGAAAGGAAACGTGCTCATTCTTCCCAGGAGCCTCTTTCTCCATGCATTCCAGCTGAGCATCCTTGAGCACTTTGTTGGAAGCAGTGTATCTCCTCTTGTATAAAAATTAGTGTGTTTCCTCTGAGTCTTAGAAAACTTTTATGGCTCCCTGAAGAGAGGAAGAGACTGTGGTCATGAATGGTGCAATTGTGATAATTTGCACCTTGAATGGTTTATTCCAATGCAAAAAAAAAAAAAAAAAAAAATGCTTTTTACAAAAATTAGTCATGAAAAGAAATTACTCAGGTTCTTCTAGTGATTACCTCCAGTGGAAGGCTAAGTCATATTTACATTTGCTTCACCAGCAGTTTGAAGGAGGTTTACATTTCCATGTAGAAGAATCAAAATGGTGCCTTGCTCCCTTCATCACCTCCATGACCCGCCTGCCTTCAAAGGTGTGGCTTCCTTTGCCCTGACATGGGTGTACAATGAGCAGAAAACAGGAAGGCCATGGGGCTCGGCTCTATGCTCCAAGCATCATGCAATATGAACTGGCATCATTTGTCATGGCACATGGAAGGGATTGTGACTTTCAGGGGATGTTCTGTGGGACTGGAGACTTTTGGAGCCTGTGTTGTAAATTATTGGGCTGACAGCCCTGTCTGGCTTAGTGTGGGCAAGGAAAGGAACAATACCTGAAATGCCTGTGTAAAATTTGGTCCTTGACAGATTCTTATTGTTCTCATCAACACCCAAGAGGATGAGCAACATCAAAACTAATCAATAAGTAACAGCTAGATATCCATGTTCTTAAAGAGTCTAAGATAGCACTTACTCCACATTTTTATGGGTAGAAATTCAGAGATGAAAACCGCCTTGTCAATCATTATTGACTGTATGACTCTGACACCAGCAAATCACACCATTGAAGTGCTAAAAATCCTGTTTGCCCTTTAAATTCTCTTGCCCACTGCAGCTAAGTAAGGAAAGAAATTAAGCAGTGATGTAGTAGGTGTTTCAGATAGCATTTTTCCTTTAATCTTTATTGGGTTTAAGAAACTTTACAGGAAATAGCATGTAATATCTTTGACAAGAGCCATGGAGTGTGACCCACACAGGGTAGACAAAGGCGTGTACCACAGCATTTCTTTGAAGGGCACAACAACCCAAAGCAACAATGTCAAACCATGCCAGCCCTGGGGGCTGCTGCCTAGCAAACCATGCAGTGTGCTGAGTGGGCTGAGCAGGAAATGGCAGCTGGCCGGAACTCAGAGGGGCTAGAAATAGCTGCAGGGAGACTGTGAGAGGGGACTCAGCAACTGGAAGGACCAGGTGAGAGAATGCAGTTCGTGTGATCACTGCAAATTAGACACCTCTTTACAATGAAAATAGGAACTGTACTCCCCAACATGCCACTAGGATCCATAAGTAGATCAGACAGGGGTGGAAACGGGTTCTGTACAGGAGGCCAAGCTCATTCTGCTAACCCAGCCCCAGCTCATGTCCTAGCACCACATGCACATATAGGATTGCACTGCTAGAAAAGGTGGGACCTCGTGACATGGTGTTTTTACAGGACATTACATATCAGCTTATCAGCACATCTGAAAATAGCTAGAAATTTTTGAGGGTGGTAATGAAATGGAGACCAGCCTGGGCTGGGACTCTTTATTGTGGTTAAGAGGGCAAGTAAATGAGCTGTGAAGTCTGTTATGCCACTCTCATTTCTCTGTGCCCTTTATTCAGGGTTTCACTAAAAAACTCTAGGTGAGGCCCAGACGTTTTACCGCTGTTTAATTAAGAGAGTGTGGTAGTTGCTAATTGTGAAACTAATAGTCGTGATTTTTTTAGATGAAATATAAATGTGCAAAGACAGTTTTGAAAAAGTAGTTTGTAAGTCAAACTCTAGCATTGTTTGACAGACATAGTAGTAATAGCAAAGATGTTAAAAAATTTAATTTTACATAGTAGTCTGTCATTGACACCCAAAGGAAACATCAGTGGGGATGCATTATAACACTCAGAACAAATAAACTGAAAGAAACAGAGGAAAGATTTGATAGAGAATAGGAGAAATGGGAGAAAGGAACCAAAAGAATGGAGGCAAAAATAGGCAAAAAAATGAAGACATGCCAATTCAGAACAGCATGCCCTTTAAAGGAAAAACACTGAAATCATATAAGAGTAATTTCATGCAGACAGCTGTATATTATTTTTCATTTGTGATGGAGATTATTGAAGTTGATTTTTCCATCTTTTCTTATTTCTGAAACATTAGTATGTTTCAGAAATCATGAAAGAAAGGTAGAGATGAAAACCAGGCTAGTATTTATGGCAAGCACATGCATGCATCAAATAAATAGCAAGAACTACAAAATCTCTTCAGAAAATTCAGTCTGACTTCAACGGGATATTTCTCTCCATAAGGAGCATCACTACACTTCTCTGCACAACATCCCACTCTGCTGCCTGGCTGTCTTGTTTTACTCACCATAAAGCCTACAAACTCCTCAATTTCTGAGCGCTGTTTTGATATAAGATTGGCAGAGGTCCCTCAGGACAGGAAGGCTCCAAGTGCTGCATGATTCAGAGATCAAACTATGGTAGCACCGGACAAGATGTCTCCTTATCTATACTTCAAAGCATGTGAAGAGACATCAAATATTCACTAACACTCTCATCCTTCATCGTTGTCAATTGCACCTCCATTTGTAGTAGGCAGAAGAATTACCAAACTGCTTTCTCCAAAGACAGAAATATCCTTCCAGACAGGGCTAAGTTGAGCAAGAAATGTGGTACATGATTTTATGGAAGGGAAAACTGACTTTGAGCCAGCAATGTGCATTTGTTCCCTCACTGAAGTCAATATCTGGGCATAGAATTTGGGAAATTGACACTCCAGAATTGCCAAATTGACAGAAAATACTGTGTTATTTCTCCATAGACAGTGGAGTCAATATGAATCGTTTATTAACTTCAAAGCATTTAATTCTCAGTTAAGGATTATCTATAACACTTTAATATTGAAAAAGGTAACAAAATGGGTGCAAATTACATTAAAGCTTTCTCTAATACTCCATGTGTTGTTCTAGTGATGCAGGGAATGTTGAGTATCACTGAAGCTGTTGTTTAACAATCTTTGCCTCATCCTTGCAGAGGCCTTTAATGCCCCAATGTTTGTCCCAGCTTAGGAGACAGAGTAGGTATCCTTCACATCTGAGAGTTTGAGGTGAGCATGGTGTAATTTTCACTGCTCGGTGTTAGACTGCTACAGCCAGGAGTTGAAACCACTGGTGGCAGCCTGGCCACTCTGGCCTGAGATGTGACATGAAATGCTTGCCCAACATTCAAGGCTGGTAGGATTGCATGGAGATAATAATACAACTGGGGAGATGTCACACCAGTTGGAAGATGTGGGAGACTGTGTGCACAGCCTGAAAATGGAGCTTGCAGGCTACTTTCATGAAGCTCTTAATCACAGATGAGGAAAATAGCAAAAGTGAATTTTATTAGCTAAGTTGTTTGCAAGCCACAGTTAGCTTATTTGTTATGGGGTCAGCTCTGTTGGAACAACATCCAACTCCCAAGGCATTCTGGATCCTCCTGAACTGCTTGCTTTTGACCTCTAAAGCACAGTAGCCACCTCCTGTGACCACAGATCATAAAGTTGCCTTGCAGATAAGAATTATGGAAGCGTGCATTTCCTTCCTGAGAGGAGCAGCTGTGCTATCGCAAATAAATTTGTTTAAAGATCGCGGTCAAATGAGCCACTTTAACATCATCAGTGTGCTGCATTCCTGAACAACACAGACATGATCTTCTGCTTGGTGGGGTGGGAGGAGGCTTTCCTCAGTTCTGGGGCTTTGTGGTTGAAGTACTGAGATTCTTTCTGATTAGATTTAGGGATATATTTTATGATAGATACACAACTCCCTTTTGTTCCTGTGGGAAAAATGAAACAGAAGGGCCTCTGTGTTTTACTACTGAGGTTCTTTGATAGTTTCAGATATTTTCTGAGGCTTGGCATCCAATGTTCAGATTCTTTTTAATGAAGAGCCTATAAAAACAAGCTTTAATGATAGTAAATACTACAAATTATGCAGTAATGAAAACAGGTTCCATGGGTAACCATATTTTTGAGCAACTTAAATTATATGCAGAGTACATCTGTAATAATTTGTTTTCATGGCTTTTAAGAGTGCCACATCATCTAGAGTTATTTTTACAAGTTCTTTTTCCATGTAGAAGATTCCACACAAAAATACAACACACTTAACGGAAGTGTGCAAGTTTCCTTCCAGCTCAGATACTCATTGTAGGAGCTGAAGAAAACAGTATAAAGTGTCCAAATGTCCTTTGTTTTTGGAAAAATAAGATGGAAGTTTTAGTTTAAAGGTTGTGTGGTGACATTAATGGTGTTTCCCGCCAGAAGCACTGCAGAAAGATATCTCTTCTGACACCAACATAGTTCTGCTTTCACTGTTGCAGGGTATTTACACAGCCACAGTAAACACAGAGCAAGCCAATTCGGTGAAGCTTAGAAATGGTTGATTTGCATTCTAGCTAAAAGTCAGAGATCATATGAACAGCAGTTCTCTGAGAATAGAGTGCTAATTCAAATAATATTTCAAAACCTCATTTTGATAAGTGTCATTCAGAAGATTTGTGCAGAAAGCTTTACTAAGATAAATCTTGAAGATAACATTATTGTTGTTGCCTCTGATGTATGCAGGAGTCGATAACAAGCTGATTTCTTTTTTCTGACGGATGATTACACACAACAGATGTTTTAATTTGATTATATCTATGAGATAAGCATAAATGCTGTGTTAAGTCCAAACATTTTTTATAAGTTTTGAAAAACATTTTCCAATGAATGTAACCTTTTGTAAATGTCCTTGCTGGAGGGTGTATGTGTTCTCATAATGGTGCAAATTATCAATAACAAGTTGAAACCAGTGATTAAACAAAATAAGAGAACTGCGTTTAACAGCAGCTGTAATTCTGTGTTCTATGATAACCTAAATTAAAAGAGAAATATTATTCAAATGGTGATACAGAACACAAGAGTTTCACACTGCTCCAAAGAGGACAATGTGTTCTTCAGCCAATGATACACAAGACAGGCAAAGCTTTTATCAAGGATGCTGAAAGGCTAATGCTGTATGCCAAGCACCCTCAATTTGAAAATTAGCAGGCAAATGTCAGTTTTGTGAACAGAGTGCTGCAGTGAATGGAGGTTTTGAGTTTCAAATAATACAAGCTTACAAAATTTGACTTTGATTTGAACTGAAATGCCAAAATTTCTCTGAAAAATAAACTTCTTGCCTAACTGTAGTGAAATCAGTGTCAGATATTGTTCCCATGTTCTTTTTTCATATGTAACATGGAGAGAACAAAAAAAAAAAATCAAAACTAATAGCCTCCTTCAAAACAAAAGCCAATCTGTATCACTATGAAAACATCAAAATGGGGCATGCCAGTTTTTCAAGCAGATTTGCTATTTTTATTTTGAAAGTAGTTATAACAAAACTTGTCCAGAGTCATCAATGTTTTTATTTGGGCCAAGCTACTTCTTCTAGTTACTTCATAAATCGTTTCAGTAAGGCAATATCAGCATACTGTGTACCTGGTTGCCTCATGTCATTCCAAACAAAAATCACAATGACTGCCAATGGGTAAAGCATCATGTATCTTACTTTATGTGATGTATACAATTCAAAGGGCATTTTCTTTAGGATTCATGTCTCTAACATCAGATACCTACCAAGTAGATGTCTGGGCTAATTATGCTCCCTATCATCAGCTCTTTGTGTTTAGAAGGTTTTTAAAATATCTCAATTCCTTTCTCTCCTTGGATGATCAAGGGAATGTGGGTGACCTAATAGCCTGCTGCCACCAAAATGGCAGTTCTGTTCATCCAGCATTTGTCCTCCATCCTTTGGTTCTTGAACCCGATCTGGGACTATCCCATCACAGTGAAACAAACAGGACTGATCCATCAGATGGTGAGAAAGGCGACAGATTCTCTCAGCCATCTCCTGGAACTTCAGACCAAGGCTAAATTTTAGGCAGCTAAAGTAAGTTGAGATGTCTCACCCCACACCACATATATCAGCTCTACACAGGCATGAATATTATGTTGTGTTAGTGCAACTGTATAGGCCTTACTTAAGTCTGCATCTGGGAACTATCTTGTTCTGGGATTGTTACATAAAGCAACACTGCAGTTAATAAACTAATCGAAATAATTGCTTTATTGTGGACATCAGCAGCTTGTGGCTGTGAGCAGAATGGTTTTGAGTGTATGTTAAGTACAGTGAAACAACAGCTTTTTTGTAACAATGAATGTTTTGTAGAAGCTTGAAAGTGTTTTTCTACAAGGATAATGCTGTAGTTCATGTGGGATCTTGACAGAAATAAGATACTGAAAGCTAGAAAATAGGATAACAAAGAGAGATCATTTATACTTGGTAGTTTTATGGACTGTTTTAAAAGCTATACTTAAAACATGCAGCAAGGAGCAGTTAGCATGTTTTCTCTAGGAGACCCTGAGATACAAGAGGTACTAAATTGTTTGCGTTCTCAGTATATATTTCCAAGGCTCAGAAAGAAAACACAATATTCAGTGCTTTGATATTTTGCCTTTTCAAATGAGGAACTGAAAATAGCTGTCTTCCCTTACCCTGTCAGGATGGAGACTATTATTTACACCATTAATCTCCCACTTTTGAAGAGGACTCTTCCTCTACCTCAGTCAGGCTGAGGTTAAATACTCACAGTTTCAATTTAGAAGAAACTGCTATCTGAAAACAGGGAACTGGGAGCTATGAACAAGGAAATGGAAAGAAATTACCAGCTTGGTCTTGTTTCATATATTTTGGTTGTCCAGGGAATCCTGATTAAGCTGCATTTGGGCCCTAAAAGGGAGGTTTGTAGTACTCAAAAAGGCAAAATATGAGTTTTCACTAATGAGCCTGTCTGGGATAAATCTGTGACCCAAAGTTGGCTTTACTTTGACTTCCACACAGACTATTGGTGACAAAGATACACTGCCCTTCCCCTGAGGATATCCAGATAAAATTTCCTTCCACACAAAAACATTCTAGTAACATCTCTCACTGGGGTTCTCTGAACACTCAAAGCTCACCTGTAGCACAATCCTCACTGCATGATGATCTGTAAAAATAAAGGCAGTTCTTACATGGTAATATCAAATTCCTGAAGTCTACCTGTAGTAGACTCCTCACTTGCTGGGTAACAGGTGCTGTATCACCTCATGTGAGAGAAGGGCAGGGATGCCTGGCTGCACTCGAGGATTTGAGACCACTGGAAACCCGAATACAGCCCTTCCCAAAGGCAACATCTCCTGCCAGTCTCCATCACTTACTGCCAGACCCTGGATGAAAGAGACTGGGCAGAATATGCCTATATTGGAAAAGAGCCACAGCACTCATGTGAGGGAGAGAGATGCGAGTGAGACAGTGTCAGGCTTGCCAAGTCACGCCTGGATTGTGACAGGTTTGAACAGTAATATTAAATCTGTACTTGTTTGCTTTTAAACTTCTTTTTCATCTTGGAAGGTAGTCACCAGAAACTAATAGGAGAGTTCAGCACACACAGCCAACTTTCTAAGCAAACTGCAACTCTTTGGCACCTGCAACTTGACAGCTCTGAGGAGAGAGCAGTGTACAGCACACAGTATATACTTGTGGGAGTTGAGAAATGCTTTTGTTTAAGTGGATACTGCAAACACAGCCACCATCTAGCACAGAGCTGGCGCACAGGAACTGATAAGAACACCCCAGTTTATGCTCAAAGGGGAGTCTGCAACTTTTCTTACCTCTGGAGGGTGGTGACCACCACATGTTTGAGTGAATCTTGACTATATTAAAAGAGGGTGAGGGAGAGGGAAATGCTCTTGGAGAGAGGTTTATGAGAGTTTGTACAGTAAACTGAGACTTCAGGGTGAAAATATGCATTTAGGGAGTGTTTAAAACTAAATTTACATAAAAGCACAATTATTTTTTTTTAATGTCTGTTATAGGCCAATTAAATTCTTTATGCAAACATTTCCAAATTCAAACAGAGGTGATCTGGGACATTCAGAGCATGAATTACATATATTGCCCCGAGGGCTTAGCCCTCCTTCTGAAATACCCAGATCTGTACCTCTAACTAATGTTGTAACTGAGACAAAAGTGAATCAACAACGTTGGAACAATCGTCCTCAAATTATCCCCATGTACATCAGTTTACCCTTCAATCAATGCCCAGCCATTTAAATCAGAGAGGAAGGAAGACTGTGAGCTGAAAATGGGTCTCAATACAACTGCTGTCTATGCAGTGACTGGATTTATACTGGCAGAGAGCTCAAGCCTTATTCAGGTTCAAAACTGAATGATTCTTACAATCTCTAACAGGGCCGTGAAAAGCTGGCATCACCAGTGTGCTCCTACTCTCTGAATCCTGGGTGCAACTTCCCCTTGTAGAGAAGACAAAATCTCTGGTAGAAGTTCCTTTGGAGAGGGATGGAGACATTTGTGTCACATGCACAACATCTGAGGTAAAGTAGTGCACAACCAGCCTATTTGGGAGCAAAACAAGCAGCAGGTGGCAAGTTGTTCCAGTCAGCTTCAACATCTGCAAGCTGAGTGCCCAGTTAGTCTGTGTGAATATTTCCTGCTGTTACCCCGACTTCAACCTTCCCTGCTCCCTGCTTTAGTTCATCTGCAGGCTACGTCCTTCTTTCCGATACCCCTTCTGCAGAGGAGGAAACAAGCTGCTGCAGCAGCATCCCTAAGGTCAGGGATACGGATGCGGGGAGGAGCTGTGCAAAGTCCCCATGTCCCAAATGACTCGACTGGGTCCTTTTCAACTCGCAGGGAGGGAGCAGTAGCCCTCTGAGCTGGCGGTTTCCTGTCGACCTTGAGGCTCCCCGCACGGCACGGTGCAGCTCCGGGCGGGTGCCCGGGCCCGGTCCCCGCCTCGGAGGGAGGCAGGCGCAGCCATCCAGGCTGCACGTCGGGGCTGGCCCCGGCGCGCTTGTGGTGGGAGAGCCAGACCTGAGAGGGGCTGGCCTCTGGCAGATGATTGACACCAAACTGGGTGAGGTTTCATGTTAAAAGGAAAAAAAAAAAAGGGAAAAAGGAAAGAAAAAGGGCGAGAGCAGGGGAGGGGGTGACTGTGGGAAGGGGGAGAAGGAACTACTGTAAGAGTAAGAAAGTCCTGCCCAGCTGTTTGCGAAGTTTAAGATTTCCTGTTTCCCCTGCAGCGCCGAAGTGAAGTTTCAGTGAGTCACCCGCGGTCCCGAGCAGCGGAGCGGCGCAGCCCCGCTCCCCGCCAGCCCCGCCACCGCCGCCGCGGCCTCCCCGCCGCCCCCGCGCCCCGCCCGCGGCTCGCCGGCCGCGCCGATCCGGCTCCGCGATGACTCCCCGGCTGCCGAGGAGCCTGCGGCGGCTGCTGCTGCTCCTTTCCCTCTGGGCGCTCATGGGCAGCTCGCTCCCCGCTCTGCTCCGGGGTAAGTGCGCGCCGGCCCGCGCTGCCGCTTGACAGCTGCCGGGGCCGGAGCGGGGCGGGAGGGGACGGGGGCAGGCGGCGAGGGACAGGCGTCCGCCGCGGGAGGCGGGGGACACGGTTGCTAAGAAAGTTTTGAGGCTGGAAACATTTCGGGAGGGGGTGAGCGTGTTTGTTGATGGCTCTGCGGGAGAGTAAGCGAGGAAGAAAGGACTGGGAGTCTCGGGGTTTCGCGGCCAAAGCTGAGGTCCGTCCGTGGAGGGAATAGCGGGGAGAAAGGAGCGGATTTGGCAGGAAATCGGCCGGGTCTGCTCGGGCCGGAGGAGCCCGGAGAGGGCATGTGGGGGCTGCCTGCAGTGGCCGGGGGAAGGGCTGCAGGGCCTGCCCGCAGCTGATGCGGCGGCTCCCGCACCTGGTGCGGCCCCGTGTGCAGGGCCGGGCCGGGGCGCGGGCCGGGGGAGCCGCGGCGCCTTGGCAGCGCCCTCCGGGCCGGCCCCGCCGCTCGGCCGGGCACCGGGTGTGTGTGCTGGGGCACCGAGTGTGTGTGTGCTGCACCGCCGCTCGGCCGGGCACCGGGTGTGTGTGTGTGTGCTGCACCGCCGCTCGGCCGGGCACCGGGTGTGTGTGTGTGTGCTGCACCGCCGCTCGGCCGGGCACCGGGTGTGTGTGTGTGTGCTGCACCGCCGCTCGGCCGGGCACCGGGTGTGTGTGTGTGTGCTGCACCGCCGCTCGGCCGGGCACCGGGTGTGTGTGCTGCACAGCCCCGGCCACACGGCCGGAGTGCCTCGGGTGCTCTCAGAGGAGGGCCTGTGCGCGGCCACAGAGCCCGCTGCTGCGCGGGTCTGCACTTGGTTACCAACACTTGGGTTTCGTGAGAGTTTCTGCTAAGAGCGGAGTCCAGCCGTGGCTGTGAGCAGTTGGACTGAAAAGCACTCATTTCTCCGGCACTGACTGTGCATGTTGCTTGGCTCACTTTAAAAGTGACACTTTACAATCCTTACCCTGCTTCTACCAAGACATCCTTAGATAGGTTTTTGGGGTCTGCAACTTGCAGTATTCTTCATATCATAATTTATTCTATACTATGAGCCAAAGTTCTGCTGCAAAAACAAGATTCCTGCGCTGAGCAGCCTTCTGTCTCTGTCCTACCAGTAGTTACCCACATCTGTGAATTAACTTCTGTAAAATCAAGGTTAGGCCCTAAATCACATTGCAGAACAGGTGGTGAACCTAAAAGGAGAACCAAGAGATTGCAGCAAACTGCATCTGAAACACTGGTGAAGAATTAAGAAGCTTTCTAAGATGTCTTGTAATGGCACATCTGGATTTAGTCTTCAGGTAAGGTGTGCACACCTGGGCTTCTACAAACTTTGCCCTGGGCCCTCTGATTCTCCTGTCTGGTCCATTCATGGTCAGCAGTTGATCTCAAATTTTGGCAGAAACATAATAATATAAAGTAGATAACTCTTGAATAGCTACTGCCTCTAGCTATGTGCAGTTTTGACTAACTTCATGCTTCATTAACAGCCCTGTCAAAGTCAACAGGTTTTGCATACCTGCAAAGTTACTCATGAAAACTTAGGGCAGAAGAAAAGAACAGTGTAAGAATAAGAGACTATGGTGTCCCACAACTCAAAGTTATATTAAATTTGAGGTGTGTAGCTTCTTGTTAATATTATATATTTTCTCTATAATTTTTCATTATCGTAAATCATAATCAACTAGTGATGGCCTTTATTTTGACCCCCAGCCTCAAACTTTTGCAGATTCCCATCACAAAATACTTTAAATGGAGAAGCTCAGCTTTTGTTAATCTTGTGTTATTTATTATTATACTTTGTTTTTTCCCACTCAGTCAGTTATAGACAGTCTCAAACTATGGGTCGATTTTTAAAGGCGGGCATGGTTCAAGAATTTGTTCATCTTTCTTGTCATAGGTCCAGTGAGGAAAAAGAACATAAACTAGCTACAATTCCAGCATTTTTCATACTCATCTTCATCTACAGCCTACAATAACCAAAACTGAGTAGGCCTGTTGTCAGATAATCTATCCCATAGCTTCAAAAGCTGTTTTGATAACCACCATAGGATTCTATTGTGCCATAGAATTCTATTATGACAGAAGAGTTGATCAGAAAGCAACAGTTCTGTGGAGCAGAAAGTGTGAGGTTTGGATGTTGGTAGTTATCTGGCACCAGAATGAAAATTAGAGCTGCCAAATGCTTGGGGGAAAACAAAACAGAAAAAAGAAAACAAAAAGCTACTTATTTTGTAATATTTCATCACTATAGTGAGGCTGAAAAAAAAAAAAGGAGATATATTAGTCTCAGAAGAGCTCAGTTCCCAGGTATGCCTAGTAACTAACCAGATGGCTAGTTAACAAAGCAGCAGCTAATATTTCATTTTAACATTCTTCACAGCAAAATGTTAGACAAGAATGACACATTCCCGTAAGGATTTTGGAAAAACCCACAAATTCATGAACAGGTTCAACAGGAATTTTCTCCTTTGAAAAAGATACTCTCATGCCCTGTACTACACAGAAGTAATTGACTTTTTTGCATAGAGTAAAGGATCAAGGTGTAATTTTTTTTGAATGATTTTGAATGATTTATTGAGCATTTTATCAATTAATGGCAGTGCAACTCAGCAGTTGCCCACGTAAGAAATTGGTGTTAGTGTGTTCAAGTGAATATGAATTTGTAGTTTGTCTTTGGGTGATCATAACCAGAAATTTGTTCCTTGGAATCATCCATGTAATAATTGTTCATCTCTGAACATCAGGAACTTAATATCTCCATTCAGCCAAACTCTATTTCCATTATTGTCTATTTTTTTGAAAGTCATATCAGAGTTAGTTAATTTTATAGTATGAAAATCAAATTTAGAGCTTCAAATGTTTGCAAAAGGGAAGTAGGAGAGCAAAATCTTGTAACGGGATGGAACATGTTTGTGACAGGACTGAGTCTAAAATGCATTCCTGCCCCCCATTAAAACTGGCATTTTTCCAGGTATTTCAGGAGGGAAGTAGGGATGTATCAGAGATGATATTGCATTTTCTTCTATTTATGGGGTATCCTTGAATTGTGAGACTTTTATACCTAAGACTTTGAAAAACACTTTTGTTTACTTGCTATTTTTAGTTCATTGGCATTAACAAGCTTCTCTAATAATCAGGTGGTGAATTCCATATCAGAATGGTTTCTATTAAAAAATTATGAGCCAGATCTTAAACTTCTGCAAATTAATATAGTTCCATTAGCATTAGTAGAGTTATACAGAGTTACAGCAGGTTTCCTGAAACAGTTTCAAAAGTAATTTCAAAAAAAAGGGCAATGGAGTAATTCAGAGTTTTTCATATTCATAGTATTTTTTCACTCATATTTTATAAACACTTACTATTATATGACCTATATTTAGTCAAACAACATTGCTTCAAAATGAAATTCTCCTTTCTGGGATGAATTGTTACAGTTTGAATGATGTAGCATCCTATAATGGGGCCTAATAAAAGTTGTCATTGTGACAAGGTTAACTCTGAACACGGGAGGAAATATGGTATCAGGCTCTTACCAGAAGGAAAATTCCTCGTGGTTTGGTTTGTGGGGGTTTTTGCAAGTTTTTTTTAAAGGCTTTTAGAAAGCATTTGCTCTTTTGAGGGGAAAAAAAAAAGAGCCAAATATCACTGTAGCACCCGTTGTTGGAGTTTCCGATGCTTATATTTCCTCTGCAAGATATTTTTAAAGTGATACATTATTGGTTTTTTTGGTTTTTATTTTTTTGCATTTGTGGCACAGGAACTCTTTTCTCAGTAATGTATGTGTGTGCTACATGCACTTTGCTAACATTCACTGCCACTCCTCCGACCTCAGAAGAGCCGTGCCTTACTTCCAGTACTGCCAAAATGAGCAAAACCAACAGGTTGTGCCCAATCTGGTACTCTTGGATCTTGCATAACAGGGTGCACTTATATCAGCTAGGTATGAAACATGCTCACTCGTGCTGTGACAGATCCTGATGAAAGTGATCGTGCAATCTCCACCCTGGCTGGCATGGCCACAGTCCAGCCCACAGTGAAAGGCAGAGCTTCCAGCCACCTCTGTGGTCCCAGGATTAGCAGGGGGAACAGCTGATTTGCTACAGCCCTGATCTGCCCATGGTTCCCACAGCCCTTCTGGCACCTGACAAGCAGAGGAATGAAAGGGTGCCCTGAGGCAGGTGGGAGACAGCAGCGTTATTTCCTTTGCCACAGAGGAGCCTGTTGACTCAGGGGAAATACCTAGGTAGGCACATCCCAGGAACATTAGATATTTTGTATGGCCAGAGCATTGAAAACTCAGTAAAATTGACTGAGGTATCAACCAGTCTCTAAAGATGTTGTAGAGTACAAGGGGTTCCCAGTGGAAGTAGTGGAGAGCCTGTCCTGATATGAAAAAGACAGTTGGCTGAATCCTAGTCTAAGAGAGTGAGTGCTGAGATTTGGGTTACTTAATTGATCTTTAGCCTTAAATTTTGTTGGTATTAGAGAGGTTTTTTGTTTTGTGGGCTTTTTTTTCCCTACCCATAGGATAATGGGAAGTGATTTTTAAACCCTTATAAAATGGTTTCAAGAATAAAATAAAAGGCGATGAAAAACTACTTGTGCTTTTCTATGAACTCTTGTTCTGGAAGATCAAAATAGACTAAAATAAATCAGAAAGAGTATGTCTTGGCTTTGACAGCCAAAGTCCTTTGGAAGTTTAATTTCACTGGCAGGTGTTGTATTAAGAAACAGCAGAGAAGCTTCTTACTACAGGGGATAGATTGCTTTTACAGCAAGGAGTGGGAGTACACACTGAGACAGGGCAAATGCCACTGTAAGCAATGGGTTGGCACTAAAAATCTGCAGAATTGGGTTCTCAGTGACCCAGCTAAATCTTCAACAGTTGTTTTTCATATTATGTCTGCACTCTGGCATAGCAACAGAGCAGCAGCACTGGCACTTGTTGAGTACAACATTTTATATCCTACTGCCTGAAAGAACATGGTTTTAGTGGTGTACAGATGTTTAGGGTAAGATATGTAAAGAGAGCAAATTGCTTCAAACGCCATCCACTGATGGAACCTCATCCAGAGGAGTAGTTAGAACTAACAAATCTCACCAGGAATTGCTTAATTCCATTTTTTCCTGGTGACAGCATGCTCATCATTTGTATGTGTCCATTAGCTTCTAGAGATTTTAGCGGAATTGAAATTGAAGCATATTTTAAAGATCCTGCCCAGCAGTTCGTATAGGCTAATGTCAGCTTGTTTGCATTGCTGCACAGCTTTAGCAACTGTTCTAGATTTTTAAGAAATGATAACATTAGCAGTGTCAGGGGAAGTACTAGTTGCTGATTTCTCCATGTTCATGCGTATTTTTTTTTTAATATGCCATTTCCTTGCTCTTTCTCTTGCTGTGAATGCCATTGTAGTTGTTACAGCTGGAACTACCTGTCCTTTTTTTTGCATGGGTTTTAAAGCCTTTTCACCTCTGGGAAGATCATCTCAGGAAGAAATAGTTTTCCCTTGCTCAAACAAGTGGTATTTAGCAAGAACTTCCTGCTGGCATTCATCCCTGAGTTAATCTGGTTGAAATTACAGCTGGTTGAGAGTTTTTGACACTGTTTTTCATGGGAAAATGCTGATTTGTCAAAACTGAGACAATTTGTGGAAATGTACCAGTTTCCATTAAACTTTCATCAGGAAACATTTCCTTTTTTTTTTTTTTTTTTTTTTTTTTTTGTGTGTGTTTCTTCCCTAGTCCACAGTGGAATTTCTGATATAGAAAGATAAAAAAATAATCATTAATCAATAATTAGACTAAACACTGGTCAATGGAAGAAAGGTGGGATTAAGTGCATGGCCTGACTCACAAAATGCACATTTGAAACTGCAGCTCCCCCTATCCACTCTCCCCAGGATATTGGAGGGCTGTCACTCTCACTGGGCATGCATATATAGACATCCCCATATCTAACACCTCCAATGATTTTGGTTTCACTCTGTTGTGTGTATGAGAATGTATGAAATGTTGAAGCACTTTGTGTGGCAGGAAAAATATTCCCCTGACAGTGTTTTTCAGGTTGACCTGTAGCCTTGTGTTCATTTGCTCCTTGTTGGGTGGGAATGGAAGGGCTCTGAATGGCTTGAGTCCTCTAGTCTTTGTTTCATATCGTAATAACAAGCTGTATTCAGAAATCTGTGTCATGCAAAGGAACCACAATTTTTATTATTAACAGTCCTATTAGTCTGACTCTAGGATTCCAATTCTCTGCTCACCCAGAGTAGTGTTTTGCCAAAAATTGGACTGAAATGAATAGATTTCAGGAGCAGATAGAGGAGTCTGCTTCCTCACACTTAAAGCATGCTTCAGTTGACTACCCAGTAGTTACATCCCTACAGTGACACCTGGGATTAACACTGTGCCTTTCAAATGGCAATTTGAAACCAGAGGTATTAGAAAGCTGTCTTCTATTCCTACTCTCTTCTGTTTGTACCCAAGCACTTCAGCCCACACCCTCAAATGAGCTGTTTCCCTGTTCTCTTAAGTAGATACCTGAGGTTTTAAGATAAAAAAAGAAAGATTTATCAAGCAGCCAAAGCTATACGTTTAGCAAGTGATTTGCAAGTCACACTACATTCTTTATTGTGTGTTTATAGTTACCAGTAACACAAGTTTTGAAAGGTCAATTCTGCCCTCTCTGCAGCTGATCAGTTCTTCCAAAACATTGCATTGGTATTCCCATGGGCTTTGTTTAATGCAGCATTAAAGCCCAGTTAAAAAAACTGGTCTACGCAGGGGACATTAGAAAATGCAGATTTGTTCCCAAGGTCATGGTGGTTCTGTCAGGGCTTAGAGACTTTTTTTCTGTGAATCTAAACAGTACACCTAGAGAGCAGCAGGAAGGTCTCACAGTTCTATTCATCGGAGCAACATTTTCCAAGTAAAGACCCGAGCGTGGTTCTTACGTGCCTGGGGCACTTTAACAGGTCCCTTTAAAAACTAGCATTGTGCAAGTGGAGCGCGTGCAGCCAGGCTGTCAGCTGGCATAAATCAGCTTCCTCTGTTCAAGCCGAGGAACCTGCCCTGATTTATACCAGCTGGCAGAATCTGGCCACAGAATAAATAATAGGCAACTGTATGTTATGAGGCTGTAATTCCCTCGAGGGGGCTTTTGTGGTATCAGTCTTACAGGAGCCAGAGTGATCTGGTTCTCTTTCTTTGAGCTAGAGAGTAATTTGATTGCAGTTTTTTGAAGTCCTCAGAACATTAAGAATGGGAGATTTCAGAAGGAGAATGCTTCCAAACTTCTTGTAAGGTATCATTAAGAATTTTTGCCCAGGAGAAGTCATGGTAGGGGAATTTGGGAGGATGCAGATGAATTGATGTGGGATAAGCAGTCCCAAAAAGATAAATATGTAAGAATGATGATTTCTTATCATGACCAGGACTTTCCTTTAAAAACACTTGTGTGCATTTCCTAAGATGTATGAAAACTGAAGCTCCCTCATCACTGATAAGCTTCTTGTGCTGGTGTAGTTAATAAGGAAGAAGAGTGGAGAATGTGAAATGAGGACTAAAGAACAAATGCCTTCTCAGAATGTGGATGTGGTTTTTAATTTTGTTTAACATTTTACCCAGAAGGATCATAAGTGAGCTGGTACTCAATTTATTGACTTAGCAAGAAAAGGGGTTTCAGTTAGATTTATCAAGTGTTGACCTGTAATTCTACTGGATCTAAATATTTTAGATGTGAGATGCAGGTGAGCCATCTCCCTCCAGTTTTAATCCTGCTATGGATTCTGCAGCTCAGAATGGGATTAAGTTCATCATGCCTATACATCACCTGTTGGCATGGTTCGATGGTGCCTGGGGCTTTTTGGATGATAATGTGGCAATTTTGTAGATTTCATCTCACTAACTAATATAAGCACATCTTTAATGTTGCTGTACAAGGGGCCGAACTTTGAAGCAGACCACAGGTGATTAGTAATGGGTTATCTCTTCTGGTTATTTTCAGAGAAGAAAGCAGAAGCAGCTCTCCAGGATTCTTGTGTGTCTTGAGATACTGATCTGGTCTGATCCTGAGCCTAATTAGCAGCTTAGATACTGCTGAAAACTTGTTACATAAAGTTGTAGTACATCTGTGGTTTGGATAGCACCTCTTCGGCAACAATTTAAGTCAGGTCTTAGTTCTCAAAGGAAGATTAAATTTCTTACCATTTTGGCTGCCCTCCTGATTTTAGCATTACCAGGCTGTCCTGAACAACTTCCGTATGCTTTGGGAGCTCTGTGGCTGGAGCAAATGTGAAGTCATAGTTACATCAGGACTCGGTGTACCTTAAAGTACTGCAGCCAGCAGTGTATGTGAATAACTTCTAGCCACTGAAGTCCATGCTTGGGGAAGTAGGATAGATGTAACTACATCTTTTTTCTTTCTCAGCTTTTTTCCTCCACCTGTCTAGTCTCTTAAAATATTCCTTCTTTATGCAGTTAGTATCCACTGTGCAAATTCAGGCTGCACTTGGGGTGCTCTGCTCTCAGCTCTGTAGCTATCTTAAGCTTTCCTTTAACGTGACTGGGTAGTGATTTCAGAGTGTTCCATTCTTCTTGAGAAACTTACAGAAAGGGTGCAGGAAGTAAGGAGTAAATCTTTGTGTTTCACTAACGGGAAACATTTAATGAGATTTTTAAAAATTTTGAACAATCTGCAGTCAGGAACCAATGGAGAAGAGCTGTCATTTGCAGGTGCTGGTTGATCTTTTATTCCCTTTGATCGGTCCTGCCCACCAGCATGCAGCAATTACCCTTCTCATTTGTTTCTGGCATACAAGGGGATCTGTGATTCTGCAGTGACCGTGCTGTGGCAGTAGGCCAGCTGCCCTGCTGTGTACCTTCTACCTCGCCACAGCTCCTATTACCAATTTTCACGGTTGCCTTGCCTCTTTTCCTACAGTGGTTAGAGCTTTTGCCCTGAAAGTGGGAGACCCATGGTCATGTCACTCCTCAGCCTGAGAGTATCTAAACTCCATCAATGAAAGGCTCTAGGATGAAGGATCCTTGCTGGCTGAGGCAGGGGAAGGCTTTAGAGGCAGCACTTTGCAGAAAAAGGGTTGACATGTGTGTGGGTGGTCCCCCAAAGCATGTCACAGGAGAAGAAAGCCTGTTCCCTGATGGATTCATTCATTATTCCAGCCCCTGCAGGGTGACTGATATTCTCTCCGGGGAGTTCACAGCACAACAAAGAGACACTCTACATACAGAATCTTTTTTCCTTTCTAAACTGAAAACAACCATTTCTCATCCTCATGAAAAGATCAGAGGGGACCATGTAATAGTCATGACTTCGTAAGCTTCTTTATTTAAGCCTTCGCAAAGTAACTAGGTCAGCAATACATGCTTCTGGGCTATTGAATTTCCCTTCTTCCCCTCAGTCTATTCTTCCATTTCCTCACCCAGCTTTACCACAAGGGAATGCCTTAAGTCAAAAATCTGGGAAGCTGATCCTTTTATTGCATTTGTAGTATTCTCATCTGGTAAGTACAGTGCCAGGCCATGAGGCTTTCAGAGCTATCATAACCCAAGTTTGCTTGTAAACAGGAACACCACACTGTCTGGTTGTAACTAAAGCCATATCTGCTTTCTCCTTGCTCTGGATAATAGATATAGGAAGATATTCAGCAGGAAGAGTAACTCTTCTGGAAAAGAAAATACAACCAAAATGTGTTTCCTTTTTTTGTTTTTCTTTCTCCATCAGCTTCTTGCTCACACATTCCTTACTTCTCACATTTTATACTTTTGCCTTAAGGTTTCTGGCTGGCTGGGGGCTTTGCTGTTCTCACTTTTTCCTGACACCACACTGGCATGATGAATATTTATTAGTGCAGGAGCAGCCTAGGAATTCTTATACATATATGTCCTCTGATTTTAATGTTTGTGAAGGAAAATAAAAATGTGATCCCAGCTAAATCACCAATATTCAGGAACTGGGGTTCAGAATGAAGAATCAGTCATATCCTGTTATTTAAAAAAATATGCACTTGACCCTAAACAATTTCAAAGTACCTGTATTAGACATGAAAGTTCATCCTGTACAGACTGAAAAGGATTAGAGGCTCCTTATTTCATATGGGAGAAGGAGACAAGATTTGTTGGTGACTTACAGCTAAGAACAACTTTTGCATCTAAGCCTATGGTTAAAGCAGTGAACTAGGACATGAGAAGCCTCTTAGTCTTTAGAGACTCAAACACAGATTTCCAGCTTCCCATGATCTCATCCATTGTATTTTCGAGGCCACCATTAAACTTCAGTACAGTCATTTATATTATTATTTCCACAGTTTCAACTTGTGTTGCTTAATATATGAGAAAAAGTAATGCAATGATGTGTTAATTACAGTTTCTATAGACAATTCTAGAAGTTGTGGGAAATGAACAGAGATTGTTTCAACACTTGCCTATTGTTATTGGGAAACTGAGGTTCAAAGAGAGTCATAACCTCTGTTCTTTCTCTACAGAAATTCTGGATTAAAGCCTTTAGAGCATCCAGAAATTCTCAACAGTCTCAAGCACCCTGTCAAGTCCAATACTATATAAGCACTTTTTTCCTCCCCTATTTTTCTCTGGTTAAGAGGCTGTGTGCCAGGAGCTTGGTGAGGCACATGGAAGCTTTGGTGACTTTCTTCTGTTTGACAGCTGAGGGCCTAACTTTTCCCTCAGTTGTCCGCATATATATTATTCATGGTTCAACCAATTTGCACATTCCCAAACCGGGCTTTTTTCTTCTGGTGGCTCATAGTGTGATTATCAGGCATGTACCTACTGGTGGTTTGAAGGCAGAAACTTACTGGCCTTCTCATCGGTGAAGGTGGGTAGCAAATGCTAGAAGCAAACCACTAATTATTTGAAGTATCTTACTCTTGAAAGCTAATGACAAGGCACATTTACCACTATCATAACCACATGCCTAGAAATAGAAAGCACTGACACCTGCTTTTCCAAGCTATTGCTTGGCCTGAGTACTTAGACTGCCCATACAATCATCACTTTTCCCTTTAAAAAGTGGATTTTGATTTAAGTTTCCACTGTGCTTTTGGAAATGAGATGTAGTTTGCTTTTACCAGGGCATCAATTTCTACTCTATTATCCTTAGCCTGCAGTGGGTAAGGAAGGAGGAGGTACTGTTTGTTTGGAATCATGCTGTCTCTTTTGCATTTTCAGGTGAGAGTTTAATGTTAATAATTTCCTGCTTTTTCAACATGATGGATTGTTGTGGTTTTGGATAAAGGAAGAGCTAAAGAATTAGGAATAGTACCCACAGCTGCTGTTCTCTGGCTGGATATGAGATATGGTTGGTTAGATTGGTCAGATATGCAGGCACTTTGCCATGCCTTGTTAAGTTACCATAAATAACATAAACACCACTAACTGGGATAATTTGCCTTGAGGCACAGTTAAGATTGTGCAGCCTAGCTGAATCTGCTCTGCCAGAATGCTTAGCTGTAGGTAGCAGAGCTCAAGTGGAAGTTTGCCACAGTTAGTTGGTGGAAAATAGGGGTTTAAGCTGTGCTAACTTGATGTTTTAGACTCCATGGGGGACGATATTTTGAAAGGTGAAAAAGCATCTGTTCTGAAAAATGGAAGCTGTAGGTGAATGAAACCACCCCAGACACAAGGGTTGCATTTTTAGCAAACAGGATACTTTCATTATCAGAGTATGGCCAAGGCATGTGATAGACTTTCCAATGTGAATCTCTAAATTAAGACAGGGTTTGGCTTGTTAAACTCATAACCAGGTACGTCAGGGCTTTGCAAAATTAGCTGGGTGGAATGGCTTCACTTTCAGAAGGCCAGACTGGGAATACCATCCATGGAGTCATAGGGCTCTTGTAACCTTTGAGTCTTTGATGCAGCAGGTTTCCACCACCAGGCTGGTGTCACTTGCATCCCTGTCAGAGTTAAGACTAGCATCTCCAGGAGTAACAAAACAGTTAAACTGCTCTGCTAACTAATGTTGTACAGGGATATTTCAAATATGCATGAGTTATAAAATTTTACATCCAAGGAATTTAAAAAATGTCTCTATTGCTATGGAACACTTTCCTCTGGTATAGTCTAAGCTATTACTGTGTTGGGAAAGCTTGGAATAGTTTTGCCTTATGAGAGCACTTTTAAAAACAAACTGTGTTGTACATGAGTGCAGTGTTTGTGAGAAATGCCAGAGTGGCAGGTTTAGAGAATGAGCTGCCCATGTCACTGAGCAGTTTTGCCAGAAACCGTAACAAAGCATGTAACTGGCTCGTGGTGTTTGAGGGATGCTGAGTGGCTCGGCTGCTAGACCATGTTATGCACAGCTTCCTCAAGGACAGTTGTTGAAATAGTATTTTCATGATGTAATTATTAATCCACTTGGCATTTGATTAAAAAGATCAAGGCATTTCATAGAAGCCCTTAGACATCCTGCAGACTCCTATTGATTTGTACAGTTGAATAAGTGCCCTCCAGATTAAGGATGATGATGACCAATATCCAGAAACACTTGATGGCTCTAAAATATTAAACGTCAATGAGTATAAGTTGACATAGCAACACTCAAAAATCACAGCATCTGGTGAAGATCTTATCCTATTAAATTTAACTCATATATGTGACAATAAACATCTTCTGTCCTGCAGTGGCAGGAACATTATGTAGTAGCAGAGGAACATAATGCCAGAAATGAACTGCACTGGTTAAAAATTTATCAAGTGTCATTATATCTTGCTTTTCACAGTTCTTAGTTGTTAGGAAAAAAATGATTGAAGTAACTGGATGAAATTTGATGTATTCAGATGAAAATTGAGAGGTAGTGGTAGGTTCTGAGCTGCTGCTTGGCACACTTGCTCTTGTGATTCTGTCTTACCTCTTCCCAGCTTTCTCTTCAATAGAAGGAATTGTTTCTTAGAGACTTAAATTAGTCTTTTCTTTGCAATGTTTCTTTTAAACAAGCTTGCAAGTGTATATGCTGTCTTGGAGTCCTGGTGAAAGATTATGGTCTTAAGAATTACTGAAGAGATAGCTGGAGGACTGAAATAGTGGATTTAGAGTAAACAACTATTACATAAAGCAACTGGGAGGGGAAAACCGTGGAAATCCAACTTGATGTCTACATTTCAAATTTACAATTATATTCTATCTCATAATAAATGAAGTGTAAGAACCTGCAGTCCCTCACATATCTTCAGGCAGGTAGACTAAACATTTTAGATTGGCAAGTCCCTTCCTCCTGAGCAGCACCTAATGTGGGAATGTCTTCCCCTTACATTGTAATGCAAGCCCTGGTAGGGGCTGGGTGCTGCAAGCAGTGAGTAATGTGTTGTTGTATGGAATGAGGAGTGTTGTGTTCCTACATGCAAGTCCTTTAGCATTCACAGTTAATTTCTTTTAATGTGGGTGGACCATGCACTCATATATATTCAAGTGTCCTTAAAATACTCAGTTTTATGATATACTGAATGAATTCTCTTTGCATGTGATTTAGAAATAATGGCAAAGATAAGGACCTTTCAGTGAAAATTAAAGAGAGGTATTTATGGATGAAAAACCTATTTATTTCAGAATGGGCAGGTTATAGTCATGGCCTTTATTTTCCTTTAAGCCCAGTAAAATTTCAACCTCAGATAGAAATGAAGGAGTCCTTATTTTGTGCCCTTATTTCAGCAGGGTGTTATTGCCAGCTAGTAATTCACAGTCTCAGAAGTAACGGGGAGAGTAATTTGCAAATGCATGAAAAGGAGCAGCTAACACCTGGGAGATATGTTAGCAAATTTACCTCTGGCAGACAAAGGAGATGCTGCTTTGTTGAGAGAGATAGTTCTTTACCAAGAAATCTGGTAACTCACTAAGAGTGTGCCACAGCAGTAGGGTCTTTGCAACAGAAGTCTGAAAAAGAAAGTTTTCCTAAGGTTGAATATCATTAGAAGTGTGTAGTTTTATGCATATGCCCTTTTCTCAATACTCAGTATATAATTCCCATTAATAGTTGTGGAAGTTAGATGCCTCTATCAAGATAGCATGTCCCCAGGGTATTGAATTCTATTATTCTGCTTCTTTGCATTAACTTGACAGAGACAAATATAACCATCCAAGCTACTGAATTTGAGAAGGATGTGTATTTTTCTTCAAATCTATTCAAAGTGATTCTACTCCTAGGGGATTACATTTGTGTCTAACTTTTCTCTGATTTACTATTTTAGCTGAGCTGATGGATTATGAAAGTAATTTCTTTTTAATACTGTTTTCCTGAAACTGTCATTCAAAACTTGCTGTGTGGGGACAGAATGGTTCATAAGCACCATTTTCCTGAAGGAAAATGGCTTCTCACAGTAAAAAGGAGCTCTGAACAGAGCTTCCGCATAAACATGTTTGCCCATCAGTAGCTGACAGAGGAGCCTCTGTGTGTGTGCTAAGGATGTAGACTTGTTAAATGAGTCTTCTTATTTGGAAACAGTTTTTCAAATAGACTAGCAATGATGGATTATATTCAGTTCTAGAGAAAGAAATTGCATAATCAGTATATTATATTGTAAACTAGTACCATAATAGTATCCTCTAGGCATGGGCTGTGCCTTAACTTAAATTCCAGATCTCTCAAATATTCCTCAAGATCAGAGGTCTTCAAAAACCTAAATAAAATCAGGTCTTTCATGCTGCTTACATTAGTAAGTTGTCTTTTTATATTAAGCTTAAACCAAAATACCCAGGTAACAATTTTAGAATTGTTACTACAATTTTTGCATGCATAACATCCTTGTTTTTGTTTTGTTTTCTTGTTTGTTCATTAATGGCTGGAGGAACAGATAGTGGCAGTGAATTCACTTAAAAAAATCCCACTAATATCCTCCTTTTATCTGGAAAAACAAATATTTATAAATCCCTCTGATTTATGTAGCTGTGTAACGTAACGATTGCAAGTTTGAAAGAACAGTTGTCTGGTTAATCCATTTAAATGCTTATTTTGATTGGGCAGCTGTGAGCCTTTGTGTGCACACAGCTTCTCCCCACACGTACTGGAGTGTTACAAAACACCACAGAAATTCTGGTTTGTTTCAGCAGCAACCAGTGCACACACAGAGTTTTCTGTTGTGCAGATAGAGATTCTTGCCATGCAGACCTCATCCTTGTTTAAGGTGGCCTCAGGAGCTGTGGCCGAAGCCAGTTTGCTCTGTCAGCTCCAATCCTGGCTGTCCAGGTTGCTGAGATCATGCCTGAAGAATGTGGGTTCTGGTTGGAGGCACAAAGCACCCCCTGACTCACAGCTGGCACAAAAGGTGCACCTGTGAATGCCAGTGCGGAGGCTCACTACGGAGCTGGGCATGGAAAAGAGTGAGAAACTTCTGTTCAAATATCTCTGCCTAGGTGAGATTAGAACACTGCATGGCAAGCCTGCTATTTATGTGCTCCAAACCATGCCGTTGGACATAAAATCCTTTTGTGTCTTACTCATGCTGTTTCTGCCCCTTGTGCTTCATAATTCTGCAGTATTTCCTGCTTGTAAATGTGATGCTTAAACTGATATTTGAACAGATGCAACCCATTCCAATTACTGTATTATATTTTAAGATTGCTTTTGATTTACTTTTTTTTTCTTAAATCCCAAATCCATTATTTGGGTTTGGCTTTGTTTGACTAAAGTTTTGTTCGTTGGTCTACAGGCTCTTGATTCCAATTTAGAGAAAGGAATTGTAGTCAGAAGCAGGATATTTGAAATCAGAGATACAAGTTGCAATTCAGCAGAAGTTTCAGAATAGAAGGTAAAACTTTTGTCTGGGTTTACAGAGTGTTTTCCCAGACTTGTGGTAGTTTCAGGTAAATATTCATCACACTTTTCCCCTGAAACAAAGCAGAATTGGGGTGAGACTGGTTGAAGTTTTTTATTTTGTGTTCACATTACAGAACTGCAGCAAAATCAATTACTTCACGTCAGACAGAGGATATATGTGTTTCACATACTCTCTGTCCCTTTAATATCCTTCCTCTTTAAAAAATTGTATTCTAAAGACAAGACTGTTCTGACTCTTCCAGCATCCTGTGAAGAGGAGGCTTCTGGTAGGTCTCTGTACTGCTGAAGAAACAGTCACAGAGAGTAGTACCTGTCTTCTCAAATGTCTCCTATACAATATTAACTTGAGACACCAAAAGTCCTTTTTCTATACTTCAAAATCCAAATAACCTTGAATCCACTTTTACAGTGGATTTAAACAACTATGAGGCCTGAGGTGCTTCTGCAGATGTGTCTGGGAAGAAACATCAGTCCTTGGAATGCTCCCCAAAGCATCATAAGCCATGCTGATGAGTCCTAAGCAAATCCCATCTGCCCTTGCAGTGCTGATGCCTGGCAGAAAAGACTAAGTGCAGAGCCCCTGTTTCCTCTCCCGGAAGGACTGTGACATCTGTCTCAGAGTGTGTAACATTTGAAAGCAGACTGTGGGTTGGAGACAGCAGCAGAAGGCAGGTCCCCCATGTCCCTGGCATGCTGGGCAGCCTAACCTTTCCCCAGAAGTAGCTCCAGCCGTAGATCCACAGAGACTTTGCTCTTGCTGCTGCAGCTGAAATATGCAGTTTTGCCTTTCCCCAGCTGTGGGTTGCCACTCCTCATACCACATTCTTCATTGTGTTTGTGCTGTCAGATAGATGTCTGGACTGGAGAGCTCTTCTGGGTCAGGCTGGCCTTTGGAAGGGGAGGGAGGTGTGGTAAGGTGCGGTCTGATTCCTCTGGGAGGCAGGAGAAAGTGCAATGGGGAGTGTGAACAAATAACGAGCAGGGGAGCATGGCTGATGTTTTTTTCAAAATTCTTTGTGCAGATATTCCTCTATAGCCTCACTAGAGAGACAGGAAAAAAGGGAAAAAGGGAAGATCTGATGTGCTCACAATGCTTTAGAAACAAATTTGTCATTTTTCTGAAAATGGTCTGAGGATTTCTCCATGAGGCAGACAATTGTTTTTCTCAAAATATGCTGTTTCTGTACATCAGAAAGGAACATTAAAATGAAGATGTCAGACGTGTGTGTGAGCAGGCCTTTGCAGTGGCATCCCCAAAGGAGGGATCTGATGAGGGCTCTGTAAAGCTGCATGTGGCAGGAGCCTTTCAAATGGGAAGATGGGTATGTATTTCTGGCTTCTAAACCTGTCAGGAAAGTGCGTGTCAGTAGTTTTTAGGGCATACTAGTAAAGCTAATAAAAATGAGAATTAAAAGTATAAAATAGCAAATACAGGAGGAATACTTTTTCTGATTCACAGAGCAACCTGGCTGTATCAAAGGGAACCTGTGGGAGTCAGACGTAGCTTTGAATTTCCTGTTTTGTGTGATTTGTCACAGTCTTTATGTCTGTGCTTCATTTTCACTACTTTAAAAAGCAAGCAGAAGTCTTCCCCCAAAGTAACATATTCTGATAACCTTTCCTGGAGGTAGGTCTCTGAGACCAGAGAGGGTTGGGAAGTTCCTGCCAGTCTTCTGAGTGAACAAACAGTATTAATAAATATCTGCCCACCTGTATTAACTCTTGGCAAGCCATGGCAGCTTCTAGTTAGTATTTTCACAGTTTCCTCTATTTTTTAATCTTAGTGTACTCTTTTGAATACAGTAGAGGATATGCATTTGGCAGGAGTTTAGCTGTAGCAAGGGTTAACTAGAGAGAGTTAATTGTAGTTTCAGCAGAAAGATTTGGCTTTTTGCCACCTGAGTTTCTGTATGCTGCCAGTGTAGAGAACAGTCTTCAAATAATTTCCATTTTGTATTTGGAAGAGATTATTTTCTGCTATCTATCCAGCCTTCCTTATTACTGCTGAAAATGCTGCAGATAGATAATCAAGTTACACAAAAGCTTTTTTCACACACGGAATTCAGACCTCTTGAGCTTATAGCTGATTTTAAAGGAATTGAATAAACCACAACTACTTTATGCGTGGTAAGTCTCAATTTTGAGTCTGACTAGACTTGTTCCTAATACAACCTGTACTGAGGAAACTTAACAGGATCCAGTTTTAGCAGGATTTGATAAAAACCTTAAAACCTCCACCCTTTTAATTAATTGCGATGAACTCATGTGATGGTGTGTGTCTGCCAGGCCAGTGCTTAGTTACTTGTAGCTATTCAGAAAGTTAGGCAGGATGAGGTCTTATACTGAGTAAAGTCCCGTAGGAGTGTCATTTGTGAGTGTTTGGCCAGGCAAGTATGTTACTATATTTGATTTCTATGTGTCTTTGGTGGTGCATGGTCTATGGGAGTTGAGGGCAGGGCTCCCTCTGCACAGCAGCTCTGTGCAGCAGTTGTCATTGTAAGGGAAAAATAGAAACTGTACCAATGTGCCCACCAACTCTGTCCAGCTACAATTCCCCATGGGAAGGATGATAGGGTTTGGCAATGCCATACAGCAGGAAGCTCCTAGCACTTTTGAAATTTGCCTCTTTGCCGGTACCGTGGATCCTAATGTGTTCTAGTGCCCAGAAGTTTAGCAGATGATGCAGTCCCTTGACCTGAGACATAGACTTCAAAACTTCTCTGCTTTCCTCCCACCTGTAGCCTATCCAGTGAGGATGCACCTAAAAAGGCAGACAAGATTGCCTTTGCCTTAAGCAGATATCCCAAGATGGGCATTTAGAACTGCTTGTAAGTAAGAAAGTGATGCCTCCCAATAAGCAGCACTGTTACCTTAAGAATATGATCAGTTTCTTTTATGATCTCATGGGCCTTTCAGTTCACATGTGAAACTGAGCACATTCAGTGGCCTTGCAGATAAACTGAGGTGCCAGGGTGTGTCTCTATGGAATACTTCATGGCTAATAGAAATAGCTTAGCCATAACATTTTTAGCAAATAAATTCTGTTCCACCTGTGCTGGGTGGGCTTCTGAATTTCCCTGTTGGAAACTGGGAGTTTAATAAATAGACCCTTGAAAACAGGGTAAATGGCTCTTTAAGATGGATGTTCCTCATTACTTTTGTCATAAGAGACATAAGGGGAAGAAATATAAATTAAGCTTTCGGAGGCAATATGTGCCTCCATCAGGACAAATGATTCACCTTCCCCATTGCTATTATGAAGAATTAAGAGCTCTATCATAGTTTGAAGCAGGCAGGCAGTGGTGTGACTACTGAGGGAACAGGAGTGGAGAGAAGCATGTTACTATAAACAGGCATTCTGGACTGACTGAGGAAGAGATGCAGTTCAGAAACTCCATTCAATCTACACAGAAGGTACAACTTCATGGGTTTTTGGAACCTTGCATGGGCAGAAACTTGCATGGGCAAGGTTCTTCTGTAGCAGAGACTAGAGGCATATTTGTGTTTTTCTAAGTCAGAATTGTTCCTAATTATGTATGTTCAAAATGTTAGGGGGTTTTCCACAGAGCCTCATCTGTCATGAAAAAATATCACAGAAATAACTGTATTATGCTTGAATGACTGCTGTCTATTTTCAGACCATATAAGTTGGAAAAATAATATTTGTACAAAGCTGAAGTGTTTATACTCTTTCAGCTCTGTTTCAAGTGAAGTAATGACAGCTTTCACTGAGCAGAGGAGAAAACAAAAGGAGGTTTAGATGCAGAATATGCTTCTTAGTGCACAGGTCAGAGTTAGTTATACAAATGTCAGTTCTGAACCATGCTTATTCCAACAAAGCAGGAAAGCCGGTTTTGCTAATCTTGAGAACCAGATGAACATTGCTGTGTTCGATGTCCATTGTGTATTTGAAGTCCCAGGAGGGGTTAACCACCGAAGACAACTTCCAGTAAATTGCAAACTCAATGCATTATGCAGGAACAAACCTAGACCCTGTAGTCATAATTGAGTAAATTGACATTGCTGTTATATCACATATGGTTCCCCATTCCTGTGTGCTTTGTTAGGGAGGCTGTGGGTTAAAGTCAGGAGAAGATGAAATGTCCATTTAAGTGCCCTATGGGAAGCCATCATTTAGATTTTTTTCAGCCTCTTTTCTTGGAGACAGTATTCTTTTGTTCCCCCAGCCATGGAGTGCTAAATAGTGGCCCGAAAATGCCTGCAAGTTAAGGATCTGCAGGTGAAAATCTATCTCATTATTGGAGGCATCACAATAATGTTTTCAGAATGCTTTCACACTTCTATTTTAAGTGCTGAGCTGGAGTCTCCTCTCACCTGCACTGCTGTCAGTCAGAGTCACGACAGCGAGCTCTCTTCTTGGGCATGTTTGAGGCACTGCCCTGCCCTGTACCAGAGAGAAGAGCCTAGCCCATGATTAAAACTGCTAATGATCACTCATTTTGGAAATAGTGGATAAAAATAGTGGTATTTTAATCCTTTAAATACAAAAATTATCTTCATCTTTAGGATCTCCAGTGTGCTGTTCCTTCTCTTTTTTTCTCTGGTTGTGTCCCTTCCCCCAGCTCCTGTCAGATTTGATTCTGTGTCTGTGTCAATGCCTGCAGCAATCCCTACAGCAAAGTTTTGCCAGTTCCACTTGCTGTTAAAAGCCAGGCACTTCTATTGCAGAGGCAAGTTAAATGAAATTTTCCAACTCCTGCTCCTTTTCATTTTGTCTTCTCCCTCTGCATGTACCTTGCCCTATACCTTGCCTGCTGGTAGGTGAGAAATGGTGGTTTCCCAAATTCCGTGCATGTCATCTGTCTTTCCTTTCTTCTGCCTTGGCCTTCCTTCAGCTGGGGGTGGCCAAACTACTCTTGCCTAGGTCTAGCTGGTCAACATGGCTTACCCAGTCTGCTCTCTCGTTTCCTAGCATACTTCTCATGGCTGAAGAGCCAGTCACACAAACCTCAAAAAACCTGTGGGTCCCACCAAATCATTCTTTGGTGTGATAGGTGAGACTTGCATTTTTTTCATACAGTGGGCAAAAGCCATGAGGTGCATCTCCTCCAAGTAGTTCACAAAGTACTGTGTTCAAACAGGACATTATTTTGGCTTTTATCCATTGCTGAGCCTCTGAAATTTGCAAAAGTGCAATCAGTACACTCAAAGGCACAACTTTAAGTACTGACTAAGGCAGCTGTTGTGCTCTGTGGTAGTCAGTGATCTGTGACTGTGTATGATAAAGATCGAGGCTGAGAGATTCTGCAGACCAATCCATAGGAATGTGGTTTCCTGGAGTCCTGCCACAGGGGTAGTTAAACATTCATGGAACCTGTTTTCCTCTGACATATTTTAGTTGTACGTAAAAGATAGCGCATGTTTGGCTTTACAGAGGCTGTCTCAGCACTCTTGATAATCATTGTTGTTAATCTTAATAGAAACAGTCACAAAAGCATGAAAGTCCTGTACCCATGGTAATCCTGCTGGGGTAGCTCATGGTTGAGATAAAGGACTGCACCTGAAGCTGTGTCCAAGATAGCGTGAGCACTGTGAGCTCATACTCACATAAGGAAAATAGGAGTATGTACCAGTGACACTCCATTTCAGCTCAGAGGACATTAAGCTTAGAAATGGCAGCTGCAACTGAAAAACTGAAAATACATATTTCATAGGGTTACCCTGAAGTAACCTTATGAAACCCTCCCTGTTGTGATGGGAGTTACTAGGTGATCTGCAGTGTTGCCAGCTCCTGTGATTTTGTAATGAGTAATAGGAATACAGCTGTTTTTCTTGAAGATCCACCTCCTGGATCCCAATGATTTATTTTCATTTTATTGTGTCTTTTTTTCTAGTTAGACGGTAATTCCAACCCTCCTGCTCATGGCCAAAGTTTCAAAACATGTCTCAAAAAGCACTCCTAAGAGTACAGACAGCAATGGCAAGTAAGGAAGAACCCAGCAGTTTTTTGGTTGCTTGGGGTTTGTTTTTTTGTTTTTCAGGGTTTTTTTTGGTTGTGTTTTTTCCCTTCCTTTATTTCCATTATCTGTCTGACAAGTCTTGTGATTTTGTAACTCATGATTTTTTTTATATTTAGGATTGATTATGTTTCCATCTTCACTTCCTTGTATTACCACACTGGACACAATCAGTATATTTAAGAGTACCCATCAGGATATACATCCAGGTCTTGAAAGCAAAACTCAGATCATGCATTTTCCTTGACTCTCTCTCACTCCTGCAATTAATTCATCAATTTGTGTAAGGCAAATTTAATGAAGCTGGCAGGGTCTCCATAACTGTCGAAGTTCCACTAGGGCTGTAGATCATGTGCTGGGGATAGTAGTCAAAACAGAAGTCATGCTGTGTTTAGTACAGTTCCTGGCAAAACTTGATGTCTTTCTGTTGGATGAGAAGGCAATACAGTTTGAATGCTCTTCATAGCTGCTACTGTGCTTTCCAAACACAGATATATGATGTCATGGAGCTGTGCTCTTTGGGAGAACAATCTGCTTCAAGGCTCTCTGATGTAGACATTGTCCACCTGGCAGATTTCCATGATGTAGTGGAGTGAAATCTTCAAGTCTCTCCCATCAGGTGGAATTATCTCACAGCAGCTGAGTAGTTGACTTCCCATCCCAATGTCTCTCTCAGCATTTTTTTGGGCGGGGAGGATGGGATTTGCCTGCTGCTTTATAAGTATACATGTGCCAAAGACACTGGATGAGAGAACAGAAGTGCTGTGACAAGATTTTACAAGATAGGAGTAAGAGGAATTGGCTGCTGTTTCTGAAATGCATCTGAAGACATAAAAAGTTTTCCAGTGTAGATATTTCCAAAAAGACAGCATGTTAGTTTGGGCTTTATTTAATGTTGTTAGCTTGTGAGAATTCTGTAATGATTTTAAAAATAGGAGAAAAGTAAAGTACGACCTTAGCCCTCAATAGAATTTACATATCCACAGACAACAGATGCAAAGCAAACCACTTCAAGCAAAGTCAATAGACTTTGGCTGAGGTGTCCTGTTTATGATGTCCTAGAAAATCATAAATAAAGATGTGAACCACAGAAGAGTAGTGATATTCTGCAAGCCTGGCTCCACCGGAATCCATGGAGTGGATATTTCTAATGTGACTGCTCTAGTGTCTCTTCCATAATGTCCAGTCCACTTTCTGGCTTGCATGTTCCATACATTTTAACCACAGTGGCTGATCTCTGCTGAACTGGTTGGCTGAAAGTTTCATAGCCAAGACAGCACAGTCTTTTATTTGGAGCCCTTTCCATGGACAAAGAAGCAAGGAAAGCTAGAATTAGGCTTCCTGTAGAAGTCAAAATAAGAAATTTAACATTAGACAGTGGGTGGCAAATTCAAATTTTAGGAGACAAGCACGCACTTTAGGAGGGCTTCATTCACCTTTGCAAATCTGTGATTTCTCTGTTAACTTTTTCATTATTTTTTTCTTGCAAAATCAAAGGTTGGTTATGTCCATAGTATTCAAGTGACTTTGGTTTTCTCAACAGGAGAAAATCTTGAGATGGCTCATGTGGTATGAGGTGTGCCGCAGGATAGTCAAATATTTTTAGAGGTGAACATTTAAGTGACTACAAGAAGAGGAGCAGTCTGCTGGTCCTGAACCACTCCTTGCTTATGAGTCCCTCAGGGAATGAGTGAATACACTTTCCTAGGGAAGAATCCTACCAATTTGTCATTCTCCAGGCAGGACTTTATTGATTAAAGATAGGTGTGAGTTCATGTGACTTGGAAGAAGACCCATCTTTTGAGGATTTCTGAGTTCTCAGAGTCTAGTAGCAGTCTGTAATCAAAGAGTGACATCAAAGTTCCTATCTAACTCCAGATTTCCTCTCAGGCAATCTGCAGCATCAGATAGAAAAAATCAAATGTGCCTTTAGTTTGGAACTAGATGGGTTATCACAGGAGACAAGGCCAAGGAGTAATAACAAACAGACCAACATCTGCTAGAGCATTGTGACAGTCTTAGGGAAAGTAAACTGCAGTCTCACTTTAAACCAAATGTTGAACCAAATGTGGAATAAAATTTGTCCATCTGGACAATTTGAACTGCCAGAGGCATGAAAGAGTCACTGATCTGTCAGCCTCTGTTAGAAGAATTTTGGGGAGAAAATGCAAGTGTAATCAGTTCTGGAAGTCCCAAAACCCCATTAGCTTTTGATAGTAATTAAACCTGATCAGAAATTACCTGGTCCTAACTGGCCAACCTTTTGCTACTGTTGCTAGTGATTAAACTAATGCCTACCTTAGAAACTTAAGGTTTGTGACTTTAGAGGGGATTGCTGCTTTCCAGATGGCTTTTTTTTTCTTTCTTTTTTTTTTTCTTTTAATCAAGTAGTTTGGGTTGGATATCCCTCCTTGGAAGAGGTCCAAACATAATTATTTTCATCCATTTGTTCCAGTGGGTGAGCCTTGGTAGAACCTGGCACAGCCAGGGATGGCGTAGGCACCAAACCCATTCTCTCATCAAATATAATGTTCTTGAAACAGTTTACCTAAGGACCCACCTTCCTGTGGCTCTTGGCTCCAGTGCTGTGGCCACTGGAGGGGACTGAGTCATGTTCATGGCACAGGCAACCATCGTGCCACAGCTGCCATGTGAGCTCAGAGCTGAAAGCAGCATAGATGCAGCTGATGCCTTTCCCCCGTGCTCAGTTGCAGGCACCCCTGCCACAGGTTTCCTGTGTACATTTGGGTGAGTCACTTCACCTCTCCCTCAGTATTTGTCTCTATTTTCGTTCCAGGCTTTTAGCACCATGGATTGGGTTTTTTTCTGGGTAGAGGGACAGTCCCTCACTATGAGGTTGTTTCAATCCTTACTGCAACCTAGAGAAGTTGTGACAGCTATTAGTTTCTCTTCAGCGTGTGGTAAGGAAGAAGAGATGTACACCATCCAGAAGAGATGTACCATTTGCTATAGAGAGGATTATGTTGACATGTATTTCATAGAATACTACATTCAAGACCTTCTGAGTTCCTACCACACCTGCTTCAATGAGGCTTTTTTCCTCTACATGGCTACTGGGAGTTGTTGCAACGCAACAGAACAAGAAATGTTTACCTGGGGCTTAAAATTCTGCCAGCCCATAATATCCTGCCAGCGTTCTCCACCCATGTAAGAGCTCCCAGTGTTGCAAATGGGGTGGCACACCTCCCTTGGAAAAGTAGCAATGTTTATTTTGACAAAGCTTGATAGTAAACATGACAGCTTTGATGGCGACATACACTTGGTTATTTACTGCTTAGAGGACAAGGTGGGACAAACTGTCAGAGACACCCTCATGTTGAGTCAGGAGGTTCAGAAAGGACCCCCTCGCATTCTAAGCCCCTTTCTCAGGTGGTTTCCATGTGTGGCTGGATCCAGACCTAGTTCCAAGGTAGGAACTTAGGTCTAAAGGATTATACGTGCACAGCAGTCCTTTATCTCACTTAGCTAAGATTTCAAAGTTTCAGCTTGCTTATTCCCCTTTCACTTACTGAGTATTTAGTGCAATAAGTATTCTCACAACCTCAAGAGGCATCCCTGTTCAAGGGAAGATCCTGGCATGCAGCCCACAGCTGTGCAGGAGAGCTCAGCAGACCCTGGGCTGTTCCCTATTTATGGAGTAAGATGATTGACTTATAGTAGTATTTGCATGCCAGCTGTATTTTGCTTGGCGCATGCTCAACTAGACCTCAGCTGCTGAGTAAGTTTTATGGCCCTCAGCTATTGTGCTGTTATCTGTCTTCCCAGAGTCCAGCTTTAAGCCAGGTGCAGCCCTCACAGCCACCACTGCTAGCTCTTGCTTGAGCCAAAAGCAGGGAGGAGCACAATGCCACACCCAGTGAGCTCATCCTAACCGCCCCTCTGCGCAGCATCCTCTTCTATACCATAAAACCATTGGAAGTTTTGCCGCTGAGTATAGTGGCTGTTAGATCAGAGACCTTAGGTCAGTTCCAGAGCATGCTAGTGATAAGAAAGAAGGGTTTTTTGGATGGAGAGAAAACCTTCCTCTCCATCTTTCACAATGGTTCAGAACTCAATTGAAAATATTAGCAGGAGGCTCTTTTATTTCCTCCTGGAAAAATCATGTGTATTTATTTCCTGTAGTAAAATAGTCTAATGGTAGTAAAAAGTGAAGTTCTAGAAGGAAAAAAATGATTTCTCTGCTAATTGAGTAGAGAGAGGGGGAAATTATAAATCCCTGGTTGGCTATTACGGGTTGACTAGCAACATTTGGCTACAGAAAGCAATGTGAACACAGTTTTAACACGCAGGTGGCTACAAGAGAAGGGTTGTGCTGCATGTAAGCCCAGTATCTCCTCAAAGTGGTTCACCCTACTTTTCCAATTACATTGCAAAGTGAGTCAGACTGAAACTGTTGTTGATGGTGTGCTCCACTTCAGATAGTTGCATGTTCGTTTTAGCTTTAGGAAGAATTTTGTGTCAGCATTTTCTGTTCCTTGTATTTACATTGTCTTTTCAAAATAGTTTTTGAGCTAAAAGTATCTTTCCTGAAGTTCAAACACTGGCACAAAAATATTTTTCCTTACTGCTGCCACACTGAAGCAGATGGCAAGTACTGAGACTCAGAATCAGTAAGCATGCAATTCTTCAATTTCTTGGTGCAGAAAAGTAGCTGTTGGGTCAAAGCAGGCATCTACAAGACAGGCTGTCATTGCAAGTTAGTTTGAGTTCAAGTCCCCTGCAGTTGGCCCTGTTAGACTCCTGCAGTAGATCACATGAGCTGCACAGATGCCCTCTGCATTTCTGGCTTGAATTTTACCCACATCCTCTGGCAGGCCATCTACCTTAAGCTCAAAGTCTGTTCCAGCTCTGTGATTTTTATGTGTGAACAGTAATCAGATTAGGGATGACACCTAGGTTATGCCTCAGGTTAGTAAAGACAAAATTGCAAAATTCATGCTGATCCATGTTATAATGATATGACACAGCTAATGTGCATTCTCAGTGTGGAACCCACAGTTACTGTGGCACATAGACCATAACGCAGTGTTATACATGGGGGACAGATACACTGCCTGTGAGTAATGCAAATGGGTGAGTGCAGAGGAGCTATTTCAGTGCAAACTGGTTTTGGAAAATGCATAACTCTGCAAATTACGGAGCAACTTTTGCCCCCTCTGAAGTCAATAGAAATTCATTTCACTTTTCAAATTCACTTTGATTAACCTGGTCTTGACATCGTGGCACTTACCTTGTTGTAAAGAAAATTGGTAGCTGTGAAAGATCAAAGATTTTCTAATTTAAGGTAAGAGGAAATGTTTGCTCCTGATGAAAACCTTATCTTCATAATAAGCAATAATGCAATCTGATCACCTACCATTATTGAGTTTCTTTTTTTTTTTTTTTTCTTAAGCTGAATTTACATCACCTGTAGAAAGAAATAAGGAAAGTGGACTGAAAATGTCAAACTTATGCAAGTTTTGTGATATTAAAGCAACAACCTGCTCAAACCAACATCGGTGCAGGAGTAACTGCAACATCACTTCTATCTGTGAGAAGAGTAGTGAAGTCTGTGTTGCTATATGGTAAGTTATTTCTTCATACAGGTGGGAACAGGAGCACACCCTCGTTCATCACTGCTTAGTACTTTCCTTGATTGCTCTGATATTCACAATGTCCCTGCTCCCTCACCAGGCTTTGCTCTCCTGCTTCCAGCTCATATCTCTGCACAGCATACCAAGAGTTGCTTGAGGTTAACAATTCTGATATGAAATGTTCTGGAGACTTGTTTTTTTCTAAAACAGTTCTGTTCCAGCTTACACTTATTGGAAAAGAGGCATGGTTTTGCGCAAGCCATTAAGTTGTATCCACCCACAGCACTCAAGAGTAGAAACAGATTTGAGGCTCAAGAGAGGATTGTAGTGACAGTTGCTGAACAAAGACAATTCTCTCTCAGGGTTCAAGGGAACTAGATTATGTAGGTTTATCACAAGAGGCTTATTGCCATGTATAGGTAGAAATATTTCCTCTTAATGGGAAAAAACTTCTGTGTCTGTGGAGACTTTGATGTAGGCATGATGCTTTGTTTGTTGCCCCTGTCTTGGTTCAAAGAAATCAAGAGTTTATGAAAACACATTGTAAATATTTTTTTTGTTTATTTGCTTTAATCTTGTGTTCCAGTCTAAAAACTGGGGCATCCCTTGCCCTTTCATAAATGGGAATCCAGTCCTACCAAGGAAAGCCAGAACCACTCTTAATGAGTTAATAACTGGACTGAAGGAACACAACAGAGTGTTTGCAGCATTGCTGCTGATTTAGTAAAATAATTAGAACCACTTACAGAGGGACATAACTAATTAATGTACTGAGGGATTAGTTGTGTCCATTGAATTGAGATGTTCAGCATAATTGGAAGTAGGGATTTCAGTTCAGGATCAGTCCAGTGTGCTTTTCCTTATTTCTCCTGTGATTCTTTAGTAAGTCATCAGTGTCTATTATTGCCATAAAAAGGAGCTGTTGTACAATTTAAGATGCATGTTGGATTTTTCATTACCATTTATCCAAAAGGCAAGTAAGTTGAGAACTGTAAAGTGCTTCTTTGCCAACAAGTCTTTTGTCAATGAAATTAAATCTGTGGACCAGGACAAAACGCAGGAATATGGTCCAGATTATCAGCTATAAATATTTCCCTGACTGTGAGGCAACTCTAACTTGCATCAGTTTTTATGATTGATATTTTGCTGGGGTGTTTTTAGTTGGTTGAGGGGGTTTTTTGTATATAACTCCTTCAGTGCACAAACTGTGCTGATTGTAGGCTTCAAAAGCAAAATGAAAAGACCAACTCGCTAGAAATTCTCTGATTTTGAGGAAATAATTCAGTTTTTCTCATAATTTCCCACAGATTTTTACTGTCTACTTAGTGACCACAAAAACCAAAAGTATGTTCTGAAGTTCACAGCAGTTCATCAAGCATTAGCTTGAATAATTCTAAGTGAGATTTTCAGAGGCACTCTTGTGAGCTTAGCAGGAATATGATACAGGAATAGCTGTGCCATTGTACAGCTGTAAGGAGCCCAGACGGTGCCAAATTTGCCCGATTCAACAAAGACAGAGAAAAACATAGGATGCTCTTTAAATGCCGTTTATGTTCTCAAAAGAGGTAAATTTTGGCCAGGTGTAGTCCTGTCTGCTCCCTTTATAAAATATTTCTTTTTTGATTTCAGTTTTCTCCTTTTCATTTTTAGGAGACAGAATGATGAAAATGTGACGTTAGAAACAATATGCCACGACCCCCAGGAAAAACTGTATGGTCACATTTTGGATGACTATACCTCAGAGCAGTGTTTAATGAGGGAAAAGAAGGATGATGGGGGATTGATGTTCATGTGTTCCTGCAAAGGTGAAGAATGCAATGATATGCTCATTTTTACATCAGGTAGGTTTAATAATTTACCTGGCATTCCTACACTCCTTGCAAGTAATATTAACTGGGTCAATATTAACTTTGTTATTCTGATGTCCTTTGGAATTGCATTTTGTGGAGGAGAACTTCTAATGGCAGGTGCTATTTTAGTCTTTCTTGAATCTTGAAAAATCTCAATCTTTCTTTTCTGTGTTCTGAGGGTACTTCTTCCTGCCAGGCTGTCCTCATTTTGAAGTAAGTCTCGTATTCAGTTCAAGATATTGCACTTAAAAGCTGATGGAAGATGAAAGCAAGATGTTTACAGTTGTTCTGTGGGCACACCAAAATGCAACACATGCTAATTACATTATAAAATCCAAACTAAAGGCAAATGCTATTTTTAAGGTCCTACCTCTTCTAAAAAGCTGTATTGCCTGAGTGTGTTATCTGCATATAGAGATGTTACTGATAACCTGATAGGCTGTGAATTTTAAGTCAGCTTCTCTGGTGACCATCTGCACCTCCCTTGTGGTGGGTGTGAAGAAGCTAGGCTCCTCTGGGGAATATATTCCCCCACACCTACATGGCTCAAGGCAGTGTATGTGAGTTCAGGCAAACCAGGGAAATGTGAGTGCAGACCAAACAGCAAGTGCATAACCCATCCCCATTCCACTTCTGAGCTCTGATGGGGCCACTGCAGACACAGTGAAGGCAGTGCAGGTGTGTGCATTGCTGCTGGACCTACTGCTGCACACACAGATGTGTGTGGGTGCACACACCCCTTTTGCTTTATTTTGTGCTACCTGCTGTGATTATTTTGCTGAGACAAAGTCAGGTTTCTCACAGGGAAGGGTGAGGTCTCCTATGGAGAAATTTATGTATTCACACTTCTGAAGGGGTGTGGCACACCACACCCATCCCCATCACCCATAAATTCCTCAGAAAAGGATATAATTAGGTCCTTGTTAACTCAGATAACGAAGGCTTGGGATGCTGTTTCCACTCCTGGGAAATATGGTGTGGCACTGCACTGAGGTGAATGACTGTGTGAGCAATTGTAGCTCTCACTTCCTAACCTCCAAGAAGGCCAACTAGTTTAGGTCTCAAAACCACACCAAATTAGCCAAGAGCAAGCTAGCATGTTTTTGCTTCCCTTGGCCCAGGCTATCCCTTTCTGGTGCCAGTCCTAATCCCCGTCTTCCTCATCCCCTCATCAAGCTTGATTTGAAACCAGACAACCTGACTGCTCATGCATGGTTGTGTGACCAACCCTTACTTGGGTGATCTTTAAAGGATTTGGAGCATATACTGGTATTGATATGAGCACAGTGGTAGACCCAGGTAGACAGATTGCTTGGTTTTATTGAAGAGAATGTGTCCCCAGAGAAGAGATCTTACTCTGTGTCAGCTGCCTAGTGTTTTTGTACAATATGTACCACACCCTTGTGGATTTTGGCTAAATTGTATGTTAGCCACGTTATAGCTGTTTTTCCTGGAGCTATGTAGCTGAATGAAATCACTTATAAATATGTGTCTTTGGTGTGTAAGTACAGTTATGAAAACCTTTCTAAAATTCAGCACCAAATGCCTTGATTCCTATGAACTTTGCAGCTCACTCACTCTTCCAGATCAACCCACAAGGAGTAGTAGACGTTTAAACCCGGTCTTTTTACCCAAATTCCTTTCACTCTTCCAGTGGAGCCTTTCCTTCTAGGTCATGTGCTGTGAGCACTTCAGATGACTCATGAAAACCATGTGCTGCATTCATATATATTAAGTGAATAACTACAGATAAAAATTAAAGTAATGTAAAACTTCACTCCGTAACATTTCCAGTTCATTCATAAACACAGGCATTAACTCCAGTCAGGAGGGGGGAGAATTGAGGCTTTGTCATTCCTTTTTTATTGTTGTGGATTAGTGTTTCTTTTAAATGAAAACAGCCCCTTTGGGTTGCTTGCCTGGTTAGCCATGGCAGGAAGACAAACGATTTTTACAGTATCAGACATGCGGTTTCCTGTCTGTGTTTAACTTTGAGCAGAACATCACAGCCAGCTGGTCCATGGCTCCTCCAGACAACTAGATAATAGCCTGTAATAATTTTGCCTTTGGAATGACTGTCATCCAGATCTATTCTGTACATTGTTCTTGCAGGATTTTTTTCTCTACATTTCTTAAAGAGCAGAACAAGAACTTTTTTGCAATGGTTTTGCACATTCTAGTTTTGGAGAGCAAGATGAGAGCTACTCTAAAAAAGCCTGATCAAACACTGATTTTAATAACTTATTAGCACAAATAGAGATAAAAATATTAAAATTTTTCACCTGTTGATCTCAGCATTTCCTTTCAAGCAATTGTTATAAATAACTAGTATTTTACCTCTTCTTCCTGTATGCACTTAAGACAGACCAGGTTTAGTTTGTTTCTGCTGTTTCTGAGGTAAGAAAGAAAACCCAGGTTAAGGCAACAAGTTCTAATATCCACCAAAGGTTAGACACTGAATTCCAGTGATTCACAGCTGAGCTGTTATTGCTTATGGAAGAATTGGTTTATAGCACTACTGGCTTGCATGAGTCTTGACTGTGAAGGGCAAGCCTCCTGACTCCATTTTGAGACACAAGCATCTAAAGGTTTTGGTTATTGGAGGTGTTGTGACTCACTCAAGAGTGACTTTAGAAATGTTTTAAGTAGATACATGAAAATCAAATGCCTGTTTTTTTATGGATTTTCATTCAAATTGCCAGTCTGCAGGATAAGCAAGACACGGTCAAAAATGTGCCTAAATATGCCTGTAGTTCTGCTGTGTCAGGGGGCTGACCCTGATTCAGATCCCTGGCACTCCAGGCCACAGGCAGCTGGTGGAAAATACTGAGTGCAAAATCACTCCAAATAATGTTCTGTACTTCTTGGAGAAATAACATGCAGGAGACAGGTAACCATTGTAAATCTGACTACTCTGTGTTTATTTTTTAATTGCTCTCTTTTTTTTGCCAAACAAAATTGTGGGTGACTGGCAAGCACCCCTGCACTTTCACCCCTGCCATGGGAAAATGCTTCTCACAGCAAATCTCAATGCCAGTGTTTTGTAATTATTATTTATTCAAAAGTCTAATGTTAGTGTTACCAGAAGGCAAAGCTAGGGAGCAAAACCACTGGAAAAGATTAGCCAGAATTGGGGTAAAAGGCCTTGAGTGGCTAGAAGCTGGCTAGGTAGCAGACAGAGGCCTGGTCTTTCTGTTGTGGAAAAAATGAGAGCAGGACTAGACTATGAGGGCTTTTTGCACCCTGATGTCTGGTTGTGTCTGGCGGATCTTGTCAATCTTGCTTTACCTTCTTCTGCTTTGATCTGCTGGGATGAATCAGGTCTGTCTGTAGTTGTTTGCACAGTCCCAGTTCTCCTGTGATGATTGGGCAGCTTTGTTCCTCTGCTTTCCCTTCACCACACCTCCCAGCCATCAGCCAGTGCGAGCATGACAGCTGCCTAACAAAGCTGGGCTTTGTTAACAATCCCAAGTTCTTTGACTGAAGTTAAGTCTGGTTTACCTAACGGACCAAGCAGTACCAAGTGCCCTTTCGAGCCCCACATTTAACCTGTTCTCCATGGGCAGAAATGACCAGGTACTCATTGTAGACAAGAAGATGGGATTCCTGAATGTTACTTGGTGCATGCATGACCTGCCTACCTGCAGTGCAATGGAACTCCTTCCTCTTGTGCAGTTCATTTAGGCACAGTCATTTATTAATATGCAAACCAGCAGTGGAGACTGCAAACAAGAAAACAAATTCTTTAAATACTGTTACCAATATATATGCAGTTGTTATCCTGGGCGTCACGTTCAAATCCAAGCAACGGTGCAGAGAACTCAAAAGTTGGAACCAGGATTTCAACACAGTTCTGTTTTATTTATAGTTGTTTCATCCTAATAACTGACATGGTGGTAATTTTTTTATCCTCACCTGTCTCTTGCCATGCTATGTATATCTCCATGAAGCTTGCAACCGAGGTGTCTGTGAGATTGTTTTGGTAACTGTGTTTAGTGCTTACCTACTGCAAGATGAAGTCATTATTTTGGGCATTCCTACCACACCCAGATATGGGAGAAACCTTAAGCAGCAACTCTGAACCATCCAGACAGTTGCCTTGAAATACCAAAACCTCAGTGACAGAGATGACTGACAGGTCAAAAAGAGTTTATGAGAATAATGAAGCTAATTGGGGAAGTGTGTCGAGGGAGGGAGGGTGTTGTGCTACTTTTAGCCAGTTTTTTTGACTTCGTATTGATCCTGGTTTTACAGAGTTGGCTAATTGAGAATGTAAGAAACATGCCTATTTGATTAATCAATTGTGGCTGAGTCATTTGCCTGAACAAATTACAGCCTGTGGATTTGCAGTGCTCTAAGTGTTGTGATTGCTCACTGTGTACAGTTGCTACCTGGGAGAGCTGGTGCTGCCCTACTGCCTGAATCACCACAAGCATGCCTGTGTGATGTCCTGTGCCCAGACTGCAGGAAATATGGATAATGTTTCAGAATGTCCTTAACTTTGTACCTCTCATTTGTCTCTAACATGTTGATCCTGTCTTTTCCTTTCTTTCTCTCCTCTTCCTCTCCTTACTAGAGTCAAAGTGTTAGTGATTTTACTTGACAACATAGGAGGATCTCAGACTTAAGATCTGTGTGCAAACAGTCACCAGTCCATAAATACTTGTGTGATGAGTTGTCCGGTGCTCAAGGAACATCAGAAGGGAGATGATTACAGCTGGACTACTTCCAAGTGAATTTTAACAAAGGCTTTCATTAATCTCTCTTTCTGTTATCCAACTAACATGTTCAGAAGGTAACTGTATTCCAGCTGCCCCATAAAAGAGGTCAGTAACATTACATAACATTCCACCGAGCCTCTCACTGCTTGTATATTGGCTTTGTTCTCTATGTTTCCTCTTAGGTATTTGCAGGCACTGGAGTCCCACCCAGTGCCTGCAGCTGTGTGTAACCAAAGGAGAGGCTGTGTAATGCTGAACATCTGATTCACTTAATGGGATAGAAAGGAAATAGAATGAAAAGAGGCTAAAGGAGCCAAAATTTTGGTTTGCTCTGTATTATTTATATTGTTTGCTTCTTAGGAAAATAATCGTGCTCAGTTACAGATTTGTGTAAAAACAAACTAGGCAGTGCTCTTCCAGTCTGGTTCGCATATTTGTTATAATTTGCATCACTTGAGAGCTTAATAAGTATGGGAATGTGGCCAACCTTTTATCAGGTTGTCATGGAAGAGACTTTAATAATTACAGACAGAAACAAACTGTAACTAACACTGGCAACATAATATTTTGGGAAAGGTTGGAGGGGTGAAACTCAGGCTCAGAATAAAAATAGTCGTTAATGTGTGGCATCTGTTGAAACATATTGAAACTGGAGAGATTGATTTGTTCCAGAAATCCACCAGCAAACAGCAGCAGACACCCAAGCTCTATAACTGAGCCATGTATCACAGAAACTCAGTCACGTCATGTAAAGTTAAAATATGTTGGCTTTCATATTGCTGAGTAGGAAAGCTCAGCTAAAATGTCGAAGTGTGTGAGAGATGCCATGTACACACAGTGAAGGGACCTATTAGAATGGAAGAGATAAGAAGGGAATGCTTTAGTGGGGTGGAAGATTTTAAGCAAATGGGTGCTGTGCCAGCAAACCAAGGAAATACTTTCTAGCCAGCAGTGGGAGAATAAAAGCAGCAACAAACTATGTGTTCTGTCTTAGAACTTAAGAGTTTCTTAGACGTCCTGGGTGCTGAATAGCATACTTGGCAATCAGTTAAAAAATTAAATCCTGCTTACAATAGATGAGATATCCATTAGGTCATTGCTGCCCGGCCTTTTTGCTGAAGTAAGCCACCCAGAGGCAATGAAGTTGCCTCCCTCACACCCTTGTGACTAAGATGCAGCCATTCCCATCAGGTGACAGATGCATATGCATAACTCTTCCAACATGTAACACATGTAACTGGGTCATGTAACTGGGGATTTTCCCTGGGTGTTAAAGAGAAGTCATGAGTCCTGATCCCCCTAGGTGGTTGTGTGCCAAGGCCAAAACTGCAGGTCTGCAGAGGAGGGCAGCAGTGGCTGTGCCATTGGTCTTTAAAGTAGCTCATACTTACTACCTTTCAGGAAAAGAGATAAGTGGTGGCACTGGGCAGTGACATGCATTAAGAGAGCTAGGCCTGGTTTGCCAACCATTTGTTGACTGCAGCACAACATTTAGGCAGTAAATACCCAGAAGAGCAGATGAATGGGTTCCCATACCTTTAAGTAAACCCTTAGGGCACAAAGTGCTGGAACCTGTGCTTGGGTCACAGCAACTCCATGCAATGCTGCAGGCTGAAGGAGGAGTGGCAGCAGAGCTGCCTGGGGTGAAAGGACCGGGGGGTGCTGGTCAGCAGTGGCTGAGCAGGAGCCAGCAGTGAGAGCTGGTGGCCAAGAGGGCCCGTGGCATCCTGGCCTGTTTCAGAAAGAGTGGAGCCAGCACAACCAGTGCAGTGATTATCCCCCTGAGCTCAGCACTGCTGAGGGCACATCAAATCCTGTGGGCCCCTCACTACAAGAAGGACATTGAGGTGCTGGAGCATGTCCAGAGAAGGGCAGCAAAGCTGGGAAAGGATCTCGAGCACAAGTCCTGTGAAGAGCGTCTGAGGGAGTTGAGGTTGTCTAGCCAAGAGAACAGGAGGTTAAGGGGAAATCTTTTTTGGCTTTCAACTACCATTTGAAAGGAGGTTGTAGCAAGATGGGAGTCAACATCTTCCCCCAAATAAGAAGCAATGGAACAAGAGGAAATGGCCTCAAGTTGTACAAAGGATGTTTAGATTGGATAGCTGGGGAAATTTCTTCACCAAAAGTGTTGTTAAGAACTGGAACAGGTTCTCCAGGGAAGTGGTTGAATGAGCATCCCTGGAGGTATTTAAAAGATCTGTAGATGTGGCACTTAGAGACATGGTTTAGTGGTAGACTTGGCAGTACTGGGTTTACAGTTGGACTGGATGATCTCAGAGGTCTTTTCCAACCTAAACAATTCCATGATTCTATAGCAGGCCAGGCAGACCTGCCAACTACCGGAGGTAGTGCCTCTCCAGGAGAGAGATCCTCTTTTGGATACCCTGGTAATATCCTTTTCAGACTAAAAGATGAAGACATACAGCTCAAGCACAACTTACTGGCCTTTGACAGACTTGGATTACCTAGTCCAAAAAAAGATCCTGTCAAATACAGAAACTTGTTGAAGGAATTCTACCTTCAGGAAAGTCTGCAAGAAATGCCAGGGTTTATTTTCCACTGGATGGTAAGATAGAGCCCACTCTGTTTTTAGTAATCTCTCTCTTCTGCCATGAGTTGGCTCAGCATAGAGCTGAAGGAGGGGTGAAACTGATTTCCTGCACAGCAAAACTATTAAACTGAAAAAAAAAAATCATCTCCAGCAAGTATGCAAATTTAAAATATTTCCAAGAAGCTATCATGATAAAAAAAAATGCAGGTTAATTTGTTGGAGTGTGGCATTTGAATTTGATTATTAGCAAGTATTTTGTGTCAGGATCAACCATTTTCCTAAGGAAACACCCTCCACCCTGAGTGAAAAAGCTCCCCACCCTCTGTCTTCAAACTCCCCAAAACAATGCCTGTAAAAACTCCCCAAAACAATGCCTGTAAAACTAGCAGAAATTTTTAAAAGTTGGATCCACTTGCCATTTTAATTCTAAAAAGGCCAAAATTTTTGGCCAAAAGGCCATCACAAATGTACATGAAACACTGAGCTACAGAATTTCATTTCCACTTTAGAGCTCTTCAATAGAGGTAAACTAAATTACTCCAAACAGCTGTTCAGAGTAAATTTCATTTCACTGAAAGTGAAGCATTTTATGGAGCTAGTTTTCATCCAGACAGTACTAAAGAGATGGGCAGGCTTTTCCATATTTTGTTGCCTAGTGCCTTGCTCAGAAATCACTACATGTGCAAGTTTCAAACTCCCATTTTGTAAAAAGCTCTCCCTTGATTCAGAGCAGGTCTTGAACTCAAAGCTGCTGTACCCCACCCATACCAGTCCACTCATTGCTGGGGATTCAGCACTTCACATACTTCTCTTGCCAAACTGCAACATTTGAACAGAAATTCTGTTCAGGCAAAAGCATTCAAAAAGTGTTGGTTTTCATTCCAGAGTGGAATTCAAATCAAACTTTGAAACCTCAGAATTTCTACAAAATGGAGTTTTCCTCCAGTCAGCTCAAAGGGCTGCTTTGTGTCTTGGGATCTTGTAAAATAACTTGATCTCAGTTCTGTGTCTGAGACCATGTTTTGTGACTTTGTGTTTCTGGGAATTTTTAAGACACTGCACAAGCTTGCAATGCATTGGTGTCGATATATTTAACTTGAGTTCTGCTAACATCAAATATATTTTTTCTCTGCTCTGTGGCTTTGACTAGCAGTTGAATAGGCAGCAGCTTTAGAGCTCGCAGGAGCAGCAGACAGCAAGGAAGTAGTTCTGTCAGTACTGGCTGGGCATTCTGCTGCCTTGCCATTCAAGTGTGTCCTCATTTCACTGCCATTGTTTTACTTATTCCTTCCAAAGTTCACTGACACTAAAGTTGTATCAAAGGCATGAAAACCAACCTAAAGAATTTGCAAGCTCTAGGGCTTTGAAGCTCCCTGACTGAACAGGGGCTGTACAGTGTTTCCATTTTCCTTGGCACCTGAGCCCCATTCCCTCAAGGCTTAGGCAGTGTTAAGGGTTATGCAGATGGTTTGTGCTTAGTTTAAACCACATACAGGAAGCTTTCTTTTAGCTCAACTTCTCCATTGTTATGCTATATTAATAGGCTCTTTTGAAGCTTAAGAAAGGACTGATCCACCCAAATAATAGTTGTGGGTGGGGAAAGTTATTTAGGAGCACGTTTGCAAAACATGAAAGGCTGTTTCATTTAACCATTTCCTTGCCTGCCTGTACAGCCAGATTTTGCTCATTCCAATGCTCAGAAAGAGGAAACTGCACTCCCATTTTTTAAATTACGAGGTTTCAGTCATAGGTATTTATTTATAAGTGAACATATTTATTCTTAGATTCCTGTAGTCAAGCCATAAAATGTTGGCAAGCCACTATGCAAACATACAGCTATGCTCTGAATTTTGATCCTGTCTTGATTTTGTACACAGATTTTGCAGAGAAGTTCCCTGTCCTTAGTTTGTGCAGGAATGGGTGATTTGATTCTGCTCATATCATCAAGCAAAATCAAAGACAGCTCCAGAAATTACTTGCTTGGGACACACCTCAGTGCCACCAGCTCTTTGCTCTTGCTATCCCCTTTAATTCTCCTGTCAGGCAGCTTGGTCCCCTCCTAAGATTAGAGTTCAGCCTTGTCAGTCCTGACACTCAGTTCTCCCTGATGTGTGCTCATTCTTGCACTTCCCAAACATTGAGTGGGATTTGCCTAGTGTCTTAAATACTGAAAATTAGCAAGCCTTTGTCCCTGCTGTCCCCATTAGGTGAGGTTGTGCAGCTGTACGCTTTTCACCCCCTGCTTCTCTGCTTCCTCCAAGCGAGCCTGCCAAAGCGGATGTGTCACTTTGCAGCAGGGCTGCAGGATGATACAGTGCTCAGGGGGAAGTGGCCAAACTGCTCAGCTTCTGCTTTGATTAACTTTGTTTTACATTCTTTTTCAAGTAACATTTGCAACATTGACAGTTTTTTCCCTTCTACTCAGAAATTCCCCTGCACCGCAAGCAGAGCTTTCTCTTGTGCAAAAAGAGGAAGAGCTGAAGGAGCTGAGAACTCTGCTGGAGAGTTCTCAGCTGTAGAGCAAAATAATACAGCCTGCTCTAGGACATTGTAGGAATGATTGGAGATCCTCACACAGTCCATAACAGTAAAGGAACAGGGTGTGTTTCTCCTCAGTTAGAGCTGAACATGCACCCAGCTGCCTCTGACTGCTTGAAAGACAACTAATACATCTTAGGGCTTTTGTCACTCATTTTGAAAGATATTTGTATTTCAGATATCTGGTCTACATGCTGCAGCTCTGTGGCAAAGAAAAATTACTTAAAATGCCCTAAAGAAACATTTTCATCATTGTGAAAGAGTATACCCTATGATATGGATGACATGTTACTCATTTCCAAGGGCAGAGTCCAGACTTAAGCATGCTTTTCTGTGGTCAAGAAAAAGCACCAAAAAAAACAAAACCAGCAAAACCGAACCCCAAATATTCAACAAAATTACTTTCTCTGATTGTTACAGGTCATAGTTGTGTCACGTAGTTGTGACCTGCTAGCAGTCAAAACTCCAAAACAGCCATCCCACAATGCAGTCAGTTCTCCTCCACCAGGGTGTTTCCCAAGTTCTTAATAAAGCAGATTTTCTAGAAGCAAAGAATGCACAAGGGAATAAGCCATGCAAATCTATTTACTGACAGTGACATTTGACTTTCTAAATATATTCCTCCCATAAAAGCCATACAAACACAGCAGGTTTTTTCTCCTCTTCAATATGTTTAAAAGCAGAAGAGTTGGCTTTATTCTGTGATTAATTTTTAGGTATTGTTTTGATTTAAAATGTAATAATTTTAAAATTTACTAACATATTGTTGTCAAGAGAAACTACTGGAGAACAAGGATTTGTGGTATGCATAGGTCTGGAAGGAGGGATTACCTCAAGTTCTTTTGCATAAATGAAGGATATATATTTTTGTAGGTACTGCTAATGCATGTCATTGACCTGTGCTAGGCTGGGAATGACAGGCTATAAAGGCACTTCTTCCTTGAAACCCTCTGAGAGGCTAGGATTTAATTACTCGCTTGCATCTGGTTGATGAACCTTTTAAAGAGAGGAAGCACATCCTGTTTCAGGATGCAAGCCTTTTTCCAAATAAAAAGAATATACTTTTCAGATGTCCTATCACCTGCCTTTGAACAGCTGGTGGCTCTTGCTAATTGCCAGCTGAGTTTACATTGGAATAGTGATTACAAGTGAAATTGGAGGGTCAGAGGTACTGCTTGTTCTAATTGTAGACTTTTCACCCTTGTCCATTTTAGCATTGCTCACCTTTGTTTTGAAAGGCACAGAGTAGGGGAAACAGAGACTTGTGGCTAATGTAGTTAGTGACAGCTTCCCTTCAGACCTTATTAAACTTTTCCTTTTCATATTGACTTATTTGGCCTGGTGCACAGAGCCTGAGTCAATGACATGATTGTGAGCATCCGCCAGAGCATCATGCTGCCCCCACAAGCCACTTGCTTAACTGTAGCTGCAGCTTCATTTGTTTCAGCCCATTCAGGTTAGGCTCCCAGGGCTTCTTCCTAACAATTCCCTCCCTCATGCAAAAATGATACAGTACATTTTATGTGACTCAAAGGAAGAAAGAGACTGAGAGTAAATTTCCATTTGTTCGATCAAATCAGTTTCAGATATAAACTCTGGCCCTCCTTTAATCTCTTCTTGGAACAAAACTGTTCCCTTTTAAACTGGTTGTCTTCCCTAAGAAATTCTGAACTAACTAGAAGGTAGTTTTTAGAGGTGACAGGGCAGCTCTTACCTGTAGGATAATAGTCTGTACTCTTCCCAGAACACATCCCTATTCTAGAATAGGTCCCTGTTGTTCTTCTATTCCCTGTATGTTCCACCTAAGAATGTGCACCAGGTATGGAGTTTGGAGTGAACATCTTCTTTACAGCAGAAAACCAGTGTACAACCAGCAAGGAACCCACAGAGGAAGTGTTCCAATACAAAAATCCATATAGAAGTACCTGGAGGGTGGTGGTGGTGACTGTTCTGAGCCTGTTAACATGCAGGTGTTTAAATTAGTTCTAGCAACACTCACATACATCAAAGCATGAGAATGAGTTCTGTTTTTTGGGTCTTTATGGAAGCATACAAATTTGTGCCTAAATATTTTTGTATAATGTGTGAACAGACTTCCTGAAGATGGCTTTGCAGGGATCGTAGTAAAATATACTGGATCTGGAGTAATAACTGGGCAAGTGGGAGTTCACAGGCTTCATTGTCTGTTTACTTATAAAAAATGAATATGTTCTAGTAATTAGTGGTTAAAGGAGCAGTTCTGTCAAGAATACATTGACAGATTAAGTACAGGAGACCTTGGCTATTGTATTCAGGAAAGTGAAGATTTAATCCATTATGTATTAAAAGCCTGAGAGAAGAACAAAGCGAATAAATTACATTAGGTTCTTACTTGTTCAGTTTTGGCTTTTTATAAAGTAAGCAGACAGGGAAGTCATGGTAAGCAGAGGCCTACATACAAAACAACATTTTGAAGCAAAAAAGCAGTGACAATTTTTATTTGCTATTAGGGGAGAAGATAATGTATTGCATTCTGGATAAAAATTATAATTATTGACTGCCATCTGTACATATCAAACTATGATATAACTTCATACATGCCCTCCTTCTGTTCTTTACAGATGACCCCCATAAGCCAGAGGAGAAAGATGAAATTTCCAAAGTCACAATCATAAGTCTTGTCCCATTACTGGTGATTTCTGTTGCTGTGATTGTTATCTTTTATGCCTACCGCACTCACAAGAAGAGGAAGCTCAGCAAGGCATGGGAGAAGAATGTTAAGCCCAAGAAACATAAGGACTGCAGTGATGGCTGTGCCATTATGTTAGACGACGACCGCTCAGACATCAGCTCCACGTGTGCCAACAACATCAACCACAACACTGAGCTGCTGCCCATTGAGTTGGACGTTGTTGTTGGCAAAGGAAGGTTTGCTGAAGTGTATAAAGCCAAATTGAAGCAAAACACATCAGAACAGTATGAAACTGTGGCAGTCAAGATTTTCTCCTATGAAGAATATGCTTCCTGGAAAACTGAGAAAGACATATTTTCAGATGTAAACCTCAAGCACGAGAACATACTCCAGTTCTTGACAGCAGAGGAACGTAAGACAGACCTTGGCAAACAGTATTGGTTAATCACTGCCTTCCATGCTAAAGGAAACTTGCAGGAGTATCTCACACGGCACATTATCAGCTGGGAGGACCTCTGGAAACTTGGCGGGTCCTTGGCCCGAGGGATTGCCCATCTGCACAGTGATCACACACCCTGTGGTCGTCCCAAAACACCTATTGTACACAGGGACCTAAAGAGTTCTAACATCCTGGTGAAAAATGATTTAACCTGCTGTCTCTGTGACTTTGGGTTATCCCTGAGGCTGGACCCTTCCCTGTCTGTGGATGACTTGGCTAACAGTGGGCAGGTAAGTTAGAAGGTTGAAAGGGGAGCAGGTAATGTACCAGTTTGTCAGTTCCTGGGCTGAAAAGATGGAAAAACTGTAAGCTTCTGTGGCAGCTTTGACTTAAAATAATTTAAAATTAATGTGAATGTGTTTATAAACAAAGCAGCTCTAAACATTAAAGCAACAACGAGAGGAGTGCAATGTAGGTTTTGTTATGGTTGGAGATCTGCATGTGTGTGTGATGCAACCATCCTTTCACTTACACCAAACATGTATGAGCTTGTTAGCAACTGTTCATGGTGCTGCTGCAATGCACACACACAAATACAATAAGGATCTGCTTCATGTTGTGAGGTTTTGATCCAGTTTTCATGCCTGATGGCATTACACTTCTGTGTGACTTGGCCCAATCCTGGTCAGCTCCAATGTACATGAAGTCAGTCTTGCATCCTCAAAACTGTAAGCACGTAATTACTGATACAATTTTAAAATTCAAAAAAGACCTCTTTAATGAATGGTACATTCTCCACATGTAAGCAAATACAAGGATGTCAAATAAAAATAATTGCCCTGTTGTGATTTTTCAACTAAGGAGTATGGATAATACTCATCTACTTGACAGGGATGTTTATGAAGGCGTTGAAGATTACCTATATCTACATATTGTCTCTTTTAATGAAAACTCCCATAGTATAAATTCAGATAATTTGTTAACTTAATTCCTAATAGTTTAATTATACATATATTTGTGTGGTTTTATATTTATCTTTTTATACATGGGTCACTCAAATCTTGTCAATTTAAACTGACTTTTACGTCACATGGAACTAATAATTTAGCTTAGAATATTTTCAGGGACAAATCTTCAGTCTGTGGCATGCTGTTGAGTTCACAGGAGTTTTACTGTGCTTTATCAAATGTGGATATGCCTTTGGAAGTCTCCTTATTGAAAAGCAACTGTCCTGATCTCATTTTTAGAAGATCTATTAACCAGAGCCAGGAGTGAATGTTAATTAGTGGAGTCATATTTAAAATGCTACAAACACTACTCTGTTACATATAATTTCTCTCCAGCATGCCAGATCTTTTTAGAGTTCAATGAAGTCATTCATACCAGATTGTCAGTCATAAGACTGGTCCCATTTGAAGCAAGACAAGGACTCTGAAAGTCATCACCCACAGACACTTTGCTTAAAGCAGACCCTTATTGCAAGCTGATTTCATTGCTCAGAGTCACTTGGAAGTAGGAGGATACTGTCACTTCCACAGTCCACACCAGCACTGATGACAAAGTACAGGGCTGCCCAGATCAGGTTATGGTTTTGGAGTTGGTGTCCTTGGGCACTGATGTTGAAGCTGACTGTTTTATTTTGTTTAGCTTCAGTTTAGGGGTGACCCAGCTGTTGTTCTTCTCTGTGACAAGGGGTATGAGTCAATTGATTTGGTTCCCAATTCTGCCTTGTTCTTTTTGGGCACACGCGAGCAACCCACTTTAATTCCCCAACATGTCAGCTTCAATGCTCTAGCTTTTATTAAAGAAGTCTTGCACCAAGATTTGCTTTCTGCATAATTTCTAGAATTTCCCCCTTGACTCAAACCCTTGCCACTAGGAGATTCAATTTTATAGCTTTTATAATGGAGCTGACCCAATTTTTAATTCAATAAAAACTTGAGCTTTCGATGAAATAAATAAGAGTGCAAGTATTTAACTGTTTTACTGGTCATCCTTAGACACCAATATTGAAGGCAAATTGTTGGGATTATAAAGCCATCTTCTTTCCAATCTATCCAAATACCTTCCATATCATGCAGATATAGCCATTATTGACTGCAATACCAGACTGGAAACCACCTTTCTACCCTATAGAACCTTTGCACTCTTTTGAGTTTGGTCATCCATGATGGTTAATATTTGCAGACATTACTTTATGTGACCATATAAATCTGGACCTTCTTCCCACTGTGTTCAGAGAAGTGGTAGGTGACTGCAAGGACAGCAGTTCTGTACCTCAGCAGCATCAGCACCCTTGTAATAGATGATTTCCCATAAGAGCTAAAGAGAAATACATACTGCCTCTCTGACTGATGCACCTCAGGGCATGAAACATCTCTCAACAGGTTGAAAGAAATGTAAGATCTCCAGTAAAAAAAGATTCAAACATCACAAAAATGAAGTGAGATGGTCCCTCTCTAGAAGTTTTGGAAAATCAAGAACTGAAAGCAGACTGGTATTTGCAAAGAAGAAGCATATCCAGACTCTAGAGGGACAATCAGCTTGGAATTTCCAGAGTTCAGATACCTAAAAATGCCTTTGAGGCTCAGGAGTCACCTGTTTTCAAGATACAGAAAAAGTGGTTTTGGCCAAAAGACCTAATAATCTAGATGCAGATAAAGGGACATAAGCAGAATGGAATATATGATAAATTCTAAGCAGGATGGATTTAAGATTGGCTTGATAGCATTCTTCAAGTCAATTTTTGTCTGCGCTTTCTTTTGTGCATTTTAGTTGTAGGCCTTCATCCTCCACTGTCCTGCAAAAGTGCAGAATCCTTTTTATTGCTGCAAAGAGAATGTTAAATGCCAGACCAGGACAGAACTTTGTGGCAATATGAGGGACCTGTGTTTAGGCATCGTTAATCTTGTTAAAATCTGCAAGGTTTGCAGATGTTTGCCCATGTGCACAGGTAACCTTTTCAAGTTTTGGATGGGGTGTGCTTGGAGAAGAAATCCTGTGCTAGAGAGTTAATGGTGGGTAGCAGCAACCTCTGCTCCAGTGTTTCCATATGTACATTTTATGTAGGGAAGGGAGTCGGTGCTCACCTTGGTGGTGCTGAGACATGACTGTCCCAAGTTCTCCTTCAGTGTATAGCTGCTATTCACATGCTTGGCCTTAAATTCATCAGTGTCAATGTAGCAGGGAACTTAAATTTGGGACTGCTCACACTGAATTTTTTTTCTGTCATCTGTTTATAAAGACTTTGATCTTACAACCATTCAAGTATTTTTGACACAGAGATTGTTTGCTGTTGCAAGGTCCTATGACAAAGCCATGTTCTTGATCTTTCCTTCTTCACATGATACTTTCCACTTTTGTGGAACATCTTCCCATTTGCCCTGAGCCTGAGGTGATAAGACATGTTTACAGAAGCTTATAAAAAGAGTATCATAGGGTTCTGTCAAGACTGTACATTTACTATGTGGCTGTCTGCAAGTGCAGACCCAGTAACTGAAATGATCTTTTGCAGCCCTGCTTGCCTCTGGGCTCTGGAGTGATTGCTGTGGTGTAAACAGCTCGTTTAAATCATATGTCCTACTGCATCACCCACTTATGTTTGTTCATCTCTGCCATTAACCAGTCTTCAACTTGAAGCTGTCTTTGCCTGATGAAAGACTTCTGTTTGCAGTTTTTCAAGGGGGATACGTTATTTATACCCTGTGAAGAGTTTGTCATTTGAGAGCAACTGTTGAGTGATCCAAGAATTCTTCCTTAAATCTTTTCTTGTGATAAAAACAGACTTTTAAACTTTACTTTCTGTAATGCAAAATCATAATCCAGATCTCAGCAAAGCTGCCAAAGTCATTGCTGAAAATTGCTCAGTATGAATAAAGTTTATGAGAATGTTTTTTTCAAAGGGGCAGATTTTTGGTTTCAATTCAAATGTGTGGTTCTGCATTCAGTATTTGTGTGTTTGCTTTCTTCTCCCAGGCCTGCATTTACTCTCCTTTTAAGCCTGCCATGAAAAGAAACAGCTAACACTGTAATGCTGTGCAATATAATACAATGTGTTTCTTGCTCATCTGAAAGACACTTGGTCTGCAGCAATTGCTTCAGGCCCAAAGGTTGGAGTTTATCTGTGAATGGCCAAAGAGTGAGAAAATTTATCAGTGTCAAAATGATTTGCTTAAGGAACTAAAAAAGGCCATTTTTTTTCCTCACCAGGAGAGGTGCAAGTAAGTTGGTAGTCAGGACAATGCCAGATTCCCCTGGCAGCAGAAAATATGGCCTGCGCCAAGTATAGCCTGAATTTTTGGATACATGTCAAATGGCACTGTTTCTGTGAAAGCTGGAGTTAAATCACAGTGGAATCCAAAACATGAATTGCAATTTCAGCTCATGAGCTCTCCCCAATCTCTTCTCCTGTAGGTTGGCACAGCAAGATATATGGCCCCTGAGGTTTTGGAGTCCAGGATGAACCTGGAGAACATGGAGTCCTTCAAACAAACAGATGTGTACTCCATGGCTTTGGTCCTCTGGGAAATGACATCTCGCTGTAACGCTGTTGGAGGTAAGTGCCATCTGTTTTCTTCTCTCTAAGAGTATGTTGAGACAGACATGCTCTCATGGTTGTCTGGAGAGAGGGCGATTCTTTTTACCTATCATAAGCTTTTCTGGTGTATCTGGATGCTGTAAATTAACAGTCCTTCAGTAGTGTGAGATGCACATGTGCATGAGCAGGCTTGAACACGAAGCACTGAGCGCACGAGTAAACTGATCCTCAGTTGGTGTAAGGATAAGTTTGCTGTTAGGTAGGTCACTTCTAAAGATTATTAAAGTCTGGTTTCCCTATGACATCTTGGGTAGCCATGGATTAACTCAGTCTGGTTGATCTCATCCAAAATAATTGGAAACATAAGTCAATTTGAAATATTAAACTGAAGAAGTGATAACTGCTTCCCATTTACTTTCATGGAATGTCAATTCTCAAACCTAGTAAGGGCCAGTTAAATGTCACATTTGCTAATTGGTAATTTCCGTAAGAGGCATCATAGTGGGATGGAAAGTTTCCTGTTTTCCCAAAGTCACCAGCTGCTGCACATCATGCTTGGTGATTTTGCAAGAGATCATCCATATGAGAAATCAAGGGATGTTTGCGGTATAAAGTGTAGTAACAAAATAAAAATGATTGGAACTGACTATCAGAACAGCTCCATGAAAAGCTGCTGTGCTTGTTCATATTCAGAGTGTCTTCTGAAACCAAACTCTCCCTTTCTGCTTTGCCTAAAGTTGACCCAAAATTCCCAGTGTGCAACACTGGTATGTGCTAGAAATCAGAAAAGTTGCTGTTGGGATATCTACAATACATGTTGCCATGTTTGAAGTTTTTTACCTTTCTTCAGGAACTAAAATAAGACAAAGTTACATGTCAAATTCTTCAGCCTTCTGGAATTGTCTAAGAGTCATTCTAAAAAATATTGCTGCACAGTTCAGGGCTCACACAGGCAGTCTAAGGAGCAGGGTAATACTAATGTGGATATTATAGTAGATATGCAACTGTGATTTGATTTGTTATCCTTCTTCCAAAACCACAGAAGCTCCCTTTTCACTGGACTTGGCACAGTTCCACCTTGAAGGGCTGCCATAGACACAGAGACAGGGCAGTCTTGCAAGCTAGAGCACTATGCTATGAGGAACACAGTGTACAGGAGGGAAACCAAGGTCCCAGGGGAAGATGTGCATAGCTGCTCCTTGTTTCTCTACCAGCATCTGTGGGATACCACAAGGGAGGTCTCTGAAGCCACTCTGTACAGTGACTGTGTGGCTGCACCACGATGTCCATGGGCAGGAGGGAGGAATTGCCTCCATCTCAGTCTCCTGCTCTGTCTGACCAGCATTTGGTCTTGCTAGGTGGGCTGTATTGTGGGCAACAGATTTGCCCCTGTTTGCACCCTGCCAGGAAAGCTACAAAGTGAGTATGTGTGGTGAATATGCTAGCATAAAAGCATGAAAAGAACACCAAATTCTTTTCTAGTCAAACATTTAAGGGTAAAACACTTGGTGGTTCAGGAACTGAACCTCAGTCTGACAAGGCAAACCTATCCATATTTAATGGATCATGGTCATGCCTGTTTCTAAGTGCATTGGCACAACCTCAGCCTTTCATTAGCACTTTTGTAAATGTGGCAGAGGAGATTTAAAACCTGAAATAAAGGAACTATGCCCTGTCTCATGATCTGTCTCTGTTTCTTGCATTTAGGAACTCACCTGATTAGTATAAATATGAGCTGTTCACTGTGGAGTCTTTCATCTTTGATGATGCCTGAGTCCCTTCCTGTTCAGATTTGCTGAGTAGGGCAAAACGAAGATTGCAGCAAAAGCAAACCTTATTGCTGCTGTTCTCAGAAGGCAACTGCTAAAAGAGGATACAAAGGGAGTTTCATAAGGAAGGAAAATCACCAGCATGTTTAGCTAGAAGAGACTGACCCATAATAACCTTGAGAAGAAGAGCTGAAGTTATTTCAGTAAAGGGAAATATTTTTCTGTCCCGGCATCCCCTTTCAAGTGATGCTTAACCCCCACCCACATCCTGGTTTTCCCTATTCATTTCATCCCTCACTCATTCTCATCACCAGAAACACATTTCTTGAATTTTATTTCTCTATTTCAGTCATCTTTCCTGAGATGTGGTCCCCAGCAAAACCCCAGGAGCACTAGGGCAGATCTGTAGGGGTTGGAACTTGCTCTTAGCATCTCTGACTAAAGCAGTTAAACACAACTCCCAGGATGTAGATCCCTTAACTTGTCACTGGCACTGAGCTGCAACAGCAGTGCACCATTACTTTCATTTCCTTCTCAGATTTTCCCCTGTTTCGAGCAGTCTGGTTATCTTTGCAGCCAGCTGGTGAAATACCCTTACAGTGATTCATGACTGCAGCTCCCCCTCTGCTTTTCTTCTCCATCTGTCACTTGTGAGACTCCCTCCTCTCCTCACAGCCTTCCTGAGGAGCTGCCTCTGCTCACGCAAACCCCTCTTTTACTCCTAGACTGTTTGGCAATGAGAAAAATGTCTTTGCATGTGAGGCAGAGTAGGCTGACCTGATTGCAGACAGCCTTTTCAAAGGAGCCTAAAAGATCTAGGCTCTGTCTTTGCAGGGCAGGCTTGGCTCAGGGCAGTTTTGAGGTACAGAGTGGGGAGTCTTAGCCAAGACAACAGCATTAACAACTTTATTTAGGGAGGGAAGCATGCAAGGAAGGGGGACTAATTGCCATTCAGCCACACAGAGGTACAGGGGCTTGTTTCTTTTTCAAAGGGAGCTCTTGGGATTCATTTGTCAGCGTGCAGGTGTTCCGTGAGTGTGGGAGGTGATGCAGGCAGGTCCTTTCACTACAGACGCTTTGTCAAACACAGCCTCCACGCTATGCCAGACCTCTTCAGTCAGCAGACATTTAAACAAAAATACCCAGCAGCACAATCCATACTGTGAAGCTGCTGTAGTAAATAAGTAGGTGGGGATTGGCTTTTGTGAAAGGCCACGCTATTCGTTGTTACTTTGTTGTGCTAAATATGGAGAAGCAGAAATGGGGCACAAGGGAAAGGGAGACAGAGGCAAAGATCGAGGTTGACTGATTTTTCACCAGAGTATAATTTAAGAGGCATATTTAGAAACTCAGCAATACTACTTTGGGGAGAACTTCAACTGTTCCACACTGCTGTTAACTTGGTATTTCATTCAGCACAACAGCTGTGCACCAGATGCTGCACGTTGCAAGAAATACAATTTTCATCTCAACCACTTGCTTTCAGAGTGACACAGCTTTGGTGACTGAGACAAGTGTAATTTCTCTGACAGCCTCCTAGAAAGAAAAGAAAACCATCTGGTTTGAATTGCAACTGCTATGGGTGAGGGACTATTGGGGGGGGCAGGGGAGAAGGAGGGGAAAGAGAACTTTTGGATACATAGGTTTGGTGAAGAGGGAGAAAAGAAAGCCCTCATAAAATGGCAGTGTTGGTCGAGCAGTATTGTACTCCTGGAGTGGTGGCTGGCTTCAGTGTGGTAGCAGAGCTTTGTTTAAAATGGCGGCCTTGCTTTACCCGAGCTGTGTTTCATGTGAATAAAATCAGGAGTAATCTTATGCTTACTTGGAAAGTCAGCCAAGAGTCACATTTTGGCAACTAAACATTTGTGCATCCTGTACCTCATGAAATGCTCAGCTTCCATCACACTGACGTGGAGCGGTGACGTTCCTGGCAGCAGGGAGCAGTCAGATGGCCTGTGCAGCAGGGCTGGGCCTGCACAGTGGGCCCTGAGGTGGCTGCAGCTGGGGGCTGATTTAAATTTCTCCTTCTGTGAAGCAGAGCTCAATCAGGACATGTCTGCACTGCACTGGCTTGTAGTGGCATACAGCCCAGCTTGGTAGATCCACACAGTGCAGTGTCACCTCATGACAGGCACTCCTGTCCTGGAAATTCTCCCAGTGTCACCACAGTGCTACATGTAAGGCAGCAAGTACTGTCCTTCAACAAGCCCATGTGGCAGTGGATAAGGTCACTGCACCACACCCCGTGCTGAGCACTGATGTGTTTGCCACTTTTCCACCTCAGGATTCACTGAGCAGCCCCTAGGCCTGGTGGCAGGGTTCATGCACTCCCAAATCTTTAGAAGGGGGACTGTGTCTTAGATCATCACTTAGGAGGTATGTGTGCACAATGAGTTCACTCATCCCAATGCATCCTTCCCTCAACAAGGAAACCTAGGGAAATTTATGAAGTAAGCATTTGACAGCATCTTAAACTTGTCCTGAAACAGCTTTTGGGCCTCTGTTTTGGGCATTATTTTCCCTTTGTGCAACTAGTGCAAGTTAGCAGATTCAATACCCAAATTCCTCTAGCATGAAGAAAGACACCATCTGAACTATCTGCACACACTACCTGTGTTTGCATGAGCTGTCACAGCAGCTCCACCATCAATTGATTTATCCCTTCTTCCCCCTCATAAGCTCTAAATAAAGGGGCATTTCAAAGGAACCTAGAAGTTCCCAAACACAAGCTCACTGCTGCAGACTCTGCCTCACAGTTGACTTCTGCTGGCCTTTCACCTCACTCCTGCTTTGATCCTGCATATAAAACATCATCCAACATGAGAAGTTGTCCCATGGAAATCAGTAAGATAGATCACATAAGGGAGTGTCAACAGGGTTTGTGGTATGCTCTTCTGACCCAAAGAAAACTTCACTGCAAAAAGCTTAGAGTAGAAGAAGATCACAAGTGAGCCAAATTTTCAAAGCTTTCATCACACAGAACAAATAGATTTTCAGTAATGTCTCTGTTTGGGGCTAAAAATCCCATCCCTGCCTTTCTGAAAACTGTAGCTAGGCCAATGTCAAAAGAAACTAGAGGTTCAGCAGTTAGTAGTGCAAGTCAGCTCTCAACCATAAAGATTAAATGCTGGAGGTTAAAGTTGAAGGAAGTCTGCCATTTTTGAATGCTAAACGTTCTGTAGTTCGTGGTTCCTGATATATTTATGGTACTTCATCCAGTTGTCATTTTTGGTGCCCAGCTGGTCTAAAACCAATGAAAAGAAATATATAAGGCATGAGAAATAGAATCAGCATCTGTATACAGCCACACACAGGCATCTAGCCACAAACATCTTAACCTACCTCAAATTGACATCTGTTACATCTACTGCAGCACGTAAACATGATCCATGAATAACACCGGCTATTACTGCAAAACATGTCTGACACTTGAGATTCCACAGCATTAGGATGACTTACTGCATGAGGATTTAGTGGGCTTTTTTTTATTTTTCAAGGGAAAGAGAAGCATGATAATAAATAGCAAAGAGATGCCACATGCTTTTCAACCTGAGGGAAGGCATGACTGTATTGGTAGAAAGTCATTACATTGAATTGGCATCTGGCCTAAATTTCTCTTTCTTTACCATAAACAAAAACAAAGCAACAACAAAAAATCCAAATCTGAAAAATTTATTCAATCTCTATATTTGGAAGAGGAATGGTCATAACTTACAACCAATTTCTCAAACAGAAAAAATATATTATGAACCTATCAATTGCCAGGAAGAGTTTTCCCTTCTCCTGCTTGAACCATCTCATTAACTTGAGCAACGTTGAGATTAAATTAGTGAGAGGGAACAACAAGTCAGCATCACAGCACCAGCTTCCCTCTGTTGGCCATTGAGACTCTTCTAACTCCTCACCCTGCAAGATCTCAGAATCTTGGCTGGTGTCCATGACCACTACCACAACTGAACCATGACTGATGGAGATGGTGCAGGAAATGGCCATCTAGGTCATGTGATTTAAATTCTCCTGGTGAACTTTAATACTTTTGTTGGCTTTGAACATATAGGTATGTGCAGTATAATCATTGTGCATCCACTGCATATCAACCCATGTCTGACTAGCAACATGGCAACTTCCCAATTCATTTCTAGGGCTGAGTCATCTCAGACTCAGATTAATGCGGGTGAAACTGGTTTGCATTCTTGCACAGGAAAGAGAGTGAGGCAGACTTTGGCCTTTGGGTCTTAGAAGATGGAAGTTTTGTTTCTGGGCTATAGCCATTCTCCAAAGCATCTTGTGGAAAGTGGCCAGCAGCAGATGGCTAGGGAGAAGGAAGAAGGGCTCTGCAGGAGGCATCTATGGGTGATCTGCTGCACTGCACGCAGTTGTTTGCAGCTGAATCTCTAAATGCTAAGCATTCGAAGCATGAGGTTTAATATCCCTTCCAAAATGTTTGTTATTGTAACTTGGCCATTCCTTTTAAGCATCAGCCTGATAAAGTCTTTGTCTCATGGCCATCACATGCAAGTGAGGTCTACAGCCTGACTTCAAGGCTTTGGAGAAAAATCCAAAGATAGTTATCTTCAATACTACCTTGTTTTTATCATGAGACATGGCAGAAGGATCTGACCTGCGTCATCTTGATCCTTAGTTATTTTCAGTAGCATATCATCCTTACCTTTCTCTCCCAAAGTAAACAAACCCAAGTGTTAGAGGTTCTTCCCAATTCTTCTGGGTCTTTAATCCCTATTCATGCATTCTCAGCAATTTTTAGCCCTTTAGAGGAGTGAGCAACACTGGGTACTGCAGTTGAACTTGGTTGTAGCATCATGCAGCAGTGGTTTGTCTCTGTTCGTTTGTCTCTGTTCACACATCATCTGGGCATTCACATGCATTCTCCAGACTGCTTTGTAGATTATACTTCAGTTTTTCTTGCCCCCAATTAATTCCTAGAAAGAAATAAGAGGCAGCAGAACAGGCCAACTTCATAAATCTTTATCTGATAGCAGCAAGTCATTAGGCCTGTGAGTAAAGTCTCCATCTGTTCCCAAAGAAACCACAGCATTTTCTACACTGTGTCAGCATCTACTATAATATTTCCGCTCTCAGAGATTTCTTGACTTTTCTCCAAGAGTCCCATATGTCTGCCTCTTCCTTTCTCTCTCCAAAGAAAAGCAAAGAAAATATGCAACATGCAAACAAAAACTAGAGTGGCAGCAACCCCTTCAGAAAGCTGTGCCCCTGTATCACAGGCCAAAACTGATCCATTTTGGGAAGGAAATCTAAAATAAGAGCAGACTACTACTTTCTACAAAAGAATGCAGCTTAAGAGTAAACAAGGGCAGTATGGCAGCTTCCAGCATTGCTCCTTAACTGTATCTTTGCCCTTTCCTAGCAATTCACACATTCCCATCTACCATGACCTAGATAGATTTCAGTTTATATTTCACCTGATAAGTGTGTGTGGACTCCAGGAGAGCTAAGGGTGACCAACTGTTCAAAAGCTTGGCTCATGCAAAACTCACCTTAAACCTCCTGTGTGTTTTACCTCAGCAGAGATTAAAAGGCTCACAAACCAATATAGATTACTCTGCTTCTTGGACTGTTGCTAATATTATTATGTACTAAAGGGTTTAAATGAGAATTGTTTTGTTGGCTAGGAAACAAAAAGGGGAGGGAGGGAGGGAGTGTGTGTGAGAAACACATTTGAAACATTTTTGAAAATGCCAACTGGCTTTGCTTTGTTTGGAGCTGGTCAAGCAGAACACTGGCAGCGAGCGGCTAATCAGTAGCTCCTACTCCTCAGAGAACAACCAGCTCCCTCCACTCTTGGCACCAGCACAGCCCAGCTAAATTCCCTGTGTTTGCTTCTTTCCCAGAAGTGAAAGAGTACGAGCCCCCCTTCGGCTCCAAAGTGCGAGAGCACCCTTGTGTGGAAAGCATGAAGGACAATGTCCTGAGAGACAGAGGGCGGCCCGAGATCCCCAGCTCCTGGCTTAACCATCAGGTAAGAGCACCACACGTGGGCAGTGGGAGCTGCACTGTACATTTAGCTGCTGCCTGAAGCCTGAGCCTTACCTCAGTGCCCTGCCCAACAGGCTGCACCTCTCTTTGCATGGAGACGTCTGTCACACATGGAGAAACTCCATCACAGAGTGGCACCGGTGCTGACGTGGTTCAGGCACCACAGTTCTCTGCACCATGCCTGCCCCAATGCCCTGGTATTCCTGCTGCACACCAGTGTAATCTAAAAGCAGTCAAAACAGAAACATTGGAAGCCTGAGATCCAAAAATCACCCAGAGAGCTGCAGAATAGTTAGGCCCTTAAAGCGCACTGTGTGTCGGCTCTGAAAGGGCAAAGAAAACAACTTCACACATGGGCCTCTGTTGCAGGCAGAATGAGAGCTTCAGACAAAATTTATTAGAGAAGCCCTCCTGTTGAGTCATGAGGTACAGAAAGGATCCCCTTGCTTTCTAAATGCCTTCTCAGAGAGGTGTCTACGTGTGACTGGGTTGTCTTAGCCCCAGATTTTGTCAACAGTTTACATTTTAAGGACTATATAGGTGCAAACCATTATACAACTTTGTCCCACATGATTAAGGTTGTCAAACCAGATATAAAAATATAAATTATTTATTATGATAATAACTAGACAAAAAGGTCCTAGAGTTATGTACTACACAGTGTAGGAGCTGTAACTACTCATATAGTGTGCACTATGAAGCAATATTGAAGCAATCATATTAAAGCAACTGTACTAAAGGTAGAAAACCAATTATTAACTTAAGATTGATGTCAGACACCCATGCCAACAACCTTAGGCAAATCTCTTCTGCTCAGCATCGAGGAGTAACCTTGGGGTATTCTAACATAACTCCTCAAGGGAGTTATGTTAGAAGATGCTGTTGTTGAAAGGGCTTTCATAATGTAAAGCAATTGACTGTCAGTCAGATGTCTCCAGGCCAGGTCAGTCAGCTCAGCAGTTTTAGATAAGTTATTAATAGTATCACTTGTTTGTTCCTTTGTTGTGTAGTTCACCAGGTCTGCCTCATCTTCACCTCACTATCAAGATGTTTAACTTTGAGTCAGGCTGGTTTCAGCATTATTCAACACCAAAAGCAGCATGATGCCCTTCTCCATTCACCACTGGTAGCTTTGCAAACAGGGCACTCTTCAAATTTGTTTTACCCCATTTCCAGGGAGACCATCCTACTACAGAGGATCTTCAGCAGAAAAAGCAAATCTGAGTACTTTACCCTGGAAACCAGTCATAGTTGTATCCCAACTGTTGACAGGTTTAATGAAATAGGAAATTAGTCTTCAGCAAGCCAGTCTGGTTTTATTCAGGTTGTGCATTAGCAGTCCATTTCCCTTGCATATCACAAAGCACTTTGTCAGCTTCCTCTATTCACGAGCACCATGGTTGCACTTCCTAGGCAATGGTAGATTTTTTAGTAGAGAAAACTGAATGGAAACAAGCCAAACACATGCATTTCTTCACCTTTGCTCTCAGTAGTTTTATCAGTAGAAATAAAATGTGAATCATATTAGAGAAGTGAGGCTTGTTCATTCCACTTCTTAATGAAATATGCTGAGTGGTCTTCAGTGACAAAAGGAAAGTATCACAAACTTTTATAAAAGGCCAGGCAACCAAGAATATCATCTACTATTTCCATCAGGAGCAATGTAACACTCCCTTTTTAATTCCATTTGGGAAGTGAAAATCAGTCTGACAGCTACATAAAAAAGACCAAGTGAGTGGCTAAAATCAATCATCTTTCCAGCCAGGAACACCTGCCACCTGCTGACTATGGCAGAAGGCAGCCCCTTCCTGGACTGCAGGAACTTGCTCCTTATGTACTCAGCTGTGAGGAGTAGGCTATTGAGGAGGGGAAGAAAGTTGAATTTTGAGGGAAACCTGGATATCTGATACTACCTGGGTATCTGATACTACCAGCACTAAAAGCCCTTGAGAGCAAGGCTGAGCGTGCAGAGAGTTGCAGCTTGAGGTACTGGCATAGAGCTGTAAGATACATTGTGGATTTCATCACCTCTGGCTTTATAAAGCAAGTAAAATGATCGAGATTTGGACCTAGGTGTCCTGTATTTGACTTCAGAGGTTTCTTCCATGTATAAAACCCACATCTCAAACTGCCCCAGCACAGAGAACCCCACCAACTAGGAGGGCCATGAACTTGTGCTTGTGTCACCAGAATGGGCACAGCTGGCCCCAACAGGGTTCAGCTAAGAGTCTAAGGAAGGAGATGCCTGATAACATGCTTAGAGGACATTTAATGAAGGTGGTTTTAATTCCCTTTGCCTGAATCTCTTCAGTGTTTCATGTTGTGCTGTTTAAGATGCAGTGATGCATCAGTTTCCGCAGTGCTGTGACAGTTTGCAGCAGCTGAGGATCTGCTTTGAACTCCATAGAAGTTGTTCTTACTGTAATGGCTCTTCCATATTAATTTCCTTCCTCTGCAGTTGTGTTTTTGTAATGAACTCATTATTCATCATGATAAAATTCTGGAATAGATTTACATATTACAATTACCCCACACCCCCCTTAATGAGATTTGTTGCGCTATTGATTTCAAGTTAATGTTTAATATTTAATTTAATTTACTGCTTGTAATTTCAATGCCAGCAGAAAACTAATGTTATTTGTATACAGACAGTAACATTCTGCTATTAGCATTGACATCAGTCAACATCACCAATTAGGTAAATTATACAATTAATGCAGTGTTGTGAAATGTTATTTTTTTAAATAAGTTTAAGATAAATCCTACTTAATGGGCTTTTAGTATCATAAAACAAAACACAGTTTCCTGTGGCAAATACTTCATGTTTATAAAAATCATTACAGAGATGCAACTGTTTTTTTGCTCCTGAAAACATTTGCATTGGAATTGAAATGAAGGTTAAACAGTTACAACTGTGAGTGATGTGCTTAAGTGTTTGTGGGACTGTGGCCCATATTTGCACATAGATTTAGGTAATCTACAAGGAATTCATAAAGAGCTGATGTACAGCCCAATATTGCTGGCAATCAGAATTCTGTTTGAAAATCCCAAGCAGAATTCAGCATTCAGAGGCATGGGTTGAGCAGGAGGTCATATTATCCAAGAATTTTGATCATATTTATTAAAAAAAAAACCCTGCTTGATTCTATATCACTAGTCTGAAGCATCGCTGTTCTTGTTAGATCAGACCACATGCCCAGAAATGACAGTTCCAACTAAAGCGCTGAAAATACTGTTTCTTAAAAAAAAAAAAAAAAAAAAAAAAAAAGAAAACAATGCCCCGTGACAGAAGCAGCAGATCCCATAAAGAACCCCCAGGACACACGTGGAATAACCCCCGAGTTTCTGAGGGCCTGAAGCAGCTCTGTGGGCGAGGCGTTGCTGGTGGCTGCCCCGTCACGGGCGCTGTGTCTGTGCTCCCTGCAGGGCATCCAGATGGTGTGTGAGACGCTCATCGAGTGCTGGGACCACGACCCCGAGGCGCGGCTGACGGCGCAGTGCGTGGCCGAGCGCTTCAGCGAGCTCCGGCACCACGACAGGCTCTCGGGGAGGAGCTGCTCCGAGGAGAAGATCCCCGAGGACGGCTCCGTGACCACCGCCAAGTAGCGCACGCCCGGGAGCTCCGGGACGGAGGGAAGTCGCTCCTAGACGTGTTCACCTTGGCAAAGGAAGAGGTCTTGATCGGTGCCTTGACTTGCTTCCTGGAGGACTGAGGCTGTCACTACTCCCTTTGGGCTCCAGCTCTGGACAGGGAGATGTATTCTGGGAATTACAAGCTGGGGGAGTAGCAGTCATACCCTAGCACTGGCGGCCAGCATCATGTCGTAGGAGGAGCTATATATGGTAGCACTTCCTCAGGAAAAGGATTTGAAAATAGCCAATAACATTATGCACTTTATTAATGCCTGTATATAACTATGAAATTGCTGTTTATATATATATATATATATATATATACATATACATATACATATATATATATATAAAATGTGTGCGTGTATATATATATATATATATATATATGTATCTATATATCTATAAACAGCCATGTCCTGGGAAAAGAAAAGTTATTAAAAGAAAGTGCATCCAGGAAATTACCAGTACATTAGAAATCCCACCCCTTAGGGAAGGAGCCTGGGGGGACTGGTATAGCACCACACCAGCAATTCTGCACTAAGCGTTCTGCCAAAAAATAGGAATAATATGCAATAAGAAGATGACTTTCCAAGCATGTGCTGTGACCACCTGGCTGTCATCCTGCTGTTCACAGGAGCAGGAGCAGTCTCACAGCAGACAGGCAAAGTTGACTTTGCAGTTACTTGCATGGTCCTGTCTGCAGCACATTGTGGAAAATTCAGGAATGCCTTTTCCCTCTCACCTTAACCCCAAAGTCCTCAAAGTGTTCCAGAACAGGCATGTGAGGAGGGTTGGTCCTTCCCACATGTGTGTTTTGTGAGTTCATTAATGTTATATGTTTATTGCTTTGAATTTGTGCTGCTTGCAAACAGGTTGCAAAATATCAGCTGGATCAGTTTTCCCCTCCTCCCGTCCCCACCCTCAAACCATACAGAACAGGACAGGGCCAGCAACAATCCAAGCAGATGTTTTATATTTGCTGAGCATTCTGAGTGTGGGCAGTCCTATTATTTTCCCCCTGTCTTTCACCTTGATTGTGTTGCTATAAGAACAAACTTTTTTTTTCTCTTTTCCTTGTACAGTGTGTCTAATTGCTGGGCAAACCACAGTGTGACTGTTCCACACTTTCTAAAGAAAGAGGCAGCAGCTGTTGCCTTTATTTTTGCAAAAAGACCTTGGAGGTGAGGGAAAGCTCCATAGCAATAGGTTAATGGCATATCCTGCCCTCAGCATTGCTTGCATTTAGGGCTGCCTCAGCAAGTCAGCAATTCACAGAATTAAAAAAAAAAAAAAAACAAAAAAAAAAACCAAACCAAAAACAAAGAAGGACTTTTTCAACAGGATCTTTCAGACTTTGCTTGCATTCTTTCAGTTCCCCAAAATGCTTGAGAGAGTTGACATCACATTGGGCCTCTAAACATGACAGCAGTATGTTTAAGAAGTGCTAAAAATTTTGTCTTTAGGTGTTTTTCAGTGATTTATCCACTTTTCTCTTCCTCATGGCATGTCAGCAGGCCTTGCAATTTAGAAATTCAACCAGCACAAACCAATCCTGGACCCCTGAATCTGGTGTTGTTTATTAAACACCTTTGACACATAAATATCAATATTCCTCTCAAAAATGTTGCCATGCAAGTCAATAGGAATCATGCTTATTCAAATAGGAGTTAAGATTTATGATGGCAAATACTTTATTTGAAATGGTTTTGTAACTGCTTTTTTTTTTTTATTTTAACCAAACTGCTCAGAGATGTTAAAATAGAGTGGGGCAAAACCTCCACACCTACAGTGGAATTTTGAGGATACTATGGCATTTTTTTAGGGATGGAATGTTGTAAATTCACAGGGCCATAGGCAGAGGTAGGAGATGTGGGTGGGGAGTGCATCCAGGCAGGTAGAAAGTCATTACAGTGGTAATGACTCAGTCTCAGCCCATTTCTCTTTCTCCATCCACACAGAAGGTCAAGAAATGGCAAGCAGTAGTTCCTGACAGTACTGACGTTTTTATGGGGTTTTCTTAACACTACATGTAAAGGAAAATTTTTATTCTTTTAAGGAATACTTCACCATGTACATCATGTATGAAATAGGAATGTGAGCAATATATACTCTTGTATATCAAAAGTTTCAAACACTTAACTTGCTTTGTAAACTGTTTTGAGGGGGTTTTTGTCTTGTTTTGTTTTGTATAAATCAAATGTTTATTGAAGCAAATAAAATAACACCAATTCAAGTTCGTCTCTGGATCATCCAGGATAGGGAGAGGGCTCTTCCTAAAATGAGCCCTATCCTAAATTGATTCAAGTCCATTTCTTCCCACCAGGGGCCCGAAGGTCACTCTCAGTCTGTGCAGTGTGCTTTGCTAATGACTCCTTCCCCTAGTCTCCAGCCTGCCCTTCAGCAGAGCAGCACCAGCAGATGGGCAAACTTGCTGGCCCCTTAGCCCCTGCCCTGTTATACCTTCACTAGTCTCAAAGGAAGGGAGGGAGAAAGGGCTTGCAGCTGGTGCTTTCCTACTGCTGCCTTGCTCAGGTCTCAGGTGGATGTGACTCTTACAGACATGGTTTAGTCAGGGACTGGGCAGTTTTGGGTTAGCAGTTGGACTCTGTGATCTTAAAGGTCTTTCCAGCCTAATGCATTCTATGGTTCTATAGTTAGAACCATAGCTAGACCTCAGTGGTTTTGGTGCTGATGTGCAGGTGAGCCAGAAGACAGCCCACTAAATCTGTGTCACTGAGAAGTGCGTGATTAATGTGCTTGTGCCTTACAGCTACTGCTGTCCACAAAGAGCTTTCACCTTTTTAAGGTGATACCCCTCCCATGGAAGGCATGCAGAACACAGATTAAAAAAAAAAAAAAAAATAGAGCAAGATACCTCCCTCTGCCCTCTTCAAATTGTCTTGAATGTTACTTGGGTTGAATCTAAGCTTTTGCACTGGGTGCCTTCCACCAGCATCTGATACCGGCATCTGAGATGCTCCAGACATCACCATTTTTTTCATAGATTGTATTCTCATGCTAAAACCTCCACTGACCCTCACACTTGGCTGCACTATCTTCTTTTGAACCTTCCAATGTGGATACCTCAAAGAGGAATCCACATCTTCATTCATGAGTCAAGCAAAATCACAGAATAACTGAGGCCAGCAGGGGCATCTCATTCTGTTATGTGCTTGTTTGTCATCTGTCCAGGGTTCATGTCATCTGGTCATGTTCAAAACAGGCACTTAAATCAGGTTGCTGAAGGCCTTGTTGAGTTTTGAGCATGTCAGTGATTTCAGTCTCTTTGGGCACCCCATGCTCTGAACAGAGCAGCACACACAGGCAGTGTCAGGTGCACAAAGGACAGTGGCCACATCTACTCTGAAGCTGGCAAAAGGAGGGCTTTGTGAAGGAGGCCCTGCCTAGGTGCCCCCCAAGCAGACAGCCACAGGTGAGCAGCTCTTCCTCCAAGCCAGCTGCCCTCTGCCAAGCACAAGAACAGCTCTCAGCTTCCTGACAGGGTGCAAGGGCTCACTGCCCACACCTCTGTGGTTTCCAGCAGTGCCCTGCTGAGCCTTGGCAAGCCCAGCACCCCTGTGGCTGGCCCTAGCGTGTGCCAGTGCGCTCAGTGGCCACCCCTCAGCCGTCCCCACCACTGGCCGCATATTGGCAAAGACCTTCAGGCCCCACATCCTGTTTATGCTGGCTCAAAGTCTGAGTCCTTTTGGCATAACACAGCAAGCAAGTGTTGCAAATGCATTTTAAAAATGTAGCAGGCAAATTCCACAGATCTTTTAGTCTTGAAGTACATGATATCCTTGAAATAAAGTACTCTATATACTTCTAATATTTTTTTTTTCAGTTAAGGTATTGCCCATCTGTCTTATCCTAAATATTGTATTGTACATCCTACTGTGAGCAGCTCCTAATTAGCGTGTTGGTCAGCATTTCATCACCAGAGTGCACAGCAAGGAGGGTCCAGCTGTGCAGTGCAGAAAGCAGTCCTTGGCTTTTCTGCTGAACCTTGCAGTGGTCTCTACTGGATAAGGAAGTTTCCCAGTGCAGCCTGCCTGTGTCACCAGTTCACATAATTTCCAGCACAGTGGGGATTTCATCCCCTTCTAGGATATTCTAAATTGCTACTGGAATAGACGAATGATAAAAGAAGGAAAAAATAATGACCCAGCTTCTGAGGAGAAAAAAAAGAAATAGAAAAGCATTAAGACATCATTATTCCGAATGCACCTGGAAACAAACTGGGCCACATGTAGAGCACCTGCAATATTGTCCTCTTGTCAAGCCAGCTGTACTGTGGCCCAAGGGCTTCCTCTGCTCCCAGAGGAACAATGATTAATTTATTTCCCAATCCTTTTTTCTTTCTCTCTCTACTGCTTGCTTTTTTTTTTTTTTTTTTTTTTTTTTTTTTTTTTTTTTTGGCATTATGTTTTTAATAAAATTCTGCCCCTGGCAATTTTTCCCTCTGGCCACAAAAAAGATGGAGTGAGTTCAGTTCCAGACTGTCTGCCTGTTCCTGAATGCAGCTTGGCTGCCTTCATGCTGCTTATTACTTGGCAAACACTGCTGCAAGTCAGTGCACACCATGTGGGTGTTGAGAAGGCTCTTGCTGTGGGGGGGGGGGATGGCAAAAATTCGAGTCTCAGCCTAGGTCAATGTAAATGATGCACCTCATTGCAGGATTTTGGTGCTTGGTTATTTTTTTTCTTTCAGACACCTGTGTCCTGCTGGGTTACATTTCCCAGCACAACCCACAAGACTCACTTGGCCTGAGTCCATGGTGCCCCAGCCAGGTTGTCTGGACCCCGTTTCCTCTCCATGCCTTGACCTACTGGCTGCTCTCACCTACTTTTGACCTCTGGATGCTGAATGGTGTTGCTCATGGGCAGAAAGCTGGAGACCGTGGTTTGTTGAAATACAGCCAAATTGTGAGTCTCCTGAGGGGACCAAGCCCAGGAAATAGATTTAAAATTCTTGACTAATGAATGCTTTAAGCACCATCTAATCACTTCATGAAGAGGCAAAGGCAAAAGGCAGCTCATAAATTATCTGTTGTGAATTATTTGCTCAGCTGTAATGGTGATAAAACAATCTCTTCAGATAGTTTCATTTAGGTAGCTAAACTCTTAAAAAGATTAGACAGTCACCTGATCAAGTTTGGCATGATTAAACCCTCACTGCTAAAATGTCTCTCTTGCAAAACATTGCCATGTGAAACCAGGGAGAGCAAAGATCCCTGGCATTTCTTCCTGGGCTGGCCCTGTCCTGTGTCACAGGGGGGAGCACTCACAGCTGAAAACACTTGTTCTCTTTCTCCTCTGCTGCAGCAAGGATTTTCTTCGGAAGAAACAAAAAGCAATTCACTTTGCTCTTTGTTCTTTCATCCATAGCCTCAAGCCAGGCTGCCAGCAGCGCCTGCCAACCACTCCTATTCCCCAGCACCTTCAGATGCCCAGCAAGGGCTGCACAGTGACCTCCCTCTCCCCCCAGTTTTGGATCAGGTGCTGGTCTTCCTCTCACAAAAATTCTCCTCTGTGTCTCTGTTTCAGAAAATAGACCTGCAGCAGATACTGCACGACCTCCCAAAGGGCCCCTCACCATTGTTTCTGATCGGTCTGGAGCTGTGCCCTTCCTCCTCCCATCTTTACCCCAGCAGAGGCTGCCCTGACCACCAGGATCTGTCCTGCAGAAACAGCACCTGAGCAAGCAAGCCCACTGCACACACCTGTTTAACACAGTGCCCCTTGGCTCTCTTAGGGCAGAAATGATGCAGAGGAAGCAAAGCCCAAGAGAACCACACATCACATGTGCATCTAGCGGGCTTGCACAGACATGGTGATCAGGTTTCTCGCCAGGTTTGCTGTCTTTCTGCTCCCATGAGTGGTTGCATGAGGCTCCCTGGACCATAGTTGTCTTCTCTTTCTGAAGGAGCAGACAACCACATAATCTGCTCCTGGTACCTCTGGGGTGAAGCTTCCATTGGTTTGTAACACACATGAGCAACTTGCATTAGGCCCCCCAACCTCACCCTCAACTCTCAGCCCCCTCCACATGAATCCCAGGTGCTGAGCCAGAATGAAAACAGTCCTACAATGCTGCCAGCCCTGCCAGAGCAGGGGTTTCTGTATTTTACAGCTCAGCCACCTGCCAGTGTAACATAAGGCTCTCTGAAACGTCCCAGTTTTTACAGAGTGCTTCAGCAACCAGCTGGCAGTGTGTGGGGCACAGGCAAGTGCTTTATTTTGGTATTTTGGATGAACTGAACCAGCTTGAGATGCAGGACCTTGAGATCAGAGCTGTATGCTGAGCTACAGAAATGGAGCTTCCCCCCTCCCCACCTCAATAAAGCCTGTGCCACACAAAGAGCTCCAAAAAGTGATTCCTTTCTGTTAAAAATATGCCAGGGTCTTCATGATTCAACCTTTCAGGACACCATTTAAGGTTATAATTTTTTTTCAGAATCTATTGACTGCATCTAATTCCTGATTTTGCTTGAAGGTGAAAATTGTCTTTCTAGTTCTCAAACTGAAGCCAGTATAAAGTTCTCCTCAGATAATCTGTCTCTCTGTGGCTGCAAATATTCAGCTCTTAAGGCTGGGCTTTATCTGACTTCGTTATACATGTATGTGAGTGCTCTGCACTCACTGATCAAGGCTGTCTATGCTATGACTACTCAGTAAGAAAGGTTTTGAAAGATATCCATGTTAAATTGGAATACATTGTTTGGCAGCATGTAAGAAATGCTTCCCCAGAACCAGAAGTGCCGAGGGTTGTTGCTGCAGTGATTGAGATGGAAATACAAGGCCTGTTCTGGGGTCTGTCAGAGCATTGTCACGTGACTTTTTGAGGACCATTTAAAGTAAAGTACTATTTTTTGAAAGAGCAAGGCTTTTTGTATGCCTAGAATGACAAAAACCAGTGTTTCATGTTTGATCCAGCAAAACTGAAATAAAGGCTGTCAGGGAAAGGATCCAGTGAGAGAAAATACAAAGCCCATCTGCTCAAAACTGCTGCCACCAAGGAGAATTACAATTTGCAGCACATGGGTTAGCAGACAGCATATTCGGGAGCAGACCGTCAATAAGACAGGCACTAAGCAAGTTAAAAATAATAACTGCTGATAGTTGAATTCAGACATTTCTGGAAAGATGAGGTTTCCTCCTTTCATCAAATTAAAGTCAAGCTACTGATTCTCTTCAACAAAAATACTTGCTTCCATAAGCCATCTGGTGTTTCTGGAGGCAGAAGAAAATAGGGTATACCTTTAATTAGCTAAAAAAATTTAGACAGGACATAAATCTCATACTAAGACTTTCAATTTTCCAGTTGGTAAGTCCTGTACAATTCTACACAGCCTCACTCTGTACTTTGGCTACCACCCCTTTTGCTCATCTAATCTTCATGTGAGCAGCAGGAGCAGTGTTTCTGTGACATGACATCACTGACGCTGCAGCCCCAACACTGAGGAAGAGTCTGCAAAAGCAACTTGCAGGGGATTGGAGAACAGGAAAAAGTTCTTCACCCACAGGGTGGTTGGGCACTGGAAGAGGCTCCCCACGGACATGGTGACAGCACCAAGCCTGACAGAGTTCAAAAAGTGTTTGGACAATGCTGTCAGGCACATGGTGTGACTCTTGGGGCGGTTCTGTGCAGGGCCAGGAGCTGGACTTCATGCTCCTCATGGGTCCCTTCCAACTCAGCTTATTCTGTGATTCTATGATTCCAAGTATGTTTTGTAATGCTTAGAATGCCATAGTGGAATGCTCCTGTGTTTTGAGCATAAGGAGATCTCCCATTAAGCAGCAGGTTGTTTAGCTTGTGTACACCTGGAAAGGACATGTAAGCCTTATTAAATAAGGAGGGTGAGGGGGGGAACTGCCCTAATTTCATTTTAATGTAAGAATGTTAACATTAATTTTCTTGCCTTGAAATAATTTTTGGAACAGTTGCTTTAAGAACCTCACCTTATGAAAGCTGTAGGAAATGGAAGAAAGAATTTAAATTAACTTGTTTCAACATTTCTCAATTGTTTAGGTTAATCACAGTAAACCAAACAGGATCCAGCCATACTTAAACACAGCCTTTGCCCAAGTATAAACTGTTTACTCTACCCATGACACACAACCAGACAAAATTAATTCCTGATCTGGGGAAGAGACTAATTTGCTTTTATTAGGTCTAGATGAAAACATTTTGGCAGAGTAAGGTTTGCTTTTCAATGTGAAAGAGTCTCAAAATGTCCTGAGAGCAAGCAGGTGATGCAGCAGTGTCACCATCAGTGTCACCATCCCCGCCACGTCCACAGCTTGGCCCAAATGTGGCTCCTGTGGCCAGGGTGGAGCAGGGCTGTGCAGGGAGCCAGGGGCAGCCTGAGCATGGGCAGCAAATGGAAGGGACCACAGCTGAAGCCTGGAGAGGAGGAGCCTGCTCTCTGTGCTTTCATGGATGGGCTTTGGGACCATCCCTTCGCTTCACCAACACTGCTCAGGTCAGTAGATTTGACTTCAGCAATTTGACTTCTCGTGTCCATGGATTGCAGGCAGGTTTTCAGCACTGACACCTTGCTTTGCTCCACACGTGGAGAGTGCTCACAAAATAGCTTAAAGACTGGCTGTTCTATCCTTTAGGGGCCTTCACATTAGTGCTAAGAATAGAAAATGGCTCAAAAATACAAGCAAGAAATACAATGGGTTTTTACAAAAAACTTTTGCCTTTCAATTTTCCAATGTGCATTTTGACAGTGCTTGCTGAGACCTGATTGCCATGTGGGATGGCTATGCTGGAGTTGTCTATTTTTGCACTACTTGTCCTGATGCTCAAAATGAATCATATTAGTTTCTGGAAGAGATAGAAATTTTTTCCATGGACAAATGCATGGAATAAACTTTGGCTACAGGGTCAGAAAGGTCAAATGCTGATGTTCATCTTTTTCATCTCCTTTTCCATGTGCACAGCCAACACATTAGCATTAGGGATGTATGAATGCTATGAAGTGAATGCCTTCTCTTTACCATCCCAGCAACACACTTACTGCTTGAGCCACATATCTTGTCAATCATAAAATTATTAACTTGAGGTTATGTGCTGGGTTTGGCTGAGGAAATTTTCTTCGCAGTGGCCTGATGGAGCTGTGTTTTGGAGTTGTGCTGAACACAGGGTTGATAACACGGAGATGTGTTTATTGTTGCTGAGCAGGGCTTGCACAGAGCCAAGGCCTTTTCTGCTTTCCATAGTGCCACGCTGGCTGGGAATTGGGAATGCAGTTGGGAGGCTGAGAAGAGACACAGCTGGGACAGGTGACCCAGACTGCCCAAAGGGATATTGCAGACCTTGGGATATCATGCTCAGTTTATAACGTAGGGGAAGAAGAGAAAGCAGGAGACATTTGGAGTGATGATGTTTGTCTTTTAAGTCACTATTACATGTGATAGGGGCCCTGCTCTCCTGAGGATGGCTGAAGAGCTGCCTGCCCATGGGAAGCAGTGAATTAATTCCTTATTTTGCTTTGTTTGTGTGTGCAGCTTTCGCTTTCCCTATTAAACTGTCCTGGATGATACTGGCTGGATGCCAGGCACCCACCAGAGCTGCTCAATCACTCCCCTTGTCAGCTGGACAGGGGAGAGAAAATACAGTGAAAGGTTCATGAGCTGAGATAAGGACCAGGAGAGAACATTCATCAATTATCATCACAGGTGAAAGAGACTTGCATTGGGGAAATTAACTTAATTTATTACTAATAAAAATCAGAGCAGCGTAATGAGAAGTAAACCAAATCTTAAGACACCTTCTGCTACTCCTCCCTCCTTCACAGGATTTACCTCATCCCCCACAGTGGCTCAGGGAGACAGGGAATGGGGGTTGCAGTCAGTTCACCACAGGCTGTTCTTGCCATTGCCTAGGGAGAGGAGTCCTTCCGTGCTCCAACCTGAGTCCTTCCCACGGGCTGCAGCTCTTCACAAACTGCTCCAGCAGGAATCCCATCCATGGTGTGCAGAATTGCATTTTTAAATGACTGCTTTAATTGTCTTCCAATAGTAATTAAAATGAAATCATAGGTATTGTGAGCCTCATGTTGTGCTTTCATTAAGATAGTAATTATGGGGAAAGAGCTCTTAATTGGGAAGGGGAATAGCTTTTTATTTTTTAATGCCCTATCTCCTACAAGATTGTCTCATCAGATTCAACACTCTGGGTTCAGAGCAACATCTTTGTCCTCCAGTTCTAAAGAAACCTAGCAAACTAAATGTGGAGGGTATGCTTTATGAAGAAAACATTGAAAAAAACAAAACAACAACAAAAAAAAACCCCACAGAAAATAAAACCCACGAAAGAACTGAAAAAGAGAAAAGTATCTGGAAAGGTCAAACTGTTTTGCACTTGTTTGGCTATATTATTCTTCTCTCTACCTACAATCAGACAACAAAAGATTAATTTTCAAAATAGCACAGGATAACAAGAAGGTGAAGAATGCTTAATGTATTTCATTGTTTCAGCCAGACTGACCTGGGTGAAATGCATTCTCACAATCTCATACCTAGCCACTCTTCTCTTTGAGTACTCTGACTTTCCTGAGTAAAATGAGAGTACATGTCTGACTCCAAATCCAGATGCAAGTCCCAACCACATTGTGGCTCTGTACCAAGGCAAGATTCCCGTGTTCCCTCATCTTCCCCTTTCCATGTTCTTGCTTTCCATGGAGTCAGCAGCCAGGCACATGGCCTGGATAGGCCTTCCTGCACCTGCCAGCCTCAGCTCCATCCACATCCAACCTGAGGTTCAACCACTTCAGGAACAAATTCTCCAAGCTGCAACATGCCCCCAGATGTGCAGCTGCAGCTCTTGCCCCCATGTTGTCCAAGAGCTAGCACTTGTCATTTGAAAGGGTGCAAGAGGAGCTGGGGAACCCATGCAGTCCCTTGTATCTCAGATAATTACGAGGGGTGGGAAGTATCAAAGTATTTATAGACAACTGGAAATCAATGAAAGAAGAATAGGAGACAACATGGATTTAGGCAGCACTCTATTTCCTATCCATTGTTTTAGTAATAGCCTAGGTGATGGACAAAAATTCCAGCTTATTAAATCTGCAAACCGCATCATGCTGGGAGAGGCTGCAATTGTGCTGCAGGACAGACTGACTGACAATTCAAATTGTTCTTGGCAGATTAAATAAATATTTTGAAAAAAAAATATTCTCTTTAGTGGAAACACTTACTAAAGACTAATTAAATGTACAGATATCTAATGGGGAAAAGCCACTTAGAGCAGTTGGCCAAAGAAGCTCTAATGCCCAGGGAGGATCACAAACCTGGTAAGAATCAATCATCTCTTGTTGTTACAAAAGAAGGTGAACATCCCACTGTGATGGATAAAGAGCAGTGGTGGCTGACAGATGTACAGAGTGATCCTGCCACTCTTGTAAAACCTGGTAAGGTTCCAGAGGGCTCCTCTGTCTTGTTTTGGACAGAATAATCAGAAGATTTTAAAACATGGCCCCTAAGGAAACATGAGAGCAATTACTGCAATGCAGAACTAGATAAGAAGACAATTAAGGGTTAATAAGATTAGAATCTTTGAAGATGTAGAAAACACAAAGGGGGAAAATACTTGTTGGCCGTAATTGTGGTGGTTTTCAAGGACGTAAGAATAAATCTGAAACATCCATTACAAAAACCTCAAGGGAGGGCTGCAGGTTTTCCAGAATTTTTGGTCATGAATTATAGACTAGAAAAATGTTTGACACTGGTTCTCTGATATCACTGGTCCTGTTTCAGGATGGAGGTCATATTTTCTCAATGAGATCTTGAGATCTTTTCCTGCCACAGAAGTTCCAGAGCTGTATTCAATCAATGCCTCCAAATGTCTGAGTTCAGAGTGGCCAAGAAGCTGGAAATTTTCTTCTGTGGGAAATTGCAAAATGTTCTGGACCATGGCGGCAGGACATCCTCTTTTGCAACTCCCTATAAAACACTGATATTTCTCATGGAAAGGAAAATATAAAAACCCCCTGACATTTGGATTGCTTCAGAGTAAAGGTCCTGCACTTCTCTGGACTGGTGCAGACTCTTTTGGAGTCATGGGTGCAGTTTTGGGCACCACAACATAAAGACATTAAGCTATTAGATAGTGTCCAAAGGAGAGCCACAAGGATGGTGAAGGGTTTGTAGGGGAAGCCTGGTGAGGAGTGGCTGAGGTCACTTGGTCTGTTCAGACTGGAGAAGAGGAGACTGAGCAGAGACCTCATTGTGGTCTTCAGCATCCTCAAGAGAAAAGGGGAGGGGCAGCTACAGATCTCTTCACTCTCATGACCTGTGGATGGAACTCAAGAAAACGGCATGTAGCTGGCTCAGGAGAGGTTTAGGTCAGATGTCAGGAAAAGTTTTTTCACCCAGAGGGTGGTTGGGCACTGAGCAGGCTCCCCAGGGAAGTTGTCACAGCACCACGCCTGACAGAGTGCAAGAAGTGCTTGGGCAATGCTCTCAGGTACATGGTGTGACGCTTGGGGTGTCCCGTGACGGTCCAGGAGTAGGACTTGATGATCCTGATGACCCTTCCAACTCAGCTTATTCTATGATAAAATCAAGCCTGGTAACTGAGCATTTCTATGACAAAAGCAAGCCTGGAGACTGAGCATTCTGAAGCCATACAACTTAAAAGTGGTTTATACACTCCTGAACTCCTTTTTTTGACCTTGATAAAAAGCAAGGGAAAGGAATTACTGCTTGGCCGGGTAGCTCAAAATAACGGAAATTAATTTTTCATGTTGCCATGAGTTCTCCATTGTTAATCTTGGATGCCTCAAATACACCACTGTCATAAGGGATTACACGGCATTCTGGTCACTACTTAGGCAGGATAAAGGCAAATAATCACAGGTCTGCATATTTTTCCCCAAAGTCCATCGAAATTCAATGTTTTTAAAGGAGATTGCCAAAATCAAAGCAACATTTTCTGACAATGCATTTTTGCAAAAAAAAATCCTAAGATCCTTCAATTCCATTCCCTCCCCTGCCACATGCAAGCGGTCCAGCAGTGCTCGTTGGAAAAGACCTCCTGGTTGTGGTACAAGTGGGATATCAGAGGATACACCAGCAGATGGAGCACATGACTCTGCAGAGCTATGCTTTGGCTCTGTAGCACCAATCAATATTTTCACTGTTCGCTGCTCACAGCTTGAGGTACAACAGAGCTGGACCAGGCACTGAGCCTGCTGCCCAACTCGAGTTTCCTTGCTGCTGTTCTCCAGATGAGAGGCTAGGTCTGCTTTGATGACCACTGAATTTCTTGGCTGGGTAACTTTATTTACATATAATTTAGACTTAACTCATGATTGTTTTAACACTGCTTTTTATGCCATCATTAATACTTATCTTCATAATTTTCTGTTTTGCAGGTGTTTAGTTTGTCCCACATTAAATAAAAAAGTGCTTGCTGCCTTTTGCAAGTCCTCAAAGATTTTGCACTTTCTTTTTACTGTCTCCTCTGCCACACATTCTTAGAAATCACCTAGTTCTCCATGCACATTGAACTCTAAAATTTCCACGAAAACTTCATCAGCAAATTTTGTGAACATTTGTCTGATCTTTCTGGGAAGGTTAGTGATGACAGTATGAAGTTAGATTAGCTCAGAATCAACACCCAAGGATCATCCAGTCCCCATTACTCATCTTTCACTGGTAGTCCTATTCACTTAATGCTTCCAGTCCTGCTTCCCATCTTATGTAAATTGTCCCAAATGATGAAACAGCAAATACCTGAAGAGTCTAGTCTATAAAATCAAGTTTTTACTCCCATAAAACTCTCTGGCTATTCTAGCAACACTCCCTCTGCTAAGCCCATATCAGAGTATGCCCCATTTTTCACTCACTGCTGTCTCCTGTTAGTGACTTCTTCCACAATTTTTCTAACGCTATGGTACAAGTTTTTACAAAAATAGAAGTTTTAAGCTTCTTGTGTATCATTCATCTGTAAAAGAGGACAAGTAACATTTCTCTCTGCTACTCTTTGTCTTACTCAGTTTCTCAAGGCCAAACTGGTCTCCCATGTGAAGTCTTGATTTTGGTGTTACCATGGTTTCAGCAGAGGCTGTGGCTGCTCATCATCTGAGCATCTGGACAAATCCATTACTGGGAAAAGGAAGGCAAAACACTCCATCAGGATAACCTGAGCACTACTTTTGCTTCAAATTTCAATCTTAGCCCTTATGCTACTCTGACATTTTTTCTATAGCTCCAAATACTGAAAATACTCCTCTGGAAAATAAATTTACTGGCATGAGAGAGGGTACAGAAACAAAGAAAGAATAAAAATCCATATCAACTGGCATGCAAAGAAAGGATGGATCAAGCTGCCAGTGTCAGTGCCTGACAGATTTAAGGAGCCACTTCCCAGAATGATAAGCTGGGTGAGAGTTTCTTGGAAGAACGGTGTTATGCACAGTCCTACAGAAAAATGTTACTTTCCATGGGTCTATGCTGTTTCATGGCAAGTGTTTTCATCATACTTTCCATTTGTAAATAGCTTTGTACAAGTTATTAATTTAAGAAGTAAATTACTTCATCAAAACAGACTATCTGTGTTTGACAGAAATATTGAGTCCACATCTTTCACCTTCCACTATTTGCCTTCATCCTTGTTAAAATTAAATGATTTTACAAGTTTTATTTCATGAATTTTAGAAATGTGTTCTATTGTTCTTTATTTGTACATGAGCTACCAAGGCTGAAAGTGGTCTTCTCTCTTGGACTTTTTAAAGATTACCCTTTCAGTGTCACTTTTCTTACTAATAAAAAACTTTACCATAAAACATACAAAAATCATCAATGTATGACAAAGTGTCCACTGCAGTGCCAGGACATGCACAGTTCTTTGATGACTCCATGACTGGAACAGCTTCCCTGCTCCACTCCTGCAGCACAGGCACACAGCAGAGGTTAATCATTCACACAGCCATTCTGTGGGCTTGCCTTGAAACCTCTGACATTCTCTTTTTTGTTCCTCTTGCAGAGTGAATTTCCTGGTTTTGTTTTATTTCTCAAAGTAATTTTTTGGTTGATTATTGTGCAGTTACAGAATTAGAGTAATAACATCTAATTGTACATCTGAAGAAAAAACATGTAATTGTGGGAGACTAGATTCAATTTAAAGAAAAAAAAACCCTGCACCAGGTTCTCTTGTGGTGTGCACAGTGCATTTGCCAGGCAGCACGGCTTTGATTGCATCTAATCTGCAATTAGCGTGAGCAATTAAGACAAAATTAACCTGTGCAGTTGTATTATTTCAGGATTTAACAGTAGCAATATTTAGCAGTTACTGCACTAGATACAGTGCTCATAAGCTCAAATAATTACCAGCATTTACCAGTTGCACCACAGAAAGGAAGACAGGAATGAGTGGGCTGTACCTGCAACATCTGATTTCCAACAACTGATTTTCCACATGTTACTCAGCCACTGGAAAACCAGGAAAGGAGCCAATGGGGAAGAGAGGCTGGGCGGATTTGGCACAGTAGAAAATGTGGGACTCAAATCTCACTTTTAGCTCACTTTTGGCTTGTCACACAACTCCTCCGTGACCTAACAGAAGAGATAAAACTCAACATTTAGTAACTCTGAATTACTCTCCTCTGCCTTCAACATTTCATATCAGTTTTGTAAGCCCTATCACAACACTTGGAGATTTAAAAATAAAAATCACTTGAGCATGAATCAGTACAGTGGGCTGTGTGTATGAGGAAGCCACAAGCACCTAACAGGTTTTTACATACCTTTACTTGGCATTCTGGGAATGTAACTCAACCAGTTCTATTAGACTTTTCTTAAAGAACATTTCTTGTTCTTTAAGGATGGGCCAAATGATATTTGAAAAGCATCTTAATGCATCACTGAAGGATACAAATGAAAGTACGCTTCAATTCAGTCTCACAAAAATAAAGATAAATCTGAATCTCTAGGCACAAACAGAACAGATAAACTGAGGTGTTCAGAGGGCCAAACTGGTGTTGAAATGAGAGATCCCAGTGATATGACTCAGAGTCCAATCCAGCAAGAGTTTCCAGTTAAATCAGTGGGACTTAGAAGAACTAAAATCGAATGTAACCAGACTGTGATGATCAGTGCTCATTTATCACAAAAAATCATAATAGAAATCCTGAGAAATCCTGAGACAGGGACTGCTGGCTCTAGGCACAATGATTTATGTGGGCGATTTTGCACATGGACCCATCACAAAATGCTCAAAGTTTTCCCAAGATGAAGCCACACAACTAAGAGTAAAATCTACCTCTGTATCCCTTCTAAATATTTCTTTCCTTTTCTGTTGAAAAAATTATTAGAGGTAGACCAAAGAAATTACAGACAACAAATGGATCAGCTTCTATAGTGATTTATGCATGTACCTCACTACTTCCAGAACTTTGTTTAGCATCCTGATTGATGGAGCTTGCCAGTAACTATGAGAGGGAGCTCATGGGTAAATCCCAACAAGCTAGTATGGCAAAAATATAATAAAAATCAAACATCTTTTTGCACAGACAATTTAGCTTCTACATTTGAAAGCAGGAGTAAGATAAATCGTGACATGTTTTCACCCAAAATGTTTATCAAAGATGATGTGGGCACAGCACACAGATAAACCACATCCTGAAGCAGGGTTAAACTAGGTTTCACATTTTAAAGCTGAAGTGCTATTTATGTGGAGTGCTTAGAGGTACCTTCCATGTTTGTATATGCAGCTTTAGATTGACAAATGACAAAGACAGCCTGTATTTATAAGGGTGTCATTTACTTCACTTTTTATTAAAATCACCAGCTACAAAATAGACATTTTGTACATACTACTCCAACATAAGTAATTATGAGAAAATTACATTAGTCCTGAAGTGAAACCATCATATTGTGCACCTGGGACATGGTAAAGGGTCAGAAACAATGGAAAACATATGGAGATTGGATAAGGTACTCACATCACACTGGAAGGTTAACCTATAGCTTCAAAGAAATCAGGGCACATGATGATCAGAGACTTATTTTCTGCAACTATGAAAAAAATTCCAGTTTACTCTCACTTAAAAATACTATAGCCACTACTGCTACAGAAAGGAACTGTGTTACTTCTGCCTGACATGTGCAATTAGTGCCACAGTGTCTGGAGAACACGAAGAGAAACAAGACAGTAACACTTTTTTGATCATGGTGGTGCCACAAAACACCACAGACCAAATTCTCAGCTGATGAAAGGTGTTATAACTTCTCCATGAATCAAAAAATCAGGTACTCACCAAGAATCTGGACCATAAACAAAACATCCTGACACTGTATTCTGTCTTTCCCTTCAAGGTCAAAAAAAGAGAAGGAGAAGTGGTAATGGTCCTGTCTAACTCAAGATGAAAGAGCAAAGGTCTCCCCTTCATGCAGCGTTCCTTGAGACTCTGCACTCCACCCTGAGTGACTGGGAGGCAAAAAAAGCCTTGTGGGCCCTGAATTTAGGCTTTCCAAGATCAGGATAACTGGTACAGCCAGAAGCACGCTCTGTCAAAAAATGATGGAGGGATTTATGGGTATTGAAGAGCAAAACCCAGGGGCCACGTTGTGATATTCATTTTATTATCAACATGGGTTCTCCTTAAAGTCTGTGTATCAGTATGATAGCACAAGTATATCCATTCCAGGACACTGTTAAGGGCACCTGCCAAGGGCTGCAGGTGACCCTTGCTTTTAACCACTGCTCTGGCTATGTGACCCCCCTGGTTATCATGACCTTGTTCAGCTTTGCACACCATCATCCTGGAGACTGGAAGTAGGAATTTCATGCAATGTTGGATCCTAGTACAATGTAGGAAATGAAAACGGGAAGCTTTGTGTTTAAAAACAGCTTTCAGAAGGACAGAAAACATCATAGCAGGAAGGTTCATAGTGGCCAGTGCTACCTCAAATACAGAATAAGGAGCAAACAGCAAAACATTAACGTTTAGCAGATGTTGATTACAAAGTGAAAGACATGGCTATTTCCATTGGTTTGCTGCAACAGCTTCATCACAAGAAATACATTTCTATCTTTATAAAATGGATTATTTTTATGGAATAAAAAACAGATGAAAAGTATAGTCTAAATCTCACCACAAAGACAAAGCACAGAACTTAATTTTGTCATTTAAGATTGACCAAAAATGTTCAAACTGTTTATATCCTAAAATCACAGGAAGACCTTCTCTGATCACCCTATGGTAACAGCAGAGTAAAATTATAAATTATACACTGATAACATTAGATCAAGTCATCTCAAGTCTGTAGGAAAATACAAACAAACAATGACAAATAAGCAATTTTGCTATATTATTAATATAAAGTAATCATGCATAAAAAATATATATCTTCCAGGTAAATATATATTTTTTTCTATGTTAAAATTTTAAAGTGCATCTAAAAGCTTCTAAATAAATCTTTACACTTTAAAAATAAATGAAGGTGAACGGCAATTCAGAAATTATAGGTAACTCCTGTTGACAAAGAAGTAAGAAGTTCTAAATGTTATTCCAATATTTTCAGCTCTCCTAAAGTGGTGACATTTTGGATGGGCAACACTGGCAAACAGTGACTGGACCAAATGACTGTGTTTCATAGAATCACAAAATTCTATGGTTTGCAAGGGACCTTAAAAAGTCATCTGGTTCAATATTGGTTACTCAGGGCTTCGTGCAGTAGGTTCCTCCGGGTGTGATAACTACACTGAGCCTCATTGCACTGTCTGCCTGTGCTCACAGTGGAAAACCTGGGCAATGCACCTAGTTAGGTGGCCTTGAGGAACTCATTTCACATAAGTTCACAATTTCCAGTCTTATCATGTTAATTACCAAACTAAAATATTGACAGAGTAGATAAGAGAATTAACTAGCATATTAAGGCTCGCTGACAAATCCACTCGTAATCGCAACTTCAGAGGAATTTTGCCTGCATGCATAAGTGACCAGTTTGAGCTACGCTGTGCACGGGCACCCAGTAAATAGCGGCCTTTCCTGGGGCACAGACACCATTCTCAGAGGAAACACTACCTAGACTGGCAGCAATGGTGCTGGAAGCATCAGCCTGCCCCCCAGCCCCTGTCAGCAAATTCTTTCCTGTGAAGGGGTGCTCTACCTGCAGAATTCTCAACACCAATCTATAAAATGACAGTTTCCAAACTATCTGTCAAGCTTTTTACTAGTTTCCACAAAATAGCACCAGAATGCTGCTGCCACTCTCTCTCCATGAATATCACACATGAGCAGCACCTGATGCTGTGGAGCTCCAGCTACAAGTCCTTAGCGAGAAGCTCGATTTCATCCAGCAGGAAGTCCATGTCCTCTCGGCTAACCTGCGGGCTGATAACCACCTGCCGGAAGAAGTTGACTCTGCCCCTGTGAGGCTGGTACCCAAGCATCATGCTGCCCTTCTTCATCATCCTCTCCTTGATTATAGGAGCAACCTGAAAGCAGAGAACAAAGAAAAGGTTTGATGTCATGTTCAGAAATACAGCAAGTTCCTGAAAGAATTGGAGCAAGATCTAAACCCAGGTGCTTGAGGCACTGATCAGTGACATGGGAAAGGCTGGGTAAAGGTTTCTAGTCTTCCTGCTTTAGATTAAAGGTCTGAACTCAGGAAGAACATCAGCTGCAGCTGGTTAAAGGCTGGGTTTGTCTCCTTGTGCTAACCAGGCTAAGCATGACTTGTTGTCCTTGATGACCCTTCTCCACCACATCTGCAAAGCAGCTGTCCCTAGAGGACATTCTGCATTGAACCCCTGTGAAACTCAAGTTGCCAAAAAACTCAGCGTGATGCAATAATAAAGACAAGGCCTGATCCTGGCGTGTGAGATTTTATCTCGTAGATTTACAATGTGAGTAGCTTTTGGCTACACCAGTCTTGTGTTGCATGGGATGAAATCTTACTGCAGAAAAAAATCCATGAGTGAGACTGGCAGAGTCAGGTCCTTATAGCAGAGCATTTGATCTCATCCCAGCAGGGCTCTTAACTTGGGCCAATCAATCTCATGCACAGCTTAAAGCGTGTGAGTAGTTCTGCATTGTCATGCTTGAAATAGGTCATAAGCTTAAATGCTTTTCTGGACTATTCCTTGGAAGGCAGAACTAAGTATTTTGACAGGAGTATTTTTTAAAAGACCTTGCATTTTAATATATTAGTAATAACACCAAGGTATTTCAGAAGAGTGAGTTCCTCTCTTTCTCTTTGTGATGGTTTGACTTTGAACTAAGAAAATAGGTGTGTGACCTAACCTTGCTTTCTGCATGAATTTATTTCAGCTCTAAAACTTTGTGCCTGATTTGGAAAAGAAAAACGATGATGCTGAACTTACCTAATAGCCTTATTTTTACATTACATATTTCAGTAGTCTTTTTTGCTTAGATTGAAACAGATAAAGTTCTCAACACTAACAGCCTAGCTTTGCTGTGTTTCTTTAGTGGCCAAGCCCCCTGAGAATGGGTCACAGCAGCAGAGGAGCAGCTGCCATTTCCTCAAAACAACGTCCCGACAGCATAGACGTGAACAGCAATTAGTTACTTCTAAATGCATTCATCTAGTTTGCTTGTGGGAGTAGTGTGCAAATTAATAACAAATTTAATTTAATTTATTTCTTAAAAAATAAAATAAAATCCTCTCCACTTCAGAGCAAACATATTCCAAACTGCACCGACACCGGCTGTGTCCTGACATTACCTTGACACTATGACGTTGTGCCCCAGAGGTGCTGTGCTGGGCACCATGTACACAGAGTAAAGAAAAAACTCCTCCACCTCTGTCCTTGACAGAGCCCCCAGGTGACTTCTGCTCATGGAATAAAGACACTACAAGTGCAAGGGGAGAAGTGAATTCTTCTTAATACACTTTCTCAGGCTCTTCTTTAAGATTCAAATCCCTATGGCAGCTTTTAGCCTTTATTGATGTTCCATCACAGTTATTTCATCTTTTGTATCACACTATTGATTCTTTTCATCCCAACACCTGGTGCTCCATAATCCATCATCCCAAAATGTGCAGTAGTGCAAACAGAGGCCATGAAAGCAAAAACATTTACAGCTTTAGTAATTTGAGGACTGTAAATACACTGCATTTCGGTAGGTCTTCTCTCATGGAAAGGAAAGGTAGAAAAACCTCACTTTCATGCGCTCCGTTATTACCTCATTCATCCTCCATGCTAATGAACCTGTCCTCTTAATTTGAAATGTGTTCATCCCTTTTTGAAAGCAAAACAAACTCTTCCTAAATAAATAAAACAAAAAATTGATTTATAAGCTTTGGATGGGACTGGTTTTGGAAAGACTTTCCATCACATATTTGGCATGTTCTTTTTGCTTAAGTGGTGCAGTCAGTGTAACAAAACTTTCAAGGATCCTATCCACAGAAAACAATAAGGAACATAATCTGTGTTCAAATGTTTAAGCACGTCTCACAAAAGAACCATTAAATGATACCTGCATGCTGAGGCTTGGGCTTGAGTGGCACAGGGTATGACTGCTAACAGAAGGGAAAGGCAGTTACCACTTTGCAGCAGAAAAAATACACCTGTAAGAAACTAATTGCCTAGTGAGGAGTTCAATGAGTTTAATTCTCACTGAAGTCAATGAGAAATAAAGATGCTCAAATATCAGAAAGAGCTGCCCAGCCCCATTCAGGATAGGGTCCTTGGAAAGCAATTTAGTGAGAGTGAGATTGCTTCACCAGTCCAATTACTTTCCTACAGAACTTTGTTCAAATTGCAAATCTAATTCTTTATGTGGCCCATCTGTGGAGCAGTCTCAGAATTTTAAGTGTAATATATCCTAAGCCTGAAGGTCTCTTCTTTCCTTTGCTCCCCTCACCTCTTCCTTCCCACTGCTAGTCTCCCCTGCCAATTTTCCCTGGGGATTAGTGTTTCAAACACTCACTACAGCAGAATAAAAGCTATCAGACAGGTTCTTCTTCCGCCTCAGAATGTGGGCAGGAGGTGCCATGTGTGCAAGGCCATTCTACACCAGAGTTTCCCACACTGCACTGTGCAGCCAGAGCCCAGGGAGCTTTCCCTAAGGATTGATGGGTGCATCACAATCTGTGTGTGCAGAGCTACACAGTGGCTGGAACAGTTCATGCCTCCCTTACTCCTGATAGCAGAGCTTTTTAAAACAGGACAAAGATTGCAGAGTAGTTTAGTTCCTTCTCTACCTACTTGAGTTACAGAGTGATCTTTTCCCACTCTCAGCCAGCACTCAGCCACACTACCAACAACAAAAAGTTTTAGCCCTAAACTTTAAGCTGTTTCTATCAAGAGTCCAGACCACAGCTGATCCCCATGCATATTTACATGGAAGATGCCAATGCTTCTTCCCATCACATATACACACAGAGCAGTATAAAAAGTTGCTGGGGTCAGCTTAGACACAACAGCTGAAGTATCTAGTGCTCCACAGGGACCAGAAGAGCAACAGATGTCCTTCTCCATATCTCAAGTATCCTTGAGAAAAGTGATTCTGCACAGTCACACCACAGCACAACATTTTTTTTTTTTACTTTTAAACCACTGTGTCCCACTAATTGATCCATCAATGACATTTAATCTGAATTTCTCCAACACTTTAAGAATCTCCATCAGGCTCAGGTTATAACAGCACAGCAAACTTCAGCAACCACCATTACAGTCTGACTCAACAAAAGGATTGAGCACATTCTCAGCAGGAGAATCCCATACCCAGTGTCTCCAAGAGTTAGTTCCCAAATCTGGACCACAAAAATCTATTCAGAGGACTTGACAAAAGTCCTATTTGAGAAAATTTCTTCTTCCAAATAGAAAGGCCTCCAAAACCATTCTCACCTTGGTGAAGCTACACAAGCCTTATTCTTGGGCCAAGAAGAGCCTTCTAGCACATGGGTTTGTTGCGCAAAGGGAAACAGGCAGAGCAGCTCTGTTAAATAGGTTATGTTCTCCACTGAATAGGTAATTACTCCATTGGTCATGGCACAGTATTATGCTTTGGAATTCAATCACCATTAGCTGCCTTTTGGTGACCATTATGGACATTTGTAAGCACTGGTTTGTAGATTTTATTCTAATAACAAAACAAAAGAGAAAAATCACAACAAGATAACAAAGTGCTTAGTTTGTTCAAAGCACATAATCTCGTTGACTTCTAAAATACATACCCCACTACAACCAGTTTGTAGTCCAAGTTGTACACTTGGTCCAAAATAGCAGATACCTTCTGCTGTGAAAGAACAGAACAGAGTTATCTGGCTCCTTTGTTCATATGAGGTAAATGCACCGAGCCCCCAGCCCCAACTGCACTGGTGCTGCTGGGTATGGACAGCTAAATAACTTGCCCTAAAGAGAAGCAGAATTCCCCAAAATCCAAAATATGCTATCTTGGCTTTCTTTTTTTTTTTTTTTTTTTTTTTTTTTTTTTTTTTTTTTTTTTTGGTGCTGAAGCAAAGAAATCAGCACCTACTGGTTTAAATCAACCCCCTACTTTTCATGTCATCCCTGGCAATTGCAATTAACAGATATGCTGAAAATGCAAGAAAGCTCAGGCAGGACAACTGCAGACTGGCTTGCTGATAATGGAAGACCATGTCAACCTTGATTATAAATTTCTTTCTCTAGTACCTTCCTTTAATCTGTAAGTGACATCATTTTAGACCTAATTGAGTATTTTCAAACGGTCCCATCACAAATTATATTCCCTGCCCCTGACACATCTGTTACCTGGATGCCACCGGGTACTGCCCTCATTCTCACAGACTCCAGCTGGATCTCTCCAGTCATGCCTCATATTACATATCACAACAGTTTTTCCCAAACTGTAGGCTAGAGGCTATGAGCTTTAAAAGCAACATTATGTTGTTTTTTGTTTTTTTATTTTATTTAAACACTAAGACAAAAGGAGCGAGTTGCAAAATTGCTCACAATGCTGGGTAAAAATATTCTGCTAAGCAATGATTTTATGAAAACATATTGCTTCAGGGGAAGAAAAAAAATGTGAATTTGAAAAATAGCCTAAGATAGAATCAGCCAGAAAAATAGAGAAACCAGGAAAGACTAAACTTTTTCTAAACTTTGGAAACAAACATATTTTGAGTATTTGTTTCAAAACACTGTTTTCAATTAAAACCTAAATTCAATTGAAAATTGACCCATTTTTATTAAATCCGTAGAAAAGGACTGAGAAAATTTAAACTATGCAAATTGCTTCATTTTAGCTTGCCTGAAAACAACTTTCTGATCAACTGGACCCAAGAATTTCTTTCAGTTTCTCAATTCAATGGCCAAGCAAAAAAGAAATTCATTATTTGTAAAACCATAAGTATGTGAGATCAAATGTTTTATTTAAGCTGACACTGCTTAAATAAAACATCTGTAGAATTGCTGTCCCTTGGAAAAGAGAAGAAAGCATGAGAAAACTCATGGGACTGCCCATTCTGTTGGCCAAACCTGTCTGGACTTCCCATGTGAACAGCTTTGAGTAGCATGGATGAGTCCAAATGTGCTGACCCAGCAAGGACTACAAAGACAGAATGCCTACAAAAACTAGTGTTAATATTGGCAACTGCTATCAGAATCATTTTTCCAAATCTTTTGAACAGTTCCCAGGTGGTTGAGCATCTCTGCAACACGAAGTTGAAGAGTTATTCCAGTTGCTGGCAGCAGTAACTCCCAGTCACGGGACCCCATTCTGCTTCCCCTGATATTAATTTCCAAAATGCCACAAACTTCAATAGAAGCAGAATGCAATTATCTAAATTTCCTGCTTAAGCCTCTGCTTCAGGTGGCAGTTTGCAAACAGCTTTCAGCTTTTTCTACAGAAAGCCACATTCCCAGTAAATCAATAACCTTTCTAGGGATCCATAAAAGCAGGCTAGACAGCTTTGGAAGAACAGGAGCATATTAGCAGCTCAAACTATTTCTCTTCCTCAAATACAGCCTTGATTAAATTTTCCAAGGTACAGAACACCACATGAGGAACTGGCTGAAGATTCGTAGCTAAAAGACAAAAAAGCTGCCCTTTTGACAAAATGGAAAGATCACATTCTCACGATTTCACAGATATGGGAAACACATTTTGAGTTCTTGTCTAAATTGTCTAAATTGTTCCTCGCAATGGAAGACAAGTTTATACAGAACAGTCCCTCTCATCTGACCACAAAAATCTATTTTGTCTCCCCCAGAAGGGGCAAATTTTCATTTGGAAGTTCATGATTTTTACTTAAAAGGCAACTATTGGCTGTTCAAAGTCTAACAAGTTATTCTTCCTGCTAGAAATGATCCGTTTGAATTCAAGCATTTTCATAACAAAACAACCACTGTACAGCAATTGCTACCAAAAAAAAAAAAAAAAAAAAAAAAAAAAAAGAGTCAATACAATAAAACCCCAATTTATAAAGTATTTGGACACAATCTTAAATTTTTACATAATGACTATCAATTTCAGGGGTTTTTAACACTACAGTTTCTTATCATGCTTAAATGATAGAATGGGGGTTTGAAGTACTGGATACAGACTCTGGCCCCAAACCCTGCCAGAGGCTGTTTGGACAAAAGACTACATCTCTTTTGGGTAAGACACTTCTTTTTTCCTATATAACCCTTCAGAATACTGAAGTCTTTATCTGGTCATACGTTGGTGAGGGTTGGTCTCTTCTCTCAACTAACAAGCAATAGGACAAGAGTAAATGACCTCAAGTTTTACCAGAGGAGGTTTAGATGGGATATATTGGAAAATTTCTTCACTGAAAGGATTGTCAGGCACTGGAGGAGTCTGCCCAGGGAAGTGATTGAATCAGCATCCCTGGGTGGGTATTTAAAAGTCATGTCAATGGTTTAGTGATGGACTTGGCAGTGCTGGGTTAATGGTTGATCTCAATGACCTAAAAGGCCTATTCCAACCTAAATGATCCCATGATTCTGTGATTCTATCTATTGCAATTGGCCAACCCACTACACCCTGATACAAGTGGGCAGAGCATTCACAAAGTATGATATATGTATTTTATAATTTCTGTGTTGAGCAGGTTTCACAAAGACCAGCCACAACATGCCTGCTGCATTTCCCAGCATGGCTGCACAAGATAAGCTTGATATCAATTATACCAGTCAGTATCAAGCAAGAACAGTAGCTGACATTTTAATATCCATCACTGGATGCAATACAAATGAACAAAACACTTTTCTTGGTTGGCTGTAATCACAAAACTAGCTAAATACTATAAATATTTGGAAATAATTGTGCTTTCATCATATTTTAACACCGAGAAAGTATATTCCCCACTGTTAAATATCTTTTCTTGCCTTTTGCTGCAAAATCAGTTGCTGGCTTTAAAACAGGCTTTTCCCCTCCTGGTGATAATTAAAAACAAACTCAGACCATTTTTCAGCTGTCACAGCAACCAGGACAATCGAAATACCAAATATTTGCACACCCAATCACAGCTTTGTTCCTGTAGCCAAGGTTCTCTGTAAAACCCAAACATGTTTTTCTTTTGTCTAGAATTTGTTCTGGGCCCACATCCCTAAACCACTAATAAATTATTGCCTTACACTATTGCGCCAGTGTTCCCTTGTGCCACACCACGCAACAAAAGCAGAAATAAGTGCATTTGTCAAAATAGCAGTAACCACTTCCACGTTCTTTGGGCAACTAACATACCAAAGAACAGATGCTGCTGCATTTTTGTCCCAGAACCAACATTCTCTGTGCAACTTCGACTCACACTCAGGGCTGCACAGTATGTCCACACTACCACATATTGCACATCATCTTCCCATCCACTGCTTTTTGCCAGAGTACTTGTTATGAATCCCAAAAATCCCTGAAAACTACCTGAATAATAGGAGATGGTGGGTTGGTTTCAGATTTTTATTGTCTTCAACAACTTCTTTAGGCTAGTCATTTATAAAGACACTTATATACAAAGAGGCGAGAGAAAATAGCCTTCAGACAAAGTATTGGCCTCTGAAAAGGAGGAGCCAGGACAAACAGCCCCCAGAACAGAATCAGCACTTGAACAAGTTTGTATGTGTTTTTACTTACAGCTAAAAAGTACACTGGTGAACAACATGGTTTTCCAGGTGCACAGTCCCATGTCTGCTTCTGTCTGAGCACAAATGGTTTTTCAAGACAATTCACATGGAATTCTTCTTATTTTTCTGTAACTTCTGTGTTGCTTTACCAAGATCTCATTAACAAGCCATGTTGAAAGTGCAGGTATTAAGAAAACTCCACAGGCTAGCACACAACACTATGATTCCAGTGTTCTCATCTGTTCAAAAGAGTTGAGCACTACTGGTTTTATAAAAGTAATTATTTTAAAAGCTTTCACAGCTTACACGAGGCTCTTTGTGAACCATTTTATTAAGTTCTCATTTTAGTGACTAGGATTTCCAGTCTTTCAACCCTGCCAAAGCTCCTCTTCTCCATTCAGGATGAAAGGGTAGCATGTTGTCTGGAAAGCAAGAGTTACAAAAAAAAAAAACTACCCTTTTGGTTTACACACACAGGACTGAGATTCCCTTCCACTCCATTGAGGGAATAAAGAAATCATAGTGCAATGTGAATGTCTGGGGCTGAGAGGGACACCTTATAAAAGGACTCAGTTGCATTTGGTGGTGATGTCACCACCCAAAATTCAACATCCACACATGTCACCACCCAAAATTCAACATCCTTCTAGTGTAGAAAAAGTTATGTCACTTCAGAAACTTGGAATTATTCCCCACTGTTAAGATCTTATTTACTATTTGCACAAGTCAGCAAATAGTACCAGCACCTTTATTTTCAGTACAGTAAGAATTACAGATCAGCAATACATATTCTTTAACAAGATCTAAAGAAAAATGGGTATTTTAACAAAATTAGGTAACTTTCATACCTTCTTTTTTTCTCCTTAAAGTCATCATACTGACTTTCTCAGAGGCTGCATACAATTCCTTGGGGAGCATGAAGGGATGGTGTCTACCATGACCCAAAATGCTAACACAAAAGCAAGGTAGTTGTCTAAATTAACAATGAGGTAGTCACCTAATTTAACATAGTAAATTATCCCATTTGCCCCTCCACACAGTGAAATACAAGACCAATAATTGTCAGTTATCAAAATTATTTTTTTACCTGAGACTCCTTTTTGTGAAGCCTGATATGGCTATGAAATAAAAACCACTGAGCCCTATTAAAGTCAACACATTTTTCCCATGTACATCTTGCCCCCAGAGAATGTTCACTCCAGCTCAGCCTTGCCCCTCTCCTTGTTCCCAGTGAGCTGTTTTATCTTTTTTTGGTTTGTTTTTTTTTTTTTTTTAATCTCAAACTGAAACCCAACATATGTTACAAACCTCTGTGATTAATGCATGGACAACCAGGAAACTGAAAGAACAAAGCAGGATCTCTAGGGTGTCGAAAATGTGCAATTCTATTGCAGTCTGAAAGGGTGAAAAATGAAAGGAAAAAAAATGAGCTGCACCTATGAGTATTTGCAAACTAAAGAGTCAGAGTATAGGTAATGATGATTAATAACAGTCTGAAGTAAGTAGAACTAGACTGCAGTCAATCCCTAGATAATTTAAGGTCAGTTGAAGGGGGAACAGCAGACTGGGCACAAAATTTAGAAACCATTTTCCAAGGATTTGTTACCTCAAAGGAAAACACGAAATAAAAGATCTGCTAACCTTGGGCCTAAACCCTTAGAGATATAGATACAGCTCAGTACTCAGAGGCATAGATGAAATTTTCTAGTCCTGTACACCAAATTGCTCTGAGGACCTTATTCTTTCACCAGCCTGACCAGGTATTCCCTATTTACCATGGTAAATGACACAATTTCCCACATCTGCCTATAAATCACACACAATCAGAAAGAAAATAAAAGCAGGGTAAAGTACTTGCATGTTTTTGTCAGGGTTCTGCACCAGCACAGATAATCTTACAGAGAAGGAGAGAGAGCAAGAACGATGTTTTGAGCTTTGAAAGCAATTATGATCTGCTACACAAAACTTATCCATTAAAGTCTGACAGACTCCACTTCCTATATTGAAAAAGTCCTGCAGAACTCCATAAATGCAAATAATCATCCTACAAAAATTTAGAAGTTTTCTGATTGGTCAGTGTGTCTGGAAAAGGTTCTCCACATTAATCAACATTCACCTACAGAACTCTGCCATTGAAATCACAGGGATTTTTATAGCTAAATTCACCTGTGATGGAGTTAGACAAACCCATGTTTCCCTATAAATATCACCCATTAAATTATCTATTAAATTTGAAAGGAAGGTCTGGATATATGCTGAATGGACATCAGTCTCAAGGATTTTCAACGAGTTTAGAGAAATGCTTCTCAGTTATAATTTTCTTAGATTTGTAGATATTTCTAACCATATTGACCCCTTTGGAGAGTAACAAGAAATCCTTCCCTTGTATGTATGAAAAAGAAACATATTCCATCTCTTTACTCTTGAAACTAACAGCTAAAAAGGAATCTGTACTTAAATATCTGAAGCACAAAATGAAATCTAAAGTCCTATAAACAACTTTGTACACATGAAGGGGCAGGATTTCCTCCCACTAATCGCCAAAAACATTTTTGACACCCCTCACATCACACAAGTATAAAAACTGTTTAATCACACAGATGATGCAAGCTGTGCACCTTTTCTGTGGCATTAATAGTAATTGATCTTTTCTCAAACATTTCTGAAATTTCTTATGAAGCAACAGCAAGGAAAGACAGTTTTATGTGAAGAAAGGACAGTTTAGGGCCCAGACCTTTTTTCCTTCTATCTGCAAATTCAATGTTTACCTTCAGTGCCTGAAAGAAGTGCTTGATGCAGGAGAGAAGTGCAGCTCCCCTCTCCTCCTAGTGAAGTTGGTGATAGGAAAACAGAAGAGTGCTAATGTAATAAGTAGATACTAATTTAAGTGGACACAAGTTTAAGATTTATTGACCTGAGAGCAAGAGGTCAATATTTATTCAGAGAACAATAAATCTTTGTATTTCCTTCTAACAGATGTTAATCCAATGTATGATTAAATCCATCCTATTAAAGTTAATTAGACTGTGTGTCCTCTTGAGCCTTGTTGCCAATAGTCATTAGTATTGCATAGGTCATTATTACTGTGCTTTGATAATTAAATCACATAATATTGGATAAAATTAAATATATGGGGGTAGAAATATTTATTTTCCTGTATCATGACTATATTGTTGCCAATTTCATTAGGTTCTCCTTCATGCTGCTGTAGACCTTTCTTACATTGTTCTGCCAGGACAAGCACAGCTAAGGAATCAAAGGTTCTGTTTAACTATGCCATGTTTCAAACTTTTCATTTGTCTTAAAAACCTGATGCTCTTAAGGCCTCAACAATCTACCTGTCATGCTCTAGGCAGGTAAGAAGGAGAGACACAAATCAGTAAGTAGCTACTGCTAGGGAAAAGAAAAAGAGAAAAGGAGCCATACTCCTAAGTATAAGTGAAAAATTCTTTATATTTTGGAATTTTACAGTGCTTTCCATCCTCACATTTCAATGTACTTCTCAGATAAGAAGAAATACTATTATCTCCACTTTAATCTCTGAAAGGAACTGAGTCACACAGAAAGGAAATAATGACTGAGATCTTAATCACAACTCTATGCCCAAGCTTGAAGTCTCTCAGGTACATTAGTGAGCAGGACAGGGTATTTTTAGTGCAAATTGGCCTTGCAAATATTCTTGCAGAATGCACATAAACTCATCCAATTTGGGTCAAAGAGGTTTCCTTCCTGGAGGAGCCTCAGCTGAGCAGCAGCAGGATGCAATGCAGAGTGCCTCCCTTGCAGTGCAGATGCCAGCTCTGCCACAGTGCACACCCAGGGCTGCTGACTGCTGAGAGCTTCACTCTTGGTGAAGGCTCAGTGAGGGATCACAGAAAATCAAATCCTGGTCAGTCCATCTTCTTTATACCACACACATCACTAACACAGACTACTATTTCCCAAGTTCCACCTCTGTCTATTGACTTAGATTGATCTTTGACAGTATTTTTCCTTCAGGACCCACACTGTTTACAGACTGCAGCTGGTTATTTTTGTAAGAGCCTCGCACGTAAGGGGAGCAACAGCTTGAGAGGAAGTGTTAGATACATTGAACTTTACAACATGTTACCCAGAGACACAGCCTTCAGCACTGAGTATAAAATGTGCAAGTAGGATTCTATTCCCATCATTTTGGCAGTGTAAAGGTTAGACATCTAGCCTATGCTAGCCATCTAGGCTTTGCCTTTAGTTAAGGGAGAAAAAGAGGCACTGCTAGGGAGTGATTCATCTCATCCTAGGAAAAGACAGGCCTTAAGACAGATGGGCTCAGTTTGGAAAAGCTTTTCTCCTCCTACATGGGCTTCAGAGGATGACCTCTGCCTAAGTTTTAGGTGGCTAAAGCAAGGTGAGATGAAATCCATGCAGGTATTTCATCTGGAATCAAAGCTATCTAAAACCCATGTTCCTCTGCTGTTTCTAATCTAAGGTGGACTGCCCCAAAAGCTGCACTGGATGAAATACAGAGGGAGGATATCCAGAGTATAAGAAGATTCAAGGGGAACCAAGTGTGAAAAATGCATTATGCGATGCTTAGGTGAAGAACCAAAGGTGTGAGCAGAGAGAGGTCAGGAGGTCTTTTCCAACCTAAGTGATTTTGCACATTAAAATACAGGGAAAATAAGACTAACAGGGCAGATACAAACAGACAGATGGTCAGCAACCTTACCTATCTCAATCCCACACTTAATCACTGCAGACTATCCTTAATTCTTATTGAATCAAATTTCTTTCTTCTGTCTGGGTGTGAACATTAATAAACTCCAAGATGGACAAGCCAGATGGCAGGACAGGAGGTCTGAATACCTGCAACCAAGGTGTCAGCAACTGGAGAGACTCAATTTCCAAAACCAGCTACTAGAGAGAAAGGAATGTACATACGTTTCAAGACGTCGGTCCTTACCAGCTGAAGAGAATATGACTGTTTGCAGTGCCCATGTCTGTATGACATGATTTTAGATGCGTTCATGGGGATGTTCATGCCAGTAAAGACACTGCTCTCTATGCTGATCTCTGCAGTCAGCTGAGTGTTTATCACATATTTTGTGTGTGTGTGTGTATGTGTGTGTGTGTGCATGCACACACGTGTGCACATGGGCACCTCTTGGAATTTGTGTACTCACTGGAGAACAGGGAACCACAGTGCTCTCACACCTGTTGGGCTAAAAAAGGAGGAATGTTGCTGGGCCCCAAGGCCAGCCACCTTTTGACATTGTACTGAATTGCCTCTGCTCTGAAGTCTTTTCCATGGTTGATAACCCAACTTAAACCATTCTGAGTCTGTGGTTTTCACTGAAATGGTAGGGATCTGTGCTTTGAATAATTTTCTGTATATAAGAAATAATTCACATTTTATCCCAGGGGCATCACATTGGTCCCAAAAATGCACACTGATCATTAGAAAACTCTGGGGTGGAGCTCCATTTGGCATGAACTTGAAATGCAACTTCAGACTGGGATTAAATATACATATGTTTTTACCTCATTATTTTTTCATATGTTAAGCTCTCTAAGATCAAAAACTTAAATTGCAGAGAATGAGGCAATGTGAGGTTTACATTTCTGATGCTGTTTGAGAAAGAGCCCTCTTTAACCAAGAACAGTTGTGAGAATACGTGCAAACATCATCCTAAGGGTGTGCCTCAACTCTCTTGACGCTATTTCCTTCTATGTTTGGAGCCAGTTTTTATAAATTTAGCACATACAAATTCTTTTGGTGCACTGCTGCCAAGCTGGCCATGTGCACATGCAAAGATGATTTTTTCCTGAAAGCACAGATTATGTGCATGCATATGTTACATATATGTATACATGCAGCTGTGTAGGACCAATTTAGAATGAAAGTCAGGGTTGCAGTGGACACCTCCAAAAAACACAAACACAAAAACAAGCCAAAGGAAAAGCTCCATCTTGTACATGACACAGCTCTCCAACAGGCTATAGAGTAAATGACTCTCACATCTAGCATGGCTATAGGCTACTGCCTCCTACAAGCTCCAAACTGTGGTTATTTTACTCCACTCAGATGATTCTCATTATAACTGGGATGAGTGCTGAGTGAAAAAGTCAGTGTATGAATCATATAATCAATTCAGTTGTCTGGAATTTTGCTTTTCCATGCATTTCCTCATTGCTACACAGATCACCAGTGTAAAACATGTTGTAGCTGCATCAAATTTCCTTTTGCTCTTTTAACCCTAAAATTACCTGTGAGCAGATATGCATTTGCTGCTATCCAGCTTCCTAACCACTGATGATCTGTGCCTTCACTGCCTGCCTCACAGAAGTCACAAAGAGTTACAAATATTTACACTGAGGTTAAATCTAAGGGGGATCTCTTTATTCAGCTTCTGGGATAAAGACTCTGCACTCAGTGCCTGTGTTCTGCTCAGGAGAAAAAAAAAAAAAAAAAAAGAAAAGAAAAGACAACCCAGACGTTCAGTTTAAGCCTAATTTAAGCCATGCCATTGCTCCATGCACCATCAGATCTCATCCATCTTTCCATACATGGAGGTGGCTCCAGAGCACTGCATCTTTTGCCACAGCCCTCATCCATGGCACCTCCTCCCACACTGGAGCAGAATTAGGGTTCTTTCCAGCAGCTTTTAACCTTGCCAGAGGAAGGATGTATGCATGTGAGTGGCTCTGAGCTCTAGTCACAAGACAGGCTTCTGCTTTCTTACAGATTTATACAGAGAACAAAAAAGAACTTTTCCCTGCTATTAACATTTACTGTTCATGTGATGCTCTCCCTCTTTTAGCTGTTTATTTGAACTATATTTTTTTGGCCCATAAGAGCTGTAGTGCATTCCAGTGTGTGTTGTACATCATCATCTTACAGTCCTGCATTTTGGACATTTCCCTCTTGCTATCTAAACACTGCACCATTGATATTTTCTACCTACAGTCACGCTGCACTGTACTGTACAAGATTTCCCCTTGTCCCAGATCTGTCTGGGCCCACCCATCAGCATCCATTCCTGAATATCATACCTTGCCTTTTTCAGTACAAGAATATTTTTGACTGATTCTCTTCAGTGGAATGCATTTTTTCCAGCTACAGAATCCAAAACACATCTTGCAATCTTCCCTTGAAGTCAGTAGCAATCTGAAAGTGCAGGACTAGAGCAGGTTTTATCATTTCAGGGTGGGTAGTACAGAAATGGTTTTCCATTGGTTTGTTTTTAATCTTATAAAAAACTGTAATCATGTTTTCAGAGTAATGCCCCCCTGCTTTTTCATTACTACCTTATCTTAGCCAATGGTAATCAGTCTGTACATTCAGACACTTAAGTTTCAATCCACAGCAATTATTTCAAGAACTAATATATATTAATTCCTTTATTATGGAAACAACACTAACCCCAGCTTGAAGTTATGGAATGTTTGATGAATGTTTTATGATCTGACAGAGAGAAGCACTTCCTACACTTTTATCCAACAGCTGATTTAAAAAATCACAGTTAGAACAGGATATGTGAATTTAGCAGCACCTCTAACGTAATCTTGAAGATTATTATACTAAATAAATTTATCATTACTGGACAGTGAAAAAAGTTTAAAAGCTTGGCAGGAAAAACTGTCGGTCTTGTGCTTTCATTTTCCAATGTCAGCTGTGATTTTGGAAGGAGAGAACACAACTTGGGCTGCTTTTGATCACCATCTAGTGCATGAATTAAAGAACTGCACAGGTTTAAGGACCGACTTACTGATTTAAAGTTAAGCAGCAGCAGGATTAACAATTCTTTTCATCATTTCTAGAAGACCTCAGATAGGCTTAGTGAACTTGAAAAAGGAGGAATTTCCTGATGCCCCTAGCTGCCTGATGAAAGTCAATTGTTTCATGAAAATTCTGTTTTCTAGTAGTCTTGACTATGATGGTCTAGGGAAATAAAGAAAGCAAGACCTGCATGGTGAAATAGGGTCTTCTTCAGTCCAACTAACTTGGTGAGAAGGAGCAACATGGTTTCAAGCAAGGAATCCTTCACCAAGCCTCTTCCATGTGCTTAAATGCTACATTCATTTCATTGTTTTCTGTTGTCAAGTCAGACACATTTGCAAAATTCTTCACTTACAAAAATTAACTGTGTGCATTGTTACAACTAAAGTCCACGTTCTGGTTGTACTTCAACATTTATCCATGCAATGGGGAGGACTTCAAGCGTGGTAAAGCAGGAGGGTGACTGGACAGAGGAAGACTATCAGTACCACTGGGGATAAAAAGCCCCTGGCAGCTTTAGGTGTTGACCATTGTAGATGACTCAGGACAACTTGGACTATGCTTTTCAACAGTGCTGGCCAACCAAGGCCAATTCTTGGATAAGAGACTCGCTTTTCACAAGTCATACTGTGGCTCCACCCACAGAAACTCAATATTTTCACCCTCAGGAACACACTTAAAAGACCAAAACAGAAAATATGTCTCTACTAAAACAGGCTTATACCTTCAATATTAAATGTTAATAGTGTGAATTTCCATAAAAAATTAGCAGGAATTTTAGGAGACACTGGGAAGAAGACCTGGCCTGCAGAGAGCAGAATAGCCTTCTTTTTAAGGGAAAAAATGTTTCCTTTCCCCAATTTTCTTATGAGGCCGGGTGAAGGAGCAGTAAAAGATGCTTCAACACCATGATTTACCAGTAGTCTATAGACACTAGTAGTTATAGAATATCTACCCATGCTAATAACCTCACACAGCAACAAAACAGAAATAATGTCTACAGGTATCCTTTTACATCTGAAATTCAGACCATCAGCTGAACTCTCAGGGAAAAAGCAAAAACAAAACAAAAAACCCCACAAAACAAAACAAAACAAAATGGCACTCAACTACTGTTAAAAATGTATACTAACTCCTCAAGTATTACAGTGTTCAGACTCCATAGAAGGCACTCCAATGCCTAGGAAGAACTGTAAAATCCTCACAGGTTTCACATTTTATTAGACACTGATCTCTCAATGGTAATTATTCAATACATCTTATTCAAGGTAAATTTTTAGTCTAAATCCTGCAAATCACAATATAACTTTAAACAAATGATTGAAGGAGAGGAGAGGAGAGGAGAGGAGAGGAGAGGAGAGGAGAGGAGAGGAGAGGAGAGGAGAGGAGAGGAGAGGAGAGGAGAGGAGAGGAGAGGAGAGGAGAGGAGAGGAGAGGAGAGGAGAGGAGAGGAGAGGAGAGGAGAGGAGAGGAGAGGAGAGGAGAGGAGAGGAGAGGAGAGGAGAGGAGAGGAGAGGAGAGGAGAGGAGAGGAGAGGAGAGGAGAGGAGAGGAGAGGAGAGGAGAGGAGAGGAGAGGAGAGGAGAGGAGAGGAGAGGAGAGGAGAGGAGAGGAGAGGAGAGGAGAGGAGAGGAGAGGAGAGGAGCCAGTGCTGCCGGGAAAGTGGGAGATGCTTGCTAGTTTATTCTTTAACAGCTCATGCTTTCAAAACAGAACTTGCAGTATTGCTGAGGAAATTATGTTGATTTGAGAAGTGGAAGGAATTTCTTGCCCCCCCAAACACGGGGTTTTTTTCCGTGACAGCACCAAAGGGACGTGAGCAGCCTGAGCGCTAAGGAGCAGCCCGAGCCCATTGCTGTCGTTCTGGTGCCCCCCGATGGACACCGCGCTCCAGCACTGCCTGCGGATGGGAATCCTCCGGGAAAAGCCGCGCTCCAGAGGGGACCCCCAACTGCTCGTGTCGCTCTTCAGCCGGACACGAGCCCTGAGCCCCGACACAGCTACGGACACAGCAGAATTCCCATCCTTGGGATCCAGAGCGGGGCATCCAGGGCAGGTCCTCCAGCCAGGTCCTAACCACCAGCCCTAACCACTTCCAGCAGAGCACCTTGGCAGCTTGGGCAGCGTGCTCAACACAACCAGCTCATAGCTATTGTGGATTGTGAAAAACAGCCTGATTCACAAGCACAAATACAGCTACACAGAATAGTCTGAGTTGACCTTTCAAGGTCATCTGGTCCAACAACCCTGCAGCAAGCAGGGAAACCTTCAACTACATCAAGGCTGTTCAAAGCCCCGTCCAGCCTGACCCTGAGTCTTTCCAGGGATGGGATAGCTGTACAAATCTACATTATATTAATCAAATTAAGGCATCATTCAAGCAACCAAGACACATGGATACCCAGCACTGGCCTTGTCTCACCTTCCTTCCCCAGCAGTCACCACATCCTGTTACAACACATCGACCCATCACATCCACAGACTCGAATTCATGCAACAATCAGTTTTGCACACCCTGTCCCAACTCACACATCGACCCATCACCTCCACAGAATCTAATTCATACAACAATCAGTTTTGCACACCCTGTCCCAACTCACACATTGACCCATCACATCCACAGACTCGAATTCATACAACAATCAGTTTTGCACACCCTGTCCCAACTCACCAGCAGACCCAGTATGATACATCTTCATTTCCAACCATATTGTGGCTCAAAGAAATTACTCACTGGTCTATAAATCAGCTCTTCCCCCTGTGAACTCATCACAACTTAACTATACTCAGTGATGCCTCAGGAAAAAGATGGTCACAATCACAAAGACTGCTTTAAAAGACTTAATTTCCAAAAAACTTCAGGTGGAAAAGATAGATGAAAGCTTAAAGCTCTTTAAGAAGAGATTAGATGGCCAAAAGCTGCAATCCTTCAATCAAGAAAGAAGACAGCTTTATCTGAAAGCCCATCCCGATTTATTGGCAAAGGGAAGATAGCAAAGCAATATTTAACAAGCTGAAAGAGGGAAGCAGATCAGATAGCAATCAATACAGATGTGACATGAAGAAAATTTATCAGAAGGAAAAGAAAACCTTGATCGACAGGACCAAGGAAAGAAGAAGTGGTTTAGTATGTACATTAGGGATGGCTGAAGCCCTATGCATGGTTAAATCATTAAAAATGCAGGCAAGGCAGAAATGTTCAATAAGCTTTCTTTTTCTGCTGGGAGGGATTCCTACCACAAATCTGATGAGCTTTCCAAGCCATCAGCAGCCATCAGGATGTTAAAGATCAACTGAAGAGAAATTTTTAGGTCTAGGCCTGGATGGCTAAGATAAAAACAGCTCACTGAAACTGTGGGCAATTTTTGAGGATAATGTGGCAATTTCAGAAAACAAGTACTACTATTAGAAGTGGTAAGGAGACAGACCTAGTGAAATAAGATTGCTTAAGTCAAGGTGAACCTGAAGTTAAAAAAGAAAAGCTCATGGTGGATTTAATTTATAATGAGTTAAAGGTAGGAATACATAGAAATTATAAAAATTTATGGAAACAGATTCAAAATGTAGTCTTTCGTGTTCAGTTATATTTTATATCTTTGCCAAGCACCATTTTTTTGGGTCAGCCCACCTTCATTATTTTGCTGATATTCCAAGTTTTCTTGATGATTTATTTGCACTGAGAGCATTAATGGGAAAGCCTTACACAAGCCATTTAAATGAAAAATAGCAGGAACAATTCACACAGGAACAGCACAAAAAAATTAGGACCACACAATAGGAATGAAGTAGAACCAAGCAAGATTTGAATAACTAGCTTATCTCCCCACACAGGAAAAACAAAATGTCAATCAAGCATTACTGCTAGTGAGGCTCCACAGAGATCAGGATTAACCTTGATGCTGATCCTCACTGTTGGTTTTCTGAAAGTCAATAAATGACAGCTGATACCATTTGCAAGTGAGAGATTCACAAAGGGAGAAAAATGAGGAAGACAAGCCATTGCACAAACCTGGACTGCTCAAATTCACTCAAAAGGTAAGTTAAGCACACAAAGAAAAAAGCAGAGACAGCTCAAAATGGATGACTACCCCAAAAACAGTGACTCTGAAAAGACTGTAGCAGTCAACAATAAAACAAAATCCATATGAGCTTCCAGGTCACACATCAGAAGCCAAAAATTCTTCCTGCTAAGAAACTGACTTCTCTGCAATTGCTTCCACTCTACACCCAAGCCAAAATCAGCTTTCAAAAGTTCTGTCAAGAGGCGGATGACAAAGTTTTGTAATTAGGTCATTTATGTGAGTGCTTTAAAACAGTCAAGACTGCTCTTAAACAAAGATTCACAGATCATAGGACCACTGGTTTTTCTGGGATGTCAGTTTGTTTTCCACAGGCCAATGGGAAAAATAACCCAAACCACCCAAGATGTGCTGACAATTTATTTTGTTCTCAAATTAGTAATTTATACACACAAGAAAACTTTTCATTTCAGATTTCAGCATTAATCGCCTTTTTTTTTTTTTTTTTTTTTTTACAGAGCCTCCCAAAGAAATACAGTAGAAGAAAAAAGGTAATATAAATATAATCCACAATTTTATAAGCAAGTGCACAGATATTAGGGAGACAATTTTATCTCCTAATAGAATAGTGGAAACAGAGGTGCTGGCATAGTTCAGAAATTTGTTGGGGTTTTTTACGATAATGAAAAACGGGAAGGATGATGATGACAGCCACAGAAATAACTCAATGTCTAATGAAGACCTAAAGATATGAATCTATTTAGTTTATAAATAGAAGAATGAGAGGTGACTTGATTATAACTTATGAGCAAAAGGGAAAAACACATTAGAGAAGGCTATTTTAGTGTGGATAAGTATTTTTTCACCACCATTTTGTACAGGAAGGCTAATTAGCTATTGAAAGGAGGGACCAAAGAATGTGTTAGTTTTACCATTCCTTGATGTTTTCCTATCAAGAACAGATGCCTTTCTAGAAGATGTGCTTATACAAAAGTCACTGGTCTACCCAGAGAAGTCTCCAAAATACAGAGCTGGCCAAGTAGAAAACGACAGTACTCTAAAGCAACCTCTAAACCATTCTTTTATTGAATATTTGTGAACTATGAATCAATAAAAAATTGCAATTCTTTTTTAGACATGCTGCACTTGCCCAATTGTCCACATCCTTTGAAACTCCACTGACATGAGAGTTCCCCACTTTTGCCTTATATAACAAATAGAGTGAATATTTCCCCAGATAGGCTAAGCCAGTGGTGAAGTTGTCACCCATGTTTCAGACTACAGTGCAAGTTTACCTTTACTGTGAGGCAAAATAAAATTCTGTTCAGCAGCTGCTCCTTTCCGGCTGATGAAACAGGAAAAAAAATCTTATTTTCCATCAAACACACAGTAACCCATGTTGTAGCAGTCAATTAATTAAGGGTGAAACTCTAAGATTTTATTTTCCTTCTGTCCAACTCATGGGAAAATGACTAAAAAAAAATCACTATGCTATTTATCTTATGATCACTATTATTGCACTGTGGTCAATTCACTGCTGTTATTTATTGAACATGTCAAACCCAACAGAATGCTACAAGACACTTGTTCCATTCAGAAACCACAGCAGGTACCAGCTGGCAGGACTGGCACCCCCACCAATACCACCAGAAAGATTTGTAACCAGAAGGAACTTTAATTGAGTAGTGTAGAAATGGTTCATTAAAAAAATCACCACTAACAGACCACACTACTACTCACTGTTCATTCATCCACCTGCAACTCCTAATATTCAAGTACCTTTATATCTAAAGCACTCAGAGAAGGTCCTGTTACCACACCCTTGAAGAGCAAAAGGCAGCACTTAAGAAGGTGCCAAGAAATGGTGCCTTCCATTCCTCACTGCAGTTTAATTAGCGCAAAAGCAAGACAAATCATGCATTAACAATTAAACAACTGCTCAGAATGATTTTTGCTTGGCCATGCTCTTTACTTTCACTCTCAGTGAGATTCCTCCTATGCACAGGAGCAAGGGGAGGGGTAGATATTGCTGTTATCTTGCATGTACCCTTCAGCATTGAAATACCAATTATTAGTAAGGTTAATGAGTATATATAACCATCATAAAGGAATATATATAGCCATCATGTATCAAGCCAGTGGCTCTGGTGGGCAGTTCCCTTACCAGTCCCTAGTGCACCACAAAATGCTCACCTAAAAATCACTTCAGTATCAACCCCATTCAGTTCAAATTCCCACTGTAAAACAGATCCTCTGAACTGCACACCAAAACCCTCCCCGGGCCACATTCCAAGTTTTTTTTCTCTGCCAGGGTGCTAGAAAAGTGCTAGAAAAGTCAACCTTCCTTCTACCACGTTTAAATAGGAAAAGAATTTATCCCTTGTGCAAACCACAGAGCAGCAAGTCCACAAAACCCTTCTGTTACTGCTGTTTTTCTGAGACAAAACTATACATCCTCACCATACCCACACAGTACCACCTGCGCAGCTTCAGGCTTGCAAATTATTGCTTCCTTCCCCATCACCAGGAGACCAGTTAGGATCCTTCAGAGAGCCCCTGAGGCTTCTCATATGAATGGAGTAAATTCAGAGCTGGCAGACAGATGGATCAGCTTCACAGACCCAGAGAACATGTTCAGTGCTCCTGAGGGACCGTTCTGCAGACACCCAGGACAGAGATGAGATAGTCATGAGTCAAGTGTACTGGAGATACTCTGAAATGCTAATGCCTCTCAAGGACTGTTTTTCTCATTTGCAGAAAATTAGGAGTTGGAAGGGGCTAAAAAAGGAGTTTATTGTTCCCCTGAATGTCAGATAAAATAATTTAAGTCAGTGCATTAAAATATTATTAAAATCTGTTATGAAAAAATAGATGATAGGGCTTTTATTCAGGTAAAAACAGCACAGAATGAAGCTTCTAGGGACCTCAGCACTCCAGTACTTAGACATTCCCAGAATGCTTCAATTATTGAGTTCCCCTGTGATATATGCTGGGTTTCATTTTGATCCACAGGCTATTAAACATGATCTATGATACTTTCAGAAAAGCAGTAGTTTGGAGTTCAACCTGTAACTCGAACTTTTTTTTTCTTCTATCACAGGTTATTAATGTGCATATGGCACCAAGAGAGCAGAATGAAGGGGTGCACAGATATTCAGGAGCACAGTGCTGCTTTAGGAGAACAAAGTGCATAAGGTCAGGCAGAACAAAATGTGCCGAGTGTCTTCACACTCTGCTTTCTTGCTAAAAGCAGTTCTCTTCACAGAGAGGCACAAAAGGCCATTTAAAATATTAGCCAATATGTTCTAACTCCAACATGAAGCAAAGGAAGTGTAATTAGTCCCATTTAAGCAGAGGAAAATACATGTTGATTGGGCAAACAAGTGCTATGTAGTCAGGAATCTGAATGCACTTTTTCATTGTCAGGGTGATGAAACACCTGCCCAGGGAGGTTATGGAGTGTCTCATCCTTGGAGATATTAAAAAGCCACCTGGACATTGTCCTGGACATCTGACTGTAGGTGTCAGGACCTCAAAGACCTGCAATGCTCCCTTCAAATATCAACTATTCTGTGATTCCTTTTACAAGTTTTTTTTACAATGAAGTTACTTGAGTAACATTTTATGTTATTCCATCCTCTCCCTTTCAATAATAATCTTCTTTTATATGATCCCAGGAGGTAAATACATACCCATATACATGTGTATGCATAGGAACACACATGCATTTACATTGAAACACTGCATATGGACTGTTCTAAAGAGTTTCACAGTGTTGCATTACAAAATATGAATTTTTTTTTCATTTCTGTAGCAGTAATGAACAAAAATGCAATACTGTTCTGTGGAGCAACATGACTCCAAGTAAGAAGTACTTATTTTTTGTTATGCTATTGGGAAATGATGAAAGGTGCAAACAAGGATGACATTGAAGTGCTCTTAATGCTAACAAACAAACAAAGAGACATGAAAAACCCTTACATTCATCACAAATTCCCTTCTCTTTTCTATACTCAAAAATAGTTTAATATTTGCTTTCAAAAAATTGTCATAATTGACATAGTTCTCAGATTAGCTTTTTCAATTGCGCCCAAACACAGATAAAACAATTTTCTGTTGCCAACTAGCTGCTTAATTTCTACGAATTGCACCATTTTCACATAGTCCCCAAAAATATTCACCTTTCTGGAAAAGAAATGGGGTTGTTTTACCCTCTTGGTCTTTCCACAGTTTAAGAGATGCTTAACAATGGGTGCAAAGCACCTGCTGCTCTGGGTAACAGGTTCTATCTATTTGAAAGCCATAGAAATTAAAAAGTGCTGTCTCTGTTCACACAAAAATGGGAAGGAGCTCTTATGTGTGCTTAAGTGCCCTTTAGTAAATTGAGTCTGCAATAAAGCAGAGAATGCTGTTCCACTGAATCCCCACCACCTCTGTCGACCTATCAGTCCCAAAATAAGACTTTTTAGAAGCTTCCTGTATACAAACAGAAAGATATAATTATATGTGAAGCTTTTAACAATGCAAAGATTTGAAAACAGGCTCTTTTCAATATCTGAACTGAAAGCTAGAGTGACACTCAGGTCTAAGCCTGCAAAACTTGTAAGATATTGGACAAGTGGAACCCATGCTTTCCCTGTAGGAAAGGAGTACACCTAGACAAAACACATACCACCACCATAGGTGATTTGCTATGGTCCTCAAAGAATGGTTGTGTCAACTGTTCCTTTTTTAACCTGAATAAAGTACCATGTTTAGCCTGTGGCCATGGCGCTCCTGGTACTTCAGCCAGCTAAGGTATCATCACAGAGCATTTCATACTGCGATGGAAACACACCTTGCAGTCACCTCCTTGGAAGGTTTGGTCCTTTACTTTGAATCTGTGGGTCTCTTGTGATTTTATTTCCTAACAATACTTCTCTCCACTTTGTCTACTGCCCCCAGCTTCATTTCATGCCATTATGTGTATTACCACATGGAGAAATTATTGGACCTTCCATTATCCTTAAAAGGATTTCAAGCAAGAAACGACTAATGTGAAACCTACTTCATCTCTGGAGATCTGAGCAATCTTACTCTGCAGGTGGTTTGGGGAAGATGAAAGCCTTGTTCAGCTTGAATGCAACATATGGAGCTGCAGCAGACTCCCTCCCACCAGCTCTGATTGTTTTAGCAGGCTGAGCACCAGGGATCAATAGAGCCCAGTCCCCAGTGTGCCTTGAACATGCACAGCTCAATGTTAAGTCCCTGACAAAAGTTGCCCTGCACTCTCATCTAGTAAACCATTCAGCACCAAAATCATTGGGGTTCCTTCTCTTTTTTTTTTCCTCCCAAGGACTGAGGTGTAGTTTTAGCAGCTGTGCAGCAATGCTTTTAGAATAGAGTTGTTTTGCTGCCAGATGTATTATTTAGTGACATTGATTGTTGCCTATTTGCATCAACTGAGACAAGCACCACTGGCCTAACATATGTAAAGATTTCTGCATGAATGGGACTGTCACTGGAACCCAACTGATACTACATATCCCTGAAAAGTCACTCTGCAATAAGGGACAAAGTAGAAAGCTAGAACAGAAATGTGACTGTCATGTAATGAGTTACTGCAATATCACTTAGGACTATTATAGAAAGCAGAGGCTGGAAGCAGTTCACAGCCTTGTCTTATCTTACTACATCTACTGTAGTTACAATAGAGTCATAGAAATATACCTCTGTTCTAGCCCCATACACACACTTGATATGCCAGATATCCCATGAAAGAGCAAGTGTGAGATCAGGTCACTCTCACACACCATTTTATGTGGCTGAAAGTTAGGCAGGTGTACAACCTCACCAATGTAAAATATAAACTGAAGTGCCCCTAACACCTGGGTAGAGTCCTAAGGTGAAATGGGCACTGTCAAGTGCATTGACTCCTACTTCTGATGAAGACTTCACCAGCCAATTCAGAACTTTAGACTAACACTACTACTTCAGTAATCATGCAAGAATAAATACAAAAGAGAAAAAAAACCCATAAATTCCAGTTATAATCAGATACACACTCAGAAACCAAAATATTTTACTCTGAATTAACAATTTTTTTTAAAAGCATGTTATTTTTGTATTCTTATAACCCAATTCTATGGCGAATACATTTAAAACAAAGTAATGTTAAATACCCTGTTTAATTAACAGCTACAGTCACTTTTGTACTGATGAGTCATATAAAACTGCAGAAGAAGACACATATTAAAAGGGAAAGTGTGCAAATCCCTCATTAATGAGGTACTGAAACACTGCTATAATTTTTCTCTGCTATTATATTATACTGTACTGTTTTGTCTCATTTATCAAATCCTAGATCTTTCTTCTTAACAATAAGAGTCATTTATATGCAGCCAAACTACAAAAATTTTATTCATCTGCTACAGTATATTATGCAGTATTAGGTGCAAAATAAGAGATGTTGCTGCTTTAAAAATAATGCCTATTTTATTATTAAACTTCTAAGCATCACCTTATGCTGAGGAATGGTCACCCTGATTATTATCTTGTTACTCATTCTGTGGCTCCAGTGCTTGTTGAGCCTCTCTCCCCTAAGGTCCTTGCCTGCAGCCCTGCCTCCACAGGGCCCCCTGATCTCACCTCTCCTGGAATGCTGCATTTCTGCCCCTCTTGAACACAACACTGAGAATGCAGCTTGGTCCAATCAGTCGGGAGGAGATTTTGCAGCCCTTCTCTCCAGAAGCCTGAGAAATGAAAATCTAAAACAGCACACAGCATGCTGAGGATTTAGTGTTAGGTTCTTTTTACCTGTATTTAGAAAGAATGCAGCCAATCAAGGGTCATGGCACCTCTTAGGTTCCCCTTCTGAATAATGAAGCCTTTCCCAAGGATGCTTCTGACTGCAGGTTGCCTAAGTCATGATCTGGGAGCCCCCTTTCTTCTTTTCCATGTTAAAGATGGTGGGAAACCAGCCAGTTCCTCAAGCAGCTTCCCTGGGTAAGTGCCTTAAGTTTTACAGGATGAATCTGAAGCTTTTGTTGACCTTGATTCTCCTGACAAATAAAATTTCTTCAAAGAGGCCCTCCAGAGGTCCCAACTGATATGCTGAAATGACAATCCACCAATCCTCTGTCTAAAAGAAAGATTGCCAAAGCAATCTCTTCCACCTGTGGATTTTTGTTTCTTGAAGTCCACAAAAGATTTGAAGGGTGCTTTAAGAGAAAGCAAAGACCTTGAGGGAGGCACTTGTGAAGTCTAGATGGACAACACCCACAGCCTTTTCTTCCTCACTAAGCTGGTCACCCTGTCATGGAAGCCAATGATTTGGCCAATCTAACTCCTGTATATTTCTGTGCAAATCTTACCTTTTTTTTTCCTTGTCATTTGTTGTGGTCCTCCACCAAAACTGGTGTCAAACTGAGCTAGATGCTAGAGGCAGTAGGCTACTTGCTACCATAAAAGTTACTTATGTAAGGAAAGTTCACAGAACCCTGTCTCTGCCATTACTCTTCAAACACACATATTAAACTATCATCTAATTGTTTCCCTCTTCAAGAGTAAGAAAAACACAGGGATGCCAGCAAATCAAATAACATTTTGCACACAAATCTATTTCAAGTAGAAATACACTTGCATATTTAGGACATATTTAGGACCTTTCTTATGCATAAACCTGATTTCACTGCATTTAATACTGTGTTTTTAACTCATGTAATTTTTCTCTTGTTCTTCCAAAATGTGGAGAACAAACTTTGTCAATATAACCAACTGGAGGTCTTGTTTTCCCATCCCATTCAAATCTTGTACCATAATCAATAGGTATTTTAAACACATAAGTACTGCTGAATGTGGTCCTTGATTAGGTTTTTTTTTTTTTTTAATTTATACTACAAAGATCACAAGATTCAGGGGTTGCCAAGGCAACACCTCTTCAACCTCCTTACATTTATGCTTTGAAATGAAATCTCTCATTACGCAAATGTATCACAACACCATTCAGGATGACAGGCTATTTTACAAATATGCCTTCAGATAACAGATATATTCTCCCAAATAGGACAGAAAGGCTGGAATAAGGTTACCTTTTACTACGGTGAAGAGAGGAGGGGCAAAATGGCATTATTCCTATTCCAAGCTATACAGGTTTTAGTAGGACATTCCTACTTTAACATGACTTGGCATCCTGAGCCTTCTATTACAGCCAATAAATTTTGTATTACTTGGCCAAAAATCCTCAAAAGGAAAGGAAGGAAACAAAACCAAAAAACACCAACTGCATTACAGAAGTGGAGTCTGAGCCTGAGATTCCAGAATTTGGAGTTACTGAATCTAACAGCTGTGTATAAAAGCTTTACTGAACCATTGGAAATCTAATACTCCAGCATATGTTTTTTTATAACTACAGAGCAGGCAAAGTTTAGTAACCACAAAAGGCTTACTAGGAACCTACTGCTGCTTTTTTAACCTAGATCTTGAGGTCTAAAGTGGTACTTAGCAATAAACCACTAGCCTTCTTTATTGAGCAGTATTCATTACACAGTACTCTACCTACAGTCATGCTCCAGGATCATTTGGCAAGGCCAGGGTGCTGCAGGAGGAGGGGTCTGTTAAAACAGTTACTTCTGTGCTGTCTTTTTGTCTGCAAGACCAATGTCTGAGTTTCACCAGACTACAAACTGATCCAGAATGAGTAAGACACAGCTAGCTGACTGTGATAGCAGCAGGACAGCAACAGGACACTTCCAAATCCATCCCTCCAAACTCCTCCTTGTGCCCTAGCATCCTCTGTGCTGCCAGGAGGCTTTCCAGAGATGCTATCATTAACAATCAGCTAGTTCTACATCATCTGCATGCATTTCAGTATAAGCTGAGAAAGCTGACTTTTCTAAAGAGGAGATTGTTGCAAGAACGTGTAGAGATATTTGTAGGTACGAAGAAAATACGTAAATTTAAATTATATCTGCTTATGTGCTTTTACTTCTTCCCTCACTCCCATTTCTGCCTTGCAATTTCCAGTTCAGTTTTTCTCACCGCGACCCCGTTATACGCCGACCATTCTCAGCAGTAAACAAAATAAATCCCACTGTGTCACCAAAGGAAAAGGAGCGAAATTCCCACTTGGGGGCGCATACAGCACTGGCAAAGCCATCGCTCCTTCCTCCCGACAATTATGTCAGCTCCAGGTCAGACAGCAGCCCTCAGTCTGCAATGACAAAATAACACCTCTGACAGATAATTCCAGTTGGCTCTACCAGCAACTCCTCTATTACCACAGAGGGCCCGTTTGCAGGGTTTCCACAAGAAAAAATCTCTCCTCGTTTGTGAAGAATGGCGCTGGGAAACGCTTTACACCGGGTCGTTAAAGGGCTGTACCGCGTGCAGCGCAGGGCATGGACCGCCTTGGACCGTCTGACTGCACCCAAAGCCTTGCTGCACTCTTTATAGAACTAGCTTCACTGCACAGCCAACTGCTGCTGTAATCCCAAAAGATCAAAGCGGTGTCAGACTGTGGATGTGCACAGAATTCCCAATTTCACACATAACAGAGGAATGTGCCATTCATGCTGTTCTTTACTTCCCCATCATGTTGTTTTCTCACTCCCTAAATTGTTCAGGTGATGAATCAAATGACCAGTTAGTGACTGTTCCAAATCCTTCAGGCTTCTATCACCTTTCTGTTTTGAATGTAGGAGATTCTGAAGAGCCCAGATTTCACAGCTGAAGTTGAAGGCTCAAGAATTTAAAAGAAACAAACAAACAAACAAACAAACAGCCTACCAAAAAAAAAAAAAATTAAGCTTCTGAGAGACATTCTATGTAGGACAACAAGAAGGCTGACATCAGAATCCGGTATCACACCACAATGCAGTCAGTCCTGACACATTTCCATATAAAATGGGCCATGGAAAATGGAGAAGAGCCAGTACAGCAGAAAACCTCCAAGGTTATTTTGCATAGGACTATGCAAATTCTTCACAAAGCTGAGGACTTTAGATCTGAACAATTTGCTTATCAACTTTCACCAGCACTAAAACTCATATAACTAGCTTTAGAAGACAACATGTTATTCTGAATAATATTGCTGAACAAGTAGTTTAATAAAATAAATTAATTACCCTAGGGATTTTTAAGACATATGTTTTCTTAATTATTGTCAGTTATGCAGGTCAACAAAAAGGAAGATTGATTTCTGGATAAACAGAATAACTGGAATGTTAAAATGTAGTGTGAAAAGAGAAATTGTGAATGAAAGCATTTTAATGCTCATTTAGTGATATTATGGGAACATTCAGGAACTGCTTGCAATCAAGAAACTGTCACAGCCCCATCTGTCAATCAACAGTACCATGTAACAACCTCTCCAGCCTTAATGCTCTTATCATTTACACCTTGCTGATCAGGATGGATTCCTTCTTGTCCAGCAATATATTTGTATTGATTAATGTAATATAATAACCATGATGGTTGCATCAGCAATGTTAAAACAAATTGATCTTAGCTGAAAAAGTCAAGTCAGTCTTATTTTTTCTGACCCAGTGTTGTCATCCCATCTGCTCACTGATACATGTTGTGCCCCAAACTGGCCCTCAGCATCCAAAAAGCAGAGTAACCCAGACCTATCCATGCAGAGAATCAGGAAGGTGAAATAACATGTTTTCACTGTGAAACAGGCTCACTTCTGCAGTGTCAAACTACTTCCCAGCAGTGCCTAAAATAACACAACTAACCATAATCATTTGTTGTTTCCTCCAGGAGAGAAATTTGTGCCACTTCCTTGGGAGTTTTTGTCTCTTTTGCACTAGATTTTTTTTTCCAGGCTTTTATGGGGAAGAGTGAAATAGTTTATGTCTTAGAATTTGGGATTTCTTAGGTTTTCATCAGAGGAGATATAAGAATCAAGAAAATGTCACCTTGCCCATGAAAAGAGCAGTTGTGATCTGCAGCAGTGGTCAGTTCTTGGAAGAAATTGCACACAAGCTTCTTTCCCTCCAAATTATTTTCCAAAAACACTGGCTAGGAAATCTGTATTTCCAGAATTAATCTATCTATATTGGTACATAAAATAAAGGCAGGTATCTATTCCCTACCCTGACTAGAAGCACCATAGAGTAACAGAGCAAAGAGACAGTAAGTTACACTCCATGAGCCACTCAAATATACGTGCTCAAAGCCATTTGTTGTGCTTCATCCTTTCCCTCCTTGGTCCCATATGTAGCCACATAAATCAAACAGTGACACTTGCAGCAGTTTTTCTTCTATGCCTTCCAGTTGCTCATTCCCAAATCCTCACTCCCCCATGAGTAGATGAGCTGTTATACAGCTCGGTATACACACATACATATATATACATACACACGCACATATAAGGCTTCTACTCTAAGGAGAGGACAGGAAGCTCCAAACAAAAGGAACACAACTTTGTGAAAGGATGGTAAATGCCAAGCCCTTGCATCCATTCTGTGGCTATGCATGCATCTAGACTACAAAAATATACTTTCCAAAACAATACAGATGGGGTTAAGGAAGATCTCTCTCCTAAAGACACTCCAACAAAAATTGAAAGTGATTCCTGTGAAAGCTGTTGAAATGAGGGAAGATGTTACAGGAAGCATGTATATAAAGTATGTATGGCTGTTTACATAGATGTGTATATCATCTGCATACTATCTTCTAGTTTAAACTTCTAGTAGCAAATTCTCTGAAAAAATAAACACAGAACACCACAGCTCTTCCAGAGATGAGCAAACAATGAATTAAATTCAATTGCTCATAGAATAACTTATTCAGTAAAACATAATACCACAATGTCTAGTGGTTTCTTAATTAAGTCTCAACTAATGATTCTCCACTAGTAAATTCAAAATTTTACTGCTGCTTTTTTTCCAAGATGTTCATGATTTTCTATCAGCATGGCAAAGAGTTACCAAGACACTCATCTGTGAAGCTTTTCCCACAGCATTTTCCCATTGTATTCCTGTTGCCATTTATGTTTAACATCAGAAATATATTCTTAAGCACTTCCTTACTTGCATTATCATAGATTATCACAGATAATGCAAGCCAATTTCCAAGGACAGCACTAAGTATATGAAACAGGTAATGAATGAATAATCTGTCTAGACAAGAGATGTGCCAACACTTCCTCTTCTCTCAGTTCTGCCAGCTGCTAACAGCTTGGATGGCAAACTGAATACTTGTTAATGCTTACATCTCTTATAGTAAGAAAAAAATAATTAGATTTTTCTAAACTAATAAAAAACTTAGATATTACCAACATCTATTTAAGGATTAAATCCCCAGTCAACTGACTGGTTCTAATGGTGAGCAAAGCTGAGGGCTATTTCCCATTTTTTTCTGGCACACAGATTAATCAGTAAGGCTCAGGTAACACATGACACTCACCTGGTGCAGCTTTTGCCAAAATTCAGGTCCATCCTCCATTTTTCTTAAGCTTGGTGGAATGTACCAAAAGCAGACGTTTGCATACTCCGGCTAAACAAGAGAACGAGTGATTGTTTATAAGATGTAATAGGACACATATCACAGCTTTTCAAAGAGTTCTGCTTTACTTTTTGTGAGGGTGAATTCTTTGAGTTTATACTCTTTCCTTTAAAGCTTCCTCCTCCAAGTCACCTTTGGTTTCCTTGTTTTCGAAACTAGAAATAATTTCTCAAATCATCCATTCCTCTTCCTGCTGCCAGGGGCTGCTTTTCAATCTCTTCTTCCTATATCCATCTTTAACTCTGTTTTACTCAGTAAAAAACCTTGGCTAGAAAAAGTATTAGAGAAGTGCAGAAAGTAAGTTACAGAATTCATATTTGAAGCAACTTTAAAGAATACATTTTCTTTTAAGTGTTTTGGGGTTTTTAAATGGAAATTTCCAATTATGCCTTTTATACAAAACACAAAAACTCAGTTTTTGTGACCATGTAACACTTTCACACCTCATAATTTTTCTACTGAACAATGCCAATCTCCTCTCATATCACAGAGCACACTATACAGTGCTGGAGTTAATGCTGAATTTCTCAATTGCCACATTTTATAAGAATCTCAAGATCCCTTGCCGGGTGTGCACCATATCCTGAATATATCCTGTCTAATATCTAAGGAGGCCTTTTGAGCAAAGACTGAGACTTCACATGTCTGCTTCTCTCCAGGGAAATTTTGCCTTTAAACTCAGCAGAGTTTGCTGCAAGGCTCCCAGCCATGGCTGTTCACCATGCATTATAAAATAAGGCATTTTGTGCTTATGTTTCTCTATCATATATGATTGAGAAAATGTTCCCAGCAGGCCAGTCCAATGTCTATACATTTCCTGCTAATTTGGAACTTTTTTTTTGTTTATCTGTATAGAGAACAATAATATGAGGAATAGATACACTTTGTGATGCCATCCCACACAACCCTTAAATCACTAAGTCAAATCTTGACCTCCACTATTTGCAGCACAGCATTCAGATGGCAAATAGATTTTAATATGGATTATGATAATTTGGATTGTGAACTCACACACCCCACTCCTCTCCCACATGCCATCCTCATCAGTACCGGAGGAAAGAAAGAAACTCTGTTAAAAGGGAGCTTTACTGACCCCATCCTGTGCTGCTGATCTAAAATTCTTCAACTGATTAGCAGTTTTCAAAGTTAAAGAGAAAAGTTTATATTGTATGAATAGTATAAAATATTTTTCACGTTTTGTATTTTGTCTAGCCTAACCTGGAATGCTCATGGTGGCATTACTCCACCTCCCATCCTCCTCCATGTGCTCTCTTCCTCATGACCCCACACAGCTGCCTGTCTTTCATACAAGCACACCTCCAACAATGCAAAAAGGTTTTCATTAAAATGACAGGTCTTTGCAACATCCCCCAATATCAGCCTCATTAACCAAAGAGCTGAGGACAGATGGAAAAGCAGTACTCAAGCTCTATTCCCTACTTCCCCCAAGCAAGCTCTCCAAACAGGAAATAAGCTGACAGGTTTAGCAAAACAAGTGAAACACACAACTTTTGGGTAGCTCTTAGGAAGATGGGAGTCAAAGTAGAACTAGGGGAAAAAATATGGACTTTAACAATGAAAAGTCCATCTTTAGGATCAAACTATTTTTCCATCCAGCACACAGTCTTATTTGTAGGTCTGGCAAGCATTGCTTTTTTTACAGCCAGCCTCTTTGCTCTCACAGAAAAGTGCTCTCTATGTCCCCTGAGGAAATACAGGACCAGAAGATAAGAAATTAGTTAGAATGATGGTAAGGAGCACAGCCCATGTTATGTGTGTTCAATCATATCTGTGGACCTCCAATACATAAACTGACTAGATTAGATACTTTAAATACAAGTTGGTAATTGACTAAAAAGAACAAAATCAAACAACTGAGGCTTCCTAACAATAACAACAGTTCAGTTCTCATTTTACTTACCTCTAAAAGAAGCTGGAATCCCTCTCTTTTTTTAATTTCCTCTACAAGATACCTATAATTAAAAAATTAGGGATTTAAAGCATAGAACAATACACAGAGAAACAGCAAAAAAACCCAGGGTCTTAAACAAGTATTCCTTTTTGTGTTGTTTTTTTTTTTTTTCTACACTTAGAAAACAACAGAGTCAAACCTCATTTCTACCTGCTGTGAAAATGCAATAGCTATTAGTTCCTGGAAACAAAAGAAGGCTACAGCCAGCCAAGGAGCACTAAGGAGAAGCCAAATTCTGTCCTCAGGCACAGATTTTCAGCAGAGCCACATGGCACAAATTGATCCTATTTGCATCAGGTTGTGAACTTTCCCACTGCAAATTAATACCTCCATCCCTTGTTCACAAGTGCCAGTGCTGGGCTGCCATGTTATTTCATTGTCACTCTGACACCTCTTGCATTCTACTATCACCAGAATCTCTTAGCTCAGCCCAGAATTTAAAAATTTGAACATACTTCAAGCTCAGCAATTTTCCCAGTGCTGCCCACATTCCACATGGTACAACAATGTAACTTTCCATTCAGTGTGCCACTTCTTATGTACAACAATCCCTGGACCTCCTGTGCTAACAGGGTATTAAAATGGGAATTTCCTTCTCACCTGCCACGTGTGAAAAACCTTCAATGGAGAGGTGGGTTTGAATCAAAATTTTGGATACAAACCGCTCCAATTTACAGAAATTTTTTAAAACATGACCACAGCTTTGCATGGCACATATCACACAGGAATTCTGAAGCAAAGGGGATGTAGATGGGAATTCTCTTTTCTTCTCCCTCCCTCAAGGCCTCACAAAGAAAAATTTCAACAAATTCACTGCAAATTCACACTGCTTTTCCATTCCAACAAAATTTTAGTTCTTTTACATGAAGATATTGCTGTTTAACATTAATAAATGTTAGTTTAACTGACACAGTTGAACTACTGATTGTGCACAAATCTGTTCTTCTCTTGCATTCACTGTTTGGCATTTTCCTGTCTGAAGCTGCATTACTGGTCGTCACACCAGTAACTCTTTTTGATGAGAAATACTGTGAGAATAACCTCCCTTAGTCTTACCCATACACCTGAAATTTGCTGCCAGCAGGGACACCCCTAGCACAGCTGACTCTGCACTGCCCCTCCTCAGCAGACATGCTGCAGAAACAGGCTGGCTGGGTGAGCAATAAGCAATACCCTGGATGGCACACACTTTTCCAAACAGCACCTGGGGAGTTGTCACGCTGTTTATCATTACCAAGAGCTGTGCTGTGACTCACTGCCTCCCAGCACACACCCCAGCACAGCACTGCTGCAGTGCAGGGCCAGAGCCTGTGGCACACAGCTCAGGAGTTGTGTGTGCACTGGGGAGGGGTTTCCTCTCCCTGGAACTAGGTTCTGTTGTTTCTGCCATCACTGCTCAGATCCTCCTGTGCGCACTGGTTTGCTATCTGGCTGTTAATGTCCACACTGCTGCTTAGGCTGAGAGACATGATTATCTGTAATTATCTTATGTCAAACAAGCTTGCTGCTTCTTGCTTGTCCTGTTTATTACAAGATGCTTGTCTGCGCCATAAAACCAATTTCAACAACGTCAGCAGGCTATTCATATGGTAGTGGCCTTCAATTAATTTTTTTCTTTTAATAAATTATGAAAGCAAAACCTATCCATAATCACTTTCCTTTTTCTTTTTTTTTTAGGTCTTGAATTGTTAGAGCAATTTTGCAATGCTAATATCTTTCCCTCTTACCTCAAGTGCCTTTATTTTATATCACCTAGGTATAAAATCTGACATAGGCTACCTGGTGTCAGTCAGGTTCACAGCACTGTTAATCATGTTCTTAACTACACTGCCAATAACCTAAGAAGGCAGCTGTTAGAAAATCCATTGCCCATGATTTATCTTGCCAGGATCATTTGATGGCAGTGGAGCAATTTACTTTGTGCATCTCTCCACAGTTGACAGTGAAGTTTTATTATCATGTCACAATTGTAGTATGTTAGAGGGGCTTGAGTCTTAGCGAAGACCAAAGTACACAGAGAAATGTCATTTGCTGTGATTAAGCCTTGCAGAAAATGAGGGGTGGAGATCTGCCATGGAAGTAGACATATGTCTGCTAACAGTGGGTGTCAGAAGAGGAAACAGGCAGAAAATTTCCAAAGAAGATGAAGCATAAGATGCAGAGTTGTTTATGTAGTAACTGTAGCTGTATTGTAAAAGCAGTTTATGTCTCCTTTCTTTTTAGTAGTGCTTTATAAAGCAACATCCCTACATCAAAGATAATTGGGGGAAGAAAATACACAAAAAAATCTGAAGCAATCAGTGGGATGCTCTACATATTTAAAAACCAAGCCTTTCCAAAGAGACAGCATCACAATCTTCCTGGGATATTTAATACCCTGAAAGCATGATTCATCTCCAGAACAAGAAGATACTATTGGAATAGCCAATAGGCAAAGTTTGCTGCAGAAATACATGCTTGCAATTACTCTAAAACCTTTGCAGCTCTGCTTGGCAACAAGCAAAAAAAAAAAAAAAAAAAAAAAAAAAAAAAAAAAAAAAGCAATGTTGCCCTTAAAGCCCTAAAGTCAGTGGACTAATTCCAGAATTAATCCAGGTCTTTGTTCAGGAACACTGAAATACTACCCTTGCAACTGAAGTAACATCTAATGTAACAAATGAGGAGAAAGGCTCTGAATGTCTGCACGGCAAGTAGTTGGTAAACCTGGTATCCATACAAATTCAAGATGGCAATCCCACCACTGTGAAGAATCTATTTCATCAGATAATGTCTAAAAATTAAATTTCTTCCTAATAGAAAAACAAACCAAACCCCAGAAGAGACAAGCCAGTCACTCCTTATAAGAGTTACCATCTGAATCCTAATGTTGAACAGAAATATCGATCCCAGAAAGGTCATTAATCACTACACAGTCAGTCAAATGACCCTGGCCAGCGACCTTGATAAGGCTGAATTCTCCTACTGATAGTGGAAAGAATTACTTACTCTGAACAGACAAAGAACAGAACAATGCTTTGCAACAAAAACAAGGTGCAATTTAACCAGAACATATTAAAGAAGATATAACCAACCAAAAACCTGAGTGACTTTAAAGAAATAAAGTCACAATTGTTTTTTGGTTCCACTGGTTTTGGTTCTTTCTTTTTATTCCTTTCAAATCCACTCTGGGTTTAGGTCAGGGGCATTTTTATATTTTTATTTTCTCTTTAGGTAACTTCATTAGAGTCAGACTATTCCTTGAATTTTGATTGAGGTAAACATTCAATACTTTTCTACTTGTTATTTCATATAAAAAGTAAAATGTCAATACCAATTATTTGACTTAAAGCAGTGTGTAGCTAGCTTGGTGTAGTTTTCATTGTGCTTTTTTTTGTATAAAGTCTGAACAAATATTTTACTTAAAGTGAACTTTTTTTAGTGGGCCATTATTTCAAAATTATTTATTCTAAGAGAAGAGAAAACCACCTGTACATGGAGTCTCTTCCCAGAAACAAGGACATCACCATCACTTTATAAACACCTTCTACTAAGAATTTTGCTGAATCCACTTGTGAAACTCAGTTCTGCAAGACCAAAAACTTAATGAAACTGAAGAGGACAGGTGTGGGGAAGATCACAAGAAAAAGCTGTTTCAGTCCCTAACAGAAATGTAATACTATAAATGTAATACTGCAAGCATTAAGAACTTCAGCAAACTTGAGAAAAACCACTCAGTATGTCAGAACAATATTGTTTGCATACACCCTGATACATACATTGTTTATATACACCCTAATATTAACACAGTGTCCTCATATGAGTTTTCCATGATCGGTTTTTTGCGTTTCCTCTTTCACAAGGAATGATGTGAGCAGGAAGCTTTGATTCTTGCCAGACACAGCTTGGATTCTGGCACATAAAACTTCTTTTACACCAAAATCAGAACACACAGTTGAACAGAAAGTGTTGAAAGAAAGTGTTTTAGTAACTCTGTCCTATGTGCGTAGTTCAGGTAACACAAATGTTCCCCAATACAGACCAATAGCCTAATTTTGACTTCTATGTTTGCCAACATTTATGCTTATTGCTAAAAGCAATCACTACTATTAAATATTGTATCAAATGTAATAACACTAATTATTATTGTTATTACTTCCACCTATTATACACAAACAAAAGGATAGAGGCAAAATGTAACAATGGGGTCTGTTCCAGGATATGGAGTATGAGCAGTGACAACACTTCAGCCAATAAAACAGACTAGACATACTCAAAACTGTGAGGGCGTACCTTGCCAAAGCCAGTGCCCTGTTCACTCTCTCCTCAAGGCCTGTAGTTCCCAGTGCTTTCCACATCAGCCAGAATTTGAATGCGTCTGGACGCCTGCTGCACTGAATGGACTTGTCCCCAGTGTCGTAGCTGACGTCGTAGAACTTGTCCTGCTGGAACAGGTAGGCAGCCTCAGCAGAGTAGCACTTCTTCAGGAGGCCCTGTGAGGAAACAAGATAGAGACTTCCATTGGTGATGAGCATTTTCAAACCTCCTCACCAAAGCCTTTCTTTTCTTGTCTGTATCAAATTCTTATCAAACAGATCCGGATATGCAGGATAGCATCCAAAGCTAATGATGTGGTTTAAGAAGCCTGGATGAGCCTAAAGTCAGTGAATTCACACTGACAACCAATATTTATTTATAAATATAAATAAATATTTTCTTCATAATGTCATGAAAGAGCAGTGATATAGATCAGCAGGTTGAAGAGGAATTTTGACTCAGATCTCAAGAAATCATGGGAGTGGGTACCACAGAAACAGTTGCCCTAAAACATATATGGATATGAAAGAGACAGAACAAGGAGACACCTGCACCAGGCTTTAGATCACAGAATCGCAGAGTATTTAAAGCTGGAAGGAATCCACAAGGATCACTGAGTCCAATCCAAGTGAATGGCTCATACAGGAACTGCACCCACAGTCTTGGCTTTATAAGCACCACCATGTTCAAGAATAACCCCTGAGGAACTTCCTACATGTTCACAAATGGCTCAATCCATTCCTGCTTTGGTTAGTTGCAGGTAGGGAAGATTTTAGCCCAAAGAAATAAATGTTTAGCCCTTACTGCCAAATAGTCACTGTGGATTTAGCACAGGCTGGCTGTTTGAACAGAAAAACCACAAGGAGGTTAGTACAACCCATTTTTTTTTCTCTTTCACATTTCAGATAAATGTAACATTTGAAAATAAACTTAAGAAAATATGCTTTCATATATGCTAATCATGATTTCTAAATAAAATTATTTTTATTCAGGAATCTCCAGCCTACAGCTTCTGAGGGAGAACCTGGGCAGAGATGAGCAGCACAAAACAGACAAAGATTAATGAGTGATGTGGCAGGCTCCAGCAGAGAACAAAGCTGGGAAACAGAAAGCACAGAGGCTGCTACAGATTTAAAGGTGCAGAGGAAGAGAAGAAAAATAGAACTGGCTGTTGGTTGAAGAATGATATACCAAAATATACTCTGTAAAACTATGAAGTAGAGAGAAGGGCTGGCAGAAAGCAGGTCACAAGAACAGAGATGAGGGTGGCCCTGTGAGGGGCCCAGGAGACAGAAAACCTGGATCTGTCAGTGCTAAGAAGAGCACAACTCATCTTCCAACTCAATCTCACTCTTCAATTTGAGCAAACAAAAAAAGCATTTCTCATTTTGCCCTTTTCTTTGCATCTGCTGCAATTCTGATTTTAAAATGGCACAGTGTCTGATATTACTCTTGATCAAAGTGTCATATTCCCACAACAGAGGTACAATTCTTGTTCTACATTCCAATATCCTACTTATGACTTTGGGACTGGCAATAAAATGGAGTAAAAAGGTCAAGACAAAAAAAAATTAATGAACTGACATACACAGAATAACTGCCTCTCTCCTAGACTTTCTAATTCCCTCCAAAAAAGCAAAGCAAATAAAAAACTCCACCTGCACACCTATTAATAGAGCACTAAAGGAGAACACCACCAAAGTTTCTCCACAAGTTCTGTGAGGGTTTGACAATCCCATTGTAATATTTGATAAAAGTACAGCAAATTTGGTCTGAACTCTTAAGTCACAGGAGCAGCATGTTCAGCCTGGTGAAAAGGCAGCTTTTATGACAGCTTGGGGGAAAAAAGGGTTGGGTGTCTGCTCCTCTCCCTTTGCAGAGTGATAATGTGCAGCTGCAGCACAGGGTAGCCACAGCTGGAAAGCCAATGATGGATGCAGTGTTTTGCAGCATATAGGATTCTAACACCTACTTGGCAATTTTCTCAAATAAAGAAAGGCAAGAAGATGACATTAGAAATGACAGAATAGCCAAGCACTGAGGCATCTGTATTTTTGAAGGTTTTTTGCAGCTTTTTTTCCCTCTGGCTAGCAGCTGCACAACAAGAAACAGGAGTCATTCTGTCAAGACATTGTCCTTCATTCATTTAGACCTTCATTTATACCTTTACTTCCAGGAGAATAACAAGTTTACTAGACATAGTGTTTAAAAAAAAGAAAAAAAACAAGCAAAAAAGCAGCAACATCCACAAATTTAAGCTAATTGCTTTGTCTCTTACTGATTTAAAATGTTGAATGATGTATCTGCAGTGTGTGTACAGCAGGGTTGATAAATGAGGCACTATCTTCTGCCTTATCAGAATGCAATGCAGCTGCACAATAGAGGATGTCACAGAATAGAAGTTCCCTTCATGCCTGTCATCTGATAAATAGTAACCATTGTTTATCACAAGAAACCTAAATGCAGTTGGCAATATTACAAAAGACTAAGAAGTTCACTTAAGATCACAGGACAGTTGCAGAGTTACATAGTTTTTAGAAAATGCTCTAGAGTGAAAATGCAACAAATATTTTGATGGCCCTGAGTCAGCTTGTGTTGTTGGTAGTGTAGTTCATTATTAATAAAAAAACTGGCTGGTACTTCATCTCCTGGTGCATCTGAAGCTGACAATACATGTGGCTTTATGATCTTTTTCCACCTGCTTATCCTACTAAGAATGCAACACGCTGAAGAAATCCTGCTGAAGATACTGATGCTATCAATCTCCAGAGGCAAGTATAGTGACATCCTCCTGCCTGTCACTAGAGCAGAGAGGAAAAGAAATGAAAATCATCCTTTGTGAGAAAGAGACAAATATCAAAAAGAAAGGTGGAGGAGAAAGAGAAGGGAAAAGAAAGAGAACAGAAGACAAAAAAGTCACCTCAATTTTCCAAGTCAAACAATGGAAACGTAGAAGGAAAAATAAAGGACAGAAATATGCTTTAAATATGCTTTCTAACTCAGGGTTCTCAGTCCCAACAGTTTTCCACACAGTAACTGAGCTGCTACATCTGCTCAGAATTGCAAAAGTTTCATTAGAACTGCCCCATTGGACAACTTGGAGTTTCTTTCTTCAGCATCTTTTCTCTTTCCACCCTTTTTAATGCAAGTTCTTAGCCTTATTGTCAGTCTGTTAAAGTTTAGGAAATGGAAATACTATTTTCATAGAGGCTCCAGTCCACTATGAAGTTTCAAAGAGTTTTTGATTTTGATGAAGTCTATGAAGAGCTTTTGTGTGTTCTAATTAATAGAAAATTGATGAAAAAATATTGATACTGAAGGCAAGAGCTCCAGTTTCATAATTCAATATATTTTTCTCATTGAAGAGACTTACCTACAGCAAGTCTTCTGATCTCTTTCCATTTCCATTGCTAGTCAAAAGTGAATTTCAATTTCATTAATAAAATATCTTTTTCCCCAAGACAGGCCTCTCCCTGATTTGCCTTTTCTGAGGCAATAAGGACAGCCTTTTGAATAGCATACTTGAAAATTGTCAAAAGCAATGTAGTGTTAAAGGACACTACAGCAACGTGTTTTGAGAGGTGAGAAGGAGCTCTCAGTTGTATTAAACCCAAGCAAAAGCGATGAGAACAGAGCATTTCCTGCAGCTGCTCTAGAGGGGAATCAAGGAGGTAGATATCTCTATATTGCTAATGATGAGGAAGAGATTACATGTGGATAGCTGCCATCATCACCTTAATCAATTATATTCTGCACTAAAATGAGATTTCATTAGCTACGTTGAGATGTTATTCTTAACTAAGAAGTAAAAATTCTGCTTATTACCTAGAACTGATTCTGAATTACCTAAACCAGTGCTTCACTCTCATGAGTCACAGAACTTTGGCAGTCGTGATAAACAGTTCTCTGTTAATATGTAGATAATATTCACACAGATATGGATGACAGCAAGGACAAACTGGAGTAACTCTGTGGTTTTTAAGGGAGTATGTACAACCCAACACTAATTCTTAGCGTTTTGAGAATATATAAGACCAAAACTGGGTTCACCAATGTTTTTAGATTATTGGTCCATCTAGGTTTGCATTTAAACAGTCACTGCAATTCATGATTCAGCAATACCAGTGTTTTCTGACTAAGACGATCTTGGAGAAGTGATGAAAGTTACTCAGGGCATGGCAGTGAAAAACGAATTGATGAGCACTTCTTGAGTACTTTAAGCACTGAAGAACTACAGCCATTGATCTGAGCTTTTACAAAGGATTAGCCAATCTTTCTTTCCCTTTGGTGAAATTGCTTCTCTCTTCTAATCAAGCCAAACACTTACATCTCTTTTCTATGTCTACCTTCCTTGGAAATATTCCAATTTTGTTTCACTAAAGCTGGAAAATACTCTTTTATCAGCATTTCACTGCAGTTAATCTTTTTTTATCAGTTTTTTTTTTTTTTAATCTGTACAGGAAAATATTTAATTACAATGTTTCATTCTAACAAGTCAGTTGTAGTGTCTTAAATATAATAACACTGCTAAACCCCATTGAAGAAATATGGCAAAAGAAAAACCCAAACCAAAAAAAGCCACTATTACCTATGTTAATGGGAAATTACAGTGTTACCAGAACAACTGAAATGTGATGACATCTTCTAAAGATTAACTTTCATACAGAAAGTACGAAGGAGAAGAAGAAAAACTGAAGGGGATTAATTTGCTCACTTATAATCAACTAAGCCTAATTCTGAAGTATTCAAAATTTCCAAATGGACTTCAATGCAAATGGGAAGATGGGCTAACAAAACTTTCTTAATCAGTCTTTCAAAGGGAATTAGGGTAATCCACAAATGGGACTTAACATTCATAATTAACATTTTGCTGCTTTGATTTCTTGGAGAATTCAGAACTTCAGAATCTACCTTAGGTTCCTTGAACACTCACTCAGAGAGCAGCGTGTGCCAGAGTCTTCCAGCTCACATCTCAGCATCCAGTTCCCACTGATGCATCCTAACCACAGTGTGAAGGAATTATGTTCACATACAAACATGTGCTTCATCTTAGCCATAGGTATTTATGTGCTTCAGAAGTGGAACAAGCTCCCAAGTGAGAAATGATACATGTACTTTTTCCTTCTCTTACTGGTGCAAAAATAGCATTTTTAATGGGAAACTGGATTCAGCTGCCTCTTCTTGTATGGAGAGGATCAAAGTGAAGCAACACTTCTCTGTCAAAGTGTCTCAAATATGCATTTGATCTTTTTTTCTTAAGGATTTATATTCCAGCTAGTTAATAAGAAAGTACTCAAATCTGTATGTGTGTCTGTTTGCATATAAAGACTTCACTGGCACATACACAAAATGAGTAAGAGCCAATTTCCCAGGAAGCAGACAGAGTAAAACAACCTTTCTTCCCAATGCTGCCAAATCTTCTGCATTCCAAACATTTCTCACTGTACAACATGGATCTGATGCTGCAATCCATAGTACTTCTGTTTTCACCCCTCAAAGACCTAAGACTCAAATTTACAAGTATTTCTAACACAATATTGCCTGGCTGTCATTTAAAAGGGGAATGGGATCACTCTACCAGACCTTACACTGCACAGAAGGGAACCACTAAAAGGCTGCCAGAGCCCTGAAGTTGGAACAGTGTTCATAAAGTGACTTGAAAGGCTAGAGCAGCTAGAACAGTTCAATCCTCTACATTTCTTTCCTTTATCTTCCTGAGAAATTTCCACAATTCAGTCAAAGTAGCCTAATCATTACCTGGGGCAATATCAATGTACTAGGCCTAATTAGTTAAAAATACAGCATTGAAATCTTCCCAAGCTTGCAATTAAGATACTGCATTAATCTTAGTCAATAACATTATTCTGTTTGTTTTTCAGCTCAGAATAAAGTGATGGATGGTAACACTGAAATATAATCCTATTCAATCTCACAGGCTCTAATGTAAGGAAATGAGGTGGCACAGTTCTCCTTACTGTCCTGCCAGGTCTCACCCCTGACCTAGAGCAATCAGCTACAAGAGAGTGCTGATTAGCAAGTACACTCTTTGGTCCTCATCAGCTCTTACCAAAAGAAGTTCATAACAAATTACATGGATAGGTAACCCCAGCAGCTGAATAGAAAATATCAGTTGTTTTGACAGAGATTTATAAAAGCAATTTACAAACCACAGCCACAAAACAGCAATGCAAACCTTAGGGGCTCAATGTCATCGTGAGGTTCAGTCTGTTATAACCTATGGAGTATAAGGTAAAATTCACTCATAACGATGGCCAGTTGGCATAAATTTTACCAGGTCTGATTTTTAAATGAAGGTTGAAATAATGAACCTCTTACTGTTTGTTTGGGGGTTTTTTTGAGATAAAAGAATGCCACAAAGACGCAAGAAAGGACTTTCGCTACGTTGCAAAGTCATCTTGAGATCAGAGCTCTGCTGTTTTCCTGCTAGACCTCTAAATTAGTCATGGCTTTTGGGAAGTCTAAATCACCCTGCTGATGAGGACAAACTGATAGAGTGTGGGCAGAAGGCTCAGCACCTTTACCTGGATGTGCTCTGACTCCCAGTCTGGTGCTTCCTCCAGTGCAAGGGGAGGTGCAGATGAGCTCTGCCTGCCTTAAGCAGACACAGCACTGCTGCAGTCCCCATGGATGGCAGCTATTCTGAGGGCTTTGATGAGCTCAGTGGCTGAGTGTGCCAGGCCCAGGTGACAAAATACTCCATTCTGAATGCAAATTATGTGCAGAAGTTAACTAGCAAGGGCACCAGCTGCAAAATTTGACCACTAGTGAGTACAGTGATTTGGATTGTTTTTACCCTTCTCTTTTATTCACCCTTTATTAATTAAGTGGTGAAATTCAAAATAATATAATTCAGCCTTTGTACTGCAGTATAGTAAAACTGACTTTCAGCTGTTTCCTAATTATTTCCACTTTTATTTTACAGCAATGACAGCTTATTAGAATACAAAAAAAAAAAAAAAGGAAAAAAGGAAAAGAAAATAAAAAAAGGTCAGGAGGGCTTACAGAATTATCTTTCACCAGAAGAGCACAGCACTGGATTCCTGCCAACAGCATTTTATGGGGATTCCAGGCAACAGAATCAGCTCTGCAAAAATCATAAATAGAGAAAGGGAGGTGAAAATTGCATCTATAATCATGGGTACTTAAGAATCAAAAAAGACCAAACACAATCCAAGCAGACAAATCAGATTTCCCATGCACCCACACCCACCACAGGTTCAGAAATCTCTCCAACTATTTTTAAAAATGCAGCACTTATGGAAGCCAACAGGGCACCTAACTTCCACCTCAATCCCTAGTAAATAGATTCAATTGACTTACCTGTGGATACCATGAAGAAGTCTGCGATGCTTCCTTGATATCAAAGCTGAGCCACCCCAAGAAGCCTGTTGGAACATTTACAGAGCAAGAAAATATTATTTTTGATAATACTTCAACTAATAATTTCTAAAGGTGTCTTATCTCATTTAAAACTTTGTTTACTACACGGTCAGTGGGCTACATTTTGCCTTTAGTTACACCTCCTGAAATAAAGACAGCAGCCTGGGGCTATGCCTGAAATAGAGGAGGTTGTGGTCTGTGCCAGAACATGAGCCACAAACCAGAGTGGTCCTTCTGAGTAAGCAAAGGCAATGAACTGAAATGTCCTTGCATAACCAGACTCACTCCTGATACCAAAAATACCTGATACCTGTTGTTGCTTCCTTTCCCCTGGCCTTAAACTCTCAGTGACAGCAGAAAGCCCCACTTTGCACATCTTCCTCCTGCTAGCCAATTCCTTTCTGAGAATTTCACAGGGGAAACAGTGGGCAGAGATAATCTCTGGCAATTGCAAAGGCCAGGCTCAGATTTTGCAGAGATATGAAAAGCAAAGTATGTCAGTGAGCAATAGCAGCATTTCTGTCACCAGCAACCCAAATGAGCTTAAAATTACTGAGAACTCTCTCAGCTCACCTAAGAACTAAGTGTGTGCTCTAAGAGTCACTTAGACCTTCTCTGTAGTGAGGAGCTCTTCACTGAAACTCCTTTTTTACTTCCATCTAACCTAGACATTCATCTTTGGGTGATACTTTTGGCAGATGTGTCTCTCCAGGGACTATAGAAGGAACGCAGACAACTAGTTTTTTATTACATATGTTTAATTTCTGGACAATTTGAATTAGGGAATGTGATACTTTTTCATGAATTCTGCAAGGATCTGGTCTGTGAACCTTCAGCTCCCAAACAATAACATTTATCCACAATGGAAAGGTGAGGAGACCATGCAAACATTAAACATGTCACACAGAGCATTTGAGAAGTTACTGCTAGATAAATAAATATATAAAAGTATTTTCAATACCCATGAAGGCAGAATGTACTTAAGCGAACTACCTGTGAAGCAAGCAAAGCTCTTCAGAGACACACAAAAGACATCAGTCCACAAAACTGACTCAGTTCATAAATTTGGACTCAGTTTATTAAAAAAAAAATTGTAAAGAAGAAGAAAGTTGCTGATGTAAAGATTCCTGACCTAAGCATAGAAAATATATGCTTGTTTGGTTTTGGGGGTTTTTTTCTTTCATTGAAATAAAAATATGTGATAGCTGATATATGAGTTCATCATTGGTATTTGCTTCACAGGCCATACATTAGGAATGAGATCAGTTATCTCTGGGAGACAGGATGGCAAAGGCTCACAAGGGAGATGAAAGTTATTAACTTGTCTTAAAAAGTCATCCTCATTAATGCCACACATTAATAAATCAAATCATATTTTACATTGTCATGCTCACAGCATCCTTCCTGAGACAAGGGCTGCTGTACAAGACTACAGGTGGGACCTGAGGTAGGAAATTATTTTGCCTCAAACTTCATGGTAATCCTGCAGTACCATGACTTGCAACTTTTTTTCTCCAGGTAGTCCAAATTTGCCCTGCTATGGGATGACAATCAAACTAATACAAGAGACAAATACTACTCCTCTCATATAAACAACTCTTTAAAATATAATACATTGTTAAAAATTTGCATCCAAAATTTCCGTGTTTGAAAAAGTTGACATTCTTACACTGTTTGTGGAAAACAAGACTAAAAAGGCAGTTGAGAGGTCATCTCAACAGTGCCACCCCAAAGCCCTACTCCTCTCATTTCTCTCAACTACATCTTTTTAGAGATTATTAATCATGGACCAACTACACATGTAATTAGCACTGAAGTGAAAAATAAAATACAGACAGAGACCAGCAATTCCTGCCTCCACAGCATTGTTGGCCCTACTTTCTGCCTTTTTTTAAAAGAATATCACTGTAGATCTAGATGACAGAAATAACATTAATCTACTTGAGCCACAGTAATACTAGATGAATTTGTGATCCATGATTCTTTACCCAATTCAAAGAGAAAGTGCTTAAGGATCCAGGGCTAGAAAAAAAACCAAACAAAACAAGAAAAAAAACAAGAAAACAAACAAACAAACAAAACCACAAAAAACCCAACAGCAACAATAATAACTAACAAAAATACCTAAAAACCACAAAATCAACCAAAACAAATAAAAACCACAAAACACCGTGAAGGAGAAGGCATTGAAAGAGACTGAAAATCACTGGCTTTGTCTGGTTTTAAAGGCCTCTCTAATGATGGAGGCTGCACAATTTAACCACATAATTTGTGTGTAACAGGAATAACACCATTTTAATTTAAAGTGTCAGTCCTAAACAATGTTACCATTTGTCACACCTCCAGTGGTCAGGGAACAGATTAGTCCCTTTCTTTTAGCAGCACCTTTTGAAGCTTCTGTAGACTGTTATATTCTGCTTATTTTGTTTTTCTAGTTTAAATAACATCAGTGCTTTCCATCTTTTCTCATTGGTCATAATTTGTAAATATGATTATGTTTATTTACATTGTTTCCCATTTTCTAATCTTTCTCCTGTAGAGCCTTCTTGAACTGCATCTTTTTATTTGGACAAAATTTAGATAAAGCAGATGGCGTGTGAAGCAGAAAGAAAGAATCCTTTTATGTACCTCCTTTATTCAATTCTGAAAGGTATTTAACTCTATTTGAAAATATCACTGATTTGTGAACTAGGAAAATATCTGGGCTTTACAGTAAAGATCTGCTATCTAGTCAACACTCCCCAGCCTGTCTGTGTACTTGATTACTGCAGCTGAGAATTCTATCTCTATTGAACTGTAGCCTAGTTTTTCCACTTTTTTCTCAAATTGTCAAAATCCCTTTGATTTCTAATCCTGTCCTCCCACTGCCTTTGTCAGAAGTCTTATGTCATTTTCAAATTTGTCAGCACATTCTTTTTCATCCAAGTGGTTTAACAAAAATACCAGATAATTTCTACCCTAAGACAGACCTTTGTGGAATCCTGCTCAAATGTTTTTCTCCCTTCAAAGAACCACTGGTAACTGCTCTGTGGGAATGGTTTTCCAGCCAGGTTTTCACTCGCTACCAGAACTGCTTCTTGGCAGGTTTCTCTGGCTTTTTGATGAGATATTGCAAAGTCAACAAGTGAAGTTGACTGCCTCTCTTCCATCCAAGGGACTACAGAAGGAGGGCAGATTGATCAAACTAGAATGACACATTTTAAGACAAATGCAGCTGAGATCCACACAGGGGAGGTCAAAACACAGCCCTTATCAACCTGTGTCCCTCACAATGTAATTGGCAACAAGGTACGAGAAAATTTCTGTTTCATAGGCAACAAATCATTTACAGCTAAATGATGGAAATCACAGTGTGCACTGCCTGATTAAGCTAATTACCTAAGCATGGGCGAATAGGTCAAGCCTGATTTTCTCTACAGGCCTAATAATAGGAGAAAAAAAATAGTCAGGACCACCAGGGAAAAAATACTCACACATAGCATTTAAAGCTACGTGAAGACAATACATGGCATACACAAATGCTGGAGGCATATTGATGATACAAAACAAGTTATTAAGAAAGGCATCAGAGATGGAGGTTAAAATACAATAAGCTACTGGAGTGCTGCACTGTGAACAAAATAAGCTTGGTACAGCCTTTGCTCTTAGGCTTGACTGAACTGCCTGACTGCCAGGGCAGTTTGGACCTACTGGTATTATCTTCTTAAAACATTTTCCTTAACTCGCTTTTCCTCTCTGGTTTGTCTTCATGTCAGAGCTTATCTACTATTTCTGGCTTTATTGAAATTTATCTTCCTGAAGCTCAGTGAATTTCTGTTGACATTCTCCCTTTTGCCCTTCCTAAGTATCACAAGCTTTATCATTTCATATTTAATGAAAAGAGTGTCCCTAAGGCAAACACATCAATTTATGGGATCAGAAAATATTCTGAAATTAAATAAATCAGTGTAAATCTGGAAAAAACACCACTGACATTCATATAAGATATCCTTAGTAACAGCTTGTGAGAGCACTTACAGTAGATAATCCTGATGCCTATTAATGATACACAAAAAGTTCTACATTAGACAGCACTTAACCTGGGTTATACTCTGTTTTAATTGCACTGTACTCTTTTTTTTTCCTTCAAAGTTACAGCAGGCCTAAACAGCAGAATACTTTGTAGACTGCATAATGTGTAAATCATTCCACATGAAGCCAGGCCTTTCAGCAGATTGTAGATTCTCAAAGATTTCAAAAATTTTACATTCGATCCTATAGTGGTAAGAGGTATTCTTGCTAAAAAAAAAAAAAAAAAAAAGAAAAAAACAATCCTTCTCTGTGTTTCTTATAGTCTTTCTGAATGGTAGAGACTCAGTCTCACTGTACCTGCTCACATACAATTTCAGTAAATCTCTTTCTAGTGGTGCTGTGAGGGAAAAAATGTTACACTAAGAATCACAGTCTGCTCATTTTACCATTGCACACTTGTACATACATGTATGCCAGATGTCACCTCTGGGGAAAGCTTTCAGTCTTTCCCTATAACTTGTCCTCTTATAAATACAGCTAGAAACTTTTAACAAAAAAAAAAAAATTAGAGAAACAGCCATCCACCCAATCCTTTATATAGTGTGAAAAATAGAGAAAATACTGATAGAACTTCTGAGAACCACTGAGAGGTTCATAACATGAATCACATCTTAAGAGAACAATTGATATTCCAGACTGCAAACTCAATTTATCACTGGACATTTGTCCTTCTACTGGGAAACAATTAACATCTGACAACTACAGTCATTTCAAAACAGAAAATAACGTAAAGATATCCCTGGACACTTTTAACTTAGCTTAACATGAGGCAAATTCAGAAGAATAAAGCTAGTTCTTTTCAAAAGACTAACAACTCACTAAGGTTCAGAACAGGACCCAGGCTCATCCCACCATATTTGAGTTCAGCTGCAGGGAGACTGCTCATTGTTCTCCTACAGCCACTGGAGATGGCTCCAGCCACATCTGTCTGACCCACCTAAGGTCCAACACAGATTCCAACCACATCCCTCCCTCCACCAGCCATACACAGACACACAAGAGAGTTGTGTAACAGCAGTGTTGCCCTCCTGCTGAAAATCTGATGAGTTCTTCCCAGCAGCACACAGCCATGAGGCTTGGCAGACATTTTAAATATTTGGCCTAAATTCTGCATTTTTGTCTCCAAGAATATAAGAAAATTCTTTTGACTCATACCTACAGTGACTTTATTTATTAATGTCTGTGAGACATTTATTTGAAACATGTATCACTGCCTACGTGATCCTTCTTTAGATACTCAACATTATACAAACATTTCAGAAATTTAGAGCGGGTTTGGAAATCTCCACAAATATTGCTCCAGATTCTCTTATTGCTCCATGACTTTTAATCTAGCCAACTATAATTCTGGATTTGTGGCATTGCAATTATAAAGAGAATGCAATTTTAGAAAAAATGAAGTGGCCTATCTTTAGAAAAATACATTTAGAGCTAACTCTTTCAAATCATAAAAAGGCACAGTAAATATTCAAAAAAGATTCATTACAGGATTTTAATATCCAAACCTAAAATTACAAAGAATTTTTTTAAAAGAGAAAAATTTCTGAACCATTTAGGAAAATGTAAGGATATATACAGGAAATTCAAATCTGTAAATATGAAACAGACTAATTTATGACTGATTGAGTCAGAAAGCATATCTTTATTTTAACCTGTATGAACCTCACACATAATTCTAATGGGTCTCTTCCCCAACAGAATGTGGGGACAATCAAAACTTATGTTTGTATATCACTCTTGAAGCATTTTTAGGAGGTAGCAAGAAGAAGAAATTGATTATAAAATAATTTTGAACTACAACCTGACAATAACAGAACGGTTTTGGCTGCTTGTCAGAACCAAGTTATTTGCTGTTTTGCAGCATATGTAACAGAGTCAAATCAGAACATATTTCTGGTCTCTATGTAAGGAAAAAGAAATGTTATTAGAGCCCAGCTTCTAAAAAAGAAATATCAACAGTCAAAGAGCAATTATAAAAAAGCAGTGCTAAACAAAACCATGCAGTATACAAACTCACATCAACATGAAGCCAGAGGCCATGCTTTTCACAGATATCAGCAATTTTATCCAGAGGATCAAATGCTCCCAGCACAGTTGTGCCTGCTGTAGCACAGACAAGAAATGGTGCTGACCCCTGCAATAGGATTCAAAACAAAAAAAAAGTTATCATTTGCACTGTTCATCTCTTCCTTGTATACTTGCAGAGCTGAAGTATAAAAAGATCTAGGAAAGTAGGACAAAGATGTGACAATCCACATTTTAGTTTCCCAGCAGAAGGTACTGCATTTAATAGTGCTGGATCTCTTTTTCTTTTTTTTTTTCCCATTTAAAAAAAGAAAAGGCATTTTCCATTTCTACTTAACACCATCCCAGGGCAGACTTCCGCAGCTTCAGACTGTTTTGACATATGCTACTTTTGTCAAAATCAAAACATACCGGATATATGACATGTCTCTTTATACACTGATTTTCAATTCTCAGTCTTTCACATCTCACTACCATATATGCTGTCATTCTGACTGATAAAATAAAGCAATTAGCTCAGCCAGCAGACTACCCATGCAAGGAAAGGGCTCATCCCTTTAGGGTTTCCACCTGCACTGTCTCTACAAGACCCCGGTTCTCTGCCTGGTGAAGAGGAAACTTCAGCTAGGGAAGGTGATTTGCCTTCAGCCATTGGTGCACTCCATGACAGGGACAGTCACTGCTGTCTGATCCCACGCCTGACCTGCAGCTCAGTGCTATTCCCTTGCTCCCACTCCTGTCTGGGAAAGAAGAAGGGCTGAAGACAGTAACTGAATGTTAGGAGAGAGACTGCTGGAAATCTCAGATGGTGTTCAGGTCAGTCAGGTGGGATAAGGAAAGCTTTTGTCAGGCTGGGGTCTCAGACAGCCACTGACAGCCATCCATCTTTGCTTCCCTTCAGCTAGCAGCATTCTGGCTCACAGATCCTTGCAGATCTGTGTTGGCTCTGCTTAGGAGCAGAAACTGCAGCAACTCCATGAAAGTAGTCCATGAGAGTCTGTAGCAGCTCCATGAAATTGAGGGTGTCTGCCCCAGCAGTGACTGTGCAGTCTCACTGCTGGGAAGTGCCTGCTGAAAGACCTGCTCTGCACAGTTCAGCACCTGGCCTGCAGAATGACAACACACCTACTGCAGGGGCTCCCAGGGTGTCATTGGATTGTGCAAGCTGGGAACACTCAAGTTCATTGGCAGTGAATTAGATCTCTCAGATGATGTAAGTGTGTAACTCAATGGAGCCTTAGTGAAATCAGACATCAGCTGAAAAATCAAACTCCACACAAGTCTTCCATGTATCTTCACCCAGCTGAAATATGATTTCTTTTTTTCTTTTTTTTTTAAATATTGCCACTTTAAGCATCTACAGAGACAGACAGGCTTATATCACATTTACACTCTGACAGTTTTATCCTTCTTTACAGTGTAGAAGACTGTTAGAATGGTACGTAATTATGATTTATTTGTATTTTAGATTTTCTTTACAAATGGCTAAAGCAGTGAAAAGTAACATTGGAATGAACTTAAATTAATCTCATACATTCACAAAGACTTACCAGCCTTTAATTCACTTCTTGGTAATTTATTCTGAGTACAAGGTCCCACAATATTTAATCAAACTTACAAATCAGCCTGAATCTTGAGTACAGAACTCTTGCAAGTGAGGCAAAGATGTATCCAACACATCTATTTTCTATTAGTGTTCCCAGCAATTTTGTCTCACAGCTACATCAAAGTCAAAGGCTCTCAAGCAGCCAATTGGTAGCACAACTGCATACAGGGAAAAGTCTCAGATATCTACAAATTCCAGTAATTGCTACCATTATACTTTTTCCCACAAAGAAGGGAATTACATTTTTATTACTCTTGACAATATAGTTAATCTAGTCTTCCTGCCTAAGTTCTCTAAAAAGAGAAGACTCTTGCCTTTCATATTTAGTGATCATTTTGTGCTTCAGTCATCAGCAAACACATCTTCTGTTGTCTAGAGTCATTAGAATATTTACTGTAATTTACTGAGGCATCCTTCCGTAAAAGTTGTAACAGACACAGCTGGACAGACACACTGAAGCTCTGATTAAATGAAAACCTTCCAGTACACCTGTAACTTCCTTTAAAATGCAAGTGAAATCGTGTTTTCCTGCAAGCAAAGCATTTTGTTTTTATTTGTGAGGTACCATACTGAGGTAGACCTTTTCAAAAAAATCACAAATGCCAGATGATTTCTTTCAAATGACCATTACATATTGTTACAAGAACAAATAAGATACTGTTTTTGCAAAAGCAAAGAGATGATTCTCCTGCAAGCCTGCTTCCCATTACTTTATTTCATTTCAGTCCCTTTTTCCCCCCCAGCTTGCTCAAATGAGTATAGGTTGTATTTCTCAGAAGTAGGGAAGGAGGCAAAGAAGAGAATTTGCTAGGTCATCAGGGCCCCCATGTATCAATAGCTATGTTATCAGCATGAAACTCAAATAAGAGATGTTTTTTTGGCAGAAAATGTATCCAAATCAGAACTTACTGTAAGCTGTTGTGGCCATGCCAGTGCAGGACAGGACAGGGCTGCCTTGGCTTTTCTATCAGCCACAAAAGCAGATTTCCAAGACAGAATTCCATGGAAGTATCATCTATGCCATGAACATTGCACTAGCTGCTTTGTATTCACTCATCATGGACTAAGAGCTGAGCTTTGAATTTTACTGCTCTGATGCACAAACTGGAAATGAGAAATAGGGTGAGCTAACCAAGCCAAAAGAAGATCCTCTTGGAGGTCACATTCAGTCCTTCAAGCTCTCTAAAATAAATTATGTTGACTATAGGTAAGGACTGCCTTAGAGATTGTGGGAATGTGTGTTAATGTTGTCCAAATACACATCAGTGCCTTTCCAAATTCTTGCCTTTGACTTCCTACTTGGCAAAGTCCCTAGGGGAAAAGAGGCACTTCTCTGCCCCCTCAGTAGAATAATAGAAAGGACAGAATTTAGCATTTGAAGCTTGTAAGACAGTTTTAGAGACTAAGCCACATGTTACAGTTGCTGCTCACTGCAGAGGCAATAGAGCAATAGCTGCTGTAATTAACTGAAAACCTGTTTTAGGAAAACATACTGCATCCATTTAAAAAAGGATCAAGGGCAAAGGAAATCCTATAAGAAATGTGCTAAATACTTCAGAGCAGCATTGTACTCAGGACTTTCATTAGCAGTAAACACCCTGTGGAATTTTCCTCCCTTTTAAGAGTGTAGAACCCATAAGCCTTGGCTTGTTCCACAAGTTTGTGGTAAACCGATTGTACCTGTAAGAAAGACATTGTTACATTAACTGCCCTACTTTTAAGATTTTGGTCACTCTTAGTTTTCCTTCCTTTCACTCAGACACAAGCACACAGTCTGCACACACTCCTCTCTCCTTCACACTCTCTCTCCCCCTCTCACCTCTTTCCTGGCCCGCTGGACTTGTTTCTCCAGTTCCTCAGGTATCATCTTACCTCTAAGGGACACAGATTTAAAACTTTTTCAGTTACATTCAAACAGGTTAGTTACGTACAGCACTACTGCATTTTACAAAGGCTCAGAGATCAGTCATGGCTTTTGCATTCTTACCTTTCATCTGTTTTGATGAAGTACACATTCTCTGTACCAATTCCCAGGAAGGAGGCTGCCTTCTTCATGGAGTAATGGCACTGTAAAAGAGAGAGGCACAAAAAAAAGGTACACACACAATTAAACAAGAGAAACAAATTCCTTAACATAGGGAACAGTGGCAAGTAGAAAAGCACCTAACAGCCATGACAACAGCATACTGTAACACAAAAAGCAAAATGATAAGGTGCATATTACAAAGCCCATAATGTACTTAATACACACAGAAAACTGGAGAAAATAAGACAAAAAAGTTGTGCACCATGTTTGAAATGCAGGGTTAAGAAAAAAATGGGAAGCTCTACTTCATACAATTTTTCTTAGAGTTCATTCTGCATTAGAATGAAAAGTAGAAACTTTGAAGTGTCATCAGAGAAGAATTATTAATTGTTTCAAAATGTTTTAATAGAACTAAGTCAAAAATATCAATGAGTGTAAGAGCTAGGAAATGCCTGAGGAAAAGGGCCTAAAGTCTGTTTAACTCAACAGCCTGGAAACAATTAATTAGGTCTGAAAGTCCAAAAGCACCACTCCTTGGAAACTGAACCCTTAGTTAGGATGTGTATTTGAAGCTTCTACTACTTTATATTTGTAATGATTCTGTATGCTTTCTCTAATCCCCAGCTGATGGCCACTGCCAGAGACAGGATACTCTGCTAAATTGACCTGTGCCCTCAAAACAGCAACCCATGTTCACAGGATCAAGGAGCTCAACCTACCAAAGCTTCTGATGTGGTAAAATGGGGATTTGCAAGGCTTTCAACATCCTATTCTGCAAATGGATCTGGAAATCCTGATGGTGTGTAGTTCATATGATTGTGAACCTTAGAAACTACTGTGAAAGCAAGCAGACCTTAGACAGGACTCAGCACATCTTCATAATTTACTGTGGATTTTGCGTAAGGTTCCAGTGTGGACCAGTCTGCATTTTTCAGAAAATCAGGTTACTATTTTAGCAAAGAATTTTAGCTAAGTCTCATCCAGAGACATATCTGGATGAGTACAAAGACACATGCAGCCCACTTCTCACTCTGCACTGAATAAAGGGCATCAGACTATGAAGCCTGTGGAGTGCAAAAGAGGATTTTAGAAATGGGTGTTTATTTAATCAGAATGTGGTAAAATGACTAAGGTGAAAATTCTATTCAAGCCCACAGACCACTATATACTTTTTACAAACTTTTTTCTTTTCAACAAATAGTAATGGTTTATCTAACCATTTTTCCAACGTTCGCCTTTATAAGGACCTGCTCTGCTATGGATACTCTTATTCCAGCACAAGAGCACTTTGGCTCATTCCAGAACAAGAGCACACTGATCTCTGCTTAATTTGTGTTCAAGATTAGCCTGGGAATTCAAGATACAGTAACCTCCTTAACCCAAAGGTATTTAGACATCAAAACTACCCACTTATAGCAGCAGAGTCACCTTTGAGGGTTCACCCCATCCCGTAGGACTAGAGAGTTCTCAGAACCAAGACCATCCAACCCTTGGATTATCACTGCCCTCCTCACAAAAATAAAATTGTCTCTTTTACACATTATTACTGAAGGGTTAAAATGAAGCATACTCCAGCAAACACAAAGATGTCTGAAATTGCTGCTTTTCATACAGGAGGTGAAGCCAGGTGGTTAATTAATTCCATTTTCTTCCTGAGAGTTCACACAAATGCAGTTACTGCAGAACATAATTAAGAAAAATGTACAACATTTTAATGTGTGGGCATGAATATATTAAGGATATTAAAGCCTGTCACGCTTATTTTGATGAGATGGATGATCTCAAAGGGCTCTTTTTCTTTATGACAAAGAGGTTTCCCCCACCATCACCCACTTTTTAAACAAAGGCATAGAGTGACATGAAGCTACTGAGTAGTTTTAAGAAAGCTTAATTTGTAACATGACACATCCACAAGGCCTTTAGGGCTCAGTCATTTAGACTGTTGCAAGAATAATAACATACATAGGTGGATAATTAGTCTTACATTACTTCAATAAAGGTAATAATGATTGTAAGTGGCTGTGTGTTGTTCAGCAGAAGTTTGGAGATGTTTTTGACTGACGAGTGAATCACTTCAAATACAAGTTGCCAGAAATCACTGATTTCTAGCCATTACTTTCAAATGAAAGGTATGAATCACCAAGAATAATCAGATCCTTCCAAACTGAATAAGACCTGCAAATTCAGAATACTAGTAAGCAGACAATCAGCAAAATATATATTTTATTATAAACAATGGTATGAGATACTGGAAGAAAGATAAAAGAGGCTTGAGTACCTGAGAGATTATACCAAAAAGCTGAGGAAAAGAGAAGGAAGAACAGAGGGAATACAAAAACAAACAGGCTGCAAGAGAAATTATTTTTCCTTCAGAAGAACCTCTGTACTTCTTGGAAAATTCTGTCTTTCACTAGGACAGAAAAAGAACAAGACCCATAATACTGCATAGACTTAGGATATGCTTTCTTTGGTGAAAAAAGAGGTCTTTCAGTTATACTGATTGAAAACATGTAAGAATTTCTTCCCCCTTCTTAGAAGCCATTATGCTAAACTGCATTGCACCATTTTAAGAAAAAATATACCAAAGAGCATTTAGCAGCTATAGTCACAAGAGCAACAACTAATTCACTTTTCATAGTTCCCTTTCCAAAAAAAGGAGAAAGAAATATCCAGATTAAAAGTATTATTTTAAATACTGTGAGTTCAGGTTACTCTTGGCATGTCTTTCACAGTTTCTTTGGACAAATTATTGAATCTGTAGCCATTTTGTAGCAAGAAATTACCATCTCAGAGCACAAGATCAAATCGGAACATTGGTGCATTTAAGATGTGCTGCTGTACTATTTTACCTATATCTAGACATAGTTTTCATCTCCTAATGATGTTTGCAAAGACAAGGTACTTTCTAGCTTTGCTCATTAAAACAGAAGACAAATTTGTATTTTCTTGATTTTAAAAAGTTTCCTAGAAACACGATTGCATAAAGCAATTACCTTATTATGAGATTGTTTTATTACCTTATTACCCGTTTTTGTCTGTTATAATTTCAACAGGGGACAACATGACAAGTTAATGTTGTGTTCTCTCGCTTTATTACTTTCATGATCAAGTTGCACTGGGGAGGAATTTAGTTTCATTTAATCTAAAAAAACTGCTCACATCAGCATGTACATTTCAACTGTTTACAGATCCTCTTCTACCCTTACTTGCCTCAAATTTACCAGATTTCTACCTTTCAGACCAATGTAGCACATACGTGTGCCAGAATAAAGTTTAGATGGGAGTCAGATAGCAAAAGGGATTAAAAAGGTGGGCTGATATCTATAACTAGAACAGCATTTATCTCCTACAGAACCACAAATTATGCCTCCAGAAAGTGGGATATAACAATTACTCTTCTGCTGCTCCTGTCTCAAGGGGAATCACACTGCTATGGTCCAGCAAAAAGTATTACAGAGTAGCAGCATAAAAAGTGTTCACTGCATATCACCACAGCTTTGAATATCTAAGCATTTGCTTACAGGAACAAGGAGCCTTTTTATTACTGAAGGCCAAGCAGAATATGTGAGGACCTTGGGTGGGCCATGCATTAAATATACATCTTTATATTATCCAAGAACATACAAAAATACATAGCCTCAGATCACATAAGTCATTGAAAGTCTGTGCATTCCCCTGCTTTGCAGCAGGGCAACTCTTTCAACTTGACAAGTGCCAAACTGAAACTTAGAGACTTAGAAAATCAAGGCAAAAATCATTTTATTTCAGCCAAGGCCTAAAATGGCACAAGGGCCTTGAATGAACAGTCATGTCTTTTGACTCTTTATCAATACTGTGTTCATTATACCCTCATGGCTTCTCCATGCCAATGCTCATGCCTGATTCTTGATGAAGATAAACTCAGGTTGTTAATTTCTCCAAGTTTTGTTTTACTTTTCCAAGTTTGTTTTGTTGGGAGGGTTGACAATTTGCTTCTCCAGGAACCTCTTCAGTTAAAACAAACAAAAAAATCCAACAAAAATGGAGGATGTTTGGATGAGGGGATTGAGTGTACCCTCAGGCAGCTCACAGATGATACCAAGCAGGGTGGGAAATTGATCTGTTGAAGGATAGGAAAGGATTTGCAGAGGAATCTGAACAAGCTGGATTGATGGGCAATGCCAAGGGTGTGACACTCAGCAAGTCAAAGTGCCCAGTCCTGCACTTGGGTCACAACAACCCCAGGCAGCACTACAGGCATGGGGAAGAATTGCTGGAAAGGGGCCCAGTGGACAAGGACCTAGGGGTGCTGGTTGACATCCAGATGAACACAAGCCAGTGTGTGCTAAAGTAGCCAAGCAGGCCAATGGCATCCTGGCCTGTATCAGCAGTAGTGTGGCCAGCAGGGCCAGGGCAGTGATTGTTCCCCTGTGATCGGCACTGGTAAGGCCACATCTCAAATCCTGTGCTCAGTTTTGGGCCCTTCACTACAAGAAAGACATTGAGGGGCTGGAGCATGTCCAGAGAAGGGCAACAGAGCTGGTGGAGGATCTAGACAGTGAGCCCTGCGAGGAGTGGGTGAGAGAGCTGGGGGTGTTTAGCCTGGAAAAAGGCTGAACAGAGGTAATTGCTCTCTACAACTGCCTGAGAGTGTAGCCTGGGAGGAGTCAGGCTCTTCTCCAAGGCAACCACTGACAGGACACAGCCTCAAACTGTGCCAGGGGAGTTTCAAGCTGGACAATAAGAATTTCATCACAGGAAAGGTTAAGCATTGGAAGTTTGCCTAGGGAGGTGTTGGAGGCACCATCCCAGGAGGTGTTCAAGAAACAACCAGACATGGCATTTAGTGACCTGACCACAAGGTGGTGGTCAGTCAAAGGTTGAACCTGATGATCTTAAGAGGTCTTGCCCAACCTAAATGATTCCTTGGTTCTGTGATTCAAAAGTGCAAAATGTTAAATAAGACTCAAAATAAAAACAATAATAAAAGAACTAGGATTGTATGACACCAGTGCTTCCGTACTTTTCTCAAGTGTGGGCTACTGATTACATATATTCTCAACATGGCTTATCTGAACAAAAGTTTCCAAAAAGTCATCTAGCTTGGACTCAGTACAGGTGGATTCAAAATAATTATAAATGAATATGCCCATTTCCTCCCTCATAACACTGAATAAACACTAGTGATCTTAGAAAATAGTCACACTATCTGGCTATTAAAAGCATCAGTTTTACAGTAAATGATTATTGAGTACTAAAGACTATGTAGTTGTTTGAAGCAAACAAAGTATTAGAGATCAAAAGCATGGCCTTACAAATAATTTACCAATTTATTTTTCCTTGTCAAGTTTATGTTTTATGGTTTTGGTCTTCCTGGTGAAGCAAAGACATAAAAATAAATTTATTCTGGCAGACAATTAAAATTTCTTTTGACATGAATTTAAATGTTTGCTTATTTCAGAGTAAGAAAATATGTTGTAGTAAAACCATGCAATGAAATAAAACGTTACTTCATGATGAAAGTTTCATGGGCTTTACTTCAAAAGCATTTATGGAACTTGCTTCAAACTCATTTTTTCCTCCTTAACTATTTTGAAGATGTAACATGAGGGATTAAGTATGAACTGGCATGTATTTCCATACACACACTTTTCAGAAAAAGAAAAGAAAGCAAACAAGAAAAAATATTTTTGGGGGGGGGGAAAAACAAACAAACCACCTTTACTTAGAATATGTGGGCTCAGTTCCAAAAGACATGTTATCTTGGAAAACTTACACAATGCTTTCATCCCTCAGGCTTCTTCAAAATAAGCCTCTCATCTAGTTGCACTGCAAACTGTTTGGAGCATAAACGTCTGAGCTAAAATTATCCTAGTAAGTCCATATTTTCTAATACAACAAGGTTCTGTGCAGGCTTCCACTGGGGCTTTTATATAGTAGAGTCAGAATTAATAACAACTCTACACTAATCAAATGATAAATTCTGAAAACTGAAGGGACAGGGAAGAGAAAAAAGGCTCCAAAATCTACCTTCAGAATAAATGTACGAATGTAACTCAATTTCCCACAGGCATTTTGGATTGATATTATTCAAAAACTTTAAAAACTGGCCAGGTATTTTCAATTATTTAAAGAAAAAATGTCTAAAGGTCCAGAATTTTTTTTCTGAGAGGCATATGGTGGGTTTGACTCTGTACCACATCCAATCTGTATATTCAGACATAGGGCAAAATGGGAGCTGCAGAGAGCCATCTCACAGGCCCACAAGTACTGAGTTTAGTACAAATTAAACATGCAGAAAAAAACCTTTGACATCCAAAACCCACCTACAGTTCCTGCTAGACTTTATGCTGTGGGAAATCAAATGCTGCAGACCTCCACAATACAGCACATGCATTCTGCTTCAGGTTTGCCCCATGTACAACCTGTTCTTGTATCAGCAGTTTTCAAAGCAGCAACATCTGTGTTTGTTTTCTGAAAGCAAGAAAGCTTCTGCAGGGAAATTTACCATCAGACTTCTCCACTTGGCTCCAATATTCCACATCATACATTGATGTCAGAATTATTCTACCAGTGCCCCATCAGATATGCAAATGATATCATTTTGCAGCAACTGAAAAAATAAAGTTCAAAAAGCTTTTCTTTGTTTTCATTTTACCTCTTCTGAAGCGAACAGAACTAGTCTTGGCAGACCTGAGAGCCCTTTCTCCTTTATCTCAGGGCAAAATCTGTACCTTGCTAAGTTCATAGCATACATATTAGAAATAGAGCCACCTGCAAAAAGAGACATACAAATATTGTATTAGCCACAGTATGAGTACCTTTCCTGCATCTGAGAGCTTGACCCATTAAGGGAAAAACAAACCCCACAGGCATCCTAGTGATGCATCCATCACAGTTTATTTCCTCCCCTGAAGGCTACATCCATAAAATGAACCTTGGGCTCTGCAGCAGGCATGGAAGCAGAGCCTGTTTGGATGCTCTTTGGGGATATTTTCCTCTTTGAGGAGTAAGAGCTGTGCCCAAGCAGTCCTTCCCAACAGAGAAAACCCTGGCATAGCACCTTCCCCTCTACACTGCAGCAGAACAAGCTCAGCTGCCTGCACCAAGCTCGGAGCCTTGGAGATCTCTTGGGCAACCAGGCCTCAGAGGACCAAGGGAGAAAAAAGATCTTTGGGGAAAAAAAAAAAAACCAACTCAAAAATAAACACAGTGAGTGGGAACTGAAAGATCTGCAAGGTAAGATCTGGACAAGTTTTATTCACTTGGGACAGGTTTTATTCACCTAGAAGAACAAAACCAAAGCAGTAAGAAAAACCCTTACATAAAACTAGAACCAAAACAAGGGCAATTAATTTATCTTCTCTCAGTAGATCACTAAGTATTAAGCCAGAAATTCTTCTGTAAAAGCAAGGCTTCTACCAAAAATACACATCCAATTTGATGTGAAAAAGAAAACCGTACCAGTAATATATTAAAAAATAGGGATTTTTATCTTGTTTATTTTTCTACTACTCATGTGTAGGCTAGAATTACTGACTTTCTTTCAGTTTAGGAGAGGGAGTTTAAACTCATGTACTCATTTAATTTCTCTTCTCACCCCAAAATAGATCTAAAACCTTCACAACTATCCCAATTATTTGTTATCTGAATAATCTGTGAAATATCACCATTATGCTTCATTATTTCAGTGTTGTGGGCTTACAGAACATTTGAAACATATGGTTTATCAAGCAGCTTTAGAAGTATCTGTTTGGCCTGCATTATCATAATATTTAATAAAATTATAAAAATTCAAAGGAGTTAAGAACATGTAAATTCTTGCTCCCACAGTTCATAAGCAGGATACAAAGATCTCAGGCACCATGGATTGGCATCAAGCACATAAATCAGGTCTGTCAGCTCAGTTGACTTCTTCCCATGAGGCTGTTGGTATTGTTAATAAGGTCAGGAAGGGCATCAGCTACAAACAATTAATTTCAAATAATTCCATATAATTATGTTTAATGTAGAAGTGTTTTCATTCTTTCACTGGTCAAAATTGCCAAATTATTACTAGAAACACATAAGATAAGCCTAGAAATAAAAATAAAATAGTTTTGTCTATCACTACACTTTTGCATGCATTTTCAAATATGCAATTTGTATGACTCCAATGTTTATAGAATTAATGGTATTAGGCAGTTTATAGGCAGCTTGAGGTCTGAACTGTTCCTACCTGGATTAAATATACCATCCCCTTCTTCCCAGCCTATGAATTCAATCATTTTCTTGATGACTGCTTCTTCCACCAACAGAAATACAGGGGATACTTCATATGTGTATCTGAAGAGAAATTACAGTATGATAATTGGTGTTAAAACTACATAACTCATGGCACAGAGCATTGCTAAAACTAGATAAAGGCTTCTTGCACCTTTCTCTAATCTATCAGCAGGTGATCACCACCAGCAGTAGGACTCTAAACTAAAAACATTATGGATCTGATAGAATAGACCAATTAATTCGTTTCTGGCAGGATCTCATTGACACTTTCACTCTCAAAGTAATACACCAGAGTTTTCTATTAATATAGGTCACATGCTTAAATTTCAGCTTTACATTTGCAAGTTAACAGTAGATAAGTAACCATTTCTAGTCAACTGTGTGCAGAACGCCTCAAAGGAATGAACAACTAAGTTAAGTCTGATTAATTTATTTTTATGTACTATGTGAGATAAAACTCTAGGTTTATTAACTTTGAAAAAAACTCTCTCCTCATAAACCCCAACTTCAGCCAATCTAAATCAGAGGGTTTCCTCTCCCAAAGTCTTGCACAATTCCTGCCTCTTCTATAACACTGAAAACAGAAATCAGAAGCAAGGAAGCAAAAAAGCTGTTATTTCAAAAAACATACTAATTCATCATCAAGAGGACAAAGAACCACACTTACACACTGGGGTTCAGTGCTTCTGTAATGAAACGAGCCACTAACGAGTAATAATCTATCCCAGCATACAGCTGATTGAAAAATCTCGGGTGATCTGCAAAAACAGATGAAAAGCAAGTGACAGGATATACCAGAAAAGAGAATACATCACACTCCCCCTCAGCTGAATGCTGGCCATTGCAAACCACAATTGACTCCATTCGCCCAGTATTCTCTGGATTTGCTGTCCTTCCCTAAAGTTAGACATTCCTTTGAAAGTAAATTTAATAAGCACTTTCAAGCTTCAAAATACGTCTTGAGAAATGCAAGTGGTGCACAGAATAATTGTGAGTTGTTCACAAATTTTATAAAGCAAAAATAAAAGGGATTGACAATTGAGTATACATAGTGCCTTTAAACAGTGGTTTTGAGATGCCACAGTCGATGCTCAGCCAAATTTTGCTAAGCCATAGAATACAGGATCACAAGCAGCTGTGCCTTTTCCCCCACCAGAGTTTCAACACAGAAAGAAAGAGAGGCAGTCTAACAGCTTGGAACATTTTGCTGCACACTTAAAATGAATGAGAAGAGAATTTATTTACCCTCCTTTAAACACTGAGATATAAGTAATTTTGACAAAATTCTATGCTATTGCTGACTGTAAAAACAACTCTGTTCAACAGTGAGGTCACCACCTAAATTTTAATCCACAGCACACAGCATTTTTATGTGCAAAACTACGTAAACAGTATGGCTCCATTTATATTTATATTATATTATAGGGCTTCAATAAATGTCTATACTCAAATTAAAGACTATTTGCACAGCATATTTTTATATACCACATCTTTTCTAAGGTGACATATTATAATCTAAAGGCAATTTGCAAAAGTAATATAAATAGAATGTCTTTAACTAATTCAGTAATTATATCTGCATATTATTAGTACACTACCCCTGCAGATCAGTATCACTACTCTGATGTGGTTTTCAAATCATAAGCTCCCTCTCAAAATTATTTTACAGTTTTACTCTGCAGCAACAGAGACTGTAGCAGGGAATGCAGCCCAGAAATGCACAACAAACTATATCAAATGTCTTTTTTACTTAACAAAATACAGCCTAAGCCGTACAACATCTGAAATCCTGAGCTACAGATTCACAGTGCCATTTCCTGAACAGATGTTGTTCATCCCTTTTCACCAAGATTGAATTACCCTGCACACGCTGCAGAAAGGTTAGCTATAGAGAACTAATCCTGCAGAGCTGTGGTGTACTGTCTCTGAAACACCGCAGGCTCTCCTCTCATGGTGTCTGGAACAGGAATTGCTGTCTATCAGCAAATTAACAACCTGCAAGACTATTGCTCAAATAGAACAATAATAAATCGAGGGTCTTCATCACTAAGAACATATGAGGGCAATGATGGTTGACTCCAAATCTCATCACTCAGACAGCAGGAAATCACACAAAAAGGTCCTTCTCCTGCCTGTTTTGCTAGATAGACTGCTATATCATTTGTCTAGATGACTTTCCCAAGACTTCAAAATGACAGAATCTACTATTAATGCAAAGGACATTACATTAATTACGTTTGATAAGTTTGCCATTATGACATATATTAGTCAAGCCTATGGTGACCAGAATTCAGTAAAGCAACTGTTTGCACACTTGTATAGGCAGAAGGGAAACAAACACTCACATTCCCAGTTCCCTAAAAGGTGACAGAGGTTTGTAAAGATTATCCCATCAAAGTTAGCATGCAGAGCAACAGTGCTTAAACCCCATTCCTACTGGTTTTGACGCTGTATTTTATAACATCACGGCAGAGCTGCAGGATCTTCTGATGACATTCTCCAGTGTCCCTCATCTCCAGGTCAAGAATCTGCTTAAGCTTCTCAGGGGCTTGCCACTCACAGACCTAGTGATGGGGAGCAGGGCAGACACCATCAGTGAACAGCTTAGCCAGGAGCAAGAGGTTATAGAGTACAAAGTAATCACCCCATTCAGCTCTGCTTTCACACAACTTCCCATGGCAGGGCAGTGTGCCATCAGAAAATAGATCCAGTAAGCTGGCCTCACGGGATGTTGGTTTTATCATGTCTCAGGCAACACTCAAGCATAAACATTAGAGTGGGAAATGCTGAAAGGCAGAAAAGAAATAAGCCTGCAGCTCAAATTCTGTTGCTAGCTAAGGATTTGTAATCACAGCATTTCAGATGCTGCTCTGCCAAGGGGTGGGAGCAAGCAGTGCATGCCCAAAGGCAAGCACAGTTTATTAGCAGGACCTCTTCCCATACAGCCTCTTAAGCAGGTTCTGCAGAACCCACAGCAATCTTATAACATTGTCCTTTCACGGTGGTACCACACCCACTATCCTCCTTCTCCAACGCCTGTGCCTCTGAGGAGAAAACAAATAACCCCACTCCAAACATGAAAAACACTACAGTCATTTGCGATCTCAAAGAAAATGACCTTTGCATTCTGAGATTAAAAAAAAAAAATCATTTGCTGGCAGATATGTATGCTAATTTATGTTATTGGAAGGTTTTATTATATATTCCTTATTAATTTGTAAGGCTATATTTTATTTTGGAGCCAAGCACAGACTAGAAACGATTTTGAGGCTACTTAGAGTGCAATAAAATAGAGCTTATAAAAAATAGATTTATTGTTCATTACCTTCACTACAAAGTCTCAACAACACTCTACAGCTTTACCTTTTCTGTTACATCATCCGCTTTCTGGACAACTTCTTCCATTATAATCTTACACGCCTCTTCCACAAACTTCTCTCCTGCTTTTGAGTCCATTATTGGACCATTTAGGATGACCCCATCCACCAAAACAGCATTCTTCTTCTGAAGCATCTCCTGCTTGCAAACACCAACTGTAAGAGAAATAACTCATAATTAAAGCAAGGATAAATAAATAATAAACTAAAAAAAAATATTCTTTCCCTGCTGGAGATTTAGTCAACTTAAGAAAAGCCTCACGTAGACTTTTTATCCGTACAAAAATCCCAGATTTTGGTGGAAGAATCTTTACAGACAAAAAAACCCAAACAGATTACTTCAAACATAGACTGTTATTCTGCAGGCAATAACAGTCTACTTGTATTGTACCTACTGCTTCTTCTAACATACAAAAGCATGCAAGGGACTTTCCAAACACAGAGGAAAATACAGTTCTGGCTTAGAACATGTTACAGCTGTACAAATAGAAATACAGATAAAGATAATGGGCATTTTTCTTAATTGAAAATGTTTCCCTCCACAAGCCATCCCTCTGCTCCCAATTTTTCATGAAATAACTTTCAACTTTGTGTCCTGTATCTTTATGCTGCTCCTTCCCATCAGCCAGTCCCCTTGCTCAGAGTCTTCTGCATTCTTTGCAGACTGCTTCACTGACCCACACTCCCTGGAAAAAAACCCTTTCAATGCCACATACCTGTACTTCTTTCTGCCCCTATCCCATTAAGTGCCCTCAGTCACTAATTACAATAATCTGCTAGGCAAATTATCTTGTTTATTTTGTTGATTCCTTTCTCCAGTGATGATCTCTTTCCCCTCCCTCACCTTTACCCAGGAGACATACTCTCCGCCATTAACACATTTTTACTTCCACCTTTGCATTACCCCGGAGAGCTCATCCAAGATGCTTGTGAGACACTCGCCGACAGCGGCAACTACGTATCTCTTTCATGTATTGATTTCGTATGGCAAGATCAGGACTCTGTTTTTCACCAGCATGAGGATGAAGATGAAATTGAGACATTTGGAGATATGGAGGGAATAGATATTTGAAACAGTATCGCACTGAAAGGAGAAGCGGTAACTACTGTAACCAAATTATCTGGGTTACAGGCAGTATCTGTTCACTGATCCTGCTTTAGAATAGCTGAGGTCTATGGAGCCAGGCAGCACTGCCACCGTGGTTGTCTTCATTTACAGTGAGGATGGGGCAAGGCTGGGGTGTATGGAGAATTGAGTGTATGTTCTGTGTCCAAAACAGCTTTATCTTATTGCTTTACTTTTTGCTCCACTTGCAAAGCAGAGAACACAGGCGGCTCTTTCACAGGTCTAAACAACTGAATTTCCAGAGGACTGCCAGGCACTGCAGTCCGACACATTCATCATGTTTATCATAATTACAGCTCCTCATGCACAGGAGGACTTAGAAGAACAACAGTGATGCTTAGAAATGTACATCACTTCAAGGTCCATTGATTGAAAGAAACCCTGCTAATCCCATGAGCTTTTATTTTCTGGTGACTCAGAGAAGCTATTCAGTTCACTTTGACTTTTCAGGGGAGATATGACAAACAAGACAAAATTCTAACATGAGATGGGACCTCACACTTCTCATAATGCTGCCAACAAAAACAGCACACACACACACCCTCCTCTCGCCTTTCTAAAATTACTTCTATTTTTAATCCAAATGGGCAGCATACTAAATTTTTCTGAACAGAGTAGCCTTCAGCCCATTGTTATAGTAAAGGCATAAATGTTCCTACTGGACAGATGGAGAACAAGCAGGCAAACAGTATTAAATCTTCAACAGGCAAAGAGGGAAAATCACAGACATCAAAAACGTCAGTTCTCATCATGCTTTCCAGCACACCACAGCAGAGGCACTGTAAAGAAACCACAGCTTTGAAAAAGTCTTAGATGCTTATCTCTGGAAACACAAGCTAGTAGGTCAACTTTATAAGATTTAAAACCCTGGGTAATACCAGGAAATTGAAGGCATCAGGGCTTTGGGCAGAGAGAACAGAGACTAATTTTGTGTTGAGACTTAGTTATTTGATGCATAAATAGCTGCCATAAGTACTATTCAGAGTTTAACATAAATATAAAAAAGAATTTCAACCTTAACGTCACCTGGAGGGTCTATGATCTCTATGTACGCCAAAGGTGTTTTGTTTCTATGAAAAATAGGACAGGATCTAAAAAAGAACTCCGTGGGAGACTAATATCTATTGCAGAGCACAGATATTGATACCTCCTTTGGTTACAAGCAGAATTGACGGCGGAGCAAGAGAAGTCACTAATTCTTTAACTCCTTTTTTTTGTTGGTTTGGGGTATTTTTGTTGTTGTTGTTTGGTGGATTGGTTTGGGGTTTTTTTGTTCTCCATAAACTCTCTGCTAGAAGCAGAGTTGTGAAAAAGATTTCTATTGGTAACTCCCTATTCCTGTCACTTTTGCACAGAGATAAGATACTAATATTTCCATGACTTTACAATGATCTTTTTACAGGAATTCTGCAACAGCAGAACTTTACATTACTTTTTCTACCAGGTCTTTAGGGAACCGAGTCATAGGTCTAACAGCTTCCTGTTTGAAGCAGGTCTGTTCATCTCTACACACAGTTTTACAGTCTCCCTAGGATCCTTTTTGGATCCTGAGGAAGATATGATCTGGAAAATGGGTGATGGTCTATCTCTAATCTCCATATCAGTTTCAGAACTTGAGCACAGCCTATGAAAGAAAGGCAAAGCAGAGAGGTTAGAAGGAAGAGATGGAAGACAGACTTCATTTCAACAGCATTTCACCTGTGTAAAGCTCCAGCAAAGAGTTTGTAACTCTGCCCATATTTTAATTCATCGAATAATACTCCTTGCAATTATTTACCACATTCTCAATAACTTTTTTCATTATCACTTATAATTTCAACCTGAATTTGTAGCAAATTATGCCCCAGAATATTACCATAAAACCATTACCTGAAATTAGCAGAAACTTCATAATTTAGCACTTCACAATCACGTGTTAAATCAAGCCCCAAGCACACACATTTTTCTAAGATTTCACACATTTTTCAGGTTTCAGAAACCACTACTACAGGTTTCAGAAACTACTACATGCACTCTTCTCATCCCTCATGATCTTTCTGCAATTGATGATACCTAATCTTCTACTTGTACTTATCTGACTTCTTGAATCCTTATAAGATGATCAAACTCTTCCCTATCAAAAAATAATTGTGTGTCCTCTTGGTTGCAGTAAAGCCCTGAAGAGGATAACTAAGTAGATGATAAACATCTGAAATTCCATAATATTTTTTCTTTTTATCACATTTTTAAAAGAGGCCAATGATCTATTTATTATGCTTTAGATAGATTAGCCTCCAGAAAGATTCCAGTTCACTTTCTATGTCACAATTAAATAGATGCCTTTAACACATTCTCAGAGCTCAGCATCCAAGCTAAGAAACACACACTATGTTGATGATACATATTGGGTCTTATAAAAAAAATCATTCATCAAATGGTCACATTATTTTCCAAAAATTTTGGGCCTTTTATATATCTGTGTCAGACACATCAGATTGCACTAAAGGAACATGACTTTTTTCGAAGTGGGAGAGCCCACTTCATAGAAAGAGCATCTTGTCACATATACCTCTTTTGTTTTCAGATAAGATAGAGAAACCATCTAGAGATGTGACTGTAATAAATATGTTCTTTCCTATTTGAGAATACAGAAACATACTCTGAAGCAGACTCAGAAAACAGACTTCCAGAAAATACATCAAATACCATTTCAGCCAAATGGCTCCAGGCTTGAAACAGAACTAAAAATTTAGCAAATTGAAGTGCTTTAACAGAGAGATTAAGAATTACTGACTGTTAAAGATATTTTTCTGCAAAAGAGAAGACTCAATTCTGCTCCAGTTGAAGGCAATTGGGCATTTAGCCACTGGCTTCAGCAGCAGCAAAATCAAGCACATAATTCTCATATTTCATCGTGAAAGAAATATTCTATTACAGAAGCCTAAGTATTTCCAACCAGCATTTCATTTTTATGATCAATATTATTTTCCCAGCAGCAAACATAAATTAATTGGAGTTGGAATAATATACAGGAAAAAATAAACATTTTTTCAGATGTTTCTATATCTTTATGTAAGTACTACATATATTTTAAAAGCTTCATCTGTTTCTATATTTGACTGCTCAATCCTTGCACTATAAAAAGAAACTGAAGCATTGTACTTGGCCCATTCTAACAATATTTGGGAGAGTAGCGTGAAATTATCAAAAAGATTTACTGCTCACAAGGTGAATGAGGAAACAAAAGGGAGCTCTTGTGAAAGAGTAGCTTATGTTTGAATGCCAGAGCCAAATCCTGTTCAGTTTATACTGTATTAGCCCCACTGACTATTTGGGGGAATGCAAAAATCTGGCTTTGACCAAAGGCCTATTTCTACTTTGCAACAAATGCAGTAGTAATTGCCAGCATTAATCAGAAAAAAAAAATTAAATTTCTCATTCTGTATGATCTAGTCATGGGTCTTCTTTCAGTGTGTCCAGCAAAAGAAAATAAGTGCTTTCAGTATCAAAACTCCACCATGTTTAATGAATTACTGTGGTGCCAGATCATGTATCAAATCATTAAAACATACTTGTCCCACACTATGCAGCTATTTGAGTCCCTTGGTATAAACAATATTTAAAGCCACTTCTGTTTCTTTAATCACTGCTTTCTGTACATATGAATAAAGTAAAACCACTCTAGTCTTAGGGCAAAAATATATTGTTTCTTCATAAACTGTTTTCCCAGGCCTGTCACCAAGTAAAGGAGATGCAGTTTTCTTAAAATCCAGTGTATAAAATTTCTTGTTGTCCAGGAAAAGCTATCCATATGAAAAAAAGGAGTGAGCATGTGTATGGTAGGGCTTATGCAATTCCCCCTATATTACATATTCTTGTTTTGCAGATTTATGGACCAGGCCTGTGGACAGGGAACAAGTTGGGTACTTCCCCTCAGAAGGTCAGCAGCAGCCACCCCCACACAGGAATCCTCTGACTGTGAAAAGGCAAATGTGACCTTTCTAGAGAAGGACCCAAGGAAAACAAAGTGCTTGTGTCTGGGCTCCAAAACCCCTGAATAGGCTCATTGAGCTCACTGCTAGCACTGAACAGCAACAGCACTACAAATGGATCCTATTCTCCATCCCACACCTGAATTTCCCTTTCCTAAAGAAAGGGTTGGGAGAACGAAATGAGGAGAGGAGACACAGAGAGGAATATCTGACAGGAAATGTAAGGACCATGCTAGGACAGAGGTCCTGCTTTCAGAGGTATTTCCTGAGCTCTGAGGAGGGACTCTTTCGAGCTGAATGCTCACAACATGTCATGTTGTGCTGTCCTAGGCAGGATTTGCTTAAAAAAAAAAAAAAAAAAAAAAGGGCAAGTAAAAGTTAAAATATAGGATTCAGACATTTTTATGCAGCCAGTCCTTGGGAACTGATGTTAATTTTTCATAACAACTCTACAATGCCCCAGCTAATAAGTGCAGGAATGATTTTGCTGTAACATTTCCAATTAGGAAGAAAGGCTGTGGAGAATTGGAATTCACCTTGCTGCAAAACTGAGAAACAGCAAATGCCAACTATGAAATGGAAATCCCAACTCCCTGACCCCAGTGAGATTCTTTCTCACATGTTCTAACACTTAACACCTGCTAACAGTGTAGGCAGTATCTGAGAAACACAACTCTTTTCATTTTAATTAAAAGTTGTGCATTGATGGTGAACATCTAATGGGCATTCCTTTTTCAGTGGAAAAGTGACTGAATCTACAACATTAAATCAAACCACTGTGTATGGTATAGAAGAGTTAACTTCAGGAGGCTGAGTTCAAACAGAAATGATGAATACAGGTGTGACCCACATAGAACATACAGAATCCCTGAGAATTTTATGGTCCAGTGGAAAAAAAAAAAATTAAACGAAAACACAAATAGTTTTTTTATCCAAATGGGAGTTCTACATCTTGTTTTAAAAGGGTTCCTGACAGCCTACAATTTCATGCAAGAACTATATTTTTAATCATAATATAAAATCAACTTTTAGCTCCAGTCTTTCAAAAATCAACTAAGAAGGCAGTAATTTATAAAACTGAGTTTAATGGGATTCAGTGCAAGTTAAAATGTAGAAATAGATGAAAAGTCTAAATTTCATTTTCGGAAGTTTTACCTGCACATTCAAGTTACAGTCAAAACAAGTATTTTCTTCTCACTTTTTCATATCATAAACACTTCCATATTTTATGCTTCCTACAAAGGATTTCCAGTTGCTGTTCAATAACTCATGCCCACAACACAACTCTGAGATATGCCCTTATTTACTAACATGGGGAAGCTAGTGCATAGCAAATCAGAATGTAACTTTCCAGACCACTAGATTCTCTGAACTAGTTCCTACATAGATATTCATCATTTATTAGCCTATCACTTCAATGTAAAAGTAGTTTAAAGTAGCTCAATGCACTTTCAAAATGGAGCAAGTTGCCCTGCCCAGGCTGTTATAACACTGCTGGTCACATCAGCAGAGATTGGTCACACAGATGAGGGACCCAGCAGGGCTCTGGACACACCATTTCAGGTCGTGCCCACCATGGGTTTACTACCAGATTTTGGGAAAGCACTCCTGAGCTGCAAGAAGCCAGGCTGCTGCATGGCACTGGCAGGGGCCAGCAGAAGACCCTAGCAGTCCTTTTCTAGAGCATCAGTCTGGATGGTGCCTGGTGGAAGCCCAGATGTGATCCTGCTGTGCACACTAGGGCTCAGCAATGGCAAGCTGAAAGAAACCCACACAGAGCCACCACACTGCCTGTAGCCTGACTGCACCCAGAAAATGGATACCTTATTTTGTTTGGGGTTTGTCTGTTTGGACCATGTCAAAACTTAAATCAGTCATTTGACCTCAGCATTAGCACTGCAACCAAATACCAGGTACATACAGCATTTGTCACGTGCTCTTCCCCCTTCAGGCTGGTGCCAGAGCTTTTTAACATGATATATTGGCCCCAAAGGGGCCTCAGTAATCCCTGAACAATGGAGTAGGGCTGCTTGCAAAAAATTCGTTTAAGCAGCTCAATGAGACCCTGCAAGCTGTCTTGCAGTGTAACCAGCAGAGGGATGCCAAGCCACTTTAAGACAAGATTTCCTGTTGAAACCCTGACATTTGCCAATGGACAAGATCATATTTATAAGGCTTTTCAGCATACATAAGATGTGACAAAGGGCAGAGATAGCTAAGCTTCAGAGACACAAGCATTTCCAAATTATCTAGATTTAACCAACTGCTTTGTAGTCATTGCTACTTTGCTGACAAAAGACTGTGGTCACTAAGAACCACCTTTCTTGTGACATTCATGAGACTGAAAAGCTTCTGGTCCAGTGGCTTTTACTTTGAAAGACAATTCTATTTGCTGACACTTGACAAATTTTTCATTAAAAAAATAAAGATCACATATACTCAAGAAATGGTAACAGAGATGGACATTCATACATTTGAATCAGGTCAAAGACACCTTTTATTACCCTTAGATGAGATCTGACAATAATTATTAACAGAAATAACCACTACTGATGCGCTACAAGGCAACAACAATTTGCCTTTTCAATTTATTATTCCCTCATTACATATGTATAAAGCCCAGTAATGCCAAAATAAGATTACTTGTGTGCACAGATGGGAGAACAAAAGGGAGGAAGTGGCCCAAAATTAGCCATGTCCTGATGAGTATCCTGGACTTATCAATGCTTTCAACAATTGCCTCCTACAACCTCTGCAGTTTGTGGCACAAGACAAAGCAAAAAAGGCCGTAAGAAATCTAACTTCTGATTTCTGCAAAGCTTGAAGAGGTAAACATCTGGGATGAGCATAAAAAACCATCTCAAACTGGATCACAGAGTAGGAGGAAGTCAGAAATACAGACATCTACTTCAGTGTGTCCATTTTTTCTGTCTTGAATACGTAATAAATGCTTATGCAAATAGAAATGATCTTTAAAGAAGCAGGCAGCTTAAAATAGTCAAGAGCAGGGAAATTAAGGCAAACGAAATCTAAACTGTTTAATAGGCAATAATAGCTGAATCAGTATGCAACGAGATCTCATAAAGCATTAAAAAGTGACAATTCCTGGTTGTATAAGTGACAGTTTAAAAGACACCTTAATCAAGATAGAAAAGTTATTTACTGAACTTCTCAAATGTCAAATTAAGCTTCTTCACTAAATGTTCATTAACCGCCAAGAAAATTCTTATTAATTTTAAAGCACCACGAATGCACTCACTCAGAATGGCTTTATTTGATGCAAGCTTCATTTCTTGCAAAATGATGTCTCCCTTCCTTTGATGAAGTGGTATTAGGAAAGATCCAAGTACCTCTTTTATCAGATCAGATTTTAAAACACAGGAGAGATCCTATCCCTCTGCTCTGACCAAAATACTAACCTGAGTGTCACATTACCAGCGCCTTAAAGTCTCCCTAACTCCCAGGGTGTTTCACCACGCTTCACATTACAGATGCTTGACATGGCAACATGGCAACACCTTATACAAAATGTTTGCCAGCTCACCTCCCCAGTCTGCTGGTGGCATAAAACCACATAACTCCCAATTCATACCAAATACAGGCTGAGACACCAACAATTCAAAAGTTTAAAGGCAGAATATAGCATAAATGCTGGCTGCTCTCTTCCTCTTGTGATTGCCAGCTCTGACTCTGTTGATGAGCTAGCAACCTGCTTGAAACTCTGCTTAGCACACTCAGATATATGCCCCAGAGAAAACAGCCCACCTATTTTTTTTCTCCAAATACAGAATTTGCCAAGCTTTCTCCATGCCAAATCAACCCTGGAAAACTACCCTGATGCCAAATGACTGAAGTATATATGCAGTGAAGATCCCTTTCTGCAGCCAGGAGTAGGAATTTACAACTTGGTCCCCTCTCATTATTAGGATTTTGTGTGAATGAAAGCATAGCCAAAAAAAAAAATCCTTTTACTCATCCATGCATAGTCATTAAGGCTTCCCTTGTGGACTGTGGTGATATCTGAGAGAAATTAGGCTCAATTAGCAATCAGCAAGATGAAATTCAAATGGTCACTTTCAAATTGAGGGGGTTTAAAAGGGGAAAAAAAATACAACAAGGAAAAGAACCCAGTCTCACCCCTCAGAGGGCTCCCACTGCGCTCACCCCAGCAGCTTCTGCAGGTGTTAACTCTCTGCACGTTCAAGTCTCCACTCCACTTTTCCAGCTGTGCAAAGCAAACACAATGCTAGTGCTGCAACAGGCAGGTGCCTTCAGCCTCTCTCCCAGCTGCTTTCCGATAGGACTTTAAAAGCTAAGAGCCCATAATATCAGTACTGAAAGGAGAACTGCATTGATCAGCTCAGAAGGTCTAGTTTTAACAATGGACTCACATTTGCTTATGAAAAAAAAAAAAAAAATCAGCAGGCAGCAAAGTTGTACAACCGCAAGAACCACAGAGCCAAATTTCTACAATAATTTGAGCTTCTAGAGAAGTCTACAATGTAGCCTAACCTCATTCACCATCCCACTTGGGAGAAGCTCATTCACCAGATAGAACTTGGCAGAAAACACAGCAAATCACCGAAGACAAAAGAAAGAGAGGTCTGTGAGAGTAAAGGATTCCTCATGAGAGGGAAAGTGCAAAGAAATAACAGATGCTACCCATGAATAAGGTGAGACTGGAAAACCTGCAGCAACAAGGGTGGAGATCACATTACCATCAGACACATTCTCTCTTACCAGCCAAAGCCAATAGTTTTGGAAGGAAACTAGGAAAGAAATTAGTACTTTTGGTAGCATACAACAGGCAAAATTTGAACAAGAATATTACTACCCAGCTAAACCACCAGGATCTCAGTCTTAGTGACTGCTGGCAGCATATCTTTGGGGTTGTTTAGGCAGAGGATATAAATATAAGCTGCATCTGAAGCAAATGATTTTGGGAGCTGCTGTCACTCATACAGTAGTACCCCTGCTACTCAGGTAGAACAGCTGTCCTTACAGTAAAACCTGAAACTACTACAGGCACCAGGACATATTTACTACACACCAGAACTGTCATGTAACCTTACAATGCTCCTTCAATTTACATTAAGTAAAGAAAAAAAGGGATCCACTGTTTTTAAAATATTAAGTTTATGCAGTTTTCTTTCAAAAATATGATTTTGTTCAGAGATTTTTTTAACTAATATAATGCCAATAATTTGGATGACCCACAAATGCAAGAGATTTCTCAATCTGGGAATAAAAGCTTTTTTCACTGTTTCATCCATGTTTAGGGTAAAATATAAAAGAAATTTATTAGGTCTCAAGTCTATTTTAATGGTTTTCATAAGAGAGTCACAACTTGAGATAAGTTAAGAAATTCTTATCAAGAATATTGATCTTGTGGGAGGGGAGAGAGCCATCTGCAAACACTTTTACTATTTTCTGACTTAGCAATCAGCTTCCATTCACAAAACCAAGGACTTCCTCCTTTCTTAACCTTGCAAATTTAATCTCCGCATTTTCTAAGCTCCTCCGGCAGTGTTTTGTATTAGCCATACTTCATCCACAGTCCCAGCTTTTATAAATATATGGTCAACGTTCACTTTTCATTAATGATGCAAGGCCTTCCTCTTCATGCGGGCAAAGAACTTGATAACACCTTTACAAAACAGGATTAACTTCTCCCTTACTGAGACCTTTTGTTCCAAAGCAAATCCCTATATTGCTATATATCACTATGTTATTCTGGCGCCTGATGAAAAAAAAAAAAAAAAAAAAAAATTTAAACTAAAGGCACCGCTCTTTAAAGATCACTTATTTCAACAAAAAAAAAACAAAAAAAAACCCACAAAAATAACACCACTGCTCTGCAATGTTTTTATGACAACTGTTGCAAAGTCTGCACCTTATTAAGCCATGCTGGCCACGCTGCTGCCGCGCTGTAACAGAAGAAGGTTACGGGAGGATGCCCCGCAGGCAGGCAGCCCTCCACCTGCGCTGCGAACCGACCCTGTCCTTTCCCCCTGCCCCGAGGCGCCTCTCCCCGCCAAGCCCGGGGTTACCGGCTATGGGGAGGCTGCAGGAGCCCCGCAGGACGAGGAAAGTGTTAAACGCGCCGAGGGGGCAGAGAACGCTCCGCTTCCCTCCCCGCAGCCTGTGCCGAGCCCTCCGCCCGCAGCCCGGCCGAAGCGGGGCCACAGGAGGGACAAGGGCAGTGTCCCCCGCCTTTACCCTCCATCCCGGCGTCGCGCTGGCCCCGGAGAGGAGCGGGGGCGGCCCCGCTGTGCCCCGGCCGCTGCCGCAGCCTCCGCTGTGCCCGGGCTGCCGGGGCCGCTATAAATACCCTCGGAGCGCCGCGCCAGGCCGGGCCCGGCCGGGCCGCCCCTCCCGCGGGGCAGGGCGAGCGCACGGCCGGCCACGGCCCCGGGCTGCCTTCACTGCCAAAGCGAGGGGTTGTGGCAGCCGCTGCTTGTGACAACGGGATTGTTTCGCCGCCTCTAAAGCCTGAGCGGTGCCTCAAAGCCCCGCCGGGGCTGCGGGCTCCTCGGCAGGCCGGCAGCCCTGAGCAGGGCGCGTCCTGCCCACCGCCGGCAGCCCGGCCGGGCACCGCCGCCTGCCCAGGGGATTTGCCACACTGTCACAGAAGATTCTGAGTTGGAAAGGATCCACAGGGATCATCAAGTCCAACTCTTACCGCTCACTGCACAGAACATTCCCAAAAGTCACACCATGTGCCCAGGAGTACTGTCCAAATGCTTCTTGAACTCTGTCAGGCTGGTGACCACTTCCCTGGGAAGCCTGTTCAGTGCCTGACAACACTCTGGTGAAGAACCTTTCTCCAATATCCAACCTAAGCCTTCTCTGACACATCTTCAGGCCATTCCCTCACAACCCTCTGGTGAAGAACCTTTCTCCAATATCCAACCTAAGCCTCCCCTGACACTACTTCAGGCCATTCCCTCGGGCTCTGTTGCTGGTCACCACAGAGAAGAGATCAGTGCCTTCTCCTCTGCTTCCCCACACAAGTAAGCTGTTGGCTGTAGTGAGGTCCCCTCTCATTCTACTTCTCCAAACTCAACAGACCAAGTTTTATAAGGGCTCTGGATGAGTTGTGTTCAATGAGCTGTTCCAGTTCATTCCAGGACACGTGCCCTGCACAGCATGACATAGGCCTTCGTAATCCTCGTCCCTTGATTTCCTCCTAATTACTGCCTCTTAAAATAAATTTCTTCCTAATTGCTTCCTTTTAAAATAAAAAGGTAAACAAGCTTTGGTTTTGAGCACTGTTGTAACAGGAAGGCCTGAAAGTGTCCAAAAATTAACGACCAACATCCCCAAAATGTTATGCCTCCCCTTAAAATTGGATCATGATTAATATTTGACAGAGATGTTTGGAAGTAGTGAAATATTCACATGTGAATTGAACATCTATTCACAGTAGTATCCTAATTTTTTTTATTTGCTGGGAAAAAAGTGTAGCTCTTTTGTAGCTTAACAGCAGATTCTACCAAGCCATTAATAACTTACACAATTGGAGAAGATAATTTTGAAGCCAAATAGATATCCTACACTGCAAGAGGTAAGTATTTGAACTTCATTTTGATAAACAAAAGGTATTGGTATCGCTAAATTAAGAGTTTGTAGTTGCCTGGGAACAAGCAATTGTGGTCTGATTGTATTCATCATGGGTAAAAGAAATACAGCCCCAATCAAAACTATGCATTTATGGTGCTTCAAAGAGCTAATTTCCCCAAACTGAGAATAACAGTAGGGACAGCTGACAAGGAAAAACATATTTAGTGTGAATGGCAAAAGAGGGGCTCTCATAAAGTACCCATTAAATGGCCAAAAGACTGACTTTTCAATCACAGAGAGCAGTAACTTTACCATAAAACCTCAAAGGTGGCAATCAGAAAGCAAATGGAAAACAAGAGAAATTATATAAATTGCAGTTGCTATAAATTGCAAGTTACCATATCAGAAAATAATAATTTCATAGGGAAGAAAAAATATCCATGGTTGTGACAGCTGAAGACAAATAGGAAATTTAAAGTGTGTTAGGAACAAAAGAAAACCTAGTGATGGTACTAGCCCACATAAGTGGTTTTGTGCTGATGTGTTTGATGAAATGCAAACATGTTCTATAAGTACTTCTGTGCTACAAAAGAAACAAGTAGATGTATCTCAAGGGGATTATGAAGAACTGCTCCAACCCACTAGTAATTAAGAAAGGTGAAAATCATGATTTGTGAAATTACATAGGGGTGTTAATCTTCTACCAGTAGTCAAAAAATGAGCAGGTGCAATGAGAAGAAAATACAGGCCAACACTGGCACCCTAAATAATAAAGGGATAATCATTTCATTTAAAAATATTTCAAAGTAATTAATAGAAATAATTCCAGTCTTTTTTATGAAGACCAGGTCTAATCAAACTTCTCTAAATTCATTCTTCAACGAGATTGCTTGTTTGGTTATGTGCATACTGATGGTTCAGATTTTAAGTCTGAAAGAAAACATGGTACCCCATGATACCATTAAAGCAGATGTTAAATTGACCAGGCCTTGCCTAGTCAATTTAACTGATGACAAAAAAAAAAAAAAAAAAAGTAAAGGAACCTTCTTTCAATGGGTATTTTTCTCTGAAAATTACCCCAAAAAGAAAAACAATGGCAAAGGTGCCAAGCAACCAAGTGAAGCAGTCTGAACTGAGTGGCAAACTGGATCTTGTCAAACAAAATACATCTTCTGTAGCTAAATCCCTGTAATAATCCCTGCAATAAACCTGAAGGATTGTAGATGTTGTGCTCTGAGAGGGTGATGGCACTCACTGGAAGCAATTTAGGGGCCGTAGTCACCAGCTCATCCTAAACACTGACTGTGATGTTGCTAAAAGGAAGGATTGACCTGCATCAAGGGAGTAGGAAATAGGGAATGTAGGGAACTCTCTGGATATATCACTGATTATACCAATCTTGCATACTGTGTTCCTGCCCGTGTTTTGAAAAAAAAGTCGAAAAATACTAGAGGGGGCAGATTAAGAGCTGAAAATGTGATTTGAGAGTTGAAGAAAAATGCTGCTAAGTGAGATGTAAAGAGCACAATCTGTTTATCGTATCAAAAAGATTGACTTGATTACAGCATATAAGTACCTCCATGCAGAAAAAAAATACTGGATTCTGAAGGGCTCTTTAATCTAGCGGAGAATGGCATAACAAGAAGCTGTGGTAGAAACTGAAGTCAGGAAAATTCAAATGTAGCACAAAATTTTTCTTTTTAAGGTGACAACACATCACTGGAGCAGCTAATAAAGGCACCAAGAATTTTTAAATGGTTTTATGTCCCTCAACCAGCCCAAGATGCCTTTCTGGAAGACAGGTTTTAGCCAAATGCAGGCTACTGCTACTGCTCTCACTGCTTGTACATGTGTGAAATTTAATGACACGGAATACAGAGGACATCAGACCATATGACTAAATGGTCCTCTGTGTCTTATTTAATTTTTTCTTCTTATGCTAAGTAATTATAAGAAGGGTTGGCTACTGGTGAGCATCTGCTCAAGATGATATTCTTTGTCAATTGACTGCAATCAGTCTGAAAAAAATGACTACCCCGAGTGTGTAGGATTCTAAATGACCGCAGTATATAAGTTGGCAAGCAGCATGAAATACCAAAAGACAATCAACATTAGTCACCTATTTTCATTTATTTTCATTTGTCATTGCACTAAGCTGACAAGATTTCAATTCATTTGTGTCAAAAAGGAGCTTAGAATAGGTTAAGGAGAAGCTGAAGGAAAGGGCAGCGGTATGAATTCATTAAACAGAGTGGCCATCAGACTTAGGTAACATGGTAATTAAACACAAACTTTGAAATGCTGGCAGGCAAACCAGACAACTAATTCAATATGCAATATTGCACTGGTAAATATACATTTTCAGTTTTAAATATTTATGGATTTCTTGCCCAGTTTCTGCATAAATGAATCAAGTTACCTCACCTGAAGCTATGATCCCCCATAATGAGCTGTGGTATGCAGTGGAGACTAAAAGGTTTGACACAGCTAGTAATGCCTACCTCTCTGAAAGCAGCCAGGACCACACAACTGAATTGTGTTGCACATAAACTATTGAGAACTGCATTAAAATATTAATGAACTAATGTTCTTCTTAAATTGTTGTATTTGCCAGGATGTGAACTTGCATCTTCTCTCTGCTGCTTACCAAGCTGATATGGCAAAGTTACAACATACGCTTGCTGATGTTACAAAGCTGAAAGCTCTCAGTGGCCTTTCTGATTTCATTAGCTGTCCCCTTGCCTGAAGTTTATTCTCTGAGCACAAAACCTTTTCAACAAGTCAGGAACCTCCTCTAAACAATGCAGAACCCAAATGCTGTAAACAAATAGTTAACACAGAAGATTAGAATAACAATTGATTCTTTACTGAAGGAAGAATGAATTGTGTTGAAGAAGGAAAGTTCATTTTGGAGATCAGACATAAATTTTTTTCAAATCTACTAGTCCAAAATTCAGAACAAGGGTGCTTTCCAAACAAAAAACTTAATTTTATCCAAAAGAGGCTCAAAGATCTTGTAATATTTAATACTGATATGCAAATTCTAATACCATGTGATTGGTCCTGACTTTTAGAAATTACTTAGAAAAATGACAGGGTCCTTAGATGGTCTTAAAGATGGAAACTTTTTAAATTACCATATACTCCACAAATCTAACCTGAAAGGTGCATAAATCAGCACTTCCTCTGTCTTTTCCCCAGAAGATGTTGTGGGCTTCATTTTTAGAATGAAAAAGAATTCACAACCACAAATGGAGGGAAAAAAAAAAAAAAAACTGCAGGATCCCTGAGTTTGTGAAAATCAGATCCAGATCCAAGGTCATTAATAATTGAAGTGTCATGGTTACCTCCATTGGTGTCAACATCACCTACAGAACTCAAACAGTAGTAGCCTGGTGCAGGTAACTGAGACAGGGACGAAAAAGCATTAAGGAGCTGAAGGGCATTCATTACCTTTTTGATGCCTAGAGGAATAATGTTGCTGTGCTAGTGGAGGCCAACCAAAGGTGAAGACTGATCACTCTACACAGTAAAATGAAGAAGTAGTAGGTTCTCCAGTTGCAGTATCTGATGCCTTCAAAGGAACAATATGGCATGAGATGGCTGGCAAAACACATAGCTCAGAACATCAAAGCAACAAAACATCAGCTGCCAAGGCTTGGACCCTCAAGGCATCAGCAAAGACAACAAAGCCAGCAGGAATCTGAGAGTACTGAATTCAAACTGCAGGACAGGACTCTTTTTGGAGATGATATTTTGCAAATTGGAGATTAACAGATGTCATTCCCTTGACACAAAAATAGGCCACATGTTCTTTTGGACAGCGCATCTGCAGCTGCCCAGAGGTCACATATATAATAAAGACTGGATGGAGGGAAGATGGGAAGCAGTTCACAAACAGCAAAACCTCCTGGATCATTACGAGGCAGGGCAAGGGCATGACAAATGCCAGGACTCAGTGCTGTCCCTGCTGGTGATGCCAGGGGCAGGATGAGCAGGAAACAGCAGCCTAAAGGAGTCAGAGGACTAGAGAGACTGACTGGAAGGCACTTCCAGAGGCACTGGAGGGACTTCTCAGCATTCCACTGCAGGCCTGGGCTGGACATCCAGCTCAGGCCTGTGACCACCTCATGCTGCTAGCTTGATCCCAACCTGCTGCTCAAATGGAAACTTACTCCACCTCTTGGCAAGTCTTTTGTGGTTTCACAGACCCAGCTTAGATACTCATGTTGTGCATGTAAATCTGTTAAATCACATCTGTATTTTCTTGAGAAAAAAAGTAAGGTAATCCAAATAGGTCTGTTTATAACCTTTCAAGGCTGACTGCTGTTCATTCAAGTCCATAATGAGAATTAGAGATCTGTTAATATTCCCATGTTTAATAAAAGCAGCCATGCAACATATATTATTAAACAGTAGACTGCCTACAGTGCCTGATCTCAAAATTGAAATACTATTTTTGAATAACTGGTATGTCTTGTACATTGTCCTTTAATCAATCTTGGCAAACCAGGACATGTCATATTCCTTCTCTTATGTTTTTGGTGGGAGGTAAAAGAATTTAAAATATCTTAGGAGGAGGAACCTCTCAAGGTTTGGGAATCAGCATACAGTTTCACATCTTCATGGTGAAAAAATGCTTAACAAATCTCATTACTCAAGTTTATGGAATTGCTTGCCCCTTCTGTAATTCAGAAAGATTAAAATGCTCCTGCAAATTAAAAATAGGATGAACAACCGATTAGAGCAAGGTTTCTGTTTGCCATTTGAATCAGACAAAGAGGGAACAGGCACAATAAGGAAATCACAGTTGAAAATTTTGAAAAGTGAGGATATAGAAATAAGACCCTAATTTTATCTGAAGATCTTATAGATTACAAAGAAAATGTCAAGATAAGCTTCATTGCTATGATTTACAATATTACCAAAATCTTTTCACAGATATATAACCCATTTTTGCCTGTTTCACTGTGTTTCACTAGACAGAAAAGCATAGGGGAAGATAGCTTAAAAAAGCAAGGTAGTTTCACCCTAATTATGTGTTTGCATTTTATTTATTTTAATAAACAAAAATATACAGACATGCACATAGCTTTTGTCTTTCTATTTTTAAAGCAAGAATCTTAATCTATTTTAAGCCAAGGGGATCACAGAGAGGGATCGAAAAAATTAGAGAAACAGTAGATACCACTCTACTGTGGTCACTGCAGCTAGCGTGGGCATGCATGAGCCATCTCTAAATTAGCAGGATTAGGTATTTCTGAAGAAGTACCAAAAGTAACACAATGCTCAGGGCAAGCTGCAGACTCTTGCTCAAAGCTGGGTATTTGGCTTGTGGCCCACTTGGAGCCCCACATTGCTGCAGCTGAGGTGCTGCCTTGCACAGGAGGGTGGTAAAGGATTGTATGGGCTGGCTGAACAGATATAAGATCAGTCCTTGGGTAATCTTGGAAGTTAGGAGACAAAAGCTGTATATGAGTATTGCAAAAGTTGAAGATGAAATTAGCAAATAAACAGGATTTCTCTCCTCAGTCAGCTACATCATAATTAGACTCTCCCACCATGTCTCTTTTCCTAAAATTTTATAGATAGTGTTGAATCAGGCCTCACTAGATATTCCTGAGACAATAAACTCTGAAGGGCACAGAAGTAGAGATGATGAAGGAGAAAATGGGCAACTCTCCCATCTTGTCAAAAATGTCAAAAAGTTTGACATTTTGAAGTGTCAATAATCTTAAGAAAACCCTATATACATTGGGGTTTTTTCTCGTAAAGTAACTTACATGTTTATTCCACACCTAAAAAAAATTAATCCTTTGTTGTTTTCAAAAAAAAATGAAACTGGAAAATTTTGAGAAGGCTAAGTACATGCCACCCTGAAATACCTTTGCAGCAAAGGCTGTAATTTTCACATTAGCAAGCCATAAAATAAAAGGCATGAGTATTGTTTCTAGAATCAAGATTTATGTCCTTTGTAACACACAGCCCCCAGAAGGTAACACAAGTCCAAGAAATGCACTCAAACAGGTCTAGCACTCCATCCAGTGCAGCTCATGGTGTGAAACCATTTGGAAGCAGATAGAGACACCAGACTGTAAGTGAAAGACATCTCCATTGTCTTCCAGAGCATGTAACCATGCTAAGGAGGGTTAATGCTTCAGCTTCCCATCTCTGTAATCTCCAGGAAAAAATGAAGTTTGTATCAATTCAAGACAGATTTTACATGAATTCTCTCCTGTTGCAAAACAAGAGTCACAGACCACATAACATTTAAAAAGGATGCAAAGCAGCAGGCAATTTCAGAACCACACTGAGCAATGTTATTTAGCAAAAAACTAGCCTGTGGGTTCTGCAAATGAAATTACTCCCAACTCTCACTTCCATGGAAAATGTAGAATTTTGCGTACAAAAAATGTACACCAAGCAGCATGAAACTGCATTTGAGGACAAAAAACAAGCTTATTTGAGCCATCTTCAAACCTGATCTGACCTTTGACAATTTCACTGCAATGAGCACCATTTCTTCTCTTCATGTTATGGATAAAGAAGTCTGAGGTAAAATGAAGTTGCTGCATGCAGGGATTATAACAGTTGATATCATGGCTGGGATACAAAGACTAGGAACAGACAAGAAGCAAACAGCTGTCACCATCCCACACCCAGAACAAAGGGGTTTTTTAATGGTGGAATGTTTCAGATAATGGAAATACTGCATGTAGATTAGAGAGGCGGTTTCAGTTAAATGGCTTACTGCTTTTCAGTCTTCAGGAGAAATGAAGCAGCAACAGGGAAAGGCATAACTCCAGCATAGTATTAGCTATGTGAAACCAGAAGGCACTTCTGGTCTATGTCTGCTCCCTCACGCTAGCACAGGCAGAAGTTAAGTATTTCAGTGGCTCCTTTTTATCTATGTATACACTTAGTTAAAAAGCACAGCTACACCAAACACCATGATTGCGACAACTAAAAATGGTTCTGATATCTAAGTCCCCCATGCAGAAAGAGAAGTGACCACTTATTTCCAGTGGGCAGATGTTCAACTGTGATTTAGGTCTATCCTGTTGCATCTGGTTTTCACACAGCTTTCACAACACCGAGCTGTACCCCTGGTGCAAATAGGTAGCATATGCAACAAGCTGACCTTGAAAAATCAGGCTTAAGACCAGGAAAGAAATGACTGGAAGCTGGACACTGTACGTATTACTGCATATCAGTAATATTTGCAAATTTTTTTTTTGTTGTTGTTATTTCTACAGCAGCTTTTTACTAGCAAAGGAAAAGGTTAGTTGATGACAAAGCATCTTTTCTGAGATCAAAGGAGATAAACAAGAAATAAAAGCACCTCTCAGGCCAAGAATTATGCTAAGCAGCTCACTCCTCTTAGCATTCTAAGCTCTTATATAACTTTAAAAGTCCCCTTTGTTAGATTAAAGAAAACAGCTTTTCATGCAACCAATATAGGGGACAGGAGAGTCAAAGCAACACCAGTGTGCTGCTGAAAGTTAATTACTATACTCCTGAGCAGTCAAAGATCTGAACTCCCATCTTCTGCATCCCTGCAAAGGGAGCACATTTCCCACTTTGAGCATGGGAATGAGCCAGTGAATTTACACGATGGCAGGGCAAAAAAGAAATGGAAATGTCATCTTCTCACTAGGAGAAAAGCCAAATTCCTGTTGCTGAAACATTATATTCCCTCTTTCTGCTTCTCAAGGACTCAGAAGACCACTTCTTCCAAAGAAAACACCATGGAAAGTGCCAGATGATTCTGCTGATAGAGTTGACACAATCCTGAGGCAGGTTTACCTGAGGAAGATGCTAATACAAGATGTGGCACCTAAGAAGTATAGCACAACTTTATTCCTGGACTGAATCCTTCTGACAGGGATACCTTTGGAGACCTTTTGTAATATGACCATTATATAAATAAAAAAAGAAACTGGAGTTTCTAGGTAGAAATGGCAGTGTAAACATGAGAAAATAGAAAAATACTGAATAAAAGGTTGTTTTCACATTTTTCAGCTACATTTTCAATTTGGCAAAGACACAGCTGAAGGGCTGAACTGGAGCCCATGTGCTGTCATTTCTTTCACCATCAAATGCTTTTGGAGCACTATTAGATATCAGGATTTTGTGAATTGGTCTCCTGAAAACAGAAACTCATACAGTGGTTTTGAGAAATTTTAGGGAGAAAAATAGAAAAAACTTAGCTTAAAACCAACAACTGCAAGTTGACGAAAGTGTTTTAAAATCCTGGATCTTTCAGATATGTAGACTCCTTCATGGGATGTGCTGATGTTAGGCTGCTCAGGCAGGAAAGTGGAATCACTATTCACAATACTTTTTTTTTTAATTTGATCATTTAGAACAGATTTTTTCCTGAGACATAATCCATTCAAACTTTAGTTGCATTCTTTGCCAAGACATCTTTTCTCTTGGGATCTCTCTGGATTGAACAGGTAAAGGAATGCCAACAGCAATTGCTCACTCAACCAGTTGTACTAAAAATAGTAGAGATGACAACACTGCACAGTCTTCTGTGCTTGATAAAATGGAAGAATACAAAGACTTACTCTACAAGCACATCAGAAGGAATGGAGACAAATTAGTCACAAAATACAAGGCTTGTCAGCAGTGAAATGGAAAGAAAATAAAATGAACTTCCACCTTGTTTTAGAAAATACCCCAGTAATAGTTTACAAATAAACTGAACTACAGGGAATATCTGACAAATATATAAATCAAGATGTATGAACACACTATGAAGAATTAAATAAAGAGAAAATCCATCACTTTAACATATTCTTTCAGTACCTATTTACATGAAGCAGTACAGAGAAATATATAAACACATTTAGAGAGAAAGGCACCATTAAATTCTATATTTCACAACCAACTATAGGACATTAAAACCATTGCATTCCCTTCTGCATCATAACCATCCTCAAACATTTAATACCAAGAGCAACTTAAAACCAAAATATATGATTTTACATTCTGTGTGTTGCATCCTGCACATAAGCAACCCATTTTTAAAGGTTTGTCTAGATACACTTCTGGTATCAGTGCAGCAGTTCAGACACAGAAAAAAAAAACAGCACAACAAACAGATTCTTTTATCACTGGTATTTAAGAGTGTTAAATCACTAGATTAGGCCAGCACATTTTAAAATAATGTCTTTTAAAATAGAGCTACATATATTGACACAGATAATTCTTCTTAATCATGTAGATATTTGATTTCATTTCAAAGGTCAATCCCTATAGTTTAAAACTTCTCAATAAACAGTATAGCTCCCTAATATAAATTGACTTACTGCAGCAAAATTAGATATCTCAGATTACTCCCACTTTTACAAGATGACTGTTCAGGCCATTTACTTTTTATTACAGTGTTTGGCCATCATAAGACAACACTGCTACTATTTTTGACCCTTCTCTGTAAATGCATGAATATACTCTAATCCTCGCCTATTGAAGTTCAGTTCATTTACAGGGGCAGAGGGACAATAAGTGCTTTTGTTATATTCTGGATCCCTTGATTTCTTTACAGATGTCAAACAAATTCTGAGTATTCTTAGTACTAGAATGGATGTAGCAATGTGCCATTAGAGTTTTCAAGAAAAACCTCTGTTAACAGCAAACAGGACTTTTTGCTTGACAATTCCAGCCCTGAGTAGCTTGCACACTTAATTGTTCTCATTTTCTCAGAGGCTAATTTTAAGAACTGGTTTAATGAAAAAAATACCCCAAAGAGTACTCTCTTTTCCTTTCCAAAGCATATATAAGTTTGTTGGAAGAAATACCTAAATATCTGACCCAGTCCAGAATCATTAGGAAAAACCCATATTTATCGTTTTGTTACTCTAAGGCTTTTATAAGTATTCTAATCCTCACAACAATAAAAATTAGACACTAATTTGTTTCATAATTAGGCAAGCTATCAAAAATTGAGAGAGTTAATTAGTATTTCTCCCTTACCAGTGCAAGAAAAAATTCTGTTCAACAAAAATGTTGCAGCAAAATGATAAATAACAGAACACCATTCAGGGAGTTTCCAGATTCTAGCCAGCACTAAAAGGAATAGGGAACTTTTGGTATATTGAGGCATTAAAAACCAAATCATTCCCACCTGTTGGGAACTATGCATGAGACTTTTCATAGGTTTGCAACTCAGAGTTGAGTTTGTCTTTTTGGGAACTACCTGGTGATTTGTGTACTGCAGTGCCATTTTCTGTCTAAGAACAGCATAACTACTAATGCCTCTTTGACAGTCTCCTCTGAGTCCTGCTCCAGAGTGCAATATACAACTCTTGTTGTAAAGAATGTGCTGAAGCTTTCACTTGATTTCTTGTTTACAATGTCAACACTTCTGCTTTCTTCTCTTTTGTTTAAAGGATAGAAGCATATGGCCCTTAGTGGCCCTGAAACCCCACAGGGTAATTTTAACAGACACTGTATGAGAGAGACTCTAAAAGTTAACCTAGTTTGACAGCAGCTCTACCTGAAGGAGCTTAATTTATAAAAAATGTATAGGAAAGGACAGATTTTCCATCTGATCTGTGCTACAACAACAGAGAAAAATAAGACAGACGCATAGAGTGACAACATAGGGAAACAAGCCTACAAGACTCCTGTGCTAGTCTCTAATGAGCTCCTTCTCCCTCACCCTGCAGAAAGATCTAACAGAAAAACAAGCAAACATTAAAAAAAAAAGGTTAGCTTATCTTCAGAATATTGTTTTTACAAGGTTTGACACAACTTCTCTAACAGTGGGTTAACGGTCAGCATCAGATGCATCTGAAAGTCTGCATCCAGTTTCTTGTGTGTCTCCCTCTCAATGTATCCAGGACCATCAATACTAACACAGAATCTAATTAGCTGTCTCAGAAGATAGAGGCCACTAAAAACCAGAATGGACATGGAGGATGAACAATTGTCCAAATCAAGATGCATCTTGCTCAGGCACCAAGGGTTAAGCTGGTCCCCAGGAACGAAGCCAAAAACTCCTTCCAAATTAGATTGGAAAGAAAGGCTTGGAAGGTTTTGGTCTCTATCAATAACATGATGGATTGTTTACTTTGTAGGACCTTCTAGGCTTCTTTAAAGGACAAATTCTCCTGGTACTTTAGAGTCTGAACACACTGGTATTGCCCCAATCTCTTCTGCTTTTTTCCTGTCATGTGGTGTGCTTTTGTTTTTCTGCCTTTTATATTATGGCCTTTTGTTATAACGAGTTTGGGGGAAGTTCTGTGGCTCCTGGGATATACACAGAGTAGCATTTCTGTTCACTCACTTGTATTAAACATTTATCACAGGGCTGCCTGCTACTGCAAAGGACTATATTTCATGGCTGAGGTGATTCCTTCAAGAGTCTTCTTCCTTCAAGGTGGTCTTTACCAACCATACATTAGGCAACTTACTGTGCAGGTCAAAGGGAGCATACTCCAAGCCCACCCTGCCCAGCCAGCAAAAAGAAAGCTAGACAGTCTCCAGAGCCATCAGCACAACATAAACTCAATATTGCTGTTAAAATAAACAGCAAAAGCAGAGATTTCTTGGTCTGACTGCAGCTGCTGCTGCTTCCACCATCTCCTTCCTTATCCCAGGGAATCAAACTTCGCACTGCAGATATTTCCACAAAATGTCCTCCTGCCCAGCTCCCTGGTATGTTAACACCAGGCTCAAAACAACACATAGTCTCCATCTACCTTTTGCATTGGGTGATTGTAACTCTTTGGCTGCAGATTTTAATCCCTTCCCTCCTGAAATTTGCTATCTTATTTAGACATTTTTTCACCTCAAGCTGTCATTGTCACATGCACAATTCCAGAGCCAGTGCTGAAGGCAAACAGCATAATCAATGTGCTACCTAGATCCTGCCCTCAACCTGTTCAGGAATTACAAGGAGAAATGCTGTCCCCTTATGAGTCAAGAAAATGAATTACTACCAACTCTAACAGTGAGATTTTTCAGCCTTGGTTACTGAAGCTCCGAGTAAAGCACTTTATACTGAAAGCTTCCCCTGTGGCTGCCACCAGAGGACCTGAATCAATTAGCAAGGTATATGTAGGAAAATACAAAGGCAAAAGTGGATCCACATTCATACAGACCCTCCTTCAGCCACTCTCCTTCTCCAAATCATCAATATACCTGACCCACTTTCTAACTCCCTGTTGTTGCAGATGTTGCTGACGCAAAACCTGCTTCAGCTTATTGGGAAGATACATTCATCAGAGAAATAATGCAGTGCAGCAGTGTCTTCTTTTGTCAGGAGCAGCTGGAATTATTGCTTATTTGGTGTCACCCCAAGGCATTCATAATTGGGAGCAGAAGATGTGTGTGCCAAGATAAGCTATAAAAGACACATTTTATGCCAAAAGCAGGTTGGGAATGTCCTTGTAAGTATGGCAAATGGTTTCATTTCTACCTTAATGAAGGCAGTTTTCTTGGATTTCATTTTTTGCCATTTGCATACAAGAATTTGATCTGCTGCAATAAAGATTCAAGTAGCATGCATCTATGATGGCAAATTACCAAAGTCCATTATTTCAGTCTGCAACAAATTCATAATTCTATGATTAAGAAAAAAAATCTCCACAACTGCTCACATTTCCGAGTATTTAGATATGAATCTGAGGATTTAATTTGACAATGAAAGAGCATTATTTTACATGATTTGAAGCTAATTTAAAATTAATTTCACCATGAGGTTTGTTAGTTTCAACCCTGCTCAAAAAGTTTAAAACAAAATCCCATGATGTCCCAACGCACTTGATAGTTGGCAGTGCCAAAGGACACGTGTTTCCACTAAGATGACTGACTGTGGATGGAAATGACAGAAGCATGGGTATATATTTCTTTTTGCCAGGTTTCCCACTGCAGTAGTAGCAGCTGGCAGAGTAGCAATCAGCAAGAAAACAATAAGATCTTAAACCTCTGCAGCTGTTTTCTTAGCATCCCACTTAGCCTTAACTGCAAACACACACTTCCATCAGCCAGCCCCACCAAATGGGTGATAACCTGTTGTCCCCTGTCACATTTCCTTGCTTGGCCACGGTCTGAGTAGAGGTATCTGTGACAAAAAGCTGCATCCAGCTCAGGCTCACCACCAGGACTGTGCTGTGTGTTTCCCAGTGGGACACCTTCCTGTCCCCTGCTCTCCTGGGGACAGGCTGAGTAAACCAATTCCTAAGTTTCTGAACAAGCCTGTCAGGAGCCTCCCTATTGTCAGAAGGGATTATTGCTACTTATTACTAAACAACTCCTGCCAAACCTCTGTGCAGGACTATCCCCATGCATCTGACAACACCAGCCATTCCTGTGAGCAACTCAGCTGGGAATGATTGTGTTACAAAAGTCTTCAGCGTGACACATTGCAGACTACTGACTACCAACCTTTCTAGTCCAAGCCTCACTCCAGTGAATCCTTTGTCCACCAGTCATAGCCAGGAGCTCTTTGGCACAGTGGCTTGGTGGAGGGCTCTGCAGAACACTGAGTGAGCATCTCTGCATCATCTGCATGTGTGAGAGCACACCAGTCATACCCCAGAGTTATGAGTGTTGAGTTTCATTACTTAATACACAAATATCCCCCATGACCTCAAGTGCCTTTGTACAGTACTCAGATAAATCCCTCTGCCAAGATCAAGTTGCAGGGCCCAGAGACAATCACATACTACACAATGCCATAAAAAGCACTTTTCTCATATCTCTTCCTGGATAAATAAAACTTAATCTCCAAATGATAAAATATTTTTTTAAAAATTTAAATAAAACAAATAAACAAACTATATATTTCAAATATATTCTCAATTTTATTCTTTATCAGAAAGCCTTTTAACTGGAGTTTTTCAGAAAAAAAAATTACCTGGGATTTCCAGATGACTTTATATTTTAACCCAACTGAGTGGATTACCATTATTCTTCTAAAAGCAGAAAAATAAATTAACATTCACAACACAGAGGAAGAAAACACTGATACATTTTGACACTTATGACTTGCAGATCAGAGACCTATGAAAACAGTACTGCCCTGTCAAGATTTAAAAAAATGATCTGGACGAAAATCACCTACAGAATTCTAATTAGACCTATGCTTCTCTGTCCATCCCTGACATGTCACATGTTGAACTTCTGCTTCTTCCCTCTGCAACTCTAAGTCAAAGAGTGAAAGGTCTCACATTTGTTGCTGGGTTGTTCTGACCATTAAGCAAATAAATGACGTGACAGGAGATGTATTTGTTGGGTCGCCTTATGTCTGAGATGTAACCCATGCATTTTTAGGGATGAAAGGGAAAGCGTGTACTGAAGCACAGGATTATGACCACATGATCAGGATTGTGCAGGACAGAGAACCTCGAGACAAAAGCCTGAAAGGACTTGGCTCAGAGCAGCAATGTGCAAATGCAGAGTTTCCATGGGAATAAACTATTTTGGCCCAAAAAGAAGCTACTTGGAATTCAAATTGGGGCAGCACTTCTAAGGCCAAAGGACCATGTGGTCATAGTTTTTCTCCCTTGAAGGAACAAATGTTTTCCAATCTTACTCCACTTACACTTGCATAGTCGCAGAATATGTAACCATTTCAAAGACCATGGACATTATAAGTGGACTAAGTATTACCATTTTCACAAAGTTTCCTTACTATTGCTGGAAATTGTTAGGCTTTGATAGGAAAGATTCTTTTCCTTGTAGTCAGCCTTGTTGCTAACTGGCCTCATTATGGCACTACCATCACAGTGCTCATCATTACAATTGTTGCAGTGGAACATAAAACCCTCAAGAAGTTCAATCATAATAATTAAATACTGTAATATATAGACAGAGGAAACTCGTTACTGTTGAAGCTGGCCTGGTGCTGGACACATTGCCCAGAGAAACTGTGGATGCCCCATTCCTGGAAATGTTCAAGGCCAGATTGGATGGGACAGTGACCAAACTGATCTAGTGGGCAGTGTCCCTGCCAATGGCAAGGGGTTGGAACAAGATGATCCTTGAGGTCCTTTCCAACCACACTGTAGGGATTTTTAGCCATGTGAAAATAAGCTAAACTACACTATCTGGCCCCAGCTTTGTTGAGTTTTAGAGACACTGCCCCAACACAATATTCACAGTACTGTGCAGCAGAGGCCCATCTTAAGACCAAATTGCTGAACTAATTGCCACCTGGAAAGCCCTCTGCTTTTGTTGATGCTGAATCCAGTGACAGTCAGAGAGGGAAGCTGACCTCAGATGCATCTTAGGCTTTGCAGTACTCTTACAGGTGTGCTTAACTATTGGATGAAGGGCTCTGATCTCACTCTGAGCTCAGTCTCACTGAGTCTCCTCAGTGAGACTGAAGCAATTTTAATCATTGACATGTGGCCAAGAGGGGCTATTTTTAAAAAAAAGTTTTCTGAAATAGAATAGGTATATATTTAGGTGGGATAAAACTAGAACATGTTCCCAACAATAGAAATCACATGACACTGCTCAGAGAATCTGTAAAACTTTCACTAGAAGAGTTCAGATCATCAAAGTTTAGTCACCAATTATTTTTTTTAGGAGGCAGAGAAATAAAAATAGCTGTTGTATTTTGGAACCATTAATGATCTCATGTAAATTTTTTCCACAATGTTTACTCCAACAAAGACAATTTCAGCTTCAGCAGTCTATGCCCAAGTGCAATGGATGTGAATATATAGTGGTTTTAAAAACAATAATAAGACAGCATCTCACTATCTTGTTTTGATTCATCTTCAGGAGACGTTCTCCATACAGATATTTTTCCTAATGTTACAAGTGAATCAAGGGCCTGCAAGACATTTTAAATTGTTTCAACATCGTCAAGTAGATAAAATGCTGTTGAAGTTGGCAAAGTGTAAAGTTGCATGAGATGATAAATTAAGGCTAAGAGGAAAAGCAAGATGCCGAGTACTTGGAAAAGGAAATGGAAAAAAGAAATCAAGACCAAAATTTCTCAGGAATCACCAAAATTTCTCATTCTCTGCAATATCAGTGACTAGGTCAGAGTCCCTGCAAAACTAGAGGACAAAAGATGAGAAAAATCACAGAGTTCTCACAGGTTGCTGAGCTAAAGGCAAGTCTCAGGAAAGAAGAACATACCCCTACAAAGGCTAAAGGCCAAAATAATAAAGCAGAAGGACAGCTTCAAGTCTCTCTGCCAAGAAACTAAAAGAGCAAATTCCAAGTCCCAGAAATATTAGACAGCAATCCCTAAACAGAGATACCAGTTCAGAGCATATAAGGACATTGGGTATGTGCACACAGGTGGAGAGGCCAAGATCACGAAATTCAGAATCAGATTTCCAGAATTCAGTGTTTAGGGTATCAGTGCTCAGGTATAATAGGAAAGAGACATGGTCATGAATCAAAGAGCCTGGATTTAATTTCCGGCAGCTAACTGGAGGAACTCAGGGCCTCAGCACTACAGTCTCTGGACCTGACAAAAAAAGTCTTTTTTGAACTCTCATACATCAAATAAGTTTGCAGGATGGAAATATAAACTATATTGTCTGCAACAGGGATAATTAGCAGGGATCTGTACAAATAAAATTAAGGAAAGACCCTGGCAAAAGGCTCCTGAATATGGGATCTCATGGGAGGGTGTAGATGTGCTCCATGTAGTGCTGTGGCCTTGCCTCTCTACCAACCCACACATCAGGTGCCACAACAGGCACAGTGCAGGTCACACTGGTCATGCACATCCTCCATCACCAGCCTCTACAAAGCAGGAGAAAGGACAGGGTGTTTCTAGTGGATGGCTAAGGCAAAGAACAGTCAGGTGAGAAAAATGAGATGCAGTGCCATGGCAGGAGCAGGCAGGAGCCTTTGAGCAATTGCAAGATGTGACAGGTCTGTGATTTCCTTAATGTAAAATAAAAAGAACATGTTATCCTTTTAGGAGGAAAAAAGCTTGGGGCCCTCAATCACAGTGACAATCATCCTAATAACATCCTAAAAATAATCCTAATAACAACCCACAATAACTGAAAGGTCAAAGAAGGATTGCTGCTAGGTTTAGCTAAGGAAATTCACTTGTGGTTTTAATTAATCATATCCAACTGGCTTAAAAACTGTTCTTTGGGCTCTTTTCAGCATTCCCAACACATTCACTGAGCTTCTCCATCCTAAGCTGCAGGAAAGGAATTGATGATTGTCACTGAAGAGCTAAAGGTGCAAACACCAACATAACGAGTCTGCCTGCGCTGCCTAAACTTGACTGTACCCCTCATGTATGTGCAGCTATGGGTATTGTGGGGGCTGGTTCTCAGTTTCTCAGACCACTTGCCAAGCAGGACATGGCCTCAATGAAGCATATAAACCAGGACAAGAGGCTTCCTTGATGGAAAATATCTGATCAGATTTCTCCAGTATCAAAAGCATACAAACAGATCTTTCCGTATTCATCTTGTCAATAATTTACAATTAAATTAGCATATATTTAAAATCTCCTACTCACAGATGGACTGGAAAACTTCCATGAAGCATTACACAATTGAGAGGACAAGTGGATGTCAGATTCAAGAGACCAGGGATCAAAAGCAGGAAGCTGCAGCCAGTACAGACAGAAGAGTCTAATAAGAGACTCACACTAACATTGACTGAAGCTTCAGCTCGCAGCAGAGAGCAGCACAAAGCCACCGCTTGCTTTCTGATGTTCAGCTAAGAACAGAGACAGCTGACAGGACTGAAATGGGCTCTGTCACAGTTAAGGGACCAACTTTATTCTCCCACTGGTGCTATAAATATTCCCTTGATTTAACTGTTTTCCAGCAGTTAGTGCACAGACATGTCAAGAGAGAGATAATGCTTATTTTTTAGCAGGATTTCAAAATTGCAGTCTCAGTGACTTCCTTTTTGGGGGGCACATAAGTGCCAATCCAGATTGGAAAATCATGTTTCTAAATGGCCTCCTTTGAAGCCCCACACTCAAAAGCAGCACATCTTGACAAGCAGAAGAGAATTATGGTATTTACCAATGTGCAAAAATTCACAGTTGCTAGAAATATGTATTCCAACATTTTTGCTTTATAGTGTATGGATGGAAAGTGAAAAATACTAGGCAGTGCTCAGTTAGCCTTCTGCACTGTGAAGTGCACCGTGGCCTGTTCTGTTTTCTTGTGCATAGCAGGATAACAGCTCCTCCCCAGGCAAAGCACGGGGGATGCTCAGCGCTGCCTCTGCCATTCTCACCCACCTTGTACATTTGAGTATGCTTTGTACTGACCCTGCTACAACTACTCAAGATTATGGTAAAGGTTGTGTAGATTTCTATAGTGACAAATTCAAAAATAAATCTGATGTAAGAACTGTGTGAAGAGAAGGAAGTCAAATGTGAAACTTTCTGGCCTGCAACAAAATGAGTTCCAATATCCAAAGCACTGTGCATGAGCTGGAGATGTCTGAAGAAGTGCTGCTGGATATTTCCACAATTTTATATAATTGTTGAAATATCCAGCACTATAACATCAAAACTTGCATCCCATCAAAAAAAACCACCTGTCTCAATGCAATCCAACATGTTTTCAAGCACTGCACTGTTACAATCTGGAATCCTACTAATTAAGCCTTGCAGGTGAAAAAAATAATCCCCTGCAGAAATCATTCAGATCTTCTAAACTTTCTTCTACCTAGTTTTCTTTGTGTAACTTGTAGAGCTGGCACCAAACATATATTACTGTGGTTTTCTTGGCACGAGGCTGCAATGGCAGAAGGCCATGTTGTTCAAGTGAAATAGATACTAAGTACCAGATGCGCAGAAGGGCTGGGGCATATACATTTCACTTCTCTCTGTATTTACCTCCCTACCCTGAAGCCCGAATACATAAAACTGCTGCCTGTCTCCTTCCCCTCGTGGCATATAAACCCTGAATTCCCTCAGGGGACTCAAGTGTAAATGTGAGCGCTCCCTGAGTCTCTGGAAAACTTCTGGCCATGCACACAGAGGCTTAACATCACTTGGAGTGCCAAGCCCTGCTGGGTTCCACCAGTTGTTGTTCCATCTGAGGGGTGATCCAGCTGGTGGACTATCAGCGTGTCTAAAAGAGGAGTGTTATTGCTCCTTTGGAGGCACAGCTAGCAGAGAAACCCTGCTCCCCTTTCTGTACCACAATCTAGTGGTAAATTCAGCAAGTGAAGATACACACTTACAGCCATCCTCTGCCTGATGGGATTCAACTTGCCCCTCAAAAAACTTCTCTTACCACAAGTGCTTGGCTGTTTTATGGGGCAGAATCCTTACAATCTCTCTGGCTGAGCTGGCTTCAATTTGCATGAAAAATTAAAAGCTCATTGAGTGAAGGAAAGTAACTTAACTCTGTCACCTAGTGGTCAGGATTCTCTCCATGGAGTTTGCAGCCCCAGGTCAACAGAAGTGATTGCAAATTTTGCAATGAAAAGTTACAATAAACAGTCAACATTGGTGAAAGGATGATGTCCCAGAACTTCACATGGGGGAATCATTAAATACAAAGCATACCCCTAACATCTTTCACTATTAAAAAAACAAACAAACAAACAAACAAACAAAAAAAACCACAACAAAAAACCCAAACAAAACAAAACAAAACAAAAAACCCAACAACAAAACAAAACAAATTAGGGAGTGTCAAACAAATACCATCCCTTATCCTCAGATAAGGGCAGTTTGAGTGAGAAAGATGGGTTACATTCCACTCATCAGAGCAGAACAAAGTGCCCCAGTGTCTGTGTGCTGGTTATTGCCTCTGAGCTGTTTTGCTGCTGCCTCATTCTTCAAACATAAAGGATCAACACAAATCTAGGCTTAAGAAAAAATGCATCCTGAAAGCTGAAGGGTGGCTGAAACACAGCAAATCTCACACTCTCACAATGTACGAATTTGTATTCTAGCACTTGTACCCAGGGACACTGGGAGCCTCTGAGCTTGGTTAGTTTGCCATCCAGCAACCATTTTACAGGTGCAAAGGACACCTGGAGAGTCACTGTGCTGCTCTGTTTAGACAATCATCTTCTGCTTGTTTTCTTCCACACGGAGAAATCTCTGAGTCATCAGCATCATTACTGCCTCCTTTTTGCTTACCTAGCCTCATTAAGAGGATTAGACAGATCAGCAAGGGGGAGCAATTTAACCAGCACATGCTTTACAAACAAAGCTACACCAATTTCTTCCACCTCCTCTGATATTTTTTTTGCCACGTGAAGAAACACTGTGGCCTGATATTCCCTATGCAGGGCTTCTGTTCTTGAAAAGGCAGTGCTTTTTATCTGCTGTCTCAAAGACAAAATGCCCATGTATTTCAATTCTTCCCATCAGTCTAACATCTCTATCTATATTAAGTTGAAGATGCTTATCATTCTATTGTCCAAGCAATTACCCCATACACAGTAGAGAGCATTAAATGCTCCTTAAATCCCATTACAGCCAGAGGAAGATGAGTCACTGATGGTAACTAAAATAACCATGGCATTGAAGTTGTTTTCAGTGACTGTTGCACAAAGGCTATGGAAAAAGTCAGGATGAGTGACATCAGGAGTCTAGTGGTAAAATCTCTCTCTTTTCAAAATAAGATAAAAGTGGTTGAGATTCATGTCTAAAAGATCCCAAAGTATATATATGCTCACACCAAAGTACACTGCAAATATCTGAAATGCAGGGAAAGCCACTTTGCAAAGCTGTCACAGAGTCCAGAGCAGTGTTAGGGGACATGAGTCAAGTCTTCCATAGCTGAAGGATAGATTTGGCCAGGAAGCACTAAAGGTGAGGCCTATTCTGCCTCAGCAACAAAACTGATGTAACAGCTATGGGAAACAACAGCCCTTCCCTTCCCTTCCCTTCAGTAGGGAATTCAGTCTAATTCTCTTTCTTATTCTGCTAGGGCAGCATTTGGTGCTGACCAGGAAAGGGGAGTATCACCTACTGCCCTTAAAAGCCCTGTTCCATTTCAGAGGAAAATTACTTTCTTTCCAGTTTGCTCTATGAGCAGGCACCCTGCCTGTCTTGCCAATCTACCCATAAGCAGCTTGTAAGCCTGATGTGATACCAATGTTTATAGTCGAGGATAGGAGCAGAGAATTCTTTATCTGTGGGTTCTGACTAAGCTGATACCTGCTACTCTCAAGTGAATGCTGAAGTCCTTATTCCTCTCATCTCAACAGGATTTCTGCCAGTGAGGTATGAAGGCATAAGGATGCAGTTCTTGGGGTTTCTGCAGCTCTCAGCTGCATCTTAATATTCTACAGCTATTGTTAGAGAAAAACTACTGAATAGGACTTGGCACAAAGTAACAGAGCAAGCTTTAGATCTTCTGTTTATTGCATTTCATTTAGTGAACTTCCTTGCATGGGATTAAAGATTTGGCTTTCTACAGCAGCAGCAAATATTTTGATTTCTAATAAAAAAATCATGTTGATTATTCAGGCCAATGGATCCACAGCAACCGTGACATTACTTGTGACAAGTGATGGGAACAGTGGATATTTTTTGCTAGAGATAGTAAATTGGAAGACAGCTGAAAAATGGAACCAGCACTGGAAGAGATTAATGAGGAACTAAATGATTTACAAGTACCATGTCCTCATTTGACTGGGAATTAGATAAATTAACCAAAAAAAAAAAAAATCAATGCATTAATGAAGCCGAAGGGCAACTCCACAAATACATTACAAATGGACTTGGAGACAAAGAGGGGGGAAAGACAGGAGGGAAAAAGCAAGCAAAGGAAAAAATGACAGCCTACATGTAAAATGTGCTTAGCAACCCAATGGAAATGGTAACAATTCAAGCAGAAGCCCTTAGTGTTGCTTCCTGAGGGTGACAGACAGGGAAGGAAAAGCTGGTATGAGACAGTTGAAACTTCTCTTAAAAAGAGGTAACTTCGTATCTGGGGAAATCTTAAAAGAGAACTGAGTCATGCTACCAAAATGATAGAAGTTTAATTTTAAACATAATAAACTGGATGGATATAGTGTTATAAATGCCAGAGGTAGAGGGAAATTTAGCCAATATTAAGGAACACACTTTCGAGGACCTTTCAGGATTCATTCCTCTGGCAACAAAAAAATGCAAAAGCCATGTAACTTGTCCTACTTCAGCAGACTTCCATAGCCACAAGATGAAAAATATTGATTCTGCGCCAAAAATAAATTCTATATGAAAAGGAATACTTCTTGGGAACCCAAAAAACATTACCACATAGCAGGATTGTTACAAAGGAAACAGCAATGCTGTTTTTCAATAATTATCACCACCAGTTCCATTACTTGGGCACTGAATTCAATCTTATCCTTGACAAACTAGAAAAGGGGCTACAGGTCAACAGGGAATGACCAGTTATTTACATATTAATGGTCATCCTTCCAGCCTGTTGTTTCAGTAACACAATTTTCACTGACTCTTGAGCTGAGGGCTGTTCATACTTAGCCAGCTTAAGCATTCTAACAGGCCTAATTATTGGTTTATTACCAGCATTTTTCAGGCCCCTGGAAATTGGGAAAGGATTCACAGAAAAATTTTACAGGCCAGGTTACCCCTGCAATTCATTAAGGTGATCCAGCTATATATTGGTAATAAAACATCTGTAAGATTTTACTCCCTCTCCTTTGGTGGGAGTTTGCAACTGCAACAGCCATGTTTGCATAATTCAGTTTATACTGTTTAACCTGCTTAAAGCTTCCTGCTCTAATGCTTAACAGTGCACATAATGATTAATATAAACATTACTAAAAGTATATTCTTCTGAAGCTTTTCCCAGTTATGAATAAAACCAAAAGAAAATCCAATTTTTCCAGTTCAGACTCCAAACCAAGAAATGGGAAAAATATTTTAACACTAACCTATTTGTTTTCAATTTTAATATTATCTTTAGCATAGACCATATCCAAATATTTGGTTGACCAGAGAGGGACAGTGAGAATCACTCTGAATGGCTTCAGGCTTTTTTGTAAAGGAAGTTATCTGACCGGTCTCATCTTCTGCAATAAATGTTTCTATATTATGCACACTAAAATTATTATGTCAGGAAGAGACAATACACACCATCCTAGAGATGGATAACAAGTGCTGTTTCAAGAGATGAAAACCACTGTTGTAATTTGGGTTGAGCCTAGATTTAACACTTCCTCATACAAAGTCCAAGCAAGAACCACTGGATTTTGGGCTATTAATGGAGAATGGGATGATACCTTCCCTCTCTTTATTGTTGTAAGCTCCCTTCTGAATGAAATCTCTGATTAATGTTGGGCTTGATGATCTTGGAGGTTTTTTTCCAATCTTAATGATTCTCTGATTCTGTGATTCTAATCCTGGAAATACTTATGTTTGGAAAATATTAGAACTGTTCTTGTCAATATTTCCATCTCTTCTTTTTAGGCTTTTTGTTGTTGTTGTTGCAGCCAACAGAATTTGCTGAATTAATCTCAAATTCAAATATTGTTCTGACCAACCAAATACAACCTATTTATTATTGAAGGAAGGAAAGTAGGAAGCAGCCAGGATGCAATTTTGCTCTGGGTAAAGATATTTTATAGGTTGTGTGTGTGTAAAAAAAGGTTAAGGACGGGGACCATAAGATGAGCTGTCCTTTTAGTGTGACATATAGCAAATTTTAACTGCATCCTTAGAACTACTGGAGAATGAAATTCATCTCTGTGTAGAAAATTGCACTTAAGCCATCAAAACAAGGCTATAAGTGAGAGATAATGGTTGTATATACCTTTTCCTGGCTCATTAATGGAGCTGAATTTCCTCCCAAATGTTTAGGATAAATATGAATAACTCTTCTGAAAAACTGCAGAAATGCCACAGGTAAGCACAAAAAGTTAGTTTTCATGAAGGCTTTTAGTGAAAGAGAGAGGTGTTGTGAATTCCTGCACTCTTGCAGAAGTGCCCTTAGTGCACATGATACTTCCTGGTAAGTGTGCTCCTGCTGTGCCACTTCACTGCTTGGTAGGCACAGCCACAAAAGCCATGTGGATTTTTTTAGTATTTATTCTTGAGGACTTTCCTTTCTATTCCATTTCACTGCTTAGGTGGTACAACTCATCAAAAGTATCATGTGTTACTAGTGCTATTTCAAAAAAAGGGCAGTTAAAGAGAGAATCCTCATTTGGTTAAAAGGTTATGTTAATTTTGCTGGACATACAATCATTATGCTTTCAGTGGGGCATTCTTAAAAGATTCATAGATCCTCTAAAAGTAAGATCCAGTCTTTGATCGAATCAGCATGCAAGCACACTTTTTTCAAGGATTCAAATATCAAAATAATGTTGTCATGGAGCAGCCCAAAAGAATATTTTCCCAATATGACCTCAAGTACCCATTAAAATCCAGTTTTGCAAGGCAATGAGTAATCTGATGAGAGCCTAAGTTGTCTCCATGCTTTGCATAAAGGTTCTCAGACTGCAGCAGCAGGATCAAATTGAAGGAAAAACAATACAAAGATGATAAGAAGAGAAGAAGAAATACATTACCCTTCTGTTCTGCCTTCAAGATATTTGCTATCAATATTGATAATGTTGCAGTGAAATTAAATCTATTCTATGATGTTGTATTCTCAAAACAAGCATGTTTCTCAAAACAAACACATATTTATTTATCCTCTTCATACAAACAGTCATGCCTATCTGGAAGAATCAGAGTTGTGAAAGGAATAAATTCCAAAGCACAGGGAATGCTCTTCCCACATCTCCCTGAAAGTACACAATAATCTGAACTCTTGGTCTCAGCAGGCAGGCAGTGAAGGAGCGCCAAAGCCACGGCTGCTGAGGTAAGGAAATTACAGATCTCTGTGTGCAGGGACAGCAGTGCCTCCTCACCGGCCTCTGGAGAAGGAGCTCCACCTGCCAGGACACACCTCGGAGAGCAAACGCCTCAGACACGAACCACCCCCAGGTGGGCACCTCCTGCATGTCAGGCATCCCTGGGAACGCTGGGGAGAGGAAATACCCCAAGAGAACGTGAGTGTGTGAAAAGGTGGCAGGAGGAGGAAGAGGAGAAAGGACAAGATCATCTACCAGGTCAGAGGTGTAAATAGAGAGATGCTTGTAGCTTCACTTGGAATGCTTTTGTGATTCTTCCCACCAAAACCAGCAGGACCAAAATGTTTCCTGGTGTAACAAATTGGAAGATGTGAGAGAAACCTCAACATGAAATCGCTCTGATAGACTTGTGAGCTGTACAAGAAGGAAAATCATGTTCTGAATGAGGGAAAAACTCCAGTTGCCCTACCATCAATATGCTAAATGAGCCATCCTTACTCTCCACTGGCCCTGGGACAAATGACAGACATGCTGGCAGATTCAGAGGAGTGCCAGCCACACATAACACACACCTGTGACTCCTCATCCTGTGGGGGACTTGGGACTAATCTCTGCACTGCTGGGTGACACTGCTGAAACTTCATAAACCATTCCACCACATGACAACAATTTTTAAAACAAAAACAAAGATCAAGAGAAGGAGACCCCAAGGGCAAATTATTTGAAGTATTTCAGCACCCCACTGTATTCATACTCTAATGAAGATCACACAAAATATTTGATGGAGCAACAAAAGTGCCAAAGTGTAAAACATTCACTTCACTATTAAATTTTAAAGCTTCAATTATAAAAATGTCTGACCAACTCTAACTGGCACCTTTACATTTATGGTAATGAGAACAAAAGCAATGGAACTTGAGAGAATGAACTGTTCTTTCATTTCTTTGGATAAAAGCAAAGGCATAAATCTTGTAATTAAGAGAGAGTTTGAACTGCCAGTGTTTGAGCCAGACAAACTAGATCTGTCTTGCCCGTAAGCAGAGGCTTATAACCTTGGCATGATAGTTAGGACACACACTCATTAATGTCTGTCTAGAGCTATAATATGAGTATTCCTTTACACATCTGTGCCTTTCATTCTCCATTCACAGGCTTTAAACTAGTTTTTTTGGCTTGCCACCTGCCTTCTCATCTATTCAAGAAACCAGCTCACTTTGTGGACTCAATGCCAACTTCACACCGATGGCTGGCACATGGTCTGTGGACTATTTGAAGCAGAAAAGGAGCTCAGATCATACAGAGTCCTTGTACTATTTCTCCAAACACACACAACATCAATCCCTTGTAACTACACCTGAGAGAACACAAAGAAATGTTCCACGTAGGTGGAGCTCAGGAGCGTAGTAGCAGCTGATGGCAGGTGTGTCCCAAGGTCCTTCCTGCTGGAATCCTCTCTCTGACAGGGGCCAGAACTGGATGTTTAAGGAAGAAAACAGAGATAACATGTAGAGAAACCACCCAAAAAGTGGATGGGAAGCCTTAGCATTATGCAACTTCCCGAACTATTGATGATGTATTTTTTTTTTTAGTCCATGCATTTGTCCTGTCAGTTTTGAAACCTGCACAGACTTGTCAGGTACAGAATGACACTTTGCCCAGGCAGACCTAATTTTTACCTAGCTTTTGTTGTATAAGTCTTGAATGTCTGCTCTAGACCATTTTCTGCAGTTTCTCTATCAGCTGGGAGAAGCAGGGCTTTCAGAGGGAAATTCCACTCATCATTAGCTTAGTTATTGCAGATGCTGGGGATGGGTTACTGCATGGAGATGTTTTTTCCTCCATTAACCTAGAAGGGAGCCTGACGAAAGCCTCACTTCTGACAGCTCCAGCTAGGTGACACAGATGCATTGCCAAAAGCATGCTTCTGGAATGCAAAGACACCTTTGCTCTAAATGGGTGATCCAAGGAACACAGAAAATAGAGTTAAAAGGAATCTTGAGAGGGTCCCTTTAACTGTACAGGGATTCTCTCAACATCTCAACTGAGTGATTCCATTGTTCTTTAGGATGGAGCTAGTTACTGGAATGACCTACTCACAGAATGTGTTTTCTTAATAAAGTCCAGGGCTCTGACACAATGAAAACTGAAATTAGTACAATATTTGACAACATACTTGACCTTTCCAAGAGAATGCACTACATAACAATAACAAAAACAACAATAAGATGTTTCAGAAAAGCTGAATCTGATCATGCAGTGAACTGCTAAACAGGAATCTGACCAGAATCTTTAAAGGGGGGAGATAATTAGGCAAATGTTCAAGATACAGAGCCTCACAAGAATGTCAAATGTCACAATTATCCATTTACTTGATAAAACAAGTGCTCTGTTGATTAAATTTTATTGCTCTCACTGCTTCCTGCTTTAAAGATTAAAACATCAGAATCAATTCTAAGACACCATTTTTTGGGAAGGGAAAGATGTCCTCAGAGGTTAGCAGAGGTCCTCAGACAAATTCTGACCCACTCCTGAGGGCCTGTAACACCTGCTGCCTATCACAATCACAAAACCCTGAGTTCTGTGGCCTGTGCTGGTGAGATGTACAGGGAGGACCCACAGTTTTGGTTTCATCAGACCTTCTTTTGGGAAATCTCATCCACCCACCAACACCAACTATTCAATGTAGCAGTCCTCACCAGCCATAAAAGCTGGCCACTGCAGGAAGCCAGGTGAAGAACATGGCACTTTTACTCTGCTTTTCTGGTTCACCAGCAATCACCTGGCTTTAGGCAAACATGAAAAACTCACAACCATTTGTGTTCCAGTCTGGTTCACCGTGGTATTTCCATCCCAGTGTAATTTTATGCATCAGCACAAACCTGGAGTGACACAGGAGTTATTTCAGCCTGGCTATTTAAAGTTTCACAGAGATGAGCTGTTACAGTAGGTCTGTTTACATGAGAAGAGGGACATTGTGATTTACAGCTCATGACAGAATTTGGAAAGGCCAGCTGCTTTCACTCTGTATTACACTATCGCTGGCTCTAGCACGAACCTGACCCATCAGTTTTGGAAATCCCTCTGTTTCTACATGAGGCTATTTTCACATCTTGCTAATCATGTGTAGCAACAACAGCTACTGCCTCTGCCACCAAATCCAGATGTGTCAACTCCAGGCTTCTCTCCTGCTTATTCAGCATTGCCACTGAGCTATGCCCTGCATGGTGTGGATGGTGCTGTCCTACTATGCTGCTCTGAGCTTCTTGGCTCAAGCTTTCAGTGGACTAGAAGCAACTTTAGGCTTGCTCTATCTCTACAGTGGAAAAGAAGAATGGGAACAGTGCAGCAATACCAGCTGAGCAGTAGCAGCTGCAGTCATAATATCTGTGAGGATTCCTGGAGAGATAAAGCAAGTACAAGGAAGGGGAGGGAAAAAGTAGGAGCTCCTTTAATGGAATTATCTTTTGATATACACAGATGCCCAGGAGCTGAAGGATGCTCAGCCTGACATGTTGATATTACAAAGTTGATCTGCCAAAGGACAGTGAATACCATTACCTTTGCTGTGCTAGGTCTTGTCCTTAGCAGCACCATTATAAACTCCCCAAGACTTAGGCCAGTTTTCAGAAATAGAAACCCGAAGTTGGAGCTACATTTAGACACTGGCATCAAATGGTGAGTGGCAGCTCTTGCAGGCTCAGAACTTTTCACAGTTAACCCACCCATGTCTCAACATAAACTTAGCTGCTCAGGTCTGTGCTTCTGTTCCTAAAACCCTTGTGTGGTGAATCCACTTTCACCTCACCCCAAATCCCCGCCCTGCCTGCTCATTAGCTTCTGATTCAGTAACCTGCCAACTAGCCTTATGTTCACAATTCCATCAGAGCCTGCTATCACCTCTCACTGTGATTTCAACTGCTGAGCAGATTAACATTCAGAGGACACAAACAATAAACATTTTGCTTCATTACTTCTAACGAATAAATAAAATGGATTCCAGAAGTCCTCCCAGCCTCTTCCTCATTCTTTATTGGTTTTGATGTACTAAGCCACAGTGTCCCAACCATGGCATATTTCTCTTTACATTCCACTTACTTCACCGTGAAATGACTCAATTCAGCCAAGAAGATTTGAAATACACACTAAAGGCAGTGTAGAACAGCACCCTTACCAAGTGTGAAAAAAGAAATATAGTTCATAAACAGAGTAGAAAGCATATTTAAAACAACTTCTAATGAACTCCAGAGGCAGCAGAGCTTGAACCAGACAACATATCCCTGACATCAGCATCGGCTTTCAAAAAAATCACATTGTCCACAGGTCATATATTTCACTGCATCTCTGAAGAAATGCTAAATCAATAAAATAGCTAAAGGTTGCCAATGAATCAGGCAGTGTTCTATAAAAAGCCAAGCATTATTGCTGCGGGGCAACTTAAGAGCTGACGAAATATTTGCAAGGAAAAGGCCATCCCTCCCACTGGAGCCCATTCATATTCAGTTGTTTGACACATTCCAGCGGACACCAGTGAGCAGTACCAGGAGCTGGAGTCGTGTTGGCCTGCTGGCTCTGCTGCAGCAGCTTTTCTTGATGATGTGGGGTTTCTAACACACTGTCAGTTTGAGTGCTCCCCCTCCCTGAGCCTGGATATTAGCATCCTTATGAAAACTCAAGCTTGCATTGGCAACACATTCACTAATTAATGTCTGTGCCACCTTGGCACCCTTATATTCAGATTGCACATTCCACACTCAGCCTCCTCAAAGGGTCACAAAATTATCCATACCTGGTAATTGTGAAATCAGAGCTGGGAACTTTTTAACAATTCACAGTACATCATTGGTTTAGTTGTTTCTGTATACACCACAGGATACAAGCCATCTTCTTGCTGAGGGGAATATACAGAGGAGAATAAAATATTAGGTGAAAGCAACTTTGATATTCTACTGCAAATCCACAAACTAAGCTTACTGGTGTCATAGACTACTTTTGAGTTTTGTTTCCTTCATGTGCTGACATCCATCTTATGGAGTGGAGTCCTTAGAAAATCAGACTATCATACTCATCCGACTCAGTTTTCAGAGAAGTAAAAATAAAGGTCTGTGTCCATTTCCTGAACTCATGCAGAACACTTTGATCTTTTTAGGCTATCAATTTTAAAAGAGAGAACAGCAGTCTGAAAGCCAAATCAGTGTTGATGGGGAGGCTAAGAACTACTGGAACTAAGATTATCTTAATTTCATGCAAAAGCTGGGACTAGAACTTTTATCTCTCAGTGTAAACATTCTAAAAAGTGCTCTCTTTTCAGTCATGGGAACATACCATTTCTGCAGTAGTTTCAGAAAATAATAATCCATTCCAGAAATATATAATACATGTTTCATGTTTTGGTGACACAGGTCTCTATTCTGCTTTCCTGTTGTTAAAAATAAAGGTTTTTCACAACCATACTTTCAATATGCATTTAATATTTACATATAGGCTGTTTTTGACAAAACAGGGCTTTTGGATAAGCTTCAGTGAGCACTGTGTTCGGCTCCATTACCATCACAGCCCTCTGCAGATATATCCTCCCACTGTTACCACCAACACTGACACAAAAAAAGGGGTCTTATTCTCCTCACAGTCACTCTCCTGAAAGCTTCACAGTTGGAAAAGGCCAATCTCACCTACATTTCATTACTCACCTCAAAGAATTTGAAAGTGCAGCGCAATGTCAGAGAGAATTTAGGCTTTATGCATGTTTTACTCATAAATGTTTTTCAAGTTTGGCCCTACATCTATACCTATCTACCTCTACATGCTTCCATGCTAGATTCACTTCTCATAGGCACTTGGCAATGGCAAAGACAACATTTTCAAGCAGATGACTTTGTGGGTGACCAAATGCTCACCAGCTAAATACACATCAAAATTGTTTTCCTTATTTTTTAGGAAGGCAGCCCAGAAAGACTTATGGATTCCAAAATGTTTACCACCATGTGTATTTCAATATTGTGCTTGTTGGCAGATGGTGATTAAAAACTTCTTTTCAGCTACCAGTTCTGTGGAACACTTACTTATAATACATCAGTTTTTTCTTTCTCCTGTGATAGACCCACTGGATCCTCACAATGTACGGGTTACAAATACTTTCCATTTCTTCATACCTTTCTGATGTCATACTCTGAGATACTGGGCAGTGAGAAGCAATGTCAAACAGTATATGTCTAATTAGTCTCCTTGTAAATTCAGCAGGCATTTCCATTTATCATTGCTGTGATTTTTATTCCCTTGAAATTATCTGTTTGATCTCAATTGCTTTTTATCATTTTCCTGAGCAGAGTATTTTTCATGTAATAATTTTAAATGCATTTCTGCAAAACAGTTGTCCTTTTAGCCCTAATATTAAAAAAAATAAATTCTCTGCTGCACAGTATTTTTTGTCATTATGCTGTATTCCTTTTCTACAACACTGATTTCTTTTTCATATTCAAACCTGACACAAGTGGCATAAGTGGGTGGGATGATGAGCAAAATTCAGTCTATGTATCTTCAAGCACAGAAAGACTAAACCAAAATTTAATTAGGCCTAAGTAAGAAAAGCTGTACTGCAGCAATGACAAAGCAGAGCATCTCAAATGTTGAATGTGTTTCTGATAAGTGAACATTTACAGATGCAGAGGGTACAGATACAGATCTTTTCCACAAATTCTGATTCACAGAATGTCATTAACAACACCAACTCACTAAGTTTAATAAAAATAGGTGTTCTTGTAAAATTCTCATCAAATGCAACATTTATATCCTTCACCTATACAAATCTTTAGTATTAACACAATAACTATTCCCACAAAGTAACTGCAGATTGGTTTGCATTGTTCAGCATTTATCAGGCTCTAAAATGAGCTCAGAACATACCTAGAGTGGGACATTTACCCCTCCAAATTTCTGTGGAGTGAATCTTGTAGGTTTTATTGTGGTAGAAGGAGAAATCTATGGTAAGCACCTTTAATATTGTATTTTAGATGAGCTATATATATATGTACAAGCTCCTAACATCAGGGTGAATCTTGCCACTGATTTCCAAAGCTGTTAGGCAAACCCTAAAAAGTGCACTGCACATATTCCCATTTCTTTCTCATGAGTGCAAATAATGCTGGGCACAGCATGACTCCCCCTGCTCGGGTGTTAAATGGAGGCTGGAAAAAGCAGATGGCTTTTTGTTACTGGGATGCTGAAGGTACCACAGGGAAAAGACAGTTAAGGATCTAACTAAATCAACATTTCTGCAGTAAAAAAAATGAGCCAGTGGTAGAATGTGTGCAACTTTTATAGCATTATTTGTGTTTCTTTAGGCTTGGGATATGGTATTGTAGTGCTATCACCTCTCTGGCTGAAGTGTGTCAAATCTTAAGTGTACAGGTTCTGAAAGAAGCAGACTGTTTATAATGATATATGAATGGTGAAATCTTTAAACAGTTGATGACTATGCCTACAAGACCTTTTCAGATGATATATTATGGCATGTATCTCCCTCTTTTTCTCCCCATACTATTCAAAATGTTAAAACTGTCTCTGATTATGATTTGTGCCTGAGCTAAGAATACAGACTCTGATCAGCTACAGCTGCTTTATCATACTTCTCAGTAGGTGTAAACTGAGATATTTCTACTGTATTTCTCAGGTTTTTCACCTCCACACAAACACTGGCTTTGCAGCTGGTGACTTGGAAACCTGGTATCAGGATCAAGGAAAACAGTTCACAATTGCCAACCACCAAGGACTGTCAAACTTTGGACCCTACTCCAGGAATGAGCAGCCCAAGCTCACACACTGCTCTAGTGGACAGGCCACTGAAGGCTTGGCTACCACTGGACTCCCCCATTAGCTCCACCTGATGTGAGCATAAAGAATTAAGTGCTCCAGCACGTTCAGTCAAGCAAGGTCACAAAGAAGAAAATTAATGTCACGTTACATTTGATCTGGTGTCAGCAAGGTCCATTTTCAATAGAGGTTTTGTCAGTAGGGCTCAAGTTATTGAACTCTTCCAGCCACTCCTCTTATCTGATTAATCTTGCTTATTATTTGATAGCTTTCAGGTGTGGTGGAGCTTGCTGAAATCCTCTGGCCACCATGGACTAGAATAATGCACTGTAATTTTGCCATTTCATTTTAAATCTCAGCTGAAAAACAGCTGTTCCCCAAGTCTATAATTTGCTGTGGCTTACTACTCCTTCTACTGTTATTTATCCAGGTAACTATATCATTTAACTCTGTGAAGCACGTTGGAATGCAGCTTATCTGGGGAACACTAGTAAGCAGAGAATGAAGTGAGACTCTTAAATCAGATTTCACTGATGGCTTTGAAGAGCTTCTAAAAATTCTCACCTGGTGCTTCCCAATATAGTCATTCTTTATACATCTATTCCATAATATGACATGAAAGGAATTTTTGGCTTCAGTCCTTCTACTTTCTGATTCCAGCAGCTCCTGAAAATCTTTCAGATCAAAGAACCAATGGCAGTTTGTCATCTTTGCAATGATGCATTTTTAAAAGGTATAGCTGGTGCAAGAAGTAACATGTACCTTTTCTGCATCAGTGCATTTTTCTAATTAAGTAAGATTCCCTGTTTCTGCAGGCTTGACTGGCCAGATAATGGAGTGCAGTGAGATTTGTCCTGAGCTGAATGCTGCAACAGGGACAAAATTAATGCTGGGAGAAAAATGACATGAGAGGTAAAATTAAGTGGAATGATTGCAGTGCAACTATATAATTCACTTCTAAATTATTAGAAAAATTACAAAAGTGTTAATCTTTTAGCAATTAATGTGCCAAATTAATCCCCAGTTTTTTATAGTCCATTAGAATCTAATAGAAAAGCGGAAAAAATCTTGTGAAGAACCTTTCTTTAAGCAAGCTGCAGAACTTGGTTGAAAATTATATCCTTACTACTCAACACCACAGGATTTTTTATTCTTAGGGTATAAAAAAAGGATACACTTGATAATGACATTCTGTTTTTGCAAGGCTTTCATATTTAGGGATTTCTAGCCAACCCATTCCTGCCTGGTGGAGTTGGGATCTTTATTTGGACCCTGCCTGCTGGGTAACATGCAACTAATTTTGTCACTGTCTGCAATGTTTTCCTTGCTATCCTTTAGATACCTGGTCAATTCAAATTGAAAATGAGCCCAGGACTGTCACTTACTGCATGCATTTACAGTAACAAGGCAAGTGGTGTGCTCATTGCAAGTTGTTCTTTAGTTAATTTTCAGCGGGGATATTAAAAGAGAGAGAGAGAAATGTGAAAAACTGCCTTTGTTTGACTTTTGCTTCAGCAGTGTGGGTTCATGATGAGTAAATTGACAGAGGATTAGGTCTTGGGCAAGGAGATGCAGAGTAACCAGTGGCCACAGAATCCCACAAGCGTGCTACAGAAAGGCAGGCTGCACAAAAACCCGGGTCAGCTTTCAAGCTGGGTTTCAAAGTGCTGCACATGCCCTTGTGGTAGCAGAGCTTCTGATCAACCATGGGGATCAGTAGCTTCTCAGATATGTAGCTAGACACAGATTTAGAGACCTTATAAGGAGCAAAGGGTCTTACTTAAATATTCTTTGTGGGAAGGGAAAATGCAAATGAATGAGTCACGGCTTCAATTAACATCAAGTGCACTCTAATGGCCAGCTTCATTCTGGTTGATTCATCGTGTAAAGCTGCATGTACCCCTGCAGAATGTGTAACTAGGGGTTTACTAGTGCAGTCACCAGCTTGCAGAGTTCCTCTGCTGGCGCAGGACATGAAAGTACTCTCAGCCCATGGCTGCCATGGCACACTGAGATTCAGGGTTTATACTTACACAGGGCAGCACTGCACCCCCAAAAAGTCCTGTCCAGAAAGATGTGGTCATGATAAAGGTAGTCTGAAAAAACAGGCCTCTTTGCAAGAGTCATGGAGCAGTGAAATGCTCTAAATAGAAAGAGAACATAATCTACATGGAGAAAGGTTCTCATTTAAAAAGTATAGAATTAATCAATACATCTCTGATCCTGTTATCCCCTTATAGTAAGGTTTTGGCCTTGAGAGGCAAGGTCCTTACTCTGACACTGTTATTAGACTAGTTCCTCTTTGCAATAAGCCAATTATTTTGGATTAATGATTAATGAAATTCAAAATATTAAAAGCCATAAGATTTCCATTTACTAGTTACTGCATCAAGACCAGTGATTGTGTGCAGTTGAAATTGAAGAAATGTTTCAAAATAAAACATTGAATTTGGATTTTCTACATTAGAAATTTTCAAGAATCCAACATTATTCTATATAAATGATTTCCAGTGATTAATTATTCTCCTTGTTAGAAAGACATACCTTATTTCTCTGAATCCCAATATCCACAATCATGAATAAGTACTACAAAATTCTCTTTTTTTGTATTATTCCAGGACCAAAAATAAAGCTAGAAAACAACTGATATCTGGTACTGGACAAAAGAGATCCCTACACAGCTTATAACTTGTACTTATACCTAATGTCTGAACTGGAGATGTGAAATCAGTTGCTACAATATTTTTCTTTCAGGAAGGAAGATATTTTTCTGCTCTAAGGAGCAAAACATAGTGACTGAAAGCCTCAGGTATGATTTTATTTTTAACCAACAATTACTCACAAAATGGGACAAAGCTGAGCACAACACTTGAGTACCAAGGAAGGGCTAACAAGCAAAAGTGTACAGATCCACCACAAAGAGAAGGTCTGCTTCAAGTGATGGGGACAGATGGGAATGGATTTTGAGTACGCTGCTTTTGAGGAATGCTCTTATGAGCCAAAACACTACACTAAGAAACAATGTCCATGTGTATATTACATCACATTGCAACAGTTTGCAGAGCTGTTCAACCAAACTATCTGCCAGTTTTAAATCCCAGCATAGACTGCAGCAAAGATATGCAAGCTTCCACCAGTTGATGCCATAGCCCATCTTCTAGAAACAAATAGAAATGAAAATGTTTTCGGGTACTGCACTAACACTGAAAATTACCATCCTACCTTTCACCAGACTTGAAATTCTTGAGCATTATTTGTCTTTCTGGTTTTAAAATCTGAAAGACAAAAAAACTTTCCTTAGAAGAAAAAGCCATCATGGAGAAAGATCAAATCTGAGAAAAAGAATGCTCAATGGTCAGCTAAAAACTTCCCTGTTCATCCTTGGCTGATGCTATAGTAATAGGGAATATTGAATGTATTGGAAAACTGCAAGGTTCACTTCCCCTTTGCTGAACCTTTTCTCACTCAATGGCCAGCTAAAGGGATTCTGTCATTCCTTCATTAACACTGCTGATAATCACCTTCTGCTTTGGATCAAAGAGGCACAGGGTTGTGCTAAGGGGGGAAAAAGCCATTTGGATCAGGTTTCCAAATCAGGAAAATCATAAAAATCACTGATTTTATCCCAGGCAGACATAGTATTCATAAACTCCAACACTCACATTTATTCATCCAGTTTCCTCATGGACTTCTCAAGGATTCATGTGATAGGAAATCAGCAAGTAGTCACAATGACATTTACTTTTAAGCCAAACATTGCTCCTCCTCAGCTCCTTCCCACTTATCAGCATTTTTAACCTGCTCAGATACTCAGAATTCAGAGCAATCTGTTTTAAAAACAATATTAATTCCTTTATTTCATATTAGAAAAAAGATGAGTTGTCAAACACAATAAAAATAGTCTTCATTTTCCAGGAACAATAAAGCCAGCCTACCTAGGTTTCCATTGTTTTGCTTGTCTGAGATCCAGAGGGGCTGTCTTCCACCTTTGGCATGGAAATTCCAATGCATCCTAAATTTTATTAACACATGAGACAGCAAGACATTGTTTGTGGCTAAATTCTGCTAAGATCTCTGCTGCTAGGCAACCTGCCTTAAGCACAGTGTGAATAAGGTCAGTCAAGTTTCTAGGTCAGCAGGATGCATTTTCTGCGAGCAAAATTTGGTGGCAGACTTGATCTCAGTCTTGAATCCAAGTTATCCCTTACTCTGCATCCCTCCCTGTCTTGCATTTGGTCAGCTCCTTATCAGCTTTGAAACACTGCAAGGATGAGGCACCTCCTCACACAGGCTGGTGCTCTGACCAACACAGGCATCTTGGGGAGACCAGTAATTGCAATGCACTTTAACCTGGAAACCTGCTGAATGTTCTGTCATGCTGCAAACACACACTGCAGACCCTGGGCAGGAGCTGGGACAGGGAATTAGGAAAATATGCTAAGTGCAAATAGAATAGCTGCAACTCCTATGAGATTACACCAGTCACACCAGGTCATGTCTGAGGACAGGCTGGAGCCACTCCAAGCCAACAAAAAGCCTCTCTGCTTTTTCTCCAGCTCCCCAGAACCTCAGAATCTGCAGGAATCCATAACTCAGTGCAAGGAAGATGTGCAGTGCCCCCGCCACAGCAGAGACACACTGGCAACAAAGAAATTAAGGCTTTAGTGCTAGAGGCTCAAGGGCCAAGGGCCAAATGACTTCATGTTATGGGCCCAGATTCACCACAGCTAAATTCAGGTCCTCCACTAAGGCATCCCATCCCCAGGCTTCCTCTGTACCTTCAGGGACCAGCTCAGATAGTGTCTGCAGGTAAGCTAGATGTTTTAGCCCACGTGCTTCAGCTGAGTGTCTCTGATGAAATGGGGTGAACAAGGAGCACAGATCCCTTTCCTGGTAACTGACCAGCTGCTGGGGATGCCCTACAGCTCACTGCAGCCTCATCAGTGGTGACATGATGTCCCCTGACTCCAGCTAGCAACAGCTGTAGGTCTGAATCACTGGAATAGCTAAGAACCATGCCCTGCACCATATTAGAAAAAAACTCAAACAGCAGTTTCCAGTTTATATGTCATATTTTCCAAAACATATTTGTCTTGAAGATATGGAGGGTTAAGAAAAATGGATTACCTGCCAAAATCACCCAAATTCTTCTTTATTTTGACAGTGGATCTAGACAAAAATTAAGCAATGAATATACAGCATATGAACATATATATGGTTGAATACTAATCCTTGCTACTGTGTGGCAAAATTCATCAAGGAGAGTTTTGATCTAGCTTTAAAACACTGCAAGCAGTGAACTGTGTCTATGCATTTTAAATAGCCTGAATACATAATAGAGTGATTTTTTTCCCAATATTTCTTACATGAAAGACAGGTGAGGGGAACACACATGTAATACACATGGTGTGGGGGGTTTTGCCTCATGTCATATTATGCTATGAAAAGTATGTCTGAAGTTTTATTCAGAGTTTTTGCCACTCCAAACAGAATTGTCACATTCATGTATAAAATAAGTTTGGCCATTAAGTCTTCAAATAAAAGCAAACCATTAGCTATGCTCACTATAAAGCTGCACCTGGTAGACTTGCATATGAGAAGTGCTTCCTGAAAGACAATGGACCAAATGGAGATGGCAATGAAAATGTTTTGCAAAACAAGAACAAAAAGTAACGCACATAAAATCCCCGTTTTGATGATCAATACAGTCACTGTTATAGTGGGGGTACCCAAAATCTTCATGAAGTCAAACAAAACACTTTGAGCCAGTGACTATGTGCTGTCTAAATTACATCATTCCAGGGCAGAGGGGTTTTTCTACTACCAGATGGTTGTTGCTCCAGTTGTGGTAGCCTAGATATGTGCTGACATCTAGTGGGCCTTTACAGAATAAATACAGCCCAAACACTTATTAATTAGCAATAAAGAATAATAATCTTAGATTCACAAACATATTTTCTCGTTTTTCTTCCTTTCCCCCCACAGCGCATGGAATTGCATTCTAGATAACTGAATTTTAGTGATTATTATGTTTTTCAATATTTGTTCAAGCTGATGTTTTCTAAAGCACTGTTCCCATTGACACCATGCTGTGTCCTTTGGGAAAATCCACCTGGAGGCATTTCTTGAGTGACAATCACCATGTGTTTAAGCAGAGACTGTAAAATTGAAAAGGAAATAGATGGGAGTGCAGTTCTGCATGTCTGGAGCCACAGTAGGATCTGTATACACCTGATTTGATCAGAGGCTCCTTAAGCTGTTCCTACTAAATTCAGATCAAAATTTGTCTTTAAGCAGTTATTTACCAATTATTGTAAGTAAATGGCTACAAAAAGCCTTTAAATGATCATTTAGTTTACTACTATCTTGAAAACACCTTGCTATATTGTAGACATCAATGAATATTTATGAGATAATAGTCAAAACTCTACTTAGAAACCCACTTTCCATAGTATTTACTCCATCTTCATTCAGCACATATTTCTGTTCTTTTGCAAAACCATGCTTGCAATGCACTCCTCATTTAGGATAACTAAACTAAGGAGAAACTACTAGAACCTTAACTACTGATTTCAAAGTAAACTGAAAGAGGAAACATGACCAGAAAATCAACTGCCTTTAGGAAGAACTGATTCAGGATACCAAAAACTCCTGCTTAGGTTTCAGCTGATTTTAGAGTCCCTGCCAATGAGAAATGCTTTTATTACTTGAGAAATAAGACGCCTGGAGGTTTTACAGTGATGTATGTGGTGAGAGAACCTCAGTCATATTCAAACCCTGAAAAGAAGGTCTATACCCCCTCCAAGGGGTCCCGGAGGCTGCCTTTTAACCAGCTTTGATTTCCAGGACATTGTCTTTTAGGCTAAAGGAATAGGCTGCTCCAGAAGACCCCAGGTCACAGAAAGGGAGAGGAATAATATGCTGAACTAGCACTGAAGAGATTTATTCTGAAGGAAGAAAATGGAAAACACCCTCATAGCTGGCATATATGTGTTGTCACTCTTTCACACAATCACTGGGGCACCTGACATGTATCCACCAGTATCCCAATAACCCAGCATGGTCACCTCCTCATGAACAGGTCATTACTTACCACTTGCATGACATTCATTTTGGGGGTATTACAATTCAAGTGGCTGCTCAGCTGGTACCCAATAAAGAGTCTTACCACATAATGCTATTTTTCATTTTTCGCCTCAATGTAAGACCTGCTCGTGATTTATCAGCTGTAGCAAAGCACAAAGCCATAATTTTCTTTTATTGAACTCGCTCTGGGTAGCCATCACTCTGCAGAAATGCAGATGGTCATCTTATTCTTATTCTTAGCAACGGGATGAATGCCACAACTCTGCTGACAAAGACAGCAAAGCAGCCATTTATAATAGTAAGAGAAGCATTCCATTTAATATCTGTGTTAGCTGCACATAGTTGCTATAGGATTCTACTCTGCTAATACTTCAGGACTTTACAGCATTTAGGCAAATTTGCATAGCATGTGTACTGGCATCCAGGTGAGACTTCTGTGCTTATGGCAAATGAAACTGAGCTATACCCCACTATATATACAGCTGGCCTCCAACTGAACTCTAATCATAATCAGGCTTTATGATGTGTGTTTGAGGTAGTGCCATTTTGTAATTTGTCCACCTCTCTCTTCTCTTACTTCAATTTTCAGGGGCTTCCACACAGTGCAGATGAAATTCTGGTTCTGGATCAGAACCAATGAACTTGAGTGAATTAAATGTATTTAACTATTTCATTGTCAATGGAATTAAGGAGATGACATGCAGCTTCCCTTTTGTTTCAAAAAACATGGATTTAGGGAATTTCTGATGCCAGCAAAAAACACAGTTCCTCTGTTCTAGGGTGAGAAGAGTGGCAGTGAATTATTCACGGCAACTAGTGGAGTGCCCAGAGAGTCGCCCTCTGATAACCAGCGAGTTTGTGGAGAACAAAAATATGGTGTTGAATATTAAGCAGAAAGGGGCAGGTGTTTTCTAATAAGCACCCTGCTGGATCCTGCCAAAGGGCCCCCATACAGACCTTAACAGCTGAATCTGGAATGTGCTTCATTTCATCACAGAACCGGCTATTGCCACAGCAACGACTCTTGACTAATAATTCAAAGAAACAAAACAGAGATGCAAGTCAAATCCAGAAATTAGAGTATTTAATCGTTTAGAATAAGGGGAGATTTTACCTAGCATTTTCAGTGGATGGATTCAGAGCAAAAATTCATCCAACATCTGCTAATGCCACATTTTAGTATTGCCTCTTCAATCAGAGTAAATTATATAGCTTAAGTGTTCATATCACCAATTAATCTCTACTGAATCAGATCTGCATATTAGTTGCTTGAAATAGGCTTAATATAGCCATAATTGTACAAAACACGAATACCATTTTTCATAATAATTAGGTAGTCACTTTGCCCTTTTTCCCAATTTGTCTAAATGTTCATATTTACATTAGAAGTTAGCAGTTAATTTTATCTATACAACCCTTCTCAATTACTCCATTGGTCTGTCAATAGAACCTTCAGCTTAAGGCACCAAACCTGTGCAAAGTACAAGTACTCAGTGTTCACTGTATCAATTTCCTAAGAGGTCCATTTGAGAGGACTGGAACTCTGCTCGAACAAGCACGGGTCAAGGAAGCAAATGAGATATTTCCCACTTTGGAAAAGGCTCAGTGGAGGAACCAGGCACACTGACCATCAGATCCTTTTCTCCTAAGCCGAGAGCAGTCCAGGAGCCTGCTCTGAGAGGACCATGGGGCCTTGCAGAGCAACTGCCTTGTGCCAAAACTACCCAAGCATTGCAGTGCTCTTCCACAGCACAATCTGAGTGCCTTATTTGCTACAAAGACCCCAAATGAGACAAGGAGATAATTACTCTGACCTCTGCTTGTTGAACGTTGATAGAGAGAGAATTGATAGCAGCACCACGAACCGTCCTCATGTTTCATTTCTTGATGTGCTGTAAACCTTTGACTTGCTGCCAAAATTTAGGGTTGCTTTATGAGATAATCCCAGCTAAGTTCAGTTTCTATGCATCTTCCTGCCCTTCTGCTGGAGACAGGGGCATGATGTAGTTAGCTAAGAAAAGAAACACAAAAGCTTAAGGACTATGAATAATGATCTTGAATAAGTTCTTGCATTTGCAAAACAGAGATAATACTATTTACCCTAGTATATTAAATTTATAAAATACTTTTCCCCTGCTGGAGTCTCTAAATCCCTTATTAGACCACCAAGAATTCTCTTATACATCTCCTGCTGGTTTTAATCGCCTACTCTCAATTTCAAGGATATTTTCCTAAAAAAAGAAACAACAAAACCAAACAAACAAAAATCTGCATTTCAGAAACAAACACAGCAGCACTCAGGAAGAGCATGAGACTTGGCTTGCAATAATAACTTAAAAGATACTCTAAATGCTTTATTAATCCATGGTGTTGACAGCTCGGAATGCCAAATTATCTGTGTTGCACTGAGCCATGAAACTATCCCATGAGATACTAAAGTCCACCTTGAGACAGCATTGAAGGCAAAGCTTTGATCCTCGAGGCTGACTTGAGTAAATCATTATTTTTAAACTCTTTAATCCCTCATGCATCCGTAGCACATAATTTTAGTAATGCATTTGACTTAAAGTTCTTATTGCTTCAGAATTCAATCCAACTTCTACTGCAAATAAAGTCAGAGCTCCCAGGGGCTCCAGAGAGAAGAATTACTCCTGCTCTACTGACAATTCTCCATTGAACTGATGAGACGACAAAAACTAGTAGTCATCAGGAATCATCATTTTACATTCTTTAGGTGTTTTGTACTCTTTTACTATATTTCAGTGCAGCATTTTCTGCAGAGGAGGAGCACAAGAATTAGAAATCCAGAGGTCTTTAATTTCAGTTCTTGCTCCCACACAGGATCATGAGATGACTGCTAGAAAATAACCACCACCGATATCACCCTTAGTAGCAGACAGCACCTTCCATCAGCTCAGATACACCAAGCTAAGGTTTGGGACCTTACCCACACTGCCAAATAAAGTTCAAGCTGTGTGGCATTGCCTCATCACTCTGCATAACGTTTGGCCAAGGGTTCCCCTTTAGGTCCCCTGCAGTTGCCCCATAGCCTGATTTCATAAACATTATTTAATTGTGTATTATTCTCAATTCAGCGCATTTCAAATAATGCTATGGCAGTGTCACAACTCATCAAAACAACACTTTATCAGTACAAAATGCAGGCTATAGGTTGCATTATATGTGGTTTAACAGAACCCTTGAAGGTGCAAAACATCTTAGGATATCATTAGGGAGAGGAGAAAACAAAACTGGTCCTGACAACACAAAACAGTGCCAGACTGCAAAACAAGCATTAGCAGCCCCAAGGGTACATTCCCTGTCCCCAGTCTCTCCTGCAGCAGAGACACAGCCCTGGATCCCTACACACTCCAGCTGAATTGGCCCATTCTGTGGGCTCTGCCCTGCACAGGGCTGCCTCAGGCTGCCCCTCCCTGTAGGCATACGTCTTGTGCAGCCAAATGCAAGCTCAGTTTCTGCCTGTAATGCAATGATAATAACGTTTACTCAATTTCTCTCCATAAAGTTCACCTTATCAATGCCAGTATACCGTTCATTGTATTGAAAAAATATATCTTCTTTGTGAATACATATCTTCAATAAAGAGAATAAACAGAGAGATGTTTTATATCACTGCAATTGCAAGCTGTACCTGTGATTTAGGCAGTCATTTGCCAAGTGCTGTAAAACACACCCACTTCTGAAACTGCCCGATCTATTAACTGTCAGCTCAAAATCAAAGGCCAAAATGAGCTCCTGCTGGCAAAAATAATTAGTGCCCGAATATTGCTGCAGCATTCTGCTCTCTCTGCAGTTCCTGGAAGGACAGGTTGGAGAGGGAACCCGGGGTGCCCACATGCAGGATAACCCCTCAAACAAAAGCTGCCTATGCAAAGTATCACCAGCAAAGGTGAGAGGAGCTGTCTGTGCATGATCAGAAATCCTGCACACTTACTGCTTGGCTGATCTATGTGTCTGCTAATTTTCATGGTGGTGGTGCTGTAACTCAGACATCATTGCAGTTGAAGAAAGCTTATTTTGTACGATACGCAGTGTCCTGAAATAAAGCCTGTCACTGCTGTCTCAAGCTTACATTGCTACCAGGAGTCAGTGAATCTCAGTGAACTTGACAATGTCTTTGGAAAACAAATTTCTTGCTTCTCAGAAAAACATCACGTGCTGAGTGTGAAAGGGATGGATAATACAATCCCTTGCTTTGCCTGCTCTGCTCTTTTCAACTCAATAAGTCTCCAAAAATCTCCTTGCTGGAAAAAATGAGCTGAAATGTGGATGATCTGGTTCTGTTTACCAGAAGTATATAATTGCACATATGTGTCAGGGAACCTGCTTTCTAGATAGCATTTTTAAAAATCACAATCAGCTAAATGTTTCAGGTTTTTGCTCTTGCTTTCAGGGGATGAAAAATACAGATTTAGGCAGAGAAAAAGAATAATTTAAAAATAGTCAAACTTTACTAGCTTAAAGCATCATTATTATTCAGGAAACACTGTTTTCATTTAGTGCTTCACACATGGCAAGGGCAAAACATCCACTTAGATCAAGCAAGGGAAAGGATGCTTTCACCTGCCATCCTGAAAAAAAAGATGAATGCTTGTGCTCTGGGTTATGTCCAGCAGACACCATCCCCTTAAAACAAACTTGTTTATATCAGCTGCAGAAAATTATAGTTCTTCTTTCACCACCACCACATAGTGGTGAAAAAATGACCCTCAACAGAGGGTCAACCAACCATGCAGTAAGTTCTCAGTGAGCAGGTCAGTGTGCCTGCTTTTAGGTGTTTTAGATGTTGTACATCTCCCTGTTTGCTTGAGAAGGACCTCATTTTTACCATAAGGGACACTTAAGTATAATTAAATGTTTTCATGGACTGCCTCTCAGTTGCTCCTTCTTGTTGCACTAACTTCTCCTGTGGAAAATGCAGAAATCAGTGCTAAGAAAAATTCTGACATCATTTCAATACATTGTAAACCTCCCTGCTTAGACATGTGTAGCTTAGCAGCACCTTTCAGTCTAGTTTTGCAACAGCAGGTTAAAAATATGACCTCTGAATCCCATTTGGTTGGCTAACAGACTGAAGGCTAAGAGGGAGACAAAAATCAGAGCTCTCCAGAAGTTTGACATGCTGAATTTCCATATTGGTGGTATTGAAAAGATAGAAATAGGAAGGTAAAGAAAATGTAGTGAGACTGTCCTTTCACAGCTAAAATGAGCCATAAAATAATTGTTAATGAAGAAATTCACTTCCTATGAATACAGAATTAACAACTGTAATTCTTATATGAGAATCAATTAAGATCGGAATAATGGTAGTAATATATAAGTTTATATGACAAAAGAATTATCTTCAGCAGTCCATTAATATTAAAAAGTGTTATTAATATTACTTTAGAAAACGTTCTTGACATGTTTGTAGGTATACATTTTCATGTTTTCTGTGTAGTTATAAGTATTTAGCACTATAGAATTTGAGCACCTTACAACTTCCAAAGGAAGTCCATTGTTTTTTACTTACCTTTCTTCAAGGATGGCAGAGCGTAAAGATCATGAAAAACAGTCAAAATGCTCTATATTTTGTCTATAGCTTTACATATTCACTGTAAACACAGTCCTAGTCTTCCTAGCATAATAATGTCAGTCAAAAGCTTTGTTATTTCACAAAAATAAATCCACAACCAACAACTTCCAAAGCCAACTGAGAGAAATAAATGTGGCTCTAGATTCCATTTCCACCCATAAACACTGCCACTAAGGCAGCAAGGAGCAAGCCGAGCACGACCCAGAAATGATCGTGCTATTTGTACAGGGAGGTGCTCACCAGTCAACACACAGCAGAAGCTTCATGCTCTGCATTCTGTGCAGCAAGGGGATGCTGCAACCTGCCATTCAAAGCAGTCCTTGGAACTGCAGGCAGCTGTGGGATTGGGGAAAGCAGCGAGGTTGTACAGGCCAGTTTATTAGCAGAGGCAAAGAAAGAGTGTGTGCAATTGTCTTAACAAACTGTGGGCTCACACCCATGTGAGACCCAATTGCAGCCACAAGCTGAATGGAGAGAACTGAAGGCTGGTGAGACATTTCTTCTGCTGTTGGAAAAATGTCAATGACTATCCAAGAGGCCTGAACGAACAGGGCTGAATATCAACCAGAACAGGAAGACTAAGCTGGAAAGAAGTGAAAAAATTTCATAATGAAAAAGTGTGAACATGGGCATCAGGGAAAGAGATTTATAAAATTTCTCTTCTTTATCATCTCCATCATCCCTACTTCCCTCACAGTTTTGCTTATTTGAAATACCCTCTCCCTCCAGTCATTGTCCTTCACCATTCTCTTAAAAATGCTTCAATCTTTTAAAGTCCACAGAATCTAACCTGAGCTAAGATATTAAATACATGCATCTTGAAGATGAAAGAACAAGTGAGAAGCCAGAGACAGAATAAATTAAATAATGGGAAAAATTCTGGCCATGAAAGCAAAAGGTGAGTGAGCTTATCCCACTCTTAAAAATTCATGCACTTTTCCAACATCCTCTCTAACGCAGATTGTGTTTTGTGTCTGTTCTGTGCATATAATAAGCTAAAAGATCACTCTAAAAAATGTTGTCATCACTCCCATAACCGTCTCAAATCTACAGTAGCTTCTGCATTCTTTGTAGGATGCTGCTTAGAAAACAGATGTGCTACATCATGTTACTTGGGAAATATGAAAGATAGGGTGAATAGGCACATTCTTCACATTAATACTTGGTCAGCTGAAGCTAAGAAATGTACATGCAGAAATGCAAAAAAATTTTTTTGAAACACTGACTTTTGAATTTAAATCATTGAAAAGGAAGGGATGTGGGACTGTAGATTTTCTCCACTGACTTGGATACATAGATACATAAATCACACTGTTCTTTAAGAACCACTCCATTAAAAAATCAGACTTAGACTCACATGTGCATCAATGTGCCTTATTCAGAGTCAATAAGTTATTTAGTAATAGTACATTCTGAGGTGTGTGAACTCTACAATAAACAATATACAGAAAAAGGGTAATATCCTTTAAAGCAGTCCATGAGTTATTTAACAGCCTCCACTCTTGTTCTGTGTCCAGAAGCTCATGAGAGCAGCTGCACACAAAAGGAGCTAGCCTTCACCTGCTCTGTGTGATTAATAAATGCATTTAGTGGATATTAATATAATTATCCATATAGGCAAAAACCTGTTCTGTTTGTGCAAGTCCTTATCAGGATTATATATAAAAAGAGATTTAAATCATAATATAAATATAAATCTAATATAGCAGAATATAGCTAGTATGACTATTAATATATGCTAAGTTAATTCAATTTAATTATATTATAAAATTACATTATTTATATAATTATATGATAAGCATATGTTGTATTGCAGCTATGCCTGTAAATAGAATATTACCCAGTTCCAGACATCAGTGTTTTCTTTGAGCTGCTCATGTTTGCTTGGAAAGGATGGTCCTGAGGCTGCTTTAAACTACAATCTTAATTTTGCTTCTTGTTCTTTGGACTCCTCACAGACCTTTGAATCTCGAGCAGACCACAGGATTCCACACTCTGAGAAGATTTACCACTTATAGTTAAAAGGCATCTCAAGATAAACTGGACTTTCTGCTTAATTATAGTGCAGCATGGAGGAATAATTCCACACACTGTGCAAGTACAGACAAGTACAGTGGAATATGTTGTCATCTTCTAACTACAAAATAATAATATAATGGAGGATGGTACAGTCTCTAGTTCTTTTTTAGATGGATGGAAACAAAGTAAGGCATCTTTTGACACACTGGAGGAACACATCTAGAAGTGCCTTGATATAACATGAGAAAACGTGAGAATTGTGGTCAGAATGCATTTAGGTGAGTAGATAGAGGAAAAAAGCAAAGTTGGGGTTTTAATGGCGTTTGTGGCATCTTGGAGCCCCCTTCTATGAACTGTGTATTTGAACTTGAACTTCCAAAGCTTTATTAGTGCGCTTCTCATCTCAAAGCAAGGGATGACCTGTAACAAATAACATTCAGAAGACATTTATACACCCACTTGCAGTATGCACAGATAAAACTGATATAAATATAATACCATTTTTAAGATTCTAATACACACATATCTCAAAATTGAGTTGTGTAGAAAAGAGACATATGGATAAGAGCATAATTTCTTTCAAATGACATAAATTCTTATATTGGAATGAAAACATGGCATGTTGTCTGGGCTAGATACTAAATTAATTCTATTTTTTATATACACAAATATTTCATAACTTTGCTAATTTAAAAGGTTTCTACCTTTCCAAGTTTCCCAGTTATTAAAGTAAATCAATTACTTTTGAAAGGTCATACACTGCCAAGACTGTTCACAAAGGACCTGGGACTGTGTTGTTTATTATATTAAGCATCAACCATTTTTATGTGGGCCTGGGTGGCCTGAAAATAACAATTCCTGGGGCTAGATCTGAATTAGAGAACCTCTTCACAAGCTGAGGTATCTCTGTGGCGCATCCTGGCAGTAAGTCTGAGTCTGCAGTAGAGGTGGAGGCCACACATACTTTGTCCTCCCTTTTCCTATGGAGGTGGCTGGTGCAGTACAGATTCCAGCCCTGAGCTGGTACAGATGTTTGACCAACAGAGTAAAACACACTGCCCCAACAGCTATTGCACATCTCTTCCAAGGGAGAATTGGCCAGCCTCATGGAAATAGCTCACAACCCCCACAAATCCTACACTGCACAAACCCAGCAGCACTATACTGCAGGTTTTGGACTGGAAGCATCAAAATACACAAGGAATTTTAAGCATGTGAACTAATGAGACCTATGCATAGCTCTCTTCTGGGTGAAATATCAGAAAGATACTTACGGTGTATCAAAAAATTCCCAAATCTTCTCATGGACATGCAGAAATTTTGGCATAGAGACACTAACATAAGAGAGTTATTCAAACTCCAGCTGTGTTCAACTTTCAGCTGCTTTGTTTACAGTTTTCACAAAACTCTTAGTCTTATTAGCATTTCTTTTTTATTATTAACTTGATTGACACCATATCAATCACTACCAGACACCAAAAAATTACAATCTCTATTCCTAGAGACTGGCAGGAGTCACCCTTTCACTGGCTTTAATATGAATGCCTCAGGTTATTCTGTACAGCAGCAAATACTTCATTAGACCCCAAACTGTTCACCAAAGATTCATTTGGAATCACAGAAAAAACTGCAGCTGCTTCAGAAACAGAAAATACATTGCCATGGTAGGAACTGCAATACAGACAATGCTGAAAGAGGAAACAAAAAAAAAGCCAGTAGGGTTAAATTAAAAGTTCAGTCCAAACACTGCTTAGCAGCGTGAATACAACTGTCTGTCAGAAAAGGAGCATAATTTCCAACACTGTCAGTCATTTACCACAGAAAACTACAAAGTTGCGTTTTGAACTGGTCAGAGCCCAGGAGACTTCACATGAAATGAAAAGCAGAATGAAGAAATGCCAAGGAGGCAGCGAACTGTTTAAAGATCTTTCTCTTCAAGGAAAGGGGGAAAAAAGGCAGATTGAGAGGTATTTAAAGGTAAAAATAAGAAAAAATCAGAAAATAAATATAATTCTAAATAATTTCTTATGTACAAACATTCCAAGTGGCCTTGTGCACATAGTAATCTCATAAGTGCTGTCAAATAATGCTCACCAGTCAAAGCACTTTCCCAAGTTTTATTGCAATTCCTTAAATTTTATAGAGGCAGTTAAAAGGGATGTGAAGCAAAGGCAGCATTCTCTTAGCCTTTTATGACAGACCTCACAAATTGCTTTATTCTAAGAAAATAGCTATACCCATTTCCTACTGTATACAATAATGGTGCTTAGGAAATAGTTACTTGAGTAAAATCAATTGTAAACCAGTATTCTTTTTATTTTATATCTGAATTGAACTCCAAAGACACAATGAGCATTAAATCCTCAACATTTCTTGGCCGTGTAGAAAATTAGTAATGGGTAGGAGTATCGTGTAGTAATGGGTAGGAGTAGCTGTTTTACTTCTAGAATTACTGCAAAAGACTTAGTAAGACTGGGAAACAAAAAATAAATTCTAAGGGAAAAAAAAAAACTATTTAATCCAGAAATATAATCAGAGATAGAGCTTGGGGTTTAGATGAATGATTCAAGATTTAGTCTTTCTTTATACTTAGCTAGTCATTAGAAAGAAAAATGCTTCTGGAATGCCTTTACAGAACATAAAATCAAAGCACAGGTGAACGGCAAATCCAAACAAAAGGAGAAAGTGTTTGCTATTCAGATCTGCATCTCTGTGAGGAAGAGGCACTCACTATTCCAGGATGTGTGTGTCAGATGAATGTTAATCTGCCTTGTTAAGATACCTGGCCAGGTTTTCTTACATGTGACCCAAATAATACGGCTCTAATTTGCAGATGCAGCACCGTGCACAGGCATTCAGTCAAGGATTTCTAGAAGGTCAAACAAAAGGAGGCCAACTTCTGCAGAACCTTAGCAAGAGGGGGATGCCTAACTCATCCAGGTGCCTTGGCAGACCCAGACCAGGACAGAGGCAGCCCTGAATGCTGATGTTTCAGTTGTACATGGCAACAAAATATTTGAAAGGACACGTTTGAAAAAAAAAAAGTTAGCCTTTTAAACTTTTGCTTTAATTTCTTCTGCAATCGTTCAACAGCTACCTAATTTGCTATAAAAAAATGCATCTGTCCTCATGAATATATTTTTTTTTTAGAAAATTGAGTTTTTTATCGAGATAGAACTTTTCATCTCAGAAACAGTAAATTTCTCATTTCTAGCAGTGATATTGATTCCAGGACACAGGAATGGAAAGAACAGCTGCACCATGCTGGATCTCTGCCACATCATCAACTCAGCCACTGGCCAGTACCACTCTGCCTAGACCTGAGTGTAAAAAAATAAACATTTACCCACAATGCTGCCCCAGCTTCCCACAGTTTATTGAGGCAGATGTAAGAATTTTCTTTAGGCAGCCTTGCTTAATTTTCTTTCATGAATCTATCAACTGCTCTATAAAACCTTAACATTTTTCAGCATCTTGTGTTGATAGCTTTCCTGGCTGAATTACCCATTATATTCAGAAATGCTTCTTTTTGCTGTGAAACTAACACCTTCTAATTTCATTTCAGGTCTCTATGTTTTGCACTGGAAAGGATAATGAACTCTACTCACCTTCTTTATGTCAAGCTTCAGGGACTTCAAGCTTGTTGTCCCTTAGCCAGCTTTTCTCCAGACTAAACAGTGTTAGCATACTTAACTTCATATTATGGAAATTTTTCAATACCCACGATTAACTTTGTTATTCATCTCACTAACTTTTTAAGCTATTTTACATTTTATTTGAGACAGGGAAACTAGAATTGTTTAAAGCATTCAAGATCCAAGCCTAATGCGGATTTATACAGTGGTATAATAGCATTTCCTTAAAATTGTGAAGACAGCTTGCTTTCATCATATCAAAATATAGAGATAAAGCATCAGAGCTTAGAATTCAGTATCTGTAAATAGATTTAGACAATATTCTTAAATATCCTTGCTGTCCTTAGGGCAATCTTATTTTCATATATATCCAAGAGAACCTACAAATCACTCCAATCCAGTAACTAACAGAGAATGACCTGCATTACTCCCTGGTTTTTTAATAAGGCAAGAATCCTGGTCCTTCTGCTAACATCCATATTGTAGTTGCTGCTAATCTTTTCAAATTATTAAGTGATGAGATAAAACAACAATCAGCACATTAGAAGAACCATAAAATCAGGCAGAAGACAGTAATAACTCAACTTGTTCTTCACCCAGCCGGTGCTGAGGTCCAACATGGGGCTGGCATGGAACAAATTCTTCTCCTGTCAAGAAAAGTCAGTCAAGCTGATCAAAGACCACAACGTCCATGAGTAAATTTCCCTTGCAAAGCCCTCCACCCAACAGGTGGCAAAAAAATAAAAAAATGTGTTTCAGTTCTCATTTTAGTTCTTCCAGGTATTTGCATAACAGAAACAAATGTTGTAGGGCTGTTCTAGGCTGGGCTCTGTAGCAGCTCTGGCAAATGGCAGAGCAGGTAATGCTCCACGCTGAGGTGCTCTGGCTGTGACATTCCTCTTGAAAACCTGATGGGAATTGTTTTATCTGCTCTATCAAGGCTGGCAGCAGCAGACTACATCTTCCACTTTGAATGTTGTAAAAGTGTTATTAGGTTGAATGGAGTATTTCATTTCATAAAAAAAAAGATGTTTGTGGTAATACACTGAATCATAATGCAGCTTCTCTTCCATGCATCCCCTCCTCACAGCAAACTGCTGAGTTCCGTGTTGACAGGCCTCTTCAGACTGAAACTTTAACATCATCCTTCAGTTATCAAGCCCTCAGCAAACCACAGAAGGAATAATCAAAAGCCTTAATGCTTTGTGCTAGAGGGAGAAGACAAAAGAGCTGCACCAAAATACACATACAGATGGTGTTCACATATTTATAGCACAGCCAAACTGAGGTTGTCAACTGGTCTGCAAGATATAAAACCAGACTGTGATGTTCCAGGTTGCAAGGTCAGCCAACAAATACCCTGGGAACTCAGGGTATCCCTAAGTACCCTGGGTACTCCTCAACACTGGAGAAAATCAACCGGAAAATTAGCCGGCATTTCTCAGCTTTTGTGAGTGGTTCAAAATTGTTTTATGGAGGGACATACATCATTCCTTCTTGTAAAGAGTATCTATGGTACCAATTTCCTACCAACACTATACAAACTGAGACAAGAAGCAAATACCTGGAACTATTTATATATTACTTGGCTGAGCCAACTAAATGCAATAAAACTGAACTGAATCCCAAGAGTATTTTAGTTATTGTGTATACACCACCTTTAACCACTTCTCAGTCCTTCTTCCAATAATTTAATATAAGTTTAAAGATTTGTGGGTCTTAAAAGAAATAAAAAAAAAAGTTAAAATTAAACCTAGCACTATGAGAATGTTTTCTAGAGAAAGAATAGTCAGGATATCTATCAGGATGTTCTTACTCAGATGTCTAACAAATAAGGATTTATTTTTGGATGAATCCCTGCACTGGAACTGAGAATGCCTACATTTAATCAGCAGCACTGCCATCAGCTTCTTGCATGGCCTAGGGCCACTCTGTAAATTACTCTTTTATTCAATACTTGTCAGTGAAGACAATAATAGCTAATTTTTCCTACTTGTGTTTATTTAGCAAGCCATTTGAGGCAGAGACCCTTTCCACCCTCATATATATAAAGCACCTATTGCAGAAGAACTCTGATAATTTGTGCTGCTGTAATAGGAGTAATTGTACGTATTATTTCCTCCAGGTATTCCCCTGTTCTTTGAAAGTAAACTCCTGGATCTACAGGATCACTGTGCAGTCACCAGTAGAGGCAGGGTATAACTGAGCACAAAGGAAGAAGCCCTGAGGCAATACGAGTACTGAGTAACATTCACAGTGTCTATGACTGAAGCACATCTTGGCAAGGTACTCCAGTTCATTTAAGCACCACATTAGCCTTGATTAACAGTCAACTTTTGCTATCAAATACCACCTATTTAATTAAGTTATCCTGTAAATTACCCATAATAAGAAATGTTGTGGCTTAGATACAAGATGTAGCAGCTGTAGAGAAAGAATCTCTTAGACTGGTGATTGCAGTAAAAAGATTTGATGTGTGAAGATACCACAGTTACATGGTGGTCTTTATATTATTTTTATCCATTAAAAACAGAAAGCAGGTCCTAAAATTTACCTGCTGTTTAAATTATTGTTCTTGCCCTATAGTATTTCCTTTTTCCAAAATACAGTCAATAAATGGCTTCAGGGGTATTTTCTAGATCCTAAACAAAATTTAAGAAAATTCTATTCTGAATGGCAACTACTATAAAATATACTCTTGACAGTCAACACAAAAGAGAAGAGAAAATTGTTCAAGAAACTGCCCTATCACTGTCTTCTCTATCTGGAAAATGAGATAAATGTGACCAAATGTCTTAGACAAAAGACTGGGAAGTAAAGGAATATGGATTCTTAAAATATATCAGCATGATTCTGACTCAACTTCCTTTAACTTCTGCCCCCCCCCAGTAAGGCTGATCCCCTTCAAATCTCTGAAAATCATGTGGTCAAGTAGTTTAAAATCCTGTCATCTATATTTAGAGTGCTCAAAAAATTTCCTGTATAGACTTTCTGTTGTCATCAGCACAAACGTATGCTCTGGAATGTTACTGCAACATCAGTCAAAATTAAAAAAGAAAAAAGAAAGGTGAAGTTAAAAAAGAAAAAGAAAAAAAGGAAATTTTTAAACTATGTAAAATATGGTATGATTTAATCTTATCAAAAGTTTGCAAGACGTTCATGAGCATTTTTACCTTGACTCATAAAAAAAAGTATTTTGGTTAAATCTGTATCCTAAGAGTTTTGTTCCATTGCTTCAGTGGATTTTCAACCTCTGTTTGTGATTGACTCTTTGTCAGAATTTATGTAACCTAAAAATTGGATCTAAAATGTGTGATATTGCACCATATTTTCTGAAACTATTCCTAAAATAACCCTTCACTAGGATATTCTATGTGATGAGAGTTTATGATACTATTTTAGATTGTAAGTTGTGAAATGAACTTCAGCATTCAAGCATTGCTTCTATATCCTATAAAGGGCAATGTTTGGAATATGAACAAAATTATGGTCTGTCACTACAAAATGACATTGTGTTATCAAGTAATATCTGGTAAGATGAAACAGTTGGATGGGGATCTAAACACTTTTGATATTCATCCAAAGTGAAGAAAATCATATCTGTTCTGACTGGTTGAAAATTGTTTTGAGCAATTTATCAGACTATCAGTGTCAAAGTTAGTGTTGTGAAGTACAGATTGAGACAGTAATTTTGGTCTCAAAGACAAACTTTAATTCCAGCTATAAGAAAATATAATATTAACACACATTGTTGTAATTTAGACAGCTGTCAAATCAGTTGTGCCATGAAATGAGCTTTGAGAGTCGTTAACATGCGAAGATACTTTGTTAATTACATCAATGGTAAATGATGCACTGAGTATGCCTACCAATGAAAGCATCCTTAATGGAAAGCTGTAACATGTAAGCTAATGCTGTTTGTTTCATCTGAATGGCCCTCTCACTGGAAATAGCTGACATGTAAAATCACAATTTGCCATCAGAAAAGTTGCTTCAGCTGTTACTTATCCAGCTCATCACAGGCCTTTTTTAGGACATAGAATTCTGGTATTTTATAAATTTGTGTTTATTTAAGAAAGTAGAGCAATAACCTATGGGCAAACCAGATTTTGGTACAAGTGGTGACCTGGTATCCAACAAAACAAAAGAATTGCATGACCCTAAAGGATTAATGATAGTAATCCTAAAAGACACCGATTTTTACACTTTTCTCTAGATCTGTCATAGCTATATACTAACTGAAATAGGTTTAAATCAGAAGATTTAGTGTTACAGGCTTGGTAGAAAAAATGAACCGTAGCTCATGTGATGATCACAATCACAGAATGTTTCACATAGCTATGCTTTCTACAAGCTCCTTTGGCATTTATCAAGCTTTCCTTGGTACTGTTGAATTAAATTCTCTGCTTTGCTCTCCATTTGTGCTTACCACCCCTTGTGAGTTCCTCAGACAGTCCCATTCTACAACTAGATCAAATTTTATAATTTTCAGACAGTTTAAGTTTGCTTTGCCTGCCTGTATCATGGTTTTCACTATATCATCCTTTAAAATTTCTTTAAATTTAGTGCACTTCTGTGCATTCAGAAAATCCTCTAATTCAGGATATTTTTTCATGTTTGTCCTTCTCTGTGAACCCACAATCTCTGGGCCATTTGTCCTAATGGTTCCTCATGCCCAGAATGTTAAATCTGTTCTATCATGCCAAAGGGCACCATTTGTTCTTCCTAATCCTATTGCAAATATCCCTTCTACTGCCGCCATCCACCCATCTCATCTGCTGTTTTCTCTCTGCAACACTTAAAATTACAATCACACACAGAAGACAAGAAAACTAAAATACTGCCTCAAAATTAGCAGGATGTGTCCATTCACCTGCATGAATTATTATTACTTTTTTATTTCACCCCCCAAAGCTGCTTTTTATTACCCCTTTCTGTTCTGCCACACAAAAAGGCAAAGTTCAACCAGAATTCCTCTGTCACCACTAGTAGCTCACTTTTCACATACTAATTCACACTGCAAACCCACTGAAGCAAGGATTGTTCTATTTAAACACCTTTCACAGGCGTTTGGGGCTTAATTCCTCTCTGCCATGCCCTGATTCTCACCCTAACATCACACAGCCTTTCTTTTACCCGTGAGAAGCCACAGCTCTATTTCTACCATTGTCTCCCTCTTCCTTCTCAGAAGCAATTGAAAGCATAATATTTGTTTATTCCGTGAGCAAAGGTGAAAGAGGATGTCTGTCTAGAATAAGGGTGAAGAGAAAAGACTTTAAAACTGAAAGATCAAAAGGGAAGGCATCTCATTTAAAAGTGAGGGCTCATTTCAAAGCAATATAGGTCTCAGTTATAACGCTGTAAGATTTTTTTAATTGACAGGGACCTAAGGAGCTTGGGAAGAAACCCCTCCCTTCAGAGAAACTGAAGTATCTAAAGGTGCTTGCTTATTTCTGTTATCCACCCAGTAGGATGGAGGCCGAGCACCACAACATAAAAGAGCTGCAGTATTAGAATTACATAAAACAAACTATTATAATGCTCCACTAAGTTATTTATGATCCAAAGATTAAAAATTATGTACAGGCTCACACACACACTCCTGCACAAAGCTGGCCAGATTTGTGAGGTTAGATTGGTCTAGTGGAATCAGCTATATAATTCAAGGCTCTCTGGGATGAAATTCTGGCCAACTTAAATATGCAAATTTACATCAGAGTTGGAGATTGGGTTCAATTTTTATCACTAATGAACAATGAGATGAAGCGAAATAGATTAAAATCATCTCACACTGAATGAGGTGTTCTCATTCTTGTGTTTTGCCCTCCACATTTGCACAGGAAACACCTCACAAATTAACAGTTACAGATATAATGATAAAAACATATGCAGGAAAAACAAACAGAATGGGGTCAGTATACAGAGAAATGTACTGCACTCAATGTCTCCTATTTTAGTGCTATATCTTACCTTTCACATCTTTTATCCACCATTGCATTCTTTATCTCATAAATGGAGTGAGAACTAGTTCTATGTCTGAATAAACTTCTTAGAAATTATTTTGAAGCATAAATTATAACATACTTTTTCTTCAGACTTGCTCACTATGTCTTTTAATTTTTATTAAAATAAAACGGTCCCAAATGAAGTTTATTCAGCCTGGAAGAAAACTGAATTCTACCAAGCCTGATGAGCATATGAGACCTATAACCTTTACCTGTTCTAATCTCAATTTCTGATCTATAAAATATTGTACTCATGAATTCCTATTGATTGCTAACAATGTTTTTTTTCAAAGGAGTTTATTTTCATCATGCCTTTAATGGCAGTATTCATACACACTGCAAGGACATGGAGCAAGGACACTCTGAAATCCCCAATTGCTTTTTTCTTTCTAGGCCAGTCCTGTAGTGATGTTATCCAGAAAAGCTGAAGAGGGGTTTAAAAGAGAGAACATTTCTCTCTGTTGTTCAGGCTTTGATTTTTGTCTGCTCAGTAGAATCACTAATATGCCTTGTTTCTCGTATGTTTTGAGGAGCTGAACATCAGAGTTCAGATTTCCAAGCACAAAAGATTAACACAGACCATTCCTATTGAACTCTTTCTGTAGACACCAGGCACAGAAGCACAGCAGGATGATTTGTTCTCAGAGCCTGTTTATAGACATATGTCTACAGATTGGTTTCAAAATATCTAGTGCTTTTAGATGTTTTGCTAACCTTCCATTTCATGGGGGACTATCCTTTTCCTTTTTCCCCAGAATGAAGAAAAGCCCCAACATAATATTTTATATATGTATAAGAATTTACTGCAAGATGTAGGAGGATCTTGCATGAGAATTTAACTGAATTAGTCTTCAGTCTTGCACCTCATGTCTCCAATTGTCCTGTATATATGACTGCCCAAAGGGATGCCAAGGGGCAACTGATGAACCATCACCAGATCTAGAGGATCTAGTGATGCATGTCTTCTTCTGTTCTGTTCTGAGTGTGCAAAAGTGAGTTCACTTCTCAAACTGGAGAAGATTTATAGAGTATTGCCTCAAAATAAAACAGGGAATTAATTTGTTTCCTCTCTTGCCCACTGTGCAGCCTGATATTCAACATTGGACTAAACCCAAAACTTTGAAATAGACAGCTACCTTTAGCAAAAGAAAATGCTCAGATCACTAGATGTAGAGTAGATTATAGACTAGCAATCCAAGATCAGAAGGAAGAAACCAATAAAATAACTTATTATTCTGTACTACTTTCCAATTTATGTCTGCAATCCAATACAGCTAATTTATCAAAGCATACAGAGTTGTGATAGATGGGGCAAAATGCCATCAGCTACAGACTTTGTTGACAGACTCATAGCTAGGAGTTCTTAGAAAAATAACATCTGAGAAGCAGGACAAAAATCAAGCAGTGGCAATTGGATTTCTTTTTCATAGGAGAGATGCTGAAGAGAAGTGTCATGGGAGAAACAGAAGATTACAAACCATGTACTCTGCATAACAAAGTCCTTTTTTTCCCTGGAGTAAAGACACCAGTCAAAGCTCATTCGCCAATGACATATGGTAAGCCGACTGTGTGACTTTATTTCTTCTGTCAATAGAGGAAATATAGGCAAGAAAGAGAAATTTACAGATAAATATACCACAGGATAGCTCCTCTGAGCAAAATCACCAGAAGGAAATGTAGATGTATTACCAAAACACAATGTGAGAGGAATCACTCTCAGTTTGCAAATCTTCCTTCCATCTCCCACACCTGCAAAGTTCTGGGACAGGAAGAAATTTGTGGAGTCAGTGGAACAGAAGAACTCCAGTGTCATTGTCAGCTCTTCCCTGACCTCTCCAGTACTTTTCTTTATTGTGAGGGCAACCCTCTGCAATCCTTGTTATCTTCTTCAGTACAGCCAACCTCCTGCCAAGAAAGCTCCAGGGACAAGGACAGGACCTCTGCCTGAATGCAATAAAGAACAACAGGAAAAGTTTTATCCTGTAGACTGAAAACTCATCCAGGGGAAAAAATCCACTGCTCTCCCAGATAATGAGCTCTCCCAGTGTCCCAGACTGAACCAACTTGTTTCCTCAAAAAAATTCTCAGTAGAGTTCATTTCAGGAGCTACTTTGTGTAGCAATGCTGACAAGTCCGTACACATTTGGCTCCCTTTATCCACTCATGTCATATTAAGGGCATGCAACACAAATTCTTTGTGCCATCATACAAATTGAGAATTGCAATGGGCTGTAAGGCTTATTATGCAGTTCTTACATTGCTTCATGGTATCTGAATCAGGGAGAAAATATCAGGATATTTCCTGGAATCCAGGAAAGACCAAGACCAAGTGCCCAGCAGGATTAGGTAACCCTGAGGGGAGCATACTCAAGATACTCTGCACAACATGCTAGACCTTCTAAAATGCTGAAGAAACACAGAGCAGTGCTTTCCACAGTTTTGGGAGAGACTTGGCATGTATACATGATTCCCTGAAAGGCTGGAGCAGACTGTGCTGTCTTGTCCACTGCCCTTTCCTGCCAAAGCCTCTCACGGTGCTCACATAACCCACAGCCTACCAGTACTCCAGGCAGCACCTGGTTGTAAAACATAAGCAGGATTTAGGAAGCAGAAAAACTACCTGGATGTTCCCCATTGTTGTTACACATCTCTGCAAGGTCAGGCAAGCACAGTACAACCTACAGACATTAACTTTGCGCCAGCTGTTCTCTTACTCCCGGAAAATAACGTTGCTTTAATCTCATTTGCCATAGTCTGATAAAAGAGGACCATTTATCATCCAGTTTAAATAAATAAAGCTCATTTAAAAATCATTGTGATGCAGCTTATATGTGATCTATATTGCTAACTTATCACTGCAAAAGCTGACAGGCCTAAAATAAGATCTTCCAGATGCATATGGATATGGGGAAGTAAGATTGAATGCCACCCTGCCCCTTTGCTTCACTCTGCTCTGTGGTGGACTGAAGTCAGGAACAACAACTCTGAAAAGCAGAGAGCAGGATCCTTGCATATTTCAGTCCTTTGAAAAGTGTTTCAGGGCCTTCCTGAAACAAAAGGAAAAGATGCTGTGGAAAGCCAAATATCACTGAAGAGGTCAGTAGCATGTTTGAGTGTGTGTGTGTTAGTGGTGATGGTGAGTTGTCTGTCTGAGAAGCTAAAAATGTTACATGTTACAGCCTTGTTTCATTTGTGTACCCAGCTCCCATGCTCTTTAGGAGCTACAGGATGAATATTGTTGGTCAGTTTTTAGAGGGTCACAGGAGTTTTAGGATTGCCTACATATTGGACATGCAATGATGCCAGTCAAAGCTCATTTATGATGTGCTAAGCCAACCTGGTGACTTCATATTTCTTATGTAAATAGAGGTAACGTGGGTAAGAAACAGAAAGCTACAGACACATATACTACAGGATATTCAGCCATGAAAACATTGCTGTAAAGTGGCATGGGAAACAAATTATGTATCAGGACCTCAAGACTAATGAACCCATGGACTGCTAAATGTAAGGGTTCAGAAGAGATAAAATCATCAATTTCCTATTAACCAGACACTTTATTCAGAGATCACATCTTGTTTTCAGACTTGGTAGAAATAATACAATAAAATATGACCTGTAAAACCCAGGGACCTTTCCTGAGAATATGATGGTAAGGATTAAAATACCTTGAGTTCCTAGCGATTTGTGTTCTCTGTGCCCTGACCCTCCCTCATTTTATCTTGGGTGCACACACAAGCACAGAGTGGTTGAAGCTGGCATGGGTGTGTAAGTCCATTACAGCAAGTGTGCATACAGGCACCCTCTGCGTAAAGGAAATGAGACAAACAAGGATGCCAGGATGTCAAAGTGTCCATAAAAGCATTCTGTATCCCTGTTTTGACCACTACACTTGTAAAGGCTGCTAATAATTCTATGTTCAGAAACATCTAAGAAATATTACAACAAAAAAGGGAAAAAGAGAAAAAGGAGGAGGAAAAAAATTCAAACAAACAAACAAGAAAAAAAAAATCCCAAACCATTGAGGATCTATCTGAAAAATCCAAGGATAACAGTCTATGCAGTGTTTTGAACCAAGTGTAAAGACAAACACTGCTTCATGAAAGGCTTCTGTGTCTTTATGTATTTCTCCCTACTGAGGAAACTAATGGAGGATGCTTAATGCTGTACTTATCTGTCTGTAAGATGGGAATTGTGTGCAGTGAAGTTACCAGAGAAACCAAAGGAGGTTTGTAATGTAAGAAGAGAGAGCTCTGGGAAGGAGATAAGAGAGGAACATTCTTTTCTAGCAGGAATGCTGGTCTAGCTCCAGGAATAACTGAGGTTAAAGAGGAGTTAAACTGGGAAGATTCAGCAGCTCGGGAGACCAGTCACAGACTACAAAAAGCAATTCTGGACCATCCCAGAGGGACAGATCCAAGGGTCCAAAACACATTTCAGAGTAGTAAGAAAATTGAAGTATAGAAACATATCCAAGATTTATTGTTTTCTGGCTCTTTTTTAACCCCTAAGCAATCAAGGGCACTGTCACTTCCAAAAGGCACAAACATAGCACTTACCTCAGCTTCCCAGAGGAGTTATGGTCCAACTACATCTGCAGTTGAAATTGTGAGAACGGGTGCTAGATGTACACAAATGTTTGGAGGTACTGTGGCAAATTTTAGACCTAAGCTCAGAAGTCATCAGAAGCACAAGGGAAGAAACAACACTATGGTCCATTTGTAGAGACAAAAGCTTTCAGCAGGTGAGCTCCATAAAACGGGATCCAGCAGTCTCCCAAGTGTCAGTACTGCAAAGACTTGATTAGATTCCTGACAATCATTAGATACCTCTTTTCAAAAGAAAGATGCTCTGGATTATTCAACTACACAGTTAGCCAAGACTCAGAAACATCCTTAATTAACTTTCAAGGACATTGCATGTACTTGAACCACTTAACAATGCCTCCTGTTCAACTTTTGACATGAATATTTTCTGTAAGTGTTATGAGAATATTAGGAACAAAATAAAATTATGCAAATGTGTCTCTGTGTCTTTCTATCAGTATCTGTGTCACCAATTTCCATTATACAGTGGAAACAATACAGCTTCATTGTTTTGGTATTACTTCTCATGCAGTCCCTGCAAGTCATTTTGCTTTTCACCAAATATCTGCACCACCCCATACAACAGTGTATTCTAAAAATCTAGAGTACCAAAGCATTCAGTCACTCTAATTTTACACACAAATACAGCATACAGTACAGATACAATCTCAGCTCCATTTTCTTAGGTGTTTCGTCTTGCTCTGTGCTGATGACAATGAAGTTTCTAACTGAGTTCACACCAAATAAAATGCTTGTCAGTAAAGTGGGGCTTTTCTGAGTGGATGCAGCACAATGGGTACAAATTCTCAGCACAGTAGCCACTCAGGTTAATTGCCTCTAGAGACACTCTGCACAAAGCAGGAGGCAACCTTCTCCACCTCACATAAACCAGCTCGTATGAGCTGTGCTGTTAGTGCACACTGGAGTGGTCTCACAGCGACAGCATGGCATGCCTATAGCACTTTTCACTCAATCTTCACACCAACTCCTCATATAGGTAATCTCTAAGAGACACCTGGTACAGACTAGGAGTAAGAGAAATAACACGACAGCAGATTATCCACAGTCTAGGCAAGAACAGGTCCATAGGGAACTTGAGAGATCTACTGTAGGACTACTCTAATCTGCTTAGGGCAAGCTAAATAGCTGTTAGTAAATCTCTAGACAAAAGCTGACCAAAAAGAATGTTTTTAAATGTAGGATAGGGACTTGTTTATAGCCCACATCCATCATTTTAAAAGTGGAGGAAGAAGACAAAAAGAACAGTATGTCTGCCTTTGTCTTCCTTTCCTTTAACAGAGAACAAATGTTATTAACTTCCTTATTATGTTCACTGTTTGAATCTAAGTTCAAAAACAGCTCTTCTGAGATAAGGTCAAGGTCATGCTCCACCTTATTGTTATGGAAACAGCACACAGGGTCAGGACTCATGTCTTGTTGAGATTTTGCTTTCTCATTGCAAGGTCCCTATTACCACAGCTTCTGATAGCTTAATGCTTCATAAAGAAACTACTGGAATGATTGCACACTGAAATCAATAATATTTTTCTCACCACTGATAGAGATGTTGAAGTAGATTTCATAGAACTAATTGATTGGAGGGAATGTGGAGCAGTAAAGATTAGAGAGAAAGCAAAAATTTTATAAAGTGCCACAATCTTGGCATGTACAAGAAAGATCATTAACTATTCCACACCGTTCGCTCTAATCAAAAACTGAGGTCAGAAATGCAACAAAAGGTAGAACAAAAAGTGCCCAAGCATCCCAGCCCTCTGCAGCGATATTGAAGACACAATAACAAATACTTTTGCTCTTATTTTGTTTTCACTTTTAATTAGTGACTGTTTACTGTTATCATCCAAAATGAATTGAAACTTTTACTAGATACAAGTTTAAAGTTTAAGAACCTGATAGACTTAGAGGCGTAAATGAAAACAAAAACCACTTTCAGGAAATCTTTCCTAGGTGATCTTTTAATGATGCATTAAATTTCTGCATACTGCTGAAAACTGGCAATTAGTCAATTTTAGATATGAACAGATAAAAATGGGGTTGTCGCGATGCCAAGCAGCACTGACACTGAGAACACAAATACCAGCATGACAAGCTTTATAGTTCTGTTATTCTTATTATTATTATTCCACTCAGTTTTTCTGGTCTATTGCACCTAGGCATGCAGGTCAGCTTTACATGATCATGTGTAAAATGAGAAAGAATTCTTATAAATCAAAACCATAATAATTTACAAGTGTTTGGCAAAAAGGCAGACATGTTTTTCTTCTTCTGAGCAAGACCACTTATAAGAGCTCCAGATTTTTCTACACTCTAAATATAAACTACTCTGCTCCCAACTCTTAGTTTTAATAAACTTTTACTGTAGGACAAAACCAGCAACCACGGGAAAGAAAAGGCACAAACTGAAGTGATGAACTAGATCTCCTAAAGCAGAAATTTGCTGCAGTTTTTGCAGACATGCTCATGCAGCCCTAAGCAAGGCTGTGAGTGAATATATGAGTTCTTTTTGTTTAGATACACCAGCAAAGCTAAACAGCTCTTGGCAAGTTTATACCCCAAGGTTGCTATATTGCTTCCAGTAGCCCAGTAACTCGTGATCCCACAGACACATCCTTATGATATCCTCAGTGATCTCATTAGAAAAATGCCTCATTCTGTGTGTTAAATAATATTCAGGCTGCCGTGCCTCAGGCCTGCACTACACCACTTGTCTTGTTCTCGAAGTCAGAAACAGAAACGTGCACTAGTCCCTCATTATAAGTGGGCAAGGTTTCCTTTTATAAATAAGAACCTTTTTCTTCTGCTGGGACCACCTAATTCACGTGCCAGATGGTTCTAATCACCACACAGCAAGTAAAAATCTAAATACTGGGGGAAGGAAAGGCAGCACACAGGCAGGATATAGCAGTGATCCAAAAGGATTGACAGCCACTATACTAAATAATGTTCCAATTGGTACAGAGAGGCAAAATTTAAATAAAATCCAGATTCTAGTTAGCCTCACGGCAACATTTTCAGAAAAGATCTCATGTTAAAAAGAAAACGTTGAAAGCACAACTAGTTCAAACCTGTCACAAAAATCCTGTGGAAGAAATAAGTTATATGTAAGAATAACCAATAGAACTGGAATAATTTGGACTCTGAGCCTGCACTCTGTTCCCTGTTCTTAAGGCTTTAAGTGAGGACCTCCCTTGAAAAGAAATGGTTCTCCCAAAAGGCAGGTGTCTTCCCATGTGACTATAAGGTTGAAAAAAAAATATTATAAAATGCAAGTGATCTGAAATTTGATACTGGGGAAAGTAAAAGGTCTTTTTTGAGGGGAGAGAGAAACTGTTTATTTCCTTCTAACTCACATGGTTTACAGAATGATCCGTGACTAAGGAACCTAATGTAATTAGGGAACTGAATAAACTAGTAGCAAATGCATCTTAAGTGGAGTTGAATGCTGAATAATGGAAGGAACAGGATGAGCTCCTTGCATGCTCTGAGGGCTTGTGCCCATAATCATTTAGAAAAAGAATTAGACATCTTTCTGAATAGCACAAAGTCCAATGGCAGTATGAAAATCACAAATAACCTCTTAGCCTTCATTTGGAAACAGCTAACAAGCAATCTGGAAAACATCAAAGTGCCATTATATGAAATCAACAGCACAATCACATTTGCTTTCTGGTCATCCAATATCTCCAAAACCAAAGCACAAGTAGTACAGAATAGGGAAGGGCAATAAAAACAACTAAATACACAGAAATATCTCCATTTTGGAACAGACTGAAAACAAAGAAAAAGAAATACAGTTTTTGTTTGAAAAGCAAAAGAACTCAAAACCTGGGAATATAACACATCTATGAAATAAGTAATGTAGAAAAAATGCAATAACTGGATCCTAGCTAATAAGGAAACATTGTAAAACAGAAGAGATTTTTAAAACTGATAAAACAGGTGAAATTCAGTTCCATGAGATACTATTGAAATAAAGATTTCACTTGGATCAAAAAGAAGCTACCTGAAAAAAATACATTTCAGTAACACCAATATGTTTGCTTTCAGATATCAGTGTGCACTGAGATATAACTGCAAATCTTCCAATAAAAGATTAGATGTTAATCTTTCTCTAAAAGATGCAGTATTGGATACTGCTGGTCTTAGAAAATATAGCTCTAAATGGATCTTGAGGCTGGTCAAGATCCCAGTGCTACTTAGGAAATTTATTAGTGTAATGTGTCCACTAATAAATTAGAATAATTTGGAAATAATAATTTGGAAATTACCCATTTGCTTCAGAGGAAAAAAAAAAAGCTAAATGCAAAATATAACATCCCAGTGAGTTGTTTGTCAAAAAGGAAATTAACAAAACCAAACAAATAAATCTCCCACAAAGAAAATATGGGCAGCATGATTCATATCAATGAAGTCTTGTTGCTTTGAGCTGCTTTGCACAAATAACTTTTGCCAATATGTTCAAGACTCACAAATGATGAAAACTTCTGAAAAATATGATTTATAAAAACTCAAAATGCAGTGCTTTAGCTAATTGCTAAAAAGGTTAATAGTTTCTCAAGTCTCCCCCACCAAGATTAGCAGTTGATCTCACCTGTAATTGAGCTACTACTTCATGTAGTGAAGCACATTCTCAAGGTATTCAACTTTTTTATGAAAGATCAGAACAAGGTTTAATGATTCCAGTTTTTCTACCCCCTTCGGCTTAATGTAGGAAGCTTCACACAGTATAATTGAAATAAATGAGATATTAAACCCTAAAAGTCAAGGTACACATAATTAAAAAGTAATCACTGCTCACTTCAGCTACCTGCTAGGACATCATCTTATAAGTATCAAAAGACACATCATTTTAAGTGACTCATTTCTGCCTGCCCTTTATTTACAAATTACCAGCACTGCTGAAGTTTGTCTACTTTGATTATTCCACAGGCACCTCCTAATAGAGAGGTTTGAGCTTCCCAAGCTCATTTGACAGAGGTTCACAGATCAGACTCAAACCAAGGACTCAGAGATAAAATGCTGTAAAGCCACCTACTGGAAAATCAATATCTCAGATGTAATGAGTTGTAAGACAAGTAAATTAGAGTACAGATTACTCTATCAATTGGAACACATAACTTTTCTCTGTAATTAAGTATTTCATTTGTGATGCACTGAATTTGGCACTGGTTGCTTTGTCTAATTACTGTACATTTTATTTTAAATGAACCAGAAACTTCCTAAAATACCTTGGCTTCCAACTCCAAAGGTGCATGAGCCAAAAGAGGCTGTGGAGTAACGAGAAACATTTCCTGCCCTAGCAGGAGCTGGCATTGGAAATAAAGTGCGCTGTATAATTAATGTGCCTGTCCTTTCTCACTTCAGCCCTGCTACTGATATGAAAACAGTTACTTTTAGAATAGCTCTAATCATAACTTACCCAAATCACAGAAACAGCATGCATATGGAAGGCAACATGAAAAAATTACAGCTCAAATCCATAACTCAAGGAAATATTTCTATTTAAAAGTACAGCTAAGAGGAATACACAATTCCTTAATGTTATTCTTAAAGCACTCATTGATTAAGAGCTTGCAAGTCCTATTCCAGTTTGCAGTTGATTAAGGCACCTAAAATCTGTTACACCTGTACTGGCATGGGAATATGCTGTGAGCTCAGGACATGCACAGGCAATTACATCAACTTTATAAGAGGAAGATCTTGGGGTGGGATGGGATTCTGGACAAACAGAGACTACTCTGAACACTTGAGATACCTATACCATAGCTAGAGCTTCCATACTGTTGAAGATGAAGAAAGAGTTTGGAATTTGTCCATGTTACAACAGAAGCATGAAGGACCAGAAATAATCTGAGACTGAGAGTTCTCATGTTGCTCAAACCTCTGGTCTCAGAATGGAGACACCAGAGATTATATGGTGTTTGCATGCCAGGAGGTTCTCTGAAGACTTGTGGATATGAGTAATGTCTGAAATCTTAGATCTAAGAGTCTGAAAAATTTTAACTATCTCTAATCAGATTTAAATGCAGAATAATGATAGGTAGGACGCTGGCATTTGAACAGATTTGCAACTTGCATCTGTTTTTTAAGAGCAGGCTATGAGACTGCAGATGCATGGGTGTGGAGGGTTATATACCAGGAGGACCTACTGGAAATACCCTATCACCATGTATGCATTGATACATACTTTTTACAAAAGATATTTCGTATTATTCTGTGACTTTTAGGTACTGTATAGGTACTGTATTTGCTCTCTCTAAGAATAAAAAAGAACTGAATATCTGCAGTTCTAAAGAACGTCTTTGTGGACACAGATGAAAAGTTCACTTTTTTTTTGTTGTTCATTTATTCTTTATCTCCTTCCCTCTGACTGCTGCATCTGATCCACTACCCAGAGAAATCAAAGTGAGATTTTTCTGATCAGTGCTCCGCTGTTGGTGACAGATGTAATCAAAGACTGGGAGTTTACGGCATTACAAAGTGTTGGGATTTAGTAACAGATCAGATCAAACCAGTTAGGGGAAAGTGCCATAGATCAAGACTTAAAGTGCATTGCCTTCTTCTTGAGTAAAACCTGGCCACTTGTCAAGGAAAAAGACATTCCATATTTTGATACCCACTTTGTCCTTTCAAACAAAGTCATGTAAAAAAAACCAAAGGTGCATGAGAAAACAGTTTGTGGACTGTCTGTTAAGAGAGAATTATTATGATTTTATTTAACATGCACTGTAGATAAGATTTTTTTTGTCTAGGAACCAAAAAATATTCTAGACCAAAGCCCTCCTGTACCACCAGTAATAGAGGAGAAAATCTGTGTACTTTTGAGCTACACTTACCTTCATTCTAAGTTCATTCTACATTCCTTGAGTGATGTAAAGAGGTCATGGTGTTAATTAAGATAGGGTCATTTCCCATCTTGAAAAATATTTACTCAAACATTTTCTAGACACCTAATTGGGAGCTGGTGTGTCTCCTTCAGGCCTAGCTACACCATGCAATGAGGTTTCTGGGAAGAAAATCTAAAAGCACGACACAGAGCTGTGTGTAGTAACTAGCTCAGGTCAAGAAGATGTGTCTGATGAGCTCAGGCACCACACTGGAACAATGTGCCCATCTTGCTTCTGAGACTGACTGTTCAAACATAGCATGACACATTCTCTCAAACGTTTCACAAGGCATGTGTCTTTCTTATTCTTTCAAACCTCCTTAAAATCAAAAATAATCTGTTTCCAGCAACAGAGACTTAAGTCAATAAAGCAAGGACAGCTTTAGGATGATTTTGAGAATCATGGTTTAACAGATCTAAAAAAGCAGCAGCATAATTTTGCATTATAATTCAGCTGACGGGAATCACGACTTCTTCACATGACAAGTCTCACCAAAATCAGAAAGATCATAAGGATTTTAAGTACTGATATCCCACACAAGAGCACATGGACCAACTGCTGAGACTACACACTGTCACACTAAAAATCAATAGATGTGCTTTCACAGCCCCCTTTCTACTCTGGTGCTACCAGTTGCTGAATTTGAGCTACATATCGCAGTCTTGTAGTAGGATATTCAAACAAGAGCAAATACACTGAGAAAGAAAATAAGTTATCTGCTCATGCTTTTAAAAATGCAATGCTTTTTTTCTGTGATCTTAAATAGTGGTTATGATTTTCTGCAATCCTGACCTTTAGTCAGTAAGCTGCATTGCACACCAGTTTTCAACAATAAGCATTTTATAGTTACATACACACTGTGCTAAAGAGCTGATAGTGTAATTTTCAACTTTATACTGAATATATATATGTCTTCTTTTCAAAGTGAGAAAACTAGTTTTTTGTTACTAACCTGAGGAAACAAATAAATACAAAATAAAATGAAAACAGCACTGTATTTTTTCTTTTAACCACAGCATTGCTAAGCAAAGTCAGATTTGCCACAAACTGGCCAGATCAAATGCAGAAGTTCCCAGTACTTTGTCTCCATTGGGATAAGACCTATAAAAAGTGGAACAAGCCACACTCCTTAGAGTGAAACTGCAGGAGATAAAGGTTCTGCCACACTCATGCAAAAGCCAGGGAGCTGGGCACACAGAGTGATCTCTCCACCTGTACAGACATCAGCTCAAAGTCAAGATACATAATAGAGAAGAACTTCAAAACTTTCCCAGTCATTCAGCACTCAGCAGGACTTAATGTACAGCTCACCTGCTAACCTTGAATAGCAGAAAATCAGATTACATAAGGAGGATCATGACACCTTCGAGTACTCTGATCCTAGAACAGTAAGAATTCAGGTGATTCAACCTGCCCACCCCTTATGCTACTTCCATCCAGTCTGCTGCTAAAATTAGATGCCTTTGTCACTCTGCATATAAGCTTCCACAGTACAAACACTGTTAAAAAAGGGAAGATGGAATGTTCTAATTTTGCACATCAAACTTCATAAAAATCTATTCACTTTATTCCTAGCAGCCATGTAGATATTTTACTGAGTATTAATCATAGGATCTAATCTTCGTGTCAGGTTCAACCAAGCCCTGAAACCCTGAAGAAGGCACAGGTAAAGTCATTTATGCTTTAATGCAAAGGAACTAGCAAGACTATTCAGGAAAAGTAATCCTAATTCACTTTTTAATAAGATTAGTTAAACTGCATTAAGTTGGCAAGTGGATGCTTTTACTCAGAATGAAAGTGGCCTTAACTTGGTTTAGTTTAATTGTCTTTGGAAGAAGTTCAGGAATTAATCTGTTTTAACTAATCCACCTATTAAATCCATTAATTACTTCCAATTCTTGAGTTTTCCTGTGCAGACAAAACCACTTTCACCTTAATTGTCAGAGTCTGAGCTTGAAGATCTAGTTGGAACAGCTTAAGGAGCACATTCCAGATACAGATTAGTATCTCCATGGCTAAACCTCATTAAATAATTCTGTGATCTTAATACAATTCTATTGCAGAACAAAGGAGATTAATCACCTTCAGTGGTCTACAGAAAAGGTCATGTGTACTCTAAACACAAGAGACTCACTTCAGGCGGGCAACAGATATTCTGTTGCTCAAAGTCCATTTCAGCCAACAATGGCTGGAGTTTTTATGGGTGAGATTGTTCTATCAGATGAACTGGTACATTGAAAATATTGAAAACAGACCTCAAAGGAAGAAAATATAGAACCTTTCTCTCTGACTTTACACTCACCTCCTTTATATTGGCCTCCTATCAGGTTTCTAAGAGTTTCTCCTCGAGCAGTTGATATGCAAACAGGATAGATAGTCTGAGGCAGAAACTTCCAGGTGGCCCTGGGGCAGCAATACATCACCTGGTGCAGGTATGAGCCTTGCTCAGTATTTTCAAAGCTTTTCCATCGATCACCTGAAGGAAGGTCAAATAGATTGATTATTTTGCCGTTCTTCAGAGGATGGAAATTACCATTAGATTAGGGGAAATCTGAACAAGTGACACAAATGCAAATGGAAATTCACTCAAGGAAAGGCATGCTGAATTCAAGCCTGCTGCAGTTACTCATTTGGGTTTTGTGACACTTGTCAGCCAGGTATCACAAGCTTGCTGCAGGGAACATGCAGACAACAGCCTTACTCTAGCCAACTCAGCCTAAATACTACCTGTAGTTTTCACCTGAAAATGCTTCAAGGAGCACTCATATCTCCACATTTCTCATTTTCCCAGCCCTCTTAGGGAAGGGCTTCTACTCTCACTGCCTTACATCTTCACTGACCCCAGAAGGCAGGACTGGGTGCAGCTGGGGCCAAGCCACTTTACTTCCCAGAGGATCTGTTTAACCTGGATATGGAACAGAATTGTGGGGCAGGATATACTGAATCCATGCTTGTGTTCCTGAGCAGAAAGGGGGACTGGGTGGTGCAGATTCCAGCACAAAACTTAGAAAAACACATGGATATGGGAAAGACACAAAACCAGATCCACTTTTAGCAGGAAAATTGTCTCAAACCCATTCATGGCATGATGGTCTCAGCCTGCCTACCATGCCACAGAGCCAATGAGCTGATGCCCAAAACACAACTAATGACACATTTCACTACTCAGAGGGGTGTGGGACCTATTCAACCAGAGACTGAACAGTGTCTGTCCTATCTGAACATTGCCAGATAAAAACATCACCATGCAGTCTGTCTGGTTGTGACAGACTGAATGGGAGAAATCCTCTAACCCCACCATGAGTTCCTACATCACCATGAGGCCAGGGAGATGCCTTGTTCCTCATTTGCTGAATATGCACAGCACCTTCTTTCACTGCAGAGTCTGCCTAGGTGCCCTCTGAAGGTGCAGAACTGATGCAACTGATCAACTTTTGGCTACATTCAATTGCCACAGAACTAAAGCCATCCTGACATAGTCCCAACCAATGAAAATAAACTCCCTTATTCATCTAGGAAGTTAATTCTAGAAGGTTGTATCAGGCCTGGAAAAGAATTAGTTTGGTGTGGTTAGCCTTCTCCAACACTGTTAAACTTCTACAACAGCAAAACCCTGAATTTAGCACTGAAAAGACTTTCTATTTTAAAGAATATTTGTGACAACAAAGACTACTATCTTACACACACACAAGCAAGTGCTGTTGCTGGGGTTTCTTAGAAAGAGACACATTTTCTGCTAGCCTGACATTAAAGCAACAAAATAAAAGCCTTGCCTACCCTGTAAACAAAATATATTGACCATAAAAGCCAAACTCTGTGATTAATAGAGAAATAAAATCTTATGTCTTAATCATATTATTACCTGACTGTCAGTTACAGCAGTGGGCTGCAGTAAAGTTAATTTTCCTCACACTAGATAGTGTGGGGCTGGGGTTTGGATTTATCCTGAAAACCATGTTGATAACAGAGGGGTGGTTTTGCTACTGCCCAGATGTGCTCACACAGGCCTGTTCTGCTTCTCACACCACCCCCACAGTGAGTGGGCTGGGCGTGCACAAGGAACTGGGAGGGGACACAGCTGGGACAACTGGTGATACAGCCAACAGACCAAAGGGATATTCCCTGCTGTATGCCATGATGTTCAGCATACAAAAAAATTAGGAGGGAAGAAGGAGGAAAGGGAAAAATAATCAAAGCATTGTTGTCTTCCCAGGTAACCATTAGATGTGATGGAGCCCTGTTTTCCTGGGGATGGCTGAACCCCTGCCTGCCCACAGGAAGCAGTGAATTAATTCCTTGCTTTTCTTTGCTTGTGTGTGCAGTTTTTCTTTACCTATTAAACTGTCTTCATCTCAACCCATGAGTTTTCACACTCTTACTCTTCCAATTCTCTCCCCCATTCCACTGGGTGGGGGAAGAATTACTCAGTGGTTGTGTGGCAGCAGGAACCATCCGAATGAATGGAGGATGAGCCATACAAGAAGTGCAAGGGCAGCAGTAACAAGATCCAGGCTGACTCTGTTGCCCAATATCTCCATGCAACATTTCACTTCTCCTGTCCTGAATGACCACCATGAGCAGCAGACAACAGGAAAGCAATGCTCACAGTCTACAGCAGGCTACAGCAAGGTATTGCTGTACTTATTTGCAAGTGATAGGACTATCTCCATAACCCTCTAGTGCCTTGACAGCCTCCAGCCCATCTCCTTTAGCTTTGGGATGGAAAAAGAACAAGAAGAAATCTGCAATTAACAAGATTTTTTAAGTCTGGTGTTCTCTCTGTGTTCTCTATATTCTCCACAAGAGAGAAGAAGAAGGGTGAAGGTATTTTCCATGAGAAAGAATAAAGGTGAGGGAAGAGCCTCTCAAAAGTGCTGTTACAAGTGGATAATTCACCATGCACATTCTCACCCACAATTTTTTTATGTTTTGAAATACATTGTATGTAGACATATAAAAGATATTTCCTGACAACATAATGCAAAAAGATTTCATACTAAGACCACATTAAGCAAGAGAGATACAAAGGAATTTGCTACATTAAGTAACTCAGATGCCATGACTTTTCACAAATTTTAACATTGAATATGAATATGAACTCAAGACACAAAGCAAAGATTTTTTGTTTGCTGCTTTTTTCCGTGCCAGGCCTGAAGGCCCACAGGACCTGTGGTTGTGGAGGCACTGGGCTCAGCAATGCAAAGGAATATCTTCACTCATACTGTTCTTGCACTCTTTCATGGAAAGGGTTAAAACACAAGTTACTCACTACTGCCACAAAATCTGCCTCTGCAGGGCTGTGAAGCCAAAATGCAGCTGCCAAGGTATATGAACAAGAATCAAATCTCAGTACAAGTCCTGGATGACATTGAAGCTCCTTTGTGTGAAAAAGTCATTCCTAGTTACCTTCTGCCTTCTTGGCAGTAGCTCCCATCTTCATTCTTTAATCAGCCTTAGCACTTTTCCCTATAACCTAAGGAAAACAGATCAGCTCCCCAAAGTGCCTAATCCCCTCAGCCACCAGCCTCCTTCCTTCCTGCTTGTGCCTAAACTCACTGGAGCTTCTGAGCCTTTTCTTCCAATGTCTTTCTAGATCTCAGATTTGCAAAGTTATCCACACAGCTTCTCACCAGATATTTTCCAGGCTTCCTCCCTTTCATCACAAATCATACCAGTCATGCACCTTCTCATAGCCCAGCAATCCTTTTTCAGCATCTCTTGTGACTGTATTTCCTTTATCCTCAGCTTTTCCATGTTCCATTAAAGATGCTAACTTCTTCCTGACACTCCCTTTTCTCTTTTGCACTTTTTGTAACTTAAAATTTCTTCATTTTCTTTTCACATATGGTTCAATATGCCCTTTTCTCCTCTCTCTCAGAGGCTGTGTATGCTTCTGTTCTCCAATCATCCTACACTCTGATCTTTCTTTCTTACATTTGATTTTGAAGCTTCATTCCACAAAACCTAAACAAAAGGCAGAAAAGAGAGCAAGCACTAGTAAAGCCCTGATCAGAGCTGCATACATCCTCCAGCAAAGTTCAGCCTCTAAGGAGGGCAAACAGAGCCCATTCAGGTAACACACCTGGAAGAGGAAATGACTGCACTCAGCTGTCTTGGCTCTCACATCACTCTCAGGCAGACACTGCTGTGCTCCACGAAGCCAGGCATTACTCTCAGTGTAGATTATAAACACCACATAAGCAGAAAAACCTTAACACAGGACAAAATGACTTACTTAATATTAGTAAAGCATCCTGGAAAATAAATTCCCAGGAGACTAATGCCCTTCCAGGTGTGTGGCCTGCAGCAGGAGCCCTTCAGGCATCCAGCTGAGGCAGTCAATAACCGCTTTGAAAGACGCTCCTGCCCATGGTGAATTATCGCTTAATTAGATGGAGCCAGGATGTTCCATCACATGAGCAATGCTTTATGAATAAAATCAAGTATATCCTGCTTTCTAAGCATTCATCTCACTGCAGCACAAAACCTGGGAAGTGACAGTTTGCTACCAGGAGGAAATCTACCCAAAAGAGAGATATCTCTTATGTTTCAAAGAAGAGTGCAACTATAAACAGCTCAAACAACTCAATAGTCTGCAGTGCTGTCAGTCATAAATGCTTATGTGGTGCAGGAGCAGAGAAAAGCTCCAGTCAATATCAGGGCCCTACTGTGATGAGCTGTGTCAATGTGGGAAAACAGCCTGGCCAGAGTTTCCCCACAAAAGCAGCTCCATGGGCCCTCCCCTCCTGTGCTCACTCTAATGCCCCAGCAAGGAGGCCTTTCCACTAATCCACTTCCAAACTAGCTCAAAGCAATTTCAGAAAGATCCTCTGTTTGGATTAAGAATGGCCACATGAGGAGCTGGTGCAAAAATAGCTGGCATGCTTCAAAGTCACATTCTAGATTGTTTTGAAACAGCTGTCACGTACAAATGTATACTTTAAAATAAAATTTCTGCCTTGAAGGATTTATTATCCAAAAATCCAATCTTGCAAACACTTATACACCTTCTCAGCTTGTGATACATAATTAAATCCTTCCTGTGTGTTTTAAGAAGCTTGCATAAAGTTTCATGATCAGAAATGCTATGAACAGTTTTTAATTTCTGAGTTAATTGGAGGTGATCTCCCTCACGTCAAACTCCTAACAACAGGTCAATAAATTCACTAGGAGGTCTTTTCAAGCAACATTTAAATTTCCAGTTCATAAGAGAGGACTCTAAAATCAGCATATACTTGAGAGAATATTGCACTTCTCAAGAGGATACTTCCCACATTTCAAATGCTTTGCTAGATCAAATACTATAAAGACACATGTTAACACTTTAATTATTTGGTTAGTCCAATAATTACTGAGAGCGTTCTATAAAAATTGGCACAACATTAATTCCCTGGATAATTTAACTCTTAAAAAGGTAGTGCAAAGGGTGAACAGGAGGATGAAGGAAGATTGTAACTAATACTACTGTTGAAAGGTTTAGTAACTTGTGCAACGCAGGAAAAAGCCTACAAATAACAGGGAAGGGAAGGGAAGGGAAGGGAAGGGAAGGGAAGGGAAGGGAAGGGAAGGGAAGGGAAGGGAAGGGAAGGGAAGGGAAGGGAAGGGAAGGGAAGGGAAGGGAAGGGAAGGGAAGGGAAGGGAAGGGAAGGGAAGGGAAGGGAAGGGAAGGGAAGGGAAGGGAAGGGAAGGGAAGGGAAGGGAAGGGAAGGGAAGGGAAGGGAAGGGAAGGGAAGGGAAGGGAAGGGAAGGGAAGGGAAGGGAAGGGAAGGGAAGGGAAGGGAAGGGAAGGGAAGGGAAGGGAAGGGAATCCCCATTCCTTGTTCTTCTGACCACATGTTTTTGAATGCAGGCCAGGATAGGATTGGCTTTCTGGGCAGCAAGCCCACATTCCCAGCTCATGTCCAGCCTCTCATCCACAAGCACATCCATGTCCTTCTCACTAGGGATATAGAATAAAGATGCTGATGGTGAAAAATTATTCCTGCTTCATTCAGTACAGGGTTGAGAGCATCAAGTGCCACAGATGGGTGGCACCATCCACACAAGGAAGTAAGCCAACTGAGAGCACAGATGGTGCACTAATTCCAGTGAGCAGCTCTATTGGTAGCTCTCTGCCAAAGGTGCTGACTGGACAAAGCTGCTGTTCTCCAAAAGGAGGCCCTGAGCAAATGCAGTCAGAGGCTCTCCAGGAATGAGTGGGAGATGGACTGTATGACACTGAAGGTACAGACACTAAAGGCAGATGTGGATGATGTGTACTGGACTATTTATCTTTCTGTGGGAACTGTCACCACTGATGTGTCATGTGAAATCTCCTTTGAAAACTGGTAATATACTGGAGACCATGAATTTAGAGAATGCGTGGTAATTCATCTCTTCTATAACACTAAATATGTGGCATTAATAGCTCCCACACAATACTAAAATATAAATTCCTCAGCCCACCCTGGAGAAGAGAAGCTAGCCAGCCAGCTGCCCCCCCTGTCTGTCTCCAGATGCAGCCACCAAGCCCCCACATTTTTATTCCAAACCTCAATTCTCAATTATATAGACCATGGGGGATTGAAGACACTCAAGCCTTTGAAAAAGATGAGAGTAGATTAAGTTCCTGCAGGGAAGAGGATGAGAGTCCTATTTGCCAGTCAGTGCAAACTTTGAAGCTGAGGCAGTAAAAGTAAGTGGGGAGTGACAGCAGAGGGAGACTGTCCAGAACACAGACACATTTAGGCTCTGGTAGAGAAAAGATAAGTGTGGCTACCCACTTACTTAGACTAACTGGATTGTCTGTGTGTCTGTTTATAACATTTCCTTCCATATTGGCAGAAAACTATACAGCCTTAAATTTTCCTTAGCCTTGTTTGGCTGGTTGAGTTTGTCTGAAGCTGTCTAAAGGTGGCATGGGGAAAACCCTCTGAACCGAGCAGATAGTAGAAATTTTAGTGTGACAATGACAATTGTGGACCTGAAGGCATTTTTAGGAGACCCAGTGCTGAAGGTACTTCTCGCTACACTGTTAATGACCCTGATTTGCAGTTGCTACCATTACTAGCAAGCCTTGGAAAATGTGTTCCCTGTGGCAAACACAAATCAGCATTTCTCTTGCAAAGAGCAGATGGATGAGCAGTATCCTGGGACTCTAGGCAAAGCCTGAGGCATTACATCTGGGAAATTTCCAGTTATTTTTCTTTTCCCTGCTTCTATAATTTAGGGACAGCTTAAAAGGAGCCAGGCAAATACTGACTTAACCTAAGTAGCCTTTCTGAAAATCATGTGGTTACACTGCTTTACTAGTAACACTATAAACCAACCTTTTTTTGTTAATAGAAGCAACTGTTGATACTTCTTGTTTCCCTTCAGCGGTGATGAATGCCTTTGTTTCTCAGCATACTAATTCATACTGAACCCTCCAGAGTACTGCAGATAAATCAGCTGGGATTGCAAGAAGAAAGAGGAGCAAGAGCTGCTGCTCTAGAGGCCACTGGATTTAGCATGGTAGTCTCTGTCCCGCTTTACATTGGTGATCTTTCAACATTCATATATACAGTGGGAGACACCCTGGACTAGCTGGTCATGAAAATAATTGAGGATTTTATCTCACAGTCTACAGCTGCCCATCTTGGATAGAGAGCCACCACTCTCCAAGTGAGCCTTACCTTAGAACAAGATTTGGTCATTTATCGTGTGTTGTTCCTCATCAGCTACCATCCAGGTTTCTTTGGGTTACAACAGCTCTGCCAGGCATGTGCTTTTCCTGGGAACTTTGTGCCAGCAGCCCCACAGAAACAGCCTGCATGAAAAATTCATTTGCATCAAATCTCTGCAGCATCTATTTTATCAAAGCAAGTGCTTGTATGCTCAACCAGCATAAGCCACAGATGGGAGGTTTTAGACAATCAGCTGCAAGATTAGGAAGAAAACCAAACACATATCCTTCTTATGCATTTCTGAATGAAAAAAAAAATAAAAGGAATGGTAAGAAGCAGGTCACCAGTGTCCATCAACTATTCTATCAACTTCAGGAACAGAACATGGATATTTATCTGGGGTGAAAACACTTTGCTATATAGTCTGCTTTGATTAATTCACCACATAAATCCTCTTTTACAGGAATTTTCAAGAGGTATTGAAAGCATTATTAGAAATGTCAAGGCTAGAACTGTCAGGAACTACAGTGTGGGGGAGCCTCAATTGAACAAGGCAGAGTGTAACAAGTTAAAAACCCACTGAATCAAAAGATTTTTATTAATTTAACTTTCTTATATGAAATCAGAACTCTAATTTGTTCCTAATCCCTCTATTGCTGATCAGAAATATACACCTTCTCTTTAGAACATTATTTTTATTTAATTTCTGGCTGTGATTTCGCCAAGCACCTTTGCCAGTTGGATGTCTCAGGTCAGACGGATTTTCAAGAATGACTGGACTGCTGATAAACTTAAAGCTTCTTATAGTGCTAATATTGCCTCAATAATTATATATCACTCACAGATCCAGAAATAAACATGATTTTTTCACGGAGGTGATAGCATACAAAAGATCCAAATTGATTTGCAGTCCTGTGGATGATGAAAGGATGTCCCACAGACTGAAGAAGAAGCAACAATGTTTTGGAGTTCCTAAGAAACCTACAAAGACTGTAGAAACACCAGGAATAGCCATTAGACCCTTGCAAGGAAAATTAATTTTATGTGTTGTTGCTACTAATAGACCAAAATAAAAATGAATAAAATTAGAAATAAAGTTTTGATAAGATGCTCTCAGTTTTTATTTCAAATTCCTTCCAGTTCCTAAACACAGTTTTTGTAAAGCTAATCTATATTTTAGCAGCTACACAGTGTTTTCATTAAACAATTTCCTGTCTTAAAAAATATTTACTTCATGTGCAAAATAAAACAAACATATCATAAAGCTGGAAAGGTCTCCATTTTTTGTTTATATATGAAAATATAACTCTTTTATGTGGTTGTTTTATTACAATACCCCATGGAAGCCATACACTGGTTGCTGAATGCTCTCATTCTCCCCCACACATTGTGCTCCCTAGCTGCATTTTCTCTTCCATCATTAAAGATCTTCTCTCACAAGGGATGAGACTGCCACAGTCCCATTATGAGGAAAGGAAAATACAAGTCAACAGGGAAATATTTTTGAATCCAAAATATAACTGATTTGAATTAAATGTTCCATATTCAAGTGTTTTGACAAAACCTTTTTCTCAAGACCACGTAAACAAACTAAAGCCTCCATAGAATTACACACTAAAATTTTGTCAATAATGTATCTGGCAATGTATCAACAGTGTAAAGTATCTATAAACAAGGTGAAGCTTTGTCTGCCAGTATCTAAAGGTGGCTTGCCAAGACGATGGAGCCAGGCTCTTCTTGGTGGTGCCAAGCAATAGGAAAAGAGGCAACAGCCAAAAGATGATGCACAAAAAGTTCCACCTGAACACAAGGAAGAACTCACTGCCTGCATGCACTGGAACAGGTTGCCCAGAAAGGTTGTGGAGTCTCCTCCACTGGAGATATTCCAGAACCACCTGGACACAATCCTGAGCCATGTGCTCTGGGACGGCCCTGCTGGACCAGGGAGCTGGGGCAGATGACCCCGCTTTGATCCTTTCCAACCTGACCCATCCTGTGATTCTGTGAATGGCAAACAATGAAACACCACCGTGTTTGCCCATACAAATGTCCTAAGCAAGCTAGAAATCCCCGAATTCAGTCATAATAGACCCAGATATTCCTGCAATATCAATGATACTACTGAAATTCTTACTGTTATAACCTAAATCATAGTAGTCATATTTAATTTATTCAGGAAGAATTTGTTCTTCCCATAGGAACATCTGTGAGAGGGGCCGATGGAAAGAGACAAGTATCCCATTCCTTATTCTGTTTTCTTCTACTAAACCAAATATATTTACCTAAGGTAGGTAAATATCAGCATAGTAAAACCAGAGAGCCACTGCAGCCAGGGAATGCTAAACTCTTTGCCTTCCCCAGAAAGAGAGCAAACAGGATCTGTGAGAAACAGCAAATGAATGACTCAGATTCTCCAGCATAAAGCAAACATGCCCCCTAAGTGTGTCCCACAAGTCTTTTGGGCACTAAAAGCTTTCTTCACCACAGCATTCCAATTGAGAAAAGGTGTAATACTGCAAAGAGGTAAAAGAATGGTAAATTTTGAAGGAATAATGTCATAATAACCCTACTAAAATTCCTTTCCTCTGTTAGTGCTACAACCACATGTTCTTAAAAAGAGGCATTTTTTATTCTCTTGTGGTTTTTTAACATATATACGGCTTGTTTCTCTCTTCCCACACAGTTTGGCAGGTAGTTTCTTTTCCTTACTTTGTTTCTCTTTCATCTGTCGGCTTTCAGGAACAAGAACTGTGTTTGTGTTTTGAATTTATAGCACAGTAAGAACATATTGAATTTAAAGCCATAATCTAAGGTAAAGACATTAAATCACCACAAAAAATAAAAGGCTGATATAAATTGTCCTAGACTGCATAGCTGTAAATGCAAGAAATATGAGTCAAGATTAAGTTGTAGTGGCATTTTGGCTGTCTCAATATAGACTGAAGAGAGAGAGAACACCTGCTCTGATCTTCACAAATTGAATTTCAGCTCCTCTGAAGATTTTGAGTTCTCATCTGCATTAGCAAAGGACATCATAGTTAATGTAAATTGGACATTTATTCACATAGCAGAGTAGAAAATGTGCAATATGCCTGCACACAATTAGTGCAAGCAACTGTGCTATCAACAAGAAAGCACAAAAGACGCCCTAATTACAAGAAACTACTACTAGGTAACTTCCACATGAATGTTATACTTCTCTCAATGTTATGCTTTGCATGCAGTCAATGACATTACTTCAACACTTTTTTTTCAGAAACTACCAATAATCCAGTAAGGGGGAAATACTAATTTTTCAAGTACAGAACAGTAGTGAGATGACAGTCATATCTCTCACACTGAGACAGTGGGAAAAGCAGAGATTGTTTGACCCTGTATTTCTGAAAGTAGCTCTGAGAGCCCTTGCACTCCAGCAGACCTGAACTGAAATCTTTTCACCATCACAGATTGCTCACTATTCCCTGGCTACAGCAAATCCTTGTCCAACATCTGTACATGTACATATATGTGGTTGTGAACAGGTAGATAAGCCAATGTGAAATATATTAAAATTCCTGCAAAGCAATTCATCCAAAAGTAACAAATGCATACAGACCTCAAACACATCATGCAGGTTGGAATTGGCAGGGAGGCTCCGATAAGTGAGTGAAACAGTGAAAAAAAAAAAAATCATTCCCAGAACAAAAACTTACCTTAAGATAACTTCAGAAGTATCTTTCATATCATCTTGAGATGAGACACATTTCTTTACTCTCAATTTATTTCCCTGTGGTGGGTCCATTCTGAAGCTCAAGCAAAATAGCAGCCCCACCGAGAGAAAAGGAAAAAGAAAGGAAAAGTAAGTGTCTTATTCAAGGAACAGAGATACTTTAACAATGACCAGAGCATCTCTGAATGAATGTTGAAGGCATTTTTTTGATCCAAGTTATTTAATCTTATTTAAGGAAGATTGATACAGCTATCAAAGTTATCATATATAATAACTGTCATTTTCATGGAAATAAAGAGTGTTCATCAAGTCATTTGACTCTGCCAGTCCTTCTTTACTCACAGTTAAAATGAGTAAGAACATGGTTTAACAATGAAGAGAAGCCTCTCCCCACCAGCACCAGACTATTCTTCTCAAGCACCCCGACAGGTCTACACACACTTTTGTCTTTACACTTCAGCAATAACACAGCTGTTCCCCAAATGTGTTCAACAACTGTTTCCTAATGCCATCAGTTTCATAGTGTCAATGGATCCTAAAATAGCTGGAACATTATGTCCTTTACCATTCTATCTTCCCGCCTGGCTGCCAGATTGTTCTATTTCCCTTTTTTTTTTTTTTTTTTGATGGATTAAGTAGAATCACAGCTATTTGTTGATTTGAAAACTAAGCAACTGCTTTAAACGGTCTCTGTGCTCATTCACTGCTATCTCTGACTCTACCTGAATTCATTTTAGAGCCTGCACTACAAAAGCTTTATTCATGAGGGATTTGCATATGCAAGCAGCATTGATGAATCCAATAAAATAGACTGATTTCACATCCAGAGACAACTTTGCAGATTTACTTTTGGTTCAGCTGCTGACACTGACCCTCTTCACTTTTCTTCTTGCCTGTCTTTTTAGGGGCATGGACTGATTCTGCAAACATTTTATTTGTAAGGGATGTCCTTTCACACGTGGCCCTCTCGGTGGACTGTGCAGGAATGCCAGTAATTGCTCTAGCTTTGCACAGTTCCAAGCTCTGTCAGCAGCAATGGGGCTCTACTCAAGCTCCAGTGTGATTTCTCTTGAAATCAGCAAAGAAAATGGGCCCTATTCCATTGCCAGAAACCAGGACAAAATTATTTAACAAGAGATTTGACACTAGAAAATCATTCTTCTCTGTGACTTACAAGCTCCCTTCTACTCCATTGAGAGGTGTGTGGGACAACTGGCCAGCTGTGTTAAGCTTTGTCCATGACAGTTTTCCAGTCAGGGGGCATAACTACAGTCGTGTTGCACTCTCTCACACAGAAAGTTGAAGAAAACACAGGTTGGTTACCCCAGAACTCAAAATGAAACAAATATTGCACTGGGCACAGAAGGGAACATCAGCAAGGTCAGCTCACTCTGCCTCTTCCCCTCATTCACCAATAGATGGTGGCAAAGGCCCCCTCCGAAGCTGCCACTGGACTTGCACAGTCGCTTTTTCAGTTCTTCTCATAACATAGAAAATGGGGAAGGCAGATGCAGACATCTCCTTTGCAACAATCACCTATAAAGAAGTTAATAATTCTGTCTAACATACCTGTAATAATTACTCTGTTAACGCCAGTTTTCTTTATCTTCAGATAGAAACATATTTGTTTCTTCTTTTGTGAAGTAACAGTAGGGTTTCACTTTAATTTCATGCAACAGAGCATTGGGAGGAACATCAAAACAAGCTCTTCTAAAATAGGTAAAGAAATGGTGCTTGCTCTTAGGAACTCAGCACATATCTGCCTGAAAGGGGGGAGGGACTCAAGAAGAAAGAAAATTATTTCAAACTCTCATTGCAGAATGCAGCATTTTGAAGAGCAGGCTGCTCTTTTCCAAACTGCCACATCTTCACAGTTGAAGGCAACTCCACATCACTTCAAGAGACTCCACAGAGCTGCCTGACACTTTTGGCCACCTGTGTCAGGCTCCACAGAGTTCTGATGGCTCAGGGGAGCCAAGTACCAGAGCCTTGCAAAGCAGTACTTGGTGACAAAAGTAGCAAACACTATTTTATTTTGATTGCAAGGCTTTTTCAGTACCATCCTTATGCTTCAGGGAGTTGTGCAAAAACCTTCCTCCACCGGACCCAGGAAGAGAGCAGGACAGGCAGAGCACTAAGGGTGGCTGCAGAGCACACATGATACAGAGAGCAGGAGCTCTGGATGCCTGTAAAGCACCTGTCATGATGCCACCTGAAGTAAACCAGATGTGCTGGCCCAGTTATGTATCACACAATAATATCCTGCCTATCCTAGCACGACACAGTTTGCACTTCATGATGATATTCACCACCTCATCTCATGATCCTGTGTGAGGTTGCCAGCAAATGACTGTCACATCCACATCAGCTCTTGAGAGATGGCCAAGGTTTTTTAATCTTTAATGTGAGAACAAAGACCTTTGAGTTCCTTGGGTTCAAATGAGTTTAAAAATTTTTTAAAAAAGTGATTTTAGTCTATTTGCTGTCAGGTTCACCTCTGAACACCCTGTGCTAGTTTCTTTTATCACATACCTTTGTAGAGCACTTCACAAAGATTTTTCTGTATTTATATAATTCACACAGATTCTTTTTAGTTTTTTGCTTATTTGCAGTAACTCATCTCCAAGCTGGAGATCTCTGATCAGCTTATTTGTTTAAGTACCAGTCTGTAAGTATAAATAACCCCTTGTGCATCAAGTTTTCCATCTTGAAAATAGCAGCAAAAAAGATAGTCACATATCATTTTCCTCCTTGCAAGCACAGTGAAACTTTCCCCAATATTTTGCCCAGTTAATAATATTTTGATTTTTGTATGGAGGCTCTAAACCAGTTTTTCTAAATTATAAAGCTTTCCCTCCTGACTTTGAAATATAGGTATACAGAGAATCCAAAAAGACATTCCTAGTGACCCATGAGGCTCTACTTCTTACCAAGAGACAAAAAAATGCAGATAAACCAGATATCTCTTGTGTTGGATTAGAAAAGCTTCAGACATCCCTTAGAACCTAAGTTATTCCCCAAATCTATGACTCTGTAACTCATTCACTTGTTAGTTTACACCTCTGGATTATTTATGAGAGAAGGATTATATTCCTAAGAAAGAGTAAATTCAGAACAGAACAGGTGAATAAATAGTTCAATTTCTGTTCTTACAAATCCTGAACTGATATAAGCATACAAACTTATAAAATACTCAGGTTCCCAAAAGGCAGTACAGTGCAGGTGTTAACAGTTTGCCAGGAGATCATCACAGATAACACACAAATCTCCTAACACTGAAAGCCTGGACAGATCCTTTTTACCTCAGTAAGCTATTCCTGTCTTACTGAATCTTCAGGGTGAGTTTTTCATTGTCCACATAAGATAAGGTGGCATCTCTACTAACTTAAAAAGTGGATGCTTAGCTGTAGGATACATTGCAGTGGCTTCATTCATGCCCTCCAGAACCAGCTTATGCTCTTTGATATCATCATGCCTTTATCTGAGACAAGAGGATGCCAAGAATTGGAAGCAGGATTTTTCTATTGCTGTTAATATTGTCACTAGTGCTAGTAGCAGAAGTAGCACAGCAGGTTGGAGGGAATCCAGTTATGTTCCCAGCCACCATCTCATTTATTCTTCATCAGCTATTACAGATTTTTGGACAGATTTCTGATGATAAAATGTATTGCTGAGGGTTTCAATACATATCAAAATGGACAATAGTAGCAAAGAAAACTAACAATGGCCTGACCACTAGGGAAAAAAATCAAGTAAGGGTTCAAACAGTTGAGAAAAAAAAAAGACAGATTAGGGGGCAGCGCACTGAACACTGGTCACACTTTTTGCCACTGTAATTAAAAGAGATTCCTTGGGAAGTGTGGATTAGGGCAGTTTTGGGGACAAATAACAACAGCCTGAGGGCAAGAAGTGAAAACACACCTTCAGAAGTCCCATGGTTTCCAAAGCCACCAACTGTAATCCAGTAAGATGATATGCAACAAAGACATCCTTTACACATGGTTTTCCCACCAGCAGTGTTTTCTGGGTCCAGACTACTGCTTCAATCTAAAAAACTTCAACATCTGCCAGCTGGCTTGGGAGTAGTGGTGGGAGCACCACGGCTTCAGTTCGTGTAGGTAGGAAAAAGGGAATGCTTGCTTGTTTTTTGAAGTCAGGGCACACAAAGGAGGGAACAGCGTTCAGCCTGAAGAGAAATACTGGTAACTTCAGTACAGTGAGTATAATTATTTGTAAAAGCTCAGCATTCAAACCAATGCCTATTTAAGTCAATGGGCGTTTTTCATTGACTTGGGATGATAGATAAAATGGGCCATTAGTGCACTTTTTAAAAGCTCTGCTGAGCAAATACACCACTAGGTGTTTCAGGACTTTTTTATGCCTTGCCTTTTTTATGTCTTTAATGCCTTGCCTTCTCTCTCAAATAATGCATTTATTTCTAGTCTTGTCCTTTACTGCAGCTTGTGTTGTCACACTTTCACCTGCACACAGGAGGAGAAGAATTCTCAGCCTCTTTTCCTCCTAGTCATAACAGGGAATCTGCTCCATTAGTGGCCTCATACCACTGCAGCTCTGAATGGTAAGAAGCTTTATCAGAGTATACAAAGGTAGTTTAGAGAATATCCTCATACTGTATAATTTATGAGCTTTAAAATATTCCACTTTTTTTTCTTTAAAATTCTGATTAAACTGTTTTGCTACAGAATTTCAGTTACTCTCACTTTGAAGAACAGCAGGGTGAAACCAGTGGACAATAACTATGGATTCATCAAATGAAAAGTATTTGGAACTTTTCTACTCATGATGGACACTTCCCAGAGGAGGAAGAAGAGAAAAAGAAACAACTTTAGGAGAGTCATCTGCATTATGCCAAATTGCCATTCCATTCAGCCTTCTAAAAAGGTCTTGTTATCTGGTAGGTAATTACTAGATAATATCTAATCTGATATTATGATTTAATGGCTACAATTAGGTAAAAGTAGATACCATGGAGAAAACACAGAGCACACAGCAGCAATAAAATTTAGCAGCAATAAAATACAGCTGTGGGTTGTCATTTACTGCCCACATACTGCCAATTTGTTGGTAACTCCATATGTGTTGAGCACCCCAGATTCAATTCACAGAGAAACAGAGCCAAAAAAAGCCACTGTCTGTAACTGTCTGGACCAGGAATGCCTCCCACCTGCAATGCCACTGACTTGTTTGCTTTTCAATTTTAAAATTTTCTGTTTACCTGAGATACAAAACCATTGTCTATAGGAGGGAGCAGAGCATGAACAGACAGGTCAAGGAGAAATGCAGTTTACCCACCTGTCACTGCTGGGCTAGACTAACAAATACAGATTGCTGAAACCTGTTGATTTACTTGCCATTGCACCACTGGAATAGAAATGCTCCAAACTAAGCAGTCCTTCTGCAGCGTCATTCCCCATAACAGCTGGAATTCCTGCAAAGAAAACATTATTATTTCTTATTAGTACACAGAAGAGGAAGGTCAGCATTTCCAGAAGCATCTTGGTTAGTTAAAAGCCTGCGTGCTGGTGAATACCATTTTTGCTTGAAACACAATATGCAGCACTTAAAAGGAAAACCTTTGAACTCAAGAATAATTTGATTTTCATAAACATTGACCGAAATGTTACTGAAAACATGATGTTGAAAATGAGAAATTTTGAGCTAACACTGCCTTTTGGCTCTCCTGTGTTTCACGAGGCAGCAGTGAGTCACAGCACAAAGACCTTAGTGACAAAGCAGCACTTGTTGACACAGCAGTATCACAATGCAAAAATGTGAGGCACCACATAATTAGAAAATTAATAGCTGCTGGTACTGCCATGGTGTCTCTATTCAGTGCTAACTGTGTTTCTGCCCCTGTTTTCTACCCATGTAAGCCTGGGGTAGTAGTGGCAGATGAGCAAACAGCTGGAGGAAGTGGGGTGGCTCTGCCTCCCAGTTAACTGGATGCTCTCCTTTCCCCGCCCAGGATGAACATCAGTGCTGCCACCCTGGTGAGCCTGGGAGGACCTACAGGTCTGGGGAAGAGAGGAAAGAGGAGAGGAGGAAGGGATCTAACACTTTTGAACCCTGCACTGCAGCCTTCTGGCAGCCTGTGAATCTCTCTTGTGACAAGCCCCATGTCACCAGTTTTTCCCCCCAAGCCACCAAATTCATAGACTGAAATCAACTGCATTGCAACAATTTGTGGCAGCATATTCCTTCTATTACTAGTATTATTATAGATTCACTAGGTAGGTACTGCCCCTCCCTAAGCCACCTACTTCCTACAGCAGTAGCAAACAAGCAAAAACGGAGAATGCAGGACTCCAGGAAGGGTGACAGCAGGTGGGACACACGCAATGCAAAACACCATTTTTGTTATTAGTGGAATAGAATACTAATTCATCTTGAATTAAATAATGAGGCTTTCTATTTGCCTGAATCACAGCTTTTTGCTGATACCCTTTCTACTCACCATGTCAGAGTTTCTGATTTTCCATCTGGGAATTTAATAAACAACATAATTTGCTTCATAAATCTTTGTTAAGACTTTTTGAATGCTGGCTATATCCCCGCACACAGGCACATAAATGCACTCCTATTTCCACAGTAGAGCACTGCATCTCACAGCAGGAGAATGAAGGGGGAGAAAACCAGCTGTAGCACACTCCTCAGAAAATGAATGTTACAATAGCTGATATATATTCAGCTTTCCCATGAATTTTGTGGTTTCTCAGAATGAAGCCAGCTCTACCTTCCTTGTCAAGGAGCAAAAATAATATTTTTACAGGAAATTAAATATTTGAACTGTTCTGAGACCTCCCACTTTCAAAAATCCTTTGCTTGAAGTAGAAAGATAGGTGAGCGTGGGAGGGCTTGTAAGAGCAACAAGAGGAAATCAAGGTATTACCCATTCTTATTTAAAAACTGTTGCAAGTTATTCCAGAACAGCCTGTGTTTGCTCCCTCCCTCAAGCCCCCTCCCCAGCTCCCATGCCATCATTACTGAAATCAATCACAACACACTGTCTTATCACAAAAGCTAAAACTATGACCTTCATACTCTCCCCCACCAAGGACAAGCAGCTCTCAAGGCAAAACTGAGTGTACCCTTATAAAAGTCTACAAACAAACTAAGGATTACAAGCTCCTAATGAGGTCTTTGAGGCTTTGCAGACCAGACTTCTCAAATTGCTGTTCTCTGAACAAAGGAATCTTGCTAATCATTGGATTTGTGCTTTCCAATTTTCAGACATTCATGGGTGTTGTTCAAATTATATTATATGCTTTCAGGTTTCTTTCTTAAAGAGCTGAACAGAACTATCTGTCCCTTCTCTTGGCCCTGCTTCAGGAAAGTGTTTGGTCACCTAGTAAGTCAGCTCTTATTCATAAATTCATAGGCATGAGTCTGAAAATATTGCATGCAAATCCCAATAGAATTTCAGTATACATTGCCTGAAAAGTAAATTTCCTCAACCAAAGCTTTGCAAATGGATTCAGCAACTAAAAATAATTTTCTAGAATATGGAGAATTCTGCCTGCTGGACAAGCATGTAAGAAGGTGTTATTTTGACGGTTTTGTTCTTTCCCTGTGTTAAGTTTCCTTTCCTAAGTTTAGATATGCTGAGGTAGCAGGTCCCTATAATGCTGTCTAGAGAGTTGCAGAAATCTCTTACTCTTGCTGTGCTTTGACCTCATCTGATTTCATTTACATATTCTGCAGATTTTCAGCTTGGCCTGTCAAATTTGCTTGATATATGCCTAACACTCTCCCTGGGTTCTCTTCCATGGGTTTTATCACCTCTGTTTGCTTCAGTGCACCTACTTCTCAATAACAGTTTTGTTCTTACACAGAAAAAGAGCTCTTTCCTTGCCCCTCCTCTTCAGCCCAGCTGTCCTCCGTAGATGTGGCTGCTCCCAATTGCACAGGAATTTGCCTTTGAGTAGACGAGGCTTTTTTACATCAACAAACACCACCAAGTGTGAATCAAACCCAAAGGGTGTTTGACTGAGAATTTAGAAAGTTAAACTGCTGAAATATGTAGTTTATAATTAAAGTACTGAGAAAGCCTTTACTGAAGAATCACTAGAGCAACACTGTAATTACGCTGTCCTTCACATCCTGCCATTAGCATTTCTAGAAGTGACATAATAATAATGTGGTCTTTTTTCTCTTTAGGAACTGTCAGCTCTCTTTACAGGATTCAAGTAAATTTATAAAGAATATAAAGTTCTTAAATGGAAAATGCAAATGATGATTTTTGTGTAGAGGACATGACAATCACATTAGTAAGCTCATGAATATCATGCCCATATATGTTTCAAGTCTGTAGAGTAGAATTCCTTTTTCCTTCTCCATTTTACCCCTATCTATTCAGAGTTCAAGAAAATAAAAATTTAAAGAAACTAAGAATCTTTTTTGAGCTGTCCTGTTAGCTGTTCAAACCTTATATTTTTGTAGGAACACAGACTGCCTGTACTTCCAGGAGCACAGAGAGAAAGCCCATTTCAATCAATTAGAATCACTGCATTATCAAGCTCGGAAAAGTCCATCTCAGATCATCTAATCCAAGCATGAGAAAGAGAGATCCTGATCCCAGATACCAAAAAGACTCTGTGGCAGGTAACTACCTGCTGAAAATAATAGAAACATTTTGGGGCATGTCCCAAGGACATCCTTTAGGCTGCAGCTGCCAGCAGACCACGTTTCTTCTCCCTCATAGCACAGAAAACGCTGCAGCAGCTGCAGCTGGTGAGTGCTGGGGAGCCTAATTGGACACGTATCCTCTGACCACTCCATCCCTCAGGAGATGCCATTTGACTGGCATTCCTACACTCTCAGAAGAGGTAAAAGGTAGTCTATGGCCCTGAGTTACTGCTTTGGGGACTGCAGTGACCCCACTGATTCTGAAGGAGAGCTGATACACATTCAAAGCACAAGCTCTCAGGAGTTGTGGCTCACAGGAGGCCTTGGCAGCCAGTTCTGTTCTGTTGATTCCCAGTCAATTCTAAGTGTTGATACAAGAGAAACGTGTTTATGAAAAGTGCATTTTTTGTCAAGCAAGCAGCACAAGCATAATGGAGTTGAAATGAGATACTTGAATGTTTTAAATATTTTCTGCAGTGTGGAAAAGAAATAACTGCTAAAACAGATCTAAATGCATTCTCTAGTAGATTTTAATAACTGACTGCTTGAGAATAAATTATATTCAAAAATAAACTATGTCGTCTTGGCTAAATTGTGTGAAATTATATGGTTAGGAATCATCAGATGTTACATTGAGGGCAAATATATCTCATTATAACAGTTCTGGGGGAAGGCAAGTGTTTTATGTCTGACACAGACAGACAGCATTTACCTGTTATATATGTACAGATAACATTGACTTACTAAGGATAAGCAAGATTGAGTAAAGTAAAATAACTGGGAAAATGTGAATTAGATGTGAACCAAATCTCCATTTACCAAGTTAGTGTAGCACCAAGCTCATACCATAAACTTTATGAAAGTCAGTGAATACTAGTTTGAGTCTAGTACTACCTAAGCCTAGCTATATTTCCTTCATAAATCAGTTCTCACCAGCTGAGAGCAGCAATAGAAATAAGTCACAGCTGAAAAAACATGCCAGGAAAAATGCTGCTGATAAAACCTTGTAGTTTTTCCTCTGTTTAGAAGCCTGGTCCAGAACCTGTATAATGAAAGTGGCCAGGGGCTCTCACTCCCTTCCAGCCAAAGCTCCTTCTACCACAACAGAGGTAAAAGATGTTCTTCTGTGTAAGACTCTTTCAGGCTGTATAGAGTGGAAGAGATAATTTGTCTAAATTTGTCTTTAAATCTTTATACCACAATTAAATCAATTTTCAGATCAAAAATCTCAGTTTTCTGTATATAACCCGAACTTCTCTTTTATCACATACGTGACAAAGGCTTTAAATTCAAGATAGTTGGCTTTAAGGCCAGGGAATTAGATCAAACCAGGAGAACTCAGTTCCCCATCCAGTCATTCTGGCTAAGGGCTAGTCTACATCAGCTGGGAGGGGAAAGAGTGAATATGTGGGTTGTTCTAGTGTTTACAGTTCTAAATCCCTGCAGCTTCATGATGGAGTTCTCCCAAATGAACTAGCAAGTTTCTGCCAACTGGAGAAACCCTTCCAAAAGGGCATCATGGTGAGTTGAAGCAGGGGAAGGAAGAGTTCACATGGTTGTATCTGTATATATCAGATGTCGTTTTTTAGATTTCATCAGTCTTCCCACTGCTGTGCTGACCTTTGGTGTGTGACACCATGTCAAGTTTTTCAGATTACCTACTGGCCCTGTAGAGCACCAGAGTCAAGCTGACCAGCTGCTCACTCACTCTTTTTAAAAGCTGGTATGCAAGTCCATGCACTCCACTGGTGGCCACACACTCCTAAAAGCAGATTATCCTACTCAACATCACAGCAATCATGTACTGTGCAACTGCCTAGAATGACACAGGGACCCCAGACTTCTCAGGCATTATTTTCCTGAGAGAATAAATAATTTGCCTTTAAAAGCTGTCACTGCAGCACAAAATGCTGTAAAATACATGTAAATAAAGGTAGGACAGGTATTTGTCTAGGACACATCTTGGTAATGTCAAGAAGTGCTACTTTTAAAACAGCAGATGAGAGAAGGAGGTCTTCTGATAATTGTGCAGGTCCTCATCTTACCCCAGGTTGGGCATTATGGAAAACACTGACACTGATGCTGAAAACCAGCATCGGAATTCTGACGAGTTAGAGATGAAAGCTAGAATAATTTTGTTATGAAGGAGCCAAAACATAACACAGAGAGAGGGAGAGGGTCCCAAACTCAACAGGGTTGTGGAGGGGACCTGGCAGTAGATGCTGCATTAAAGTGCTTGAATGGTTGATCTAAACCAAGACAGACCCTCTGTGCCTGAGGGAGGCTGAGTTTCAGGCAGGTGTTAGTGAAAACCCTTTCTGAACCTATTTGGCTCTATCCTCATATTCTCACACGTATGCTGGAAAATTCGCATCAGCAGCAATTATTTTCCTTCTGTTTTCAGATCCGCCAGCCCTCGGCAGCATTAGCACTTACCTCTCAGCTGTCTCCTTTCACTTGGCTGGCAGCCAGGGCGCACTCCTTCTGCACTCCAAGTGCCCCGTGTAAGGCTTCCTATGACAAAGCAAGAGAGGATAAGTTGGAAAGCCCAGGATCAGTCATGGATTAATGAGCCTTTGGCAGACCTTTGTACCTTCTGTTTCAAGCGCGAGGCAAAATCCTTTGATCTTCCCTTATCTGCATATTTGCGTAGAAGCATGTAGACTGAAAAAGAAAACAAATAAATAAAATCCCTCAGGTCCATCAAAATAAGAGACTTAATTGGAGAAGATTTGCCTCCTAGAAGAAGAACCTGACAATAAGTATGTGAGAGATAAGTAAGATATATGGCTTAATGCACTAATAGAAGGCTGTCATGTGCCACAGGGATGAGCATAGTCTAACAGCTTGGGAAAATGGAATCATCCTTAGTAGCAAAACTTTCAACATATACTACAGTCTGTATGTACATTATGTATTTATAGATAGATAAAAATATGTTTGTTTCCTCCTTCTTCTTCATTAAAGGTATGATTTTACAAAATTGCCTGAGTGACTTTCCCACTTGAATTTAATTGAATTGCATAATTACTGAAGCTGACAGCATGAGGCCAAATGCTGCTTTTGAAATCATTGACTGCTCTGGGAATTTTGTGTGTTCAGAAGACCACAGACTTTTCCACAGGCTGAATCTTCAATGCCTGCATAAATGTAGCAGCCTAGGCTGGCCTTTTGGAGCCAGCCATCATTATTACACCCTCCCAGGGGCTGTTGACAAAGCCTTCAACATATACAGCACTTGAAAAAAAAAAAAACATCCTTTACAGAAATGGTCTATTCTCCAGATATCTGTTCTGTGCTTTCACCCAGCACTTCTCCATGGTTGTAATGAACAGGGCAGGTGATCCACTGAAATATAGCAGAATTTATGATTCCTCCACCTCTCCTGCAACAGTGCCATTTTCAAATCACAACCAAACACACTAGAGAAACACTGCCATGCTCTGTGACTGTGCTAGTTCTAACAAAGACCACTGAACATTCCCTTCTGACCATGCAGCCATGTGGCTTTAAGAGGTATCAGTCCAGAAGGCCTTTTTACGGGGAAAAAAGTGGATGCCTTGTAGTCTTCCCCCAGGATTAATTTTTCCTGAGGTGGGAAAACTGGTTGGAAAAACATCAGCTTTTATTAGGAAAGGACAGTAATGTGGTCATGATAACAGAATCCATTAGAAAGAAAGAAATAAGCAGATTGTGCCTTGCTTGTGGAGGCTCCCCTGCATCTACTTGTTTATGCATTCCCTAACGTGCTTTGGCCACAACACCCACCTGAACATAAACAGTTTACATTGCAAATGTAGCTGGACAGGATTCATTTTGATAGAAGAGGGTTAGGCATTGCTGGCAGCCCTGAATGAGTGATACCATCTCACACCACAAAGGATGGTGATAAGCAGTTGTGGCATGAGCTTCTATTGGTATCTGCTTCCTACTGCAAGCAGAAAACAGCACCTCTCTCTATGTTTAAGAGTTAACCTGTTTAAAACTGGTAAAACAGCACTAATTATTTATTTTTATTTAATGCAATAGAGCACAAAACTGATGCCAGCACTCCCATGAGCCAACAAGTAAGAGAATGAAGTGCAGACCCTTGGGTTACACTATATTCTTACATGCCACAAAGATGGGGGGAAGGGATTCAACCTGCTGAAGCATCTGGTAATAGCATTTGTGGAGTATGAATGGGGAACCAAATCCCAGCCTGCTTTACTTGTGTGAGTAGTTTTGTGCAGATCTGTTCTTAAAATAATCATCAATTCCCGCTCAGTGCTTCCCCCCATAAATTAGTTCCTATGATGTATAACAGCCACTAAAAGAAGAATTGAACAGGGGAAATTAACTTGCTTTTCAGTAGCAGAAATTTATCAAGGCCACACTTTTTACTGGGACAAAAACAATTCATTTAAGCCTTGTCAAGATTTCTAATTAAAAATCCTCTGCTCCCAACTGCAACTCACAAATACTGTGCTTAATTTGGAAGTTAGTAATATTTCCATGCATTTCTGCTACACTCTGCCATTGCAGCTATGACTCTAGTCTGATAACAAGAGCATTGTACCCAAGCCAGCAGCAAATGACTTTCTTCATTTCTGTGTAAAAAAGAAGCTTACTTTGTAAAAGGGGGATGGGGAGATTTGAAGCTGTATTTATTGTCTGGGTTTCAGCTCTACTGTATGAGATAAGAAAGATTTGTCTCATTATTTGTAGCTTAATGCATCAGATATTGCAGATATGAAAAGATACAACTACTAATTGGGACTCAAGCATCTTACACCGGGCCACCTGCTGCCTGGCAGGTCTGCTACCCTGAAGTGTTTGTGTGAACAGCTTGGGCCACAGATCACAGCAATGGAAGACCAACTAGCCCACAAGTAGAGCTCAACTCTGCTTTTAATTACCTGTGAGTTGGAAGAGGTCTCCTCCTTCAAAGGCTTAGGTAGTGTAGGCCTTCATCATGTTCAAGGACCAATTTTCTGTTCAAGCAGAGTATGAGTAAGATTATTCTGTTCTGTGATGAATGACTACAATTTCATAGGTGAATTCAGGCCTATGAACCCTTTGACTGGGTTTTCAATAAAAACCACACTATGAACATGAAAGAAATAAAACTTTCAATCTTCACCAACATGTAACAGCTCATCTTAACTTCCTCGAATTCTAGTGGACTATTACACTGAAGAACTCAATCTGAGACAAATCTCCAATAAAGTCAAAACTCAACACCCCTCTTTCATGTCTTGGAAGTGTTTCACTTTGAAGCAATTCATATTATGTTCATTATACACCAGTAACATCATGTGTCTACACCATCTCCTCTCTGCCTACCAGTTTTATTCTTGCTTATAATATGAGAAAGGAACACATACAAGAACATTTGCTGACCATACAATGAGAGCCACAAGCTTTTATATTCCTGTACCTTAGCTCCTTATGTCTGCAGCCAGTATATTGCCAGAGGTCTTGGGGGATATTGCTTTAAAATAGACAGTTTTAAGGAGACATATGAGAGAAAAACAGGAGGCATTTTCTGACATCTACAGGAAAGATGTCAGATTCTAATTACCAGAATCAAAACCAAAAGGAGCCATGAGCTTAAAAAAATCAGACTAGATGTAGGCTAGGATGGGATTCCTGCATGACTACAAGGCCACCATTAAGTTTGACCCAAACCATACCTTCCAATATAAAAACTAAAAACAAGACTTCAATTTCCCAATGTTCAAAAAAAGAGGCATGAAAAAAGCCTCTTAAAAGGAGGACCAAACTTTCTGTTCTTAGTTTTATATAAGTTGGCTATAAATATATCCAACAGTCAAAAAGCAACTGAAGAAATGGCAGCTTAAACATTAAGGAGGAAAAGCCTCAGTACAATGATTTTGTCCCTTTTTTAAGCCAAATTTAAATATTATTATCTGTCCTTGATGTTTCAGAGAAATTTTCTTGTTTATCTTTCAGTTTAACAACCTTAGGAATCATTAAGAACTAAAACCAAGTTAGAACTAGTTATTAGTGAGACCTTTTTCTTTTGTAATCTGCGAAGCCTGGCATACACACCAATTTTTGAACTCAGAGTTTTCCAATGTGCATGTGACAGACAGGGGAGCTTGGTCCTTCCTGGGTAATGCTGCTAATTCTCTCTTTTAAAGTCATTAAGATACAAGATAAGAAAACTCCTCATGTTGTTATCGCCTGGACTAAAGGCACCTGTGGTTTCCACTGGTTTCAGATCAGGCTGAAAATCCTGAGACAGCACCATCTCTTGAGTTTGATGAGCTATGATTCTTTAGCACTTGTGGCAACATGCTGTCACTGTGAAAGTCACATCAACCATGAATTCCAGGCAGTCCTAGAAGCCAGCCTGCCTTTGGTGGCACAAGAGAAACTCCAGTGGACCATGTGGCTCTTGCTGTTATCAGCTTGCTCTTAATGCACAGGGAAAGGGAGGAAAAGAATCAGTCTCACCTCTGCCACTCTACCTGATATTCTCTGGCTTTTTTTTTTTCCTTCATTTTTTTTTTCAAATTTAAATACTATACACCTCATGTGATGGTTCTTTTTACTTACTAAAATTCTAAGATGTATTTCATTTTTCCACTCTGCAAAAGAAAAATATTAGGTGTCTTGGGCTACTGAGCTGATATTACTTGTGTAAATAGGTTCATGTTGGAAGACCACAGCTTGACATTCCGTGTGCTGCTATGTAGTTTTTAGGGATGTAACTTTGTTAGGTAAAGCACAGCTAGACAGTTGTAATGAAAAAAGAATTGTAACTGACAGAAATAGCAGAACTAATTTAGCCAAGAGTGTTTACCCAGCAACTTACTAAAACATTAAAGGAGCAAAAGCTCACAACTGTCCTTCAGCCACAAACTTCAAACAATCTGGAAAATGCTCTCCACCTCATAACACTCATTCATCTCAGTCTAAACAGGCTGCAGCACAACTGCTCCTCTGGGACAACCTGACCTTGAGCTCTGAGATCCTGCAGCCAGCCCCAGCGCACTTAATTCCCTACTCATCCTCTGGACAACTCCTGCTCAATTAAAAACAGTGCCATTTCTGTAACATTTTGTTATTTTCTATGCATTAAGAATCACTCTTTCACGTAGACAATGAATATCCAAATTTCTTCATACACTTCTAATTATTGCATAGTATTTGATGGATACCTGAGTTCCATCCATCCTGACCTAAACCATAATCATAGGAAATGCACTTTGAAACTCAATAGTCTAACTGATATTCATATTCATTCTGATGAACATGAAAATAAGCAAGGCTGCTGCAGAAGGTTCAGAAACTCTATAAAGGGTTTCATTATGTATTTCAATTATTGTAAAACATTAAATTAATAATTGCAAACCTTCTTCCTACATATGAGATCCCATTAAAAAGAGCTCCAAAATTTGTCACTTCCTCTCCTACTGCTATTTGTTGGGCAGCTGATGTCAGAAATTCAGTTTCTCTGGAGCTACAGGTTTCTCTTCTTGCCACAAATGAAAGACTTACTGATACTGAATCAGCTTTAAAAAAAGTTTCATTCAAAACAATGAGCAAACTTACATATATAAAACCAGCAAAAATATCTAGTTTCCATAAATTTTGTGATGAAGATTATAATAGTAATAATACTTTTTCTGCTTTTGGACTTAGATCTGTAGCTAATCACTACTCAGAAGGGCACCTAATGCAAAGAATACATTAGCTCCATTTCTATATGAAACAGGTGGCTCCCTCCACCTTTCCTCTGAAACATCTGGTGCTGGCCACATTCAGAGACAAGTTTGCAGAGCAGATTGATATCAAGACTAATTTGGTATGGTAAATCCTCTGAGGCAAATTCCATCACAGCTTGCAGATGTATCGTGACTCTGAAGTCAACAATTTGGCATAATTTATATCATTATAAATTTGTCCCAGTTAGCTGGATATGGGTTTTGAGGCTTTATTGCAGTCCTTCTCCTTTTTAAGTAGGACTTCATTGGGTTTTAATAAAGAAAACATACACAATTGTGTTTTCTTTAGCATATTAACTCCTGAATATACAAATAGGTTTTATGCATGGAGGGTGAATTCAAACAGGGGGAAAAATGCCCTGTTTTGAGATGGCCACATTAGTCATGTCAAGCAATATGGTGCAGTACTATGGCCAGGAATCTTCTATATCTGTAAGTGCCTGTTCTCTAGATCTCACAGCACAGTTGTTTCCCCTTCACCAAGTGCTGCCATGACCTACAAACAAAACTGAGAAGGGTTGTCTCCAGCTGTATTGCTCAATGTAAAGAACACTTCATTACTAAGAATGCTTTTGACCACCTGCAGCCTTCCCCAACACTCATAAATGCATCTTTTCCTTCCTTCACAAATGCACAGAGAAGGGAATTTAAAGCAGAAGCTGTGATATTTTTTACCTGGGAACAATTTGAGCACTGGTGACCTGTGTAGACAGGAAGCACACAGATGGTCCAGTAAGTCCTGGGAACAAAGAAAGAAAGGAGAGGAATTAACGGCCTTGTCCTCAGCCTCCACTGTCTTTTGGGAAGGCACCCATAGATTCTGATTTCTTTCCCAAGTAGAACTGATTTTTTTTTATTTATTGCCTGCTAGGAAAGATAGAGTTCATGTTAGAATTAGCAAATACTTTTTTCTTTTATGAGAACTATAATCCTGTTTCTCAAATTCCATTAAATTATCTGTTTTCTGGAATTTGGGAAATAACTAATGGTCACACAATCATTTTGCTCTGCAGGCCTTTGTTTACATGTACAGCTGGCAATGATAACACCACAAAACAGCTGTCATACAAAGTCAAACTTAAAAACCAAAAAGTTTGTATAGTTAAGCTGGTGACAGACCACTGCAAACTGAAACCAAGCCTCCGTGAATTCAATTGCAAGCTGTAGATACAATCAATCTATATTTTACTTTTGTTTCTGGATTAAAAATGGATTCCTCCATGCATCCTGCATACAGCAAATACCAAGTATTCATTACAATCAATAGAGTGTATTATATTGTGACCTCTCAGCTGTAGCAAGATCTTTCACCCAGCAGAAATCATTCTATGTGAAGGGCCCTTGAGCACAAATTAAATGAAAGTAGACTGCAATCGAGGGAAATTATAGACATAACTGCTGTAGAAACGAAGTCAACTGTTTCTCTGCATGATCACAGCAAACAGTGCAGATGCTCTCTACTATCAGCATTGATGTAGGTGCCAAAATTTCTTTCTGCTGAAAGAGTACTAATAAAAATTCCTTTTTCCTACATGGATGTGTCATCAGCACTACACAAAGACAAAAACAAGCCTTGAAAATACAACAGGAGCCCAGGTACCAATTTTATCTACTATTGACGTTATATTACAAATTAGTGTCTAATGACAAACACTTCAGTTATGGATAACAATTCACACATTGCCTGCCTAAGTGATATATGTGGAGTTGTATTAAATACACTTAAAGGTCTCCTGCTCCAAGAAGTTTGACAGAATCACACTTTTAAAAACCCAAAACATGTGCTTGCTTAGAAAACTGAACAACTTCTTTTTTCTTCCAACTGCTTTTTCAACATAGATTTTACAACTTTTTTTTTTCTACAAAGCCAATAAAACTAAGTCATTCTGCAAGGCAGTAAAATGTCAGAATCCAAACTAGCTTGACAATAGCCAAGAAGTTAAGAACAGATAATGGAATCCGCCAACAGTTACCAATTAAAAATACAAAATATTATTACTTATGGTCGTGTTTATCAGAGAGGACTCACTAGCTGGTAAAATGCACCACAGTTAGGAAAGACTCATAAGGGCAGACATACTGTTCTTTTGAGCAGAGACACCAGCTTCAGGGTTCTAAGCCTTTAAATAGACAATCCAGTTTAGCAGAGATTTTGAGCCCTCTAGGAGAATAAATAGGTCCTTCACAAAGGTAGAAACCTCTCAGTTTTCCCAAAAAAATATGAATGAAAAATGCACAGTTCCCCTCCAGGATCAAAGGCATTAACTATAGATCACTGAAGGAGCACAGGCCACTTTATTTCAAAGACAGCAGTGAATAAGTTAAAAAAAAATACAAACTTTAGAAAATTGTTAAAATCTATTTAAGGATATTTCCATTTTAAAAAATGTACTTCACAAACATATCAACTAAAAGAATCCTCCTTTAATGCTAACTCTCGGTACGTGTTAAAAATTAATTTACAGTGCTGACTTCCTAAAGAGAAAAATGCAAGTAAAAAGAAAACATGTTGTCTTAATTGAAGTGCTTGCAGGAAACATACCCATTTGCATCAATAAGAAACAGCATGCTCTGGGGACCAGGACAGATGGATGACAGGCAAATGGTGAGAAGTCTGAATTGATCATCTCGAACATCACTTTAGGATTCCCTTCTCTTTCCATTCTGAAATTATTAAAAACTGAGAAATGCAGAAAAATATTAGAGGAACGGAAACATCTTTTTGCCCATGGAAAAAATAAATGCAAGAACGTACCATCTTTTTTATTTATGGTCCCATCTCTTTACTGATTCAGGAAATATTTGCATACATATATATAATTTTTCCTATTAAAGATTTTGAAAAAAGTGTAAAGGAAATTCAATTTACTATTTATCTTATAATGGCTGAGTCCCTTTCACGGGGAATCATCAATCTGCAGTAATTGGACCCAACAGTTGCATCCCACACATTTTCAAGCCAGCTGAATCTGGCAAGATTCCAAATACTGCCTTTACTCTGGGGCTCTCCAGCAAATTTCTGGATACAGAAGTCCTCTCTAAAGCTCTCTGAAAGGGATATTTTAGTCCTAGAGCTCAGGACCAGGAACCAGTGGTAAGGCCCAACTCAAGTCTGCTGGTAGGCATGGTTTCCCAGAATTACACCTAGTTGTAGCTGTTCTGGTTCATGATAAAAATAAATAAATTAATAAATAAACAATCATTCAATGGAATTTTCTACAAACACTTACTTCAATTTTAGCGCCAGAGCATTGCAACACTTCAAAAAATACCCTACAAATACTTGAAAATACTTGAAAAACATCTTCCTTTTGCTATGAGTAGAAAAGCTGCCCATTTTTTTAAAAGGTTGCACAGTTCACAGGTTGGGCCAGTTGCTGCCAGGGTGGAGTTCTAACTGTTTGCTGTTGTAATCACCTGTCATTTTTGTTAACTGCCTGACCTTGATGGTTAAGAATTCCCCCTTTTGTCGAGGGACACCCTGCTGCTTCCTGGAGGATGGCACCCGGAGGGTCAAGAGGAGGAGACCTCGGAGTTAGCAGGCAAATGACTTCAGAACGGGTCATGCAATGGGAGAAGCCCCTCACCAAACCTAGATGTGAGGAACAGAATCTAGTATCTGCTAAGACCCTTTTTACCCCTCACCCTAACCAAAAGATGTCAGCTGGACAGAGGAAGTCAAATGTTGAACTGAAATCAAGGGAATTTCATGATGCTCTTGTGAGTAGAGAACCCCCAGCTCTGTCCACAGACCAGTGGACAAAGCTGCACTCTTCCTCTTCCTCCAAGTCACTCCTGGGAGCAGCAGAAGTCGCAGCATGAGCATGGACCTGTCTGTTCTCCCCACCCTAGCTGATCACTTAATAAAGGCATTAAAAAGAAGAAAAGTCTCCTACCCGTGTTTATTTCACTTTGAGCCCTTCCTTTGCAGAAGGATGTTGGACTAACCTTCTTTTCTTTTACAGATATTTCTCCTTTACAGCATTGGAGCGCTATCATTTTTCTTCATCATCTACTTGAAATTCTTCCATGCTGTCCCTGTCTCTCCTTCTTTATCAGCAGCTGAGCAGAGATCACATAAAAATCAGTGATTCTGCTAGTAGCAGCCCTGCTATTCTACCACAACAGAAACATCGGCTGAGACCTTGATTGGCCTCTTACTGCTTCCTAGATGCATTCACACTACCATAAAATAGATACTTTTCCTCTACATTGAAGGTCACAGTCATAAATGATGCTCATAAAACAAAGAGAAGCTCTTGTCCTGACAGGGGCATGTTCCCCACACTATTGCTCCTGTCTTTCTGTACCAGAGAATCAGCAGGCTCTGCTGAAGGAGAGCTCCAGCAGCAGGTTATAAATGGGCTCCCTGAGCAGAGCACAGGCCCTGTGTTATCCTAACAGCACCAGGCTGCTTCCAATCTCAGTGTCAGCCACCTGTGGCACCCCTGTGTGGTACTGCCCAGGTGCTTTCTGGCCATCAAACTGCTGCTCGTCCCTGCTTTGGCTGATTGGAATTTAGGGGAGCAGGATGGGTGTTGCATGCAATTGCAGGAGCATCTCTACCTTTGGGCCTGCAGTCAAAAAAAAAATCATTTTCTGCTAGTGGTTCCTTACAAAGGGCATTGTCATACACAATAATTCATCAGCACAGTAATATAAACATGAAATTAAGGTATAAGGAGCCTCTCTGATGCAATGATCTATGAAACAGATAACTTCACAAGATTTTGTCGAGGGCTTTCAGGCTAGAGAACACCAATACTCCTTCTTGAAACAAGAAGTCAATACTTATCCCTGGGCTCTTCATTTGTCAATTTCCTTCACAAATCTCTGTGCAGCCACAATGTGGGTCCAAGCTAATTTTAAAACACCTTGTAAACTGAACTTTGTCTGAAGCTGAGCTCTGCAGATCGGGTGCTGAGGTCAACTCACCAAACATCCAAGCCCCCAGCTATATCATCAATCATGAAGTCAGAATTTCAGGCTGTGGGTATTTTAAAGAGTGTTTTACTTAAAACGGTACTGAAACACTCTTAGCCACCTGACCTGTTGGTCCTAGTAATAAATAGATCCTCTCAGCCAAACCCTGCTGTCACAAAGAGATTAATTTAAATTAAAATAACCCCTTCTTCCTCTTCTCATCAGTTACCACCTAATAGATCAGCTTATAAGACATAAACCAAAGAGCAAGTCAGAAGCAATTAAGGAAGATTTTGTGCATGCTCAGAGGTGGCCACATATGAGACCTGAGAATAAAATTCTGAAAAATTGATCACACCACAACTCACAAAACCTGTAATCTGAACATCACAATTTCTTTTCCCTCCCCACTAACAAATCAGTTTCTTAAGATTAGAGAATTATATCTTTGTCTATGAATTACATAGAAAATATTTGCACCCTCTATATATTATTTTCTGAGATACACCTTGTTATTAGCTCCTTTCAGATTGCTCAATACCTGCACCAATTGCCTCCATTCCTTGCTGCTGACTCTCATGACTCTTGCCATTAATTTGTTGCCTAAAGAAATAATTCTGGAAACCTCCTGAAATACCTCACTTTCTTGGTACATAAAATTAGGCACTTCTACAAAAAGGGCTGCAGCTTCATCAAACAGCCAAGTTCTAAACAGGATTACTTGAGTCTTGATTTGATGCCTTTAGGCTCTCCACTGCCATGTAAAGGAATCATTAATAAAGCAAGTCTAATTTTTACACCTAGAACAACTCACTCTTCAGTTGGGAAAAAAAGCATTCCAATTAATTCAAGCTAAATTCCCAAGAATCCCTGGGAAAAGGGCCAAGTAGTAAAAATAAAACCATTTCAGCACAAGACCAAAGAAAGCAAAGTAGAACAGGTTTTGATCTTATCCTCTAGACAGCTGTTGACCTAGAGCAAAACAAATTATAATCACTTTTAACTAATCAGATTGCTGCCTTTTTCAGTCTTACTTTTTCTTTACTTCTGCAAATACAAGAATTAGGTGGAACACTGGATTCCTTACTGTGGTCACCTTGTCCTACAACTTCAGACAAAAATACAAGAGCATTATTTTCATAAGCAATCAACGAAACAATATTATCTAGGAATAAACTTTCACCTTTACCACAAGACAGGAGAAATTTCACTCTACCTTCTCCGTAGTAGAATTATTAAATTGCTTCAGCTGAGAAGCTTTGTGACTGGAGGGCAGTTTGTAATTTGCTTAAATGGAGTACAAACTGAGAAGAAAGCTACCAAACAAGTACACTTAACTAAGTATAAGTTAAGTTATCTGGAAGGTGGGGCATAGGAGGTTCAGAGAGAGAAATCAAATATTCATGTCTTAGTATTTCTTCACCTCAAGAAGCTATCAAAATGATCCTGTTAATATATCAACATTTTTACTTGGAATGAATTTCAGCCTCCTCTCTCTCCTGAAACACTGTTGGGTTGTTTTTTTTCCTGGGGAATTGGAAGAACAGGTCTATAAAATTCCTTCCAGGCTGAACAGCAAGAACAGCAGCTGCAGGAGGTATGAGTGGCTTCTTGGCAGAAAAGCATTCTGTCATACATCAGACCCACACTCATTAGTATTAGTGAGCATTGCTGCAGTCAGAATTAACTGTTATACCCAGGACTCACTGATATTTTAGCCCCAAACAATGAGAAAGCATATGTAATTTAACACTGAAAGCAATGGTGGCATCAGCTTAGCTGCACTCCTAATTCTTTTGAACAGGATGCAAAACTAATGCCCTCCTGTTAGTTTAGCTGAAGACTTACAAATCATTAAATAGAAAATATAACACAGTAATGGGGCAAAATAAAGAAAAAACTGAGGTGAACAAAAAAGCAAAAAAAACCAAGATCATTATTTGGACCTGCTTCTGCACAGTACTGAGCACAGGCTGAACATTACTAAGCATTAAGGGGTGGTCTCATTACCATTCAGGTAACATCTAACAGAATCAGGCCTTTTACGAGGGGACAGTACCTACAGAAAAGGTCATAGTAGCATTTTTAATCAGTACATCTCAAAGCACCACAAGAAAGATGCTGGTATCATTATGCCCGTTTTACAGATTAGGAAATTGAGGCAAAAAGCTTCGTCAAGACTTGACAAGCTACTATTAGAGCTAAAAACAGAACCCAGTTCTCTTAAATCCGCATTTAGTCTTGTCACGAGCTTTTCAGGAGAAAAAGGAGACAGTTGTTCTTGGACAATGATAAAGACCTGACTTTTCAGAGGTGCAGTCAGCAACTGAGACAGACACTTAAAGCCTACAGAAAAAAAGCACTTATTTTTCCCTTCTTACAGCCAACACAGTCACCAGATCAATAAGCAGCCTGGAGTGCTAGGACCGTGTTTCTTGGCCTGGATTCAGATGGCTTCCCAGACAAACAAATCCAACTGTCCCCAGTGGGCTGTTCTGAAGTGAGTGGGATTCCCTTCAGACAGAAAAGTTGTATGCACAGGACAAGTTATAGGATCAAGACATAATGGCAAGATGAATTATTAATTTTAGAATGTTTAAAATTGCATCATCCCTTTAAATATAAACTATTTCCTACTTAGTCTTGACAGTACTCTCATTAAATGCTAATAGATGATTCTGTAATAAACAGAACCTTAAAAATTAATCACATTTATATACCTTGGGATGTCATGAGTAACAGTGTTTTGCAACTTAGGAGTGTACAGAATCTTCTTTTTATGATGCATTGACAACTCCTTCTTGGTGTCGAACACCACTCCATTATACTTCATGTCACAATTTTTTTTTCTTTTGAAGCAAAATTTGCAGTTATTCAATAAATTTCAAATGTTAGTTATACAATTTTTCTTTATGAGGATCCAAGAAAATCTCTTCAGATTGAGCTTTTTGTTGTACAGGCAGAGCAATCACTTCCATGTGAGCCATAACAATGATAAACCTGAGATATTTCTTCTTTCATGCTAAAGTGATATACCACTCCCTTAATTAGAAATGCAAATATGCAGGCTGAAGAGAAAAACTGTAAACAAGTAATGTTTTCAGAAGGTCATGGCCCACTCTAGGTGCACAGACCATAATTTACTTCAAGCAAAGCTGCTGGTAAAAGCTGAGGTAGTGGTTAATTAAATATGTTGTTCAAAGATACTTTGAAATCCTTCAGTCAAAGGCACCATGCAATCTCAAAAACAATTACATCCAAAAATCACTGTTATCAGCTACTACAATAATAGAAATTACATTAACACAGACTGTAGACCTAGCAGTGGAAACAAACTTGAATTTCAGAGTCCTAAAATGAGATTCTTGTGTTGGGACAGAGGCAGATGACTCAGCCATTAAAAATGCAGTACTGGCTCAGCTTTTCTTTTCCTCTGGAACAAAACCTTGGAGCCGTACTATGGGGCACATCTCAATTCTTACACAAAAAAAAAAAGGCCTCAAAGAAGTCAACAACTGTTTATCACTGCTGTTCACACAGTTCCAAGCTCATCATAGTCACTTGCTAGGGAAACCACATGATTTCTGCACATTCATGATATTCAAGCTGGAAATAACAGCAGAGCAAAACAAAAGGTTTTACATGAGTTTTATATTTGAGATGCCAAGGGAAAGGAAACAAGATGAGAGCCAGGTTACTGACCTAGGTGCAAGAGGATTTGTATTGAGATCCATTTATAGCAATAAGGTAAGTTACTACACTCAGCTATGAAAAAAAGCAGACAAGCATATCATGGGAGCTCTGCAGTTTAATGGCAATCTTGATTTTACTATAGCAATGATGAATTACCTGATTTAATTATTAGTAGTTACCTTGCATGCAGGGCTACAGCACAAACATGAACCAGAATTTCCAATCTCTTTACATCTACAGTTACTAATTCTGTGTACTGTGGGGTTTTACACAATGGTGACACACAAGTGTTATTACAGCAGCTTTGACAATATCTGCATCAAATTACTTATTTATTTGCTCATTTAGATTTTAAAAACTGGCAAAACACAAGTTCTATAGTAACTATCAAACCAGTTGCATCACTGCAAACTCCTAGAGGCACGTGCAAACACACAGCTTAAGGTGATGTAAAGCAAGAGAAGCATTTAGAGGTATTTTAGATTAACAAAAGATTAAAGCAGTGAAACCTAATTTGGGTACATGCATGTCAAAAGAAGAAAATAGATTCCATTTAATTTAGGCTAGCATTTTAAAGGAGTTTTAAAGGTACACAAAGAAAGCTGTCTGGAAACCCCCAGAAATTGCTACACAGACAAATTGCAGTAAGGGAACAGGCTACCGAGTATCAGCTGACCCATGGCCACAGTCCATGTCAGCTTTCTTAGACCACAGCAAATAGTGAGGTAATCAAAGGTAGCCTGGCCTTCTCTCTATGAAACCTAAGCTGATTCACATAATTTATCATTCTCCTTGGGCAGGTGCACAGTCACAGTACATCAGCTGATGCACAGTGTCTCGTCAAGGTGCGTCGCTGGATGAGGAATGGGAGAACAGAGTAAATTTGTCTGGCCTTGCACAAGAAAAATAGCTAAATGACCAAGGTAAAATGGAATAAACTGCACTTTGTTCCAGTTGCTATGTTTTTCAGAGATCTGTGCTGGCATAAACCAAGTGGTACTGGTGCCAATTTTCTTCACCTAAATGAAAACCTACAGAGATGTCTATACTGTGCTGGCATAAAACAAGTGGTACTGGTGCCAATTTTCTTCACCTAAATGAAAACCTACAGAGATGTCTATAAAATGTAGTATCAGTTTGATTAAGTGTGCATTATAAATTACTGCATGTGACTCAGTTCAATCCACTACATTTAAAGCAGGATTGTTTTAATTTGCTTTAAACTCATTAGGAATATGTTTAAATTAAATCAGCATATTCTTAAATCAGAATCCGGGATCAGAATACCACAGCTCTGGTATAAACCTTTTCTATTTTAAATTAATCTGTAGAGTTAAATACTTTTTAACATTCTCATCATACAGGCCAAAACTAACACTTCCATTTGTAGCCAAGTTTTTAACTCCAGTAGTTTTTTGCATCTACAAATGACCCAAAAGTGGAAATATTTCCATATGCAAAACTATTATAAATATCTAATTTACTCATTGCTGAAATTTAGTCCTACCTGAGGAAGTACTCTAGGTAACTCAGAAATAGTTAGTTATTATCCTTGGAAGAAATGAAGTATTTCTACAGCTTCAAAAATCCAAATGGAAAATGTAAAACCTTTTGCTCCACAGATTCAAGTACTACAGCTAATTAGACTGAATTATAATGCTCCTTTAAAACCAATACATATTAAAAGAAGCATATTTAAGACTCAAAAGAAACCAGCTTAAAGTAACAAAACCAGTAAATTGTTCATGATTCTGCAAATCAGTATCAAAGGGTTTGCTGTCAGTCTCTTTTAAGATCAAACTGTATAAAAGAGAATTTCTCTACATGTTTTGATGCAGGAACATCTCAAAAGAGTTTTATCAGGTTTATTGCTTTGGTTCTAAGTGCCAAAATATACAGAAAAAATATTACTGTCCAAGATGTCCTATTTGATTTCTAAATAAAACAAGTAATAGCCTGAATTTCATCCATTACAGGAATCCCAGTGGTTAGGGAATCAGACTAAAATTTCAGAGCAAAACATCTCGGCACACACAGGAATAAACAAGGCCTTGATCCAGGAAAATGCTGCCTGCTGAGACTACTTGAGATCAGTTAGACTCAGCATTGACATTGGACGTGGCTTATTCAGAGCAGTTCACAAGACTGAGGCTAAAAATCTAAAAGAGAACAGAAATTCCTCTCACTTAACAAAAAGCCCCTGCTGCATTTTTTCAATTTTCCATTTTAGTTGCACCTTCTAAATCTTACAGTAAGATATGAGGAAGACCAAAGTTTATTTAATTCTTAACATTTTTCAATAGTAAAAAAGGGGGCATTATAAAAGTACCAAAAAATCTAAAGAAATAATTTTACATGTATTGCTAATGTTCAGTAATTACTTCATAGGATGAAAGAATGTTTTGAACTGCCAAGAAATTTACTGTGGAGGTATTCCCCCAAAGTCAGCCCATAAATTCTTTTCCTCTCCTTTCCTAGTGGCAAACTTCCAAATATCTTTCATTTTCATTAAAAAGTTTCTCAGCTCGTCCTTGTGGGTGCAGAGGATGTAAACTGCTGGTTATGGTGAAAGGTCATTCTGAGCTGTTGTGATTCAAGTGCTGGCACAGGTTCTAAAATAAAGCAACTTTCTCAGTGCTGTGATAAAGGCTGAGCCTTCAACATTTTGAGTTTAGCTACTATTGAAGCTATTGCTGATGCACAGTTAGTTATTCTCAGCAATTCATACTTCCCTTGGAAAATTTGCAGGGAAAATTGAGAGAAGTCGCACTGTACTTAAAAATTCACACTGTATCTACAGTTTCCATCCATTAGCTTAATAGAATTTAATTTATTAAAAAAAAAAAACCTGCTCCACAACAGAGCTTGTATGCTTTTCTTATTTTCACTGCATTAAGTGAAAAGCAAAAGGCAGACACTAACCCAGCAGGGAACAGACTGAGATACTTCATGGCTTTGTAAAGTTTTAAATCAAAGGATACCATGAGATCATGCCATCTGCTTAAGTTTCATCATAATCTATTATTATGTTTCAACTGGTCACCTCTGCACTGAGCCTCCCCTAACCTGTGTTTGTTGATTGACTGTCTACCCAAGTAGACACCAGGGGTTTTGTTTCAGTCATTATTAGCTCAACTGTGGCCTCTGTGGCCCGTGCCACAGCTGCAAATTAATCCTGGGTGAATAAAAGAGCACAGTTTTGTGTGGCACTGTCTGCCAGGGCACTTCCCACACACTGCAGTTCCTTGTGTTTGTGTGCTGTGGCAAGGCTGCCGTGAGGATGTCCCTCAGTTCGTGGCACTTGAGGACTCTGACAGTCGGAGTGGCAGGTATGTCACAGTGTAGGGACAAAATCTGAAAAGATACCTATTCCTACTCTGCTGGTGCAGATGGCATTGAGGGTGCCTGGCCATCAGACTATTTCCTGAAAGACAGATGTGAGGAGTTCCAGGACTATCAGTCCAAAAATGACCAGAGGGATGATAGAACCATAGCATCTGATCAGGCAGGAATCACTACAGAACAGGGTTTTACACACATCAGAGGGTTCCTTCATGCCTATGCAGATGTTTGAAACCAGGACACCAGTAAAGACATTTATCTGTACTGCAGCTCCAGCACACCTGAGACTAGCAGTTGGCTTCAGGTGAACATAGGATGTACTTCACTCTCTGCTCTTCCTCTGTCATTTGACCCATAACTAATAGTGCCCTTCCTTCCATTTGAACTTTCCTGCATCACTGACACAACTGGAGTCTGGATTAGGGAGTATATTAACATACTTGAAAACCTTTGAAGGCAGCCTCTGCACTTTTTCGATCCAGTTTGCAATTGATGTAATCGTGCCCAGCACGACAACACAGGTACAGCCATGAAGAGGAGTATGTTCATCAACAGCAGGTGAAAATGGATCCATAGGATCATGGCTGTCAAAAAAAAAAAAAAAAAAGGTGAATCAAAGGATTTCTGAAGAAGTTAGAAGAGCTTTAATGAGTGGATGTAGTCATTCCATCTTTTTATTCTTGAATGAGAACATGAGGAGACACAGCAGGGGCATACTTGTCAAGTGTGAAAAAAGTGAACTTCCATGGGGCTCAAGGAACTGAGAAGCACTGATGCTGAATTTAAAAAGAAGTAAAAGCACAGATGTCCAGATAAAGAGTCCCATGTGATTCCTTCAACTAATTAATTCTTTCAGTAGTGAGAAGGAAAATAGCAATGAAGAAGAACCACGTTTCCATACAGTTTCACTTTCTAGTTCTCATCGGCAGCACCATGACTGCACTGCCTGCAAACACAGCAAGGGGACCTCTCTTCCTCTTTACTTTTTTCCTGCACTTTTTTAGCAATTTCTGACTTTCCTTGAGGTGTCACTGAATTCTAAAACTCAAGGAAGAAATTAGTCAGTGAGTGGGTAGGAGTGTAAAGGAAGGAAGGGGTAAGAAAAGGCAAACAAGTCAAACCAAACAAGCAAAGGAATCTATAGCACCAGTATCAAAGGAGCAAGAGTCACAATGGCTGAGAACCTGAGGCTGATGTGATTTACTTGCATGCCTTAGGACATTCAGTTCCACATAATCCACTGTCAAAGTAAATTATAAGTATTATAGTATCTGCTACTGGAACGGATCCAATTCATTCAGAAGGAAACATCAAATGCTGCCTGTAAGGTATAGGAGCATTTAATGACAAGGATTTATACCAAGATACAATCAAAATGAACAAGCTGTACAAAAGAGCAAACCAAAGCTAGGTTGCTTGTGTGTCTCTTTTTAATAGCTACATCTTATTTCTCAAGGGATTATTTTAAACTAGCTTTCTTCAAACATAACAGCATTAGGAAACAAAGGAATAAATAATCTTTTTTTCTAACACTGGCCCATATAGTTACTTTCCTAAGCCCATATTCATATATCAAACCAGACATAATTATACAATTTTTCATCATTTTCATATAATTATTAGATTTTGTCAGAATTTTCAGAGCCTGGAACCTTCTGTTGAAATCAGTAACACCATCTATCTCTCACCACGTGGCTTTACCACTACTGCGAGGATGATCCACTTCTGACTGTGATGAAGTAGTGCTATTTGAAGAAGGAAACTGTGCTGGTAGGCACAGAGAAATGCTTTGAAGAGTTTGAAATCAAAGTACAATCTCTTATTTTCAAAGACATACAGGGAGAACTATTTATTTAGGACTGGAACTGCTCCATGGCTCTTGCCCCATTTTTAGGGCAGAAGATTGAATAACAATTTTTACTGTATCTGCTTAACTCAAAAGCACCATCCCATTCTGGCAAAAGAGGATCTTGGCCACATTTATTTCTGTCTCTGACCTTCCTTGACTTGTGTACAATTTCCATGTACTTCAACACAAACCATCCAACATTTTGGAAATCCCAGCTGGCACAGAGAAGAGCAGCATGCTCCCTCTGAAACACGTGCTGTGAGTGCATCCAGTCCATTCTCCTCACCTGAAAGTCGCTTCTCAACAGGCAACAAATGAAGCTCTAGTTCTACCAGATGCCAGGGTGTCTAAAAGATCAACAAAACTTCCAAAATTTACATGATGATTAACTCAATCCCATGATCCAAGCTGGCACTCTGGGAGCAATCCAAACCTCAGGACACAAGTGCAGGCTGACTTTCTCTCACCTTCTCCTCTTTCTAGCATAAACACACAGCAGTAGGAATAGTCCATATATTCTAACCTTAAATTCCATTGCACATACCTCATAATTCCTCAAGGAATTATGGGGTGTGCAGCACGGTCAGGTAGCTGGTGCCCTGACATGGGACCAGGAGGTATAAAGGACATACCAAGAGGTGACATGGGTGGGAAGGGAGTAGGGGCTTGTGGCATTCATATTTTCTAGAAAAATCCCTTTGCCCAGGATTTTTCTCCTGGGAAGCCGAGAAGCCTCAGAGAAAAAGGAAAACAAATTCTTAACTCATTTTCTTCTCCTGTGTTGTGCTCACATGTGGAATGTGTTGGGAGATTGTTTATCCAACAGGTTCCATTGGTTTTTGCTGTGGGTTGTTTTCACTCATTGGCCAATAGAGGCCAACCTGTGTTGGGGCTCTGGAAAGAGTCACGAGTTTTCATTATCTTTTTAGCCTTCTGTAAGTATCCTTTCTGTATAGTTTAGTATAGCATTTTTTGATATAGTATCATAAAATAATAAATAAGCCTTCTGAGAACATGAATTCAGATTAATCATTCCTTCCATTGTCTGGAGAACCCCACAAATACAATGGGGGCTTGCTTAGCACACCCTCACCCAGGGTACAAACTCAACAGAGGTGAGCAAGGCAAATAGAGCTAAACAGCTGGACCTGATGGTCTGAAATGTCCTTCTCCAACCTTAACAATTCCATGATTCTATGGAAATTTCTAGAAGGTGCACAGACGTGCATTCATTACAGAGAAGAATCATGCAATCCTACTGGAAAATCAGAAGGCAAAATAGGAGACTGGATCAGATTTTAATTTCTAACTTCCAAAACCTCATGGCTCCAGGCCTGGACAACGATGGTGCACTGGTGCAAGAGCGGCTCATGGGAAGCAAGCTGATTTACTAGATACAGTTTACTAGCGGACAAACTGCTCCAGCACAGGCAGGATCAGGGAAAACAAAGCCACAAGAACAGAAAGAATCCTCTAAGGTGATATTCCAAATAGCTGTGAATATCCCTTATGAAGAAATATAATTCTACTGCTCCTCTAGGAAACAGATGCAAGATTTTTTTCCAGGGCTTTCATTTGACTTCTCCTGAATATGTCAACAATATATTCCTATATTTCTTACTTCCCTTCAGGAGGAGGATTTCACTGAGAATTGTGGATAGCAAAAGAGACTAGTTTTAGACCTTTTTACCACAGTAAAAATATTTCTACATGATATAATTTCTTTTGCTACAATAAATCATTATAAAGTCAGCTGAACTTCAAGATAACATATCTAAAGAACCTTAACAGAGGAAAAAAAATGGTATCTACCTAATTATACATCAAAGAGTACTTTCAGAATAAATTCTGTTATCTGCAGAGTTAGAATTTTTTAAGCGTTCTACTTTAGTAATAAGAACAGTGCTGCTTGAATTAACTATTCTGCATAACTGTGCTCAGATATCAGGGGTGTCCAAATGTACTTTTACATGTCCACGCTATTATTATCACTAGTGATTCTCAGTCCATATTTCCCACAAAAAATATTCAATTCCTAATGCACAAGTACCTTTACTATGGTCCTTTTTAATAACATCATTCTTGCAACAGTTCAGCATAATATTTTATAAAGCTTCTTTTGAGTTAAAGGGCATGAAGTTTCAATAATAGAAGTAATGTATATTGAATTTGTATTTCGGTTTTCAATTATTTTCACATTTTTATTATAATTTTCTTCACAAAAATGTCTCCATGGGGGCAGTCTCATTTTCTACACAAGAATATATATAATTCTGACATCCATCTGTCTGGATTTTTTTTTTTTTATTGTATTTGTCACAGCATATTTAGAGGTAAACTTACTCTGTGACATTTCAAGATATAACGGCATTTTCTCACACACACTAATAAAAATCCTAAAAACTTCCTATACTATGTTGAGGAATTTGCCCTAGATCAAAGATATTATGTTTTTCAATGCATTTTAAATCTGCATGTTAATTTTCCTTAAAAACACTTACTCAGCCATGATCAGAGTTGACATTGGGAGGGAGATCATCTGGAGATTATCTCATCCAAGCCCCCAGCAAAATAGGGCCACCTACAGTTTGTTGCCCAGGCCCATATCCAGACAGCTTTTGAATATCTCCAATGTGTGAGACTCCATAACATCTCTGGGCAACCTGTGCTGGTGCTGTCACCCTCACTGGGAAAAAGTGGTTTCTGATGTTCAGAGGGAAACTCCTGCAGTTCAGTTTGTGCCCATCA